>NC_048600.1:36369865-38769865 GCF_003668045.3 Cricetulus griseus | reverse complement strand
CAGCTACATAATGAGTTGGAGGACAGTCTAGACTAGAGATAGTACCTAAAAGAAAGGGGCAGGGGAGGGAAGAAGGAAAGACAGACCTGGTGTGTCTGTCTGTACTTAAACTTTTTAAGCTCTGCCAAACTTCCCCCATGTTGTAGAAATACATAGAGATTTCTTTTTCTTTTCCATTGTTCAGGGCCAAATAAGGCCATTTTCATGAAAGTACATAATATACTTGGAACACACTCCCCCATAACGTGCTACTCCCCCTAACCCTCCTCTCCCTCCCATTAATTCCCTTCTGCTCACATCTGCTTTCTGAGACCTAGTTTGCTCATTATGTTGATCTCTAGTTGCATCTATTTTCCTAGCAAACAATATAATGCCATTCTTCCTTATGGCTGAAAAACATTCCATTGTGTCTATACACCACAGCTTCTTTATCTGTTCCTCTGTTTTTGAACAACTAGGTTGTTCTAGAACTTAGCTGCTGTGAATAGCTCTGTGGTAAACATGGATGCATGAGTGCCTCTGGAATATGCCTACTTGGCCTATTTTGAGTAAATACTGAGAATCAGTATAACTAGATAATATGATGGGTCTACTTCTAGTTTTTTGAGGAGCCACTGTACTAATTTCCGTAGAGGCTGAATTAGTTTATGTTCCCACCTGTGAGACAGAAGGGTTTGGTTTCATCCACATCCTCACCAGTATATGCTTTTATTTTTTTTTCTTGACTGCCAATGACATATAAATAACTTAGAATAAGTAGAGATCTTGGAACATGCTAGCAAACAATATTAGTTATTGTGAATTAAATTCACTAAGTAGATAGCACTACAGTGCTGGCTTCCAGCCTCAGTTTCTTCCCTATGTAGGAACTCACAGTCAGAGCATGAAGGTAACATGGGTGTGCCTAGAGGCTTTGCTACAAGAGAACATGCCCAGAGAGAATGCTTTGTTTTCATACCTAGACACATATCCACCACCAACCACTCAGTGCTGACTCAAGAACTGAATGTGTTGTCTGTTTAAAATTAATAATCTTGTTTATAAGGTCCCCTTAAAGATTCATTGAAGAAATTTGGGGAAATGTGACAAGCTTGAACAGAATTGTGACTTATGCACTCTTGTTTTGCACTTCCTTTCTTTTGTTTATGAAATGAAAATAACACTCCATGTCTCATTTTGCAGCCTGAGATATTCCACTTAGCATTCCATCAGTATGAAACTCTGTGCTTCCAAGAGCCTTCAAAACTTGATTCCTATACACTGTATGGGGCTTCATTGTGTACTGATAGCACACAGTAGGTATTTTCCCATAGATAAATATTTCACCAACAGTCTATCACTAGCAGGATAATAGGTATAGCTTTAGAATACAGAATTTATATAGGTCAACATAAATTGGATCCAAATGGAATTGTTTCATGAAAGTTTTGTGTGTGATACGTGTGTATTCATATGTGTGCATGTGCATATGTATACGCATAAATGTGAATGCTGGAAACTGACATTGTATGTCTTCATCCACTCTCTGCTTAATTTTTTGTGACAGACTCTGCAGTTTCCTGTGTTGGCTAGACTTTGTGACCAGTGTGCTCCAGAAACCAGCCTCCCTCCTCCCTGCTCTATCTCATGTGCTAGGATTAAGATTGCACACTGCCTGGCTTTTACATAGGCATCAGGAATCTAAACTCAGACGCACTTCCGTACACAGCAAGGACTTTACCAAGTCAACTGGGAAGCCAAAGGTGGCTTGTTTTGTTTTGTTTTTAATAGTCTTTTACAAAGTACTACTTTATCAAGTGAGCTGCTGCCACTGCTGCTATATGTGTGCATATGTGTACATGCAAGTGTGAGCATGAGTATATGTGTGCTAAGTGCATGAATGTGTGTAAGTTGTGTATTTGTGTGTGTTGTATGTATATATTTCATATTTGTTTTGCTTTTGTGTTTACATGCTTGAGAATTTTTATTAATTTTTATTTAAGTTAAAACAATCTTATTTTACATAACAACCCTAGTTCCCTCTCCCTCATTCCCCCCACCATCTCCCCATCCCAACCCCCATCCACTCCTCAGAGAGGGTGAGGCCTCCCATGGCGGAATCATCAAACTCTGTCACATCATTTGGGGCAGGACTGAAACCCACCCCCATATCTACTCTGAGAGAGTATCCCTCCATGTCCTAAACATGCTTGAGAATTTTACTTAACCCAGTGTAGCACAGGTTTCTGGTTATATTCATCTTTAACACGAGCTTTGTGTTCATCACAAGTCTTACCTCTGTTTACCCTTCTGCATTCACTGGTAAAATTGTTTCATTAATGTTTCTCCTCTCACTCCATAAAGGTGAGAATTGCACCAATTCATTTTTATGGATTCTAGCATGCAACCATAGGCTAGCTACATAAGCGCTCAGATCTCTCTAAAAGCATGAGCAAATAAGTGTCACCACCAGGTTTAAACCGTGCTCACTCCCCCATCAGAACATAAAAGTCTATGTTTATTTCTCAGCCTTTAACCTTCATCAGCCCAACTTGCTCCATTATGTGTACATCAATGTGCCCAGAAAAATACTTGTTGCTTTGAACTGTGAAAATTACAGCCCTGTTATTTCATTCGACATTTATATTTTCCAAAGTGATAGAAGAATTCAACTTTTCTTTCCTTATTAATATTTGTACTGGATATTAACTTTTTTTGGTAAACACTAACTCAGATTCTTTGAATTGTTTCCATTCTTTGCAAGTTTGTCCCACAGTGACCAAGCATCAGTTTTTGATCCCCAAGCCTTTTCTGATGCCTTTATTGGCCTCTAATAAAATTCTCTCTGGAGCCCCTCTCCTCACCAGGCATGGAATAGAGACACATGACTGACTATTCATGCTGTTACCATGGGGAAAATTGTCAATTTTTTTAAATGTGCTGTCCATTTCTTGGTGATGGAGAATCTGGAGAAGACCCTTAGGTGGTGTCTTGTAAGCTTGTGTTTGTTTAGCTCTTAGAATGAAGACAGATAAAAGAATTCTGGGAAAAGCAGGTTAGCTAAATCTAGCTGTGTGGGCTTCAGATCCCAACTACCCACAATCAAGAATCTTAGTCAACCTAGCATTTATTATCTTCATGTGAAAGTGAGGATTTATTGTGGGGATTTAGTGAGACAAGGTAGGAAAGGGGGAAGGGTAGAGAGGAACAGGGGAAGGAAGAAAGGAAAAAGAAAAAGGAGAAAAGAATTGAAAAGAGGGGAAGAAAAGATGGGATAAGAAAAAGGAGGGGAGAGAACAAGAAAGGAGAGGATGGAAGAGGAGAGGAGAGGAAGAAACGTGGAAAGGAAAGAAAGACAAGAACAAAGAATAAAGGAACGATTACTTGGCCATCGTCCATGGTACTTCCGCACTGCTTGTTCACCACACTGCTCCATCCTCCCTTCCAAGACAGTCTATAATCCATCACTGTTGTCTTCCTTTGGAAGCTGTTATGAAGAGTTTTAGCAGTTTGGCTCTCTGTTTGATGGAAGCAGATGGAAGAATTCTCTTTATCTCCAATATTAGAACTTGTAGAAAATCAATACAAGGGTCTAACATCCTTCACCATCATACTTGATAATAACACCTAACCAGAAAATGCACAGAGACTTTCCACTACCAGTGCAACTGGCCTGAATGAGAAGCGATTCCCCCATTGATCCAGACAGATAAAGGAGAAAGTGTACATATCTGCCCTCATTAAAAATGGAAGGCTTGTCTGAAGCTTCTAACTTGAAAAACTAACCATACAGGGGGTGAGAGTACAGCATATGCCTGAATCTTGTGTCTGGTTTTCCTTGCTTCTCATATCTTCAAGAAACCCCTATAAAGACAGCCCTCTTAATGTCAATAGAAGGCTGTACAGTTCTGAGCCTTTTATAAATGACATTTGTCCAATACTGCGATTTACTAAGCATGATTGAAAACAACAATCAGGCCACAAGTGATACCCAGGAAAAAAATTCAACAACAAAAGCATTAAGAAACGAGACAGCTTTCCAAGGCCATGAAAACTTATCCAAAAGGAAATATATCACTCAGATATTTACAAAATTGCTGGTGCAATTCAGGCTTTCTCAGTAGCAACGAGTTTTATGTCCTAAAGAGAGTTTGTATCTAGAGGTAATTGTGTTCTGCAGCAGTTCGTAAGCCTGGGCATTTACACTGGCAATTCCAGATTTATAGGAATAGAAGAAATTTCCGTGCATGATATACTGTACAAATTGTATGTAATAACCACAATAAAAAATTTCATTAGGCCTGCTATCACCAACCACCAATTCCCTCGGGAGAATTTATGTGCAAACTTCAGTTCCGTTTACCATCTGGGATATTCTTTGGAGGATGAGTAGCCCCGGGTTCCTTAGAAAAGGCAAAGGGATATATAGACATATACATTCTTTAGGACTAGAATTCCACAAACAGAAAGGCTTTGTGCCTGAAGAGCAAGAATCCACACATGTTCCTCAGCGGTTTGGCCTCCATCTCACACCTACCCTGTGATCACTTCAGCAGCTGTCCTCAAATTTTGCAGCTCTCAAATCAGAACTCCAAGTCCGTTGCATATTTTATGCAACCCATCACTGCGATATGGATGCAGATTTCCATAGTTATAGGAAAGGAAGCAGGAACGAGAAAGACAAATTGGGTCATCTTACAGTTTGCAGCTGTGAAATCCATTTCAAAATTGCAGCCTTGCAGGCCTGAGAGGTTTCCCTGGACTCAATGGAGATATTATCATGACGTCGCCAAGGAATAGCATTCAGGCCAGGCTGTGCTTCCAGGCGAGCAACATATGTCCCCATAAAAAAGCCTCTTTATGACCAGAGTTTCTGTGCATATGTTATAAACAGTGACAACCTGCAACTCATCTTTGGTGAGGAACCAAGAAATTAAAACCCCTCAGCATCATTTCCCTGAATGGAAGGTGGGATTTAATAGGAAGGATAACACTTTAACCCTACAGCATCCTTCCCCATGCCCCTGTCACCACCCCTGTGGATGGCACATGTCTGTGACTGACATTGTCTCAATGCTGCTGTTCCCACAGAGTGGAGCAGAAATATCTCCAGCTTCATGCTTGATAGATTAAAAAGTGCAAGATTAAGAGTGAGGAAGTCAGGATGTGAGGAGCATTGGGGGCCCTTCTTTTAGACTGTGTTGTTGCTCATTGCTTCAATCTAATTTGTTAAAATTTATTCACCATATGTGAGCCCTTGCACTTACCACTGCTCACATAAACCTTCATTTCTCCCCAAGAACCCCCAAATCAACTCACTTTGGAAATAATAATTACCAAGTTTAAGAAGCTAAAAACATTTTCTATTAATTGCTGAATGTGGGGGCAGGGTATAACTCAGGTAGAGTGCTTGGTCTGCCCTGTGCACACAAAGCTATGAGTATAATTTGCAGCACAGTATAGAATGGGTGTGGTGGTGCATGTCTATAATCCCAGAACTCAGGAGAGGTGAAAGACAGTTGATCAGAAGTTCAAGGTCATCCTCAACTACACAGTGAATTTAAGAGCAGCTTGTTATACATGAGACTCTATTTTCAAAATAACTAATGAGCATATACCAGGCACTATGCTACAAGAGTGTTAAAAAAAGATGAGACAGGGTCCCTAATGCATACCAGCTATGACTGGTGGTATAGATACAGCATCCCTAAGATTATAAAGTATTCATTACTACTCATAGCTCCTGTTTACAGGGCAGGTTGCTCCTGGCAGTGTATGGGAAGCTTTCCACCCATCTTCATTTCTAATCCTCACAACTCTATGCAGTGGTTCTTGTATTTTGTTCTCCATTTTGTAAATGAACAGCTGGGACTGTGCATGCTCCTGAGGCTTCACAAAGGTCACATTGCTACAACGGGACAATGGCACAATTCAAGGCTCATTTCTGCAGAGGGCCAGCTCCTCCTGGAACACATCATGTCACTTTCTTGCCTTAGCATTTCAAGCTTCACTATTGATCAAGATGGATCAAAAATATTTCAGAACTGTGTAAATACAATCTCTTTATATAGAGAAACATCAATTCTTCCATGTTGAAGACATGTGAGGCAAACACAGCCAAAGTTCCAAAATCAAATGGTCTGAGTTTGTATCTGAGTCCCACTGGGTGACAGTCACAGAAACTTCTCTGGGTTTTATTTTATGTTTGTAAAATGAAGCAAAGTGTCTGTGACTGCAGCCAGTATTCACTGAACACTTCAAACAGCACAGTATACATTTTACTATTTCTTAGAGCATTGAGTGTGCATATATGTGCATTTATATGTGTGTGTGTGTGTGTGTGTGTGTGTGTGTGTATTTATGTGCAAACCTGTGTCTCTGTGTCTCTGTGTGTGATGTGCATGCATGTGGAAGCTAGAGTCAGCATCAAGTGTCTTTCTTAATCCCTCTCCACCTTATTTTTTGACAAAGGCATGTCAGTGAACCTGGGGCACAACAGTTTGGATAGACTGACTAACCAGTAAGTTCCAGAGATCCCCCTGTTACCATCTTCCCAATGATGGGGATACAGGTGTGCATTGCCATGCCCTGATTGTTTTATGTGAATCTGGGGAATTGAACTCAGGTCTTTGTATTTGGGTGGCACTCACTTTACCAACTGAGCCATCTCTTAAGCTCCTGATGAAAGCTCATCTAATTTTAGTTATTCAAGAATATTTTGCCTCCTGGAAAGGGAGCCAGTATTTTTAAACATCATATTTGTATTGATTCTTTGGGAATTTCACTTCTTGCACCCCAATCCTGCTCATTTCCCAGTCTCTCTATATTTACCACTTACCCTTGTAGTTTCCCCCACAAAAGAAAATTTTAAAATATTAATTGGAAACAAACCAAAAGACCACTTTTCTCCTCCACCTCTCCAACACATCTTCATTTGTCTTAGTAGCACTGGAAGCTACAGTGTGTCAAGTAGTATACCCTTTTGTCCACTAAGCTTTACTTGCAAATGTTCATTGCAATGAGTTGTTGCACTGGTTCAAGGCCTCTGGTTACTGGTGCACCATCAATACCGGATTCTAACCAAACTCCTCTCCAATATCCTGCTATTGTCCCAAGTCATAGAAATCCTGCAGCTGTGGTTCCAAAGGACAGTTCCATCACATACTCTGGCAGATGATAGATGGGGTAGATGTTGAGGTATACCAATTCAAAGCCCTGGATGTGGATCTGGGTGATAGCTGATTTGGTCAGTCTGGGCCATGGGGACCAACCACCTTCATCAGGCAAGGAGTGGAACCAGCTCTCCCACACCTACAGTGAAGGGTGGGGCCATCTCTCCAAAGTGTGGGCCCAGGTCTCCTATGAGAAGCTGGACCAGCTCTTTTGATAGAGTGGCCAGCAAAGGGCAACGCCAGATCTCCCAAGACCAGCTCAGCACAGCCCTCAGATTTCAACAGGCATGGTTCCTCTGCCCCCCCTTGGTAACGTGGGGCATGGAGATCAACATGGACTCCAGCTACAAGTGATGGGGGAATGTCCTTTTGTATATATATTTCTCTTATTCGTTGATAAATAAAACATCGATTGTCCAGTAGAGGCAGAAAGATAGGCAAGACTAGGAGATGAGGAGAATTCTGGGGATTGGAGGCAGAGAGAAACTGCCAGGAAGGGATGCCATGAAGATAGGATGTACCAGGCATTCTCTGGTAAGATAAGGCCATGTAGAAATACATAGATTAGTAGTTATGGGTTAATAATTAAGACAGTTAGCCACTAAGAAACCCTAGCCATCAACCAACAGTTTATAAATTAATATGTCTTTGTGTTTATTTGGGCTAATTAGCTGCAGACCAGCCTGTAAAGAAATTCCAGCTACAACCAAGGACCCAGACATGACCCTAAGCAGCAACTCAAGCCCAGACATCACCATGGCCCCAGTGGCAGCACAGAACACTTAGCTCAGCATGGCCCTGGTGGCAGCACAGTCCTGAGACACCAACATGGCCAGGGTTAGTGGCCCAGACTCCAGGGCATCCATGTGGTCTTTGGTGGCAATAAGGGCCATGGTCATCAACCCAGACATCACCAAGGCCCATGCAGCAGCACAGACCACTCAGATCATTATATCATGTCTTCAGTCAGCACAGGCCGTGAGGACCCAGGCAGGCCTGTGGATGTCTTCCATCAGGCTGAGCCATTGGAAACCAGTATTTGAAGTTCTAAGCTAAACAAAAAAAAAAAAAAAAAAAAAAACACATTTTCAGTAGAATATGATAAGAGACCTAGAGTCAAAGTAGCTTTCAAACCAGGGATCTCAGCATGTACAGTGTATGCATAATGAACATTTCTCAGAAGGCAGAATTTGCTTGGTTCTACAATTGTTTACTTAGTACAAACTGTACAAGAATCAGTGTTGGGCACTATGAGAAAAGTGAAACAAGATACCAAATTCACAGTCAACTGCAGAGGACTGATACAAGAATGAGTCGTCAGAGACCCAGGCAGTGTGCATGTGGCTGAAGGAAGATCCAAGCTTTCCTTAAAGAAAAGTGAATTATGTCACAAATAATTATGTAATACAGATGGAAATAAACTGAGGAACTGAAGGCATTTTGGGATTGAGAGAAAGTGGAGGGTGCAGAGAATGACTATGATCAAGGCCATGAAATGTGTGAAAGTATCTTTATGGAACCAATTGTTATGTACAATGGATATACAACAACAGGAATATAAAAACCAAACATATGAGTGTTTTAAGAAAGAGGAGCATGTAACTGAAGGTATCAATGGAATACAGAGAAGGGGAGAAGTAGAGGAAGTTACTCAGGGGTAAAGTAGAGAATGCATATTGAATAGAATCCAAGAGACACTGAAGGCCATGCTGACAGATCTCAGCTTTAATCTGTGGATAGATACAAATGAAGATCTGACTGTGTACAGGAGGTGTGTTATTTAAGCTTTCTCTATTACAAATAATGAGAAACTTGGAAATAAAGAAGGTGGTAGATGAAGAGGTGAAGAAAAGGAGAAAGAAGGGTGCAGAGAAAGGAGAAGAAAAAGAAGTATAGCAGAAGGGGGAGGAAGAAATGCTGTTATTTGTTGATATCAATGGAAGCAAGCATGTTCTAAATTATTAATTATTGATCCTTACCCCTCTATACTGGTTAACTTTAACTATCAACTTGACACAACTGATAATCATCTGGATAGAGGGCCTTATTGTTTATATCAGGTTAGACTGTGACCCTGACTGTGGGTAATTGTCTTGGTTGTTCATTGTAGGAAGGCCCAGTCCATTTTGTAGGCAGCACTATACTCTAGGCAGGAGGTCCTGAATATAACAAGAAAGGAGAAAACAAGTTGAGAGCAAGAAAGAAAGCTAACAAGCAGGCATGCATTTGTTTCTTTCCTCTCTTGACTGTGTACGCAATGTCACCTGCTTCAGGTTCCTCTTTTGACTCCCCACAATGATAGGCTGTAACCTGAAGACTTAAACAAAATAAAGCCCTTTCACCTTTAGGTTTCTTGTTTTCAGAGTATCTTATCACAGCAATGGAAATGAAATTAGAATACTCACCATATGCCTGCTCTTGTTTCCATAGTAGCTTTATTCCCTGAGGCGATGTTTCCAAGAAGAGATAAAAACGGACACCAGAACTTCTAGATAAAAATGGTCACCAGTACTTTGAGGCTTATATGCTACCTACTTAAATAGTATTTCAAGAGAGGTGTTGTTTCTTAACTAGGTACCAGTTCTCTTTCCCTGGATTTTGCTGACTTTTGAACTAGGAGGAGAAGATGAGAATATGTGATAGTTGGGTCAGCATACAGCCAGGTAGTCACTTTTGAAATGAATAAAAAAAACACAGCATGACTTGCTGTTTACCAGACCACATGGAGAACAGAGAATTTCTGGTCTGTTGATGGAGAATACTAGACATATATTAATCAGATAATGGGTTATGTGTCAAACAGTTAACCTCCGAAGCCAAGT
This sequence comes from Cricetulus griseus, assembly GCF_003668045.3. Taxonomy (NCBI): domain Eukaryota; kingdom Metazoa; phylum Chordata; class Mammalia; order Rodentia; family Cricetidae; genus Cricetulus; species Cricetulus griseus. The sequence goes on along the minus strand of NC_048600.1, from coordinate 38,759,892 downwards.
GATTAGAAAGCACACAGGTCTATTTCTCCTCATACTCCACATATGACTGTGGTTAGGAGGGACATAGGATGGGTTCCTTCCATCACCTTTTCTCAAGTTGTCTGGGAAAATGGAACATGGTTGCTGACCTAGGAAAAGTAAGTATGATGAATTTCTCACACCGACAATTAAAAGTTTCTATTTAGAAGCTCTGCATGCTTCTTGTCAGCTGGACTTCACCATAAGACCTGTAGATACACCTAACATTGTAGGGTAGCAAATTTCATCATATGATGCTCCTGAAAGTGAGGAAGACTGGGAATATTTTTAACACCATCAAAATGAACATAGGTAAAAATAAATCACACTTATCCTCTGAAAGAAGATTGATGGGCTATATCCACATGAACCTTGGACTTCTAAAAGTAATTAATGCCATATACATATTTATGTTAGAGACAGATGTATCATGATAGTCCTAGATATTCAAATTTGTGTTGCTGTGAATCATTCCTCATTGAGATAATTCTGTCTTCCCTGTCAGTTATTTGTGTTCCAACAGTGTGCTTTTATCAACAGTGTACAAGTCTGTCAAGCAATTAGAACTTTTTTGACAAACTTTATTTCAGAGACACAATATTGTAGCAATGTCTTATTACAACAAAGCAATTAGTGAGAAAAATAATAACATGAATAACAGCAACAATGACTCATTCAACTTTTTAAAAATAATGTAACTTACCAGAATAAATGAAAAGAACAAAAGTCATTTGACATTTGACTTGTTTTGAAAAAAAGCTCTTCTCATTCCACTTCAAACCAATTAAGTCCCAGAACTGCCTGCTGCTCTTATCCCACCAAACATGGTCAAGGCAAGAGGTGTTACTAACCTCCCTTTGAAGGTTAGTAAGTTCTATTACATAACAAACCTTATTTGTTTTGTTTGGATTTTAATGTGTGTGTGTGTGTGTGTGAGAGAGAGAGAGAGAGAGAGAGAGAGACAGAGACAGAGACAGAGACAGAGACAGAGACAGAGACAGACAGACAGAGAGACAGAGAGAGAGAGACAGAGACAGAGACAGAGAGAGCGAGAGAGAATATGTATGCTATAGTATGCATATCAAAAGACAGCCTAGTCTTTTGAGTGCTGGTCTTTCCTTCCACTTTGAGATAGGGCATCATTTTTGTTATCCCCTGCTACATCCACCAGGATAGATGGCCTATGAGGTTGCATTCTTCAAATCCCAGCTTATGTCAATGCTAAGGATTTTAAGTTAGGTCTCCATGCTTGTTTTGAAAGCACTTAATTCACTGTCATGGTTTCATTTTTATTGTTGTGATAAAATACCCTGGCCAAAAGTAACTCATGGGAGGAAAGAGTTTGTTTAATTGTTTGTTTGTTTGTTTGTTTGTTCATTTTATAATTCCAAAATATTTTGGAGAAGTTAAAATAAGAGCTCAAGGAAGCTGGCCATACCACACCCTCTGTCAAGAACAAAAAGTAAGTAAATACATTCCTGTCAGTTTTCTACATTCTTATACAGTTCAGGACCGAACCTAGGGAATAGTGCCACTCACAATGGACTGGTTCTCCCTACATCAATTAACAATCAAGAAAATATCCCATCATCCAACCTTCTCGGAGGATTCTAGGTTGTTCTAAAATGACATTTAAAACTAACCATCGCAGTTGCCGAGTCAATAAGGGTCCTCATTTAACTTACTAGGGACTCATTTAACTAATCATTATCCTTATTCTCAATACCTTAGCCGGATGCATCAGGGCTCACCCAGGCAGGCTCTTTTTCCTGTCCAAGTCTGGCTACTTCCTATAGGATGCTGCACTAGTCTTGGAAGAGTCCTCAAGAGGTCCTGTGGCCTCCTGCAAAATTCAAAATGGTGCCTCCATCCATAGACTACTTACTAGCAACACCTGGAAATTCACTATGATAACCATACAACTATATTTAAGGATTCCAACCAGAAACATGTTGTCTTAGGGCCACCTTGAGTCATTTCTAGTGGAATAGGCAAGGTGGCTTCCCAATTATTCCATGGAGAGAACTGTGTTTCTATTGTGCTATAGCACAGCCATCAAGAGCTACAGGCCATCTGATACCACATCATTGATGTCTAACTCATCACCCAATGTTGACTTTGATGTCAAAGCCTATTGCTCTGTGGAGTCTCCTCAGATTTGAAGTCCCAGAAGATGTTTACTCTGTCCTTGTTACTGATGGAATGAGTAATTTAGACAGTGGATGCTATATTGAGTAAGGGAATGAACTGGATGGAGAGTATGTGGATATGGGGTGAGTGAGCAGACATGCTGGTTGAACAAATCCAAAACTCCTCAAACATTCCAGATTCATTTTCTGGCCATTTGCTTCTGCCTCAGTTCTGTTATTTCTATCTTGGCATCCACTTCCTATAAACCCATTTCTATGATTCCTTAACTAGCTCTTTTGAGGGCAAAGTATGCTCCCTGAACTCCTGAGCTGTCTCAGATTGCATACTGCCAATCTCTGGAAGAAGCCGGCACTTTAGGGTCTCTCCAACTTTACCTATTAATGTTGATCACTGCTTAGGAGTAAAGAGTCCTCAAGTGTCTCTGGTACAGGTGACCAAGACTTTCAAGATGAAAACAATGCTTAGGAAAACAAAGTAGCTGTGTATCCCTGAGGAACTGCATACAGGAAATGAATAAAAACCATAAAAGCAAGCACTTATTGACCTCAAGGCCTTTCAACAAGCCAAGAAACAATTATTGTTCCTTATCCAAGTGGAAGTATAGCAAAATAAATAATCTAAACAAGTTATCTGACTCATGCCTTTAAAAGCTGACAACATTGGATCTGGGCTCCACAACTCTGTATCTTGATTGTCGAGGGTTTTCTATAATGGTCTCTGTCTGTTACAAAGAAAGGTTTCCTTAATGCAGGGTGAGGTCTATATTTATCTGTGTGTAAAGGACAAATGTTTAAAATGCAATCTACAAATTCAATTTAATGATTGTTCTGGCTTATTGAAGTGTAGGCTATATAGTACCAGGCATGATTTCCCTCTTGTAGAGCAGGTCTTCTAAGAACCAGAAGGACAAGAGTATGCTGTGGGATTGTGTTTCCTAGCAATGTCAGAAGCCACACCCATAAAGTTCCACCAAGATGACTGCCTAAACATGAGCTGAACAAGACAACACAATAAATGTGCTAATATGGAAGTGGAAAAGCCATGAGGCCTCAATCCTACACAAAGAACTACAGGCAACTAAGGATGCTGAGAGTGAGAGAAATAGTCTTCCCCAGGGAAGAGCATACCAATTGGTCATCCAATACCAAGTGGTCAGTCCTGAAACTATATATATCATAAACATATCATTATATAGACTGAAGTATATAAATGTGTGCACAATTAATGGGGTAAAGGGCTATGAGTTTGAAAAAGAGCCAAGAGGGTTTACTGGGAAGAAAGGGATGAGGGAAATGATGTAATTATGTTACAATCTCAAAAATTTTATAAAACTTATTCTCAAACTTAAACCAGCTTTATCTGTCCCAAAACTTAGTCTCAATGACATAGTTATGGAAAGTGAGACATTTAAAGGGATATGAAGTCACATGGTACCACCCATGTATTTTTTTTAAACTTGTATTGAAAATAGGATTAACCACTTTAAAAGTTCTATTGTCCTAGCATTAAAAAGACTAAAACACTGTATTTCCACCCACAAAGATAAGCTGTATATTTGCACATAAAGAAGCTATCTGGTGAAAACTGAAGTTAAGGGTAAACCTGTAAGCCCTCTGATTAAGGACACTGTGCTTAGAAATCCCACTTTCTAGAGGGCACTAAGTCTCTATTCCTTTGTTGCTGAAGAAGAGGTAAACTCCTTGCTTCCTAATAACATGAATAAAAGTTATGTTTTAAATTATTATTTTAAAAAAGTTATTCTTTGAGAATTGTATACTTATATGCAATAGAACATGACCATTTCCACCCTTCATTTCTCCTCCAACAATCCCTGCATCTCCCTGCTTGCCTCAGCCCAATTTTATGCCCTTTTCTTTTTTAAAAAAAATAACACAGCACTAAGTCCAGACAGTGCTGTCCATGTGTGCATTGCTATGGGGCATGGGGCAGGGAAAAACTACCAGTGGCCACATCCTTATAAAAAATAATAATAATTCTTCCTCCCTTAGCAGCTAGCAACTGGCAACAATTGAGGTTAAGGTCTTGAGAACTTAAGTTAATGGTGGGGTCTTGAGAGGTCTTCTCCCCTTTTGTCATCTTCCAAACTGGAAAACATCTTTCTATAATAGAGCCCCAAATGATTACCTTCATAAAACAGAAGTGATGTCTACATTCATGGTATCAAGCAAGCATCTTCTATGGCATGGAGACCTGGGCCAGATTCTTCTGAGTTCTAAGGATCTGGCTTTAGGCAAGACAAGGGAAAAGAAGTAGGAAATCTGCAAAATAAACTGGAATTTGGTCTTGCTATATAACAAGTGAATACTTAGGGGGCAGTAGCTGGGCCAACACATGCTGAGGAGGTGCAATTGTGATTAGATAGTGAGCATCTTTTTACTGAGTCGAGTCCAGTTTGGCTTCCTGTTCCAGCATGAGTCTGGCCAACTTAAGGCTCTGGTTTTAAGAACCTGTGCAGTGACCTTCTCTGCCTGTGTATTTTAATAGGAAATGTAAAAAGTGATGAGCAGATGATTTATAGCCCAGGACTTATGTGTCTGGGGTGTTTTGGATCCTCTTCCACTATCTCCAAACACTATGTCCCTTTTTATAGGCTGCCCTGATAGATGGTCCATTGATTCACTACCCTGGACTACCCCTGATTGTTACTCATTTGGGACTTGTTTCTTATCATGAGCATCCAATATAGAGACCACCTAGGAAATTAAAGACAGAAATCACGGGGCCTTCTGGTCTTGTTTCATTTGTTCTTGGTGATGGACCCAGATTTGCAGGCATGTGAGAAGTGATCAGAATGCAAGCAAAGCCCCTACATTCCAGCATCTCAGAAAGATTCAAAAGGAGGTTGTCTGACCCAATTAGATGGCCCTTTGCCTTTGGCCGGGGGTGAGGAGTAAGGGGTGGGGGCGGATAGGTGCTTGCTTTTGGTTTGTTTACAGAGATACTAGACTTCAATTGCACCCAGGCCTTTACTGTCCCTGTCAAGAGGGGCGAACAAGACACTTGCTGGATTTCTTTCCTAAACAAAATTCACAACAGATTTGGGACTTCCCATTTTCTGGATCTAATTCTTTGAAAAATCTGTCTTTCTTCTATTATATTGAATGAAGAGGGGAAAGAAGAGAAAGAAGAAATCAGAGAACGAGAAAAATATTATTCCTTATATCCAGTTGTCCCCCATGGAAGAAACAAACACAATCCCTATCCACTCTGCCTAAGACTCAGTTCCAGTCTTACTCCATTCCTTAGCTTTTTCTCTTCCCTACTCTAAGTGTCTTTGGTACCGTAAACAATGAAAACAAATGGACAAACAAAATCCTTGCTCAGTACTTTGTAAATGGCTTAAATTTTACTTACTTATTTTCATTAAAATATCAAATTCAAATTTTAGCTTTTCCATTTACAAACTGTGAGTCTTTGGACAAAATGAAAAACATCTTTGAATTTTCCTCTAAACCTGGGATAAACTGCAGTGCTGTGAGCATTGAAACCCCAGATGTTGCAAAGTATCCAGACTTATGCTACATCAATAATTGGTAGCTAAATTAGTCAAGCTTGGCTAACTGCCGTTACAAAACAATCCTAAAATGTCAGTGGCTTAACACAATTAAAGTCTAATGCTTCTCTGCATAGCAGCCCAACTGCTTCTGACCAGGCAGACCCCTCCATGTAGGGACTCAGGCTCTTAGGCTCCCTCTGTCTCTTTATTCCACAGTCCTTTAGGTCACTAGTTTCCTTCATTAGATTTTCAAATACAAAAAGAAGATCAAACACATAAGGTTGGAAGCACATATGGAGCATCAGAGTGACTACGTGACTTCCATTCTTGCTGTATTGGTCAGGATGTCCTGACCTGAGGTCTTACCCGCTTACACTTGAGACTAGAAAAAAGTGTCTGCTGTGTATCCATGACACAAGATGTGGCTGGTTCTTGATAAGGGGCTGTCTCTTGAGCTTAGTCCCCTGTGTTTAACTAAGTCCTTGCCTTATCCAATATAGATACCCCACCCTGTCTTCACTAAACCAACTCACAAAAGGATGGAATGACCCTTATAAGAGCTTATAAGAGCCATTCCTATCCATATGAACTTTATATATGTCAGCTCCTGTAGGCACCTGATGCATGGTGGACTCATGACAAGGCTAGGACAAGATTTGATTCCTGATTAATTTAAAAGGGGAACAAGGCCATTCACCCCAAACTGTTGCCTGAGGATGAGGATGAGTTATAGCTATGGTTGCTATACTCAGAGAAAGAATGGTGTGAGGAGATAGTTATAGTTAAAACAAAATAAAAGCTCACAGTGATTTCTCTGGCTGCAGATGCTCTTTATTACATAATGGCGATCATAAAATGACTTAATAGGCATGATTCTCAGTTTCTACTCCCACTCAGCAGCAAGGGTGGGGAGGTCTTTGCATGCCAATTAGCAGGTAATTGGAGCCACGGGGAAGGAATGAGGTACAGTGACTCCTGGCTCAACTCTCAGAAAGGGAGAAACAAACCCAGAGCATGTTCTAGAAATGTCTAGAACCCTTTTGGCTGAAAAATGTAAGTCCACAAAAGTAGAGAATAAAAAAAAAAACAGGATTTTATGAGCCTATGCATTATCTCTTTATCACCAACCAGCCATTCTTTCCATATGTTCATTCAGTTACTAATTCAACAACCTCCATGGGTCTCTGCAGTGTTATTGGTGCTGATGCATAAGACAAATGAGATGGAATTGACACTACTCTCTTCCTACTGCTTTCTGCCCTACTCTTTTTTTTCTAGAAATCGTGATAAAAGTACCAACTTTACTGGGCAAGTATCAGAATTGGATGAAGTCATCTACACAGATCATGTAGTGGGCGTTTCACCATGCTTGCTACTGTGATTATGATCATTATGATTATTTAGTCATATCCATAGTAGAGGCAGGGTACACCATAATATCCTAGCTAGAACTTCAATGCATGGGTCTCTGGGATTTTCTAGGTAAAACTGTCATTTATTGAGCAACTGTTATCTGTCTGTCTACCTGGGAAGGAGAGACTTTGGAATCCCCCTAGGTAGCATCTTACTATTACACTCATTTAATAAATGAGGAGACTGAGGCACAATTTGGTTGCAACTTGGACCTAGGAGGTCCACTGTTTTCTTTCCACTGAAGTGTAAAAAGAAGATTCATTGGTGAAGTTTGCCTGACTCTACATTTGTGTGCTTTCTCCCTCTACTTAGCATATTTTTTCGCCTTTTCTACTTGAGATGAGATGTCCTCTCTGCCTCTACCCTTTCAAATATAGCCCTGTAGTCTATGAATATGTATATACTTTCTTTTTTGTTTAATGATAACAATTGTGTAAATTCTGTACTAACTGTATGTTTACATTAGGAAGGTCAAGAGAGATGTCTCCTTGAAGTAGACATTTAATATCTTTAGATTAGTAGCAATCCCCTAACATAAACTACAAGTAGTATCCAAGTTCCAGAAGGGGCTTTTAGGCTTTTACACTTAGAAAAGCTAAACAGTATCTCCAAAGGTTAGAGTGTGCTACTTGCTGTAGAGGTCAAGCTGCAAGCCATGGCTGACTTTGAGGATGCTGGGCTCCTGACCACATTCACTCCAATAGAACTTCCACTTGGTGTTCGATGGAGACACATAATGGCTCAGAAAACCCCTTCTCTTTGTAATTTTTATTTATTGTTCTCTCATAAAATACAACCTGACCACAGTTTCCCCTTCTTCCACTCCTCCTAGCTCTCCTTCCCAATCTCACCTCGATCCACTCTTCACCCCATTTGGTCTCCCCGCAGAAAACAGCAGGCCTCCCAGGGACATCAGTCTTCACATCAAGGCTGAGCGAGGCAACCCAGTAGGAGGAAAAGGGTCCTAAGAGCAGGCAAAAGAGTCAGAGACACGGCTATTCCCACTGTCAGGAGCACTCCCCCAAACACTGAGCCAATAACCATTACATGTATGCAGAGACATAGCACAGACCCATGCAGGCTCTGTGATTGAGGCTTCCGTCTCCGTGAGACCCCATGAACCCTTTTTTGTTGATTCTGTGCCTGTGCTCTCCTGGTGTCCTCCACCCATCTGGCTACCTCAATTCCCCTTCCCTCTCTTCCATGGGGTTCCTCAACCTCTGAGCCCTAAGGGGAAGGACCAGATGGAGACCTTCCAACTTGGAGGTCTTCTCTCCACCTAATGTTTGGCTGTGGGTTTCAGAATATGTTTCCAACAGCTTCCAGAGACAGCCTCGCCTCTCTGATGACTAATGGGCTAGGCACAAATCTGTGAGTATAGCAGAACATCATTGGAATCATTTCATTGTTTTTTTTGCCAGTCATAATTGGTTTTATCCTAGGTCTCTGGGCTAGCCAACCTCTGGTTCCCAGTCAAGCAGGCAGTGTCAGGCATGGGCCCGCTCTTGTGGCATAGGCCTCAAATTAGACCAGTCACTGGTTGACCACTCCCACAAGTTCTGCACCACTATTGCCCCAGCACATCTTGCAGGCAGGGCAGATTGTAGGTAGAAGGTTTGTGGCTGGATTGCTGTTCTACTACTGATAGTCTTGCCTGGTTACAGAAGATGGATGGTTCAGGCTCCATATCTTCTATTACTAGAAGTCTTCACTAGAGTCACTCTCATAGATTCCAGGGAGTTTCCACTGCACTAGGTTTTCTGATCACAGTCTAAATGCCCTCCAATTACAGTCATCTCTCCCCATACTCTCCCTTTCTTCACCCCCCAAAACACACTTGATCCCTCCTATTTCTATCTCCAATCACCTCCAGCCCTTCCTCAAAATTTGTTCTATTGTCCCTTTCCAAGGAGTTGCAGCATCCTGCCTAGAGCCCTTCTTGTTACTTAGCCTTTCTGAAGACCCCCTTCTTTATCTGTCATCTTGTAGTCTGTAGTATGACATAATATCTGAGATCTGAGTAACGTCATATCGTAATAGTAAGTAGAACTGGATTTTTTGTTTTTAGGTTTTTGGTGTTGTTTATTTTTGAGGCAGGGTTTCACTATGTAGCCTTGGATGTCCTGGAACTTGCTATGTAAATCAGACTGGCCTAAAACTCAAAGAAATCTACCTACCTCTGCATCTGGAGTTCTGGAACTAAAGGCATCCACCACCATACACAACTCATTTGGATTTTAATAAGAGGTGACTCGCCTAACATGAGCAGAATGGAACTAACAATAGGCAAAAATGTTCCCTTCACTCTAGCTCATAATGCCCATGGCTTGAGGGCTATTCTCACATGAATATCACCCAGATAAATCAAACTTGTCCCATACCACATATCTGGCTGTCACTTCAACCTCCTGTACTCTTTCTTCCACAAAGGCTTACAACATCTGTCCTGAATCCTTGAGTGAAGATCTGGATAAACTGTCTCAGTTACTGTTGCTCTATTGCTGAGTAGACACCATAGAGAAAAGCATTGAACTTGTGGGCTTTCTTATATCTTGATCCAAATGCAGTAGGCAGAAAGAGAGGAAGAGATATTGGGCTTGGCATGGGCTTTTGGAACCCCAAACCCAACCCAGTGACACACTTCCTTCAACAAAGCCCTAACTCCTAATCCTTACCAAACAGTTCCATTAACTGGGGACCAAACATTCAAACATATAAGCCTATGGGCGGGGGCAGGTATTCTCATTCAAATTACTACATTCCACTTACTAGCATCCATAGGATTATAACCATATCATAAAGCAAAATTAATTCAGCCCAATTTCAAAAGTCCCCAAACTCTTTTACAGTCACACTATTTAATAGTCCAAAGTCTCTTCTGAGACTCATGGCAATCTCTTAATATATCTCCATGTAAAGTCAAATTTGTAAAAAGAATGGATCACATACTTCCAACATACAAAGGCACAGAATATATATTGCCATTACCAAAGGGAAGGAATGGGGTATAGTTAGGAGATACTGAACCAAAGCAAGAGCAAAAGCCAGGTCAAACTCCAAATCTCATATCTCTACATCCAACAGCAATGGATTAAATGGCTCTTCACTTCCAACTTTGCTGACTGCAACACTTCTCTCTCTCTCTCTCTCTCTCTCTCTCTCTCTCTCTCTCTCTCTCTCTCTCTCTCTCTCCTCCCTCCCTTCCTCCCTCCATCCCTCCCTTCCTCCCTCCCTCTCTCCCTCTTCCCCATCTCTCTGACTCCATTCCTTGTCTACAGCTCTTCTTCACAGGTATCCCAGGGTTCTGGCATCTCCAACATCTTGGGTTCTCCAATGCAACCCAAGCTTTACTTCTACAGTATCAAGCAATGGCCTCTCTGGGGCTCGAAGGAGAGAGTCCCTGCCACATGTCTGGCCTAGGTGGGTTTTTAACAGTTGAGGAAGATTCCAGTGCCCTTCTTAACTCTACATCCACAACCACATGGCCAAAGCTGCCAGGTCCTTCTGCTGTCTGGAACATGGCCCCTCTTTGAATTATATTTGCACAAATTGTGCAATATTGTTGAAGCCTAGGAGATCCTTCAGTCATACCTTTCACAGATCCCAGGATTAGCTGTGTGGGGTTTTGCCCTGAGGTCATCACTTCCTTTATTGCATTTAGAATTGTCTTTTTCTTTAAACTTCTCATCTCCCTGAGCACAAGATTGACTCCAGCATAATATTTCCCAGTGCTCCTTTCTCCTCAAATTGCACATTTTGAATTCCTTTAATTACATTTGCATCTTCTCTCTGTTATTGATGGTTTCCTTCACTGCTTAAGCTTTTCTTTAATTCCTCTTTGCAGGTTGGAAGATTAGCTGGGTGGAATCTTGCCCTGAGTCACCACCCCCTTTATTTCATCTGCATCTACCTATTCTTTAAATGTTTTGTCTCCTTGAACACCAGACTTAGCTCCATTATACTTCCTAGTGCTCCTTTTCTCTTCAAACTGTATATTTTTTTTTGTTCAGCTTGCTCATTTTCATTATAGATCTGTATGAAAGTAATTACTAGTAACCACACAACACAGTCAGTTCTAGGTAGTCTTGAAATCTCCTCTGCCAATGCCATTAATCTGACTCTTCAGTTTAGACTCAGGAAGATTTTTTAGCACAAGGGCAGAAAGCAGCCATATTTTTTCCCAAAATATTGCAAGAATGGGCTCCACACCACTTACTAATATTCTTACTCTCTGAAACTCCTTGAGCCCATCCTCTGTAATTCAATGCCCTACAGTACTACTCTCTTTATTGCTTCTACTAGGATGACCTGTTAATCCTGGCTGAATGCATTCCTAATCCAAAGTATACATTCCTCTAAACAACAGCATGGTCAGACCTGTTACAGCAATATCCCAATCCTTGGTACCAACTTCTGTTTTAGTTACTGCTCTACAGCTGTGAGGCAACACCATTACTAAGACAGCATCACCTAATGTGATTAAAAGAAAATCACTTAATGTGACTTATTTATAGTTCCAGAGTGGTGGTTCCATGACCATTATGTGTGGGAGCATGGCTGCAGGCAGGCATGATTCTGGAGAAGTAGCTGAAAGTTTACATCCTTATCCAAAGGCAACAGGCAGAGGGAAACACTGGGTATGACCTAGACTTTTAGAACCTCAAAGCCCACTACAGTGACACACTTCCTAATCCTTCCCAAACAGTTCCATTAACTAAGGACCAAGCATTCAAATATACCTGACCATGGGGCCCATTCTAACACAAACCACCACAACATCTATTTCTTCCTCTGCTTAGTCACCCCAAACCCTGGTCCACACAAATTTCATAATGAATAATTGCTAAGACCTAGTATATATGTTTAAGATCCTGGGGAGTGTAAATGAACAAGAAAGTTGCCAAGTTCAAAACTCAGCCATGAGAACAGTTTCTCTTTCCCAATGTACCACTCTCATGAAAGACTCAAAGAGTAGTGCTGCTGAAGTTTGGACAGCAACTTCCTGTGAGCCAAGCAACCATTTTCTCTTTGCAAGGGAATTGCCTCAGATATTCCATGACAGTACTATGAATCTGGCTAGGACACCAGTCCTTAAAAATGTGGTGTTACATGATAGTGTGTGTGTGTGTGGCGGGGGTCAGACATATCTTATGTGGCATGGCATGTGTAGTGACCATAAATTTTTGGCTTTAGGCATCAATGGAAATGCCATAGTTTGATCTAGAACATTCTTCTGCATTCCCACAGTCCAGGGGCTTGTCCTGTACAGAACTCTTAAATGGTAGGGAATTTTAAGTATCATCTGGCTTTCTCAGAGTGACTAAAAAATGGGAGCTGAACCTCATGTCTCCCTGCATCAGGCAGTTGCAGCACAACTTTGAATGCTTACTCACTTAATGGGTACATTCATGTCTCATTGCTGCCATATTAAATTGCTGTATACTGGAAAGCTTAACACATGGAAAGTTATTCTTTCTCAGCCCCAGAGGCTATTGTTTGAAATCAAGACATTCTCTGGGCCATGTTTTTTCAGAATTATACAGTGAAGACCCCTTCCTTTCTTCTCCCAGCATTTGGTGGCTCTTCACATTCTTTAGCTATGGGTTCATCTTGTCAGTCTGTCTTCCCATGGCATTCTTCCATTTAGGCTTTCATGTATGTCTACAGCCTCTTCTAAGAAAACCATCTGTTGCCATTGATTGATTTTGAGCCCACCATAAATCTAGTACCTCTTAAGGTCTCTAAGTAGCTACATCTGGAGAAACCTTATTTCCAATTAAGATTACACTCCTCTGGGGTGTGAACAAATTGTGGAGGATGCTAGCAAACACGCGCACAGTAAGTGTACAAGGAATAGCAGCTAGCATAATCACTCCAAGTCTAGACATACTCTTTCATCATCTATTCCCATTGTTCCCTGATCCTTTCTTTGGGAGCATTTATTTTGATATGTAATCAGTATTAACAACTTGCCAATCCTCAGATGTCTCTATTAGACCACAATAAGTTTCGTGTGAGTAAGAACCATGCTAGACTTCAATCATCATTTTATCTTGAGCACTTATCACAGTTCCTCTTATATGGGACTAAATGAACAACTGTTGAATTAATAGAGAAATGACTGAATTAACAAGTGCATCAAGAAACAATACATGACAGAAACATGCTGGCCTTCCTGCCCAAAGCCTGGAGGTCAGACCCACAGACAAACCAGCTTTGTCTGCAGAGATAGGCTCCACCCTTGGTTTTGCTGGCTCTCTTAAATCGGGCTGAGTTTGTATAATCACATTATACAGTGTGCATGTTTTACATGATCAGTATATGTCACCCTAAGTGAACATGTCACCTTGCCTAATGGCTTCTATGGGCATCATTTATTAGAGTTGGCATTCTTCTTTTAGATGCTTGCTCCAATGAGGGTGACAACCCTGGGCCCAGGACCCTCAATGCCATTTTCCTCCCACCTGCACTTTTTGCAGAATTAAATATGACAAGAGAGTAGCTTTTGGAAATTGTAATAATTGGCAGTAGAAAGTCTATGATTATGTCATTAACTCCTTCTGGGTAGCACTTATGATTGTGACCATATTTTTCTGCTTTGGAGACCATTAGAATTGCATGGCAAGAAGAAATAATATACAAGCATTTCTCAATCTATGTCTCCCCATCATACAATACCTTTTCTCCTCCCCACAATATGTTTAAAAAGTAGATCCTTCAGGAAAAAGACCTGGTTGTTTGTCCTAACATGACCATTCCACAGTGTGCAGCCATTGGTAAAGATCTCTGGCCATCAGATCTTGAAATGGAATGACTGAAGGAATTGTTAGAATCCATTTACTGGGATTTGAGTATGCTGCTGTGTGAATTAATACTATCACAGCATTTATAGTATTTAAGGTAGCTATGCTCAAAGGAATGAGAGCCTAATATTTACAATGAGCCTATCTGGAAATTACCCAATTATTACATTCTTAGATACTTATAAGAAACAGAAAAGATAACATGGTCAAAGGATGATAAAATGGGCCTGAGAATTCCTTTTACTGGAGAGATACAGTCATAATGGCAACCTTTTGGCTCCCATAGGCTCATATATTTGAATGCTTAGTCATTAGGGAGTAACACTACTTGAGAAGGATTAGGAAGTGTGTCTTTGTTGGGGCTTCAAAAACCCTTGCTTGGCCCAGTCTCTCTCTCTCTCTCCCTCTCTCTCTCTCTCTCTCTCTCTCTCTCTCTCTCTCTCTCTGCATGTATGTGTGTCTTTCTGTGTCTATATCACTGTCTTTCTATTTCTCGCTCTCTCTCTGTCTCTGTCTCTGTCTCTCTCTCTCCCCCTGTCTGTCTCTGGAGTCTGCAGGTACTGTTACAGTGCCATGCTTGCCACCATGCTCCCTGCCATGATAATAAATAATTAAATCTCTGAAACTACAAGAAAGCCCCCAATTAAATTCTAGTGTCTCTTCACAGCAATAGACCCACTGACTAAGACACCTACTCAAGCAAGATGTTCTCTAAAGCATGTAAACTCTGAATACCAGTGCAGGGAAGAGGACAGGCATCAGCTAAGAAGGGAGAGTGGCTGTGCATCACTAGTCATTCCCATGTCTCCCCACACTGGGACTTTTGTAGGCATGGGAGTGATCTCCTCTTCCTTTCCAATGGGGATCTGCATTGGTTTATGCCACAGGAAATGTGTGGCATTCCTCTCATAGTAGAGATAAGGGGGAGCACTGGGTTACAAACATCCACAGGACAAATGTCCCATCGTGGCTGACAATGAGTAACCATATGGTGTCATTGAATGCATAATCAGGAAGCAGAAGTGTACTGACTCTCAGAAGCATCTGAGAACCACCTGCCCACACCACATATGATCTCCCATCAGGAGTCCAGGGATCCACAGCCAAGCTTGAAAAACAGACTCTAAAACACAAACCTTTTTGCTCTTAATTTAATGTTCTAATTTTACAGATCAATAAACATAATTCCAGAGGAGAAATGGAAAAGATAGAAAACCATACCAAACATCAGAAAGTTAGAACTCTGGTGTGCAGCATTCTGGGTCTGATCTGTTCAGTGTCTCTCCAGAGGCTACATGGGAAGGCCATGTGAATCTGCAGTTGTTCAGACAAAGGAAGACAGCACTGCTGACAGATGCCCAACATTTCTTCATGAGTTTAATATTAACACAACTTTCTGGGGCTGTACTATTATCACACCATAAGAAATTAGAGAAGAAAACAAAGGTTTTTCATATAAGACTTTGCATAGCTTTCCTGAGGTTACAAGGGAACATTTACTTCAAAACTCAGACTCTTGTTAGTTTTTAAAAATTTATTTATTATGTATACAGTGTTCTTCATGCATGTATGCCTTCATGCCACAAGAGGGCAACAGATCTCATTATAGATGGTTGTGGGCTATGAGGTGGTTGCTAGAAATTGAACTCAGGACCTCTGGAAGAACAGCCAGTACTCTAAGAACTCTGAGCCATCTCTCCAGCCTCCCCCCCCCCAACTTAGACTTTTAACTATATACTATCACCAGCTCTTATATGTTCTCTCATGATTCCTACCTCCCTGTAGCTATGATGTGGATGATGAGTGATACCCAAGCATACGTATTTAAAACTTGGTCCTCCAGCATGAAAGGAGGAGGCAGAAGCTAATGGGAGATGTGTGCCTTTCAAAGGTAATGCTTGTGGGACTGCTTGGTAGTTTGGATGAAAGGATTGACATGACAAACCACAACTTGTCCCTTCCCATGATCTACATCCAGATGTGTCAGTTTGTTCCTAAACATGTTCCTGCCATGAAATGCTACCCTCTGCTTCTCTCCCCAGAACAGAGCCCAGGACCATCTCCACTCTTAGGTAACACTTTGTCACTTTATCTTTGGTGCTATGCTGGTTAGTTTATGTCAAACTGACACAATCACAGGAAGAGGGAACCTCAACTGTGAAATTGCCTACATCAAATTGATCTATAAGCGTATGTATGGGGCATTTTCTTGTTTAATGTATGATGCAGGAAGAACCACTTCCTTGTGAGCATTGTCACCCCTGGGTGGGTGGTCCTGATTTGTATAAGAAAGCAGGTTGAGCTATCCATAAGGAAAAGCAAGCCAGTAAGCATCATTCTTCTATGGCCTCTACTTCAGTTCTTGCCTCCAGGTTCCCAACTTGAGCTACTGCCTGGCTTTCCTTGATGATAAACTTCAATATGGAAGTGTAAGCCAAATAAACCCTTTCCTCCTCAAGCTGCTATGGGTCAAGGTATTTTTATCACAGCAACATAAAGCAAACTAGAACAGATTCCTTAAATACCACAGAAAGACAACAAATGTGATGTACACAACTGTCTTGTGCAATCTCTTCCTCTTAAATATAGAATGAATTAAATACCTAAGTAGAGCATGACAGAGATGCTGAGATGGCATCTCTATATTTAAGTCATTAAAGACTGGTTTTATTTTGCCTGTGTCCTCTCCTGTCTTTTCCCTTGATTATTCTAGTAAAGGCAGCCACCATGATTCCAGACTATCTATGAAGTAGTCTCATGGCCAGAAACTGAGAGAGATTTTTGGCCAGCACTCTTGAGGACATTGGAGCTTAATCCAATATCCAAAAGGAACTGACTGCCAGTAACTTTGTTAATTAGATAAGAGTAAATTGTCTCCACTCTGATGAATGCAGATTCAGTCAATCCTTGGATTCCAGCCTTAGCATAACTAAAACCATTAGATAAGATGACAAATGGTACTGTTCAAGTTGCTATATATCAAGGTAATCTGTTAGCTAAAACTAGAAAAAAATTAGAGTAGTTGACTCAAGAGGTTGACCTGGGTCATCAAGTGTCTTTACTACACTAAAACTGATCCTTTTTTTTTTTTTATTTAAAACTCTGTGGAACCTGCTGTGTAGGTGCAGCATCATTGGGAACCAGGATGACTTAATGCAAAGATAGAAAACAAACACATCAAAAATAGGTCTGTATCTTCTGTTCTATACTATTGATCTGTAGGTCTGTCTCTGGGCAAACAGTTTGCTTTTTTTGTTATTATGGCTCTGGATGATTTGATCACTTGAAGTCAGATAAAGCCATATCCCTAGTATTGTTCTCTTGTTCAGGATTGCTCTGACTTTGTCTTTTGTGCTTCTATATGCATCTTTTATTTTATTATTTCTTTGAGAATTTCACTCGAGTTTTGACCATATTCACTCCTTCCAGATCTAAATCCTCTTTACTACCCACCCAACATCATCTTCTCTTTTATATTTTTCACACATCAAGTACAATTTGTGATGCTCAAATATTCATGGATATGTGGTCTTCCAGAGGAGTGTGTTCAACCTACCAAGGGCAATGCTCTTAAACAAAAATGAAATTCCCTCTTCCAGCAGTTATGAACTCTTAAGAGTTCCTCAGCTGTGGATCATATTTTATGTCCATTTCCCTTATCCATGATAGAATTGTTCTGCCTTGAGTTTTGGTGGGGGCTCACCAATGCTGTCATTTCTGCTATGAGTTCATACACACAGTCTCCATGTTGTGTCCAATGGATAGTGTTTCTTGTATTTGTTCACTTCTCTGACTCTTACAATTTGTCTGTCCCCTCTTTCATGATGATCCCTGAGCCTTTGGAGAATACAATGCAGTATAGATACTCCATTTAGAGCTGAGACTCTCACACTCTCTTGTTCTCTGCATCTTGGCCAGCTACAGGCTTCTGTGTTATCACCATCTACTGCAAACAGAAGATCCTCTTAAAACAATAAGCCTTACAAGTTGGTTTAATATTACATGCATTTGGTAGAATAATAGTAGAGGGTTATTTCTAGGGCCCATGATTTGTCTTGACACAGGTTCTTGACCTAGCAATGGTGCTAGATTCAGTGTGAATCTAAATATTTGTTTTTGTTGTTGCTTGTTTGTTTGTTTGTTTACTTCTGGAATTTTAAAGTCCATTTCATGCACTGTGGCTACTCTTAGTATTATAACCATTTTTTGAAAACTTAATTCTCTTGTTCCATGAACATGAGAATTCACAGTACTATTCACAATGCTAAGTTAAGGAACCAGATTAATTGTCTGTCCACAGAGAAACAAATAAAGAAAACATGGTACATGTATGCATTGGAATAATATTCATCCTTGAAGAACAAAATTATGTTCTAAGTGAATTGAGCAAAACTCACAAAGACAAATATTGTATGTTTTCCCCACTTATGGATCCTAGATATTACACAGAGCTAGAAAAATCATGTACATGAAAGTAGAACCAAAATATCTGAGGAAAAAAAGGTAATTTGTGGAAGGGGAGAAGGTAAGAAAGAGTGTGCAGTGAAAAAGATAGAAGTACATTATATATTTCTATAAAATGTCCTTATGAAACCATGTAAGGTGAATATATACAAAGAAAAACTATTCCTAGAAACCAACTTTGTCTAATCCCAAACCTTTGGATTTTTTAACTCCATTGTAGTATATAAACAGGACAGAAAAGTTAGAGTAGACATGAGGGAAGAAGAGCCAGGAGATGAGTAGACGGCTGACAGGATTTAAACCAGAGTCCCAACTCTCCTTTGTGTGAAGCCATCAGAAGGATATATGGTTTATCCACAATGCCTTCAAAGACAGTCATGTTTACTCAGCACAAAAATCTCAGCAGACTGTGTGCCACTCCTTGGAAAATAAAACTAGATGACAAGTGGATATAACTATACATCCTACATAACCATGGGGTATAATTACTGGCCACATTCATTCCCCAATCACAGAAAGCATGAGAATTTTATCCAATGATGTTTGTATGAAAGTTCAATTGCTCGTGTGTGTGTGTGTGTGTGTGTGTGTGTGTGTGTGTGTGTGTGTGTGTGTGTGTAGGCAGTCTGGCCAAAGATCCCCAAAAATCTGCCTTTCTCTGACCTACTGGCACAGGAATTGCAAGAGAGTATCAACCATGAGTGAAGATGGGTTAAAGGAAGTCCACGAACGCCTGAATAAAGAATTAACAGATATTTATTTGGGGAGCACTCACATAATGATGGTAAATAATTGCCATTGTCTTCTGCTCCTAGAGGCACAGCATATGTCCTGCAGGATGCTCTGCCCACAACCTAAGAAATCTCGAGCAAGCCAACACACCGAAGCCATACCGTGAGGCTATTACCTCGTCTATTAGCAGAACAAGATGCCACTACACATGTCTTAATTTTTTGTAGGTTCTGGGGTACAAACTGAGGTCTTCATTGTTGCAAGGCAAGTAATTTATTAGTTGAGCCAGGCACAAAAACCAAGCTACCTGAGGTCAAAGGACAGTTTCAGGGGTTGGTCCTACTACTTTGTGTGATCTAGGGATTGTACCCTAGGTGGTCAGGTAAGTATGCAAGTGTCTCTAACCACTGAATACCTTTCCATGGCACACCTCTCATTTTTGTTTGCTAATGATTGGCAACTTAACTTGGAAAATACCTAGAAATACAGACATCACTTAATCAATATATCTCAGCTGAAACAAAATCAAAATAACTGATATATTCAAAGGAGAAAATAAGGTTTGTCCACAGATCTC
Source organism: Cricetulus griseus (assembly GCF_003668045.3). Taxonomy (NCBI): domain Eukaryota; kingdom Metazoa; phylum Chordata; class Mammalia; order Rodentia; family Cricetidae; genus Cricetulus; species Cricetulus griseus. Next base: position 38,740,217 of record NC_048600.1, on the reverse strand, counting down.
TTGTTTCCGAGAATGCAACAGTGAATGAACTTGAGAGTGGGCTGAGTTTAAACTTGCACGTAAAGCTTACAACTGATGTGTCCCTGGACAAATAACTCAAACTGTTCAGGCCCTAGGCTGTCTATCTGAACAAAAAGCTATAACCTTCCCTAACTTTGCAGTGGTTTTGAAAATAACATGAGTTCATGTATGCAAGGTGTTTAGAACACGGAATGGCACCCAGCAGGGTGCTCAATGAGTGATCCTTCTGTTGCATCTCTTTATTATTTTAACAAAATGAAAAACATGGAAAAAAACTCTTAAGGTCAATGTCTCAATATTCTGTGCTTTACAGAAAAAAAATTAACTGACATTAAACAAGATGGAGAGAAACAAAGGAGCGGGGCTGTATAATGAATTGTTTAGAAGGAGATGACAATTTAGTAGAAAGTTTTAATTTTTTATTTATTTAAGAATTTCAAACATATTTACAATGTATATGCCCCCATTTCCCTCCCAACTCCTACTAGTACATCCTTCCCTCAATCCCCTCTCTTTTGTTTTTTGCTTCATATCTCACTGTGTCAAATTAGTTCTGCATGTATGCATGAGCATAAAGTCATCAACTGCAGTGTAGGCACACCCTTGAATGACACTGACTCTCCCTTTCCCAGCAGCCATCAACCTCTGGGTGGGGTCTCAGGAGAACTCTCCCCAACTCTTACTGGAATTTTGACTGGTTTAATCATATGCAGGCAACCACAGCTGTTGTCTGCTCATGCAGTGAATGGCCCCATCAAGTGCAGAAGACCCTGTTTCACAGAGGTCCTCCTTGAGGTTTGGCTCTTACTATCCATTTTCCCATCTTCTGCTTTGTTCCCTGAGCCTTGTGAGAAGAGGACATGGCATAGATGTCACATGTAGGGTTAATCACTCTGCCATTTTCTTCTCATAGTAGACAGAAGTTAGTATATAGGAACAAATTGTTTAAATACTACATTCCACTAAAAGACTTTTTAGTTCTTTTAACATACAAACGTGCATGATTTTGTAAGGAAAGAGAATGCATGGGAATTCCTCCATAATTTTTTTTCATCACAGAAACTGCTTTAGGGGACTTATATATTTGAGACCATTGCTGTGGAGTTGTCACAGACCTCTCAGACATTTTTCTCCAGAAATTTTGCTCACCTGGGACAATATTTCGCAATTGGAGTTGTAAGTGGCACTTACTCTGTGCTTTGTTAAGTCTCTTTCTCTGCTCCTTTCAGTCCTGACAAACCATCTAAAATTTTAAAACCCCACATAGCCTATTTTTACTATATGTTCCCCAAGATCTATTGTAGAAAACGAATTTTTCACTTTGATCTTTGGATTATTTTTGTCTATGGTCTTTCAGCCACTCCCCACCTCTGCACACTGCCTCACACCCTACCAAGGTTGTTGGTGTTAAATGGGAACTTTGCTGTGGATTATGTGTTAACTATTTGGAATGTTTGCCTTCCTTGTCTCTATTTTTGTGTAGTGCAAAGAAATTTTAGACTGCTGAGTCCACAAGACTTTGTTCTTGCTGGACATCAATGCAGAAGAGTCTCCAGTTCAGCACCCTGAATAGCAGCATTTGCTGCATTGTGGTGTAAGACCCTCAGAAAGCTGAGGCTTCCAGAATCTTAGCCCAGGACGGCGGCCACCCCAAACACAGAATGGAGGCGAAAGCTTGATGCAAACTGCATGAGGCTTTATTGTAATTTAACGAGCTAACCCCATGTTAGCTCGGGTCTTTCACCCACCCGCCATGGCGGACGGCTAGAAAAGACGGCTTGAAGCTGCTGCGCATAGATCTTTATAGGGCAGCATAAGGGGAGTATCTAGGGGTACGCACAGGCTCATGATTGGTGTGCCTCCAGGCTTGGAGGGCTTGCCCTGTGTTGATTGGTCAACTGGTTGTTATGGCCCATAGGCCCTCCCAGGGTGGTTGCTGTACTCTCTACGTCATTGTTGTGCGCTTGTCTGTAAAGCACACCCAGGGTCGTAAAGCATAGCGCCACCAGCTAACTTCTGATTGGTTCCTTGTCACAAGACAGGCATCTGACCTCTAAGTGACTAAGGTTCCTTGTCACGAGACAGGCATCTGACCTCTAAGTGACCAAGGCAGGTTTATGGCAAGCATGTGTTCGGCTGTTAGGGCTGCCAAAAGGGAAGCCGGTTCCTTCAGTGGTAATTTTTGCTTGAAGATGGGGACCATTCACTCTCTGGTTCTAGATATGTGCCTCACCCCCTATATACCTAGACTTTCCAATAAGTCAACCACCAAAATAACAGCTGGTGAGAGCTAAAACTAACCCTGTGTGGAACTGAGCCATAGCTGACCCAGGAAATGTCCCTGCCTAAGCCTTGGATTCTCTTTTATTTCATTCAAAGCTTTCATCTCCCTGCATTCTCAGTTAAACTGAGCTATTTCCTCATGTCTTTTCTCTGGTGACTGTCAGTGGCTAATCCCCGAAAGTGTTAAGCTGCTCACTTGAGTGTAAACTGATTTGAAAAAAAAAAAAAAAGATGCCAGCTAAACAGACAAAACATTATCAGTGAATTGTGTGCTTTAGATAGGGCACTCTAAGACTGATAAGCCATAAACCTCCAAATAAAGCCATAATTGTGGCATAGAAGAAAGAGAGGGAAGAGCTGAGAGCTGAAATAGTGGTTCTGCCAATTTATTCATTCTTGTGTGCACTTGCTAACCAAATATGAACTGAGTGCCCGCAGCACCAGGCTCTGTGCTGGGTGAATAGAGTAGTGAATAAAACATGCAGCCAATAATCCTGAAAGGTGGACATTATCAAGCTAAGGAATTATAGTGAGGTTATAAATTATAATAAAGCTATGATTTTAGAAAGGGAACAGGACAGTATAATTGAGAATATGAAGACTGTCCTAGTGCAGATGGGAGGGTCAGGACATTTCCTCTGAGGAACATTGAAGCTGAGGCTTCAAAAAATGAGAAATGGGGCTGGGGGTGCTGCTCAGTCGGCAGAGTGCTTGCTTAGCATGCACGGAGCCTTGAGTTTGATCCTCAACACATAAACCAGAAATAATGGCATCAGTCTGAAATTTCACAGACCAGAAATCCCAGGTTATCCTCAGCTATAAACATAGTCAAGACTAACCTGGGCTACAGTAGGCCTTGTGTCAAAATAAAATAAAGATAAGAAATTAAGATCCATGAAGTGAGAAGAGCCCATTCCAGGAAAAGAGATGTTCTAAATAGAGAAATAGCTTGGCTTTTTAAACAACGAAGTAAAATATGTGTGGACATGGCACACTTAGTGAGGGAGAAGTACCACAAGATGAATTTAGTGTATTAACTAGCACTATCATGCTGTATAACAAACAAGACAGATAATGGCATATGACACTGTGCTTTCTGTCCATGTATGTGGTCAACTTGGAATCCATTCTTAGTTGAGTCCCTCTCAGCTCCTAACAGCAAGCTAGTCCACTGATGCTGTCAAAGCAGTACCAAAGGCACAAAACACGCAATGTTCCGTGCGATTTGGGCACAGAAGTACAATGCCATCATTCTGTCAGTCAAAGCAAGTAACACACTGAGCTAAGAGTCCATGGGAAGGTGCTGTGTACTCACAAGCCAAAAATCTCCATACCAATCAGGAATGAAAACCTGATACTCATCCTTTTGAACGTGTGTATCCTCATCTATGCAGCATGTGTGTACTAGAGACTAGAGAGAGCTTGATTTTGTATGAGAAACTAACTCCTTGGCTTGGGGAAATGGCTCCATGAGGAAGGTGATTGACACACGAGAATGAGAACTGAGTTTGACTCTTTAGAACTCATGTTTTTAGAAAGCAAGGTATGGTAACACATGACTAGAATCCTAGCATTGTGGAAGCAGAGACCGGATGATTCCTGAGACTTGCTGGTCCCAGTCTAGCCAAATTGATAAGCTCCAGCTTTGGTGAGAGACTTAAAAAAACAAGGAAGGGAATGACTGAGCAAGTCACTTGACATCATCTTCTGGCCTCCACATGTACACATATGTTCACACACACAAACATTCATGCATTGCCACAAAAAAATGAACTCTTAGAATCTAGTGCCATTTTGTACAAAAAATAAATGCATTATGTATATGAATATACATGATGCTACATTTATACATGATTGGGTCATTGTGAGAATTCACTGAAGAAGAACATGAAAATGTTTTCTAAATTGTGAAATGCTGGAGAGCATCATTTTTAGGGAAATTCTGCAGTGTTGATTAGCAGGATTATTATTTCATAAACTGAAAAGCTGGAATGTGGAGATATTAAATAGTGTTTTATAACACAGTGAAGAAAGAGAGGAGGAGCTAGGGTTGAGAACCTCATCCATCTGATGCCAGGGCTCGAGCCTTCAATTAACTATAAATTAAATAAGTTGCTTCCCCAGATGAGGAATTGGTGGTGGTAGTGCTTTTAACAGAGATTACTGGCTTTGATAGGAAGTGATGGGTGTGATTTAGACCTTCTCCAGCTGCTGCTGAGTTAGCAATCGTTCCTTATCCTAGGCAGGCCAGTGGCCAGCAGCTAATTCACCAGGGGCCATCCCCACTGATTTGTTCATCAATAACCCATTATCTCTGCCATTGTAAATATCTCAGAAAGAATGTGACTTTCTGGAAAGAATACCGAAGCACACCCAGACAGTTTCCTGACCATGCCCTGGATTTCTAAAGAAGAAGAGAACATATCCTTGCTGGCATCCCATGACAAAAGGTCACAGACATCTATTTCCCACAGTCCTTGGCAGGGGGTACACAGTGGGATGGTTAGAAGATAGGGTCTTTCTATAAGGTCATGTCACAGCTAGCATTCATATGGCACTGGGGAAAAGCATAGTGTAAATGATGCGTCTGCCTCCAGGAACACAGATCAGTACAGGATGCACACACACACACACACACACACACACACACACACACACACACACACACACACCAACAGTAAGCTTGTCTGCAGATTCCGGTCTCAGAACCAGGAGTCTGGTTTAATAGATTTGGATTCAAGCCTAGAAATGTGGGTTTCATTTTAACCCAGCGGTTCTGGAGTTCTGATGAGAGCTGAGAATGGGGAACATTGATGAATGAGATGTTTTCATTTAAGAATCAAAGGTGAACCACAGCCTCATGTAGAATGCTAAGATATGGCAAAAAGGCACACAGCCTCTGACCTCAAGGTTCTCACAGATTAGTTGTGAAACAAATACAGTGACACATGAGAACTTGTGACAAGAAGTCACCTGAGCTGCATCAGGTTTTTTTTAATCCAGCAAGATGCTCCTGGCTGTAAGAGAAGCCTTGGGAGTTAGTTTCACCCACATAATCTCCAATCCATTCACACTGCAAAGGCATTATTTGTTCCCTCCTTTACAACTTCACCCCCCACTCCCAACCCCAACTTCTGTGGTTCTGACAACAGGTTTTTGTTTGTTTGTTTTTTGTTTTATATTCTTTTATTTTAAAGCAAGCAGAAATTTCTACTCTGGCCTTACTCTGAATAGCTGAGATAGACACTGTGCTCAGCCACAATAGATATAGTGGAGTGTTCCTGACTGCTATCTCTGCTGAGTATGTCCCAGGATACCCTGGTATGGGAATAAATGTCACAGAAGCACCATAAAGGAGGTGACTTATTCTGCCTGTATAGTGTTCTTAGAAATTCCCTCAACAAACAGGAGCTTGATGACCAGAGCAAAATTACACCAACAAGGCTGAAAGGGGTGGGGACGAGTCCTTTTATTAAGTACAAAGAACCTCTTCTATGTCTCAACTAAAGAAGAATTTGGGAGATAGGGTTCATTTTTTAAATTGTTCTTTATTTTTGAGAATATCATACATGTACATAATAAAATATGATCACATATGCCTCTAATTTCCCCTTACTCACCACAGCCTATGCCCCCTCCCAATTGCATGTCTTTTCTTTGACAATTCCCTAGTTCAATCAGTCCTGCCATATGTGCATGAGTGTGGGACCATCCACTGGAGCAAAGAAAACGTACTAGTGGTCACATGCTCAATAAGGAATGGCTGTCCCTCCTGAGCAGCTATCTATTGCCACTAGCTCCCCAGTAAGAGGTGTGTCTTGGAGAGGTCTACCTACCTATGCAGAGATCTTTCTGACCATATCTTGTGAAAGGCTTGTGCAAGTAGTCACAGCTATTGCAAATTTGTGAGTGAAACGGTCATGTCATGTCCAGAAGATAGCATCTCACACCATTCCTTCACACCCTCTAGATTATCTTCTTTGGAATGAAATGAACTTCCATTCAGGGCTTTCGGGATTCTCAGAACCATATATCTTTTCAATTAAATACAGAAGCTGCCCACAAGGATCACCAGACATTAGAAGGAAATCTTTAATGTGAAAGAATAAAACCTTAAAAGGAGAGAGAGAGAGAGAGAGAGAGAGAGAGAGAGAGAGAGAGAGAGAAACTATTTGGGGAGAAGAATATTACAAATAAATAATTTCTTTTTTGCTTTTCTAGGTTTTTTTGTTGTTTTGTTTGTTTTGTTTTGTTTTTTGAGCCAGGGTTTCTCTGTGGCTTTGGAGACTATCCTGCAACTAGCTCTTGAAGACCAGGCTGGTCTCAGACTCACAGAGATCCGCCTGCCTCTGCCTCCTGAGTGCTGGGATTAAAGGCGTGGGCCACCAATGCCCAGCCAAATAAATAATTTCTAAGAGTTGAGTAGAAAAATAGAGAAAAATAAAAGAAAAATGGAGAAGCAAAATTGAAGGAAAAAGCTGAAAATACCTTACTATGTGAAAATTATATAGAAATCAAGAGTACTTAGAAAACAAATTTAAACAAATTCTCAGAATATAAAGCAAAATGACAGATAAATTAAAAGTCTGAGTTAAGTATATTTAAAAAGTAAGTATCTACCGGGCGTTGGTGGTGCACGCCTTTAATCCCAGCACTCGGGAGGCAGAGGCAGGTGGATCTCTGTGAGTTCGAGACCAGCCTGGTCTACAAGAGCTAGTTCCAGGACAGCCTCCAAAGCCACAGAGAAACCCTGTCTCAAAAAACCAAATAAATAAATAAATAAATAAACAAACAAACAAACAAATAAATAAATAAATAAATAAAATGAAAAGTAAGTATCAAAATAACATGTTTTAAAAATAAGGAAAAGAAAATAAAAATGAGAAGAAATTATCCAAAAATAATAAAAGTCATTCTATAATTGAAAGATGTGTTTGGTATTGATTGTCCATGTTAAGCTACTAGACAAAAGAAGGAAAGGGAGAAGGAGGTGGGTGCAAAGAGAGGGAAAAGGCAGGATTCTACCCAGGTGTCACCACCATGCAAGTCCACAACTTTTAAGTCACAGGGCAACTAGGATGCATCATAAGAAGAGGCTAAAAGTGGGCCAGAAACAGCATGTAGCACACAAGGGAATGGGGTTACATTATTATCAAACATCTCAGCCTCGCATAGGAGGAAATTGTAGCCATGCCAACATTAAAAAAAAAAAAAAGAGTTAAAACTTAGCTTTCTATCTCTAGTCAGTCAATCAAGTGAAAAGGCTTTTTTTTTTTTTAATTCAGGCATGTAGGATTTTAACAGCAAAACAAACAAACAAACAAACAAAATGCTTCTATGCACCTTTATTGAGAAAACTATCCCAAACTGAGTTTTAATAAAATGGAATTGTGAATCAAGTGAGAGAAATCTATGCTGTGCACCTTAAACCTCAGTGCTGTAGAGGACGGGGCAGTGGGACCTGGAGTTCAAGCTCAACTGAACTACACGGCATGAAACACACATGAGGGAGAAAAGGATCCAGAAGAGAGTAGAGGGCAAGAACCTGGAAAGATGTGAGGAAACGAGACTCAACACAAGACTGGAGAAGAGAAATGATGAAGATGAATGACATATCTAGACCTAGAAGCCAAACACATGGAGAAAGCAGTTAATAGACTGATCCTTTAGGTGTTTTTTATTTGTAATTGTTGTTACCTTACCAGAGGAAAATGTTTGGATGGTTTATTTTTTTAATCACATTTTAAAGATGGAGCATAAATGCAAAGTACTAAGTCAACATGAACTTTGTGTTGAAAGCCAGGACTAAGGTAACAGCTGAGGATGGTTCACCAACAGGAGCTTGTCATGAATGACAGAGGAGAGAAATTGACTTCTTTTTTTTTTAACTTAGAGGCACTCATATTGAGAAATTGACTTCTAATGTGGCTCTCCAATCAAACACCATTGACTCAATCCTAGAAATGGATCCAATAGCTGTACTAGGCAGCTCTGCCCACGTTCTGGAAAAACTGCAGTGACTAATTGTGTAGTAAAGGCTCAATTGCTGGTGCTCCCCAGCAAAACTAGATGACTCTGTCCAGCAGGAACTCACATGACAGGGACAAACGCACCAACCAAAATAGAAGACCCACAACAGCAGAATGGAAGTAGCATGTAACCTTTTAAAAAAATGAAACTTTCTTGGTTTTGGTTTTGTTTTCATCTATCTGTGGTGGTTTGAATGAGATGCCCCCACCCCATAGTCTCAGGCACTTGAATACTACCCTATTCAGTTATGTTGAGTACATTTATGAGATCTGGCCTTGCTAGAAGAAGTATGTCCCTGGATGTCCTTTTTGGTTTCAAAAGTCAAATACCATTCCCAGTTTGCGCTCCTTGCTTCCTGCTTGTGGTTTGAGATGTGAGCTCTCATCTCTTAGCTTCCAGCTCCAGCCACTGTGTCTGCTATCTGTTGTTATGCTGTCCCTGTCATTATGAGACCCTCACCCTCTGGAAACATAAGGGCAAATAAACACTTTCTTCTATAAGTTGCCTGATCATGATATTTTCATCACAGCAATAGAAAAGTAACTAATACAATATTCAGTCAAATCTTGCAAGATTTTTCACAAGCTTATCATGAGAAAACATCTATAATAGAAACCAATTGCTGTAATATACACTTATACAAATTCCTTTTCCTTGTGTGCTCACAATTCGGGCTTCATCAGGTGAGAAACACTACATAAAATGAGAGCGAATTGTATTGTTATTATATTTAGACTTGTTTGCACTACAAGTATGCTAACCTGGATTTGATCCTCAACACCTACATTAAAAGGCCAAATGTATAGCCGGGCGTTGGTGGCGAATGCCTTTAATCCTAGCACTTGGGAGGCAGAGGCAGGCAGATCTCTGTGAGTTCAAGGCCAACCTGGTCTCCAGAGCAAATGCCAGGATAGGCACCAAAGCTACACAGAGAAACCCTGTCTCGAAAAACCAAAACTAAATAAACAAATAAACAAACAAACAAACAAATAAATAAATAAAAGGCCAAGTATACTGATGTACATTTAATTCCAGTGCTGCAGAGGCAGGCCAGGAATGTCCCTGGGGGCTTCCTGGCCAGCCAGCCTGCCCTACATGGTAAGGTTCAGGCCAGTGAGAGACCCAGTCTAATAATAATAGTAATAAATAGTAATAATAATAATAACAATAAGGTTAAAAGGACCTAAACAACAAAAACTTAGTTTGACTCTGGCACTTATGAACACACCCCTACATACACACACACACACACACACACACAACCCCACATGCACGAATACCTGTACACATAAAAGGTGCATTGACAGGACAGGGCAAGGAAGAGAGGGGATGACATTTGTTGGCAGATTGGAAACTATCCTGACTTCCCAGGTTTCCCAAAGGCAGTTGCTGATGTTTGCTCCAATGTTACAAAGTAGCAGTCACTATACTGAGGTCCTGAATTATTTTCTTCAATGCTCACTCAAACTTGAGTATTTAGGACCTCCTTACAGATGAGAAGCCATGTGCAAAGACAACAAATACATATTCTGTAAGGGATATGGTGGGAAGAGCAGTCCCTGTGTGCAGGACATGACTCTGGAGAGCCATACATACCTGCAGTTTGGAAATGGTGTTTGAGATGGGTGAATTTAGCCCTGCCACCACTCTTAGAAGCAGAAAGCAGGCATGCGCTGTCCTGCATGGCATTTCACAAGCCTGGTACTTGTTAATTAGTGTGTAAGTTAATGTCATCTTATTCCCTGACACAGGGGAAAGATGGGAAACAGACATGGCTCTCAGTTTCACAAGCATCAACTGGATCTGGGCTTTCCAGCAGTCTGTATGCTGGGAGAAGCAGAGTGGATAGATTGACTTTCTGAGCTGTGAAAACTGGAGAAAGTTCAATACGTCAGCTGTCAGCATAGGGCCCCTTGCAGGCTCGGGAATTTCAATTTCAAAGTACAAGAGACTGAGATCTGGAAACACAAGATCATCAAACGCTAATGATTCCTGAAGCCTGCTAGGGGCGTGGAAGCAGGTGGGGAGTGATGGCTTGGGGAAGATGTGCCTGGGCTAAGAGTGCTTCTTGCACTGGATTAATTCTGTGGGCGTTTGAAGGAGAGGAGGCAGCCTGAATGGGAAGGAGTGGCCCCCTGAGATATTTCAAAGGCCTAGGAAGGGTTGCTTATTCATGCCTGCTCTGGTCTCTGCTGCTCCCTGGTGAATAGATGAAGTTCCAGGAAGGCAGAATTTCTGAAAAAAAAAAAAAAAAAAAAGGCTGGTGACCTTCAATGGACAGACATAAAGCTCAAGTCATCTGTTAGAGAACAAAAACCAGCTTCATCAAATGGGTTTTACATACACATTGTGCATCTGTATTGTTGAGGGTTTTGTTTGTTTTTGGTGTGTGTGTGTGTGTGTGTGTGTGTGTGTGTGTGTGTGTGTGTGTGTGTGTGTGCTCATGCACATATGTGTGTGTACATTATGTACTTGTGTGTAGATCAGAAGACAACTTCAGATGTTACAGGGCTCCTAGGTGTCCAAATTCTGTTCCCTGGGTTTATGTGGCAAGTGCCTTGCTTGATAGAGCCATCCATCCCCAGCCAGGTTACTTTTATTAAAGTAAAAGTTCTATAGGGCAGAAGCAGAGATTGCAATTGCACATTCTGTGCATGTGGCCACTGATGTAACTTTCCCCCTTCTGTTCTTGGCCTAGGACTTCACTTAGGGTTAAGTGAAGAAAGCTGTCAAGTAAGCTCCAGTATCTGCTTGTCTCTGCCTCTCATCTCACTAGAGCTGGGGTTACAAACGCATGCCCCATGCTCGCCTTTTACCTGGGCATCTGACTCAGGCCATGCCTCCAAGTTGAATGCTTTATCAGCTTAGCCATCTCCCCAGTCTATGGTTGAGTTTTTAATTCTCCAAAGGAAATATGAGCATTCATCCTGATTCTGGAACATTCCCCTTTTAAACCAGCTGTGCCCGCAGATGTCAGTTCTATGCCTTTTGTTCTCAAATGGACTCTAGTTTGTTTTGCTAATTATGTTTTATCTCAAATTCTTGGGTATTGTTGAAAGTAGCTCATCTTGCTATTTTGGAATTGACAGCCAAAAGCACACATTGCAAGATTTCATTTAGGAGAAAGTCATGAGCAGGCAGCATTGTTATAGAGTGACAGAAATCAGAAAAGTGTTTCCATCCATAGGGCCAGGGACTGTGGCTGGTGACCAGAAAGGGCTGTGACAGGAGAACTGACAACTGTTTCTGCATTGATCTTGATGGAAGTTACATCAGTGGTCACATGCCCAAAGATGCATCAAGATACCCTACAGACATTGTACCTAATAAAGATTACCCTGGTTGGGGATGGCTCTGCCACCAAAGGGCTTGCCACATGAGCATCCGAATTTGGATTCCTAGAATCTGCATAACAATTCAGGAATGGTGGCACACCTGCAGCACCAGTGTTAGGGAGTAGGAGACAAGAAGATTGGCCAATCAGCCTAGCTAGTCAGTGAGCTCTAGTTTCATTGACAGACTCTGTCTCAAAAATAATGTGAAGAGCAACTGAGGAAGATATAAACACTAACCTATGGCACACATGTATGTATGCACAAACACTGTGTGTCTTGGTTTGCATGATAACACAACACTTTATTTAATGGGAACTCTTTTTCATCAGAAACCTGTGCAGGCATGTGCTTCCTACCTGTTTCTTTAGCCTCCTTTATAATTTATGCACTACATAGGGCTTCCAGAGTCTCTACACAGGGACTTCAGTTCCAGTTTGGCAGAAGAACATTCCCTGACTTTGTAATCTCTCACCTACACATGAGACCTACTGATTGACAAAATCTTGTAGATAAGATTTTTATTACTTTCTCTAGAACAAAGCATCAGGTGACATAACCCTATTCATTTGAATATCCTAATCTCAAATTCTAAGAAGATTCTACCCAGAGCCAAGTGAACCCAGGGTTCTGGGCTGACCATGGAAGACCATCAGGGTTCCACACTGAGATTAACTGTGTCAAAAATGCCATCAAATATCCATTACTAGGAAGAGATAATATCCAAGATTATCATCAGAGCTGGCTGTGGAAGTGGGCAGAGCAATGAGTTTTAGTGGATATTGAAGTCACTTCAGGGTTAAACAAAAATGCCAGTCTTTCCATTTTTCCATCAGACTTTATGCAAATGGCAAATGGCATCCTCCCTACAAGTCTGGAAAATGCAGAGACTTAGATGCATGCCCACCCACACCATCAGTGAGGGAGAGGGACCCCTGGATCCCAGGGTGCTGAAACTTTTTGCTCCTGAGCAGCCAGAAAAGGGAAGAGATGGGGGACTTTTCAATTCACAACAAAGGAGGTGGATAAGAACCACAGAAGAAAGTCAGGAATGGTGGGGGCAGAGGAGGGAAGGGCAGAAGAGAAGCTTGTCAAACAGGAGGGAGGCTGGGTGAGAACAGGAGATTCAAAGCCAGCCAGGATGTCTGCATCCATTCAAGGGCCGGGAGTGTGCTAAGTTAGTTAAAGAAAGCCGTCCTCGGGCATTGGAAAATTCAATTTTCATCACAGCCCTGATGACATTTCCTTTAAGCACAAGATTGAGCAGAGAGATACACCTTCAGGGGAAGTTTTTTCTCTCTACAGTCAGAAGGCCAGATAAGGAAACCAGTTAAATGTTCTCTTTTCTGCTATGCAAATGTCCTTCCACAACACTAACAAGATAAATATATTTCTGTGAGATACCAAGTTTTCAGAGTCATGAGTTTATTTGTGAAGGCTTCTAGCCATGCTTTGCCTTGTAGCTAAAAAAATTTTAAATAACTTTTATTTATTCTTTGACAATTTCATACATATACAGTGTATCTTCATCATATCCACCCCCAGCTCCCACCTTTCACTCAAGTCCCCCAGATACTCCCCACAAGATGCCCCTTCCCTTTATTTCTGCTGTGTGTGTGTGTGTGTGTGTGTGTGTGTGTGTGTGTGTGTGTGTGTGTGTCCCACAGAGCTGAATTAGCACTATCTGCTGGAATGCTGGCTGATCTCACTGGCTTGAGCCTGTGTGCTCTTGATTGAGTAGGTGACCAGGTGACCACAGCTTTAGTGAGTCATGAGTACAATGGCCAGAACATGTCCAGAAGACAGAATTTCGCAGCTTTCCCACCATCCTCTGGCTCCTGTATCTTTCTGTCCTCTCTTCCACAATGTCCCCTGAGCCTTGGAGGGGTGCTGATATAAGTGTCCCATTTAGGGCTCAGGACACGAGAGTCACTTAAGTCTCAGCACTTTGGCCAGTTATGAGTATCTGCATTGTTAAAATTTTAAACCATATTTCCAATGAAAGTTCTATGCTCAATGCACAAGGCTTAGAGATGGAGACGTGGCTAGGTACTTAGCCATAGGCACTAGAAATACCGTAGAGATGGCTAATAAAGGTGCCTGGGTGAATAAACATCACTTTGACTGCCCCTTCTGCTCAGGCAGAGAAAGTGGCTAGAGCAACAGCTGTAAAGAACTAGTCAAAGGTCACTTGGTTGGGGACTATATCTATCTACATCTGAGTACTTCTGCTATGCCTTGAATCAGTGTCTAACTAAGGAAATACTAGGAGAGCACCCTGAACAAATGTCAAACTAATCAGGATGAGGCATGCTATTACAATGCAGCCTTGTAAAAACTTAAACTCTGGAGCTGGGGAGTAGCTCAGCTGGTAACACATTTACAATAGAAGCATGGGTTCAAATCCCCAGAACCATGTACATAAGCCAGGCACGGTAGCATGTAGTTATAATCTTAGCACTAGGCAGGGGAAGGCAGGCACATCCTGGGGCTTGCTGGCCTAGTGAGCTGAGGCTAAGAAGAGTTCTCTCTTTTCAAAACCTGGTGGATGTTATCTAAGAATGACAGCTGATGCTGTCTTCTGGTCTCCACAGACAAGTGTGTACACATATATATCTGCACACACACACACACACACACACACACACACACACACACACACACACACTCACACACACACAAGAATATAAACTCTGGAGTCAAACAGACCCAGGTAGAACCCCAAATCTTCATAAATCTTCATTTTACTCCGAGCATAAAGAGGAGAGAGAGTGTGTGACCCCATCCTCTTCATGTGACTGTGCAGAAATCATATGCTGCAGATGCAGAACTTAGCACAGCATGGGAAAGAAGAGAAGAGCTTGTTTTGTTTCCTGTTATATGACCTTCCTATAGCTGCTGTAACAAATCACAAGAAGTTTGGAGGTTTAAAACAGCACAGATTCAGCATCTGACAGATCTGGAATTCAAAAGTGTGCAGTGGTTCCAATTGGCTATAATCAAAGCACCACCAGCAGGGCTGTGCTGCTGAGATAGGCTTCAGGGGAGAGTCCATTAGTTTGCTTTTTACTGGAGCCACCTGAATTCCTTGGTTCAAGCCCTCACTTCTCTCCATTTTCAGAACAATTGCACAGGAACATAGCATTTTAACACACAAATTCTCTCTCTCTCTCTCTCTCTCTCTCTCTCTCTCTCTCTCTCTCACACACACACACACACACACACACACACACACACACACACACAAATAAAACCTCTTTTACCATGTCTCTATCCCTCTTACTTCCTTCAATAAGGCTTGATAATCCAACTCATCTCACCATTTTATTTATGTATATATAGGGGGGGGAAAGACAGTCCATGATGCCCCTGTGGAGACCCAAGGACAACTTACAGGAGTCTATCCTCCCACCGTGTTGATCGCAGAGATCCAATTCAGGTTGTCAGTCTTGATAGCAAGTTCTTTACCCACTAAGCCATCTCATTGGCCTAGGAGCTAATTATTCAGTGATATTGACTCTACCCAAGTAGTGCTACTCAAGAAGTCTATATCAAATATGCAAGAATCCTTTTCCAAACTTCTTTGATTGTTAGATTTTGTCTCTATTTACTTATCTATTATTTTTAGTGTATTTTTAGTATACCACCCATTCCAGAAGCTCTCTATGCATGCTGTAGTGGCAACTGTCCATATTAGCTGTTAATAGTCACAGCAGAAGGATACATCTACAGCCCAGAACCCTCCACATTCTGACTTTGTCTTATAGGAGTTAGTGGAATTTAACAAAGCCCTTGTGAAAAAATGGAAATAAAATAGATCAAGGCAGAAAGAGCAACCGAGAAAGGGGACCAGCTATCACACATCCAAGAGAGAATTCTTGTCAAAAGCCAGTAATTTGGTCACAAATTCTATAAGGGGTGCCCCTTCACCTAACTGCATAGTTGTCTTTCCAAAGTTCCCACCAGACGGTCACGATTGCCCTCACTGCCCCCTTCTCAGCAGTGAGCTGAGGGAGAGAGGGAAATCAGCTCGGCCAGCACACTGAAATGCTCCCTGCTCTACCATGAACCGCGGTCTCTTCCACAGGTAATTTCTCCAGGACAGGTTCAGATTAGGAGAAAGTGATTGCATTTGCTGGAGTCTGTTTCCCCTTGTGGATATGCACTCGCTCTCTCTTATTCATACTTGTGTGCAGAGCCATCCAGCTCTTCAGCGAGAAAAATAACCCCTATAGCATGAACAAAATCAAACTAGAAGGCATGGCTAAGTGTTGGAGTGGGTGAGCAAATGGGTTTTGTTCCAAAAGTATTTGTTACATTTACTCAGTACATGCCTATGTGGCATGTGTGAATGTGGAGGACAGAGGTCAACTTTCAAAGTCAGATCTCTCCTTCCAACACAGGGTCTCAGGGATCAAAGTCAGCTCTTCAGGCAAGAGCCTTTACAAGCACAGGTAATATAGAGATTTGACCTAATCATGCCTACTTTCAATTTGGTCTTTTCTCTTCTCCTCTATTATTTAGAAGTGGGAAATGGAAGCAGAGAAGAGGGGGAAAGCAAGCTAATGAGAACTCATAAAGGAATCTCTGAAGAGCTATGGAAAGTGAATAGAGACTGAAGATACCCTCCATTCTTTGCTTCCACACTCGGGGCAGGCCCTGGGGAGTCAGGTAGAGCAAGAACATGCCTCCTGCAATAGCTCAGCTCCCTGCCTCACACTGTACATCCAGAGACCCTTGGAACGGAGTAAAGACTTGTATTCATTTCCACTTCAAGGTACCACTGGGCCATAGTATGGCCATCTCAAGGAATGAAGGCCTCAATTCTCAAAATCACTTTCATGAGCAACTGGAGTATACCATGGGAGAAGATGAGACAGAAAGGGGATGAAGGACCCTCAGAATGTAGCTGCTTACACTACCACATAACCCATTCCTTCAACAAGAGACCCCAGTTATACCACCAACTCAGGCCTAATCATGTTTCTTAATCATGACTCATTTCTCCAAATAACTATTCCATAAAATCAATGCAGCTAGTTAGTTAGTGCAAGACAAGCTCTCACTCTTAAATTCAAACTCATCTGAACCTCACTGCATAGCCCAAACTGGCTTCAAAATTAAAATCTTACCTCAGCTTCCAGATTGCTGGACTCACATAAATGTGCAACCCCACCTGGCTACTCATTGCAATCCCAGCTATGACACACAGAGAAAGAGTGTGCAAAGCCAGAGACTCAATTGCTAGTAACAGAAAAATAAATAGTAAGTCAATAACAAAACAAATTTTAAATGGTTCAGTAGGAAATGGAATTTGCTGCCAAAGCTGATGACCTGAGTTCAATTCCTGGGACCCACATAGTGGGAAGAGAACAGACTCCCATAAGTTGTCCTCTGCCCTCTACATGCACATAGTGACACAGTTGTGCCCCAACTCACACAGAGACACTGTTAATAAAGACTGTAAAATAAATTATCTGAAAAATGAAAAACTGAGTCACTCTAACTTTGATACTTAAGGAAGTAACAATGAAGCACACTAAAACAAAATCATCAGAGTAAGAGAAGCAGGAGTCCATCCCACTGGGCAATTAGGGAGGGCTGGGGATGCTCAGCAGCACGAGTCCATGTCACTGGGTACCAACGTGCAGGAAGTGCCCATCTTGTTGCTTGTTGCACAAGTAAGTGCTTGTTACACAAATAAGGGGACTAGAGTTCAGATTCCTAGAATACAAGGACAAGCCAGTGGGTGTTGTGGCTTGCCTGTAACGCAGAAATGGGATCCAGAGCAAGCTGGGTAGCTGAACTACCCAAAACAGAAGGTTCAGGGCCAGCAACAGATGCTGTCCGAGGTGCTGAGCAATCCAGGGTGGTATCCCACGTCAACCTCTGGATGCATATGCATGTATATATGTGCACACGCACACACACACAGTTCCACATTCATGGAAATGCATGCATACATACATGCATACATACATACTTACATACATACATACATACTGAAAACAAGAAGGAAAAAAATGAATTAATATTATCTCAGACTATTACTATTTTTCTTAAATCTAAGATTCTACTAATTACAAGACTCATGTGATTTTACAGACCATAGCAAGAGAAAAATATCATGATAGTACATGGCCAATAACCTGCATTCTGGTTTCAGAGATGGGAAAATGTGGGGACATAAAGTACAATTTAAAATCAATGACTTAGAGTAAAAGTGATGTGAAAGGCAAATAAAATTAGATCCCTAATTCCCACCCTATAAAAAATTATATTCTGAATGGATTAAAGGCCTTTCCGCAGAAAAGAAAAATCTTTAAAATATTTTGTATGACAAAAAAAAATAATAAAATACCAGAGAAAAGTCAAAAGGCAAACCACAGCTGGGAGAAGAAATTTGCAACATAAAACAAAGAATGGATTCGTCCTCAGAATATAAAGGAATCTTACAGATCAATAAGAAAAGAGGAACAGCCCAGTGTGAGGAGGCAATGCAGAGGAAGGCCAGAAAGGGCCTGCAAATGTGTGGAAAGAAGCAGGCCCTGCTTTGTAAGCAGAAAGGTGCAAACTGAAGCAGTATCCTTGCACCCACCAGAATGACCTGCAAAAGAGCATCAAGAAAGAACGTGTGGGGATCCAACCTGCAGGTTATGGGAACAAAAACCACAATGCCTTTACACAGGACTATGGTGATTCCTGGAATATTTGAAGATAGTCATTTCTTCCGTGCCTATGTGTCTGTATATGTGTGGCACACAAGTGAATGTTGGTGTGTAGACACGTGTGCATGTGGTATAAATTGAGAATCCCTGCACATGTTCATGAGGAGGTCAAGGTCAGTGTCGGAGAGCCTTCCTAGTCAGGGTTTCTCACTCAACCTGGAGCTCACTGTCTCAGCATGTAGAGCCTCTCTGGAGGAAGAAGGTTACTGAGGGGGCCTTGAGGTTTGTAGCTTGGCCTCACTTTCTGCCCACTCTGCTTCCTGTTCTACTATGGTATAAGGAAGTGAGAAGGCACAGCTACTCATGCAAACCATGATGGATCTGCCTGCTGCCATGCCTTCCTCTCCATGAAGGACTGTGTCCCATAAACTGTGAGCTGAATTAAACGGTTCTTTCCAAATGCTGTTTCTTTTCATGTAAATGGCCAAAGCTATGGGAAAAGTAACTAATACATACTGACATTGGTTTATTGGTTTTGTTTGTATTTTTAATTCATTTTAACAATACATCACAGTAATTAGGGTCTTAACCCTGTGGAGGCTCCATGAAGACTTCGTGTATTATCTTCTCAACTTTCCTGCAAATTCAAAACAGAAAGTTACTTTAATTTAAAAGACATGAACAGGCCTGGAAGGGAGTTTAGCAATAGTTCACTTGCCTAGCATACACAAAGGCCAGGGTTCAATTCCCAGTACCTACCCCATTACTCATAGAAATGAGATAATGAGATAATAGAAATGAGATAAACATGAATTAAGATGATTATCTCCACACCTTCCAAAATTCCTGAAAGGACTTAAGGATAACCTGAAGTCATTTGGGCAGCTAAGGAGAGTGTTTGTTCTTGCAGAGGAGCCAGTTTCAGTTTCCAGCATCCACACCAAGTATCTCACAACCACCTGCAATCCACTCCAGGGGTTCTGGCACCCTCTCCTGGCTTCTCTGGCCATCTGTATATAGGTGGCATACATTCACAGCTGCAGATACGTGCACATAAATAAAAATAAATCCAAAAGTATGATAGAAATGAGCTGAAGAGGAATGCATACATAATGAGCCCATGTGTGCAAACAACTCAAAAGAAATACCCTTCGTTGTTAATGATACATGGTCAAATATGAAGAGTATAAAGGTAGGAAAAGCAGGCAAGGAAACAGCAGCAAAGTGACTCCAGGACATTGGCCATCTCTACAGCTGAGGGAATTAAAATGGGGATGTGTCGTGGTTTCCTTTTTGTTGCTCTGATAAAATACTCTGATCAAAAGAAACTGGGGAAAGAAAAGGTTTATTTGGCTCACAATTCCAGGTTGTAGTCCATAATAGCAGGGCAGTCACTGAGACAGGAGCTTGACACAACTGGTCACATCACATGCACAGCTAAGAGCCAGAGAAACAGATGTACACATGCTCACTTGGCTGTTTGTTTTTCTCGGCTCCATTTCCTTGCTCATACAGTTCAGGGTTCCCTGCCTAGGGAATGGGGCTGCCGATAGTGGTTTGTGTCCTCTCACATAAATTAATTTAATAAGGCAGTTCCCACGGTCCAGCCCAATATAGATGATCCCTCATTGAGACTTTCTTCCCAGGTAAATGGAGTTGACAATCAAGGCTAAGCATCACAGGATATAGAAGTACCTTTTCTTAAGTGTGATGACACTTGTCAAATTAGTTTGGTGACTGTGGTTGTTAGTCATGGTTGTCAACTTGACTGGATCTAGAATTAACTAAGTGATAAGCTGCTGGGCAAAATTGCAAGGGAATTTCTTGGTCAAGTTAAATCAGGTGGAAAACACCCTCCCTAGATGTGGGTGACACTGTCCGGTGGTCAGATTTTAAAGTCTGTTTGCCTTCCAATCTCCCTGCCATATTCATCTGTCCTCTTCTCCAGCTCATCTATGCTGCTGCTGCTGCTGCTGATGATGATGATGATGATGATGCCACCATGGCCACCAATGTCGCTACATTTCCTCATTGACATCAGAATCCAGCTTCTTCAGGCTTCCAACACACATATAAGAGTTTCTTCAGAAATCCTCCAGTCTTCAGTATCAGTAGGACTGGTGAGGCATCCAGCCTCATGGGCTAATCAGCTACCAGATTCCCAGGCTCTCCTGAATGCATACAGTCCACCATTGTTGTGCTATCCAGACAGTGTTTAGAAGCCAACCTAACAAATTCTTTTGGTTCTGTTCTTTTAGAGAACCCTGGCTGATACAGTGAGTGTATAGACATGTGTGATTCACTATATGTGTCTAACTATACTATATCCCAAATTAAAAATACCTTGAAAAAGCCAAAGGAGCATAAGAATGGAACTTTAGGACTAGATTGAGTGGCTTGAATTTGAACCTGTTACACTGTCACTTATTGAGCATCTGTTCCTCATCAGCTAAAAGGAGGAGGCAATAGTTGTCACATGGAAGTATACCTACAGGGACTCAATAATGTGGGGCAGGTGATAATAATATAGGCAGAGCATAATAATACCAATGTGTAAACATGATCCTTTTAATCTCCAACCTTTTCTCCCTTCTCCTTTGCAATATTCATCCTTCACATGCCTACACGTGCGCGCGCGCGCGCACACACACACACACACACACACACACACACACACACACACACATATCAGTCTCTGTGGCTGCATTTATATATATATATATATATATATATATATATATATATATATAGTATCTATGAACTATATATAAATAAACATATAATGCAATTTTATAAATTTACCAGTTGCTTCTAAGTGAAAGACAATGTTCTGGGTTTAGTGGGTACACAGATATCACAACAAAGCCATGATAATATGAATATATTCACTGTGAAGTAGAGAATATGGAGCTTGATGGAACCACAGGGGAGGTTCACACAAACTTGCTACTGCACAAGACAGTGGCCCCACTGTCCACCAATGTTCCACCAATGAGAAGTAGAAAGTATCTGCTGAAAAGAACAACTGGCTATGGTTTTGTCATTGCTGAACTGTTGAATGCCACAATGAGGAATGGAAGGTGTCACAGGAATCATAGGGAATAAAAATGGAATTTAAACTAAAGCCACATCAAAAGAAATTGAAAGATCAGTGATGGGGGAAGTACTTCTGTGTATGTTTATCTTTTTCATTGTTAAATAAAATACTGTCTGGCCAATGAGACAGCAAGTAGACGGGACTAGGAGTCAAAGAGGATTCTGGGAAATGTAGTAGAGAAGTGCTGATCCAGGCAGGAAGTGACATAGCAAGGAGACTCATATTTAAGCTAAGGAGAAACAGGAAGGGCCCTCTTTTCCCCTCCACTCCTGCTCCAGCAGCACAATGTGATCCACAGCAAGGAGGGGTGCCAATAAGGCATCCGATAAGATAAGCTTATAACATATATAGATTTATGATAATTAAGACTGAGCTAGCAGATGAGAATCCTAGTCATTGGCCAAGCAGCTTTGCACCTAATACAAGTTTCTGTGTATTCATTTGGGCCCTAGCTCGGGCAGGCGGCTGTCATAAAGCATACACCTGGCGGTGGGGCAAGGCAGCTTTTGGCAGAAAGATTTATCATAACAGATGAGTCTAAAACACATCCTATCTTAATCCTAAGGGAAGGGGAGGTTCTGAGGAATGGAAATGAAAGACAGACCAGGACAGAGTGGGAATGGTTTGGAGTGTGGCAACGATGCTTAGGGCACCAAGGGGTTATTTTGATAGATTCACAATAAGGAACAAATGAATGAAATGTTTTGTTTTGTTCTTTTCTGTTTGCCTAGTATCCCTTCCCCATACCACTCCCAGGGCAGGAGAACTTTGGCAGCTGGGTATTGATATTAACCTTAACAACTCTGTATTGACCACTGCACAAGAGTTCAAATCTCAGTGGTTAAACAGGACTAGAGAGACGGCTCAGCAGTTAAGACACTGGCTGTTCTTCCAGTGGAACCACGTTCAATTGCCAGGACACACATGGCAGCTCATCATCATATATCTTCAGTTCCAAGAGATCAATGCCCCCTTCGGATTCTGGGGGGTACATACACAAGATGCACAGACATACATGCAGGCAAACCATCCATACACAGAAAAGTAGTAATTTACATCTTTTAATCTCAATAATAAAGTTAAAGCATGAGATTTGTGGTGATATATTATTTATGGTTTATTAAAGCTTGCCTGAGGATTCAGAAAACAAAGTCAGCCACAAGCAATAGAGGTCAGATGGTAGTGACAAACACCTTTAATCCTAGAACTCTGGATTAAGAGGTACACATATCTTTGTAAGTTCAAGGCCACCCAGATCTACACAAGATTGATCCACTCCCAAAGAAAAACAGCTCAAACAAAGATGATCTCAGCACCTGGGATCACACACCTTTCATTCCAGCACTAGAGGAATACTTCAGTAGTCAGTATCAGGGATTCATTCTCCAGCCACATTGAGGACAGGAAGACATTGAAGTCTCAGGATTCTCCAGCCACTCTGAGGAGAGGCAGCACTCTGAAGTTTGGTGGAGCCAGGATTGCCTTTCAGTCTGAGGTAGAGCTAAGAGCTAGTGACAGGCTCCTTTGCTTTTCTGACCGTCAGCTTGAATTTTGAACCCCAATATCAATCTCTGGTTCTTTTATTTTTTGTGATACACATGAGGCTGCTGTTCCAACTACAACTACTTTGTCATACTCTCCCTGGCCTCAAGGACTCAGGAAAAAGGAAATATAATATAGTATGGAAGCCATCCCCATAGACTGGACACTGTAGCATGGAAGGGGAGAGGCTGCTGCCTAGACACATGGACACTAATGGAATGGAATTGTTCAGATTCCTGTAATTTAACCAAACTTCCTTCCTTCCTTCCTTCCTTCCTTCCTTCCTTCCTTCCTTCCTTCCTTCCTTCCTTTCCTTCTCTTTCTTCCTTTCTTTCTTTCTTTCTTTCTTTCTTTCTTTCTTTCTTTCTTTCTTTCTTGACTCAAAAGTATGAGCAGAGACAGCAGGGCTAGACAAATGTAGGATTGTTGTGTAGGGAAGTGCTTCCATTCCTGGTCCTATTAAATAAAACTGACTGTAGAAGTGCTAAGGTTGGGAAACATGAAGGCTGCTTCTTACTGAGACCAAAGACTTTCCCTGACTCCTACTCACCCAATTCCCACAGTCCTACAGAACTCGTGTGTAGGCATGAATACCAGAAACCAGCAAGAGGAAGAGCCGGACAAGAGGCAGGACAGGGCTCACAGCTTCCATGAGCAATGCAAAAATCATCTGTTTTCAGTCAAATGGGGGTGGATGTCACAACAGAAAGCCCCCAGTATAGGAAGAGATTTCCAAGTGAAATATTGCTGCACCCTCCCTGATCGAAGACTCTCTGCCATTTCACCAAATACGACCCACCTGCTTTTTCCTACAGCCAGCACTAGACCCACTTGGTTCTCCCCAAGCCCACTCCGCACCTTTGTTTTTACATCTTTTTTAAACTACTCTTTGATTATGGTTATTTTATCTGGGGTCAGTGCTCAGTCAACTGTTAAATAAATTGCAAATTCTACAAAACACAGCCAGCAGAGCCATTTCTAACTGTAATGCCACAACTTCGAGCAAAATTACATCTGGCTACAATACCATTCATATGCATAAATTATACCGCCTCTGATTATCTTAAGGAAAATTCAGCCATTAAACTTATTTTATAGGCACAGAACCAGGGGGAGTGCCAGAAAGAATGTGTATATTCTTTAAAAAAAAAAATCATGGGGAAGCAGAAAGAAACAAAACATAATTGGCAAACCTTATCCTCCTGCAGTTCTGTCTAATGGGCTCTGTCTCTCCTGATTTTCCATGGCCACCCACCACTGACATACACACCACAGCAGGGGAAAAGGGGGCTAGGGAGCTGGCTGCATGTGGTTAGGACAGATTGAGGATATATCCTCACTCTGCACGTGTCCCCAGAGGGGAAAGCTCTCTGGGTGCACATCAATAGAAACTCAGATTTAGCACAGGCATAAATCCAAACTCTGCCCAGGAGGACAGGCAGGATGGTTTCTGAGGCTGGTGTATCATCTCTTTGCAAGTAGAGCTCAAAATGTTTCGAAGCTTAGTCCACAGACCTGCCTCTCTTGGGTGTATGGGTCCAATACAAATGGAGAAAATACAAGGAATAATGAATTGCTTTTTTATATATACTGAGTAGCTATCATTTCTCTCCCATTTAACCAAGTAGGAATTTCTGCATGCCTTATACATGAGGAGAATTGGAACAGGAAGCTGGACAGGCTGCTTGGAAAGCTTGTGAACTTCACCTGCCATTGTCCAGAGCTGCACCATGGCTCCTAAAGTGTCAAAACTCTGAGTCAGCACCAGAAACCACAAACCTCCATCTTCACTATTTTTCTGGAATCTGAGATCAGCTTAGAGGTAGACCACCTCCTAAGTCAATGAGATTGCTACTCCTTGCGATGCAGAATAAGACAACTTGACCTAATTAGTAAGCAATGGGTACAGCTTTGGAAGGAGTATAATGGGTTACAGCATGGGAGCAGAAATGGAAACGGTTTATCTTCAAAGAAAGGAAAATAAAGCAAAACATTATGTAAAATAATGATTGAGATGGGGAGAAGCAGAGAGAAGGGGGTGGAGGGAGGGAGGAAGGGACAAGCCTGAGGGAGGGATGATACATGGTAAAATATGGGAGCACTTCCCA
This sequence comes from Cricetulus griseus, assembly GCF_003668045.3. Classification (NCBI taxonomy): domain Eukaryota; kingdom Metazoa; phylum Chordata; class Mammalia; order Rodentia; family Cricetidae; genus Cricetulus; species Cricetulus griseus. The sequence goes on along the minus strand of NC_048600.1, from coordinate 38,715,136 downwards.
GTCTTCTAATCTGTCCATGGAAGACCCCTGCGCCTAACACTTTGTAAGAATGCTTTGTGTAATGAGGTCCATCCAGTGGCTGCTGTTTGTTGTTGCTGTTGTTGTTTACAACCAGACCAAGGCGAAATTAATACCACTGAACTGTGAAGCACTGTGCTGTATAGTTGATGGCATTAGTCCACGAGCAACCTTCAGACACCCCACAAAGGTCTGCCCACTCATTGTCCCCATTTCCAAGGTGAAGAAGTTCAGAGAGATGAAGCAACTCCCATAAAAACATGTGGCAGTGAAGCCTGCATTTAAACCCAAACAAGCAGGCAGAGAAGCCTGAACCTAGGACTCTGCTTCTCTATAGTGACCCCTTTCCTCCTCCCTGGCCTCTGTGGTGCAGAAAGAAGGGCAGTCCTTATCTCACACCTGTCAGTCGTCCTTACTCACTGCTCGCCTCTGCCCCTGCCATGCACCTCTCTTGCACTGTCTCTCTCCCATTCTCCAACAATATTAAAGATGATAAATCTAAGTTGAAAACGTGCACTGTTTTTTTCTGAGAGACAGTAGACTTTATGCGTTTTTGTAGAGACAGACACGACAATGTATGAGCCCTGACGGAGCTCTGATGGAATAGAATGAGGACTTTTCAACCTACCTTCTGGTGGACAGCTTATCACCCCTTCTTCTGACCTCTGGTATGTGATTTACCAGGAAATTGGGTCAGGAGGGGGAACCCTCTGGTGGGTGATTAGAAAAAAACTCTCTCAAACTCTGTAAGCAGAGGATTAGATTGTATCAGCCTTCATCCCCCCTCCCCATACTTCACACCAGGGAGTGCGTCCTGGGTGAGGGAAGGCAAAGACTGTCAATTTGTTAGTTGAAAACAGTTTTAAAATCCATTTCTCCCTGTGAAATGTGTCAGCCACAGAGAAGTTTCTCTCTGATTTGACTCTGTTGTGTGTATGTGATTTAGGATAACAATGAAAGATGCTCCTGAAGTGGGGATTGGGGATTCTTCCAAAGGGCTGATGCAAATGGTAAGAGCTAACTGCTTCCTGCTTTCCACTTTACTGCCCTCCCTATCTGGCAACAGAACTTGCTTTGCAGAATGTGTTTCTAAAAATAATCTGTCCTGTCTATTTGCTTTCCTGTAAGCAACCCTAATGCCCTTCTTCAGGAAGTGTGGATCTCTAAAGTTACCCTATGGTGGCTGCTGTGGTTTACTAACACTCATGTTGATGCTCAGTCCCCAGGAGGGTTAGCTTTAATTGTCAACTTGACACAAGCTAGACTCACCTGTAGAGTGAGTCTCAATGGGGGATTGCCTACATTGGGTTGGCTAATAGACATGTCTGTGTGGGGCTGTCTTACATTGACGGATGTGAGAAGATCAAGCCTGCAGTGGGTGGAACCTAGGGAAGGGGGTCCTGTATTGAATGAGAGTGGAAAAATGGAACTGAGCACAAGCAAGCAAGCATGCACTATAGATATGATATGGCCAGATGTCTCAAACTCTTGCCACTGTGGCTTCCCTGAAATAATGGGCTGTAACATGGAATTGTGAGCTAAAATGAACCCTTTCTCCACTAAATTGCTTTCTGTCATGGTGTTTTTTTTTTTTTTTTTTCCCCACAGTAATAGAAACTAAGCTAGGACAGTCCTCAATGGTGTAGTGTTGGGAGGTGTTGAGAGACACTGTGGGCCTTTAAGGGGGCGTGAAGATAGCTAGGGAGAAGTCTCAGTAAGTAAAGTGATTGTCTTACAAGTAGGAGCACCTGAGTTTGATTCCCTGAACCCAAGTGAAATAGCTGGGCTTGGTGATACACATTTATAATTCCAGCACTGGGAGACAGGTGGAGACATGGAGCACACTAGTAAGCCAGCCAGGTCTACTCAGGGACCTCTATACCAGTGAGAGAACCTTTTCAAAAAGCAAGGTGCATAGCTCCTGAGGAACAACCCCTAAGACTTGACTCCGTGCCTCACCATGGTACTTACATACACACACACACACACACACACACACACACACACACACACACACACACAGAGAGAGAGAGAGAGAGAGAGAGAGAGAGAGAGAGAGAGAGAGAGAGCTAATAATTTTCTCAGAAAGTCACTTCTTGTTCTCAAGAGACTGGGTTGGTGTGGTAGTTTGAAAGAAAATGGTCCCCAATAGGGGCACTATTAGGAGGTGTGGTCTTGTTGGAGGAAGTGTGTCATAGTGGAGGTAGGCTTTGAGGTCTCTTTTGTGACTGTTGCCTGCAAGATGTAGCCTTCTCAGCTCCAGCACCATATCTGCACACAGCAATGCTCTCCACCATGATGATAATGAACTGAAATTCTGAAACTGTAAACCAGTCCCAATTAAATGTGTTCTTTATGAGAGTTGCAGTGGTCAACTCTTCACAGCAATAAAAACCCTAAGACAATTGGTTATCTCAAAAGTAGTTTGTGATAAAAGAAGTCTCCCTCCCTTTACTCTCTTTTGCACAACCACCTCTGCTGTAATTTGTCTGCCATGTTGTGACCTAAACCTTTATTTATTTTATGAGGGATGGGACATAGGACTACTGAACCTCTCATGTATGGCCAGTGCCAAGCTGTCTCTTCTGTGTTCTCAGTGCATCTCAAACACATTTCTGTTCTGGAATTCATTTGCTCACTATTCACTCAAAAGATACTCAAGATCAATGTTCTGTGGCTGCCTGATCCTTCTAGTAGCTGTGATGATTAGGAATTTTCTAAAGTATTCATTGTCTTCCTGATTGTAGGTACAGCATGTATGGTGAGTAAGCAGGCCTGCAACTAGGGTGCTGCACTATGGGTTACAGTGGTGGGTTCCAATACTCCCCCTGTTTCTGTGTGTTTTTGTGTGAGAGTGCTTCTACATGTGTGCACAATACACACGTGTGCTTGGCTATGTAGGTGCATGTGGAGTGCAGAGATTTGAGTTGGGATATCTTCTTCAATCACTTCTATGCTTAATTTTCTTTTCATTTTAGACGAAGATGCAGGGATAATCATTAAACTTGGGCCTCACCATTTTAACAGATCACTGGGCCAGTGAGCCAGACCCTAGTTATAGGTATGCTTGAAGCCATGTCCAGCTTTTTGCATGGATGCTAAAGATCCAAGTCAGGTCCTCATGCCTATACAGTAAGCACTTCACCCACTGGGCCTTCTCCCCTTCTCCCCATTGATGGGGAATGCACTGTGTATGTTTATCTTATTGATAGTTAAATAAAATACTGTTTGGCCAATGAGACAGGAAGTTAGACAGGACTAGGAGTCAAAGAGGATTCTGGGAAATGTAGTAGAGAAATGCTGATCCAGACAGGAAGTGACATAGCAAGGAGACTCATATTTAAACAAAGGAAAAACAGAAAGGGCTCTCTTTTCCCCTCCACTCCTGCTCCAGCGGCACAATATGATCCACCAGCAAGGAGGGACACCAATAAGGCCTCCGATAAGATAAGTCTTATAAAATATATAGATTTATGATAATTAAGACTGAGCTAACAGATGAGAAGTCCTAGTCATTGACCAAGCAACATTGTACCTAATACAAGTTTCTGTGTATTCATTTGGGCCCTAACTTGGGTGGGCGGCTGGCGTAAAGCACACACGTGGTGGTGGGGCTCAGGCTGCTTTTGGCAGAAAGATTTATCATAACACCCCATCCTCCTGCTATTCATTTTAACTCCAGTACCTTAAACAACATCTATAAGCAATTTGGGCCTCAGTTTTCTCACCTACAGAAGAGGGGGATACAGACAGACTTTCTCATAAACAATAAAAAGGATCTGTAATTCTTTGAGGAAAGAAAAGGAAAAGGCAAGATTATTATCAGGCTAATCATAGCAACATTAATGTGCTAAGCAGAGTTCTTGAGCACTGTGAGGAAGAGTGAGACACTGGAGCCTGAGCTAACAGCACAGGTAAGGATGGCCTCATTGACAACAGGTGGAGCCCATGCTGATCAATGTCTGGATATAGGCAGTGGGGGGAAGTTGGGCCTCATGATATGCTGATTCCACTAGCCTCCCCTACTGTTGTAGCCCGGATGAGTGACCAGGAGCTCAGAATCCTGCTGTCCTCCCAGGCTCAAATATCTTCTTTCCGCCTGCATTATTTACTTTGTTTTACTGTGCCAAATATGCAAAAGAAGCAACTTAAAGATGAGAGGATTTGCCTTGACTTACAGTTTTAGAGGATCTGGCCCATGGTTGCTTATACCCTGCACTTGAGCAGTGCCCCGGCCAGCGGGGCTCTGGTAATTCGTGGGTTCGAGGTGGACCAAGCCTGAAAATAATGGGCGAGAAAGAAAGAGGAGGACCAAGCAGTGTTCTTGTCAAGGTCTAATTTTTATTGATAATAAGGGGGCTTTTAAAGAGAAAGAGGAAGTGGGGGAGGAATGAATGTTAATTGCTCTCAGGCCAGGGCAGGTGTCTTGAACCTCCTGTGGTTATCTCAAACACTAACCTAAGGGGTGGGGTGCTTGACTAATTGGCAGTTTAGCATGAAGGTGGCCAGCCTCTGTAAAGAACGACTTTTTATATCTGACCGGAGCTGGCTTCTGACAGAGTAGAGCGTTACAGTGGCAGGAACACTTGAGGAGGGCTGGTGTTTGTCTCTTGTGTCAAGGGTTAGAGAGACTGTTCTGAGAGTAAGTCCCTGTTGTATCCTAAGGGGGACATCTGTAGCCTCCTCCACTGCTTGAGGAATATCACAAGAGAGGGATGAAAGACTGTAAGAGGGAAAGAATGAGAGAAACTGATGTGGAATGCTCAGACAGAACTTGCCCGTTACACTCATGACCTGACAGAAGCTATGATTACCTCAACAAGATGGGGCCTATCAGCATTCAGTCACGAGTAGAAGAAGGGCTCATAGGAATTATTTGGTGAAGAGTTATTTGCAGCTAATGGCCAAGAACAGGGTCATTTTTCTTTAGCGATGTAGGATGTATACACTGTTCAATTGCCTTTGCTCCAATAAATAATCCCATCCATGCTCACAAAATGACTTGGCTAAATCAGAGAGATAGGTAGTAGTAGAGAGACTCACTGGGAAAAAGGGAGCCCAGAAATGGAAAAGGGGGATGAAAGAGAGTAAGGGGGGTGAGTATGACCAAAACCCAGTGAGTTTCCATGAGTCACTCCTACATCTGTAAGTAACTCCAGTAAACTCACTGATTTACCAAGCTATACTTGTGTAGAATTGTATCTTTTTTCTGTCCCTATTACAAGGAGGATACATTGTGGTGACCCCAAACCATAAAATTATTTCCATTGCTATTTCATAACTGTAATTTTGCTACAGCTAAGAATTGCAATGTGAATATCTGTGCTTTCCAATGGTCTTAGATGATTCCTGTGAAGGAGTCTTTCAATCCCTGAAGGTTTCATGACCCTTAAGTTGAGAACCACTGCTTTAGTTTTTCATTTCTCCATAGCAAAAGTCACACCACGCCCAATGGTTAGGTCAGAGCCATCAGGACCTTACTGTCTGTGGAAGCATCATCACCACAGAGAGAGAGATGTGATTTACTAGTATCCTAAGCAATTCTCAAGCTTGTGAAGTTGACAATCAAAATTAACTGTTACATTGCCACTCTGAACACAGCAAGTAAGCACCAAAGGCCAAAATCCTACCCTGCTTCTTTTACTCCTTGGATTTTATTGTCCATTCCTCCTATGGCTGGTTATGATCACAGTGTGCTTCTCTGAACCACACCAACAGCATTCAAAAAGGCCTTCCTCTTTCCAGATATCCTCCCCAAAGAACTTACCACAGCGAAACCAGAAAACTAGAGCCCTTTAACATCACTTTGTTCCTTTTCTTCCCAGTACTTCAGTCTTCATTTCACCTCCAACCTCTGCTTTCTACCTTCCTGAAGTTTAAACTCCAGGCTCAACTTAGCTACACTGAATTATCCTTTCTTCCCTCAGGAGCCATCGAGCACATTTTCTGACTTCTTCTCTGTGGTGTATCTTAGCCCACACATGTCCCACTCATCCTTATGGTGTTGGCAGATAGAAGTCACTAAATTTCATTCCTATCACAAGTCAAGGGCACCTGCACCTTCTCAGAGCTCCCAGGTTCCCTTGTACTTATTTCAGTTAAAGTGTTCAACATGCAGCAAAGTCATAGAGTATCCACCAAGCAAAGGACAGGGACCAGGTGCTGCTCACTGTCTCACTCATTCATGGTCACTCATTCATGCCACAACCTATTCGAGGTGCATAGAAATATGAAAGAAAGATAGAAAAGACTTAGTTGGATATTTAATGGTACAATTGTTGAATAGATAAACCTCTATATTCCATTGAGGGTTATAGAAAGTTTGCAATCTACCCATCATGTCCCATTGTTCATATGTGAAAGGAGCTCAGCAAACAGAAGCCACAAGTTCAGGTTCACAGAGTACGCCTACCCTAGAACTCAGGCTCAAAGCTGTAGCACAGCTTCAGGCTCATCCATAGCTGTCTCCAAGGACCAGTTCAAAACAGGAAGAGGTGGAGTGTGGCTGCGTTGACCTGATGTGATTGCTCCACTGATTGTTCTAAACATCACAGGCTCTGTGTTTCCACATCAGTGGCTGGATGAGCGACCCTGAGCAAATTGCTTACCCCTGCTGTGTCCAGTGTTTTCATCAGAGAGCAAGTTTTATGTGAAGATTAAAGAACACCATGTCTAGAAAAGCTACGGAAGAGTGAAAGGGATTTGTATTTTCAGAAACCTGTTTGGGCAGCCCAGGCTGACTTACAGGAGGGTTATGCAATACTCCCATTATGCAAGCCCTGAACCTCTAAGTGGTTTCCTCACACTGCCTGTCATCATTGCAGAGTAGGTCTGAAATAATGGTTAAGAGTCTGAGCTTGGAGACCTATCACAAAGTTCAAATTTTGCTTCTGCATAGATATATGACTTCCTCATGCTATTTCACCTCCCTAAGTGACAATTTTGTCATGACAAAATCTAGATGGTGATACTTGTACCTAGGGGACTACATGTGTAAAGAATTCAGCATTCAAGTGTGATGGCAGACACCAACACTTGGTTGGCTGAAACAGGAAGATCATCAAAATTTCAAGGCCAGCCTGAACTCCATGAGACCCTGTTTCAAAAATCAGCAAACAATAATAATTCAATGTAATGCCTGATGTTATGAAACACCCAATTCATCTTAACTGTCTGTCCACTTGATCATCTGTTATTTTACTTTTATTTTTTACAAAACAGTTGCTTTGTAACAGAAGGAGCTCCAGGTACACAGAATACAGGTCTAAGAAAGGCAGACAAGGTCTTATTTCTTAAGCTACATATGTGGCCAGGTAAATAAATACCACAACAGTTGTAATTCTGGCAGATGATGAAAAAACAAAAAGAACTACAACAATGAGGAAGCTACAGAATCAGATATGCTACAGACTTTGGGAAACTGAAAGGAAAAACCAAGTTCATCTTCCTGCAAGTACAGACATGCACATTCATACAGGAAGTTCATACAGACAGGTAGATCTGACCTACAGGATAACTAAAAAAGAAATCAGGCCAGGAGGTACTTGAATCCCAGCACTCGGGAAGAAGAGGCAGAAGGATCTCTGTAAGTTCGAGGCCAGCCTGGTCTGCAAAGTGAGTTCCAGGACAGCCAGGGCTGTTACACAGAGAAACTCTGTCTCAAAAAAAAAAAAAAAGAAAGAAAGAAAGAAAGAAAGAAAGAAAGAAAGAAAGAAAGAAAAAACAAGAAAAAAAAATCAGTGTCTCTAAATATTTTTCCCATGGTCATTCGTCCCTGTATAAAACAGAAAAACAGAGGTGACTGAATCACAATTAGGACCTATGACTGTTGTTTTTAAATACCTTGCTATATTCCAGTTTTTGAAATCAGGAACATATAAAACATACTTGAATTAAAATTAAGACCATTCTGAACAGACTTATAGAGGGCACTCATAGGTAATTGGGGAGAGAAGGTTTGCAATCCTATGAAAGGCAGGCCAAGGTTTTGGGTCTGCCTTACATGTATTAATGATTGAGAACTGCTAAAATTTCAACATCCAATGCCACCCATTCCACATCACAGAAATTACTACAAAGATGCCAGACAACTGTCTGATAGAACTCAGCATTATCCCCATAGCAAACACAGAACCAGCTACATAAGAAAGCGAGAGCAGCTGCTTGTGCGGCAAGAATTCTATAACAACATTATGTTCTGTCTTTAATGCAGGATACTGAGCTCAGCCATTTTCCCTGAGATGAGGTGCCTCCCACCAATGAGGTCATTTAGACAATGGAAAATGAGCTTTGCACAGAGTATCTGAAAGCCTGATTATTAGGCATTGAATACCAGGCTTTGCTAGCCTCCCTGACCAGTTATACATCACCATGGTAGACACAGAGGTTGCCTAAGGCTCAGCATGCTGGATCTGTGTGTCAGAAATGCTTTGGCACAATATATATGACTTTTAATTTGCAGGAGGTAAGAGTGTGTATATGCGCATGTGTAATGTGTTGGGGAAGGATTTATGGTTCAGAATTCCAGGCTGAGGAACAGTGTGAATTTGTATGCATAAATCTACTCAGCTGTTTCAGGGGAGCAGATTTTGGTGGGACAGATAGGATAGGTGATTTTACTATGGTTTTGTTCCAATTATCAGCCACAAGTTAGTGCCCCAAAAAGAACAGAGATGGGAAGAAAGCACTCAGTAAGAATCAGCTATGTAAATAGTTTTCCCTTTTGGTATTTTGCATGTTTTTCAATTAAGCAAACCCTGTTTAGGTGTGAGTCTTTTTTCACAGACAAAGGCTGTTTTCTAGGATTCTAGGAAAGAGTGTCTAGCTTTATCACCTTTGGGTGTGAACAACAGTAGACTGCCTCAGTCCACATATGGCCATAAATGGTGCTTAGGATGGACTGAGATGAATAAAGTAGGAGAATCAAGATTACTCATGCCAACGGTCAGTATCACCCAGCGTATAGCCCAATGCTCCCCTAGACTCCCGGGCAAATTAAATGATAAGCATGCTCACTGTTTTCGTTACCTATAATGCTAAACATCCATCTAACAAAAAAATGAGAGACATGAAATTACCAGGGCAATTTGACCTTCAACAAGACCAGAAGTTCTGAACCTTAATGCTATTGGCATTGTGGGTTAATAATTTATATGCTAATTATTATGCATTACAGCATATTTAACTGCATCTTTGGTCTCTACTCACTCAAGACTAGTGACATCCCTTCCCCTTGATGCAAGAACCACCTATCTCTGTGTGTCTCTACAGGCTAAAAGTCTACCCATAGAGAGCCATTAAAGATCCATTTCTAGTCTTCCATCAGTCATATCACTTTACAACCATGATATTCGTGTGTCTGTGTGTGTGTGTGTGTGTGTGTGTGTGTGTGTGTGTGTGTGTGTGTGTCTGTGTGTGTCTGTGTCTGTGTCTGTGTTTGTGTGTGTCTGTGTGTGATATGTCTGTGTGTGGGGGAGGGTTCACATGTGAATGACAATGTAGGCATGCCAATGAGCACATCTGGAAGTCAAAGAACAACCCTGAGTGTCACTCCACTCCTTCCAGTTTGTTGAGACACTACCTTTGTTTTTCTTCTGCATACATCATGATCACTCAGGGATCTTTCTGATTCTGCCCTCCCCTATCTTACTGTAGGAAGATTAATGTGTGTTACTATGGCCAATGTTATGGGGATCCAAACTCAGATACTCACTCTTACACAAGTTCTTTACCCACTAAGCCATCTCACCAGCCCTATAGACCTATAATATTCTTAATCAGGCAAGAAGTATCTAAACTACAGGAAAACACTCAGTCTGTTCCATGCCCATGATCCTTCTAATCACCAAGGAAATATGCAGTTATGTCACTGGACTCTGCTAACCCTGTATGGTTATTGGTTTTTGCTTTGGGAACATTTCACAATTTACAATGTACTTGGTAAGCTACAAAGTATTTTACAGTCTTAATGAGGCCTTATAAAATGCCAAATACTTTTTTTTCCATTTTTATTAATTTTATTTTTTCTTTTTTTAATTTGAATTAGATACAAGATTGTTTTACATATCAATCCCAGTTCCCACTCCCTCCCCTCCTCCCTTACCACCCCCCCTAACTAAAACCCTACCTCTCACATATCCTTTCTACTCCCCAGGGAGGGTGAGGCCTTCCATAGGGGGTCATAAGAGTCTATCCTATCCTTTGGGATAGGGCCTAGGCCCACCCCTGTGTGTCTAGGCTCAGGGAGTATCCCTCTATGTGGATTGGGCTCCCAAAATCCACACCTATGCTAAGGATAAGTACTGAACTACTACAGGAGGTCCCACAGATTCCCAAGGTATCCTCACTGAAACCCATGTTCCTGGGGTCTGGATCAGTCCCATGCTGGTATACCAGCTATCAGTCTGGGGACCAAGAGTTCCCCAATGTTCAGGTCAGCTGTTTCTGTGGGTTTCACCAGCCAACAGAGAAGAAGCCAAATAATTTTAAGATGATAAAATAGCTTTGACAAAGAAAGGCACAAACCACAAAAGCATTTTGTAAACTATTATGCACCCTGGAAGAGATACAGCGATGGCTAAACTGTGACATCTATTGTAAACTGTAAAGGGTTTTGTGGGGTGGATATAAACTACAAACATTTAAAAAGAATTAGTATGAAATAGTTCCAGTTGGTGTTACTCAGGTAAAATTTGACCAAGGCATTTAAAAAAGGATTTCTTACTCAAATCTTAGGTGCCCCCTTTTTTACTAACAAGAAAGAGCCCCTCTTTCACCACCCCCAATTTAATCAGGCAAAATTTACCTTGCTCAAAGCAGTTAGCTAGCTGATGAGTAAGGTTTGTTAGAGATGAGTCATTAGTCACACTCAGCTACTACTGAATGCTTCGGTGTAGTTTTTGTATTGGTTGCTTTGGAAAAGAACCTACATTTTGGCTGGATTTTGCTGGGATATGAGCTCAACAAACAGGAATAATAAGGCCCTTAGCAGATGCTGCATACTTCTTTCACTCCAAATTCAGAAGATAAATATGTGGCTAATTCTCGATGGTCTTTTGAAATAGCTCTTATGACTCTCTTGCTTCATCTCAGCCCAAGAGGTGACCCACCTCTGGTGAACCCCAACAGTGGCAGCTTTGGGATTTAATGGAAAGATTTATCCATTTCCATGGTGGAGTAAAAGAACATCAGACTACCCCAGAGCCACAGCTCATTGTTTCAGAAGTTGGCAGCTACAGAACCTTGGAGTATTCAAACTGGAAGACTCCTTAGTGTCTGGTTTATACAGTGAGACTACACCCTACTCAGTCAGAACGGCTGTCCTCAAGAAAACAATACGTTGTGAGGGTGTTGGAAAAGGTCACCTCTTTAACATGCTGATGGGAATTATAAACTAGTGTAGCTACAGCCACCAAGGAAATCGGTGTGGGGGTGGGGTACTGTAAGACCCAGCCGCACCACTCCAACACACCTCAGAGACACTTGCATATCCATGTTTACTATGACACTATTCACAAATGGAACCAGCCAAGATGCCATGAACAAATGAATGAATAAAGAAATTGTGGACTGTGTACACAACTGAGTTTTATTCAACCATAAAGAAGAATGAATTATTCCACCAGTTAGATGGAACTGGTGATTATCATATTAAGTAAAATCAACCAGATTCAGGAAAACTGTCATTGTCTTTATTCATATGTAAAATCTAGACTAAAAAAGGACATAAAAGTGTAAGAGGAACTATTTGGGAAAGACTAGGCAGAGGGTGGAAGTGGAAGAGGAAAGGACAACAGTACAGGTGTGCAAATATGATCTGAATACATTAGATTCATGTGTGAAAAATTCTATAAGGAATCCCACTATTTTGTATAATAATATACGCTAACAAAATTAAAAGCAAAATTAAAAAGAATATGCATACAACTACTTTAACAGATAAGTGTTTTATTTTTAAGCAGACATTATTTAATTATACATAATAAGCCAATAAATCCTATGTGTAGTAATCGGAATGTGTTCCCTGAGGCCCTGGGCTCTTCAGAGTGAGCTAGAAGTGGAGAAGTGTGTGAGAGGCCAAGTGCTGAGCTTCTCCTACTCATGCTGTGAATGCTACTGTGCACAGAGCGTGTCAAAATGAAGAGGTTTTACAGAAATAAATATGGGAAAGCTTGCTTATCTACATCAGCTCTGTTTTGCTGAAGCTTATAACGTCTTTGCTGTTAAAGACGTGAGGCTCAGCTGACAGGGCACTTGCCCAGCACACAGAGAGCCCTGGGTTCAGGCCCAGCACTGCAGAAACCAAGAGTGGTGGTGCATGCCTGAAATCATAGCACTCCAGAGGTGAAGGAGGACCATGACTTCTAGGTCACCCTTGCCTACAAAGCAAGTTCAAGGCCAGCTTGGACTACATGAGACTATATCGCAAAGAAGTTAAACTGCAGCCAACATCCCTGCCTTGCCTCCCTATCATATGTTCACTCCCAAACTCTTACCACTTTAATGCTGCGCAAGCGCTCTGTGGAAGCATAAAATCACCAAACATCCCCGGTTACATGAGTTACTGCTCTCCTCCCTCTGACCTCACAGAAGCAGCTTCAGGGAGAAGGATGTTGTTTTGGCTTCTGCCTTTGGGGAACACAATGATGGGGAGGCACGGCTTCAACCTTAAGGTAGAAGCATGGGGTCTTGCTTCCTCACATCTGAGTGCATGGGAAGACAGGATGCTTGGAGGTGGGACCAGAAGTGGAAATCATCTTCAAAGACATGCACCCTACAGCCAACATTTGTTGGCTGAGCCCTACATCACAAAGGTTAGAACAACCTCCCCAAACAATGCCACCTCCTAGAGACTAGGTGTCCAAACAATGAGAATGTAAACATTGCAAGTGGCATTGTGGCTGCCATCATTGTTCTCACCTTCTGTTATGCTTCCATGCTAGAGGGTAAATTGTCCACAATATTGACAAGAATCCATAGGAATATTAGGAGTCAGCAAAAGATAAGCGTCCATTTTGCAAGGTCCTTCCTCATCCATAGAAGTCAGAAGAGAGAGACGCTTGTCACGACCCGAGAAGGAACAACAAAATTGCTGGGTTTATTCAGCCTGGTGGGGGTCCACGCCTGCCCCCATTCACCAGGGGTTTTCATCTTGCCTCTATGGCATTCTGTCAGCCAGCTAGGAGATGTTTTAAATGGGACTGCTGTCTTCCCACCCATCCAGTGACAGATATGAGCGAATAATATAAATTCTCTAGCCATTCCTTGGCATTTATTTCAATGTAAGTGTATTTTTCCCCAAGTATAAAGCCCAATAGTAATTTATCAAGAGACAAATCATTTTTTCTTGGCAGTGAAGTCTGCAGAATTCCCATTTTTAAGACCTTAAATCTCCCTATTTTGACAGGAGTAAGAAAGCATTAGAAGCTTTGATTTAGCAGGATCATACAAAATAGTTCCTCATAATTATCCTTTCGGATGATATATGCATGTCTTTTCCCCCTTCTTATTAAACCCGAGGTCTCCATTTTTCACCCGGCTGTATTACTAAATTAAATTGCCTTTTGTTGTATTCAAGTTAAGCACTTTGCCGAAAGCTTTTCTTGTTTCGGGAAAATAACATTTACCCAATATGTGCCCCGTGTTTTACCGTTTGGATTTACTGTTCACAATTGTTTCGTTTGCCGGGTAATTTGAGGATATTGTTTGTTTTAATAGCAATAATGAATCACTGTAATTTAGTATGATATCTTGAAGTACTGTATCAAGGAGGTACGAGAGGGAATATTGAAGACCCATCACAGGGAGAAAATGATTTTTCCCACTGCAAAAACAGATGGGGAAAAGGTTAGGAAAAGTTACTGGGAGATATAAACAGCTGTGGGGATGCTGGCAATCTTGCCTGGTGTGTGTGCATGCATGAGTGTGTGTGTGTGTGTGTGTGTGTGTGTGTGTGTGTGTGTGTGTGTGTGTATTACAAGCCTAGAGCAGGGTATGTTAGTGCTGAAGCTGCCTGCTTCAATCATGGTCAAATTTTCAGACATCTTAGCAGAATGTCTCCTTAGCCCACTTCCACTGAACAAAGCATGCCTTGTACTAAAGTCTCCATGAGCATGTGCACAGGTGTCCTGCAACTGAGTGCAGGTGAGGTGGTTCCCTTAGCACCTTTATGTCTCCATCACAAATTAGGGGTAAAGTGTTTTTTCTACCCATCCCATAAGGTTCTTATAGTAAACAAATTGTCAAGTGGCAAATTTAACTAATAATGAAAAATTAAATGTAAATTTAAGTAAGTAGAATCTAGGCAAATGATAAGACATAAGTCACAATGTTACTTATGAAAGAAAATGTAAATAAATAAAATGTAAATAAATAAAATGTAAAAACAGGTTCGAGGGCTAGAGAAATAGTGTGGCAAAGCCCCTGTTGATCTTCTAGCTCAATTAGCACTCACCTCAGGCTACTCACAACTACCTGTGGTTCTAGGTCCAGAGCATCCAACACAAGTTACCTGCTGAGGGCACCTACACTCATATGTATAAACCCACATAAATGAATCTCGCACATGCGTGTACACACACACACACACACACACACACACACACACACACACACACTTCAAAATAATTAAAATAAACTTTAAAAAGTAAAAAACAAAACTTAACAAATATGTAACGATGTCTGTCCTTCTGAGAAAGCCACCTGAGTTAGTATTTATTAGCCTCTGAATCAAAGCTCCATGGGAAGGAGTTTCCTGGGAGCCTTGGTTCCCTTGTTTATAAATAGAAGAAGGCAGTGCTGGGAAAATGGCCCAGTACAGACAGTGGTCACCTTCTAAGCATGAGGATCTAAGTTTGATCCCCAGGATCCTTCCCCAAAAGCTCAAACAGTGACAAATACTGTAATCCCAGCACTGGGGCGACCGAGACAGGAAGATTATGAGGGCTTTCTGGCCATCAAACCTAGCAAGCAAGTTCTGGGCCAATGAGAAATGCTGGCTCATGAAAAGGGGATGAAGAATGCCTCAGAAGGAAAAACATCCAAGGCTATTCTCTGACTTCCACATGCATGCATATGCACATGTTGGCTTAAGCACCCATGCACACAAGAACACACACATATACACTTGCACACACAAAGAAAAGAGGCTCAACTTTTCTTCCAGGTCTTATGTGCTCTGTGCATATGTCCCCAGGAAATTGTTTGGAAGATCGACCTTCTTTGTCATGCCTGCAGTTCAATACGAGAACCAGTGTCCACACTAACCAAGATATTAGACATTGGTCACTGACCCTCCATGGTGCTCCATTTGAACACAGAGGAAATCAAATACTTTGGATGTCTTTCAACACAAAGGTTTTGAGGTCAAGCCCACATTAAATTGCTTGGATCTATGTCTAGTAGAAGTTGTCGACAAGATATGAAATGCCATCAAGAAAGGCATGACAAGATTAGGACATCAGGGAAGTCTTTTAGATGTGGCAGGCATAAAACATATTGGCAATATCACAATAATTAATAAGGTTTCTAATTTTTGAATCCTAGGTTCATCATATTCAGTGTGGTCAAAATCCTTAACTTTTTAACACCATTGTTTCAAGTTATTTAGAAATAGTGGCTAAACTCACAGATCACTGTGGAGACTAAAAAAACACAGTGTCTGTGATTTACCTGGTTGGGTGTACTGCTTGTCAGAAACTCAATATACATTCATGATGGGCCACATTTGGTGGCTGTCTTACTTAGGATTCCTGTTGCTGTGAATAGACACCATGACTCAGCATCTCTTACAAAGGAACACATTTAAGTGGGGTGGGAGGCTTACGGTTTCAGAGGTTTAGTCCATTATCATCATGGTGGGAAGCATGGCAGTGTACAGACAGACCATGGTGCTCGAGAAGAAACTAAGAGTCTTACATTTTGACCAAAAGGGAAAAAGAAGTGAACTGAGACACTAGGTGTTACTTGAGCATATATGAGACCTCCCAGCCCATTTCCACAATGATACTTCCTCCAAAAAGGCCACATCTACTCCAACAAAGGCCACACCTCCTAATATTGCCAATCCCTTTGAGGTACATTTTCCTTCAAACCACCACATTCTACTCCCCAAACCCCAAAGACTTAGACATATCTAACACAAAAGTTCTTATAGTCTATCACAGTCTCAACAATGTTTAAAAGTCCAAACTTCAAAATCTCTTCTGAGATTCATGCAATTTCTTAACTTTAACCCCCTATAAAATGAAAATCAAAAAGCTGATAACATTCTACACACACACACACACACACACACACACACACACACGCGGCACAGGATATACATTACTGTTCTGAAACACAGGGAAGGGAGCATAGGGAGGAAACACTGGACCAAAGCAAGATTAAAAACCAGCTGGGCAAACTCCAAACTCTACATCTCCATGTCTGATGTCAATATGCTCTTCAGCTCTTCAACTCCTTTCAGCTTTATTGACTGCAACACACTTCTCTCTCTTGAACTGGTTCCACTTCCTGTTAGCAACTCTCCTTGGCAGTTATCCCATGACTCTGGCTTCTCTAACATCTTGGGGTCTCCAAAGCAATCCAGGCTTCAACTTCACAGCTTCACACAATGACATCTCTAGGCCTCCATGCAGAGACACCTCAACATATTCCTGGACCCAGTGGCTTACCTTAGTCACAGAGGGAGATTCCATAATGCCTTTCTTCTTTCCTTGACTCTAAAGCCAGGACCATGTGGCCAAAGCTGCCAAGTTCTGCTGCTTGCTGGGGCTGAAACATGCCCTTGCTCACTTATAGCTTCATGAGTTTTCTGTTTTCCATGGTTTCCTTCACTGCCTAAACTTGGCTGTCCTGGAACTTGCTCTGTAGACTAGGCTGGCCTCAAACTCAGAGATCCTCCAGCCTCTGCTTTCCCAGTGCTGGGATTAAAGGCATGTACTACCACACCTGGCTCTAAGCTTTTGATTCCCTTTTCAAATTGCCCTGAGGTCATCATTCCTTTAATTCCATTTCTTAATCTGTTTATCTCCTTGAACACAAGACTTATCCCCATCCTACTTTCTAGTGTTCCTTTTTTCCTCAAATTGTATGTTTTGTATTTTTACTTTCTCAGATTGCTGCTTTTCATTGTAAATCTTAATTAGAGTAAACACTAATCACCATACAAAAGAGCCTAAACTAAGCTGTTTTGAGATTTCCTCTGCCAATGGAATTAATCCAAATTCTTCAACTTAGCCTCAGGTGGACTTTTTGGATGATAGTAAAAGGCAGCCTCATTCTTTACCAAAATACCATAAGAATGATCTCTAAACAATATACTAACATTCTTCTCCTCTAAAACTCCTGATCAGGCCCTCACAGTTCATTAAATCACACTCAGCACCACTGACTTCCATGCCCCTACTAATATGGCCCTTTAAACAGCACTTAAAGTGTTCAACTGCTTTTCTAATCCACAGTCCCTAGGCCCCTATTCATTCAAACAAAAGCATAGTCAGGCCTATCACAATGTTATTCCAGTCCCCGGTACCAACTTCTGTCTTAGTTAGGGTTTCTATTGCTTTGAAAATATACCATACCAATAGCAACTCTTATAAAGGAAAACATTTATTGATGTGGTTTACAGTTTCAAAGGTTTAGTACATTTTTATTCATGGCAGGGCATGACAGGATGCAGGCAGACATGTGCTAGAGAAGGACCTGAAAGTTCTATATCTTGATCCATCTATAATAGGAAGTGAACTGTGACACTGGGCATAGCTTGAGCATAGGAGACCTCAAAACCCATCTCCACAGTGACACACTTCCTCCAACAAGGCCACACACAGTCCAACAAGGTCACACCTCTGAATAGTGCCATTCCCTTTGGGGCCATTTTTTTCAAGCCATCACAGTGTTGCAGGTTTTAATCCCAACTACTCAGGAGGTTGAACTGAGAGAATCATGAGTTCAAGGACACCCTGTGCAACACAGTGACACTGTCTCAAAATTTAAAATATAAAGAAAAGGAGAAAGAGTTTGGGGGATATAGTTCAGTGATATCTATTGTATATAGTTCAGTGATATCTAATGTATATAAAACCCTATGTTCAGTCTCTAGTACTGAAAGAAATACATGGATATGGAAAATAGACACATAGCAATTGACATAGAACTTTTTAGGCATGTAGTACTAAATCTTAATAAAAGCCATTGTAGTTGTTTGGGAGGTGTGACCTTGTTGGAGTAGGTATGGATTTGTTGGAGGAAGTGTGTCACTGGGGATGGGCTTTGAGGTTTCAGTTGCTCAAGCCAGGCCCAGTATCTCTTCTTGCTGACTGCCCTTTCCAGATGTAGAACTCTCAGTTACCACTCTAGCACCATGTCTGCCTACATGCTGCCATGCTTCCTGCCATGACAATGATGAACTAAACCTCTGAACTGTACTCTAGCCCCAATTAAATGTTTTTCTTGTAAGAGTTGCTGTGGTTATGGTGTCTGTTTACAGCAATAGAAACTAAGACAGCATGCATGATCCTTAGACCAATACTGTGTATTGTTCCATCTTAAGATGTACAAAGGGCTAGGGAGATGGCTCAGTGGGTAAGAGCATTTACTACTCAAGCATGCAGACCTGAGGCCAAGTCCCCAATACCTATAGCCAAATGTGATCACACACATTCAAACTTCAGTACTATGGAAAGTGGATAAAGTAGGATCACTGGGGCTTACTGGCTGCCAGTCTAGTTCCAGATTCAGTGAGAGATGCTGCCTCAGGTGAGCAAGGTAGGGAAGAAAACCTGGCCAGCCAGCCAAAGTCCTCTTCTGGCCTCCCCATGCACCCATGCGTGTACACACCTGCATAAACATGTACATACACCACACACACACACACACACACACACACACACACACACACACACACAGGCCACACTACACCAGTGCAAAAAAAATGATAAAACAGACATTTTAAAGATAATTGCTTGTTGTGTGGATTATTAAGACTGAACATGGCAGCATAAAATAAATACATACTATGTGTTCAGAACAAAGGTTCTCTTATGTCTGTTCCTGCTCAGGAGCTGAAGGAAGTTAATGATGCCACAAGAAAAGCATAGAGACTGAGATCTCATGTCCATTGCAGAATGAGATCTGAGGACAAAGGCAGGGTCATTTCCTAAGAAAACACCCAGCACAGTCCTAGCATATTACAAGAAAGGCAGAAAAATCAATGGACTTACCCAGAAAAGCAGGAGGAAAACAAGGAGGAAGCTAAGTACAAATTAAGCAGAGGAAAGGAAGGAAGGAATAGCCGGAAACTAGACATCAAAAAATAGAAAATGTAAGAATTTTAACACAGCCCCAAATCAATTTTGCAAAAAACAAAATCTTGATAAGTCTATGTCAAGATCAACGGAAAAATTAAAAAGAAAACACAAATTATCGATGTGAGGAAAACTAATGGGGAAATGAAATGAAAACTGAAAAATGGGAATCCAGAACCAAACATGAGAATCCAAAATATGGCAAAATATGAAAAACACACCTATTTATTTTTTAAAGAAATAAATGCCCTTTGAAATAGTGAGTGACTTAAATAAATGTGATTCTTATTAAAAAGACAAATCCATGCCATTAAATTGTTTCATATTATACAAAATGATGGGCAGGAGATGGCTTGGTTGGTAAATGCCTTCCATGTAAGCAGGAGGAAACTGGACTTGATCCCCTGAAACCCATGTTTAAAAACCCATACACATGAAAACAGAAGCATTGGATCCCTAGCCCATCAGTCACACAGCCTAGCCAAATTGGAGAGCCTCAGTTTCCAGATCTACCATCTAAAAATAAGAAAATCAAGGTGGAGAGAGACTGAGAAGATAGGCAGCATTGACCTCTGGTTTCCATTTTCACCCTCACATCACACAGCTGAATGAACATGAACACATGCATCTACATACAGATAGATAGACATACAGAAAATGGTGTTCTAAATTATTTACTTGAATTATTTAATCTCCAAGTACAATTGCTTTAGGAGTATTGCTGTTCCTCTCCAGCCCAGGAAATCCAGCACCCTCCCTCCGAGGACACACAGACAAGACATCATCAGGATAATAGATTTGGCTGACAGTACTGGGGAATTCTAGTCACTCAAGCCCTGCTAGGTTCTTACAAATTCCTAAATCCTGATCTCTATACCATGTATTATATTTCAAGAGCACAGCTTCATCTACAGGTCCCACCTAATAGAGTAACATGGAAGCCCTTGTTTCTACTGGAATGTAACTCCAAGAATAATATACCAAAGCTAGCCCTTCCAGCCAGGAAAAAAATGTATAATAGAACAATAACCCAGGATTAAAGGGACAATATACCCTGCTGCCTCTTATCAACATTAGACTGCAGCTGGGCAAACCTGTCTTCCATTTCTCTCCAACAGGATGTGGTATGGCTGGAAAAAGGTGTTTGATGAATGATTCTGTGTTCAGTTCTGTGAGCAAGTGTGAGGTTCTTGTTGGCCATGTATAATGGAGGACTCTGTGGGTATACTTTGTGCATCCATACATGCCACGTATATATTCTCATGTGGGTACATTCCATGTTTGTGTGTGCATAGAAACTGCTTATGCTCATGAGACAGACACTCAAGCTTTGAGCAGCACACGCCTGGTGACTCTGGATGGATGATGAATGACACCATTGCTAAAAGGTGCCTGCCTTCCCTTCATTGCCATCCATCTCCCAGAGATCTCTCAGGGATTGTGGCTCTCCCCAAGTTCTGTTACTCACAGATAGGTCCCCCAAGAACATTTTTTACAAACCTCCATGGAGCCAGTGGATGAATCAGCAGCAAACAGCAGAGAGAAAAGGCTCGTCCCTGGGTGTCGGTGGTTTCTATCAGCTGATGAACTGACACTACTCGGGGGTGTTGTCTTAAAGCTCAGCACATTTTTATATTTCGAGATGTGTTTGGGCTTCATCAATGTCTCCTCAGACCTTTGTTCTTGATGTTTCATTACGCTGGCGATCAGTTCTGACAGCCTAAACAGAGCTTGATCCGGACAGCTTATTCTTTAAATGAATGATCCTTACATCTTCTGACACCACTTACATCCCCCTGAAATGTGCTCTTCAACATCTGGCAGAGCCAGTTGTAGCTGCCAGAACTTTCTTAATCCAATAATCAAAACAGGTGCCAGAGAAGTAAATCTACAACCGTTAATTTTCCAAGCCCTTCTCTTCCTTTTCCCAAACCTATATTATTTGGAAATGAATGTCAGCTTGCTGCTCAGCCCATTAGAGGAAGATTCAAGAAAAAAATAAAAGTGGAGGGACCTTGCAACCTGACAGTCGGACAGAATATTTTAAAACTTCTTGCAGAAAAGAAGCTGGGCTTTATTTTGTTCTTTGTTCAGAAGAGTCCAAGAGGAAGTCCTTTTATATTTTACTCTAAGACTGACTCTCAGGTGTTCTGATCATTTTTATTGGCATCTTGATACAACCTACAGTCACCTTGGAAGACAGACCTCAGTTAAGAAATTACCTCTATTAGAATGCCCTGTGGGTCATTGCCTTGGTTGGCAATTGATATACTCAAGCCCAGCTCACCATTGGTAGTGCCATCCCTAGGCAAGTAGACCTAGGCTGTGTAAGAAAGCTAGTTAGACATCGTCCTGAAAGTGAGCCAGAGAGCTATCCAGCAAGCTGAGGCTCTCCATGGTTGCCTTAGGGTTCTATTGCTGAGGAGAAACACCAGAACCACTGCAACTCTTACAAAGAAAATCATTTAATTGGGGCTGGCTTACAATTCAGATGCTTAATTCATCATCAACATGGTAGGAAGCATGGCAGCATGCAGGCAGACACGGTGCTGGAGGAGAAGCTGAGAGTTTTCTACATCTGGATCTTCAGGCAACAGGAAATGACACACTAGGCCCAGCTTGAGCATATGAGACTTCAAAGTCTGCCCCCACACTGACACGCTTCCTCTAACGAGGCCACACCTACTCCAGAGAGGCCACACCTCCTACTAGTGCCACTCCCTATTGACCAAGCATTAAACACATGAGTCTATGGGGGCCATTCCTATTCAAACCTCCACAATGGTTCTTGCCTTTGGGCTTCTGTCTTGACTTCCCTCAGTGATGGATAGTGGCATGGAAATAAAAGCCAAGTAAATTCTTTCTTTCCCAAGTTGTATTTGGTCAGAGTGTCTTATTGTAGCAACAGAAATTTGGAAATTTCTCTTGTATCAAACCTCAAGAATGTCCATTAAGTTATATAAATCAGTGTATCTCCAACATGAGATACTGATTCTCAACTTCATATGGGAGATTGAAAACATACATTTTACCAGGCCCTTGGGTGATAGGAGACCTGGTAGTTTGAGGTCATTTAATTTAAAGATTTTATACCAAAGAAACAAAAGAAAACTAACAGGGGTCACTTACAAAAGGCAATTCATTTAGTCTCTTCTCCCAATTTGAGGAATGTAAAACACCCAAGTGACTTGCCTTAGGATTGAAGGCCATAAAATGTTATTCAGCAAAGAAAATAAATTCTGAAAATTAAACTCCAGTTCTATTTTTTTGTCCAGTTATGATGTGAGTAAAAAAAAAAAATGGAAGGGAAATGGGAGGAGAGAAAACAGAAAGCAAGAATTAACCTTTCTGACTAAACTCTATGCAACAGGCTATGTCCTAGACATGCTTTATAGGACATTGTATTTTATCCTAAGACAGACAAAACAGAATAACAAGATTAAGAATGAGAAGGAGAAAGGGAAGAAGGGAGGGAGAGAGAGAGATGGACAGAGAGATAGAGAGACAGAGAGATAGGTACAGAGTCAGAAAAACATTGCTAATGTGTAAAAAGGTCTAAAAAGACACCAACAATCATAAATATTCAGAGAAGATTGGAAATGCTAACTTTGTTCTCTAGGGTATTATAACAAAGGTTGACAGATTGGATGACTTAAACACAGATGTATTCTTTGAAGTTTTCGTGATCAGAAGGTATGGACAGGACTGACATCTTCAGGCAACTAGAAGGGAAGGGTCTATCCTAGGTTTCCCTCATTGGCTTATACATAGCTCTCTTCTCCCTATTGCATTCCCCACAACAGCCTCATGCAGACTTGCTTGGGCCCCTTTGCTTCTCGTTTGCCTCCTTCATCAATGATTTGTGTTCTTTGTGTCCTCTGGAAGTGACTAGACACTCATTGTGATCCCCCTCTGGTCTGCATTCGTGTTGGAATTTAATTAAATCTCTCTCTCTCTCTCTCTCTCTCTCTCTCTTTCTCTCTCTCTCCACTAGATCAGTGGAATCAGTGGCTTTCTTCTAGTAAACACCACTGCATGAATATCAACTGTCATCCAAATTATAGATTACTAAATAATGTATGAGAAATTTGAGAGCATTCTTATCACCCTATGTTCATGTACTTAATAGAAAAAAGTTATAGTAAAATAGGTTATACTAAAATAGGTTGGCAGAATCTCATTCAATCTCCCATCAACTATGAGGAAATAGTCTATATTACTCTTTTCATTACTTTCAGTAGCTCTAGACACTGCCAATTTTATTACAATCACTATTGCTGCAACCATAATAATAACTATTACTATTAATCATCACCAACATTTCAAAAACAATAGTGAACATTAATATAGCCTTCCTACACTCCAGGCACTGTGTTAATTACAATGACTGCTGAATTTTCAAAGTTAAACTAGGAATGACTTAACCCGTAACTCTATCCACTGGTGAGATATGAAGGCTGAGAGGAGACGAATAGCCCCACCACTAGGCATATACATGGTGCTAGGAAGTGCTGTGATTGTAAGTGGGGTGTGCCTTAGCTCAAGTGCACTAGACCCTAAAGACCATAAGACCTAGGCTGTGCAACTGGAGATGGCTTAGCAGTTAAGAGGACCAAAGTTCACATCCCAGAACCCACATGGAGCAGCTCACAACCACCTATAACTCCAAATCCAGGGATTCCAGTGTCCTCTTTTGGCATCATAGGCACCTGCACATGTGTGCAAGCTCTCTCTCTCTCTCTCTCTCTCTCTCTCTCTCTCTCTCTCTCTCTCACACACACACACACACACACACACACACAGACACATTAATAAAAATTTAAATGTTTATTGTTTAACAATTTCATAAATGTATATAATGCGTTTCAATCAAATCTATCCTCCATCCTTTCCAATCCTCCCATACCCTCTTACCATTTTCCCTCATAACTTCATTATATCTCTTTTAAATTAGTTCACTTAGTGCAATCAGCATGTACATGGATGTAGGGCTATCCAATGGATCAAGAATGGCATCACTGAAGAAAACTAATATTCTCCCTAACCCAGAACTTACCATTTTCCAATAACTCTTCAGCTGAAGTAAGAGTTCATGAACTCTTCCTCCATCCAACCTGGGATTTAGGCTAGCTTGATCTTGTGCAGGTCTTGTGCATGCGGTCACAGATGCTGTGAGTTCCTGTGTACAACATCTCTAGGCCAGAAAAAGCACCTTTCTTTCACCCCTTCATTCACAATAATTATACAGCCAACCTTCATACAGAGGTGACTGTACATTCGTCATGGACGGAAAAAAGTAATGGTCCTAGGAGGCTACTGCAAATCCTTCAAATATTTATATGACTTTGTCTTCTGAAACTCACAGTGATACCTGCACACTTTCCTAGCATTGTTCCTGGAAGTAAGTCAACACTGAAGTCATGATGACTGGTGGCAGTGGAATACAGAGAGCTGCTTCAATGATTCCAGTGTTATACAAGATCTGCTGCCTTCATCTTGAAGAAAACAGAGGATTCAATAATAAGGGATGATATTTATTAACTAATTTGTTTATTTGGTATTTTATGAAAATATAGTTGACAGTGAAAACATGCATTTATTTAAAGTGTGCAATATGATATTTTTCACATGCTCACACACTGAAATAAGTGCACAATGAAGCTAATTGAACACTCCCATCATCTCATATAGCTACAATTTTGCATTTGTGTGTTTGTATATGTGTGTGGTAAGAATATTTAAGCTCCAATATCGTGTGTGTGTGTGTGTGTGTGTGTGTGTGTGTGTGTGTGTGTGTGTGTGTGTTTTACATTTCATTGCTATAAAAAATCAACTTAAGGGTTTGTTTTGGATCACAATTTGAGGGTACAATCTCTTATGTGGTGGTGGTCATGGTAGCAGGATCGGAGATAAACCCAGTTGCAGAGAAGGAGGAGTAATGAGCAAAGGGGTCCAGACCAGGCTGGTGAAACCCACAGAAACAGCTGACTTGAACATGGGGGAGCTCTAAGTCCCCAGACTGAAAGCTGGGAAGCCAGCATGAGACTGATCCAGACCCCAGGAATGTGGGTGTCAGTGAGGAGACCTTGGAAATCCATGGGGCCTCCTGTAGTAGATCAGTACTTACCCTAGCATAGGTGTGGACTTTGGGAGCCCATTCCACATAGGGGATACTCCCTGAGCCAAGACACACGGGGATGGGCCTAGGCCCTGTCCCAAAGTACAGGACAGACTCTGAAGACCCCCTATAGAAGGCCTCCCCCTCCTTGGGGAGCAGAAAGGGTATGTGATAGGTAGGGTTTTAGTTTCAGGGTGGGAGGAGAGGAGGGGAAGGAGAGGGAACTGGGATTGACATGTAAAACAATCTTGTTTCTAACTCAAATAAAAATGAAAAAATAAAATAAAATAAATGGCAGTGTTCAGCTAGCTTTCTCCTTTTTGTTCAGTCTAGGACCCCAGGCCATGGAATGGTGCTGCCCACATTCAACTGAGTTGTCTTCTGACCTCAATTAGTCCAATTCAGAAACTCCCTTAAGAGAAGCCTAGAGATTTGTCTCTTAGGTGAATCTAGGTCCTGTCAGATTGAAAATTAGCAATAGCCATCACAGCATTCATGGCTGTTCCTAATTCAGTGATTTTTTTCTAGGATATCATAACTGTTTACAAATTTAGCTCATATCTCAATATGTGTCCAATGGTGTTTCCATAGAATCAGTAAGAGCCAGAGACACTATTGTCCCCTTAGGAATATCTTTGCCATGTTGGTCATTGCTGTAGTTCTTTGTAGACACAGCTGGTTTGGAATACTGACTGCTTTCCTCCCTTGGTAGCTTACACAGTTCTTTCTGGCCCTGTGAAAGCTAGACCACAGGAAGGAAGCTTTCAGGTTAGATTCAACTTGAATCTTTCAAGTCCCGTGTCTGAAGTGTTTGATAGCCTCAGTATAGAGATTACTTTCAACCTCTGAAAGGCAACCAAGTACAACAGCAATGACCTATATTGTTTTGGGAGTCAGTTGGACTACAATGACCAATAACAACAAAAAAAATGTTTTTCATACCAAGTAATGGAGTTTTTGTTAAATAGTCTATGGATCCTCTGTGGAGCATTGTCAACCCAAGTGCTATAACTTTGTGTGTGTGTGTGTGTGTGTGTGTGTGTGTGTGTGTGTGTGTGTGTGTGTGTGTTTAGTAAAATTCCTTAAGTCTTTATCAAACTTCATTGATGTTATTTGAGCATCCTTCCTCCCCCTCCTTCTTGTTTGTCTTCTCCCTCCCCAATTTCAGCTCTCCTCCTTGTTTTTCCCATTTTCCCCCTCATAACACCTGTATTCTGTCATTCCCCTTTCTGTCTCCCTCAATGTTCCATTTTGTTTCTGTGATTACTCTTAAGTTGCATACTCACATTTGAAGATATTGAGCTAGGAACTACAGATGATATAGAACATGGGACATGGGCCAGTTACCTTTCTGTGTCTTGGTTATCTTATTCAATATAATCTTCTCTATTTCCATCCATTTACCTGAAAAAATCATTCATTATTTCATTTTCCTTTATAGCTGAGTAGTGCTGCATGTCTACAGTAGCACTCATATTTAGTGGAAATTAGCAACCACTCAATAGGAGAGAAACTATGTACAGAATTAGAAACCTAACCAATTACATGGAACTAGTGAGTTCCTGGATCTTAGAAAATAGCATACTACCACCACTTTACTAAAGCAGTATAATTTCTAACTGCATTCTAGAATTTATTCTTAAATCCCCAAATAAGTATAACTCATTCTTCATCAGAGAAACAGCTTAGAGAGAGTATGGGAAGACTGTAAGAGCCAAAGGACCATGAGGGCTGCTGTGAGATTGCATCTCCTAGAAATAACATGGAAGCTATGCCCATAATAACAGCAATATGGCTACCTAAAGAACACCTGAAAATAATCTCAATAGATATGCTGACTTTGGTAGGGAAAAGCTCACAGGGCCTCACCCCTTGCCAAAGAACTACAGGGGCATAATAACCCCTGAGAGGGGAAGAATTAGCCTCTCCCAGAGATGAGTCCTACAATTGGTTATCTAATACAAAATGGTCAGTCCTGAAATCAAATACACACAAACCATAGTAAATGGATTCAAGAGCTTATATTTATATATTTATTCATTTTTATATTTGTTACAATAATAATCAAAAAGAGACCATCAGCTAGAGAGGAAGGAGAGACATGGAAATAGAGGGAAGACAGTAAGAGTGGGCAAGTGACATATCCTAATTTAAATTTTATAAATGAATAAATAAAAAGCTGAGTCAGTAAACTATAGCCCAAACCCCAAGGCCAGCAAGCCCAAGCTGGCCTTAAACTTGCTGTGCATCCAAGTATATTGAACTTCAGATGTTCTTGATTAAACCTTCTCAGTGCAGGGATTTCAGGTGTGTACCCTACCCTAGTTTATGTGGTGTTGTGTATCAAAGCCAGAGTCTTGTGCATGTTAGCCAAGCATCAACTTGTGGTGGTTTAAATAAAACATGGCAACACAGGCTTATATATTTGACTACTTACTCACAAGGGAGTATAACTATTCAAAAGGATTAGAAGGATTTAGAAGGATTAGGAGATGTGGTCTTGTTGGAGGGAGTGTGTCACTGAGAGTGGGGGCTGTGAGATCTCAAAACTTTATGCCAAGCCAAGTCTCTCTCTCTCTCTCTCTCTCTCTCTCTCTCTCTCTCTCTCTCTCTGTGACTGAAGATAGGGGTGTATCTCTCAACTACTTCTCCAAGACCATGCCTGCCATGCCTGCTCCTATGATCCCTACATTGATGATAATGGACTAAGCCTCTGAAACTGTAAGCAAGACCCCAATTAAATGTTTTCTCTTATAAGAGTTGCTGTGTTCATGGTGTCACTTCACAGCAATAAAAGAGTGACCAGGACACAACTGAAAGACATCTTCAACCTCCTATACTATGATATAACACTCTGTGCATCATCCAGTCTCCGAGAAAACATACTCAAGCATGATAATGCTGTAACGCATGGAATACTTGCAATAGAAAGATAGCCAAGACTTCTATAAGAGTTATGATGGAAGAAGACAGGAAAAGAATTGAAGAAACATGTCTGAGAATAGAAATGGGGAGGTTCTCATGTTTCCAGAATCCTACCCACAAAATTTTTCAGTGTCATGAAAGCTAGAAGCCCCTCTCAAAGAAGCCACCGCTCCTTTCTCTATATATGTATCACTGTTTATTTCTTTAACATCATTATTAAGGAACCTGTATATGGTCTTCCCATTGTACTACATAAAGCAACCACCACCGATGTTTAAATAATGAAAGTAGGAAAAATACTGACATGCCCTATATTCCTACAATATCAAGATAAAGACAGTCTTAAGAAGATAGGATAAGAAAAGAGTCCTTGATTTAGAAACAAGATCTTAGTAAAGATTCCCTCTAGACCCATCACTCAGCTATGTAACCCTGAATGAGTCATTCCACCTCTCTGATATTTTCCATCTGTTTTCTCTCTGCCTGGAATGTTCTGGCTGGGACAATTTCGCTCTTTATAGCTCTCCATGGCTCGCTACTCATCGTCATTCAGGTATCAGCTCAAGTGTCACTTCATAAGAGCAGTCATCCTCACCCTCCCTTCTGTAATCTCCACAGTTCTACTCAAAAAGTGGATTTCATGGCCTCTTGAGAGTTACTTTATTTAACTTGTCTTTGTGTTTTCATTGTCTACCATCCTTCTAGTTGGAATTTGTTCCTCAAAGACATGGACTTTCCTAGTGCATGAACCCTAAAGCCAGAACTTAACAATACATTTGACTTGTGGTGGGAACTCAACAGACATTTGTGGAAGGACTAAGAAGTGATTGTGTGCATTAATGAGTGACCTATATCATACAGTCAAGACTCTCCATTTGACAGTAATTTGATAGCATTAGACAGATATAATTAAAATTGTGATTTGTTCCCCAATCCTCATTGGAGAATTGAATATTCCTATCCAAGCAAAAGATAGTATAAGCCTAAATAAAACAGGAGGCCTTAAAGATGACAATACAAATCTGCTTATCTGGTCCCTTCCAATGCTACAGAAAATTCTCAGAGTATAATTTAAGAGGACACATACTCGTAGACATGTTATCACACATATAGGCAAACATCCCCAAATATTCCCCCAGCTTTAGCCCCTACTGATATTCTAATTTATCCCCATGTTATCTCCAAGCATGGATGAGTGAAGTAAGGGCAGGCGTCTTTCCGTATCTTAAACACAAATGTGTTTGTCCTTCCACATAATCTTATTTGTAGAGTAGAAGGAGATGAACATGAACTTAAGACAAGCTTTGTGTTTCCATGTTTGTTTTAATGTCCCCAACCTCTCTTTTCCTCTGTCTGCAGAGCTTCTCCTTACTCCCTTTCCTGTCACATAGCTCTCTCTTGTCACACTTCAGCTACAAATCCAAGCTTCCAAAAGCCTTTTCTACCCTCAACTCCATACCCAGACAGTGCTTTATTATATACAATTAGTCTGCATTAATCAGCATTCTCCAGAGAAACATACAAAGTAGGATAAATGGGAATTGGCTTACCCAATTAGAGAATTCAGAAGTCCCAAAATGTGTCACATACACAGTACTCAGGCCACATGTGTAGATCTAAGAGAAAGGATTTCTGATGTCCAAGGTCAATGGAAGATCAACGCATCAGCTGGAAAGGAAATAAAATTCACCCTTCCTTCACTTTTCTGTCCACATCCAGCTTCAACCAGTTGCTGAAAGCCATTGCATGAATGAGGGTGATCTTTATTTGGTCAACTGATACAAATGGTAATCACTTCTGGAAACATTCAAGGACACTCCTAGAAATAAAGTTTCATCTTCTCTCTGGGTATCTTACCCAGTCAAGTTTACACATAGAATAAGCCACTGTACCTGTTTGGCATGGTTCAAAATAATGATGAATTTAATAACTTATATTAGATTAAGGCTTTCTCCACTATTGGGAATTTATTTAAATTTGGAATGATCATCAATGCTACTACCCATGATAGCCAAATGTGATTTCCAAAAATTATAGTTAATTTTTAATGCTTTACTATGTTTCTTTCACAGAGAAAATTCAAGAATTCCAAGTGAATATTCTGTACCCTAGCTGCACATATCATAGCCAGGCTCCTGGAAACTTGATGGCTTTCCCTGGGCAGATGAGAACAAAAATCTGTTCATCCAAGATAGGACAGCTACAACAAACTAGAGTGGACCAGCTTAGTAAACAAATGAGTTTGTTGAGTTGGTACTTGCAGGAGCATGCTGACACATACACACACACACACACACACAAAAAAAAAAAAAAAAAAAAAAAAAAAAAAAAAAAAGCTGGCTCACCAAAAAGTTCCACCCCATCATAGGTGACAGACGGCCTTTCAAAAGCTGCATTGTTGGAGTCCTACCTTCCATTTAACCTTCTACCTCTTGGACAGTCTATCACTTCCCGAGATTGTAAGCAGGCTGGGAGCAGAAAGGAGTAATGACTGGAATCAGAAGTGAGTCCGTGATGTATGATGGGGTAGTCATGTTATGCCCTTAAGAAAAGCCTACGCCACTTGGAGGACATGAGAGGAGGTTTGCTCAATACTCACTCTGTTGAAGGTAGTGAGTCTCTTTTCATGGACATCTTGTATTTACCCTGACCTCTTGACAGGAACAAAAATTCTTCCTATATAGAAAAAACTGTTCTTTAAACTCTTGGGTCTTTTAGATGAATTACACAAATTCATCTAATTTTTTTCTAATTAATATTTGTGTCAAAAACTCCTTTCAACTTTGCCTTACCTCAGGCTCCTGATTATCCTAGCAAAAAAGTGATGGAGGGGCCAGGGATGGTTTATTAGGAAACAGTGCTTGCTTCACCAGCATGATGACCTAAGTTTGCATGCCCAGCACCCACATAAAAATGCAGGTGTGGCCATGCATGCATTCATCACTGCAGTGTTGGAGGAGGTGAGACAGGAGCATCACTGGAGCTTGCTGGCTAGAGAGCCTACCATAATAACGGTGGGCTACAGGCTCAGCAACACATCCTGTCTAAGAATAAGGTATAAAAAGGCAAAGCAAGATGCTTGCTGTCCTCCTCTGACCTTTGCACATGTGCACATGGGCACGTACATTTGCACATATGCACAATACATACACAAACAAGAGCAAAGGGAGAACATTCCTATATGATTGTGAGAGAGATGTATTTGTCAAGAGTGGCTGGTAAAAGACCCCTTGCCTTCCAACTCTTGTGTCAGTACTAAGTGCCTGAAGTTATTACCCCATCGCCCAGGTCAGCATTGCAGATACACGGGGTAGTAGGTTAAGCACCCCCTCTTAGCCTTACTCCCCTCATTTGTCATGAGGGAACAGGGGTGCCAACCTTATGAGAATTACAATCCATCCCATTTTCCCAGAGAACTCATTTTGTTCTTCACTAAAAGACAGATGCTCAGAATGTGCACTTGGAAATGGTCCCCAAGTGCTATGCAAGGTCATGTGCTAAGCTGGACCTGATTTTTCTTTGCAAATGCCTTTGACTTGGTGGGACAAAGTGCACCAGCTCACAGCCCAGGAACCCAAGGGGAAGGATATTGGAAAAAAATGATTATCTTAGGGGTGCTAACCCTTAGAAGAAAGAGATTATCACATCAAGGAAACGCCTGTGTCCCTCTTCTCTCCTCTGGCATATGACTCAGCAGCAGTGCAAGCTGCTTCTTCTCCATTAGGACTAGTTCACCCATCACTAACTCTAAAAAGGACATCTTTAACCTCCTGTTTTAGGTAGCAGCATGGCCCTCGCTCACAGAATAAAACTTGCTGCTGTTTTGAAAAGAACCAAATAGTGACTTGCTAACTGGGGTTATGGCCCCTCCAACCCTCTTAGAGAGCCCTGAAAGATCATGTATTTCTGGTCCACGCCCCAGCAACCTTCCAAACATCAGCATCTAGAGGATTTGAGCACCGTTGCCGTCCCGCAGGAAACAGTCTTTTCAGCCTCAAGCATGATTTATTAATTTTGCTGCTTTGGCGGGGTCATTTATCAAAATTCCCTCAACAGTTCAATTAGGAACGGCCTGCCTCCCAAATTGGGGTTGGTTTTCTCATCTTCCCAAGCCAGCTTGTGGTCTGCATCACTGCCTTGACCACCCTTGGTTTGGGGAGTACCGGATGAAATCAATCACACCTCCCACTTATCGACTTCACAATTTTCGCTGCACGAAGACACCACTGAGGAGATGGAGCAGATAAATGTTTGCCCTTTTCTCTGGCACCTGATTGCTGCTCCCGCAGAACTGAAGGATGGAACTTCATCCCTCCACCTACTGATGTCCTAGCAGCTCTGCATCCTAGGTCCACACCCACATGGGGAAATAAGAATGCATGAATCCTTCCTCCTGAAGCCCTCATCATCTCTCACACTGTTACTTCTGAGTGTGCCCCCATCTTTTCTCTTCTAATTCATTCTCCATATGACATCCAGAAGAATAATTGAAAAATACAAATATGATATCACTACTTTCTTATTTAAAACCATCAGTGACTCCATATTGCTCCAATGAAAAAGTCAAGCACATTGTTGTAGTATGCATGTACAAGAATGTGTGTGTATGTGTGTGCTCACATGCATGTGCAGGTGTGCATGAATGAATGTGGAGGCCAGAGGTCAGCCTCAGCTGTCATGAGCCGTCCACTCTGGCTTTTGACCCAGGGATTCTTAGGGACCTTGAACGTATTAAGTTGCCCAGGCTGATTGTGAAGCAAGCCCCACAGGTCTGCCCATCTCTACCTCCTCAAACTGTGATACTACCCACAGGCCAGTCACATAGGGATTCATGGACTTGATGTGGATTCTGAGGATTAAAACCAGGTCTTTGTGCTTGCAAGGCAAGCACTTTTTCAGACTGAGCACTTTCTTCCTGAGGTCAGAAAGCTCAAGCTCTTTAACATGGATGGGGTGAATCCATCTTGGACTCTAAGCACCATAGTATCCCTGATCCTAGAAAGGTACACAGCCAGTAGGTCTGGATCCTCTTCTTGCCTCAGACTCAGCTCCAGTCTGCTTCCTATGTTATTCTGAGCAACATCAAATATTTTCCTTCCTCCCCCTGCCACACTGAGTCTCACTCGCCCACTCTTGCTCTTTCTCTGTGCCTCCATTGTGTTGAGACACATATAAGACAAAACTGGCCGTCTCAGCCACAGCTACACACACAGTTCAGCAACTGAGTACATCTTTAATGTTGTAGACCTCAAAACCAACTACCCTTCGATAGTCTTCACATGTGGTAAACCAAAGCTGAGGGCTGAGAAAACAGCTTGGTATGTAGAGTGCTGGCCATGTGAGCATGGGAGCCTGTGTTCAATCCCCAGAACCCACATAAAAATCTAGCTACAGTGACACCAGCTTGAAATCCAGGGGCTGGGGAAGTGGAGGAGGGAGGGTTAGGAATTCAAAGTCATCTTCAGCTGTATAGTGAGATCAAGGCTGATTAGAGCTCGCCAAGACCCTGTCTCAAAACAAAACAAAAATAAAATGAAACAAACAACAACAAAAAAAAAAACAGGCCTTCTGTGTTGTGGTTAACAGATTTAAAAGTCTTAGTCTGAAAGTATTTCTCAGCTAATTTCATTCTGACTCTTTGAACCTGTTAGGCAATTGGACTTCTTTAACTTGTGAGTAACTCAGCTGGAATCACCATATAAGAATTCTAGTTCTGTCAATTCTGGTTAATTTCCCTTCTCTATTTAGGCCAAATTCTAAAACTCAGCTTCACCCTTCATCTTGATGACACTACTAAGAAGAGACTAAGTCTCTAAGGAGGCATCATGCAAGCTGATCATTCTTATATTACAAGTCGTGCATTTAATATTTAAATCTTGGTGTTCTGTCCTTAGAATATGGCAGTGTCTCTCTGCCTGTCTCTGAAGCCCGGAATTGTGCAAAGTAGGTCTTCAGCAAAGCTTTGGCCTCTAATAATCACGCAAAGGAATGAATGGATAAACCTATGTCCCACCATTCCAGCTTGCCTCTGACATATTCTTAGCTGAGTTTACTCCATTTTGATCCTGACAGCCAAGATCCCCACAACTTATTCATTACACAGCAAGTGACAGGCTTGTGCAAGTGACAGCGACCTGTTTGTTGGCAGTGCCACTGCACTTTGATGGACTTCCAGAGTAATTCAACATTATTATGTGTCAGATATAATTTATGGTTTAATACAATGCCAGCTTTATAACTGTATTATTGCCATATATTTACATTTGGAAAAAAATAAATCATAGTGAAATTTTCCACTTTGAAAGACTTCATGTGAGATTAAGTGCTGAGCCAAGCAAGGTTGTTTGCTCAAGCTGTAGCAGAGGACAGCACCAGGCAGTGAAAACAGGGCTAATTGGTTAATTGCTTTCCTATTTTATCAATGCCCCCATACTCTCTCTCCCTTCCACACATCCCATGAAAATTATTTACCACTTTCATCTTACATTTCTTGAATATGCACTGTGTATTTAAGAAATTCTGCCCTTGTGAATTTAAGAAACTTGGGAAGCATATGACATCACCAACAGCCTCCAGCCCTCCAGACATCTCTTGGATATGGTGAGGCACAATGTTATGTCATGCACAATGTCACACTGCCACAATGCAATTATCTGGGGTCTGTTTCCTCATATTAGGAATATCTTACATAATAGTAAACACAGATCACTATCATCCGCACAGGCAGCATCCTTCTTACCTACAGACTATATCATAATTAGCCCCCTTTCATCATGGACACATTGTGTGTGTGTGTGTGTGTGTGTGTGTGTGTGTGTGTGTGTGTGTGTGTGTGCATGTGCGCGCGCACGCGCGCATATGGATGGCAGTTGGTGTCGAATGCCTTCTTTAATTTTGATTCAACTTTTTTTTGAAACAGGCTCTCTCACTGAACCTAGAACTCACTGATTCATCTTGGTTGGATAGCCAGCAAGCCCAAAGATCCTCCTGTCTCTGTCTTCTCTGAGCTGGGACTACAGGGACAAGTAACTGCATCTGGCTTTTATGGATCCAAACTCACTTTGTCACATGAGCCATATTCCAGGTCCTGAAGAAAATCTTTAGGCAACCATTTGCAGTTCTACAATTTTGATTCAATTGAGGACAATTCCAAAGAGGATTTCCTGATCAAGGGGTAAAAAATTTTAAATCATAATGCAGCCTTCCCCAGCTTTAACTGACATGAAATCTTGAATTCAACCACTAATGTCCCCTCATGTGTCACCACCTCTATAAAGTCCTTCTAGACTTACCAGAACTGTGCCTCATCTACTTGTTTTTCACATAAGCACCATGTACCCCAATATAATAATTTGCACATGTCTCTATGGTACTGGACTAAAAACATCTACAGGGAGCAACATGTTCTCAACATCTGATACATAGCAGGTATTGCATATATATGCACTAGTTCTAAATATTCAGGAAGTTACTGGGAAAAGTACAAAAACTTGTGATTGAAGCAAGAAATAACATCTTCAATTTACTGTCTCATCAGCTAAATGAAAAGCCTGTATGAAGGAAGTCACTAGAGGTGGAAAGTGCACTCATACACATATGTGTGTATGGGTGTGTGTCCTCTGGGGATGAAACAACCACTCCCCAAAGAGGAGGACAAGTTCTCATGGTAACCCTAGACTAAAGTGTTCCTTGGAAGGGATAAAATTTCACAGGGCTGCCTCCAGTAGAGAAGAGACTGGGGACCCCTCCAAGACTTGCAGGTTTTAAGCATAAACCAGGGAGAATGCACACCTGGACTTCAGATGGAATACAATATTGGATTTTGACACCCTTTTCTCCTCCTGAATCCCTTCCCCATATCCAATCTATCACCAAGAGCTACTTGTTTGATCCTAAATTGCCCAAATCCAGCCACTTCTCTTCTACTCCATGATTACCTTTCCAGTTGAAATTGCCCTCAGCTTTCTCCTGATTGTCTGCATAGGCTCTTATTGGATCTGCCTTCTTCTTCTCCACACAGTAATGTCTCATAAAAGAAAGAGAAAAGAATAGAGGAAGGAAGGAGAGGAAAGAAGTGAGGAAAAAAGAAAACAGATTGAATGGGGAGATGGAGTAGAGGAGAGAATCAAAGAGAGGTGGGGAAAGGGAGTAAGAGGGAAAGGGAGAGAGAGGGCTTGATAAGAAAGGAGAAGGAAAGAAAGGAAAGGAGATGGGAGGAGAGGGCCAGAGACAGGAAAGAAGGGGGTGGGAAGAGGAAGTTAAATGGCAACTTGTGAGGTTAGAACTGAGAGATGGTTCACTGGGTAATAGGACTTGCTAAGCAAGCAAACAGGACTGAGTTCAGATTTTCAGCATCCACATAAAAGTTGGCATGGGCCAATTTTTAATCCCAGCAATGGGGAAGCAAAAGCAAGTGGATTTCTGCCAGTTTAAGGCCAGCCTGGTCTACATAATGAGTTCTAGGACAATCAGGTTGATAAAGAGAGACCCTGGCTCAAAAACCATTAATAATAATAATAATAATAATAATAATAATAATAATAATAATAAAGCAAAACCATTGCACTTGACCTATATATAGTATTGAAGGGTGAAAGGGAACAACAGGACATGGAAAATTTACTAGCAAACCAGTCTACTAGAAATGGTTTCTGGCTCAGTAGGAAGTGGAAAGCAATTTAGAAAAATACCCAACATCCTCCACTGGCCTGCACATTCATGGGACTGTGTATATGCAATACACACACACATACACACACACACACACACACACACACACACACACACACACACCACCTGTGGGTTTAAGTAGCTCCCCTTCAAAATGCTTAGAACCAGAAGTGTTTTGAACTTCAAATATTTTGAAATAATTGCATAATTAGTTATTTTTGTTGGTAAAATCCAACTCTGGTCACAAAACTTACTGGTTGAACACTTTATCTATGTAGTCTGCAGATGACACTACACAGCATGGGTACCACTCCAGTATTCTGATTGTGACCCATCAAGTGAGATCAGGAATTTTCCACATGCTGCATCATGTTGCTGTTTAGTTTGAGTCATTTAAGACTCTACACTTTTAGATGTGGGATATGAAGGTCTGTAAAAGGTATATGAAGACATCTTTCATCACTATCCAAAATCCTCTATGCTATTATTTAAGCATGCTTTATTACAATCACAAACCAAATGGAATTCAATAACATCACTTTATTTGGGGCTATGTAAAAATATAATCTACCGTTGAAAAAATTTAGAGTTTGATCATTTTAGTGGTGCATTTTCTTCAATGTCACAAATAAAATTTTACTTAGAATGCTGGAATTTGAGAGATGGGAATGACTTAGAAAGCTACCTAAGATACCATGATAACCCTTTTGAAATGAGAAAAATCAGATCAGAGAGTAAGAGAAAATGGACTAAAGACATACCACATCAGTACAACAGAGACCCTAAATTCAGTGTCCCTGAAAATCCACCACCATACCCTCTCCCCTTAGTCTTTCTCTTTTACAGACATGTAATTGCCACCACTAAGTGGATGTAGTGGAAGTCTCATTTCGTGATGAAAAGGGACAGGAAGGGTTTCATTGGTGTTGTACAATTTATGATTCATTACTCGAAGATCAGTGGATATAATTAGTGACCCAAATTCAAGTAGATAAAACGGTTTGGCCCTTGTTTAAAATCTTGTCTTAAAAATTGAGGAATCTCCCTTCCTCTCAACACAGTGCCTCCGAGGGTCATATTTAATGATCATGTATCCCGGTGTGCAGTGACCCCAGGAGAACATGAGAGGACCTTGTAAAATTGCACTCTGACTAATTTGCCTATTCGCTGGCATTTCCTTACCCACCTTGCATGTGATTTCATGAACACTTAATAATGAGTCTCATATTTATACAGTACTTCCTTACACAAGATGCTTTTGAGACATAACCCATGTCTGGAACACAATCAATAATTTTGTGTTAAAATTATTTTAATGAGACTATTTGATAGACATCTCATTTCTCAGCATCACTGGGTGGTAAAGTCAAGGCATTTCACATAGCATCACAGATTGGAGAGTTGGATTCTGCAACCTCAATTTAGATTTTAATTCTAACTTCTTGTCTTTTCTCTATCTATCTCGGTTATAAGGTTGAGTTCAGACTATTCAATTTTAGGGGGAAAAAAGATGTGAAACAGTTCTTTCTCCAAAGAAAGAGATATAACCCCTTCTTCAAAATAGAAAGTAATTTCCAGGGTCAAGCCTCCTTTAAGGGAAAGGCCTAGCATGATGTCTCCCTCAAGACAATCTATAAGCAAGATGGAAAACAAATTTCTGAGAGGAGAGGAGAAGACCTCAGGGGCAGTTGTGGGTTCATAACAGTTTAAAACAGGGAGAGAACTGGAGGTCTGGCTATAGTGACAGGGAACTCCCAGGTTCCCTGGAGTTGACTGAGCCAAAGCTGCAATGAGTAAACCATCAGAATTGGACCAGAGTGTGAGAGGTACTTTCTGTAGTATACCACCCCTCCTTCCCAGAAGACCAACCTAATCAAGGCTTTCAGTCTTGGTTCTATTGACATGTAGGTCCTAAAAGTCTATGCTGTGGGTCTCTGTGCTGTGCATTGTACGGTGATTAGCAGCATTTCTGGGCTCTACACACTAAATGCCAATAGACCTACCACCACTCCAGTTTTTGCTTGTTTATTTTGGTTTGTGCTCGGTTTAACATAAAGGACAGAGGCATTTATTCATCTTTCAATCCCATGTTACAACCCCTCACTGAGAGGAAGTCAACACACAAACTCATCCATAATGCAGCTTACTTTTCTTCTGCTCAGCTTGATTCTCTCGTTCTTTTACAATTCGGGATCCTCTGCCTAAGGAATGGTGCTGCCCACACTCAGGGTGGGTCTTACCTCATTAATCAATAATCTAGACAACTCCTACATTTTACTGTTATCAACAATCTCCTAAGTCAACTAGTGCTGCCAAGAAGCACCCAAGCAACGTGGCAATCCACTGGGACATGAGCAACCTAGTAAAGCCATGTCATCTGTATAGGGTAACTCTTCCTCCTACAGCAGCTGTCAACTGTCAATAGCTCTTCAGCTAGGGATGGTACACCAGGGGCCCCTGCATGATGTATGCTGGAAGTTTTACTGACTTGATCTTGTGCAAGTCTAATTCGGGTGGCCACAGCCATTGTAAATTGGAATATGTAACAGCCATGTCATGCCAGAAGTCAACAGTCATAGCTCCCCTTCTCATCGTTCCTTCTCCTCTTCTGCAAATTTCCCTGAACCTTGGATAGTGGGAGGTTGCAGAAACTAAGTTGTGAGGAAGACAGAGTGAGAAACACTAGGGCGAGTTGGAAGTAGTAGTGAAAGGATGTGATCAATATACATTGTATAAAACGCAGGAAAGATTAGCAGCAATTTTTTAAAAAAATGTATTTTAAATGTAAAAGATGAATAACTAAGAAAGACAGATGGTACCTCATAGACATGTCCACAGGCCAACCTGATCCAGGCAGCTCTTTAATTGAGACACTTCCCATGTTATTCTATTGTAGCAAATCCACAGATAAAGCTAACAAGCATTGCTGGGTTCGAATTTTTATCTCAGACTGGCCTGGTCCTTGCAGTTCATCCTCTCATCTCTACTTTGGAGCATGTTTCACCACATTCAACCCCAGTTTTGACTCTGGACATTGTCTTGTGTTTCTTGAGCCAAGCACACTCAGCCTCACTCTAGATAAGTATCCACCAAAGCTCACATGTTAGAAAACTTGGTCCAACTCATGCCACTGCTGGGAGATGATAGAATGTGAAGGAGTTGTGGCCTGGTTAGAGGAAGTTCATTCATTAGAGGCATGCTAGGAAAGGGATATTGAGTGTCCGGCCACCAGGAGGTTCCCAGGCTTCCTCCCCTCACACTAACTGTCATGACATCTTGATCATCTGCCCTACCACAGTCCCAAAGAAAGAGGGCCAGGCAACCATGGACTAAAAGCTCTAAAATCCTGAGGCAACAGAAATTTTTTCTCTGGTTAAGTTGATTGCTCCAGGTATCATTATATCAATATGAAGCTAACTAAGATGAAGACTACAAACAATGAGGCCCATTTCAGAAGCCAATACAGGCGAATCAGTGGGAACACAGCACTGACTACTAACATAGTGTCCACAAGTACATCCTCACCACTCTAGTGTAGGTAACCACAGGCAGGATTTAGCCCCATGCAAATACACTGCAGAACATAACACAGCAACAACCCAAGTCCTTGAGTAAACAGGTACATAAACTAAACCCTCTTGGGCTCCCATTTGCAGCAGCAATTGTAGACAGTGTCCCAATTACCAGATGAGTAAACAAGAAAGGAAAGAAGTCTGGGACTGGATTCAGTCTCTATGTACTTAACCTCACAGCTCTAGCTTGAATATTTCTGACTGTGTTATGTGAAATTGCTGCTGTGTGCTTCGTCTGGCTGTCCTTAACTAGAGGATAGAACTTACAGTCCATCCTCTACCCTCTGCACACCCTGAGATGGAAAATATGGCAGCTACCCAGCACACAGTGAGGTGTGCAAATAGAAGGATTCCGTGTTTTCACATGCCTGGTCATCTTAATTGGGTCCAGGTTGGTTTGCAGGAATATGGTGTTTATGGCAGTCCTTATTTTGTTTCTGTTTATGGGATGCCAGTCTAGAGTGTTTCTGATACCGGTCCTTGGGAAAATGAAGTTCTTCATAAGGGCTTGTTCCCTCAAAGGAACTCTCTTAACAATGAGACTCCAAGTCCTTGCCTGGACAAGATGTTGGACACATATCAAATCTTCATTTACATCAAGGGAATGTGGTGAATGATGAGAATTCCTATCTAATAATGCCCTCTGGAGTCTTGTCCAACTGAGAGCATTTGGACCAGGATGTCCAGGAAGAATAAGCTACACAGTATGATGGCCCTAGAGCTGTTTGGATTCTGAGTCTTCTAGTAACAAGTGGCATTCCAGGACAAGCAACTATTCAAACCTCAGTTTCTTATGTGAAAGTTGTAGTCATCCCAGCACTGAGCACACAGCAAGGGCTGGCCTACCAGCTTCATTTTGTACTAGAGGAGATGTCACTGTCAAACCCTGGGCCTTCTGGCACCATCTGAAAGGAGAAGCACATATGGTTGCCAGTCATGACTCACAGCATGAAGTGAAGAAAGTGCTGGAAAGAATGGCTAACCAGGCAGGATCTTTATGGGGAAGTGTCTCAGCAAGAATAGCACTTCTCCTTGACCCACAGCCATGGTGAAACCCAGTTCCTGTCCTTCCTTGCCCCTATTGTCTCCAGTGCTCTCACTTTAAAACCAAGGAGAGAACCCAAGGTGAGGAATGACATGGAGATATGAATGCCAGAAGGTTGAGACCATATGAGGTACATTTTATGGCTACCTACCACTATAGCAGGGAGTGGGGAAAAGCTTCTGATGCTCCGCCAATCCATTTGGGCCACCTGGACAGAGAAGACCACTAATCCTTTTGTACCCTACCATTTTAATTATTTATTTGTTCTGTGCCCCAAGAAGTCTATTTCCCCGGGGCTTTGAGGTAGTGTGGGTTGGGAGTGTATAGAGCAGTCACTGAGTTTTGGATGATGAACAAGGGACAGGTAAACATGGGTTATTCCTCTAATGCTCAGGTATTCCACATTGCTCAGTCTGTGCACACATAGCTGCAAAGATGGAGTCAAGATCTTGAAATTTTAAATTTTATAGAAAACCTACATATGACTCCACTTTCCTCTTCCCCTAGAAGCAAAGGAAAAGAAGATCTTTGACTTGTCAAAACCGTTGATTATTTTTAGACAAAGTCTCATTTTTGGAAAAGTTCCAAAATTTATGATCTTAGAAAGCAGCCCAAATGAGGTCAAAATTTTGGAGAAATAAATGATAAGATATCCAAGAGACTCATTCAAGGTGGAAATAGAGACACACAGACAGGTAAGGTAAGCCAAATGACAAGATGATATGCTTTCCAGAAATTAAGGGCAGACACTGCTTGGAGAGAATTCTACCCCTGGTGAAGAGAGGGTTTGATATCCAGACCCCGCTGTCAGACCATTCAATGGATTCCTCCATACCTTTATTGAAATGCTCATAAAGTAAAGGTTAGTCTCATCCTTAGGATATCTTCCACCTTTTCTAAACCATGCTATTAAGCTGTATTAGCTCCTTGGGGTGAGGCCACCATAACAGGAAGGATGTGTGCTAATGTGACTCGCCTGGAGGTAAGCTCATTTAAAATCTGGATTACTGTGGAGAAAGTTCCCCAGGCTAAGATAAGGTTAACGAATCTAAATCTCAGCAATGAACTCACCACCAAGCTTCAGAAATAATTAGCTCCAGGAAGCACATCATTTGTTCACTCAACACATTAGCTCTAGCCCCTCCTCATCTCAGTAATTTGGTTGCTTGGGGACTGATGACAGAGTGAGGAATTTGCATGAACTTCCTCAGCTCTGTACAGTTGAAAGTTGGGGTCTATACACACCCTGAAGTTTTTGTACAAGTGTATTTCCCAAGACAAAAGGTAGAAATTTATCTTTAGACTTATGAACAATGCTCTTATTGGCCCAGCATCACTTCTTCCTCTTGCTCGCAGTGTCCAACTCTTCTTTTAGAACCATACTTTATACATTTGGCATTGCCTCTTGTGAGGCTATTAATTATTGTCTCCTTTATCCAGACAGAGTTTGGATCTTTGTTAATGGTTTGAGTCTTACATGTCCCCAAAAGCTCGTGTTTTGAAAGTTTGGTCTCCAAAGCCTCTGTGTTCAAAGGTGAGAATTTTTTAGAGGTGATTAGATCAGTGGGACTCTGGCCTCATAAATCCATTTAGAATTAGTAGTTTAATGAGCTCTAGAGCAATGGCTTTGTGATAAAAGTAAGTTGGTAGGGCCAGGAAGACAACTTAGCAGGTAAAGTGCTTGGTGAGCAAACGTAAGAA
This sequence comes from Cricetulus griseus, assembly GCF_003668045.3. Taxonomy (NCBI): domain Eukaryota; kingdom Metazoa; phylum Chordata; class Mammalia; order Rodentia; family Cricetidae; genus Cricetulus; species Cricetulus griseus. Next base: position 38,671,780 of record NC_048600.1, on the reverse strand, counting down.
TTTGAATTTGATCCCCATGTAAAAACTGGCTACAGTGGCAATTAGCCTAATTTGTAGGATTGAGATAAGTGAGAGACCCAGTTTTAAAGCAAAAGTAGATGGCCCAGAGCAACAACACCTGGGATTGTCTTTAGACCTTGAAACAACACATACATGTTCACAGATGTACACCTACACGTGCACTCACGTACAAAAAGTAAGGTTGCACTTTGCTTGCTGGCCAGTGTGAGATGAGAAGCTTCATTCACTATGAGCTTCTGCTATGATATATTGCTTTAGGGGTTCAGGGAGTGGAATGTGGCTGTTTCAAAGAAAATGGCCACCCAAAGAGTGGCACTATCCGGAGGTGTGGCCATGTTAGAGTAGGCCTTGTTGGAGGAAGTGTGTCACTGTGGATGTGGGCTTTGAAGTCTCATATATGCTCAAGCCATGCCCAGTGAGATAGATGACTTCCTGTTGCCTTCTGATCAAGATGTAGCCACCACCATGTCTGCCTGCATACTGCCATATTGATAAAATCAGGAAAATAATGGACCAAACTTCTAAACTGCAAGCTTCCATCTCAATTATTTTATTTTCCTTTGTAAAAGTTGCCATGGTCACGGTGTCTCTTCACAGCAACAGAAACCCTAACTAAGACAGTAACTAACTTCTTGCTTCAATATCAAGAGAAAATAAGATCCAGGAAACAAAATCCACTTGCTCTGTGCCATAAAACTTGTTGGTGGCCACAACACAGACTTCTAAGTCCCAGTTAATTTCTACTCCTGTCTCTAGCATCCTGACAACATGGTCTTTCTTGTTAATCTTGTAGACATTTACACAAGACTAATGGTAGTAGTCCAATCTTTTCATCTCTTGTTATCTGCTGGTTATTGCTATATAGCACATTTCCTTAAAACATAGAACTGAAGTCAAGAAACATTGATTATCTCATGTTCTCCATGGGTTAGACTCCAGCTGTACCTTGTTACCTGACCTCATCCTGTGGTTTCTCAAGCAATTTCCTGTCAACTATTACATATCACTATAATCATATGAAGGTTTGAATAAGGCCAGAATCTATGTTCAAGTTCATTCATACCACCATTGGCCAGAGATTCTAATTCCTTGCCATAGGAGGATGCTCAAAATATAGAAGCCAGTTTCTCCTTGACTGAAAGATCCAACGTCAGACCCTGCGGCCAAGATGGAAGTATCTGAGTCTTTTATAACTTTACATTGAAAGCCACAGTCACTTCATTGGTCACATTTATCAAGTCTAGTGTAACATGGAAGGAGACTCTTCAAGGGTATAAATACCGAGAGGTGCCATCTCCGGAGACCATATCAGCAGCCAGCTCTGCATTTCTTTTTATTGCCTAAATGGCCACATTGCAGAGTCTGAAATGAAGGTTTGCCAGTGGAGAGGTAGATGACTTTGTCCCAGCCCTTGTAGTTAATAGAAACAGGAGAGTGTGACTGCAGCATTCCTGCCAAATACCAACTGAAAATGACATTTGAAAACTGAAATTATTACTCCTTTCAGCAGGAAGGTCTGTTCTGCTTAATGATCTACATATCAGTGCATTCCAAGTGCAAGTAGCAAATGCCTAAGAATATGCAGACACTCAGAAAGCATTATAGTCATATCCTCTTCAAAATGTATCAGCAAAACGATCATGGCTCGAATTGGCTGTAAGCAAAGCTTCAGAAGGTCCAAGTGGCCTTGAAATGTAGAGTCACGTAGACGTAGAAGGATTGTGTTTCCAAAAGAATCTACCCCTTATGATTACCAAGCTCCAGGCAGTCTGGCCTTCAATGTGACTCTCTAGGCCCCTGGAACATTGAACTCCAGCTCTCTCTCTCTCTCTCTCTCTCTCTCTCTCTCTCTCTCTCTCTCTCTCTCTGTCCCTCCCTCTCTCTCTCTCTCTCTCTCTCTCTCTCTCTCTCTCTCTGTGTGTGTGTGTGTGTGTGTGTGTGTGTGTGTGTGTGTGTGTGCGCGCGAGAGAGAGAGAGAGAGAGAGCATGCATGCACGAGCACATACATGGGTGTTCACACATGTGTGTACGCAAGCATTGGTACATCCATACATTTGGAAGAAAGAGGCTGCCATTAGGTTTCTTTCTCAGTCACTTTGCAGCTGATCTTTAAGAGAGTCTCACATTGAGCTATTAGCTTACTAATTAGGATACATGTATACCCAAGGAACTACTTGAGTCCACTTCCACAGCACTGGTATTAATGGAATGAACACATAGCCACAATCAGTGCTAAGGATCCAAACTCAGGTCCTCATGATTGCAAGGCATTTATTTTAATGATGAGCCATCTCCCCAACCCCTTGAGCCCTATTAAGAAGCTATCACTATCAAGAGGGGTTCACTGTGAGTGGGTAGCTTTGGCCCCTGTGTGGTGACCTCAGGCATGAACATTTAATCAAGTACCTGACATTGTGGGTGAGGATGGAACAAAGGAAATGCAGGCTGAGAGTCTGTGTTGTGGCAAAGTTGATAAAATACTGTTGGAACTATCTGTTCAGTCTTTCTTGATTTATTGTTGCCCACCATCTATTCCCCAAACTGTAGGGAGATAAATTTTCTGAATCCTAAATCTCCTTGTGTTGCTCTCTGCTGCTTTAAAACACTGTGGACACTTCCCATTGCTTCTGGGGAAAGAAATAAAATACTTAGAAATACCAAAAGGGACCTGATGCCTGCCTCACTCTCCTTCTCTGAATGACAGCAAGCTCTTGATTTACCAAGTTCCTCTCACTCAGGATGGGCCCCTTGCTGCTCCTTCTGCTTGATGGCCCTCCCTTTCCCACCCCACCTCTTCACCATCTCCATGGTACACATCAATCATACCTTGCCTTTATCCTTCAGAGAACCTATAATAAAAGTAATTATACATATAACTGCATGCAAAGTTGGTTGTCTGATTCTTCCTAATAAACCAGAGGATATATCAATACAAGAATTCCAATACTCTGTGTCCTGTACCACATGCAGTGTTTGGCATGTAGAGATGCTTGTAATTATTTACTGAATGGATACATTTATAATAATGGTCTATGTTGGGCATTGTACACTACAGCCTGTGAAAATGAATTAAATCCAGTCTACAGTTTGTTTCAGTCATTAAAGTTATATTAGACATGGCCACACCCAATTGTGTTCACCTGGTGCCCATTCTGCTTTGCTACAGTAGCAGAGCTGAGCAACTACTATGAGACCTTCTACACTTCAAAGACTACAATATTTGCTACCAGGCCCTTTGAGGAAAGTTTGCTGACTCCTAGACTAGATCTCCCAGTATCTCAAGAAATACTCTAAGCATCATGAAAACAGGAAGTTCCTATGAAATTATTTTGTAGTTACATCTGCCAAATTGAAACATTTCCCTTGGAGAGGGGAAGAAAATTCCTAAGGCTCAGGAAGTAAACAGAAAGTACAGGTCTTAGAAAGCTAAATCTCAAGATTCACAAGCAGTTACCTTGAGGTTCTGTAGGCAGTGACAATCACTGGGGACAAGAGTCTTTAGTGGCCTAACCTGTCCAAGGAGCTCTAGAAATGCAGTTTTGTGAGTCACACCCATGATAGTGTGGGCTTATCTTGATACAGCTGCCTTTAAGTCACCCAAGTTCCCGTAAGCTAGCCCAACAAACTAATCTGTCTACAAAATCTATGTAATCTATGCTGTGACCTTTTTGTTGTTGCTGCTTTAATGTTCTATCTGACCATGAAAAGCCATATAACAGAACCATAGCTATGATTCCTCCTCTTCTTCAATGCATCTTGTGACTGATGTGGAAGAAGGCTGGGCTTTAAAAACTGGGAAGACTGTGGGAATCAAAAGGGGATTTCTGAGGAGATCTGGGGAGGCACTGTGGAGTAAGCTACACACACTGATCATGAGCCACTGATAAGGAATAAGGGACTGAGAGCAGGTAGGTGATAGCCAGAAGCAACCATGTCCTTAGGCAAAGTCAGAGGCTAACCTCTACCTTATCTCGGGAGTTGCAAACAGACAAGGCCTTGGCTCCTTGTCATTCGTGGTCTTAATCAGCCATAATGGATCGGCTGCCTTCCAGGGCTAGGTGGACCCATGGAGCACTTGATTGATTGTTGGTGTCATCTCAGGATTTCTCAGCAACATCAGCCCATTTGTTTTGCACTAAATGGACAAGTGCTCATTGACATCCAGGAATGAATTCATTGATGTGCAGAGCAAAGTGCCAACCCAATGGGGGCAAAGTGGACCAGGAGGCCACTGGGTTTGAGAGCTCAGCTAAGCATCATGGTCTAGAGAAAAAGCTCTGAATCTTCAGCTGGGGCTAGAAACCTGGCTGAGTCTTTGCCACACTGTGGAAAGCAGAGTATGTGAGGTAGCACGTTAGTACTGGGGTTTGGGGCTAGACTCTGAACCCAGAGATAGAGGCCTCCAAAATTAAGTTCTAAAAACTACCATCCCTGAAAGTTCTTGAATTGCTGGTGTAAGACCTCTGGAAAGCTCAGGCTTCCAGGATCTTATAGCCCAGGACTGCAGCCACCCCAATCACCGGGCAGAGGCAAAAGCTTGATGCAAACTGCATGAGGCTTTATTGTAGTTTAAGGAGCTAACCCCATGTTAGCTCGGGTCTTTCATCCACCCACCATGGTGGATGGCTAGAAAGACAGTTCAAAGCGGCTGCATACAGATCTTATAGGGCAGCATTAGGGAAGTGTCTGGGGTATGTACAGGCTCAGGATTGGTGTGCCTCCAGGCTTGGAGGGCTTGCCCTGTGTTGATTGGGAGTCATTGCTGTGCGCTTGTCCGTAAAGCACACCCAGAGCCATAAAGCACAGCACCACCAGGTAACTTCTGATTGGTTCCTTGCCACGAGGCAGGCATCTGACCTCTAAGTGACCAAGGCAAGGTCATAGCAAGCACGTGTTACTGTCATGGCTGCTGAAATGGGGAGCTGATCCCTTCACTGGAGCCCTTCCATAGCCACTAAACAGAATCTGTAGACCTTTATTTTAAACAAAATCTGTCCCAGTTCAGAACATGAAGTATGGGTGGATATGGGATGAGCTGGGGATGAATATGATCAAAATACGCTTTGTAAAATTCTCAAAGAATCCATTAAAATATTGTTTAAATTGTTTTTGTTTAATTAATTTTAAAACTCTTGGAAATCACACAAACTTTTGTGCTCTTAAGATTTTGAAAGTTCTCAAACTGAGACTATACTATTTCAGTATACTACTTACAGCCACATATATCAAGGAGGAAGGACAAGAACTTGGGCAAATATTTACCTTGAAACGAAGGGGAGCAGAATAGTATTAACTTAGACTAACACTAGCAAGCACAGGTTTTTCTTAGAGACTTCACTTGAAAGACTGTGGTGTGCTCAAAAGGGTATACAGCAGGGCAAACCAAAAGCACGAACTTAAATATTGCAACAGTCTTGAGTTCAAAATTAGCAGGAAGTTGATGTTCAAATATACAAGTCACATATCCATTATTGAGCAGCTGCAAAAGAAAAGAGCTGGAGTTCAAGTGTGGGATTCTCAGCAATGAGCTGCAGGCTCTGTGCACTTTCCTGGCTTTCTGGAGAAAAGGGGAAAAGAAAGAAAAAAAAGACCCTTACCCTTCTCTTTGTCCCTCCCTCCTTTTCTGTTTTATGCCCTTCTGACTTCTCTCCCTTGCTTCTTCTGTCTCCTTTCCTCTATCAGAATAAGTCTTGTATCTATTCTCCTGACCATAAACTTTGAACAAAGAATTCAAGTACAAATGATCCCTAGGGAAGGGGGAGGAGAAATCAGTAAGGAAGCAGGAAACTTAGAATGGGGAAGGAGAACAAACAGCCAAGGGGCAGCTACAAGCAATAGTCCAACCTCAACCTCATTTTGTTGCTGCCTGAGTCAAACACTGTCCACAGCCTTTAAAACCTTAAAGCAAAGACTTTTGTCCTCATTTAGTAGTCATTGTAGTGGCTCCTAGAGTCAGGGGTGAAACTCCCAGATACTTCTGGCTTTTAAAATGGAATCTTGAAGAATGTCAGTCCTTGAAGGTACCCATTGACAGTAAAAACAGTTTAGAAACCTTCCCCAATTCCCAGCCTGCTGCTCCTGAACTCATATCGGAGCCTTGGGCTCCCGGAATGTTGACATATTTATAAGACATAAGACTATAATAAAATAAAGAAAACTCATGGACCACCAAGGACATCTTGTATTACCCCATACCCTTCCTGTTCTCTTTACTGAAGCTGTGAGGCTTGCCTTAAAGCAGCATGCTTTGAATGCCCATTCATTTGCATATAAATTTTCCTTTTGTTCCTTAGTCTAGCTCTAGCTAAATTTTAGGACATTCCTGCTGATTCCTCATAACCCCCCCCCCTCTCTCTCTCTGTCCTGTCCTTTATGGCCTTGACAGGAAACCTGAATTTCCCTTTGGTCTGGAAAAAATTATCCAACCTGGTATTATCAAAGACAATATACACCAGACAATTAAGGAACTGATTTTATTCAGGTTACTGCAATCTAGAGAACATCCATTAGTGGGAATGTCTCCAGTAAAGAAAGGAGACCTGGAGTGTTATAGAGGCGGGTAGGCAAGAAGGTCATTCATAGGTCCATGGAAACCATGGGAGGAGTCTCATGGAGCCCTGAGGACACATGCAGTGGTACTCTGGAGAAGTATGCAAGGTCAGGCAAGGTGGTCCTCTGTGGTCAGAGATTCCTATGGAAAACAAAGGGATGAAGGTATTTGTTATTATTTTATATGTTGTTTATTTATGTAGTGTGTGCACACCACATGCATGTATAAACATGTATGAGTGTATGTGTAATACAGCACATGTGTGGAGGTAAGAGGACAACCAGGTGAACTGGGTTGTCTCCTTCTAACATGTGGGTCCCAGGAATCAAAGTCAGGCTAGCAGGCTTGGTGGCAAGCACCTTTAGTCTCTGAGCCATCTCACCAATGATGCAGGTGTTTTTAGTCATTACTGTTCCCCAGAGAGTATGGACTCAGATACTACAGTATTGCCAAGGTTTTTTTATAAGTATAATGCAGAATTTAACCCGAAGTTGGGAAATGATTACAAAGAAAATGAGAGGGGCCCTTTTGACATACTTATCAATCCAGAAAGTGCTGGCATTGACACATTTAAAACACTGATGTCCACTGATGGGCATTTTCCATGATCCAAACAGACCTGCACAAAAATTTCTCCTTTGAGAAAAATGTAAGTTTTTGCTTATCTTGGTACCAAGACATGACAGAGGCCATCTTGAGTTGCAGCTTCCATGTTGCTCCTGGATAATACTTGTCTGTTTTCATAAACAGTATTTCTGCATATTACAGATAAATGAAACCACAGAAATCATGATATGTAGGCTAATGACCAGAATGTATCCATCTTGGTTATCTTCACTGCCACTGTGAGTGGATTTGGAATCATATGAGATACACATCTGGCTTGCTATGAGAGTACTTCTAAAAGGCTTAAGAAAAGCACCCTGAACTCCTAGATGCAGGGCTGGTGCCCAAACTGAAAAAGAAGGGGAAATGGGTAGAAAAGGCAGTGAGCACCCCTATTCATTGTTGCCTGCATTCTGTTCCTGCTGCCTTGACTGTCCCACCATGATGGACTGTATCTCTCTAACTGTAAGCCAAATTAAACAGTTCCTTCCTTCCCTAATTGCTTTCATCAGGTATTTTGTTGCAGCAATAAGAAAAGCAAATATAATGCAGTGTCAGATGCCCTTCTGATAGCTTGAAACCAAGTATTTCTAAGTTTGGTGAAAATCACTTTTGTCTTGTTTTCTACATAAGATTCCTTTCTCTGGCACATAGCTCAAAGGTTCTATAATTGTTCTTGCTTCCTCCGTTGCCTATGCTTCTATTAGTGTGTCTCCAACAAACTGCATTCTGCAGTCTAGGATAAGTCTGCTTGTTTAGATTTTTCTCCCTAAGATGAGGTCTCACTACATAGCCTAGGCTCATGACTGTCCTACTTAGTGCTGGGGTAACAGAGGTCCACTACCACACTCAAGTTGTATGCCTCTTTCTTTGATCTCACAGCATCTGGCTGTCAGTTTCCCCCCTAGAGACTTATTAAAGACAATGAAATGTCAGTGTAGCTTTGAGGTTTAACTGGGAACCATAGCTGATCATGGATTAAAAAAAAAAAAAAAAAGAAATCCAGAACAGCAAATCAAGAAGGTGTAAGAAGAGCCATCATGCAGAATACACCTTGAAGTTGGGTTATCAGATCTTGACTTTGGTCTTCTCTGAGAGGATGCCTTGGCCTTAGGTTGAGAGGAGATCAGTCATCCTTTCTAACTAGTCAACATCCAAGATAGGAGATCCCTCTATTACCAGAAAATGGGAGTTGGTCAACATGATTCCCCAAGTTGAGTTTTTGGTTATGTGTTGTTTTCTTGATGTTGGTTATTGTTTATTTGCAATATTTGAAATAGAACCCAAGCCCTTGCATGTGCTAGGCAAGCTTTCTACCACTGAGCCATGGCCCCAGTACAGCCCTTCTGAGTTTTGTCTGTTCTTCACCACTCCCTATTTATTACATGTAGCTCCTTGTCTTATTTCTACAAGATCACAAAGTCAGCCTCATGGTCACAGTAGCATCTAGCTTTATGATATCAAGAGCTTTTCACCTCAACATCTTATCACCCTTGACCCTTGGAATTGGAGCAGGAATTGCTTTTCTGTGATGCCTGCTTTTAAGGAAACTGGAAAATGAATTGCCCCTCTGTGCACCTCAGTTAGCTGTCAGACAAATCCAAGGCCACTGAGTGCCTTGCCGCATCTCAATCTTGCTCTCCTCTTGATGTGCCTGGATTAGTAAGAAGGACTTAAAGTTAGACACACTTCTCTCCCACAGAGGAGACTCCAGCAACTCTGTAGAACCTATCTGTGGTACTTGGCTTCTTTAGCTCTGGAGACAAGGCCCACATCTATGAATGGTGCCCTTAGCTGGAAAAGATGCTTTTCACAAAGATAGCTTCTACCTCCCCTAAAGATTAAAGGCAGAGGGAAGAAAGGAGAGAGAAGATAAAGGGGGAGGAGGAATGGGGAAGGGGAGAGAAGAAATTTTCAATCCTGTTTTCATTCAAATAGCCATGAGAACTGGGAGCCTATGATCACCAATCTGTTATTTGCTAGTGGAATTTTCCTGGGAAGGAAAAAGTGCACTTAGACTCAAAATGTATACATTTCTTCCAAAATGTCATTCAACATCTATCTCTTTCCCAGATAGTGACAAACGCTCCTTGTTCCTGTCAAAACGCTGGCTTTCAGCACCAGCCTTAATAATAAAAGCCAGATCCAAAAAAAAAAAAAAAAAATCCAGCAAAAGAATTGCTGTATTGCCATGGAAAAGTGAAGAGTTTATCATCCTGCTTTATTTTAAGATGCCAGGCCCCCAATGTTTTATTTCTTTACTGTTCTCTCTTAATTAAAAAAAAAAATCAATTCCTTCTATTTGATTGAAATTTCCCTTAAAAAGCTTTCACTTACATACTTTTTTCCTTCCTTTAAATATGATTTAGAATGCTTCAATAATAATTTCATAGGAAGAATAACCACACTCTTCACTTATTCTATTGTGACTGACACTGTCAGTGGTTATGTGGTTAGTACTAAATAACAATAAAACAAAATAATAATGATGATGATGATAGAATTGAAGTTATTTCCTTTTTGCTTTTGAAACAGAAATTCTCTTTTTGTTTTCAGCTTTTTCCTGTACTTTATCTTTTCCCCTCCAAATGCTTTCCCCCTCAATGAGAAAGTAGGAACATAAGCCTAATAATATGACCAAAGTAGTCTGTGAGCAGATCTCAGTGTTAGAGAAATAAAGATTTGTCTTGTATTGGTATCTCCCTAAGGAAACTAAAGACCCAAGTCAGCAAAAGAGATGCAAGAATTCAAGATTTGATGGCTATATAAACTGGGAACTATAGGAGGACAGAAATACAAAGGAAAGAAAGAGGCAAAGGAGATAGCATAGAGTGTTAGGGGAGAGTTTCTACATGCTATCCAGTGTCCTGAGAACTTCACACTAAATATTCCATGTCACATCCTCAAAATATTGTGTATTAATGGCATCTATTCTTTACAGGTGGGAAAACTGAGGCTAATAGAAGTAACATCCCAAGGCCACCCAGCACAAGGGGCAAAGCCAGAAACTGAACCTATGTCATCTAGCTCCAGCACACAATCCAAGAAAGACCCAGAACATTCCTTACTCATGTTGTATACTTACTCAGAAACTTTTGTTCTCCTTTACTATCCTGGCAGTCTTCCCAGGCCTCACAAGGGTTCCAGGATGGCCATACCACAGTAGAGGATGCCCAGCTCTTTTCCTTCCTCTTTCCTGCAGCCAGCAAGAGTCCCCAAGAATACACAGACTGCCTCTTTTCCTGTGGCTTCTTCTGTAGAAACAGAGCTACTGCTTGCTTCTTGGCAATTCCATACCTTCATGCCATCCAAGTTTTAATTGCTTAACACCAGAAATCTTACAGCTGTTGCCATGGCACCTTTCAACCTCCCTGGACCTTTCCCATAGTTACCCAAAGCCTACATGATAATTCCAGCTTCCAGAAATATCCCACATAGGCCAGCCCACGATGCCTTTGGCTCAGCTTTAAAGTTGCTCTTCAGCTTCAGCCTACTGAACTTGGTGCAGCATTTTCTAATACCAAAAACACCAACCACATGCTTATGATGACTGGCCAGCCCGTGCACTTGACCTCCTTCAATCCTCTCTATCATCCTTGTGTGAGGGCTGTTATCTTCCTGAACAGACAGGGAACCATGCCACAGGACAACAGACAGAACCAGGGGATCATATGCCCTAGGGATCCAGTATCTTCACCTCCTGAGAGCAAGCTACCACATCCATTCAGGATTTACATGGGTGCTGCAGATTTGAACTCTGGTCCTCACACCCCAGAATTATTTTCTTAACATTATCTTGGGAGTATTAGGAATAATAATTAACTTTGATGTTCTTTGGAAAACATAAAATCTGTTAAGTCTCTACTAGCCAGTCAGCACCAAGATGGAATAGATCTTGGTCCAGTAGCTCACTGACCTGTTTCAGGTATCGTGAGCAAGTCTGAACAAAATAGATTCTCAATAAACAAGTTAGGGTTTAGGGCCAATGAGGTGGCTCTGCAGTTAAAGGAACTTGTCCCCTTGTCCCAAAGCCCAACAACCTGAGTTCCATTGCCAGAAGCCACATGGTGGAAGGAGAAAACCAACTTTGACAAGTTGTCCTCTGACCTCCAAATCCACACATTGTCTTCTCCCTTTTCATCCTGGCAGCCCTCCCAGGCCTCGTGAGGGTTCCAGAAATCCAAGATGGCCATACCATAGTAGAGGATGCCCAGTGTGATGCACATACATTAACACACAAAATAAAAATATAAATTTACTTAATCTCTTAAAATAACTTAGGACTCAGGTAATAAGCCCAAGAATAAGACAGTGTGCTATGTGTTTCTTGTGCACAGAGTAAGACAATGGGAAGGAAACTGTAAGTCATGATCATGAGAAATGAGTAAGTCACTGTGGGACTCTGCCCCTCTGAGATGCAGGAAAATATTGTATTGATTCTTTAGGTACAATCTATAAAATTGTATCTAGACCTTGGAATGAGATGGTGTCTTCATTTTTTAATCATGCAAGTGGATCTGATACCTTAGGATGCCATTGGTCTTTGTGCAGCTCAGTGCATTCATCTGTTAGATGGAAAATCACAACTTCCTCATAGACTTGTTGAAGAAGTGTAAATAAACTAAATTCCATAAGAAAAAAAAAGCTTGAAATTAATGGCTTGAAAATTGTATCTGATTTATTGATTCTTTCAACAACAACAACAACAAAACATGTGTATTATTTTTTTAGACTCAGGGATTGAATCTAGAGTTAGAAAGACATATTCCTGTCCCTTGTGGAATTCTATGTCCAATACAAGAGAGAGACAAACCCAGAACCAGTTTCTAAGCTAGAAGGAGCCCTGGAGGGGTCTGCATATTATATAGTTACCAACACACCAGGCTTCTTGCAATAACAGGGCATATCTCTGTGGTTTCTGAATTCAAGCTTTGACTGGCAAAGGTTGACATTGCCCTGAGGAAGTCCATCCATACCTTCATCACAGGCTAAGGGGCAAAGACCAGTGCTGGGAACTCCAGATATGCAAGATCTCTTGCCCCAGGAAGCTGTACTAAGTTTATCTGTATGGCGAATGGCTGCATGCATTAGACTTAATGAATCTGGCAGACTGCTGTTTACAGGCAGCCGAGAATTATTCAATGGCTGCAGCAGGCAGGGGCTGATAAACGGCCCTGGCTTCCCAGACTGCAATAGTATGTCAGGCTTTGCCACCTTACAAATTACATAAGAACAGGCAAATTAGCATAGATGACGGATAGATACCCACAGATGTGGAGTCTTTCTTTTTCTTTAAGTACATACACTAGAAGTACTTAAAATAGAAGACATGTCAAGTGAAATAGAAGACAACTGGGGTGTGGAGGGAGGACCCCAAGTTTGCAAATGACTGCAGTGTGTAGATGCTGCCTGGGAGATGCAGTGAAGATATCTGATGGAGTGGTGGATGACGTAACTCCTGTGTCCCCAACACTCAACCTATTAATAGCCTTGGAGTCATACATCATTTTCCACCTTATTAACACAAAGCTATTTCCTGAGCAAATTCTGTGTTCTGACACTTTTCTGTATACCAAGAAAGCAGCAGAAAAAGCCTTGGGGATGTCCGGGGATATTTCTCGGCTGACAGAATGCTTTCTTAGCACACCCAAAGCCCTAGGGTTGATCCCCAGTACTGCATAAACCTAATGTGATGGCCCACACATGTCTGAAATCTCAGCTCTCAGGGGGTGGAAGCCAGAGGATCAGGAGTTCAAGGTCACCCAAAACTACCTGGAAAGTTTGAGGCCATCCTGGGTTTCATGAGACCCTGCTGGCCCCTTCTTCCAAAACAGAAAAAGAAAAAGAAAAAGAAAACCCTTTGAGAAACTGTATTTTGTAGAGAAAAAAGGGTAAAATTCAAAATTTGCAAACAGCAATAACCAGGTAAGCAGATAGTTAAACAAGTTATGGTGACAAATAGCATGGCACAGGAAAGCACGGGGAATGACATGGGACATAGGAGGGCAGTGAGAATGGCAGGTGGCAATGGATTCTGCTCTGTTAAAAAGACAGGGCAGGCTTCCTGAGAAAGTAATCTGTAAGCAGAACTCACCCTCCTACTGTCCACACAACCACCAGCAGCCACATCTGGGCACTAAGTTCTTGTCCACACTGGGGCAGGCAACAAAAGAGAATCTACACCAGATTTCTCTGAACTTTGATATAAATGAAAAAATGGTAACTATCTCCTGAATAATTTAATACTGACTTGATATTGGTGTACTAATATTTGGGATAATTTGGTTAGGTATACTATTCAAGTTCACTTTTTAATGTGAAGTCATACCCTAGTAATTTTTAGCAATACAATTATTTTCATAAAGTATCTGTCCCTCCTGCTACACAATGGTGAAACAGGGGGTGTGTCTGTGCCTTGGCCTCAATGCTCCCTTCCATCTCAAAGTCCGGAAGCTTTCCTTAAACATTCTGTGTGGAGGTCAGTGGTCCTGAACCTCATGCTCAATAGCCTGACTCACCCTCAGCACAGAAACGTCTAAAAACACACCGTTCTGCTGTTCTTTGGCCACCAGCTCTCATTATTGAAAGCCAAGTCTGGGGGGGGGGGCAGTTGTGTAATTGGATGTGTGTGTGTGTGTGTGTGTGTGTGTGTGTGTGTGTGTGTGTGTGAGTGTGTGTTTCTCTGTGTATATAATGCCTCCCTCACTTTTCTCCCATACAGTCGCCTACCAGGACCAGACCTCTGCCAACTCTATGGTTTTGGCCTCCAGTACCAACACCTATTTGTCTCAGCCACTTCAACTCTCGCTAAGTCTGACCTCCTCAGAAATGAGAAGAACCATTTTTTCTCAGACACTTGGGTTTTTCTAGTGTTTTGATGTCTGGCTGGGAACTAGGTGATATTGGAAATAGCTAGTGCCAATGACGTGGTAAAAGGCAAAGGACATTTCTTCCAGGGCTTGAACTCAGGTCATTAGGTTTGGTAACAATCTGTTTTACCTGCTAAGCCATCTCACTGGAACACAAATGAAATTTTATTGTGAGGACACTCTATTGTTTGCTTTTTAGATATTATCTATTTCTCTGGTTGACAGAAATCAAAACTAAATCTCAGAAATTGTGTGAAAGTCTCATAAATAACTAGCTAGCAGAATTGCAGCACCACTCACAATATCCAAATTACAGAACCTACCTACATGCCCATCAACAAATGAAGTGAATACAGAAAATGTAATATGTATTACAAGGGGGTGAACCAGAAAAAGAAGTAGAATTATGTCAGATGCAAGAGACTGGATAGAACTGGAAAGCCAAGCTCAGATCTATGATGTGCAGAATTTACACTTAAAACTAAGATGTGACAGTTGGCGTCATGGCTCCATCAGCAGAGCACTGGCTGTGCAAGCATGAGAACCTGAATTCAGACTCTGGAACACACACAAAAAGCCAGATTTCTGGTGGCACACACTTGTCCCCTTGGCCAGGAGAGGCACAGTCAAGTGGATCTCTGGGAGTCACTATCCAGTCAGCCTTGCCCACTTGGTAAACTCTAGGCCAATGATAGATCCCATCTCAAAACATGTTATGGGGACAGTATCTGAGGTTTTGGCCAACCTCCAAGTGCCCCTGAATGCATGTGCATACAGATCTGCACATAACCTGAGCACGAAAGAACATGCACACATGCATTTAAAAAGTGTGGAACTGGAGGGAGGCTGTTTGGGGAAAGTAAAGGACCAACATGAACAGGGAAATAGAAAGATAATGTGGAAGTGAACATGATTGAAGTCTATGATATACTTGTATGACAACATCATGATGAAACCCATCATTATGTACAATTAATAGCAACTAAGAAAATTAACTTGAAAACTTAACTGGAACTCCACAAGCAGGCATTCTGAAGTTCCATTCCTGCCTCTCCGAACTGTCTCAGGATGGCAGTTTGGCCTCTCCTTAATCCCCTACAGTGCTAGCAAATTTATTACCTCACAGGACACTTATTAGTTAGCATCTACTGAGTGCCTCCTGGGGACACATTGTGCTCCTTGCACATAAACACAAGCAATCATGAGTTCAGTCCTGTGAGACAGGCATCTATTGTTCTTCCCATTCCCAGGTAAGTCATTGGAGACTTAAGTTACTACTTTGTTCACACACTGATAAACGAGGGGCCAGAACCAGCTATTAATGATGCCAAAACCAAACACCTTCTTTCCTATTAGGGGTTGCCTGGCTTGTATCCCTACAGATACAGATGAGAGTCTGGTGGATGTACTGGTACCCTGTCTTGTATCCATTGGCCACACTATTGGACAACTCTATCCCTCTGTTTAGCAGAGCCCACCTCCAGTTCCTGGAACTGGGGAGAACAAGTTGCTATGGATGGCACCTGACTAAGTCTTGGCCTCTTTGTAGACAAGATGGACTACAACCTGGAACAAAAGCTGTCTGGGAATGATCCATCAGCATTCCTTAAGTAGGCCGCACTGAGCTGGTCACAATCCCCTCCTACCTGTGTGATAAGCAGTGACGTATGGTGTTCATTTGCTCTTCCATTCCTGCAGAAATATGGCGGACACCATCAATTTCCCTGTTTGTTCTCTGACCCTCTGTTCCTGGGTTAAGCAGCCTGCTTTGTCTACATTTGTCAGTTGATACAAGCTTCTCCCTGCCATAGGCACCACTATTGATGAATGCCGTCAGAATATGGAGCCTTGAATAATGTATAAAAAGAATTGAACATGCAAAGTCTCCCTGGGAAGGGGAGGGTTGGGTGGGGGTGGGGAGTCAGTGTTATATGTTTGCTCTGTTGGAGCGCTTTCATTTACAAAGCATATTTGTCAAGTCTTTTGCTAAGAGTAATGCAACAGAGCAGCCTCCCATCATTCTTGTTAATGGGACTGTCTGTGTGTTACAGTAAACAGCTATAACTCTTCAGCTGGAGCCATTGTGCAGCAGGCAGAGTTTTTTCAACATCCAATTAAGGGTGTCTCCAATTTGCCAGCCAGGATCATGAAAGCCATGACTCAGCCATAAGGCAACCTAGACACTGTGGAGGCTTCTCAGAGCAGAGAGCAAGCTTGGGTACTTCTCTCCCTATTTTGCAGATGTGAACATTAGCGCTTGGAGAGTATCAGTAACTTGTCGAGGGCTCTGTGATTATCAAGTGGTTTTAAAGCCTACTAAAAAGATATGCCCAAGTCTAGAGTCTATAGCTTCCTATGTCTCCTGAATGTATACATTCCCCTGGCTCAGGGTCAGTCTTTTCCTTCTGAAATTCCATTATAGCCATTAATGCTTATCTCCCCACAATGTTTGTTACCCAGAATAGTATGCGCTTCTTAGGACCCTGTGGTTCATTTGCTTTGTTAGAGTGCCTTCATTTGCAAAGCATATTTGTCAACTATTTTGTTAAGAATGATGCTACCTCTCAATTCTTTTTGTTTGTTTGTTCTGAGATAGGGAATCACTAAGTAGCCCAGGCAGGCTGACCTTATGATCTCCCTGCCCCAGCCTCTCAACTGCTGGGAATATGGATGTGTACCATCTTTTCAACCTAACATCTATCCAATTCATGCATTCTTTTTCTAAGCCTGAGATGCAAAGAGTTTGTGATACCATTCAACCCTTCATCATGCATTTTGTGGACTGAGAAACTAAATGAAACTTTGTGACAGGAGGTCACATGAGGCTACTCAAAGTCTGTGACCAAAAGAGTACAGGAACTAGATTCTGTGACCGGCAGGTGTATCTATCTTCTCACGGTTTCTAATCCATGCCTACCCTGCAAAGGTGATATTAAGGAAGATGCTGATTGGCCTGTGAATGGGTTTTGTGTTTTGGAGAAAAATAGAAGTACAAGAAATGGATGTTTGTTCAAATGAGGCTTCCCTATTAGAGCAGACCTTGCTGATCACAATAGCATCTCTCTCATCAGATACAGAACCTGAAAGCACTGAAAAACTAATAAGTATTTCCTTAGTCCAAAGAACTGCATGCAAAATATATGCAAAGTGATAATGAGACACCTCACCTCGAGCCAGAGAACAAGTTGACCACAGGTCACAACCTCTGAAACCATGAACTAAAATAAATCTTTCCTCATTCAAAATCATTTCTCTCAGGCATTTTGTCACAGCAACGGAAAAAGCTGACTACCACAGTGGACAAGAAACTACAATGAGCAAAGTGTGGCTAAAACAAAGTCAACTGCAGCTAGAGGCCTAGGAAGGTAGGTCTGGTGTGAGTGTATATGTTAAAGAAAAGTTTTCTAACAAGGTCAGCAGAGAGAACAAGAGAGCAGGGAGGAGGAGATGAGGGGTGGCAGGAAATAGAGGTTTAATGTTTGTGTAAATTGAAAGAAGGAATCTACTTGGAAATGAGAAAAAGCAAGATTAAAATGGAAAACACAGCCCCAAAGCTATTAATACCCAACAGATCCAAATTGAAAAATAAAAGCAATGGCTGAAGCATATAGTTCTCAAAATGAATTCATGTCATAAACCATTAACATCAGCTCTACCTTATTACCTGTGATCCTGGAGAGAGGGGCTGCAAGTCCTGTGGGGCAGCCATCTGATTGGAGATGAGCAAGTGCCCTGCTCCCAAGCCAGGCCAGTTCCCTCCTCCTGTGACCATCCACTGTGTGCCCTTCTCTCACAGCCTTCAGAGGCTCAAGGAAGTCTCAGCTCTGTCCTTGACCCAGGGAAGACCTCATGAATCAGCAAATGCTACTGCTAAAATATTCTGAAATTAAGAGAATTCATTATTTCCTCCTTTGCTTTCTATATTTGCACAATAGGCCTGCAAAATTGCCTGTCCTTTCATGAATATTCGCATTGATGAAGAGAGTGTCGACTCTGATCTACCTTGGGTCTCCTTAAGAGCATTTACCTCTATCTGAATCATCTGCAAGAGAAATGATGATGAGCTAGTAGTATTACCATGTCTAGTGATTCCTAAAGACATCCCCTCACCTGCACCATGCACAGGATGATGTTACAACTCTGGACACTGGTGTGTAGCAACACATTGTGATCATAAATATATGTCCTTGGAACACATTCAAATCTGACCTCTGCACTTTCCTATCATCTGACTTGTGCAAGGTCTCAACCTCATCTTTCTAGTCTACAAAAGCTTTGTGAAGATGAAATGACAAGATGGGTGATGCTTGAAGAACAACACCCAAGTTGAACAGCACTCACATGTAGAAGAAGAATTTTCTCAGTCCTCCTGGTCCCACTTGGACCAGTTTCTCTCCACCCACCAAATCCCCACAGCCACTTATAAGATAACCACTTAGAGACTTAATATATATTTATAATTGTTTGGCCAATGGCTTAGGCTTATTTCTGGCTAGCTCTCTCTTATAAGTTAACCATTTCTACTAATCTGTGTATTACTATGTGGCTGTAGCTCACTCATGCTGCCCTTGCATCTGGGCCTCCCTGGCAGCTACATGGCATCTCCTTGACTCTATCTTCCTTCTCTCTGTCTTTTTTTTTCAGATTTCCCACTTAACTAAATTCTGCCTGTCCACTAAACAAAACAGCTTTATTCATCAACCAATAAAAACAACACATATTTGCAGCATATGGAACATCCCACATCACTCACAAACATGCATGAACACAGAGTGCTGAACAGCATTCAAGTGTGCACTCACACACAGGCATGCACAGAGTAGGATCTGAATGTTGAGTTTTGGCATGTGGTCTCTAAAACCATGACTTGTTCTTAGCTCATTCTTCCCATTTTTAGAAGGGATTAGGGTCTGCAGGACACTGGAGAAGAGCACTAGAGTCCCTGTTGTGGACAGTCTCTGATCTCAGCTTAGTCAGCCGAGAAGAATTCACATAGAAATGCATCTTCTAAGATTTTCATGGTTGCTATGTATTCTCTGCACAGGGCTTCCATATGCACCCATATTCTTGTCCAGTTTTCAAGGGCTGACCTTCCTCAGTTTCCAACCCAACACGATCCACCTAGTGAAAAACTCAAAACATGCTGATGCTGAGAGTGATACAGCAACCTAACTTCATTCAACCTGTCTAACACATGCCACATTCTTTCTGGGTATGCAAAACTAGGTGGGTAATCCCTTAGCTGGTTCTTGGCTTCCACTCTTTGATACACAGAATCAAGAACCACACTGTTAAATCACTGGTCATGACTCACCTTATATCCTTCGTGTTAGATCCAAAACCCTTCATTGGTCCCAGCACTCCTGTCTGATCTCACTTCATATTCTTTCAGCACTCTTTTGGACTGCATAACTTTTCCTCTTAAACCTATCCACACCTGTAAAATAATGATTCTGGCTAAGGCTGTCAGAAAATTTTACAGTATAAAACACAACAAGCCCATTTCCCCATCTTCCCTAGGAGGTGGGCTCTGCTTTCCAAGAACTAAGAAAATACTCTCTCCTTCCCTCACATAGGGTGCAGGCCTATTTCTCCCTTCACACATAGGCACACATTCACAGGCATGAAGGCAGGTGTGAGCATGCAAACACACAGAGTATGGCATGCTGGCATAGCACTAGGAGCATTGAGAGGCATAGAAGCACCTACCACTAGCAGCAAATGGGGACTCTATTCAGTTGCAGAGAATGTAAATATGCAGCCCCAACTCAGAAAGCTGCTACAAGTCTCTCCTGTAATGCCATCTGTCCTGAGCACCATGCTTTCTTCCACATCTATAGCAGCCAGCTCCAGCTCCACCCCCGCTGGCTTCACTTTTCTCCTACAATGCAGAGCCAGGACAGTCTGGGTTCCTCAGTGACCACAGGAAAGGTTCCTTCACATCTTTCCCTATATCTAAGCACATTTTCTTGATCATTTTGGCTCAGCATCCAACAAGTGCTTCAAACAAGCTAGAACTCCAATATATTTTCTATACCCTCTCCTTCAAGTGTATAATTCAGCTCTTGAAGAGAGATTTCAGATTCAGAGTGTCAATTCCAGGCTCAGGGATCTCTACTAGACAATTCTTGATTATTTCCTAAAATATATCTCTCACTGGGACAAAAGAAGAGATCTAAGCTGAGAAAGAATGTCTCTCAACCCAGTCTGTCCTTCTGTCCTTCCCTTTCTCCTTCCTTCCTTTTTTTCCACTTTGTTTCATTATTTTCTTTCTTCCTGTCTGGGTCTCATTTAACCCAGGCTGGCCTTGAATTCACTATGTGACCAAGGCTGACCTTGAACGTTGTTGGCCCTTCTACCTCCACCCAAGTGCCAAGATTTCATTTGTATGTCACGATGTACAGATTATGTGGTTCTGAAGAATGCACCCAGGGCATTGTACATGCTGGAAACATTTGCCAACCTAGCCACATCCATGGCCCCAGAGTCCTGAGACAACTGTTTTTCTGCCACTTTAGTTGGGTCTCTCTTGTTGTCTGAGGTTACTCTACCTAGTTTATGCTGTCCTATTGGCTTTTACTAACAAACTTTGAGCTCCCCAAGAACAGAGACCATGTCTTATTTATTTGTTGGTTGGTTGGTTTTTGAGGCAGGGTTTCTCTGTGTGTAGCTCTGGCTGTCCTGGAACTCACTCTGTAGACCAGGCTGTTCTTGAACTCACAGCGATCCACTTGCTTCTGCCTCCCGAGTGCTGGGATTAAAGGCGTGCACCACTACTGCCCTGCTTACCATGTCTTTTTAACCTATTGCTCCAAAGAATTCTTTACAAAGAAAAACATAGGCTGTGGCATTTCACATATGTGAAGCCACATGTTTGTGCTTAGACACAAAGGCTTGCAATCCACACAGGGTTGCTTAATTTCTTAGTCTACATTTTTTGTTATGAAATGGCAGCAACAACCCCTGCTGTATAACACCATCACACTTAACATGTGATTCACATAGAGAAGAAAGAAAAGTACTAGCAAGTACTGAATATTTTTTGAAATTCCAGACACATAGCTGATGGGTTTTTGTTTTGTTTTGTTTTTTGTTTTTTTGTTTTTCGAGACGGGGGTTTCTCTGTGTAGCTTTTGGAGCCTATCCTGGCATTCGCTCTGGAGACCAGGCTGGCCTCGAACTCACAGAGATCCGCCTGCCTCTGCCTCCCGAGTGCTGGGATTAAAGGTGTGCACCACCAATGCCCAGCATAGCTGATGTTTTATCAACGTTCCTCTCACATCTTTTCTCATGTACTTACTCACTCTGCAATATGGGAAGTACTCAATGCTTACTCAAATCCATTTACTAACATCTTACCAAATATCATGAATAACACTGAGTACTGGGGGTGCAACGAAGACCCAGATAGGCTGCCAGTACTCTGAGAATTTAGAGTCCTTAGAGTTAGATATGCTGCAGAGGAGAAGGGAGATGCCTTTCAAATTGGGAGTTGAGAGGCAGCATCTCAGAGGTGAGGAGATTATAGTAAAATGACAACCAGAAGTTTACTGGCCACTGTGGGATCAAAGGACTGAGCCTTGTCCTAACGACAGTACAGACACTTGCAGATACCTAAACTAACAGGCCTTGGGAAATCTGGGTCATGGTCAGTGGTATTTTAGTTCTTGTCCTAGGTTGGTGTCTGTTGTTATGATAAAACACTGATTGCTGAAAAGGATGCATTTCACCTTGCACTTCGAGGACACTGTCCATCACTGAGGGAAGTCAGGGCAAGAACTCAAGGTAGGAACTTAAAGGCACACTTGCTTGGTGATCTACACAACATTACCTCTGACCAATGAACTCTCAGCCAGCAAATACAGCAGAAACGATAAAGGAATGCTGCTTGCCTGCTCACTCACAGACATATCCTTCACCAACTTTCTTACATAGCCTAGGACCACTTGCCCAGGCAATGGTACCTCCCACAGTAGGCTGGGCCCTTGTCTTAGTCACTGCTCTATTTGCTATGAAGAGACACTATGACCATGGCAATTTTTATGAGAGGAAACATTTAATTAGAGGCTTACAATTTTAGAGGCTTAGTCCATTATCATCATGGTAGGGGCATGACAGGAGCATAGAGACAGGCATGGCAGGCATGGTGTTGGAGAAGTAGTTGAAAACCACATCCAGGTCTGAAGGCAGAGAGAGAGACAGAGACAGAGAAAGAGACAGACAGAGAGAGAGAAAGAGAGAGACCGACAGAGAGAGAGAGAGAGAGAGAGAGAGAGAGCCTTAATCTGGTGTGGGTTTTTGAAGCCCCAAAGCCCACACCCAGTAACACTTCCTCTAACAAGGCCACACCTCCTAGCCCTTCCAATCCTTTCAAATGGTGTGACTCCCTGGTCACTAAGCATTCAAATATATGGGCCTATGGGGATCATTCTTATTCACAACATCACAGCCCACCTACATCAAATAACAATTAAGATAATCCTACACAGACATGCCCAAAGGCCAATATGATCTAGGTAACCCCTCATTTGAGACACCCTTCTCAGATGACTGTAAGTTGTGCCAAGTTGACAGTTAAAGCTGGCCAGGACAGTTATGAATGACAAAAACTAAACTTTTAGAATTTTTTAAGTTTTTTTTGAGAATTCCATACATGAGTACTATATTTATATCATTTCTACCCATCTCATCCAATTCTAACTCCTGTGTCCCCCTACTTAATGTTTTACACACACACACACACACACAAAAATATGTTGGGTCGATTGTGAGTGTGTGTGTGTGTGTGTGTGTGTGTGTGTGTGTGTGTGTGTGTGTTTAGAACTGGCCACTTGGGACTGGATAACCTATCAGGAAGTTCATGACTAAATAAAATGTATTCTTTCTCTCTTAGAAGCCATTAATTTCCAGTAGCTTTTCAACTAGGAGTGGAGCTTGTCAGATTTCCCCTATTTATGTTGACATGCCAACTAGTGTTGTCACTGTGCAGGTCTTCTTTAGGAAATCATATTGCTGAGATTTCATGGGTGCAGCTTCCCTGTTATATGTAGATTGCAACAGACATCCTAGTCCTTGTTCCTATGATCTTTCTGTCCCTCTTCTACCATGTTTCCTGAGCCCTAGGCATAGGACTTGCATTTTAGATGTATCAGTTGGAATTGGGAACCCTATATTTGTTCTCTGCATTTTAACCAATGGTGACTTTGGTCTCCATCTTCTGCAAAAAGAAGCCTATTGATGCGGAGTGAGAGCTACACTTATCAGGCAAAGCCAGTACAGGAGCTGAGTGACCAAAGTCAGGCCTCAGTGATGATGCTGGTGAGTAAGGTTCTGGGGAAGTTTTATTTTTGTTTTAGAAGCTGTTTGTTCACAGAGCTCAGGCTAACATTAGATTACTGCAAAACTGGCAGAAATAGTTGGAACCAGTGTCTCAAAGACTTGGATAATAAGAACCCAAGTCACAAAGGTACTTTCTACTAAGTCATCTGTCTGTGCCCTTTGCAATTTCATTCTTTGAAAGAATTATACCCGAGAAATAGGGGATACATCCAATGCGTTCATCCTAGCAGAAAGTAATATACTCTGCATTCTATGAGCTTCTGGTTGTTTCTGCATATCTAGAACTTCTTCACATTTGGCTACCGACTATGGACTGGGATAGTATTCTAACACACAAGTTCCAAGGCATAGGTGTGCAAATAGGTCCTGGGAAATAGTTTAGTCTATATTTGGTAATTAGGCAGCTAAATAAAACCTTGAAACTCTAACGCTCAAGTTTGGGAATGAGAAAAGAGTCATCCAAAACAGCAGCCCACAGACTGGGAAAAGATATTCGCCAACCCCAAATCTGACAGAGGGCTGATCTCCAAAATATACAAAGAACTCAAGAAGCTAGTCTCCAAAACACCAAACAATCCAATTAAAAAATGGGGTACAGAATTAAATAGACAATTCTCAATAGAGGAATCTAAAATGGCTAAAAGACAAATAAGAAAGTGTTCAACATCGTTAGCCATCAGGGAAATGCAAATCAAAACAACTCTGAGATACCATCTTACTCCTGTTAGAATGGCTAAAATAAAAAACACCAATGACAGTTTATACTGGAGAGGATGTGGAGAAAGGGGAGCACTTCTCCACTGCTGGTGGGAGTGCCAACTTGTACAGCTGTCCCGCGCGTGCTGTATTCTCGGCCGGCAAGAAATCATACACGGGACACTCGGATCCTTCTGCAGACAAGCTTTAATGCATCTTACCAGAGTGGAGACACTAAACCAAGAAAACCATCCCTTATAAAGGCTGACCAGCCGCCTGGGACGTGTTACCCTATGAATGGCTTCAGCTCCTCAGGCAAAAATGAGCCACGGGATAGGCAGAGATCAAAGGAATGGAGATTACCCAGCGCCTGTGAAGTAATTTACAACTTGGTGTCTTCAGGCACCTATTATTGTAATGGAGGATGCAGGAACCGGCTTCCTACATACAGCCACTTTGGAAATCAGTATGGCAACTCCTCAAGAAAATGGGAATTAGTCTACCACAAGATCCAGCAATTCCACTCTTAGGCATATACCCAAAAGAGGCACATTCATACAACAAGGACATCTGTTCAACGATGTTCACAGCAGCACTATGTGTAATAGCCAGAAACTGGAAGCAGCCTAGATGTCCCTGAACTGAAGAATGGATTGAGAAAATGTGGTACATTTACACAATGGAGTACTACTCAGCAGAAAAAAACAATGGAATCTTGAAATTTGCAGGCAAATGGATGGAACTAGAAGAAACCATTCTGAGCAAGGTAACCCAAAAGACAAAAATGATATGTACTCACTCATATTGGTTTTTACACATAGAGTAAAGGATTACCAGCCTACAATCCACTCTGCCAGAGAAACTAGTAAACAAGGAGGCCCCAAAAAGAGACAAACATTGTCCCTGGAGAAGGGGAAAGTGTCACAATCCCCTAAGCAAATTGAGAGCATGGGAAGAGGGGGGAGGGAGCTACAAGAATGAGAAGGAAAGAAGAGGAAGGATGCAGAGGTCATGAGGGAGCAGAAAGGTTGAGTCAAGGGAAGAATAGAAAAAAGGATATGTGACAGGTAGGGTTTTAGTTGGGGGGTGTGGTAGGGGAGGTTGGGAGGGAGAAGTGAACTTGGATTGTCATGTAAATCAATCTTGTTTCTAATTCAAATAAAAAATGATTAAATAAAAGAGTCATCGAGTCAGAATGACTATCATCAAGGAGAGAGGCAGTAACAAATGCTAGCAAGAACATGGAGCAACTGGAACTCTTCCTCACTTCTGGTGGGTGAGAGTGTAACCTGGCACAGTCATTATAAAAATCACAATGGAAATTTTTCAGAAAGTTAAAAGCAGAAGTGTCATACAAGTTATGGATATATAACTCCTGAATACATGTCCAAGGGAATATATATCTGCTCATCCATGTTTATCAATTCATTATTCACAAAAGCAAGGAAATGGAAGCAGCCTAGATGTTCATCAGCAGATGGGTGGATAATAAAAATGTGATACATACAAACAATGAAACTGTATTCAGCTAAAAAATGAAATTGTAATTTTTTAGGAAAACAGATAATTCTGTGAAGTTATATTAAGCAAGGTACCCAGAGTCAGAGGAATGAAAAATTACATCTTATTCTGTCTAATGTGCAGATTCTAACTATAATATTTTTATCAATGTATGTAAGAATGTACTATGTATATGAATGGAAAAGAGTGTAAGCATAAACTATGGCATTAGAAAGTAGAACATGAGAAGGAAGAAGAGGTGTTGATGCCAGGAGGAGGGTGATAAACCCATGTGACAGAATTCTAAAAGGAGGCTACAGAGGACATAGAAAAATACAAGAGGTGTCCAAGGGGATGGAAGATGAAGAGAGGGCAATTTTTGTTTGAAAATGTCATAATGAAACCTAACATTATGTGCTAATAAAATGTAGGATAAATTGCCCAGCTTAGAACCTCAAAACAAATCCTGTGGCTTCCACTTTCCCTTTGAAGGTATTCCCTGGGATTTCATGGCTTCTGACTTCAGAAAATGAAACTTTGCACAGAGTTCCTGCTGCTCTTATTGGTAGGGTGGGGGGAGGAAGGGAAGACATATTCTATAGATTCCAGGGATCAGGAAACCAAGCCTTCAACCCTGTGGACGAAGGGCTGGAAAGGACAGATATGTCACCTGGACTCACCTCCCAGTCCTGGTAAACCACAAGTTTTTCTTATCTCTCTTTGCCAAGGAAAGGTATTTATCCTGGACCCTGCCAGGTGGCCACATTCCAAGGGTTGCTTGTCACTTCTATAGATTTTCCTCAAAAAGGTTTTCTTTTTCTTCTAGTCATGTGAGGCACAAAAAAAAGGAGTGTCACTGAGTTTCAAGTGTTTTTCCTTAAGCCAGAGGGTAAGAGCCTGGGCAAGAACTGTGCTGGCTTCTGAAAGCTGGAACTCTAGCTCCCTGTGGCCTCCTCAGTGGAATATATAGCTGGTCCTAGCATCCCACAAGCCCTCAACTGAATTGCCCATGTCTTCCCTGGCCTTCTTAGAGATCAGATGTGTAAGATTTAAAGTCTAGATGCATTGGGTTCTAACTGTTGATGGAGCCATCCTGATCCACTCTGTGACCTAAGCACTTCTTAGAATCTAGTTTCCTAGCTGAAAAAATGAGAAGAACGAATAACGCCCTGCAGAGCTATTTAGGTCTTCTCTCTGACCAAAGACTACACATAATATGAGTCAATAAACATTTACCAAACACCTATTTTATTGTGGAAATGTGGGGAAAAATGACGGTCAGTAAGTATTGGAATTTACTGTGATTCATTCATATACTATGAAATGATAACGCTCACTGAATCCCCCCAGACAATCAATGGTGACTACACTCTCATTATCTCGCTTTGTAGGTAGGAAAACAACCAAAGAGAGGCTACATTAGCTGCTATTGAGAAAGAGCATTTAAACATGGGATGTCTTGTTGCAGAGCCCATAATTATAAACCATTTTAAATATGTAAATATCTCTTGACTGCTCTTATGGAAGATGAAAACCATGCTTTTACACTTGAGTTGCTTTTTTCAATAATATTTATATTTACTCTTTTAAAATTTCATACCCACCACTTACTCCATCCCTCCACTTCTGCCAGGCATCATCCCAATACATCTCCCTCCCAACTTCATGTCCTACTTCTTATAACCTACTGAGCCCAATGACTCTACCCATATGCACATGACTATAGAGTCATCCACTAGGGTATGGACAGCCAACCAGCAGCTATAACCCAAAGAAAAGTGACACTCCTTCCCCCAGCAGCCATCAGCTAGCAATGACTCCTCAATTAGAGGATGGGGCCACAGGAATCCCTCTCCCTTCTATGCAGGAATTTTTAACTGGTTTCATCTTGCGTCTTGTACAGATAATCCCAACTGTTTGCGTTCATGTGTGCAACAGCCACAGCATCTCTCAACACTCCTCTCTATCCTCTGGCTCTTACATTCTCCTGTCCTCTCTTCTATGATATTCCCTGCACCTTGGGGAGAGGATGCTATCTAGAATTAGGAAAGGCTTGCAAACCACCCTGCATATGTACATATATATATTCCCATTGATGAATATAGAGATCACTTTTAGATGGGTTTTTAAACCTCAAATTCACTAAATATTTTCTGGATCAAGTTTAGTAGGAAGACAAAGTTTTTTTTGAGAGGCAGAAGTAGACTTGGTTTTCCTTCCTTCTGAGCCATATGTATATTCTTTACTTGGTGGACATATATCCCAGTGATGAAGGGAGTAAGTATATTCCCTGGTTGACTAGGAGGGAGGAGTCTGTCTTCCTATCCCTTTGTTTTTCCTAAGTTACTGCTTTTTCATCCTTTGGGACTCAGCTAAAGATTTGCCTTCTCTGGAATACTATTTTTACCAAACTAACTCCCATATAAATGATCCCCACTTTCATGTCCACAGCATCCTTACAAGAGTCCCACTCCATTGTAAAATTGGTCCTGTCTGTTGTTCCCTCTGAGTTATGAAGTCCTCCTAGCCTGAAATAAATAAAATACTTTTATCCAAGTCTTATATAACTTATAACTACACTCCAAATTTAAGATTTCATAAGTGAATAATGTTGAAATCTGGAAAAGAATACTATTTTTACATGCAGATAGATAGATAGATAGATAGATAGATAGATAGATAGATAGATAGACAGATAGGGAGGTAGATAAATAGGGAGGTAGATAGGGAGGTAGATAGACAGAAGAGAGAGGAAGAGAGACAGAGAGAGAGAGAGAGAGAGAGAGAGAGAGAGAGAGAGAGAGAGAGAGAGAGAATGTGTTTAGTAAATCCTAGAAGTCAAGATTTTATTCTTAGTTTCTCAGTCTTTGTGGTAGGCAGGATAATGCTGTCTGCAACTATCTACCTCTAAATCTCAAGAACCTATGAATACTTTACCTTCTACTACAAAGGGGGCTTTGTAACTGACTAGGATTAGGATATTAAGATGGGGATTATCCGGGATCATCCAGGAAGAGCCAGTGTAATCATGAGCATTTATAAGCCATAGAGGGAGGCAGGAGCATTAGGGTTGGAAAGAGATAGGAAGGTGCTGTGCTTCCGACATTTAAATGTTAGTATTTTGTTTTGCAGTAGTGGAATGTGGACTCAAAGACTTGTGAATGACAGACAAACACTCTGTGACTAAATCATGTCTGCAGATCTTCAGTTTTCTAGTACTATAATTTTATTGAGTCATAATTAATAAACCAAAACTTCACATTGCTAACATGTACATTTTTTATGAGTTTAGACATATATATAAACTCATGAAACCTTCATAATAATCAGGGTTTAAAATGGGAGTGATGGTATGTGGAAACTTCTGGAAGTGATGTTAATTACATCATCGGCTTGGAAGGTGGAGGAACAGACGATGTACTGATAAGTGAGGCAGCCTCTCAATGCTGGAGAAAACATGAGACTAGATTCCCTTCCAGAGCTTCCAGAATGAGCTATGTGCTGCCAGCATCATTAGTTTATTCCATTTAGACCAGTACAGCTTCCTGACCTTGAGAGCTTCGAGATAACAAATTTGGGGTATTTCAGACTTCTGAGCGTATGCTAATCTGTTACAGCCGCAGGAAACCTATGCAGCCTTATTTCCAAATGTGCTGTAAGTGTAGTTCTATCTTTTCCCCAAAATTCAGTCCTCCCACTTTACAAGTCAGTTTCTTCTCTGTTTTGACTTAATCCTTGGTGACTCACCAAGACTCAATTCCCACATCATAAAAATTGCAGAACATTCTATGCCAGATGCTGTGCTTTGTATATGAATTGCCCACTTAAATTCTGACCGCCCCCTCCCTGGACAGTCATCACCATCGTATCTCATGGATGGAGACATGGTGGTTCAGCAATAATTAGTATAAACATCAGGAAGTGCTTAGACCATTGGTCTCTCAGACTCCAGTTTTACATGTGAACTCCCAGGAGGCATTCTCACCCTCACCTGTTCCTTCCTGCAGCTGGTGACTGCTCACTTCACAACTTAGCTGAGCCAAATCTGTTCTGGTACTTGGAGAACCCAAGGGCTTTTTCATTCTACTTCAGATTTCATAGGTGGTGGGGTGACAAGGGAGACAACTTACCAGAGCCTAAGTCTGCAGAAACGACACCATGGAAACAGGCTAAAGCTGCTAGGTTTGTTCTGTTTCAACTCATTTTAATTGTGATGGCTGGATATAAATCAGCATTTCACAGTTGGTATCTGCAACAACTATTTGAGACAACTACTAGATGTTCAAAAGAAGGAGGAACACACATGGCTACCTAATTCAAGGAGAAGCTGCCTAGGGAATGAACCTCAGGAGTTCCAGGGTACAAAGCCCTGCATGTTAACTGGGATGCTATGGCCAATATTTGAACCTGAATGTGTGTTGATGGTTCACAAATTTGTAGCCCACATACAATGAGCATGGGAATTACAGGATGCTTTCAAATGTGTGGATTCCTTTAACTCATTTTTAATACTTTGGTTCTATTGGGTCTGGTTCAGTTCCTGGGGATATGACATTGGTATTTTTTGCTGTATTTTGAACTCTTACTTAGGATCTTCTTATTTAGGAAAATAAGACCAGCAAGGTTTGGAAAATATAGACATAAACACTGACACCCATGTCCTTAAAAAGATGAGAAATATAGACGCCTTTGTGACATTTCCATATCCAATGAGTGAATCTCTTCTCAGAAGATCAAATGCTTCAGAAGATGAAACAAACTAAATAGAGGGCTCTTCCCTAGGCAGAAGGCACTGAGAATTGTTGTAGTTGTTGAAATGAGACCAATCTCATGGCTGAGATTCCCTGCTAGCACTCCATTTCAAGGAAGTCCTCTAGAAGCAAATGCAAAACCCTTCCCAATGTGACCTCTAAAAAAATCTGTCAATCATCCCTTCAGGTCAAGGATTTTGATATTTACAGATTTTTTATATCAAGTGGTACTCTGACTGGGAGAAATCAATGTCTTTGAACATGCATAGAAAGAGAAGGGGTAGAAATTTGTGGCACCATTTGGGAGGAAATTTCAGAGCATATCTAAAATCCATTATGCTTGCCTCTCCATGACCCAGCAATTAGCTTCTAGACACCATCCTAGAAACTTATAGAAGTGCAAGCACACTCAGGAACAAAACTGGAAACAAATTAAATGTCAGTCAAGAGAGGATGCTTAAATAAACATCAAAACTTTCAATGTCACACAAATATGTCAAAGAATGTGATAGGTCTATATGAACTGACATGAAAAGATGTCCAAGACATTATGTCAAGGGAAAATGGAAGTTTCATACTAATGCATGCAGTGTGCTTTAGACTAAAGACAGAGATGAGAAATGGATATAGACATGTTTCTACATGTGCTAAAATGAATAATTCATTTTGTATTCTAATGCAAACACAAGTTCTGGAATGGACTCAAAAGACTGATTACCATCCTCCCATCTAGTAAGAAGACTGTGGGTAGGAATAAGGATAGTCAACAAGACCTTCACTCTATGGTGTGAATTCTCTTGTTTAATTAATATGATCATTTTCTCAGTTGAAAATCTTGGCTTCATTATTACTGGAGCTTTGTTATTGCTTGGAGGGAGCAGAAGAGAAGGCCCCAGTTCATTTTGTTGATCATTGCAATCAAGGGACTGAACAAGATTGATGAACACATCTCAGGTATCACGTACCAGGAAATCAAGTGAAATGAAGGGAGAGGTAGCTTTGTCTTTAAAGCACACTCCATTTGGTGTAGTAGGAAGTGAAATGGTCATACAATGAACATATTATTGTTATGTGATTGATGTTATTATTTAAATAATCCTTCATCAACAGATAGCTTCAGTGTTAGGGCATTGTGCTAACGCACATATGTAGCACTATGTGCTACCCACCATAGATGTGATTGTTAAATATTTTCTGAGCTTGAGAGACTCACCTAACATGCTTACCTGGTGCATAGCTCAGGACAGGGGCATCTCCTTCATCTCATTATCTCCTAGAATATTCCACAAACTGCTTTGTGAATGCCAATGACCCAGATGAGTGACATTGGCCTGGTGGGGACTAATCAAACAGAGAGGGTGAACAATAACAAGAAATACAAATGTGTCCAGAATGTGTAACTCTGGTTGCCAGGAGACAGTTTCATTTTGTCCCATTTTTTTTACCTTGAGAGCTGTACCATTTGAGAAGGTAGTAGTTAGAAATCTAGGTTTGAGGATTGACTTGGGACAAGAAGTTGAAAACAATGAGCATCTTGTAATGATGTGAGTGAATGTGATTCCTAAAATGAGAAGAAGAAAGGCTTGGGTGAAGCCTTGTGGAAAATGCAATTAATAGGAAAGAAAAAAGATACAAGTGAATAAACAACTATAAAGGGGTAGAGGAAAGGTAGCTATATAAAGCTAAGGGGGGAAAATAATCGAATACTACATAGAAGTCAGCCTTGACCAAAAAGGTCAACTGGGACTAATGGAAGCAGCACAGAATAATGGCTGAAAGCAATGCTTGCCTGAGAGTGTACCTCACTGAAGAATATTCTTGCTTAGTGTGTGTGAGGCCCTGCGTTCAACTCCTGAGCACTGCAAAAGTAAATAAATATAAATAAATGGCTGAATGAATAGATAAATGTACATAAACTAATCTCCTGGCCTTAATAACCATTGCCTAAGTTCTAGGCACACTGTTTATCTGGAATGGATAATAGGAGCAGTACATTTTAGAGGCTTCCAGGAGCTTATAACAAAGCATTAAAAGGCAACTGTCACCCTTCAGGACATCTTGGATGACTTTAGCAAAATCAAATTTAAGGAAACAAGAAGTTGGGACAGACCCATTCATAATCTCCCCAGATTCCTGCCTTCCTATAGCCCCTAGTCTTGAGTATAGATGTATTTGTGACTCACCTCTAGCCATAAAGTATGGCTTGAGGCTGGAGAGATGGCTCAGCAGTTAGCACTAGTTGTCCTTCCAGAGGGCCTGGGTCCAATTTCCAGCACCCACATGGTGGCTCACAGCCATCTGTAACTCCAGTCTCAGGAGATCTGACACTCTCTTCTGGCCTTCAAAGATACTACATGTACCTGGTACACAGACATACATACAAGCAAAACACCCATACACGTAAAATAAAAATAAAAGTTAATTTTTTAATAAAATAAAACTAATGCATATCTAAATTCACAGAGACTGTGGCAACATGAATAAGACATAGAAAGACTCAAGCCAAAGAGATCCAAGCACAGAGAGGGAGAGAGAGGGAGAGAGAGAGAGGGAGAGAGAGAGAGAGAGAGAGAGAGAGAGAGAGAGAGAGAGAGAAACGGATATTGGGTTGCACCTTTAACCAAGAAATTATCTGCAATTGTTACCCACTGGCAAGGGGAAAATCAATTTTCTCCAACTGAGTCTCACTGGGTATTTAAGCCATACTTCATGGCTGACTCCATGCCCAGGCATAGTTGGCCAACACAGAATGAACTCAGTAGTGTCTTTGTGGACTTTTGTTTCATTTTGCTTTGAGTATATTTTTTCTTATTCGTCTTTTGCTTCTTTGTTCTGATTTTTGTTGTTGTGAATTTTTTGGTCTCTTGTTTTCTGTTTCTGGTTTTTTTTTGTTTCTTTTTTGTTTGGGGATATTTTAAGAGAGAGGAAGAAGATTGGGTGGGTAGGATCTGGGAGAAAATAGGGGAGGAGAAATAACATGATCAAAATATAGTATATGAAAAATTTTTTGAATGAAAAGTATTTTTTAAATTTTTAAAATAAAATAAAATATGGCTTGATCAGGTTACCTTATGAGGTGAAAGAATTAGGATATCATCCTATGGATGAATTTTTTATTTTTTTAATTTAAATTGGAAACAAGCTTGTTTTACATATCAGTCCCAGTTCCTTCTCCATCCCCTCCTCCCCTGCCCCCACTAACCCCCTTTCCCATCCCCATTCTGCTCACCAGGGAGGGTGAGGCCTTCCATGGGGAATCTTCAAAGCCTGTCATATCATTTGGAGCAGGGCCTAGGCCCTCCCCCATGTGTCTAGGCTGAGAGAGTATCCCTCTATGTGGAATGGGCTCCCAAAGTCCATTCGTATAGTAGGAATAAATACTGATCTACTACCAGAGGCCCCAAAGATGGCCCAGGCCTCCTAACTGACACCCTCGTTCAGGGGGAGATGAATTTCATATAATAGATATACATATAAATATATGTATAATACATCCAATGCACAATTAAATAAAATCCCACTGTGTGCATATACCACAGTTTACTCAAGTCATTTGTTGATGGACAGCTAGGCTGGTTCTGCTTCCGAGCTATCATGAATAGGATATAGATGCAAACATCTCTGTAGCATGTTGAGTGATAGTCCTTCTGTGGGAGGAAGGGGACCAGCCAAAAGAGGGAAAGATAACAGGGGAAGGACTTGAAGAAAGAGGATGAACAAAATTAAGTATATTGACATATACATATGAAAATAACATAACAAAACTCATTATTTTATATGTTAATTTTTAAATGAAATTGAAGTAAAGGCTTCCAACATAATAGGCCACAAGTACATAGCTTTCTGCTGGCACTGAAGACACAGATTGGCATGCTGGGACCTGCCTGTAGAAAATATCCCATCAAGGAAACTACAGTGAGCTAGCTTCCAGCCTTGAGGGTAGTATGCTGCCAATAAGCAACATGCTTCCTAAAGCAGCAAGTTGCTGAGAGCAGCTTGAATTCATGTGGATGAGAACTCATCCCTATTTAATGTCCAAAGTGACCATACAGGCTGGCAGATACCTAAGTACAGCCTGGAGAAAGTCTGAGGGGGGTGGCATCTGAGTCCTACCCTGGAAATAGGATAAACCCAAGCACACGTCACTCTGCATCACTGTTGTAAGCTTACTTAAGGCAAAGGCCACAGTCGGCATCATCATCTATAACAAACAGATGAATTAACTAGCAAATGGAAAATACTGCTACAAGATTAAGAGTTGAGGAGGTAGGTTGAGAAAGGAGAGCCCAGGGAAAGGTGTTCTTTAAATTACATTCGGCACTGGTTTCTACCAGACCACAGAGCACACTGAATTCTTGGTTCAGATTCTATGCACAAAGTGGTTTCTTTTAGCAGCTTCAGTGGCTTCTCAATAATTAGATGTCAAGAGAGATGTCAAGTTGACCAAGCAGTGCTGAGGAGCTGCCCGCTGTCTTGATTCGAATGTTCCTGAATGCCAGAAGGGCTTGATTTCATGACACACATAGAGACTTCCAAAGAAGCTGAGAGAAGGAAAATTTGTAACAAACTAGTGTCATGGTTTCAATATAAAATGCCCCCCATAAGCATGTGTCTTTGAACAACTCCCCCACAGCTGGTTGGTATTATTAAAGGCTGTGGGACCTTTATGAGGCAGAGCCTTGCTAAAGGAAGAGAGTCATTAGGAAAGAACCTTTCCATTTTATAGGCCCACTTATTTCTTATTCCTTTCTGCTTCCTGTCCATGGCTGCTGTGTGACTAGTCACCTAACACTGCCAGCCTGCTTTCTCTGCCATGGTGGACTGCCCCTCAAACTGTGAGCCAAAATAAGCCCCTTTCCCTTAAGCTGCTCCTTGTCAGATGTTTCGTCATAACCGGTACAGACAAGAAAGATATATATGACTTCCCTTAACTCCTCCTCCCTCGCCTCCCCACCATCCTATTTGACACTAAAGTAAGAATCACGGTGGTTAAATTTAGCTTTAAGCACATTGCTGTGGGATGAGTTTGTTGATGTATCCTTACTATCTTAAAATCCAATTGTCCTGATTTGGTGAATCTGGCATTTTACCTAGAAAAGTGTCTTCTTCAACAGCATCTCTGGTTCCTATGGTAAAGAACTATGAGCACTTGCCAGTTTTAGTGCTTAACCTTCATTTTGATCTTGCTCTGGTCTCAACCTTCAGACTCCTCACACCCACACATAAGACTGTCTGCGACTCCTCTTCACCAGCTTTTGGTATATTTGTGAAATGAGCTGCTAAGGTTGTAATGGCATCATTCAATTACCCACCTGCATAGACATCACCTTGCCAACAGGAAAGGGTCACAGATTTCATGAATGCCACCTTCTCAAACATGCAGAAACCCCATCCCAATCTAATCTAAGACTCCCCAAGAACCAATAACAGAACTTGTGATGTATCTAACATTGTAAAGACCTGAATTTGACTCCCAGGAGGTACAAAACCTAAGCAATCTTCACAATATACTCAAAGAAAAAAGTAAACATGAAATGATATGATATCACCTCAAGATTTCCTTGGTGTCTAAACAAAGGGCTTGGCTCCGCTCAGCAGTTAACTGTACAAACTACTCTTGCAAAGGACCTGAGTTCAAGTCCAGTTTTGACATCAGGCAAACCACAAACACCTGTAATTCCAGCTATAGGGAATTAGAAACCCTCTTACAGACTCATGCACAGCTATAAACAAAAAACAAATCTTTAAAATAGGGGGGTGCCAATGAACACTTTAAAATGAAAAGAATTTGCTGGGATGCTGTGAAAGATGCTGGATTCCACCATATTAAGTAAAACAAATAAGTACCGTGATGGTTCTATATGTGAAGTTAAGGACATAGAACTAAAATGAAAAGTACCAGGGATGTGGGGAGAAAGGAGGGGAGAGAAAGATAAAAACTAGTAAGAGACCGGGAGAATATGACCAAAGCACATTATATGCATGTTTGGAAATGTAATGAAGCCCTTTCGCGCAGTTCACATATGCTAATTTTTAAAAAGCCTGTCTCTCACCTTCTTGTAATTCTCAAGCATCATTATCATCTTGATTATTATTGTGATAGTAGTGGTTCAAGCATTTCAGGAGGCTAGAGACTAAACTGCCTGAACCATCATCTGACTTCAAGAACAGGACCCCAGCCCGGGGATTTCCCTGCTCAGAGCTGCTCTCCGACATTCCTTTTGCAGAATGTCGAACTTGTTGCATTTTAGAGTCAGGAGCACACTGCCAAGCTATTTCTATGGGCTGTTCGCCAGCTCGGCTCCCAACAAACTCCCTCAGCTGTCGGAACAGCTCTCACTGTCAAAACTTTTGGAGAAGAGTCATTAGTTTCAGAGAGATGGCAAAGGAAGGCTGTTTTGCCTGGGGCATCTCTTTGAAAAGGTCTAACTTTCTAAAATGGTAAATAAGCCAGACTTCTTTTCTGGGGGGTGCATGAAGGGCAGGAAGAGCTCAGTTGGGGGATGACCCCCGGGAGCCCGCTGGTGTTCCAAACATCATTACTTCCCAAAGTTTTTCGTGATTGCTCTGCAGTGGTGCCTGCACAATGCATCCTGGGACACAGCTCTGAGCACAGCCGGCATCTCTCTGATTACATACGCAGGCAGGCGCTGCACTGAGGATTTTATTAGGTGGAAGAGAAAAAAAAAAATTAAAGGCAGAACACCAGCTTCGGGGTAGGGGGTGAAGAAACCCTTCTGTCTTCAGATAAAGGGGGAAATTATTTTATTAGCGTCCCGAGCAGCTAAGCTGGCGAAGGGCGACCAGACCATTCCAAAGCTGTCCTAATCCTGAGCTTCCAGTACCAGCATTTCTGAGTCATCATGTGGAGACGCCAGTGGATCAGAGGAAGTCAGATTAGGCCTAACAGGATATGACTGAAAGTCTTAGGCCGGCTGTGACAATGCGCATCGAGTTCAGACTCCCGGCTTCTGTGCTTTGAGGTCTAAATTTTAGGGTCTTGTTACTCCTCACTTAAATACCATGAACTCCTGTTCCCCTGGCTCTCATCTTTTATTCGCTTGTTCTCCCAGAATGAAGTGCTCGGGAGCCCAGCAGCTTTCTCCTCTGTGGCTTAAGATGAGCTCCCAGCAAGCAGTGGTGTCTCCTTTTAAGAAAAAGCATCTGGAAAGAGTGTGGAGAAGGTGGGGAGAGTAAGCAGGGGAATCCTGGCAGGAGTAGGAGGTCAGCTTCCAGCCTCCAGCTCACCAAAGGAGGGCACTCGGGTTGTCTCCACACTGTGACAATGAAACCCATCATTCTGGATCTCCATTTCCCTCTCCCACTGCAGTCAAGCTTCAATTTGGATTCACCCATCCTTGCATCTATCCCCACTGCTATGAGGCCCCCAACTACTCTGATGTCTCCTCTCATTCCAAGAACTGTATTTATAACCCAGTTTTCCTGCTTCTGGCTTCCCCCTCCATATGCCTCAAGGTCATTTCTCCTGAGTACCTTAGACATTTAATGGGACTCTTCCATGTGACCACACTATGCCTGGCATTGGAAGAAAAAGGCTCTGTGAAACTATAGGCATGAACTTAGGAAGGTATTGTTGGAGGGGGAGAGTTTCCAAGGGATATTAAAGCTACAGAGTTGAGGGTATGCACATATATATCACACACATGTATAAAATTTTTAAATTATAAATTGAAATCTCTTGTTAATATAAGTTACAAATAAAGGAAAACTAACTGCTTTATTAAAACAATAGTAGGCACACAATTTTTTTTTAAAATACCATTCCAATGAATTTTAAATTAAAAGAAAAAGACAGAAGATGAAGTGAGGAAGGGGCATGCTGAAGGAGATACAGGGGCACTTAGAGATGGACAATGAACAATGATTACATTTCATTATATACATGCATGGAATTCTCAAAAAAAATGGAAGGCAGAGAAATGTGACTATATTTGGCTGCAGGGACTTCAGGTAAAAGAAGGTATTTATTGAGGTAAAAGAAGATCTTTTTCGTGCATTCTAACACGTGCATTGGACACAGACACACAAAATAGGACAATTATATGAAGAGCCCAGAGAGGAAACACCATCTAGGAGACATCAGAGAGGCCTCAGGAGGACCCAGAGCCTCTTGGACCTTGATCTCACACTGCCATCCTCCACAATGGCAGAGAAGCCGATTCCCGTTGCATGTTTTAGTTAGTCAGTGGAGCTTATTACAGTGGTTTGTGCTATGTTTTTTCTACTTGGCACAAGCTGGAGTCATTCGGGAAGGGAGAAGCTCAGCTGAGAAAATGCTTCCACCAGATTGGCTTGGGCAAGCCTGTGGGGCATTTCCTTGATTAGCAATTGTGGGGGGTGGAGGGAGCAGGCAACTGGGGGTGTTGCTATCTCCAGGCAGGTGGTCCCAGGGTATATAAAAAAAAACAAACTGAACAAGTCATACGGAACAAGCTAGTAAGTAGTGTTCCTCCGTGGCATCTGTTTCAGTTCCTGCCTCAAGTTACTGAAGTGCCTTCCCTTCACAGCAGACTATAAGCTGTAACTGGAGTAAACCCTTTCCTCCCCAGGTTTCTGTTGGTCATGGCATCTATTATAATTATAGAAAGCTAACTAGGACAACTGGACTGCCATCAGCCACATCTGATAAAGGCAGCTCTCAGCAGGTCTGCTGCATCAGGCAGCCTTTGCCCATAAAGTCTTACATTCAAACATTATCCTTCATTAACTATAACTGCTATGTTTCACAGACACTGAGGGACCTGAGGGGAGGGAGAACCTTAGGGTTGCAGGCCAAAACTGCTCACCTCAAGGTACCAGAGAATAGGAGAGACAGTGTGGGGGGGTCCTAAGATCTACCCCCAGAAGCCCTCTTCCTGTAAGCATCACCTGCTTTCACCACTCTCTGACCTTCTGACCATGCCTTTCCATCAGTGGGTTAGCCCACTGATGAGGTCAGAGCTCTCAGGGTATATTCATCACCTAAGACCATAGCAGGAGACCAAGCCTTCAACACATGAGCATCCTGGGAAACTTCTACATTCTAGACATAATGTTTGAAAATCAGAAAAAGGCTCCCTGTCACCACACATGGATGGTATCCTGGCCCAAATCAATCGGGGGCAACAATATGGTCACTTTCTTTGGGCTCAGAAGCTTCCTCTGCTCTTTCCTCTCTGCTGAACCCAGAAAACAACCACTCCCCTTCATGTCTCCCTCCAAAGGCACCACACTGAAAAACAAGCTCAAGGTATCAAAGGGAAAGACAAAAGGCAGGCTGTGACCAGTAACTCTGTTTGCTGCTTCACTGTAAGCTCAGAAATTGCACTGTTTATTGAAATAAATTTCAACATTTATAATCAATTACGCAGCCCTGTCTGAAAACCTCCACTTGATTTAATATCGGCATGAAAAGCCTCTGTGGAGGGGGAAGGGTTCCTTGTCTCCCTTTAATCCCTTCCTACCAGAACTTTCTCACATCTTTCCCTGTCATACAGCAAAAACAAAAAGAGAATGGCCTCTCAGAAAGGGTTTGTTTTTCCTCTTCCCAGTCTTGGTTTTTAAAGGTTTTCCCCAAATCCAGCAGATCATGTCTCTCTGCTTGACCTTCAGGAACGCAGCTGAGTGGTTGAATTTGTTCCAAAGGCCTTTCCTGACAGAAGGTCTTAAAATAAAGCCCTTAGGTTTCCCTCAGCACCAGCTTCCTGTCATCTTTGCCCAGAGGCTTAGCGGGCAGTGGAAGGACAGGGGTCTGCATGAGAAGCAGCCACTCACTCAGCTCAGCAGCCTCTCTCTCCCTTGCCACTCCTCTTCTGCACACTTGGAATGTTTTTTTTTTTTTCTTGCTTTGTTTTGTATCCAGTTTGATTTTTTTGTGGTAAGAACACTTCACAGGAGACCCGCCCTCTAAACACAGCGAAAGACTGAAGGCTTTAGGTACAGTGCTCTGAAAGACCTCTAGAATTTACTTGTCAGGTTCAACTGAGACCTTATGCCACCAGTTAGCTTCTCTCCACTTGGAACGATTAATTGTCTGTGTTCTCTTGGCTGAACTATGGTTGTCCACACAGCTAGCAAAACATGATGCCCTTGTGTGTGCCTGTGAGGGTGTTTGGGAAGAGACAAGGACCTGTAGCTGGACACTGAGTGAAAATTTCTTCTATTAGGTTGAGTGTATAAACATTTCTCAATTGCCAAAGGACCTGAATAAACAGGGAAGCAGGGTACACCCTACCTGACTCATCAATGCAACAGGGCATCTGAAAGAAAAGCAAAAGCCACTTACGGCAAAAAGGGTGTGTGTGGCTCCCAATTCCAGGGGGCCTTGTGGTGAGGAAGTCTTGCTAGCAGGAGCAGAGAGTATCTGGTTACATTGTATGCCCAGCCAGGAAGCAGAGAAAGGCTAATGCTGGTGCTTGGCTCACCTTCTTTTTCACTGAGTCATGGCATGGTGTCAGCCACCCTAAAGATGGGCCTTCCCACCTCACTACCTAATCCAGATAAACATTCACATGCGCGGCCAAGGATTTGTTCCCACAGTGATTCTAATTCCCATCAAGTTGACAATTAAGTTTCACCATCACATGGAGTAAATTGGTGCCCTCATCCTGAGTTGGAACATCCATCACCTGCTCTCAGGCGGATCCTCTGGCCTTTGGTTTTGAACTGGAAAGCTGACCCAGGCTCCCCTGGGTTTCTGTCCTGAGATAGTACATC
Organism: Cricetulus griseus; assembly: GCF_003668045.3. NCBI lineage: Eukaryota > Metazoa > Chordata > Mammalia > Rodentia > Cricetidae > Cricetulus > Cricetulus griseus. The sequence continues at coordinate 38,630,732 of NC_048600.1, read as the reverse complement.
CTAGGAATCTTAGCCTCTAAAATTTCACAAGCTGAACTATCTTATCTCTTTTATTGGTCTGTTTTCTCAAGAAAATTCTTACATACTGCCCTGTCCCCCAAGATCCTGGTTCCTGACATCTTTGCTTAATTATGAATTGACTGTTTCAGGTCTAACAGCAGTTAAATATTGTCCTTATATGACTGGCTTGTTTCATTCAGCAAAATATCCTCCATCCTTATTGCCAAAAAACAGTAAGATTTTCATCCCTTTTAAGACTGACTAAAAATCTCATTCTATGCAGGTACAAGTGTATGTTCATGTTCCTGTGAGTTCAGGTAAATGTGTGTGAGTGAGTGTGTGGGGGGGTGCGCTCATGGGAATGCCAGAGGATAAGCTAAAGCAGAAGTTGCTAGTTGCAAGGGATCTAGTGCCCTCTTTTGGCCTCTGAGGGTACCTGCACATACATGTGCACACATACACACACACACAAATAATAATAATAATAATAATAATAATAATAATAATAATGTAAATCTTTTAAAAATAAATACATCCCTTTGGTCCCCAGCCTCCATGTCTTATCTCACTTTGGTTTCAAGTCTGTAAAACAGCAGTGACTCACCTCCCAGGCCTCCAAAATATTAAATGAGCTCCCTCCTTCAAGATCATAGCAAAGGACAAGTGCTTTATTAGCATGTGTCATATTGGTTTCCATTTTTCCTTATCCAAGTCCCCAGCCTAGTGTCTGACATACAGTAGACACTTAATAAATATTTATTGGATAAATTCTAGCCTTTGTACTCTTTTTACTAGAAACTGAAGTATAGTAAACCTTTCTTAATTGTCATTTGTGAAGGTGGTGGTGAATTGCAGATAGAGCCAACATAAACACCAAATGATTGTCTCTGAGGGAGTCAACTTCAGTGAACAGATAAAAATGACCTGTACTTCCTGCCGTTTTTCTTCTTTTCTTCGGGAAAGCATGAATCTAAGGTGCTTCTGAATAATTTCTTCTCTTAAATAGTGTGAACATGACCGGGGCCATCTGTATACATTATTGATTTTTCCATTTAGTGCATTCTTCCTGGATTGCACAAAGAAGTCTGGAGCAGAAACATCCCCAGCTAACAAAGGAAAGGAAGCTAAGTGAGCCATGTGTACACCTTCCGAAGAGACTTTGGAACTGGAATAGGTATGAGGACCTGAATTCAGGTCCCAGCACCCACATAATGCCAGACAGTTGTTGCATCCTTACTATAACCCTATTTCTCAGGAGACAGAGATGGGGGATCCCTAGAGAAGCTAGCTAACTAGACTGTCCAAATGGATGAGGTCTGAATTCGGCAAGAGACCTTGGATCAATATATATTAGGTGAAGAAGGATTGATTACAACACCTGACATCCACCACTAGGCCTCCACATGTATGCATAAACATGCACACATACTCACACACATACATGCACCCATACATACCCATACAGGTGTAAATACAGATGAAGTGTGCGCGTGCACGCATGCGCGCGCGCACACACACACACACACACACACACACACACACACACACACACACACAAAGGTGATCTTGTGCTACACAAAAGAATGACATTGTCATCCTTGGACATGAAAGGGTAAACATGTATCACAGACCATGATTCTAGTTCATGATTCTTGGATATAAATCCAATGTCCTCCACTGACTAGCTATGTGATTTTTGGCAATTACAGGATCCATCCTTCCCTTTGGTTTTCACAGTGAAGAAAAGAATTGTAGTTACTGCTTACAGAGTGGGTATAAATCAAGGCAGAGGGAAGCTGTAAAGATGGTTCTGTGATTAAGAGCACACATAACTTTTTCAGAGGACCTGAGTTCAGTTTCCAGCTTCTAGTGGATCCAATGCCTTCTTCTGGCCTCTATGGACACCTGTAAACACGGATGCATGCACAAAAATAAAAACAAATTTGAAAAAAATTAACAGTTGACACATATTTAACATGATCTTCCAAAGAGTAGACATTTGATATGTGGTAATGTGTTAATTCTAAAACGAATGTAGCAATTCATGACCTGATAAAAAAATAAAGCACCTTGTAAAAGGGCCCCAACACACTTCTAACACATATCGCACAGGTCTGAGTTACCTTGTCAACACAGCCAGCCATAGAGTTTTCACAAGGACAATGGCCAAACCTGCTGGAAGGGTTATCAAGATGACTCAATATAAGAACAAATGTAAAGTGTATGAGTATTACTGATCAAGTATGGGGAGGCTGGAGGTTGTATTCATTTATGCATTTGTCATCTTGGAAAGTAAACTCAAATAGTGATATGAACATTGAAGATTATAGTCATACTACCCTACCACTCTGAATGTGTCCAATCTCTTCTGACCGTGGAAGCTAAGTAAGGTCAGGTCTAGCTAGCACTTGGATTGGAGACATTAAAGAACACGCCCAAGTATGTCATAAACATCCATGGAGAGACAGAGCAAGTAATGCCATGATCAGTCTAGTTTTGCCCCTAGAAGTGATTAAGGGTCAAAACAACTTCTTGAGGGATTAGGGACTCAACAACAAAATCTATTTGGAGCACAGTGGCTAGCACTTGGAGTGGGAAGAGGCCAAGGGAAGGGTGGCTCTTAGTGGAACCTGGAGCCCAGGAGTGAGTCTGAAAGAAAGAGAACAATAACACAAGGCCATCAAGGATTCTTAGTGTCCTGGTGACAACTGGTCCTCTCCTTGGACTTTTAGGGTCTGATGGAATACCCTTCGGCTATCTCCCACCCATCATCATCTCTCCTTTACTGTGGCAACTCCAGACTGTAGGGGAGAAGTGAAGAACTCCTAATTAAATCAAGCAAAAGAGTGGATGCTGGAAAGGCTGCCATATCTATGACAGGTTTTTGTCCTTGTTCTGCTTCCTGACCAAAGATGAACAGCCCACATCACAAATTTCTGCTGCCTTGGATGGCATTGCCACAGCTGCCACACATCCCCCTTGGGATGGACTGTACTCTCTAACACTGAGCTAAAATGAACCTCCCTCAAACAACAGTTCAAATGGGGACTCCGTGGGTGAGGAAGGGTATAACAGATAAGACAACAAGAGATGATGATGATGGAGAGACAAATATCACATTTTTCTTACATGTAAACTTAGATTATACACATTATATAAACAATACATATTATTCACATGTTATGTATTATTGTAACATCTATATACTATATATAATATATATAGTATATGTACATATATGTGGCATGAAACACAGGGGTACCAAAATATAAGGAAAGGGGGACCAGTGGAAAGGGAAAAGAGGAACAAGAGAGAGGAGAGAGTAATACGGGACAGAACATAGCAAAATACCGATGATGAATATACTGTGTTATAACATAATGCATTATTTTATATGCTAATAAAAATAATTCAGTAAAAGGTTCTAAAGAATTTTGTCATCATTTTTCTGGTAAGAAACTCAAAAGGGAAGCATGATATTCAAGACACACACACATTTGTGTGTATGTGTGTGTGTGTGTGTGTGTGTGTGTGTGTGTGTGTTTGAAAAAAAAAAAAAAAAGCCTGAATCTAGCTCAATCTGCTTTCCTTTCTTTGTGGCCAGGATGCCACAACAAGCAGAACACAGGGCCCACACCTGTCATTAGTTGACCCTGAGCTTTGACACTTCTCAAGGGTAGAAGGCTCCAACAAAATCAAATCCTCCAAGACACACCCTCATCTCCAGTCCTCTCTATATGGAACTGCTCATCATGACTTGTTTATGTCACCATCTGCTTATTTGTGTCACTATTTGGCCCATGTTGGTCTTTCTTACAAGGTCTTAGTAAGACCTTGAAGGCTTAGATTCTCCCTGTATAATGGGTCAGCTCATAAAATGTGTTCAGGAAGTATGAAACAAGTAAACAGGGGACCAAGTTAGTGGATGTATGAGTGTGTGGGTGAGTGGATGAGTGGATGAGTGAGTGAGTGAGTGAGTGACTGACTGACTGACTGACTTGAGTGGATGAATGAGTGAGTGAGTGAATGAATGAATGAGGAGTGAGGGAAGGATGAACAAATGGTAAGCATTAAGCACCTGCATAGAACTGGGGTAACACAACAACCCTCTTTGGATCTGCCTCTGTCATTGCTCAGCACACATATGTACCTTGGGGGACTTCATACTGTTTCCTGGAACTCTGGGGGTCTATACCAGGCCAGGCTTGGGGCCAGAAGGAAATACTTGACAGCTTTCTCCTCTGGGAAGAGAAGCCCTGTGGGGTGGAGGGGAGAAGGAGAGAGTCACAAACAATTTCTGCTTTAATTAGAGCGCTGTCGGCTTCTGTTAGCCCGGGTGTTTGTTCCCTTGTGTGTGTCAGGGAATTTGGAACTGACCCCAAGCTTGTGAAATAATTAGTACAATAGTGCCGATCCAGCCATTTCTGAAAAGAGTAATTTACTCCCAGTGTAGCCTCCCGGCAGAGCTGCTCATTAATCAAACCAGGCCACGCACATCAAAGCTGGTCCCCCTTCCACCACAGCATCCATCATTCCTCCGCTAGGTGCTGCAGAACCCTGAGCCAATATGTTGCCTTTGTTGGGCTGAGCCACCTCCTGTTGCCACCATGGTGTGGAGGAGTGTGAGAGCAGTGAACACAGCAGAACCTACAGCAAGACCTTGTGCCCCTCTGAGTCTGTGGAGACTGCATACACTTCAGGAAATAGCCCTTTGGCGACAGCTGCCTGGTGAGAAACCGTGCTGACCACCAACAGTGAGAAGCCCACTTGACTTGGTCCTCTCTCTCTCTCTCTCTCTCTCTCTCTCTCTCTCTCTCTCTCTGCTGCTGCTGCTGCTGTTACTGCTGCTGTCTCTGTCTATCCATTTATTTGGTTACTCTTTGTTTTCTCTCCCCCCGCCCCCCCCTAGAGAATAAACAAGAGAAAGAAAAGCTTGCTTTGTTTTGAGTTTGTTTTGTTTATTTGTTCATCTTCACTATTATGGACCCTACACCATGCCGGCACAAAAGAAAAACAATTCCAGTAAAACATTTTTCAATAAGTGAATGAGAACCTTCTCAGATTCCCCTCAGCCTGAATTAAAGGCTTGAGTTTATCTTAATAATTAAGTGCTGGGGAGATAGCTCAATTAGTAAAGGGTATGCCTCACAAGCATTAGGACCTAAACTCAGATTTCCAGCCTTTGTGTAGAACCAGCAGGTGTGGTGGCATTTATCTGTTATCCCAGCACCGGGAAGAGAGGTCAGTCCTGGGAATTCATTGGCCAGCCACCCTACCAAAATCAACAAACTTTTTGTTGAGTGAGAAGCCCTGTCTCAAAAAAATCAAGCAGACAGTAATTGAGGAAGACACCTGGTGTGAGCCTCTGCATTCTGTACACACACACACACACACATGCACTCACACAAACATGCACAGATGCACATACACTAGTGCAAACACCACACATGTACAAACATATACACATACAATAATCCCCACAACCTTTTTCTTACAACTCTACCAACCCCTTCATTTCCCACTTTGCTGTAGATTCATGTGCCTACTTTTCCTAATTACTTTATTTAATTATTTTGTTTGCATTTGTTATCTGCGCTCTGTAACAAATTAGACCAGAACATGGTCTTTAAGCAATAAACATCCATCTCTACGTGTCTATGGGTCAAGAATCTATAGGTAGCTTCTCTGGTTCAATTGCTCAGCTGTGTCTCACAGGGTTGCACAGACTAGGACAAGGGTGGATGGTTACTGGTGAAGCCTCATCTGCATCCAAGCTCAGTTACTGGTTGTTGTCAGCCTCCTGGTCTTTATGGACAGTTAGACTAAGTGACTCCTTTGTTGTGTTAGACCCCCGGGAAACTCAGGTATCCGGGGTCCCAGGCCGAGACCTCGGTCACCCCAATCACCAGGCAGATTCGAGAGCTTGCTGCAAACTGCATGAGGCTTTATTGCTTTTTTTTTTTTTTTTTTAACGAGTAACCCCATGTTAGCTCGGGTCTTTTACCCACCTGCCATGGTGGATGGCTAGCAAAGACAGTTTGAACCCACTGCAAGAGATCTTGTAGGGCAGCACAAGGGGAGTGTCTAGGGGTACGAGCAGGCTCAGGATTGGTGTGCCCTCCAGGCTTGGAGGGCTTGCCCTGTGTTGATTGGCCAACTGGTTGTTATGGCCCATAGGCCCTCCCAGGGTGGTTGCTGTGCTCTGTGCGTCATTGCTGTGTGCTTGTCCGTAAAGTACACCCAGGGTCATAAAGCATAGCACCACCAGCTAACTTCTGATTGGTTCCTTGTCACGAGGCAGGCGTCTGACTTTCTAGTGTCTGGGACAAGGTCAGACAAGCACGTGTTTGGCCGTTATGGCTGCCGAAAGGGGAGCTGGTCCCTTCAGTTGAATGCAATGTTCCAGCAGGCATCTTGGTTTAATAAAGTGTGTAAAGGGACATCCTGGCTTCCCTTCAGATGATATAAATCGTTCACCTTTTGCAAAGCATGTGGACTGGAACTAGAGTGATGGCTCAGGGGGTTAAAGTGCCTGTGCTGCTCCAGAGGACCTTAGTCCTTCCTCAGCATCTTCACTGGGTAGCTTGCCACCACCCGCAACTTCATCTGGAAGGAATGAAGACACATGGCTCACCGGACAGTCTCTCACCAAGACACACAGACAAAAATAAAAAGTAACAAAAATTTAAATAGCTCAACACGCACTCAGGAAGAAACCAGAGTCTGTTAGGTAGACAGAGCCAGAATCTTTTACATTGTAACAATCAAAATTGCATCCTGTCAATTGGCTTCTCGGTTGCTGTGATAAACACCATGACCAAAAGTAGTCTGAGAGAAAGGCTTTATTTCACTTTGCAGCTTATAATCACCAAGGGAAATCAGGGCAGGAACTTAAGCAGGAACATGGAGGCAAGAACTCAATCAGAGGCCATGGAAGAATGCTGCTTACTGCCTTTATCTTCATGGATTGCTTAATCTGACTTATACACCCCAGAACCACTGTGCTGGAGGGGTACCATCTACAGTGGACACTCCTACATAAGTCATTAATCAAGAAAATGACCCCATAGATTGTCTACAGACCAATCTGATAAAGGGACTTCCTTAGTTGAGTTTCCCTTTTCTCATGACTCTATCTTGTGTCAAGCTGAGAAAAATAGAAAAACAAAAACAAAAACTATTCAATGTGTATCCCTATACCACCACATTACATTGACCAGAAGTAAGTTCTTCAAATTGGGATGATCAAGGGATTGTGGAAAATCATTAACTCTGGAAGCAAAAGTTCCTCTCAGCCATGTGAGCTAGTTCACACCCATAACATCAGCCTTCAGGAGGGTGAGGCAGAAGGATCACTTCATGAGTGCCAGACTAGCCAGAGACACTTAGAAAGACCCTGTCTTAGAACCAAATGAAGCCATAACCAAGAAGAAGAAAGTTCATCTCCTGCTGTTCACAGTAGTTTCAAATTGGGAATAATCCAAATAATCCCAATTTATAAAGAGTTGACAGTAACGCATGCAATTTCCATTATAATAAAATGTTATGCATTAAAGTGGTAATATATGGAGAACATACTCTGTTCCAAATGATGCAAATATTTAGATATGTATTTATATGTACAAAAATCATTTCTCTTGATAGTTCATGGATGGGGAGGTCCGAGCACCTAGGGTAGAATGTACTATTGTTACTTTTGTAAACAGATACATTGTAAATAGGCTTTTAGATATTTGTGTTTATTCCCACAGACTTGGCCTGCCCCCAACTTTGGCTGGAGAAGCCTCTTTTCACCGTGGACAGAGGTCAATTCAGAAACTCTTAACTGATCAAAGTGCTAATAATAATGTATCTGTTAGTAATTGGCTCTAAATGTGACATTTTTATTAACACACTCAGATCCCAAGGCTCAAGGAGCATCATGGGAAGGAGGCAGAAAGAATGTGACGGCTGCCATGGGATGCTGTCTTTTGGTTGTCTGTGCCAGACCCGCACAAGAAAGGCAACTAAAATTACAGCATGGATGGGAAAGGGACTCCTACCCCTTTAGATTTTTTTTTTTTTTTGAGACAGGGTTTCTCTGTATAGCCTTGGCTGTGCTTGAACTTGCTTTGTAGACAAGGCTAACCTCAAACTGAGAGATCTGCCTCCCCAATACTGGGATTAAGGAGTGGACCACCATGACCTGCTCAGGGAAGGATCTCTCAATGCCTCACTCCTAACTGAGGGGCAAATGGAATCATTCTTCTTTAGGATGTGGCCACTGGTAGCTTTCCCAGGCTGCAGTGGATGGCCTCACATCCATACAACATATGAGTAGCACTAGTTGGATTTAATAGATTACCAAAGAGAATTTAGGAAGGATATAGAGTGAGTTGGAATAGAGAAAGGGGGTGAACACAATCATATTTCATTATAAACATGTGTGAAATTCTCAGAAAATAATTCTTTTAAATATATTTCTTAGAATGTTTAGAAATAGCTTTCACATTGGAGCAGTCTCAGCTAGAAGTCTGAGCCCTTGGCGGATTATAAACAACCTCCTATTGTTTTCATTAGGTTCCTCCACCTTTGATCACATTCTTAGCCCAGCTAGAGTTGAAAATGGATTCAATATCATCTGCTTCTGTTGTTTAACCAGAGAAAATAAAAAGGGAGATTCATAAATTATATAAACTGATTTTTCATCGTGAAATAATTCTGTTTGGTTACCTAATGGATGGATGGTTTCTGTTGTTCCCATACTGGAATCCAGCTTATTTAGAGACTCCATTTAACTTTGTCCTACTTGTCCTCTGATAAAGCTTCCTGTCCTTCCTACACCAGTGTCTGATGACCATAATCACGACTGATTCCTTCCTCTTATCTCCCAGAAGTCTACTACAGAGTTTGGTGGCATGTAATAAGCAAGTTGGAGGCCAGCTCGATTTCAGTTACGTTATAATTTCACCCTGTGAGTTTTTAAACTCCAATTCTTGTTACCAAGTTAGGACTTGAGTTTAAAGTTTTATTTGATTCCAATGCTTAGAGAGAAACTTCCACAGTATTAGACTTTCTAAAATTAAAGGAGAATGTTATAGCATCTGTCCCAAAGGAAGAAGGCACAAATGTGATTGGCAGCCTATTACACTGCAACTTATATAAGGTGTCTATGTGCTTCAATCTATGTATATTCTCAATGACATAAATACCTGAATGCTTCACTTTACAGCTAAGAAATTCTGGAGTTCAGAGTGACTAAGTAACTTGTCCAAAGACACCCAGCTGGTAAATGCAGAGCACAAGGTTTTCTCCACATTCTGAAGTGATGTCATCATTTAACATCGCTTTGTATTTCATAGTGATAAGAAAAGATAAGAAAAACAAGTCACATGCTGAAGATATACCACACTGAAGACTAAGATTGTCTTGGAAGTGTACAAATCAGGGCTTTAGTTTGACTCTATTGAAACTTGAAGTCAGATACCCTCTGGTTTGGAAGAGCTGTCCTGTTATATAAGACACTCAATCTACACCAATCATTTCCCTTCAGATTCTAGAAACACCTGTGTCCATTTGGGACAACCACCAGGATCCCCGGACTCTGTCAAATGATCTCTGGTGGAAGTAGATAAAGAGCAGAGAGAACGTAAAACCATTGAGAATCAGAGGCTAAAGCAGAAGAACGTCTTTCTGTAAAACAAACAAGATCATCACAAGATGCCCACCCATTGCTGCACCCATTTTCTACTGAGCATTGTTATAATTTGGACGTGAAATAGCCCCAGGGGCTCGTGTTTTGAATGCTAGTACCCCAGATAATGCTGCTAAGCTTTGAAGGGTGGAACCAGTAAGAGGCAAAGCCTGGCTGGAAGAGGTAGATCATTATGGACAGATCTTTGAAGGTTATAACCACCAATCATCACACTCTCTCTTGATTCCTGGTCCTGCTGTAATGTGAATATTATCTGTGCCACAATCTCTGTAGCATGAAATGAGATGCTTCACTCTCCTTCCCTCCATGATAGGCTGAAATGCTTGGAAACTATGATCTAAAATTAATCTCTCCTCCCTTAAGCTGTTTTCTGTCAGGTGTTTATACCAATTTCAAAATAATATAGGTATTAAGAAAATCTCAGCCATACTTAATAATTAGTCTAGTTCTATTGATATAAGTAGACCTCTAACTTTAACTGGAACTAGCTTATGTTCATGAATATTCTTAGTTACCTGGAATGAAAGAGAAACGATGTGACATGGATATTGTAGTTAAGTTTGAATCTTAACCCAGCCACTTCAGGAGCTCTGAGACCTCGTATAAATCATTCCAGCCCTCTGTACCTGGGCATCTTCAAGTAAAAGAAAATCATGGTGACAGTGGAGGATGGTGATGCTGTATAATTTCAACAAGATCAGATGTGAAAATGTCTCCTGAAATGAGTTGAGTTAACCTGCCTTCCATTCCTTTTCCTTTATTTTTGTTCTTTGGGCCATGCAAATGATTCTTGATACCAGCTGGTAGCAGCATCTTTTTGTACTGCCTGAATAGTTAACAGGTAAGATACCCCACCCTCTGACTCTACTGATGGCCATAGAGCCAAGAAGATGGTGACTCTTGGTTTAGGGTACCCTTGCTGAGTTGGTCAGTTTCTGAGTTACTTAAGCCTGTGTATTGGCCTGGTCAATTGTCTATCGTGAGAGGTGTTTACTTTTAAGTGAGTCTCAGTGAGATCAATGAAGACCATTCAGATGAAAGAAAGAAAAAGCTATTTATTAACATAGATTCAAAGGCAGGGAGAGGAGTGAAAACCCTTTACTCTAGAAAAAAGGACATCTTTAAAGATGCCTTTGATTGTAGGATGCTAACTTTCAGAGTTGTACTCTGATTAAAGGAATCTGGAAAAGAACACATTCATTTGGAGTATCCTATAAGATACCCAGAAAATTCAATATGTGTGTGTGTGTGAAGGGGGCAGAGATCAACCTTAGATACCATTTCTTTGGCACCATGCACATTGTCTTTTGAGAAAGGGTTTACCATTGGCCTGGAACTTACTAAGCAGGCTATTATAGGGTATTCAGATATCCTCCAGTCCTTGCCTCCCCGGCAATGAGATTCCAAGCAAGAATTTGCATACACAGCTTTTAAAATGTGAGTTCTGGGACACAAACTTAGGTCCTAAACTTAAAGGGCATCCTCTTTACTTATTGAAATATGTCAACAGAACTTCAGTTCATTTAACTTTTTGGTTGTTCAAAATTGGAAGCAAGGATAGAAATATGGAAACTGTCAATAACTGGTCAAGTTGGGACTCACTGCATCTGAGATTCATCAACCTGGAAATATCACTATAGTATTTGGATCAAATCTGTGCTTTCACATAGTCTGGCTGCAGTCAATCTGTAGATTCAATATGCATTAAAAGACATGTGTAGACAGATAATTAGTTTGTCTTCCCTGTAGGCTTCCCAAGTCACATGCTACTGCTCTCTATTGGAAGTAAGTTTCATACCCTAGACAAGAAACTGGAATCAGGGGACCTGAGTGCTCTCCACTGACTGGCAAAGTGACTAGAGGAGTCTTTCTCATCTCTGTGAGTGTTGGTTGCAAACTTGGAACATCATCTTGAATTGATGACTGAAATCCAAGTCAGACTGAAGATTGAGATTGCTACAACTATCTCAAATGCCCAACATTAGTCAGAGTCTTGGCAGATATTACACACTCAAACTGGCTAAATAATGGTATATTTAATCAACTGATCCTTACAAATGAAGGTCAAGAGTAATAGAAACCTGTGAAGGACTTTCCAGGTTCCTGGTGACTTAGGGTTTCTGTTACTGTGAAGAGATACCATGACCAGCAACTCTTAAAAAGGAAAAACATTTAATTGGGATGGCTTACATTTTCAGAGATTTAGTCCATTGTGGTGAGGCATGGCAATGTGCACCAGACATGGTGCTGAAGCTGAAATTCATTATATCTTGACCCAGAGGCAACAGGAAGTGATCAGTCTCACTAGGCATGGCTTTAGCATATCTGAGACCTCAAAGCCTGTGTCCACATTGACACTCTTCCTCCAACAAGACCATACCTATTCCAATAAGGCCATACCTCATGATAGATCCCTGGAAAACTCAGGTATCCGGGGTCCCAGTCCACGACCACCGTCACCCCAATCACCAGGCGGATTCGAGAGCTTGCTGCAAACTGCATGAGGCTTTATTGTAATTTAACGAGCTAATCCATGTTAGCTCGGGTCTTTCGCCCACCCGCTATGGCAGATGGCTTACAAAAGACAAATCCTAGGGCCTCCTGAGAGATCTTATAGGACAACATAAGGGGAGTGTCTAGGGGTACGCACAGGCTCACGATTGGTGTGCCTCCAGGCTTGGAGGGCTTGCCCTGTGTTGATTGGCCAACGCCACCAGCTAACTTCTGATTGGTTCCTTGTCACGAGGCAGGCATCTGACTTTCTAGTGACTAAGACAAGGTTATAGAGCACGTGTTTGGCCGTTATGGCTGCCAAAAGGGAAGCTGGTCCCTTCACTCCTAATAGTGCTACTCCCTTTGGGGGGGCATTATCTTTCAAACCACCATACCTAGAGATATTTATGAGCAGTGTTAACAACCAAAGTCTAAAGGAGTAACTTAATGGTGGCATAGGAAGATCATCTGATAGGAATAGTGGCCTCAGTATGGACACAAGGTCAACAAGATGTGTCCTGAAAGATGGGGATATAGGAATATGAATGCCTCACCCTCGCTCCAATTTTTAACTCCATGTCATTACAACCCATTTACCCAAATCTAGTTAGAAGCTAAAGAACAAAAAAGGCAGTGAATGCAATCCCTACAAGTCAGTCTTCCCAGGATCTCATAGATGAGCAAAAAATAGGAATGAAGATGAAGGTGAGAAACCAAGAACAGAATTAGATACAAACATCTTGTGTTAAAATTATTGTCGTGGCCCAGCATGTCTCAGCCCCAAGCCATGGCAGTCATGAGGTTCGGCCTGAGTGGGGGAGCGTGGACTTGGAAACTCCTAGCAACCCAACAGCAATAAAGACCAAACACAGGCATCTTGTCATCTTTAGAGAGCTCTCAGTTCCATGTTGCAAAACTGGAGTCTTTTCTTTATTCTGCATCTTCCTGGCTGTTTCTATGCTTCCAAGGCTATGAGGCCATTTCTGTCTTCTTTAGTTGACTCCTCTCTGCTAGATGGCTCCTAACTCTCTGTCCTCACTTGTTACTCATAGAGATGCAAACTAGGAGGCTTTCTACACTTAGGCCATGGTATTCAATGGCAGACTTGCTTGCATTAGCAATACAATTGTAGGCCAGAGCTCCTGAGTGCTCCTGTTTACTGAAACCAGGGGCTGGACCTTAAGACATTCCATAATGGAACTTTCTTGGTCCCCAACAAATTATCTTTATCACTCTGAAAAAACATTGATATAGCTTGCCAGAGAGCTTTTACTGTCATTTTCTCATTGTTTTCTTGAGATTTTTGAAACAAGACCCACCTTTAAGGACCAGGCTCTCTTTGAACTCATGACCCTCCTGCCTCTGAGTGTTGGGATTACAGGTGTAAGACACCATATCCGGCTCATTTTCTCATTCTTCCAATGTTAAAAATTAGACAGTAAGCATATTATTATGTTATATTTTATGAGGATAACTGGCCTCATCAGTGCCATGGTGACAGAATCTAAGCTATATGCATTTTTAACACTTTGTATCACCAGTGACCTCAACTTAGCAAAGTATCTACCCAAGATTTCCTCATAGGAACATTTCTGATAACAGGCAAAGAGATGCAAATGACTGAAGGTTTGCAGACATAAATTAACCAGCATTATCTTTGACATGGGTTGGATTCAGAGTTTAATGAAGGTTTTTTTTTTTTTTTCCCTGCAGGATCCCATGATTTTAAATAATACTTGAGTATTTTATATCACAAAGATATCACTGAGGCCAAACAATGAGGAAGGGTAGGCATTCCTTCAATTTTATGTAGCCAAGGAGTCATTCTTTATTAGATGCTATGACAAAGGTCTTCTTCCTATAGCATGGATAGGTACTGAGGTTTGTCAGCCTAGTCTGTATGCATAGGAGTGCTGCCCTGCCCCCAGGAAGAAGTGATTTTTCTTCCTGATAAGAAGCACTGTACATGCAGGACTTCAGAAACTGCAGATAAGTCAGTTAGAAGTAGAAGATGATGCTCTATCCTTTCCAATCCTCATTAGCTAGCTATCTAGAGGTCCAGCTAGTGAACTTAAGCTCTTAGAACATCATTTGAAAACTTAGTTGATGACAAAAACTACAACCTTGAACACATTATTAAACATTTATCATCTTACTGGAGACATGGAATATATATATATATTCCCATGATATTATAGTGTTACAAAAATTTAATGAGCTAGAGTAAGGTTATTAAAATAGATAGTAAAAAACCAATAAATGTAGCTATATGGGTGATTGTTATACATTACTATTTTTATCATCACTACCCTCATCATTATCACCATTGCCATCATCAATATCATTATCTCACCATTAACATTACCACCACCATCAATATTATCACAATCCCCACATTCATCAGTATCATAGTCATCCCTATAATCTCACCATAATAATCACTACTATCATCATCATCTTCACCATCATTACCATCATCATCACCATATAACCATCCTCAATAACATCATCACCCTCACCAACATCCCATCTAGTCATTTCAATCATCACTAGTTACTAACATCATCACTATAATATCATTATCATTCGCAATATCATCAGCACTAAAATTATCACCAATATCATAATCACCTCTATCACCATCATCAATCACCACAGTTATCATAAATATCACTATCACTACCATCATTGTCTCCATCGCTGTCATTGTGACCACCATCATCAACATAGGCACCATCCACAGATGTCTCATCATCTCAGCCATATTACAGTCCATCTAAAAGTTAAAACTTTAAGAAAAAAAGTTCAAAAACAATAAATAAGCCCTATTTGGGATTTGTCACTATTGTTATTATTGTTGCAGTTCTCTGTTATTTGTTTTTCACCTTGGTATTCCTGAATCTTTAGTAGGTAATCTGACCCTAGCCATATTAGGGATTATTTCTTTGCTTGCCTCAATTGAAAAAGACTCAAGTTTTATGTTTGCAAGTGGTAAAAGGGCAATAGTGAGCATGCATTGTGTACATTACAGTCAATGCTTTGTGTTCATTAGTTTATGTGATCATCACTACAACTTAGCAAGAGCTTAGAGAGGTTAAATAACTCACTAAGGTGATGAAGCTAGAAAGCATAGTGTCATGCACACACAAGCATTCCAAAATGGCAGTTACAGATTAGAAAACTGAACCAGAATCAAGCACACACCACCTACCCACACAGCCTCTGTTTAGTGAGAATTCTCCCAAAAGAGACATATTCTGCCGCATCATGCGTAGCTGAGTGTCCTTTTTATTATGGCAGCTCTTTCTTTAATGTTGCAGAAACCTTTCTCTGAGATGCCCTATCCCTGTCTTCATCATTGAGTGACAATGGTTGTCTTCCTTTGTGACTCTCCAAGTCTCACTGACAATAATCCAAGTGTTCTCTGAGTTTTGTTGTTGTAGCTCCTTCCTTTTTAACCTATCCTACCTATTTTCTGTCTGTTTCCCCAAACAAGCTCATCACCCTCAAAAATTTTGTTGGATGCACTATCAGTTAGCAGGAAATATAATAGATTTTTAAGATATTGTAAGACATTGGCAGGAAATCAAGGGCTGCCTCACTTCTGGCTAAGGGTAAGACACACCTGTGTGGTCCCTCCCTTCCTCTCTTTTGCATCACCTCTATTTTTGATCTGGCCAACTAACATCTGCGTATTACCAGGTAAACAAAACTTTGAGGTGAGCAGAGCTCACCAATTAAGGGCTCCAGGTGAAAATACAGGCTGTAAAATGCTTCATTTCAGTGGGAGTGTCTTTATGGAAATGCCTGCACTTGCTCACCAGTTGCATGTAAATGAGACCATAATCGAACCACCTGCATCAGTGCAGAAACTGATGGGTCTTTAGTGTGTGGGCACTTTGAGGAAGGGGCTCTCAGACCCCAAACAAACCCAAAAGGCTATAATCCCAACAGGGTAAACTTAGACCAGCCTCTGAGCCTGCAAACTGCTCATTATAAAACCCCAAACTGTCACGTTGCTCCCCTAATGAGGGTGTACATCTTTGGCAGCCTCGGGACAGTACTAACTTATTTCATGACACATTCTGGGAGTTTTATGTGCTTGCTCCATAAAAAAAAGGAAAAGAAATGTGCTGTTTCCATAGCAATGTGGGGTCTTTCGGGCAGCCCCGTTGCGACAGCCAGAGCCCCCGTGTTCTTCTGGGAACTGTTCTTTTCCTTGTTTTTCTGGAAGCCCTTAAATTGTCCCCCAAGCGCCTTCCTCTGGCCCCATTCTGGAGAAGACCAAATGCCATATCCCTAGGTTTGCCAGACTGATGAGTTGGTTTAGCAGTTCTTAGGTGCACTCAGGGCATCCATTAACAAACCCTAGTATATCTGAAGATGGGGTTTGTCTTTCTTCCTGGATCAGAATAGAGACAGAGCATTGCAGGGAATACAACACATTAAAACCTCTGGCAAACTTCATCATGTCAAAGGACCACTTAGGCGTTATAGTAGAGATTCTCATCAATCAGAAGAGTTGAGCTCCAGCGCTGGCTTTGCCATCAACTTGGAACAAACAGTAAACATGTATTTGGGATTAAAAACAATAAAATTATTTTCTTTGTCTCTTCATAACTGTCATTTTGCTACTGTTGTGAATCATAGTTGTCTTAGGTAGGGTTTCTTTTACTGTGATGACCAAAAGGCAAGTTGGGGAGGAAAGGATTTATTAGGCTTACACTTCAGCATTACTGTCTGTCCATCAGTGAAGGAAATCCAAGGCAGGAACTCAAAACAGTGCAGGATCCCAGAATCAGGGGCAGATGCAGAGGCCATGGAGCAGAGTTGCTTACTGGTTTGCTTCCTATGGCTTGCTCAACCAATCTTCTTATATAACTCAGGACCAATAACCTAGGGATGCTACTACCCACTATAGGCTGGGCCCTCCCCCATCAATCACAAAATGAGAAAATGTCTTACAGCTGGATCTCAAGAAGGCATTACCTCAGCTCAGGCTCCTTCCTCTGATGACTCCAGCTTGTGTCAAGTTGACACAGAAAACCACCCAGTACAGTAATGTAAATATCTGTATTTCCTGATGATCTTAGGTGAATCATGTAAAAGGGTTATCCGTGACTTCAAAGGGCTGTGAAGCACAGGTTTCTATAGAGTAACCAGCAGTGACAGCCTAGTCATCTTTCAGCTCTGAACAGTGCACCTGACTAGGTGGGCATTGCTGACTGAGCTTAGGCTGGGACTGGTACAGCAAATGAGGGGACAGAAGACCTTTCCTGAGGCCACTGTGCACTGTTCAGTGGTCACAGGTATTTTTTGCTTTCCATCTGTAATCAGAGATTATTTGTCATGCTTTGAATACATACTTACAACCACTCTGTCTGTACCCTCTCCAACATTATCCCACATGGATCATTTAGACCCCTTTTTCAGTGTAATTTCTTCTTTCCCTCTCATCTGCCTCCATCCATCCCAGACAGTGAGTCAGAAACTTGTAAAGGATAAATCCTGTCATTGTTACTCTCCAGCTAAAGCTCTCCTAGTATTTCCCCCATTAACTTCTGGGAAAGAGTACAGAAACTCACTCTACATTATCTGACCCATGCCTACTTCCTTTTTTTCAGATTTTTTTATTTGAATTAGAAACAAGATTGTTTTACATGACAATCCCAGTTCCCTTCTCCCTCCTGTCCCCCCCTAACACACCCCCCCAACTAAAACCCTACCTATCACATATCCTTTCTGCTCCCCCTGGATGGTGAGGCCTTCCATAGGGTGTCATCAGAGTCTATCATATCCTTTGGGATAGGGCCTAGGCCCACCCCCGTGTGTCTTGGCTCAGGGAGTATCTCTCTATGTAGAATGGGCTCCCAAGGCCACACCTATGCTAGGGATAAGTACTGAACTACTACAGGAGGTCGTAGATTTCCGAGGTTTCCTCAATGAAATCCATGTTCCTGGGGTCTGGATCAGTCCCATGCTGGTATCCCAGTGATCAGTCTGGGGAGCAAGAGTTCCCTGATGTTCAGGTCAGTTGTTTCTGTGGGTTTCACCAGTCTGGTCTGGACCCCTTTGCTCTTCACTCGTCCTTCTCTGCATCTGGATTCCAGTTCAGTTCTGTGATAAGTTGTGGGTGTCGCCATGCCTACTTCTTAACCTCACCTTTCCTTCTCCATCCCTCCCATCCTCTCTGCTTTTCTCCCATGCCACCCCAAAGCTCTTTATGCTGACCTTGATTCTGGGCATTTAGCTCAATGTTCTACACTGTAAGTGCACAGTAGAAACACTAGGAAGCTGCTTAAAGTGCCAACGTTGGGGACATTAATGAGAAACAAGGAGAAACCACAGGAGGGTACAGGTTTCTTTGGGTGAGGAGATGAAAATATTGTAAAATTAATTGTTGGAACAAACAAGTGGAATGACTCCTTATATTGTAATTCTCTATACCTCACAAATACATTATCAATATTGTGATATAGTGAATAAATATTGATTTTAAAATATTGGTTAGAACTGGGCATTGTGACTGTGGTGGTTTGAAAGAAAATAGCCCCTATAAGCTCAGTGGGAGTGGCACTCCTAGGAGGTGTGGCTTTGTTAGAGTAGGTGTGGCGTTGTTGGAGGAAGTGTGTCACTGTGGGGTTGGGCTTTAAGGTCTCCAATGCTCAAGATACTACCTAGCAGTGTCTCAGTTTACTTTCTGTTGCCTGTGCAAGATGTAGAACTCTCAACTACCTCTCCACCACCATGTCTGCCTGTGTGCCCCCATGTCCCACCATGACAATAACAGACTAAACCTCTGAACTATAAGCCAGTCCAATTAAATATTTTCCTTTTTTAGATTTATCATGTCCATGGTGTCTCTTCACAGCAACTGAAACACTAACTAAGACAGTAACTTAACACCTGCAATTCCAAAATTGGCATATTGAAACAGAAGGATAGCCATGAGTCTGAAATGAGCCTTGGTTAGATGGCAAGTTCCAGGCCAGCCAGCACTACAGAGTGTTGCCCTGTCTTAAAAAAATAAATTAAATTATAATAGAAAATAATATTTCTTAAAAAATTATTTTGGTTTTCATTTATTATTTATAAAATGCAGGTGCACACATAAACTAGATGGACAAGACATGAGATTCTTAATTTTACAAAGAATATTTAATATGTGATATTACTATTTTTATTAGAATGCAACTTGCAAAGCACCTGATCAGCCATTCAGTGCACAATAAGGGTTACTTTAGGGCACTTTCAAGTTGTACGAACAACATCTTTCTCTATTTTCAAACTTTCTCCCTACCACGGATGGACAGCCCACATCATTAAGCACTCAGCTCCTCATTTCTGTATCCCTGATGAGCAGCAGTCTGCTCCCCAGCCCTGCGGCTTTGCCTGGATGTTTTGTGTAAATGAAATCCTTGATCACTCTTTCACTCAGGATCATGTTTTTGAAATTGGTCTGAGTTAGAACATGTGTCAGATAGATTTGGAAGGACCTAATGGAGGTAGATTAAACATCACTTTTTTATATAGCTGAATAATATTCTATGTTTTGGATATACCACAATTTATTTATCCCATCATTCTGTTGATAGATATTGAAGTCATTTCTGTCTTTTGGCTATTATGAAAAGACTTCTGCAATCATTCATTTACAGGATTTTTGTGGGCAGATAGTTTCTAACCTTTGTGGTGGTGAATGTTTGGGTGTGTGTGTGGGGGGGATAGTCTCTGATGATTCCATGGCTAGATTTTTGAGCAAACACTGAACTGTGACTGGGACTGTAGCATTTTACATCCTAGCCACATGTAAGGGTTTCAACTTTCACATCTACTATCTTCTGAGGTTATTACAACAACCATCATAGTATGCATGAAGCAGTTTCTTGCTGTGGTTTGGGTCTGCATTTTTTAAAAAAATCAATTAATAACATTAAGCATCTTCTCCTATGACTTTTGCCAACTTGTATGACTTCTTTGGAGAAATGTCTCCTTAAGGAACTGTGGTGTTCTGCATATATGCTATGGTTGTGTAGCTTGGTGATCTTGTAGGACTCCTAACACTGGAAGTAAGTGTGTCTCTGACTCTTTTGTCTGCTCTTGGGACCCTTTTCCTCCTATTGGGTTGCCCTGCCCAGCCCTAATATGAGGACTTGTCCTTAGCATCATTGCATCTAGTTATGCCATGTTTCGTTGATATCCCTGGGAAGCATGCTCTTTTCTGAAGGGAAATGGAGGAGGAGGAGGAGTGGATCTGGTGGAGAGGGGAGAGGAAAGGACTGGAAGGAGTGGATGGGGGGCTGTAGTTAAGATTAATGTATGAGAGAAAAAATAGATAAAAAGGAAACTGAGGCCAAACTGGTATCAGGACCTAGGTTACCAATGGCATAGTAAGTGACTTAATAGACAACATGCTGATTTTTGTGTTAATTATGGAATGGAAGAAGAGGGTAGCAGCTTTTTCCCACCTCTCTTCCAGAATTATTCAGATCCCATGAACTAAATAGGTGCAGAGTGCCACATTGGACCAAGAAACAGGTATACAGTTCTCAGTATCAGCAAAATACATGAACACAATGAGTACAATCTTTCAAACTCCCATCATCTCAAAATACCCTGTAAGTCCAAGACTCCTCAGTAATCTTTGATGCTGTGTGCACCCCAGGACAGCTACAGATCACCCTTCATGTCCTCTTAGAAGCACATAGGCTGTCTGCACAGAACTTGATGGGCCTGTGTGAGTGGGAAGACTAGATGCCTTCTTTGGGGTATTATTTATACTTGGACCAAAGCCAATCCTTGAGTTCAACTTTGAACTTCTGGCAACTTCCAATAAGTCAGAGGTAAATGATTCCTCCCACCTAGGTAGTGACATCTCATTGGCTGTGGCTTGGCAACCTCCAGGACTTTCTGAAAGCGCTCTCTCTCTCTCTCTCTCTCTCTCTCTCTCTCTCTCTCTCTCTCTCTCTCTCTCTCTCTCTCTGTGTGTGTGTGTGTGTGTGTGTGTGTGTGTGTGTGTGTGTGTGTGTGTTGGGTAGTTCTTGGCTGCAACCACTTCAAAAGCAGAGAGTGAGGCTTTAGTCAAAAGTGAAACCAACCATGACAGATCAGCTCTGTGTCTGCTCCAGGTAAAGGCTTCAAATACCATCATTCTAGGTGCTTCAAATCACTTCGTCAGACTCTGTGACCCTCCTTACTAAATGACTCTGGAATATGTTCCTTTTGATGGAAAATCAGATGAGGTAGTACAGTCCTGTGATCCCGGATAATTGTTGGGTAAAGCAGGAAGTTCAAAGCCTGCCTGAGCTACAAAAAGAAGCCAGCCTGGGCAACTTAGTGAGACCTTATCTCAAAATTAAAAAATGAAAAAGTGCCTGGGATGTGCAGGTATTCAGAGAGAGGCAGTCAACTCTCATTTAGGCTAAGCCTTAAAAACAATATAATGATACAATAAACCATTTCATCTCACCAGTAAACCAGTAATCTCATGCACACAGTTCATAGTGTCTCCATTTTATGAGAGAGGAATTACAGTTGCAAGGTCACACATCAGGTCAGGATTAAAGATATCTCATTTTTTATACCTGTGCCCTTCATCACTTGAATTCTCAACAAGTAAAGATTCTCCCAGTCTAATCCAGAAGGTTCTCCCTCTAAATCCAGATATATAAATGGAGGGGGGGCGATGTAGTTGAAGAAACAAGTTCATAGTTGAAGAAGCAAGCATCTTATTGTGGGAACATCTCTTTAATGCGACAGCTTAAAGAATGTGCCATCTCACAGTAAGCTCCCTGTTCCTCTCCTCTTGCAACCTTCCTGCCCCCTCTTCCACAATGATCCCCGATCCCCATTTGAGGGATTGTATTGTAAATGCAGCCCCTGGGATTGGGCTCCAGAAATAACATTGTGATTGGTTGTAGTTTTCTGTAGTGGTCTCAGTCTGTTGTAAAGAGAAGTTTCTCAATGAGAGGTGAGCAGGAGAAATAGTCTCTCCCAGGGAAGGGCAAACCATTGGTTAACCCTTACCAAATGGTCAGCCCTGACAACATATATACAAGTGACAGTCTGGGCAGCTTGTATTTGTCTATTTAGAAGTATATATGTATTTTTATATATGCATGTAACAACAATTAATGAAAATAGGCCAAGAATTTCAGAGAAAGCAGGGAGAAGTTTATGGGAGAGTTTGGAAAGAAGATAGGGAAATGATGTAATTATTGAAAGGTTCAGGCTTTAGTCCTGATCGGCTCTACCTCTTTAAGAGACAGACCCTGCCCCCTAACAACAGTCGGGGCATGAACAGGGATGTGCCATCACCACATCACCCTCTACACATAATGGCCCGTGGGACGCTGGGCAGGCGTGGAACCTTGGTGCGCATGTGCAGTCTTCCCTTTAAAAGTTCCAACTTCCCCCTCTCCCAAAAAAAGTTCCAACTTCCCTGCTTCATTCTCTCTTCTTCTTCTTCTTCTTCTTCTTCTTCTTCTTCTTCTTCTTCTTCTTCTTCTTCTTCTCTCTCTCTCTCTCTCTCTCTCTCTCTCTCTCTCTCTCTCTCTCTCCCTCCCTCTTCTCTTCTCTCTGCCTCTTCTCTTATGCTCTGTCTGCCTCTTTCTCTAGAGACCAGCCATGGTGGTCAGCCATTAACCCTGTTCTTCTTCTCTCTTACTCTCTCTGCCAGGCCTGTAATAAACTGGTTAATATGTCTCATCTTGTGCTCTTCTTTCTTTCTAATTTAAACAAAAGAATAACAATTATATTATAAACTCAGAAAATGAAAGAAATAATTTTAAAAAGAATGTGTAATGTGAGTTCTCAAAGGTATACATATCCAGGAATATATATAATATATATATATATATATATATATATATATATATATATATTCCTGTGTGTGTGTATCCACATAGATCCTTAAGTACATAATGAGAAACTGTCTAAAAATCCTACCTCAAGAGTAAGAGCCAATAATACAGGACAAGGTGTTGTCTCATAGGCAACCTTCCATCTCAGGTAAGAAAGTGGCTGATGGAAATATGGATCCTGTGATGTTGATTTGTCCATGGCAGACAAGGGAATCACCGTGGGCCAGTTAAGCTGGAGTGCAGAGTGTAAAAGCAAAAGCAAGAAAGGCCCTGTATTAATATGGTGAAGAGAGAGAATAGGTTTCTCAATAGTCGTGCTCTGACATTCCTATTTGTGTCATGGCACACATCTGTATATATATATATATATATATATA
The DNA here is from genome assembly GCF_003668045.3 of Cricetulus griseus. Classification (NCBI taxonomy): domain Eukaryota; kingdom Metazoa; phylum Chordata; class Mammalia; order Rodentia; family Cricetidae; genus Cricetulus; species Cricetulus griseus. The sequence goes on along the minus strand of NC_048600.1, from coordinate 38,607,306 downwards.
TATATATATATATATATATATACACACACACACACCTCCATATCTTGGTCTACAACTTCATGAGAAGACTTCTGTTTTACCGAGGCCAGGCAGAATCTAGAGACCCCAGGTCTACAAATTCAGAAGCAGACTACAGCTTTATCAGAGCACAGGTGTGATCTAGGTATCCTATCCAGAGTATCTGTACTGGAGGCCAGGCTGGTCCTAGAGACCCCAGAGACCAGACTAGGTCTAGGGACCCCAGACTTCATCCCCTCCCCTGGGTTCCAAATCCTGGTCTACAACTTCAGAAGACGACCTTTACCAGAGGCTAGGCTAGATCTAGAGACCCCTGGTCCCCCAAACCCTAAAGGGGACACAATACTGGATCTGAAGGCATGCTAGTCACTAGAACCCTTGAACATTTAGGCCATAAGACCAAAAAACCAAGTAACAAAACATCCATCTATATAGATTAGAAGAGAGGATATGTGATAGGTAGGGTTTTAGTTGGGGGGGTGGTAGGGGAGGAAGGGAGGGAGAAGGGAACTGGGATTGTCATGTAATTCAATCTTGTTTGTAATTCAAATAAAAAAAGAAAAAAAATCCATCTAACAAAGACAAACTCAGGAATCAACACCTAGACTTATAATCACCCCAAATCCAGATGCCTAAATGCCAGTGTTAGAACACAACAAATAATAGAAAGGGCAATGTGGCATCATCAGAGCTCAGCTATCCTAGGACAGAAAGATTTGAACAATCCATTACAGCTGAAGCACAAGAAAACAATCTTAAAAATTACTTTATGAAGGTGATAGACGTCCTTAAAGAGGATATAAAACAATCCCTTAAAGAAATTGAGGAAAAGACAGACAAAAAATAAAGGAAATCAATAAACCCCTAAAAGAAAACCAGGGAAAAAACAAACAGATGAAGAAAACTGTTCAAGACCTGAAAATGGAAATGGAAGCAATAAAGAAAACACAAATAGAGAGAATCCTGGAAATGGAAAATCTGAGTAGCAAATAGGAACTACAGCAAGCATCATGAGCAGAATTCAAAAGATGGAAGAGAGAATCTTAGGCATTAAAGACACAATAGAAGAAATAGATTCATCAGTCAAAAATACTAAATTTAAAAAATTCCTAACACAAATTCCCAGGAAAACTGGGACACTATGAAAAGATGAAGCAGAAAAATAATAGTAGTAGAAGGTGAAGAAACCCAGCTCAAAAACCCAAAGAATATATTTAACAAAATCATAGAAGAAAATTTTTTCAACCTAAAGGACATGGTTATAAAGGTACAATAAGCTTACAGAACACCAAATAGATTGCATCAGAAAAGAAAATCCCCTCACCACATAATAATCAAAGAATAATAAAAGCAGGAAGGGAAAAAGGCCAAATAACATATTAAAGAAGACCTGTTAGAATCTCACCTGATTGCTTAACAGAAACTCTAAAATCCAGAAGGACCTGGACAGATTTCTTGCAGACTACAAGACTACCATAGACCATAGATGTCAGCCCAGACTACTATACTCAGCAAAACTGTCAATCACCATAGATGATGAAAACCAGAAATTTCATGACAAAGCCAAGTTTAAACAATATCTATCCAGAAATACAGCCCTAAAGAACATAGTAGAAGGAAAACCCAAGCAGTAGATAATCCCATACCAGCAAAACCAAAGAAAGGACACACACACACACACACACACACACACACACACACACACACACACACACACACCACCACCACCACCACCAACAACAACAACAACAACAACAACAAAATAACAAGAATTAACAATCACTTAAAATTAATGTCCCTCAATATTAATGGACTCAACTTGCCAGTAAAAAGACAATGGTCAACAGAACAGAATGAACAGGATCCATCAATATGCTGCATACAAAAACCATTCCAACACCAAAGATAGATATTACCTCAGAGTAAATGATTGGAAAAAGATTTTCCAATCAAATGGACTTAAGAAGCAAGCTGCTGTAGCTAAACTAATATCTAACAAAACAGACCTCCAAAAACTTAATCAAAGAAATGGAGAAGGGCATTTCATACTCATAAGAGGAAAAATCCACCAAGATGATATCTCAATTCTGAACTTCTATGCCCCAAATGTAAAGAAACATTTGTAAAAGAAACATTACTAAAGCTTAAATCATACATAGAACCCCACACAATAATAAAATCAATAAAATAGAAACAAATAGAACAATACAAAGAAATGAAACAAAGGTTTGGTTCTTTGAGAAAATCAACAAAATTTATAAAATCTTATCTAAACTAAAAAGCAGAGAGAGAATATCCAAATCAACAAAACCAGAAACAAAAGGAGGACATAACAACAGACTCCAAGGAAATACAGAGAATATTTAGATTATACTTCAAAAACCTTTACTTCACAAAATTGGAAAATCTAAAAGAAATGGAGAAATTACTGCATATATATCACTTACCAAAGTTAAATCAAGATTAGATAAACAATTTAAATAGGCCTATAACCCCTAGAGAAATAGAAGCAGACGTTAAAGTCTCCCAACCAAAAAAGCCCATGGCCAGATTGTTATAACTCAGAATTCTACCAGAATTGCAAAGAAGAGTTAATACCAATACTCTTCAAATTATTCCACAAAATAGAAACAGAAAGAACATTGCCAGATTCTTTCTGTAAGGCCACAGTTACTCTGATACCCAAACCACACAAAGACTCAACAAAGAAAGAGAATTACAGATCAGTCTCCTTCATGAACATTGATGAAAATAGAATCTAAGAACACATCAAAAAGATCATCCACCATGACTAAGTAGGCTTCATCCCAAAGATTCGGGGATAATTCAACATACAAAAATCTGTAAATGCAATCCCTCAAATAACAAGCTGAAAAAAAAAAAAAAACTGCTTGATAATCTCATTACATGCTGAAAAAGCCTTTGACAAAATCCAACACCCCTTCATGATAAAAGTCTTGCAAAGTTTAGGGATACAAGGGACATACCAAATACAGTAAAATCAACATATGGCAAGCTAATTACCAACATCAAATTAAATGGAGAGAAACTCAAAGCAATTCCACTAAAATCAGGAACAAGACAAGGTTGTCCACTCTCTCCATACCTATTCTATACAGTCCTTAAAACTGTAGCTAGAGAAATGGGATAACTGAAGGAAATCTAGTGGATATGAATTGGAAAGGAAGAAGTCAAAGTATCATTATTTGCATATGATATGATAGTATACATAAATGACCCCAAAAACTCTACCAGGAAATGCCTACAGCTGATATACACCTTTACTCAAGTAGCTGAATAGATTAACTCAAAAAATCAGTAGCCCTCCTATACACAAATGATAAATGGCTGAAAAAGAAATTTAAAAAATCAGCACCCTTTACAATAACCTCAAATAATATAAAATAACTTGGTGTAACTTTGAACAAGCAAGTGAAAAACCTGTATGACAAAAACTCCAAATTGTTGAAGAATCATATCAGATGATAAAAAGATCGCGCATGCTCATGGACTGGTAGGACTGACATAGTAAAAAATGGCCATCTTACCAAAAGCAATCTAAAGATTCAGTGCAATCGACCATCGAATCCACAACACACAATTCTTTACAGACCTTGAAAGAACAATACTCAACTTCATATGGACAAAACCCCCCAGGATAGCCAAAAACAGTCCTGGACAATAAAAGAACCTCCGGAGGCAACATCACCCTTGATTTCAAGTTCTACTAGAGATATAGTAATAAAAACTGCATGGTATTGGCATAAAAACAGACAGCTGGATCAATGGAATTGAATTGAAGACACACACACCTATGGGTAGCTGATTTTTGACAAAGAATCCAAAATTATACAATGAAAAAAAGGAAAGCATCTTCAATAAATGGTGCTTGTCCAAATGGATGATGGCATGTAGAAGAATTCAAATAGATCCATATCTATCACCTTGCACAAAACTCAAGTCCAAGTACATCAAAGCCTTCAACCTAAATCCAGTTACACTGAATCTGATAGACAAGAAAGTGGGAAATAGCACAGGCATTATGACTGACAATAAATGGGACCTCATGAAATTGAAAAGTTTCTGTAAGGCAAACGACACCATCAATAGCACAAAATGGCAGCCTACATAATAGGAAAAGATCTTCACCAACCCCACATCTGACAGAGGGCCGATTTCCAAAATAAAAAGAACTCAAGAAATTAGGTTTCAACAAACTAAATAATGCAATTAAAAATGGAGTACAGATCTAAATACAGAATTCTCAACAGAAGAATTTCAAATGGCCAATAAACACTTAAGATGTTCAGCATCCTTAGTCATCAGGAAAGTGCAAATTAAAATAGCTTTGAGATTCTATCTTACCCTATCAACTTATCAGAATACCTGAAAGCTCTAGAACAAAAAAGAAGCAAACTCACCCAGGAAGAGTAGATGCCAGGAAATAATTAAAGTGGGTGCTGAAGTCAATAAAATAGAAACAAGGAGAACAACACAAAGAATCAATGAGACAAAGAGTTGGCTCTTTGAGAAAATCAACAAGATAGACAAAACCTTATCCAAACTAATAGGTAGATAGAGAGAGAATATCCAAATTAACAAAATCAGAAATGAAAAGGGGGAGCATAACAGACACTGAGGAAATCCAGAGAATCATCAGATCATATTTAAAAAACCTGTACTCTACAATATTGGAAAATTTAGAGGAAATGGACAATTTTCTGGATAGGTACCACATACCAAAGTTAATTTAAGGCCAGATTAAAAAATTAAGTAGACTTATAACACCTAAGGAAATAGAAGCAGTCATTAAAAGTCTCCCAACAGAAGAAGAAGAAGAAGAAGAAGAAGAAGAAGAAGAAGAAGAAGAAGAAGAAGAAGAAGAAGAAGAAGAAGAAGAAGAAAGGCCAGGACCAGATGGCTTCAGCACAGAATTCTACCAGAATTTCAAAACCAATAATCCTCAAATTGTTCCACACAATAGAAACAGACAGAACATTGCAAAACTCCTTCTATGAGGCTACAATTACTCTGATACACAAACCACACAAAGATGTAACAAAGAAAGAGAATTACAGAATCATCACACACAGGAATATTGATGCAAAAATACTCAATAAAATGCTAGCAAATTGAATCCAAGAACACATAAAAAAAAAAATCATCCACCATGACCAAGTAGGCTTCATCCCAGAGATGCAGGAATGGTTCAACATATGAAAAAATAGATCAATGTAACCCACCATATAAACAAACTGAAAGAAAAAAAACACATGATCATTTCATTAGATGATGAAAAGGCCTTCAAAAAATCCAACACCCCTTCATGATAAAGGTCTTGGAAAGAATATAGATGCAAGGAACATACCTAAACATAATTAAAGCAATTTACAGCATGCCAACAGCCAACATCAAATTAAATGGAGAGAAACCCAAAGTGATTCCACTAAAATCAGGAACAAGCAAGACTGCACACTCTCTCCATATCTATTCAATATAGTACTCAAAGTTATAGCTAGAGCAATAAGACAACAAAAGGAGATCAAGGAGATACAAATTGGAAAGGAAGAAGTCAAACTATCACTATTCAAAGCTGATACAATATTACACATAAGTTACCAAAAACTCTATCCAAGAACTCCTACAGCTGATAAATACATTAGGTAATATGGCAGGATACAACATAATAAAAAGGGCAATCTTACCAATAGCAATCTACAGATTCAATGCAACTCCCATCAAAATTGCAACACAATTCTTCTCAGACTTTGAAAGAAAAATACTCACTCAATACTCAACTCAATATTCAACAATACTCAACACTCAATGTCAACAATACTAAAAATTCAACTTAATATAGAAAAATAAAAACATGGAATAACTAAAACAATCATGTGCAATAAAGGAACTGCTGGAGGCATCACAATCCCTGACATCAAACTCTAGTATAAAGCCATAGTAATAAAAACAAGCTTTGTATTGGCATAAAAACAGAGAATTCATCTATGGAATTGAATTGAAAACCCTGATATTAATCCACACACCAATAAAGAAGCCAAAATGGTAAATGGAAAAAGGAAAGCATTTTCAACAAATAGTGCTGGCATAACTGGATGTCAACGTGTAGAAGAATGCAAATAGATCCATATCTATTGCCATGTGCATTCCTTTCCTAAGGATTAATGTATTTTCTGGGTATATCTCTCTGGATCACCCTCACCTGTATGCACTGTTCCCCACAGCTCCTCATTTTCCCCCAGACAACATCATCATGAAGCATCCCATGAAGAGGATGCTATTTGTGTCTGTTGGATGCATGTGTCTGTTGGAACCACAGGGCACTGACAAATTCTAGCCTCATACATCACAGGGCCATCAGGAGTGGCACTGATAATGCAGTATATGAGTACATCATCATGACACTGTCACCTTATGATGGATTCGTCAACAAACAAGGCTGTCAGAAAAGAGAAAGAGAAGAAGACTTAAGAGGAAGGGGATATTCTTGGTGGCCAGAAGGGGCTCCAGAGAAAAGGAAATAAGGCAGAGAACCACAGTGAATGAATTGTCAGTCTGGAGCTCTAGAGCCAGAGGTTTAGTCACAACTCATCCAAACAGACCCTCCTGGTGCATTTTCTTTATCTACAAGCTAGATGTGTTAACCTAAATCATTAAAAGTGCATCATAAAAAGTGTCCCATAAAACACCATCTTGTAAGACATTATGGAAATTTTGAGTGTGGCATCTTTATGCCAATCTATTCACTCTGGAACCTATAAACACCAAAATATGCTAGTATTAATGTGATCTCCTCAATAAATAGAGTGGGCTTCCCTCAAACTTACTTATTTCTATGCAGTGTGTATTAGCCCAGTCATGGATGGTACTGCTGGATTTGATGAACTACAAGGTTCATTTTCATTGCCATAAATGTGGAGGTATTAGTATGGGCTTTGGGACCAGAAGACTTGGGTGAGTTTGGCAAGTTTAAAAGAGTTTTGTCTTTCTATAAAACACACACACACACACACACACACACACACACACACACACACACACACACACACACACACATTCTTTCTAAGGGAGAAAATCTCCAATCAAGTCTCACTAGAAGGACTGCATAAAAGAGTCTGTGAATTACTACCTTGTCTGAGTGCAATTTTTAGTAGCTGATATGGCTTATAGTTATTGATAACAGGAGCCAGTGTTTATTAAGCTGTTTTGCTTTTGCATTAATGATAATGATCTTATTTGATCCTCAAAATCACCCCCACAATGTAAGCATTGCTGAACTTATTCTCAACATATATAATAGATAAGCTCAGAGAGACCAAATGTCTTACAGAAGTCTGGGTGCATGTCTTACCTCAAACTTCTTTTGAACTACAAAGTCTATTGTCCAATTTTAAGGTGGTGAAACTCTTGAAAACTGTTTTTTTTCTTGAAAGTTTTGCTCTGAAAGTACATGGAAATACAAGGGATCTGTGTCACCATGCTCCAGTGACATTATTACAATGTCTTCGAATATCAGCTTCAGTAAATTCTCCATAGTTTTCATACCTGGCATTGAATACTAATGACTTTGAAGGCAGAGCATACTATAGTAGCTGGGAAAATCCTATTACAGTTTTCAAGCCCTTCATCTTGCTTCAGACTTCTATATCCAACCCATTTGTTCTTACATGGAACAAGATATTGTTTCCCCCACCTTTAATGATAGCAAAAAAACCCATACCCTCTAGGTTGTGATTACATGTCCATAAAGGATAGGAGAGGCAGAATGCTGTGACCTGAAGAAATATCATAGAACCTGGAGTTGTAATAGCTAGCTAATTGACTCTTGTTAACCCATTCTGTAACTGAGGGGCAAAACATGTTGCATTTCTTAAGAGTCTCGGGTCATTTCTACTTCCAAAAATCTAAAGAGCAAATTTCTAAGGTAGACACAACTGAATTTCCTTCCACTTCTGCAGTTTGTGACTCACAGAACATCCAAGTTTAGAATCACCTCACTGACAAAGATCCAGATGCAAACAAAGGATGTGGAAACACCCCTGAAGTAGTCCACCCTTCCACAGCCACAGGCACACACAAAGTGAAAATGCTAGCACAACAGATTTGTATATTCACCCTGGTAATGGCAAGATTTAATTTCAGCAGAGAGCTTCCACATCACATAATGGTAGATCATTGAACTGCATTTTACTTCCCCTAGCAAATAAACTACATAGGAAAAGATTGAAAAGAACATACATTGTTTTATTGTCTTGTGAAATTGCTGGGTTTCAAGCCAATAGAATGCCTTAATGCTCACGTTCTCGAGGGTGATACAAAGTGCAGAGTGTCTCTGTTTGTGAAGCTAAATTTAATAAACTGAGTAATCCCTTGGCAGGACCTGGGATTTTTCTAATATCCTGATGGTATCAAGGGAGAGGGCCTTGATATGTGAAAAATGGCATAAGACCTTACAAGTGGGACTTACTGGAAACAATTGCCCTTTAATTGAGGTATCTGGTCCTCACCTGTTGTGTATCTATAAGCCACTGGGTGCTGTCCACATTTTGGTGATGAACCAGAGGTTTTTAAATGCAGGACCATCCAATGCATTCGTAGCACACAAGGACCATTGTTCATTTGCACACAGAAAGACATGTTTATTTTATACCTACAGGGAATTTAGAATACACGATGGCAGTATTGATGCTATAGCATCTTACATCAGGGAAGCACAATCTTATCAGCATCATTTCTATTACTTTGGATCACTTATAACGACAGGTGTTTTGAAAGATATACAATATTTGTATGTGTGAGTTCTATAGTGACACCTCTAGAGAAAACATTACATGAGCTAGGTAAATTTTCCTAGGAACAGACTGGGTGGGGAGAGCCTTGTGATTTATTAAGAGTGCTTTCAAGAAAGGGGGAATGAGGGATGGAGGAATAGTTCAGTAGGTAGAGAGCTCTCCCAGCATGCACCAAGTCCTGGGTTTGATCCCAGCACCACATAAACTGGGCATGTTGACACATGCCAGTAATTCCAGCACTCAGAAAGAGAGTAAGGAGGATCAGAAGTTCAAAGTCATCTTTATCTACATATAAATTTCAAGTCCAGCTTGGGCTATCTGAGACCTTGTCTCATAAAACAAAAAAGCAGAGAGTGAGAAAAGCATGTGTGAGGAATGAAAAAAAAAACTAGACAGGAGCACATATTCATCACACATGAGGTATTGGGTATTATTCCTTGCACCAAATCATGAATGAATGAATGAATGAATGAGTGAATGAATGAATGAATGAATGAATGAATACATAAATAAAAAAACAAGAATGAAGAGAACCATTTAATTCTATGGAAGAAATTTAAAGCACAAATTCTATCACAAAGTGTCTCCACTGTGAGACCCCAGATGAACCTTTTGGTGTCCCTGTGAGTTTGTCAATGAGTGTCAACATCTCTCAGGAAGGAAGGAGGTGAGTTCCAGTTGAAGACTTCCACTAGACACATGAATGTGTTTACAGAAGGATGCAGAGCATTATGACAAGCCAGCAGTCACAGGGTCTGGGATTGAGATGCATCCATGTGGTAGAAGGACAAACTGAACAAAGCTTTAACAATATACTACACTGTAGGAATTTCACACAGATCCATTGTCTTCTGTCTTGTTCCAGTCAATGCTGTTCCAAAACTTTATGATTCAAAAGAAGAGCAATCATTTCATTTCACACTAATGGTTCTACAGTGTGAGTTGGGATCCGCAAGTGTGGCTTATTTTTGCTCCATGCAGCCTCAGGTGAGATTGTTCAAGCTATAGGATCTACTTCAAGGATGTCTCATCCACACCATTGGCAAACAAACTAGCATTGGATGTCAGTGAGACCTTTTCCAGGGCTGAGGTCCTGAGTTCCTGCCTTGAGGGGGAGGGGTCTCTCTGTGCAGTCTGGGCTTCTTTAAAACATTTTGTCTTGGTTCCAAGGCATAGAGTCCTTGCCACTCATGATCTTGGAACTGTGATAACAGTCCTTGGGCTGTTGTCCACTCACTAAGAAAATAAATCATGTAGGGATTAAGTCAAGATACTGCCTCTCCATGCAAGAGGACAACAATCCTTAGAGAAGTTACAGGTTAGAAAATGTTCCTGCAGCCCTTTGAGGCAAATGCCACTTAGGGGCACACATCTGTCCACCAGCTTCTGTGACCTTATCTTGATGGCTTGTGTTTGTAACCCTCACGTTTGATTCTAAAACTTTGCCCTTAGGTCCATGTTTTAGGTACATGTTCCTCCAAGTGGTGATGCTATCTGTGGATACTATGGATGTTTTTCAAGATGGATCCTGGCTGGCAGAGGCCAATCATTGAGGATAAGCCTGTGACGATTCCAGCCCATTCTTTCTTTCCTGTATCTTACACTTCTATCACCATGAATGGAGCATGTCCACCCAGTCTTCCCTCATATTATGCACTAAAACCCTCTGAACTGTGAGCCAGAATTAATCTTAATGGCCACAACTGCTACTGAATTTTGCCACAGCAGTGAAAAAAGTAATTAATGCACTCTTTTTGGGGAACTGCAAAGAGACCCAAAAAAGTCCACGAAGGGAAGGTAATTCCCCATCTGACAGAGAAGAATAAAAATCCTTGCTGTAGGTAGACTCAAACCCAGAGAGATGGTCTTTAGTTCTGAGAGTCCCTCCAGCCCTGTCTTATTTCACTTTGTCCTATGTCAGTTTCTCTGAGAATCCCCTTCACTGGTCACATTTGAATCATTGCAGGATCAGCTCTTGGGAGCTGCACCTAAGACAACTAACTGATCTCTCAGCTAGACAACACTTACCCTCCTTGAAGCTTATTGAACATTCAGACAAGTGTCTTCTAGCACACTCTTGTGTTCTATTGTCTCCCAAAATTTGTCACCATCATTCATCTGTGAACTGTGAACACTTTTCTTAAAAGTGTGAGTGTGATGTCTTGAGACAAGGAATCGGTTTCATACAACTTGAAGAGGAGTCATGAACATAATATGCCAAAGAGGTATCACCTGAAAATCCAGGCTGAGTGGGACCTCAGCCCTGAATCCATATGACATATCTATCCCCCTCAAAGGACAAAAAAAACCCTTTCCATAACAAAGAGACAAAATTCCTCTGCCACACACTCCTGCTGCCATGTTCTGCCCATGCAAATGAAGCAACCATGGGACCATGGACTGAACCTTGTGCCACTGAATCAAAATTAATCCTCCTATGGGGCTTGGGATGTAAGTCAGTTTGTGGAGTGTCTGGATTCCATCTACACTGGGCATGGTGGTGTACATCTGTGATCTCAGTGCTCAGACATAGAGACAAGAGAATCCAAAGTCCAGGAGCATGTTTATCTACAAATCAACATCAAGGAACAGCCTGGCCTACATATGTCGTAGTCTCAAAAATCAAACAAACAAATAAATAAAACTGTCTTCCTTTAAATAAAAAATTTTAACCATCCATAAGGTCACTCTTCTGTGAATTGTAGAATATAGCTGGGCTTGAATTTGACTATCCAATTGGCCCCAATGTTCTCAGCGTCTTTGTTCTGCCAAGAGGGCTTCTAAGAGTTTGGATTTGTGAATTATTCTATTTAAGGATGTATTTGATTTTAATTATATGTTTGTGTGGATATGTCTGTATGAGTACAGTGCCCAAGGAGGCCAGAGATAGAGTTATAGGCAGTTGTGAACTTCCCAGAGTGGCTGCTGTGAACTGAACTTGGCCCTCGACAAGAGTAATAACCACTCTGAAGGCCTTCTCTCCAGCTCCTTGTGAACTATATTCTTTTTTAATAGGAAGTTTTCTTTGTAATAGTGTGTTCTTTGTATTATGGTAAATAATAAATTAATAATAGCAAAGAACCTAAACATAGCCAGCCTCCCTCAGCCAAAGTCTTCGGAGAGGTTCTTCACAGGTCCAATGACACAGAAAGAAGGCTGGTTTCCAAAGGGGGTTGAATGAGAAGTTACTGGAAAGGGATCAAGGCCTCAGTGAAATACAGAAAATAATGAATTTTTCTGCCAAGGGAAACCACGTTTTTCCTTTTTGATTTTTTGGCTGGCCAGCCTGCTCACTGCTCGCTTTGCCCAGGCTCCTCCTTGACAGTGATGGAGAATGGCATGCCCTAGCGAGATGCCTCCACTCACTGTCAGCCTCCCAATCTGAAAAATTAAAGTTTTAGATCCAGAAATTGCTGTTTTCAGAAGTGAAATGGCTGGAACATTGTGCCTTTGACAAAGAAAAGAACCTCAAATAAATCTCAGGAGAAAATTGACAGAACTTTCCAAGTTATTATGAGCTCAGATATCAGGGACAGATAGACATGGGTTTGATCCCAGCTCCTGTAATCTACTATCAACATCATCAAAACTCTGGGTGTCTCAGTTTCTTCATCTACAGAACAGGTATTTGCTGAACTGTTGTAGAGATGAATAAAAAACTAAACATTCCCAGATTTTGGCCTGGTTCTTTGTTGTGGATCTCTGCCTCTGCTTCATCAATTACTGGATGAGGGCTCTATGATAATAATTGGGATATTCATCAATCTGATTACAGGGGTCAGCCAGTTCAGGCATCTTCTCTACTATTGCTAGGAGGCTTAGTTAGGGTCCTCCTTGTGGATTCTTGGGCGTCACCCTAGCACTAGGTTTCTCCCTAAGCCCATAGTGACTCTCTCTATTGACATATCATTTTTGTGGGTTCTGCTGCCCTGCTCAGGGACACCTGAACCCCGGGGACTGCTCACAAACTCAACGGGATCCAACACACCCAGAGACAGCAAGGCCCCACTACCAGTCTTGCCTCCATCTATGAGAAGAGGATAGACATCAGAGTATTGGAACTGTTTGCATCTACCAGAAGGGAACCTTGGTCTAGTACCCACCAGGAGAGGAAGAGACTCCTGCTACATCCACTGGAGGAAAGAAAACAATATAAAAGCACATTCAACAACAGAAAAACCAATATGACACCACCAGAGATTAGGGGCCCTACACCAGCAAGACCTGAACATCACAATGCAGACGAAGTAGAAGAGAATGACATTAAAAACATCTTCATGAAAATGATAGAAGACCTCAAAGAGGATATGAGAAAATCCCTTAAAGAAATGGAAGAAAAAACAAACCAAAAAATACAAGATATTAACAAATCTCTCAAAGGAACAGTTCAAGAACTAAAAACTGAAATAGAGACAATGAAGAAAGCACAATCTGAGGGAATGCTGGAAATAGAAAAGCTGGGTAAACCATCAGGAGCTAAAGATGCAAGCATAACCAACAGAATACAAGAGATGGAAGAGAGAATCTCAGAAGTTGAAGATACACTAGGAGAAATAGAATCATCAACCAAAGAAAATAGGTCCAACAAATCCCTAACAGAAAATATCCAGGAAATATGGGATACTGTGAAAAGACCAAACCTAAGAATAATAGGTATAGAAGAAGGTGAAGAAATCCAACTCAAAGGCACAGAAAACATATTCAACAAAATCATAGAAGAAAACTTTCCCAACCTAAAGAAAGACATGCCAATGAAAGTACAAGAAGCATACAAAACACCAAACAGACTGGACCAAAAAAAAAAAAAAAAGTCTCCTCGCCACATAATAATCAAAACCAAAAACATACAGAATAAAGAGAAAATGTTAAGAGCAGAAAAAAAAAAGGTCAAGTAACATATAAAGGCAAACCTATCAGAATTACACCTGACTTTTCCATGGAAACTCTGAAAGCCAGAAGGCCCTAGATAGATATTCTACCTACACAAAAAGACCATGGATGCCAGCCTAGACTACTATACCCAGCAATGCTTTCAATCACTATAAATGGAGAAAACAAGACATTCCATGACAAAACCAGATTCAAACAATACATAACCACTAATCCAGCCCTACAGAAAGTACTGGAAGGAAAATTCCAACCTAAGGAAGTTAACTACACTCACAAAAACATAGGCAATAGATAATCCTACTTTACTAAAGCTAAAAATGCAGGTTAAATCCACACACAATACTACTACCAACAACAAATAAAAAACAAACAAGAATAAGCCTTCAATGGTCCTTAATTTCTCTCAATATTAATGGTCTTAACTCGCCTATAAAAAGACACAGGCTAACAGAATGGATACCAAGACAGAATCCAACCTTCTGCTGCATACAAGAAACACACCTCAACTTCAAAGACAGACATTACCTCAGATTAAAGGGATGGGATAAGACATTCCAATCAAATGGACCCAAGAAACAAGCTGGGGTAGCTATCCTAGCATCTAACATATTAGACTTCAAACTAAAATCAATCAAGAGATGAAGAAGGTCATTTCATTTTCATCACAGGAAAAATCCATCAGGAAGAAGTCTCAATTCTAAATATCTATGCCCCAAATACAAAGGCACTCACATTTGTAAAAGAAACATTATTAAAACTCAAATCACAAATAAGACCTCACACAGTTATAGTGAGAGACTTCAACACCCCACTCTCACCACTGGATAGGACCACCAGACAGAAACTTAACAAAGAGACAAAGGAACTACAGAAGTTATGACCCATTGGGATTAACAGACATCTATAGAACATTTCATCCAAACACAAAAGAATATACCTTCTTCTCTGCTCGACATGGAACCTTCTCTAAAATTGACCACATACTTGGCAACATAGCAAACCTCAACAGGGACAAAAAAGTTAAAATAACCCCCTGGATCTTATCAGACCACCATGATTTAAAGTTAGAATTCAACAACAACACAAATTGCAGAAACCCTACAAACTCATGTAAATTAAATAACACCCAATTGCACAATTCCTGGGTTGAGGAAAAAATAAAAAAAGAAATTAAGATTTCCTAGAATTCAATGAGAATGTGGATACTACATACCCAAACTTAAGGGACACTTTGAAAGCAGTGGTAAGAGGAAAGTTCATAGCGCTAAGTGCCCACATGAAGAAACAGGAGAATAGTCACACTAGAGAATTAACAGCACAACTGAAAGCTCTAGAACACAAAGAAGCCAATATACCCCAGAGGAGTAGACGCCAGGAAATAATCAAATTGAGGGCTGAAATCAATAAAGTGGAAACTAGCAGAACAATACAAAGAATCAACATAACAAAGAGTTGGTTCTTCAAGAAAATCAACAAGATAGACAAACCTTTATCCAAACTTACCAAACGGCAGAGAGTGAACATATAAATCAATAAAATCAGAAATGAAAAGGGGGACATAACAACAGACACAGAGGAAATCCACAGAATCATCAGGTCATACTTTGAAAACCTGTACTCCACAAAATTTGAAAATTTAAAGGAAATGGACAATTTTCTAGACAGATTTCACTTTCCAAAATTAAATCAAGAACAGATAAGCCACTTAAATAGACCTATAATCCCCCAAAGAAATAGAAGCAGTCATCAAAAGTCTTCTAACCAAAAAAAGGCCAGGGCCAAATGGATTCACTGCAGAATTCTACCAGAAATTCAAGGAACAGTTAATACCAATTCTCCTCAAAGTATTCCACACAATAGAAACAGAAGGGTCATTGCCAAACTCTTTTTATGAGGCTTCAATAACATTGATACCCAAGCCACACAAAGACACAACTAAGAAAGATAACTACAGACCAATATCCCTCATGAACATTGATGCAAAAAATACTCAGTAAAATACTGGCAAATCGAATCCAAGAACACATCAGAGAAATCATCCACCATTATCAAGTAAGCTTCATTCCAGGGATGCAAGGATGGTTCAACAAGCAAAAATCCATCAATATAATCCAACATATAAACAAACAGAAAGAAAAACACATGATTATCTCACTAGATCCTGAAAAAGCCTTTGACAAAATCCAACACCCCTCATGATAAAGGTCTTGGAGAGATCAGGGATAACAGGAACATACTTTAACATAATAAAAACAATATCCAGCAAGCCGATAGCCAACATCAAATTAAATGGAGAGAAACTCAACACAATTCCTCTAAAATTTGGGACAAGACAAGGCTGTCTACTCTCCCCATACCTCTTCAATATTGTCCTTGAAGTTCTAGCTAGAACAAATAGACAACAAAAGGAGATCAAGGGGATACAAACTGGAAAGGAAGAAGTCAAACTTTCACTATTTGCAGATGATAAGATAGTCTACATAAGTGACCCGAAAAACTCTACCAGGGAACTCCTACAGCTGATAAACACCTTCAGCAAAGTGGCAGGATACAAGATTAACTCGAAAAAAAAAATATGTAGCCCTACTATATACAGATGATACATTCTTGGAGAAAGAAATCAGAAAAAAATCACCCTTTACAATTGCCACAAACAACATAAAATACCTTGGGGTAATGCTAACCAAAAAAGTGAAAGGCATGTACTGTAAGAATTTTTGAGTCTCTAAAGGAAGAAATTAAAAAAGATAGTAGAAAATGGAAGGATCTCCCATGTTCTTGGATAGGTAGGATCAATAGAGTAAAAATGGCAATCTTGCCAAAAGCAATCTACAGATTCAATGCAATCCCCATCAAAATCCCAGCACAATTCTTCACAGGCCTTGCAAAAACAATTTTCAACTTTATATGGAAAAACAAAAGACCCAGGATAGCCAAAGCAACCCTGGAGGGCTTTAATAAAGGAACCTCTGGAGGGCATCACCATTCCTCACTTCAAACACTACTACAGAGCTATAGTCCTGAAAACAGCTTGGTATTGACACAAAAATTGACAGGTAGACCAAGGGTATGGAGTTGAAAACCTTGATATTAACCCACACACCTATGAACACCTGATTTTTGACGAAGAAGCTAAAGATATACAATGGAATAAAGAAAGCATCTTCAACAAATTGTACTGGCATAACTGGATGCTGGCATGTAGAAGACTGCAGATAGATCCATGCACAAAAACTGAAGTCTAAATGGATCAAAGACCTCAACATAAATACAGCCACACTGAACCTACTACAAGACAAAGTGGGAAATGCCCTTGAATTAATTGGTACAGGAGACTACTTCCTGGACATTACACCAGTAGCACAGACATTGAGATCAACAATTGATAAATGGGACCTCCTGAAACTGAGAAGCTTCTGTAAGGCAAAGGACACAGTCAGCAAGACAAAATGGCAGCCCACAGACTGGGAAAAGATATTCACCAACCGCCGCACATCTGACAGATGGCTTATTTCCAAACTATACAAAGAACTCAAGAAGCTAGTCTCCAAAACACCAAACAATCCAATTAAAAAGTGGGGTGCAGAACTAAATAGACAATTCTCAAGAGAGGAATCTAAAATGGCTGAAAGACACATAAGAAAGTGTTCAACATCCTTAGCCATCAGGGAAATGCAAATCAAAACAACTCTGAGAGGGGGAGGGCCTAGGCCTGGCCCAGGATGATGTGTGGAATTTGGGGAGCCCCTGTGGAGGGCTCTACCCTCTATGGGGAGTGGAGGAGGGATGGGGATGGTGGGGGAGGGGGGAGGAGGGAGAGGGAGAAGGGATTGACATGTGAAATTATAATTTGTAAAAATTAAATAAAAAATTAAAAAAAACAACTCTGAGATACCATCTTACTCCTGTCAGATTGGCTAAAATCAAAAACACCAATGACTGGAGAGTTTGTGGAGAAAGAGGAACACTCCTCCATTGCTGGAGGGAGTGCCAACTCGTACAGCTTCTTTGGAAATCAGTATGGCGATTCCTCAAGAAAATGGGAATCAGTCTACCACAAGATCCGCAATTCCACTCCTAGGCATATACCAAAAGAAGCACATTCATACAACAAGGACATCTGTTCAACGACGTTCATAGCAGCATTATTTGTAATAGCCAGACCCTGCGAGCATCCTAGATGCCCCCCTACTGAAGAATGAATAGAGAAAATGTGGTACTACACTATGAAGTACTACTCAGCAGAAAAAACAAAAAACAAAAAACAAAAAAACAATGGAATATTGAAATTCGCAGGTGAATGGATGGAACTAGAAGAAACCATTCTGAGCGAGGTAACCCAATCACAAAAAGACAAACATAATATTTACTCACTCATATGTGGATTTTAGACATAGAGCAAAGGATTACCAGCCTACAATCCACACTGCCAGAGAAGCTGGTAAACAAGGAAGACCCTAAGAGAGACATACATGGTCCCCTGGAGAAGGGGAATGGGACAAGATCTCCTGAGCAAATTGGGAACATGTGGGGGTAGGGAGGAGGAAGCTAGGAGAATGAGAATGGGAGAAGAGGAGGGGTGAGAAGGACATGAGGGAGCAGGAAGTTTGAGTTGGGGAAGAATAGAGAAGAGCAAGATAAGAGATACCATAATACAGGGAGCCATTATAGGTTTAAAGAGAAATCAGGTGCTAGGGAAATGTCTGTAGATCTACAAAGATGACACCAAGTAACAATCGAAGCTACAGAAGAGAGTCTACCTTAAATGCCCTCCCCTGATAATGAGATTAATGACTAACTTATTTGTTGTCCTATAGCCTTTACCCAGAAGCTGGTGGAAGTGGAAGCAGACACCCACAGCTAAACATTGAACTGAACTGGACTCCAGTTGCAGAGAAGGAGTGATGAGCAAAGGGGTCAAGACCAGGCTGGTGAAACCTACAGAAACAGCTAATCTGAACAAGGGGGAACTCTTGGCTCCCAGACTGATAGCTGGGAAATCAGCATGGGACTGATCCAGACCCTATGAATGTGGGTGTCAGTGAAGAGACCTCTAAAATCTATGGGGCCTTTTATAGTAGATCAGTACTTATCCCTAGCATAAGAATAGACTTTGGGAGCCCATTCCACATAGAGGGATACTCCCTGAGCCTAGACAAAGGGGGTGGGCCTAGGCCCTATCCCAAAGGACATGACAGACTCTGAAGACCCCTTATGGAAGCCTCACCCGCCCTGGAGAGCAGAAAGGGTATGGGATAGTTAGGGTGTTAATTGGAGGGGGTACAGGGGGAAGGACAGGCAGAGAGAACTGGTATTGTCATGTAAAGTAATCTTGTTTCTAATTTAAATAAAAATGAAAAGAAAGAAAAAAAGATATCATTTTCATTGCTCTTCCACTGTATCCCTCCCTACCTAGGCCATCTAGTTCCCTCCTGTTCTCATGCCCCTTCCCCTGCCCTTTGCAACCCTCCCACCCCCAGTTTGCCCTGTAGATATCATCTAATTTCTCCAGGAGAAGAGAGGGAGGAGGGAACATATGAGCAAGTGAGGTCAAGATCATGATGGAGAAATCTACAAAGATAGATGAACCAAGCCTGTGGAAACTCATTAACTCTACACCAACAGCTGAGGGGACTCCAAGGGATGGAACTAGGCCCTGCGTATATGGGAGACAGTTGTGAAGTTTGAACTATCAGAGGGGCCCCTGGTGGTAGGACCATGATGCAAACCTAGTACATGAGCTAGCTTATTGGAGCCCATTCCTTAGTGTGAGATGCTATGCTCAGTGGCAGTGGGACCATGATGTCATCCTGGTACATGAGCTAGCGAGTTGGAGCCCATTCCCTATGGTGGGATGCTTTTCTTAGTCTGAATGCATGGGAGAGGGATTGGGCCCTGCCTCAACCTATTGAGCCAGACTGTGTTGACTCTTCATGGGAACCCTTACCCATGAGGAGGAGTGGACAGGGGGTGGTCTAGGGAGAGGTGAGGGGGTGGGAGGAGGTGAAGTGGGTGGGAAGAGGGTGGGGGGAGAGAACTGTGGTTGAAATGTAAAATGAAATAAAAAAAAAACTGCATATTGGGGCCAGTAAGATGGCTCACCAAGTAAAGTCACCTGCTGCCAAGCTTGGTGACCTGAGCTTTGTGCCAGGATGAAAGCACACAATGGAAGCAGAGAACTAACTCTTGAAGGGTAGCCTCTGCTCTTCACATGCATGCTTTAGTGTCTCTCTCTCTCTCTCTCTCTCTCTCTCTCTCTCTCTCTCTCTCTCTCTCTCAAGTTGAAATTGCAAGGAGACTGATGCCAGTGAAAAAATGATAGCCATACTTCGTAGTTTCTGTGACACATTGCCAAATACTGTCTTCTGCACCCACATTCTTCTGCATCCAGTATCTAACATGCTCCTCTCCACCACCCCACATGGGAGGCATAACTACCAGGCAAAGTGGCTTGCCCAAGGTCACATAGCTCCTAGTGGGATACTTCTGTCTGTGACTCTGTGTCTGGTCTCTGGCTCACCTTACTTATCTGCCTCCCAACATTGTCTGAGTATTTAATAGCAGACAATTCTCCCATAGCTGGTTGATTCTAGGGCAGATAAGTAATAACCCAGCAGGTCCTACCAGGCATTGCTGAGTTTAAGGTGTTGAAGCATTAAGAGTTTGAAGGAGAGAGGCAACTGTTCTCCCCACTGCCACTCCTGGAGCCTGACACATTCCTGTGCTCACAGATGTTACCATTAACGTCCTTTCCCCCAGAAGATTCAGGCAGGGGGTCTGGGTGAATCCATCATGGCCCTGAACATAATGTTGATGAATGGTCTCATTAACCTGGCAGCCTGTACCATGTCAACAGCAGCCCCAGTCCCTTGTGTGATGCCTGGCTCAGCAATCTCATTCTTCTCCCATTCCATGATGCACAAATACACACACACACACACACACACACACACACACACACTCACACACATGCGTGTGCATGGCCTCTAGCTCCACAGTTGTACAATGCTCCCTTACACTCCATGCCCTATGTAATTTTTCTCTTCTCCCACAAACATGGTAGCTAGCTAATATCAGTGTCACTCCTACAGACAGAGATAGTGAGTCTCCCAAGAATTGGATAATTTATCCAAGTTCCAAGGGACTTCAAAACAATTGTGGCTGGCCCCCAAAGCCCTTGTCCTATCTCCAACTGCACTTGCTTTCCTAGACTTTTAACAGTGTGCAAAGCCCTTTTCATACATTTTTTTTCATTCCATCATCCAACCAACCCTATGGGGTAACCTTTATAAGCAACTTGACAGATGGATTTTAAATGTGTGTGTAAGAATAAAACTCAAACAACAGCAATTTTGGAAGAAAAAGATTGAGAGCAGGGGAAAGAGCAGAGAGGCTAACTCACCCAACCAGACATCAGGATGTCCTGAAAACCATTGTTATCCACGCACTGTGATAAAATGTCAAGTAGGGCAGTGGAACAGAAGAGACAGCATGGAGTGGGAGGGGCTCAAGGGAGGAACAGAGGAGAGAGAGACAGAGAGAAGTGAAATAGAATCACAAACCTGAGGAGAACATAACAGGTTATTTAATAAACATTGTGGATATTTGTAATGTCTTACCGATGTTTATGGTAAAATAAGATTCAATCTCTACCTCACACTATACCCAAAAGTAATTCAAAGGTTAAGTTTTCAGTATTTAAAAAAAAAAAAAAAAAGCTGTTGGGTTTAAAAGAAAAGTCTGAGTAGCACTGATACCTCAGAGTACAACGAAGAATGATTACATGGAAGCTCAAAAGCACAAACTTGGAGGAGCTTTAACAAATTTGCTTATTTTTGACAAATGTCATATCTTCTCGTAAATGTGTGACAAACAAATAGAATATTAGAAAAACCATGCAACATCCCAGAAGAAGACCACTTGACTAGAATGTGTGCAACAAGAAGTTTCAATGTCTAGTATTTTGTGTGATGAAAATTAATTACATGTACTTGGAAATCTCTGTATTAATGGGACATGAAGAAACACACCTCTCTGTATATCACTGTCAGTAATTTAGAGTCCACCAGATATTGTGTGTATAATTACATAGACTGCAATGCCTGTGATCAGCACACCAATGCTTTTACAAATAGGTTAGTCCACTCCTTGTTGCTATAATAAAATGCCTGGGATAGTTAACTTATAAGGAATAAGGGATGCCACGCTGTGGTAGCACATGCCTTTAATCCCAGCACTTGGGAGCCAGAAGCAGGCAATCTCTATAAATTTGAGGCTAGCCTTGTCTACAGAGAGAGTTCCAGGACAGGCTCCAAAGCTACACAGAGAAACCCCATCTCAAAAAAAAAAAAAAGAATAAAGGTTTATAGGAAACCTGTAACTGGATTTTCAAATGGTTCTATTGCTTTGGGCCTCCAGAAAAGGAGCATGTGACAGAGCAAACCACTTGTTTCATGAAGCAGAAGATCAGAAGAAAGAGACAGAACCAATGATCTTTTTCAAAAGCACACATCTTGAAAACTAATACCCACATGCCATAGGTTGAGAAACATGACCAAGTTCATTGTGCAATATAAAAGTTAAGGATATGGTAGTATGGGTCCATTTATTGTGATGACATACATAAGATAGTCAACTTTAAAAGAGAAAGGTTTCTTTTGGCTCACTTCTTCAAGGGTTTTACTCCATGGTCCTTATCCCCATTGCCTTTGGATCTGTAGAGAGACAGGATAACACAGTGGGGAACATGTAGTAGAGGATATCTGTTCATCTTGTGACACCTAGACATCAGAGACAGGGAGAGAGAGGCAGTGGTCCCTTCAAGGAAATACCCCCAATGACCTAACAGCATCCCAATTACCTGCACCTCTTAAACCTTTAACTCCCTCCCAATACTACCACCAACTGGGGACCCGGCTTTCCAAGCCTGGGTCTTTAAGAGACACTAAACATTCACATAGTACCAGGGATAAAGAGAAGAAAGGAGATTGTTGGTGGAGAATAGACAAGGAATTTTAAAGCATCATTTCCAAGAGAATGAAAAGAATTAAAAATAATAGAATCAAGAAGTGAAATAAAGAAGTAAGTTCCAAGGCAGAGAAACAGAAGTGTTGAAGGAGTATGAGAGTCAGACCAAAGACTTGGAGACTGGACAGGGGATAAAGAAAAGTTACCAATTCCATTCAGCTTCCTCACTCATTAGTTCACATACATCTCTACCCCAAAGCTAAACTCTAAGACTGGGAACGCATGCTACTTTGGTTTATTCTCCTTATTCTCAACCACTTCCTGACAATATGATCTTAGGTGGAATTTTTACCCCTCTGAGGTTCCAGTTTTCCCTGTTAAGTTCCTATTCCCAGGAGGCATGGCAGCCACTGTAAAATATGACCACAAACACGAGCACAGAATTTGGCATGGAGAGAATACTCAATAAGAGTGGAGAAAATACTTACTCAACAAGAGTGGAGTGAAAACTCTCAATTTCCCTCCTTGTCGATATCACAGCTCACCTGAATAATACCCCTGGAATTCTCCTACAATGGCATTTTATGAGTCTTGGATCTGGAACTCGGGCTTTTTTTCTTGTCGTTCTATGTTGGGAGCCAAATCTCAGGGCTTAGCATGAGATCCTAAGCCATGCTTGGCAGGCCACATAGTCAACCTTTACATAACAGCTCCTTAGAACCTCAGCTCAAGAAAAGAAACAACTTGACCCAGTCCTCCACCCACAGGCTCAGTCACCTAGACAACCCTTCCTGGACCTCTTACTCATAAACTCTTTACGGCTCTTTGTGGCTTCCTAATATCCTGCCTACACTAACACCTGGCTCACAAACAACCCATTCTACCCCTCCCCATATCCTGCTCTGCTGACTATATAAGCTAGCCTGAGAAAAAAAGTAAAGTTTGCCACTTGATCAGAATCCTGTCTTGTGGTCGTTCTTTCTGCGTCTCTTGTCCCAATTCCCTATCCCTGACTCTCTTGCCCCAGGTTGATGTCCTGCAGGTTGGGACAGTTCTATGGGTTTTTGTTTGTTTTGTGGTGGTGGGTGGGTGGGTGTTTATTTTTTCATGTTTATTATTCTCTCATATATTGTGTCTCCACCATAGTTTCTCCTCCCTCCCCTCCCCCAGTATCCTCCCCCAGACCCACCCCTACCTCCTCCCCTCAGAAAAGAGTAGGCCTCCCAGGGACATAAACCAAACATGGCATAATACACTATAACAATACCAGGCACATACCATCATATCAAAGCTGGATGAGGAGACCCAGTAGGAAGAACAGGGTCTCACAAGTGGGCAAAAGAAGCAGAGACAGGCCCTACTCCCACTGTTAGGAATAACACAGAACACCAAGCTACTCTACCACAACATATATGCAGAGGACCTAGGTCAGACTCTTATAGGCTTCCTGATCTCTGCCTCATGAGTCCTGGTCAGTTGGTTCTGTGGGGTGTATTCTCCTGGTGTCCCTGTCTCCCCAGTTCCTCTGGTCCTTCTCTTCCTCCTCCAAAGGACTCCCAAGAACTCTGCCTAATGTTTGGCTGTGGGACTCTGCATCTGCTACCATTAGTTGCTAGATAAAGTCTCTCTGGTCCCCTTGATGACAATTCTGCTAGGCTCCAGTCCCAGAACACTCTACAGACAGGACAAACTGTAGGCCAAAGGTTTGTGCCTGGGTTGTGTAATCTCTCCACTTGAAGTATTGCCCGGTTACAGAAGATGGCCAGTTCAGGCTCATGTCCCCCATTACTAGGAGTCTTTGCTAGCGTTACTCTCCTAGACTCCCTGGAGTTTCCCTTGCACTAGGTTTCCATCTCATCCCCAAAATGACCACCAGGACAGAATTTGAAAAAAAAAATCATCCCAAATAAGGTTACCCAGACCCAGAAAGACAAACATGGAATGTACTCACTTATAAGTGGATATTGGTTATAAAGTAAAAGATAATCATGGTATATGGTCCATGTCCCCCCAATTCCAATTGTTTATCCCAGTATTCTGCCCCTACAGACACACACATTTTATCCCTCCTGTTCCCAATACAACCCAGATCCAGTCCACATGGGAAATCTATTCTATTATCCCTTCCCAGGAAAATCCTATCTTCTGCCCTTAATCCTGCCCTGTTACTTAGCCTCTCTTGGTCTATGGACCATATAGCATGATTATTTTTTTTCAAATCATGTCCATTTGCCTGAAAACAAATGCCATTGTTTCATCAACTGAGTAATACTCTATTGTATCAATAAAGAAGCCAGAAATATACACTGAAAAAAAAAAAAACATCTTCAACAAATGGTGTTGATACAACTGGAGGTCAATATGTAGAAGACAGATCCCTATCACCCTGCACAAAACTCAAGTCCAAGTGAATTAACGACCTCAACAAAAAACTAGATACACTGAACCTGATTGAAGAGAAAGCTGTGGATAGCGTTGAATTATTGGAATAGGAGACAACTTACTGAACAGGACACCAATAGCACAGGCACTAAGATCAACAATTAATAAATAGGACCTCAAGAAACTGAAAAGCTTCTGTAAGGCACAGGACATCATCATTAGGACAAAACAGCAGTACACAGAATGGGAAAAGATTTTCACCAACTCCACATCAGGCAGAGAGCTAATATCCAAAATATATTTTAAAAACTCAAGATACTAGACACCAATAAACTAAGTAATCCAATTAAAAATGAGGTACAGATCTACACAGAGAATTCTCAACAGAAAAAAACAAAATAGATAAGAAACACTTAAAGAAATGTTCAACATCCTTAGCCATCAGGTAAATGCAAATCAAAACAACTTTGAGATTCCATCTTATATTTGTCAGAATGGCTAAGATCAAAAACACAGGTGACATGTCAGGCTGGCAAGGATGTGGAGCAAGGGGAATGCTCCTCCAATGCTGGTAGGAGTGCAGCTGTCTCAGCCTCCCAGGTTCTGGAATAACACACAGCTAATGACTTGCGATGACTAAGTTTTCAAGGTTTACAATAAAGCATCTAGAGATCTGTTGGAGATTTGTCTGAAGTCAAGCTGTTTAGTATAAGATTCAAACACTGCAACACTGCTCTTCCAGACTCTTAATACTCTGCTCCTGACCATGTTGACTGTGAAGGGTAGCAAGCGGGCATCTGAGGACATGTCACAGCAACAGCAGGTGTTTGGGAGCCCAGGATTTGAAGGCAGGCATCACAGGTCTTCCAACTGTCCAATCTCATATCAACTAGTTGATGACTTTGAAGGTTTCTGCCTTTAATGCCCTCTTTGAGCTCTGAAAATAAAAATTGATCAATAACAGAGCTAAGCTTGACAAGGCTGGCAATACATGACCTGTTCTCTGTCATTCTTAAAGAGGCAAAATGGCAGAGTAATGACAAGATTTCTAACAGATCAAACTGCCAAGAAACTCACACATGCAAGAAAGGGGATATTAGCTCTGTGATGAAAGGAGCTGGGATAGAGAGAGAGCTTCACACATCTAGCAACCAAGTCCTGCAGTGTGTGTGAATATTCTTATGATTCTCTGTCCCCAATCTGTAGGTGTCTTCATGAGAAACCCACCAAGACACATGACTCCAGATAGCCCAGTGTCTCCAGTCACTGTCTAATCAAGAAGACACTCTCCACACTCTAGTCAGAACCTCATTATTCTTGTCTATACAATAAGAATATGACTCAATAACAGGAAGACCATGGTCAGTCATTTATCACAAACTCTAGGGACATAATCACCCTTCAAAAAACGGAGGCAGAACAGCAGAGAAGCCAGGAAGCTTGGAGGGGGTAGCCCTTATCACCACAGAGAGGAAAAGCAAGCAGATTGATCGCTGAAACCTCAAAAGCTTGGTAGGATGAGCTATGCAATGCCAGAGCTCTGCCTGTTCCCAGAGGAATAATGACCAAGACCAATCACCTCCACCAAAAGGTCAGCAAGAACTAGCAACACAAGTGTTGGAATCAGTTAACCCTCTCCCCACAGTGTCCCCCAAATCCTAAACCCAAAGTCAACCACAGCCACTTGGCACATCAGCCATAATCCTCTGCCAGGCTGACCTTCACATTCAAATTATCTCGACCCCTCTAAATATAAAGAGTTTGAGGCGATGTCCATTTAGCAAATAGTAGGAGGTTACTGCTTAAAGTCCATGGCCTATTCAGCTTCTGCCTTAGAAATATTTATCCTCTATATTCATATACTAGTACAGCTCTCAGCCTTCATTGGGGAGCTTCTTTTTGCAGTGGACAGTGCTTAATACACAGGCTCATAGGAAACTAGTCAAAATACAGAGAGTGGATAACTGTGGAGTGCTCAGTCCTAAATGAAATGTTTATACCAAGGTTCCTCCCTGAGGAAGCTCAGAGAACACTGTAGATTGTAAGAGCTGAGTGGGGGGTGGTGTTGCAAAATAGTATCTTCTGGATATGGTGAGGCTACTGCACTCATGAAGTCACAGCAGCTATGATTCTCTGAACAAGACCTGTCAAGATCAAACCAGTAAAATTTCCAACATTTCTGGGGGAGGAGCTGACAAGACCAAGGAGTTACAGACAGTTGGAGCCTGTGGGCCTGAGGGGTATCTCTTTTCTTCAGGGGTGTAGCCCCTGGTAGGTCAACCCATGCTCCAATGAATGGCTCTACACCTGAGTGCATGTATGCAGGACTAATTAGGCTCAGTATGTTAAAAGAGAGAGACAGAGAGAGATCACAATGTTGGAAAAAAGATGCAGGTATGAGAGGAATTGAAGTCAGGGAGTCAAGTGTGGATATGATCAAACTATACTGTGTGCATGTATGAAACAAATTCTCAATGACTAAAAACGTATTTGAAGAAGGGATGAGTTACAAGTTCATGCAGATCATAATTTATATCTGCAACCTGAGGCTCCATCCAACCTCATCATTGGGAAGCTTTTGTTTACCGTACAGGAATTCATTGCACAGGGAAGGCCTGCACAGGAAGCTTGGCCCCTGCCTGATAGGATCCACGCAGGCCTGGTAGAAGATTTGACAATTTTTTTTTTTTGAAAACCTGGTCTGTATGCCAGCATCACTTCAACCTGTGAGGAGCTAACTTTGACCTACTCTTTACTATGCACTGGAAGTTAATCTAATGGTTTTCCATTATCCTACTTACTTGGTTGTACATCCTTAAAGGAAACATTCTTCCATTTTATATGTATTGAAGTATATTGTACAAAATACTCATTGTACAAAATAATGTATTTCTTTTTCTTTTTCTTCCTTTCTTTTTTTTGTTTTGGTTTTTCGAGACAGGGTTTCTCTGTGTAGCTTTGGAGCCTATCCTGGCACTCGCTCTGGAGACCACGCTGGCTTCGAACTCACAAAGGTCTGCCTGCCTCTGCCTCCTGAGTGCTGGGATTAAAGGCATGCACCACCAACGCCCGGCCAAAATAATGTATTTCATTATAACATTTTCATACATGTATGGATCATGAACTCTGATCATATTCAACACCTAATAACTCCTTTGTCCCCTTGTCTCCAATCTGTTTTGGTTTTGTTTGGTTAGTTAGTCGGCTGAGGTTTTCAGGAGGAGTGACTTTTTTGGGTTGGGGGAATATTTAGGGAGCTGCTTTTATTTCACTTATCAAAATCTTTCATCTTAGTAGATAAAAAAATCATTCACATTAAATAGACACCCCACAATATTTTTGCCTTTTGGTGGATCATTTCTGGCTTTTGTTTGTTTGTTTTGTTTATTTCCTTTTTAATCAATGTGAAACTGAAACAATGTGATATTTAAAATGAAAGAAAGGAAATATTAGTTGGGGTGGGGGGCATTTTCTTCATCCACTCACCTGCTGATGGCCATCTATGCTTGTTCTTTAGCTTGTCTACTATGAATAGTACACCAAGAAACACTGCTGTGCAGCTATCTCTTCTGTGTGCTCATTTTGATTGCTTCTGGTATCAGGAGTGGTGTAGCAGGATTGTGTAGATGCTCTATTTTAGTAGAAAACACTCTTGCTCTATTTTACAGGCTGGCAAAATGGGAAAGGTTAGTATCTCAGAGGTGAAGCATCTTTAAGGCTGACCAAGCTATCTAGTTGATACTTGTGCTTTCAACTAACCATGGTACAGGAACCCCAAGGACAAGTAAGAATGCCCCAAATTTTTGTCAGGAAGAAGTGCAAATCCTAAACACTACCCATCAGACAGAAGGTAGAAGACTGTGAGTGTTGATCGGGTTGTCTATGTTGTAAGGAAAGCTATGTTGTTTGGGAGCTGAGAGTGAGTTGGAGGATGTGAGGTGAGGAGAAATGTCCAGGAGACACAGGGGCAGGTAGACGAACCTTGAAGCAGTGAGACTTTGACATGAGCATCGGTGATGTGGGTGAGTGAGCAAAGAACATTGTTTGCTGTAGGTGTGTGGGGTTGCTAGCAATGAATCAAATGTATGATTATGTGCTACCACTAGCATGAACATGCAACATGAAGGATGCAGCTCCCTGATGAGCGTGTGATGTCAATGTATGATATAGAAATGGATACTTCACATTGGTATGGATTTTTGTTTATTGATACAAATCTAAGTTCAATTTTGTTATATTGAATGTATATTTCTACTGTTGTTTAAGGCTTTGTGTTTATACAGCACAATAAAAATGTAAGATACAGTTAAGAAATACAAATTATAATCATCTTGATAGTCAAAATTATAGTCATATTAATTAGGTTTTCTAAGTATACAAAGATATAATTCAGATAGATAGGCAGTCTTCTAACACTCCAAAGACCTACAGAATACGGCATTTAAAATATCTTAAAAACTTAGGGTTTTCATGATAATGATATGTGTCTGCTCCTGGAAGCACCAATTACTTCAAGAGGATGATGGGAATCAACAAAGCTCCATATGGAGTTTGCCTTCAATGTGGCAAGACTAGCCATTTGAGCAAGAAACTGCTCTTGGCTGGACTGCTTGACTGTATGTTGTATAAACTGCATGTGGCAGGACCCACAGGAAAGTGACTGCTGAACTTGCCAAAACAAGACAGGATAATCCTTCAAGGTTCCCACTTCACAGAAGTAACTGTCAGCCATTCTGCAGGACACAGAAGAAAGCAACTGATAAACATTGCTAGTACAAGGCAGAACAGATCTTCAAATTTCCTGTGTCATTGAAAAGTCTTCCAGGCACTCTAGGCTTATAGGCTAAAGATGGATGCCCCAACGTTACAGAAAAACTTTGGGTGGATGTCCAGGCCATCAGATATCTCTGTCATTTCTAGATTTTGAAAGTTGCTTACAATGCACTTCCAGGTTACTTAGATAATATTGTATCCTTCTTGGGTCTTTGATGGAGTTGAAGACAGATAGTTATAGTTTTCCTTAGTTATGATAAGAGATGAATTAGATATAAAACTTTAGACTCACAAAGACAGGATAGATGATAGAGTATTCTTTAATTTTGCTAAATACAAACAGACTAAATATTGTAACTGTAATTCTTGCTTGATAACTGCTCTGTTATATATGATTTTACTATGCTAAAGTTAAAACCTTCATTTTTAATTTGACAGAAAAGGAAAGATTTTGTGGGATATCCTTCTGTATGCTGTGAATATGTGTTGCTTTTATTGGCTGATGAATAAAGCTATTTTGGCCAATGGCCAGGCAGAATATTGTTAGAAAGGATATCCAAAGATACAGAGGAAAAAGAAGGTAGAGTCAGAGAGATGCCATGTAGCCACCTGGGAAGCAAGATGTGAGGTAACAAGCCATGAGCCTCATGGTAAAATATAAAATAATAAAATGGATTAATTTAATTGTGAGAGCTAGTTAGTAGTATGTCTGGGCCACTGGCCAAAAAAAATTATAATTTATATTAAGCCTTGGAGTGGTTATTTGGGAACTGGCAGGTGGGATGAGAAACCTCCAACTACAGGCAGGTTGACAAACCTTGAAGCAGTGAGTCTTCCAAGAGCATTGGTGGTGTGAGTGAGTGAGCAGAGAACATTGTTTGCTGTAGGAGGTGTGTGAGGTTGCCAGCAATGTATCAAATGTGTGATGTGTGTGCTGTAGGCAGTGTGAAGATGCAAAATGAAGGATACAGTCCCCTGATGAGAGTGTGATGTCAGTGCTAATGATGTGTGTAAAGACTTGGGTGGATCCTAAGGGTGTCTATGTTTTATTGGGTGTATTGTGCACATAGAGTGCACAGAAGCCAATATCACAGTATTTTTGGCCAACCTTGTGACACCAGCAATCCCCAAAGGCACAGACACTGGCGATGGTTAGGTTTCATGTCTCCACCAAGGAAGAAATGGTACTGCTGCTTTAAGTAGCCACCTGGAAGAAAATGGAGCTAGAAAAACCTGTTATCAGTCTCTGGGTGTGGAGAAAACATTGGTGGCTTAAAAGAATGCTTTGTTTGACTACCAATTACTCCAGCTTTGAAAATGCTTTGCTTGCATTTGATTAGGACTTAAAAGTACAGCTTAATACTTTGTGTCTTGTCTGGAACTGTGATTTCCCTCTTGCCTCCAAATGAGGCTCTGTAAATTCAAGGATCATTCCTCCTTGCATTCTCTCACCTTGCAGGGAGGGGATTTGGGATTGCAAGTGAGTAAGTCTGCCCTCTACAGTGTGTTTCTTGTAATGAAGAACCCTGTTAATTCAATCCAGATACTGGGGCAAGGTGAGCATCAGCCACAGACCCTTCTTTAAAACACAAATCTAATACCATCACTGATCCACTGTGCCCAATGTATAAAAGCATGGGCATAGCATCAGTGCCATTCAGAATTCAACCTGTATATGTATGTTATGTTTGTATGTGTCAGGTTCAGATGTATATGTACATATAGGTGTTATGTTCAAGTATGTGTGCATATGGGTACATGACTGTGAAAACCAAGTCAATCTTGGGAGTCATGCATGACTCAGGATGCTTCTTTGAGGTGGGGTCTCTCACTGGTCTGGAATTTATTGAAGTAAGCTGGCAGGCCACTAAACCCCAAGAATCTGCTTGTCTCTACCTCCCCAGTATTGGTACTGTAAGTGCTTGCCACTATATCCAGCTGTTACATGAGTTCTGGGGATCAAACTCAGGTTCTCATGTATGCTTGGCCAGTACTTTAATAGATAAGCTATCTCTCCAGCTTAAAATCATAACAAGTCTTTGAGAAAGGCGTCTCTCCTGTCTTTACCTCTCCCCTATGTGTCCTCTATCACAGATACAATTTTCCTTATGTCTTCACACATTCTTAATGTCAGACCTCTGGCTCCACCTTTCTCTCTGCCTTAAGGAATGCTCCCTCTGGCTTCAGGGTAGTCTGAGATATAAAGCTTTCCTGACCATTCAAGACAAACGCAACTGCTCCCCCATCTCCACAGTTCATGTGTGTCATGCACTCTTTATCTGTACCTTCCTAGTATGCTGATTTGTATACTGGATATGGTGGTTTGCCCCTGTAACCTCAGCATTTGGAAGCCTGGAGTAGAAATACTACAAGTCAAAAGCCATCCTGGGTTTTCTCACATGACACCGCCTCAAAATTAAAAGAAAAAAAAGAAAAAGAAAAAAAAGAGGGAGGGAGAGAGGGAGGGAAGGAGGGAGGGGGAGAGGGAAGGAGGGAGGGAGGGAACATACATATACAGGTTGAATTTTGAATGGCACTGATGCTATGCCCATGCTTTTATACATTGGGCACAGTGGATCAGTGATGGTATTAGATTTGTGTTTTAAAGAAGGGTCCGTGGCTGATGCTCACCTTGCCCAAGTATTTGGATTGATACTTGGAGGGAGGGAGAGAGAGGAGGAGAGGGAAGGAAGGAAAGAGGAGAGGGAAGAAAAAAGAAAGAAAGAAAGAAAGAAAGAAAGAAAGAAAGAAAGAAAGAAAGAAAGAAAGAAAGAGAGCCCATGATCTCCTTTAGTTCATAAACAGTGTGTTATTCAATGGTATTCAATTTCACATCTGCAGATCCTGAACAGGAATTGCAAGCTTGAGACGTTCCAAATAATAGTTGTAGATACAAAACTTAGTACTCCATGGTACTTTGGATTATAGGTTCCTAATCACGACACAATTAACAGTTTCCAACAATACTGGAAATGACCTCATGGTAGAATATGGATGGGCAACAGAATAAGGAAAGGGTAGAGCAAGACTGAATGGGTGGCCATTCCCAAATCCTAAGTACTGACAGCATGCCCCAGGCCAACAACCAGCTCACACTGGGCCCAGTACAGCACAATGACTCTCCTATATGATTTTTAATTAATTGTTATCATATGGAGCAATGGGACTCATTGTAACATTTCACAACTCCATTTTATTATTATTATTATTATATACTAATTATTATATAATATATTGCATATTTATTATGATATATGTTTATCATATAATATATTATATATTTATTATTATTATTATAAAACTCCAGTTTTACTACTTGTTCTCATTTGCCCCCAATGCTTATCTCACCCTCCTCCCTCACACCAACAGCCCCCACACTGCTTTCATGTCATATACATACCAATGTCTTCTCTTGCTCCCTGCCTCTCTTCTCTTTAGATCTCTTTTTCCCATCCCATAGAGGTCTGTGAGAATGACTCTCCTTTGAAAAGAAAGTGTTTATTTTCTCCTTTGAAGACCTCCTTGCAAAGTAGACACATTTTATGGCAAACCTCTCTTGCCCCAGGAGGTTGGAAAGACATATTAAATAATGAAGAAGGTGAGTTTTAATGACCCGCCCAGCTGCTACCCTGTGCATGTCCTCCCTTCTGCTAGGTGGATATCTTTGTGGATATAAAGTACTATTTAAGATATGCTCTTTATAGGATTGAAGGTCACAGCCCAAATCTAACTAATGTGGTTTGAGGTTATTTCAATTATAGCCCAGGATAAGTATGTTGATATGGACCAGATTCTTTAGCAGTGTGATTTTTGCAGCTTCAGCTTAATGTCTGTTGCCCTCTGTGGGTAAAGAAGATTGGGGGGACAGAAACTAGGATAGCATGCTTGACCCTTGTCCTCCATACTAGAAGGTGCTCAGTATGAGGCATATTGTCTCATTTCCTGGGGAGGTGTAAAGAAATGTCTACTCCTTCTAGCTAGGTGACCATGGCAGACCAAAGAAAATATTTCACCCACATCTAGTTAGGTGAAGCAATGAATTTACTGGGGTTACTTACAAAAAGCATGAATGACTCAAAGGCACCTGCATCAAAGAAAAGCCCACCCCAGTATGGCCAATGGTTCATGAAAGCTGTATCTTAG
This sequence comes from Cricetulus griseus, assembly GCF_003668045.3. Classification (NCBI taxonomy): domain Eukaryota; kingdom Metazoa; phylum Chordata; class Mammalia; order Rodentia; family Cricetidae; genus Cricetulus; species Cricetulus griseus. The sequence continues at coordinate 38,573,323 of NC_048600.1, read as the reverse complement.
AGCTCCCTGTGCAACTTGCAGACAGTCCATCAAAGGGAATTCCCTTTCCCCAGCAATTGTTTCTTGCTTTTTGGAACCTTGGGAAAGGGCTTGTCAATCTTGTGAGTTTCAAGGGATTCCTAAGCTTTGTGGGTTGCTTTGAATCCCTAGGTCTTATGAGTCTCCCTCCAGGAAGAAATGTCTCACTTGAGAAGTAGCCAAACAACAATTATAAATAGGAAACCACTTGTGGTAGAGCCAACCAGTGGAGATCCATTCCTGCCTCTTCCCATGGGAAAAAAAATCATTTGGTTGGCCCTAATTATTAATCAAAACTCACAGTTCAATTCTAAATAGGTACTCGATGTCCTTCTCTACAGAATTCCAGTTGCTGCTTCCTTTTCCCAGACTCTGACTGGAGAGCGGTAACTGCTCTGCTCTCGAAAGTCAGGCCAGCAGTGCAACACAGAGTATTTCCCCAAACCTCATTCTCAGGGATCAAAATCACCCACAAGTACAGTTTTGGGATGCTTCTTACTGGATGGTTTTACCTTTAGGATTCTGACAGGCAATGTGATCACAAATGCCAGATGGAGCTTTGAGTCCTGGCTCCAACAGGGTCACATGATTCAGAGCAGGGCATTTTAGTCCTGTACACCTCAGGGTCCCTCAGTTGCAGAAAGAGATTGAAATAAACCCTACGGCAATGGACTCTCAGCAGAAGATGTGCCAAGATGAGGAAAGTACCCAGAGGGTCCTGGTCACATTGTGGGAACTCTGAAAGTACACATGATTTCCCTCTCATACCATCCCAACATGGCCTCTTGTCTGGTAACAATAGAAGGCTATGGACAATTTAAATGCTCTTGTCAATTGCATGTGTCAAGCAAGAAAATAAAAAAGAAAACAAGTGGTGAGTTTACCCGAGCCCCAGACAGTGGTCTTTCTGTGCTTGTCAATAAAATGTTTAAAATGGGACTGGTTTTATCTGTGCCCTGAGGGTTATCAGCTGACTTAGCCCCACCAGAGGCATGGGGCTTCTGCTGCTCCCTGGGTTCTCAATCAGCATCCAGGACTCATCAAGCTACCACAGTGGGGACTGAGTGACTCTGGGAATCTGGGTGACAGGGGGAAAGCAGATAGAGACAGATTTCTTGGCGAAGACAGTGATAAACTGGGAGTCCCATAACTCTAGAACCTGCTCTTCTTCAGCTCCTTTGCTTGTTTTAGTTGTTACTGAGCCCTAATTCCCTTTGCATTCCAGTGTTCTAGGTATAAGCCCACAGGTGGGTGAAGAATCCAGAAAGATGTTATGCCAATGGACCAGGAACCGTGAAGAAAGACCCTTTCTTTGCCCAACACTCAGTAAAGATGAAGCCTTGAATTCTGTCGCTAGGGGATTTGCATCTTCCTTGAATTTTGCAAAAGATTTCTTGAAAATGAAAAGAGGCCAACAATAGGAGAAGTGGGAACACAAAAACCTCAGATTGAGTTTTTATGGCTTTTGTCCCCAGCAATAAACAGTATGTTTCCATTTCTTTGTGGCTTTTTGTCCCTATCAATAAATTTCTCTGAAACATAGTCTGTTTCCCCTTCCATGCATTGGGTCTTTCTGTACCTGTTATACCACAGAGAAGTTGAGGTGTCACTCTTAGCCCTGCCAATCAACAATTACAGGGACAAAATCCCTGCTATAGGCTGGACACATAGACACCTGTAGACCAACTGAGAATGGGTAGGGAGAATCAACAGATAAGATACTCAAAATCCAAATAAAATTCCCAAACCTGAGAGATAGCCAGATATGGTAGCTTCTACCTGTAATCCCACATCTTAGGAGGTTGAGACAGAATAACCTTGAGCTTGATTGCAACCTAAGCTAGCTTGTGAGACCCTTCCTCAAAAAAAGAGAAAAAAAAAAACCAAAACCCCAAACCCTTAGTCTCCATGGTCTCCACAGCTTTGGGGCCCCTTATCAAGTCTGTAAACATTTGCCAATGAACACTGCCATTTTATGCTAAGCCATTTTCCTGCCTTTAAATTTTTTAACTAATGAGGGGAAAGGTTCCATCTACTAGCCAGAATCAAAACTACCAAGATCTTCTTCCCAATAGAGGGGGATACAGAAATCAGCACTGGAAAAAGAGGGAAAAGAAAAGCAAATGCACCACAGCTATAGGTACCCTTGCAGACTGTTCCGGTACACCAGAATTGACCCAGAGTTCTCTCAAACACAGACACCAATCTAGATCCAGCACCTTCCCCCTTCAGTGATGGTCAAATGTGTGAAAGCAGACCTTACAAACATTTTCATGGAGGCTTTATCTGCCTACATTAGCATCCTAGTTTTCTTTCCATTGCTATGATTGGAGAGGAAAGGGTTTGTGTGATTCACATCCTGATCAGAGTTCATCACTGAGGGAATCCAGGGCAGGAACTCAAGAAGAACAAGAACCTGGAGGCAGGAACCTAGAGAGAGACTATGGAGGGATTCTGCATATTCCCTTTCTCTAATTGGTTGCCTTCTTATACACCGAAGAATCACTTGCACAGGAATAGTACCACCTACACTCAGTCCCCACATCAATCATTTTTTTTAAAAGAGTGACCCCATAGACTTGCCTGCAGGCATATCTGATGGAGGCATTCTCTCAGCTGAGGTTCCCTTTTCCCAGATGACCCTAGGTTGTGACAAGTTGACAAAACTTAACTAGCACAAGTCATTGCTTTTTCATAGCCATGGCAAATTCTTGACAGAAAGAAGAAATGGGCTTATTGGAGTTCACAGTTTCAAATAGCTTCACCCATTGTTGCAAGGGAGGCCTAGAACATCTCAGTTCACATCATACAGGCCAGAAAGCAAAGAGCAAGACAAGAAGCAGCCAAAGGTGCTGTGTCTCCAAGGACTTGCCTCCAATGACCTACTTCCTCTAGCCAGGTCCCACCTTCTAAAGTTTCTACAACCTCCCAAAATAGCACCATCATCCAGGTACTCAGTATTCAAATGTTACATGTTCAAACCCCAACACAGCCTCTATGGGTGAAATAAGAAAATAGTAGCATATTTTTTCATCCTATTAAATGACTGTCCTAATTGCTGAAGTAGATGTAGGTAAAGGGTAACAGAGTGATAACATTGCATTATAAGTTATCCCATCAACTGGGTACAGTGGTTTCAAACTATAGTACTAGCTACCCAGGAGCCTGACACAGGAGGATTGCTTGAGTCCAAGATTTCTAGGTTGTAGTATGCTACACTGATAAGGTGTCCTTACTAAGTTCAGCACCCCAGGGAGCTAGAGGGTCACCAGGTTGCCTAAGTCAAAAAATTATGTTTCACAATGATGTTTCACAGAAGCCAGTAGTTCTCCCCCTCCATATTTCCTTTTGTACTCTCTTTCCCAGCCGTTGCCCTGTTGAGTTCTTCTATACCTGAGTGTTCCAGGAGCAAGAATATCATAAAGAAATGGGCTGGTAAGTGTCTAAGGGAACACTTCAAAAGAAGGGGCAGAAAGATTGTAACAGAGAGACTTTGGGGGGAATGTTGAGAAATAGCATCTCCTGAATGAATCAGCACAGTTACAAGCATGAAGAGTAGCCAGCACAAGACGAATACAAGAGCAGCATAGATGGGAGAGGGGCTCACAAAGCCTACCTCTAACTGGGGAGCTTTGGCAACTGGAAGCAGTTAGGAGAGTCCATTTTAGATGCCCATTCCCAACTTGGTGGTCCTGCACTCATGCATATAAGGACATCAGTTACTGGACTCGGTGAACTATAAAAGGAAAAGATGAAGTTGAGAGGGGGATGTAGCAAGGGAATCTAGGAGGAATTGGAGGATGTTGGTATCAACATATATTGAATACATGTGTGATGAGAGGGGGATGTAGAAGGGGTATCTAGGAGGAACTGAGGGTGTTGATGTCAATATATATTGTGTGCATGTGTGAATGCTCAGAGAAAGAATAAGAGTGTTCTAAGTACAGACTGGGCTAGATGTGGTACACATAGCACCACTTTAGTAACCTCCTGTAACTGTAAGATGACAACTTCTTCATCTGCACAAGGAAGGCAATATTATCCATGTCACAGACTCACTGTGAGTGCCCATGAGTTACATGTAAAGCACTTCTCTTACTACTTGGAACAGAGCCAGCATGCAAAAACTCAAGTCCTTCAATCTTTTCTAATTTTTATCACTGCCATCATCACTTCTGACCATGACTTCTTCACAATTCATAACATGTATATTCAATTTATAAATACATAAACATTGCAGGCATCTCACCAATGTGCCACAGAGAACCAGTTGCATAAATCCTAAGCATACTGTTTAACTCCTTCCCAATGATACCTATGGGGGGGGGAAAAAACTCAGCATCTCACTGGGAGGAGGGGATTGTAGTCAATGGCCTTTCACACATGAAAGAGGAACAAGTCACACTGAGTCAGGTATGAGCATCCACCTCAGGTCTGGGTCCCTGTAAAGGATGCAAATGCCTATCCTCCCTCCCTGCTTCTCTGAGTTCCTGATCACACCTCTGACTGCTCCCCTAAGAGATAAGATGCTAATCTGAGCCACATTCACTGCTGGATATGTGACTCTACCTTAATGGCCTGCATCCTTGAGTAGAACTCCCTGTGGCTTTCCACCCACATACTGTCAGCACATCTAGACAGGCAACGGTGGCAGGGGACCTCCCGAACCCTCTTTCAGTCTGAATTCACTTTTCCCACCTAGCATTTTCCCAGCCATGCACTGGGGAGCATTGAATGCTTACCCAGCTCTTTGAACAAAACAGTACTTTGTTTCTCATTTAGCTGTTGCTTTTTCTGCATACGGCACTTTCCTCTGCCAAGGAGAGAATGCCTGGGTGTCAGGACATAACTGGTGCATGTCTTTGTTTGGGTTCCCCCAGAAGCAGACCCCTGAGACAAAAATCTTTGCACAAGTTGTTTTGCTGAAAGTTCAGGGAGCACTGAAAGCTAACTGCACAGGGAAAAGAAGGCAAGTGATAAAATGCACATGACTAAACCAACTTATCTAATGGGGAATGAAGCTAGATCCTGTTGGAAAACTTGGAGGGGAAAGTATGAACGCATGCCTTGCTATTGGAGAAGCTGGGTATACACACACCTAACACCCTCAGATGCTGAGGGAGGTCTACTCCTGGGAGTATTAACTCCCTGGCACATTCAGTATGCTTTGCATGTGATCAGAGTGATTTCCCAGAAATGCCAAGTGGTATCTCTACCACTTGGCAGATACTGTAATTCAAAGTCACTTGGATCACACTGAAACAGGAAAATAGAGAACGTGCCATCAATGTTTGCTACAGAATACTTCCGATCTGTAACCAGGATATCATTCTCGTGTTACGGGAACCCTACTTAGAAATTAGAGCACCCAAGAATCTGGAACCCAAGAATATCTCATCTAATTTCCTTTGGTACTTCCCTTTTGGAAGATGTAGTGGCTGGAATATGAAATGTTCCCCAAAGGTTCATATGTTTGAACCCTTGATCACCAGCTGCTTTGGAAATGTGGAAGCCCTTAGGAGGTAGAGACACAGTAGAGGAAGCAGGCCACTTAGAGAAAGCCTTGAGGTGTTATCACCTGCCCCTACTTCCTGTTTTCCCCTCACTTTCTGAGTATGGATAGATTGTGACCAGCCAACCTCCTGCTCCTCTCTCCATGCCTTTCCAGCCTTGGTGAACTGTACCCCTGAGGAGCTGTAAGCCAGTATAAACCTTTTCTCCCTTAAATTGCTTTTGTCAAGCATTTTGCACAGCAGTGAAGATTAGTAGTGTAGAGACTGTCTTCACTAGGGAGCTGTGTGCATCATAGCAGTGTAAGCCATCCAAGACCATGAACTTAGAACCACTACTTCCATGTTGAAATCTCAGCTCCACAACTTACTAGAAGGGTGTGAATGACATAACATCTTTATTCCTTGGCTCCTCATTTGCCAAATAAAAACAATGGCAATGTCTACTTCCCAGGACGTGAGTGCTGAATGGATAACTAACACGTGGCAAGCATATTTCTGATAGTACCAGGGACAGGGGCACCTGGTGGTCCCTTGCCCCCTCTAGCAATTCTTTCATCAAATAAAACAAACACACTTGGAAAGAAACCTAGGAAGTTTTTGAATCATCATGAGCCATTCATTAGGCCATCACCTTGTATAATCCTAAAGCTCTCTGAGCTGTGGATTGATTGATAGGGAGACTTTGTCTTGAAACCTTAGGTTGTGTACTGGATCTGATCGTTCCCAGCATGCCACCTCTCACAAACAATCAGCTTACTAAGAAACCAAGCACTGTTTCCCTGGTCATTCCTGACCAGTGTAACTTTAGCAATAATGACTCAACCAACAAGAACAAGCACATAAAGATGGTCTCCTGAATAAGGAATCAGTTCGACAATAACTTCTAAAGAAGTCAAACTAGTGCCCATTGAGAAATCGGCTCTTCTCTTTCTTGGGATGATAGGGAGAAAAAGACAAAGCTTTGAGAAAAAGCTTTGATAGCACGAATATCATGAAGGAATGACAGACTTGTTGCCTTGGAAATGCTTTCAAAAACATGGGACTGTAGTTTTAATTCTTATCACATCTACCAAGGTTCAGCTTTCCCCAGACCCTAGGCACTGAAAATGGATATGTTGTCTTCCTATCCAGTCCCTGGTGTACTGGCATCATCTCCCACTATCCTTCCTTCCTCTCACACAATACTGATCTTTGGCAGTCATGCTTGCTCCCTTCTGGGTATATTGCTTTCATCAGAAACAGACTTGCCTTCTGAGACTTCCTGGTGACAGAGGAACTGGCCCTGGCATCCACTCTGTTTACCCAGAGTTCTTAAGTAGCACAACTTCCCACTCTGAGTGCCAAGTGTCACAAATTAAAGCCAAGCTTAATTAAGACCCCATCTCTATCAACATTCCCTTCACGCTCTGTGTTTGAGTACCTGGAGGTGCCTCACGACCTCTTACAATTCTCATGGAAGATAAATCACTTTGCTGTCTTCTTTCCTTTTAAGACTTTCACTATGGATCAGGGAGATTTGGCAGAGTATAGAAAAGAGACTAATCCAGATACCAAACTGGATAAACCTAGATTTAAATTCCATAATTTACTAACTCTGATCTAGATTGAGTTACTAAAACTCTCCAAGTTTCCAAGTGCCTTGTCTATAAAGTAGGAGGGAAGAAATAACAAGGAAACATAAACCCTAATGGGTAAAATATACATACATCTAATACTAGAGCCTCATAAATAAATTGCTACTTTGTCAATATACATGAATGCTACACTCCAGGCATGGGACTTAGGATGGATTGCAGTGGTGATCATGGCCTCTTCCATCAAGGATTTCTTCTCCCAGAGGACTTCTCAGGCATACTCTTTAGAAACCTCTCACATACATCATGAACCCCTAGGGTAAGAAGCTGATCTTAAATGTGGCTTTCAAAGCTCCCAGCTTCCAAGGTGATCTTAGCTGCTAGAGAATGGCCTTCATTCTTGGGTAGCATGTTTCTGATGGTGTATTGACAAGTTTCTATTGCAGAAAGTTTGAGCCAACCCTTTGATTACCTCCTAACTCAGACACCCTCAGGGTAGGTCTACTTCAAAACTGACACATCAGCTCCAGATGTGTTTTTGTCCCTCAACCTGAGGAAAAGGTTTCCTCGAAACCACATCTTCACTCCACACCCTGTCCCACGATGCCTCTGGTAACTGATGCTGAACATTTCAACCAGCCTAGAAAACTGTATGTTCTCTCTCAAGAACTTGTGATTAGGACTTGAACTAAGATAGGAACCCTCTGAAGGTTGCCCAGTGCTCATGGCATGGGCAAAGGGGAAAAATGTTTTAAAAAGAAAACAAAAACAAACAAACAAAAACACGTGCTTCTCCCTGGCATGGGGAGAAAAAGTAATGAGATCCATAGACTCCTAATACAGTTTGTGAAGGTTCTACTGCCTTGCCGTATCCCCGGCCCAGCCTTGCTGAAATGTGACCCTGAGGACTTGCATGGGATTCTCTGTCACCCTCCAGAACCTGCTGCCATTCACTTTGTATTTTCTTATTCCAGCTCTATCTGGATTATGCTAACTACCACAGCAGCTCCTCAGCATCCTGACCTTAAGAGTGATGCATGAATCAACTTTGGTGCTTGGTCCACTACGTGTTTGTGGTACCCCTTACCCACCACACTAACTCATTTAACAAACACGTGTCCAAAACCTTCTGTTAGCCAGGCCCTAAACAAAGTTCAAGGTATGCAGAAAGGAGTAGCAGTCCTTACCAGGTTATAAGTCACCCACCTTGGGGACATGGACAGGTTTAAGTATCTCACACCAAGAGGCGGCATGAAGAGTGGATTGAACTCCAGCCTCTAGAGCTGGGTTACCTGAATACAGTTCGTGACTCTATAACATTCTACACTTAGCAAGTTACCTGTCTTTCTACACCTCATCTTTTTCACCTCTAAAATGGGCCTGTGAAGAGGGTTTCTGTGAAGATTTAGTGAGCGAATTCATCAAAAGCACTTACAATAGCACCTGTCACACAGTCAACATTTAGGGGATGTTATCGTGAAAAAAATTACTTTTAAGCTCTGCTTCTAACTCTTGAAAGAAAGGTGCCTTGGTACCCTTGTAACAGATAAATAGTACGGCTGGCTTCTCTCTGACCAGCATTTATCACATCTCAGACGCTGTCACCACAGGAAGAAAATTGAGAATGATAACCCCAAGTCTTCCAAGTGCGAGTACATGGGAAGCAGTGTAGTGGATCACACGGCTGATCCTAGCAACAAGAACCAGCTTCCAGAGCTCAGCTCCGAGAGCTTCATGCTGAGTCTCATTCTCAAGGCTGCATTCAGCTTTGGGGGAGAAATATTGGGCCAGCCGCAGCCAGGCAGTAATCAAAGCATCAATGCATTAAGGCAAAAATAGGTCATGTAACCTAGTGAGGAACTGTGAGTTGCAGAGATAGCCAGAATCTCCACTTCAAAGGGATGCAGAGAAACACAGCCTGATACAAGCTCAGAGGGTGCTAGGTTCTATAATGAGACCTCAGGGCTCTGCTGGATGCCCCAGCAGACATCTGGCCTGGATGGTCAAAGATATAGCATCCCACTGTCCAGGCTGAGAAGCTGCCAGTGGGGGGTAAGGGGAGGAAGTGTGGAGGGAAAGAAAACACATGGCACAATTAATGTTAACTGACTTTCCTGTGGCCAGAAGTAAACAGACCAACCTGCTGGACTGTGTTAGCACGGCAATTGGGGTGGATCTTAGAGGTGTGAAATTTCCTTTTAGTAGCATGTTATTGATAATTCAGAATGGTGTGGTAGGTAAATGAATGAAGTTGCTTTCCTGAAAACTTTTGAAGTTATAGCAAACACTCCAGCTGAGTTTGCCTTGGGCACTTGTGGCAACTTCGTTATTTCCCAGGAGGTAGAAACAAGACAACAAAGGCTTCTGACAGCTGGTATTGCTTCTTTGCCTACTGGCTGCTATCCCTGTTTCAGTGACAACCAGGCTGAGAATTCCTAGACTTCCTAACCTCTCTGGTCAGTGTCCTGAAAACCATCTCCCCACATGACAGACAGTTGCCAATATTATTTATCCTTAACCTTTGCTGAGCGATCGTTATGTGCAAGTTAGGATGGTGCACTCTTGTCTTTAGCTTGCAATACTCAACAATCCCATAAGAAAAGCATCAGCACCATCCATTATGCAAATGAGGATGCTGCAGTTTCAACAGGTCATAGTGACTGTTGCTGCATCACAAGTGACCCAAAACGCAGAATGTGTAGCACTCACTTTGCAACCTTCATGGATGTGATGAGTTGGGAATTTAAACAGGGGATAGCAAGGGTGATTTATCTTCTATATAGTCTTGGGAGTCCAATAGGAAAGAGTCAATTGGCTGTGCAGACTCAAGTGGTTCATATCTGTAAATAACGGGACTCATTCTCATTCACACCTGACACTTGAGCTGGGTAATTGAAGACTCAGCTAGTTAGTTCAACGCTGTGTGACTGCTGGCTTACAACATGGTGACCTCTGCTGAGTCAGTCAGCAGCAGGTACCTGGCCCTTTTGTGACCTCACTTGCAAATTACAAGTCTCATTTCTGCTGAACTTTATAGCTTTAAGTTTACAAAGATTCAAGGGAATGGGACATCCAACCCATATTTTTCCCCAAAACTATTGGGTATTTATTTGATTTTTTTAAGAATTTCATATATAAGTACACTGTATTTGAATCATTTCCACACTCCCTCTCCTTCAAGTCTACTCTTTCCACATCCCCCAGAAACTCCCTTGAATTCATTGCCTCCTTTTCTACAGTTGTAACAATAATAACATATGTATATATAAATACAACCTACTGAGTCCATTTAGTATTGTTCATATACACATGTGCTTAGGACTAGAGAACCTATCAGGGGCTTGTCCCTGATGAGAATTGATTCCCCCTCCTTTATGAGATTTCCCACATCTCAACTGACATGTCAACTGGTGTAGTCATTATACATGTTTTGTTTGGGCAATAATACTGTTGAGATTTCATGGTTACAGCTTCCTGTCATGTCTAAAAGATAGTATCTCAAAGCAGGTGTCCTGATTCTCTGAGAACCCATATTTTAATGAACCCATGTCTTGATGGAAATAGCATCAAAGAACCTGAAGTCCTCATTTTAATCCTCCTGCCTAAGACCACATATCTCAGAAGCATCAGAGGTACCTCAGAGATGGTTCAGAGGTTCAGACCACTGGCTGCTCTTGCAAAAGATTCAGATTCCATTCCCAACACCCACATGGCTTCTTTCAACCATCTGTAACTCCAGTCCTAGCAGATCCAATGCCCTTTTCTGACCTCCCCTGGCATTGCATGCATGTGGTACACAGACATGCATGAAAGACCTACACATATCACACACACACACACACACACACACACACACACACACACACATATATAATATATATATATATATATATATATATATATATGTCAGTTTACAAAGATTCAAGGGAATGGGACATCCAACCCATATTTTTCCCCCAAACTATTGGGTATTTATTTGATATTTTTAAGAATTTCATATATAAGTACACTGTATTTGAATCATTTCCACACTCCCTCTCCTTCAAGTCTACTCTTTCCAAATTCCCCAGAAACTCCCTTGAATTCATTGCCTCCTTTTCTGTCAGATATATATATATATATATATATATATATATATATATATATATATCAGAGCTATGATTGACCAATATGTCTAGCAGCTCCAGAAATTGTTCTCCTAAATATTCTTTCACCTGCCAAGCAGGTAGATGATTTCCCCTTGGTGCCTTACCTTTCCTCTTTACCTCAGTTTCTTAAACATAAGAAAGAAGATGGCTCACCTAGACCTCCACTAAGACATGTCACCAGTGCCAGTCAGATGAACCCAAAGATAACAGAAGATCTGAGAGCTGCATTCAAATGCTGCTTTCTTTTTATACAAACCACCCCAAAATGGTATCAAGTATATGACATAATTAACATGTAATACTTGTATTCATCATGGTTCTAACTTTATGTACATATGAAGATACCAACAGGAATGCTAATTTTTTTTTCCTGCAAGGGCTCTTTTCTCTATAAGCCTCTACATTTTCACAAAACAGATGTTTCTTCAGAGCATCTGGGTGCCAAGAGCCAAATGATCAATGAATTTCTTGAGTGAAGTGGATGGACATAGCAGATTTTTGTCTGTCTGTCTGTCTGTCTGTCTGTCTGTCTTTTTTCTTTCTTTCTTCATTAAGGATTGCACTGGGGGTCAGACACATGCTGTACAAGTTTGTTATGTGTGCAGCACCCTCATCCCCACTTTTACTTTCTACTTTGATACAGGGACTCACTAACTTGCCCAGACTGGCCTTGACATCACTCTGCTGCACAAGCCAGCCTCCAACCTAAAAGCCTCCTGAATCACTAAGGCAAATCTGCATACTGTGCCTGGCTCACAACAGATTCCTGATTGTGAGGCACTAACAGGAGGAGGATACTCATGAAGAATCTGTGTAAAGGGAGGTGATGTCCCTAAGACAAGGTGACACGATGGCTCTGTATGTGGAAGACAGCCAACCTGTTTTCAAATGCTGACACTTTGGTGACTGTTTCTAGAGAAATTCAGCATCATCCTTCTTTCTTTTGTACATATTTTGTGTGTGTTTCTATTATTGCTCAACAGCCATATGACAAATTACATATCTAATTAGGGCCAGTGAGATGAAGAGGTGCACAGCAGTCTTCACAGGCAGTGTGTGAGGTTAAGCCTTGAGAACGTGATGAAATACCATCACTAATCAAGTTGACGAGGTCAGCCTCACCCGTTCTCTTCATCCTTCTCATTCTTATTAGGATAATTTTACACTTCCTGTGCTCGGCAATTGAACAATGATTACTTTGCTAAATACTACATGAGTTTTGACAAAACAAACCCCCGAGGAATCAAAATAAGTAATTTCTATTCAGCAGAAATCACTCTCAGATTAGTCTGCGTGCAATATTATACAACCCAATTATCTCAATATGCAGACATGTATAATAAATAAAGAGCACACACCATCTTGCATGAGCTGAGGTTTGCATGAGCGGGGGAGGAAGTTCTCACTAGAAATGATTGTTTTTCTGGCTGGTGCCGTCAAGAAAACAGGTGTAAGGAGGATTCAGACCTCTATCCTAGGGAATTATTTTGGAAATGACTTTTAGCTCTGATCACGAAATGGAAGTTTTTTGCTTGTTTATTTAAAGTAGTAATGCATGGGCTGGAAAAATGTCTCAGTGTTTTGCCATTGCAGACCTGAAGCTTGTTTCCAGCGCCCACAGTGGACTTGTAGCTGTAGTTCAAAGGAGTCAGATGCCCTCTCCTGGCCTCTGCTGACATACTCACACACACACACACAGAGAGAGAGGGGGGGGGTGTACAGGTATCACTATCCCATCACAAAAGGTCTCTATAAAGCAAATGGAAACCATCACAGAAACCTACAGCTGTACATAAGGCAGAGATTAATAGATCATGGGGACCTCAGCCCCAGTAGGCATACTGGTAGCACATCTTGCATCCATGGCTCAAGGAACATCACCAAAGAGGGGGCTGCAAGGCTGGAAGAGCCAGAACACCAGGATGTCTGCTGTGAGAGTGTCTCTCCTAGAAATGGCTGAATAAACAAGACCTGAACAAGGACAATGTCAATAGGTATGCTGATACAGAAAGGGAGAAAACCTCACTTGGCCTCACCCCTAAACAAAGAACTACAGGCAGCTAGTAACTAGTGATGCTGAGAGAGAGAGAGCTAACCTGTCCCAAGGATGAGCCCCCAATTGGTTACCCAACATAAAGTGGCCAACCCTGAAACAATATACACACAAACACAAACAAAAATGGACTTGACATATATACATATTAATGATAAAAAGGCTATCAATTTGAAATTGAGGGAGGTTAGAGGAAGGAAAGGAAAAGGGAAGTGACATAATTATATTTTAATTAAAAATTTATTTTAAAAATACAAAAAGCCTAGTGTGGTGGCACATGTCTTTAATCCCAGCACTAGGAAGACAGAAGCTAGTCTGGTCTACATAGCAAGCTCCAGGCCAGCCAGAGCTGCATAATGAGACCCTGTCTTGGAAAAAAATGACAGAAATAAAGTTAACATTAAATTAAATAGTAATGAAAGCAGCATTCATTGGGACTTCATTCCAATGTGGCTCTGGGGATCAAAGATGAATACAACACAAACTCTATCTCATGAGGTTGTATTGAACATTGAATGTATCTGCCTGAAACATACACCATGTTAGGTTTGTGCCAACTATCAGAGATGTTAGCACCTTCTTCTTCTGCATCTGAAGGTTCTGACTGACATCATTCACTCACCATATACACTCATTCATTCATTCATTCAATCAATCAATCAATCATTCATTCATTCACTCATTCATTCATTCAAATTTAGTATTTATTGAACTTCTCCAGGAGCTCATCCTAGAGAAAAGTACTGGGGTTAAATGGTGATGAGGCATGAGTCTGTCACCTACCATCTTAGAGGGCATGGTCAGGTAAGAGGAGTAGACATTAAATAGTTCTATCTGCAAATATAAGATGCAACTAAACAGTTATGGGGTAGGGTGGTTTGAATGAGAATGGGTCCTATAGGCATATATATTTTAAATACTTGGTCCCCAGTTGATGGAACTGCTCGGGAAGGATTAGGAGGTACAGTGTTATTGGGGATGTGTTCTGCTGGGGTGGGATTTTAGGTTTCAAAAGCCCAGGCCACCATTTCCAGCTCTCTCTCTCTTTCTCTCTTTCTCTCTTTCTCTCTTTCTCTCTCTCTCTCTCTCTCTCTCTCTCTCTCTCTCTCTCTCTCTCTCTCATCTTCCCTCCCTCCCCCATCTCTCTTGTGGTCCTGGATCACATGCAATCCCTCAGTTACTGCTCAAGCACCAGTGCCTGCTTACCTGTTGTTACCATGCTCCCTGCCATGATGGTTATGGACTCTAGTCCTTTGTAAAAATGAGCATCAAATTAAATGCTTTTCTTTTATGGGTTGCCTTGGTCATGGTGTTTTTGTCACTGAAAAGCAAAGCAACTAAGACACATATATTGTAAGGAGCTATTTCTCAGTTTGAAAATTCAGGAATGTAAAGAGGCCAAGAGTTGCAGGGAAAGCAGAAAGATGTTAAGGAGGTAAGTGGGGTAGAGAGATGAGGTGTGCCTCAGTATCCGCATGCTATCACAAAATATCATCAGCTAGCTGGCAAATAAACAATATAAATTTTTGCTCACAATTCTGTGAGCTGACAAGTTCAAGATCAAGGCACAGTTTAGACAAGGGACCATGTTCTAGTTCACACATGGCCAACTTAGTGCATCCAAACATGGGGAAAATGGTAAGGGAGCTACCTTTCCAGGGCCCCTTTCATAATGACATTGATCCTGTTCATGAGAACTTCACTCTCAAGACTTCCCACAGACTCTACCCCAAAATTCCATCAAGTGGGAAATTTGATTTCAACAGAAGGACTTTCAGGGGATAAGCTTCCATCCTGCAGCAATATGTAATCCCTGTTCATCTTACAACATTGAGGTAAGTACTAAAGTAACCCACTTTACAGATAAGAAGCCACAATGTGGAGATGGGGTGCAACTAGTCTCCAATTGCATGGCTCAAAATGACAAAGCTAGGATTTGAACCCAAGACTAGAGCCAGCGTGGAGCTCATTTCACGTTAGAGTCTCCCTCTAACAGCTGTTATTCATCCTGCCGTTTGCCTTTGGTAGATAGTTGCCTTTTGTTAACGGTCCAGTTGACAGAGTCTAAATTCACCTTGAAGACTGTCTTCTGGATTTGCTGTTGGAGATTATGTTATTTGCCTGGAAAGGCCTGCCTACCATAGGTGGCTTCATTCCCTCCTAGGATCCTTGAATGTGCAAGTTGAGAACTGCCACTGAGCACACACAACCCTCTCTGTTTCCTGATTGTGGATGTTGTATGACCAGCTGCCTGAAGCTCCTGCTGCCCTGGCATCCCCACCGTGATAGACTAGACCTTCAACTGTGAGCTGAAACCCTTCCTTCCTTAAGCTGCTGTTATTAGGGTATCTTATCACAGCAACAGAAAAAGGAAACATGAGTGGGGGTGGGAGATGCTGACTGCATCCAAGACTTGACGGATGGTGACTAGACTATCATCGCCTTGCACATGACCAACATTTACTTTTTGAGTCGCCTGCCTTTCCTTTCACCCTGAGATTTACCTGCTGCGGTCTAAGACAGAGCAAGGACAGAGTTTTACGGCAAAAGAAAAAAAATCCAGTAAATGTGGGAGGAAGTGGAGCAGTATACAACCTTGCAGAGCTGCCTGAGAGATACCCGACCTTCCAACAGCTTTGGTTCAGCGTGTGCTACAGAGCTTCACCAGCTCTATTTTCCAAATAGAAACTATGGCCAAGTTTGAGCCCCTGGGTTATTTATTAGGCAAAGCAAGGCATTCAAGGTTCCAGTCAGTGAACAAAGAGACTGCATTGAGGATCTGCTCCTGATTAGATGGGCTCAAAGGAAGTCTTGTAAAACAGGAGCTTGGCACTGTAATTGAACAAGTGGTTCCAAGCAGAGCCAAGACATTAGCAATGAAGGAGAAAGGGCCTTAGTGCAGCTAGCATTATCTGTACAGGAAGAAAAAGGCCTGAGAGCCCACCTGCATTCATTCATTCATTTATTCATTCACTCATTCATTCATTATTTATCTATTTGTTTTGTCTATTTAAGAAACTCCAACTAACCCCCACAAAACCTGGTTTACCCACAGAAATAAAACAAAGTAAATATAAGAATTTTTTAAGCTAGAGTAAAGATAATAGAAGTAGAAGACAAAGGAACAGCCGGGGACAAAGTTATGCACATTAGGTATATGGCAAAAGTTCTGTGCACTTGCTAGTGGCAAGGCTAACAGTTGGCTCCGTGCTGCCTGGGAGCCACAGCAAAGAGAGACAGTTTCCAGAAAATTTCAAACTAGCCACCTGCTTGGATGAGGGACACATTACCCTGGCACCAAAGTTTGAGAACCCTTTGTCCTAATGGGAATGTCATTTCATAACCTCAGCCATAACCCATCATAGACAAAACTGGATTCAATGCTAGAATTAAGTGATCTGATGTAATTATTTCACAATGAAATTTGTCAAAGGAAATTTCAATATTGTCAGTTAGAAAGGACCCAAAGTAAGGTCAGTCACTTACAAAGGAAGATCCTGGGTCACCTTTAGATAATTGTAAAGTATAAGGTATAAGTAACATATCTATATGGCGGGTCATGTGGGGCAACTGTCACTCTGAGTCTAAAAAGGGTCTAAGTAAAATTGGCTTAGTGGTTAGGTGGATATTCATCCTCAGTCTTCTACTGAGGAAAGCTGTTTCTTTTGCACACATAGAAGAGGTTGTGGCGTATTTAATCTATACACTACGTAAATACTCCAGGGCTAGACAGCGTGAGAGGAAAGTGCATATAGATGAGTAGGATCTATGAGTAGTAGCTCCCCTAGAAAATGTTTTTGCATGTGACAGTATTTCACATATTCTAATCACTCCTGGGAGCTGAACAAACTGAAAAGCAGAAAAGCTATATTGCCCTGTAACACAGATCTGACACAATAGAGCCCAGGGTTTGTGGCTTTCTATGGCCTGGAAGAGCCATCTGTGACTGAGGTTGCCAACACTGGGCAGGCAAATCCCCAATCTTCCCATAGCTGTCATGGTGGTTGGGGGGGGATTGAACATATGATCCCAGACCACACTAATCAGTTCCCACTGAGGTTAAAGCTGAGAGACAATTTCTGCTCCATGGATTCAGGTAGTCTTTTAGCCCTGCCTGAGGTAATGATTCTCCTCGGGAAGAAAAATGGCAGAGGAGTTGGATGTGGTAGCACAGACAGACTGACAAGGATTGGAGTTCAAGGATAGCCTCTGTTAGACAGAGAGCATGAGATCATCCTGGGGTACATGAGACCTTGCTTTGGCAGTGGAGGAAAGGCAGGGAGAAACAAGAGGATGTAAGAGACAGAGACTGAGAGACAAAGCTCTGCCAATACACACCCATATTTTGATATCTGCTTGAACAAATTTAAATTTTGTTTCCTTTTGATCTGGGTATCAGTTGCAGTTGAACCTGTCTTGAACAAATACACTATTCGTGTGTGTGTGTGTGTGTGTGTGTGTGTGTGTGTGTGTGTGTGTGTGTGTGTGTGTGTGTGTGTATGTATGTATATATATATATATATATATATATATATATATATATATATATATATGCATGTGTGTATGTATGTATATAACAAACTTGTATCTGAGACATAATCCATGTGTAGTGGCAATGAACTCCTTTTGTCTAAATATCAGAACCTGTAATGGAAATAGATTCAGAATAATAATAAAGGTGAAAAAAGACATTTAAAGCAGATTCTGAAATCCCTAAAGAACTCCATTTAGTTTGGAAATGCTGACATCAGCCAAACCACAAAAGCACAAATGGCCCCACTATAATTAGTTTACCTTTCACTGTTATCTGAATTCAACTTCTGAGGACTTTGGCTAAGCATTCCAAGAGGAATAAAGTTCCGGCCACTGGTATCACCTCCAGAGTCCCTGCAGAGGTCCTATTGACTTTGCTAAATTCATTCTGCATAACCTTAGCAGCCTAGAAAATCCCCAACAACAGTATGGATTTCCCTTGTGGGCCTCAAACTCTGGATCACATTCTGGGGGAGCCCATGTCAGCAGGCTCTGAAGACAGCAGGCACCTTGGTGTTTAATGGATGCACAGGACTACTGGATCATTCGTTAATGGAGTGAGAGCAAAGACCCTGTAGGCAGCAATGCTGAATACAGAATATTGCTGCCAGTTAATTATACCCCGTTCCTGAGTTCTTTGCTAGTGGAAAAGTATCAAAGTCACATGCATACATGCACACACACACACACACACACACACACACACACACACACACACACACAAATACAGAGAGAGAGAGAGAGAGAGACAGAGACAGAGACAGAGACAGAGAGAGAATGAAAAGGAAAGAGAGAAAACTCATGCCAAGCAGTGAAGCTCCTCATTGATTTGCTAGAATTCTCCAAAGTCATTGGCACTAGCAACCCAGTATCTGCAAAATCTCCACTTTTATTTTCAGAAAAAAGGAGGCATGTTTCAATGCTTATGAAATACAATAATAGGAAGATATGGAAATGCTCTAGGCTTTTATCATATGGGCAATAGAAATGGTGTCCCCTAGAGGTGGGAAGTGCATGCGACATTTCTGTATGTGACAGTCTGCAGAAGGGAAGTTAAGATTACCCATCTGGCCATTTTAATGCCTCAACCCTTATTCTCCAAGTTCCCATGTGCAACCCATTCTGCAGCCCTCAGTTTCTTTATCTGCATAGTGGGTCTGTTTAGTTACAGGAATTAAGTAATTATGTCTTGGAGATGAGAAAGTTCTAGAAAAGTTAACTGATCTGGTTGCATGTATTTCAAATTCATAATACTGAGTCTATTTAAGAATATAGACTTTGGTTGTATGCCAGTGGCTGTAAACATAGTTTCAGTTCTGCCTGGTCCCACTGCTGATTAGTCCCAAATAAACACACAGAAACTTACATTAACTAGAAATTTGTTGGCCAATGGCTCAGGATTCTTACTGGCTAGCTCTCTCTTTACTATTAACCCATAGCTATTAATCTTTGTATTTCTACATAGTCTTATCTTACCAGAGAATGCCTGGTGCATCCCATCTTCCCAGTAGCTACATGGCGTCTCTCCCTGGCCACTTCTCTCTGCTTCCTCTTCCCAGAATTCTCCTCGTCTCATAGCCCCACCTATACTTCCTTCCTGGGAAGTTAAGTCAGTATTTGGCCAATCAGTATTTTAGTCATCAACCAATGATAGAAATATATATACAGAAGGATATCCCGCATCAGGTAGCCATGTCACAGGAGCAGCAGGTGGCAATTGAAGTTTGAAGTATCAGCCCACCAGAAGCCAAATCCCTGATGGGTGAATCTCAGATAGACAAGGCCCACAGACTTCAGAATGTCTTTTGCTTCTGCTGTGCCTTTACATGTTTGCTGTTACCATCTTTCTCTGGTATCTGGCATGGTGTGAATGGATGTGGGGAGACCCCCACTACCTGTAATGTAGTGTGTTTAATTCATGGAAATATCCTGTTCTACTGGACATTTTTACCTGTGGATTATTATGAAGATGATTTCTTTCGAAGTTGTACTATCTAATTGGTAATAATAATTTTGGTTTAAATAGAAATTTGATGATAAAAATTAAAACAAGGAAGTGTCACATGGCTAGAACACATGAGTTTCTAACAAAGAACTGTATAGACCTTGGCTTAGGTTAAATATTAAGAAAAACAGTTGAGTCCCAGTAGCCCAGATAGCTTAAATTCTTTTAATCTTCATGTTGGGTGATGCTTTCACAGATTTCAGAGTGCATCATAACTGAAGCAAAGCTTTAAAAATAACAAAGTTAGATTAAAATGTGTTTGGTAAATAGCTTTGAGGTGGAAAACTCAAGAAGACAATCTAAAGTTTTAGAAAGGCACATAGTTGATTGTAGAATTTGTTAAGGTCAGGGAACTAGTAGCCCAAATTTCATTAGCAGATGTACCTTTCTTGCTAGACTGTTTGATGACCAGAGGTGATTATTAATTCCTTATACCCATTTCTTCCCTCAGTCTCCTGATATAAAAACTATTGATGAGTGGGTATACAAGCTAAAGATTTAAAATAGATCTGACTGATTGTTTTTCATATATAAAAGTTTAGGTTTGTGATTCCTTTAAGATTCCTTATAAGATTACCTTTCAAGATAAGTATTCAAGTGATTGGTCCTTTCTTTGTAACTGCAAAAATGCAGCCTGCCAGTAAAAGAACTGGCTGAGAAAAATAACTTGCTTGCTTACACTCTGTTAATCTTTAACAAGTTGCTTTGGGTATGAATGTATGTGTGTTCTTGGGGATAATTTGTTTTTCATCTGTAATATGTAAAATGTTTAATCATGGAAGGAATATGGAACATGCTGTTTTTTACTTGTATGCATTATAATCATTCACTTGAAAAATAGAATGTAACCACATTGTAATTTTTATATCGCTTGAAAGATTTTGCTGGGGTATACAAACTGTAAGGGAAAAACTAGAGAGAGGAGAATGAAAACATCAAGAATGAGAGAACGAGGAAGAATAAAGATAGAGTTAGAAGGAAAACGTCAAGAGAGACAGAAGGGACATTTCTGGATAAAGATAAAAAAAGAGAATATAGAATACAGAATCACAATACAGAAGAATAAAGAAAGAAAACATCAAGAGAGTATGTGTGTCTTTTCCCTTAGTCCCCTCAGATAAAAAAAAGTCACAGTTCACCGACTCTGTTGATTTCCTTGCACTGCTGGAGGCTGGTACCCAGGCGATAAAAGTCATGAGCCTAGCCTTTAATGTCACTATGTTCATAGCAGCTTTATTTGTAAAAAACAGAACCTGGAAACAACCTAGATGTCCCTCAACTGTAGTGGTACCTTTACACAATGGAGTATTACTCAGCTGTTTAAAAAAATGGCATCATAAAATTTGCAGGCAAATTGAACTAGAAAAAGATCATCCTGAGTGATGTAACACATACACAGAAAACAAACATGGTATATGCTCACTTATAAGTGGATAATAGCTGTAAAGTAAAAAAAAAAAATTACCATGCTGCAATCCACAGACCCAGAGAGGCTAGGTGACAAGGAGGGCTGGGAGGTGATGCTCAGATCTCCCTGGGAAGGAGAAAAAGAAGAGATTTTGTGTGTGCTAGGAGAGATTACAGATGGGAACATGAGGTATCAGGGTAGGGGTGAGTGGAGAGGAAGAGTACTGAAAGAGATGATTGGAAAGGGGGTGCATATCAGATTCAGGTAGAAACCTGGTGCAAGGGAATTACAAGGATGACTCTAGATCAGTAATAGATATGTAGCCTGAACTGACCATCTCCTAAGACCAGGCAAGACTTACAGTGAAGGGATTAGGAAACCAACCCAGCCACATAACCTTTGACCACATAACCTCTGCCCTGCCTATGGGATGTGCTAGGGTAAAAGTGGTCAACAAATGACTGATCTAGCCTAAGATCCATGCCACTAGAATAAACCCATCCCTGACACTGACTCATGTGCCAGGACCCCCATGCTGTATAACCTGAGACCTAGGATAGAACAAATCACAACTGGGGGAAAAAAAGGTCAATGCAATGATGCCAAATAATATTCTACTACACTCATAGATTGGTGCCTAGCCCCAACTGTCATCAGAAAGACTTCATCCAGTAACTGATGGAAACAGATGCAGAGACCTACAACCAAACCTTAGGCTGAGCTCGGGAAATCTTTTAAGAGAGAGAGGAAGGATTGTAGGAGCCAGAGGGATCAAAGACACCACAAGAAAAGCCACAGAATCAACTAACCTGGTCTCATTGGCCGTCACAGAGTCTGAGTTGATAACCAGGAAGCCTGCATGGGACTGACCTAGGCACTCTACATATATGGGACAGTTGTGTAGCTTGATCTTCTTGTGGGACTTCTAACAATGGGAGCAAGGGTGTCCCTAAGGCTTTGGCTAGCTTTTGGGACCCTATTCCTCACATTGGGTTGCCATGCCCAGCCATAATGCAAGCAGAGGTACTTAATCTTACTGCAACTTGATATGTCATGTTTTGTTGATATCCATGGGAGGCCTGTCCTTTTATGAACAGAAATGGGGGAGGATTGGATCGGGGGCAGAGGTGGAAGGGACTGGACAGGGAGGGGACTTCAGTCAGGTTGCAAAATAAGGAAATAAATTTAAAAATAATAAAGGTTCCCCTGGCCCACCCTGAAAAAGAATGTAGACTTTGGAGTCGGATAGCAGAGATAGGCTTTTGTTGCATTCATAGTTCTATGCACTTAGGCAGATCACGGCTCCCCATCTGTTAGTAAAGTTAGATGCTCCAATTCTGGCCAATGTCCCTTTTGCAGAGGGATCATCTGCACAGATGGAGGAAAAGCAGGTATCATATCTCCTAGCCCTAATCAAAAACTTGGCAAAATTCCACAGAGTTGGGGAAAACCTAGTCCTCTTATCCTTCATAAAGCAAGTTTCAAAGAGAGGGAGGACCTGTCTGAGGTCAAATAAGAAGATGGGTGAATGAGCCCAACCCTCCTAGCACTCAGCCCATGTTCTTGGTGCTAAACTGTCACTTCTCCAAAGGAGAACTAAAAACAGAAGCAGGGTTTTGCAAGTCTGGTGATTCTGATAAACAATTAGAACTTGAGAGAGATGTCCAAGAACCTACAAACCCTAAGAAAAGAAGCCTCATGGACACAGCCAAGGCTTTCCCAGATGGGTCCTCAGAAACAAAATCAGATGATTTGGACCCCAGTCCTGATTTCTGTGTGACCTTTACCAAGCTATGATTCATTTGTCACTGACATCAGTTCTCTCGACTGAAAAACAAGAATGACAGTCCTGCCTATCTCAGAGAGTTACTAGACAGTTAACAGATAACACATCTGTAGTCCCCTAATGTGCTGGGCCAATGTTTCCACATTTTGTTTGTCCAAAATCCTTTTATCTGTCTCAGATTTCTGACCTTATGTTTGGAATCAAGCCACTTCCTCACCTCTCTTCAGTTTTCCCCAGTACCCCTTGCTCCAAAGCACTTATTAAATGAGAAGACCCACACCTAAATGTATTTGACAAATGAATCTATTTATTTCCGTTTCTATTCTGCACGACACATGCCTGTCTGCAACTATCTTCACAATCGCATCTTGTGAAGAATACCTGAAGGTACCTTTCTGATTGACTTCCTCAATCTATATGCAGATTTGTGCAAAGCCAGTAAATAATTTCTAACAATTTGCATTGAGTTTATGGCTTTTCTAATCCAACCCTGATCATTTGTAAATTGTTTCTATTCATGTGCAGATCAACTGTAATAAGATTGCTAATAAAAGAGTGGTTAATAAAATTTATAATGGGTAGACAAGGCATAATTTAGAGGCGGGGATTTTTGACATAAGGGCTTTTCCAGGCTGTAGGCAAAAATAGATTAACCAAATTCTATTTGTTTTTATTTTACATTCCAAAGGATCCCTCATGGTGAAATAGGGACTTGAAACCTATCTCTTCCTCCTGGCTTTCACTGCTGGTCTTGAATGATAGTGTTTTCTTGTGTCTTGAGAAACTTTTCCAGTAATAATTCTGCCTCTCAGCAAGTTGGTGTTAGCGGTTAGGAAGGGTATGAGAGGTTTATATGCATTTACCTATTCATTTATTCATGAACTGTTATTTGAGTACACAGTGTGTAGCAGTCACATAGCAGGTCATGGAAATGCCAACATGGATGAAGCAGACCCAATTCCATCGATGAAATGACAAATTTGTACCCATCAAGCTTTATTTTGTTGTTTTTTGAGACAGGGCTCATGTAGCTCAGGGTGGATTCAAATGTGCTACATGGCTGAGAATGACACTGAAATACTGATCCTCTTGCCTCCACGTCTCCTCTAGGGCACAGGGGTTACAGGCATGAACCACCACACCCAATTTGTTTGTTGTTTTTAATGTGGTGCTGGGGATCAAATCCAGGACATTGCTCATGCTAGGCAAGTACTCCTTCATCTGTATATCCAGCCCTCTGTTAAAGCTTTGAATGCATTGTTTGCCATTCAGTCTCTGTGGAGGCTAAATTTGTGTCAACTTGACACAAAATAGAGTTGTCTGAGAGGAGGGAATCTCAATTGAGAAAATGCCTCCATAAGATCAGACTGTAGGTTATTTATTAATTAGGGATTGATGTGGGAGGGCTTAGGCCATTGTGGGTGCTGCCATCCATGGGCTGGTGGTCCTGGGTTCTATACAAAAGCAGTATGTGTAAGCCATGAAGAACAAATCAGTCAGCAGGACCCCTCCGTGGTCTCTACACCAGCTCCCACCTCCAGGTTCCTGCCTTGTGTGAGTCCCTGCCCTCACTGCTTTTGATGATATACTCTTACATGGAAATGTGAGTGAAATAAACCCTTTCCTCCTCAAGTCACTTTTGGTCATGGTGTTTCGTCACAGCAATAGTAACGCTAACTAAAGCAGTCCTCTAATATTTAATACATAGTATGTAGTTAATAAATGAGTGTGGAATAAATGAATATACAGGAGTTAAGCAAATAACCAGTCTAGATCAGCCAAACTTCATCCTACCTGTCCACTCCTCTAGTCATTTTAAGACTGAAAGTGAAGGCAAAGGTTATTTGGTTGCCAAGATGCTAAAGAATTTTGTTAGTCACATACTATATGTCATATTATGACATGATGATGATCCCAACACAAATATAACTCCACAAGGGAGTTTTCATGATTTCCCATGGATTCTTCTCAATTTTAAGTACTTAGTAATATGAATTCTACCAGTAGATTAGTGCTGCTGTTCTTGTTTTGCAAAAAATGAAGCCTTGAGCCTCTGAAATACAGCATGATCTGAGGTCACAATTACAAAATCATATCTTTGTCTCAAGTTGAAGCATCTCTTGGCAAACAGCCTTTCTCCTTTAGTCCTGTTATGGAGGTAGATAATGCCAGGAGGAAGTCCAAGTGTACTACAATAACTGAGATTCCTCCATGGGAAAGGAAACACAATAAGGAAAGACTCGCCCCCTTCTCACCTAAAGTTCCTGTTGATAGACACATAAGAAATTTCATCTGGCTTGGTCTATTGTTGCCTAGTCTAAAATGTAGTGCTCTGTCCTCCAGGAAAGCTAGCTCTCTGTACCGAGCATTTCAGTTTTCCACCCACTCACAAAACTAGCTCAGTTCTTTCTCTTAGATTAATTCACATCAGTTCTCCAAATGGAAGGCTGGAACCTCTTATGCAGGGAAAGTCAGAAGGGGCATGCTTGGAATAGAAAGCCCATCGCCAGCATGGCCTAACACGTCAAATATTTCATGGGACTATAGCACTGTGGTCCCAAGTGACAGCTGTCAAAGGCCTGTTGTAAGGAGATGACCTCAATTTCCCCTTCTGTCAGTCAGGCCATCTTCCCAAGCCCCACATGTAATTCAGAAGCTTCCTGAACACTTCAAATTCACCCCATTTTGCCCCTGGGGTTCAGGGACCGCAGCCAGTGGTGTCCATGCTGCCTTTCTCTTTCAATGCTTTTTATAGAATAGGAGTGATTGAGAGTGGGAATTGCAGATCAAAAGCAGACAGTGAAATGTCATCAGCATTACATAATTTGTACTATCGCTTGTCAACACTGATCCCCTTAATACTATCCCTCTGACAGATGAGTGGGGTGGGATTGTAGAATGCTAAGAAGTAAAAGAGAAGGATAAAAAGACAACCATGTTTGATTACCCTCTGCAGTCCAAAGGATTTGAAAGTCATGACACTGGTTATTACTGCTGTCTTTGGAGAGATGAACAGAAACTTAATCTATCTAATAAAATTGCCTCGAGAGATAAACTTAATCTAAACCTTCTTCTGCTATCTCTCAGTATAATCTAATGGATTTTTCTTGGTCTCCATTGCAGCACAAGACAGCTGGGCAGAAGATAGACCCACCACGTTAATTAATCTACTTCAGTCTTGTCAAATGGACATGGTATTTGGAAAAGGAGTTGGTGCTTCTGAATGCATTGGGGCCCCATATTTAATAGAACTCATCAGTTGGGTGCAAACACAGCCTTTCAGATGACAAAGAATGCCCAATTGCCATGGCATGTGGCTTAGAGAAGTTTCAGAGGGGTACAATAGGGAAGTGGGAAGTCAGGGATAGCCAAATGCATTCTGTTAAGAATCTCAGACCCATCCCCAGGGGGAAAAATGGTGGAGAGTGGGGAAAATTATGCAGTCACTATAACTTGAAACAGGTTTAGACTCAGGGAAACTACTGACCATAAAATGATGTCTTCACAGTTTAATACAGAGGATTATTAAACACACACACA
The DNA here is from genome assembly GCF_003668045.3 of Cricetulus griseus. Taxonomy (NCBI): domain Eukaryota; kingdom Metazoa; phylum Chordata; class Mammalia; order Rodentia; family Cricetidae; genus Cricetulus; species Cricetulus griseus. The sequence goes on along the minus strand of NC_048600.1, from coordinate 38,546,745 downwards.
CACACACACACACCTTCTAGTATATGTTGACTGACACCTGTCTGGAAGAGGAGCTGGTTGGGAAAAGATGCTGAGTTGGGTCAGGCACCTGTATCCCTGCCCTGGGAGGAGTACTTTGTCTAGGAAATGCTTAGCTGTCCTAAACCAAGCCCTCCAAGTTTTCAAGTTCTCTAGTCTCTTTTTCAGGTAACCGGGCTACCCATAGAAGTCACAGCCTGCAGTCCAGAGGATTAACCAGTGTCAGAATTTATGTGGTAAGGTCTCTGCCCTCTGGGCCCAGTGATTTCCTTTGGCTTTTCTTCCTCAGATCCATTTCCTCCTGCTAAGGCTGAAGAGGTGCACTTAAAATGGAAGCCAATCTTTTTTAAAGCCCCCAGCTCCCACTGAAGGAAATCACAACAGCCTATTCATGTGCAAAATAAGCAATTTACTTCTCCCTGGATTGAGGGTGTTGTCTCCACTGTCTTCTGACTTCTCTAATACTTTGTTCTTTATGTTCTTTATAGCCTATGTCTTTATACATGAATATTAGTTGACACACATGCTCTGCTACATTAGCCCATGTTAGCTCATTAACCCCACTGGCTAGTTGCCGTCATCTACAGCTGAGGAAATCCATTCATCTGTTGATTAATTGAACTATTCAGCCATAGGGTGTTTAGTGACTATTCAAATCAACAGAATGTTTTCAGTGGTGGGTTACCTCCAAGAGCAAGCTAGGCTGATGGGTTTTATGTATTCAGTTAATTTGATGTTTTCCCTCACAGTCTAATGAAAGAGATAAACCTTACTCAAGAGGAGATGACTGTACATAGATATAGACCCCAAGAGGTGGGCATCTGTTGTGCAGCAACTTCTTCCTAGTTGGAGCATTCCAGCCTGGAGGGAAGCTAATTAACATTTGGGAATTAAAGGAAGGTTCCTTAACACTCAGGAAGCAAACCGTTCATAAGTCTCAGGGAGTACCTGAAATTGATGAGATAAACAAGACACCTCTCCAAGGTTATATAAGAAGTAATGCCTACTACAGAGATAAAATCAGCCAAGCTGCCTTGAAAGACACTTTCTCTCCAAACTACCATGCTTTCTCCAAGTCATGCAAAACTCCAGAGTTCCAGTTTTCATAAATCATCATCCATACTGGGGTAGACTTTTCAGTGATGTGTCTACCATTGATTCATTCATTTGGTCCACCATCTAGACTGAATAGACATTGGTTCACATCCCCCAAAGAATGGTGTCACATAATAACATTCCTGAGAACCAGCAGCAGAATGTTCTCATATTCCATCTGCCATACTTTTCATATAGGAAGTGATTCCTCTTGCCTGCTCTTGACCAAATTATGGACATTCCTGAACCTGGGTTGTTCCTCCATAAACTAAGGGTTAAATAGAGCAACATCCACATATACTTGTGTCCAGCCCATAAGCATTCAAATGGTGGTACTTATGGGTAGATGGACTAAACCTTTTTCATTTTTGTTAAGGCATAATTTTTCCTGGTGATTCCTAACAGGTGTTAATCCTCTGATTTTCTTTCTTAAAGCACTAGAAAATGACTTCCTGATCTTTTGGGGTGGTAAGTATGCCCTGCTCTCCCCCACTTTTCCAAAAGCAATACTTCTTCTGTCTAGATCAACTCACAAGGTGATAATGATGTTCCACGCAAAGAGAACATCTCCACACAGATGAAGGCAAATGCTTGAGCCCAGATGATGCATTCTTGAGTCTCTGCACAACCCCTTTTGCCCCCCTCTCAGAGTCTCCAGTCTCATCCATCACCTCATCTGTTCCTTCAATGATTTCCAAGAGCCCTCTTCCTGGTGTCTTCATATCCTGACTCCCTCTAAAATGACAAAATATGTTAAGGCCAGATATTGTGGTGCACATCTGTAATACCATCACTTAGAATTAAGAGTTCAAGTCAGCCTGAGCTACATTAAACTGTCTTCAAAAAATTATTTAAAATTTTGCAATATATATATTTGTGTGTGTGTGTGTGTGTGTGTGTGTGTGTGTGTACACATGTGTGGAATGACACTTGTGTGGAGGTCAGAGTACAATTTTCACCAGTCTATTCTCTCCTCCCACCCAGAGATCAAATTCAGCTTGTAAGGCTTAGCCACGGGCACTTTCACCTGCTGAGCCATCTCACTTCCCCATCACCCAAAATTATTAAAGTAAGCTCTCAAAACTCATTTCCCCCCCTTTGGAAATCAGATAGTTAAGTAAGCAGCTAAATTCATGGGGCCCAGAAAAATCAGTGTTCTCTACAGAAGTATGATTATAGAGAAGTCCTTAAGAGACACAAAGACAACTGTAGTAACCATGATGGGTGCACAGAGGAGGACCAACGGGTGGAAACCATAGGAAAGGAGTAAGAAGAGTCACAACGCAGACATCAACCATTCTAGGCAGCAATTCTAGACAAACAGACATATGAGTGCGGGCCTTGTGAGTCCATTTGTTTATTTAATTGTGTGTTTCCTCCCTTAAAAATACTTCTCATCAGTGTTATCAGAGTGGCTTCAAAATGACTTTTCCATTATTGCTTATAAACAAACCTTTATCACAGATAGCTCACCAGCTGAATTAAGACACTGAGGTAAGCAATCTACTGCTTCTGTCTGGCAGATCAGCTGTTTGTAGGAAGATAACAATACAAAAGCAACCACAACAATCAGCTACTGTAAATTAACTTAACTGTGTGAAATAATGCCTCCCCTATCAGATTAGCTTTCTGAATGACTTTATCCTTAAATTAAAGCTTGCCGGGGCTGAAAAGTAAATCATTTAAATGGTGCTGGGTTTTTCAGGTAATGTCTTAATATATTACTGTAATTTCAATCCGCCAAGGCATGCAGATGGCTTTGGTCTCTAGCTGCCTGTCTTTAAAAACCCTCTCCTGCACTGCCATTTTGTAATTACAGTGCTGCTCTGCTCCTGCCGCTGCAAGATTTCCCAGGGTGCACCAGCAGCCGCACCAGCAGCCAAGGCAATGTATCTTAAAATTATTATTCTTGTGTGGCCCTCGTAACATAAATGTAAATCTTTTATGCTAACGCTGTCAGAGGGTTAGCTCTGGGGCTCCAAGGTGTGCTGATGTAGAAATCACCCACCATCCATCAACCTCGGACCATTTGGGATCTGGCAAATAACTCGCTTTGGGGGAGGGGAGGGTTTGTAAGCTGAATATTACTTTGGAGTCTGGGTGGTATCAAAAAGTCATCGCTGGCTTTCTTTAAGGGCGGGGGTGGGGGCTGTCATACAAAGCAGCCTATACGGGTGAGCTTTATAGCCCAGCCGAGTTCCCTGTGAGAGCCTGAAAGTCTGGTCCCTAATTTTGCAGCGATGTCTGCGCTGTCGTGGATGTTGGAATATGGTAGTTAGTCATATCTTTGGAAACCTTCCTGGAAATTAACCTCTTTGAGCGCCTGGCTTGGGGGCGGGGGCGCTTGTAAAGGAGTACCTGGCTGTTTCGGGGGAAGTATGTGTGTGGGTATCTGACCTTCTCATTTGTTTGGATCTGTGTCCACATGTCCCTGGCCTCCAGGATAGTCAAGAGCTTAGTGAGGGGTATGGGTGGTTTTATCAGGGAAAACGGGAACTAGGAGAAAAGGCAAAAAGAAAGCCCCAGAAGAACCCAAGAAAACAAGACCCAGTGTTTAAATGCCAATGAGCCAATGTACACTAAGGCCAGGGTGTCTGCACACAGCAGCATAGGAGACAAGCATCAGGGAGGTAAATGTCTTTTTAAGTATAAGAGGACCAATGAGATGGCTCACTGGGTAAAGGCACTTGCTGCCAAGCCTGATGACCTAAGTTCAATCTCCAGGACCCTGTGGTGGAGGGAGAGAACTAACTGCCACAAATTGTCCTCTGACTTCCACATGCATGCCATGGCACACACCCACCCCCGCCCAAACACTCAGAAATAAATAAATGTAATAAAAATTAATTATGAGTGTGGGGGAGCTAACCCATAAGACCTTGGGAAACGATAATAGTGATAATGCTGTGAATAGTAATAAAACAATAATAATGAAACAATTACAATGCTCGCATCGCAGTTATTACATGCAGGGCTCTGCTCTGGTAGATTTACATACTGCACATTCAATCTTTGCCAGCCAGTCTTTGAAGCTCTGCTCTATAAACTGTGGGGAGAGTCTTAGCAGACTGACTTGGTCTGCCTAAAGACAGGAAAGGGGATTATTTTGCTTTTGTTGCCCATTTCTTGATAAGCATTGAAACTCATCAGTGGGGGGAACAGCCACACCCGCTCTCTGGTATGTAAAGGGCAGTAATTGAGTGTTGGGTGGTGCTGAAAGGTGTATAGCCAGTCTGAGATGTGCCCAATAATACATCTCTGGTTGATTTGGTAGACTGTGATAAAGAGGCCAAATTGTATCGGCATGTGAGTTCATTATTCAAAAAGGTATTTCTTTCTCCTGATTCCCAAGTTTATTGATGACTAAAAATAATTATTCAACAGTAGAATGCACTAGTGAACCCACAAACCATATTATGTGAATCATCTTGTTTTTTCCTCCTGAGAATGATGGTAGAGACTGTTCCTGTGGTTGCTTTTCCAAATAATGAATGTATGACACAGTAGATTTCATGTCTGTACCAAGGAGTAAAGGGTGGGCACAGAAAATGGGTCCTAGAAGTTGGACTGCCAATCTTTTTATTGGGGAGGTGATGGGGAATGTACTTCTGTGTATGTTCATCTTATTGACCATTGAATAAAGTACTATTTGGCCAATGAGGCAGCAAGTTAGACGGGACTAGGAATTAAGGAGGATTCTGGGAAATGTAGTAAAGAAGTGGTGATCCAGGAAGGAAGTGACATAGCAGGTAGACTCATATTTAAGCAAGGACAAGCAGGAAGTGGTCCCTTTTCCCCTTCGCTCTTCCTCCTGCTCTCTGCTCAGAGTCACCATGTGATCCTGGGGATGAGGACACCAACAGATGGTGTCCGATAAGATAAGTCTTATAAAACATATAGATTTATGATAATTAAAACTAAGCTAGCAGATGAGAAATCCTAGTCATTGGCCAAGCAGCATTTGTACCTAATATAAGTCTCTGTATTATTTTGTTCATCCACGTGGTAGACAGAACTCAAGCAGGTGGCTAAAAGATTTATCGTAACAGGGGGGCTGAATGTACATGTACCTGTTTATGCTCATGGGGAAGGCCTGTGGGGGCTAGAAGTCAGCATCAGATATCTTCATTGATGGCTCTTCACCTTACATTTTTCAGACAGGGTGCCTCACTGAACCTAAAGGTCACTAATTAAGTGAGGTTGGGTGACCAGCCAACCCCAGGGATCCTCCTGTCTTCACCTGGACAGCACTGGCATTACAGGCTCATGGAACCATGCTCAGCTTTTTGTGCATGCTGGGGTGCACATTCAGAACCTCATGCTTGCACAGCAGGCACTTTCCCAGACTGTGCCAACCTTGTTAATATTGTATTTCTTTTATTCTTGCATGTACACAGGTGTGTGTGTGTGTGTGTGTGTGTGTGTGTGTGTGTCCCATAGAGGCAAAAAAAGTGAGATTCCCATGAACTGGAGTTACAGGCAATTGGGAACTACCCAACATGAACAAGAACCCAACCACCTGGTCCACTGCAAGAGATCATAACCGCGGAGTATGTGCTCATAACCGTGGAGTCATCTCCCTAGCCTTTGCCAAACCTTTTAACTGCTGGTCTATATATAGGACATTGAATGTGAAGTGCCATGTGATGATGGCATAATGAGGAAGGAAGACCACTCTTAGAGGGCACCTTTTAATGCCAAGCTTTGTTCAAATTGATATTTATTAGTGTCAAATATCTGTATTGAGATATATTTGAGAGATGCCGGTCCACCTGTCTTTTATTTTGTTGCTTGTTTTTGTTTGTTTGTTTGTTTGTTTGTAGTCATGGTTTTGCTTTTTATTTTGAGATAGTCTCACCAAATAGCCTAGGCTGGCTTTGAACTTGAAGCAGAATTGAGAGAAATCTGACTCTGCAGTAGAGAAAGACTTCCTTACAGTGGGTCATGACTCTGGCTCTTTAAATTCTTGTGGTCATTAGAAGGAGGGTGAAAGAACTTCTCTTCCTTACAAAATAGTAGTATCAGAGAAGTCATGTAATTTGTCTATGGCCACACAGCTCTTAAATGGGACAGACAAGTTTCAAATATATGCAACTATAAAATTTTCCCCTTTGGATTTTATATAAAATACATTAGCCTCCAAAATACACAACCAATAATAAAATAAATGTGCTTTTACCAACAGAACTAAAGGACCACTGGGCTCCTCCTATACCCCGTTTTACTTGCTTTCTGCTGCTCCATCCATAATGTGTACACTCATCTGAAAACAGTAATTGTCAATTCTATATCCTCTATGATGGTTAACTTATTGTCAACTTGACACAACCTAGAATCACCGGGGTGGAGAGTCTCAATGAGGAACTGTCCACATTGGTTTGTCCTGTGCACATGTCAGGCAGGGTGTCTTAAGTTAGCTCCTGCTTTAACTTCCCACAATGATGAGCTATAACCTAGAGCTGTGAACTGAAATAAACCTATTTTCCTCTAAGTTCCTTTTTGTCAGGATACTTTATCACAGCAACAGCAATAAAACTAAAACACCTTTATCTGAAAAATATGTGTATGCGTATCTGAAAGCATCACAAAATTGTTTTCCTCTACATATCATCCTATATAAAACATGTAAACTTTCTCTAACTTTCGGATGCATCAAGGTGCTTCTAAATTAAGAAGGGTTTCCAGAGCCCTAGACTTCTCCATGCAGGAGGAAGTTTGTGGCAGGGTGCAGTATAATCCACACCTATGGGGGAATGAGAAATCTGAGGTGACAAAGGGAGGGGACACAGAATCACAACATGGAGGCTTCTGGAAGGGCAAGGCCTTCGGTGATGCTACAAATGCGGACATGTAAATTAGTTTTTCATTCTGTGCTTCCTCCATTCATTCATTTGGGCTTCACTCAGGAAGAGGATGTAACCTTGTGCTAGTTTGCAGGAACAGTATGTCTGACATGAAGCAACTCAAGGGAGAGGGTGTTATTTTGGCACACAGTTCCAAGAGGCATTCCACATGAGTGGAAAGGCATGGCAGCAGGCAGCTCCACAGCAGTGAGGGGTGTGGCAGGCACTCACCGCCTCCTCACATTTCTGCTGAACCAGCAGCATAAAGAGAGACAGTATAAGGGAAATCTGCTTGTGACATCTGCCATCCCATTCCCACCAGGGTTCATTTGGGTGATCTGGCAGGCTAGCTCAGTGGTCCACTTCTTCTCTCATGGCTCTATGTGCATCCTTCCTGAAGCTGTGCTCGATGGAAGAAGATGACCTTACCAGTTCAAGGAGGGCCATTCTTTGGTCCAGCGTAAATGAGTAACTGTGCTCCTCTGTCAGAGCCTCCAAATAAGCAGAACCAGGTTACAAAGGTCAAGCCCTACCTCCTTCTAGCAAGGAACTTTGTCCAGCTGCCTCCCTTCTGTTAATGATCCCACAACTTCCAGAAATGGCACCACCAGCTGGAGACACGGTGTTCAAACCCATGACTCTACAGCGGACATTTCACATTCAAACTATGAGAGACCTTAAGCCATGCAGCTTTCTCAGGCCAAAGACATCTCTGAGAGAGAAACATGGCTAGAGAATGCAGCAAGAAGGGAAAGCCTCAGTCCTAAAAGGGTGTCTGAGAAGTGCCTCCGCCATCCGTCACCTGTCACAGCTATTTAAAGGCCAAAGTCTAGTGGGAGAAGGAACCGCAAGCTCGTTACAGATACACCCAGAGACTAGGAGTTGTTAATCCCCCCTTCTCAATTATAATGTGCAAGCCAGCAAGGGAATGCCTTGTTTAAGATTTCCAGAGTAATAGGCTATTATTTTTAAGGAGAAGTAATCATCCCCGAGGGCCACTGACCCACAGGCTTCCCATTTTTCTCCTTCTTTTTAAAGCTCTTGTGACCCGAGGTACCAGAGCTGCAGCATTATGTAAGATGCTCCGAGCACAGAGATTTTTGAACTTGACTTGAAGTCTTTCTTTAATATTCAATAAAAAGTTGGAGATTTATTGGCCTATGGCAGAGACCAATTTCCTGTTACATGGACCAGAGAGGAGATTAAAAAAAGATTTTTAGAGCGGCGCCCATATTTCTTAAGAGAGGCAGAGAACGGAGCTCACCTAATTTTGCGGATCGGGCTTCTAGCATAGTTCTTTTCTTCGGGCTGATCTGAAATTAGAAGGCTGGAACGGAAATCCTGCAGTCTCCCCACAGGGGCCATTTCACTTTTCCTTTGAGTAACAGCCCCATAAGAATTGTCTTCACCACTCTAAGGTCAAGGTTGGAAGTGGCTGAGTGTGGAGAAGATTGAAGACTGTGCCACGGGCTTTGGGTGATGTACATCATGGTGCTTTCTGCAGCTAGAGGTGGGAGAAGTAATTCTAGCAGACTTCTGAATTGAAAAGCCCTGTTGCAAAGATGGGGGACAAGGCCGCAGGAAATATGGCAGACCACAGTGACAACAGGTTGGCATGCGTTGTTAATTCCTGAAGTGTGCCAGGATCAGGGTCAGATAATCCAGTTGGAATCCTTGATTTGTCCATTATTTACTCTGTGACCTTGGGACTTAACCTTTCTGCACATTGTCTGTAAAATACAAATGCCTGTGTACTATTGCAAAGTGGTTGTAAAGATAAAGTGAGAGACTACCTTCCTGGCCTTAAGGAGGTTTTAATAAATACTCAGAATTGGGTGGGGAGGAAGTGAAGTGCTTGTTTTGCAAACATGATCCCCAGAAACTACACATACATAAAAAGCCAGCATAGTGTGCAGTTGTATCTTCAGACAGACTGTGCTCACTGGCCAGCCAACCTAGGCTTCTTGGTGAGCCCTGAACCAATTAGAAACCTTGTCTCAAAAAAAAAAAACGAGGGTGTAGATGGTGTCTGAGGGACAATACTCAAGGTTGGCCTCTAGCTATCACTTGCACATGTACATATACATACACACATGTCCACTCACACACACAGGAACATGTACACACACATACATACATACATACATACATACATACATACATACATACATATGAATGCTCGGAATGTTAAGCTAGCCGTGTTATTCTAGTTTCCCATTGGTTTGAACCTAGAGCCAGAGTCTAAATGGACATATCAAAGAGGAGCTCCAGTGGGACTAGAAAGCAAGAGATTCAGTTCAACCGGAAGCTGTGATTCATTCTAGGATGCACTGAACTGTAACCTAAGCCTGTGAAGAAAGCTAGATTCTGCAGGCAAGGAACCTATTATAGTTCTGAGTAGGAGGCAGGTGCAGGAGACAGCCTATCTGCCCAACTGCCACATTTGCAGGTATATTCAATTGCAGAAGGGATGCAGAATGGAAGCCAGTAAGCCTCTTCAAGACGACACTGAAAAATTATCCTAGAAATGTGACGTGGAATATGGCTTTGAAAGATAAGGGTTTGAGAAGGTAAGACAGAGAGAAAGTCCATGCAGAATAACAAGGAGCAAGGGCACAGCTATCTGAAAGAATACAGCAAGTATGAGTTTAAAAGCTTGAAGTTCCCAGTGCTGTGGACTCAGTGGTGAGCACATCATATCAGGGCCTAGATGCCATGAGAAGGACTTGAGCAGTTGTCTATTTCCCTTTCCGTTGTTATGATAAAACACCCTGACCAAGAGCAACTTCTGCTTCCAGGTCACAGTCCATCACCGAGGGAAGCCAGGGCAGGAACTCACAGCAGGAACCTGAAGGTAAAACTGCTTGCTATTTCATATCGCATTACCTACGGTCAAGGAACTTACTCATAGCAAAGAAAATACAGCAGGAACCATGGAGGATGCTGCTAAGTGGCTAACTTACTCATAGGCCCATGATTTCTTATAGAGCCCTAGGCTACCTGCCTGGGGGTGGTGCTGCCCACAGTGGGCTGGGCCCTCCTGCACCAATTGATAAACAAGACATTCCCCCCAAAGACATGTACACAGGCCATTCTGCTCTAGGCAATCCCTCTCTAGGCTCTCCTCTCTCTCTCAGGTAACTCTAGGCTGTGTCAAATTGAAAATTAAAAATAAAAAGGACAGGTATCCTGTAACATTAAGATATCCAATCTGTATGTTTCCCAAGAGTTCCTCATTCCATTCTGCTCTTGGTTTTTCCTATGTCACCAGTTCTTTCTCAATGCTCCAGGTTACACTTTGGAACATTTTTTTCATGGCATTAGAATGGTTAAAAATAGCATAAGCCAGCTTCTCTGCTCTGGAACAACTGGTTCCATGACACTGGTGAGCATGAGAGACTGAAGGACCAGAGAGAAGACCCAGGTAGCACTGGCATGCAGTCCTACAGAGGAGTCAAAGTCCCATCCACTGGAGAACAGGGAAAACAGCTTTCAAGCATCGGGAAGGTTGTTTTCAATTGTTCATGAGCAGGAAACGGTTCTGGATGGTTGAGATTCTTGAGCAATTCTCCCAGAATCCCCAGCTTTTGTATTGAATTCCATTGGCAAGAACTGGGTTACAAGTTCCTCCCTAAGCTAATCATTAAATCACTGTGACCGGTTCATTCTTATCACGAACCTTTGTCCCACAAATGGAAGAGCTAGTCACACACTTTCCATGAACACATCCCTGACCAGGGACACTTAACTATGTGAACTTTTGTAAAAGAAGAAGGGGGCGTGACTGTCAGGAAGGCAGCCAATTGCCTCTACCACAGGAAGAGACAGAAGTGCCTCAAGAGAAAGTAAAGATGTAGCAGAAATCATGACGTGGACTGATTTCTGAGAAAAACAGCATTTTTATGCTGAGGTGTGGGAAGGACATCAGCCAAGTGGCTTGAAAGGAGTAGGTGTGAATGTGTACACCTGTACCCAGCACTCAGAGGGGGCAGAGATGGGAGAACTGCCACATTTTAAAGCCAGCCTGGCCTACATAGAAAACTCTGGGCTAGGCAGGGATACATAGTGAGATCCTGTCTCTTAAAAGAACAAAGGAACATAGAAAGGAACCAGACAGTAAAGAAAGAAGAAAGCAAGTGAATTCTGCTGTCATGGAGACACACAGAGAAAGAGGCATAAGGATATAGGGATGCCCTTTGCAAGAGCTTAGGATTTTCATCGGTGCCAAGAGGATTGGGCAGAGGGAATGGTGACTGTTAATGCCCTAAGGAATAACTTTTAACTAATAGAATTCCAAGAACAGAGGCTCCTGGCTTAGAAGCCTTCCAAGCCAGGCTTGGAAACTAGACCCTCTAAAAGTCTGCTCCAGCTGGAGCTGAGTCTTAGGGAATTTCTGTCCCAGACAGTCTGGCAGAAACTGGTTTTAGGGAAACTGCTTCTTTGGGTATTAGGGAGTTCCTTATCTTTCATGAGCAGAAGAAGACAACCTCTCCTGGCAGAGAGGTGGTAGGGGTCCAAGAGATTCTCCCCTCCCATATTAGAACCAGAGCCTGTGGCTAGTTGACTTACTAAACTCTGCTCCCTGCATATTCACCCAGCCAGCCATGATGTTTACTGCAAGAATATTTGAAAGGAAAAAGGAGTTCATCTTGAGTGGATATTGTACAGTCTTCTGACATCCCCCTCCTAGGAGCTTGGAGGGTGCCTGGGATTGGAAGGTAACATCTAGGATAAATAGAACAGACGACACTCAGTCCCCAGTCACATTCTCAGACTCCACCATTCACAAGAGCCAATCCATTTTCCTGTTTTTGAGCTAGCTGGAGTTGGTTTCTGTCTCATGTTTCAAAATTGTCCTGTCTATTACATTGTTTCTGGCTTACTCTATCTGAGACTCGGTTATTTTCATTCTCAAAATGGAAACAAATCGCATCCATCCTGCCTGGCTCCTACATCTGACATGAAATTGTTTCTGCAAAATGTTGAGTGTTGCGAGGGTATAAGTCATCTCTGAGTGCATAGCCCTGGTTATGTAGACAGCTGCAGAGCTGTTGACCCAGCCCTACCTGTTCCTCCTCCATTGGTCCTTCCTCATTTCCACAGATGACAGAATCCAGTTGCTCAGTCTACAACTGGTGGGGGTTGTTTTCAGTCTTGTGCATTCTCTCCTTTGCCATATGCAGTCCCTTCGCAAATACTGTTTAACTTCAAAAGGCTTCCCCAAATACTACAATTTTCAACTCCTCACAAAGATTCCCGTCATTGATACCCACATTAACCCACTCATAACTTTGCCATCCAGCAAAGCTCTCCCCCAGAGAAGCCACAGCAATCAGTCCTTCAGAAATGTGGTGTGGACCGTGTTGCTTCCTTGTCCCTCCCAGCCAGCCATCCCCCTTCAGTCTCATAACACCCTGGTACTTCCTCTCAGCTTTCGCCTCTCCTTCACCTTAGGCTCACCCAACTACATGGAATTCCCAAGTATGTTCCCACCATACCACCCCTGCATGTTTTCTTTCTCTAATGAGAGCAATTCCCTCCCCCCCCCACAAAAAATAAATACTGGCAGAGTTCAATCCTCCAATAAGACTCCTCTCCTGAATGATTCTTTCCCAGCCCACCCTGTTAAAGCAACAAAGAGACAGACAATACCACAGATGGACCTTCATTCACACTTTACCAAGCCCCACCTCACTTTGCCATCTTCACTCACTAGAGGGATCACAACTCAACACTATACCATCTACCTGTTGATGTTTATTCCCCTCTAAAAAGCAAGGCCAGGGGAATTCCTCTATCTTATTTACCACTTTCATCACCTCCAAAATCCTACAGTACAATAGCCATGGTTGTAATGAGAATTCAAATATTTGTTCAATGTACAGTGTTCATCCCCAAGTTGACTAGCTTTAGAGAGCTAAAGTCAATATTGATGTGTGATTGTGTATATGTTTACATCATTTTTCTCAGTTCAACTTAGAGTCTACTAAACCATATTTCCATCAGAGGCAAAAACTTGTTCTTCCCAATGTAACCAAACAATTTTAGTTTGAACTGCTGCATATTTTCTCCCTGGCCTGTTGGGGAATGTAAGCATAGCTAGTTCCTGCGGCCTGGTCTTGAGTGTTGACAGACTCCCTGAGCTCTAGGGCTCTCAAGCACCATGCAAACGGTTGGTTGGCTGTTTACTTTACTGGAAAGATAGGAATCCTAAAAGAATTCTAATTATTCCAAAATATTCTCTGGGTTAATAGCATCACAGCATCACAATCCCACCTGAACAAAAACATGGCTGTGAGTTGAATGTGGATATTAGGTTTCCAGTGTATGTGCTTAACAGCATCAGCTCCATGTCAGGAAGGCGTGTGTGTGTGTGTGTTTGTGTGTGTGTGTGTGTGTGTGTGTGTGTGTGTGTGTAGATAAATCGTTTAATGGGTTTTGTAATCATTCCACTTGTTCATAAAAAGCAATCATTGCTGAAATATTTGATATTTTATTCTGTGCTATGCAGTGTGCTAAATGCTTTCTTACCTCATAATTTAATTTAGTAAGACAATCACAAGGGAAAAAGAACTGGTTTTCTCCAGCCTCTTCTTCCCCCAGCTGCCTAAGCAGGCATGCCTATCTCAGTCTCCCACCCTCAGTCGTCATCATGCTTCCCAGCCCCCACACTGTCAAACACACTAAAGCATTGAAGACAGAGAGCACAGTGTCCAGTGAGCCCCGAGACTGCCCGCCCCATCCTTCTCCCCATTCCCCCTCTGTGTAATGACAAGAGAATTCCATTTCTTATCTTTGTTAACTCTGCTGTTGTCTACTCTCATGGGAAGATTATACCCATGCCTGTGGACCTCAGGAGTCACCACCAAACCTACTTTCTCCAATGGAATGTTATCAGAACAATTATGTTCTCTCTCTGGTGTGATTCTAAGAACAAAATGTGCCTCACTGAATCTGCTCTTCCTTCTACAGGAGCTGAAACATTTCAAACAGAGACATCTATGTTGGCAAATAAACTCTAGAATAAAACCCTAGCCAGTCTACAATATACATGTAAGAAATGACCCTTAAAATTCACTCTGTGCTGGAGGCTCACTTGTTACTGCAGCATAACTTACCATATCCTGGCTGACACACTACTTTAGTGAGTGCATTATGAGTAGGACTCTAGGCTTCAGAGCCACTGAGCTCTGTGAGCTTGCTTGTTACCGATGCACATCCTAGCACATCCTGATTGATACACAAGCAAAATAACATCTTGCTTAGATTAACAATAGTTGCAAACTACATTTCCCAATTCCTGGATCATCTTCCAAGCTGCTATGACAATTTCTATATTATTATTACATTATTCTCTGTTTGTATTAGCAAAACAATGAACAGATACAGCTTCCTGCCACTGCCATCTAATACTGCTGCTATTTGTGAGAACACTGATAAATAATGATTAACATGAATAGCTGGGATCAGTGAACTTCATTTACAGATGCTGAAATTTAAGTGCATATCACTTACATATGTCACAAATATTGACTTTCTCTAAACTCTTTTTCAAGAATTTAGACACATTGAAAACCATTGTTGGCTAAGGAACTATTAAAAAAAAAATGCATGAACAGATGCAGCCCTCGGGCCAGTGTGCTGACTCTAATCTAGAGATTTCAGAGTCCTGAGAGTGGCACTGAAGGGCCTTTACAACCACACCCTGATTGATTTACCCACCCCACATGCAAGAATGCACTAAGTCATGAAGCCACCTAGATCACAGCGCTGAAAGATCAGTGAGCTCCTTCACATGGCGAATGCCACATTCTCCATAGAAATGGTTGCCTGTTTCAAATGCTTCTTCTGCTTTCCCACAGGCCTTGCATGAGTTCTTATGATGAAGCTCACTGTTTGGCATTCTGAAGTATTTCCAAACCTTGGTATGACTGGCATTGGGGGTCACAAATAATTATTCGTTGTAGGCTGTCCAGTGTACTGCAGTGTTTAGCAGCGCCCCCCTGTTCTGCCTGCCATGGCACTAACACACTCTGCCCAGTTGTGTATCATGCCTAGTGAAAACAAATGTTATTCCACAAATCCACCTATGCTATCAGACCCTTAAAACAACAGACCCCAAGAAACTAGAATCTGCCCCCAAGAATGTTGTGTTGGGAGAAGAAAAGCCTGGGCCAAGAAGAGTTGAAGCTTTTCTCTTTGAGAAGATTGACAAACCTACAGGGCCAGTGAAGGACCAAGGGTGGGCAAGACCATACTGACTGGTATGCATCCCCCTGCCTCTATTTAAACTTTAATCTCAGTCACATCCCTAAGATGGATTTGGGACATGCATAAGGACCTTGTTAAATCTCTTTGTCCCCCTCTTCAATGTGACATTGAATAAATCTCCATTTCTGCTTTTTGAACATTGACATGGCTGTTTTAATCAGCTTGAGGATCATAGCTGGACATGGTTTCTTGGGACACAGACTTAGACATCAAATTCTGTAACAATTGTGGTTGGGGGGAGGGTTGGAAGGGTGGGTTGGGGAGAGGGGAGGGAGAGGGTGAAGGGATTGACATGTGAAGCAAGCTTGTTCCTAATTTCAGCTAATAAAAAATTAATTACAAAAAAACATGTCTCCAGACATTGCCAAATTCCTTCCTATCACCCCACCCCTTAAGAACATCAACACAACCGTGAAACCTGGGAGCTCCTGGAAGGCAGGAGTCAGACGTTCATTATAAGCATGCATTGAGCTGTGGTCTGGTTGTAGGCAACCTCCAGCAAATATCTGTTGAGTGATAACTGCAACAGTGAAAAGCACTGGTTCCATTAGCTCTACCCAAACAGTGTTTTTAAAGATCTAATTCTGGTAATTGTGTTTTCATTTTTTTCTTTACCATTGCACGGAAGCCAGTTTGATAAAGTCTGAGCAATATAAAAGGACTATCTAGTGCATGCACTGTTTTCTTTATGTCACTCGCACAAGTGCAGTTAATGGTGCATCTGTTTTACTAACAACCCCCTTTGTTTTATGTAGTACTTTATATTTCCCTGAATGTGCGAAGACCTGAGATTTCTATGGCCTGCAAATGGATAAGTTGCTGCAGATAAATGGGGGCAAGGAGAATGACAACAAAAAAGTCTCCTGGAGTCATGGCTCCATTCTCCAGGCTATCCTGGGTGACATATGCTAATGGGATGGAATAGACATACTGAGCAGAGCAGAGAGGAAACAGCACTCATACTGGGGCCCATTGGGAAGCTTGGATGATCAGCTCTCACTTGCCACACTCAGAGATGCTTTAGTACCCATGTAGATGTGCAGTCATCAGGACATGCCCAGACTTCACAGCATCTGGACCCACCTGAACAAAGCAGCTTCCTGTCCAAATCTCTGATGGGCCCGATTGATGCCAGACATCTTCCATTGCTGTTTTGAATATTCATCATGGCCTGTGACTGTGGATTCACAGCAATGAGAATAGTAGAATTAGAACCACTAAATTCTAGAGGAACTGAGATAAGTGACTTGGTGACCTCAAACCGTAGATCCTGGAGTCCAAAACCAATCTGCCCTTACCAGTTTGGAAAACTGAACACTTATTTTCATCTCTTTGTGCCATGGGTTTTCCCCCATGGGAAAAAAACAACGATTGTGGCAACACCTATATCCTGATATTGATAGAAATGTTACAAGAGACAAGTACACAAAATGTGTTTAGCAAAGTGTGTGGCACACAGTAGCCTACGATAAATGCCATTCATTGTTAGCAAGACCTCATGGCACTTAGCATACTAACAGCACTCAGTGTCAACTGGAGTTATGACAAGAGTGAAACAGGTTTGGGAGATTATTTAGATCTTATCTCTCCTGTAAGATTGATAAACCCTGAATCCCTGCTATACACCTGTGCCCCCCCCCACACACACACATACACAAGTGCGCTCGTGCAATTGAGCCCAGACGTGGTTCTTGTGATACTTGTCAATCAGATGAAAAAAAATGAAGACAAATTTTAGCTCCCATAAATTAAGTACCATGCACCAAGTATCAAGATTTGAGTTTTGAGTTACAGTTGTAGAAACTTTATCTCCCTTAGCTATCAGGGACACATTCCAAGGCCCTCATTAGAAGGTCTGAAACTACAGATAGTAACTAAGTCTATACCATGTATTTTCTTTTTACTAATTACATCTATTATCTTTACTGAGTATTGTGGGGGGTACATACCACATAGTCACATTTGAGGGTCAAAGGGTAACTGTGGAGTCAGTTTTTTCTGTCTATACTGGAGTTCTGGGATTGAATTCATGTTGTCGGGCTTGTGCATGAAGCACCTGTATCTATTGCACCTTCCAGCTGCCTCTGCCCCTGTGCTATGTATTTTCTATATGATCACACCTACTATACGGTTTGATGTATATGTTATGTACAGGAAGATGTTAACAGTAGTAGACCATAAAATAAAACAATCATAACTGTATGGTGTGACTAAGTTAGTAACAGATTATGACTTGTATGTTTCAAGAATCTTCCATTCAGTATTTGACTACAGGTAGCTGAAACCCAGGAAATGAGGATGACTCTATGTCACTAGAAAACAAAAGTTCACTGGAGTCATGTGCCTCGTCTGTTTTGTATTTTACAGTACCACAGAATTCCTGCCACGGGTCAGGGTGGAGACGTGGAGGTCATGGGTGATGTCCTCATGGAAATGACAGCTGAGTTCAGACCCACAGGGAATGTCAGGAAAAGGACAGTGTGCGTTAGCACACTACTGTTTTACTTGTTTGTTGGTTGTTTTGTTTCATATTGGTTTGTTTTGTTTTGTTTTTTCAGACAAAAATCACCATGCTTTCCATTTACTTACACCCTGGGGGAAGATGAGAAGACATGTGTGTTAACACTGAAGGCCATTTTTTATTAGTATTTCTCTGCTTCTGTAGCAAGGGGAAAATATATTTACTTCAACCTAACAAGAGCTTTCTTCCCAGCCCTGGTGAAATGTTCCCATTCCTCCCTGAGTACCCTGTTTTGATAATCCTCCCCTGGAGATCAAGTAGGCCTGGACTACAATGATTGCCATGTTCTAAATTTAACTGACCGCACAGATGCATTACCTGCAAGCTTGAACGAGCCTTTGCTTTCTCATCTTGGAGAAGCAGGATGTTTACGACCTGTTTATAAATGTCTGCATAAAATGCAGCTTCAGAGTCCTGTCTGGGATGGGCTACCTGGAGTCAAGTGTGTCTTTTAAAATACAATGCATCATTTGTGAGAATGGTTCCGTAGTCTCTTTCCACCCCCCCTCCCCCGCCCCGAACCCCTCTCAAATCCATTGCTCTCCCATAAATAACTATATGAGGTGATGGCTTGACCATGATTCTCATCATGCCCCCACCTGTATAGGATGTCTTCCCTGGTGGATTTTTGTTAAGAATCAAAATACAAGTTTTATTGAGATCAATAAAAGATTAAGGTGACAAAGTGATTTATTGAGTATGGAGGAGGCTCATTTTTCCCTCAGTACTGCTACAGCTACTGGAAAGGATGTTTTTCTACCCTCGGTCTTCGGGAAAGTTAAGAGAAGTCGAGACTCATTTATCAAGTCAAAAGAGAGTGATTAAAAACCATAAGGGAACTGACAGAACACACATGGGCAAAAGTTGGTATTTTGCTAAAGTACGCAGGCCACAGAGCACA
Organism: Cricetulus griseus; assembly: GCF_003668045.3. Lineage (NCBI taxonomy): Eukaryota > Metazoa > Chordata > Mammalia > Rodentia > Cricetidae > Cricetulus > Cricetulus griseus. The sequence continues at coordinate 38,528,096 of NC_048600.1, read as the reverse complement.
AAGGGAGGGAGAGAGTACATGGGGTCTTGTGTGTGAAATGAAACTCAGTGGGACACAGGCAGCCATGGGTCAGACAGGTGCAGACTGAGCTGAGAACATGGAAAGAACTGAGCACGGGAACCAAGAAAATAAACTGGAAGCCCCAGAACCTGTCCTTCACATGGAGAGAGAGACAAAGGATGCTGCACGCAACAGATGATCACAAATGCAAGGCCTACTGGGTTCAAGACCAGCCTAGACAACTTAGAAAGGCTCTATCTCAAATATACATTTTTTAAAAAGTGACTAGGGTTATGGCTCAGAGGTAAGAGAGCTTGCCTATCATGCATGAAGTCCTGGGTTCAACCCCCGTAACCTGCTGTGCATTGGCCATATTTTTCTACTCTTCAAGCATCTTCATGCTCTCTCCATCTTACATGTCTTTCCCATGGCAGATAACTGTGTCTGAAGATTCTGTCTGCAGGTAACTACCCTTACCACTTCCTCCCTTCCAGGAAACAAATACCCTTACCCTTCAAGGCAAACACAACCAGAACACACCCATTTCTGTTCTCTAGTGTCTGTTCCATGGCAGACACCATGAGCAGCCCTCCATAGACTATCACACCCATGTGATCAGGAAACTTTGCAAATTGTGTTCAGTTCTACATTCTGGGACCCCAAAGTAGTCTCAAGCCTGAACAGGATGTGGAAGATCTTTTTAATATGTGAATACATGGACTAGATAAACCCCCAGAAGAGCTCCACATAGGAGCAATGTGCTGTTATATTTGTTATCGCTGCTGCTGCTGCTGCTGCTGCTGCTGCTGCTGCTGTCATTTTTGCTGTTGCTGCTGCTATTCAGTGAGACACAATTCAGGAATGTGTGCACACCAGGCAAGTGTTCTGCCACTGGCTATATCCCCAACCTTTCTTATTCTTTTACTTTATGTTTTTGAGACTGGTTATCTCTAAGTTGACTCTCTCTGTAGTCCAAGGAGGCCTTGAACTTGAATCTCACTGCCTCAGCCTCTTCAAGTAGCTAAGATCACAAGTCTGCATTATCAGGAGTGACTGGGGTAGGTGTCATTATCTCCATTTTCCAGAGGCAGAAACTTCAGTGTCCAGAACTTCATGGGATTCTGAGGCAGAGATCATGTCCTCAGTTTCCCCTTTCAGTCTTTTTCTATAGAGCAGCCTTACTAGCCACATGCTACCCATATCCACAGGCCAAACTACAAAGAAGATTAGAAATGAACTACAGTGAGGCAAAAGCAGAGCCAAAGTCAGTAAGAGTGCCCACCTTAAGGAAGGCTCAAGCTCTATGCTTCTGTTAAGGAGGGGTATGTCTTCTATTGTTGCTATCAGAGTTATTTCCAGTCTCAGAGACTCCTGTACCTCCTCAAGGCCGAGGAAGGGGCAGTGAGCAGAGCTTCCAAGTTACCACTCATTGCAAGTCCCCATTAACTGTTTAATGAGTCAATTTTTAATTCTGACATTATGGCACACAGTGGTACAGCTACCCTCTGGATCAGCACTGCCATGCACCCCCCCCTTGAGAAAGCTAAACTAACCAAGCATTAATTTTTTTCGTAAGTAAGCCAACATGATTCCGCTTCTAGGAATCCATCCTCCAGATAGATTTGCATTTGTGAGAAATGATGCTAGGGCTACATTATTAATTATAGTCATGTCTGTAAGAGAAGAACATCCAGAACTGCCCAAAAGTCCATCAACAGGGGACTGGAAGGATAATAAATGCATGTTTGTGTAATTACATAATAGGCAGATAGTTTACAAACTGAAGCTGTTCTTCATGTCCTGATGGGAAAGAATTTGAAAGATGGAAAATAAAGAAAAGAAGATAAAAAGTCAGTCTATGTGTCTTGCTGCTATAGGTAGGGATGAATATCGGTGCACATATATACATACATGCACAGGGATGGATGGAATGATATACACACACACAGGGATGGATGCCAATGCACACAAACATACACACATGAACAGTGATGGATGGCAATGCACACACACACACACACACACACACACACACACACACACACACACACACACACACAGGAATGGATGCCAATGCACACATATACACACACATGCACAGGGATGGATGCTGATGCACACATATGTACACCTACACACAGAAATGGATGCCAATGTGCATATATGTACACACATGAACAGAGATGGATACCAATGCACACACATATATATACACACACACAGGGATGGATACCATTGCACACATATGTACACACATGCACAGGTATACCTGTCTCTATATAGAGTCATTCTAGAAAGATGATGAACAACTAGCAGAAACAGTTGATCCCTGTGAATAAAGATGCACTGGGGGTAAAAAGAGGAAAGTACAGAGGAGAAAAAGAAAGTAATAGGGAAAACAAAGACAAGCATTGCGTATTTTCTGTCATATGAAGAATTGAGATTTTAATGTATGTGTGCGTGACATAAAAGCAGAAGGGGAACTATTTTATTTGTGGGTGGGATGTGAGCTAGTTAGAGGAGGTAAGAAAGGGTAAAGGATGCACTGATTTAGGCAAAATACAACGTTATATGTGTCCAAGAAGTCATAATGAAAGCTGTTGTTTTATATGCTAAGTAAATAAAAACAACAGTAATAAGGTCCATCCAGAATGCCCATGTTCTTTTCCTACCTGTACATACCACTGACTAGCTGTGACTTCAGGAAAGTCACCTAACCTGTCCTGAAATCAGTTGCCCATTCGTTGTGATAACATTGTCATTCAGTACCCCTTCTCAGGGTGATGTTGAAATATTTGGTCATTTAACTGATGTGAAAAGTTCAGCACCATGTCTCACACACTGTGACTGCCCTATCAATACCAGCTTCTGCTGGAGGAGTGTGTGTGTTTTTCATTTAGACTGTTGATTTGACTTAGAGAGTGAAGGAGGTTATGTGTGCCAGGCCCCAGGGCTTTGTAATTCACAAAGTGCATGTAAAGCTACGTTCAGATTGATGATGATGGGGCTGGTGACGATTATTGCTGTCACCATTCTCATGCCTGCTAGACATGTTAAGGCAGAGGAGGTGAGCCCTTCATGGTAGCTCAGCCAGAGAAAGCAAGGCACATCACAGGACAAGTTGCTAAAAGAAAAGCCAGAAACTTGCACAAAAGAACCAGTATCACTGCATATCTGGAAGAGAGGGGATGCCAGAGCAGCTGGCAAGAGGTTCATCCTTGCTAGCCTCACAACTTCTAGGGGTGGGCTGTAGGTCAGAGGTCAATGTTGAGAGTCTTCCTCAATTCCTTTCCACCTTATTTTGAAACAACATTCCTGGAGCTTGCCAATTCAACTAAACTTGCTAGCCAGCAAGCCCCAGGAATACTCCTGTCTTTGCCAAGTCCCTAAATGTGGGGATTACAGGCATGTGCCACCACACCCATTTTTTTGCATGGATACTGGGGATCCAGACTCAAGTCCTCGTGCCTATGCCGCAAGCATTTTACCTAGTGAGTTGTGTCCTTAAATCCCAGTCCTACCACTTCTAAGCACCTTCATTACAGGACTAGGAAGCATGGTGGTAGGAGGCTGTGTGCACAACTTGTTAGCAGCTGAAAGCAAGAAAGTGTTGGTTTCAACACAGGTGATCCTTCTCCATTAGAGTGCTTATGGCAGATGACTGCACACGGAGAGTAGTCCCCAGAGGCACTGCAAGCCACACCTCTCACTCGAAGTGAGGATAGCTGCTTCTTGTTACAGTGGCCCTGGCCCATAACACTCCTCCAGCAAGAAAATGGATACTCTTTGCATCCTTCCACACAACACAGAAGACGATGAGAAATCGGTATGGCTTCATGAGACATGGAAGCACACACACACACACACACACACACACACACACACACACACACACACACACTAAACCTACATGCCAAGATAGCTGCATAGAAAGCACAGAGGCACATACCAATCTTTGCAGTCCTAGCTGGCATGGAAAGCCACTGACACAGATATCACAAATGAACACAGGTAGACATGAAGCTACCAAAAGATTGCAAAAATAAAGCCTTAAATTTATGTATGTATGAATGCCTGACAGATGCCACATATGGAAACACGAGAGTGAGGCATGAAAGGTGCAGACATGCAGATATGCACAGATGCGGGTACTTATGCAAACACGTTCACATACACCACACACAGCCAAACAATAGTATGGTAATAAAGTGTTGTAGTGAGACTTCAAGTCCTCAGATTTTTCGGCAGTACAGAGGTATAGGGGTGAGGTAGGCTGCCCCCACCCCAGCGCCCACCACATGTGGGCCTCTATCGGGTATGGTTTGCTCTGCACAGAAGCAGTTCTGATTTAGATGATAGATAGAGACCATTTATACAGTTAAACACGGTAGGGGTCTAAATGCTGTTCCCCGCAGAACACCAGATGCGAAAAAATGAGCATTTGATTGTCCTCACGCCTGTTTCTGACAAGCTAACAGATAAGAAACCATCCCACCGAATTCCCAGAAAACTGGAGAGCACGGATACAGATAGCAATGTACAGGAAGGGCTAGGATTTATTAAAGCAGATTTCTAAATATTAAAGAGATGGCAGCTGGCCACGCTTTCCTCAGCAGACTTTGTAGGCGGGATATTACTTGATAACCAAGATGAATGAGCATAGTTTATACCAGGGAGTTCTCAGACCCTACAACATCTGGGAAAGACTTCATGCAGGCATTAAGCAGTCCCGTGCACTTCTGCACATCCGTGTGTTTGAAACAGAGAAGATCTCATTGCCTAAAATCATACCCTCCTTACAGCCACTGTTAGATATGACTCATTAGCTAAGCACCTTAAGTAAAATAGTTTACAGACTCCTAAGATTATCTCCTGAAATATATAAAAAAAAAGAAGTTATGCTCACCATCATTAATTGCTAAAGAAATACAAATTAAAATTGGTATGGTAACACTTTACATCTACTTGGCTGGAGGGGAGAGAAAGAGAGAGAGATAGAGAACCAGAGAGAGAGAGAGAGAGAACCAGAGAGAGAGAGAGATAGAGAACCAGAGAGAGAGAGAGAGAGAGAGAGAGAGAGAGGGAGGGAGGGAGAGGGAGAGAGAGAGAGAGAGAGAGAGAGAGAGAGAGAGAGAGAGAGAGGGAGAGAGAGAGAATGTGTGTATGTGAAGGTATACTCAAATGTGTATGCATCCACATAGATTAGAGGACCACTTCCATTCCTCAGATACCATCTGTCAATGTCTCTCTTGAGATTAAAATATCTCATTAGCCTAGAACTCATGCAGAAGACTAGGTCTATCTCTCTCTCTCTGTGTCTCTCTCTCTGTCTCTCTCTGTCTCTCTCTGTCTCTTTCTCTGTCTCTGTCTCTCTCTGTCTCTCTGTCTCTGTCTCTGTCTCTGTCTCTGTCTCTGTCTCTCTCTCTCTCTCTCTCTCTCTCTCTCTCTCTCTCTCTCTCCATGTAGGTTGTTGTCTCAACATGTAAGCGATCAGCTACTGCTTTAGTGCTATGTTATGCCTGCCTGTCTGCTGCCATGCTCCCTCCTTGCCATGATGGTCATGGACTTGCCCTCTGAAACTATAAACTCAGTAAAGACTTTCTTCTATAAGATGCATTTATCATGGTGTCTTAGCATGGAAATAGAAAAGTAACTAAAACACTGAACCTCCTACAGTGTCCACGATATCTCCCAAAGCAAAGAATGACCTGGCCCAACTTTGCCAAAGTAGAGAAGCCCTGAATTATACTTGCAGTGATAAGAATACTGATTGTATATCAGCCTCCTTCCCAGTCATGACTTCTTAATTCACCTGTGCACTCACTCAGCCAAATAAAATTGTCCGCTATGCTAGTTCACTGATTATTTCCTTAGGACTTGGTATGTCTAAGTGAACGTTGGAGCTTCTGGTAAACAAACAGAATGAGCACACAGAAAATGACAGTCGATAAGAAAGTCTATGCTGGATGGGAAAAGCAATTATTTAAAACTTTGAATGTTAGAGTCCCAAATCATATGAGCCAGGTAGAAGTCATAATGACAATAACTATTCTACAAGTACAGTTGCAGCCAAGATTTCAGTGAATCTTACCAGACTTGCTTGAAGGCATTGCTCTGGTACTCAAAGGTAGCTTGTTCGTTAAAGAACTTCATCCCTCCCTCCTCTACCTTTTATCAAGGTGTTGCTATGTAGCCCAGACTACCCACAAGGTTGCAATGCTCCTGCCTCAGCATCCATGGTGCTGAGAAACAAGCATGTAGCATCATATCCAGCTTCCATTTCTTCTTTTACAAGTATTCTAAAAGAAAACTACCCATTTCTTATGCATCCAAAGCCACCCATAAATGGAGTTTTTTCTTCCCTCCTTCCTTCTTTCCTTCCTTCCTTCCTTCCTTACCAGCAGTTCATGTTAGTCAAGGAGGTACCATGACTTTAATACACGTCCCTCTTCTATTCCAAACTTCATATTGTTCCCCTTTTTGAATGTGGACAGAATCCATAACTTGTTTCCACTCTGTATCATACATAACAGGTGATGAGCTGTGTCCCCATGAACATGCTCATTGTGTAGCATTCTAGTTTGCTAATAGACTGGAGGTTCCTCTGGGTGGATGAAATAAACAGGCATGGAGAAGTTCACATGCCAAAAATGGCAAGACTAGACAACCAACCAACAACAAATTTAAGTGGCAATCACAAGGATTGGAGGCTGCCAACAATGGTGCTAACAGGGGCTGAATTCTTCCCCATTTAGACTCCCAGATGAAATCCCAACCCTGGATAACATACGGCTTTCAGCCTTCCAAGATCCTAGACAAAAGCCCCAATAAGATTATGCCTGGTCCTTTCACCCCTATAAACTGTGAGATAGTAAATGTGAGTTAAGTCTCACCATCTGCAAACAGTTCTTAGTAGAGCAATAGAAATTGATACAGAAGACCTGTGTTGACAAAGCAGTGTTCCTTGCCCCTAAGCCATCCCCATTACAGAGAGCCTTCCAGAAAAAGGACTTATTCCTCAGCCATGAACCCAAGAGATGAGAAGCTTTGAGCCACCATTCTGTCCAAGCGGCCCAAGATTTATGAATGGCTCTTGCTTCCATTAGGCTGAGGGAAAGGGCCAGGGTGTTTCTCCTCGTGTTTAGAAGTCCATCTGTTTCCATTCCTTGTCAGCAGTTTGCATAAGTGAGTGGTTTTATTTCTTGTGAGAAAGGAGGGAAAATGCTCGAGCTGCCCCAGCAGTGGAAGATTTGTCAAATAAAGCTTTTAATAATGGGTCTGTTTGACAGTTTTATAGTTCTTCAACTTCCCGGCCATTTGAAGGTGGTAGGTTTTCAATAAAAATTAAGTCCTTTTCCAAGGGAAACTCGGTCCCCTGTTATTTTAAAACAACTGGTCCAGGGTGCAGTGGAGCACCTTAATTCCACTACCGAAAGTAAATCTCCCTCCTTTTCCGTATTAATAACTCAGGCAATCCATCAGCCTGAGACGGACTGTGAGCTTTTTGCACTAGTATATCCAGGTGGCCTGATGAACCACATCTGTAACTAGACTTGCTGGGTGATCATTAGGCTGTTCCTGAAAATAAATGGCCTGGCCTTTCTGCAGTTCACTTAAGTGCTCCAGGGAAGGGTTGCCAGGCTGGACGTTATTCTTTAATTTCCTGGGATTCTCCAAAAGTTTCTCTAAGTGGAAGGAAAGCTTCAGAGATGAGAAAGAAAGCTGCATGTTAAAAGGGACCCAAGATACAATGTCTAGAGACCTTGCTTTCACAGCAAGCTCCAGCATTCTCCTCTCTGTATGACCATGAGTTCATCTTCTCACTTCTCGGATCTGTCCATGGAAGAATGCTGTGTTCATTACTGTTCCACTGCTGTGAAAAATACACTGAAAACAATTTCAGGAAGAAAGGGAGTATTTCGTCTTGCAGTTTGAGTAGACAGGGTCCATCTTGACAACTGAAGTATGGTCAGAGACAGGGTGTAACCAGCCAAGAAGCAGAAAGAGATGAATGTTGATGTTAGGCTGGTTTTCCATCTTTCCCCTACTTATTCAGTCTGTAATCCCAGCCCACATGGGATGGTGCTGTATACATTCAGACTGTGTCTTCTCTCATCAGTTAAACCTGGAAATGCTCCTCTCACAGGTATGCCCAGATATGTATCTCCTAAATGATTCAAAATTCAATGAAGATGAACCATCACAAATGGCACAAAGAAAGTGAGCCCATGGCATGGAAGTCAAGATTATAGGACTCAAATCCTATCTCCACAACCTAATAAAATGATCAGGGACTTTACTGAGTTCTTGTGCACATCGATTCTCTCATGAGAGGTATGGCATTGAGAGCGTATAGCAGTTCTGGAAAACTCAAGATGATTCATCTCTGCAAAGAACTTAACAAAGTTCTTCTGATTGTTACTGACACTTATTCCATGTCAGTCATTCTATTATTCTTAATTATGATTGTGTCTCCATTATCACAGTCAAGAAAAACATATTAAGCACAAGCCTATCAATTCTTCTTTGCTCTGCCAAGACCCCTATCAGATAAAACCTGATGGCTCAGAGCATCAAACATTACTCCTTCTATGAAGGAATAAGTACATGGTTATGAGAGTGAAGACTCATGGGTAAAAAAGGAGAATCCTTTGGTTTTTCAATATAATGGATCTACTTGAAAATCTGCAAATACTTCCTTGATTAAGATGCACTTTTTATTGTAAATATGAAACTGATGCCATAAAAGGTATCAACTTTAAGGCACTAAAGAGATGTTAGCTAGCTGTTACCAGTCGTGATCGCAATCCTGAATATTCAGGCTCATCCTCCACCAGGTCTGAGCTCTTTTCAGAGCGGTGGAACCATTAACAACTAAACAGCACTTCCCCTGACCTGACTTCCCAACCTTCTCTAAGTCTCAAAGTCTGGGTTGTATAGCAATTTCTTCCTAATCAAAATAACCCAGCCTGGAGAGAAGCTCATTAAGACTCAAGAAGTTCTGAAGTGAAAGCTTATTGAGATTCAGGAAACAAACAACTCAGAAATATCAGGAAGTCTCTAAAACTTAGCAGCCTTCACCTCTCAAGCTGCCTAAAATATCACTCAAAGAGCACCAAAGTTCCAGCTTTCCTGAGTTGTCACCTGTACTGGGATGAGGTTTCAGCACTGCAGCTGCCTCTGAGTCATCCATGCTCATGTAATGTAAACCCTCACCCATGTGCCTGTAGGTAACTCCAATAAACTTAAAAGTTAACCATGTCAGGTTTTGGTGGATTCATTACTTTGTCATGTCATCAGTTTTCTGTCAGCTAAGCAGGTATTTATTCACATTCTGTCAGTGTCACACAGCAGTTTGAGTTCCCTCTACAACATTATCCAGCAACCACTTATTTTGTCATTACTGTGAGTTTAAATTGTTCAGTATGATCTTCATGATCCTTATTTTTCTAGGCTGGAAAGCCAGTACATTTACATTTTTATTACATTAAGATAACATTTCAATGAGATTTTGGAATCTCACGCATTCTAAAAACCATATGGCACTTTTCCATCTCTCCTACCCTACTCATCTGTACAGGACACTGTATCTGGGCACCTGCTGCCTGCAGAGGTGTTAACTCTGCCACAGTGTCTGTTCCAACAGAGGAACCTGCCTAGGACAGTGTAGTTCTATTTTGATCATCCTCTGTCATTACTCCCTGGAATTTAATTGGATTTTTCTCTTCCCTTTGTTAGTTGAAATCACATCATAAAAATCTCTCCAAGAGCAATCACTTTTCATTGGCATCACTCCAAAGGATGTTATGAAGAGGTCTGATAGAAAAGGGGCTCTCTACAATCCTACATAGGATATAAATATTTGACTTGCAAGAGATTTTTCTTTCTGAAACCAATTACTTTACACTAATCTCTGGAGAAGAAGTTGAGAAAAGGTCCCCAACTCACTTTCTTTTTCTGGTGGAGATCAATTCATCAGTTGTTTCTGTGCAGGAATTCCAGACATGAAATTGTTTGGATATTCCAGCAGGGCAGAGTTTCATAAGATGTGGCCCACACACCACCTAAATCAAACCCTCCTGGCAAGCCTGATAAAAATTCAGAACCCAGCACTCAACCTCAAGCCTATCTAGCCCAAATCTCTTGTGGGTCAAACCTGAGAGTCTATCATGTTAACAGTTATGCAATGGTTCTCAAGTTTAGTGCAATCAGTTAAGGTGCTGGTGTTTGAGGGGAGGAGAGAGGTAGTCTCAGAATAGATATTTACTGGGCGAGGGGAAAGTAAATACTTGCTATCTCATCAGACACTTGAATTACAACACTACAGCTAAGGGAACATTTCTATACTTTCACAGGAATGGCCTCTTCATTTAATTTACCCTTTATTTCTTCCTTGTGTTCAACACCCCAAATCCTGTGTGTAAATGTTTGTTTGGCCTTTCCAAAAGTTGGACACCAGAACTAAGAGAAAATATTTAGTGGCTTGAATTTTTATTTTCATATAGCGTGCACATTTATGCCTGTGTGTTCCTGTGAACATATTTGAGAGACTGAAGAGAAAACTCAGCAGGTCGGATCACCCATTCCAGGTGGCTCCCAACCTTGGGTAACTCCAACTCCAGGAGCTCTGATGCCCTCTTCTGGCCTCTGTGGGTACCTGGATACAGACATACACATACAAACACATATGCACATACAAATTAATAAAAACATTGGTTCTGAAATACTTATGCAAATAGTGTGATAGACTGATATGGATGTGCAAAGAAATTAATTATGCATCACTTTAATCATTATTCAGTGGCCAAAATACACCCCTCATTTGAAAATATATCAACAATAGTCAGGCCTAGTTGAAGAAAACCACAAGATATAAAATTAACTAAACTCCTAAGACGGTAGTATGTAGAAAAAGAAGGAATATTAGAATAAGCCAGAAGGTCCTGGCATCTTAAATGAGAAAAGCCTATTTGTCCCATCAGTTTGATGTTTCCCAGGGCCTTCTTTAGAATGATGTAGGTGTATTACAGGTTTTGTCCAAGGAGCCCTGAAAATGTTCCCAACCTCAACTATCTTATACATTTCACTCTGCCACTTCCAAAATGCTTCCTAACTTTGGATTCAATTTGGCTTTTAATGTGGATGAAAGCTGCATATAGTATTAAAACTACAGCCAACATCAAGCCTATCATGCCCTTCAGTGATTTCCTGGTGTTAAAGTCTAGAACTGGCTCCTTCTGGGGCATTCATTTGGGGAATAAAGAGTTAGAAACATGTCTGTAACTTTGACACATATGATCCTATAGTTCTCCAAAAGGGGTCACATCACATACTAGAATTTTCATTGCAGGAAAGGGGGATTTATCAGGGCTCTATCTCAGAGGATTCAACCCCAAATTAGCTGGGTCCACTGCTTTGTGCCTGAAGTAGAACCGAATAGCATGGCTAAAGCAGCATACCAAGAAGGAGGCTACTCCCTTCCTATCAGCCATGAAGGAGGGAAAGAGTCAGAGATAAAACAAACTACGTCTCTCAGTGATCCACTGTTCCCTGAGCTAAAGTCAAGTTATTGGCAGGTCACAGGCCTTCTAGAGTCACAACAAAAGAATGCATTCTTGTCCCTTTCCCCTTCTCTGGGGGACCATGTATGTCTCTCTTAGAGTCCTTCTTGTTGTTGCCTAGCTTCTCTAGTGGTATGGATTGTAGGCTGGCAATCCTTTGTGCTCCATGTAAAATCCATATATGAGTGAGTGCATACCATGTTTGTCTTTTTGTGACTGGGTTACCTTGCTCAGAATGGTTTCTTCTAGTTCCATCCATTTGCCTGAGAATTTCAAGATTCCATTTTGGGAGCATGGGGGGGGGAGAGGGAGCTAGGAGAATGAGAAGGGGAGAAAAGGAGGGGTTAGGGAGCAGGAAGGTTGTGGAGTTGGAAGAACAGAGGAGAGCAAAATAAGAGATACCATCAGAGAGGGAGCCAGTATAGGTTTAAAGACAAATCAGGCACTAGGGAAATATCCAGAGATCTACAAGGATGAGACCAACTAACCATCTAAGCAACAGTGGAGAGGCTACCTTAAATGCCCTCCCCTGATAATGAGATTGATGACTATCTTATATGACATCCTAGAGCCTTCATCCAGCAGCTGATGGAAGTAGAAGCAGATACCCACAGCTAAACACTGACCTGAACTGAAATCCAGCTGCAGAGAAGGAGGAGTGATGAGCAAAACAGTGAAGACCACACTGGTGAAACCCACAGAAACAACTGACCTGAACAAGGGGGAGCTCTTGGCTCCCAGACTGATCACTGGGAAATCAGCATGAAACTGATCCAGACCCCATGAATGTGGGTGTCAGTGAGGAGGCCTCGGAAATCTATGGGGCCTCTTGTAGTAGATCAGTACTTATCCATAGCATAGGAATGGACTTTGGGAGCTCATTTCACATAGAGGGATACTCCCTGAGCCTAGATACATGGGGGAGGGCAAAGGCCCTATACCAAAGGATATGACAGGCTCTGAAAACCCCCCATGGAAGGCTTTACTCTCCCTGGGGGAGCAGAAATGGTATGGGATAGGTAGAGTGTTAGTGGGGGTGGGGCGGGGTGGGGGAGAGGGAACTGGGATTGACATGTAAAACAATCTTGTTTTTAATTTAAATTTAAAAAATGGAGAGAAAAAAAGAATGCATTCTTTTCTTATCTCAACTGCAAAAGGCCACCCATATTCCTGTCTAGTGAGCTCTCTATCTTCAGAACCTACAGCATCTCTCTTAGCCTAATTTAGCCATCACTTCTTTCCCTGTGAACCTGTCTGACTATGGTATGTCCACCCAAATAGCCCAGAATAAACTCTCCATTCTAAATCTATCTGAGTGGCCATGTTAATCTCATCTCCTACCTTCATCCCCCATTGCAACAGAGTAATACATTCACAGCTTCCAGAGTCTTGGGTGTAGATATCTTTAACAGACTAGTATTCTCTCCACAACACCATTAACCTGTAAACATATGTGTGGGCTCTATTCACAGAAAAATTAATGTATCTGTGTGGCCACTTTTTAAATAATTTAGAAACCATGTCCTAAATATTACCTTGTCCCTGGTAGCAGAATCTAGAGGTCGGATGGCAGGATATTTACCTGATTCTATGGAGATCAGCACCTGATAATGAAAGGTGGGTAAAGAGGGGAGATGTGAAGAGAAGGAACATTAGGCTTAATGTAGACTGATTGAAAGACTCGAAAAATGTCACTCCAGAGATGAGATGTCTGTCCGGAGTGTTCCCAGCTTATCTGGTCAGACACTGGATGGTGTCACTTTGGGCAAAGCAGGTTTTTTTCAGGCAAGACCATCCTCTAAGAGGACTGGTAGTTGAAGGCTACCTTGGGAAATGTTTGTAGCACCAAGGAAGCAATTTCCTGGACCTGTTGTCAGAGAATTTGGGGTTACTTCTTAGGGGTTCTTTCTTAGGCAATTAATAACACTTTTAAAAACTGACTCAGACAAAAGCTTGAGAACAGTTTAAAAAAAAAAAAAACTTTGGAGAAAAACAACAGGACAGGCAAGCTGAAAATCCTGTAGTTGCAAGGAGGTGACAAGATGGGAGAAAAAGTCAGAGTTTTTAAAGGAGTCAAGCAGGTCAAACAATAGAGAGAAAACCCAGAGTCCACCATAGTATACTGATCTAAATTCAGAGGGCATCTGATTCCAGACCCTGTGCCCCAGGGTGAAGAACTGCATCATGGACATGTGGTCAAAAATAGAAATAGAGGGTCAGGCATGGTGATGCACATCTGGTGGTGTGAGCCTTTAATCCCAGCTGGCAGATCTCTGTGAATTCAAGGCCAGCCCAGTCTACATGGTGAGTTCCAGGATAGTCAAAGCTACATTGTGAGGCTCCATCTCAAAATGAAGAAAAAAAATGAAAATAATAGCTTGTTAAGAATAAAAAAAGCAGGAACTGAAGAGATGGTTCAGTTGTTAAAAGCACTGGCTGCTCTTTCAGAGGACCTGGGTTCAATTCCTAGCACCCACGTGGTAGCTCACAACCATCTTTAACTCCAGTTCCAAGGATTCAATGCCCTCTTCTGGCCTATGCTGGTACTAGGCACATGTGTGGTGCAAATATGCATTAAGCCAACACATTCATACACATAAAATGTAATACAATAAAAAATTAAAATTATGCTTCTTTTAAAAAGAAAGAACAGGAAACCACCACCAGACTGTTGAATTTATGAGTACAACTTCTCTGACATATCTAAAAGACACTAGTGACCATACCAGATGACTCTCCAGGGTGAATGAGGAAATTTCACAAGGTTCTACATGAAAATGAAGAGCTACAGGCAGTCAATGGCTGCTGGGAGGGAGGGAAATCAATTAAATATGAACAACACTAAATGGACTGAGGGTGTGTGTGTGTGTGTGTGTGTGTGTGTGTGTGTGTGTGTGTGTGTGTGTGTGCATGAAGAGAGCAGAAGAGTACCTGGAATTACAGGTGGTTATGAGCCACCTGAAGTGGATGCTGGAACCAAACCCTAGTCTTCTGAAAAGGAGTTTGTTTGTTTGTTTGTTTCAGGAAGGATTTAGTGACAGCTGAGTAGGAACTAAAAAGGATAAATCCATTAATAATCAAAAAGAGGTCATCAATTTGAGAGGGAGTGGTGGGAACAGGAAGGGTTAGGGAGGGGACACATGGGAGCAGATGGAGATAGGACAGGGAAGAGGGTAGTGGTGTCATATATTTTAATTCACTTTTTAATAAAAGCAGATACATCAAGATTAACACATGAAAGAAGCCAGCATACAGAGAAAACTGGAAGTACTTCCTTCCCCCAGCATCATCAAAACAGAGGTGGCTAGAGAAGACGACACACTGCATACCCAGATGGCTTCAGGACCGTTTCTTCATCTCACTAGCCCAATACAATTCTAGAAAGTGCTTTTTCCTTTCTTACTGGCTTGACTACTTCTTTTCCAAGCATGACTTAGAAGAAATGACTTTTTCTCCACCTCCTCCTGGCAGCTGCCAGGGTGCTCACCTCACCTACACTGGGCTTTCCCTTATATGCTAATAAAATTATCCCTGGACTTCCTTTTGAGCCCATTTCTGAATTTTGTGATTAATGAAACTAATAACCCCGAAATGGAATCCCAGTTTCCCCAGTAACTGGGATTGTTATTATGGAGCCCAGACTGCCCAGCTCAAATGGGTGTTCCTCCAACCTCAGTCTCCCCAGGGTTTGGATGGCAGCTATGCAACATCATATCAGAACATAAACACTCTTCTTGACCAGATTAACTTCTTACTTCCTGATTTTCAAAGTTTCATCTAAATCTTGGGTTTTCTCCCTTTTTCTGGAGTTCCCTCTCTTTTCCAGCTGGTTCTTCTCTGCCTTCTAAATGAACTCTATGATCCCACTTGGTCCCTTTCCTTATTTACTCATTTGATTTCTAAGCTGACAGTGGAAACACAGCCTGACTTTCCAGAGCAAAGCAGACAGTTTTGAACCACAGCCGACATAGGTTAAGCTCTGCTAAACTCTCCGACATGAGGATTATAAATTAAAGGTCAATCCATTCTTTCACACGGCTGCTATCGGGAGAAAAAAAAAGAAAAAAGAAAAACTTGCAATGTACTAGATTCAGATGAATTGCAGTCTTATGTCAAGGCTACAAAAGAAATGCCAGTGTTAGAATAAAGATCTGTTTCTAACAGCGTCCTTGGACAGGGCCTGACCCTGATGATTCATCCAGAGTCCCCTTAATCAGACATTTGTTCTTGCTCCTACCTGTAGCTCACATGCTCACTAGAGAGCTGCATAGCCGCTCCCATCCCAGTCCACACCCACTCCTACCCACTTCCACCCCAGTTCCCTGTCCAGCCCCATGACAGGCAAGGTCTACACGGCCTAGGGAGATTTTGCAAAGCTTCTCCAAGAAATAGATTTCCACTCCCCAGTGCAACAGTACTAAGAGTGACAAAAGACTGACCCACCCACCCCCCAGGTCGGCAGCTCAGAGTGAGTACTTTTAACACAAGAAACACTGACAAAGGACTTAGCTCTACCAAGTCCAGAGACATGCAGCCACCCAGGGTTGAGCTGCTTGACTTAAACGCAACACAGACCCAGCCAGGAATGCATGGCTGATGGTTAACTTCCATTGGTGTTGTACAAAGCACCCACACATGCCTTGTCTCCTTTAGGTTCATCAGCAAGCCTGTCAGGTAAGAGGACCAGGGTGATTATGTGTATAACAGTTCTATTTGCATTTCTTTTGGGAGACTACATGCATGCAATGCCTCCACACTGAACACATGCTATCGGGGAGAGGTGTAGAGTAGACACAAACAGACCAGCGAACTGGGTCTGAACAGAAGGCCATCCCAAATGTACCCAGAATCCAAAAGCATGGAAAAGCATCCTTTCACTTCTCCTTACATGATATTTTTCAGGCTTAGGAATCTGCTTCCAATGGAACCACAGCTACTTGCCCCCATTTTCTATTCTCCCTGTTAGTTTTATCTCCTACCTATGCTATGGTTCCAAAATTTGTTTCGTTTTTGGAAACCAAAGCAAGCAAAATTCAATCTTCCCTAGATTTTTCAAAGCTTCACCCTTATCCTGCCCCCTTTACGATGTTTTGAGTGTAAGATATCACCCCACGCACACATAGACTCGACTGTTTGAAGATTTGGTCCCCAAATGGTGGCTCTGTTTGCAGAAGTTGTGGATTCCTAAGGAGCTGGGGTCAAACTGGTGTATGAACACTACAGGTTGGGCCTTTGAGAGCTGTATCCTATACCCAGTGATGTCCAGCTTGCTGCTTTCTGTGTCTCCAACATTTGAACAAGCCATTCCACAAGATCCTGCTGCCATGAGGACCAGGCTGGTTCAACAACCATGCCTTCCCACCACAATAAACTAAACTATGGGTCCTTTCTCCCTTAAGTCAGGCATTTTTTCCCAGCATGAGAAAGGTAACTAACAGGCCTTCCTTCTGTCCTGGGAAACATATTTATCTGTCTGCAGCCAGCTAAACTCATATGCCCAATGGCTACAGGTGTGGCCACTGGTTAGTTTCCCATGCCTGAGTAGGTAACCCCACAATTACACACATGCAGCCAAGTACCAACTGGACCCAGTAGGTTACTAAAAAAGTACATTAAATTAATTTAATTCACCCTGAGTGGTGATCATGGGAAGGAACAGAAGACCCCTCCCTTTCCACAGATTTTTATCATTTACAGTTGAGAATGTGAAAGAGGCAGAAAGGAGGAGAGATGTAAATAAGCTCCACTATCAGTGAGGGCACATGAGCGTTGCCACAAGGCTGTCTCTTGTTTTAAATCTTTTCAAACCAAAAAAGAACCAAACCATGCATAAATTTTAACCCTGCTTTTTTTTTTCACTTAATTCTTATGGTAAGCATTTCTTCTGTGTCATTAAGTGTCACTTGAAAAATCTGAGTATAAACATGATTATAAACATGTTGAGGGGTATAAAACGATCCATGAGACAATCCCCCCACGTATGTTTATGAGGGAGCTTCCAGATTAGCTTAATAGAGGTAGCAGGACCCACCATAAATACAGGTTGCACCATAACACAGGCTGAGGTCCCAAGTGAATGGGAGGGGGACAATGAACTGAGAACCAAGTTCCTGCCTTCTGCTTTTTTGACTAAGAGACACAATATGGTATGTCGCCTCATGCTCCTGCTGCTTCATTTTCCCATCATGATGGACTGTGCCCTCAAAGCATGAGCCAAAATAAACCCTTCCTTCCTTCAGTGGCTTTCGCTGGGTATCTGTCACAGCAATCAGAAAAGTAGCACAATAACTGTGCCGGCAGATACTCCAAAATGTGCCTATCATCCCTTTGTGTTTGCCATATCGTCATCAAACTTGGGAGTCACAACTTGCCATGGGTGCTGAATAATCAGTTCAGAGATCCAAATTAATAGGAAAAATCAGGAAAGTCAGTCAGTGTAGCCATGGGGTAGAGACTGTGAAATGCAGAGACTTTCCCAAGTCTGAGTCCTGGCTTGAGAGTACAGTTTAAATAGAGAAGAAGAGATATGCATAACTATGCTTTCCAGTGAGGTGTGGCCCCTGCCCATGGCAGTGTCTGTCCTTCAAGGTCAGGTGACTACTTGTAAACCTGTCTCCAAGATACAGGTTTCTCTTCTGAATCGATCAGGGCTTCAGCCATTTCTTTTCCCAGAAACAGATTCGTAGAAAAAAAAAAATCTAATTTCCAGTGGTCTATTCTTTTAATAGTCTGGTAGCCAAAGAGAAGAGCAAGAGTGTCTCTTTAAATAGATATTTATTCCTGCCAGACATGTCAGTTACATACATCTGCATCCGCATACATACAAACATGCATACATAGATACATGCACACCATACACATGCAGGCACACACAAAAATATTTAATTGCTCCACTATTTTCATTTTGCAAAGTACATTTAAAAAAGGATTGAAAAGATGGCAGAAGAGAGGAAGGAAAGAAGGAAGGAAGGAAGGAAGGGAGGGAGGGAGGGAGGAAGGGAAGGAGGGAGGAAACCTAAGAGTTCTCTCTGAAGTATCTCTTGTAGAATTCTCACTCAAATGTGTGAAGGGTGCAAGTTGTCTTCCACTGTGCTGATGAATAACCCTATGGTTCAGAAAGGCTAAAATAGATGCCAGGGATATTCAAACAGCAAGAGGCAAAACGATGACAATTAGCATTTATTAAATGATATACTACGAGCTGAATCCAGGAGTCCCAAGTGGCAGGCAAAATAGTAGACCCATCAAGAAGTAATTTGGGATATGCAGCTGGGCTCTGGGCATGCAATACTGTGTTCATCCACCCACATCTCTCTAGACCACCTCTACTTACTCTGTAATGAGCCTCCCAACATGCAGCAGGAAATGCAGACCTGAGATCTGCTACCTAACCAAGCCTCGAAGATCACAAGATCATCTAAGGTTGAGACTTTGTGAGGAACAACGGATTTGTCTGGGGTTGAGGTTAGTCTTATTTTTCTCATCTTGTTCCCCCACCCCTTCTTCAAATCCTTGTCCTCTTAAGGGGAAGGTTCAGTACCTGAAAAATCCTCTCCTCCATGCATTTAGGAGACATCCTTGTCCACCCATTCATCGGTACCTGCAGGTTGATTGAAGTCCCCACTGCCCACAATCCCCAAAACTAGCCAAGAAATATCAGGTCCCAGACAGATTTTGTTTCAATAATGACAACAATAATCAGATATTTTATTTAAAATACAATCCAGTGTGACTGGTTTGATGGCTCCGTGTATCCTAAGAGTACTTGAGGAACAAACTTAAGAACCTGAGTTAGAGTCCCCATAACTCATGTAAAAAGTGGGACATATCTGTGTGGGGGCTTATAACCCCAGCTTTGGTCAGGGAGGGAAACAAGAACATTACCAGAACTTGCTCACTGCCAGCCTAGCTTTAGATTCAGTGGGAGAACCTGCTTCCAGGTAATGAGGCAGAGAGTGATAAAACAAACGCCTAGTTTCCCCCTCTGGTTTCCACATACATGTACAGGTATGAGAGCCTGCACACATACACTGCACACATGCACACACCACACAGAAAATAAATAAATCAATAATTATAATAAATAATTTCTAATGAGAAAATTAAAAAAAAATATATAGCATTTCTAGAGCTTTCATCCAGTAGCTGATAAAAGCAGAAACAGGCACCCACAGCTAAACACTGAGCCATCCTCCTGGAATCCAGTTGCAGACAGGGAGGAGGGATGAGCAAATGAGGCAAGACTGTGCTGCAGAAACCTGCAGAAACAGTTGACCTGACCTAGTGAGAGCATGGAGACCCTAGTCGTAAACCTGGGGAACCAGCATTGGACCGAACCAAGACCTCGGAATGTGGGTGCCAGCCAGGAGGCCAAGACAGTCTATGGGACCTCTAACAGTGGAGCCAGTGTTTATCCCTAGATCATAAATGGACTTTGGGAGCCCATTCCCTATGGAGGGATACTATTGCAGCCCAGATACAGCAAGGAGGGCCTGGGCCCTCCCCCAAATGATGTGAAGGACTTTGACGGTCCCCCATGGAGGGCTTCACTATCCCTGGGGAGGGTGTAGGGTGGGTTGGGGGTTTGTGGGGAGCATGGGAGGATGAGAGGGTGAGGGAATGGGGGTATGGATATGTAAATAAGAGTGCTTCTAAAATAAAAATTATATATATAATATATATATATATATATATAATATATATATATAGGAAGCCGGTTCCTGCATTATAATGTTGCCTGAAGACACCAAGGTGTGAATTACTTCACAGGCGCTGGGTAATCTCCATTCCTTTGATCTCTGCCTATCCCGTGGCTCATTTTAGCCTGAGGAGCTGAAGCCATTCATAGGGTAATACGTCCCAGGCGGCTGGTCAGCCTTTTATATAGGGATGGTTTTCTTGGTTCAATGTCTCCACTCAGTCTCTGCTCAGTCTCTGTTCAGTCTCCACTCTGGTAAAATGCATTAAAGCTTGTCTGCAGAAGGATCCGAGTGTCCTGCGTGTATTTCTTGCTGGCGAGGAATACAGAGCGGGCGCGGGACACTATATGTATAGTATATATATATATATATAATATATATATATATATATATATTCCTGGGCAGTGATGGGGTTACACATGATTACAGTGGTGAGCACATTTTGAGAAAATTGGGTGTAGGACTATTTGGGGAGGGGGTAAACCAGAGGTGTCACCTGGCCCTCATGAGATTGGGACAGCCTGAGAACCATGTTGTCATAGCATCATGGTAATAAAGTACATCCCTACAAGGATACCACCACAATTTTCTCTGTCTAGGTTAGCAGGTAAATTTCATATGCAAATGAAAATGCAGACTGCTGAGATGAACAGGAAATGATCCAGAGTTTTCAGTTCTTATTAGTGTGTTTAATTAATTTAGAATGAATTGAGGGATATATTAGGGAAGACTTAAAATCATTGCTTCTTTTCCAGTAACCAACCACTTTTCTGGATTAATATCTTAAATTGGAGCATCTGGTTGATTGGCGGAGGGCGAAGCTTTGCTTTTGCAGTGCTGTAGGTGAAAGTCAGGGCACTGGGAATGCTCAGAAAGCACCTACCACTGAGCTTGTTTTTTGAGACAGGATCTCATTCTGCAATCCAGGCTGGCCTTGAACTCATTATCATCTTGCCTCAGCCTCTGAGGTGCTGGGATACAGATCTATGTACTTCCCATCATGATCATTCTGCCTTTCATGGCATCTTCTCATGCCCCCCTAACTCTGCCCCCTTCTTCCAGTGTCCTCTCAGTTTGGCTTTCCTGCCTAACCTCTTTTTGCCTAGCTACCAGTCACCTGGCCCTTTATTAATCCAATCAGAAGATGCCTTGCAAGGACACATCTTCACAGTATACAAAAAATTATTCCATAACATTTCCCCCTTTTTTCTAATCAAAAAGGAAAGTTTCTAACTATAACACAGTAAAACTATATACAATAAAAAATGATTGTCAGGTATTGTACAAATAGAAAGGAAAGGTAATAGCCTTAATAAAAATGAAACTACTTACAGCAAGAACAATTATCAAGTAAGGAATACATTCATAATGTCCAGTTCATATGTAATAAGCAAAATTAGAGAATTTACTCCATTAGCTGTCCTCTCCTGAAGAGTTCAAAGTTTTGTACCTAATTTACTTTCTACCATGATTTGGGAGAACTGCAACTGTGACTATCTAGTCTTTAACTTCCTCAAAGATCTGAAAGGATATAATATTACCTGAGTAACTGCAGGGCAAATGACTTCCAAAAATTAAGAGAAATGACAGATAGCTGACTGCCTGAACAGTAACCCAAAGTTCCTCTGTAACATTGGGGTACACATCTTCAGTCTAACTGCCTAGAATATCTGACAGACATTTCTGTGAAGCAGGAATTTTGAAGGACTGTCCTACCTTGTCTTGGCAAAGTTCAGCAGTCAATTCTTTTGTGTCCTGCTTATCCAATTTGGACAACATACTATCCCCAGTAGAGGCAAGGACACTTTCTTGCCCAGTGGCTAACTTTTGCCACAAAGAAAGTAAACTCCATATGGAGTTTCTTCTATGCCCATAATCTTCTCTGAAGGAGATTGGTGCTGCCAGGAACAGATATGTCTCATTGTCATAAAAAGCCTAATATTAAAACATCTTAAATGCCATATTCTGTAGATCTCTGAAGTGTTTGAAGACCATCTGTCTATATAAAATATATCTGTTTGACCTTGGAAATATACCTAACATTACTATAAGTTTAATTGTAATAGGTGACTACCAACCTATATTTCTTCACTATCCTAAATAGTTTGTAGTAACTTTCAAAGACTAGAAATTTATATTACATTGATAAATGAACTGCAAAGGTACAATACCTTAAACAAGAGTAGAAACAAATGTACAGTATGATCTAACAAAAATAACCTTAAATTCATAACAATATACAAAAATATTTTAAACAAGAATAGAAACATATATACAGTATAATAAAAATAACTTTAAATTTGCATCAATATACAAAAATCTGTACCAGTATAAAGTATGTAAGACTAGTTAAAATTAGAGTTTCTGTCCCACCCTCCCAGTCCCAAAACTGTTTAGTCCCAAGTAAACACACAGAAGTTTATATTAATTACAAACTATTTGGCCAATGGCTCAGGCTTCTTATTGGCTATCACTCTCTTAATTATTAACACATTTCTAATAATCTATGTATCTCCATGTAGTCTTGGCTTACCAGAGAATGCCCAAGCCTCTTGCTTTCTTGGTAGCTACATGGTGTCTCCTCTCATGACTCACTCCTTGCATTCCTCTTCCCAGAATTCTCCTAGTCTGGTAGCCCCACCTATACTTCCTGCCTGACTACATCCTGACTATCCATTGGCTGAAACAGCCACTGGTTATTCATCAACAAGTAAGAGAAAAATATATTCACAGCATACAAAAGGATATCCCCCATCAGCTAGTAGTTGCTTTTTTAGTTTAAAAAGTAGATTAATAATCTATCATTTTATCCTATCATTTCTATATCCCCATTTTTCTTTTCAAAATGAGATTTCTGAATCTAATCTCCTTTTTTCAGCTTTTTCTTGACCATTACCAATAACAACTTGTAACCAATCCCCCTAAACAATGACAAATACCCATAACCCAAGAACCACCCACCACCCCTCTTGGGAATGTAGGTGTCAAGTTCTTAAAATTATTTCCTGTTGGTCTTGGGGTGATGGCATCTTTGGGGGGCCCTGGAAAATTGGGATAATGGTCAAGTCCAGGGAGAGCTAGGTATATCATTTGTTGTCCAGTCTCTGTATAATGGGAACATGGAGGGCTTATCTCAAATCCTGGCTAGAGTAGTCTGTAAGGCTAGACCATCTCAGCTAGCCACTTGAAATTGACTTGAGCAGTTTGTAATCCAAAGATGATCATTGGGTAGTGTTTGTCAGCTTAAGGGTGTTACCATAATCCAGGTGAAATAATTGTTGTGGGGTTCCATCATCCTTTTGGAGACTTCACAAGTCACTGTTAGGAATGGTTATGTTTCACTGCAGAAAACTTAAACATTTTGAATCTTGTATGCAGCAGATCTCAGAGAGGCTAAATAACCAAAATTTTTTAGGTGCATCCAGAGTACACAAACTTAATTCTTAGTTACCTGATAGATACTCAATCCCTAAATCATATACAGGAAGCTAGATGAAGCTTTTTTTTAGAATGAATTAATATATAATACTATATGACCATTAATATCATGAAAGAAAGTTAAAAATATTAAAATATTTATATATTAATTTTATACATTTTAAGATAATATTTATACCTTAAGAAATATTTTAAAGAGTCAAAATAAAACCAAAGTATTATGAGATTAGCAGCAATAGAACAGTCCCTTAATTTTGGTTTTCTTCTATCACATATTAGTTGGTTTGTTTGAATTGAGACAGAGATTTTGGGTTTTCCTTTAACAAGCATGCTTGGGTTTAGAGAAAGAGAGAGCCATTCTCCAACCCCACAACCAGCTTTAATTTTTAATTAAACTGGAACTACAAAAAACTACTTATGTTTCTATAGAGAACAGCAGAAACAAACATTTGGGAATATTTATGAAATTTTATCCTATTGGAAATGTGCTATTTCATTAGGCCAATTTACTCTTTTTCTTGGGACATTTTCTCTGGATGATTCATCTTTATTTTTTTCAGATGTCTCATTTGTTCAGATTCCTTAGTTGGATGCCTTCATTTTTCTGAAAAGAAAGAAAAAAACCTACCCCAACCCTAACTTTGGGGATGTTCCTTTATGGCAGGTTATATCTGATCAAATGAAAGGCATTTGTTAGTCTTATATGTTAATTTAGAATGAATGGTCATGCTGTTTGATGAACTATCTATTATCTCTTTTAATTAAGAGTTCTTTCCTGTTCAAATGCAATCTTTATCAATTTTTATGGTATCCATAGCTTTTTATTCTCCTGTGGAAACAAAATAAAATCTCTTCCTCAATGTAATACATACCCTGGCTTCCATTCTGAGATCAAGATATTTTTAAAATATATAGGTTGGTTTAACCTAGCAGCTTTCATAACCCAATATTTCCCAGTAGCTATTGTTCCTTCATCATCAATCAGAAAATTTAAAGACAACAAAGTAACATTCAGGATCCAGATTCCCCTTGTATTTTCTATCTTTTGTGGCTTTTTATTTTACTTTATTCCATTTATAAGGATTTTACTATTATTTTTAAACTATTTTTAGGCTGTCTACACATTTTCTCTTTTCTCTCCCAAGCCTATGTATATTTTTAGACACATTGTAGTCCACGTAGCAGTTTTTTTCTGTCTGTATCTGTCTTTACTATGTATCTGTAATCTTTTTGTCTTCATGAGAAAAACTTAAACCTGACATGTGGCTTAGTTCACAGCATGCTGGTGGAGCTTGCTCTGGAAGCTCAAGCCTGCAGGAAGAAGCAGGGAAATGCCTTTCTGTGCAGTGGCCACATGAATGACTGCAGAATTAGGAAACTGTGTTTGGCTCCATTTTTGTGTGTTTGGAACCTTTTCTTCAGCTTTTTTAGGCTCATGTTGGGTGCCACTTTTAGGTGGAGTTTTTCCTCAGGGCCACTGGCCAGCTTTGTCCTATCAGCCAGCTCCCAAATAAGCACACAGGGACTTAATATTAATTATAAATGCTCAACTGATAGCTTAGGCTTGTTTTTAGATGGCTCCTATGACTTAAATTAACCCATTTCTATTAATCTGTGTGCTAGTCCGAGGCTCATTTACATCATCTATGCCATTCTTCTCACTCTGTATTTCATGACATCTCCTCATGACTCCCTTAACTCTGCTCCCTCCTTCCCAGTGTCCTCTCAGTTTGGCTTTCCCACCTAATCTCTTTTTACCTGGCTGCTGGCTAGTCAGCTCTTTATTAATCCAATCAGAAGGCACATTGGCAAAGACACATCTTCACAGTGTACAAACAGATTATTCCATGATAGGGACTTTAATTTTGGCTGGTTTTATCTACCAGGGTTTTTCCTTTATATTTAACCTACTCTAGTATTTCTTGTGCATAAAAATGTTAACCATGTTCATTCAATCAGATGTAATCAGTCCAGTGGTTGCACACACACACACATGCACAAGGACACACACACACACACACACACACACACACACACACACACACACACACACAAGAAAGGAGGAGAAGCATCTGGGGAACGAGGAAGGTCAGAAGGAATGAAGGGAGAAGAGAGGTTAATAGCTGTGCATACAATTGAAAGGCATTATGTACATGTATAAAATTGTCAGAGAACAGATTAAAATACAAAAAGTACAACATCACATTGAAGTTAATCTTGGGCAAACTTTTGCATATATTTCTAGTTTAAGGCTTTTCTTTTGATTTTAGCATTGTAGCAGATCATAGACTTCATACTTGTTATGTTTCTAAATTACTGTCTTTACTATTATTTGTCAGAGACTAGAATTAAATAGCTTTGGTGACACTTGAAGAAAGAAAAGTTACTGTGATTCTTTTGTTTTTCACAATATGAATTATGTCTTCCAAAAGAGTCCAGGGGCCTGTAGAGATGCTCACTGGTTAAAACACTTGCCACACAAGCATGAAGACTGAAGTTTAGATCCCCAGAGCCTATATAAATGCTGGGTGAGCTCATTGGCTCTCTTATAAGTCCAACTTCTTAAAACAGACAGTAGGTCCCCAGAGCAAGGTAATTAGGAAACGCTGTCTCAATGAGTATAGCAAAAGCATGATGGAGAGTGATTCACTACATCAAGCAAAGCCCTCTACATATATGAGCACACATCCATACACAAGGGCTCTCACACATATAAAACTTACAAATACAGGAAACACACACACACACACACACACACACACACACACACACACACACACACACACAATGAACAAACAAAATAAAACATGTGTACCAACTTGCACAATGAACTTTATTTACCCAAATAACCTTATCCTTGAGTTACCTGACTGGCTGGAATGCAGCACAAAGTACTGCTTTAAAGAAACAGCCTGACTCTTTTTCCCGCATCACTTTATATCCTACAGTAATCCATTACCTGAGCATAAAAATACAAAAAAGATTCTCTAAAACCCTTCACATCAGTGATCTATCACTAAGAACACCAGCATTTGTGAAGAATGGGTCACTCGGTGGCATAAGGTGACTAAGCTGTGGAGATAAGAGGGGAGAAAAATTTCTTCTAAATGTTACAAGCATCAGGCTTACGCGTTCTAGACATCAAATGATTTCACAGTACTCAGTTCCACTCTGTCAGTCTTCTGCCTCATGGAATTTCCCTGTAGGTGTTGACAGTAGTTCTAGTAGCAGGTTCCAGGACTGGATGACCTTAATTTTCTGTCCTCCTTACAAAATTGCAAGCCAATGTGTACAGCATCATTTTTCAGGCCAGATTTCACTGGAATGCAGCATTTTAATAGGTACTAGCACTTTAGGAGACTTTGAATCTTGGATTCACTTGAGTCTTGGTTTGTGTGTCAACTGGGGGACATTTTGTTTTAACAAACTAAAAATTCAAACTAAAGCAGCATAAGTAACGATACCATTCACATCTTCACATGACTAAAATACTCAGACTCAGGAAGATAAATACTGCATGTTGCTGTTCGCTTATGGGTCCTAGCTTTTAATGTTCACATATATATGTTTTTATATACACATATATATGAAGAGTATAAGTCATGAAACTAGAAACAGGTCATGAAAGTAAAGGGGAGGCTTGGGAAAGCAGGGGAAAGGCAAGCAGCATCACCATCATTTCTTGATCTTTGTGCCTTTGGGGAAAACCTACTCCTTGAAGTAAGAGACCAGCATTCTGCTCAACCCCAGCCTGTGTGATTTGGTCAGAGTGGAAGCAGAAAGTATACCATCCTGAAGTTTATTGTGAGTGTTAGCATGGCTCCTTAGGAAAGTCAGCAGGCCAGGCAGAAATCTCTGTACACCTTGAGGCCGGCAGAAATCCATGGGTATGTGCCCATAATGCATTCTGCCAGTGCTGTGCATGATAAAGGAGCAGATGTTGAATAAGGAGCCCGCCCCTGGCGATATCTGTTAATTGATGTGGTGTGTGCTTTTATGGGAGCTTGATTACAGTGTTTTATTTCTGGCTATCAGAGAAAATCTAGAATGCACAGGTTCAGTACATCCTTCTAAAAGATATTTAGGAAAATTACTAGAGTCATTGTCAAAATGTGCCAGCAAAGAAGCAACTGCTCCGTTTAGTCTTTCAAGGGGGTTGAGGCTCAACAACAGTGGTCCATTTAAAGGGGAATCAAGCCTGTATCCCAGCACACCAGAAGCTGAGGCAAGGGGATCATGACTTTGAGGCCAGTCTGGGCTATGAATCTCTGTCTCAAAGGGAGAAAAAGGCAGAGTAAAGAAAGGACCGTTTTGAATAAGAATTTTCTGCATTACAGTCCAGAAAGATGGCTAAGTAGATAAAGGCATTTTATTGCCAAGCCTGACAAACTGAATTCAATCCCTAGAATCCATATCATAGAAAGAGATAACAGACTGCTGTAACCCATCCTCCAACTTACACTTACACACACACACACACACACACACACACACACACACACACACACACACACACACACACACACACGACAGACAGATAATGTTTTAAAATTATGCTTTTTTGGTTGTGGCCAAAATATCTACAGGAACAACGTGAGGGACGGGAGGGTTTGTTTTGCTCATGATCGCAGAGGTTGCAGCCCATCATGGGGAGGTGGAAATGACAGAGCAGAGTGCTTCATATCCCAGCATCCAGGAAGCAGTGGTGAGCCTGTCCTAGCAGCTTCCTCCTTCCTCTCTTTTTGCTTTACCTGAGTCCCCAACTGTGTGATGGTGACACACACAGGGAAGGCCTTGGCACCTTAGTTAATCCTCTCCAGAAATGCTTTCAGGGCACATTCTAAGATGTGCTTTTCTAGCCCAGGCATTATGAGACAACCAAAACTAACCATCATACATTCAATCATGGAAATTTGACGTGAGCATTAAAGATACACAAAAGGTCACAGAGTTAGGTATGCACAGATACACTCAAGTAATATTCATTAGCTTACCAAATAAAAATGAATAGAAAAAAACAAAAATAGGAAAAAGTGTGCATGTGAGAGAGACAGAAACAGAGATAGAGAGAGAGACAGAGAGAAAGTGGGTGGGGCATAGATACAAGCACATTTTTCTTGAATACGCATCAACCTAGCCAGCTTTCACATCTCAGGTACTGACAGCCAATTCAGCTAAATAAGGCCAGCTGTAC
This sequence comes from Cricetulus griseus, assembly GCF_003668045.3. Classification (NCBI taxonomy): domain Eukaryota; kingdom Metazoa; phylum Chordata; class Mammalia; order Rodentia; family Cricetidae; genus Cricetulus; species Cricetulus griseus. The sequence continues at coordinate 38,499,204 of NC_048600.1, read as the reverse complement.
AATTGCCCTTGAAAGATTCCTGGGCTAGAAGGCTTAAATATATAAACACTACCCAAGGCACAGAGTTATAATGCCTCTTGTCGGGTTCCAACTTGTGGATTCAGTTAATCCTCACTTTGGAAAGGAACGGACAAAATCTATCACTCTGACAACATCCATCAGTCCTCTGTGTCTCATGCCTGTCCTTTGGGAGAGCTGGGGAGAGAGATCCATGGGGGTATGGCTGGGGAGAGTGGTTCTTCCTAACAGCCAATGAGACAATGAAAATCACAGCTCTTAATTTTGTTCTTCTTTCTAGGTGAATAAAACTCCTTTGCATATGTATGCCACATTATTGTCTTTATCCACTGTTGGTGGAAGAGGGTACCTACACTGATTTCACAGCTTGGCTACAGGGAATGGTGGCATATTAAAATAAGTATTCCTGTACAAGACCTACTTTGGCGGAGGAAGAAGGTATATACTCATAAGTGGAATGGATGAATCACACAGTTGTTTTCTTTTTGGGTTTTAAGGAACTGCCATACTGCTCTCCATGGTGGCTGCTCTCATCTACATTCTGTAGGTGATAGTGTTAAGTGAAATAAGTCAGACTCAGAGACACAAATATTAAATGTTTTCTCTCATATGTGGAAGCTAGAAGGGAAAATGGACACGAGTGAAATGTGGAAATTTTAAGAATTGTAGAAGGAGATAGGAAAGGGGAGGAGAACAAAGAGTAATAGAAGAATACCTATAATCAAAGTGCAGTGTGTGAATATGGGAATATGTGCGATGAAGCTCTTTGTACATGTGATATGTGCCACTAACATGGTAAATGGATCTGAAGATAGAAAAGAGACTGTTTGGAAAGAAGAAGGGAACCAGGTGGTATGACAGAGTGAAACAATGATGGAACAAATGTAATCAAGATCCATGATAAACATTCATGAAAATGTCATAATGAAACATTATTTTGTGAAATAGCCACACATTAATAAGAAATAATAACATCTCCTAGAGTTAGAGTCAGCTTGCACCATGTTAAGTTCTGTATATGTATCAAGGCAACCACATGTTAGAGGTGAGAAAACAGAACCACAAGGCATGGGAAGATGGCTCCACTGAGTTCAGATCTCCAGTATTCAAACAGAGGTGGTGGCATACACACCTAATCCCAGTGCTGGAAAGGCAGAGGCAGGAGGATACCTGGTAGCTAGTCTTGTCCAATCAGTGAGTTTTAGATTCGTTGAGAGGCTCTGTCTGAAAAAAATAAAGTAGAGACACCCATTGTGATTTCAGATCACCATACAAAAGCATTCACTGGGGTACAAACCTGCATGTGTCGTGTGTGTGTGTGTGTGTGTGTGTGTGTGTGTGTGTGTGTGTGTGTGTGTGTGTGTGTGTGTTTGCACGTCATTCAATTACATTCATTTTGAGCCTAAAAACCAATCTGGTTCTGTCCTCCAGATAGTAAGTTGTTTTCTACTTCAGTGAGTCACCCACCCATACAGAACCATGTGAGTTCTCTTAGGCTACTGTAACAGAACACCATGCACTGGGTGGCTAGGATAACAGAACTGACCTGCCTCACAGTTCTGAAGCCTGGAAGTATGAGAATGGGAAATTGGCAGAACTAGATTTTCTCTCGGCTTGAAAACAGTTCCCTCTGTGTGCAGGTGCTTTAAACCTTTTTTATAGGTATGTCTGTTATAGCAGCTTCAGCCCAGTAACATGACCTTGCTCTGCTGCAGGTTAGGAATGATCAGCAAAGGCTGATGTGTTGATATCTTGGTCCCCAACTAGTAGCAAGATTTGGAGAAGTCAGAACCTTTAGGGGACAGGGCCTAGCTGGAGGGACATGCCCTTGAAGACTAGTTAGGCCTGGAAGCATCTCTCCCCCTCTTTCCTTCTAACCCTCCTCCCTGTTCCTTCTTCTCCCCCTTCCTTCTCCCCCTTCCTTCTCCCCCTTCCTCTCCTCTCTTCCTCCTCTACCTCCTCCTTGTCTCCCCTTCCTCTCTCCTTGTCCCTCTCCATCCCTCCCTTTCTTTCTCTCCCTCTTCTTCCTGACTACCATGGGATGGAAATATGTCTTCCACCATGTTGTTCTGACTTAGCACTGTCCTAAAAGCAGCTAAGCTGAGTGACTATGGGCTGAACCCATTGAAACCACAAGGAAAAATGGACCTTCTTTCCTTAAGTTGATTTTTCTCAGGCATTTTGTCATAGTGACAGAAAGCTGACCAAGATGTTATATTCAAATAGAGACGCACTCTGGAGTTTGGGGTATTTAGGACTTGAACATGTGGCTTTTAAGGGTTATAATTCAGTCTCTAATGAAGTCACCAAAGAGTTCCTTCCCCCAAGTATGCATTTTCAACATTTCAGAATCAGCCCTTATAAGAATTTTTAATTTCTAGAATATTCTTTACCCATGAAAGGGGTTTGGCTTTGGAGAAAGGTTCATGCTATCTCAGATTTCAAAAGAAAGATGGAGCTGGGGAGATGACCCAGTGGGTATAGCATTTCTTATGCAGACATAAGGACCTAAATTCAGACCCCCAGAATCTATGTAAAAGGTGGGAATGTAATGTGTGTCTGTATTCCCAGCATTTCTATAATGAGATGTGCAGTGGAAACAGGAGAATCCCCAGAATCTCATGAGGCAGCTAGCCTGGGGTACTCAGTGTATAGAATGAGATCCTGTCTCAAACAAGGTGGAAGGTAGGAGCCAACACCTGAAGGAGGCTTCTGACCTCCAAGATAAGCACTTGTGTTATGTCACACGTGTGTTCCCCCACACACATCATGTATGCACCATACACACAAGAAAAGAAAGAACAAATGGAATGAAAAGAAGGAAGGATGGAAGGGAGGGGGGCAAGAAAGGAAGGAAGAAAAGAATGAAGAAAGAAAGAGAGAAAGGAAGGAAGGAAGGAAGGAAGGAGGGAAGAAAGAAAGAAAGAAAGAAAGAAAGAAAGAAAGAAAGAAAGAAAGAAAGAAAGAAAGAAAATCTTCTTGTAAATACAGTGAAAGACAGACACAGAATAGATGGTTTGGGGGTTCATCCCATTTCTCCCGAATTACATGTCTATAAAGTATCTGCATGGCCCAGTTTCGACTCCTCCTGTGACGGCTCTGAAAACCAGTAAAATCCTTTCACCCCTAAACTTACGCCACCTCCAGGTTAATACCACAGTGTCTCTAATTACTTTTCAGTGAAAGTGTCTTCCATCTGACTATGCCCATCATCCCTCTCTAATGGAGACACACTCAAGTTAAAATTCTACATACTTTTTCTCTGTCTTCTCCTCAAGAAAGTGCCAGAAGCTCCATTTCATGTCCTTGGGATCCAGGAAGGTGGCCAGACTTCAAGCTTTAAGCCTCCCTGTCCACAGGTGTCATTTCGACTGCTTGGTCCACAGAGAAAGGGATGGTGCTTAGTAAGGAGCTAATTTAGTGTCCACTGCCAAGGTACCCAGTAGTTAAACAGATTAAATTAATTCTCCTTAGAGCAGCAATTTTCATCGTTGGCTGAACATTGTGTTCACCTCGGGAGCTTTAGAAAAATAGTGATGGCTGGGTCCCACCCCAGAATTCTGGTTTAATTGGTCTGGGGTGCAGCCTAGGTACTGGGATATTTTAAAGCTCTCTAAGTTGTACAAATTGCAAGTGAGTAGAGAACAATTACCTTAGTGTGCTGATTCTCCAAATCTGGTCCTTGGGCCAGCTGCATCAACACCACCTGGGCCATTGTTTCAAAACATAGATTCTTGGGTTCCATTCCAATCTCTTGAGAGATTGGTACACTCTCAGGGGGTGTGAAAAAGGTTAAGGGCCAGTGTTGGTGGTCTTCCGTTGTTGGGCTGCACTCAGCTCTGATCAAATCTGCTCAAAGGTGAAGCCACTTGGTTTCACATCCAAGTTGAACCTCACATTTTATTTCTAGACCTAGCACTCACTTGGCATAGAAAGAATGTCATAGACTACATGAATTACTTTTCTTAGTGCTGTGATGAAGGTGCTAGACAGAAGCAACTTAAGAAGGATTTGTTTGAGCCCAAAGTTTAAGAAGGTTCAGTCCACCATGGCCAGGAAGATGTGTTCATGGCAGTGAAGTTCAGGCTGGGACTTCCTGGTATTCCTCCCATCACAGATCAGAGGACAGAGAATAGAGAATGATGGCATTCAGCTGGCTTTCCTTTCTTTTTAAATTTTGAGATATTGATTTTAACCTCTTGAGATTTATTTATTATTTATTTATTATGTGTATGGGTTATTGACTGCATGTATGTCTGTGCACCTTGTGTATGCAGTGTCCACGAGGCCAAAGGAGATCTCAAAGATCTCTTGAGACTGGAGTTACTAAGGTGAGCTGCCAAGTGGATGCTAGGAATTGAACCTGGGTCCTCTGGAAGAGCAGACAGTGCTCTTAACTACTGAGCCATCTCTCCAGCCCCTGGCTTTTGCTTTTAATTCAGTCTGGTACTACAACCTACGGGACAGTGCCACCCACAATCAGGATGGGACTTCCCTCCTCATGAATCCTATCTAGAAATCACACTCACAGATACAACAGAGCTGTGTCTCCTGGATGCCTTGAAATCCACTCAGGCTAGCGATCAAGATAAACCATTATCATGGTGCCCAGGCCCATGCTGCAGCTGACCATAGAATCTGTCTTTCTGGAAGACTTGTGTTGACTATTGACACCCACATTTGCAGGCAAACCTCTACTGTTAAGCTCTTCCAGGCAAACATTTAAAATAAAAAGACCTGGCTTCCAAAATCCAACTCCAACTTGGCCCACCAGCTCTGATAACCGTACTACTGTGCTGTTCTAAATCAGAACTACTTCATTAGGGCACAACTGTGTGTACACACAGAGGCCAGAGTGGAGTGTTGGGTGTCCTACCCTATCTCACTCAACCTTATTTCCATGAGGCAGAGCCTCTCTCACTGAACCTGGAGCTATAACCAGAAAGCCCCAGTGATCCCACTGTCTCTACGTCCCACAGTGCTGGGTTACAGGTCTGTATTGCCATGACCAGGTAGTTACTTTGGTTCTAGGCATTCAAATTCAGGTCTTTATGTTTGTGTAGTTAGAACACCTACCACTGCACCATCTGCCAACCCTTGTATCAAACTTTCTCATCTAAAAAACATGTCTCATATGTCCAATCCCTATAACACATAGAACCTAATACCAAATGTTGATCCCATCTTCCCTCAAGCCAATGTTTCCTCTGCTTATTTATATCTCCAACTACTTTCCTACATAGACCTTTCAAAATTAAATAGCAAATTATATTGGTATAGATTTATTGTCTGAAAACTTATAGAATTCAAAGAAACAAAAAAGAAAATATAAATGACACCCACCTCTCAGACACAACCACTGTCAATACTTAAATGTGTTTACTTCCTTCTTATTTTTTTAATTATTTCTTCTTTTCTATATTGTAGAGTCCATTATTTTGGTCAATTACTCCTTAACATGAGATCTGGCCTAGAGTAGTTGATATACCTAGTATCATTCCATTGAAGAAAATTTATTTTCCTTCCCTTAGCAGGTATAAATGACAGTTTCATTGTTAACCTTTACCCAGTGGCTGGGATTACATTCATTCTTTTTTAATATAAAAAATAAAAGAAAAGAGGGTAAAACAAAAACTAACATTCAAATCATACAAGACAAAACAACAGAAGAAAAGAGCCCAGGAGAAGGCATAAGACTCAGACACCCATTTGTTTTCACATTCAGGAGCAACATAAAAACCCTAAACTGGAAACTGTAAGCACCAGAGGACCTGGTGCAGAACCCTGCAGGCCCTGTAAGTGCTGTTGCAGTTTCTGTGAGTTCATATGAACTTTGACCATGTTGTTTTAGAAGGCCTTGTTTTCATGGTGTCCTCCATTCCCTCTGGTTCTTGCACTCTTTCTCCCTTCTTTTCATGGGGTTCCCTGAAATTTGAGGAGAGACATCCCATGTAGAGTTGTGTGTTCCAAGATTTCTCACCCTCTATATAATGTCTGCCTGTGGGACTCTATATTTGTTCCCATCTGCTGCTGGAAGAAGCTTCTCTGATGCTATGAGTGTAGCAGAACATCATTAAGAGTCATTTTATAACTATGTTTTTTTTTCTTTTGCTTTTTTCTTGTTTGTTTTAGACCAGTAGTATATGGTTTTGCCCTAGGTTCCTGGGATATCTCATCTCAGATTCTTGGTTACCCAACCAACATGAGTTCCATCTTGTGGAGTGGGCCTTAAGTCAAATCAGTTATCAATTGGTGACACCCACAAGCTTTGTGTTCATTGCCCTACCATATCTTGCAGGCAGAACACCATTTTAGATATAGGTTTTGTGGCTGACTTGGTGTTTTGTTGTAGAATTGAGTATTTGTTTAACTATTTAAAGATATGTTTCATTTGTTTGTGTTGCAGAATAATTGCTTAACTATGTAAAGATGTGTTGCTTTTGCTTATGCTGATTTTTTAAAACTATTTAAAGATGTATTGCCTGCTACATTTGGCATCCAATGTAGGGCTTGTATGTCTACATAGGACCTGAGAAGTCTGGAAAGAAGATAAAAGAATGACATAGCTTCCTAGTAGCCCAGTGCTCATAGCATATAGAGATATGGCTCTGCCATACAGCAATCACTTGAGCTGCTGACATTAAGTAGAAACAACAAGCTAAGTAAAAGTGCCTGCCATAATGTGGGCACCAACTTCCTAGAGCTGGGGCTATGAAATGCAGCTCCCAGGTAATTGCAACTCTCAGCCAGGCCCCATGGCATAAAGCTTAGACCTCACAGAGCTGAGTGGGTGGAGCCAACTACCAGTGAAAAGCCTTGTGGTAAATTTAAAGTTTGGCTCATGTGGTCAAAGAACACTGTGGGTGCACAAACAGGTTACAGTGTGTTTTAAAAAGTGCTTAAGAAAGAAACGGACTATAGACAGTCATAGGAAAAAATAGTTTAAAATAATAAAGTCTTTAAAGAGAGAATAAAGTAATATAAAGGAAAAGGCTGTATGAAGATAGAAAATACACAAGTGGTCTGGATCCTGTATGGTCCTATGCTGACTTTGAATTTTTTGAATGCTGATGAGCAAATGACAGCTGCTGAGAGACATTGGCTTGTAAAGGGGACTGCTGAATTAAAGCAGCCTAGATATTTTAAGGATGTCTTAACTTTAAAATGGAATTCAGAAAATGTATTGCTCAGTGGGAGAGGTTATGCTTTTGTTTCCACAGGAAATGAAAGGCTGTGGATTTATGGAGATCAGGTTTGATCAGGGAAGACTTCCTGAAAATCATGGCTACAAACATAAAGAAATTAAGAAAAATTACAAGACAAGTGATGTATTTACTGATCCCTCTCTTCTGAGACTGAACAACAAATGGTAAAACTAGTTTTCCAAGGACTTTACCATTATCTCAATTTTCTCAGGGTTTCCTAAAGATGCTGTTGCCTCCAGACAACAGGAAGCAGTATAGAGATTACAAAACCCACATTCCCAATAGGTGATGTGGGTGATTTTCAGTCATTTAGTAAGTTATGGATGTTTGTTATCATTTAGTGGTGATATAGGGATACAGGATTAAAAAGACAACTATTCATCTCAAGTATTTCACATTGGTATGGATTTTTGTTTGTTGATACAAATTTAAGGTTATTTTTGTCACACCTGTGCAGCTCATTTTAAAATGCAATATAAAGTTCTAGGCCTTGAAAGCTATTACTACAAACTGTTTAGGAAAATTAAGAAATGCAGGTTAGTAGTTAGTCATCTATAACAATCAAACTGCTAATCATGTTAGGTATGGTTTCAAGGTTAAACAGATATAGTTTAGAAAGACGGATGATCTTCAGATGCTTCAGAGACATACAAAATATGGCACTTAAGGTGTTTAATAACCTAAGGCTTTTCATGACAGTGAGACAAGTCTGCTCCTGGCAACACCAATCTACTTCACAAAGGGATGATGGGCATCAAAGACCCTCCATATGTATTTTGCTTTCATTGTGGCAAAGGTAGCCTTTGGGCAAGAAACTGTCCTTGCCTCAACTGCTGACAATAAACCATCCAAACTGAACATGAAGGACACAAAGGAAAGTGACTGCCAAACTTTGCCGAGACTAGGCAGGAGAGTTCTTCAAAAATTCCTATTTCATAGAAAAGTCTGCCAGATATTCTAGGCCTGTAGGCTGAAGACAGATGCCCCAACATTGTAGAGGAAACTTGGGTGACTTTCCAGGCAACCAGATGTCTCTGTTGTTTCTATAGTTTTGGAAGTGGCTTGCACTGCATTTCCTGTTTACTCAGGTAATATTATATTCTTCTGGGGTCTTCCATGGAGTTGAAAACTAGATATTTACACTTACAGGTTTCCTTAGTTGTGATAGAAGATAAATTAGATACAAAACTTTGGACTCACCAAGGTAGGATAAATAGTGGAGTATTTTCTCTGAATTTGCCAAATACAAATAGACTTGATATTATAAATGTAATTCTTACTTGATAAGTGTTCTTATTGTATATAGTTTTACTATGTTAAAGCTAAAACCTTTCCTTTTTTGATACAAAAAAAGGGGGAAATGTTGTGGAATAGATTGTTTAATTATGTAAGGATGTGTTGCATTTGTTTATGCTACAAAATAACTATGTTTAATCATTTAACTACATAAAGATGTGTTGCATTTGTTTTGTTGCATTTGTTTAACTATGTAAAGATGTGTTGCTTTTGTTCATACTGCATTTAACTATGTAAAGATGTGTTTCTGTTTTACCTTTCCAGCCTAAGGTACTTGATTGGTCTAATAAAAAGCTGAATGACCAATAGCTAGACAGATGAGGTATAGACAGGGATAGTGGAGAGAGAGAAAAGGGGAGCCAGCCAGCCAGCCAGGGATCGAACCAACCAGACACAGAGGAAGCAGGAAATCAGGGTGGATAGTATATACATGAGGTAAACAAGCCAAGGGCAACACATAGATTAATAGAAATGGGTTAATTAAAGTTTAAAAAACTATCTAGAAATAAGCCTAAGCTAAGGCCAACCATTCATAACTAATAAGTCTCTGTGTCATGATTTGGCATCTGGAAGTCCAAGGAATCCTGCTACAATGTTTACACTTCTCTTAATACATTTGTCTTTCTTCATTTGATAGCATGAAAAGTACCTTCCTGTAACATAGGCTCCATGTAGGCACCAGCTTGAACTCTCAGTGTTCAATGAGTTGTATAGGTGTTTTCAGCAATGGGGTCTTTCTGTCAGTTTCTAGAAGGAAACTTGTCTTGGCAACAGCCTGGGATGTTTGGGATTCCTGTGGAGCCCCTTTGGCCAACAACTCACTTAGATGTAATTCAATCCTGGTACTAGAAGCTTTGTTTGGTGAGTAGAGATGGAGAGTTGTGTCTCTATTTCCCACCCACCCCCATTATTTGCCAATTTCATTTAGATCACTTTCATATATGTATATATTTTAGGAGGTTTCTACTCTATTAGGTTTTCATACTACCCATCAAATGGCCCTTGATTTTAGCTATCTCTCCCCATATTCCCTTCCACCACCCCTTCTCCCTTCCCATCCCCACCTGATCCCCCCATTGCAGACCCTCCCACCCATCCATAAATAACTATTTGATTTACCTTCCATAATGACATCCATCTGTTCCCTCTAGTCCCTTACTCAATACCTACCCTCTGTGAATCTATGAATTGTAGCTTGCTAATCATTGACTTAACAGCTGATATCCCATATATATGAATACATACCATATTGTCTTTCTGTGTCTGGAATATCTCATTAAGGATTCCTGCAAATTTCATGATGTCTTTTTTTAATGGCTGAGTAATACTCCATTGTGTAAATGTGACACATTTTCTTGCCCATTGTCTGTTGAGGGGCATTTAGGCTGCTTCCAATTTCTGGCTATCATGAAGAGAGCAGCAATGAACATGGCTGAGCAAATGTCTCTCAGTCACATCATTTCCCCTTCCCTTTCCTACATTCAAATCTTCCCATATAACTCTCCTTCCTCTTTTTCAAATCCATGGCTTATTTTTTCATTAATTATTGTTATATGCATATATGCATTGTGTATGTGTGAATTCCCACATACACAAGCACAACCTGCTCAGTCTATATAATGTTACCTGTAAGTATGTTTTCCTTTTTCTCCTCACTTAATGATTTATTTTGTTGCAAAATATGTAGCAAGGTAGGCTGTAAAGGGGCAAAAATTACAAGTCAAGAGTTGTATCTTACGGATTGAAATATTGGCCTCGATATCTCAGTGCTTCACTGTGACACATTTTGTGTATCTGTGTGTATTTCTGTATGTGTGTGTACATGACTTCATATGGGGAGTTCAAGTATCATGGAATGTGATTTGAGGTCAAAAGACAGTCTCAGGTATTGGTTCTAACCTTCCACCTTGTTGTTTACCACTGCTATGCCATTCTGGCTTCTGGGATTCTCCTATATTCAACTCCTGTCTGCCTGTAAGAGCCATGGAGATTACAAAAAAATAGTACTTGCTAATTGTTCAAAGGGCTGTTTGTATTATGACATTTCTATGCATGCATTTAATGAACTTTGACTACATTCACCCCTCTATTACTCTATCTTCTCCTCCCTCTTCCTTCTTTTCTCCTTTCCCATCTCCATCTCTTTCATTCTCTTTTTCCCCTAGATTCAACATAGAAAAAAAAAAAAAAAAACAACAGGATGGGTCTTTGTAAGAACCACTTATTTCATGGAAAATAATGATCTACAGTTCCTGTTTTCTTACAACTAACAAAATTTCACCCTACTTTCTGTCTGATTAAAATCCCATACTGAATGTGCATGTGTGTGTATGTGTGTTCTTTCTCCATTCATATGCTGATGAACACCTAGGTTGATTCCATAAGTTGGTTGTTAGTGGTTCTTCCATCAATACAGATGTACAAGTGTCTCTACAATGAGCTGAAGAGTCTAAGCCAGAGTATGTCATATAATCATTGGCACATCATAGGATCTGGGGTAAGTTCTTTCTTTCTTTGTAACATGTGTGGTCTTCAAGGTCATTCTCAGCTACATGCATTTAAGGTCACCCTGGACTACCTGGCACCTGTCCTTTTAAAAAGAAGTGACATAAGGCTGAAACAATGGCTCTGTGGTTAACAGCACTAGCTGCTCTCCCAGAGGACCCACGTTCAATCCTCAGTTCCCATATAATGGCTCATAACCATCTGTATCTCCCCTCCCAAGGGCTCTGACCCTCTTCTAACCTCTGAGCCACCACATGTACATGATGTACAGACATACAAAGAGACAAAAACAGCCATACACACAAAATTTAAAATTTTAATTGACATATGTCATACTAGTTCATTAAACTTCATATACATAAACCTAAATGTACAGTTTTTCAACTGAATGACTGTACAATAGCAATAATCCATGAATAAAAAGTTACATCCATTCTGGTCTTTTCCAAGCTGATGATGGTCTTTTCCCAGTTTGTGATGCTGGGCAGTGGCTGTGAGCCTTAGCAACCAGTCAGCCACAAGGTCTCAAGACTGAACAACTAGCATGTGTGTGTGATTAAGTACTACTTAGCTTATACGTTCAACTTACAGTGAGTCCTTTAGTAAGTAATTTCAATGAAACTCAAGGAGCATGTGTGTGCGCGCACACATGCATCTTAATGCATGTGCTTCAGACATGTACTTTATGTGAATGCAGTGTGTGCACTGTGGGGAGTGGCTGAATGAGTGAAACTTCAAAGGGTAAATTTGGTTGTAACAAAGGAGTAATATACAAAATGAAATATGCCAAAACATTGACCGTACTTTCTACTGCATAAGAGGATCATGGGTCACTCTTAGTGTCTTTCTCTTTATACATTTCCCACACTTCCTCATTTTTCCACAGTGTGGCTATATTGACTTCTTGAGCATTAGAAAATTTTTTATTGTTTGCATGAGAAAAGAAGAGGAAAGCTATAAACCATAAATGGAACCAAGTATACGTTGAGCCTGTTTGTGTAACCAAATCATTCTTCATGGACCAAGTGTATTCCCCATTTTATTGCAAATTCTTCACAGTATCATTAGTGATGCCTACAGAACAGCACAAAAATGAATGAATCATAATTGATTTAATCCTCTGTTGTTACATAATTAGTAAATAATTGAGTTATTTCCATTAACTTTCATACTAGTATCAACAACTGTGCTGTGCATTTTTATGCATAAGTCTCAGCTATCTCTCTCAACACTTGTATATCCTGTTCTAAATATCTAGGCCTTGCTTGCCCTCTTATTTATCACACCTTCTGGAATACCCCACAAGCCTGAGCTAGGTAGTATTAAAGTCTTTTGTTTACCATTGCTCTCTCTCCCAATCCACTATGCTCTAATTCCTGAGCTGGAACCCTGTCTAGCTTCAGCCAGCATTTATAAGGCCCAGTGCTTCAGTTCAAACAGCACTGTCACCACACTGCACATTTCTCTTAAAACAGAGCCTCATAAAAACACTACCAGCAGCTGTGCACGCTCATCACTAGAGCAATAAATGATGCTGCTGCCGTGATTCATCAAATGTTCAGAGAAATCGTGTCATTGGGTGCTCCCAAGTTCCTGCTGATGCCCCAGAATCTCTCTCTCTCTGTCCCAATTAATTGTGCATGGGATTTTTTAAGATCAACAATTCTTACATAACATCAAAATAGTCAAAATTTTAGCACAGATGAAGGAAGGAAGGGGTTCACAAAGTCCTACCCCTAGCTAAGGAGTTTTGCAATTAAAGGCTGTTAGGGTAGGAAATCAGTTTTCTTCATGGAGTGGCCCATATTAGGAACTGGCCATGATCCTGTGGATGGTCCTACACTCCTGAACATAAAGACACCATTAAGTGGACCCAGTGGGGTATGAAAAGAGGGCATGACATTTTCAGGGGGTGGGGGCGGAAGAGTGTTGGAAATTGAAAGTAGGATGGGGGAGTCAATATGGCAAAATACTTTGTATACATTATAAAATTATCAAAGAATGTGGACAAAGGTAAATAAAATCTTGTTTTTTATTACATTGTTTTATTTATGAATGGTGTGTGTGTGTGTGTGTGTGTGTGTGTGTGTGTGTGTGTGTACCACAGGAGAGGGTGTTGAATCCACAGGAACTTGAGTTTCAGATGGTGTGAGCCATCCTTCGAGTACAGGGAGTTGATCACCTGGGTCTTCTTTATCAAAACAAATCAGGGTCTGTAGAACTAGCTCAGCAGTTAAGAGCTCACACTGCTCTTCTAGAGAACTTGATTTTGGTTGCCAGATCCCATACAAGGCAGCTCACAACTGCCTGTAACTCCAGCTCCAGAGGATCTGCTCTGGCCTCTGAGAGTACCTGCTGTCATATGTACATACCCACACATAGACACATACACACTTAAACATAATTTAAAATAAGTAAGTCAGATCCAAAAAATCAGCAGTTCTCTAAGTATGGTATTTCATTCTTATATGGAGGCAGAAGGATTAAGAGTTCAAGACCAGCCTGGCCTATGTAAAACCCTGTTTTTTAAACACACACACACACACACACACACACACACACACACACACACACACACACACACTATATATATATATATATATATATATATATATATATATAATTCTGACAGCCATGACTTTAGTTTCTTCAACAAACATATTAAGCATCACATAGGGACACAGTAAGAGGCTCTAGCCATCCACACATTACTGATATAATAGTCTGATAAGGAAATTCCAGGGACTATATATATGGAGGGTTAATAAAAATTAAGAGTTTTATGTTGTGATCAGAAGACAGATCTGTGCACAAGTTTTTACTGATATTATCTTAAATAAACTTTTCAACGTTTGTGACACTTGGGTCTCTTGATTTTAAGATGTGTGTAAAAAGTCATTAGAAGGTGTGTTTAGAACACCCGCTACATGCCATGCATGCAAGGCAAACACTTCCCACACATGATGCCTTTCTTTGTTAACATTAGACAATTACCCAGCCTTCCTGAGCTTCCATTTTCCCATCTACAAAACGAGGGATTTTTCACTACATTGATGCTTTTCAGTCCTAGCTGCAAACTGAAATCACCGGGAGCATTTTAAAATATCCAGATGTCCAGGCTCTGTGCCCAGAGATACTGGTTTAATTGGTCTGAGTCTCTGCTTTTGGCATTGGCACCTTTTAAATTCTCTCAGGTGATTCTAATACAAAGACTGCATTGAGAGTCACTGTATCCAAAGAGGAGCACCTTGCAAGACAGCAGCCGGGCTCTTATTAAGAAAAAGTAATTTGAATAATCATTAAAACTTCTGTTTTCCCGTAGAAGTATCCTGAGATAGGGTATTTGAAAAGGAACAATTAACCCTTCAGCAAAAAATATCTTGAAAATGTTCAATTCAAACCTAACAAAATCAGTGTCTGTTTTAAGGGAAATTTCATTAAAATAAGTTTTTTATCACTCTTACATTGTTCGGGAGAGTCTTGTATCATCTCCGAATACTTTTGGTAGGACTCTTATCCCCAAGTAAAAAATCTAGGGGGAAAAAGATATCAATTTTATTTTGTGAAAATACTTGATGGAGTTAATGAGTGTGTGTTTTTAATAGTTCCCTTGGGAAATGCTATACAGTAAATATAATTGAAAGTAGGAGATGGAGCTGATTATTCATCAAGCATAGATTTTAAGAATCCAATTATGAAAAGAATGATGCAATGTGGAACACGAAATGACTGCTAACAAAGCAGCACATTTGCTGAAGTGTTTTAGAGAGCTCTCAAGTCTGCAAGATTGATAAAAATTACCACAGTGATATCTTGCTCAGCCTTTGTTATTTTCGATGTCTGATCCTTATAAAGAGAATAGAATACATCCTCATTTCAAAATTCTTGTAGAGAAAAAAATAGCTCATATTCTCTGAAAAGGCCAGGTTTAAAATACTGAAGAGAAAGGCCAGGCAGGATAGACCCAGAGTCTCAGGTACTTGGGGGACTGAGACAGAAAGACTGAAAATTAAAGGTATTCCTGAGTGAGTTCAAGGCAAGTGTTGGTGGATTAATAACAGCATATCTCAAAATTAAAAACAGAGAAGAGAGATGGAGGAATCAGTGTGTGACAGAGATTGTTTAGTATGTGTGTCCTTAGGTTCAGTCCCAACCAATATTTGCCAAAAAAAAAAAAAAAAGATACTGATGATCAATGGATAGATGATGGATGGATGGATAGACAGACAGACAGATGAAACAGTGGTTTTTTTTTCAGGATATTGAATAACTGAATATCAGGCAACACAAAAGACAAAGATCCCTAAAGACAGAACACAAATGAGAAAAGCCCTGAGACTTCCCAAGTGTTAGTCTTGAAAGATGCCTGAGGCCACAACAGAGGAACATGAATTCTAGGAGGAAGCCAGTAGAATTCCACGTCTGAGTAGCCAAGTTCCAGGCAGACCAAGGTAGCTGGGGTTTAGAGGTCAGGGAACTAGGAGGAGATTTACAGAGGGTTCTATTGAAAATTCAGTAAAATACTATGCACATATAGGCTTGATAAATAACCCAAGGTCAAAAATGAACACTTCAATAAGCCAGCCTAAACACCTATCATTTAAAGTACACATAACAGTTTTGACATACTAATGGGCAGTGATTACCTCTAACACTATTCTTGACCCATATAACCAATCTTAAAATCATGGCCCAAGAAACAAAACTATTTCCAAAATCAGTTGTATTCCAGAACATCTCAAAAAGCTGTGTGGGAACACAAAAGTGTTTACATTACAAGAGCAACCAGCATCCTGTCAATTAAGCTATGCAAGAACAAAAGAGAACATAGACCTTGAAGAGGAAAAAAATCAATAAAAACCAGCCTGACTCATGATAGACACATAGTTTTAAAATAGAAAGCAGAGCAGATCTTGTGGCATAGTCATGTAAATTCAACATTTGTGAGGCTGAGGCAGGAGGATTACAGGTTTAAGGCATCGGCTACAGTAAGAGTAAAAAAAAAAATAATACAGCCCATGCAATTTAATGAGATTCTGAATTAAAATAAAATATTTTCAGGAGGCTAGAGATATAGCTCAGTAGTAGAATGCTTAACTACCAAGTACAAGGTCATAGTTCAATGCCCAGAACCCCAGGAGAAAAGCAAACAACTGTATTTCATGTATTTAAAGAGTCAGTCAGAAACAGAGATACTTCAAAAGATCCAAGTGTAAGTTCTAAAACTAAGACTGATAATATCTGAAATTAAGTGCTCACAGGACAGGATTCAAAAAAAAATAACAGTCCAGAGTTTTAAAATGGAAAAATTGTCTGCACTGTAAATCAACTTCCGGCAGCCTAACATATTTAAAACTGAAGGACCCAAAAGATGGAAGCCTCATAGAAACATCTTTAGAGAAAATTAATGGTCCAGATGGCTGAAAATCTGACAAAACCATAGGCTCACATTCAGTAAGTTCAACAAACTAAGTTTAAAAGGAAGGAAGTTGGGAAGGAGAAAGAAAAGAAGTAAGGACGGAGGGAGGGAGAGAGGGAGGGAAGGAGGGAGAGGGAGGAGGGAGGGAGGGAGGGAGGGAGGGAGGGAGGGAGGAGGGAGGGAGGGAGGAGGGAAGGAGGGAAAGGAAAAAGGAAAGATGGAAAGATGAAGGGAGGGAGGAAGAGAGGAGGATACAACAAAACATCATAATCAAATTTAGCAAAACCTTGGAAAAGACAATCTTAATTAAAATAAATTAATAAACAACTAGATGGGGTGAGGGCACTTGCTGCCAAGACTAGTGACCTGAGTTCAATCCCCAAAATCCGCATGGTGGAAGAAGAGAACTGACTCTCACTTGGTATCCTCTGATCTCCATCACACACAAGATAAATAAATAAGAGAATCTATGAATAAATAAAGAGCTAGAGCAAAACAGCTTGTAGAATGAAGGAGAATGGAAAGAATGATGACAGATCTCCCTTCAGAAACAAAGCAACCCAAACATACAGTGACCAACAAACATCTCAAAGTGATGAGAGGAAAAGAGCTAAGAAATCTACAGCCAGAAAGAAAAAAAACCAAAAGCAGTAGTCTTTTTAATTAAAGCAAAATAAAGTTAATTTCAACATAAGGAATATGAAAACATTATCTCCAGCAGAGCTGCACTCCAAAAAATACTAAAAGAAGGAGCTGTATAGATGGCTCTGTGGTTAAGAGCACTTGCTCTTGCAGAGGACCCGGGTTCAATTCCCATCACCCACAGGGTGGCTCACAACTGCCTATGACTCCAATTTCAGGGCATCCAATGCCTATTTCTGGCCTCCTCCATGGGCACCAGGGACACATGCAGGCAAAATACTCATACACATAAAATAAAAATAAATATCAAAAAGCGAAGAAGAAGAAGAAGAAGAAGAAGAAGAAGAAGAAGAAGAAGAAGAAGAAGAAGAAGAAGAAGAAGAAGAAGAAGAAATTCCTCCAAACAGGAAACTGATACCAGATAGGAAGACAGATTTATCCCAAGACTATGCGCTCCAGAAGCAAGTGTCTAAGACACTCCTCCCTCTTGTTTCTAGGTCTAAGGAGTTGACCAAGGCCTTGCATACATTAGCAAGTATTCCCTACTAAGCTCCATCCCCAGCCCAGATTCTCTTCTCTTTTTTTTATTGTTTGTGTGTGTCATGCTGCGCAGCTGCATTGTAGGTGCAGGTAGACATGTACCTGTGTGCAGGGGAATGCCAAAAAGCAAACCTGAGCTTGTTTTCAGAAATGGAGTCTTCCATTAACCTGGACCTCACCCAATAAGTTAACCCTGCTGGCCAGAGAGCCAGAGATCCCATATGTCTGCCTTCCCAGAGCTGAGATTACAGGGCATGCCAAGATGTCTAACTTCTTGGGAGTTGTTTTGTTCTTGTTAGAAGCTTTTTGATATATTTTTTAAATTTTTTATGAAATATATTTTGATCACATCCTTTCCCTTCCCCCAACTCCTCCTAGAGTCTCCCTGCCTCCCTATCCACCCAGCTTCTGGTTCACTTTTGCAGTGTTGCTCACGCTCACTATTGTGTTTTCTCTCAATAGATGGATAGATGATAGATAGATAGATAGATAGATAGATAGATAGATAGATAGATAGATAGATATGAAAACAATCTTATAATCAAAATAGACTGAATAACTGAAAAAGAGAGAGAAAAAATCAGTAAGAGTTTTTTAATGCCAAAACAAAAATTTCACAACACACACACACACACACACACACACACACACACACACACACACACACACACACACACACACATTTTGTGTTGTCCTGAACATGGTGGCTGCTCTGGAGTGTGGTTGATCTATCCATTGACACTCCAGTGCCATTCTCAAAATAGGAAAAACTGATGTCCTTTCCTAGCAGGTATCGGTTGCGAATATCTTCTTGGTTAGGGGTAGGACTTTGGAACTGCATTTTCCAAACGCAACAGGACTGCTACACATATGAACTCACAAAGACTATAACAATATGAACAAGGCCTGAGAAGGTCCATGCCTTGTTTCTATTACAGGTTCTAGGAAATTGAACTTTTGTCCCCCATGCTTGCAAGCAAGCACTTCTTTACTGCCAAAATTCAATGATTCAGAGCACTTGCTACTCTTGCAGAAGGCTCAAGTTTGGTTCCCAGCACTCATATTAGGAAACTCATACCTGTAACTTCCTGCTGGCCTCCATGGGCACCCACAATCGCATGGTCTACCCCACACACAGACATATACATACAAGTACATCTTTTTTGAAATTCAAGATAATTGATTTTTAGCAAAACAAAATGGTTTGAAGTTGAGAAAATAGGCATAAGTAAATTATGATATCAACATGGAATGAATGTAATAAGGAGCCTATATTGTTCATTAAGTGATATAGTACTACAAGAAGATGATTATGTAAAAGTAGATGCATACTATATACCCTAATGCCAACTATTAAAATAACTAAATGGAAGTTGTAGTTAACTCTTCAATAAGGAAAATACAATTGAATTATAAAACTATTAAGTTATTCAAAATAAAAAACATTAAATATCTTTAGATACATTATCCAAAGGAAAATGAATGGTTAGGACAGATTGAGAATAAGTAATAAAATTAAAGACAAATCTAATTGTACCAATAGTAGCACCAAATTTAAATGAGCTAAACACCTCAACTAATAGGTAAAAATTTTCAAACCATATTTAAAAGTAACAACCCACAGGAGCAATGGCTCAGAGGTTAAAAGAGCTTGCTACTCTTCCAGGGGACTTGAGTTTAGTTCCCAGCACCCATGTTGGTCTCAATTACATGTAACTTTAGCTCCAAATATCTGATGCCCCCTCTGTCTTCTGCAAACACCCATTCATGCATACACATACCCATACACAGACACACAGGCATACACATAAATAAAGGCAAGATCCAAGCCGGGTGTTGGTGGCCCACACCTTTAATCCCAACACTCGGGAGGCAGAGGCAGGAGGATCTCTGTGAGTTCGAGGCCAGCCTGGTCTCCAGAGCGAGTGCTAGGATAGGCTCCAAAGCTACACAGAGAAACCCTGTCTCAAAACAACAAAAACAAAAAAAAGGCAAGATCCAACTGTATGCAACATATAAGACATGACTCAGTACATTTTAAAAACTAAGTCATCTGAAGTATATTCTGTAGCCACAGGGAATTTAAATTATGAATCAATAAAGAAAACTTATTTGGAAAGACATCTGAAAACACTCAAATGTTTAGACTTCAAACTTGCCTGAAGGTCAAACTAAAAATTAAAAAGAAAGCTCTGATTTATTTTTAATCATACATTTTCTTTATTCTTAAGAATTTCATCACCAATATAATATGATCACATTCATTTCCCATTTCCCCCCAACTCCCACCATATGCATCCCAACATGCCCCCCTCCCAACTTCATTTCCTGTTTCTGTTTGATTCTTTGGGGTTTTTGTTTGGTTTCTGTTGGTTTATAACCCTCTAAGACCAATTAGTCCTACGAAAATGTGCATGGGTGTGGAACCACCTACTGACCAGAGCACCCTCAAAAGAGAATGCTTCTTCCTTCCTCGCCCCTCAGCAGCTATCAATTGCTAATATCTCCTCAGTAAGGGGTTGGACTGAGAAAGCACCTGCCACATCTGTGGCATAATTTCTCTTGGCTTGATCTTGTGCAGGTCTCAAGCAGGCAACCAAAGTTCCTGTGGGCTCATGAGTGTGATAGCCATGTTCAGAAAACAATGCTTCATGGCATCCCTCTAACCCTCTAGATATTACATTTTTTCTGTCTCCTCTTCTGTGCTGTTAAGGGAACCATTTTTAAATGATCAAAAAAGTAAAAGGGGGTCCTCCACCTGCCGCCTGAGAGCCTTCATCCAGTAGTTGTTCGAAGCAGAAACAGGCAACCACAGATAAGCACTGAACCATACTCCTGGAATCCAGTTATGGAGAGGGAAGAGGGATGAGCAAAGGCATCAAGACAGTGCTGGAGAAACAGTTGACCTGACCTAGTGAGAGCATGGAGACCCTAGACATAAAGCTGAGGAAACAGCATTGGACCGAACCAAGCCCTCTGAATGTGGGTGCCAGCTAGGAGGCCAAGACAGTCTATGGGACCTCTAACAGTGGAGCCCGTCTTTAATGCTAGAGCACAAATGGACTTTGGGAGCCCATTCCCTATGGAGGGATACTATTGCAGGCCAGATACAGCAAGGAGGGCCTAGACCCTTGCCCAAATGACATGAAAGACTTTGAAGGTCCCTGGTGGAGGGCTTCACTATCCCTGGGGAGGAGTTGGGGGATGGGATGGGGAGTGGTGGGGAGCCTGGGAGGATGGGAGGGTGAGGGAATGGTAAGATGGATATGCAAATATGAGTAGAAATTAAATAATTTAAATTAAAAAATAATACACAACAAAAAAGTAAAATAGGAAATATATATGGATATTTGTAATATGTCATTAAAGTAATAAATATGGGGAAATGCATGGTCTTCAGATATGGATTAGAAAAAAAGAAAGGTCTTCAATCCTTGGAAAAATGAAAAAGAAGAGCAATTAAAGCAAAATGAGCAGCAGAAGGAAATAAATGTGTTATTCAGTCTTATGGCTGTGTCAAACACTTGCTATAAACTACTTAGAGGGAGGAGTTGTTTCTTTGGCTCATGGTCCAGATGCTTCAGTCATTGGTTGCTTTGTCCTGTGCACTTGGAGAGAAGATCATAGTAGGGAAAGCATGCTGCAGAAGAAGTTTCTCACCTCCTGGTAGACAAGAAGTAGAGAGGGGACAAGAACAAGATACCTCCAAGCAGCAACCCCTGTAACTCCTTTCCCTAGCTAGGCTGTACCTCAAACTCTCAAAGCAGTACAGCCTGCTGGGAAGAAAACCATCACTGGCTGCTGGGGAGAAAACCTTCACTATAGGAACCATTCGGGAGGAGAGGTGGTATTTCATATGCAAACCACAATAATAAAGATCAGAGTAGAAATCAATGAAATGGAGATCAATAAAACCAAAAGCTCCTTCTTTGACAAGAAAAAACTCAATCATATTGATAAAGCTCTATTGCTCTATTATTTAGATGTACAACGAAAAACACAACAGAAGGCATAAATTACTAAGATTAGGAATGAGAAAGAGAATATCAATACAGATAGTAAAAGAATAATAAAGAAATATTATGAACATTGTATTGAACTTTATGTCAATAAGTCCAACAACTCAAATAAAAATAAATACACAATTACAAAAATTGATTGCATTTCCATACAAGCAAACAATTGGAGTTGAAGTTTTAAAATAAATAGTATCTGCAATAGCATCAAAAACATAAAATGTAGAAATAAATATGACAGATGATGTAGAATAAGACTTCTCTGACACGTAGAAGGCATTGCTGAGAGAAATTAAACAAGATCTAAACAGATGGTGAGGAAAAAAATCTTGTTCATGGATTGAAGTGAGTTAAAATGTCAATTTTCCCTCAGCTGGTCTATAGCTCCAACAGAAGCCCAATCAGAATCACAGAAGTCACACACAGAAACTGAAAAGCTGATGCTAAATCCAGAGTGAAATGCAGAGGCTTTCACAGCCTCAAAGGGAGCTCCAGAGAACAGCCTCCCAAAAAGGGGAATTGCTCCTGCTGCCTCCATACTTCTTGGTAAGAATCTTTTAAGTTGCCCTTGTCTTCAAACAATGAATGGGTACTGCTTCTCCCAAAACTAATTTTTTAAATAAAATAAGGGTCTGGGGGGATAACCCAGTTTGCAAAGTCTTGCTTCATAAGCATGAGGACCTGAGTTGAATCCCAAGAACTCACCTTAGAAGCTGAGTATGGTGGTGCACACTTGGAACCCCCATGTTGTTGAAGCAGTGGCAGGCAGGTCCCTGGTCTCCCTTCAAGCCAGCTTAGCCAAGGAGACCAGTTCAATCTAATGGGACCCTGTCTCAAAATCAAGATGGACAACACCTGACGAAGGACACTAGAGGTTGGCCTCTGGACTTTCCACTCACATGTGCACACAGGAACCCACACACTCACATATACTTGCACACATGTGTGTGCACAAACACATGCATGCAAATCAAATCAAATAGCAAAGCGAAACAAAAATTTCTTCCCAATAAAGACAGTAAATTCCTCTCTGAACCTCAGTTCGCTAATCTGCATCTTAGCAATAGCAATATTTGCACTGAACTATACAGTACATTGATGTGTCTATTGTTGGACAGTAACTCATCTGCTTGCCAAGCAAACATTTAAGTTCATGCCTGCTACTGCAAACCTGGCTAAAAGCCCATGGCAGAGGACCTTGTAGATGCTAGGAGAGACCCTGTTACTGTTATCTGCTAAATGGACATGTCGTCAAACTGCTTCCCAGATATTTAGGTTTGTACTCAGAGACCTGTTCTGAGAACCCTCTTTTAGCAAAGAGCAGCAGTTAAAACAGACTCACAATTGATAAGTGCTAAAAAATAAATGACTGAGGTGTGCTAGCCCTACACTGAATATTGCATGACCCCCATCTTAATCGTGGCTCCTATTGCTGTGATAATAAGACACCATGACCAAAATCAATTTCTGAAGGAAAGTGTTCATTTGGCTTATACTTCCACATCACAGTCCATCATTGAAGAAAGTCAGGGCAGGAACTCAGAGGTAAGACTTGAAGCAGAGGCCATGGAGGAGAGGCTTGCTGGCTTGCTTCCCAAGGCTCACTCAGTCTGCTTCCTTACACACCCCAGGACCAACTGACCAAGGGTGCCGCCCACAGTGGGCTGGACTTCTCACACCAATCACTAATTAAGAAAATGCATCACGGGTTTCTCTACAGGCCTATCTGGTGGGGGCAATTTCTCAGATAAGATTCCCTCTCCCCAAATGGCTCCAGGTTGTGACAAGTTGGCATAAAAATACCCAGTACACATCGCCAAGCTCGGAGCCCAGGAGCATCACAGAAGAGTGGGCAGTAGGAATGTTGAGAGCTGGAAGATTGGGGAGGCATGCTACGAAACAGTGGTGTGGCTGTCACACTCGTCAACTCTCAACAGCTGTGGTTTCCTGCATAAGATCAAACCAAGCAATGCTCCGTCACTGATGGGAGAGGGGCACATGAAGACCCACCCCGACCTGAGCAGATGCTGTTAGTTAGTGGCTGCTGAGAAGGGGAGCCATTTTTCAGTGACATAGCCACTGGTAAGTTGCCCATAGTCCACTAAATGCCCTCTCACTCATGCACACGCCAGCAGCCCGGATTAAACTCCACGGGTTACAAAAATTAAACAAATATGGAAGGAGGAGGAGAAAGACTCCATGGTGAGTGGGAGGGGTAAGAGAGGAATGGGGGGGGGATATGAGCTAAATACATTACATACTTGTGTGAAATTGTCAAAGAATAAATTAAAATTATTTTTAAGAAATCTGCAGATCACCTGATGTGTACTGGCACTCTGCTACAGAACAATCACACTAACGAGGCAGAAGAACACACCATCCCTGTGTCCTGAAGCCAATATTGCAAAGAGGAGAGAATATAACGAGAGATAAATCAAATTGCCCATCATCGAGAAAACAAAACAGCAACAAATTCGGGTGACGGTGTGGAGCACAGAATTTCCTTAAAAGCCTAAAGCAGACCTACCCTATGATGTCACTCTATTGCTCACGGAAATACTCAAGCATTCACCTGAGGAAGCTCAGTCAGCACACCAAGAGATACTTGCGTATCCGTGTTTATTGCCAACACTGTTCCCAACAGTCACAATGTGGCATTACCCTTCCACAGATAGATGGGTAAAGGAAGTGTGGTATGTGTACACAGTGAAGCTTTATTCTGCCATCAAGAAGAACGAAGTACGTCACTTGCAGGAAAATAGAGGGTGCTTGAAATCATTGTGAGGTTTGCTGCTTTCACAAAGGCAAGTATCCCATGTTTTTGTTTTTGTTTTTTCTCATTTGTGCAATCTGTGGAGAGGGGAGCATGAAACCAAAACAAAGAGGAAAGGTGAGGAGGGGATAAGAAAGAGTACCGGGAGAGGCCACACCCACATCCACTAGGCTCAGGGGCCAGGGGCGGAAGATACCTGAGAGATCACCCACCCACAGCCATAGGGGAAGGGCCGGTATGTGATAGGGAAGTGGGAAAGAAAGAGAAGCAGAATAGTTTGTGCACTATGAAGTGAGGCAGAACTAGAGACTCAAGGATGGTGAGGGACAGCCCAATGTGAGTAGCCATGGAGATGTCCCATGTCGTGCTTGGGACCAAGGGCGATGTCTGGGTTCATGGCCCTGCAGCAGGAGGGGTCTGGGCTGATGCCTGTGGCCCATGTTACCACAAAAAGCCATACAGATGGTCTGCGGTCTGAGCTGCCACCTCAGGCCATGCTGGTACCTGAGGGCTGTGGCACTCCACTAGGAAGATCTGGCCCCCATGCCTCGACAGGGAGCGCTAGCCCTGGTGATTGGGCAGGCTGACCAATTCAACTACCACTCAGCCCAGATCCAGGGCTTTGAGTTGGCCCACCCCAAGCACTTCCCCTGCTACAGTGCTTGAAGGAACCGATTTTGTAGAAACCAAAGCTGCAAGATCTCCATGACACAGGACAACAACAGGATAGCCATCTGAAAGGAGTACTTGTGAGGATCCAGTATTAACAGGTAGCAGAAACTAGAGGCCTCGAACCAGACCAATGACTCATGGCAATGAACACTTGCAAGTAAAGCTGTTTAAGCAAAGGGTAGACTGGGTAACACATTGTGAAACACCAAAGCTTCCACAGTGAGGTGGGTTTTGGTTGGTTGGTTGGTTGGTTGGTTGGTTGGTTGGTTGGTTGGTTGGTTGGTTGGTTGGTTGGTTGGAGATCATGTCTCTGCAGGAGGGGGAGTGGCTAAAGACTGTCCCGCCAAAAGAGGGAGTGGCCCAAAGCTGAAGACCTACGCACTGGCACTGGGAGGAAGCTATAGAGGTGAGGCTTCAAATGTTTACTAAGAAAAACAATTGGCTGCCCAAACTAACACTGGATGAGGTCATCACACTCGCAGACCATGCCCAAGAGGGGATAGGACACTAGATACATCATAGAAATACCTTTAAAATTATTGAGTAATACTTTTCCCGCCCTGCGGTTTTCACTCTAAAAGGGCTCTGCTGTACACAATAAAGGAGATCTTGCTTTGACCTGGCTCCCTGTTGCGCCTGATTGTCTCCGGAAGGCTGTGGGACTGGCAAACAGCACACTGTATCCTCTCTGACTTTGACCCAGGAGGTCCCCAGAGACCCCCAAGAGTTGGTTGGTTGATTGGTTGGCTTTGTTATAATTTTATTTTTAAATTATTTTGTTTTATTTTGGGGGGAGGTTTCAAGGGAGGAGGGCAGATGGGATATGAGTGGGATTGGAGTGCATGAAGCAAAATTCACAAAGAATCAATTAAAAGCTGAAAAAAAAAAAGGAGGAACAGGGGTTGAATGTGATTAATGTACATTACTTAAATGTATGGAAATGTCATCATGGAAACCCTTGCATTATACAATTAGCGTATGCTAATAATAAATGAAGATATGGCCAGCAAGATGCCTCAGTGGGTAAAATGCTTAACACCAACTGTGAATGACCTGAATTCAATACCAGGACCCATATAGTGAAAAGTGGGAGGAGAGAACTTACTTCCACCAGATGTCGCCTACCTCCACACACATGCTGCAGCAAATGAGCAAACACACACACACACACACACACACACACACACACACACACACACACACACAAAATGAATAAATAAATAAATAAATAAACAAATAAATAAATAAAATGTAATGTGAAGATAAGTAGTAATGAAGATCCAGCCTGGCATTCCCTCTGTTTGAAACTGCCTATGGACACCTTTAAAATCATGTATTTCTAATACATGACATGTTGTTCTGCTCCTAGCAACCTAACCTGAAGAAGTCAGCTGAATGTCACCAAAATGCATGTGGTAAGTCAATTGTACAGAGAAGCACATTACAGCTGAAACCATCACCCTTCAGGGAATGTTGAATTGCTTGTGACAGATCTGTTCAAAGGGATGTTGTGCAGTCATTAAAATATTTTGTTATAAAAAAAATCAATGCTTTTAAGCTATCTCTTAAAGCTTTTACACACAGGAAGGAAGGCCTAAATGTAGAGTTGAACAGAGCCAAAAGAAAAAAAGAAAAGAAAAGAAAAAAAAAGGATTGAAGGTTTAGCATGGTCTACATTATAGAAAATAAGAAATCATTAATAATACCACTATTAATAGCAATGACGTGAGAAAACGGGCCGAAGATGTCCTAAGTGGCTGCTTCTGGTTGGAGGAATTAAGAATGATTTTTGCTCCTGCTTCCTCGTTGCTGTACTTTCATATCTTTAGAAACTCGTCATATATCACTTTTATAGTCAGGGAAAAAAGTGAGCATAAAATTATGTGTGGGAGCAAAAGCTAGGACAAAATACGGGAAAATATTAGCTGTGGTTATGATAGCACTAGAGATGGTTGGAGGAGGTGGCTCCATCTTCCAGGGTTTTATGTATGTAGTTTCTCACTTCTGTAGTGGTAAAATATATAAAATTAAAAATTAGTAATCCCAGCATTATTTATAAGACGGGAAAGCTACAAACAACATAAATATTCAATTGAAGACTGGTTGAATGAGTCGGAGTCTGACTGCAAAGGGGGACATTGTGCAGCCACTGCAAATAATGTCTGCGGTGGCCCTTAGTGGTGGAGAAGAATGTTTGTGGCACACAGTTAAGCCAACACTTTGCAATAAGGATGTTTCCCAGCATTTGATCTAATAATGCTCTGTTTTGTTTTCTTTTTGTTTCTTTACTTTTGCTTTTACATCCCAACCAAAGATTCCCCTTCCTTCCCTCCCATTCCTCCTCTCCCCTTCCCCCTGCTTTGTTTCTCTTAAAGTAAGGGCAGGCCTCCCATGGATATCAGCCCTCTATGGTACATCAAGTTGCAATGAAGCTAGGCATCTCTTCTGTTAAGGCTAGATGAGGCAATCCAGTAGGAGGAATAGAGTCCCAAAATCAGACAAAAGAGTCAGAGACAGCCCCTGCTCCCAGCGTTAGGAGTCCCAGAAGTAGACCAAGCTACACAATTGTAACATTCACACAGAGGACCTAGGTCAATCCCATGCAGGCTTCCTGGTTAGTGGCTCAGTCTCTGTGAGCCCCTACGAGTCCAGGTTAGTTATTCTGTGGATTTTCTTGTGGTGCCCTTGACTCCACTGGTTCCTAAAATCCTTCCTCCCCCTCTTCTTCAGGATTCCCCAAGCTCTGCCTAATGTTTGGCTGTAGGTCTCTGCATCTATTTCCATTGGCTGCTGGGTGAAGACTCTCTGATGACAATTGGACTAGGCACTGATATATGAGTATAGCAGAATATCATTAGCAATCATTTCATTGGCTTTTTTTTCAGTGATGTTTGGTTCTATTCTAGGTCTCTGGAGTAGACTAGGTCTCTAGGTCTCTGGGTTCTGGCCCTCAGGGTGAGCTCCCTTTCTGGATATGCACCTCCAGCTGGGCCAGTCATTAGTTAGTCACTCCATAATTTTTGTTCCATCTTTACCCACAGCACATCTTGTAGGCAGAACAAATTGTAGGTCAAAGGGTGTGTGGCTGAGTTGGTGTCCCAGCCCCTCTACTGGAAGTCTTGCCTGGTTACAGGAGATAGTCATTTCAGAGTCTGTGTTCCCTATTGCTAGGAGTCTTAGCTAGGGTAACCCACATAGATTCCTAGGAGTTTCCATTGCTCTAGGTTTCTAGCTCATCCCAGAGATGCCCCCAGATTCCAGTTGTCTCTATCAGTACCCGCTCCTTTCATCCTCCCCCAACCAGATTTGACCCAATATTAATAGGGGAAATATTTAAAAGAAAATCATTATTACCAGTTCTTATCTGTAGTTTATAAATAATTTTCATTTCAACTGCTGTGCCTCTTATCATCTTCTATATTATGAACATATGTAGCTTATTCTGAATGTCTTGTGTGTGTGTGTGTGTGTGTGTGTGTGTGTGTGTGTGTGTGTGTGTGTGTGTGGACAGTGTGGACATGGTATGCTTGTGCACATGGGCCTGTAGTAACTAGAGGACAAACCACAGCTGTCATTCCTCAGGTGCAGCCCACTTAGCTCTCTCACTGGCCTGCGACTCACCAAATAGGCTAGGCTAGGCTGGCTGGCCAGAAAGACTGGGAGATTACCTTATCTGTGCTTTTTGGGAGCTATGATTACAAATATGATCCATCACAACTGGCTCTGTGTGTGTGTGTGTGTGTGTGTGTGTGTGTGTGTGTGTGTGTGTGTGTGTGTGTGTGTGTGTGTGTGATATTTCTGGAGATCAAACTCAAGCCTTGGTCCCTGCAAAGCAAGCGCTTTACCAACTGAGCTCTGTCCCTCCCAGCTTGTTTTAATATTTTTAAATGAGAGAAGCAAAGAAAAGATTCAGTTAGGATTTTATTAACATGTTATTTAGCCTTGCAAAGCTGTGACCAAAATGCACAAGATAATTATTTAAAAGAATGGTTTGGTGGCTTTGAGCACACAGTTAGTTCCAGGAGTCTCAGGTCTGGTTCTTTAAATCCACTGATTCTTGGCCCATGGCAGCAGGACCATGAGGTTGACAGGTGGACGGAAAGATAGAAAGATACACGCAAGACCTTCCTTTTGTGACTTATCCCAAGAAGACCATATTTGGCCAAGTCTGAGTCATATGTGTATTGTTATTCTTAGAGATCTAGACCATCTCATCTAAAATGATGTGTTCCCTTTCTGGATGCCGAGAGGAAGGACAGGCACAGGAGATATGACTCACCAGTTAAGAGCTTATTCTGATATTTCGTAGAATCCAGCTCAGTTGCTAGCACCCACATCAAAAGGTTCACAACCACCTGTTAACTTGTTTCCAGATGATCTGATGCCTACTTCTGATCTCCTTTGGAACCTAGTTTCTCTTCCAAAGTCTGTCCTTTCCTTTCTTATTTCTTCGACATAAAACACAGAGTTCTCACCTTGCTTCCCTTGTAGCTAGGATGGTGACTGACATTCAAGTAATGGAGCAGACTACTGGATGCCCAAGGCCAGACATTTAAGAATTGATGGCCTCCTCCCTGCTGTCTTGCCCATCCCCACCTAGATAAATATGATAAGCAAACAGTAGGTGGAACCTTAGTAGAGGAACCTTAGTTCCCTCTTGGAGAAGATCTGCTGTTTCATTTGAATAACCCAAAACTGTTGCCTACAAGAAACAGACTTTGAATGGGTTGTTTTATACTTGTTGCTTTCATCTACTCTAGCCTAACTACATGATACTGTTGTGAGGCAAGCCCACCAGAGACCACCATGTGGACACTCTTGAATTCAAAAAGGAAGTTTGAGGGGGGATGTTCTTCTGTATATATGTTTCTCTTATTGGTTAATGAATAAAACTCTGTTTGACCAATAGAGGCAGGAAGATAGGTAGGGCTAGGAGACAAGGAGAATACTGGAAGAGAGGCAGAGAGACCACAAGGAGACACCATGTAGAGACTGGGAAGATAGGATGTTCCAGGTGTTCTCTGACAAGATGAGACCATGTAGAAATAAATAGGTTAGTAGTTATGGGTTAATAATTAAGACAGAGCTAGCCAGCAAGAAGCCCTAACCATCAGCCAACAGTTTTATAATTAATATAGCATCCGTGTGTTTATTGGGGCAAAGCAGCTGTGGGACCAGGCAGGACAAGAAACTCCAGTTACAGAAGTCTTTGTTTCTGGCTGGCAGCTGCACAAGGAATATGCCCAAATCATACAGCCCTGAGCCCTACAACACTTTGTCTTTTTTGCACAAAAATATGTCCTAGTTGTCACATTTCAGTTATTAAGAAGTAGAACTATAATAGACAAAGGGCAAGGTTTGCATGTTTAGGGACTTTCCTGTAACTATGGACTAGGTCTTTATCTCTATTTTGGCAGGTGTTAGGGTTCTTGTACTGGGTTTTAAGGTTAGGATTGTGTTTCTAGCATAGCACTAGTCCTACTAAGTTCTGGGAACCTGTTACAATTATGTGGGCTGAAAGAAAGGCATGAAAGGATAAAACTATACATGCTACAAGTAATATTGACTACAAAGAATAATTGTAAAATTAATACACATAGCCCAACTAACAGGAAGTTCAATGTAAAGCTTGGAAGCCCAGAGGAACTACTCAATAAATGTTAGTCAAATAGTAAAAAGCTATAATTTTAGGAATGTCCAACAAATGTAAGACACAAGGAAAGTTTATTCATTAGCTTCCCAACAGATGCTGAAGACGGCTGAGAGATGATTCTGGAACTCTGCTTTTGCTCACTATGCTTAATGAAAGGGAAGTCTCCAAAAGACAGCTCAGATGCCTGTAGCAGTCCTGAGGCCAGGAGATTTATTTCAGAAAAAAAAAATTGGTAAGGACATGCTTGCTTCATTGGATGCCCATCCATGTGGAAGACAGACCAACTAAAAAAATGGGCTTCTCTACCTCCGTAGAGGAGCTTGAAGGGCTTTGATGCATATCCTTATAGTCAACATCCATAGCTTTTAAACAGTTGGCTTAACAACTGCCTTTAATTTCACTGAACATAAGTTATTGATCCTGATCTCTGTTGCCTGGAAGCCCAATCCTGATTGTTAATTGAGCTATTGATTCCTGGCTCACATTAACTGTTCCCAAAGGGGTGAATCCTAGGTAATGTGGGCAGGTGTGCTGCGGGCGGTGGAGGAGGTGAAGGCTCTGCAGGAAAGTGATTTTAATTAGTAATAATAGCTTCATACTTAGCTGACTGGTTTGTAATACACTCAGTGACATACCTATACATCAGGCAGCAAACCAGCAGTTGTCCCTTCTATAGGAAAATTAAATTGGGTCAATTATCTAACTGTTGGGTGATTCCAGATAGTTACTTAACTCAAAATGAACTTCTTGCTACATGCATCAAATCCATAGCTCACCACACAAAGCAGGCTCCATCCCAGAAATAAAAATCAGTCTGGCTGGCCCCTCCTCTATCTTTCCAATATAACATTTAATGCTTAAGTTTTTCCAACAAACAAATAAAATGACCATTTCCAGGGGAATGGTTGCATAAAAGGATTTGCATCTCTGTTGTAGAATAATGATTATGTAGTCATTTGTTGACACCAATTATTGTGGCAGAGAAGATTCCATGGTAGATGCACAGTAAGCTAAAAAACAAAGTCATGTTCCAGGGAGGTATTCGTAATAGGAGCACAATTTTATAAAACAAGCAATTACATGATCACATAGGACAATAAAAAGGCATGCTAACAATACCTAACATTGCAGTAGTGGTAGGTGGGCATGGAAGCACAATTTTCTTTTAAGATATGATACATTTACATTGCATATTCATTCAGTAATACATATTATAATAAATACTAATTCATGTACATTAAATATCTATTCAGTGTATACTTATTTTAAATACGCACCATTAACTCAGTCCCCTGATGGAGGTAATGTGGTGGTTTGAATGAGAACAGCCCCCCATAGGCGCATATGTTTGAATGAATGCTTGGTCACCAGTTAGTGGAACTGTTTGGGAAGGATTAGAAGTTGTGACCTTGTTGCAAAAGGTGTGTCATTGGAGGGTGGGCTTTGAAGTTACAAAAGGCCACACCAGGTCCAGCCCAGTCTCCCCCAACCTCGGCTCAAGATGCAAAGCTCTCAACTGCTACTCTAGCAGCATGACTGTCTGCTCCCCACCATGATGATAATGGACTAACCTTCTAGAACTGTAAGCAAGCCCCCACTTAATTGTTTTCTTTTATAAGAGTTTCCTTGGTCATAATGCATTTTTCTCAGCAATAGAACACTAAGCCAACACTTTTATCATTCATAGTCTTTATTTTTATTGTGAAACAAAGAGTTTACTAATTATTTCAGTGATAAACTTGAAATTTAACACTTTTGCCTGCATTCATAAGCATTGTGCTCTGCTTGCTATCTTTATGAAAGGAAAGGCACCATTAATGGCATTAGAGTAGTAGGAATCTAAGCAATTTTCACATATTGTTCAAATATTTTATGCTAAGTATAAAGTATTTACTCAGGATTACTCAGCCTCAGTCAGTAGAACTATTGGCCTACTTGTCTCATTTAACAAGCATCTTTTGAGTCCCTACTATGACCCTGTCAGTATGTTAAGGTATCTGCATAATCTCATTTAATCTTTATGCCATGTGTCTAGCATTCTATCACAATCTATATTTTACATATATGAAAATGAAGGCTGAGAGAGTATATTGTACAAGTCCCATAGAGAAAGTAGTAGTTGATCTCTGAGTTCCACAGGAGATCGAATTCTATTTTTGAGATATAAAGTCTACCACATAGTGGCAGGACTGGGGCTTGAACTAAAGCCTCTGTGACTTCAAAGCTGTCAGAAGTCAAAATATAGGCGTTGTTAAACCACAGTGTTAACTTTCCAATTAAAAGCTACCACAAACTCAGGTTGACATTGACTCACGGAGAGCATCTATTGCGCATTCACAGGTTTCAACGTAAACAATACAACTACAGATAGGCTCTGCGGTTGAAAAGTCTACACTTTGAGGACAGGAAAAGAGGCACATCATTCTGCCAATTATAAGAGAAGGCTTCTCAAAGGAAGGAACAGCTTATCCAAGATCTAAATAAAATGTAAGTATTCACTACAGGATAGTACTTAGGGAGATATGTCCAACATATTCCTGGCCTGTGCAAAGCAAAGATGATCATGGTCATAGTCACAATAGTGATGGTGGTGGTGATAGTGATGCTGATAGTGGTGATGATGATAACACTAGTGGTGACAGTAATAATAATGATGATGATTATAATGATACTTGTTGTGGTGATGATGATGGTAGCAGTGGTGCAGCTATTGACGGTGTCAGGGATGGTGATGGCGCTGGTGATGATAAGAAAGCTTGTAGTGGGAGTATGGGCCTGGTGGTGGTTAAGGATGATGATGACAATGGTAATGGCCCTGGTTACAGTAGTGATGAGGGTTATATGGCAGTGGTGATGAAGATGGTGGTGATATTGATAGGTTGCAGTGCTGCTCGTGTGGTGATGATGTTAATAGTCATAACAACAGTGATGATCATGTGGTAGTGGCAGTTCTAAGCCCCTCAAGGCACATGAGTAGCCAGGCCCCTCAGATGACAACCTCCGACCACCAGTTTCCATCCACAGAACACTCTAACCACACTAACAGATGGGCCCAGGCCCCACCCAATGGAATAAAAAGCCCAAGCTCTGAACTTGAATTTCACCAATCCCCACCCTGGAAATTTCCACCCTGAGTATCCCCACCAAGAAATCCTTTATAAACTCTGTCTTCTGCTCAGTTCTCTGCTGCTTCTCACCCAAGCAAAGGCAGCCCCCATACTGGGTTTTTCCCTCCAAATAAATCTCTTCTGAGAAATTTGTTTTGAGTTGTGACTTTGTAGTGTTACTTGGCTCCCAACTGCCAGGATCTTTCTCTTCATAGCTGTAATACTTACACTGGTCCCTAATCAGCAAGCTGCCACAGAATTCAAACACCTCACATAGATTGCAAATCTATTCATGTTCTCCATGTAGATCTGTACTTTATACATAAAGAGATTGTTATTGCCTAAAATATTTTGTCACTTTTTGACAACTTGCCACACCTAGTCACAAAGGGCAGCCCTTCTCCGCACAAATTGATTTGAGCAGTGTCTGAATATTGGTCATACCTGAGTGCATGCATGGTTGTCAAAGTGGAGAGTGGACTGCTACTGACATCCCATGATCAACAGAGTAGCAACCTGATCACCACAGAGAATTTTAGAACCAAAAATGTCAGTAATGTTGAGGTTGAGAAAGCCTGCTTGAAACCAATTTATTCCTCATTTTTATCATGTTAAATGAAACAAACCCACCAGTCACAGACATTCATGATAAACACAGAAACTTTCAAGTGATTATGTGTCTGTGACTTCTGGACAGATGCCCTGTGATCACATCTAGGACAGAATTATCCAGAGGTATATATATGTAAAATGGCTTTCTTCTTCCCATAATCCCTCACTGCAATCAACTTGAAGGAGCAGGTCTGCTACAAACAGCTCAGTCTGGTTTCTCACATCTGAACCCCCAACCGAGTTCAGGGGAAACAGCAGTCTGTTTGACAAGTGTAAGCTTCTGGCAAGCACTATTTAAGATGGAAGCATCCTCTGAGGAGAGACATCCACACAGCGATAGCCAGTGTGATTCCAGCAGCGGTGAAGTGGAGTCTGACCTTGTGTGGGCTGGAGCCTGGTGGTAGAGGGAGCAATGCTGATTTCTGATTACTGTCAAGTGAGAGCTACTTTGGCCTGAGTTGTAGGGACCCGGAGATCTATAAACCTTTTTATGTGCGGGCAGAAAGGAGCTGCCATTGTTTCTAGAGAGTTTCCCACGCGAGAGGAGAGAAGCAAGAGGCTGAGTGACAGTTGGGCAAGGACTAAGTTTACCTTTTATTAACAAGTTCATAACGCTACTTTAAAAAATAAATTAAAGCTAGAAAAATATCTTTGGATTTAC
The DNA here is from genome assembly GCF_003668045.3 of Cricetulus griseus. Classification (NCBI taxonomy): domain Eukaryota; kingdom Metazoa; phylum Chordata; class Mammalia; order Rodentia; family Cricetidae; genus Cricetulus; species Cricetulus griseus. The sequence goes on along the minus strand of NC_048600.1, from coordinate 38,464,085 downwards.
TGCCCGAAGGGAAAGGGGGTGGAAGCTTTGCAGATCAGCCCTGTTGTGACATTGCAGAGATGTGCTCTTGCAAGATCAGCTGAATGTCCAGAGGCTGCAAAGCATACCCCAGGGCAGGCTGCTCTTGCGCTTTGACCCTGGGTAATTGGCACCTGGAGTGTGCAGAAGTGAGTGAGGTCTGAGATGGGTAGCCCTTCACAGCTCAGGCTGTATTCTACAGGAGGAGCCACTGGGAGCTCATTCCTCATCATTCAAGTAGACCCCGAGTCAGAAATCTGTAAATCACCCTGACAGCTCCCTTGTGGTTGAGCCCCTAGGCTGGTCCTAGGACTCCTCGATAATCTAGATGCAAACCCTAGAGCCTGGTAGCATTCTGCAGTTTTTTCCTACTGTGGCTTGCTATTCCTCTTTCCCCACTCCCAGCTTCTTTTCTTTTTTATTTCAGTCCGTTTTCCACCTTCCCTCTCTCCTTTCTTTTCTTCTCAATGAATTTCTATTGCTACCAGTTAAAGGAATGCAAAAATAATCATGTTATTTGTTGTCGATAATCCTGAGGGGGCTCCCACTATACCTAACCCAGGCTAACTGCAGGCATGTGTGTGGAGACTTGTCTCCACAGTTAATTGAGGTGGGAAGGACCCACTTTGAAAGTGAACAGCACCATTCCCTGGGCTGGGCCCTGAACTGTGTAAGAGCAGACAAAGCTATCTGAGTGCTAAGAGAACAAGGATCCGTGCATTTATTCTCTCCCTGCTCTTGACTGTGGACATGATGTCTTAAGTTCCTGCCTTGACCTCCCAGAAAAAATGGGACAAAGCCTAAAATTGAAAGCCAGATGAAGCCTTTCCTCTCTAAAGTGATTTTTGTCATGATATTTATCCCATAAGCAGAAACAAACTCACACATTGCACACACATGCCACTTCTTGCCATTCTAACATACAACATGCCACCTTTGACCTCTACAAGTGACTATCTAGTAAATGCCTTCCTCTATGTTAAAAAAGATTTCTGGTTCGTTCATTGAATTCTCAGAAGAATCAAATGAGGCTACCTCTGCTACCCCCATTTTCCAGATGTAGAAAGAGAGGTTTGAGAAACCACAATGACCATCAAAGACAGCATCACATGATAGGAGGGATCTGAATGCAGTTGTGATCAGTACTATCACTAAGTGACTCTACTACTCCCACATCTGTGTCCTGCACTGTCCATCTTTCCCTTGGAAACTTTCCCTATGTGCAACAAGACTGCTACTTTTCCTGGTATGCACACAATTTGTGACCTGTGTACATCCTGATATTCAATTTACTTCATGTAACAATTTATCAAATGCCCAAACCATTATAGAATTGACAGTAAAGTACTAAGTAAGAACCAGCCCCCAAATGTGGTGGCTACTAGATTTGAATCTCTGAAACCAGCACTGGGTCTTAGGTGCTGTGTCTCTGAGACCCATTGTAGCCTTGTGACAAAGCAAGTATTCAAACTTCATTTGAAAAGTAGGTGAATGAAGGCAAGGTCAGGAGAGATGGCACTTTCTTATTCCATCTTGAAAATAATTGTGAGGAAATAGTCTCAGAGGGACTGTCCATAGCCATACCTCACAGTCCAGATTACCAGTGACATCACTTGTTCTTATTACTTCTTTTTGCTCTTCTGAGATTTGAACCCAAGACATCGTATATACTAGGCAAGCCCCCTACAACTACATCTATAGTCTATTTTCTTTATATTTTGTTTTATTTTTGAGGCAGAAACTTACTAAGGTGCCCAGGCTTGCCTTGAACTTGCAATCCTCTTGCCTCAGCATCACAAATAGCTAAGATTAATGCTCTGTGCCTGCAGAGGCAGTTCTATAAAAGATTATTGGACTCCTAAAATAAGTACTTTGTATTGTGCTACGTAATAGAGATATGCTAATGGGTGCATGCAACCTTGGCCTTGACTGAAATATCTAGAAGAACAAAAGGCAATTATGGTAGAGTCCTAAGTAGCTATAATGGGGACAAGCAGCGGGGTGCCAAGGGATTATTTACTAGGAGTAAAGATCTTAGGGGTGAGGTCATATGCATATGTTCCACCATGTCCAAGGCATGTGGGGCTGGGGGTGGGGCTTCCTACAGAAAGTGGTGTTTGAGCTAAAACTTGAAAGATATGGTGAAATTAGTTCAGTGTGTGTGTGTGTGTGTGTGTGTGTGTGTGTGTGTGTGTACAGGCACACATGCACACTCACACATAAGCACACATATGCACAAGCACATATGCACAAGCTAGCATGCATACTCACCTGGAAAAGGTATCAAGAAAGGTATGTTAGGGACAGATGAGGTGGCCCCATGAGTGAAGGTGCTGGCCTCCAAGCCTAACAAAACTGAATTTAGTCCCCACAACCCTCGTAGTAGAAGGAACGAACTCGTTTCTTACAAGTTGTCTTCTGACCTCCGTAACTGCATCCCCAATAAATAAATAAAATACAATTTTAAGAGGAGAGGTATTCTAGGTAGGTGTCAGCATATGGAAGAGGTAGAGGGGAGAGAAAATGAAAAATGTTCATTACAATTTGTGCATGTGCTCAGCATACAAGATAGCCTGGAACTGAAGCTGGAGAAAAACTTCCTTCTGTTTCCTGTTGAAGAGCTTCCATTTTACCAGAGGGGTTGGTGATCTCACTCTATAATTCTGAGAGGGAGGGAGAGAGTGGAGGGAAGAAGAGAGGGAGGGAGGGAGAGTGGGAATGAAGGGAGGGAGGGGGGAGGGAATGAGATTCCTAGTGTACCAAATACCACATGATAGAAAACAGAAGTGCAGCATAGGAAATAGAGTGGCATCATAGTGGCTCCTTCACATTTTTCCAGCACTGAACACTTTGTTACAATGCTTGTTTTCGAGCCATTATGCCCTTGTGAATGTAGAGGACCCTGGTGATCAGATGGACACCTCACCTGCGTCAGGGACCTCTCTATAGTTATTTCCTTTTCTTGATAATTTTTAACTGGGGGCTTCTAAGGAAAACATGTAACTTGTGATCTGTGATTTCTTTTTTTTTTTTTAGTTCAAATTAGGAACAAGCTTGTCAATCTCCCTCTCCCTTCCCTCCCCCCAACCCCCCACCAGCACTCCACCTCATCCCCCCCTGCTCCCCAGGGAGGGTAAGGCCCTCCATGGGGGCACTCCAAAGTCCACCACATCATCCTGGGCAGGGCCTAGGCCCTCCTCCATGTGTCCAGGCTGAGAGAGCATCCCTTCACGTGGGATGTGCACTCAAAGTCTCTTCTTACACCAAGGAAAAACACTGATCCACTACTGATGGGGGAAGTACTTCTGTGTATGTTTATCTTATTGATTGTTAAATAAAATACTGTTTGGCCAATGAGGCAGCAAGTTAGATGGGACTAGGAGTCAAAGAGGATTCTGAGAAATGTAGTAGAGAAGTGGTGATCTAGGCAGGAAGTGACATAGAAAGGAGACTCATATTTAAGCAAAGGAAACAGGAAGTGTTCCCTTTTTCCCCTTCCTCCTCCAGTGGCGCCATGTGAGCCACCGGCAAGAGAGGGTGCCAGCGAAAGGCATCCTCTATAAGATAAGTCTTATAAAATATATAGGTTTATGATAATTAAGACTGAGCTAACAGATGAGGAATCCTAGTCATTGGCCAAGCAGCATTTGAACCTAATACAAGTTTCTGTGTATGAATTTGGGCCCTAACTCGGGCAGGCTGCTGGCATAAAGTGCACACGTGGCGGTAGAGCTCAGGCGGCTTTGGTGGAAAGATTTATCGTAACACACTACCAGGGGCCCCATAGAGTGCCAAGGCCTCCTCATTGACATACATGTTCAGGGGTCTGGATCAGTCCAGTGCTGGCCTCCCAGACATCAGTCTGGGGTCCATGTGCTCCCCCTTGTTCAGGCCAACTGTTTCTGTGAGTTTAACCAACCCCTTTGATCTTCATTCCTCCCTCTATGCAACTGGGTTCCAGAGTTCAGTTCGGTGTATAGCTGTGGGCGTCTGCCTCTGCTTACATCAGCCACTGCATGAAGGCACAAGGATGGCATATAAAGTAGTCATCAGTCTCATTATAGGAGAAGGGTAGCCTCTCCACCATTGCCCAGATTGTCAGGTGGTGCCATCCTTGTAGATCTCTGGAAATCTCCCTAGTGCCAGATCTCTCCTCACACCTATAATGGCTCCCTCTGTTATGGTATCTCTCATCTTGCTCACCTTTATTCTTCCCCCGACTCAACCTTTCTGCTCCTCTATTTACTCCTCTCCCCTCCTCTTCTTCTCCTCTTATTCTGCCAGCTCCCTCTCCCCTACCCTCATGCTCCCAATTAGTTCATGAGACCCTGCCCCTTCCCATTCTCCAGGGTCCATGCATTTTTCTCTTAAAGTCCTTTTTGTTTTTTAGTTCCTTTGGTGATGAAGATTGTAGGCTGGTAATACTTTGCTCTATGTGTAAAATTCATATATGAGTGAGTACATGCCATGTTTGTCTTTTTATGACTGGGTTATCTCACTCAGGATGGTTTCTTCTAGTTCCATCCATTTGCCTGCAAATTTCAAGATTCTATTGCTTTTTTCTGTTGAGTAGTGCTCCATTGTGTAAATGTAACACATTTTCTCTATCCATTCTTCAGTTGAGGGGCATCTAGGTTGCTTCCAGATTCTGGCTATTACAAACAATGCTGCTATGAACATGGTTGAACATAAGTCCTTGTTGTATGAATGAGCATTATTTGAGTATATGCCAAAGAAAGAAATTGCTGGATCTTGAGGTAGACCAATCCCCATTTTCCTGAGCAACAGCCATACTGATTTCCAAAGTGGTCTTACAAGTTTGCACTCCTACCAGCACTCCTACCTTTTTCTCCACATCCTCTCCAGCATAGACTGTCATTGGTGTTTTTGATTTTAGCCATTCTGGCCAGTGTAAGATGGTATCTCAGAGTTGTTTTGAGTTGCATTTCTCTAATGGCTAAGGATTTTGAGCACTTTCTTAAGTGTCTTTCAGCCATTTTAGGTTCCTCTGTTGAGAATTCTCTATATCTTGATATTTTTACCCCTTGTCATTTTTTAAAAATAAACTCACTCTTTTAATGTCCAGTATTGGGCAATATTGATCATATTAAAACAAAAACATATAAATCAGCTACTGGAGTGTTTCAGGAATTCTTTCATCTAATGGTCTTTGAGGGACAGAAAGAAGATGGGGCCACAACAATGATTCCACCTGTTTCATTCTCATAACTTGGCGCCGATAAACTCACCTCACCGATCGGCTTTGGCCCTAAACTGCTAAGACAATTCCAAATTAGCTAGCTGAGATAGTCCACCTTCTTACAAAATTCTGCCCAGAGCTTCAGATAAGAACTTTAGGTAAGCCTCACCTCCTACTCAGAGACTAGCTACAAATGTTACCGCCAGTCCTCTTGAGACTTAACCACTGCTTTAGTTTTTTACAGGATCCCATAAGACATTTTCACCCCCCTGACAGCTGGAAGTACTTCTAAGAAAATGATGCCCCCTTTCCCTACAGTTTGATCAGGTGTTTTTTTTTTTGGGGGGGGGGGTTTCCCAAGGTTATGGATAATTGTCACCTGTTTAGGGTTGGTTATAAGTTGTTAGGCTTGGGGTGGAATATGAAGTTCAAACTCAGGAATATTTTTTTGGAAAAGAATAGGGGAAATGGGTGGGATGGGACAACAGGTAGATTAGAGTATCTACTTGTCAACTATTTCAGCAACTATTACTTATAGACAATTTACAGTGATTTCAGATTCTTGGATATTGATACATATGTAAAATTATTTTTGTATTCCTAAGATAATGTGTATATTGATACAAATTGAAATTATACTTGTTTTGTGTATGTTCCTCTTTCTGTTTACAATGTTTTTATACACTAATGTAAAATTATTTTGCCATATTGTATTTATGTATGTTTCTACATAAATATTTTGTTTATTGAGGCAATTTTTAGGATATTTTGTATATATTACACTACAAATTTCTACCTCTGATCAAGATATATATGTATTTGAAATTTGAGGCCATTGTCCTCCTTGCTTTACATCTGTTTAAAGATTTTTTATTTTATATGTGAAGCCTTAATCTTTAAGCTATGTAGGAATTAAGAATTATAGGTTATAGTCACCTATGCTTTTCATACCTAGTTATGTTAGTCAGGTTCTCTAGTTGCACAGAGATATACTCTGTAAAGTTATGATCTTCAAACTCTTCAAAGACCTATAGAATATGGCAGTTAAATGTTTTGATGGTTTGGAACTCCATTGACATGAAACACTATTGCTCCTGGCAGCACCAAACTGAGCTATTCCAGGGAGTATGATGGGTACTGGAGATGCTCCATTTGGAGTTTGTTTTCTTGGCAAAACTGGCCTACTGGGCAAAGAACTTCCCTTGCTCAATTGCTGACAATGGACACACTATCCTAACTGGACAAGCAGGATACAAGCAAAAAGAGAGCTGAACCTTGTCAAGACAGGGTAGGACAATCTTTCAAATCTTTCTGCTTCTGATAATGGTCTGTCAGATATTCTAAACCTTAGCCAAAGTTTGTTACCCTGACATTACTGTGAGACCTTGAGTGACTATCCAGGCAGTTGGCTGTTTCTGTCATTTCTTGCACCTTTGGGGAAGTTGCCTGCTTGAACTTTCTGCTTACTCGGGTAATATTACTTTCCCTCTCAGGCCTTTGATGATGTTGAAGACTAGATAGTCTCAGCTACTATCCTCTAATATCTTAGCTAAGGCATTTTAGGCACAAGACTAAGACCCCTCAGGATAGGACAGCCGTTGGAATAATCTCTTTTATTTGCCAATTACCTATGGCTTAGACATTTAGTGTGTGTTTCTTGCTTGTTGATGCTCTTGTTGGTTGTAGTTTTAATTTTGCTTATGCTTTTAACCTCTTCTTTCTCCTGGAAAATACTTGATGTTTGTTCTTATTGTATATAGTTTGTATTAGGTTTAGAACCCTCTTATTTAGACAAAAGAGGGGATTTTGCAGGAATTCTTTCAGCCAATAGTCTTTGAGGTACCAGCCCCTTCATGGTAGGGCTCAAAGGCTGCCTGTGGACTGGGAGCAAGCACTTGCACTCTCTTGGGTGATGGTCAGAAGGTGGATGGCAGCATTCAGCAACTAAGGGCAGAAGACCTTAGCAGTTCTCTACCTTGTTTGTTATTTGTGAGTGATTCCCCAATAAATGCCTGCCTTCCCTTTATCTGGGCTTTCGTGGACTCTATTATAATTGTTCATTACACTGGAGCAGATACAGAAGTGGATAACTAAGAGAAGATTCAGTGTCTGTCTCAGCTCATCTTACACAGAAGAGCCATCAACTTCAGAAATGCTTGGGCTCACAGCAGCCAAGTTGAAGGGACGCTAGGGGTGGTAAGAACACATCCACAAGGTCATAATCACTTCACTGTCTTTCAAACACTCTTCTACTCACACCCTCCCCTGCTCCTTTCAAACTACAGCAAGCTTATCTACAGGGTCGGATGACATGAACTGAGTACCAATAGCTTGCCAAGTCCTAGAAAATCAGAGGTATGTGTCTCGTTCAATGTCACTGAAGATCTCAAAATCTAATCCATGAACAACTAGAATTGGATTAAAGGAAATAAGCTTTAAGTAGTCATTATCCTACATAACACCCTTTGAGTCTGCTTTATAACATGAATTATTTCTGTTAATCCTCACAGCGATCCCAGAAGGTAAGTTTCTATTGAGTCCCTTTTCTGAGAGAGGAAACAAGCTCTCAGAGGTTTAGTGAGGTCTAGATGGCCATCATGGAAGAACAGAAAAAGGGCAGAGAATCCCTCAATACCTGAGCCACCCTCTCCTCTACCTTTATGTATGTGCATGCGTATGAGTGTGTGTGTGTGTGTGTGTGTGTGTGTGCGCGTTTATGCACACCTGTGTGCACATACATGCACACACATGTATACTCATGCATTTAGTGGCCAGAAGTCTATGACAGGTATCTTCTTCAATGGCTTTCCACCTTAGTTTTTGAAACAGTCTCTCACTGAACCTGGAGCTCACCAATTCAGCTAATCACAGGCATCCTCCTATCTCTAACTCCACAGCGCTGGGATTGGGGCATGGCTACCATTCCCAGCTTTTACATGGTGCTGAGGATAAACTTGGGTCTTCATGATTGTCCAGCAAGCATTTAACTCACTAAGCATCTCCCCAGCCTGCTTAGCTCCCACTCTGAGAAATATGCAGGTTTTAGTTGTGGGATGGAGAAGAAAAGAGAGAGGCTGGGAGGCCATAATGACAGCCCCAGTTTGTGGACCCTGCTGTCTACCTGTTGTGGGGGCTGGAGAGAATGGATATAGAAAAGAGGTCACTACTGATACACACCAGTGAAATATGTAAGTGGCTGATGATAACAAGGGAAAGAAGTCAAAGTGAGCTTCTATCATGTCTTCACTCTCCCAAGAACAGGACAGGCAGACACACACCCCTCCTAAGCATAAAGGATGACCCTTGTGTCTGTTTCAAAGGTTTTTCAAGTTTTCTGCATTGCAGGCACAGTGTGGAAAGCTCTTCCTCAGCAACATCTTGCATAATCTGCCCTTCCTGTGTGGCTAACCACACTCCCATTCTCACAGCTCCCAGCCTCACTAACCTCCCACTCTGCATGGTTAACTTCTTTTTTATTCTCTTAAACCAAACTGCCAGGTTTCTTTATTCTCATCACTCCAGTATCAGCTAGAATTTTACTTACAGAGGTAAGTTTGCCCTGAGGTCCTCCCTCCCACCATCCCAGAGACCACCAGAGAAAGAGAAAGACAGAGATTGATTCTGTTCCTGTGTCTAACATTATGAAAAAAATCCTGGGTGTTTGAGGAATAAACATCACAGATACTTGGTATGTGTAGAAACACAGAATTCCATTTCCATGTAAATGACTCAGACAAGCAAAGTACTGACTTACCCCAAGAATGATCTACCTAGAGTCGGGGATGATGCTTGCAAGAACAACACCAGATGTTGGGCTGAAATGATCCATCTTGACATCTGAAGGCTACCAGGGGAGATGTTGGGACTGGAGGACAGGCAAGCAAAAGTAGCAGGACAGAGTTCATTTAGAAGTGACTTTACATATTAAGGTAATTCCCAGTATAATTCAGGAGTCTGATGGGGGATGGAAGGATAATGGAAAGAAGAGTCCTTTAAAAGTGCTGAAGACAGAGCAGAATCCATAATTCCATCTCCAGGTAATGGTAGTTGAAATTGGTTGTCCCTGATTTGAATAATCTTGATGGCATCGTTATTTTTAATTGTGATTAGTGGTCTTAATGTGCCAATAAATAAGACAAGAGAGAAGGCACAACCTTGCCTTGTCCCGCAGATGATTTGGAATGGAGACTGCTGGAGGCAGGCAGGCTCAGGACAGGCGGAGCCACCACCCTGACAGTATTTCAGAACTGAAGGATGGTTTTCCAGAGCGTTTGAGACAGAATGCTTAAGAGTAAATTTCCTCCACTCCAAGGTCAAGCAATTCCATCAAAAGCAAACATAAAGAAACAAAAGTGGCTGTCTGGATCCTCCCCATCCAGACAGCCACTTTCCAGTGGGAGATGGTGTGATGCAGACACCAAGTACTGCGACGAAAGTGGCACTCCAGGCTCCTAATGCTTTGTTTAACTGCTTTGTTACCATTGTTTAGCTCTGAATCACGATATTGGCACAGTGCCCAATGAAAGGTTCTTCTCTGAATATTCTGATTATATTCTCAGTGCTAGGGAAAAAATGAGATTGATAAGGAAGCAGGTAAAAAAGCAATCCCAGAACCAAGATGGCTGGCAAACGAAGACTCCACTGCCAGCAACAAGGACATCTCCAATGAAACTCTGCCCAGGGAAATGGTATTTTTCCAGGACTGCCATAGCAAGGCATCACACATGAGGTGAATTGAGATACTATGTTTTCTCAAATCTCTAGATGCCAGAAGTCTGAAATCAGCCATGAAGCCAGTCTTCTAGCCTCACATTGTGGCTAGTGCTCCCAGGGCTGAAGATTCTCCCACTAGTCTCTGTCCCCGTGATCATATAGTTACCATCCCTCTGTGTGTTTGTACCTTCATGTATCATTCTTGCTTGCATATCTGCCCATTTCTGTGACACTATAACTTTAATAACAACAATTATACTGGATTCTGGCCCACCTTCCTCCAGTATAACCTCAGCTTGCATCTAAATTATATCCACAGAGATTATATTTCCAAATGAAAATGCACACAGAACAATGTTAAACTAAGCATCTGTTTGGGCAGTGTATAGTTCCACCCTCAGCAGGAAATAAATTGCTATGGTGAGAAAAAGACTAGAAGAGAAAGGACAGAGGAAGGAGGGAGGGAGGAAGTGAGGAAATGAAGAAAGGGAAAACAGAAAGAAAGAGGGGAAGGGGAGAAAAAGAAGAGAGATGTGAAGGAAGGAGAAGAGGTAAGATGTTCCAGCGATGCTTAACATGGAAGTTTGTAGACATTTCCCACTTTTTGAAGAATGTATCTATCCAGTGAGTTGATTATTAAGTTAATAAACTTTCCTCAGTTGAGTAAGTCTATTGGCCTATGTCAAACCACCTTAAAATGCCTGCTGAGTGTCACTCTAGTGATAGACAGTAGGAATGGGTACAGGTCCTCCACTCAGTCCAGTCCAAACAAGGCTCAGAGAGGCTAAGTGATTTTCCAGAGCTTATGGAAGATGTAATAGAGACTGGCTTTCATTATACTGTAGTACTTTTCTAAACTTGAGCTTCAATGACTGGGTGACTGAATAAGAGAATGAATGGGTGGAGGAACTATCCACTTACTCATGTAGTAGTCTCCAATGTTTCTGGAGGTATTCTGAGAACTGGAATTACAGAGAGGTAGTTTGATCTGTTTGTGCCAAAGTTTAGCACATGTTCAATCGTGGTGTTCCAAGATAAGGTCCAATACCTCCAAATATCAAACCACTTGATTAAAAACAGTCCTTTTATCAACTGAGCCTTGTTGTCAGCCCTAAATAGTTATTAACCATAGTCAGTTTGATATTTGAATTACCTACCCTATTGCTCTTTAGTTTGCTAGAAATGCTATAACAAAGAACCACAAGCTAACTGGTTTAAACCACAAACTTATTTCCTTACCATTTTAGAGACCTTTCCAAGGTCAAGGAGTTGACATGGTTAGTTCCTGTTGGTGAGGGACCTTCTTGTGCCTCTCTCCTAGATTTTCAGATGGCCTACTCCTTCCTGTGTCTTCCAGTTCTGTGTTCTGTGTCTTCCCTCTCCTCCTCTTCCCTCCCCTCCCATGCTCCTCCTTTTTTGAGGATACTCACCATTCTTGAATTAGAGACCACCTAAAGATCTCATTTTAAGTCACCTCTTTAAGGACTCTACCCCAGTATGGCTACATTCTGAAGCCCTGGGTATTAGGATATCCATAGAGAAATTTGGGAAAGATAATTCATCCCATAACGCTATTTTCACTTGTACCTTGGAAACCTAAGGCAAGATCATTTAATCAAGTTTTAGATAACTCCAATGACTGTTCAACTTCATTTCATTCATTTAGGCCCCTAGTCTCATGTTTCTCAATACAAGAAATAATTACAAGTCTAAGATATTAAATTTCTCAGTTAAGGAGAAATTATTCCCATAATCCTAAGCAAACTCTCGACTTCAAGTTCAAAGTCAGGAAAACTAAAAATATATAGAAACTGTGTGAAAATGAGCTGGGCCTTGAAGTATGGGTAAAGTGGGGATGTATGATGGTGAGGAGAAATGGCAACAGAAACTAGACCATAAAAGACCAGAGGTTGAAAGTCCACAATTTCCATCAGCTTTTAAGGATCTAGTGAATGAACTATGTACTACTAGATTTGTCAAAGGAAATACTTCATCTTTCACGTGCCATTAAGATTTGGTGTGTGTGTGTGTGTGTGTGTGTGTGTGTGTGTGTGTGTGTGTGTGTGTGTGTGTGTGTACAAGCTCATATGTGTGAGAGTAAGTACACTGGTGCCACAGTACAGGTGTGACAGTCAGGGGACAACCTAGGTGACAGTCGTTGACTTCCACCTTGTTTGAGGCAGAGTTGTTCATTGTTGCACAGCACACTGGCAGACTTAAAAGCTTCTGGGCATTCTTCTGCCTAAGCCTCCTACCTCACCTTAGGAGTGCTGAGGTCACAAATGCATGCTACCATGCCCAGCTTCATCTGGGTTCTGGGGACCCCAACTCAAGTCCTCATGCTTACACAACAAGAATTTTATCCATTGAGCTTCTCCCCAGGAGCCCTAGCAGAGGGTACTACGCCTCATCGTGAAGCTCCCTTCCATCTTTCAAGAGTGTTTCCTCTTCTGATGTGTCTGTTCTTGCCAATTATCACACTAAGCTAATGGAGGGGAGTTAACAGGAAGTGTCAGAGAGTTTTATAAAATTATCATGTCAACTCTTTTCCTGTCAGTGTGCATAAGGGAAGAAGACAAGAAAATGATATTGTCATTTAATAGTTCACTTCAGATCTTCATCTCTTATCACTCATCATTACTCCATATTAATGACTCTGTATTGGCAATCTCTGGCTGTCAGTTATTCCATAATGGATCTCACCAAGATTGTGGCTGGACAACTTTCATTAGGAAGCAATTTGAACTGAATTTAACTTGGGGACATTAACAGACTAACTAGAGCCATTATGTTTCCCCAGTTCCTTGTTTCTATGAACTTTTTTCTTCTTCTTCTTCTTCTTCTTCTTCTTCTTCTTCTTCTTCTTCTTCTTCTTCTTCTTCTTCTTCTTCTTCTTCTTCCTCTTCCTCCTCTCCTTCGTGCCAAGGATCAAGCAGCCCAAGACAGGTGGAGAAGAACATGGCCCATGAAGGCACATGAGCTTGGACCCTGATGATGCCACTTCCTGAGTGTACTGCCCTAAGTGTACCAGTTCACTTTAGAAGTCTTGGTTTCCTGATGTGCAAAATGAGTAGTAAGAACTTCTTCAGGGGATCATTGTAGGGCTTGAGATAAATGTAAAAATGTTTGACAGGTTGCTCAGCCCTAAGTTGGTACCCATCTATGGTACCTATCAGACTTTTAATTAGTATAAACTGAGTGAAGAAAGATTTGATGGGTAACCCTTCCCAAAATAATGCCCAGTCCTCTCATTTTTCCCAGAAGGAAGGAAGCAAAGAGCTCATTGAATTCTTACTGCATGTATCTGGCTCCTACTACAGGCCAGTTGTGGTACCTATTAGAGAGACCAGTGGCTTTCAGCCTCCCTTATGCTGCAACCCTTTAATACAGTTCCTCATGCTATGGTGACCCCAAAACATAAAATCATTTGTTGTTGCTTCATAACTAATTTTTCTGCTGTTATGGATCTTAATGTGAATATCTGATATGCAGGGTATCTGGTATGTGACCCCTATGAGAGTGGAGACCCACAGGTTGAAAACTGCTGTACTGTAGATACTAACAGGTTGAGAGCTGTTGTACTAAAGGGTCCTTAATGCACCGAGTTCCCTCCAGCTTCAGAGGCTATTCTCTCCGCTTGCATGTTCCAGTTCCTCTTAACCCTGGTGACCTACAAGAATAAAATGGCATTTTCTCTGTTCTTGGCTTCCTTTGGAAGGCCCTCCCTGGTCCCCCTGGACACCAGTAACCATGGCTTCTTCCTTTTGTTGTTATTTTGTTTTGCTTAGTTTTGTTGGGTTTTGTTTTTGTTTTTTGAGAAAGGGTTTCTCTATGTAGCCCTGGCTTGCCTGGAACTCACTCTGTAGACCAGGCTGACCTCAAACTCACAGAGATCTGCCTAACTCTGCCTCCTGAGTGCTGGGATTAAAGACTTGTGCCACCACCACCCCACCACATCCCTGGCTCCTATCACAGCTATAATTACACATGTGGTATCAACATGGGTTGCTTATCTCTTCCACAGACCACATCCTCCAAGGATAATGTGTCTTCTGTGGGTGATCTCAATGCCTGGCACAGGGAAGAGGGGGAGTGATGGGGATGTTCTTCTGTATATATGTTTCTCTTATTAGTTGATGAATAAAACACTGATTGGCCAGGCAGAAAGATAGGTGGGGCTAGGAGCCAAGGAGTATGCTGGGAGAAGAGGTGGAGAGAAGCCACCAGAGAGTTGCCATGTAGCAGAGGAAGGAGTAACAGGTCCAGACCCTTCTCCGGTAAGATAAGGCTACATGGAAATACTTAGATTAATAGAAATTGATTAATAATTAAGACAGAGCTAGCCAATAAGAAGTCCTAGTCACTGGCCAACACTTTTATAATTAATATAAGTCTTTGTATGTTTATTTGGGGCTGAAGTGGTTGTGGGACCAGCCTGGTGGGGCAGAAACTTTCATCAGCAGGGGAGAATGAAAGAGATCTGGGAGAAGAGTCAAACACATTGAAAATACAAAATGGCATAATTAACTGCTGACTGAATGCAACTCAGATGACAGAAAGTTGCCACCTGGTTCTCCTTCTCCAAGCTTCAGCTCAGCATCCTGGGTATCTATAGCTAGAACAGATAAGCAAGCTATGGTGTGTCCAGGAAACAAGGTGCTATTTGGTAATTTAAACAAAAGGGGGGGGGAGACTCCTATGTACATACCATGAATCAATCTCAAAATTGTTACACTGAGTAAAAAAGCAATGGACAAAATATGACACACTATGTCATTTTATTCATGTAAAATCCTAGATACAAGTGACTGTCCCATGGTAGAAACATAAAGACCCAGCTCTTTCACCTGGTGAGGGTGGCTAGGACCTATTGAGAAAGGGTACAAGAGAAGTCTTTTGAGTGGTGGCAATGTTCTAGACCATAATAAGCATATGAACTACAGTGTGTGCATTTATCAAAGGTCTCAGTGCTTGCCAATTTTGTATGAAAAGAAACATCTGTGAAAATAAAAGTGAAAATAACATAATCAATAATGCTGATTGTCCCTGGAAGGACTAACATTTTTGCATTCACTCCATAATATGTTACAATAGACAGCAAAGGGATTATACTAAAATAACCTTCACATGCCATAGACCTGTCAGGGTTCATCAATAAGTGTGGTGCAATCTGAAGCAAAGGCCCCTCCTCCCAGCCCATCATAGTGCCCCTTGGGGTTATATTTCACTTCTTCCCACTTTCTTTCCCCTCTTAAGTGCCAGGAGTGACCTGTGAGAGCATCCCTGGCAGAGGCAGCTGCCTTGGCCTCTGGCTGTCTATCCCACACCCCCAGCACCTGCTAATTGTAAGAAACAACATATGGCAGGCAGCCTGGCTGCAGACCCCACTGGCTCTCCTGACTTGCAGCCCAACCGTGGAGGCAAGCTGCATGCTGAGCTGCTGGGATCGAAGCGATGTCATTAGAAAATGATTCATACCCCTCTGCCTTAATGAGGACTCACACCTGAGGGCTTCCTCTTACCCAATCGATGGCTGCAGTGCTGTTCCTAGCCAGCAGCCTCTTGCTCTCCTTTCTCATCTCTAATATTTGCAAGTCAGTTAGATGGGGAGTTTTGCTTCTCTCCTTGGCCAACCCAAGCTCAGAGAAGACACCAAACCTGGGAAACATCTCCAAAAGTGTCCTAGGTCAAGTGGTTGGCCCCAGATGGAATAGCCTGGAAGAAAGAAAACCCACTGGGAGTTATGGCAGGAGCCTGTAATCCCAGCTCTCATGAGATAGAGGCAGAAGGATCACACCTTTGAGGCTGTCTTGGGCTACATAATGAGTTCAAGGTTGGGTTGGCCTGTATGTGTGACCCTGTCTCAAAGAAGCAACATGGGCATGCTCATGTGCATGCATGTTAAGCTACAAAGAGGCATGGAAGTGTTGACTTCTGAGACCAGAAAGTGCCCACTAGAATATGCTTTCCAACTCAGTAATACTGTGAAAAAGCTGATACCCAGGGATGAGAAAAGTAACCCAAAGTACACCTGACATGAGGGAATCCAGCAGCAAAAGCCATCAAAACCAGACTAATTTTTAAAGCTTCAACAAATACTTATAGACAGTATTCCAGGGAGGAAAGTCAAAGCTGGATGCTGAGACTGGCTTCCCTGACTGAACAGAGAATGAGCCCCATTTACCTTGTGGAAAGTGTATACTCTTCCTATCTAAAACACAACTTTAGTGGTAGATAGAAACTTAACCTTGATGCCAATGCCAAGCATTCACTTAACTTTGACTATTATGAGAGCCTTCTAAACTCCAGGCAGTGTGCAGAGCCCTAAAGAATCACTGAAAAGCAAAACCAGAAGCATCCTCAGCCCCTCAAAAGTCATGCTTAATAGCAAAGAGTCACCAGCGTAGTTCTAACATTGCAATAATAGGAGATATCCTTCTGTATATATGATCCTCTTATTGGTTGATGAATAAAACACTGACTGGTCAATATACAAGTATAGGCGGGGCTACCAGACAAGGAGAATTCGGGGGAGAGGATGGAGAGAAGCCACCAGGGAGACATCATGTAGCTGCTATAAGAGTAACAGATCTGGACATTCTCTGGCAAGATAAGACCACGTGGAAATACTTAGATGAATAGAAATTGTCTAATAATTAAGAGAGAGCTAGCCAATAAGAAGCCTGAGCCATCGGCTAAACAGTTTATAATAAATATAAGCATCTGTGTATTTGGGGCTAAACGGCTGCGGGACCAGGCAGGATAGGAAATTCCATCTACATCATGACTCAAGTAAATAGAGCTAGTAGAGAGCAACAGGGGAACCTTCAAGAAGAGAGACTGATAGGGCCTTAGGAAGAGACTCTGTGACCTGAGAGGACATTGCAAAATCTGCTCCCTATTCCCACGTTATTCATTCACCCATCCATCATTCAGTAACACTAATTGATCACTAACTGCACAGATGACCTCATCTAAGTCATAAAGGATATTGCATTGAGCAATACAAACAACACTCCCACTATAATGATCCTATACTCTCACCATATTTGACTCAAAGGTTTTTGGTCTGTCCAACTGCTGTGGCCAGGAGGCCATGTACATACATTCTTCTGTCTTCTAATTCCTCAAGGCCAATTGACCATATATTATTCCAGCTGTTTCTGAATCAATGTGTGTGCCATACCAACTTATCTCCTAGGTACAAATGACCTAGAGGGATAATTTCACACTAAAATATGATTGACTGATGCTCAGACTACTTAAGAGATGACTGAGGATTCTGGGAGTGCTTTTCTGGAGAAAACTTGGTGGTAGACTGTGAATGACTTCAAATGTGCAAATGCAGAGCAGAGGCAAGCTTCTACAGGGGGAGAATTACATAGCGACAGAGGTCAATGTCACACCATTTAGAGCTAACAACAAAAGGACCTTTTCCTAAGTGCTGGGCTACTGCTTACTGGTGACATTTAGACATGAGCTGGGTGACCATTTATTGAGTAAGGGTCAGTTTCTATTGGCCTTTGGCCTCTTGGAGTCTATTTTACACCATTCTTTGTTTTATTCTTTTCCAATTTCATACTCATCTAAACTGGGATTGGGGAATTCTTACACCCCCCCCCCCATTGCCCTCATCACATTCCTAATGTAAACCTTCCTTCCAGGACTTTGTCCTTTTCAATTTTAGTTGTTTTTGTTGTTGCTGTTTTTGTTTTTGTTTTTATTTTTGTTTGTTTGATTTGGTTTTGTTTGTTTGTTTCAAGACAGGGTTTCTTTATGTAGCCCTGGCTGTCTTGGAACTCACTCTGTAGACCAGGCTGGCCTCAAACTCAGAGATCCACCCACCTCTGCCTCCTGAGTGCTGGGATTAAGGGCATGTGCCGCCACTTCTGGCTTTAATTTTAGTTTTTAATTAACATTCAAATTAATATGTTTCCTTGTGGCATTTTCGTGCATACTTAGTTTGAATTGATCTAGCCACCTCACTCATTCTCCTCCATCCCCCTGCCCCTCCTCCTTGACTTCCTCCCCCAGTATTTTTATTTCCATGTTATATTGCCCTCTCCATCCACCTTCCTCATGGGTAGCTTTCTAAACTCCTGAGACTCCAAATTCTCTCCTACATGCATACACAGACATGAAAATTGGAAGCTGGGATCCACATATGAGAAAGAACATGTGGTAATTTTCTTTTTGAGCCTGGCTTATTCCACTTAATATAGTTATTTTCCAGTTGCTTCTGCTTTCTTGAAAAATTATTTTTTCTTCATTTCTTTACAGATGAATAAAATTCCACTGTGTAAAAAGAAATGAAATAATGAACTTTGCAGGTAAATGGATTATATTGAGTGAAGAAACTCAGACCCAGAAACACAAACATCAAAAGTTCTCTCCCATTTGAGGGTCCTGGCTCCAAATCTTCCAATGTAAATGGATGTCCTGGGATAACTGCAGACATCGGGGAAGTTAAAAGGGGCCATTGCTAGGCTTAGGGGCAGGGGTTAGCAACAGAGAGAGAAATAGCAGGGTACAAATGATCTGATTGGGAAAAATAGGATGCTCTAATTAGGTAGTGGAAAGAGGGAGATAAATACAGAAGGAAGAAGAAGGGTAAAAATGACAGTAAAGATGTCTGAAAAGGTTATAAGGAATCATACTATTATCTATCCACCTAAAAATACTGTGCTGGATAGTTTTAAATCAACTTAACACAAATTAGAGTTATCTGAAGGGAGGAAGGCTCAATTAAGAAAATGCCTCCATAAAATCTGGCTACAGGTATTTTCTTAATTAGTGGTTGATTGGGGAGGCCCAGCCATTGTGGGTTCGACCATCCCTGGGCTGTGGTCCTGGGTTCTATAAGAAAGCAGGCTGAGCAAACCATGGGGAACAAGCCACTAAGCAGCACTCTTTAGGCTTCTGCCCCAGCTCCTGTCTCCAGGTTCCCACTCTGTTTGAGTCCCTGCCCTGGCTTTCTTCAATGATAGAATACAATGTGGAAGTATAAGCCAAATAAACCCTTTCCTCCTGCCTTACTGTGTTGCTGTGAAGAGACACCATGACCACGGCAACTCTTATAAGCGAAAACATTTAATTGAGGTGGCCACTTACAGTTCAGAGGTTTAAACCATTACCATCATGGACAGGAGCATGGTGACATGCAGGCAGACATGGGTCTGAAGAAGGAGCTGCTACATCTTGTTCCCACAGGCAACAAGAAGTAGTCTGTCTCACTGGGAGTGGCCTGAGCATATATAAGACCTCAAAGCCCACCCCCACCATAACACACTTCCTCCAAAAAGACCACACCTACTCCAACAAGGCCACACCTACTAATAGTGCCACTCCCTATGAGCTTATGGGGGCCAATCACATCAAACTACCACATTCCACTCCCTGGTCCGAATAAGCTTGTAAACATATTATAATGCAAAATACATTTAGTCCAACTTCAAAAATCCCCATAGTCTAGCACAGTCTTAACAATGTTTTTAAAGTCTGAAGTCTCTTCTGAGATTCATGCAATCTCTTAACTGTAATTCTCTGTAAGATCAAAGTCAAAAAACAGATCACATGCTTCTAACATATAATGGCATAGGATATACATTGACATTCCAAAATGTAGGGAATGGAGGACAGTGAGGAAATACTGGACCAAAGCAAGACCAAAAACCAACTGGGCAAACTCCAAACTCTGCATCTTCATGTCTGATGTGAAAACACTCTTCAGATCTCCAACTCCTTTCAGCTTTGTTGAGTGCAACACACTTCTTTCTCTTGGGCTGGTTTCACTCCCTGTTGGTAGCCTTTCTCAGCAGGTATCCCAGTGCTCTGGCATCTCCAATGTCTTGGGGTCTTCAAGGCAATCCAGGCTTCACCTTCCCAGCTACACAAAATGGCCTTTCTAGGCCTCCATTTGGGAACACCCTAGACACGTGCCACCGCAACAGCTTTCCTTAGTTTCAGAGGCAAATTCTATAGCCCCTTTATTTTATCCTTAACTCTAAAGCCTGAAACACAAGGCCAAAGCTGCCAAATTCTGTTGCTTGCTGGAGTTGAACATGACCCCCTCATTTAATTACATCTTCACCAGCCTTCTGTTTTCCATGGTTTCCTTCACTGCCTAAGCTTGACTGTTTTGAAATTTGCTCTGTATACCAGGCTGGTCTCAAACTCAGAGATCCACTTTAAAGTCTCTGTCTTTAAAGTGCTGGAATTAAAGACACGTACCACCAATCCTGGACTTAGGCTGTTCTTTAATTCCTTTTCACAAGTTGGAAACTTAGCTAGCTGGGATCTTGCCCTGATGTCACTGCTCCCTTTATTCCATTTCTTAATCCATTTATCTCCTTGAACATGTGCTTTATCTCTATCCTACTTTCTGATTCCCCTTTTCTCAATCTAAACATTTTGTATTTTTATTTGCTCAGCTTGCTTCTTTTCAATATAAATTACCAGAGTTACCACTAATAACCACATGACAGAGTCTATACTGGGATGTTTTAAGATTTCCTTTGCCAGGACATAGTCAGCAAGATAAAACAACAGCCCACAGATTGGGAAAAGATATTCACCAACCCCACATCTGACAGAGGGCTGATCTCCAAAATATACAAAGAACTCAAGACGCTAGTCTCCGAAACACCAAACAATCCAATTAAAACATGGGGTACAGAACTAAATAGACAATTCTCAATAGATGAATCTAAAATGGCTGAAAGACACATAAGAAAGTGTTTGACATCCTTAGCCATCAGGGAAATGAAAATCAAAACAACTCTGAGATACCATCTTACTTCTGTCAGAATGGCTAAAATTAAAAACACCAATGACAGTTTATGCTGGAGTGGATGTGGAGAAAGAGGAACACTCCTCCACTGCTGGTAGGAGTGCCAACTTGTACAGCCATTTTAGAAATCAGTATGGCGACTCCTCAAGAAAATGGGAATGAGTCTACCACAAGATCCAGCAATTCCACTCTTAGGCATATACCCAAAAGAATCATATTCATACAACAAGGACATCTGTTCAACCATGTTCATAGCAGCATTATTTGTAATAGCCAGAAACTGGAAGCAGCCTAGATGCCCCTCAACTGAAGAATGGATAGAGAAAATGTGGTACATTTACACAATGGAGTACTACGCAGCAGAAAAAAACAATGGAATCTTGACATTTGCAGGGGAATGGATGGAACTAGAAGAAACCATCTAAGCAAGGTAACCCAATCACAAAAAGACAAAAATGATATGTACTCACATATATGTGGTTTTTAGACATAGAGTAAAGGATTACCAGCCTACAATCCACTCTGCCAGAGAAACTAGTAAACTAGGAGACCCCCCCCCAAAAGAGACAAACATTGTCCCCTGGATAAGCGGAAAGGGTCACGATCCCCTGAGCAAATTGTGAACATGGGAAGAGGGGAGAGGAAGCTACGAGAGTGAGAAGGGAAGAAAAGGAAGGATGCAGAGGTCATGAGGAAGCAGAAATTTTGAGTCAGGTGTAGATTAGAAGAAAGGACATATGACAGGTAGGATTTTAGTTGGGGGGGTTGTAGAGGAGGAAGGGAGGGAGAAAGGAACTGGGATCGCCATGTAATTCAATCTTGTTTGTAATTCAAATATATAAAAAATAAATAATAAAAAAAAGATTTCCTTTGCCAACAGAATCAATCCAAAACTCTTCATTTTAGCCTCAGGTAGACTCTTTGGACTAGTAAAAGGCAGCCACATTCTTCACACACACACACAAAAATCTCACAAGACCATACCAACATTCTTTTCCTCTGAAACCTCTTGAGCCAGGTTCCCACAGTTCAAACCACACTCAGCACCACTGTTTCCCACAATACTACCAGGATGGTTCATTAAAGCTCTTAAAGTATACAACTGCTTTTCTAATCCATAGTCCCAAGGTCCATAATTCTTCAAACAAAAGCACAGTCCAGCCTGTGCTGGGGTATCACAGCAATACCCCAGTCCCTGGTACCAAATTCTGTCTTAGGGTTTCTGTTGCTGTGAAGAGACACCATAACCACAGCAACTCTTATAAAGGGAAACATTTAATTGAGGTGGCCACTTACAATTCAGAGGTTTAGTCCATTATCATCATGGAGGAGAGCCTGGCAGCATGCAGGCAGACATAGTGCTAGAGAAGGAGCTGTTACATCTTGATCCAACAGGCAACAGGAAGTGGTCTGTCTCACTGGGAGTGGTTTGAGCATATATGAGACCTCAAAGCCTCCATGGTGGCATACTTCCTCCAACAAGGCCACACCTCCTAATAGTGCCACTTCCTATAAGCTTATAGGGGCCAATTATATTCAAACCACCACACCTTCTCAACTTGCTTTTTGTTCATAACATCAGTAGAAATCCTAACTAAGACAAATACCTACCTCTAACACACATAAGTCATTGTGTAAATATACATATAAAGTGTAAATGAAACTTTCCCATTTGTGCTGACAATTCTCCCTCTAAGAGACATAGAATACCTAATAAAAACTTAATACTAGGTATAAGAAATTTTGAGTTGGTGATCAGGTTTTTCCAAGAGACTCCTAAAACATTACACTGCTGTTGACCTTGTTTGTCCCCCAGTGGTGAAAGGAAAGTCCTATTGCTGAAGATACCATGTACTTCAAATGCAGGGCCCAAAAGTCCCAAGCTAGATCTAACTCAAAAGCCTCTTCTCTGAGGACTAGCTTTCATGGCGCTAAAAGCTGCTGTATAAGCTTTTAAAGGAGGGAAGCAACCAACAATCCTACTCGGGTATATGATACCTATGAACCAAAATGACCCACATGACATGATAATCCCAAGGGTGCAGTAGTGACAAGCATACCTTGACAGTAACCAATAGCTCTCTAATTTGACTTAAGGTCTGTTCAACTAGAGAAAAATCATGCCTTATACTAGAAACCTAGACAACTACCCAGGGCTAGTAAAGTTATGAATGTTACAAGAAAACCCATTACTGCCATTTTACTAAACCAGCATAATCTCTAACTACATTCTAAATATTTATCCTTATGGCAACAGATAAGGGTAGTTCTCACCCTTGTTAATGAAACTTTTCTTTGCAACAGATGCAGACCATCACTGAAAACACACCATGAATCAGATCAGAGTTGTGGGGACCGGGCCCAAGGGATACATCTACAAAACAACTTCTGTGATGGGGAAGTCCTTCTGTATATATGTTTGTCTTATTGCTTGATAAATAAAGCACTGTTGGCCAATAGGAAAGCAAGATAGGAGTCAAGGAGGATTCTGGGAAATGTAGTAAGGAGGAGTCTCCATGTGATCCCAGGAAGACAGGACCCATTCCGCTGGTGTCCTCAATAAGATAAGTTTATAAAATATATAGTTTAATAGTTATGGTTGATAATTAAGACTGAGCTAACAAATAAGAAATCTTAGTCATTGGCCAGCAGCACTGTACCTAATATTAATCTCTGTGTGTTAATTGGGGCCCTAACTCGGAGTGTGGAACTCAGGCGGCTGGTGGAAAGTTATTGTTACACTCCTGCATTTAAGATCAAGGATCATTTGAGAAGAAGGGGTGGAAAACTTGTAAGACCCATAGGAACAGGGAATTTGTTGTGAGATTGTGTCTCCTGGAAACATCAGAAGCTACACACATGAAGTTACATCGATGTGGCTGCCTAGCATGACCTGAACAAAGTTGACACCAATAGACATGCTAAAGTGGGCAGGGAAAGCTCACAATAACTCAACTATAGGCAACTAAGGAATGTTGAGTGTGGAAGAGTCTTCCTCAGGGAAGGGCACAACAACTGGTTTTCCAATACCAAATGGTCAATCCTGAAAATACACATACAAGTAACAGTATAGAGACAGAACAGGCTATATTTAAGAATTTACATATATACATGTTTACATATGTGCACATAATAATTAGCCATGAATTTGAACAAGGAGGGGTATATCGTAGGATTTGGAGGAAGGAAAGGAAAGGGATAAATGATGTGTTTATAATCTCAAAAAACAAATATATCAATAAAATTCCATTCTGTATATGTACCCCATGTTCATTAACCATTCATCTATTTATGGACATCTAGGCTTATCCCATTTCCTAGCCATTGTAAATATAGTGGCAATAAATATTTTCGTACAAATATCTCTGTGGTAGGACATAGAGTCCTTTGGGCGGTACAACCAGGAGTGCTGTGCCTGGGTCCTATGATAGCTCTATTGTTAGGCTTTTGAGAAGCATCCCCTGTGATTTCCACAGTGACTACAGCAGTTCACACCCCTGTCAACAGCGAATAAGAATTTTCCCACATCCTCATCAGCATGTATTACCTGTCTTCTTGATGAGAACTATTCTGACAAGGGTGAGATCAAGTATCAAAGCAGTTTCAATTTGTGTTTCCCTGACAGTTAAAGACCTTGAATACTTTTAGAAACACTTCCTGGCCATTCTTATAACAGACTCTCCATCTCAGTTGCCAGAACTTCAAGCTGGTCAGAATGAAAACCTTGGAGCTGCCCTGTGATAGCCCTCCACCCAGCTAACCAGGATGTTTTATGCACCCCACCCTGACAAACATTGAGAATCTAAGTGCAGGGCACCACCCCACTGGAGCCACCAGAGCCCACCCACCTCCAATGATGACATCACCAAGAGTGGCCAAAGCATTCACAGACTCGGTCCACAGAGAAGTTTGGCATGGCTGGGGTAAAACGAGGGATTAATTCATCAGGCAGCTGTAACTTTGTCATTCGAGAGTGTGAAGGGGAAGGCTGTGGTGCTTGGAGGAGATAACTTCATTAACTGAGTAGCACCAATTGTATCTAACTATACCCAATCATCTCTCATGTAGTTATAGAACTGTAAAATTTTTAATTGGCTTCCACTAGCTTATATAATTCTTCCAGAAACCCAGTGGTGTGGAAAAGACAGGGATCCTGATCTCCATTTTACACATGACGGAATTAGAACTTAGTAACAGAAATTGAGTGACATAAGGCCACATCACAGGAAAAGGATGAAAGCAGTACTCAGGCAAGTGACTGGGATTTCTGTGCTGCTTCTACATGGACCCACAGGCACCTACACTGCAGAGATACCCCAGACACATTAGGGAAAAGGTAATGGCTTTGGGAGAATCGAACTAAGGGGAACTATTAAATAGATAACTTGAGGTGTCTCAGGTAGGAGATATGCAGACCAGCATCAAGAAGTACCAGCCATATACCAATGTGTTTTCTCCCTGTCACATAGATAAAAGAATGAACTAATTGTTTCCTTTTGGTTTGCGTAGATAAGAAAAGACAGGAATGCAGCAATATTTGTGATGGTCACGGTAATATCACTAGAACTGTGGAAATCAGAGGTTGGAGTTTAGTGATTCTAAAAATGCACTAGAAATCAAATGGGAGAAATGATTTGAGACAGCCTATGCATTGCTTTGAAGAGTTTGGAGGAACTGTTTCGATCCAGATCACAGATATAAATGCCTGACACTCCAGCTGTCTGAACTAGCTCCTAGTGTCAGGCTCTTGCAAAAGTGACATGAGTCGCTGCCTCCGAGATGAAAGATAAGAACATCAAAAGGCCAGGACCCCAAGTGTGTGATGGACTCAAGACTGGGGGATTTCAGGTCTCCACAGCTGCAACCGTCTTATTGACATTCAATGCAATGAGAGACCAGCATGGTCCAAGCAAATCCCTTCTCCTTGGAGAGCAGCACCACAGCAGCAAAATAACTGAGATCATTTCCCAATTCCTTAATGTATTCAGCCTGCTCCAGAAAATATTTACTGGCCAGTGCATCTGACTTTTCCTTTTCCTCCTGCTGTGATAAAATACCCTGACAAGAGCAACTTCAGGGAGAAGAGGCTTAGTTCAGCTCAGAGTGTCAGGTTACAGAGCCCATTGTGGGAGGGAAGTCATAACTGCTTATAGTCTATAGACAGAGAAATCACAGTGGCAAGAGCACGAGGCAGCTGCTCATGCTGCATTCATAGTCAAGAAGCAATGAATGCTGTGCTCAGCTCCCTGTCTCATTCCTACACAGTCCAAGGTCCAAACTCAAGGATGGGCTATACACAGAGGAGCAGCCCTCCCATCTCACTTAACCTGAGATAATCCCCCACCGGCATGCCCAGAGGGCCCTCTCTCAGATGAGTCTAGATCTCATCAAGTTGACAACTGACATGAACCATCACAGTGACTAAGTCATAAAATAGAAAATTATGGACTCTAATTAACTTATTATTAATTCATAGGATGTGCGAAGAACAAGATCATATAAACAAAGTTTACCGGTGGGAATCAAGTCATCCAAAGTGATAGAAAGTCATAGTTCAATAACTATTGAATGCTTATTTGCTGCACAGGCTTGTATTTTCTTGTGATAGATTTTTCTTTCATTCAGCATGTATTTAATTAAGCATCAATTGTACAGATCAAAAATCAAGACTAGGCCTTCAAGTGGCCAATGAAGGAATGAGCGCATCTAGAATACAGAGTCAACACAATGCATGTGTCCAAATTTCTGTACATAACATTTATTGCTTCTCTGAAAACACTCTGGGTAGCAGGAAGTATCTATTGTCCTAACCCTGCTGTGGCTGTGAGTGGATCATGCAACATTAAGATGGAGATGGGCAGTGATGGCCTGACACTCCAACCAGCTCAGGGGTGTACTGAGGCAGATAATATCTTAAGGCAAGCTAGGTGCAGAGGGGAGATTTTCATGAAGCTTTTGCAAACTCCAAAATTACAGTCATTTCCTACACTAATTCAGCACCCTTTCCCACCCTTCCTAGTAATGACCCACATCCTTCTAGAATTGCACAGTGGGGAGATGGAAGCAGCCTCGGCAGCAGAGAAAACAGGCAGCTGCTCATCCCACCTCCCCATTTTCCTCTGAGCTCTTGTTTCTTAAACACTCAAGTGAGATAGAAATGTTCTGAATTCTACATTTCTATAGCAAATCAGAAAAGCTAGGTATTCCCATATTTTGACCTATTAGAAAATTATTATAGCCAGGCTTCTGGTCTGGGGGCCTGTTGGTTAACAGGATTGTTATAATTCTGTTAATTGAGCAGCAAAGAAACAAAGAAAAGTTGACATTGTTGAGATGTCCAGTCATTCAAAGCCAAAGACACTATGGGCTGGTGGATCGCTCAGCAGGTAAAGGAACTGCCATACAAGTGAGGACTAGAGTTCAGAGTTCCAGCATTCAAAAAAGCACTGAGTGGGAATGGTGACCTGCCCATAATCCCAGAGATGGAATCCCTGGAACAAGATGTCTACCTGAACAAGTTGAACCAGCAAGTTCTGGTTTCAAGTGAAAACCTGTTTCTCAATACAAAAGGTGGAGAGTGATCAAGAAAGACACTGGATACCAACCTCAGGCCTCCACATGTGCGCGCATGCGCACACACACACACACGCACACACACACACACACACACACACACACACACACACACACACAAAATCACCCACATTCATATAAACACACATATACATACATGAATGGCCACAACATATACATACCCATACAAGAGATAAAATAATTAATAAAAAAAAAAGAGAGAGTGATTCGGCTGTGTTGGCACATTCCTTTAATCCCAGAACTTGGGAGTCAGGGGCAAGTGGATCTCTGAGCTCCAGGCCAGTCTAGTCTACAAAGTGAGTTTCAGGACAGCCAGGGCTACCTGTGAAACCCTGTCTCGAAAAACAAAACAAAAGAAAAATAATAATAGAGGCCCTGAGATAATGTCATCTATCAAAGAGTAGAAAAAGGGGCTGGGTTTGAACACCTTCACTCAGATCTCTGTTTGCTGCTTGCTTCTACTATAGTATGAGAATACTGTATGACTCCAATTCTCTCCACCCATGTCTCTTTGCTTTGCTGTGCACACTCAAGGAGCTTGAGCAAATCCTAGAACCAGTAAGAAGCAGGCTGGATTCCAACTCATGTCTATATCACTACAGCTACTACAGATTTCTGCTTACTCAAGTCTCCATTTGAGGCATCAGAGACATGAATGTTCAAGGTCAAAGGACCCTGATGCTCCACAGAGCCAGAGCACAAATTCTAAAATGGGGATTTTCCCACCGCAGCATCCCAGAAGCACCTTCTTCATTGTCCAATAGGAAGTCATCCTAATCCACCTGCCTTATGTGAACTTCAGATTCAATTTTCAGTTTTGATGTTAGTCATTGTTACTGTTTGCGTATAAAATGTTCCCCTGTAGGACTGTGCTTGAGCATTTGCTCAATGTCCCAGCCTTCTTTCTCTCTGTTTATGCATCTGCCTCGCTCTGTGTGTCTCTGTCTGCCTCTGTGTCTGCTTCTCTCTGTGTATCTCTCCCTCTCTCTCTCCCTTCCCTTATACTCCTGCCACCATGCTTCCGTGCCTGTTTCCATAGCTTCCCATCATGAGAGACTGTATCTCTAGCCTTTCTGAACTATAAGCCAAAATAAACCCTTTCTCCCTTAAGTTGCTTTCGTCTGGGTATTTTGTCTACACGCAACACAAAAGAAACTAGCACAGGCATCCCATGGTCTGATCCACTTGGTGTCCCTGACCACGCCTCTCCAGTGGTCTTGGGAAATAAGTTTCCAACTGCAGCCTGATTCTATTGTACACCATTAGCTGAGCCAGGTCCTTTCTCCTCTCCCATGAAAGCAAGGTTTGGACACACATCTACCTTTAGAAGTTAATTCCTTTTTTCACCTTGGGGTAAACTCTGCATTTGGCAATACACACTCAACAAATGAGCTCAGGGAAAAAAAATAAATAAGTAAAAGTCTTGCCATTCCACTGGACAGTGTGAACCGTAATTAAAAAGCCCCATTATGCCATTTGAACAGGAACACTCGAGCCGTCATTAAGCTGAAACAGAATTCCTTCAGGGAGAAATTATTTCTCGTTTGATTTCTGTCAGAATGGCTTTGACTTTGAGGATACATCTACAGAATGGTGTCTCCAGGCTCCGCCTCTGCGGCCGTGCTCAAACAAAGGAGACGTTTGCTTCGAACAGATGAAACCTGATTAAAGATTCATTTCAAATTAACTTCCCTTGCTTATTTCTCTTTTGTAATCTTTATTATTACTTTAAGGGGAGAAAAAAATAAAGCAACTCTTCTCAGCTCTGCACATAAATCTTCATAGTAGCCACTCAACAATATCATTAATTCCCTCTGAATATTCGAGCAATGCAAAGCAGCAAGCACTTATGCAATGGCAATTTGTTGGGAAGTCATGCCAATCTATTTTGGATGTTGTTTTATTAAAGTGAGAGATGAAACTCACTGGCATACAGTGATCTGAAGGAAGGAGATACTGCATGAACTTGACCTGATGTTTTGAGCCCTGTCCTCAAGGTCACAATAGAGACAAAGAATAGGGAATGAAT
The DNA here is from genome assembly GCF_003668045.3 of Cricetulus griseus. Lineage (NCBI taxonomy): Eukaryota > Metazoa > Chordata > Mammalia > Rodentia > Cricetidae > Cricetulus > Cricetulus griseus. The sequence continues at coordinate 38,434,742 of NC_048600.1, read as the reverse complement.
TAACCTCTGAATGCCCATGCCCTGAACATTGCAGTTCCTGGCTTGCCAAAAGTGGGGCTACAGATAGCTTCTGCTGGGTTGAAGTCCTATCTATCTATCCAAAGCTCCAGAGAGGTAGAGAGGCAACTTGGGGGCAGGGGATTGAACCCCAAACCCTGGGTGCTACTGAGATCTCAGTATATTACATACATACCTGAGGAGTGGGATCATGCCAATAGAGGCCAAGTTTGAGGAAGAAAAAGAAATGCCAGAGAGAGCTTACTGAAAAAGAAGACAGGTATGACTCTAAAACATCCCCCGCATATTTCCATTTTAAACGCAGTCGCTAGTTTTAGCTCTATGTTGAAATCTGCAGAACTTTTAAGAGGTGGGGTCTGGCTGGAGAAATTAAGTTGCTAGGGGTAAATCTGCAAAGGTTGAACAAGCTTCTTGTTCTAGTCTACTGGTTTTCCTTTCTGGTCCTCACCATTTGAACAGGTCATCCCCTCACACCCTCACTCTACGGACCAAATCTCTCCTGTTGCCATGCCTTTAACACCGATGGACTGATGCCCTCTGAAACCATGAGCTAAACTAAGCCCTTCCTCCACCAAGGATTTTATAACCCTGAATAATAATAATAATAATAATAATAATAATAATAATAATAATAATAATATCACAAAAGTTATTAATTAAGAAAGGAAAAAGAAGAGAGAAATTATTTATAAACAAAGGTAAATAGTTGCCATTTTGGACATGTTTATGATGGTAAATCTCCATGACACCTCTGGAGGTGACCACTCAACAGTGACTCTGCTATGTCTCAGTCTTTAGGAACACATCAAGACCATTATCCTAAGAGTTAAAAGAGTTGAAGCTATAATGGGGGTGAGGTATAATAGGAAAAAACATACAAGGTTTCTAAAATGCTGAGAAACACCAATAACAGATATAAAGACTGAAGGGGTACACTGTTCAAAATGGAGGCAAAGGGCACAAGTATAATAAAATCCATGGGCCATGACTTTTTAAGTAGAAGGCTAAATCAACAGTATCAAAAAACATTAATGAACTCTAGTATAATATAATATAAACAAACTGGGCCCAACAAAATCAAGGGCACTGAATATCTCAACGAATATCATTGGAAGATATCAGATAATCAGTCAAAAGAAAATAAAAGCAAGAAATGGATGAAAATAAGAGTATGCAACTCCTTCCAAAACATAAGGTAAACAATAGGAGGGAAGGAGAACAAATGAAAACTTGAAGGGAGGTGATGGAAGGATTTAAGGGTTGAATAGATGAATAAGTTGACATGTTGAGAAGGTAGAAGCAAAAGGATGGAGATACTGAAACTCTATGAGGCAGTGGAGTACTATAGAAGAGAAAGGACCCCTCTACTCAGCCTGGAGGAAGCAAGCAATAGTGTGTCTGGTGCAACTGCATCTGAGGAAATCTGGGTGAATACAGTTAGGATTCTCTCAGTTTTTTCAATGAGTTTTGAAGCCAGAACAGGATAAGTATTACCAAAGAAAATAAAGGACCCTAGTGTCTCAGAAGCTTAGCCATGCAAGACTTCCTCCCACATACCACCAGCTAACTTGGGTTTTTAAAGCTGTGCATCTTGTTTAATCACTGAAGAACCCAGGTGATGTTATACATATAATTCCATCACACTTGCAGGATGGTATTATGGCAGAAAGAAACGTGCCATCCTATATCTGTGCTTAAAGCTGCTCTCATGGAGCTGGGAGTATTGCTCAGTTGGTTCTTGCCTAGCACCCATGAAGGCCTGAGTTCTATGCTCAGCACCACATAAACCATATGGGACAGTCCATATCTGTAACCTAAGCACCACATAAGCCATATGTGATAGCCCACACCTGTAATCTAAGCACTTAGTATGTGGAGGCAGGAGGATCAGAAGCTTGAGTCCATTCTCTGCCACCTAGTGAGCTTGAGGTCATCTTGAGCACAGGAGATTCCACAGGTAGGGGGAAAGCTACTCTCACCTGACAGTGGCCAAAACAAGCCCCAAGGCCAATGCTTAATTTAAAGACTGAAGTTTGTTGAGAAGGAAAAGATATAGAAATACTTGGTAAGTGATATGGGCATTTACTACAATTAAATTGTAGGTCCAGTTCCCACACAGCCAGAGAAGTGGGTCAGGAATTTAAAAGAGTCTTCAAAAGACTTAGACAGGTAAATAATTTGAGATAAATAAAGGGATTGGCAAGTGGTCTTGATTCCCCACTGATGTTCAACAGTTAGTATCTGTAGTGGTGTCAACTTCACCTATGTCACCATTCTTCTTCTTCTTCTTTTTTTTTTTTTTTTGGTTTTTGGTTTTTTGAGACAGGGTTTCTCTGTGTAGCTTTGGAGCCTATCCTGGCACTCGCTTTGGAGACCAGGCTAGCCTCTAACTCACAGAGATCCTCCTGCCTCTGCCTCCCAAGTGCTGGGATTAAAGGCTTATGCTACCAACACCTGGCCCATGTCACCATCTTTAACAAGCCCATCTCCTTTAAAGGTCTGTCTTATGGTCTGACAGTTTGTAAGTAGCCTTGACAAATCTCATGGTAGTGTTGAAACACTACACTGCCTAACACCCCTCTGCCCATTTTGAATCTGGAGAACAGCCAATGCCATGGATAGCACACACATTGTTGGCATCTACACCACAGCATTCTGTTGCATTTAGTGAGTAAAGGTCCCCTTCCCAGATACTGTATGAGAACAGAAATCAGTCAACTGACCTGGTTTCCTTCTTTCCCTCCTTCTCATACCACTCCATTTCCCTGCCTCCAATTCACTGCTGGGCTCAGGAGCACAGCATTTGGGTGAACAGAGGAGAAAGAAAGAAGCGGGGGACAAGAAAGAAGGCATTACTAGAACAGAGGCAAGAGATGATGAATTAAGGGGAGGCCATTAATTTTTCATTCTGACAGATTATTGTCTGTCAGAGAGCAAAAGAGGTGGCTCTTATGCCCAGAGATGAGACATTTGCTCTTTGTGATGCAAACTTCTCCATTTTTCCCCTAGAATAAAGTAGTGGACACCCAAAGAATAAAAAATTTATGACAATCTATAATTTACATACTAGAAATAAATAATGAACTACATCCTGTCATTAAATTGGCTCTTTGCTTTTCTTAATCCCTTGGGTGATAAATATGGTTTTGTAACAACATTTAGTATAAATTGATTTTTGTGTGTGTGGTAGAGTCAGGAAGGGGAATTGTTTTAAATTCTTTAGATATAAATAGATGGTCCTGGATATTGTATTGCCTTGGGTCTTGATACACAATAGTCCTATTAATGCGGCTTTACATTAAGACTGGCGTTAATTAAAGGAGTACGTCAGAGACACATTTTGCAGACCAACACTGATGGTGTAAAGCTACTGAATTTAATGAATGGAAATACAGACTGCCACTGTGGTATTGGGCTAGCTTCCACAGAAGGACAATAGCAGAAGAGACGATGACTTTGTTGGGAGTCAGGAGATAAATGCCTTTCCCAGACACTGATTAAGGTCATGACAAAACACATTCTTTTTTATCTCTACACTTCCTCATCTGTAAAGTGAGAATGAGGATAATGGGTGCTTAAAGAGTCAATTAGCTAATATATGTAAAACAAATATTGGCACAGTTACTAAGATAGCTGTCATCCTTAAAGAACATGCAATAGGTTATGTAATCATAGTTTGTATTTTTTGAGCTCCGAGTGTTTACCTGACTTTGAAGTCCTTTAGATGCTTTGCCATCTTCGGTCCTTGCATCTCTCCTGTATGGTGGGCATTACCACCTTCTCATTTTGCTATTAAGAAAACTGAGGTGCAAAGACAGTAAAGAATTCACTAAAGCCAACCAGCAATGTTGTAGAGTGGTAGAACTGAGATTATTTATGGACTGAAAAGGTGCAAGCATACCTACTTTGAGCTAAGTATGTAGGAACAGTATGTAGGTAAAGGCATTGGGTCTTGGAATTGTATAGATGAATGCTTCTGAACTGCCTTATATTTGCTTTGAAACTTGAGGAAATTTGCTTAGTGTCTCCAGGTTTCAGCTTCTTGGGTTACAGAGTGAAAACACCACGTTGGCAGAATTGTTGAAAAGATGAGACATGATAGAGATGATAGTGGGGAGGATGAGGCCAAAGAACCTTTGAACACCTTCTTTCCTTCATCTGCACCATGGAGATAATCATAGCACCTGCCATTTAAGTGTACTATATAAAATAAATGAGTTCATCTATACTAAAGTGAGTAGAGATGAATTTAGAGATGACACGAAACATCCATTTGAATTTTGTAGCCATTAATTTTTGTGACCAAGTGTCAGGAGTTATAAATAATGATTTTAGAAAAGAACACTTTCTTAGCTGTCAAAGAGCAGTGTTGGGTCAGGTGGTCACAAAATGATATATGTACATAAACATAGCATAGCAACATACACAACTCCCCAAATATCTTGCCTGAGTTATTTGGCTTTCCTGGGGAGTCTATTTCCCCTCACCCCAGAGACAGCAGGCAATAAAACCAAAGAAATTTTTCCATCCAAGTCTACTTGGTGAACCAAGAAATACACTAGGGAAACTCACAGGAACATGGGTGAGTGGTAACTTATAGGAGCATGGGCAGCTATAACATCAAAGAAGAGTGTTCCACCTCCCAGTGTTAACCATTTAGATATCTTCAAGGTGAAGAGAGGCCTCAAGTGCTCATGAGCCTTCTCTATTTACACCAGATGTTACTGAGCCAATCTTGTGAAGGTCTTATGCAGTACTCATGGCTTCTGATATTTCAAGATGACAGTGGCAATGGCATGCCTAAAGAACAGGACAGACAACAGTCTGGGATATGATAGCAATAGTAATGACCAGTTCTAACACCTTGTATGACCTAGGAGCTATGCTGTTCACATTGCTCACTGCCTTCCCCAGATCTCGCCATCACCTGTTTATAGATCTATACATAAACTCAGCAAGTCTAAGACCAGTCCCCAAGTTCATCCAGTAACCAAGTGGGAATTTAGCCTTCCTTCCTAGAATGGTTTTCTTGTCTGAGAAGTTGGGTATCATGAAGATATTTTCAAGACACAGTAAGTATTTGTTAAATGTTGTTTCTCAGAGAGGTGATAAGCAAATATTCCTTCCTTCTATGACCCAGGAAAGCAATACAGAAGGTGGTATCCCTTCTCCAAGGGCATCCATCTTTTATCAACAACCCCTTCTCAGAAGCCTATGTATTACATTTTGTAGCCAGACATAAGGTTTTCTGATGGAATTGATACAGCAGATGTCTAAACATTGTTCCTTCTTTTTCTACTCATTCATTGCAAATGCATTTTAATAACCCAACATAAAGGATGGGTATGCGAGGATGACAGGATTCAAAGCTATCTTTGCCTCCTGAGTGCAGCAGAATTACATGGGGATGTTAATCTATAAAATTCCTAAAGGCTGGGGCCACATGGTATTTTTCCATACCGGCTTAGGTCTCAGCCTCAGCTATGAACCCCACACCGCAGTGTGTTAATTTTTTCTTCTGGGTTGATAGGTAAAGAGTCTCCCCATGAGAGGAGATCATGGGAACCATTTGGCCTGAGTTGTCATTGTGAAAGTGGAGAACTGAGGCCCTGAGAGAGAGACTAGCTTAACCCTCATCCAGTGGCAAGACTGTTTAAAGACTGTTACCCAGAAATACTACCTTCTACAATGAACTTATCCAGAAAGATTGATCTGAAACACCATTCTTTTTCAGGAAAAAAATGAAGTGAAATGATGGGGAAGTTACCATTCCACGCTTGGTAATAACTAGATGTTCTCTGTTGAGGCTCAGCTTTAGCTAAAGCCTTGACAAGGCTCAAAGACTACAGTGAGGTATGCATGTATGCAGCAATATCCTGTACCTGAGAGAGATGTCCTCTCCCTCCAACTCAAGATGAGCTTCCACAAAGACAGTAATGACAGAGGCTTCTTCCTTTTCCTAAAATAACACAACAGTAAGTGACTTTTACCTGATTTATTCCAGAAGTAACTGATTTCCTTTGCCTGTAAGTCTTTAAGTCAAGGTTGATCTTCCCATTTACTCAGATACACAATACTGAATATCTATTGTATGCCAGCTAGTAGAGGGGGCAGGAATGAGCAAAGCAGAAAAGTCCTGTCCTTACAGGGAGACAAGTAGCACCTGCAGAAACAGGAGAAGGAGGAGGATGACCTGGAGGAGGAGAGGGAAGAAGAGGAGAAGGAACAGGAAGACAAGAAGGAGGAAGAGGAGAGGAGGGTCAGAAACATAATAGTCACAAAGAATAGAACACGGTGTAGAGAAAAACTAAGACCCACAAAGAACAAAATCGTCCTATGAGACACAGAAACAAAGAGCAGCAGACACAGAGAGAAAACTGTTCAGCTCCCAGAGACAGAAAATGACAGAATAAGATAGAGAAGCAGTCATTTGCATGGCATTCATCCAAGGAGAAAGCTGATTGGCTCACAAGTTGGACATAAAGCCTACATATTCTGATAAGGTACCTTTTCTGAAGTTGTATTGGCTCCAGAAGAGAGGTTCTGGGCAAAGAGAGCTATAAGATGCACAATTTCTGATGATTCCAATAAGACAAAAGCCTCCATAAGTTTCTCCCAAAAAGAATGAAAGGAAAGAAAGATAGCCAGACTTGTGAACATGCAGAAGTGAGTGGCAGAGGAGAGGCAAAATATGAGTAAGGCATTATCAAGGAACACTATTTATTCCCATGTGCACTCATGATGGACCCTTCTCCCTGTGCCCAGCCTCTCTCCTGTGGAGAGCTCCAGGAGACAAAGGCACAAAGGAACTGGGGAACTGAAGGGTCTGCCCATGTAACCCAAGCAACGAGTCCACATGGTGAGTACTGAGGCTCAGTTCATCTGATAACAAAGGAAAGAGACATCTACACCATTGCCAAGAGGAGCTTAGTTTGCCTGTCTCTGTAACCTCATCCAGTGAACAAATTTGTATGCCTTCCACATATATGTAACCCCAAAATATATTCACCCCACTAAACTATAAACTCATTTAGCCAGTTGATACCTGACACCTCTCTCTACCCAGATGAACTTTATATAATTTCAAGTTCAGCATTCCAAAGTTAGACCCCTAGTTTTCCAATTTAAGCAATTCAGCAAACAAATTAACCTTTTTTCATTTCCACAGAACACATGTGAATGTGGGTTATCCTATTAGTCAGTGAGTTTCTGTTCTGTTTTGTTTTTGTTTGTTTGATTGACAGAGTCTTGCTGTATAACTTCAGATAGTCTGGAACTTGCTATGAATCCCAAGCTGGTCTTGAACTTACATCTGTCCTCTTGTGTCTGCCTCCCAAGTACTGAGGTATGGGCCCGCACCACCACAGCTGGCTCAAGTGGTTGTTTTTGGAAATCACCTACCCTGACCACCCATGAGGAGACATTGTTGTCTCAAAGTAGGAATGCCACAAGATGTCTGGTGGGGATTTTGCTTACAGAACAAGGGTGGAGAAAGGGCTGACTTTGTGAGCAGCCTGTTTCCAGTGCTTTGACCATTCTCTCAAGTCAGAATGACCAGTATTTGTTGAAACAGTAAGATTGTTCCCTACAAGGACCAATTAACCATGAGAAATTATTTACAAATGACTTTAAAGGGGGCTCTATGTTTCTTTTCTGTTGTGTTCATTTCTTAGGGGACATTTTTAGGCTGAATTAATTACTACAATTTAACTCTGCTGGAAATAAAATAAGTATCAAAAAGCTTTGCTGGAAACGAATGTTGGCCTCCAGTCCAGAGAAAGGATTGAAGGATTTCCCTCTCCAGCTAAAGCAACTGGAAATTCTGAGCCACTGTGCAAGCTTCACAGCTTCTCTCTCTCTGGAAGCAACTCCACAAAGCTCATGAAGGTTCAATCTGCTCCTTTTCACCCAAGATCTATCATTTGAACCAGATGGTGCCAGAGGATTGGGCTCTCTGTTTGGCCATCATTTACTCCTGATTGCAATGGCTGTGAGAATGTGGGAAAGATCTCAGGACAGATTATTTTAGAAAAACAGCCACTTGTTTCTACTTGTTATTAAATTCCAAGGATGATGATGAGATGGTGGTGGTGAAAACTACAGGATCAGCAATGATGGGACAACAATAGTCACTTATTGCTTATGTTCCAGACATTGTATCACACAGTTTTCACAAAGACAGCACTATCATCCTTTACAAATAACAAAAACAAGCCTTAGAGAAGTTTTAGAAGATGTACTTGAGTTGGTAAGATGCCTGAGCATGTAAAAGCACTTGCCACCAAGATAGCCAGCCGAATTCAATACCATGGTAGAAGGAGAGAATTGACTCCTGTAATCTGTCCTTTCACACACACATACACACACACACACACACACACACAGAGAGAGAGAGAGAGAGAGAGAGAGAGAGAGAGATAAAGAGAGAGAGAATAGATGACAGATGATAGACAGACAGACAGATGATATAATAAAAACAAAGACAATTAAGATCCCCCTAATCACACCACTAAGAAAGAAAATAGTTGGAAGGGCCATGAAATGGTTCAGTCAGAAAAGTATTCACTGCATAAGCATAAAAACCTGATTCAATCCCAGAACCCACATGAAAAATTTGAACATGACAGTGTAACACCAAAAGATGGAGACAGTGGAGAGAGGAGGGGCCACATCCCAGGGCTCAGGAGCCAGCCTAGCTTTCTTATAAAGTTCCTGTCTTAACAACCTTAAAAGGTAGATGGTGTGCTGAGGAATGACAATAGAGGCTGTCCTGTGGAGGGGCGGGAGGGAGAGAGTTAGTAAGTTATTTATCATTTGCTATGTATGTCAGTATTTCTTGGGTCAGGAATCCAGGCATGACTTAGTAGGTGCCCCAGATTCCCTCAGAATCTATAGTCAAACTGGCAAAGACCACTGAAGTCAAATCCAAAGGCTCAACTGGACAAGGATTGGTTTCTAAGCTCACTCAGTGGAGAAACCTCTTGGCAGCATTCATTTCTTGGTGGGCTCTTGGGCTAAGGGTTTCTGTTTCTCAGTGATGGTCAGAAAAGAGTCACTAGATTGAATTTACACTTAAAGGAAGAGAGTTACACAGAGCTGCAGATCCCTGAGACTGTCTTGAAGGCTGTCTACCTTCCAGATACTTTCCTTCTGGGTTAAGCAGACTGTGTTAATATGCACACCATTTAGTCTTCCGAAAGGGCCTTTTCTCATTCCCAAATCCATTTGCTGCATTTGTTTTGCCCACACCCTCATGGGATTTCCTGATGCATTTGAAGTCTGGCCACAGTCTCCTTGGTTGCAATATTTTTCCTCCTCATTTCTCTAGCACTCCTGAAATATTCAATCTAGGGAAGCCTCATGCACCATGTCTAGCCTGGGAGCACCTAATCCAGTCCCTTGTTTTACAGATAAGAGCACTGAGACTCAGGCTCAGTCAAGAGAAGAAACCTCCCCAAAATCCCACAGGAAGCCAGAGGCAGGGCTGGGCCCTTAAGCCTCATCTGCCACACACATATCCCAGCACACCAGGATCCTTGCTGGGAAATCAATCCAAACCAGGCACTTGAGCTCTAGGGAGAATGCAGACATTTCATCAACATACAAATGAGGGAAACATTTAGGCGGCTCTTTTCCCTCTGTCCCTATCCTTTTCTTCACAGGGGGCTGACTTCATTCCCTCCTGGGAGTGGGAAGAACTCACTAGTTAACTGAGCAGTGAGCAAGCCTTTTTGTGTGAAAATCTTAGGAGCTCTGATGGATGCAGCTTCACTGTGGTCACACAATGCCCTCTAGCCCTGAGTCAGGGTAGTTCCAGGAGGAAAAATTTGAAAACAATGAAGGCTCAGGAAACACACAAAGCCCCATGTGCAATTATGACAAAGCTGTTCAACCTGGGGGTCCTGAGGACCCAAGAACTGCCAGAGCCCTACGAAAAATGTGGGCACGGTGCCAAATTCCCTGCAAGTCTGTCCTTTTCAGGGACTCTTGAGAGGGGTCACTGAACAAAAGGGTTGGGACCTTTCTACTAATTGTAACTTTCCAAATATCTGAAACGTCTTGACCGATTTAAGAGATTACCCAAATGATCATCCGTGTATGCACCTCTTTGGTGGTGGTGGGTACTTGATTTTTAGAGTCTGGGGATTCACCTGGAGCCTTGCACGTGCCAGGCAAACACTAGCAGAGCTTCAACCCCAGCCCAGAGCATGCACTTTTCCTATACCAAGTGCAAATACTGTGAGGATTAATGTCATATGTCTACCCTGCACTGCCCACCTTTCAGAGCACTGCATTCCTTCCTCCAAGTAGCCCTTCAGAAGCTGGCATTTATTTTGCAAGTTCGGTTTAATTCAATAAATATCTGCTAAATACCTGGGTGCTGGGTGCTGAGGAAGTAAGCCAGAAAAAAAAGAAAAAAAGAAAAAAAAAAAAAACTCTCCCACTTCTCTATTCCTGAGCTCTGCAAATCCCTAGCGTCCACTTGGATCACCCTTGGTGCCAAGGTTGGAAGAGTGACTGTTCAAAGCATCTCTTCTTCCTACCCACTAAGATGGTTCCTGGGAACCAACAGCCCAACCTAAACCTCAGAACTGAGCTGCGTCTACCAGCTTGCCCTTACAGTAGAATCTACAAGGAAGCAAAGACAAATTAGGCAAGGAGAGCTGAGCCCAGGTGAAAACATATCTGATTGTGGCCTAGACCTAGACCTTTTCTCTGACTCCTAATGAAAATGAAGCTGGTTTTTATATTATTGTCAACAGAAAGTATCATCATAGCAAATCCATCCTTGAGAAGCTCGCAATTGCTTCTAATACAAAATATTATGAGTACTATTATTTAAACATACATGCAAATGTGTATTTTTTCTGGAAAAGATAGAGAGAATATTAGAACCCCCCCCCCAGTAGGAAGTCTGCCTTCTGCCTTGGTGTGTCAGAACGATTTGGACAGGCAGCAATTATCAAGAGGAAGAACATTGATAAGGAAAAGGTAGGAGGAGGCAGGACCACACTCCTGAGCTTGGGAGAAAGTTGCTATAGGAAGGATTCGGAATCCTCCTTATAAGGACAGTGAAACCACACCCTCTGGACATGTATACATGTCTGTTCCACTCAAATACTCAAAGATTTGCATAAGATTGACTCTGATCAATATTCCAGAACAGGATGGGAAGGGGCTCCTGAGACCCTGACTCCCAGATGGGAAGCTATGGCAGTAATGTTGCCAGTGAAGGGAAGAGTCATTTCTTCCATAATGTAGCCACTGGTATGTTGCCCAAGCTACAGCAACTCCTATCCAAAACAAGAACAAAAGGCATGAAAGCAGGAGAGGCTTCTTAGGAAGGAAAAAGGGGCTCCATGGAGTGTGAGGGGAATAAAAAATGATGGAAAGTGGGTGAAATGGCCAAAATATATGTATGAAATTGTCAAAGAATTTAAGTCTAAATTGTGATTTTACATGTAGCTGAGATGACTCAGACCCCAGCTACTTGGACCAAAGGATAAGATCATCCTCATTTTTTAAATTATTTTTGAGATATGTCACATGCCATAAAATGTAACTTCAAAGTTTACAGTTAGTGAGTTTGGGTGTGTTTATAAGTTTACAACTGTTATCAGTAACCCTCAAACAATTTCATCTGCATCTCCTTCATGCATCCCCATCTCCCCTCTTCTTCTCATCCTTAGCAATGCTAGTATGTTTTCTGTCTCTGTGGGGTTGACTATTTGTGGCATGCTTTTTATTCTGATTACATTTACATGACTTTTACTTTTACAGTGCTGGGGATCAAACCTTGGTCTCTGTGCATGTTTTAAAAAATGCTGTCCAGGTAAGCTATGTTCAAAGCTATTCACTGTGGGCATTTCTGTCTGAGAAAGAAAGGGAGAAAGAGCTAGAGGGAGGGAGAGGGGGAGAGAGAGAGAGAGAGAGAGAGAGAGAGAGAGAGAGAGAGAGAGAGAGATTTCAGGCACAATGTACATGTAGCAGTCAGAAGACAACTTTTAGGGAACAGTTCTTTCACTGTGAGTTCTGAAAATCAAACAGGTCAGTAATCTGGGTGACAAGTGCCTTCACCTCCTGGCTCAAAGAGCCAACAATAAGACACTATTTTCTTTCTTTCAGGTTTTTAGTTGTTGCTGTTTTATTTTGTTTTTGGTTGTGTAGGGGTGGGGTCATGGAGCTAGGGAGCGCTAAGGTCATCCATGGTGTCTCTTTCAATTGTTCTCCGCCTTTTTTTTTTTTTGAGACAGGATTTCTCATGAACCTAGAGCTAATAGTTTCAGGTAGACTGAGTGGCTAGTGAGACCCCAGGATCTGCCTACCTCTGCCCTCCCCCACATCCCCAGTACCAACCCACCTAGCTTGACATGGTACGAGGATTGTAGCTTGGGTCATCCTCATGCTTATGCAGCAAGTGTTTTCCTGACTGAGACATCTTGCCCACCCCTCACTCAAGTCTCTATTTTCTCCCTTGCTCTTCTTCCTGTCACTTACCTAGTCATAGCACACTGCCTGCCCGAAATGTGCCCCCAGGGTCCATTCAAAACCTTTTCCAAATCCCATTAGGAACACTTTGCCTTTGGAGATAACTGGGCCAAGGATTAGAATGGAAGGTTGGGATGAGAGTACGATGTGATGGAGAGGCTGAACAGGACCCAGGATGGGTTACGGCATGGGGTGAGAAGATGTGCCCAGAATGGGAATGGGGGTGTGGTTGGATCTCAGGCTCTATGCAGAGAAACCCCAAAGCCACTGGAGGACAGAAAAGAAAGCAGGCAGCCGTCTCTTTGAGTTCAGTCTTCCAGATAATAGGTACCTGCTTGCCACAGAATCTCTCCATGTTTGGCTGCCCTCCAAAGCTAACTTTTTCCTTGGCCCTGTTATAATAAACATCTTTATTAACTAGAGCTAGGGGTATAAAAGAAACTTGGAGATTTCGGGGTTTGTTTTTTTTTTTCATCATTCTCATTGAAAGACATTGCCACATTTGATGTGAGACAAGGGGCTATAAACAAAAGCATTCTCGTGTTTGCTTCAACATACATAACTAAAATTGGAGCAGTACAGAGACGATTAGCAGAGCCCTGCACAGGAGGACACTTGAGTCTGTGAAGCATTCCACAGTTTTAAATAATGAAGAAATTCTCAGGGCAGAATTCTGGAGAGTGGGATGGGTTTCTTCAGAAATCTAGAATATTCCATCTCAGTCTGAGGAGCTTGTGGGAGAAGGCTGTTGTCATAGTTCTTCATCTCTTTCTCATAATGCATTTGAAAGTGCATGCATTGCTAAGTTATGCGTCTACTCATTTGAGCAGCTCAAGACAGTGACAGCTAGATTAGCTTGTGTCAGTATTTAGCATGTCCCCAAATCACCTCAAGCTCTTATTTTAAAAGTCAGGTTCCTGGACACCACCCCCCCAGAGTTTCACAATGTCCTTGAAGCCAGCATTTGAGGAAGAGACTCAGGTAGCACTAGTTCTCCAGTCACAACTTAATTCTCAGCAGTTGAGAATGTCTGTTGGCACTCTAGATTGAGACAAGGTCTGAGCATCAGCCTTCAACTGGTGATGTCTGCCATGGGCAGAGCATGCATAGCTGAGGCACAAGGGTCATGTGTCTCTCATTCCTATAGCAAGCATTCGTTGAACACACAGCCTGTGTCCTCCTACACAAGAGCTGTGCTAATCATCTCCACATCATTCCAGTTTTAGTATACATGTGCCAAAGAGATTGTGAGAATCCCTTCTTTCATATCAGATAGAGGGATCTGTGTGCTCAGACATAGAGACCCCAGAATAGGACATCATTTCAGCTCATGCTGTAGGAAAGCCTATAGAGGGACACATCCTAAAATAAAAGCGTGGTTGAACATGAAGACACGCACATAGTGCTGTGACAGGGCAGTAACAGGAACAAGGAAATGTGCCTACCTGGTCAGAAGACAGCTGAGCCTGATCTGGGAAAACAAATAGGAATTTTCCAGGTGAAAGTAGGGGGAAATGTACCAAAGACAGAGATGATTACAGATGGCGCAAACAAGCACACTAGAAAAGGATGTTTCCTGGAATTTGTTTATTTTATACACACATACACACATGTGTGTACACACGCATATATACCTACACACACACACACACACACACACACACATACACACATACATCCCAGCCCCACAAACATACTGTTTCTTAAAACTTTAAGACTTATTGAGAGGGGGTTGGGGGAAGGGGTTATTGGAGAAGATGGAGGAAGGGAAGGGACAGGGCAAATGACGTAATTGTATTTTAATTAAAATTTAAAATAACACACTTGGGACACAGAGGCAGGAGGATCTCTGTGAGTTCAAGACCAGCCTGATCTATAAGAGCTAGTTCCAAGACAGCCTCCAAAGCCACAGAGAAATCCTGTCTCAAATAAAATAAAATAAAATAACTAAATAAAAGACTTATGGTTCTCCCACATAAAGTCTTTGCCCCCTGTAGGCTAGTCTGTGTGTTAATGTCTCAGTTTAAATGTCAACTCTTGTTCAACAAAGAGAGCCACCAGAATTTAGTGTGGGGTGGGGTAGGATGCAGACACATTCTAAAGTGCAGCCACAAAAGCCAGACAGGCAATAATGCCTAGCCTTCATACACTCACCAGGCCACACCCAAGTCAAGGCCAATACTATTGCCTAGCCAACATACACTCAGCAGGCCACACCCAAGCTAAGGCAGATGCCATACATGAATCACAGATCTAACAAGCTGCAAGACTGTGCATTAACTCCTTCAACCCCTCCCCATTCCAACACAAAAATAACCTTAAAAGAGAACTGACCTATTTTCTGGAACTTACCCTTCCCCTGAGAGGTATTCTGTTAGTTACTTTTCAGTTGCTGTGATAAATACCATGACCAAGACAGCTTATAAAAGGAAGGGCTTATTTGGGGCTTATAGTTCCAGAGGGTCAGGAATCCATGACCATCATGGCGGGGAGCATGGGCACAGGCAGACAGGCAGGCAAGGTGCTGGCACAGAATCTGATAGCTCATATTCAGGTCCACAAACAGGAAACTGAGAGCATACTCGGAGTCTTTTGAAACCTCAAAGCCCACCCCAGTGTTACACCTCCACCAGAACACCACACCTCCTAATCCTTCCCGAACAGCCACCAACTGAGGACTGAGTATTCAAATGTCCAAGGTGTATGGGGACATATCCAAACCACTACAAGTATGGAACTCCAGCTGGTCACCGCACAGAACAGCTAGAAGGTGAAGCTTAAGCACTTGTTTGCATGTGTGCTTCTGAGAGGCTAAGAGCTGTGAGGCTAAGGCTAACAGACTGCCTGGTAGGCAGACAGATAGGGAGAGGGGCTGTGACTGGGTAATAAAGATACTGAACTTGCAAGATGGCCGGTGTCTTCCTCATCCTTCTGACCCTAGACAAAAGCCTGGCCACTTAGAACAAAGGCCTAGTGGGCTTTTATTTCTCCCAGTACAGCCTCCCTGATGATGGACTGGCCAGAGGAGTCCAAGACCAACTGTCTTTGTTGAAACTGAGCAACCTTAACTAAGGATTGTAGGGTTGTTGGGGGTGGCTGGGTGTGCATGTTTCCTTGCCCCTAATAGAAGCCTCTCTACACCGAATGATTCTGCCTACTCCTGTGGTCAGTGCTTGAGATTTTTCCCTGCTGCTACCTGTTGCACCTGAGAATTTTCCCACCTTTTAGTCCTTTAACTTGCAGAAATGAGCTTGACCAGAAATGAGCTGGGCTCTTCCTTTCTCTAGGGAAAGTTTGTTTACAGAGGTCACTAGCTACCCCACCACCTAGAGGCACCTGTGTTCAATGGAGATTCCCTAGCCCAGTTAGCTCAGGACAAGGAGCATCACTATGCAAAAGAACCGGAACAAAAACAGTCCCAACTTGGGAGACTCCCCTTCAAGACTGGCAGCCACTGCTCTTGTTTACTCACAGCTGCCCCCTGTGTGAGCATCAGCAAATGCAGTAAAGGGGAAACTTGAAAACACCTGGAACTTCAGGAGTCAAGTCAAGTGGGTTAAGTCACCAAGAAGCAGACAGTTCTAGGGGTAAGAGTCACAAAAAAATAAATAAATAAATAAATAAATAAACAAATGACCCAAACAAAGTCACTCATGGCTTTTAAGAGTAGCAGGCCTAGTTGACTCCCTAAATAAGCCCTAGGACATTCTATCCCCTTATGTAAGTAAAAATAAACCACAGAAGGACTGGAATGATAGCTGGGTGGGTAAAGTGCTTGTCCTGCAAGTAGGAGGTAAAGTGCTTGTCCTGCAAGAAAGCATGATGTGGGTAACCGCGGTGTTAGAGAGGCAAAGACAGGCAGATCCCTGGGACTGTCCAGGCAGCCAGTCTGGCCTACATAGTGCATTCCAGGACAAAGACAGCACTTGTCTCCAGAAACAAGGTGGATGGTACTTGACGGATGACCTCTGATGGCTACACATATGCAGACACATGTACACACGGAACTGTAGAGAGGAAAAGGGAGGTAGAGATGAGGAGAGGGAGAAAGAGTAGGGAAAAGAGAGGTAAGGAGGAGAAGAGGGAGAGGGAGCTGGGACCTAAATCACAGAACTGGAAGCAGGGCATACAGTGTGTTTTCTTTTTTCTACCCATCACCCTGACAGTATCACTTCATTTATTTCATAAATTCTGGTTACATGCCAGGCACAGTATGTATTGAAAACACAGAAGTAAGCACCCAGGCAAGACTTCCCTCCTCCCAGAACACAATAGCCAGAGACTCAGAAATCCCACAGGCAGATGTGCCTGTTCATAGAAATCACCATAAGTAAACAAAATTGAATAATCAGAGGATAGGGAGGGAACAGGAGGAAAGGGACCAACTTTACCCTGGCCAGACACAAGGTGATGTTTGGGGTGAACAGGTGGCACTAGGGCAGAGAACAGCTAATAGGAAGCCAATCCTACAAAGGTGTGTGTTATAATAAATCTTTCAGCCAAAAGCCACCAAGCCCCACTGCCACGTGTGTGCTTTACGCCAGCCGCTCACCTGAGTTAGGGCCCAAATGAATACACAGAAACTTGTATTATGTTCAAATGCTGCTTGGCCAATGACTAGGATTTCTCATCTGTTAGCTCAATCTTAATTATCATAAATCTATATATTTTATAAGACTTATCTTATAGAGGATGCCTTTCGCTGGCGCCCTCTCTTATCAGTGGCTCACATTCCACCACTGGAGGAGGCGAAGGGGAAAGGGACACTTCCTGTTTCTCCTTGCTTAAATATGAGTCTCCTTGCTGTGTCACTTCCTGACTGGATCACCACTTCTCTACTACATTTCCCAGAATCCTCTTTGACTCCTAGTCCCATCTAACTTGCTGTCTCATTGGCCAAACAAGTACTTTATTCAATAATCAATAAGATGAACATACAGAGTACATTTCCCATCAGGTGTGAGAAACCAAGATGCCATATGGAAGTACCACAGGGAAGTAGATATAAGCTGGAAGCTTGGGGAGGCCGTTGGAAGGTCCATGGAGCTAGAATATAGCCATGAAGGAGAAGAGTAGAGAATAGAATCTAGCTGGAGAGTTGGGCAAGTGGCAGAAGACAATGAAGGGATTTTACTTTAAAACAACAGTGGCAGAAAACATAGCTGAGTGGGTAGTGCAGTTGCCTATCATGCGTGAAGCCCTGGGTTTGATCCCCTGCAGCCACATAAACCAAGACTGCCCCTGTAATCCTAGTACCAGGAAAGTGGAGGCAGGAGGATCAGAGGCTAAAAGTTATCCTTGACCACACAGCACCTTTAAGGCCCTCTCTCAAACTGCAGCAAAGAAGAAAAGTGCGTCTGAGCTGCCTTTGTGACTGTGACCATAAACCATGCAGGCTGTAGACAATTAATTATAAGGTACAAAGGACAACCCCAGAAGAGTCACTGTAGATGCTCAGAATGCCCAATGCATAGATGAAAGCAACTGAGCACCCATGTGGTTCATGCTACATAATGAAAGTCACATGACTAAGAAGTGACCAGACAAGATCCACTCAGGTGTCTAACCAAAGCATACATGCTGTCTGCAAGCTCCATACTTCTCTGCCTTGAAAGGGATCTGAGGGCCATTCTAGGGGCATGAGAATGCAGACACATGGATTCCCGGGCCCTCAAATCTGTGGACAGTGACTCAAGCAAGGATAAAAGGACATGCTGAAGGCTGAGTCCCACCAGCCCACAGGGCAGAGATGCTCAGTAGATTGCCCTTGTAAATGTGGAGTATCTGCATTAGACCCATCTTAAAAGCCAGAAGATGTTGTGCTGAGGGTTTGCACTGTGTCAGATATGCTTCCAAGTGCTTTCCACGTTGAATTCTTCACCAACCGCATTATGAGGGCATTTCCCATGGTAGAGGAAAAGGCAGATGGAGATGGAGATCTCTGTTTGCTTGTCTCCCAGCAAGACGGGGATACCCTGAGCCTTTTCCACATTTAAATGACTCAATAAACCCCACTGTAACATGCGGCACAGTAGGTATTCAAGTGTGGCCAATGATGCTGTGTTTTTCAAAATCACTCACTCCACACTCTTTCCCCTTTGTTTTCATCTTCTGGTACCCCACATCACCACACCACTGGGTAACCACACGGATACACCACCTAGCTCTCCCAGTGATTCTATGGAGTTTTTCTCACTTCCTCCATTTTGTAAGTGAGAAGCTCAAGTTTCACCTTCTGAGCGAAGGTTTTACCTCAGGCCTCCCAAAGGTGACACTGTTATCCTGAGGTCTGAGGAAACCTTGGGAATGGAACCATGAATCTAGGGTAAAACTAGAGGGTGGTATCAGTAACAGCCATGTCCTGACTGCTCTGCACAAGTCAAAGGTGGCACTGTCTACTTTTTTTTGTAATGAATTAAAATAAATGAAGAAGAATGATTGCCCAATCGTGGCCTGGCTCATGCGTCCTGGGCCATGTGTC
Source organism: Cricetulus griseus (assembly GCF_003668045.3). NCBI lineage: Eukaryota > Metazoa > Chordata > Mammalia > Rodentia > Cricetidae > Cricetulus > Cricetulus griseus. The sequence goes on along the minus strand of NC_048600.1, from coordinate 38,415,754 downwards.
AGCACTGGCATGGATTTGATGCAGGGGAAGAGTTAAGGCTTGAATTATTATCAGAATTAGGGTGCTTTATTGGTTCACATCACCCAATCTTCCCAGCCATTATGGCTTCACCAAAACATTAAACTACTTTAAACTTTCATTTTCCTCTTAAAACTAAATTAGTTCGGAGGAAATTGTGTTTTCTGAGCTCCAGTTCCAGCCTCGGGCAGAGGGAGTTACAGTACAGAGCACAAATAAACAACAATCATGGCCTAATTACTAAATAGCAGGAGTAGTGCTGTCAAGTGCCGGGGTCCTGGAGGGTGGCAGGCTCAAGTGGACCTCCTCTGGAAGCCTGGAGGTATGGACACAGCAATCTTCTGCTCCTTTGGCCTTGAAGGCCAAAGACAAAGGAATGTCTAAGGCATACCAAGTCCCTGCCCCCTGGGCACTAACCTGTGATAACCTGTGCTCCTCCTCCTCCACCCACACATTGAGTCCCCTGTTGGGGTAAGACAGAATCTGAGCCAGTTGCCAGACCTCAGTCATGTGACTACAACTGAGCCATTCACTAAAGCTAAGACTAGTGGATTAAAATCTATTTGCTGAGGATCTGTTGTATGTCAGGAAATGTACTATACTTCTTGTTTTAAATGGTTATTCTTTCTATTGTCCACCTGCTTTGAAGAAATATTCCTTTTGTGCCAAGCATATAACAAATTCTTTTGGCCGTGTGATTAACGATGAGCCTATAATAGACCTTCAAACAGCAGAGTGATTGAGGCTAAACCAATCACAGGTCCTTAGTTATTGTAGGACATTGGTCATTTGATTAGAGCTACATCAACCATAGGACCTCAAATAGCCCAAAAGTAAAGCTGAGCCCAGCATAGAACATCAGTCATATGACTGAAGCTAAGCCTCGTGTAAGACCTCACACTCTGGGATGGGATTGGTTCAAGGGTAGCAGTAGATGGAAGCCAAGCCAACCATAATTCTTCTCCAGGATTTTTCTGTCCAGAGCTGTAAATAAGGTTCCATCCTCCCAGATCTAGAACAATACAGCTTTCAACTATTGATAGCCATGGAGGTGAAAGCCATCCCCACAAAGACAAGAGATGGAGGATGGGGGTGGCAGTCCTGGTAGAGAAAGCTGAGAGATGGAAGGAGACAAAGAATGCTGTCAATGGAAAGACTTCTATCCTATCTAGAGTTGCATTGCCCACGCATAACCCACCGCAGATTTCACCTCCCATGAGTTTAGTCCAGATGGATTCCTGTCATAAGCAGTAGGGGCTGAATGAAAGCCTCATCTGTGTACCTAACATTCATTGAGGAAGCAGTGCAGACAGTCACCTACATGTTCATTTCATTGAATTCCTAAATCCACAGAAATATGAAGGTGGTACCAAGGCACACCCATTTCATATTTGAGGAAACTGAGGCACAGATATTAGAGTAATTTCTCCAAGGTTGTATACCTTACAGCTATAAAATAAAGGCAGTTCTCTTTTAGGAATGTTTATGCTTCCTTATAAAGAATAATATAGGTACTGTTATCCCTCTTCACAGATGGGGGATGATGCAGAGTTTAAGAGATGGGGACCCAGCTTCGAGGCCACCTTCTTCATCTTTCCCTTCCTTACTTCCAGACAAAATCTGCCCATTTGGATGGTCCCAGCCACTGCACAGTGCACAAGCCCTGAGCTGATCCCTTTGTATTTCTACAAATGGAAATATCTCTACTGTGTTTTCTTTTTCCACTGTATCTAAAGAGGATCCACGCTGCCTAGTGTTATTCTCACCGGTAGTGCTCCAGCCCACAGATGCCATGGGCTGAAACTTCCTGTTATACAACTGTTCTGAACTTCCAGGGCTGATTGCCCCTGGCAGAAGCAGCCCCAGACAGGCCAGAACGTTTGATGCTGAGAGAGCGTGTCAAGGCTGCCTGGGCATTTGCTAGTCCCTTTTAATTTCAAGAGCAAGAGAGTCTAGATGTGCAGAAACCAGGGGAAGGCAAGAAGACAAGGAGAGAGAAGGGCAAGGTGAGGTAAAGTGGGGGTTCTGTCAAGCAGCAGTCAAGAGCAAAACCAATATCATCATTGTTCATTCCCCTGCTGGGCTCCTGATAAGACAAGGCATTTGAGATTGCTCCTGAAAATGGGGAGTTGGCCAGGGTGACCTTGGATGCAAGGACTCTTCTCTCACAAAGCAACCAAAACTCTTCCAGGTCCTGCAGTGGATGTGACTGAGAAGAGTCCCTGTGTCCCCATGAAAGCCTTGTCTTGTGGCTGGGCTATGCAAACAAGCTACCTATTTTGGCATACTTTTGAGTAGCATTTGGGGGGATGGAAAGGATGGCTTCAATAACAGTGTGGGATGCTAGCATGACTTGAGTGTAGGGTTCACATGTGAGGTTCTTTGCAGCAAATATGAGCAGCCCCTGGTAGCCTTATGGGAGGGCCAGCCCTCCACCAACGTCCCACCCTCTGGTTTCCATAAAACCATCATCTGAAACAGATTTCTCTCTGCTAGAGGCTGAAGGTGGAAGAGGGACTATTACTAGGGTGTACATTCATTTCCTATCATGGATACAACAAATTACTGTAAACCTAGAGGCTTACAAAAATACATATTTATTAATTTACAGTCCTGGAGTCTGCAATTGGCCTCACTGGACCAAAATTGAAATGACGACAGGATTGTGGTCTTATCTGAAGGCTCAAGGGAAGAATTCATTTCATTGTTCCCTTCAGCTTCTAGTGGTCACCAACAGTCTTTGGCTCATAGCCCCTTCCTTCAAGCCAAGTTATTCTCATCCTGGCAGGCCTCTATTCTGCTCTTTCTCTTCTCCCTTCTCTACTCTGGAAAAGCTGGGTGATTACAATACATTACTTCAACCCTCCAGGATGACCTCCCCACTGCAGTGTCAGTAATTAGCAATCCCTATTCCGCCCACTGACTTTATTCCCCTCTGTGAGATAACCTAACATAGCCACAGGTTCCTATAATCAGGACATAGATGTCCATGGGGATCATAATTATATTGCATATTATAGAAGCTTTGGCAAAATTCTCATTCTGTGTGTTTGCTTTATCGTTACTGTTGATTTGAGATAGCATCTCAATAGGCATCCCAGGCTAGCCTCCAACTTGTGACCCTCTTGCCTCCAAAAAGATTAAAGGCATACACCACCAAACCCAGTTCATGAAACCCTTGACCTGCTTTTCCCGAGGTCAGTGAGAAAACTTGACAAAGTGACTCAGGAACTTGTCTCTCATTCCCCCCGAAAAAGCATCAATAGTGGAGATGTCTGCTGAAGCACCACTGGTGCAGCAGAGCTACGGAAACAATTAGAGCAGTAATGACACTGACACGTGTGTGTGTGTGTGTGTGTGTGTGTGTGTGTGTGTGTGTGTGTGTGTGTTGAGCCTGGGTTGGTCTCAAGCTCTCCATCTTCCTGCCTCAGCCCCCTGAGATGAGAGTAGACATGTGCACGATGGAGTTTCAGAATGAATGCTAGGGAATCTCCAATACAGCCCCTCACTTGTAAGCCAACAATGAGACCTTCTCCCACACACATACAATCACCACGGTCTCTTCTAAGGAATGGCACATGCTGGCTTGCACACAAGATGCCTTCATGTGCTAATGTGTGATCGTGGTGTTGACTCGGGTCCTAGACCACCAAAATGTTGGTTCAAAGAAGACTTTGCTGTCACATCAGCACTGGCACGCTGGGTTGTATGCAGTGTGGTATGCCTTCAACAGCAGGGCTGTGCAGCGGTACCACAGGCAAATTAGCACAGACTCATTTTATGTCCTCAAGAGTGTCTTCCTTGGTGGGATTTGAGCTCTCTGGCCATGATTAGCTGCACCACCAGCCAGGACATTAGATAAGATCCTTGGACCAAGGCTGAGACACCAGTGCAGACATCCTGACATCTGGGGCTGTGGCTCAAGGGTCCTCTGATGCAGCCTAAATTCTGGACATGTGAGTTTTAAAGGCTACAAACTGCAGAAGTTGACCTTATTTCTTCAACTGGTTGAATGTCAGTGACGTCACTGGGGAAGGCACCTTTCTGGTTCTTTCCATGTCTTGCCTCTTTCTGCCTCTCCTGCATTCACCCCCTACCCCCTCCTCTCTCTTCCTTTTTTTCTTTATCTCTGTTTCTCTACTGGTCTCCTGTGTCTTTTTGTCTCCTGTCTCTGTCCCTCTGTCCCTGACTGTCTCTAGATCTGCCTCCCTGTCTCTTTCTCCTGTCTCACCCTCTCAGTGTTTTCATACACAACACATTTCCTTCTCTGTGTGTTTTGTGTTTATGTGTGTGTGAGAGAGAGCTTGTGATGTATGTATGTTTGTATGTATGTGTTTATGTTTGTGCATGTTTGTGTGTGTATGATCATGTGTGGATATGGCGTGTGTAAGTTGTTTGTGTATGCACTCTGTCTGTTCATGTGTGTGTGCCTGTGTTTTTGTTTGCGTGTGTTTGTGCATATGTGTTGTGTGTATTATGTGTGCTGTGTGTGTACATGCATGTGTGTGGTTTGTTTCTGTGCCCTGGCATCTACTTTTCTTTTTCACCCTCTCTGTGCCCTTTAACTGTCCTTGAAGCTCTGACTTGGAATCTTATTTTCCCCTTTGTTTGTTTCCTCCCTTAACTCTTCTCCTTCTCTGTCACTTCACCCTGTATTTCTCTTTGATGCTCCTCTCATTTCTCTGCAGTATGACAAAGAGAGGGAAGGAAAGCAGGAAAGACAGAAGCAGAGGAGGGGATAAGCTCCACTCTTCCTTCCCTTACCCCCGCAGTCAGTCTTGGCCCCGAGCTCACATGCCAGGCTCTGCCCATACCCCATAAGGAGAACTTCAGCATTCCAGTCAACCAGTACAGAAGAAATCACAGCCTCCCTTTGCTTGTCCAAAGTGCAAGTTCATTGGGTAGGAGCAGCCAAGGCTGTTAAACAGACTGCAGTTCTTCAGGGGACAGTCTGCTTTTTCTCCAGAAAAAGAGGAGAAAGAACTTCTCAGTGTCCCCGTAAGAGTGCTGTGTCCCCATTCACAGTCAGCACTTTTACTGTTAACTTTCTCCATAAGGAAACTCTGTCATCCCAGAACTGAGATGCTGGCTTGGAGGGGGAAAGGGAAGAAAGAAATAATTATGTGCCCAGCTCTTGGCAGTTGCACATTTTTTCCTCCCGTTTTATGTTCCAAGTCATAATCCTACACATATAAAATTTAACCACCACTGCATTGTTAGCATTTTGCAGAGAGAAGTCTTCAGCTACAGCACCAACCAATTTACTTGAAAGAATTGCTGGAGCCTATTTGCAGCCAACAGGCCCAGGTTGGCTCGTATCACCCCCAGTGTACCAGGCGACAGGAACCCTAGCCTTTCCTCATTTCTTTCGTCTATGCGGCATGCAGGCTCTTTGATGAACACCCCACTCATGGCTTCTTTTCAGGGAAGGCATCAGGGTAGTGCCAGAAGAAGCAGGGTGAGAGACTCCATTCTGGAACCTTCCCAGGCTGGGGTCACATCAAGCTCTTTGTTTTCTCTACGGGTTACTTTGGGCAAGTCACTAAACCCATGTGAGGCCAGCTTCTGGTTTCTTCCATGGAAGATAGGACTGGCCACCTCATCTCACAAGCTGTTGAAAGGATGGTATGAAATGTTATATGAGGTGAGTCCAGTACATGCAGGAGACATGTCCTGACCAAAGCAATGAGTATCTGTTTTGCTCTTCATTTCAACTCAAAGGTTGGAGTTTGGCAAGTACTTGGTGCTTAGTAAATGGGTAAAAGAGCATAGGAATGAGTTATGGATGAACTGCCTCCCTACTTCTGGCCTAAGGTAACACTCCATAGAAAATTCCAAGCTATGAATTTGAAATATTCCTTCTTTCTCCTTGCTTCCTAGGTGTCAAAGGGCCTTTCCATTTTGAAATTTTAGGACTCTAAGAGCAGGACACTGTGAAGAGTCCATAGGAATTAAGACTCTTTGACAGCAAAACTCCATCTTAAGTTACCTTAAACACCAAACATTGAATGAATCAACTAGCTTGCCATGGCTGCATCCAAATGGTCCTGAGCCCATTATCACAGCTTCTTTCAAGTGCTGTCTCAATTGGTCTCAAGATGACTGTCTTCACAAGCTGAGGCCTGCAGTCCTAGACTCCAGTGGTTTCTGAATCTGACCCACTGGCTGCTCTGTAAATACGATTTTACTGGAGCACAACCACATCTACTCATTGGTCTGTAGTTGATGGCAACTTTTACAAAGCAAGAGCAGAGTTCAGAAGCTGCAATAGACATAGACAAAAGAAAGAAAGGAAGAAAGAACAAAAGAAAGGGAGAAAGAAAGAGAGAGAGAAAAAGAAAGAAGGAAGGAAGGAAAGAAGGAAAGAAAGAAAGAAAGAAAGAAAGAAAGAAAGAAAGAAAGAAAGAAAGAAAGAAAGAAAGAAAGCACCATGATAGTCACCATTGGGCCCATCACAAAAAAAAAAAAAAAAAAAAAAAAAGGCTTGCTGGGCCTTATCTACATAGAGCCTGCTTTTGTCATGTAACAGTGGTGGTTTGAATGAGAATAGGTCCCATACAGGCTCTTATATTTGAATTCATGTTCTGGGAAGGATTAGGAGGTATGGCCTTAGTAGAGGAGGTATGTCACTGGGTGAGGACTTCAAGGTTTCAAAAGTCCACTCCATTCCCAGCTAGCTCTCTCTGCCTCCTGTTTGTGAACAGATGTGAGCTCTCAGCTACTGCTCCAGCACCACACCTGCCTGTCTGCTGTCATGCTCCCCACCATGATGGTCATGGATTCACCCTCTGACACTTGAAGAAAACTTGCAATTAAATGCTTTCTCTAAGTTGCCTTGACCATGATGTCTCTCCACAACAATAGAAAAGAAGAGAAAACAAGGGGTAGAAAATCTCAGGGTCAGGAACATGGTTCTCCCTAAACCATTCCCTGGGGCCTAGGAAACCCTAATAAGCCCATCTTTACCATGTAGACACCCCTCAGCTGGAAGGTGAAGACAGGCAAAGCACCTTGATAGAAATTCCTCCCCACCAAGGTCGTGGAGAACAGGAGAGGTGGGTGATCCCTAGGAGAAACAAGAGCAGCTGCTAGAGGAAGAGGTAAGGGAAGTCAGGCAAACCAAGGGTTTGTTTTCACAGACAGGTGAACGGACTCAGGCATCATGTCCAGGGTCAGAGGCACCAAAGCCAGATTCCAGCTTGTTAACAGCAGTTAGTTTTCAAAGACTCTCTTAGATACAAGTTTTCAGTTAACACACAGATGCCTCTTTTCTGGAATAAGCACTCATGTGGATTCCTGTATCAGGAATTCCAAAGCTAGCCTGCCCTCACCACTGTTGATTCGGCAGAGAGCAGAGAACACTATTATCTTTCTGTTCAAGATACTGTCGTAGCAGAGACTCAACAACACAAAGCTCTTAAACCAGAGGCAGCGTTTGAAGCTGGAAATGACCCTTCAGACCCCACCCAGTATGCCTGCTCCCTACTCATCAGGCTGTGAAACTCTCCCAGTCCCAGACAGCATCCCATGAGCCCAGGGGACAAAGCCAATCAATCATAGAACTCTCCCTCACTGACTCCACCACACACACACACACACACACACACACACACACACACACACACACACACACACACACACTCTCTTCAATGTAGGAACCATGCATGCACTCACCATCAGCGATGGTTGTGCTAAGCTTCCTTATCTGCCCTGGCTATCCAGAGTCCAGAATCCTCATCAAGACACAAAGAAAAGCTTGCAGTGCCTCTCTCTGTTCTAAATGTGTGTCTCCTCATAATAGTACCTCATTGAAATAAGTAAAGAAACCAAATGCCTATCAACACATGAATGAATAAACTGAGTAATATGTATATACAATGGAGTATTGTTTCACCTTTAAAAGGAAATTCTGACATCTGCTGTAGCATAGAGGAAACTTAAGCTCTAAGTGAAATAAGCTGCACACAAAATGATAAATAGTATAATTCACTTAAATAAGATTCCCCATGCAGACAGAAAAATACATGCTATCAGTGTCTGGAAGCTGAGAAAATGGAGAGTTTATGTTTAATAGGCCTCGTGTTTCTAAGTGAAAGTTCTGGAATTGGATGGGTGATGCTGCTGGCTTCCCAATGACATCAGTATATGTAAAAAACACTACATTGTGCCCAGGTCTAAGGAAACATCACAGAAGAGAGAGACTGAAAGAATGGAGGAGCCAGAGGATGAGAGCCGTGCTACAAAAAGTTGTCTTCTGAACATGATGAAGCTGTCGCACACACACATTCACAGCAGCTGGGGTTCCGTGCATAAAACCTGTACAAGATTAACTGGGCAATGGTGTCACACACCTTTGATCCCAACGTTCAGGAGGCAGAAGCAGACAGATCTCTGAGTTCAAGGCCAGTCTGGTCTACAGAGCAAGTTCCAGCAGGAGAGCCAGAACGACTTAGAGCAACTCAATCTCAAAAACCAAAACAAACAAACAAACAAACAACAAAAAATGCTTGCACAAAATCAAGCTAGCCTAAGTCAGTATGGATGGGAAGAGCTCATGAGTCCCTAGCTGAGATGCCCCACTCCTACCCAAGGCGCTGTTCCAGCTACTGAAGGGGGAGAGTCACATTTCTTTGAAAGTGTGGCCACTGGTAAGTTGTCTATTCCCCAGTTGTTGGCCCCATAATCATGCACAGATGGGCAACACTAATTGGACTCAGAGGGTTATTTTGAAAGGTAGGGAAGATAGGAAGTTGGTAGGGAGGCATGCTGTGAGGGCTGTGGAGAGCTGGAGGGAGGAAGGAGGTGGATATGGCCAATATATATATTACATGTATGTATCAATTTCCAAAAATAAATAGAATATAATTTTAAAATAAAAATTCGTGTTTTAAAAAATTCTTTAAGGTGCAAATGACTTTGTATCATCAGCTTGGTGTTCAAGTTCTTCATTGTTCCTGTCCATCTCTCTGGCTCTATCCCAGTCTTACCTCGGAAGGCTACTGCCTTCTTTTCCAGGTTCTAGGAGCACTTGGTTCTTTATCCTTGGGTCCTGATCTTACCCTGACATCCTGCAGATCTCACTGTGATTGATGGTTCATCTGCAGTACTGACTGGTTTCCACTGAAGTAGAATGTGTCTCACGTCCTAAGTTTCTCTTTAGCACTGTGCCATAGAGGCTCATCTCCACTCACCTTGTTCCAATATGTGGTCTGTCTTTCTCTTCTGCTACTTCAGTCTGACATTACAAAATCACACTGAGCCCAGCGCACACCATCCATAAGAAACATGTCATTGTGCCCAAACAGCCATTGTATTTGCCCCCAAGCATCAGTGGACATAGGCTCACCTAGGAGTTTGTTTTAAAATGTAGGTTCTTGAGCCACTGAGTTGGCTCACTGAAAAAGGCACTTACACCAACCTGACAATATGAATTTGATCCATTGATATCACATGTTGTAAGGAAAACATTGACTCCTGAAAGTTGTCCTCTGGCTTACACAGGCAGATAAATAAATAAATGTAGCCGGGTGTTGGTGGCACACGCCTTTAATCCCAGCACTCGGGAGGCAGAGGCAGGTGGATCTCTGTGAGTTCGAGACCAGCCTGGTCTACAAGAGCTAGTTCCAGGACAGCCTCCAAAGCCACAGAGAAACCCTGTCTCGAAAAACAAAACAAACAAACAAAAAAAATGTAAAAAGAAAAAATTACTTATAAAATGTAAGTTCTAGACCCACTTAGAAATTCAGATTATTTGTCCAATATATCCCAGAAGTACCATTCTTGATTTTACCAAGTCAAGACAAATTGTAAACCCTAGTCTATGAAAACATCAGCCTGGGGTTGAAGGAAACAAGCCATTGGCTTTAAAAAGAGTGCTCCAATGTGTACCCAGGTATAATGTTTCTTTAGATTGCACAGCATCTTTTATTTCACATCCAATCTACCTTGTACTTAGTCCCAAGCAATTACTGTTAAATATTGTCATTGTGTAGCTTGTTTTCCTATAAATAGCATAATTATGAAATTTTCACAGATGTTGCCACTTTCTACTTAATTGTCTACACCTGGGCTATTTTAACCACTGAAGTTATAAACAGGGAACAGGCTCCAGCACTCTCAATAGCAGCCACAGAGTGAGAACTACCTGAGCCACTGGCAAGCTGCACAGAGGGTACCACCATCTACTCATTGAACTAATGTCTGCTGAGACTTCGCATATATCATTACCACATCATGCAAATGTGACCTAGGACTCCAGCAGAGGAAAAGGTGGAATAATTTGCCAGTCAGGGCAACAATGTCAATGATCTTAAAGTCTGGTGCAATAGTAGTTGACAGAGGACATGTTCAGTGAATGGCATGACAGGGAAATTTCCTATACTCTGCTAATTACCCATGGTCTTCTTATGACTTCCCGTTGTCTACCTGCTCCACATCCTTAACTGAGCAGCCTCAACTCTTCCTCTTGGCCTTCCCTGAGCCAGCATGATCAAAAAGAGAAAGTATGCTGGTTCACCAGCTCTAGGCCATGTGTTATCCATGGGGATGAGAAGAGGAGGCTGGGTTGGTTGTAAACCAACCATAAAGATTGAGAACCAGTTAGAGGTAGTCCCTTAAAGTGGCTGATATTGAATATAACCTGGAAAAGGTCTAGATCAACACGGAGACAAACCTCTGGGCATGTTTATGACAGTTTTTAGACTAGGTTAACTGAAGTAGGACCCACCTTGAATGTCTACAATGCCATTCCATCAACTGGGGTCCTGGATTGAATAAAGAACAGAAAGTAAATTGAGCAATAATACTCATTGTTCTCTGTGTCATGACTGTGGATGCCATGTGACCAGCTGCCTCAAGTTGCTGTTGCCATGTCTTCCCCATCATAATGGATGATACTCTCAAACTGTGAGCCCAAATAAACCCTTCCTTCTTTGAGCTGCTTTTGGCAGGTATTTTGTTGCAGCAGCAAGACAAGTAACAAAGCTCCAAAGAAAAGCAAGTGGTGTCATCGGAAGATGGGTGCAAATGATGCAGAAACCCATGAGTGTTCGCTCCAGAGATTGGCTATCCTTCTAACCTCAGCTATGTAACACCTCTGCTCTAGGGGGTTATGAATTGATATTATCATGCCCATCCCCATTCTTAGCCCTGGCCCACCAGCTTCCTGGGACTACAAAGCTATCCCTGATATATTCCCACATCTGGCATGACAGGATGAGGAATTGAACACTGGCTACAGATGACAGAAGAGGCAGAGAGTCTCTGCTTGTTCCCATAACAGATGGGCACCTGTCAGAGAAGCCCTCAGGAAAAAAATGTGGTCTCTCAAGGTCTCCTGCCTGTAGACTTTAAATTTTTCCATTGCACCCCAGCATGGCTATTAATTAATATTATTATTATCTTTCATTGAGATGGATGGGAATACTAATTGCTCCTCTCATTCACTTCTCTCCATAGTCATACTTATCTTTAGACAAATAACAACATAAAGACAAATGATTGATGCTCAGCATTTAGCATTCATTTATAAGTGAGTTGTCTGTGTTGATCTTCCTGCCATTGACCTGGGCTCTTTGCCTTTCTCTTCTTTTGTACCCTACCACCTCCCCTCTTCCCCATTCCTTCCCTTAAGTGGCATATCATTAGCTCCTAGGTTGGGAGCAGAGAAAAAGAGAAGCCTCCTTGAAATAAAGCATGTCTGGTGGAAGAACAGTAGCTTATTCCCCATGAAATCAAATACACACCAAAACCCAAGGCCCATTTCTTCCCTTCCTTAATTGTATGACCTTGAGATACTATCAGTTGCCCAAAGCTGCCTCCATTTTGGATGTCTTAGTTACTTTTCTATTGCTGTCATTAGACACCATGGCCATGGAAACATGGAAGAAAGAGTTTATTGGGAGCCTACAGTTACAGAGGGTGAGTCCATCACCATCATGATGGAGAACTTGGCAGTAAGCAGGCAGGCAGGCATGGCTGGGAGCTCACATCCTGATCTATAAGCAGGAGTCAGAGGGAGCTAACTGGGAATGAGAGCTCTCTCAAATCCCAACCCCAGTAGCACACCTCCTCCAACAAGGGCATATCTCCTAATCTTCCCCAAACAGTTCCACCAAGTTCCAAACAGTTCCATTCAAACATATGAGCCCGTGTGGGCCATTCTCATTCAAACCATCACATTGGGTAAATTCACAATCCACCCAAATATGAACTAATAAAAAGAATTCTATAATAATGGCTCAGTCACCAATGCTTGAATATGATCAAAATGTAGAGGAAGGCAGGGGACTTTCGGAGGTTTACAGAAGAAGAAAGAGAAGACTTTAGACATGTCCTGACTGGGGTTTCATGACAGATGCTACAAGATGTGCTTTCTCTCTCTCTCTCTCTCTCTCTCTCTCTCTCTCTCTCTCTCTCTCTCTCTCTCTCTCTCTCTTTCTCTCCCTGCAGGAGGTTATCCAGTTGGTCCTGAGCTTGAAGCACGAGCAAACCTGTTCCTCAGAGAAGTTGTTTGTTGACTGAGTCCTGGCAGTTTAGAGTCAGATGATGCAGTCTTTCGTGGTCTGATCATTGTCCATGTAAATGTTTGGTCTCCTAGGCTCTTCTCCAATAAATTGATGGTGAAAATTATGCCTAGCAGTAGATATGGAGAAAGCAACAAGAGATGATCTATAAATTGCTCAGTTTCACACCTGGCATTTAGCAAGTGACTTTTCAGTCCCTCTTCTGATGATGGAACAACATGATGAGGAGAAAAGAAAAGTCTCTAAATTTGCATGGCTCCTCTTAGTGTTAGAAAACATCCCATAAAGTACCAAGCAACAAATCAATGCCATGCCAAGACAAACACTAGAGGAGTAATTAGGGTTGTAAGAGTGTATTCTACTAGGGAGTGAGAGGTTGTCACTTAGCTATAGAAAGGTGATCAGAAAGGACCTTCCTGGGAAGATGATATCAGACATGGAGGCAACCTTAGCCACACTGAGGCCTCAGGAGAAAGCCATCAAATGGCAAAAAGAGTACATAATCCTTAAGCATGACATTTCAAAAGCATGATGAAGACTGGGATGTTTGCAATGGAGCAACTGCTGAGGAACAGTGAGGACAGAACCTCAGAGGGCCAGACATGTGCAGGCAGGCTGCTGAACATGCTCTGTGGCTTTTACTTTAAAAGCAAAGGTAAGTAAAGCATTGGTGGTTGAAATGGTGCTTTCTTGTTTTCTTTGAGGAGACATGAATAGATTTCTATCCACCCCAAAAAAGGCAACAGCAACAGACCAAAGGAACCATTCCAGCTCAGTGGATGAGTGACTTTATAGGACTTCTCTGTGGCTGTGATGGTGCTCTCTCAAATCCAAAGGTGTTTACCATGACCCAAAATCAACTTGGAGAGGAAATGGTTTATTTCATCTTACCATTTCCAACTCATCATTGAGAGAAGCTAAGGCAGGAACTCCGTGCTGGAATCTGGAGATAGAACCTGAAACAGAGGCCAGGAAGGGATGCTGCTCACAAGTTTGCTCTGGCTGGCTCATCTATCTGCCTTTCTTATACAACCCATAATAAGCTAATACAGTCCAAAATAAGCTAATACAGTCCATAGTAAGCTAAGCCTTCACACACCACCAACAACAAAATACACCACAGGCTAGTCTGAAGAAGTCAGTGCCTCAGATGAGGCTCATTCCACCCAGGTGACTCTAGTTGATACAGGTTGGCCAAAACTAAACAGCACAGCTTACTAACAGTGACATGAGTTGGTTATGGGGACATGAGTGATCTCAGAACAGCTTATATCACAAAAAAGTCCCATACCAACATGAATGACAACCTCCCCAAAGCTGCAAAGATGGGGTGCCCTCACCACCACCAGGTGCATCTGGTGCATGATTCCATGCCCCTGGGGGCTGCTCTCAGGTGAGAATCGTTTGACCCTTCCAAGCCCCTCCTCCTATGAGGGAACATCGACAGGTTCAGTCTTAGGGGGCCCTGTGAGATTAATTCCAGTTGCCGATGGCAAGATGACAATGGCCAATGTCATGTTCAGAGAACAATGCCCATAGCAGATTCAGCAGTAACATGAACCCAGTCTGCATTTTTAGTGCATGCTCCAGAGCTGCAAAACTGCTATGGTGGTGCAACTGTGGCCTGGGCTGGTAGCATCAGACATGGAGGGGCATAATCTGGTACACATGGTGGAGGCTGAAGCAACAGAACTTGCCAATGGGCAGGACTTGAGGCAAGACAAAGGAAAGTGAGGGAGCAAAGATGGGCTCTGGGTTTGGTGGGTAGAGGAAGGGTGACAATTTCATCTGAACGGCTGTGTTCACCAATTGTGGGAGAATTCGGGAATGAAAGAGGCAAACAGGAAGACAAAAAAGGACTGTGGCTGGAGGGAAGGAGGGAGAATAATCTCACCCAGCCTCCAGCTTGTTTTAAAGATAGATGGGAAATAGCTACAGAGTCCAGAGTCCTGTGTACACGCTTCCCCCACTCTTCCATCCCCTCCCTTCTCACCCTGGAGCTGTGATTTTTCTCCCAGCTGCACAGTGCAGGCTGCTTGCTGCTGAGGGTGGAGAGAAGGCATCCATAGGCCCTTCATCACCCCTCTTTCTCTTCCACAGAGTAGGAGAGCAGGGTCTCCATGGCCAAATTTCCTAATTACCTTCACAGCAGCTCTCGGATCCCTGGTTGACACTCCTGAAAAAATGAAATGCATCTAGATGAGGAGCCCAAGCAGGGAGCTGGCCTGATATTGGTCAAAAATGACTAGGCTGCTGTCCGAGACTCTCAGAGAGGGCTGTTCAGGAACATTAGCTAGGTCTGCTGGCATTTTGCAGGCTGCAGCATGCAGAGAGATGGAATGAGCCAGGCAGGGGACGTGGTGGTCATCAGAAACAAACTCGGCTGGGGCTGTGGGCTGCAAGGGTGTCTTGGAAGTTGGGGGAAATAGACTCCAGCACGTCTAGATGTTCAGTCTGGTCCCTTTATACAAAAGCCCCCTTTAGGAGTGCAGTGAAAGAGCATGTAGCACTTCACTCTAATGATCCAATTGGCCTCCATGACCCGCCCCCCCATTTCTCACCTGTAAGATGGAGTTACCAATGCTTTCTTGATGGTTCTACTCAGGACTCACGGAAGTCTTGTGTGTCAGTGTCCCACAGGAGTGGAGAGATTGTTCAGTGGTTAAAACGTTTGCCACCCAAGCATCAGGACCAGAGAGTTCAGATCCCCAAAAACCCAAGTACATGTCGGATGGGCATGGCAGCCTGTGTGCAATTCCAGCTTCAGGAAGCAGAGACTGGAGGAGTTCCCATAGCAAGCTCGATACCAAAATTAGCCAAGTCCTCAAGCTCTGAGTTTGACTAAGAAACCCTGCCTCAATTAATAAGGTAGAAAAGTGATCAAGAATGACTTCCAACATCCACCTTGAGCCTCCATATATATGTGTACACATTTGCATGCACGCATACACATATGTGCACTGATACACATACAAAAAACATGGATACACACATACTACACATAAGCAAATGAAAACTAATAATTAAAAATATTAATATCTTATAAGGCCCCTAGGATGTGACAGATGTTCAGTAAACATGGCTCCTTCTATCCTCACTCACTTTTGTCTTTTTTTCATTGCTACTATTGTTTGTTTTACTCTTTATTTTTTTATTGGTGGTGGTGGTAGTTATGGTTTTGGTTATTTGTTGTTTGTTTGTTTGTTTGTTTCACTAGGGAATGGAACCCATGGCAGTAGTTTTGGCTTTTATTTTAAAATCAGAAGTCATGGGTGTGTTAAGGCAAGGTAGTGAGTGATGAGCAGCTTGCATTGTGCATGATACACAAGCCCCTGCTACTGCGATGTACCCTCGCCTCCATCCTTCACTTCTGATGGGATCATTCTTGGGAGGCCACCATGTCCTCACACCAACTCAATACCCCAGATCTGTCCTGGATTCTTGCAACCAAAAATGAGTTCCCTGCTCCATCTGCCAACCTCACCACACATGCCTGACCTCCCAGTGCCTCCCAGTTCTTGGAAGTGACTGATGGGTGACTATCATGATCCTGCTTCGCCAATATAGTGCTTGTTAGATGTTTGCTGTGCTCCACACAACAAACTTTCCCACCTCATCGGCAAGTCTACCCACAAAGCAAGTCTTGTTAGTGTCCTCATTTACAAATAGGAAAACTAAGGCTCAGAAGAACTCCAGCACTCCCCGAGGAGGTCAGTGAATAGGTGGTAGAGCAGGACTGACGGAGCAGGGATTCACACTCCTAGTCTGTCTAACGGAGTATACCTAACCTAACCATCTCCTATCACAGGTTCTGCACTTCCTCCTGTCTTGTTTTCTCAGTCAAGGTTTATATAACACAGAAAATGAGAGACTTTCTTCTTTCTGCCATGCCCATTTTGAATGTAAAGAGAAAAAAATCAAGGTCTAATAGTAAAAAGCAACTTACCCAATACCAAGAAATGTAAATGACACAAACTTAGCTTTATGACTCCCACACAGAAGAGGAGGATCTACTTATGTTGCAAGAGAACTTGAAGTAACAACCTCCCCTCTCGTGCCTGTGTGTAGAAATCAGTAAATAACTGCTGGTGTCATTTCTGGGGCACATTCTAACTTCCATTTGAGATAGTCTCTCATCAGTTCAGAGCTTCCCCAAGTAAGCTAGACAGACCTGCTTATTTCTAGTTTCCTTTCTTGCTATCCAAGCGAGTACAAGCATGCACCACCATGCTTTGCTTTTCCTATGGGTTCTATGGATCAAACGCAGGTCATCATGCTCCCAAAGCAAGCACTTGACCAACAAGCCATCTCCTCAGCACTCACAGATTTGTTTCCAGTTCTGAAATTAGGCTTTCACCTTTAGGATTAGAGTAGGAGAATTAACAACTGCTTGTTATTGTCCTGACACTTGTGATGGGTTTTCTGAAGGGTGAAGTGGAAGCACCTTCCTTAGATCCATGCTGAAAACCCAGGAAGGAACAAGAGAGCTTTCTGAGCTATCAGTCAAAACTCCATATTGTTCTGTCATGAATGTTCTCGCCTAGCCAAGATCTCGAGATGTATTGGTCCTGAGTACCTCAGAAGAGGAAAATGCAAAATATTATGGCCATGGAAAGTACAGATGGCCTGTCCACTAGGGATTAGATAGAGCTGTCACCTGGGGTTCACAATGTGACCTTGAACAAACGACTTTAACCCCAAGAGGATGGGCATTCTCTTTTGAAAAAAATAGTGGCAAAAATAACATACATACAACGCAACAGAGCACACAAACACACACACACACACACACACACACACACACACACACACACACACACACTACCCTGTTACAAATATTTGAGGAACTGCTGAGTATAACGAATTTTACCAGGTTCCAAGTCAGTAAGATCTCAAGGCATGGTGCCTTAAAAGTCAGGACCTCCATGAGTGATAAAAGAGCATGGTGATGAAGAAATGGTAAGACATAGAAATGGCACATCAATGGTGAAAGGAATCAATCAGAAAGGCTAGCCTTGATTCTTAACTACCCCCAGAAGCCCAATGACAAGTGTCCACTATCAAAGCCATAAAAGGGCTTTATAAGGAAAGTAACCAGGCTAGAGCAGGCTACTCAATCAACTTTGGGCATCTCTCTCCACCCACAACATCCTGCCTGGCATTCCACAGTGGGGTTAGATTAACCACCACCCCTGCATCCAATCTGTTTCTTCTTTGATGGGTTACCTCCTCCCAATAGTCCCCTCCATCATTTTCTATCATTCCCAGGCTCCACCCACACCTAACCACCTTCTGTCTTCTAACCACCTCATAGCTCCCTGAAGATCCGGGTTTTCATCTTTCCCATTGGTTCATTTTCTCCTTATAAATTTAGCCCTGCCAGCCTCTCCCTAGAGCAGTCTCAGAGGCCCTCCAAGACAAAGATTAGAATGTTTTCAATATGGCCTAATAGTGCTTCAGGGAACTGCGTGGGGTGTCTTAACCCTCCCTCGCTCCTCAGTAATAAACAGCAGCTTCTCATTTTATCCTAGAGTACCAGAGACTGACTCCCTCTCCATCCCAGAGGGCAAGCATCTCCTCCAAACTGCTTCTTTCTCACTGAAGAGCCTTTTGTTTTCTCCAAGTCCACCTGTGTACACTCAGGTGTGGACGTGTCTGAGTGGGTTTACAATGCAATGCTAACCAGAGCACTCACTCACGTGTTGAAAATGCCCCAAACAGCAGTGAGCAGATACCTCCATTCTCCAGCCCTGCAGCTGGCTAAGGGACTTCGGTTTTCTATAGTAGGTTCTGTTTCAGTGTGAAGGTGGTTTCATTAGGGAGCCAGAGAAGAGGTAAGATGTTGGCCAGTATGAATTGTGGTGGAAATCAGAAGACAGAGCCCATGTAGTAATATTCAACAGAGAGTAAAGAGAGGTTACAGAGAAAAGCAGTCGGCATTGGCATATGAGGAGTAAATTGGAAAATGGGGAACAAAAGGAGCTACATGATTGGGTCATCGAAAATTTTAGGGGTAGCGGACAACAGCATCAGAGCCCACCGTACATATGTCTTCCTTTCTCTATCATTTCACATCAGTGACATTAGCTATGGCAAATTATTTACACCATAGTCGTGGGCAGACACTACAATCACAGCTTCGTAGAGTGCTTACTTGAAAACTGGCTGCTGCCTAGATGTTCATCAAAAGATGCATGATGGGGACTGGAGAGATGGCTCATCAGTCAAGAGCACTGGTCACTCTTTCAGAGGATCCAATTTCAATCCTCAATACCTACAACCATCTGTAACTCTAGTTCCAGGGGATCAGGTGCCCCCTTCTGATTTCCATAGGCACTGGTACACAGAGTCTGCACATGCAGGGAAAACATCCAGATACAGAAGATTGTTTTAAATTTTAAAGATGGTATAACATGACTTGAAAGCAAAAGGATGAAGATTTGGGGACTAAGTGGGGAAAACCAGCATGATGGGAGCAGAAGAGGTGAGGAAGGACAGCAAGGGAGATGAGTTAGAACAAAGTCCGATAATAGATAGATAGATAGATAGATAGATAGATAGATAGATAGATAGATAGATGCATGCAAATACCTCCCCAATGAAACCCACTACCCCACTACCCCACTACCCCACTACATATATATATACATATATATGTAATTTAAATTAGAAACAAGCTTGTTTTACATGTCAATCCCAGTCCCTCTGTCTCCCCTCCTCCCCAGCCCCCAACCAACTCCCTATCCCATCCCCTTTCTGCTTCAAAGGGAGGGTGAGGCCATCCATGGGGGAATCTTCAAAGTCTGCCATATCATTTGGGGCAGGGCCTACGCCCTCCCCCTTGTGTCTAGACTGAGAGAGTATCCCTCTATGTTGAATGGGCTCCCAAAGTCCATTCATATACTAGGGATAAATACTGATTCACTGGGCTGGAGAGATGGCTCAAAGGTTAAGAGCACTGACTGCTCTTCCAGAGGTCCTGAGTTCAATTGCCAGCAACCACATGGTGGCTCACAACCATCTGTTATGAGATCTGGTGCCCTCTTCTGGTGTGCAGATATACATAGAAGCAGAATGTTGTGTACATAATAAATAAATAAAATCTTTTAAAAAAATACTGATCCACTACCAGAGGCCCATAGACTTCCCAGACCTCCAAACTGACATCCTTGTTCAGGTACCCCACTACTTTTATGATAATGTTAAAATAATAATTTTAATGTGGCATAAAGAGATTAAGTTTTATTCAGCCATAAAAAAGAATGAAACTATACAACTTGTAGAAAATGTAAAGAAATGAAGATAATCTTACATGAAATAAGCCAAACTAAAAAAAAAACACAACTGACAAGAACCTGTTTTTCTCACAAGAACCTGTGTGTGAGAGAGACAGAGAAAAGAGAGAGAGAGAGAGAGAGAGAGAGAGAGAGAGGAAAGCAAAAGAGTGATAGTATAAAGGAAGAACAAAAGAGAATGATTAAGGCAAAGATAGAAAATAAATACCATATGTTGTCTCTTGTGCCCAGAATCTAAAATTTTTTAAACATACCTAACAAATAAGAATATAAGGACCACTGAGAACAGGAATGGAACTCATGAGAGAGGAGGGGGAACACGGGCGGGGGGAGGTAATGGGAGTGAAAGTACAAGATATCTGCGTGTTGCACCATCTAAAATATAAAAATAAACATTTTAACTATTTAAAACTGGAGAAACCTGGCTGTTTAGCATTTGCCATTGCATTCATGGAGGGGAAGACTGTCCCCAGCAAAGGAGCTATTGACAACTGATGGCTGCCAGGGGATATGGCTATTGGTAGGTTGCCCGTGACACAGTGCCCATACCTGTGTGCACATAGGGAAACTAATTGGACTTATGTTATTAATAACAATTTTAAAAGAGGGAATAGCACCACTGGGTGTGGTGGCACACACCTTTAGTCCCAGCACTTGGGAGGCAGAGGCAAGCGGATCTCTGTGTGTTCGAGGCCAGCCTAGTCTACAGAGCGAGTTCCAGGATAGGCTCCAAAACAATACAGAGAAACCCTGTCGCAGAAAAGAAAAAAAAAAGACATTTTAAAAAAGGGAATGGCATCAAGAGACAGAGTGTGGTGGCACTAGGAATAGTTGGGGGATGCAGTGGTGTGTGGACATGTACAAAATACGTTATCAAGCTGGGCATTGGTGACGCATGCCTTTAATCCCAGCATTTGGGAGGCAGAGACAGGCGGATCTCTGAGAGTTCGAGGCCAGCCTGGTCTCCAGAGCGAGTGCCAGGATAGGCTCCAAAGCTACACAGAGAAACCCTGTCTCAAAAAACCAAAAAAAAAAAAAAAAATATCAAATAAATGTATGACATTATCTAAAAATAATTAATAAAGCTTATTCTTCAAACACATGTTCAGCATAGTGTTGGGTCCCAGAAATAGGAAACAAGACATCATTGTAAGGGGACTGAAGGGCTCTTTTCCTACTGTCTGGGTCCAATTCACACTGGATCGGCTTGAAAGAGGCAGGGACAGGACACAGCTTAGGGGCAAAGAAAAACTGAGGGAAAAATCTTCTCTCCCTCTCTCTCTCTCTCTCTCTCTCTCTCTCTCTCTCTCTCTCTCTCTGTCTCTCATGTGCGTGTAGTGTGTGTGAGTGTGTATGATATGTCTTATAGTTTATTTCAGAACTTACCAAAATCAAGAAAAAAATCTACTATTTGTCATCTTTTCCAACTTACTTTTTAGAGTATTTATTTAAAAAAAAAAAGAATTCAGAGAGCCAAGTCATTTTGAAAGCACTCGTCTTCAATAATTGCCTTTTTTCCCCGTTCAGATGTTCAGAGGTGATGTCCACCACTACAAAGACACAGATGAAAAGAAAGTGGGGTATTTGCACATGAGCCCAGCCGCCTCATGAGCAGGGCGCTTATAACAAGAAGATGGCTGTCTTCGAGAAAAGCTAATCCGTCGTTTTCCTGTCCAACCTTTACAAATTGTGCCCGTGTGGCAGACTTTGAATCACTTTTTCTAACAGCCTCTGAAAACAAATGCAAAACCTTTCAAGTTCATTCAAAGTCATTACAACACTTTCCCGAACTGAATCAATTACCGTAACCTCTGTGGGTGTGTAAAATATGAAATTACCAGCACCCTTGCAGAGCTTCAGAATTGGTAAATTAGCAGAAATTGATTATGAGAGTTTGGGGAGCAGCCCCTGGTGGACTAAGTGTCTTGATGACAAACAGCAATGTATTGTTTGTGAGATTTAGTTTGATGGAATCATCTTGTCCGCTAATGACACTCTGCTTCAGTTGTTGCTGATGTCTCCCTCTAACAAATTGACACTGAGGCTGATGTTTCCATGCTGTGATGGACAGGAACAAGGCACTCCGACTGTTCTTGCAGAGCTAGTATCCATCTGTGTGTAGCACAATCAAGATGAGAGCTTGTGCTCCCCAGATGTGCTTACCATGGCTTCTCCTGGGCACTGTGGGCCACGCACTCAGAACAGAGGATTATTTAGGTTCCCTGTAAGGGGAAGGTTTTCACTGTTCTTGTCACGTCTTTCTCATAGCCTATTCTTGCCTCTCACTTATGTGGATCCAGTTTGTGTGTGTGTGTGTATTTGTGTGTGTGTGTGTGTGTGTGTGTGTGTGTGCGCGCGCGCACGTGCACACACGCGTATGTATGTATGTATGTATGTATGTATGTATGTATGTGTGTACACATAGTGTGTGCATACATGTGGAGGCATCGGGTATTTTCCTACGTCACTACCCACATTATTTTTGAGATGGGGTCCCTCACTGCACCTGGAGCTCACTGGTTTAATTAGACCGGCTGGCCAGCAAGCTCCGCCACCCCAGCAATCCCCCATGCATCCAGCAGATGCATGCCCACTGGGTGAGCCTTTGCATGCCTACTGGGTATGGAATCTGGTCCTTGTGCTTGTATGGCAGGCACTGTACTCACTGAGACATCTCTCCAGTCCCTATATTCACTATCTGAACCAAGTTTTTAGAGAGGGCAAGATGACTGCACCCTAAAAAATCACTATTCCCAATTTTCTCTCCTAGTCTGCATTCTTATTTTGATTTGTCTCAAAGCAAGAATATGTACTCAAAGTAGTCTTTGCTAGAAATGGAAACAAAAAAAAAAAATTGGTGGCAAAAACCTTCCAGCATTCCCCCAAGACCTATAGGATGTCTCTAGGGCTCCCCTACAGACCACAGATGGGTGGTGCCAGCCAGGGACACTTCACTGAAGCTAGAAAAGTCAGATCTCCTGTTGGGCCTTTGACATTTGGAAGATTGGGGATTTAGAATTTGTGTGTCACTGTAGCTAAGTCACAGTGCTCCACCACCAAGTGTCACAGAGTCTTTAGGTCATGTCCCTAGAGCAGACCTTGTCATCATCGGTTCTTTTTTAAGATTTATTTTTTATTATTTTAAATCATGTGTATGTATGTTTCTCCATGTGTGGATATGTGTGTGTGAGTACAGTGTCTTATGGAAGCCGGAGGTGATGGATGCCCTGGAGCTGGAGTTGCAAGGAGTTGTGAGCTACCTGCCATGGGTGCTGAGAACTGATCCTCTGCAAGTGCACTCAGTGATCTTAACTCTGAGCCATCTCTGCAGCCCAAGATTTTCCAGTTTTAATTCTGTGTTTGTTGGGTGAAAGGGTCAGAGTATGTGAAAGTGAGTATGGGTGCTTTCAGAGGCCACAAGAGGACATCAGATTCCCCAGCACTGGACTTGTAGACAGTTGTGAGCGCCCATTGTGGGTGCTGGGAACCAAACACAAGTCCTCTGCAAGAACGGTACACACTCTTAACTGCTGACACATCTCCATCCCATGTTGGCTGATTCTTGATTGTCCAATGCCTTCTGAATGATCCTTATCTTTCCTTAAACGTCTCACTTTTTATCTTAACTTCTTGCACTCCATTCCTGTGCTCACAAGCCGAATAACTTAAATACAATAAACCAGAGGCTGTCAAAGCAATCAAACTGCCCTGAATAATAGGATCAGTGTCCTCCACAGACCTCTGCTTTACACTTGCAGAGTGGAAAGAGTCTGGGATATGAATTCAACCCAGATTTGAATTTTGACTCAGCTACAGGAGAACTTATTAGAGTCAGCCTTGACTTCCTCACCTGCACAATGGAGATAAGACAAAAAGCCTTTCAGGGACATTTTGAAAAGTGCATGAGACAACAATCATAATCACAGTACAAGGATACAGAGATGGCTCATGAGTACAGTGCTTGCTGCACAAGTTTGAAGACCCAAATTCAGATCCCCAGTACCTGTGTAAACGCCAAGAATGTAATCCCAGAACTGAAACAGAAGGAAGCAGAAACAGAGGACCCCTGGAGCTCTCTGGCCAGCCAGGACAGGCAAACCGGTGAGCTTCAGGTTCAATTCGAGACCCTGTCTCAAAAATAAGACAGAGTAATAGAGAAGATGCCCAATGTTGCCCTCTGATACCTGTCCACATGTGTGTGTGCACAGGCACACACACACACACACACACACACACACACACACACACACACACACACACACACACACAAACAAACAAAAAACACAGCATAGGTTCTCAATAATACTCTCCAGATGGGAAGCTTAAGACAGGATTGGGAGAATTCTCCTAGAATCCCACTGGGACCAGGAATAGCTATGGCTGTAACTAAGACCCACCTAATTTGATACAGAGCTAAAGTTCAGGAAAATATTACCTTGATCATCTTGAAAGCCTCAATTTCAGGAGAATTGCATGATTGTTATTGAAGGTGAATGTGTTCGCCCCAATTCATCCCTTACAAAGAAGATAGAGTACCCCTAGGCAAGAACCAAAAGCAGGAGGATGGACTGAAAACATGTGCACAAAAAGCCTTCACACAATGAGCCACACCTCCCTATCACTGCAGTTTCCACCTCCCACGACCATCCATCCAATGCTAAAGAATGCCCCCCTGTGCTTGGAATACAAGTTGAGTCCATTCCCCACTGTCCTGGTTTCATTTCTGTTGCAGTGACAAACACCATGACAAAAAGCAACATGCGGGAGGAAATGGTTTGGGGGCTTACAATTCCAAGCTGCACTCCATCATTTTGAGGAAGCCAAGGCAGGAAAGAACTCAGCCGCCAGTCACATCACATCCTCAGTCCAGAGCAGAGAGAAGTGTGCACTTTTGCTTTCTCCTTGCCTGCTGCTCCATTCTTATGCAGGCCCAGGCCTGGCCCACAAAATGGTGATTCCCACAATAGACTGGGTCCAATTAACAAGCAAGAAAGTGCCCCCACAGACATGCCCACAGGCACCCTGGTCTAGTCAATTTCTCAATGGAGGCTTTCTTTGCGAGTGATTCTAGGTTTTGGCAAGCTGACAATTAAAAACTTCCCATCACACACACACACACACACACACACACACACACACACACACACACACACACACACCAATTCACAAACATGCTTCTATCATCAACACTTAAGAGTTTAATAGACATGGAAGACATGGAAAGACAATAAACAGAAGAAACCAGACAAAAGGACAACATACAGAATGACCTTAACCTCACTGAATGTTAGCCAAGGCAAATTTCAAACACAAAAGCAGAGGACTGGTTACCAAGAGCTGGGGCTTGGGAGGAAGTGAACAGTGGTTGTGAAGGTTATAGAGTGTCTTTCTGGAGTGTTGAGAAAGATTAGATAATGGCTGGGATTAGGCAATGGAGAGAAGGTGGGGGATGGAAATGGAGTTGGAGGTAGGTCTTGAACTTGGAATGAGTTCCTAGGAGAGATGTTTAGGAAAGTGGCTAAGAGTATGGATTCAATAGTCAAATGCCCTATGTTCAAGACCTAGTCCTATCTCCTACCAGAGGTGCCCAGATGGTGAGAGAGAGCATTATCAGATGAATGAGCCAGTAAATGCAAAGCCCTTTGGATGGAACCATCTCCATTTGCTGGGTAGATGATTCAGTTAACAACATGCTTGTCTCACAAACACAAGGACCTGTGTTTGATCCCCCAGAACCCATATAAAAGCAAAAACACAAAATCTAGGTGTTGTGCTATGCACTTGAAATCACAGCACTGGGGAGTTGGGGACAGGTGGATCCCTGGAGCTCACTGGTCAGCCAGCCTAAGCTAGTTGTCAAATTCCAGGCCAGTGAGAGACCCTGTCTCAAAAATGTGAGTGTACACCTCCAAAGTGCTTGGTCTCTAGCCTCCATATGTGTAAATGTGCAAGCAATACAATACACACATACACCCCACACACACCTGTTCACACACACACACAGGCACCTACACATAAAAAAAGTAGTGCTATAAGCTAGAGACCAAAAGATCAAAACATGACCCTTCGAACCATCTGCAACTACAACTCCAGGGAAATACACACACACACACACACACACACACACACACACACACACACACTCATACATATGATTCAAAATAAGAATAGGGACTGGAGAGATTATTTTTGTGGTTAAGAGCACTTGTTGCCCTTCCAGAGGACCTGATTGGATTCCCAGCACCCAAGGAATTGACTCACAACTACCTATAACTCCATTCCAAGGAATCTGATGCCTTCTTTTGGCCTCCATGAGCATCAGGAATGCACACAGTGCACAGACAAACAGGCAGCCAAAACATCCTATAAATTAAATAAAATTAAAGCATTTTAAAAAAACTCAAAAGAATGGGTAATAAAAACATGGTACATTTATTCAATGGAATACTATTCCTCTGTTAAGAAAAATAAAATTATTAAAGTTTCAGATAGAGCTAGAATCATCCAGATGAGGTAATCTAGACACAAAAAGACAAATGTTGTATGTTTTCTCTTATATGTAGATGTTAACTTTTAAGGTTTCAATGTGTGTGCTACAATCTGAAAAGCCACAGATATTAGATACCTAGTAAGGGAGTTGTATGGGGAAATCTTCCAAGGGAGGGGAATTGTAGTGATATATTATTTATGATTTATTAAAGCTTGACTGAGGATTCAGAAAAGTAAAGTCAGCCTCAAGCTATAGAGATTCAGGCACTGGTGCTATGCATCTTTAATCCCAGCAGTCAGAAGCTAGGAGGTGGCAGTACATACCTTTAATCCTAGGATTCAGGATTAAGAGATAGACAGATCTCTGTGAGTCCAAGGCCACCCAGTTCTACACAAGATTGAATCAGTCTAAAAGGAATTATAGCTCACACCTTTAATCCAAGCACCAGATGGGTATAAAAGACAGGAGAAAATATTCAGTAGGAGGCATTCATTCTCCAGCCACACTGAGAAGAGGTTACAGTCTGAGGCTTGGTGAGAGCTCCTGGAGACAGGACCAACCTATTGAGCCTAAGGTAGAGGTAAGAAGTTAATGGCCAGCTGCTTTGCTTTTCTGATATTCAGCTTGAAGTTTGAACCCCAATATCAGTCTCTGGGTCATTTATTTTTCATGTTACAGGGACATAGAATATATTTTATGGAGAGATTAAGAGGGAACTAAACTAGGAGAAATATGGAAGAGAAGGATAAAGGAGGGAATACAGGGAGGGTTACCTAATGCTAAAGGCCATTTGAAAACATGGAAATCTAAAATATATACATATATGAAAGGACTCTAGATAGAGTCACCAAATAATAGGGGAGACAATGCCCTAGACATCTTGTGCCACCAAGTAAAACCTTCAATGCCTGCCATGGTGGGGTGGTTTGAATGAGAATGACCCCATAGGCTCATACATTAGTATGCTTGGTTAGGGGGTGGCACTACTGAAGAGGAATTAGGAAGTATGGCCTTGTTGGAGAAAGTGTGTCACTACATTTGGGGTTTCAAATGCCCAAGACAGTCCTAGTGTCTCTCTTCCTGCTGCCTGCAGATCCAGATATAGAATTCTCACCTACTTCTGCAACACTATGTCTACCTACATGCCTCCATGCTTCCAGCCATGATGACAATGGACTAAACCTCTGAAACTGTAAGCCAGTCCCAATTAAATGTCTTCCTTTATAGAAGTTGCCATGGTCATGGTATCTCTTCACAGCAATACAACACTTAGACACGTGGGCTGTATCTTATCAAGTTGTTGGCCAAAGGGGACTCATGGAAACTTCCAAATATCATAGGCTTACTGCCTAGACCACTGTTTTTTCTCCAAAACTTGATGGTAAGACTCTATTGCTGAAGACAACACCTACATACCTCACAAAACACAGAGAAGTCAAGTCCGTGCCTAACTAGAAGCTCCACCCCTAATGACAAGCGTTCATGGTACTGGAAGGTCCTCTGCATGCTGCTGGAGGAAATGGTAATCATCAGTATCTTCTAGCTGCAAACCCAGCAACCTATAACAGTGGCCTACCTGTCAGATGTACTTGAACGATAGTGGTACAAATGTTTAAAAAGTAACCCATCACTTTCTGATTGAATTTAAGGCCCATTTCATGAGCTAGAACCCACACATGACACTGCTAAAGTAGCCAAGAACCTAAGACCTGATAGGTCATGGACCCTAAGAGATAGCCTTCTACTATTATTATGTTAAAGGTGCATGGCAATAAAATAATTCCTAAAGACATACTGCTATACCCATATAGATCAGTGCCTTGCTCAGCCTTCAGAAAAGCTTCTTCTTGCAGTTAATAGGAACTAACTCAGGGACCTACAACTGGATAATGTGCAAAGAATGAGCGACTTTGGAGCACTGAGTCCTAAATGGGATATCTTCATCACTGTCCTACACCCAATTCTCAGGGACCTGGGCAGAAGAGGATGTAGAAAGATTTAAGAGCCAGAAGTGATGATTGACTACAATGAAATGGTGTCTTCCATATAAAACTGGACTGATGCATATACAAACTAGAAGAGACTGTGGACTATGGCAGCATGCACAGGGCCTGCATAGGTTCAAGCCAAATCACAGCACTGATAGGGGGAAATGGACATGAGCTCCCACCTTAAGCAAGAAGATATCTGGAAATAATAGCCACTGAGAGAAAAAAATCACTTTTCTCCAATGGAGTCTCACTGAGTATATTAACCACAATTCAGGACATGCCCATACCCAAGAACAGTTGACCAACACAAAACTAACATTTTTCTTTGTTTGGGAATTTTTTATCTTATTGCTCAATTACTTTTAATTACAATTTAGTATTTTGTGTGGGTGTGTGTAGGGTGTGGGGGTGCATATGTTTCTTGTTGGTTTTGTTTGGGTAGAGTTGGGTTGGGCTATTGTGTATCTTAAAAGAGAATAAGAACAAAGATGACCCCAACTAACAATCTCAGCAATATCGGAGAGGCTACCTTAAATGCCCTTCCCCAATAATGAGATTGATGACTGCCTTATATGCCATCCTAGAGCCTTCATCCAGCAGCTGATGGAAGCAGAAGCAGACACCCACAGCTAAACACTGAGCCAAACTCCTGGAATCCAGTTGCAGAGAGGGAGGAGTGATGAGCAAAGGGGTCAAGACCAGGCTGGTGAAACCCACAGAAACAGCTGACCTGAACAAGGGGGACCTCATGGACCCCAGACTGATATCTGGGAAATCAGCATAGGACTGATCCAGACCCCCTGAATGTGGGTGTCAGTTAGGAGGCCTGGACAGTCTATGGGTCCTCTGGTAGTGGATCTGTATTTATCCCTAGCGCATAAATGGGCTTTGGGAGCCCATTCCCCATAGAGGGATACTCTCTCAGCTTAGACACAAGGGGAAGGGCATAGACTCTGCTCCAAATGATATGACAGACTTTGAAGATTCCCCTATGGATGGCCTCACCCACCCTGGGGAGCAGAAAGGGGATGGGATAGGAGATAGGTGGGGGGGCAGGGGAGAAGGGGAGAGAGAGGGAACTGGGATTGACATGTAAAACAAGCTTGTTTGTAATTTAAATAAATAAAAAAATGAGTGGATAGCAAGATATAGAGGATCTGCGAGATATTGGGGGAGAGGAAAGCATGATCAAAATACATTGCATATGAAAAAAATCCAATAAAAATAAATAAATAATTGGAAAGAAAACAAAAACCGGTATGAGTTTAAGGGACCATTCCAGATGTAAATAAGATCTCCTAAGATGCAATGGGTCTGGGAGCTACTTTCCACAAGTTATTTCCTCCTCATCATCACCTAGAATGGAATCTAATTTTATGACAGTTCTAATTTGAATATGCTCATTCCAGATGCAAGTGTGTGTGTATACACACACACACACACACACACACACACACACACACACTTACTTTTGAGGAATCCTTAAGTTCTGATAAAGAAAACACATGCACTTTGCCCCTCCACTGTGGAGGCCATGTCTAACTTGTGCAGTGCTCTGTTCTAATTAATAGGTATCATCTCCCTTCCTCCACCTTCTTCCTGGCTCCTCCAAACACACTGCCGCCTCCCAGAGTATCCAATCACAGCCCTTTCCACCCTTAGCACCATGGGGGAGCATCTCTAGAATCTAGAGCAGGGCCTTGCTGCTTTCATCAGGAGAAACTCCACGGGCTCCTGACAGATCAGAGGCAAGAACTCTCGGGCTTCTCACTCTGTGAACATAATGAGGGGATAACCTGGTATTTAAATCGCAGCCACAGTGGTAAATCTGCATTGTCAGCCTTCAATGTGATTTACAAAATAATTTAAAAATGCATGAGCCTTCTTCTTTATAAAACATAGGGGTGTGAAGTAAAATTCTAAATATTTTATCACCCAAGGTAAGCTCTTTGCCCCATGGCCATCACTCACAGAGCACACTCCCTGGGTATGATTCTGAGACCCTCCATTATCATATATATGTGCAAGGGCTCTCGGGGAAGTTGATTTTGCCTCTGGTCATCTGAGCACTCTCACTCATCATCTTTGTGGGCAATGGTGTTTCCAGGTGTCCCTGGAAGATTCTAGCTCTTCATTAGAACTGAACAAGAACCCATTGACTTTTCAAGTTTCTCTTGCAAGATGAAGACAGAACTCCCAGAAGAGAGCTTTAAGGGTCCTTCGCAGAACGTAACAAAAGGCCCAGCATTGTCACCACCTACAAAAGATTGAATCTGGGCAAGGAGAGGCTAAGGACCTCCAATCAATCAGGGATGAGGAAGAGCGTTTGCTGCTTCTCCAAAGGACCCAAGTTCAGTTCACTTGTGAGGCAGTTCCCAATTTCCCTAACTCCAACTCCAGGGGATCTGATGCCCTCTTAAAGCTCCCTGGGGCATGCACACACATGACATATGCACATACACATAAAAAATACTTTTTTAATCTGGGAAGAAATAAAATGCTGGGCTTAGAAAGTTATCCTTTTTGTTTTGTCTTGTTTGGAAAGTTATTCTTTATTACAAGCTCCCTACTCAGCAGCCAGGATCAACAGCCATTGACTGGAGTCTTAGAATCAGGCTCCTTCCAGCTATTTTGGAAAAAGCTGCCCCAACCACAACCCCTTTAAGTGATGCTAATGCATTTTCAAAGTTAGCCCCTTTGTTTCAACTGGAATTCTTTGGAGAAACTTAAGAGGAATCAGTCAAGATTACCAAGACAATCTGACTCATCACTTTGGGTAAATTTAGCTCATTATAATACTGAACTGAGCATGCCCAGAAGTGCTAGAATCTGCTATCTTTCTTTTTCAAAAACCTGTGGCTTATAACCCAGAACAGCTTACACTGAGGATGCTCACAAATATGTCTGCCCCTACATGCACTTTCCTATATAAATATGTATCGATTCCCCAGTAAAATCCTCACACTTCCTTAGTTCAGAGAGAGTATTGCTTTACAAATAACACCACGTTCACTTTACCTGCTGCAGGTAACCACACTCTGTCTTCTGTTATCTTCTAGTTGTGCTTTACTTTTGCTTGTCCTCTCTAAGAGGCAATCATGTGCATGCACCCCTAAAGGGGCTCACTTCTGGTTGGTGCTGTGGCAAAATGACCCTGCTCTGGGGACTCACAAAATCATATGGGGATGTTGCCTTGCTTTGTAGCTCTGCCACTTAACCCATCAGTGGAACTGTCTCTATCACCACAAGAAGCAGAGTGGTACCTGGACAATGGGAGTCATTCATGGAAGAGACTGAAATAGCCTGCTCAAGTGGGATGGGAGATGTTGCTAAAACTGTGATCCTTACAATAGTCGCACCACCTGGATGGTGTGTCAAACACTGGTCCCCAGGCTCAGGAAGATGAAGCCAGGAACCTTCATGGGCAGTTAGTTTCCTTGGTGGTTCCCAAGCACACAAACAGGAACACAGGACTGCAGTGGTAGTTCAAAATCCTGATTCAATGGTGAAATTCTTCTTCTTTTGAACTTGCTTTTTATTTATTATTTGTGTCTTTCACATCATGCATCTGGATCCCATTCATCTCCCTGTCCCTTCATGTTCACCCTCTCCCACTGCAATGTCTCCCCTTCCCAAATAAAATAAAATAAAATTTAAGAGGGAAAAAAAAGAAAGAAAAATCTCATTACGGAAGCTGTAGTGTGACACAGTGAGTCACACAGTTTACCCTTTTATCCATTTATCTTTACTTCCAAGTGTTCATTACAAAGAGTCAGCGGTCTGGTTCTTAAGCCTCTGGTTTCTGCCACACTACCAAAACTGAGCCCGCACTGGGACTCCTTTTGGATATCTTATTGTTGCCCTCTGTTGTGGAGATCCTGCAGCTTTGGGTCTGCAGAACCAGCCACTTCTCATACTACAGCAGATCGTAGATGGGTTGGATACTGGGGTGGGCCAACTCATAATCCTAGCTCGTGGCTTGGGTAGTTGCAGGGTTACTCAGCCCACCAGCTCTCCCCCTTCCTCACAACCAAGATGGGCTCTTTGGCATTGCCCCTGCTAGTTCACCCCTTGCAGCAATGAGCAAGGGGCAGGACCAGGGACAGTTCTGCTTTCAGGCTCTACCACATCTACACCATCAGGGCCTGCTCTACTGGGTTGCCCAGGGCAACATGCAGGGCCCACTCTCCCAAGTGCTGCAGCCGGTGAGGGGGCAGCAACAGCTCTCCTGCTCTTGTGACCTCCAGGCCAGTTCTCCCACTGACCACAGCCAAGTGTCCCAAGCTCATGTTATCCGTTCTCAGGGGCCAATTCATCTGAACCCACATCAATAGAGCCAGGTCTACTCTACTGCCCAGGTAAAGTACAGGGCCCACTCTCCCGAGTGCTGAGCTGAGTAGTACTCCATTGTGTAAATGTACCACATTTTCTGTATCCGTTCTTCAGTTGAGGGGCATCTAGGTTGCTTCCAGGTTCTGGCTAATACAAATAATGCTGCTATGAACATAATTGAACAGATGTGCTTGTTGTATGAATGTGCTTCTTTTGGGTATATGCCTAAGAGTGGAATTGCTGGATCTTGTGGTAGGCTGATTCCCATTTTCCTGAAGAATCGCCATACTGATTTCCAAAATGGCTGTACAAGTTGGCACTCCCACCAGCAATGGAGGAGTGTTCCCCTTTCTCTGCATCCTCTCCAGCATAAGTTATCATTGGTGTTTTTACTTTAGCCATTCTGACTGGAGTAAGATATAATATCTCAGAGTTGTTTTGATTTGCATTTCCCTGATGGCTAAGAATGTTGGGCACTTTCTTATGTGTCTTTCAGCTGTTTTAGATTTGTCTGTTGAAAATTCTCTATTTAGTTCTGTACCCCACTTTTTAATTTGATTATTAGATGTTTTGGAAACTAGCTTCTTGAGTTCTTTGTACATTTTGGAGATCATCCCTCTGTCGGATATGGGGTTGGTGAATATCTTTTCCCAATCTGTGGGCTGCCACTTTGTCTTGTTGACTGTGTCCTTTGCCTTACAGAAGCTTCTCAGTTTCAGGAGGTCCCATTTATTAATTGTTAATCTCAGTGTCTGTGCTACTGGTGTAATGTTCAGAAAGCTGTCTCCTGTACCAATTCGTTTAAGGGTGCTTCCCACTTTCTCTTCTAAGAGATTCAGTGTGGCTGGATTTATGTTGAGGTCTTTGATCCATTTGTGCACGGCAATAGACATGGATCTATCTGCAGTCTTCTACATGCCAGCATCCAGTTATGCCAGTACCAGTTGTTGAAGATGTTCTCTTTGTTCCATTGTATAAATTTGGATTGTTTGTCAAACATCAGGTGCTTGTAGGTGTGTGGGTTAATATCAGGGTTTCAACTCTGTTCCATTGGTCTACCTGTCTATTTTTGTGCCAATACCAAGCTGTTTTCAGAACTATAGCTCTATAATAGATCTTGGAGTCAGGTATGGTGATGCCTCCGGAAGTTCCTTTATTGTACAGGATTGTTTTGGCTATCCAGGGTCTTTTGTTTCTCCATATAAAGTTGAGTATTGTTCTTTCAAGGTCTGTGAAGAATTGTGTTGGGATTTTGATGGGGATTGCATTGAATCTGTAGATTGCTTTTGGCAAGACTGCCATTTTTACTATGTTGATTCTACCTATCCAAGAGCATGGGAGATCTTTCCATTTTCTGTTTTCTTCTTTAATTTCTTTCTTTAAAGACTCAAAGTTCTTGCTATACAGGTCTTTCACTTTTTTGGTTAGTGTTACCCCAAGATATTTTATGTTGTTTGTGGCAATTTTATATTTTTGGTTGTGAGCCTAGCCTTTAACAGCTGAGCCATCGATCCAGCCCATTTGTGGCAATTTTAAAGGGTGATGTTTCTCTGTTTCTTTCTCAGTCCTCTTATTGTCTGTATATAGTACAGCTACTGATTTTTTTTAGTTAATCTTGTATCATGTCACTTTGCTGAAGGTGTTTATCAGCTGTAGGAGTTCCCTGGTAGAGTTTCTCGGGTCACTTATGTAAACTATCATATCATCTGCAAATAGTGAAAGTCTGACTTCTTCCTTTCCAATTTGTATTCCCTTGATCTCCTTTTGTTGTCTTATTGCTCTAGCTAGAACTTCAAGTACAATATTGAAAAGATATGGAGAGAGTGAACAGCCTTGTCTTATTCCTGATTTTAGAGGAATCAACTTGAGTTTCTCTCCATTTAGTTTGATGTTGGCTGTTGGTTTACTGTATATTGCTTTTATTATGTTCAGGTATGTTCCTGTTATCCCTTATGTCTCCAGGACCTTTATCATGTAGGGGTGTCTGATTTTGTCAAAGGCTTTTTCGGCATCTAGTGAGATGATCATGTGGTTTTTCTTTCTCAGTTTGTTTATATGGTGGATTACATTGATGGATTTCCATATGTTGAATCAACCCTGCATCCCGGGGATGAAGCCTATTTGATCATGGTGGATGATTTTTCTGATATGCTCTTGGATTCGGTTTGCCACTATTTTATTGAGTATTTTTGCATCTATGTTCATGAGGGATATTGGTCTGTAGTTCTCTTTCTTAGTTGTGTCTTCGTGTGGCTTAGGTAATTGTAGCCTCATAAACAGAGTTTGGCAATGAACCTTCTGCTTCTACTGTGTGGAACAATTTAAGGAGTTTTGCTATTAGCTCTTCTTTGAATTTCTGGTAGAATTCTGAGCTGAAGGCATCTGGCCCTGGGCTTTTTTGGTTGGGAGACTTTTGATGACTGTTTCTATATCCTTAGGGGATATAGGCCTGTTTAAGTTGCTTATCTGTTCTTGATTCAATTTTGGTAAGAGATATCTATTCAGAAAATTGTCCATTTCCTTTAAATTTTCAAATTTTGTGGAGTACAGGTTTTCAAAGTATGACCTGAAGATTCTCTGGATTTCCTCAGTGTCCGTTGTTATGTCCGCCTTTCCATTTCTGATTTTGTTAATTTGCATGTTCTCTCTCTGCCTTTTGGTTAGTTTGGATAAAGGTTTGTCTATCTTGTTGATTTTCTC
Organism: Cricetulus griseus; assembly: GCF_003668045.3. Lineage (NCBI taxonomy): Eukaryota > Metazoa > Chordata > Mammalia > Rodentia > Cricetidae > Cricetulus > Cricetulus griseus. The sequence continues at coordinate 38,380,404 of NC_048600.1, read as the reverse complement.
GAAGAACCAACTCTTTTTTACATTGATTCTTTGAATTGTTTTCTTTGTTTCAACTTTATTGATTTCTGCCCTCAGTTTATTTCCTGGTGGTCATCTACTCCTCCAGGGTGAATTTGCTTCCATTTGTTCTAAAGTTTTCAGCTGTGATGTCAACTCTGTGGTGTGACTATTCTCTAGTTTCTTCATGTGAGCACTTAGAGCTATGAACTTTCCTCCTAAGTACTGCTTTCAAAGTGTCCCATAAATTTGGGTATGTTGTGTCTTCATTTTCATTGAATTCTAGGAAGTCTTTATTTCTTCGTTGATCCAGGAGTGGTACAATTGCACGTTGTTCAATTTCCATGAGCTTGTAGGTTTTCTGCAATTTGTGTTGTTCTTGAATTCTAACTTTAAAGCATGGTGGTCTGATAAGACCCAGGGGGTTATTCCAATTTTTTGTACCTGTTAAGGTTTTCTGTGTGCCAAGTATGTGGCTGATTTTAGAGAAGGTTCCATGTGGTTCAGAAAGAAGGTATATTCTTTTGTGTTTGGATGAAATGTTCTATAGATGTCTGTTAATCCCAATTGGGTCATAACTTCTGTTAGTTCCTTTGTCTCTTTGTTCAGTTTCTGTCTGGTGGTCCTATCTAGTGGTGAGAGTGGGGTGGTGAAGTCTCCCACTATAACTGTGTGAGGTCTTATTTGTGATTTGAGTTTTAATAATGTTTCTTTTATGAACATGGGTGCCTTTATATTTGGGGCATAGATGTTTAGAATTGAGACTTCTTCTTGATGGATTTTTCCTGTGATGGATATGAAATGACCTTCTTCATCTCTTTTGACAGATTTTAGTTTGAAGTCTAATATGTTAGACACTAGGATAGCTACCCCAAACTGTTTCTTGGGTCCATTTGATTGGAATATCTTATCCCAACCCTTTACTCCGAGGCAATGTCTGTCTTTGAAGTTGAGGTATGTTTCTTGTATGCAGCAGAAGGATGGATTCTGTCTTTGTATCCATTCTGTTAGCCTGTGTCTTTTTATAGGCGAGTTAAGACCATTAATATTGAGGGAAATTAAGCACCATTGAGTGTTTATTCTTGTTTGATTTTTATTTGCTGTTGGTAGTGGTATAGTGTGTGGATTTACCCTGCTTTTTCTTTTGGCTTTGGTAAAGTGGGATTAGCTATTGCCTACATTTTGTGAGTGTAGTTAACTTCCTTAGGTTGGAATTTTCCTTCCAGTACTTTCTGTAGGGCTGGATTAGTGGTTATGTATTGTTTGAATCTGGTTTTGTCATGGAATATCTTGTTTTCTCCATGTAGAGTGATAGAAAGCTTTGCTGAGTATAGTAGTCTGGGTTGGCATCCAAGTTCTCTTAGAATTGGTAGAATATCTATCCAGGTCCTTCCGGCTTTCAGAGTTTCCATGGAGAAGTCCGATGTAATTCTGATAGGTTTGCCTTTATATGTTACTTGGTCTTTTTCCTTTGCTGCTCTTAATATTCTTTCTTTATTCTGTATGTTTGGTGTTTTAATTATTATGTGATGAGGGGACTTTTTGTGGCCCAATCTATTTGGTGTTCTGTAGATGTCTTGTACTTTCATTGGCATGTCTTTCTTTAGGTTGGGAAAGTTTTCTTCTATGATTTCATTGAATATGTTTTCTGCACCTTTGAGTTGGGTTTCTTCACCTTCTTCTATACCTATTATCCTTAGGTTTGGTCTTTTCACGGTGTCCCATATGTCCTGGATATTTTGTGTTATGGATTTGTTGGACTTAAGATTTTCTTTGGTTGATGAATCAGTTTCTGTAGAGAGCTGCGTGACAAGCTTGCTCTCTGTGGTAAAAAGATGGCGCCGGCTTCCGCTTTCTGCTAGCCCGAAACTTGGCTTCGCTTCCGTGTGTGTGTGCCTGTGGGCATTCGCCACGTGGCTTGCTGGGGTTGGCTACCCAAGAGCCATTTAAGTTGAGGGCGGGCTTTCCCCGGCGTCAGAAGATTGTTTAAGTGTTCTGAGTAAACTGCTTAAGGAAGAGTCTCAGCGTTATGTCTTCCTTGCTGGTTGAGGCGGTCACGACATGTTTCCTCTAGTTTATCTTCAGCATCTGAGATTCTGACTTCCATCTCTTGTATTCTGTTGGTTATACTTGCATCTGTGGTTCCTGATTATTTATTCAGCTTTTCTATTTCCAGCATTCCCTCAGTTTGTGTTTTCTTTATTGTCTCTATTTCAGTTTTCAGGTCTTGAACTGTTTAATTCAGCTGTTGAATTGTATTTCCTTGGCTTTTCTTGATTTCTTGCATCTTTTGATTTGTCTTTTCTTCCATTTCTCTGAAGAATTTCCTCATTTCCTCTCTTAAAGTCTCTATCATCTGCATGAAGTTGTTTTTAAGGTTGCTCTCTTCTGCTTCATCTGTGTTGGGATGTTCAGGTCTTGCTGGTGTAGAGTTCCTAGACTCTGGTATTGTCACATTGGTTTTTCTGTTGTTGGATGTGTTCTTATATTGTTGTCTCCCCATCTCTTCATCCAGTGGGTGCAGGTGATGTCTCTTCCTTTCCTGGTGTGTACAGGTCCAAGGTTCTCTTCCTGTGGGTTCAAGAGGGTCTGATACTCTGATGGGTCTCAAGGTGGATACAGTGTCTGAGGCACTGGTTGTCCAGGTGGGTGGGAGCAGGACTAACACAGAGATGTCAGCAGACTCAGGGTTGCTTGGTCCTTGGGGGCCGAGTCAACCTTCCTGCAGACCCCAGGATGGGAGTTCCCAGAGTGGGCTTAAAGAGAATTCTTAAAAGCACTGATACAAATAGGTCCTACTCCCAGACATTCAGACTTAATCAAGTAGCAGTGCATTGTGGTTGTAGAAAGTCTTAAAATTCTTGTCTTTGTCATTGTTTTATTGTTGTGAAGAGACACCATGACCAAGGCAATTCTTATTTTTTAAAAAAGTATTTAATTTGGGAGCTTTCTTACAGTTTCAGAGGTTTGTCACCATGGCAGGGAACATGGCAGCATGCAGCCAGACATGCTAAGAAGTAGCTAAGAGCTACATCCTGAGCTTCAGGCATCAGGCAAACAGATCAGGGATGTGCTGGGCCTGGTGTGGGCTTTTGAGACCTCAAAGCCCATCCCTGTAATCTCCTCCAACAAAGCCATACCTATCCCAACAAGGCAGGGAGGGAAGGAGAGGGTAGGGAAAAGATGGAAGGGAGGAAAGGGAAAGAAGGAAGGGAAGAAAGAACGAAGGTGGAAGGAGTGAGGAAAGAAAAAAGAATGAGAATAAGGGAGAGGAAAACTGGAAAAGAGTGAAATGGGGGGAAGGATGGTGGAAGGAAGGAAGGAAGGAAGGAAGGAAGGAAGGAAGGAAGGAAGGAAGGAGGTGATTAGAAGGAGGGAAAGCAGAAGAAATAGGGGAAGAGATCTTAAAAGCTTTTAAAAACTTTCTAATGCACCAGGCAAAATATTTTGAAAATTTAGACAACACTACTCTTTATATAGTTACTTATTACACAGCGCTGGTGTGCTGTTTGAATCACAAATTGCATGCTAATGGCCTAATTCATAAACCATTGACATTCTTTATGAGTCCTTAGCATTCAGAAATGAAGAATTTGTGTTCAAAATATAATTTGCATTGCAAAATTCAATAATTTAGTTTCTCATATTCATTAATGCCTAAAACCACAACACATAACTTATCCCATTCCAACTCCCTTCTTAGGACACTGGAAAAAGAAGTGTTGCAGCTGGGAAATCAAGTACTGCTTTTTATGGCTGTGTTTGGAACTGCACTGAGAGTCATCACCAGGAGAGTCACGCTGCTTTTTTGCAGGAGTCACTACTGAAAGATACTGCTGTGGAGCTAAGAGACTTCAGAAACCAACTCAGAAGTCTATTTAACCTTCCTGATCTCAGACACCCCATCTGAGACAACATATCCTACAGAAAGAGAGGTACATCTTCCAGAAACATAGTGAGTGAGCCCACAGACAGCATTCCTCCATGGTTTCTGCTTCAAGCTCCTACCCAACTCCTCTCATGATGGATTGTGATTTGGAAGTGTAAGCTAAAAAAACCTTTTCCTCCTCCAGGTTGCTTTTTGTCAGAGTATTTATCACAACAACAGAAAGGAAACTGGGATAACCCAGAAATCAGATACTTAATGAAAATGTGTATAGTATACTTTATGAACTGGAGAAAAAATTTCTTGGCAGATGTACCTGTTTTGATACATAAAACCTGTCTCACATATATAAGAGACCAGACTGAACAAAGTCTTTTCCTTGCAAAAACAAAAATAAACTTATTTTAGCTCACATTTTTTAGTGAATTCATTGTGGCAAAGAAGGTAGTGGAACAAGAACAGCTAGCAGCTGTGGTGGCAGAAATGTTAGACCACTTACTAACATGTGGACAAACCAGTAAACAGAAAAGAAAAGCAGGGGTGAAATATAAGCCCCAAGGCCTGTCTTCAGTGAACCATCCTGTCCAATAAGATGACTCCTAAAGGTTCCACAGCCTCCCAAAAGTGCCATCAGCTGGGACCCAGGTGTTCAAATACATGAGCCCATGGAAGACATTTTACATTCAAACCATAGTATTCATTCCTGGTCATCTCATAAAGCAAAATAGATCCAATCCAAATTGGGACATCGCCATAACTTCCAACACTGGTCAAAAGTTCAAAGTCTCTTCTGAGACTTAAAGCAATCTATTAACTGTGAGTCTCTGCATAATTAACACATGCTTCCAACATACAATGGCACAGAATAAACACCCCCATTTCAAAATGGAGGAACAGGAAGATAGCAAGGAAAGGTCAGATCAAAGCAAGACCAAAGCTCAGGTGGGTGAATACTGAATCTATATACCCAGTGTCTGGGGCACACAGATCTTAGATCTCCTAGACTGGAATAACCTTGCCACTTCATCCCTATTGGCTGAAACACTAGTCACCTCTCCACTGGACTAGGTTCACCCCATATCTGCAATTTCTGCAATTACTGTCCCACATAGTTCTAGCATCAACAATCACCTGGAGTCTCCACTAAGACTTAGGTTTGTAAGCATTGCAGCTTGGATGAAAAGGTATCCTGACAGTCGGGAGACAAGGAATACCACAAAGTCACCAGCTCTGCTCCAGGGAAAGCTTTCCCCAGTGTAAGTGTAACAACTCTGCTCCCATAAGGGAGGGTTCTCAACAAGGTTGTTACAGGTCATGTATCCTGACGTCCCCCAGTCTACCTGCCCCAGTGTAACAACTCTGCTCCACTAGGGGGAGGTTTCCCCAGTGATAGTGTTACAGTTCTGTTTCTCTCTGCTCAGCTCTGCTCTGGGAAAAGTTGTTACATCTGGGCTCTGCTCTGGAGAAATTAACACACCACACTACAAACCTCACCCAAGCTATGTATTGGGAAGGAAGAACCCAGGTGGATGGCTGCCTCAGGTGAGAAGCAGCAGCAAACTGAATGGGGCAGGGCTGGAGGGAGCTTTCCAGTGTGACTTGAGATTGGTGGGTTTTTGTAGCCTGATTCTGGGGCAAACTCGGGGATTGGTGGGATTCTGCAATATTGACACCATATAGAGAACACTAACTTCTGCTGCCAGCTCCACAGCTGCGGGGTCCCCTTTTGTGTCATCATGGATGAGACTGAAAAAATGCTTCCCTGTGCATCCCTGATGGAGAAGGATGCTCTGGAGTTCTCTTTGTTTTGTTACACTCTAGAGCTCTGAGTGTGTGGGGGTTTGCCCTTCCTTATTGTTCCAGTGTGAAACCTGAGATTTCTCAATAATGGAACTAATCTTTATAACAATTGCATCCCTACCCTCAACTTTAACCACAAATTCAACCAAGTTCATGCTCCTTCACCAAACAGCACATTTTCACATTTCTTCTCTTTCACTGTAAATCTGGAGAAATACAACAAGCAATAACCATGCCACAGCCTGAATGCTATGCTTAAAATTTCCTCTGTCTTGAAAGGATATGTGATAGGTGGGGTTTTAGTTGGGGGGGGTTGGTAGGGGAGGGTGTGAGGGAGAAGGGAACTAGGATTGTCATGTAAAACAATCTTGTTTCTAATTCAAATAAAAAATCTGAAAGAAACAGCAAAAAAAAAAAAAAAAAAAAATCCCTCTGACTCCTGAGGGCTGGGATTAAAGGCATGTACCACCACCACTGGGCCCATTCTAACATCCAACAAAAATAGACTTCAAACCAAAATTAATCAAAAGAGACAGGGAAGGACACTTCATACTCATCAAAGGAAAAATCCACCAAGATGATGTTTCAGTTCTAAATATGAACCAAATGCAAAGGCACCCATATTAGTAAAAGAAACATTACTAAAGCTTAAATCACACATTGGCCCTTGTGCATTGATAGTGGTAGACTTCCACACCACTCTCACCAATGGACAGGTCATCCTGACAAAAACTAAACAAAGAAATACTAGAGCTAACAGATGTTATAAACCAAATGAACCTAACAAATATCTACAGAACATTCTACCCAAACTCAAAAAAATATGCCTTCTTCTCAGCACCTCACAGAATTTTCTCCAAAATTGACCACCTGCTTTGTCACAAAGCAAGACTCAACAGTTATAAAAAATTGAAATAACCCCCTGCATCCTATTAGACCACCATAGATATAAGCTGGATTTCAACAACAGAAATAAAAGAAAGTTTGTAAACTCATGGAAACAGAACAACTCTCTAGTGCATGAAAACTGTGTCAAGACAGAAATAAAGGAAGAAATTAAAGGCTTTCTAGATTTCAATGAAAATGAATACACAACATACCCAAACTTGTGAGACACAATGAAAACAGTGCTAAGAGGAAAGTTCACAGCACCAAAGTGTCTACATTTTTAAAAAAGAATATCATACTAGCAATTTAACAGCACACTAACAGCTCTAGAAAAAAAAAAGAAGTAAACACACCCAAGAGGAATAGACAGCACAAAATGATCAAACTGAAGGCTGAAGTCAATAAAATAGAAACACAGAGAGAACAATACAAATAATCAATGAAACAAAGAGTTGTTTCTTTGCGAAAATCAACAATATAGACAAACCCAAACTAATCAAACCATGAGGAGAGAATATCCAAATTAACAAAATCAGAAACAAAAAAGGGGACATAACAACAGACATGGAGAAAATCCAAATAATCATTAGGGTCATACTCTAAAAACCTGTACTCCACAAAATTAGAAGATATAAAAGAAATGAATGGTTTTCTCCATAGATAACACTTATCAAAGTTAAATCAAAAACAGATGTACAGTTTAAATACACTTATAACCCCCAAGGAAAAAGAAGCATTCATTAAGTTTCCTGAGGGGGAAAAAAAAAAAAGCCTAGGGCCAAACAGTTTTAGCATAGAATTCCACAAGATTTTCAAAGAAGAGCTAATGCCAATACTCCTCAAAATATTCTACAAAATAGAAACAGAAGGAACGTCCAGAGTCACTGCCCAGCAGGCTAGTTTTTCTTTTCTTTTTTCCCCAGGTCTCTGAGTAAGTTTGGAATTTTCCTGTTGTAGCCTCTCTAAAACAGTCTCCAGCTGCCACCCAAACTCCAGAAGCACCTGGGCTCCAAATGCCACAGGACTTGTCCACCCTAGACTGGCTGACTCCACCTTCAGGCTTCTCCCATCACTTGTGTTTTTCCACACAATCCTATGTGTGGTTTTTCAGACAGCCGGCTCTCCCCTCCCCTCCCTGCCCCACCATGGGTTGCGGGCTTTCCCTACAGCCCCTCTCCTTGAGCTGCCACTCTCAGCTCATGGCTATATGCTGGTTCTCCAATCAAATGTGCTGTGCCACACAGTTCACTTTCATTGTCAGCAGATTTGGTAAGATAATTGGGAATTTTTTTAATTTATTTTTATTTATGTGTATGTGTCCCACAGAGGCTAGAAGAGGGCACCAGATCTCCTGGAGCTGGAATTACAGATAGTTGTGAACTGCCTGCCATGTGGGTGCTGGGAATTGAACCAAGGTGCTCTGGAAGAGCAGCCATTGCTCTTAACTGCTGAGCCATCATCTCTCAAGCCCGATAATTGGGAATTCTTAAAGGAAGAAATTAGTTAAAAGAAGGGATTTTTCCCACATTGAAAGATGGGACACACTATTATAATGGAGAGAGTTAGATCTCTGTATGATTACTCAATGGATGGTTTAAAATTGGAACAATTAAATGAAGGGATAATCAACTTAATCCAGATTGACATAGTATTAATTATCATTTTGATAATCTTTGTTGCCGGTTTGATAATTCTTGGTTTATGTCTAAAAAGAGTTGGTTGATATGAGTGTCAAGATACAGGCCTTAGAAAAACTTATTAAGGCAGATCATGGAGAGATTCAAACCCAGACAAAGGAACTTAAAGGAGAACCAATTTCAGCATTGCATTATAAGGCTAGAGAAGAATAGTCTAAAGTCTTAGGAAAACCAGCCTTAATATATCCAGTAACCCTTAGGCATATACCCAAAAGAAGCACATTCATACAATAAGGACATCTGTTCAACGATGTTCATAGCAGTACTATTTGTAATAGCCAGAAACTAGAAGCAGCCTAGATGCCCCTCAACCGAAGAATGGATAGAGAAAATGTGGTACATTTACACAATGGAGTAGTATTCAGCGGAAAAAAAACAATGGAACTTTGAAATTTGCAGGAAAATGGATGGAACTAGAAGAAACCATTCTAAGCGAGGTAACCCAATCACAAAAAGACAAACATGATATGTATGGATTTTAGACATAGAGTAAAGGATTACCAGCCTACAATCCACACTGCCAGAGAAGGTAGTAAACAAGGAGGACCCTAAGAGAAACATACATGGTCCCCTGGAGAAGGAGAAAGAGTCAAGATCCCCTGAGCAAATTGAGAGCACGAGAATGAGAAGGGTAGAAGAGGAAGGATGCAGAGGTCATGAGGGAGCAGAAAGGTTGAGTCATGGGAAGAATAGAAGAAAGGATATGTGATAGGTAGGGTTTTAGTTAGGGGGTGGTAGGGGAGGACAGGAGGGAGAAGGGAACTGGGATTGGCATGTAAAACAATCTTGTTTCTAATTCAAATAAAAAAAGCTGAAAAAAATATATCCAGTAACCTTACAAGAATTACCAAATGATAGAGGCTCTGTAAGAGATAATTGGACTCCTGTGCCAATGTTAGATTTAAGGAAATTCAAGAAAGCAATAGTCTCATATGACATGCATTCACCATTTGTGAAGCAGATGTTAAACTCATGGTCAGTTTGTAATAGAATTATCCCTAAAGACTGGATAGACTTGGTTAATGCTGTTTTAGAGCCTGGTCCACAATTACAATAGAATACCTGGTTCAGAGAAGAGGCTAAGACCATTGAACAATGGTGTAGAGCTAGGGGTATGGAAATCTTGGAAGATCAACTTCTTGGAGAAGGAGATTATGCTACTATAGAAAAGCAATCTCTATATGATGACCATGCCCTGGCTTTATGCCATGAAGCAGTTTTGAATGCTTGGGACAGAAATGGAGAAGTAGGAAAGAAAATTGAGTTTTTACCAAAGTTATACAGGACCCAAAAGGAGCCTTCACAGATTTCTTACAAAGATTGACATCAGCAGTAAATAGAATGGTACCAAACTCAGAAACTAGGCAAATAATAATTGAATCTTTGGTTTTTGAAAATGCTAATTCTCAATGCAAAAGGATAATTAGGCCTTTAAAGGCAAGGTCAGCACCCTTATAGGAATGGGTCTGAGATACAATCAATACTGAATCTCATGACCATGATGATACATGGATAGGAGAGGTCATTTCAAGAGGTTAGAAGAAAAATTGAAATGTCAAAAGTTTCAATTGTGGCAAACAAAGTCACCTGAAAAGAGACTATAGGCAGGGTGTTCCTAGAAACAATGTTTCTTCTGAGAATAATCCAAACAAAATGCTGCTCCCTTCTGGATTATGCAGAAGATGTGGCAAAGGCTGGCATTGAACTAATGAATGCAGATCAATAAGGAACATTCAAGGTAACTCTTCTCAGGCCTTGAGAGACCTCTCGAAGACCCTTGTGCCAAATTCCATTCATTCATTTCCCATCACCATGGAGGAAACTCTTTCCCAGAGCAATTAAAGAATCTAATGTCCACTGCTCAGGATGATAGAATATCTGCAGAAGAGAGAACAAAAATTTCAGGAGAAACCATAAATCAAGATTGATAAACATAAGATTAAGAACCTCCCCAAAGTTAAGGGTGGGGAAGGGTTTGTTTTTGTCTTTTCAGGAAAATAAAAACAACCATCTTGAAGAATTTACAGACCTTTGGACAAATAAGCATTCAAAGAAGAAGGGAAAGCTACCTGGAAAAATTACCAAGAAAGGGAATAATCTGACTTAATGCCATATCTGAAGTCACCAAAAAGATGATGGGACACCACAACGGTAATTCTACCAGGACTATGATAATACCACTAAGCAGAAAGACACCTATGGTTTCCCATTATGCAGAAACTGGACAAAAATTATATAGCTACCTCTCTCAGGACTTGACAATTAACCCAAACTTTGCTTTTCATGGTCCCTTAACGATGCCATCACCCTCAGGCAGCAGGAAGTAAATTTAAGAACATGATGCCCACATTCCCAAGAGGTGGGGTGGGTATTTTTTTTTCTTTCATTGGGTTATGGATATTTGTCTTTATTTACGGGATTGGTTACAAATTGTTATTGGTTACAGTTAGGAGGAAAGTGAATAACAGAGATTTGATTCAGAGTGTTTGTTTTGAAAAGAAAAAAAGGGAGATACAGATATGATAGGATAAAAGGATAGATTACTGAATCTACTCTGAAAAGAAAACAGGGATGGCATAGATATGATAAGATAAAAAGGTAGATTATTGAATCTGCTTTTTAAAAGCAACTACTAGTTTTAAATATTTTGTATTGGATTAGACTTTTGCATATTATATACAAATTTTGTATATTGATACAAATTTAAGATTAATTTTGTTTAAACATACTGTACATGTGTGTACAGTATTCTTGCTCAAGGTATTGTACCTATACATTTCATTTAACAATGTAACACAAATTTCTAGTCCTTGAAAGTTATTATTACCAACTATATAAGATAATAAGGAAATGCAGGTTAGTAATTAGTCATCTATTACAATCAAACTTGTAATCACATTAGATATGTTTTCAAAGCCAAACAGAAATATATTTTAAATAGACAGTCATCTTCAAACACTTCAGAGATCTACAGAATGTAGCATTTAAGACGTTTAATAACATAGGTTCTTTTTTATGACAATGAGACATGTCTGCTCCTGGCAGCACCAATCTACTTCAAAGAGGATGGGCATTGAAGAAACTCCACATGGAGTCTACTTCCTTTGTGGCAAAAGTAAACCACTGAACAAGAAAGTGTCCTTGCCTTCATTGCTGACAGTATGCTGATCAAATTGGATAAGCAGAACAAAAAACAGAGTGACTGCCAAACCTTGCCAATACAGGTGGGAGAGTCCTTCAAAAATCTTGCTTCACAGTAAAGTCTGTCGAATATGCTAGGCCTGTATGCCAAAGATGGATGCCCCAAAGTTGCAGAGAAACCTTGAGCAACTTTTTAGAAGTCACTTGCTTACACTTCCTGTTTACTCAGTTAATAGTATTTTCTTCTCTGGTCTCTGAGGGATTTGAAGATTTTATAGGTTTAGTTTTCCGTATTTCCAATTCAGAAAAGAGATTCACTAAAGAAATGTTAAATGTATATGGTTGAGAAACATTAAAAGATAATTAGATAATGCAAATTAGAATAGAAAATGAATAGGTACAACATTTGGACCAAGATAGGATAGATAATGAATGGAGTATTTTCTCTGAATTTGTCAAATGTGAATGGACTAGATAGATATTGTTGGCATATTTATTGCTTATAAATATTGTATATAGTTATTGTACTTGTTTTATATAGTTTTTCTTATATTAGTTGCAACCTTTTTATTTTAGACAAGAAAGGGGAAATGTGGTGATATTTTGTTTATGATATAATAAAGTTTGCTTGAATATCAGAGTGCAAAACTAACTATAGCTATACAGGCCAGGCAGTGATGGTACACAAATTTAATCCCAGAAGCCACACTAGCTAGCTATAGAGGCCAGGCAGTGGTGGTGCACACCTTTAATCCCAGTGTACTCAGGAGACAGGGGTAGATGGGTCTCTGTGAGTTCACAGCCACCTTGAGATACAAGAGAGTGAATCAATCTAAAAGAGAAACAAAGCTCACACTTTAATCCCAGCACTAGGGAGGTAGAGACCGAGTGATATTGCTCGACAGAGAGGAGTATAAGGCAGGAAGAGACAGGAGCTCATTGCAGTCTCAGTGAGTCTGAGGAGCAGTAGACTCTGAGGTCTAGTGGATCACCCCTTCAATCTGAGCACTGGTAGAGGTGAAAACTTTCTAGTGGCTTGGCTGCTTTGCTTTTCTGATCTTCTGCTTGAACCACAATATCTGTCTCTGTGTTTTTATTATTCATGCTACAACCCTGATACCTAAACTATACAAAAACTCAACAAAGAAAGAGAATCACTATTTTCCTTTATGAACATAAATGCAAAAATACTCAATAAAATACTCAAAAACTGAAAATACATCATCCAAACTGAAGACCATCCACATGATCAAATAGGCTTTATCCCAGAGATACAGGGATGGTTCAACATGTAAAAATCAGTCTGTATAACCCACCATATAAACAAACTGAAAGAAAAGAACTATACAGTCATCTCATTAGATGCTAAGAAAGCCCTTGACAAAATCCAACACCCCTTCATGATAAAAGTCTTTGAGAGCTCAGGGATCCAAGGGACATATCTAGATATAATAAAAGCAATATACAGTAAGCTGGTTACCAACATGAAATTAGATGGAAACAAACTCAAAGCAGTTCCACTAAAATCAGGAACAAAACAAGGTTGTCCACTCTCTCCATATCTATTCAATACAGTCTTTGAAGGTCTAGCTAGAGAAATAAGACAACTAAAGGAAATCAAGGGAATACAAATTGGAAAGGAAGAAGTCAAAATATCATTATTTGCAGATGATATGATAGTTTACCTGAGTGGCCCCAAAAATTCAACCAGGGAACTCCTACAGCTGATAAACACCTTCACAAAGTGGCTGGATATAACATTAACTCAAAAAAAAATCAGTAGTCTCCTATATACAAATGACAGACTGAGAAAGAAATCAGGAAAACAATACCTTTCTCAATAGCCATAAATAATATAAAAATATCTTGGGGTAACTCTAACCAAAAAAGTGATAGACCAGTATGACAAGAACTTCAAGTCTTTGAGGAAAGAAATTGGAGAAGATATCAGAAGATGGAAATATGGGAAGAGTGATGAGCAAAGCAGTCAAGACCAAGCTGGTGAAACCCACAAAAACAGCTGACCTAAATAAGGGGGAGCTCATGGTCCCCAGACTGATAGCTGGGAAACCAGCACAGGACTGACCCAGACCCCATGAATGTGGGTGTCGTTGAGGAGGCCTCAGAAATCTATGGGCTCTCTTGTAGTAGAGCAGTACTTATTCCTAGCATAGGAATGGACTTTGGGAGCCCATTCCACATAAAGGGATACTCCCTCGGCCTAGAAACACGGGGGAGGGCCTAAGCCCTATCCCAAAGGATATGACAGACTCTGAAGACTTCCTATGAAAGGCCTCACCCTCCCTGGTGAGCAGAAAGAGGATGGGATAGGTAGGATGTTAGTGGGGGACAGGGGAGGAGGGGAGGGAGAGGGAACTGGGATTGACATATAAAACAATCTTGTTTCTAATTTAACTTAAAAATGAAAAAAAGAAAATAGAAAAAGAAAGTTTAAAAAATCAGCTGTACATCAAACCAAGGAGGAGGAGGAGGAGGAGGAGGAGGAGAGAGGAGGAGGAGGAGGAGAGGAGGAGGAGGAGGAGGAGGAGGGAGGAGAAGAAGAAGAAGAAGAAGAAGAAGAAGAAGAAGAAGAAGAAGAAGAAGAAGAAGAAGAAGAAGAAGAAGAAGAAGAAGAAGAAGAAAGATCCCCCATGCTCATGGATCAATAGGATTAACATAGTAAAAATGACCATCCTACCAAAAGCAATCTACAGATTCAATGCAATCCCCATCAAAATTCCAACACAAATCTTTACAAATCATAGAAGGACAATATTCAATTTCATATGGAAAAAACAAAATCCCCAGGATAGCTGAAACAATCCTGAACAATACAATAACTTCTGAAGGTATCACCATCCTGATTTCAAGCTGTAGTACAGAGTTGTAGTAATAGTATTGGTATAAAAACAGACACCTTCATCAGTGGAATGAAATTGAAAACCCAGACATAAATCTACACACCTATGGACACCTGATTTTTTATTTTTAAAAAAAGGCATAAAGACACAATGGGAAAAAAAGAAAGAATCAAGTGGTGTTGGTCTAACTAGATGTCTGCATGTAGAAGAATGCAAATAGATCTGTATTTATCACCCTGCACAAAACTCAAATTCAAGTGAATCAAAGACCTCAACATAAAACTAGATACACTGAACTTGATAGAAAATAAAGTGGGGCATAGTTTTGAATGCAGTGGCACAGAGGACAACTTCCTGAACAGAAGACCAGTAGCACAGACACTAAGATCAACATTTAATAAATGGAACCTCACAAAACTGAAAAGCTTCTGTAAGGCAAAAGACACTGTCAATAGGACAAAATGGCAGCCTACAAAATGGAAAAAGATTTTCACCAACTACACACCTGATAGAGGGCTAATATCCAAAATATGTAAAGAGTTAAAGAAACTAGGCATCAACAAACTAAATAATCCAATTTTAAAATGGGGTACAGATCTAAACAGAATTTTCAATAGAGGAATCTCAAATGACTGAGAAACATTTATGAAATGTTCAACATCCTTAACCAACGAGAAAATGCAAATCTCAAAACTACTTTGAGATTCCATCTTACACCTGTCAGAATGGCTAAGATCAATAACAGAGGTTACAGCTCCTGCTTCGAAGATGTGGAGCAAGGGGGAACACTCCTCCATTGCTGGTGGGAATGCAAACTTGTACAGCTATGGAAATCAATACAGTGGTTTCTCAGAAAACTGGGAATTGATCTACCTCAAGGCCCAGCTGTACTACTCCTAGGCACATACCCAAAGGATGTTCTATCCTACCACAAAGACACTTGCTTAACTATGTTTATAGTCACTTTATTCATAATAACCAGAAACTGAAAACAACCTAGATGCCCCTCAACCAAACAATGGATAAAGAAAATGTGGTATATTTACACAAAGGAGCATTACTCAGTTGTTAAAAAAAGTGACATCATGAAATCTTCAGGCAAATGGGTGGAACTAGAAAAAATCATCCTGTGTGGGGGTACCCAGATCCAGAAACACGAACAATGTTATGTACTCACATATAAGTAGATATTAGCTATGTTACACTCCACAGACCCAAAGAGACTAAGTAGCAAGGAGGGTTCTAAGGGGCACCCATAGATCTCCCTGGGGACAGGAAATAGAATAGATTTTGCAGGTGCTCTGGGAATAGGAGGAATCAAGTGGGGGAGTGAGACAGAGGGACAGAGTATGAGAAAACAGAGTGAAACTGGAGGGCATTTTGGGGTGCAATGTGAAAACCTAGTGTAGTGGAAATTCCTAAGAATTTATGAAAGTGGCCCTAGAGAGGACTCCTAGTAGTGGAGGATATGGAGCCTGAACCGTCCTTCTTCTATAGCCAGGCAAGGCTTCCAGTGGAGAGACTGAGACACCAAACCAGCCACAAAACCTTCCACCTATAATCTGTCCTGCCTGCAAGATGTGCTGGGGCAACGGTGGTGCAGAATTTATGGGAGTGGCCAAACAATGACTAGTCTAATTTAAGGCCCACACCATTAAAAGGACCCCATGCCTGATCCTAGGAAAAAATGAAATGATTCCTAATCCTAATAATTCCTACAGCTACTCTGCTGTACTCATAGATCAGTGTCAAACCCAGTCATCAGAGGGTCTTCCTCTGGCAGCTGACGAGAGCAGATGCAGACAGCCACAGCCAAATATCAGGCAGAGATAACCCAAATTTGAGATCTCCGTTGGTTCTCTCCCCTCAAAGCTCAGGGAACCTCATGGGAAAGGAGGAGGAAGAATTGGAGAAGCCAGAGGTACTGAGGACACCGGAAGAGCATGGCCCACAGAATCAATTAAGTGGGGCTCGTAGGGACTCTCTCAGACGGGTTGGGAAATCAAGGAGCCTGCATGGGTCTGATGCAAGTCCTCTGCATACATGTTACAGTTGTTAGCTTGTTGTTTTTGTGGGAGGCCTAACAGTGGGGGCGGGGCATGTCTCTGACTCTTACATCTACTCTTTCATCAGTAGGACCCTTTTCCTCCTACTGGATTACCTCATCAAACCCTGGTATGAGGGTTTGTGTCTAGTCTTACTGCATCTTGATATGCCATGTTCGTTGCTATCAAGGGGAGACCTGTTCTTTCCTGAAGGAAAATGGAGGAGGAGCGGGGATCTGGGGGAAAGGGGAGTTTGGGGAGGGAGGAACTGAAGGAAGTGGAAGAAAGAAAGATTGAAGTCAGGATGTATTGTATGAGAGAAAAATAACAAACAAACCAATGGGTGCTAATGACCTGTTGAACAAAATAACAGAGAGGCAAACTCTTATGGGAACCCTTTACTGGCTCAAGTTCCCCTTAGAGCAGACCTTTTGTGGTAACACCTGGGGTTCAGCCCCAACACAAGTGTCTATTCTTAGAGCATCTTGGCTTATGCTAGCATAAACACTTGGTTGTTGTTTTTCTGTCTTCTAGTTTTACTTTGAGTGTTTTAAGTGTGAGACAAGATATCATTACACAGGCCACACTGGCCTCAAACGCTTGGCCCTCTTGCCCCAGTTGCTCAGATACTGAGATTTCAGGTATATTCCAGGGTGCTAAGCTCAGATCTTTTGTTTTGAAACAGAGGGTGGGCCTCTGGATCAAGGAAGGACCCAGATCCAAAGGTCAGGACACCAAGCTTGAAAGAAGGCAAGTCCTACAGCAGATGTCCTATGTTTTCTTTTCTCCTCCTACCTTCTGTGTAGATTGTTCAAAATTTCCACATCTCTTTGGGAGTTATGAGGAAGAGGAGTTAAATGTTGTGATCTCCAGAAACTCTCAAGTTGGGCTCAGGGGTGCACACTTGCAAGGCCAGCACTCAAATGGTTAAGACAGAAGGATGGAGTCCATGGGTGAGGGAGGGGTGCTCTTCAGGTCCCGCCCCTCACTGAGGAGTTAGTTACTGACTGCTTCTGGAGGGAAAATCACTCTTTTTTTTTTTTTTTTTTTTGGAGATGGGACAACAGTAGGTTTCTTATATTCTAGTAGGTGGCCCCACATCCATGTGTATATTAACAGCACTAACTGGGCCTATTGGATTATCAAGAAGGAAAAGAGGAGGAGAAGGAAGAGCAGGAGGGAAGAAGTAGTGAGGAGGGGGACATGTTAGAAGGGGAATGGGAGCTGTTGAAAGGTGGTAATGGAGGGTGTGGATGTGACCACATTTCATTGCATGTGTGAATAAAATTCTCAAGAACGAAGAAAATTACTTCAAAAGAGAGAGAGAGAGAGAGAGAGTTTAAGGCCAGTCTGAATGGCAAGTTCTATGTAGCAAGTTCTGGGTTAGCCTAAGCAATAGAGTGAAACCCTGTTTCAAATTTTTAAAAATAAAAAAAAATGAAATAAGTTTAAGAAGTAAAAGCTCTAACTACTGAAGATCTGACCCCAACATCATGACCAAAATTGAGAACTGATCACTGGCTGAGTCTGGACCCTAGACTAGAGGCTATGGTTCTGGGAAACCAAGAAGCACACAACTTGCAGACTGTGGAGCCTGGTTCTGAGTTCGAAACTCCCAGCAAATCTCCGCTTCTCAGAAAGTCATCACTCATTCATTCAACAGCAGTTTTCTGCTGAATCCAAGCAGCAGGGTTGCAGCAATGACCAATATAAGTAAAACCCCTATTTTAGTGGAGCTTCATTAGACTGAATAAGATAAATAAAACAGAATTTGAAATGATGATTAGAGTTCCTACAATAAGCTAACAGGGTAGAGACTAGTTGAAAAGAAGAACACTTGATGAGCTCATTAAGATATCCCTTTTCGGGACTATGGAGACGGCTTAGTGGTTAAGAACACTGACTGTTCTTCCAAAGAACCAGAGTTCAAATCCCAGCACCAATACAGTGGCTCACAGTTGTCTGTAACTCAAATTCTAAGGCCATCCGTCTATTGCCCTCTTCTGACCTCCACCAGCAGTGCACACACATAGTGAACAAATATAAGCAAGCAAAACACCTGTACACATAAAATAAACAAATCTTTTTTTAAGAAAATACCTAAAGAATATCTCCCCTGACATTTGAAGGAAGATAGGAATGGAGACCTAAAAGACCAAAAGAAGCCAGCAGTCAGAAAATCCAAAGATGGAGCAGGATGGGGGATGGAGTAGCAAATGCAGTTCTGAGGTAGATACATATTGGGTGCATTCATGGACGATAACTGACAGTCCATGTGGGTGGGTGTATTGGGTGAGAGTAAATGAGCAGGTGAGGCAGTCAGAAGAAATAGGGAAGTGATCTGTCTTAGGATTTCTATTGCTGTGAAGAGACACCATGACTATGGCAACTCTTATAAAGGAAAACATTTAATTATGGCAGCTTACAGTTCAGTCCATTATCATCATGGTGGGACATGACAAAGTGCAGGTTGACACAGTACTGGAGGTGAGAGTTCTACATCTTGCAGGCAACAGGAAGTGAACTGTCTCACTGGGCGTGACTTGAGCATATATGAGACCTCAAAGTCTGCCTCCACAGTGACACACTTCCTTCAACAAAACCACACCTACTCCAACAAGGCCACACCTCCTAATAGTGCCACTACCTTTGGAGGTGATTTTCTTTCAAACCACCACATGATCTCATATGCACATTACCAAGAACTAATAGAGCATCTTAAGCAGATGTCTTAGTTACTTTCTCCTTGCTGTGAGAGAATATTGTGAGTAAAGCAACGTAAGGAAAGGTGGGTACATATTTTAGCTCAAAGTTCAAGGTCCCATCCATACTGGAGAAAATCAAGGTGGCAGGACATTAAGGCCATTGGCTACATGGCATCCACAATCAGGAAACAGAAATGAATGTGTAAAGTGATCAGCTCTTTTGCTCTATTTTATACAGTTCTAGAGTGAAATGGCTCCACCCACAATCAAGATGGGTACTCCCAAGTCAATTAATGTAATCAAGATAATCTCCCATATGCATGCTCCAAGGCCTGTCTCCCAGGTGACTCTAGATTCCAGCAAGTTGACAATTCACACTAACCATCACAATAGATAAGAGGCATGACCTAGTCTGTAGCTTTAAGATTTTCACTGGGACTGGGCAGTGATGGCACACGCCTTTAATCCCAGTACTCAGAGACAGAGGTGAGTGGATATTGGTGAGTTGGAGGCCAGCCTGGTCTACAGAGTAAGTTCCAGGACAGCCAGGGCTACAGGGCTACACAGAGAAACCCTGTCTCTAAAAACCAAAAACTAAAAAAAAGGGTTCTCACTGGTTATCACATGGAATCAAATTCTTAAATGAACTATAAAACACCTATTAAGTGTTCCTTGGAAAGGAATCAACTTGGGAACCCAGTCCACAAGAAAGGCATAACAAAAATCTCCATCACTGCCCCACCACAGGTACTCATGGAAAAGCCACCACACAAGCCTCACTAGGGAGCCTGAAGGTGACTCTCACTTTGAAATTTGTTCAACTTCTTCCTCCTTCTGTCCCTGCAAACTCGGCAGCCTTGCCATGAGAGCAAGTCATTCATCAGCAAATCTAAAATATTTATTGTGCATATTTTAAAGGCCAAAGTGCTACATCATGGAGCTCTGCCCAGATGGGGACAAGTTTCACAGTGCCGATGACTGAGATGAGGATGTGCCAGACAAAATTGCAGGCAATTAATCTGTGCAAATGGGATTCTTCAAAGGGGACTAGAGGACTCGCTTCCGACCACAGACAAGCCCGCTCATAATGACCACCATTAAAATTTAACACAATTTGCTTATTTTAAAGAAACAGAATTCCTCATGCTCTCCCCAGCAATCATTCATCCTGCTCTTGTGGGGAAAATGGGAGAGGTCACAATGTGGAGGATACAGGTTTGCACAGGGGATGAATCTTGAGCCAAATTCCCAAAGGAGGGACTCCCCAGGGCACCAGCATCTGCTTTGCTTCCATTCACTATGCTTCCTTTAGGGTAAAAAATGGGGATGCCATGCACCAGTGCCTTTGTGGGGTGCTGGAGGAATAGGTGATAATGGGCAAGATGGCTGTTGCTTCTAACTTGAAGCAACTCATTCAGTCTTCAAAATCCTCATTTATGAAATCTATTCATCTGTGAGCATATGGTCAACCTTGGATTTATGTTACTATCATCTCATCATCATCATCACCACCGCCACCATTGTTATCATTGCTATGGTTATGGCTGTACACCTAGCTACTGGTCTTTGGGGTTTGGGGAAATCTCTTAAGGTTTCCATAAAATAGGATTATTTTATTGTTGTGTGTCTTCCCCCTTGGGTTCTTAAGGAAATTTGACAGAGTAACATGAGCTCAGTACTTAGAGCCATGGTCAAGGTCATCAGACAGCTACTCCTTTTATGGTCAGCATCTTCATCAGGCTCTGTGATTGACTTTATCTGTAGATCAGGGTTTGCCTTAAAACAAAGGCTGGTAGCAAGATGCTCTGAGGAGGTGCTGTTGGAGGGAATGTAATTGGTAGAAGTGTCCTGATCTGAGTGCTGGCACTGCCCACTCCCTGAGTCTTTCTGAGCCCAGTGTACCCATCAATAAATTAGGAGGCATGCAGAGGACATTTCATTAGTATGGTGGTGAAATTGAATGTAGTCATGGAAACTAACACACCAGGAAGGGTTAAAAAGTACTATATAAATACAAAGTATAGATCATTATTGTTTATTAAGTGAGAAGGAGTATATTTTATTATTATTTTGATTCATCTAGCCCTGAGATAATGTATAAATCAGAAAAACATCAAGCTGGAGTGAAACATGAGCCTCTAGAAACCAGGGTACATTTCCTCTCTCTTTCTCTCTTTCTCTCTCTCTCTCTCTCTCCTTTTCTTTTTGCAATCTTTGCTGAAAGACATTTGAAGTGAAGTTAATAATTGAAATGTAATGAATAACTGCAGTTTAGGGTCCATAGCACAATCATAATTGCCAGTTTATTACTTTTTTAATATATTTGCCAAGTATTAATAATATTGAAATAATGCAAGAAGATCATGGGGAATAAATGAAATATATCATTTGTCAAGGAAGAAGAATTTCCAAACAGTAGGCACTGCACTTATGAGCCTAGTGATGAATGCAGGCAGCATCGCCCTGAATCCTTCAGCATAGGGAGACACCTGGAAGTTCAGGTCTCTGCATAATTCTCATGCAGTCAAACAGAGAGGGGGTGGAGAAGATTTGCTAAGTACCAAGTTCCAGATCTGGAAAAGAATAAGAATTTCGGGGCTCTCTTTGTTAAAGACCTTTCTGCTATCAAGTCTTGTTTGACCTTACCATAAAATGAAATACAAAATGTAATTACATGATGGCATATGCCTGTAAATGGCAGCACTGGAGAGGCCTAAGCAGGAGGATCATAAGTTCAAGGCCAGTCAGGGCTTATGTTGTAGTAGGTTCAAAGTCGAGGTGGACTACATAGCATTACCATTTCTCAAAAAATAAATGGATGACTTTGAGAGCCCATCCCACATGGAGGGATGCTCTCTCAGTCTGGGCACATGGGGGAGAGCCTAGGCTCTGCCCAGGATGATATGATAGACTTTGAGAAACCCCCATGAAGGGCCTTACCCTCCCTGGGGAGCAGAGGGGGGATGAGGTAGGGAACTGGTGAGGGGCTGGGGGGAGGGAAGGGACAGGGAGAAGGGATTGACATGTGAAGCAAGCTTGTTTCTAATCTGAACTAATAAAAAATAATAATAAAATAAATGGATAAAATAAAATAGATGCAAAAATATGAGACAAATATGAGGGAATCTAAATGGGTACTCAGCCACTGCTCATTTTATTATTTTTCTTACCTAGGGACCAAATATTCTGAAAGAACTTCCTGGAATGTACATGCATTCATGTGTGGGTGTGTCTGTGGGGGGAGACAGACAGACAGGCAGGCAGGAAGGCAGACAGGCAGGCAGAATTATCTGAATCCTGTCTTCTGCTCAGGGAACATTGACCTAGATGAAGATGCTCTATTTTCTTGTCTCAGCATCAGGGACTGTGCCACACAATGGAAAACATGGTGGAGAATCTGTTAGTAAGATTGGTGACAGGAGTAAGATCTGGAGTGTGTCCAGACATTGAGGTCTGCAGTTAATAAATGGGACCTCCTGAAACTGAGAAGCTTCTGCAAGGCAAAGGAAACAGTCAGTAGGACAAAACAACCACCCACAGAATGGGAAAAGATCTTCACCGATCCCACATCTGACAGAGGACTGATTTCCAAAATATATAAGGAGCTCAAGAAGCCAGCCACCAAAACACCAAACAATGAAATTAAAAAGTGGGGTGCAGAACTAAATAGAGAATTCTCAACAGAGGAATCTGAAATGGCTGAAAGACACTTAAGAAAGTGCTCAAAATCATTGGCCATCAGAGAAATGCAACTCTGAGATAACACCTCACACCTGTCAGAATGGCTAAACTCAAAATACCAATGACAATCTATGCTGGAGAGGATGTGGAGGAAAAGGAACACTCCTCCATTGCTGGTGGGAGTGCGAACTTGTACGACCACTCTGGAAATCAGTATAGCGGTTGCTCAGAAAAATGGGAATCAGTTTACCTCAAGATCCAGCCATTCCTCTCTTGGGTATATACCCAAATAGTGCATGTTCATACAACAAGGACATAATGTTCAAGTATGTTCATAGCAGCATTGTTTGTAATAGCCAGAATCTGGAAGCAACCTAGATGCCCCTCAACTGAAGAATGGATTGAGAAAATGTGGTACATTTATACAATGGAGTACTACTCAGCAGAAAAAAGCAATGGAATCTTGAAATTCGCAGGCAAATGGATGGAACTAGAAGAAACCATCCTGAGTGAGGTAACCCAGTCACAAAAAGACAAACATGGTATGTACTCACTGATATATGAATTTTAGACATAGAGCAAAGGATTACCGGCCTATAATCCTCTTCACCAAAGAAACTAGGAAACATGAAGGACTCTAAGGGATAAATGGTCCCCAGGAATGGAAGTGGCATGAACTCCTGAACTAATTGGGAGCATGAGGGTAGGGGGGAAGGAGATGCTACATTAAGAGCAAGAAAAGAGGAGTAGAGGAGAGGAAATGGAGGGGCAGAAATATTGAGTTGGGGGAAGAATAGAGGAGAGAGGGCAGGATGAGCGATACCATATCAGAGGGAGCCACTATAGGTCCGAGAAGAGATCTGGAACCAGGGAGATCTCCAGAGACCTACAAGGATGACACGATCTGACAATCCAGGCAATGGTGGAGAGGATAACCTAAAAGCCCTTCCCCTAAAATGAGATTGATGACTTCTCTTTATGCCATCCTAGAGCCCTCATCCAGTGGCTGATGGAAGCAGAGACAGACATCCACAGATATACACTGAGCTGAAATCGGGAATTTAGTTGAAGAGAGGGAGGAATGAAGAGCGAGGGGTCTGTACCAGGTTGGAGAAACCCACAGGAACAGTTAGTTGGCCTGAACAAGGGAGAGCACATCGACCCCAGATGCTGTCGGGGAGGCCAGTACAAGACTGATCCAGACCCCTGAACATGGATGTCAATAAGGAGGCCTCTGCACTCCAGGGAGCCTCTGGTGGTGGATTAGTATTTTTCCCTGGTGCAAGAAGGGACTTTGAGAGCCCATCCCACATGAAGGGTTACACTCTGGCCCTGGACACATGGGGAAGGGCCCAGGACAGCACAGGAAGATTTGGTGGACTTTGCAGAGCCCCCATTGAGGGCCCTACCCTGCCTGGGGAGTGGTGGGTGGATGGGGTGGGGGGGTAGGTTGGGGGTGGGGGAGGAGGGATGGGGTGAGGGGAGGGAGAGGGAGAAGGGTCTTACATGTGAAACAAGCTTGTTCCCTAACTGGAACTAATAAATAAATTTTTAAAAAAAGAAAAAAAAAAAAAGATCTGGAGTGTGTCACAGTCACATGGACCCTAACTAAGGTCCCAATGTCAAAGCCTCTCTTGTTCCTTTCCCTTTACACACTTTTCTTCTAGCCTGGTACCACACCTTAAGTACAGTGTTTTGGGGCACTTGGCTAAGGAAATGGGGACTAAGGAGGATATGGACCAAGAGCTGGGGTATGGATGTCGTCACTGTTCATGGTCTGGGTCACCATCTCCAGCTGGTAGGTAAGGGCAAAGCAGAAGTGGTGAGCACCGGAGGTTTTCTTCGCTCTGGTTGTAAGAATTGTGCATTTTCATTTTTCCTTCAAATATAAAATCAGCATCACAATAAACAGCACCTGGATGTAACTGATACTGATATTTTCATGAACACCTTCCCATTTACACACAGATCCTACACAGAGAAGATTCTATTTGACATCAGATGCTAACACTTTCTTCATGTTATTCACCATTGGGAAGTTCTTCCCAGGACCACAGAGCCTTACAGAATGGCTCTGTTGTGTTGGTTTCCTATTAGTCATTCACCACAGATGCCAAAGCTCTGTTCCATAATACCTACAAAAAAATAAAAGAAAGCCTCCATCTATTGTTATGGCACAATCACCAAGACAAGCTAAGGATAAAAAGAAGGGTTAAGTTGCTGTGTGTTCACTCCTATTTCCAATGGGGGTTGGAGGTAAGAAAGAGAAGGAGAGAGAGAGAAGGAGAAGAAGGAAGGGACCGGGGAAGGAAAGCAAAGCAAAGTGCCAGCAAAAGGAGGGTGTGTAAATAGTTGCTCTGAAGATGTTTTAGTTTGCTTTTTGTTGTTGTGATAAACATCACAGCCAAAAACAACTTAGGAAAGGTTCTGTTTTTTGATTAAGGTAGAGTCCATCTCCAGGATAGCCAGGGCAGGAGCTCAAGCAGGAACTGAGGCAGAACCCATGGAGGAAGTCTGCTTCCCTCTCATGTCCAGCCGGCTTTCTTATATATCCCAGGACCACCTGCCTAAGGGGGGGGGGGGCGCCACCCACAGTGGACTTGGCCTTCCCACAACAATGAGTGATTTAGGAAATGTCCCACAGGTACACCCACGGGCCGCTCTTACCAAGGCACTTCTTCACTGAGGTTCCTCCACATCACCCTTCCCTGGTGTGTCAAGTGACAGCCAAGAATAGCCATCACAGAAGGGAACCCAAAGAACTGCAGAGTGACTGCAGGAGAGCCAAGTGAGCAAGCATGGCCAGATAAGAGGGAAGTTTCACTGTGTTTGCCACTGCACTTGAGGATATTTGAATCGCACAATTGGATTAACATAGGTGTGTGTGTGTGTGTGTGTGTGTGTGTGTGTGTGTGTGTGTGTGTGTGTGCAGGCACAGTCCTCATGCATGTATCAGTCTAGGTGAGTGTTTACAGTGCTTATCTAGCACTGGTGGAGCTCTTGGTTTGAGCCACATCACCTCATGAATCAGGTATGGTAGCACATGCTGTAACAATAGCACTCAGGAAGCAGGTGGAAGCAGGAGGGTCCAGATTTCAAAGTCATCTTTGGTTGTGTACTAAGTTTGAGGCCACCCTGAGCAACAGGAGACCATCCCAAAAATACGTGTCTCTCTCTGTGTGTGTGTGTGTGTGTGTGTGTGTGTGTGTGTGTGTGTGTGTGTGTGTGTGTGTGGTATTGTTTTACACAGGTCACTGTATATGTATACATAGTTTTAGTAAAGTACAAGAATTGAGACTACATTTGAATTATATAATTTTTAACACAAATGTTTTACCTCTTTAAAACTAACTTATCATGTGTCCCCTGCTCCCAGCTTACTACCTGGTTTGTAAAGAAGAGCATTGTAAACATTTATCAAATAACTTGATGATTGGATTAATACACAGATTCTTTTGCTACAATATTATATTCATGAGCTGCATTTTTTCATGTCCTATATTCTTTTTCAATTTGGTTTTCCTGTTACAATCTGAATATCAAAAGAACGAATATGCATGAACAAAGTCCACATTGTGCATGGGAGCAAATAAATGTTTGAGATCCCCTCGGGGATATATTAGTCAGGGTTCTCTAAAGGAAGAGAACATATAGAATAAATTTGTATTCCAAGGGGAATCTATTAGATTGGTTTACATAATAGGGGCTGGGTAGCCTAACAACAGCTGTCTGCACACTGGAAAAGCTGAGAACCAGGTAACTTCTCAGTCCATGAGGCTGAGCCTCAGTAGCCCCAGTTGGATTCTGAATGCCTGGGTGTTTCCTGGTGAGCTTCTTGTCTTCAGTCTACATTGGAAGACTGAAGGAGGTGGAATTCATCAGTAAGGATGACAATGGCAGCAGCAACAACAGGATAGATGCGCTCACCAACAAAAAGGGAAGGCAGAACACTGCTTTTCAAACTGGGATCTCTTTCTATCTGGTCCAAAAGAAGGTACATCACACTCTAGTGAGGGGTTCTTCTCCCCTCAGTCTTCTCTGGGAATGCCCCCATAAACCTGCCCAGGGGTCTGTCTATTAGTTGATTTCAGATTCAATCTAGTTTTCAACCAGAATCAACCCATCACAGGAAGACTGCATTCAAGCACCTTCACCTATCTGAACCAGCGTCCCAGATCAGCAGGACTCTGGCCATCCTCTCTGGAAGGAGCTGTGGAGTGACAGCTGTGGAGGAGAGGCTGGGGAGAATATGGACACCAAGTGGGACCAGGTTGAGACAGCAGATGCCCTGCGGACATGGTAAGCAGATATTGTGAGGGGATCCTGTGCATAGTCTCCATCCCACCAACAGCAGTAGGACATATTTGGGGTTGGAGAGTGGGAGAGATACACAGAGGCAGATTTTACAATTAGAGCTAAGACTACAGTCTTAAGATAGAACCCCCAAGGTGGTATCTCAGGAAAGAGATGACGGCAGTGACTAATAAATCTCCAGAGAAACTGGATGTGACCATGCAGGTCCATAATCCCAACAGCAAGGAGGCACAGGAGGGTAATTAGCATTCAAGACCAGCCTCAGCTGTAGCAGGTTCAAATCCAGCCTGGACTATCTAAAATCCTGTTTCAAATAGTAAGAAGGGGGAGAAAAGGTAGGGGCTTAAAAGGGGAAATGGGAGGAAGAGAAAAAAGAAAAAGGAGGAGAAAGAGAGAGGACAGAAGGATCTGGAGGAGCAGGAGAGGAAACAATTTAGCTGACGGTGAGTTTCCAGAAAAGAAGAGGTCTCTATATAGCCAGGAAATGACTTTTTAAAACAGTTCCCCCCTGTTAGGAGATGAAGCTTCAGTCTAGCATCACCACATCTTAAATGCATTTGACACTTCAGAAAATAATTAATGGTGTTGGTTTTATTAATGTTTCAAAATATAAATTTAAAACGTGACAAACCAATGAGAAAGAGCAGTCTGTTTTAATGAAATTTTCACTTCTGCCATCAATAAATCATAGATCAAAAAGAGCCCTGCCTGGGTCACAGTATCCTTTTCCTGTCTGTGTGGGAAAGCCATCTAACACAGGGAACAGGAATGATTCCAGAAGTCTGCAGGGCTCAAGAAGACAGTCTTGGGCTGCAGCAGAAGGGGACCACAATGGAGTTGGCTTTGTCTGCTTCCTTTTGACAGTTTGCAAGAGATACTTCACCCATCCCTTGGCTAGAAATAAACCAATTCTTATCTTCTTCAGTTTTGTACAGAACTCAAGAATGTGGAATATTCCTTTATGCTGTGTGAATATATGTCACCATGATTAGTTTAATAAAAAAAGCTAAATGGCCGGTAGCTAGGTAGAATTTTGCAGGCAGAGAGAACGCTGGGAAGAAGAAGGGTGGAGTTGGAGGAGATGCCATGAGATGCAGAGCAATCAGGATGGGAATTACGTACATGAGGTAAACGAGTCTTGGGGCAGCACATAGATGACTAGAAATGGGTTGATTTAAGTTATAAGACCTAGCTGAAAACAAGCCTAAACTATTATAAGCTTTTATAATTAATAGTAAGTCTCTGTGTGGTTATTTGGGAATTGGCTGTTGCACAAAAAAGTCTGCCTACACAAGAAGATGAGTGCTTTGGTGCATTCCTGTAATCCCAGACCTTGGGAGAGTGAGGCAGGAACATCATAAACCTGGACTGTATGTCCTGTCTCAAAATAAAAATCCAAGGGCTGGGGAATGTCACTTAGTTGATAGAAAGCTTGGCAGGCACACACAAAGTCCTGGATTCAGTCTTCCATTGTACACAAGCAATGCCATGGTAGACCATATCTGTAACCCTTGCACTGGAAAAGTAAAGGATCAGAAGTTCAAGGTCATCTTCATCTACATAGAGAATTCAAGACCAGCCTGGACTCAAAAAAACAAAACAGACCATCTGAGAACACTATGGTATTCCTTGGTGATCCACAGTCAGGTGACATGGAGAATACTGGGGTTTTAACCTGGAGCCTCATGAAAGCCAGACAAGGGAGGCTGAATTCCCAAGTGCCACGCCCAGCCCTCCTTCTTACTACCTATTTTGAGACAGGGTCTTGCTAAGTTTCCCAGGCTGGTCATGAATTCACTCTATAACCCAGACTAACCTTGAACTTGTTTGTATCTTACTGCCTAAGCCTCCCAAAAAGTTGGGCTACCTTATCTAAGATATATAAGAAGAAAGGGGGAGAGGAGAAGGAGGCGGCAACAGAAAAGTAAGAGGAAGAAAGGGGAGAACAAAGAAGAGAGAGGGGAAAGGAGGAGCAGGAAGAGATGGTAAGAGGCTTAAACGACAGGAAAAGTTTTTAACTTTATTTTTACAGAATTCATAATAATTACATGCAGCTGCAGTCGTCCTTTTATGTAAAACGCTATCATCTGAAGTTGTTGTAAACCCCGGGGCTGCTCCTCTGACACCATCTTGGACAAAGTTCATCCTTAGATAGGGTTCCCAAAGGGTCGGGTTCCCTCCTGGTGATCTAGGTCAATGCAAAAAAAAAAAAAAGAAAATGTTCATTATGTAAGAACTCCTCAGGGGTGCAGCATTGAAACTGGAAATTTCTTCAGTCTTCTTTGGCTGTCTCTGAGTGGGGCAGGGGAGTGTGGTCAATGTAACAGGATCTAGAATACCCCTGGAGACAAACCTCTGCACACATCTATGAGGGCTTTTCTAATTAGCTTAATTAGTGTGTGAAGACGCACCCTAAATGCCAGTAGCATCATTCCCTGGCACAGGGCCTTAGACCATCTGCAAAGGAGGAAGAGTGTGGTGCAGTGTGCCCCACTGCCTCATGCTCCTGCTGCCACCCCTGCCATGATGGCCTGTGTGGCCCTTCACTGTAAGCCACAAGAAACTCTTCCTCTTCCCAATGGCTTCTAGCAGGGTATCTGGTCACAGCAGTGAGACAGTGAGGGAAGGACAGGGTTTGAAGTGTGCTCTGTGGACACCCGATAGTCTCTCAGGAGCACCGGCATCGTTAAGCCCTGTGGGTAGTGTGGGAACTGGGCCTGGAGTTTGCAGGTGCTTTGGAGGAACTGGGAAACCTCAATCTGGAATCACCTCTGTTTCAACTCCTCGGTCCTTACAGCTCTTCCCTGAGTCCTCCCTCTGCACCAGAGAATCCCAGCTTTGTCTTCCGAGGGCAGATTGGAATGCCAGAATGTATGGAGATTAATCACAGAATAATACAAACTGCCGCTTATCATTGCTCATATAGTTGACATAATTACCCTACAGGCAACATGAAAACGTTGTACTGCAGTAACTCCCAGCCAGGAGGAAAGGCAGTGTTGCTGATAACACAAAAGAGAGAAGAATACTGAACACAGCCCTTTGAAAACTTTTAATTAATTTTCACCCTTGCAGCATAATTGGTGTCAGTTCAAACTTCAGTGTTTCCAGAGCCCTTGGCCTTATTGCAAAGAAATTTAGGACCAGCATGGGCTGCCTACAGAGAAAGCTAGACCCTGGTCAGGGATGAGGAAAAGACAATAAAGTATTTCTGCATCTTTAAACATATAACTTAGGCTGTGTCACTAGTCATTTAAAATACTTCCATAGTTCCCCATTGCCTGTGTTAGCTCCCACCACAGCAGCGAGCCTTCCTAGGCCACCCAAGCAGTTACGTCATCACCTGTCACCAGGTGCCTCTCCACTGTCAACTATGTGACAAGTGCATCCTTAAAAGTGCATTTTTATCTTTTCAGCATGCCCTAGGGAACTCAAAGACTAAGAACTTTTGCTGTGACTGCTCACTCTGGCAAGGGCTGGCTGGCCTTGTGTATTAGTCATCTTTCTTGTTGGTGTGACCAAATATGTGAGTTAAGCAAGGGGGATTTATTCTTATTCATAGCTTGTGAAGATATAGTCCATAATGGCAGGGAAGACATGAGAGGTCTGATCACACTGTATCTTCAGTCTATGAAACTATAAAACCTCCAGGCCCACCCTCTATTTCCAGTGAAACTCCGCCTCCTAGCAGTTCCACAAGTTTTCAAAAGAGAACCACCAGTGGGGGACCAAGTGTTCAAACATACGAGTCTGTGGTCATTTCACACTCCAGCCACACCTTATCAGCCTCACCTGTTGTCCCTCCTCCACCCTGCACCAGAAGTAATGGATTTCCTGCTGTCAGATGCACTATTCTCCCAGAACTTTGTGTTTGTGAGGCTGCCAATCACCTCTCCAGACCCTTCACCTCCAAACTCCACAAGAATGGTATCATTTGTTGCTGTAGGTTTTTCTTGTCCTGCCAGGTCCCACCGCCCTTCAACCCCAAATAAACACACAAAGACTTATATCAACTATTAAACTGTTGGCCGATGGCTAGGGGCTTCTTATTGGCTGTCTCTGTCTTAATTATTAACCCATTTCTATTAATCTATGTATTTCCACGTAGTCTTATCTTGCTGGAGAATGCCCAGACCTGTTACTCCTTTGTGGTCTCCATGGCATCTCCTGCGAGACCCCTCTGCCTACCTTTCCCAGAATTCTCCATATCTCCTCATCCCGCCTATCTTCCTGCCTCATTGGCCAAACAGTGTTTTATTCATCAACCAATAAGAGAAACATATACAGAAGGACATCCACCGACAATCATTCTTTAAACTTAATCATTCAGATGCCAGCATGTCCCCAAAGCCTTCCACAGACAAGCATTATGCCTTGAGCTCTCAAAGCTTTGTAGTTTCTCCTCCATCTCAAACCATATCTGACTACCACATGTGGGTGTGGATCTCCTTCTCTCCAGTGAAAAGGCATCTTATCAGTGAGTGTAGCCAGCATCTACACTGTGTCTACAATGGAGTATTTGTCCCTAGAATGTGCTACATAGATGCAGATCTGACACTCTGTTCATGCCAATTGTATAGGATCCTATATTGTAAACCTCTTGTTGAAACCCCTTCTCTTTCTTAGTGATTTACTCAATTCTCTAGTCAAACTGACATATAAAATCCAATAGTTTCCTTTTTTGCCTAGACTGCCAGGAAACTCAAATCAAAACATTGCAAAAGTCTTAGCCCACTGTGTTTGTCATCATCATCATCATCATCATCATCGACATCATCAATGATTTTCTTTTCCCCTCACTCTTTCCTTCCCTCAGATGTTATTTGTTGTTATTTTCTAGTTCCAATTTTCTGACCCTCTCTTCTTACTTTACCCACCCTGACTGTTCCAGCTATTTTATATACAAGGGCATGTTTTGCCCTCCACAGAGAACACGGCAGTCAGATAAATAGCAAATATGAGCAGCAAACAAGGACTGCACAAATATCTGTTGTGTATTAACTATGAACCTGACATCACAGTGAAGCCCTGTATATGCAGAGAAGAAAAGGCATGGCTCCTCCACTCAAGGTCCCCTCACTGTCCATCAGGGAGTGATTGCAGCACACAACAGACAGATGCAATAAACGATCAAGTGCCCCAAGTTATCTTGGGAACAGGAAAAGTAGAACACTAGACTTCAAAGGAAGGGAAGGAGCCCTTCCATAGGCTTGTGTGTTTGAATACTACATCTCCAGCTGGTATTGGCATTTGTAGAGATTGTGGGCCCTTTAAGAGGTGGGGCCTCACTGGAGGAAGTAGGTCTGGGAGGTGGACAGGACTTAGGGTTGAAGTGAAGCCCTGCCCCACCCTCAGTTCTCTGTGCTTCCTGGTCAGCCAAGATGGGAGCTGCCCAAGCTCCTGCAGCCACTCCAGCTGACACGCCTTTCACACTATGAAACCATAAAAATAAACTCTTTCTCAATAATAAGAAAAGCAATAAAAATGGCATACTGTTTCAGTGGGTACTCCATGGATATGTAGGAGTTCACAGTTTAAAAAGAAGAGCAACATAAGCTGAACTTCAAGGATGCTGAGTGATTTGATATTACAAGAAGACAGTTGTGAGTAGAGACTCTGTGGATGACTGACCTGTTGAGACCAAGAAGGACAAGTCCAAAAGCACATCTGGGTAGATTTTCCACTCCAGG
This sequence comes from Cricetulus griseus, assembly GCF_003668045.3. NCBI lineage: Eukaryota > Metazoa > Chordata > Mammalia > Rodentia > Cricetidae > Cricetulus > Cricetulus griseus. The sequence goes on along the minus strand of NC_048600.1, from coordinate 38,347,699 downwards.
CCACTGTCCATATCTTCTTACACAGGGGGACGTCTTTCCAACACTCAGCTGTTTTAGTGCCAACTGACTGAGAAAACACATCACAACAAAAGTTATGGGAAGTTCAACGATGCGTTTAAATTAATTTGTACTCTTTTTCAACCCAATCAAGTCTACAGACATTTGAAAAATAGCTTCCCCTGGAAATATCCACTGTTCTCCTCTGAGATGTGAATAAAATATGAGTGTGTCTCTCCTGCACAGTTACTCTGATCCCAAACATCTTGGGTTTTTTTTTTTTTTCTCTCTCTCTCCAGCATCCTCTCCTGTGATGTTCAGCATGGAAATGTAGCCTTGGCAACACGTATTACCAGTGGTGCTTTGAGAGCTTCCCTCTCTACTTTATTAATTCCACGTTGCCCCATCCTTCTTTGGTCCCTCGTTATGCCTCTTTTTGCTGTGTCTTGAATTGATAATCCACTGTGGTCCAGTTTCATCTTGTGTATTCATCAGTTGGATGGTCCCCAAGTCCTGCTGTGTGTTAGAATCACCAAGAGTTTCAGATGAAGCCCAGGTTCCTTCAAACATCTCTTGAGGTGTCTAACTCAGTAGATCTTTCCAATCTGAAGCCTGGGAACTTGCATTTATGGTGACCTCCCCTGTCACTCTGAAACTTCATAAGTGAAGACCACATTTTGGTAACAGCCGACCTGCACTATCCTATTCATCCTGTTCTATGTCACTTATCAGGGGCTTCATGGTCTCTGGTATAGTTTCACCCTCCTTAGAACTTTCTTTGTTTTAGTTTATTTGGTTTTATTAATATGGTTCAGGATGACATCAAACTCACTGTGTCTCCAAGGATGACCTTGAGCTCTTGATCCTCCTGCCTCTACTTCTCAAGTGTTGGGATTGCAGGCATGTGCCATCATGCCTTTCTTTATAAAGAAATAACATCATGGGCCCAAATAGCTGGCACTTGGGAACTACTCAGCAAACAATAGAAGCTGTATTAGTTAATTTTATTGTTGCTATGGCAAAATACATACCATCTAAAAAGCAGCTTGAGGGAGGAAGGGATGACTGAGGGTGATGGTTTGAGAGGTCATAGTCCATTCTGATGGGAAGGAATAGTGGCAGGAGCATGAAGCAGCTGGCCACATTGGATCTGCGGTTGAGTCAGAGAGAGGTGGATTCTTGTCCTCACATGGGTCCCTCCTTTCCCCCCCCCTTTTTTTTTCCATGTGTAATCCCAGGTCACAAAATCGTATTGTTCATATCTAGGGTGGCTTTTCCTTCCCCAGTCATACCTATCTGGAAACACCTTCATAGACAGCTGGAGGTGTGTTTCCATGGTGATACTAAGTTTAATCAAGGTGACGATGAAGACCAGTCATTTCAGAAGTGACATCTGGCACTCAGAGGGGAGTATGACAATTCTCAGAGTCGGCTATACATAAGGCCCTTCAAATGCTCCATTTCATAACCACCCTGAGAAGCAGGTGTTCTGGCCACACCCTTTTCCAGAATGCCACCCTTTACAGGCAGAGCAGCTGAGGTCTATGCTCAGTCAGCCATCCACAGTTGCTAATCTCACTGAGTGATGCCCTTGGGGTCACTCAAGGCAACGACTCACTTCTTGGAGACTAGGCTTTCCTGTCCATCTTATCAACAGCTAGTCTCTGAGGATACATGGAGTACTTCCTCAGGAAATTGACACATTCTAGACAAACATTCTGAACCGATGTCTCGACCCAGGGTTTTCTGTCACCCAGACTGGTTCATTTCCACAGCCCTAACAAGTCGAGATGCTGGGGGTTCAAAGAGCAAGCCACTACCCACTCAAAGGCATATGATGGGTATGGTGGCTCAAAAGAAAATGGCCACCAAAAGGAGGGGAACTATTAGGAGGTGTGGCCTTGCTGGAGGAAGTGTGTCACTGTGGGGAGTGGGCTTTGAGGTCTCTCTGCTCAGCCCGTGTTCAATGACACAGCTCATTTCCTGTGGCCTGCAGATCCAGATGGAGAACTCTCAGCTCCTCTCCAGCACCATGTCCTCCTGCTTGCTGCCATGCTTCCTGCCTTGATGATAATGAGCTAAACCTCTGAACTGTGAGCCAGCTCCAACTGAATGTTTTCTTTGTAAAAGTTGCTCATGGTGTCTCTTCACAGCAATACAAACCCTAAGACAATGGGCCTCCTAGCACTGCAGTCAAGAGCTGGTCCTCATCTGTGAATGTGTCTTCTGGCCACGTGATGAAAGTCTATCACACTAATTAAATAATTGTGCTGATGACTGGATATTGCACAGTGACTTCAGAGTTCACAAAGAGGACAGAACAGGCAGAAGAGTGTGGCTCTCTGGGACAGTGGGAATGTGTATTGGGGAGCAGAGAAAAGCCTTTCTGGAGACAGGAGCTGGGTTGGGTGCCCTTTTCTGGGACCTAAAAGTAGCCTGGGCTTACTTTTATTTCTTTACACTTCATCCTCCACACAGCAGGATGAGGAAGGGTCACAGCAAACTTTGAAATTTATTTTTTCCTAGTTTTTGCTCCCCCATGCATAAGTGTGTGTGTGTGTGTGTGTGTGTGTGTGTGTGTGTGTGTGTATAGTGTGGGGGGTGTGTGGTGTTTATGTGTGTGGTATGGGGTGTGGGGGAGTATGTGGGTGTTGTGGTGTGTGGGGTGTGTGGAGGTGTGGTGTGGAGTGTGTGTGTGGTGTGTGTGTGGTGTGTGGGGGTGTGGAGGGTGGGGTGTGTGTATGTGTGTGGTATGTGTGGTGTGTGTGTGGTGTGGGTGGGTGTGGAGGGTGGGGTGTGTGTGTATGTGTGTGTGGTGTGTGTGATGTGGGGCACGGGAGGGGTGGGGTGTGTGTGTGTGTGTGTGTGTGTGTGTGTGTGTGTGTGTGGTGTGAGGTGTGTTTATAGTGTGTGGTGTGTGTGGTGTGTGTATATGTGTATGTGTGTGTCTCATGCATGCATAGGGACCCGAGAGTCAGGTGACATTCCCCAATCACTCCACCTTTGTTGTTTGAGACAGGGTCTCTCTTTAAACCTGGAGTACATTGATTTGCTGGCTGGTGTGTCCACTCCACCCAAGGCTGGAGTGACAGTCACATGCATTCTACCTGGCCCAACTTTTCCATGATTTCTGTGATCTGAACTCAGGCCCTCATGGATGTGTGACAGTCATTTCACCATGACCTGTGAAAGTCTAATAGGAGTCTGTCTATGCTTTATGACCTTTTGTTGGGGGCACTATTCAGGGTGGGTCTCCCCATCTCTATCCACCCAATCTAGAAGCTCCCTCATAGACCTTGCCCAGAAGTCTATTGTAGCTCCTGTCAAGGTGATGATCTGAATTAGGTGCCGTGGTGACCCTGGTCTCTCTTAGCAGCTGGAGTTTACAGTGTGCACTTGCTGCATATTAGAGAACAGTTTCCAGAAAACTGTGTGCAATGCCTCTCGAGCAGCAGCCCAGCACCCATTCCCTCCTGCTCCACTGTATCTGAGAGCACATGGACACAGCACATGGCCCATCCTGCAGAGGGCTCTGCAGCCCAGGCTGGCATGGGCACACTGGGATGTTTACACAAGTACTCTCCAGGGACATGTCCTCAGAGCATGGCCCTGTCCAAAGAAGTGCATGACTGCTTCTCCAGGTATTTGTGCCTCTCTTGTTTTCCTGTGTGTGCCTACATCTCTAGTGCTCCCTCTCTCCTCTCCTCACAAACCCTCCATACATTCCCAGGGGACCCTCACTTGTAAATGTTTGGAAAGGCTCGAGCTGTCGTTTGAACAAGCCTGGGATAATGACTCCATTCTAATAGCCAAAGAGGCCTAGTATCCCATCCCAGCTGTGGGTGTCAGGTGTCCGGGAAATGACAAATGAAAATCACTGAGAGGGCCAGCAATAACCATGAATCACCTCACACACACACCACACATTGAACAGCTACACACACACACACACACACACACACCACACACACACACACACACACACACACGGGGGGGGAAGGGAGGAGAGGAGAGAGAGAGAGAGAGAGAGAGAGAGAGAGAGAGAGAGAGAGAGAGAGTCTCAGGCTCCTGGCAGCCAAGGATTGGTCCCTCCCTGTGTGAGAAGGGCCCCTTATTGTGCAGAGATCTGACCAGCCCTGAGTTTTTTTTACAGTGAAGAAGTCAAAGGCAACAGCAAATGCAGACAGGTATTTATCTGCCTCCAATCACTGTCCCCAGAGAGGTTCCCCTTCCCTAGGGCAGGGCCCACTGAACCCTGAACCATCTGCTCATTGTGAGTTATAGACACAGTTCTCCTAGCAAAACAGCCTCCATGTTCAGCAGGTCAACTGAAGAGTCCATCTAGGTCCAGTCTGCTCACTGTTGCCATTCTCTTACAGAAGGAAGTGGGGGGGGGGTCAGTTGATATTTACCTGAGATTCTTAGCCGATTGTGTGCCATTCTATCCTAAATAGCAATAGCAAACCATCATCCATGCTGGGTGATGACTTTCCAGCGTAGCTGTTTGGGGTCAGCCACACTCCGGTCAGTGACCCCTCATCCATGCTGTCTGTAAGCTCCATAATAAGCTAGTGAACAAGCATTCAGTAAATGAACTAGTGAGTGAATAAATGAAGGAGGTTCCACAGCTACACAGAACATCTCACTCGGTCAGGTGACTGGGTTGCACTGTGGCGCATGCGGCCAAGGCTCCAACCGGGTGTGGACTCACATCTCCAAAACAGAGGTGACCTCACACTGGCTCCTCCTTCTTTCCCTTTTCCTTGGGGCATAGAAACCCCACCACTGACTGCATGGCACAACCCAGCACACTTCCCTGGTCTCCCCACAGACCTGCTTCATCAACCCTTCCCTGACATCAGCTCTCTACAGGACAAACCAAGGGCCCTTAGAACCACCATGCTCATCTGCTAAAGAACGAAAAAGGAATAGCAATGTCTGGGCCCATTCTTAGAACTTTTATTCCAAGGAGTGGAGAGATGGCTCAATGGTTAAGAGCACCGGCTGCTCTTTCAGATGATGTGGGCTCAGCACCCATGCGGTGGCTCACAGCCATCTGTAACTCCAGGCCCCAGATATCCAGATATCCAATTCCCTCTTCTGGCCTCTGTGGGCACCAGATACGCATGTGGTGCACAGACGTGCATGCAGGCGAGACGCTCTTACACTTAGAATAAAATAATGATGATATTTAGTTTAAAAATTGTTTTAGAACTTTTATTCCACTGGGCACCATCAAGGCCCAAGTATTGTAAGTTTGGGTTTTTTTCTGTGAGGATGTTAGGTGACAGAGGTGGGAAGAATCGAAAAGCACCTCCAGGACCCAGCTGCCAGAAACATCCACAGGCTCTCAAATGTAAATGGAATCAGAATAGAACAACAGCAGAGTCTTCACCCCATTGGTGCATGCAGTCTTCACCTCTGGCCATGATTATAGCCACAGCTCTCCTGCCCCTTCTCTCTCACCCAGTACCTCACTCTCTCAACTCCTTTCATTGCCTTCAAACATGCCACCTTGTCCCCACAGCAGGGCCTTCTCTCCTCCATCACCTGCCTGGCCTGCTGCTTCCTTATACACAGGTTCTTGTCTGGGTCTGAGTACCATGTCACCTGTTGGATGAGGCAGTCACCTCATACTGTGTTTTGTTGTCCTGACATTATCCGAAACCTGACTACTGTGTGTTCCTGGCTCTTTGTCATTGTCTCCCTGTGACGAGGTAAGGGCAGGGACCCTTCCCACCATCCCATTCTTCTCATTGCATTTCCATAGTTGTGACAAAATACCCAGACGAAAAGCAATTCCAAGTGACAGTCTATCATTGCAGGGAAATCAAAGCAGGAACTTGAAGCAGCTAGTCACATCCCAACCAGTCAAGAGCAGAGAGCAGTGAATGTGTGGATGCTTGTGCTTAGCTCACATACAGCCCGCTTTGGCTGGGTCTGCCCACGTTCAAGACAATCAGCCACAGACCAACCTGATGCAGGCGATCCCTCACTGAGACACTCTTCTTGGGTGGTGGTGTCAAGTTGACAGTTGGAAACACCCTCACCCACTAATGTGCCCCCAGGCTTGGCACCTTGCTTTACACACTAGATGTCTAAAGACACCCAGTGAACAGATGAGTGGATTTCCTCCCTTAGAAGCTGTTGCTCCTTGGCTGCTCACTGCTTCAGTTCACTCAGGAGGCTCCTAGGCCTCAGCTCTATTGACACATAGACCAGGAAGACACTATCTTCAACCTCTACCCTCTACATGTCAGTAGCACCCTTGCCTCCAGTTGTGAAAACCAAAATTGCCTCTAGACATAACCAAGAGTCCTTGAGTGCAGAGCACAGCCCAACCTGACAACACCTGCTCCTCACTGTCTGCCTTCTGGTAAAACCAAATAGCCTCAGCCCCAATTGTTGTTCCTCTGGCGCAGTTCTATCATGTGACCAGCAGGTGGAAGCAAAGACCATCCTTCTCGTAATGCAGGGTCTGCAAACATTTCCTGGCCCTGGACAGCTGGCAGCTTCTGGCAGGATTTGTGGTAGTCTGGTAGGAGCTCTCTCGGTGCAGTGTTTACAGTTCTCCTGAATAAACAGAAGGCGTCCCATGTCCAAGGTCCAGGGACAGAGAAGAAGCGGAGGTGTAGATGTTGGCAGGAAAGCAGAGGATTGTCCCAGTTCTGAGTTCCATTCCCGTTGCAATCCTTTGCCTCCTTGTGCCTTTAGGGCAATTACCACATCTGCCTGTGCCTCAGTTTCCTCATCTATATCCTACTAGATCTATCTCCATAGTGCTACATGTTTCCCATGCCTCTCTCCCCAATGTGTCAGCTCAGCGATGAAGGCTGGTCCTACAGTCACTGCCCTCAGTCTTTCAAGTGTTTATTGTCTGGTTGGCTGGCTGGTTGAAGGGCAGGTTGACTGACTGATTGACTGACTGACTGACTGACTGACTGACACATGCAATATGTAGTAGGTACTCACTGAGAATCAACTGTGAAAATGATGTCATGGTGGGGGTGATGATGTCATATGAGGGGTGGCATGATAAAGATGGTGTTGTGGTGAACATGATGTAAAATGAAGGTGTCATGTTGAAGATGATGACGTCCTGAGGAGTATAGTGCTCAGATAAAATTGATGATGTCATAGTAAGAGACAGTGACATCATGAAGTTGGCGGTGTCATTGTGGTGATTTGGATGAGAATCCCCACCCCCAACATGGATTCATATGTTGGGTTAATTGGTCCTCAGTTGGTGGAGCTGTGGATTAGGATTAGGAGGTGTGGCCATGTTGGAGGAGGATGTCACTGGGAGTGGGCTTTGAGTTTTCAAAAGCCACCCCATTCCCTGTTAGTCTCTCTGCCTTCTACTTTTGGATAAAGATATAAGCACTCAGCTACTGCCTCAGCACTGTGCCTGCCTGCCACCATGCTCCCTGCCATGATGGTCACCGGCTCTAACCTTCTGCAACTGTGACCCTGAAGGGACCAACCCTCAATTTAGCAGCCATGACAAACTAACACGTGCTTGCCTGACCTCGCGTTGGTCACTAGGAGGTCAGATACCTGCCTCATGGCAAGGAACCAATCAGAAGTTAGCTAATGGGGCTATGATTTACGGCTCTGGGTATGCTTTATGGAAAAGTACACAGCAATGACATGCAGAGTATAGCAACCGCCCTGGGAGGGCCTATGGGCCATAACAACCAGTTGACCAATCAACACAGGGCAGGTCCTCCAAGCCTGGAGGCACACAAATCCTGAGCCTGTGCATACCCCTAGACACTCCCCTTATGCTGCCCTATAAGATCCTTGTCTAGTGGTTTCTCGGGGTCTATCCCAGCCATCCCAGTGGTGGATGGATGAAAGGCCTGAGCTAATGGAATTAGCTCATTAAACAACTGCAATAAAAGACTCATTGCTCTTGCATCCAAATGGGCCTCTTGCTGATTTTAAAGTTCAGAATCTGGGCACAACAACCCCAATTTTAACATTTTCTTTTTATAAGTTTCCTTGGTTATGGTGTGTCACAGCAATAGAAAAATAACCAAGACAGTTGCTAGGATCTTGAGGTCACACAAGGGCAGTGATGCCATTGGTGACGATAATGATGTCATTTGAATGGCAATGTCACATGAGGATAATGACATCTTAAAGATGCAATGTCATGATGCTGAGACTGGTGTTGTCATCTAATAACCCCCACCAATGGCCATGAAACCCACTGACCCACTGGCAACTCATAGAGTTCCTTCAGCCCAAGGTGCTCTGCCTCCATCCCAGCAGGGTCCCAGTGATTCCTCCCCGAGGACTGCCAAGCTCCACCACACAGACAGCACTCTCATCCCAGGCCCAGGGAGGGCAGACACCTGGAATGGCTGGACACTGACACAAAGGCAACCATCCAAGGGATTGACTGTGTTTTTAGGGCTGTTCTTACTGACTGCTGCTGCCACCTGCTCCTCTTCCTGTAGGGAGCTCTTGGCAACCTTGGAGAAGCGCAGGGGACCAACGCTGCCCACCTGAGTGGTCTAGAGGGTCTCTGGAACTCGTCTGCTAACATTTCCAAAGTGAACCCCTCATTGTACCAGAATGCCTTTCTTACGAAGAACTAGGCCAGACTCTTCCCAACTCCTCCACTTCACTCCCTCCCTTCCCTCCTCCACCCTCCATTTGCCTCCACTACTTCCCTCTTATACCCCCACCCCCCATACCACCCCCACTTTCTCTTCTACTCCGCACTCCCCACCTCCACCCTACTTCCCTCCTCTACCCCCTCCACTCACACACTGGCTGGAGTGACCACTCAGGGAACCTTCCCACCTTGGTGGTAAGACCCCAGAGTCTGACCTCTCCCTGGCACTACCCACTGTACCTGCCCATCTCTGTGCCCAGGCTGTGTGAAGCTCAGGGTGGCATTTGAGGTACAGGAGCCCCACATGGCACTGAGCCTGCTTAGAGAAGCCGTGCTGGGAGGCAGGGTTGCTCTTAAGGGCAAATGTGCCGATGTCTCTGCTGTGCACCTTTGCACATGCTAACTAAGCTCTCTGATCCCCTGACCTTTTCTCACAAAGAAGAGAAGCTGATCCAAAGGTCAGGGCTGAGGACAAAATGAAGTGAGAGAAAGCACGGACTGCATTACAGAGTTCCGAGGTGGTTAGGATTGGCATTTATTTCCGGTGATATGGGTCCCACACTCCCTCTCCTCTTACACACACACACACACACACACACACAGCAGAGTGGGCATTCCAGAGAGCACAAAGACAGCAGCCAACAGAGCTCCCACAGTGGGCGCCACTGCCCTCTGGCCTCTGTGAAGGGCATTTGAGGAAGAAAAGGTTGTCATTCACTGAGATGGGTCCAAAAGGCTCTGGGCCTAAGGATTTGACCAAACTCAGACAGCTTGGTCCCGCCCCTGTCTCAGGCTGAGTGCTCGTGCTGCCGCCAGGAAGGCCACCCCGGTGAGCAGCTCAGAGACAAAGCTAATCCAGCCGAGGGCCAGGGACCAGCCGAAGCGGATGTCCACCTGGTCCAGCAGGGCCCTCTCCTCCAGGAGGCATGCTGCCTCTCTGAAGGCGGCTGCTGAGTATGCGATATAGATGCTGATTCCAGAGAGGGTCACCATAGCTGCAGGGAAAGACCAGAACAGTCAGCCAAACACTTCTGGCCTGCCCCTCCCCACTACTTCTCCACCTACACCCAGTTCCCTCCTCCACCCTTTTCTTCCCTCTTTCACCCCTCCCCCTCCCCTTCCCTCCTCACCTTCCTATGCCATCCCCTCCCATTCCCTCCTCCCCTTCCTCCTCCACTCCCTCCCCATCCCTCCTCTTCCTGCCTCCACCTCCTCAGCTTCCTTCTTCCCTGTTCTAACTCCTCTTCCTCTCACCTCCTCCCTCCTCCCCTGCCTCCGTCTATCACCCTTGTGAATGGGAACTCCTGGACAGAAGCTATGTCAGCAATTCTGACTGCTGGAATCTTCAATGACTTGGAGGGCTGTACCAACCTTACAGTGCTGTAGGTCGGAGAGCACCAAGGCCTATCGCAGGGTTCTCCCCCACCTCACTGTAACTCACCTACCCCATTGTACCCACCAATGTATTTTTAAAAGAAGCGTCTTGATTTACCGCTTCCTTTATTCTGCTGCTATAAAACATTCCTGGAATTGCTACTTCATTGAGGCATGTTTGTGGAGACCTAAATCTATGTTCCCAGGCCTTGGTCATTCATATTCAGCTCCAGAAAAAAACCACATCTCCTACCCTTTTGACGGAAGAGCTGCTGTTCTACATACACCTTCCCCTTTTCCACTACCCCCTTAGCTGCCTTCCCTCTACCTTCATCTCCTCTTTCTCCCTCACTTTCTCTCTCCCCTTTCTTCCTCCTCCTCCTCATCTCCCTCTGCTGTGCAGCACTGTCCTCCCAGCCAAACTGCTGCCATCTTCAAGAGTTCTGCTGGGCCTGCTCCCAAAAGATCACCATGGCTAGCCTTGAGGAGTCAGGGGGTGCTGTGTCATAGAACCCTCACCTGAGTATCTAGCTACCTCCATTGTATGAATTCTACCCTACTCCCTCGTGGTCTTGGGGGAAGAGTGAGGATACAGGGAGGGAAGGATGCGGATGCGGGTGTGCTTCAGCCACACAACCTTAGGGAGCTGCCACCCATGCTGCGTGCAGACATTCCAGCGTGCCTGTGACCCCTCACCCAGTGCTCATAAACTCATTGGCTTCCCTGGTGAACTTTGGTGAGATTGTACCGCATTGGGCCCTGAGAAGAGGGGGCAACATGGTTTGTACCTCTCCCAGGCAGGGATTTTAGCAACACCCTCCTGTCTCCCTGACACACATTCTCCACCCACCACACACACACACACACACACACACACACACACACACACACACACACCTTTACCTCCTCATCTTTTCCTTCCTCCCTCCTCTTCCCTCACCTCCCCATCTTCTCCCAAGCCAGCTAGGGGTCTCCCCAGCACTGTCTGCAGAGCCTTTGTTGAGCTGTACCTCTGCCCGCTACGGCTGCCCCTCTCCCCATCCTGCTCACCTCTGCCAGCTGGTTCTAGATGAGCCTGAGCAGCCTATGCCCCTGGGACTCCACAGCTTCCCAGCCACCCACAGCCCAGGTCTCAGTTGCCATTTTCCTTTGGGTCTCTCTTCAGGCTGTGAGTCCTGGAAGGTGGACTCCAAGCCTGCTTTTCTTTCCCCTGGCACTTACTGTGCTGGCACACAGGTCTCCATAAGATATTGGTTCAGGGCAGCATGGTCCAGGATGGTGGGCACTGGTCACACCTGGGTTTTATTTTGTTTGGGTTTTGTAATGCTAGTGATGGAAGCCAGGGTATTGCATGTACTGGGCAAATGCTCTCACAGGACCTATTCCATTCCAGCCCCTATGAGGCTTTTTACTTTGAAGGATCATTAAATGAATAATTCAGCCCCTTGATGGCTCCAGTTATATGCTGGTTTGCCTCCCGATCAGAAAGGGCCACCATCAGAGTTTTACCTAAGGGTACTGATGTGAGAATTAACCAATGAATGACACCATAGCCAAGACCATGAATACCCATAGGTAAATACTATCTGTTCCTTGATTTTCTTCCTCTAAGGCTCCCAAGGAAACATCTTTCTTGTGTGTGTGTGTGTGTGTGTGTGTGTGTGTGTGTGTGTGTGTGTGTGTGTGATATGTACCTGTGTGCCTACACATTCAGAGGCATGAAGAAGACATCTGGTTCTCTCGTCTCTCTCTCTCTCTCTCTCTCTCTCTCTCTCTCTCTCTCTCTCTCACACACACACACACACACACACACACACACACACACACACACACCATTCCCTTGAGACAAGGTCTTTACTGAACCTGGAGCCAAACTGGGAGTCAGCCCCCTCCTGTCTCCACTCTTGAATGCTGGGGCTACCTGTATTCCTACAATGCCTGGTTTGTTCCATGGGTTTGGGGAATCTGAACTCAGGTTGTCTTGTTTGCACAGCAAATAGCTTTACACGCTGAGCTATGTCCTAGGCCTCTCTCTCTCTCTCTCTCTCTCTCTCTCTCTCTCTCTCTCTCTGCCACCATGTGGTCACTGGGAATTGAACTCAGGACCTCTGGAAGAACAGCCAGTGCTCTTAACTGCTGAGCCATCTCTTCTCCAACCCCCTCTTTTTTATGCAGGGAGCCAGAGAGCAACCACCTGGGCCACAGATCCTCCTAAAGTCTCTGGCCAGCCATGTAGACAGAGCTGCCTCAGCCAATGTCTCCCTTGTTTTGATTGGATTGGTTTAGTTTGGTTTAATTAGGTTTGATTTAAATATAGGTTTGGGTTTGGTGGGGGAGTGTGGTTTGGATTTAGGTTTGAGGGATATGTGTGCCAGGGTCTATTGTCAACCCACAACTCTAAGCTGGAAGCCAAGGCCATCCATGGGAGACCAGACAGAGGTGACAGACAGCTCTTCAGCAAGGTGCCAGGGATGGCTCCCAAGGCTGTGCTTTCCTCCTCCTTCCTTGGAACGTCAAGGCTGGAAACCACTGCCCCTTCCATCTGATAGCACAATAGGAATAGCCTGTACAGGAGCTGAGACTCTGCCCCTAAAGACGGTTCCTGCACGGCACTCGCCACCATGCAACTGTAGAGACTGGACCCCTGGGAAGGGGAAAACCTACCTCCAAAGAGAAATAGGGTCCCAGTGAGCAGAAGGAGGAGGTGGGCTCGGAGGAGGAAGCTCAGGAACCCAGTCATTCCCCCAAACACCATCACGATCAGGCTAAATGGCAACAAGATCACAAATGTCCCGTGCATAGCTAGAAAGAAGGGGGGAACAGGCACGGGAGAGTTAGTAACATCCAGTATTCAATCATTTACATACATTTACCATAAGCCCCCAATAGTAGGAACACCACAACTATTTCTATTAATAATAACAGTGGAAGACTTCTTTATGTGCATGGTTTATACCATGAGAATCATTGCACTTACTCTCTGTGATCTGTAGAGGGCAGTGTTGTATTATTCTTTCAGTGCAGCATCAAGGGACTGATATTCTATGAGCATGCAAATGAACAAATAAACCTATGAGATCAACACAGGGACTCCTGGAAAATCTGAGGACAGTTGCAAGTGGGTGAACAGGTGAGAGGGCAGAGGAGATGGGGAAAGGACATTTTATAAAACCCTAGACCCATATTCGGTCTCTATCCCTGGCCCTGCCCCCAAATTAAAGGTGCCTCATAAATTCAAGGCACATGACTCATTTTCTCCTGGGGGTGGATCTTATCTCATCCCACATCCCAGAAAAAACTACACACCCAAAAGCCCTTGTGATCTTAATAATGAAACATTAATAAAATATCACACAGGGACCAGAGAGATGGCTCAGTGTTGAAAGCACTTGCCAAATCAGCCTGAATCTTTGGATCCCACATAAAGATGGAAGGAGAGCAGCAACTCCACAAAGGCTGTGGTAGATGTGCCCACACACCCCACACACACACACACACACACACACACACACACACACACACACACACCACACCACACCACACATAGTAACAACAAGATTTTAAGACCCTATCCTATGGGCTGTTTCTGATATGATCTGGGGCTTGATTATGATGTGGAGACGGTATGTATGTTGATGGAAATCGCCTTTTCGTGTGGATGCTAGAGATTCAAACAGGTCCTGAGGCCTGAGCAGCAAGCACTTAACTCACTAAGCCGTCTCCTCAGCCCGCCGGGATGGCTTCAACTGGGCAGATGAATAGATGGTGTCTGCTGTGAGCCCAGCTCCACGGTCCAGAGACAAAGATAAACAATTCACAGACAGTACCCCCTGTGGATGAACTAATAGACTGCGTTCAGGAATTACCATCCAGATCACAGAGCTTCTAAAAGCCATTAAATCACCCACCTCAACCACAGGCACACACCAGCACTGAGACAGCTGGGGCAAGTGTGTATGTCCCCCATTGTCTCAGGATGTGCCAAGCACAGCCTGCCATACTCCCCTCCTTGGGATTCCAGTGTCTGCACCATCATCTGAAAGGCCATGGCAAGCTAGAATGTAGCTTTGCAAACCTCTGTTTCCTTATATATAAATGGAAAGCCAACAAACGCCTCATCCTCTAAGCCTGTATGGTGAGGACTCAGTACAAAAAGAAAAAGAAAAAGAAAATCAACCATCAAGGGATTGGGGAGATGGTTCAGTATTAAGTGGCTGCTGTGCAAACAGGGACCTGAGTTGGAACCTTAGTATTTAGAGAAAGTGGGGTACAGCAGCACAAATTTGTAACCCCAGTGCTGGGGAGGTGAAAGATGGATTCTTTCAGCTGTTAGCCAGTCAGTGTAACTGGATCTGTGAGCTCTGTCTCAAAACATAAGGTAAAGAGGCCGTAAACCCCAGTGGATCTCTGTGAGTTCAAGGCAAGCCTGGTCTACAGAGTGAGTTCCAGGACAGCCTCCAAAGCTACACAGAGAAACACTGTTTCAAAAAATGAAATAAAATAAAATAAGGTAGAGAGCAATAAAGGAAGACACCCAATATCAGCATCTGGCCCTGTCCTGTGGATTACAGCCCAGTGTAGGAGAGGAACTTAAGTAACAACACAGGGTGGGGACAGCTGTGGAGCCAGGAGATGCCCAAGTCAACACTTCCTGTTTGATAACCACCTGCATGTCTGCAGCTTCCAAATCTAATGTCCACTAGCAGCATAGCATAAAAGCTTGGGGCCTGTCATTCGGCAAGCCCTGTGTTCCATACCTGGTACCAAATAAAACCAGGCTTGGGTCTCAAATAGAATTTTAAAGCCAGTCCCACCCCCCCCCACCCCTATTCCCTAGCTGAAGAGATGAATCAGCAGTTCAGAGCATCAGAACCTGTTAAAGTCAGGTTCAAGTCCAAGCACCCACGTGGCAACTAACAAACATTTATAACTCCAGTTCTAAGGGGGTCCAACAAGCTCTTCTGTCCTCCATGGGTACTGCACACAGGTAGTACACAGACAAAACACCCATATACATAAAATTAAAAAATAATAATCTCAAAAACAAAAAGTTGAAACAAGGCATTGTGGTATATGCGATAATCCCAGCAGTTGGGAAGTAGGGGCAGAAAGATCCAAAACTCAAGGTCATCCTCCACTACATAGTTCACTCATGGCCACACTAGACTACATGAGACACTGCCAAATCAAAAAGCACCGGGGATTTATTTGCTAAATTGTAGAGTCAAGGTGTTCAAAATCAAGGTCTTTGACCCCCTACAGGGCCAGTCCTTCCTCACAGCAGCAGTTTGGGGGCAGCAGTTAGCACCACAGGTCATTCCTTGGCTTAGCTCCAGGCTCCACCTCCGTACCTGCCTCTTCTCTGTGCTTTTCCTCTCATAGGAGCACACTCATCCTGGCCTTTACAGTCCATCACATTAACCCAAGAGGACCTCCCTTGAGAACCTCAATTACATCTGTACTGTTGCTTTCCCCCAAATAAAGTCACTCTCCAATTCTGGAGCTGAGGACATGGGCATAGCTTTTGTAAATGTATTCATTTAATGTTGGGGACATGCCATGGCATGCGTGTGGAGGTCAGAGGACAACTTTGTGAGTCGATCCTCTCTTTCCACCTATGCATGGCGGTGTGGATATGAACTGTCTGTCCCCCAAAGGTTTGTGTGTTTGAACTTTGTCCCCAGCTGGTGGCACTGTGTGGGAAGGCTGAGGAATGTGCCCAGCCAGAAGCGGTTCATCACAGAGGTCCAGTGGGCTTTGAGGTTTTACAGCCTGACCTCTTTCGTTTCCCACTGAGTCTTTGCTTCCTTCGTGTGGATGCAATGGGACCAGCCAGCCTTCTGCTTCTGCTCCTGCCACCATGCCGTCCTGCCTGCTGCCGTGTCTTCCTCACCATGATGGACTCTATCCCTCTGGGACTGTGAGCCAAATAAGCCCTTTGTCCCTTACATCATCCTTGCTGTGGCTATTCAGTCACATCCACAGAAGAGAAACTAACACACATGCGTTCTAGGGATGAAACTCAGGTCCCAAGGGTTTGCAAGGCAAGTGCTCTTCCCTTTTGTAGCCAGGCATATTTTTTATTAGTGGCATCTTTTTGTTTTTAGCATGGCATCATTTACCACACTACCATACCTTCAGTGATATACAGTGGGAGCATCATATATGCCAGGAGTAGGTGCTCAATAGATGGTAGTAATATAGATGGTTATATGGTGTTACTATAGAACTGGGTACTATACTGGCCATGGTTAGGATGTGTCTCCAAAGCTGGGCCCCCACTTGGCTCTATCACGGGGTGATGGGAACAGTAGGATAGGAGGCCTGAAGTGAGGTCTGGAGTTGGGGTGTGCCTTCCAAAGAAATTGCCAGGCCCTGGCCTCTTTCTCACCCTTACATTCTGGCTGTTTCAGTGAGCAGTTTTGCTCGGTCATGTGCTCCCACCACAGTGTGTCACCACAGCCCCAAAGCGATGGGCCCAATTGAGAGTGGAGTGTGACCTTGGAAACTATGAGCAAAAATGAACTTTCTGTCCCAGTGTGTTGATTACATCAGGTGCTCTAGTAAGGGAGCCTGACTAATCCAGCTGAGGAATGGCAGCCCCGGCATCACGCTACCGTAACGTTCTGTAACTGGCATGTCCATTCCTCGGTACAGCTTCCTGTTCTAGGCACATTGATCTTTTCTTCTTACAGGCTACATAATTTTCCTTAACTTTATGTGTCCACATAAATGTCTAGTCATTCTCATCCTATCACCCAGTCTTCCTTTTTCACTGCTCCAAACAAGAATGACACATCTCTTCCTAGAAACATCACACAGATTCCAGAGGCAGAATCAACTTTTTAAATGTTTTAAACATGGGATTGTCTTTCCCTAGAGCCCCCAAAGGCTGTCTTCACACCAAGCCTTCCTTCTCCCAAGGAGTTGGGGCCCTGCATTTGTCAGCTTTCCATTGCTATGGTAAAACATCTGAGAGAAAAAAAAATGGAAAGAAGAAAGGTTGATTTGGGCTCAGAGTTCCATGGCCACCTGCCCCCCCTGGCTTTCAGGATAGTGACAGGACAGAAATGTCATAGCAGAAGAGGCCAATGCAGTGACTTCTCAGCCACTTCCTCCAATCGGCTCAACAACCTAAAGCTCATTCAGTTCAAACTCATCCATAGATTCATCCATGGACACACCTAGTGTCTCGCCACGCAGTGACCCCTCTGCCCTTGCCATCTGGTGAACTCTCTGTCCTCGCCAACCAGTGACCTCTCCACAGACCAAGACTTTGGCATGTGAGACCCTGAGAGGAGATTCCTTACCTAAACCATGACAAACAGCTGGCTCTGGCCTCTCTCTCTGCATCCCACCTTGTCTGCAGCCCCCTGAGGAAATCATATATTATCTCCCTCCTGTGCCCAGAGCCTCTAGACATTGAGTGTTTTATGTCCTCCTCTCTGTTTCCGCCCCCGAACTTCCATTTTTGCACCCAGCTTCATTTTAATTTTCCACACGACTGCAGCGACCTGCATCCAGAACGCCAGGAAACCCAATCGGGTGATTTTTTTTTTCCTCCTAACCTCCAGGCCTCACAGAGGCCAGGCTCAGCCTCTGCTGCTGGCTTGCTTTGCTGGGAAAGCGTTTGACCCTCTGAATCTGCCTGATCATGGTCACCTACTCTGAAGAGACATGAAGACTGGCCTAGACAGATGAGGCAGGCCTCCCTCCAGAACTGCAGGCCTTCTGGCTGTTTCTGGAACATACTGGCCCAATCCTGTCTCCTGTTTTCAGTTGCTTTTTCTCCTCAGTCTCTTGTCTGAGGCAGAATAGCCTGAAATTCTGGTCTCACACACTCGTGAGAGTTCGTGCATGTGCCTGTGTGCATTTACATGTTCCTGTGTCTTCAGGTCTGAGTGTACCTGTGTGATGTACGCGTAGAGGTCAAAGGTCAACCTCAGGTGTTTTCTAAGGACATCATTCGGTTTGGTTTTTGAAAGTCTCTCAATGGACTGGAACTCATGGATTCAGCTCAGCCGACTTGGCAGAGAACCCCAGGGATCCACCTGTCCCTTGTCTATCTGTCTACTAATGCTGGAGTGACAAGTGTGCCTACTAGTATTGGGGTGACAAGCATGTGCCACACCTGGTGGGGAGTCCTGGGTGGGGGAGGTTATGAAGTTTGTTTGGTTTTGGTTTTGGTTGTCGTTTGATGAGTTTTGTAGGTTCTGGGTATTGAACTCAGGTCCTCATGCTTTCATGGCAAGGACTTTACCAACTGGGCCAGCCCCCAGGTCCTCTGGTCTTCTTGTACACACATTGCACAGCATCATTCCAACAGAGTAGAAGTAAACTGCCAGGGTTCAAGTCCCAGATCAGCCAGCTACTGTGCAAACTTAAGTAATTCACCTACCCTCTCTGTGCCATATGTTTCCTCACCTACAAAATTGGGTGCGATAACATGTATAATATTGACCACCTCATGGGCTGTTGTGGAGATTAAATCAGTTGATATGTGTGAAGAAATTAGAGCAGGTCAGAGCGCTAGGAGTGAAATAAATATACACTAAATAAATCACTGGATCAGGTGGGGAGATGGCTCAGTGAGGGAAATGCCTGCTATGCAAGTGTGAGGACCCAAGTTCAAAACCCAGCATCCACACTAAGGCCAGGTGTGGCACCACCCATTTGTAACCCCACAGGTTGGGTAAGGAGGGAAATCTGGTCACCAGGAGTCACTGAAAGCTGTCTGGCTGAAACAGGAAGCTCCAGATTCAGGGAAAGACCCTCCTATCTAAAAAAACTAAGGTATAAAATGATAGCAGAAAACATCAACATCAACCTCTAGCCTCCACACATACATGTCTGTCATGTACACCTTCACGCACGCGCAAATCACACATGTACACACAAAACATTCTTTTCAGAAACTTTATTATTGTGTATGCACGTGTATGTGTGTATGCATGTGTGTGTGTGTTTGTGTGCATGCCTACATATGCATGTAGAGGACAACTTTGTAAAGTCAATTCTCTCTTACCATGTTTCCATGGGTGCCAAGGACAAAACTCGAATCCTCAGGCTTGCACAGCAAAAACTTCACCCACTGGCGCCACTCCCCACCCCCCGAAATCTCTACACATACATAAATAAATCTCCAATTACTAGTTCTATTTTCCAAGTGAGAAACTGGAGGCTCAGGAACATAATAAAGATTTAAGCATTAATTGTGTCCCTACTGTATACAGATCTGATCCCTGTATCTTTGCATATCTCATTTCCTCCCAGAGAGCCCACTGACAGACACAGGTGATGGCTAGGAATTCACACAGGTGGGTAAGTTGCAGTCAAGAAACCCCACTCTCTGTCCATTGTCTTCAAGGGGCTGACACCTTTTCTGCCCTTTTCTGCCCTTTTATTAAGAGTGTCCATTGGGAGGGACAAGGGAACTGGGATTGTCATGTAAAACAATCTTGTTTCTAATTCAAATAAAAAAAAAAAAAAAGAGTGTCCTCTTGCACTCAGGAGGCAGAGGCAGGGGGAATTCGAGACA
Organism: Cricetulus griseus; assembly: GCF_003668045.3. Lineage (NCBI taxonomy): Eukaryota > Metazoa > Chordata > Mammalia > Rodentia > Cricetidae > Cricetulus > Cricetulus griseus. Next base: position 38,328,164 of record NC_048600.1, on the reverse strand, counting down.
AGCCTAGTCTACAGATTGAGTTCTAGGACAGCCTCAAAAGGGAAAAAAATTTTAAAAAGATAAAGAATAGCTACATGGTTCAACCTGGCCAATCAGCACACAACATCTTTTTAGCTTCAGCCAGTTGGCTCAACACAAAGGCCTATAATCTGATCTGGTCCAATGGATAGCTCCTCCCTTCTGGGTTGCCTGATTCAGCCCAAACTCACCCCCATTCAAAGAAAAGCTCACAGAGGAAGAAAAAGAGACCCAGGGATAGCAACACCAAAAAAAAAAAAAAAAAAAAAAAAAAAAAAAAAGTGTGCCAGCCATTCCTCTTCTTTAAGTTAGCATAACTGAAGTTTTTGTCATTTGCCACCAAAAGATTCCTAGGTGACACACTTAGTCCACTGGCTGTCCACCATAGCTCTTGAAGAGCACTAAGAGATAACCTCATTGCCACCTAATGACTAGTCCAGAGTGAATCTGAAAGCCAAATAAATACTCAAGCCAGGGTTTCAAGACTCTGCTACTAAGGACATGCCCCTGGATGCTGAACTGGATGGTTTGCTTCTGAGAAGAAAGTCTTAATGAGGGATTATCTAGACCTGGTTGGCCTGTGACTGTGTTTGGTACGTGTGGGGAGGGAGGTCTTGATTGTTGGTTGAGGTGAGAAGACCCACCCTAAATGTGGAAGGCATTATTTCACGAACTGGGCCCCTGACTATATAAAACAGTGGTTCTCAACCTTCCTAATTCCTCATGTTGTGGTGACCCCCAACCATAAAATTATTTTTGTTGATACCTCATAACTGTAATTTTGCTACTACTATGAATTGTAATGTAAATATCTGTGTTTTCCAACGGTCTGAGGCAACCTCTGTGAAAGGGTCATTTGACCCCTCAAGGGGTCATGATCCTCAGGTTGAGAAATGCTTATATAAAGGTAGAGAACACTATCTGAGTGCTAGCAACCAAACATCCATCCATCCCTCTTTGCTCTTGACTGTGAGCACAGTGCTCTAAGTTCCTGCCTTGACTTCCTCACAGCAAGGACTGTAAACTGGAATCATGAGCCAAACAAGCCCTTTCTCCCGTAAGTTGCTTTTCATCAGGTTTTTGTCACAGAAACAGAAATGGAGCTAGAACAGATGGCTTTCTCTGTCCCTGGCTGGATGAGGTAAGGAGTTGGGCCATCTGTTCACATTTGCTCCTCCCCAGATGGCTAATGGAATCATGAGGCAGTGGTGATGGGGTCTGGCTGACCACTCTGCCTGCTGGGGTCAGGATACACTAAAGTGGTCCCTCGGCAGGCTTGAGTTTTCTGCCCATCCATACCCACCAGGATCAGCTTAGGGAGCTGAGCAAGTCTGTTGTCAACCTGTCTCTCTGGCAGCAGATCTTTAAATGACTGGAACATCTTTACATCATAAAGAGCTTGGACTAAACACAAAATTCATTTATGGGAGAAAACCAATTCTGAGAAAAAGCTCTCTCAGGGGGTGATCTGAAATGAGTGTGCAGTCCGAAGGGGCAGCTTGTCCTCATTCCTAGATAATACAATAGAAATAACAGCAGCCCCAGCATCTGGTTGTATATGTATGTAATCAAGCACTCGCCACCCTGGGCTTATTAAAGTTAAATCTCAAATTCTGTCATCACTGTAAGGTTAGAAGGAGGCCATCAAGATGGCTCAGTGGATAAAGCTCTTGCCATACAAGCTTGATGGCCTGAGTTCAATCCCAGAACCCACATAAACATGGAAAGAGAGACCCAATTCATGAATTTGTCCTCTTATCTACACACAGGCATCACACACACAATAATAATAAACATACTTTTTAAAACTCTCTGTGTAAGGAGGAGGTTAAACAAAAAAGATTAGAAAAAAGATGGCCTGTGCCCTCAACACAAGGGAGCTGAGGCCCAGATAAGCGGAGGTAATGCCCAAAGTCACACGTACAGGTGCCATCGAAGCTGTGGTCAGACTTGCATGAGGAGGTTAAGGAAGCTGCTGAGTGAGACATCTGCCTGTTTCTCAAAGTCAAGGAACAAGCAGGGCTGCTGCAGTAACAAGTTCCAAGGAACACCAGACCAGTGTGAACTACCTCCAGCTTTGGATTTACCTATAAGCAAGACAAGGTGGCTGAATGATATAGCATTCAGGCTTGGCAAGGGTCACCAATGTGTCTCAAGATAAGAAAGAGTTTGGAAGGGGCTGTAGTGGGGAAAGTGAATGATTGCTTAGAGCTTGACATGAGCCTGTCAAGCCATTCTTTGAGGCAACATGTTGCCCTACACATACACAACTGAAAAGCAAAGTGAGGTCCTAAGTGGTGTTCATTTTGCTCATGCCATGTCTTGCTTCATCGTGGTTGTTATTATTCCCACTCTCCGACCCCCAACCCCACACCCCCAGGCTGTAGATAGAACCCAGGATCTTGCACAGGCTAGGCAACTCACTGAGCTATACCCCCACACCTTTTGAAATTATTAATTTAGTTTAAGTTGCCAAGCTGACACTGAGCTCATATTGGAGCCCAGCAGTCTTCGGTCTTCCTGCGTCAGTCTCCTAGTGGTTTCATGTATTTTTGTTCCATTTTGTGAACAAAAGAAAGACCAAAACTTCTACTCTGGGATCAAGAGAGCCAGAGAAGGACTGAGTTAGGACTGGACCCTTCTCTCCCACACTTCAAACACAGAATTCTAGATGATTCTTGAAGCAGAGCTCAGACAGCAGCCATAGGACCTCTCAATGCAGCTGGAGAAGCTGACAGTACAGATGATCCCCTCAGCTCCCACACAGGAGAGACCCCCTAAGCCCCCCCCACAGGGTGGCCCCCTCAGCCCCCACACGGGGGTGACTGCAGGAAACCACCAGCAGTGGGAATTAACACAGGGGTGTGCTGGAGTTCACTGAGGAGCAGCTCACAAGAGCCAGGTGAGATTTGGGGAATTTTATGAGCCGGTAATAATATGCTGACAATTTAAAACTGGCCACGCTAGAAATATGTATACCACAGAAATAAACTAATACTATAAATCAAGGGCTTTTAAATTTTTTTCCAAAAGAGTTATTTGTTAAATATTTCCCAACATGCTACTAGACTTGGGAGAAACAGTTCTGATCCACTCATCTATTTGTATATCCATCCATCCGTTTACTCACCTAGTCATTCATTCAACCTTGCATCCACTCATTCACAGGCCCAGCCACTCATATATATATATATATATATATATATATATATATATATATATATATAATTTTGACCCATAATATAGATTGCATTCACTCTCATATTAGTTCAACAGATTTGTGCTTTGTACTGTCTTCCAGGCTCTGTGCTAAATATTGACAATTCAACAGTGGGCCTACATTGGTGGACTTTACAATTTACAAACTAAGGAGCGAGTCGGATTCTACACCCAAAAATTTCTCTTTACAATGAGAAGGAAATTAACCAAGCTAAGCTGGCAGGTGGGGTCAGAGAGACATCAGGAAGAGGAAACATGTGCAAAGTCCTATGGCAGGAGGGAGCCCGGGGTGCAGAGGGGAGTGCTAGGCAAGAAAGGAGACACAGAGAAAGGCTTCAGGTCACTTCCTAAGCCTCGGGCTGTCTGCCCTAGGCCACCCACATCCACATACCTACAGATTTCCACCCTCATTTCCTCCTCAGACCCTTCCTGGACTCAGTTTCCAAGTGAAAGCCAAAAATGGAGGTGATATCCAGGTTTGGTGCTATAGGCCTATAATCCCAGCTACACAATCTGAGGAAGGAGAATTGCAAATCCAAGGCCTGACAGAGCTACAGAGTGTATTCAAGGTCAGGCTAGAAAACAGTGAGACTGCTCAAAATAAAAACTAAAAAGAAGGAAAGAGGTATAGGGATAGAGTTCAGTGAAGAGCATTTGCCTAGTGTCAGCATGGCACTGGATTTAGTGCCCAGTAGTGAATGGGGGTGGGGGTTGAGAAGTGAAAGTACCAACTTCACAGGGTGGATGGAGAATCAACTAGAGACAATGAAAAGCTCCTGGCTCCACCTCTGCACCACTCTAAGTTTCAATAAGTGAAACTACTCCCTTTGTTCCCTTCCTTCCACAAGTGCCATTCAGCCCTTTTCCTCTCTTGTGTTGAGCCTCTCTTTTCTAAGGAGTCTCAGGCCCTGTGGGAGGTGCTGGGAAAGCCAGACACCAGCAAGGCACAAACAGTGGCCCTCAGACAACAGCCCCGTTCTCCACCTCCTAAGCACCTGCCTTGAATCGCCCCACACCCTTCCCACTGACAAACTGGCCCTCTTATCTACGAGACAAACCCTCTCATCTGGCCTTCAGAATCCAACAACATTCAGACGCCAGTGTGGGCTCCCCACCTTCTTTCATGCTGATTGCTACAGAAATGCAATTGCTCCCTCAGTAAGGACCTCTCTCCGAAGCGAGTCTGTGAGGGCTTAGAGGGCATAGCCTGGATTTGAGTTCTCATTCACCAAGTTGCTTTGTACACAGGACTGTTGGTTGGTTGGACAGACGAATTCTACACAGATTCTAGGTAGAGCAAGAGCAGCCCCGCCCCCTGCCTTAGCCGGACTCTTGTCTCAGGCCGGGTGGTCCTCACAACCACTGCAGTGCAGGAACCCAAGTTTGAAGAAGAGCATCAAAACCGAGAGGCCAAAAGGAGCTGTTCCCTCCCTCCATCCATCCAGTGTCCCCAGACTTACTGAGAAGCTGTCGGCTGGAGTCGCTGACCGTCACATTCTCCTGCCAGAAGGGGTTCATCAGCGGCGTGCAGGAGCTCTGGACTGATGGGAGGGATGAGTTCAAGGGCAGGACCCTGGCATTCTCTCTCCCGCAAAGCCGCCCTAGATGTCTCCCACCCAAGAAAGCAAACCGAACAGTGTGCACTTGTGAGCCGAGCTGGGCTCTAGCACTTGAGAAAGCCAGCCTCTCTGTCCACCCTCCCGGCACCTCTAAGTGCTTGACCCTGTGAGCTTGGAGGTTGAGAGAGAAGTGTGAGCCAAGCAACAGGTCCCAGGCTTGCAGGTATGGCACCTCAGTGCGAACGCGGACACCTGGGGAGGACCCTTACCCCGGCAAGTCCGCCAGAGACCGGAGTGGGAACTCAGAGGCTCCAGTTGGCTGCGGTTGGCAGGTCCCTGGCCCTGCGCCCCGGTACTGCTCCTCTCCAGCCTCTCGGTGTCGATGATGTACCAGAAGTCGGTGCCGATGGCGGCCGCCAGCAGCACGAAACTGAGCGCCCCATTCAGTGCCGCCGCGCCTGCCAGAGCGCCCAGGCGCACCCGCATCTCCCAGCGTAGGGCCCCTAGGCGCCGGCTCCTGCCCACGCTCCCCGTCTGTTCGCTGCACCCCAGATTCTCCAGCACGGATCTAGAACCCGGCTCAAACTCTGGCTCCACCACCCTCACCTGAGCGACCACACTCGCACGTATTCCGGCTCGGACCCACGATTTCAGGGTTCCCTATCCTCTCAGACCTCCTCCCTGGTGCCTTCCGACCTTCCCTGGAGCACAGATCCCCGATCAGCCCCGTGGCTGCCTCAGTTCTACCCTGTGTCGGTGCCTTCTACCTCCTAGCTCAGCACTTTTCTCCCCAAACCCCCACTACTGCCTCCACCTCCCTGCCTCACTCTCCATGACCTCCCCAGCTGCTCTCTGCCTCTGTAGGCTTCAACCCTCCTTGCTCTCCCCACACCTCTGTCTTGACCCCCCGCCACTGCAGCCCTGGTCTACTACGCTTCCCACAGCCGTGGTTCAGAGACAGTGTGCTGAAACCTCGGGAAGACTGGCTCCAAGTGCAAGCAGGCTGGACTGAGGGAGGGGCCAAGGAGAAGGTGCTAGAGGGAGGGGCGGACTTCAAACGCTATGGAATCAGCGAGGGGGTGACACTCTCTAGTCTGGGGGTACAGATTCTCCTGCAGTGCAGTCTCTGAAACGATTTTAATTCCAAACTCCACTTTCCAGTAAATTTTCTGGACTGGCTACAAAGGAAAAAGTTGAATTTGGGTTTGTTTGTTTGCTTGTTTGTTTGTTTTAGGGGGTGGGTTGTTTGGGTTTTTTCTTTTTTTTTCTTTTATTTTTTTGGTTTTTATGTATAAAAATTCTTTGAGGTAGGGAGGGCCAGGTTCTGTGAATATATTTTCTTTGTCACCAAAGTCTTCATCATCACAGCCACCAACTCCCTCACCCCATCCCCTTCCCACCACCCCCCATCATCATCACCACTACCCCACCCCCACCCACCTTCAACATCACTGCTACCACCACCACCATCACCTCCATCAGCTTCACCATCTCTACCATTACCCCATAACCATTACCACAACCATCCCCGCCCTCACCCCCCACCATGGCCAACACCCTCACCCTACCATCACCAACAACCATCTCTATCCTCAACCCCACCATTACACCCCCACCACTACCAATAACCATCTCCACCCTTACCCCCGCCACAAACAACAACCATCTCCACCCTCATCCCACCATCACCAACAATAGCCATCAATTACCACTATTACAAGCAGCAACACAAACACCATTACATTCTCTTTACCTTAATCAGCACACAACTTTTCATCCCTTCAAGACATAAGTGCACAGGAGATCACTTCATAAATAGAACACTAGTAGCACAGACTCTGAGAGCAACAATTAATAAATGGGACCTCCTGAAACTAAGAATCTTCTGTAAAGCAAAGAACACAGTCAACAAGACAAAATGGCTCCTTACAGATGGGAAAAGATCTTCACCAACCACACATCTGACAGAAGGCTGATCAACAAAATATACAAAGAAATCAAGGAACTAGAAATCAAACTATCAAATAATCCTATTTAAAAATGGGGTACAGATCTAAACAGAGAATTCTCAACCGAACAATCTCAAATGTCTGAAAGACACTTAAGAAAATGCTCAACATCCTTAGTCATCAGGGAAATGCAAATCAAAATCACTTTGAGATTCCATCTTATATAGATTAGAATGGCTAAAATCAAAAACACCAATGACAGCTTATGCTGGAGAGGATGTGGAGAAAGGGGAACACTCTTCCATTGCTCATGAGAGTGCAAACTTGTACAGATGCTGTGGAAATCAGTATGTCATTTTCTCAGAAAATTAGTGATCAGCCTTCCTCAAGACCATGCAATACCACTGTTTGGCATATATCTGAGGGAGGCACATTCATGCCACAAGGACATTTGCTCAACTATGTTCATAGCAACATTATTTGTAATAGCCAGATCTTGGAAACAATCTAGATGTCCCTCAACTGAAGAATGAATAAAGAAAATGTGGTATATTTACACAATGGAGTACTACTCAATGATAAGAAACAATGACATTCTAAAATTTTCAGGCAAATGGGTAGAACTAGAAAAAAACATCCTAAGTGAGGTAATCAAAACCAGAAGGATAAACATAAAGCAAAAGATACCCAGCCTACAATCCACAACCCCAGAGAAGCTTGAACCCTCTTAGAGAAACAGATGGAAGCAAATGCAGAAATCCACAACTAACCAATGGGCCAAGCTCCTGGAGTCAATCAAAGTGAGGGCACAGCAAAAATATCAACAAAGGAGTCAAGACCATGATGGGGAAACCCACAGAATCAGCTTACCTGAGCTAGTGAGAGATCACTTGCTCAGGTCTGACAAATGGAGAATCTGCATATAGACCTAACTAGACTCCCTTAATATAGGTGACAATGGTGTGACTGGAACAATATATGAGGCCACTGGCAGTGGATCCAAGACCTAGCTCTAATGCACAAACTGACTTAGTGGAACCCATTCTATATGGAGAGATACCTTGCCCTTCCTAGACACAGGGGTGTGGGGGTGGAGAGGTGCCTTGGTTCTGCCTCAAGATGATGGGACAGACTTAGTAGACTTCCTAGGGGAGGCCTTACCCTCTCCATGGAGCAGATGGGAGGAGAGGGGAGTGGAAGGAGTGGGAGGAAAGTAGGGAGGGGGAACTTGGATTGGAATGTAAAAAATAAATTAATTTTGAAAAAGAGAGAGAAATAAAGAAATACATGCAAAGCCAGCATGTCTGACACAAGGGCCCATGTTGAGAAAGAAGGCACGAGCACCACAAACACAGCCTAGACTTCCCAGTCCTCAAGCAAGACATGCAGAGAAAATACGCATGTGTGTATGGCATATGAAGGAAACAGATTCTAAGAGCCAGAGATAGCCTGCCTTGGAGGCTACAGTTGTCAAGAGCCCTTATGACTGCTTTCATGGCTGAGGGGGTCAAACCCTTGGCACTGCTGTGATATATTCTTAAAGACTGTCACACTAACGTCCAAAAGTGACAAGCTCAGGATCATTGAAGCCTGCTGAGAACATGTGAAGTAATGGTAGTAGGGTGCATAACCACAGATGAGGTCTCAGTTAGTCTCTGAGGAAGTGACATTGATCCTGAAACATGGAAGACACCAGCCTATCATGCCTATAGAAGTGTGAAAGTTACATCCCAGAGAAGCTGAAGGAATCCTGTGAGAGAAAGGTGCGCAGAACAAGACAGGAGGGGTAGAGGGCAATGGTGTACAGGTCTGCAGATTCATGAGGGGACTTGGGACTCTAGAGCCCCCAGGATTGAAAGTTTCAATCACTGGACAGTTTAAATCAGGGAACTGACATGTTCTAAAGTGCATGGTGGGGGGGGTGCAAACCCCTCTATCTCTGGCTGTTAGTGTGTACCACTGAATGGCAAGAAGCAAGAACAGCTGAGGAGGTGAGGGGACTGGGGAGATGGTTCAACAGGTAAGAGCCCTTGCTGCACAAGCATGAGGATCTGAGTTCAAATTCCCAGAATTCACATAAAAAGCCAGGCATAGTCACATGCACTTGTAACCACAGCTTTGGGTGGGAAGGGCAAAGACAAGAGGACAGCCAGGGCTTACTGATTGCTAGCTAGAGAGAAACTCAGCCTGAAAACAACAAACCAGGGCACACCTGCAACCCCAGTCTCCATGGCATGTATGAGAATGTGCACACACACATACATAATGCACATACAACACACAAAATTTTTAAGAGAAGTTGGGAAGACATAATAGAAGAAGCCAGGGACCCTGTAACTTGGGCAAGGCTAGTACCATGGTGAACAGGGGTTGGGGGGGAGAATTATGCTGTCGTTTTTCTCATCCCCAAAGCCATCTTAATCTTCATCCTTCTCACTCTCATCTCTACCCTCAGCAGCAGCAGCAGCAGCAGCATGCTTTAACCGTAACTAAACCTTCCATTTCACTTGCTCTTGGTTGGCTTTCTAAAAGTCACTAATTGTGGAAGTCACACAGCTGGGTAGTTCATTTCTGATCTCCCACTGGTTTTGCTGTTAAGGACACCTCCAACTAAAGCCATCTAATGAGTTGAACACGGTTCCTCAACAAATGTTATCTCCCCTGTCCTCCGAGGCAAGCGGCTTTTCTCTGCATTCCCTGATCCTCCGGGGGAAAGTAACCTCATTCTATCTTTTCTTGTCCCCTGAATTAAAGACACCTAACACAACAGAATAAGCTGTCCTTGGGAGGACATCAGTCATGGGACTTTTTTTTCAGATCTACAGAACCCAGAACTTGACTTGGAGATAGCAGCAGCCCATGAACCAGAAAAATAGGTCCCCTCCTCTGAAATTTGTAACCACCCTGTAATTTGTGACTAGACCATTGTCCACCTATCTGACACATCTCTCCACAACTCCTTCATGCCTGAAGACCCTAAGGAAGCTGGCCTTAGTTGCACAGATCTTTATTCTTGGGACAGCAGCTTGTCCTTATGAACTTAGATTCCTAGTTGCAAGCTAACAGAGCTATCAACTGTAAAATGGATCTCCTTATTCTGCACACCATTCTACCCCATCATCTCCATCCACCATATTCCATAAGATCTGTCACCACTGATGGTGTTTGTGTGTGTGTGTGTGTGTGTGTGTGTGTGTGTGTGTGTGTGTCTGTGTGTGTGTGTGTGTCTGTGTGTCTGTGTGTCTGTGTGTGTGTGTGCAGATAAGCTCACCTATGAGTGTACATGTGAAAGCCAACTTTGGGTATCTTCCTCCAACAATTTCTGCCTCATTTGTTGCAACAGGGTCTCTCATTGAATCTGAACATCACCATTTGAAGCTAGAATGCCTGCCCAGTGAGTCCCAGAGATCCACCTGTCTCTGCTCCCCATCTAGCACTGGGGTTACAGGTGTGTTCCACCATGCTCAGCATTTACATGGGTGTAAAAAGAATTCCGAATAGGTCCTGAGCTTACACAACAGCACTTTACACACTGAGTCATATTCCCACCCCCAAATTTTGTTTGCTTCTAAACTCTCCCGTACATTTACCATCATTTTCATCTGAAAAATCATCAAAAAGATTTACACTATCAACTTTACAAAGGTAAAACTCGACTGCATCCCAAAAGGCCTAATGATTTGTTCCTCTTTTCTTCTTCTCCTTCTCCTTCTCCTTCTTCTCCCTCTCCCTCTCCCTCTCCCCATTTCCCTTGACTTCAGACTCCATCCTTCAGTTTGACTCTCACTTGTGGCCTGGGAGACAATCTTTCTCATGGTGCAGCAGCCCAGCAGAAGGAATCTCTCTCAACGGTGCCAACAGGATTCTCAAGAATACAAAGCTCATTGGCCCATATTTGGTAGAATGCTCATCTTCTCTGGTTACATGAGTCATACCTATAGCTCTGAAGACTATGATGTGCTGGCTGGTCACATTTGGGCCACCTGCAGAGTCCTGCCATAACCATTTGATTGAGGTGAGAGGTCACAGCTGTGGGAATAAACAATAAGAACATAGATGCCCAATTAAATCAGACCTTCAGATTCCTAGTGAACATTTTTTCACATAAGGATCTCCAAAGCCAGACATGACAGTGAAAGCTTATAATCCTAGCACTTAGGAGACTGAGGCCAGCTTCCAACATAAAGGCTGGCCTGGGTTATATGAAACCTTATCTCAACACCCCTATTACTCACAAAGGATAAATTTGAGATATACTTTTAAAAATGTGTTGTGTTGCTTGTCTGAAGCACAAATTTAATTAGTTATTCTGCATTTTATATGATGAGCCCAGTAGGCTCCAGTAGGAAAACCAACATACATATACCAGAACTAACAATGTGGACAGCCACTAAATACCCCTAATATCTAGCATGGGCATATCCCCTAGTAAACTTCCATGCTTGTAGAAGATATCCTTAGAGGTTTCTCTGCAAAGATAATTTTATAGGCTTTGAAAAATCCCTTTTCCCCCAAGGATTTTAACATAATCTAGCTAAACTGTGCCCAGTCATTCTGAAAGGAACAATCAGTGGTGTTCTTAATAATGCTGAGGTGTGTGTGTTGTGGGGGGTGGGGGCATATCAGACACTGTATAGCATCATGACTCAGCCAGTCAACCACAGGGCCCTGAACAAATACTCTGACTGCTGACACAGAAACCAAATGCCAGAACACTGAAGGTGACCTTGTTACCAGGCACCCTGCTAACCGCGGACAGATCATGCTGGATTCCAGAGTTTGGTCCATGACTTAAATCATCACCCAACATGCTGTGTGAGGGGGAAGAACTTGCTTCCCTGAGTCCTGGTTTCCTCGACAACCCCAAGAGGACAACACAGAGATGAAATGAACTGCTGTTGTGTGACCAGCCTGTGTGGAGCTGTCACAGTATGGGGGGGGGGGCTGTCACAGTATGTGAGGTGCACCACTCACAGTGGAACAGGGCGGTGTTTTAAAAAGAATGGGAGGAGGGAAGGTGTCAGGACTGACACAGGTGGCAGCTAACTGTGATTATCAACTTGGCTAGATCTGGAATCAGCTAAGAAACACACTTCTGAGTGGGTCTGTGAGGTCACTTAGGGGGAGGATTAGCTGGGAGGGGGGAAGGAGGAGTGGGGCAACCCCACCCAGCTGTGAGAGCAGATATGAAGAGGAAAAGAGATCTGAGCAAAAAACAGTGCCACTTGCCTGCCTGGCTTGGCTTCCTCTGGTGAGTGCACCTACCCTCCTCCATTTGCTGCTGCTGCTGCTGCTACTGCACATTGCCCAGTGCCTCAGAACCCAGTTTCAAGGAGTCTTCCAGCCCCTCCGTGCTAGATTGGGACTGTTGAGACATGCAGCTGTAGCTTCCTGGACTGAGCTGCTACTGGGTTCTCAGGCTCTCCGGTGTAGAAAATGGGATTGTTACTCTACCCAGCCCGTGTCAAGTAAGACGATTTAGTAAGTCTCCTCATGTGGTGTGCATTCATTCTGTCAGTTCTTCCCTCTAGAAAATCCTACCACCACACTGAGTTTTGTCTTTTCACCATGAAGCCTGGAGCATCATTGAAAAATCGTACGTTTGAGTCAACAGGACTCAGGCTTGGCTCTTCTCTTCCTTGCTTACCAACATGTGAATTCAGGTAGGTCACTTTTCCTGTAGCCTCAGTTTATCCATCTGTAAAGTTCTGGTTGGCAGCATCCTTCCAGTCACAGTCACAGGGTCCTCTTCCTGGTGCCAGGCCTCTGTATAAGGATACCAGCCACTGGCCACCCTGATCCTTGTGACCTCACCCAAGTTGAAAGTGTTGTTTCCAGGTCATATTCTGGGGTTCTAGAGCCTGTGAATTTGGGGAGAACACTAGTCAATCAAGCACACAGGCCAGACCTGATGTGCAGGGACTTAGGCCAGCGGCAGCCATCACCACCCCCTTTCTTCCTCTCTGGATCCAAGGAGCTGCTGAGGCAGAAATGGTCACTGCTTGTGCCTTATTCCTACCCTGTGAGTCTACAGCTTACTGGCTCCCTCATCCAGAATGAGAAACTTCCTTTGTGTTTCCTCCTTCTGGAAAGTCTGCCTGTTTGTAAGGAGATGAACACAGCTGTGCATCTCTAGTCACAACTAAACTCTTGTACATGATGGACAAGGTCTCCTAGCACAACCTTGGAGTGCCTTTCACCTAGGGGTACCAGTACACCTGGGCAACTCCAAATCCTGGCTTGTTCCTCCGGCATCACATACCCAGTCTTTAAGTTTCCTAGACTATGAAATTCTTTCTCACCTATGGGTCTTTCAACTACTGGCTCCTTAGACTGCAGTGTTCTTAAAATGTCTGGCTCCTCTACCACCCGGTGGGGGCAAACATTCCAGGGGTGGTATGATGTGGAGGTTGGGGGGAGCTGGCAACAAGCAGCAAGGGAGCCACTTCAGGTCTCTGTTCATCTTATTTATAGTCAGGCACTATAGTGTATGCCTGTAATCCCATTATTAAAAAGGTAGAAACAAGAGGATCAGGAGTTCAAGGTCATCCTCAGCTACATAGCAAGTTGGAGACCACATGAGGCTCTGCCTTAAACAAACAAACAAGCAAAAAGATGGTGATAAAGCCTGGCTGGTCATGTGCTTGCCTTGCAATCATGACCAACAGGGAAAAACAAAAACCAATGAACAACAACAAAAAAAAAAAATGGAGGTTCACGCTTATAATCCCAGTACTGGAGAGGCAGATACAAGTGAATCCCTAAGGCTCCAAGTCAATGTAAGACCCTGTCAAAAGAAAAGATAGATAGTGCCTGAGAAAAGACACCCAAGGTAGTCCTCAAGTCACCAAACATAAGTACACATCTGCACATACACCCACCCACCCATGCATCTGCACACACACACACACACACACACACACACACACACACACACCTGCACACACATAAAACTCAAAGGCCCCTTGCCTTGGGTTTTCAGGTTTAAGGCTCTGACAGCCATGGTAGACTATCAGCATTTAACGCTTTTAAATATATATAATACAATATATTTTAATATGTTTGCTATTTTAAATGTATATAAGTGACAACAGAGTGGTTTAACCTTTGGATGATAAGAATAATTCACAAACCAAGGAACAGAGTGAACAGAGTGCCATTCACAGCAACTTACATGTCCCCAGTAAGAGCTGGGTATGGCGGGACACACCTAAAATCCCGGCATAGGGAATATTGAAGCAGGACAGTCAGTAATAAAAGGCCAACTGGGCCTCAGAGTGAGACCTCATCTCAAAACAACCAAAGGGGCCAGGCTTTAATCTCAGCACTAATGAGACAGAAGAAAGTGAATCTTTGTGAGCCCAAGGTCACACTGGTCCACAAAGCAAATTCCAGGCCAGTTGGGGTTACATTGTGAGATCCTGTCTCAAAAACAAAACAGAACAATAACAAAACAAAACAAACAAGAGGAATACAAAACAACCAACCAGAGCTGGGCACATGGCCCAGCAGGAGAGCGCTTGCTTAGTGTGTTCAAGGTCCTGGATTCCATTCCTACTCAGCCTGATGTATATTCTCTTTCCTCATGTGCCCCTCACCTAGCCCTGCCCAATGGTGTTTAACCAATACTTAATGATGAGCTGACTAGCTGCCTTTCAGTCTGCTTCCTCTGGTCTGCAACCCTCATGAAGGAATACAGTAGACACTGCAGAGCTGCTCTAGATTCACTTCCCTTCTCCTCTTCCCCCCCTTTCCTCTTCCTCCCTCACAATTCTGAACATTTTTTTCACTCAGTAGTGGCCATAGGTCATCATTTTGATCAATTAAGCTGAAATGGAGTCTTCTGGGAAGAACTTCCACGAGGGCGATGAGTCTACAGTGAAGAGGGGGCTTTTTGTCTCCCTGGAATACAAATATAATTTCAGCAAGTATGGAGGCCATTCTGCAACCATTAGAATAAACCACCATGTGACTGGCAAAACAGAGAGCACCAGTGAAGAGCTACCCCACCCCTGAACTGCACACCCCAAATTCCATTAGAGCATAAAAAACAAGCCTCTTATCTTAGGGGTGTCTGGTACTTACAACTGGATGCATAGTGAATTGATCAGACAGTGATGGCATTGATCTTATCCAGCTTGTAACACTGACTTTTAGGCATGTCCACAACACACTGTAGATGTTCGATAAAGATTTGTTGACTTAAGAAATGGATAAATAAACTCTTACTGCAAGTATAGTGCCTACAGTGTGTGGTAAGACCATGGAAGCCAACTGAGGCCTCTAAAAGTTATAGCCGGGATATCTGCATGGTTATTAAGATTGCCACACTCCGTGTGCCTGAGGTCATGAAGCTTTGCTGGCCAACTGGACTCCAAAGTCCTGAGCTACACGTAGCTATTTCAGTTCGAGCCTTCCCTGTCCATTAAAGACCTCCAGAGAAGATACCTTCCATGACATGTATGATGTAATCACCTTGGAATAAAAAGGGATTGTGAACCTACATCCCATTCTCCATGGTCCAAAGTAAAGATGCTGGCAGGTAACACATGACAGATGGGAGCTCAGACTAGAGCCAGAACCAATTGCCCCTCTGAGTCTCAGTTTCCTCATCTGTAAGAAAAGCTAAGAAAAGTCCTCTTCTGGAAATTCATGCCAGCAACATCTCTCTCTCTCTCTCTCTCTCTCTCTCTCTCTCTCTCTCTCTCTCTCTCTCTCTCCCTCTCTCTCTCTCTCTGTCTGTGTGGGGGGGCACATGCGCTAGTGTTCATTAGTACAGGATAAAAGTATAGGTGAACATGCATCACAGAACATGTGAGAAGGGCAGAGGACCACCTCAAACATCACTCCACCTTGCACCTTGTTTGAGACAAGATCTCTTGCTGTGCATCATTGCATAGGCCAGACTAGCCAGCCCTGGAGTTTCTGAGTTTCTCATCTCTGCCCCCACTGCACCCCCAATCTCTCCATGGTAACACTGGAATTACAGACGGTGTTAGTACATCTAGCTTTTCCTGGGTTCTGGGGAATCTGATCTCTGTCGATTTAGTTTGTGCATCAAGTAGCTTATCTGTTGAGCATACCCCCAGCTCCACAGCTAACCAATATGCTGGAGTGCTACAACATGGCAGGCACCTCCAGGGAATCTTCCTTATGAATCCTTAGGTCAGTCTTATGAAAGAAGTGAACTAAAACAATTGCATTACAGAGGAGAATACTAGGGCTCAGAGAGGTTGATGAATGGATGAACACCACACAGCTCTCAAGTAAAGGGTGCAGAATGCAAACATGAGTTTGTCTAAACCTAGAGGCACACTTGGAATGTTGAGCTGGCTCCATGCCTTTGTATTATAGTAACATGAAGCCAGACCAACACATAAGAGATGATCAGTCAACATAGATTAACATGCACTCACTGTCAAGTAGTTTAATATGGGGGATAAATAGGGAAGAATGTAAGAACACTAGAGAACCTCCCTCACTTCGGATGTCATCTCCATCACATATCATCTGAATGGCACTAGAAAACTGTTTCACTCTGACCATCATGCTTCTTCTTCAGTAAATGGATATGGATACAGTGGATGTGATGCTTGGGGATGTAAAGTACAAGCAACTCAAAAGCCCATTACCTGAGTGATGCATAAAGAAACTGTGGCCTAAGCACTGGAACATCCTACAACTAGGAAAACAAATAAAATATTGACACATGGTACAGCACCATCGTTCCAATTGCAAGAAGACAATGTCAAAAGATATCATAGTCCTAGAGAGATGACTCAGTGGTTAATAGCAGTCACTGCACTTGCAGAGGGCCCAGGTTTAGTTCCCAACAGCCACATCATGAATCACAACCATCTTTAACTCCAGTTCCAGCGTATCTGATGCCTTCTGCTGACCTGCTCGGGTACCAGGCATGCATATGGTGCACAGACAGACATGCAAGCAAAACACCCATACACATAAAATTAAAATAAAGGAATCACGTTTTTCTAATGTCCCAGAAGAGACAGACTCACTAACAGCTGCATAGGGACATAGAGAAGATGAAGAATGACTATAAGTGGACTTGAAGGTGATCTCAAGAGTGGCACAAATGCTTTTAAAAATAGATTATGGTCATAGGGATAGTAAGTCATTGAGTCATTTGAATATATGTACATTCTGGAGCCAGTGTCTGCCTTACCTGGGCCTGAATGAGGCAAAGGAGAGGGGATGTTTGGGAATAACTGTAATGCTGAAGATGGGGAGACAACAGAGCTTGATGTAACAATGACAGAGATGACTGTAGCACCCTCTTTACAGTGAAAATGCCAGGTGGCAGATGTTGGTTTTATGACTAGAGTACTTGCTTAGCATGCACAAAGCCTGGTTTCCATCACCCAAATCACAAAATCACAGGTGAGACACACCTGTCATCCCAACACTCAGGATGTGGAAGCAAGACGACCAAGAGTTCAGGGTCATCCACAGCCATAGAATCAGAGAACAATCTGGACTATTTGAGACCCCATTGAAATAAATAATGAACATTTGCTCAACTATGTTCAGAGCAGCATTATTCATAATAACCAGATCTAGGAAACAACCTAGACGCCTCTCAGCTGAAGAATGGATAAAGAAAATGTGATACATTTACACAATGGAGTACCACTCAGTAGTAAGAAACAATGACATCCTAGAATTTTTACGCAAATGGACAGAACTAGAAAAAAACATCCTGAGTGAGGTAACCCAGACCCAGAAAGACAAATATAGTATGTAGTCATTCATAAGTGGATACCAGAGATAAAGCAAAAGATACCCAGCCTACAATCTACAATCCCAGAGAAGCTAGAGCCCTCTTCCAGAAACAGATGGAAGCAGATGCAGAAATCCACACCTAACCATTGGGCCAGGCTCCTGAAGTACAATCAAAGTGAGGGAGGAGTGATAATATGAACAAAAGAGTCAAGGCCATGATGGGGAAACCCACAGAATCAGCTGACCTGAGCTAGTGAGAGATCAGTGACTCAGGTCTAACAAATAGGGAACCTGCATAAGACCAAACTAGACTCCCTTAATATAGGTGACAATGTGTGGCAGGGACAATATATGAGGCCACTGGCAGTAGGTCCAAGATCTAACTCTAATGCACAAACTGACTTAGTGGAGTCCATTCTATATGGAGAGATACCTTGCTCAGGCTAGACACAGAGGTGTGGGGGATAGGGAGGTGTCTTGGTCCTGCCTCAACGAGATGATGGGACAGACTTAGTAGAATTCCTCTGGGAGGCCTTACCCTCTCCAAGGAGAAGATGTGAGGTGGGGGGAATTGGGAAAGGGGGAGGAGAGAAGGGAGGGGGAACTGGGATTGGAATGTAAAAACAATAAAAAATTTTTAAAAAACAAACAAAAAGATGCCAGATTTGATCCCATCATTCCATAAAAAAGAAAGAATGAGAGGAGAGAAGAAAAGGAGGATGGGAAGACAGAAAAGGAGAGAGGATGGGAGGAAGGGCAAAAAAAATACCTGCTATATCTCAGATACCCACCACAGCAATGATTGTAGTCAGTGTAACAGTCCAGGAAGCAGCTGTGTCCACTGTTAGATTGGTAGTGTTCACACTCACCACTGGCCTCAGGAGATTGGCTGCCTGTCCATGGGACCTGCTGTCTTCTTCACCGTGGGTTTCCAGGAAATCAGAGGCCTAGTGGAGCCTCAGTTCCTCCATCAGTATGAGGGTGCTCCCTCAGTTCCTCCATCAGTGTGAAGGTGCTCCCTCAGTTCCTCCATCAGTATGAGGGTGCTCCCTCAGTTCCTCCATCAGTATGAGGGTGCTCCCTCAGTTCCTCCATCAGTATGAAGATGCTTCTGACCTCAGGATTGCAAGGCCGTGACCTGGAAGAAGCAGAAAAGAGCTGACTGAGTTCCAGGAGGCCTGTGGGAGCAGATGGTCAATGATTAACTCTAGTTATGAGTTTGGAGTGTGACCTAACAAGTTCACACAGCTCCTGAAATATGAGCTGACATTCAAACCCAGGGCTGGCTCAGAGCTCAAAGCCATTGCAAGTGCCCAGGTATTAATCTGAGCGATTAGGTCTGACATTGGCTCCTACTCCAGAACCTTGGACAGCAGCCAACCAGCACCGGCTCCTCCTGGAAGCATTTACAATTCTAGAGGAGACCTATGTCTCTGCACATCACTAATGCCGGAAGTGCTACATCAGTACCCAGCACTACCTCCCGCCAGCTCCCCAAGGCCCTCTTAGGCCAGAGCAAAGGAGGCCATGCCAGAAATTCACTGATCAAGATTCTGCACACCACAAGGATGGCAGGTGGAGGACTGGAATCAGAAACCAGCTGGTCCCCAGGGACAATGCATGCCTTCCCCAGTCAGGCTCTGCAAGGACAGATGACAAGAAATGAATTTGGCCCTTGCTCCTATGGGAGAGCTGTAAGAAGTTGGGGGGAAGGACAGAGAGCATTAGCCAGCATCTCCCCTTCTCTGGCATTCAGCTGGCCCTCCTCAGCTTCTCTTCTCGGACCTCTGATTCACTTCATATCCAAGCATTCCATCCTCTCTGACCTCTGGTCCAGCCTCATCCAGCACCTCCTTTTGAACTGCAGCTCATCCTCGCTCTGAAATTTCCTCTCTGACGTCTGGTCTGTCCCTATATCACCCCGATTCTCTTGCCTCACCCTAACATTCCTGTGACCACACTCAGCGCCCTATACCATCCAGTAAATCTCTCCGTCTCAAGTGCCTTTATTTAGCCTTCCTTCATAAGTCCTCTTTACCTTATCAAATAATATTCTCACAATTTTTAGAGGTTGAGTTGTGGACATCTTTTATGTGTCATGGTTCTGTCCTTCAGGAACCCAACTGTATATGGACTTACAGTGCCTCACGGGTCAAAGATGAAGGACATTCTGAACAGTACGAGGGTTTTGGATATGATGTGTGTTGATGGGTTCCTGTGTTGGAAGCTTGATCTCCAATGTGGTAATTTTCAGGTCCTGCACTTTTAAGAGCTTGGAAGTCTCAGGTCCCCAAGGGTGTGTCCTTTGAGGAATTGATGCCTCTGATGTTTTTATTTTTGTGGTGATGGAAAAAAGAACCCAGGACCTCATGAAAGTTAGGCAAGTGTTTCAGCATCAAATCATAAACCCAGCATTCTGAGGGGGGTTTTCATACCAGGAGCAAATCCAGGAATGTTCCCCACTCTAAATGCCTATTGGAAATGGGGTTACTTCCCCTGATGTGCTCCCACCACTACCCACCATGACACAGTGCAGCCAAGGGCCCTCTCTAGATCCGATTTCCTGCAGGCTCCATACCCTTGAGCCTCCAGACCTACTAGTTCAATAAAGGGCTTTACTTTGTGAAGTTAGGCAGCCTTCAGTGAAAGGAGTGACTTGGGTAAAGTCATTAAAACAACAGAGACTTCCCGGGCATAGCAGCATAGACCTGTCAATTACAGCTACTTGGGAGGCAGGGCCAAGAACACTGAAAGTTTAAGGGTAGCTTGGGCTGCACAGCCAGATCCAATGTCAAAGGCAGAGCAGGTAGTCTAACCGTGTTCATCTGATCTTCAACCATATGGCCTGACCTCCATGTAAGGATGACTAGCCTTTGTTGTCAGCTTAACTGGATCAGGAATCAACTAAGAGTCACATCCTGGACACACTTGTGATGGACTTCTTAGTTAGGACAATTGAAATGGGAAGAACCACACAAATATGAGTGGCAACTTCCACTAGCAGCCCATATATAAGGAGACCAAAGAGAAAAGGTTTGGCTTTTTGCCTGTCTGTCTTTGAATCATGCTGGCAAGTTCATCTACTTCCACAGAATCCCCCAGGCCTTCAGTACCAGATTAGGGCTGCTGAGGCATGCAGCTTCGTGGACTGAGCAAGTACTGGGTTCTGGAACTTGCCTTGGGAAAATACATTCATTCTGTGGGTTCTGTTCCTCTAGCAAAATCCTAACACTGTGCTAACACAAGGACAGAGGAATCAAAAATCAGGTCATCAAAAGAAGGCTTTAAGGAAAGACAAATTGTGCAAGACAGATCAGGCAAGCTGGAGCTGGACTGCGGGATGCTGGTCTCCTCTTTGTATCACTGTCTTCCACAAAGTGTATCTATGAATGCAAGGCCAGAGAAGGAGCTTAAGCAGCCAGGCAGTGTCCCCAGAGCAACCCATGGCACATGCAGTGGCACACCATCAAGGTTCCAAGAACTAGGCCACTTATCTCCAACACAGTTATGTGACTGTCAGAGGTCCCTGTGAGCCCTGGACTCCCCACTGGACACAACAGTTGACCACTGGTTCCAATGAGCTAGCCTCTCCCTAATCCATCTCAGTGCTTCTCCTAGGCACTGGACTTACTATTGTTTTGTTTTGGTTTGATTTGGTTTGTTATTAAACTGTCTTTACAGTATTTCAGGGTCATAGAAAAACTGAGGGGACAGTACCGTACACCCCTGTGCCACCATGCATAGCCTTCCCCATTATCCACCTCTCCTATCAGAGGGCTTCACTGGTTACACTGGTAAGCCCGTTGACCCATGTTCATCACCCGGAGCCTGAAGTGTTGTTGAGAAGCACTTTCTCAGAATTTCTACAGCAGGCAAGGGTAATAAAGCGTCTAGACACAGGCCAGACGAGCCTGCCTCAGCCATCCTCTGCTGAGACTCATAGTCTACACAGAATCCCCCAGAGGACCAGCAGTGAGACTCCTGGGTCACTGGGCTGCGAACGAGCAGACAGGTGCATCATAAAAACAGTATGCCATCCTTTCAGCTTGGGAGAAAAGGGAAATAAAATCTGGTGTCCCACAAGCAGGTGAATGCCATTAACCTGTCAAGAGCATGCCTTCCAATGTCTTCAGGCACTGGGGCTTGAGAACTGGAGGATGCTGTTGTAGCCAGGGTGCCATCTTCTTCCCCAATCCCTGCACAGTGTATGGATTATCAAAATGACAAAGCACTCAGTAATGGGCACTTCCTGCTATGCCCTGCCCTGTTCTTCAGCCATGCTGACTCCATTAACCCTGTGAAGATGGCAGTGGCAGAGCCCTCTGTGGGACGGGGTGTATCACATGTTTGCATGCATAAGAAGGTGGGAGGACAACCTCAGGTGTCATTCTTCAGAATGAGGGCTTTTTGGTGATGAGTCTCTCACTGACCTGGAACTCACCAATTAAGTTAGGGGGACCTAGCAAGTGATCCTCAAGGACCTTCCTGTCCCTGACACCCCAGCACTGGAGTAAGTAACACCATGCCTAGCTTTAAAAAAAATTTGATGTGGGGGCCTGGAGAGATGGTTCAGTGCTTCAAACTGAACTGTTCTTGTGGAGGACCCAAGTTTGGTTCCAGAATCCACATAAAGCTCACAACTAACTTTAACTCCAGGTCCAGGGGGGATCTGAGAGGCTCTTCTGGTCGCAACATATATATATATGCAAAACAGTCATGCACATACAAAAAATAAATCTCTAATTTTTCATTAGTTTGGGTATGCATGCATATGCATGCATGTCACATGCGTGCAGATGTCAGAACAACAACAGTTTGCAGTATCAGTTCTCTCCCTCCCAAATGTGGGTCCCTGGGATCAAACTCAGGTCATTTCAGCTTGGTAGCCACCTTTACCCACTAAGCCATCTTGCTGGCCTACAACCTAGATTTTTACATGGGTTCTGAGACTTGAACTCAGATCCTCATGCTTGTATGGCAAGCACTTTTACTCACTGCCATCTCTCCAGCCCTGTTCCTGTCTTATAGACAAGGAGACTGAGTCCCGGAGCCAGTACAAGCCAGCCCACTGCAGCCCTTGGGGTTTTATTGTAGCTCCAACTCACAGACTCAGTACTATCGACATGAAATTCTGTAAGGGGATTCTGTGCTTTCAATGCCCACACCCAGCCCTCCTCTACCAAGGGAGTGCTGGGGCGAGTCTGGTCACAGGTGGCAGAAAGCATGGTTCCTACTGCCCATTGACTATTATCTGAGTTACTTTTATGTGGCTGTGACAAGGTACTTGACACATCTTGAAAAGGGAAGCAAGGTTTGTCCTGGCTCACGGTTTCAGACCTGTCAGTTCACTGTGGTGAGGAGAGCAACACGGAGCAGTTTACATCATAGCATACAGGAAACAGAGTGAAACTAGAAGGAGAATCCAGGCAGGAAATGAGCCCCCAGGACATGCCCTTGGTAATCTATTGCCTCTGACCAGGCCTCACCTACGTCTCTCTCCCTCCAAATAATGCCATCATATTACAAAGACAGCAAGAGATGAGCCCATTAGTTAGGTCAGAGTCCTTCTTTCTGTTCTTTCTTTGTCCCTTTCTTTGTAACAAAAATCAGTCACATGCAGTGCCTCATCTGGTGTGTCTGCAGTCTTGCAAGTCTGACTTGCCTCTGTCTCCTACAAATGGACTTTGGAGGCTAATTTGGAGGTTCCAGCAAGGGGAGCTTCTCATCTACGTGAGACAAAGACTAGTTTCTTCTGTCAAGGATGGGCAACCAGAGCATACACGATGGTGAGGGAGGAAGGGGACGACTGCCAGACCAGCAGATCAGTCCTGGTAATCAGTGGGTAACAAATGTCTCAGCCGGATTAGCCCTACTTCCAGAGCCCTGTGTTCTAATCCTCTCTGGAAGACTCGTGGATACCATCAGAGGGGTATGCATAAATATGCTAAGTATTTTTTTAATCCAGTAAAGTTGGCCAGTGAGTTTAACCACCATGACCTTGGGTTACAGACCTCTGGTATCTACTGTTTCCTGGTACCAGGAACTGGGCCAACCACCTTCATGCATGGTCTCATTAAAACCACATGCCTTGGGCCATAGGCACTGTTGCTATGAATTCATTCCACAGGATTACAAGGTGTGTTGAATAAACCACTATGAGAGCAGTGCTTGGCACATATGCTACATCATGTATATAATAATTAGTATTGCTTATAAAGTACTTTGTGCCAGGTTATATGTTGGTCCCTGGACAGCGGGATCAGGAGATCATGAACAACAGGCACAAATGCCTCCCCTGCACTTGTTTGTGACAGTTTCCCAAAGTGGGCTGAATGTGAACTGTCCCCCAAATACTCCCATGAATGAGTACCTGATCCCCAGCCAGTGGTGATCATTGAAGGCTATGGACCTTTAGAAGGTGGAGCCTTTCTGGAGGAACTGGGTGGCTAGGGGTGGGCATGGAGGTTTTATAGCCCAGACCCACTTCCTGTTCCCTGGCTGCTTCCTGGGGGTACAGTGTGACCAACTGGCCCCTAGTAGGGGTAGATACCATGTGACCAACTAATACAATGTGACCAACTGGATCGTACTGGGGTAGATACCATGTGGCAAACTGGACCCCACCAGGGATGAACTCTGTCCCCCAAAACTGTGAGCCAAAACAAGCCCTCTGTCTTAAGTAGCTTGTGTGGTAGTATTTTATCATTGAAGAGAGATGGTCACTAAAGCAAACACATTCTCAGAGTAGGCTGGAACTGGAGACCATTTACTGATGATGTACCTCAAAGGATGGGGTGACATCTGGCCACACCCTGAGGCAACCACTGCCTCTCTGTCTGTCATGGGATCCATGTGATTACCCCCAAGGAAGAGGTGTCACTTTGAGGCCAAAACAAATACATTCCATGTGTGGTTAGTTACTTTTCTCATTGTTGTGACAGCATGCCTGATGAAAGCAACTTGAGAGAAGGGCTTGCTTGTGCTCAGAGTGCACGAGCATGAGGCAGGAAGTCACATCCACAGCAAGGAAGCAGAACAAGATGAACGCTGGTGCTCAGCTTACTTTTTCCTTTGTATTCAAAGCAGGACTCCAGCGCATGGAACCAAGATGCCCATATTCAGGGCGTGTCTCCCTGCTTTAGTTAGTCCTTCCCAGACCCTCCCAGAAGCATGTTTCCATGGTGATTCTAAATCCCATCAAATTGAGGACCAAGATGGACCATTCAGTGTGTAACACCAGAACGTCTGCCTTCACAGTGAGAGTGCACCTGGGTTCTGACTCGAAACAGAAAGGCCCAGGCTAGAATCCAATGACTCATTTCCACAGTTACTTCCATGGGAAGAAATAGTGTTTTGTTTTGTTTTGTTTTTTCTTGTTTTATTTTGCTTTCATGTCAGTAGCAGCAAATAGAGTTCTTCCCAAAGTCACTTTAACAAGGTATGATTTAAACAAAAATATCACACTAATAACTAGGCTCTGGATTTGAGGGGGAAATCATAAAGATGTCTGGGAGAAAACTTTATTAATCTGATATGGCTGTACTGTGCATAACAATAACCATTAGTCATTGATGGCTTTCTGTTCATTGGAAGTTTTGAAACAGACTCCGGATATGTAACCCAGGCTGACCTTCAACCTGTGGTCCTCCTGTCTCAGTCTCCCAAACACTGGGATTCCAGAGTGCCCTCCTGTAATGGTTACTACTGATTGTCAACTTGTCAGGATCTAGAACCATCTAGGAGACACTCTTCTGGGCATGCCTGGGAGGGATTATCTCAACTAGGTTCATGAAAGGGAGAAGTCCCACACTAAGAGTGGGCAGCAACATTCCTGGGATTGGGGAGTGGGATGCATATGCAGGAGGAAGCCAGCTGAGCACCAGTGTTTATCTCTCTCTGCTTTCTGACTGCGATGCCATCTGACAGCTGCCTCAGGCTCCTGCCACCAGGACTTCTCCATCATGGTAAACTGTGCCATTTATCATGTTAGTGAGCCAAAACAATCCCTTTCTCCCTGAAGTCACTTCTTCCCAGGTATTTCATCACAGCCATGAAAAAAGTAACTGAGATGTCACAGTGCCTGGCTCCTGTATATTTAACGTTACATTGATTGTGATTTTGAAAATGTAAGTGTAATCCCACTGCAAATAGGATACATTCAGTGAATACTCATTCAGTGAGTAAATCAGTCTCTAGATCCCTATCATACATGGAAAATCTTATTTCAAGAGAAATGGGTCCTGCTGGGCCTGACGGCACTCCTGGGCTTGTAATCGCAGCAACTAAGGCAACCTAGGGCCAACCTCCAGCACACAGACAGAGGATGGCTGGGGGGGGGACAGACAGACAGAATATGCATCTACAAAAGTGTTGATGCCAGCAAACCATGCCTAAGGAAGACTAGCCAGGCCCTATGAGCAGCAGAGGAAGGTCTACAATAATACATCACACCTGAAGCCCTAACCACACAAGTAAGATATATAGCTTATGCATCAAGGAGTCACCAATTTATCTTTTTAATACGTATTTACCTGCATTTACTTCTGTGCACTATATATGTGCATTTCCCATGGAGACCAGAAGAGAGTGCCAGATCTCCTGAAATTGGAATTACAGGGCGTTGTGAGCTGCCATGTACATCCTGCAAATTGCATCCAGTCCTCTGGAAGAGCAGCAAGTGCTCCTAACTGCTAAGCCTGGTCTCAGCCCCGGCCAACTTTTCTTAAATAGCCAGACAGGAAATGAGACCTCCCAGCATCTCTGTCCCAATAACTGACATTGCCCATCTTAGAGGCACTAAACTGAGGTCTGAGATGTTACCTGCCTCCCAGGGCTTGGTCCCCTGTAGGTGGCAGTACTAGGAGATGGCAGAACCTGGTGAAAAGAGAAGTGTGCCCTACAGAGGTAAGAGATGGTGACTTTGATAATCTCTCTCTCTCCATCTCTCCCTCCCTTTTCTCTTTCCCTCCCTCCCTCCTTGTTGGCCACAATGAAGTAAGCAGATGTATCAACACATACTCTCTACCAGAATGTCCCGCTTTGCTGGAGACCCACAGTGATGACCTTAAATGACACCTCTAAAGCCTCGAGCCAAAATAAGCCTTTCTCCTCTTACATTATTTTTCTCTGGTGTTTTGTCATGGCAATGAAAGGTGACTAACATAAACATGTGTGCGGCATAGTAACTAGAAAAGAACAAGCCTGGCCAGGCTCTAAAGAGGCCTTGAGATGTTCATTCATAAACTCGAGATGACTCTGGTACTCCACCTCTCCAACTGTGCACCATGACTTCTTCCAGAGCGTCTACTTGAGAATACCAGGGAAAAAAGGAAAATTCGCTGATTGAGCAAATACTCTGGTATCTAAAGGTCCCTGTTTCAATTCCAGGTTTCCACAGCAAAATGTTAGGTACTGGGCTGGGTGGGGATGGGCTTTGGGATGGATAGCATGTTTGAAAGAGATACAGAGAGGACTTTTCTAGATAGAAAGACTTTAATGGCACCAGCCAACAGCTAGACAAAGAAAACTCCTGATCTTGAAAGAGCCTAGTGGGGCCTGGGCTCCAAGTTAATACAAGATCTGTGCTCTAATGATTTGGACACCTCTTAAGAGCTGGGGTGACACCCAATAGGGGAATAAAGAGATTCATTTGTGACTACAACTTATGGAGCCTCAGACCCCGGGAAGTGGGAGGTTGGGCTCACTTTCCCAACCTGCACCTGGAACAGCAAACATGGTGCTTGGGTTCCACTGCAGTATTGGTTTAGAGCCTGAAGGATAGGGCGCTCTAACAGATCATAAATTCGGGCTGCTTCGGGTTGCATTCTTTGCTTACTTCCTAAAGAGCACCCGACAGGTGGATGCTTTTTGTCTGTTTTATGGGTAAGGAAACAGAGGCTCTGAGACATTAGTAACTTGCCCAAGCCGTGTACTTTTAGGAAAGAATCCCAGACTCCAAAAACCAGGACTTTGTGCTTCCACCATGCCGTCTCCCTGGGTGTGCAAAAAGTCCATCCCTGGTACCTCAGCCCCACCCCTGCGACCCCAGCACTCCAGCCTCCTTCACTTAGCCCCTTGTGAGGAGGACAAGTCAATGATGTGAGTCCTGGTTGCTTGAGTCCTGCTCAGTGCCAGCCCCACTGCCTCTGTCTTCCTCCACCCTGCTCCATCCCCTATCCCCTGTCCCCTGTCCCCTGTCCCCTGTCCCCTGTCCCTGTCCCTGTCCCCTGTCCCTGTCCCTGTCCCTGTCCCTGTCCCTGTCTCTGTCCCTGTCCCTGTCCCTCCTCCCTCTAAGCCAGGCCTCTGCTTTCCCCATGGCACTCAGCCCTGCTGTCTGGAACATATTTTCCCAACTGAGAAAGAAGAAATCGAAAATTTTGTTTTCACTCTAGCTACCCTTCTCACCACCCATGGCTAAAATCCTCACACAGAAGAATAATATCCAAAACCATTTGGAAACCAAGCTAGGAGCTTGGCTTCCCCAGGCAGTAGTTACTGAATCTGCACCTTGAGCCAGAAGCCAGCTGTGGTCTGGCTAGGATCTGTAGGCTTGAGAGGGGCTAAGGTTGGGCACCTGGAGATCAGAACTCCCCATCACCCCTTCCCCATCCCGAGCAAGTGAGCCTCAGATTCCTGATCTTCAAAAAAGAGGCCTTCTGGGGGTATAGCTCAGGGGTAGAGCATTTGATTGCAAAAAAGAGGCCTTCAAAAAGTGGGGGGAAAGGGGGGCTGACATCCCTTAGAACACAACAGAGCCTGAGCTTAGAGCCTGTGTGTCCAGGAGATGTGAGAGCCCATTCCCTAAGCAGAGCTCTGGAAGCTAACCCTGGCAGATGCCACCCTCCTGGCACACCAGCCGCCCGGCCCCACATCCATAAGATTTGCCTTGCAAAATGTTCCCGAGATGAAAGGAGCTGCTGGGAAGCCAGACAATCAAAGCTTCTTTGGGGCCTGAAGTTCTTAGCCTATCACTGGCTGGAAAAGAGAAAATGAGAGGTAGAGAGAGAGGAGGAGGAAATGACAAAGACCACTGAGCAGGCTAAGCCTCAGCGACAGCACCCCCTCCCACTCTCTGAGTTGTACACATGGGGGAGGAGGAAGAGGCATGACGCTAACCTGTCCATCCCTCTTTATAGGGAAGCTGGCACTCAGCAGGTCTCAGATCTTACTCCTTGCCTTCCTTCTGCTGCCCAGTGTCTTTCCTGGACATATTTTATTCCTTTCTCCACCCTGAAGTCTGCTTCCCAACCACCAAGTCAGTCAGAGTTTTGTTGTTGTTGTTGTGGTGGTGGTTTTTTTGTTTTTGTTTTTGTTTTGTTTTGTTTTGGTTTTTGGTTTTTCGAGACAAGGTTTCTCTGTGTAGCTTTGGAGCCTATCCTGGCACTCTCTCTGTAGACCAGGCTGGCCTCGAACTCACAGAGAGCCGCCTGCCTCTGCCTCCCAAATGCTAGGATTAAAGGCGTGTGCCACCAACGCCCAGCATCAGTCAGAGTTTTACCCCTGCCCCAGGCTATGCCTGGATGTTCCCGTATGGTGCAGCTGTGAAATCTAGGGTACGCTGGGCAACAGAAGGGACTGCAGTTTCTTCAAGGACTCAGCCCCTGGGAGGCTTCCCAGGCCCCATGTAGATTCAGTGGCTTGCAGAGGTTGGGAAAGGGAGGGGAGAGAGACAGAGCAAAGGGCACCCCTGAAGCTGACAGGGAAACATGTGGAGGAATAAGGGAAGAATTTGATGGGGGGGGAACAGAAGACAAATTTCATCAAAGCACATTGTGTGCACATATGAAATTCTCAAACAATAAAAAAAAACGTAAAAAGAGAAAGGAATGAGAAAGCATCTCTGAGGCGGTCTTTCATCATCACCACACTGTGGCCATGGATGTTTGGCTGTCCATCATGCTGCCATCTAACTGGATATTGGGAGTAGAATCCACTAAAGGCGCCACTAAAAGGTGGGCATGGGGCTCAAAGAATGGCACGTGAACTGGGACACTGGTGGGCCAAGCGAATAAGCCTTCATGGTGCAGGGACAGTGGCTGCATAATTACAGTGCTTGCCCTGAAAGTGTTGGAACCAGAGTTTGGGGCCCCAGAATCCACATCAGTGCTGGGCGGGTAGACATAGAGGCCTGCCTGGAATTCCAGCCTCAGAAGACAGGGCATCCCCGGAGCAAACTGGGTAGTGAATGTAGACATACCCAAAATCTCTGGGTTTGATTGAGAGTCCCTGCCTCAGCGCATAAAGAAGAAGGGTAGTGGGGGAGAATTCCATCATCAACCTCAGGTCTCCATAGTTACATACATGTGTGCCCACAAAAGTGAAACATGCATATACACACGTGCCTAGCACAGAAATGGAAACAGAAAATAAACAAACAAATATTTTTGTTGGGTGACCCAAGGGGGAGTCTATAATTCCCAGAAACAGGCCTTGCAAGCAGAAGAACCTTAAGTGGAGAGGGTTGCGGGCAAGGCAAGGACATACCCAAACTCACCGCTACCCAGGTCCAGAGGCAGGAGGATGGCTGACAGGTTGTATGAGTTATATACTACCTAGACCCATTGTTCTGTGGAATTTCCTACACACCCCATACCCAGCAATGTTTTGGGAACTTTCCAAGCACCAGCCCAAGCCCAAACTACAAAGAGCATCATGCCTCTTAGCCTATAAGCTGGTAATGTCAACCTGTCTTGAACCCATGATTCTCTCAGAATTTTGGGAATGGAACGGCTTTGTACCCTGCTTCACTGGCAAGAGCTGGATGGTGTTTAGAATGACGCAAGGTCTGTGTCACTCCTAGCTCACAGGGAGGAAATTGCAGTGGTTTGAACACCTTATCTATGTTACTTTTACTCTTCAAAAGATCAACACAGTCTGGGAGGGTGGAAACAACAGCTCACATGGAGCCTGCCCAACATCCATTTGTTTTGAGTAAGTATAATTGCACTATGGCCATTCTGTGAAGCACCATACTGCAATGAAAAAGAATGGCACTCGATGGGCACAGCACAGGAATAAGATAATCCCATAAAAGTAAAACAAAAAGCTCCAAACATGAAAAAATATGCCCGGTATGAGATTCTTACTAAGTTTAAAATAAGCAAAGGTGAGCTATGCTGTGAGGCGAATGTATACACAATAATACCATGAAAACCAGCCAACCACTGAGGACCTTGGGAAGAAGGGTGGTGGGTTTCTGTAAAGAAGGAGATGGGAATAAACAGAGGCCTCTTGAATGGGTTGTCAATTAGAGGGGTGTTTATTTTACACCTATCACACATGCATGCTGTCTGTAACTTTGTTGTTGTTGTTGTATCGTACTTTACAGAGACAGGATCTTGTTGTGTAGCTCAGGCTGGACATTTGCTGTGTAGTCTCCACTGGCCTGGAACTCACAGGCCATTGCTATCTTTTATGATAGAAATGTGTTCAGACTGTCATTAGGTAACTGTAAATTAAAACATCAATGAAATAGCACTACCTACCTTTAGAGTGGGAATAGGTGTTGAGGGATATTATATTAAGGTGTGACTTTTGTTTATGTTGCATTTGTTTAGCTCTATGAAGCTGTGTTGCTGTGCCTGTCTAAAATACCTGATGGTCTAAAAAGAGCTGAACGGCCAATACTGAGGCAGGAGAGAGAAATAGGTAGGGTCGGCAGGCATAGAGGATAAATATGAGGAGAAATCTGAGGGAAGAGGAGATCTGGAATGAGAGAGGAAGGAGGAGGACTTCAGAGACAAGCCACCCAGCCACCCAGCCACCCAGCCACCCAGCCACCCAGCCACCCAGCCACCCAGCTACACAGCCAGACATGGAGGAAGAAGGAAAGTAAAGGTATACAGAAATAAAGAAAGATAAAAGCCCCGATGCCAAAGATAGATGGGATAATTTAAGTTAAGAAAAGCTGGCAAGAAACAAGCCAAGCTAAGGCTGGCATTCATAACTAAAAATAAGCCTACATATATGATTTATTTTGGAGCTGGGTGGTGCCCCCACCCCCCGCAAAAGCCAAAAGAGTCCAAAGAGCCAAAAGAGTAAAACATCACATTACAAATGAGAAATGGTACAACTGTCGTAATTTAAAAAGTGGATGAGAAAGAAAGACGCCATGCGATGAAGCTCAGGTAGAGGGGGGTGTTTATTAAGGAAAAGGAAATGGGAAAGGGGGAGGGGAGGGGAAGCCTGAAAAAGAGAGGCAGAAGGGGGAGACAGACAAAGAAGCAGAGAGAGAGAAAGGAAAAAAGAGGGGGAGAGAAAGGGGAGGGGAGGGAGAGAGAGGTGGGGGGCAAGACCCTTTCAAAAGGGAATGTAGTGAATTGCCCAGGTTGTACTCTTAGTGGCTGCAGCTGAGGGCATATCCTGTCAGAACTCCAAGGGCAGGCCAGTACAGATGCCTGAATACTAACAACTACTTTAGAAGATGAGTTGATTTCTTACAAAATTACATACTCTTTCCACGTGATCCTACAGTTGTGATCCTTGATTTTTGTTCAAATTAACTGAGTATTTCCACACAAAGTTAGCATAGCATTTTATAGCAGCTTTTTTCACAATAACCAAAACCTTAAAGAAAGCAAAATGTTCCACAGTGATGAATTAATAAAATTGTGATTTTCCAAATAATGGAACATTATTCAGCACTGAAAAGGATGGGCTACAAAGCCATGAAAAGAAATGGAAGAAAATCATATACACATGGCTAAGTGAAAGAAGCCAGCCTTCAAAGGTTACATGTTGCATGGTTCCTACTATAGGGTAACCTGGGAAAGGTAAAACTTTGGAGTTAAAAGTCCATGGAGGAGACAGAGATAACTAGGCAGAGCCAAGAAGACTTTGAGGGCAGTGATACTATAATGGTAGATACATGTCATCACGCATGTTCCAAACCCTCAGATACACATCACCAAGAGAGAATCCTTGTGTAAACCATGGACTTGGAGTGACAACAGTGTTCTGGGCAGCTTCACTGTAACAAGGCTGGTGTGAGTATCACTGCTGGGATAGGTGAAATCTCTGGAGTAAGGGGAAATATCTATCTTTTCTGCTTTCAGTGAACCTAAAATTGCCCTTAAGGTGAAGTTTACTAGAGTGGCTTGATAACTTAGAGTAAATCTCTTGCAATGAAGCCTAAGGACCTGAGTCCAATACCTAGAATTAACATGCCCAGAGGTTTATCTCCATAGTGATTCTAGATTCTGTCAAGTTGACGAGCAACCATCTCAGGCAATGACTGTTGGATAATCTTGAGTGTTTGCCAGTTCACGGCAACACTCCTTCCCATCTCTGCATCCACTGGTGATGTGCCCCAGCCTATGCAGAGATCTGACACAAAATGGGAGGGGTAGAGGGAGATGACTGAAAATGATCAAAGCTACTCACAATGTTCCACCAACATTTGTAAAATCCCCTGAGACCTGGAGTAACCCAGGAAGAAGAGAGGAACTGGCTGATAGCAATTGGAAGTGGATAGTATTCTCCCAAAGCCAAACTCCAGAGGGAACAGGGTGACTTCTCCTCGTTTCTCAAGGCAACACATTAATCCAGGTGTCAATAAACAGCTAAAATCTCTCCTTCCCATGAAGCTAATCACAGTGTCTTCTCAGAAGCCCTCTCTTTCCAGAGGCCTCCAAGGCAGCAGCGCCCCCAGTGGTACGCAGCAGTATCTCCAAGGTCTTTTTCATTCTACAGACCATGGTACTGTATTTGCTTTTGCAGCACATACCATAGGAACAGCATGTGTGTGCATATGCCTGTGAATGAGGAGGTACAGGCTGACATCAGGTATCCTCCTCAATCACTCTTCTCTGGTGGGGGTGGGCATGCACGTGAGTGCACATGCTTGTGTGTGTGTGCAAGAGTGTGTGTGCATGTGCATGCTTGTGTGTCTGTGTGTCTGCATGTTGTATATGTATGCAGGTGGAGGTGAAACAGAAGCCAGAAGAGTGTTCCAGATCCATTGGAGCTAGAGTTACAGGCAGTTGTATGCAGACAAAATATGGGTGATGGGAAGTGAACTCTGGCCTCTGAAAGATCAGCAAGTGCTGTCAACTACTGAGCCATCTCTCAGGCTCCTTCACCTTATTTTTTGAGTCAAGGTCTCTTACTGAACCCGGAACTCCCTAGCCAGCTATACCAGCTGGCCAATAAACTTCCCAGTATGGGGATCACAGGCTTAACAACATGCCTGGTTTTTTATGTTGGTGCTAGGGGTGGAACTCGGGTCCTTGTGCAAACACTTCACCACTGATCATCTCCCAGCCCCCATCCTCATTCTGTGGAAACCCTGTCTCTGCTCATTCCTCTAGCTACTCACTGACTCTTTCCTCCCATTTTCAAAAGTTTCCTTTTCAGTACCATATCCCCCAAGAATTCATGTGTTCTGTCTTCCAACTGAAGAAACACTTGCACAGCATAACCATCAATACTGGAAAGTGGGAACTGTGTGGCACTGAACACATCCATAAAACAATGCAGCTGTGCCTCCCACCTTGACATCCCTGAGGAGGCTCAGCCTCCACTAAGCAGTCACCCATTCTTTTTCTCCACCACCCCCGATAACCACTAGCCTGCTTATTATCTCTAAGAAGTTTTGCCTCTTCTGGACACTCCTATAAATGGTATCCTACACCATGTGACTACTGTCCCTGGCTTCTTTCACTCAGCTTATTGTTTTCAAGGTTATGGTAATGTGTATCAAGACTCCATTCATTTTTACAGCCAAACACTATTTGATAATATCTTACTTTGCCTTCTATTGCTGTGACAAAACACTGACCAGAGCCAACGTGGGTGATAAAAGTTATTATTTGTCTTGTATCTTATAGTCCATCATTGAAGGAAGCCAAGGCAAGAACTCAAGTCAGGAATTTAGATGTAAAAACTGAGACAGAGACCATGAAGGAAAGCTGCTTAATGCTTGCTCTCCTTGATACATACATGGATAGATAGATAGATAGATAGATAGATAGATAGATAGATAGATAGATAGATAGATAGATAATAGAATGTTTTGCCTGCATGTTTGAGTGTGCACCATGACCTTGCAGTGTCCACTGAGGCCAGAAGAAGGCCACCATGTCCCCCTGAAACTGGAGTTAGCACCACATAGATGCTGGGAATTAACTTGAGTCCTCTGCAAGAGCAGCCACTGTTCTTCACCAAGCAGCAATCTCTCCAACTATTCAGCCTGCTTTCTTACACAAGCCAGGACTATCTGCCCAGGAGTGGCACCACCCCTAGTGAGCTGAACCTTCCCACATCAATCATTACTCAAGAAATATACCACAGACATGCCTACAAGCCAGTCATATAGAGACATTTTCTCAATTGAGGTTCCTTCTTCCCCAGTGACTCTAACTTGTGTCAAGTTGACATGGAAATTAACCAGCACACGTGGTATGGATCATTGAGTGTTATTTGGCCTTCTTCAGTTGGTGGCATTTGAGTGTCTTCCACTCTGAAGAGTAGAATGATGGGTAGTGCCAGCGTTTGTGTGCAAGCATTTCTTCACACACTGTTCATACAGATTGCTTTTTGTTCTGTTTTGTCTTTTGAGACACAGTCTCATGTAGCCTAGGCTAGCATCAAATTCCTGATCCTCCTTCCTCAGTCTGTCAAGTGCTGGCACACACCTGGTCTATGCAGTACTGGGGATAGAACCCAGGGCCTCATACATGCCAGGCAAGCACTCTACCCTCTGAGCTCTACCCACATCCCCAATCCTATACCTTTACTTTTTAATAAATGTTTAGCTGTATAATACTGTAACTTGCTTTCTTGGTCGAATAACATGACTTTACTGAAGTGGGAAATGGTACTGTAGGTTATCCTAAGCAGTGAAGAGACACTTGTCTGTGATCTCTGTGTGTTCTGTGTCACTCACTCTCAGACATACGTCAAGGTAGAAGTTGCTTTCTGTATGCAAGAAACTAGAAGATGGGGACTTAAAGAAGCACATACCCAAGTGTCTGCACATGAAAAGATCTCTACAATCAAACATGAAAGAAATTATGTTTCATAATTCATGAGTGGCAAAGCAGGGGGTTTGAACCTGTGTCTGCATCTGAAGGGGAACCTCACTTCTCTATGTGCAATCAGGGGCCCGGGTAATAATCCTTGTACAATTAAAGCAGCTGCAGGAAGCGACTCACTGAGCTACAACCACCTGCCTTCAGTAGTCCTGGAGACAAGCTCATTCTCCTAGAGGACAGTGCCTCCCTGGGCTGACAGAAAGTGGAGAACTTTCTGAAAGGTCACTGTGGAATAACAAAGCTAACACCAATCACCTGATAGCAAGAGAAACCAAAAGCTGGTTCCCACCTCTCATCTGCCCTTCTATCTATACCTGCTCTCTGCTCTACAGGCATGATCTGTCCAGATGGTGGGAGGAAGGGGCAGGCCAGCATCTGAGTATGTGTTTTACTCAGCCTGAGGAAGCTGCTTAGAGGAAAAGGGGGCTAAGAAAGGACCAGGTCTCCAAGGTCTGGCCAGTGCTTGGACATGTCAGAGCCTGGAGTCCACATCTCAGCTCTAGTAGCTTGCTAGTGAGGACTGAGCAAGATACCACTTGTGCCTCAGAAGTTTTTGAGCACATAATAACTCAGGGGCCACTGAGATGGCCCAGGGGGTAAAAGTGCTTACTGTAAAGCCTGATGACCTGAGTTGTAAGAGCTGGATGTTGGAATTCCCATCAGTAGTTCCAGCACTCCTACAAGGAGATGGAAGGCAGAGGCAGAATTGGCTAGAAGTTCCCTAGGCCAACTAATCCTGGAGTAAGCTGTACAGTGGCAGAAACAAGACAGGCCCTGCGTCAATGAGGTGGAAAAAGAGAACTCCCAAAAGTTGTTCTCTGACCTCCACACACATGCAGTGCCATGTACACACACACACATACATACACACACACACACACACACACACACACACACACACACACACACACAAAGGAAGTTGGGAAGGAAGCAGTGAGGGGGTCTAAAGAGATGGCTCAGGAGTTAAGGTCACAGATCTGTGGGCTCCTGAGATCCCAGAGAAATCACTACTTTTTAAGTTGAGGTCTGAGGATATCTTTGAGAGATGAATGCTTTCAACTGACTCTCCAGTAAAAGCCTCAAGAAATCATAGGACACAAATAACAGCGCTGTCTCCAGATCTTTCTGTGTTGAGGGAGATGCCCTACAGATGAGCTGTACCATGTGGCAGCCACCAGCCACAGGTGGCCACTGAGTCCTAACATGAGACTGGTTCATTGACAATGGAACTGAGTTCTTTGTTTCACTACATTTTGACTCCTTCAAGCTGAAATGCACAGGTTACCTTTGGCTTGCAGCCTCTTACTGGATTGCATATCTCTGAGGATGTCATTTCTTCCTCATGAATGGCTCCTGCAAGACGAGAACAAGTATGCTCACATAATGGGAAGCATACGAAGCATGTTGTGCTTCCAGATGTTAGAGCACAGATGTTAGCATTAGTACTGCCTGATTGGTTTATTCCGAGAATTAAATGAATTTGAAGACATGAATATTACTGAACTAAATGGTGTCTGGCACCTGGTAAGCATCACACAGGACATGCCTTTTGTCAGCTCAGTTGAAATTCTGTTCTTGCTGGGTGTAGTCGCATGCCTTTAATCCCAACACTTGGGAAGCAGAGGCAGGCAGATCTCTGAGTTTGAGGCCAGCCTGGTCTACAAGCGAGTTCCAGGACAGTCAGGGCTACACAGAGAAACCCTGTCTCAAAAAACAAACAAATAAAACAAAGAAATTCTACTCTTATAAACAGATGGCTTGAATCATAACCACCTGCCCTATTGTCCCATGAGGGCAGGTGGTTGTCAGTGTTACCCTGTATGACATTGCCAGAATGTAACATGGAGCTCCCAACAGAGTAGGCACCCAGTGAGGAATCAACTACTAGATGGATGGTGTTAACAAATCACAGAGCTGCTTGGTCAATGGATTCGGAGTGTTAGCTGGACCCCTCACATGAAAAGGACTAAATGAGTTTGCAATGGGTGTGCCTGAGAGCAACAGAAAAGTTTTAACAGTGTCTTATACACATGGACATTTATTGTCACCTCGCTTAAAAGCTTAGAGGTGACAGGCTGAGTGAAGTTCTCGGGAACCTCCCACCTGACTTGCTATGCCATCCCCCAGGTGGGGCTTTTAAGGCACACCAGAGTAGACATGATAAATTATGGAAGGAATTGTTCTAAAAAGGGAAATCTTAAAACCAAGCAGGGCGCCACACACCTATAATCTTAGCACTTGGGAGGTAGAAGCAGAAGGATCAGGAGTTGAAGGCCATCCTCAGCTACATAGCAAGTTCAAAGTCAACCTGGGTTGTGTGACATCCTGTCAAAAAAAAAAAACACCCTGGAAGGGCATGGTGGAACATACTTTTAATTCCAGCAATCAGGAGGCAGAAGCAAGGCCATCCCAGTATACACAGTGAGTTCCAGAATAGCCAGGACTGCATGATCCCATCTAAAACAAACAACTTTAAAAAAAATATTGTGTGGGCATGTGGAGAGTGGGAGAGCTGACCCCACCCCTCACCTGACCAGTCAGAGAACTGGCTCCTGTGGGCACAGGCACAGGAGAACTGGCAGGCTGACCAACTCAGCTACCACTCAGACTCCCATCCAGGACTTTGAGTTGGCCCACCCCAACATCTTCCCCATCTGTAAGCTGCTGGAGGGTATAAAGGGACCAGTCCTGTGGATCCATAGCCAAGGATCCCCACAATTCAGGGCAACAGCCGGATATCTGAGAGTCTCCATGAGGGTCCAGTATTGCTGGTGTAGCAGAAGCCAGAGGCCTTGAACTAGACTAATGATTCATTGCAAAAAAATTCAAAAGTAAAGCTGTTTGGGCAAAAGGTATACTACATGGCACACCACAGCTCCCAATGCCACTCCAACAAATACGTTGGGGGGGGGTGGAGGAGCAGAGTGGTACATGCACAGAAGGCTTCAGTTGATAGAGGACTATTTTTATTATTTGTTTTTATTTTATTTGGAGGAAAGTTTACAAGGGTGGTGGGCAGATATGGAAGGACTGGGAAATGAATGGGATTAGGGGCATGGTGTGAAATTCTTAAAGATTCAATTAAAAAATTCTGTTAGAAAGAAAATAGAACTCTCGGCTGGTCTGGGCTTATAATCTCAGCTACTTGAGAGGCTGTGGTAGGATGGCTACAAGCTCAAGTCACAAGACTTTGTGTGGAAATATAGAAGTAGAAAAGAGATGAGTCATAGTTAGTAGTCAAGAACTTGCCTGGTGTACATGAGACTGGTTCAAACCCCATTACCAAACGAGAGAAGGAGAGAGGGGAAAAATAAGTCTATTCCTCCTTCCCACCCTCCATCCTTCCCCACCTCTCAGTGCTGAGGATAGAACTCATGCATGCATGGCAAGCACTCTATCACTAATCTCTAATCTCATCCATCTCCCAAGAGGTACTCCATGACACAGTCTCTCACTTCCCATTATCCCCATTGCAAGGGAGGCTGGGAAATGTAGTTTTAAATTCTGAGGTGGCCTTACACAGTTATGGAAGAAAGAGAAATCAATGTTGCCCATGCCTTATGAAGGAAGTATAAGGAAGTGAAGCTGGAATGGCCAATGGGGTGGGGGGAGAGTTTAAGCAACTCTTAAAATGATCAGAATCTTAAAAAGATATTAATCACCTCAAGGTCACACTGACAAGCTGCCCAGACCACCAAATTTTCTCTGCTCAACTACTTAACACATCTGGGCAGTCTAGAGATACCCATCAATGCCAACTCTACTCTCCACTTTCTGCACACCTGTGAACATACTTGCTTGACTTCCTGCACTCTTTCCTTTTTCTTCCCTTCCTTCCTTCCTTCCTTCCTTCCTTCCTTCCTTCCTTCCTTCCATAAATCTTTGCTGAACAGCTCCTACCTGCCAGGCATCAACCCAGGCACTGCAGCTGGAGCAATAATTGATGGACAGGACTCTTGCCCTGCTGGAGCCTACATTCTGATGGGTCAGACAGACCACAAGCACATAAGCACATTAAGCATTTGTTCTGCCAGGACAGATGTGCTATGGAGAACACCAAGGGGTAGGGAATGCCTAGGTGGGAACATAGCTCTAAGTAGGATGGTCAGAGAAGGTCTCAATGCTAAAACAAGGCTTGCAGAAGGTGAATAAACAAGCAGGTGGGTGTCAAGGGATGTAACTCCTCAGTCAATGCAAAGGAATTATAGGGGACCATGGCTGGGACAGAAGAAGTAGAAAGTCTAGTGTGCCTGCATCATGAAGAGTAGATGAAATAGGGGGATTTCTGCTGTAACTTTTGCTTTAGAAGACCCACTCCAGCCTGGGGGCAGTGTTGTAGACCTGTAATCCCAAGACTTGGGAGGTGGAGGCATGAGGATGAGGAGTTGATTTCAAGAGCAGCCTCAGCTGCACAGTGGGTTGGAGACCAAGCCTAAGCTAACAAGACTGTGTCACTAACAACAACTAAAAATATAATAAAGGCTCACTCAGAGTAAACCAGGGCCAGAATTTGATCCCAAGTCACCAATGGATCCTTAAATTGGTATATTTCATAAAATATAGTCTGTTTTCTTTTCTTTTTTTTTTTAAGTTGTTTTTTTTTTTCCTGTTTGAATTGCTTGGTCACCCTATCGACTCTTGCGTTGTAGCAGCAGTAGTCACGAAATTGCTGTTGACTCACTTCTGCTCTGAAAAGACAAATCTTGGCTTAAAAGTAATTAATGAAAGTATGCCAGCTGGGGTTGGGGAAGAGCAATGGAGTGTTCACGCATGTGCGTGCACATGCTCAGAAAAGGAGTGTGCCTTTTACATGTGGTCCTGTGTGAGTGTGCAGTCTATGTGTTCTTTGAACCATGGTCTATAGGTGGGCCCAGCACAACACTCTCTCTCTCTCTCTCTCTCTCTCTCTCTCTCTCTCTCTCTCGTGTGTGTGTGTGTGTGTGTGTGTGTGTGTGTGTGTGTGTGTGTTTGTGTGTGTGTGTCTGTCTGTCTGTCTGTCTATAGTATTGTGAATTATATTTTCAAAGGCTCCCTGGCTCCCTAAAGAGTTCTCACAATGGACCCAAAGCTCTGATCCTGGCTACCTTTTCATTTGTACTTCTCACAGCTCCTCCCCAGGCTCATTCTGTTCCAGCCAGGCTGACTTCGCTGGCATGGATATACTTGGCACAGTCCTGGATCCTTTGCCCAGGTTTTTTCTTCCATCTAGAATGCTCTCCACCAAAACAGGCATCTGGCAGGCTGAGACAGAAGGATCATGACTATGATGACAGCCTGGGCAATGTCATGAATTCCGGGAAAGCCTGGCCTGCTTAGGAAACTCTGTCTCAGAAACAACAACAACCATTAGAATGGTCTCTGTTAACACTTTCCCATCTCTCTCCTTGCTTCTTTCAGTCTCTGCTCCTCTTGACATAACAGCCAGGCCTTCCCAGGCCACCTGCCCTCTCCATTCCCTAACTCTCTACCCAGCGATCTGTACTTTTTTAAACACATCTGGCCCTTGCCCAACATAAGTTTCATGAAAGCAGGAACCAGTCTGTCTTACTCACTATTTTAACCACTTCCTGCCTGCCCCATACCTAGAATACATTCTGACACCAGCAAGACTTTGATAAATAGTTGCTTAGAATAAATCTCTCCCATGATCACCCTAGTGTGCATCTATCCTGGCAAGGGATAAATATGTGTGCTCATCTGCATACATTGCTATGCCTGCCTGAGTCTGGACACCCAAGTGTCTTGGCGTGGAGAGGTACTCAAGACTGAATACAGACAGCAGGAGAGTAGCCAAAGGATGCAGTGGCTTCTGAGAAGGTGGCCGAGGTGGTTTGGGATACCCCAGAAACCTTCTGTTTTGTTTTACCAGAAACATGTGACCATGATGGTCACTTCATTCTGTGTCAACACTGACTTGCTTATAGGGAACAGATAGGAGAATTCACCCAACCCTGGGGTATCCATGGGGTCCCTCTGCCCTATCTGTTTCCATAATTGTCCACATTTCCTCTTTGAGCCCTGGCTTTCAAGAGCCCTGATAATCCAGAAAAAAAAAAAAACACCCAGCAAATGGGCTAGTGGAGGACAAATGGAGCCTGTGAGATTCACATTTGCCTCCACTACAGTTTAGATAATTAGTGTCCCTAGAGCCTCACTGGCTAACACCCCAGGTGTCTCAGCCACAGGTTGAGAAGCACTGTGCTCCTTCCCTCCCTTTGGCTCTCAGAGTATTGAAGTCGTAGACCTCCAAAATTTGAATTTCCTCAAGAATCTCAAGTTAGGAGAAGACAAAGACTAAAGCCAGAGACCAACCAGAAGGAAAAACTTGTCTCCCAGAAAGAGATTTACAACTTTTCAGAACATCTTGCAGGAGAGATTGGAGCCAAAACAATGATGGAGCAATGGTGGGCAGGACCAAACCTTGACCAAGGCTGCTTAGCTATGCATAACTCTAGCTCTCTACTTAAAATTAAGTGTCCTATCAGGGCCCCGGAGATGTACTTGGGTGGGTCCCTGGATGTCTTTGTCCCTCTTCCTAATGTGGCCATATTGACTAAGGCTTCTCTTTCTGCTTTTGACTGTTACTTATTTCATTGGCATAGTTTGGACCAGTGGCCAAACCTAGCTTATTGGGGCTCTGGCGCCTAGGCTCTGACCTTAGTGACTGTGGTAACACCTGAACCAAATTAACTTTTTTTTTTCTTCTGTGTTGGGCTCTCTCCACCGCTGAGATCCTGAGTCCTATTTAAACTCTTTCTCAATACCCAAGCGCAGATGTGTCTCCTCCACTCCAGCAGGCCATGTTAGCAACTCAACCAGGTGACAGCTGTGCATCTCACCACCTGGCTATAGCCACAGCGCTAAGCCAGAGCAGCAGGTGCTGGCTGGCAGCGGCCATGCGCATGCGCGATCCAGGGAGCTTATACCACGCCTGCGCAGTCTGTCTGTCATGGCGGCTTCCTGAGTCCTACGGTGAGGGACTCGCGTGGGACTCCAGCCCAGGGTCACGGCGGGTAAGCGCCAGGGAGAGGCGACGGGACCGGGCAGGGCCCAGGGAATGTCTTGGCTTTGAAAGCCAAGCTTCCACAACCTTGAAGCCTGAACCCCAGTTCCGCCCTCAGCCTCAGTTTCCC
Organism: Cricetulus griseus; assembly: GCF_003668045.3. Taxonomy (NCBI): domain Eukaryota; kingdom Metazoa; phylum Chordata; class Mammalia; order Rodentia; family Cricetidae; genus Cricetulus; species Cricetulus griseus. Next base: position 38,285,511 of record NC_048600.1, on the reverse strand, counting down.
CTTCTCTAAGGGATCTCTCTCGGCTTCCGTACTGAGTGAGGCAGTCCCACTTGGTGTGGCATTCGGAAGGGAAGGCGGGTCAGTGACCGGCTCTTCACAGGGCACCCACGAGTCAGTGACCGGCAGGGAAGGGAGGCGGTCCCTGGAGCGCCCCCTGCGCGCGTGGCCAGCTTTTCTCACAGCCCTGGGCGCTCCAACTTCCTGGCTTTCCCTTATCCAGCTCCTAATTCTTGATTATTGAGTGGGAGTGCATCTCACTCGACAGGGAGGAGGGAAGTCCTTTCAAGGCCACCATCCCAGCAGACTGGTTTGGGAAACAACACTGACTGCAGGCCCTTAAAGAAAGAATTCCTAGGAGGAACCAGAAACCCCTCCAGCCCTGACTTTCCCTGGTGGAAACTGCATCTGCTATTTCTAAGTAGAGAAACTGGTCCAAGGTCTTTCTTTATCCATCTTCCCAGCACTGTCTTCTATAACCATGATACTAGAGTTTACTTCCGAGTCCTAAAGGTATGCTTGTCTCATTTAATCCTCACACAGGCCCCAAAATAGACAGGAGTGCCTCTCTATTTCCAAAATGCTGCTTCCCAAGAGAGTCAGGTAAAAAAAAAAAAAAAAAAAAAGATTCTCCTAAGCTAACCTGGGACTTCCCATCTCAGGCCACATTTCTTGGGACGCCTGCTTAGTTGAGACTTTTAAGTAGAAGAACTTGACTAGGAGTTAGCAATAAATTTCTTTCCCATTTATATGTAAGACAAGTTGGACTTTGCTTCCCCATTTTCAGAAAGTGCGATGAGCATTCACTCTCTAGGGTGTAATTTTTTTATTCCAGCAAAATTGCACCATAGCAACACATGCTATCCTTTAATTCATGTTCAACGTTGCCAAAGACAGCAGGAAGGTTTTTTGTTTGTTTGTTTGTTTTGGGTTTTTTTGGCAAAATAAACAACAAGAACAAAACCCAAAGGCGAAATACTCTAGGCAGGAGGCTTGTCTTGCCTCCAGAATTAGGGGAGCCAGTCTTCCTCCAACCAGTCTGTGGGTGGGGCCTGGGCTGCATTTCCTCTGCCTGCATCTTGTCTGAGTTTGTTGCCAGTGGTTTTGCTGATGGCTGATACACATGAAATCCAGCATCAGTTTGGCTGATTTCCAGCCCCTGTTCACACAGCCTGCTTGTTTTGCTGGCTTATGTCGTGAAGGAAAAAGCAAGCTTGGAGAACAACTTTCTGTGTTGGTATCTTTGTCATTCCCTGGCAGTCATCTATATACAGGAGCTCCAGCTGTGGGTAGTTAGAACACGAAGACTTCTGAATTATGATAATAAAAGTAATTTTTTTTCCATCATCCAGTTTGAAGTCATGGAAGTCCCAAAAGGTCTGATGACACACAGCTAGTACACACACCAGCCAGGTAGGAACTGTTCCTGTAGGCGGCAGTTAAGGTCAGGTTTAGACCAAGCTCAGAGCAAAGAAGTTGGTGTGATTTTACACCTGTTGTGATTGAAGCACTCTGCTCAATGCTTTACCCCACCTCCCTCACCACCACACTCCTGCATGGTGGGATTATGACAATAGGTCCAAAGAGGTAAAGTGATTTTGCCCAGGGTCCATATCTAGGAGGTGGAGACCATGGTTTATACCCAGTTGCCTAACTTCAAAGCCCAACAAACAGCCACTGCTTAGTGCTCTGTGATAAGGCAGAACAGTTGGTTGGAGGAATCCTTCCTGTTTGCAGCCATTGTGCCTTGGATATGGCTTTCTCAATTCTAATTGTGGTATTATGGTTCTATAGGAAATGTTTCTCAGAGATAGATGGGGAAAGAATTCAGTAGTTAAATGTCATGCAGCTCACTCTTAGTTCAAGGTAGGTCTGTTAGGGAGGTGGTCTACTAGATAGGCAGATATGTATTATTAGATAGATGGTCTCTATTAGATAGATGATCTCTACTATTAAGTAAATGGTCTAGTATCACATAGTCTCTGTTGTTAGAAAATGGTATTAGGTAGATGGTCTCCATTAGATAGATGGGCATATATTATTAGATGATCTTTATTATTAGGAAGATAGTCTGTTATATATAGGATCTCTATTATCAAATAAAAGGTCTCTATTATTAAATAGATGGTCTCTAATATTAGATGATATATATTGTTAGATATGTGGTCTCTACAATTAGATAGATAGTCTCTATTATTAGGTAGACATGGTCTCTATTAATAGGTAGATGGTCTCCATTATTAGATAAGTGGTCTTTGTTATTAGGTAGATGGTCTCTATTATTAGATAGATGGTCTCTATTGTTAGATAGATGGTCTCTGTTATTAGGTATATATGGTCTCTATTATTAGTAGAGATGGTCTCTATTATTAAATAGATGGTCTCTATTAGTAGGTACATGGTCTCTATTGTTAGGTAGAGGTGGTCTCTATTATTAGGTAGATGGTCTCTTATTAGATAGATGTTATATATTATTAGATAGGGTGAATACACATGACAAAGTGCTAGTTTTCCGTCAATCCAGGTGATGGATATGTGATTGTTTATTACGCAGTCTCTTTAGCTTTCTTCTTTCTCTCTCTCTCTCTCTCTCTCTCTCTCTCTCTCTCTCTCTCTCTCTCTCTCTCTCTCTTTGGTTTTTTGAAACAGGGTTTCTCAGTGTAGCTTTGGCCCTGAACTCACTGTATAGACCAGGCTGGCCTTGAACTAACTCCGAGATCCTTCTGCCTCTGCCTCCCAAGTGCTGGGATTAAAGGTGTGTACCACCACTGCCTGACTCCCCAGCTTTCTTGATTGAAAAATGTAGGTAGTACAGACCTGTCATCCTGCTGAGATCATAAATTCAAGGTTTATCTGGACTACAGAATAAGTCAAGACCCCCTGTCTCAAAATAGAAACAGGGCTGGGGATATAGTGCAGTGATGAAGAGCTTGCCTAGCTGGTTAGAGGCCTTGGGCTCAATCCTCAGCACCACAGATGAGAGAAGAGGGAGGGAAGGAAGTGTAAAGGGTCTTGTCCAGGAAAGAGCTTCCCAGCCTTCCCTTGGCCACGTGGTGAGAGCCACCATCCTGAGTACTTGCTCTTCCCTCTCAGGGGCATCCCAAGAATAACATGGGCCAGCCATGGACGAGGTCACCTTCAAAAGTGACACTGTGCTATCTGATGTCCACCTGTACACCCCCAACCAGAGACACCTCATGGTGCGGCTGAATGGCATGGGGCAACCAGGTAAGATACAGGCCTGGATGGGGCAGCCTGGTGCCTGGTGGAGCCCACTTAATCTTCTCCCTTTTCTCATGCTTCTTTTGGGGGTAAAGACTGAATTGTTTAGTTGTCATCTTTTTTTGTCACCTTTTTTTTTTATTAAAATTTTATTGCAAAAAAAAAAAAACCTGAAAACAAAGTTCACACACCAAATTTGACCAGACCTAAAGTCTATATGTGAACTTTTATACAGTTGGCCATTCTGTATATTTCTATACAGAATAGCCATTCTGAAGCCTTGCAACTTCACATTGGATTTTATGGTTTCACTATCCCACTTATCCTACACACACACACACACACACACACACACACACACACACACACACACACAAATTCATGATGCAGTTTAAATTAGAACAGCAACAAACTTTGTTTTCTTTAGTGAATCAAGTTCCTTTACTTATACTCAGCATGTCACTTAAAGTGTCCTTCCTTCACTGAGCACATGCCTCTGCTTTCCTGAAAACCTGCTGAGTGTCACAGGAGTGACAAGCAGGAGTGAGTGATCCCACAGTCCTCGCAGGAATGATGCCTGTGTGTGCTTTGTGTGTGTGTGTGTGTGTGTGTGTGTGTGTGTGTGTGTGTGCTGCCTGTGTGTGTAGGCCCCCGGTAGTCACCTTCATCCTGTGCCTGGCTGCTCTGTTCCCTTCCTCCTCAGCTTCCCGTCTTTTCTCCTGCACAGCCTTGCTGGCTCCTCTTCCTATAGCCAAGCATAGCTTTGGAAAATGCAAACCCAGCCATAGCACTGCCCTGACTTGGATTCCCCATGGTACCCCATGGCCCCCCATGGCTCTAAGGGACATGGGGCCTTCTACTGGGCCTATGAACCTTAGCCAGTGTGCCCAGACTAGTCATCTTCCCCTCCTTGATCTCTATTGCCACCTTCACCTCTATCTGTCCCTCAAATTCTGCACCACTTTCCTTCTTCAGCCCCAACTGCTGGCTGTCTTTGTAAGCCCTACAGCCACCTTCCCTAGTCAGTTACTCTGCATTCATTCATTCTTTGGTGTGCTTATTAATAGTTGTCCCAGTTTGGATAACACATTATACCAGGCATTGGCAAACTACAGCCTGTGGGGCCAAAACTGGCCCTACTTTGTTTTTATAAGTAATGTTTTGTTGAAATGCCACCAGGCCTGCTTTGTTTGTATGTTTTTATGACTACAAACATTTGGGTAGTTGCAGCAAGGATCATATGGCTCAAATAACTTAGGATATTTGTTTCTTGACCTGCTGAAGAAAGATTTGCTGGTCCCAGCCTTATATTGGTCGCCACTGTGTGTCTGTAAATATCTTGTTTACTTTAATGTTCCAACACTACAACCCCTAAATGTAAGCACCCTAAGTTGCTACATTCTACTTTGTAGCCCCACAATGTTCACAGTGCCATTTTCCTGGGAGATGGTGAACAGTGAGCTGTGTCTGATAAAATCAGGTGAGGGAACAGAGGTAGAAAGGACGGAGGACTCTGAGGCAGCCTCTGTGCTCACTGGGGTTGGCTTCGGCTGGCTTGCAGTAGATGCCCTTATTCCTGGGATGCAAGCTTGGAAACAGACTCAGAGCAAACAGGTGCCTGACCCAACCTAGTACTAAATATTTTCAAGTCCTCGCTCTTTTTGTCTCTGGCACAACTCCCCTGGCACATGTACACTTACTGAAATCTGTCTTGGTGACTTTCTGGCCATTGTCTTGCCATCCTTAAAAAGCTGAAGCACTAGGCACCCTGGGTCTGTATCCTGCCTGGGCCATTTTACCAGCTCATTCACCCACTGAGCCTCAATGTCTTTGTCTATAAAATGAGCTAGTATACTGTTTTCATGGTGACTCTGCAGTTAATCACATGACACAGGCCATGTGCCTGCACAGGCACTCCCTCAGCAGAGGCTGCTCCATAAGGGGCTGCTGCGCCTGCTCTGGTGGCCACTGCTGAGTCCAGCCAGCCTTTGCTGCTGCTTGGTCTGTACAAACCATCTGGCCTTTAAAGGTATCTGCAGTTGAGCTGGATATGTGGTTCACTTAGTAGAGCACTTGCTTAGCACACGCACAGCCCTGGATTTGAACCCCAGCACCACATAAAACTGGACATATGGTGCTTGTGTATGATCCAAATACTGGGTGGTAAAACCAGGAGGATCAGAATTTGAAGCACTAGGCACCCTGGGTCTGTATCCTGCCTGAGCCATTTTACCAGCTCATTCACCCACTGAGCCTCAATGTCTTTGTCTATAAAATGAGCTAGTATACTGTTTTCATGGTGACTCTGCAGTTAATCACATAACTACATAAGGTACCTGCTAAAGCATCCCCAGTTAGCAGTCCCACTTCTCAAAGAAGAGGAAATGGACAAGAGCCTTGGCATTGCCCACTCTGTTTTTGTCTCGCTTACAGTCTTCCTGTCCCAGTTCAAGCTCCTGTGGAGTCGGGACTCTTGGACACACTCAGGGGCTGAGGACAGTGGTCCCAGAGATGTCGCCACACAGGAGACCTCTCCTGCTGGGTCAGAAAGTGGCCACAGTCATGAGGATTTGTCCCTCCAGGCTGGGGATGACATCACCATCCAGGAACGGTTGAATGTTCCCCTGGATGAGGATGGGGACCTGGATGTGGTACGAAGACCACGAGCTGCTTCTGATCCCAACCCAGCAGAGCCTGCAAGAAACAAGGTACATCCCATGATTCTAGCACAGGAAGAAGATGACCTCCTGGGAGATGAGGAGCAAGAGAACTGCCCCCACAGCATCATCAAAATAGGTAAATAAAGGTCTTGTTCTCTGGCCATCAAGGCAGCATCACAGTGGCTGTTGGAGCACAATAGAGTTTTGGGTATCAGCTCTGAGTTCAGAAGTGATGCTAGTGAGCTGGGAACAGGTAATGCCGCAGCTATCAGAGTCTATTCCAAGAGTCTTGCTCAAGACTCTTCAGTGGCTCCCCATTGCCTTGGGGATGAAATCCAGATGACTCAGCTTAAAAAGCTGGAGTGACATGGTCTCCACTCACCTCTCGCCACCATTGAACCTTATGACCCAAGACCTTTACATGTTCTCCTCCCTTCTGGTTCTCTGCTGGTCTGCACTTTCGACCTTGGCTGCTTGCTACCGACCTCTACTTTTAGCACATTCCTAAGTGCCCCAGGTCCCAGCTCAGGTACCACTTCCTCCAGAAAGCTCTGCTTCTGCCTCCTGCTATCTTTTTCTCTAACCCAGTGTGCAAGAGTGCAGGTCAGGACAGAGTTTGTGGGGTGCTTGGCTGAGCTCAGTGGAAACAGGAAGCCATAGGAAAAGCAGTAGCCAGAGAGTGGAATAGAGAGAGATGTCAGTTCATAGCAACCTGCCCTGGGCCATTCAAAACGGTTGGAAGCTGGCAGTGGTAGGCAATGAGAAGGATAGGTGATAAGGCCCCAATAAAGGGATTTTGACAGACACTCAGAGACAACACTATGACAGGCAAAGCAAGGGTCTGAGGACCCCAGGTGTTGTGTGACACTATTTCTAGAAAGACATGAGCAAACATCTGATAGGGAATGTTTTTCATATATACGTTTGTCTTATTGGTTGATGAATAAAACATTGATTGGCCAGGCAGGATGATAGATAGGACTGGGGGACAAGGAGGATTCTGGGAAATGTAGGCAGAGAGGAGTCGTCATATGATCCCAGGAAGTGACATAGCTGGGCAGAAACTGCCACTAACTAACTATAGAGGTCTGGAGGTCTGTACAGACAGGCAGGAAGTGACATAGCTAGACAGAATCAGGATATAAGCAGGGACAAACAGGAAATTGCTCTTTTCTCTGTGGAGATGCTGAGCAGTCATCAGGTAACAGGCAAAGGAGTTGCAGGTCTAGCATATCCCCATAAGATAAGACCACGTGGAAATACTTAGATTAATAGAAATGGGTTAAAAATTAAGACAGAACTAGCTAGTAAGAAGCTCAAGTCACCAGCTAACAGTTTCATAACTAATATAGCATCTGCATATTCATTTGGGGCTGATGAGGCTCTGGGTCCAGGCTGGCAGGAAGAATGCTTGCAACAAATATCTACTCATCCCAGATAGGGAACCGAAGACAGACCAAAGTGAGGATACCATTGAAGTCTAACTTAGTGAACCTATGTGTTTTATTGGGTTTACTTACAAGAATATGGGTGAGGGATCACTTATAGGAGCAGAAATGACTCGACACAGCTTGCATCATCAAAGCTCACCCCATCACTGGTGGTGGCTCCCAAAAAACGGCAACCCTGAAGCACAACTGCACAAGACAGAATATGTGTTGCTTACTCAAGAGTGACAGCTGCCCACCCTTGGTCAAGCCTCATCCCTTTAACTTTATGTCTGCCGTCTAGTGTTTATTGCAGCTGATATTCCTGGGGTCACCAGGAACCAAGGCACACCTACTTCCAGCATCCACCAAAACCCAAATATTTTAACATTAATAGAAGACCAATAAATCTGTAACTTAACATGGGTGTTTTCAGTCCCCTGATTCTAGTTTGCTTTCTATTGCTGTAGTGAACATCGTGATCAAAAGCAACTCAGGGAAGAAACAGTTTATTAGGCTTATGTGTCTGATCACTGCCCGTCACTAAGAGAAATCAGGGCAGGACCCATCGAGAACACTGATTAGTGGCTTTGCTCTTAGCCTTATATTTGGCGGCCTTTCTTGATTGTTTATTGACATAGTAAAGCCCAAGCACTATGAACAGCGCTACCCATGGGCAAGTGGTCATGGACTGCATGAGAAAGGGGAAAAAGCCAGGAAGCATCATTCTGCCATAGTCTGCTTCAGGCACTACCTCTCGGTTCCTGTCGGTTCCTGTCTTATATGCCTGTCCTGTCTTCCCTTCATGATGGACTGATGTACAGATATAAACAAAATAAGTTGCTTTTGGTCAGTGTTTTATCACAACCATGGGCAAATAAAACTGGATGCTTCCCTTCCCCTCCAGGACAAGAGTAACGGAGTGTGTTGTACCACAGTGACTCTGGCCTCCACTGAGCATGTGTTAGGAACACTGTCTTACAAACTTGTTGGGAACCTTTATCGTTTATTACAGAAGTAGCAATTGATATTCTGGGTATCAACTCCAGAATATTTGTTACTGTGAATTTGGCTGTATATAGAACAAAAAGGCCCCAGAGAAAGGAAATTCCTTCTCACTGGAGCATCAGCAGTAAGAGCTGCACCCTCCGGATCTCACACTACAGAGCCTTAGTCTTCCCTTTGATATAGCAATGAGAAGCCCCCTTTAATCAGTTAACAGCACATATTGCAAGTCACGCCTGCCTCCCCCACCAGACTTAAGTTTGCCAGGATATTTTGCAAGTCATGTCCAGAGGAGAGACATGAGGCACCTGCTTTTCTCAAGATCCTACCCACCTTCCTGGCTCTGAGAGCATGATCTTTTGTCAGAGAGTTGTTAAGTGTGCTTGTGGATACAAAAACTAGAAATCTTGTGGGATAGGAGAGACTTCTGGAGAACTTTTGGAGACATTTTAGAAAAAACTTTAGAGAATTTTTTTTAATTTTTTATTTTTTTTGAACTTTAGAGAATTTTTAAGGAGAACTTTAAGAGAGCTTTTAGAGAAAGAACTTTTGAGGTGAGAGCTTCTAGAGAGAAATCTTAGAGAGATTTTGAGGAAGAACTTTTTGGGAAGAACATTTTCTTGAAGAATAAAGAGCCATGGAGGAGCACATGTGTGAGTCGGTTTATTTCCCTCTCACCCTCAGGCTCCTTTTAGAAAAACCCTCCCCGCCTGCTGTCTAGCCCCTAGTCTGGACCCTGAGAGAGTATCAAGGTTGGAACTTGAATGCTCTCGTTACAAGCTAAAGACAAATTGCCACAGGAAAGGTGGAAAAGCGACCTCCCCAACTGCCGCTCCTACTGCTTTCCTGTGGCCTAGGGTCTTTAGACTTGGAAGTTCTTCTCTGAGCCAGGGTTCTCATCTACCTCAAGACAGCATTCAGAATTTCGTTCTGAGATATTTTTGAATTCAGAATATATAGCAACTACTCTTCTCATGAACTTTTTCTTTTTCTTTTTTCTTTTTCTTTTTTGGTTTTTCAAGACAGTTTCTCTGTGTAACAGCTCTGGTAGTCCTAGAACTTTCTTTGTAGAACAGGCTGGCTCGAACTCACAGAGATCCCAATGCTGGGATTAAAGACATTTGTCACCATTGCCCAGTTTCTCATGTACTTTATACATATACATATACATACATACTTACATATTGAAACTTACTGTGTTAGCTTCTGGTGCAGTTGTAAGCATAAGAAAATACTTTGGCAGTAGCTGCAATTATTAGCATGTAAATATATTTCAGTTTTAAAATGGCAGTTCATATAGTGTGATAAATGTGTGTGCTTTCACTGGGTTGAGACCTGATGTGCCCCCTGATTCCTGGGCCACAGGGCAGTCATCTAGTGACCTTAAGGGAAATGGGCCACATACCTGGCCTCAGTGACACTCCTACCTGCTCCCACCTGGCAGCATAGCCCATGCCTCTGCTTCTCTTTTGGTCATTTAACTCTACTACCCATCCAGTCAGGCTGGCAGACTGCCACATTGCCCCTCTCTCTGTCTTCTGTCTACCTTCACTTCACCATGGATGTTTTTCTTTTGGTTTCTGTCCTATCTAGAGCATACCATGGCCACACCTCTGGAGGATGTAGGCAAACAGGTGGGTAGGCCCTGTCCATTTCCTGTGGCCCCTGAGGGTCTCTCCAGAGCCTCAAGTCACCTGTGGTTCTATGTCATCTCTCTTGCAGGTGTGGCGGGGCGCCCTCTTCCTGGCAGACTATATCCTGTTCCGAAGGGACCTCTTCCAAGGATGCACTGTGCTGGAGCTTGGTGCAGGCACAGGACTTGCCAGCATTGTGGCAGCCACCATGGCGCATACTGTTTATTGTACAGGTAATGACTCCACTCTGTGGCTCAGATGAGGGACTGCTGGGCTCCATGATACATGCTGTCTATAAAAGTGAACAAGGTCACCAGGAGATGGACACCAGTGGCTCTGGGTTTCCCCAACTTCCCCTGGTTCTCCCGCTCTCCATTTTTTTGTCCACGTGGCACTCAACACCCAGCCATCACAGTGTCACCCTGTAGCCACAAGACCACTGTGCATGCAGTATCTGGTGCCCTTTCCCTGTTCGCCCTCTAAGGAAGAGCAAACATCCTGAGAAACCTCTAAGCTGTTCTCTGAACAGGCATCACACACTGCTTTACCATTTGTGTCTGATGATAGAAACAGGGCTTGTTCTTAGGACAAAGTGTAAAACAGATAATTAAAATGACTCATAATGTTACAATCCCCAGAGTGACTCCACAGTATGCGATGTATTAGACACTGCTGTGGGCCAAGAACAGTTCCAAAGCATAAGCAAAGCAAGTCCTGACCCCAGGGACTCACCAAGAAACTTACTTTGAACCATTCATGTATGAATGTGTGCACGTCTGCATGTGTGTTACAGTCTACTATCTTTTTGTAATTTATCTTTTTTTTCCGTTTTTCTTTTTTTCTTCCAGGTTTTTGGTCTGTTTTCAAGACAGGGTTTCTCTGTGTAACTTTAGCTGTCCTGGAACTCACTCTGTAGACCAGGCTGGCATCAAATTCACAGAGGTCTGCCTGCCTCTGTCTCTGCCTCTGCCTCCCAATTTCTGGGATTAAAGGCCTATGTCACTACTGCCCAGCGTAATTTATCATCTTTTTTCTCTTACATGTTCTCCTTTTTTTTAAGTTTTGTTTTTTGTTTTTTAAATTTTGAGACAGTCTCACTGTGTTTCCCAGTTGACCTGGAACACATCTGCCTCTGCCTCTGCCTCTGCCTCCCAAAGTGCTAGGATAAAGGTGTGTTCCACCATGCCCAACTTATTTTTAAATTTAAAATTTAAATTTAAAATTTAAATTTAAAATTTTAAAATATATATATATTTTTAGTCTGCTCTTCCAGACTACCCAGGTTCAATTTCCAGCACTCATTTGGCAGGTCGCAACTATCTATAACTCCAAAATCTGACACCCTCACACAGACATACATGTAGGCAAAACATCAATGCACATAAAATAAAAATAAATAAATTAAAAAAGAGAGAACAGCATGGTATCTCAACCTTGGAGCTATCTTTCCATCACCCTTTATACTCTTAAGGAATAACTAAATCTCTATAAATAGTTACTATATACTATGAGTATAAATATAGAATAAATAGTTATTATATACTGTGTGAGTGCACACCTCACACACATACACAGAGCCACAAATCTTGAGAAGTATTTCTTCAAGAACATGTTCCTGTGTCCTTAAAACTTATCCTAAGTGTAACTTAATAACTAGACCATTTTTATCATTTTGTTTACCTTGCCAGGCATTCTGGTCATCCTGTGCTTTTTCACATTTGTCAGTTGCAGCCGTGAACACCTTTGTAATCCTTACAGTGATAGGCTGGGCAAACTGATTTAACATTTAAATTTGAAATTACATCAGATTCACACGGAAGTTCCTGAAATAATCTAGAACGTGTCACATAGCCTTCATCCAGCTTCTAGAGATGCTAACACTTTAAATGACCATACCTCAGCAGTCCCACTACTGGTGGTGGCTCCCCATGAAAAAAACAATGGAACCCATGTGTCATGGTGCACCCTTCTGTCATTTCAGATGTCGGCACAGACCTCCTGACCATGTGCCAACGAAATGTTGCCCTCAACAGCCACCTGGCTGCCACTGGAGGTGAGGACCGGTATTGGGGGGTTTGAGAGCAGGCAACACTGTCATCCAGTGGGCACAGTGTTGGGAGTAGCATCTCTTTGCATCAGATGAAGGGAAGATAGAGGGCAACTGTTTCATTGGAGCATATAGATGACCTGGCCTTGGGCACAGTGAAACCTTCCTGACATCCCTGGGCTGACAGACAAGTCCATCCCCTCCTCCATGTGTTTGTTCATTCTGTTAGTATTACCTCAATCACATAGTCTCAAGTCATCTGCTGACCTACCAGCCCCTCTGGGTGGCCAGTCTCCAGGGATCAGGACCAGGACTGACAGATGTTTATATTCCCTGTAGCTGTCACTGAACACTGAAAACATGTGGGAAGAGAAAGGGGTATGGGAAAGAGGGCCAATAGAGGAATTGGCAGAAGGTAACTGCCCAGTTAGATGGTGAGGATGATGGGAGAGTTGGGGTGCTTTTTGTTTCCCATTTATGTGCAGTTTGGGAGTTCTGTCTACTTTTTTGCAGATGGCGTGATTAAGGTCAAGGAGCTGGACTGGCTGAAAGACGACCTCTGCACAGGTGTGTGCTTCTTACAGTGTTGCCTTAAGTTCAGTGGCTCCTCTGTGGTACCCAAAGGTCTCAGCTCTGTGGCCTAAGTGAGCCACAGAGTCCTGGCTGCCTCCACAGTCCCATATCTTGTGGAAGGTTTCCTCCACATGCTTCTGAGCCCTAGCTAGTCGTTTACTCTTGCCACATGCTGGGCACTTAACTGCATGCTGCTGTTTACACCTCCCTCTCTCTCTGTGTGTGTGTGTGTGTGTGTGTGTGTGTGTGTGGTCTGGGACCTCTGGGTCCTAACCACTTCCCAGGAAGCCCAGCAAGTGGCTGGGGAGTTTAAATTCTTCCAGACATGTCAGACCTGATATTCGCTATTTATACAACATCATCTTTCTTTTTCCCTGTCAATAAGGGTAGTCTTACTGTCACCTCCCTAGCACCTTGTTGTAAGCCCTTGATCCTTGACCTTCCCAGCCATCTTCTGAGAGAGGTTTTAGTAGGCCTTTCTGTAAACACAAAAACTGAATCCAGGGTGATGTAACCTGTTTCATGGTCTCACACAGTGACTAAATTTGTGTGGTGGTAGACAGATAACGTTCTCACAGGGCTCCTGGACAAGTGGCAAGAATGGATGGAACCCACAGGCCCCTCACTGGTGGGAAGGGTGCCCCTTAATGGTGTGGTTGTCCCCAAGGTGCAGGGCATTCTGTCTCCAGCTCTATCTTTCTTTCTCTTCCTTCCTTCCTACCTTCCTTCTTTCTTCTCTTTCTTTTCTTTTTTTTTTTTATTTTAAACAAAACCTCATTTAGGTAGCTCTGGCTGTCTTGGAACTCGCTCTGTAGACCAGGCTGGCCTCAAACTCACAAAGATCCACCTGCCTCAGCCTCCTGAGTGCTGGGATTACCAGGTGTACCACCCCACCCAGCTCAGCCTTGACTCTTGTCCTGAAGCTCCCTTTGGCTGCTTTGTAATAAGAGCTGGTGGCCAGCAAAGGAAGGAATGGCCACTCAGTCTTCTCTTCTTTGACAGATCCCAAAGTCCCCTTCAGCTGGTCAGAGGAAGATGTCAGGGACATGTATGATCACACCACAGTGCTGTTTGCAGCTGAAGGTGAGTGGTTCTCTTTCATCCTATGTCCTTGTCATTACCCGAGTCATACAGTATCCCCCTTGTGCAGAGGGCATGAGCTCCTTGTGCTGATAGATAAGCAGTAGGGAAACCAGAAATGTTAAACATGCAGGGTTATCTTAACGGAGGAGCTGTATACCTCTTTTCTGCTCGGAAACCTGGGAGTGGGTGTAGTTAACAGCCTGCTGATGTGCGCTCTCTGTAGAGCCAAGCCACACCACATCCCCCAGAATGTTATGTTTGTCCCTGGCTCTTCCTGCTTAGACCTTTATCTTGAGCATTGTTTCTCAGTCAGAGAACCCATCCCCAGGGGTGATGTTACAAGTCCAGATCGTCTCCCAGGCCCTTAAGCTATAGAGCCATTCTTACGGAGTACTTTGTCACATGTACTTTGCAAAAGAGTTTCGATGTATTCACTCCTTAAGCTTTATTGCAATAATTGTCACCAGGAAACCTTTTTGCAAAGTTATACTGGGCTTAAATATGTCCAAAATAAACTGTCTGGGGTCAGACTCTAGAAGTTTGACCAACGCCAGCTGACTAAGTCCTGTTGAACCAGATTTCATTCTTGCCTCACACGGATGTTACTTTGCCAATCCTGGTGTTTGCAGAGACCCCAAATCCTTACCTGCTTTGAGTGAATTCTCCAGAGAGATGTCAAATTAGCACCTTCCCTGCACTGGAAGGCACTAGCAGCCCTAAGAATGACTCCTTCAACTTCATCTTGATGAGTAAGAAGGGAGCTGCTTATGGAAGGACAGTAGCTAGCTGTGTTTCCCCAGAGTCACTACCCCACCTTACCAAGCTCCTATTTTGTGTAACTGTCAGTCCATAGAATTGACAAAGACCTGGCTTCAGATCATTGCCCAGTGTCAAAGCAGTGGAGGTGACTGTAGGCACACACACACACACACACACACACACACACACACACACACACACACACACACACACACACGTAAGTAATTCTGGGAAAGTCGAACATTTATGCCTATTCTGTCCTTGTCCTTACAAAGGTCTCAGCAAGCACTGCCCAACTGGCTCTGATTTGTTGTGGTCTGCCATGTGGAACAGATAATAGCAGCTTGCTGTGAGACACACTAGTTAGGACTAGCCTCACTATGCTCTTAGAGACATCCTAGAAGCTCCTTTCCAGACCATTCTTCCATAGCTGCTACTGTTTGTGTTGATAAGTTCCACTCCATGGTGTTTCTGTCGATCCCTCTAAGTACACTTTTTCCCCAATGCCCGTCTTTCCCCAGTGTTCTACGATGATGACTTAACCGACGCCCTGTTTAACACGCTCTCCCGACTCGTCCACAGACTGAAAAATGCCTGCACGGCTATACTGTCGGTGGAAAAAAGGTGAGCTCTGCTGCTCCACAGCTGCACCCTGACTGTGGTATCTGCGCTCACTCGCTGCATCTGTCATGCCCTGCGGTTGCTGGGCTGCTGCTCACCCCTCATATCCATCTCCTCATTTAATCTGTGTTACACTTTTATCAGGCACAGCCAGCCTGGTCCCATTTCCAAATGGAACAGACAAGGCTGAGACACACTAGGGTGCTGGCCTCCAAGTCACATTGAGGTAGTGCCAGATGAGGACCTGCCTGGGACCAGACCCTTCACCACCTGTCATCTTCCTCATGCTAAGGCCATCATCATTAAGGACTGCCATTAGTATCACTTAAACTTTGTTTTTCTATGAAAAGGAAGTTTTCTGTGTTCCTATGTCCTCAATAAAACTTAAAAATGAAATGGTCAGTAAAAATAAGAATGAAGGGACTCCTTTGTGGAAGCCACATATTTCCTCATATTGTCTCTGTGCCCTCTGCTAGGACCCCTGCAGGGTATCTTTGCTTCAGTTTTGCCTCTTCCACACCAGCTTTTGGTTCAAAGCTGAACATCTTGGGCTCTCATCACAGCATAGTTTATCCCAATAACTCCCAAGTCCCTCCTTCAGACAGCATCCAGTAGAAGCAAGGACCTCATTTAGATCCTCATCCATAGACTATAAACAAGAGACTTAAGGCAGATGGGAAAAGCTGAATTCTGTAAATGACATTTTAAGTTACTGTTTGCATGGCCAGGAGGATCAGAAGCTCAAAGCTAGACTCAGCCATATACTGAATTCAGGCCTACCTGGGCTACCAGGAGACCCTGTCTCAAAAAATACAATAACAACAACCACCACCAAAAACCAAACAAACAGCTAGGCGTTGGTGGTGCACGCCTTTAATCCCAGCACTTGGGAGGCAGAGGCAGGTGGATCTCTGAGTTCGAGGCCAGCGTGGTCTCCAGAGCAAGTGCCAGGATAGGCTCCAAAGCTACACAGAGAAACCCTGTCTCGAAAAACAAAAAAAAAAACAAACAAATAAAAACACAACAATCAAGAACCAAACAAAAGGCTATTAATTTCATTTTGAGGAAAGAATTGATACCTTTCCTAGATATGTACATATGTATTTACTGGTGAAATGCCCAGATGTCTGGTATTTGCTTGTTGATGAGGGAGGTGTGAGGGACTCTGAAAACAGGAACAAGTGACTAAGAGTCAGTGGTAGCCAAAGCTGGCCAATGGCTTCATGGCAACTTGCTATACAGTCATGCTTGGATATTTGAGATTTTTTACAATAAAAGATTAGAAAAAGAAAGGGTCATGAAGATAGTTTAATGGGTGAAGCACTTGGTAGACAAAATGAGCATCCCCAGCATCCAGGAAAATGCCAAGTAGTGGTGGCCTCCAGATTACAAGCCTGGGTTCAACTGAGAGACCTTGTCTCAACATAAGGTAGAAGAGTATGTCAGCCTCTGGCCTCCACACTTACACATACACACACAACACACACATGCAGAAAAAAAGACAGATGAACACTGATTTCACGGTAAATCATTTAAAGATTGCCTGTTCCACAGCTTCTCGTTCCCCCTTCCCATAGATGGTACCCACAGCACCCAGCCAGCAAATCTGCCCTGGAATCTATTTGCAGCAACTCTTGAGGTAGGCATCCGCCTTTCCCAGGTGTCATCTTGGCTCCTTAAATCCTCGTCTGTGAGCAGAGCCGATAGCCATGCTCACATCTGTGCAGGCTCTGGAAGGAAGCTGCCTAAAGGCTGGATGCAGAGTAGACTAGTCCAGACCCAGTGGCGGGCACTAAGTGGGAAACAAGCTGTGAGGATGCAATGGAGTGAGCCCTTCCTGGTCATGATGAGTGTGTTGCTCCTGCTCAATCCACAGGTTCAACTTCACACTGAGACACTTGGATGTCACCTGTGAAGCCTACGATCACTTCCGTGCCTCCTTGGACTCGCTGGAGAAGCTGGCTGATGGCAGGCTGCGCTTCATGGTGGAACCTGTGGAGGCCTCCTTCCCGCAGCTGCTCATCTATGAGCGCATCCGGCAGCTGGTAGATGCAGCCCCCCCCCCCCTTGTGAGGGTGGTGGGAAACAAAGCCATGGGCCAGCCTTACCGTCCCATCCCATCCATCATATGCCCAGGAGAGGCTGCAGATTTAACATTGTCTGTGATCCCTGGGGTGTCAACCCATTCTCAATAGTCCCCTTGACTAGAGCAGCTCTATGGCTGTCTCGTGTTCTTTCTCTTTAGGCAATTAAGACTCCAGAGGAAGCTAGAGGGCAGGCATCAGTTACTTTCCTCCTTGCTGTGACATGTGTATGACCAAAGCAACCTCAGAGGGAATGTTTATTCTGGGTCACATTTCAAGAGGGCATAGTCACCATGTCAGGGAAGACTAGGCCACAGGAGCAGGTGGCAGCTGGTCATATTGCACCCACCCTCAGGAAGCAGTGAACAGGAAGTGGGACTAGCCTGCACACAGTGACTCGCTTCCTCTTCTCCTGCAAGCCTCCACCTCCTCAAGGTTTCACACCCTTCCTAAGCAGTGCATCCACATGGGGACCAAGTGTAGGAGACACTCCAAATTCAAACCCCAACAAAGCAGAAGGCCATTTATTTGGGGAGCAGTAAGTCAGTGGGAAGGGCCAGGGAGTCCTGCAGCTGGTAAGGCAGGTCTGGGTGCTGCCTGATGAAAGCAGTGGAAGGAAATGGGGGAGGGTTGGTTTCACTCCCAGTGTGAGGGGGTTGCCCCTCACAATGGGAAAGTCATAGCTGCAGGAGTGTGAGGCAACTGGTCCCCGGCATCCACAGTCAGAAAGCAGAGACAGGTGAATGCTGGTGCTCAACTAACTTCTCCCTTTTAAGTCAAGGGCCCCAGCCCATGGTACAGTGCCGCCCACATTTAGGATGGGTTTCACCACCTTAATTAACCCAGTCTAGAACTCCCATCACAGACATGTACAGAGGCTTGTCTCCTGGGTGAGCCTAGATCCTGTCAAGTGATAGTATTGACCATCATGCTAATGGCTACATCGACTCTGTGGAGATGCTGCTGCTTCCCTAGCCAAGCATGAAGGCTCATACTAGGCCGTGGGTAATCCTGCAGTTGTAACCACATGTGCTTAGTGCCATACACCTTTTGTCCACTGCCTTAGTTAATGCACCCAGCTAGGCACTGGTGGTCTGGGACGTCACCTTATAGCCAAGGAACCTGCTATTACAGCTTTTAAACCCAACACTTAGAGTAAATTTGAAAACTCAAAATTACCCTGAAAATTACCAAGGGCTGGATTCACAGAAGTCCATCTGGAATCCTGAGTTCTCTCAGCCTTTTGGCCATAGAAATCAGGCCTCGTTCTTAGGAGAGGGAAGGCAGTGACAGAGGGAAGGGCCTGGCTTTCTCAAGCTCCCTCCTTCATTCCTTCTTAGGAAATGGAGTAGATGCATACCACAGTGGTTAAGGTCCCCGAAATGGCAAGACTGTGACCACTTGCTGCTATTCCTTCAGTCCCTTGTGACCATGTGACATGCCAACATCACTTTGGCTACTTCTAGACTTGATCTATACAGCCACGGTGCCACTATATAGTGGCCAGAACCTTGAAGACAGGAAGGCCCCCATCCCTGCCCTGGTGTCATAGCTCTGCTATGTGACTCCTCAGACCCTGTCATTTCTGTTGTTGCAGGAGCTCTGGAAGATCAGAGTGGAACCAACAGCATGAGTCACCTCTGATGTGACCTCTTGACTGTTACTTAATATATTTTGAATAAAAACAAACCCTCTGTGCACTGAGATACTGTCATTTTAAACACAGTGAGTGAGTGGCCCTCGAAATACCCAAGCTGGTTTCCTGGATCCATCACTACCTGCAGCAATAGCCCCAAAATATTGTTGCTCAGAGTGTGGTGGCTTGGCTCTCTCATGCTTGTCACACAGCTCCCAAGTGCTCCCAAGACACTTGGTCAAAGTAAGCAAATGATCTGTCTGACTGCACTCTGGTTATTTCTATGGTGTATTTTCCTGTGGGGGTGGGACCATGACTGTGTCATCACTTTTCAACTTCCACTTGCCCAGCATATGTGAAGTCCTGGGTTCTATTGAAAATTATATAGAGGAGGGCTGAGGTCTAGCTCAGTTGGTGGAATATTTGTCTAGCAGATGCACAGAACCCTGGAATTCATCCCTAGCACCATGGGTGTGGCAGTACATAGCTGTAATGCCCTTGTTAAGAGGTATCCACCAGCCGGGCAGTGATGACACACGCCTTTAGTCCCAGCACCCAGGAGGCAGAGACAGACGGATCTCTGTGAGTTTGAGACCAGCCTGGTCTACAAGAGCTAGTTCTAGGACAGCCTCCAAAGCCACAGAGAAACCCTGTCTCGAAAAACCAAAAAAAAAAAAAAAAAAAAAAAAAAAAAAAAAAAAAAAAAGGTATCCACTAGAGATACTACTCATACACAGGTTTGTGCCAATAGAAAGTCTTAAGTTGGATGTGGTGGTGCAGGCCTTTAATCCCAGCACTTGGGAGGCAAAGGCAGGTGGATCTCTGAGTTGGTGGCCAGCCTGGTCTACAGAGCGAGTTCCAGGACAGCCAGGCATACACAGAGAAACCCTGTCTTGGAAACAAAAACAAAAAGTCTAATTAACCAGCTGGTGACTACACTGAGTGTTTGAGACCCAACTGCAGTCCTGAGCCTTTCTCAGGGTGGGCTTTTAAGCACAAAACCCACATCCTGGGTTGACATGCCTCAGTTAGCAAGAACAGTTAGCCAAATGAAGACTGCAGAAGCCAGAAAGCAAGGCTAGTCCTTTCTCGGAACTATGGAATTTTGATTGACTAGGTCTTTGTTCCCATTCTGGTAGATGTTGGTGTCTACATGCTGGTTTTCAAAGCATGGATGGTACTTCCATCATGGTATCAGTTGTGCCAAGGGCTAGGGTCTGATACACCAGCACTCAGGAGGATGAGGCAGGAGAATGAAAGTTCAAGGTTGGTCTGGTGAGATGGCCGCTTGTAGCAGAGTCTGAGGACCTGAGTTCAGATCCACAACACTGACATAAAATCTAGGCATGGCCCTGCAGAGGGGAGTGGAACAGGCAAAGACAGGCAGATCTCTGGAGCTCACTGGCTGTCCAACCAAGCTAAGCCAGTGAGCTCCAGGCTCTGTGAGAGCCGTTATCTCAAGGTAGAGAGCATTGAAGAGGACACCTGCCCTCAGCCTCTGCCCTCCACATGTACTGAATAGAAACTTTGGAGAACAGTCAAGCAACCCTTGAAGCTCATTGGCCAGCCAGTCTAGCCAATTCAATCAGGGCCTAAAAGGAGAGATGGACAGAGAATAGATACTCAACATCAACCTCTGGTGTACACACACACACACACACACACACACACACACACACACACACACACAGCCTCTCTAAAATGAAATATCCTTCAAAATGACCCCCACAAAGGGCCAGGCATGGTGGCACACACTTTTAATCCTAGCCCTTGAGAGACAGAGACAGTCGGATCTATGTGAAATTGCGACCAGCCTTTTCTACATACTGAGTTCCAAGACAGCCAAGGCTACATAGAGAGACCCTATCTCAAAAACAAAGAAAAGGAAATAAACCAGACAGGAGACCCAGTGAGTGACAATTCCCTAGCACTCTGGGAATTTATGCAATTGTCCCTAAGCAGTAGACTGGTGCTTTCACCCAGCTCATGGGGGCAGGCCACTTTTATGTCTAAACCACTCATCCTAAGAGCTTGCTCCTGGCAGCCCAGAATTCCGCTTGACTGTAATTCACGGTGCCATCAGAGCTTCACGTCCCAGTCCAGCCTCTGTGTTTTACAACTTCCAGAGAGCCTTTGCAAGAGCTTTTTGCAGCAATATTTCAGGATCATCAAACCATTGAGATACATGGTAAGTAATTAACCCAAGCCATTGGACTCAATTTTTTTCTTGACACATTATAACATTATCAGAGAAATATATGGCCCAAAGAGATGATGTGGCTGCTCAACCATAGCCTGGACAGAAAAGATTTGTTCAATCAAAAAAAGCATGGTTCTATATCCCTCTGCTCCCCCACCAGCTTCTTAGATAACTACATCTGGATCAGTAGAGGTCCAGATGCTACCAATTCTAACCTGGTTCCTAGACAGAGCCTCCCTCTGCAATTAACATGCCCATGGTATGTTCCATGATGGTGGTTCAGAGCACATGGGTAACACCAAGACTGCAATGTGTCACTTCTGGTTGTAGACACACTCAAGGGCTCTGAATTTGAGTCCATTGCTAGAGTGCTTGCCTATCATGCATAAACTCCTGGGTTCGATCTCTTGTGCTACATTAAACTGTACACATGTCTTTAATTCCTGCACTGAAAGGCAAGGGAAGACAATCAGAAGTTTCAGGTCATCCTTGACTGCATAGTAAGTAAATCTTAGGCTGGCCTGTTGAGACCCTGTCTCAACAACAGTGAAGGCTCAGTCAGTAGAGTGTAAGTGTGAGGACCCGAGTTTACTCCCCAGGCATGGCCATGTGATGCACTGTGGCATGCACTTGGAATCCCAAGTCTGGGGAAGCAGAGCGGGACCTCAGGAGTTCAGAGGCCAGACAGCCTAGCCTGCCTGCGTGGTGAGTTTCAGGCCAGTGAGAGACCATTAAAAAAAAAAAAGGTAAAGAAAAAGGTAAAGCTCGGGAGATGGCTCAGCAGCTAAGATCACTGGCTGCTCTTCAGAGGACCTGGGTTTGATTCCCAGCACTCATAACTCTAGTCCTAGGGGATCTGGTGCCCACACAGTTTTATTGCTGTAGGCAGTAAAGCCTTCATTAACTGGAAGTTCAGCAAGCCTGCTTACTACTTTGAGACTCAGCTGGTAGTGAGTGAAGGCTGAAGATGACAACGCAGATCCTCCCCATCCCGGATGTTTGTGTTTGGAGGACCCACTTGGAGAATACTTACCCAGGCTTGGGAGCACAACTGTATTCGTGATACAAACTCACTACCACCAGCCATGCTGTTCCCTCACAAGCTTCACCTCCAAACCGTGGGGAAAACCTGACTTTAGACCAACCTAGGACAGCATGCTCCAGGGAAGGATGGTGGCACACACCTGCAATCCAAGAACTAGAGTGACAGAGGCAGGAACATTGTTAGCTCTAGGCCAGCCTGGGCCACATAATGAGGCAGACCCTGCCTCGATTGAAAAAGAAAAGAAAGGTCAGCATGGTGGCGCACACCTTTAATCCCAGCCAGCGTGTGGGAGGCAGAGGCAGTCAGATCTCTGAGAGTTTGAAGCCAGCCTGGTTTACATAGTTTTAGGACAGCCAGGACAGAGACAGACAGAGACAGACAGAGACAGACAAAAACAGAGGAAAGAACAAAGGGACAAGAAGTCATAGCCTCTCAGAACCTAGTTGCTATATTTTTAATTTTTATTCATTTATTTGAGTGAGAGAGAGAGAGAGAACAAATGGAGAATCATTGTAACTGTGATACCAATGTCCTTTCTCTGTGACACCCTTTAGTTCATACTTTCAAGTCTCTGTGACCACAGAACTCAACAGATATAACTTAACAGGGCAAAGGCTTACTTTGGGCCATGATTTCCAAGGGTTTCAGCCCACCATGGTGGGGAAGATGCACTGTGAAACTGAGGACACACAGGAGCCAGGGTCCCAATAGACTCTTCCAAGGCTTACTCCTAGGGACTGGCTTCTCCCAGCCAGGCCCAATGCCCTTAAGATTCCACAGCATACCAAAGAAGTACTGCCAGTCTCAGTCCAACAGCTCTGAGGGACATCAGATTCAAGGCTCAGTGCCCACCATGCTCCTGGATCCAGAGAATGCTGTCCTGGAAGTAACTGCAGTCAGGGCCCTGGGGAACTTTTCTGAGGTCACATATTTGTTGTGAGGCATGAAGTCGGGACATATAGTTCCAGAGTCCACCACTCCAAGTAACTTACCCACATGATGAAATCAAGACATGGCAACTTATTAACATATGAAACTTATACACCACACTGCTAAACATCATTAACCCCAAGGAAGGAGAAGTGTAAAATGTTAGGGTGCATGCTGTATGCACATATTTCCTTATAGCTAGTGTACATTGTTTCTGAGGAAGTTTTGTTTTAACATGTTCTTCCTGTGTGTATGCAGTGCCCACAGAGGCAGAAGAGCATCCCATGCCTTGGCACTGGCCTTACAAACAGTTCTGAAACACCCCGTGGGTGCTGGGAATTGATCCTGAGTTCTAGAAGAGCTGCCAATGCTCTTAACTGCTGAGCCACCATTCCAACTGCCTAAGTTTTTTGTTTGGCTTGATTCTGATTAAAATGATAAAATGTTGGAAAGTAGAGGCAGAGTGATCTCTGAGTTCAAGGCCAGCCTGAACTACATAGTGAGTTCCAGAACAGCCAGGGCTACACAGGAAAACCCTGTCTTCTTGGAGAGGGAAAAAAATAAGATAAAAATAAACTTACTACACACACCTCATAAAGCCATCCTCTACTAAGTGAAAAGTTTCAAGACAAGTTCGTCAAACCAGCCATTCTTTTTGAAATATGGTTCTGTAACCAATTTAGAAAAACAAAAACAATTTCGGCCCAAAGAGTCTTTGGGCCGAAGAGGAAGACTTAAAGACATTGGAAGACCAGTTCTCAGGTGGGTTTGGGGCTGCAAGATACTGTACTCAGCAACACACCAAGTCCCAAAATATATAAAATGATACAACAATGGGCCTTCTCCATCACTGAGGGAATTCAGAGCCAGCCTGAGATAGAGATCCCTTGGGACTGGCTTTTGCATTCACATGCCAGCCTAATGCTGTGTCTATCATATTCTTTGTGGATGCTGAGTGTTACTAGGAACCGCATAGACATGGGGAAGGGGGCTTCCACATTTCACTGGGAGCTGCACCCAACAGACATATGACACAGTGCATAATAGCCCTAATGTGGGACCCCCTCTGTTCCAGCTTCACCATGGGGCTATTGATGTTGTTTTGCTAATTGTTAGGGCACTGGGCAACTTAGGTTGTAGCAAGTGCTTTCCGTTGACATATTTTCAACTACAGGTCTGTGGAGACAGGACTTGACAGTAAATTGAGCAGCTGTCCATACCATAATGCCAGGAAGCATAAAGAAGAGTGATTCAGTGCCCAGAAGTGAGTTGCAAGGTGATCTTAGAGCAAAACCTTGACCAGTGTTTCCATATGCCATTGATTAGAATGTGGTTTACAATACCATAAAACTAAAGCCACAAGATGTTTTCCTGCTTGGGATGATAGTCCCCATGGAAACCATGTTTTTACCCTGTAGGACAATTCCTGAGTTTGTTTCATAGAAATCCTATCTCATCTTCCAACCCCACCCCCATTACCTATAAATAACCCTGGCTTTTTGTGTCCCTTGGTAAACATGTTTTCCCATCTAGTCTTTCACTGGTAAAGTAAATAAGGCTTTGATATGTGTTCCCACTTGTTTTTTTAGTTCAAGCTGGCCTCAGACTCACTAGATAGCTGAGAATGACCTAAATGTATAATCCTCCTACCTCTACCTCTTGAGTTCTAGGATTATAGACCCAATCCCCCATCTAGTTTATGTGATACTGGGGACTGAAGGCAGGGCTTCTTGGGTGCCAGGTTAGCCCTCTGCCAACAGAACTGCAGTTCTAGCCCTGGGCCTTGTTCTTGATCCCAACTTCAAGATCACCGAGAAAAGACTCCCAGAGATGAGTCTCTTCCTCTATGATCCAATGCTGGAGAACAACTCCCTCATCCAGTGTTCCCACTGGTGCCTGAAACAGTTCTCACCACGAGGTGGCAGCCTAACTTCATGAATGAATGAGTGGGGCATATCTAAAGGGCATCTGGAGTTTTTGGCCTTGACAACCACTGCAAAGTGAGCCCTCGGGGACTCTTGAGAGACCCCTCACTGTCGTGATCTATATCATACAGTTGTCCAACGCTAGTTCTGAGCACCCTTAGCACCCAGCTGCTCTTGTACCCTAACTCAGGTCACAACCACCAGTCTCAAGCATTTACCAACCATTGTCCACAGTTATCTGAGCAACTTGACTCATTACCCATTTTATTTCTTGGCAGTACTGGAGTGACACCGAGGGCTTTATACATACTTAGCAACACATTACCTCTAAGCTACATCCCCAGACTCTGCATCCATTTTAGATGCTGGTAAGCCAAGGCCATGGGCTCAGAAATAGCAAGTAGGTAGTCTCAACCCAGGTCCATCACCTTGAAAGTGAAAGTCCAGTGTCTTCCTCATTCCAGTTGCCTGTGAAGGCAACTGTAGGTCTGCAGGATATCAGGGGCCGGGTGGGCAAGACACCTGGCTGTGTCATTGTCCTAAGAGGAATAGAAGGGCTAGACCTGCCAGGCATAAGATGGAGTTCCATAAATGACAGGACATTTATACCACCCCCTCTACAGTTAGGGAATATCATAGAGAATATGGCAGAAGATAAGAAGGCAGCTGTGGAATGCCATCTTCAGGGAATAGCACAGGTGTTGCAAACACAGTCTTACAACTGCTATAGTTGCCTGCACAAAACTGGGCATGTCAAGGGCAGTTTGTGGATTGGAAATGGGATCATAGGACCCTTCAGCCTGTTGAACTATTGGCTACTGATGAAGTCTGGAGTGAGAACAGGCATTGTCTTCAGTTGTGTACATAAGGGTGAGCCTACCAGGCTCCAGTAGATAGCTCTAAACCCTTTGCCACATAGATGACTGATTAAAATCAATGGACCACAAAACAAAACAAAAAATAGGAATGTGAGAAAAGGACTCGTAGGGAGGAGGGTGGAGTGACAGGGGTGGGAGGGGGATAAAGAGTGCAGGGGTGAGAAGAACCAGAATGCATTGTGTACATGTATGAGATTTTTATCAGAGAACAAGTTTAATTGAAAATACTTAAAAATCACGAAAGCAAAAAGGTGACTACTTTAGAAGAGGGGAACCATTAAGAGGGAGAGGGAACAGAAAGGGTGTAGGAGTATAAATATGATCAAAGTATATTATATTCATGTATGAAAAGTCACAACGGACCCCATTTTTGTATAAATATATACTAATAAAATAGCTTTCATCCTTGTAAATTAAAAAAGATGGGATTCCAGGTTTTTCTTACTTCCTTGGGATTCAGGAAACAAGCAAGGATTTTGTTTGGAGCAGCAGGTCTCACCCAGGAAAAAGCCAAGTCTCACAGGCAGATGTTAGAATTTCCAGCTTAAAAAGTAACCTGGAAAAGACTCTCCAATGGCTTGGATGCTAGGGCCAAAGACAAAGCAAGCTCTAGTCCCATGTCTTTTTTCTCAGGGGTTTCCTGAGAAGTGGAAGAGTTGGTAGCTAAAACATGACACCTGGCATCCAAACTCAAGCCCACCGAAACACACACCCTCTGATCTCAGTGTCCTAGCCTCTACTAGGTTGTATTTGGTAGTGTAAGCAGTGTCTCTCATGTGAAATGCAGCAGAAGGGCCTATGACGTAGTGGATTATGCCACCACAGTCATTATCCTCATCACCATCGTGACCATCATCAGAATTACCAAAAGAATGATCACCATCATCATCATCATCATCATCACCACCACCACCACCACATCAGCAGCAGCAGCAGCACCACCACCACCACCACCATCCTGGTGGTTTGAATGACTCCACCATAGACTCCTATGTTTGAATGCTTGGTCCCCAGTTGGTGGACTGCTTAGGAAGGATTAGGTGAGGCCTCACTGGAGGAGGTGTGTCACTGGTACAGGCTTTGAGATTTCAAAAGCCCATACCAGACCGGGTGTGTGTCCCTCTTCCTCTCCCTTTTCCTCTCCCTTTCTCTCTCCCTCAATTCCCCTGTCTGCCTTGTTCTTGTGGATCAGATGTGAGCTCTCAGATACTACCCCAGCACCATGCCTGCCTGCCTGATGCCATATTCCCTACATGAATGTCATGAACTGTAACCCTCAGGACCCATGAGTCCTCCAATTAAATGCTTTCTTTTATGAGTTGCCTTGGCCGTGGTGTTTTGTCACACAATAGAAAAGTACTAAGACAATCATCATCGCCCACTGTTTCTTTTCTATTAACTGCCTATTTCTAGGTGGTGGAAATTCCCCAAGTAGGTGCCTCACTCAAAAGTTAATGATGGTAAAACAATCTCACTTGTCTAACTGCTTTGCCTAAGTGTTACCTGATTGAGGAGGTGGGTTATTTTGAGGAGAAAAAAAAAAATCAGCCAAGTTCTTAAGAGCATTATCACTGAAAGGTTTCTATGGCAACACACACCTGGATGTTCCAGGGGAGGGCAACCACAAAGGGAGGAGTTCAGAATAGTGCAAGATGGGGCTCCTTCCTCCTGGGTGTGCTCACCAGCCCCAACGGTTCCACCCCTGGGTAAGATGCTTCTTTCAAAACTCTTTAAAATCTTGACACAGCTGTGGAGTAAGTGCCATGATTCTTACCCACATCCCGCAGGTGAAAAACCTGAGGCTCAGAGAAGTTAAAGTTTGGCCAAGGTGAATCTGCCAGTCATGCACTGGGGAGTTGGACCTTTGAGATTTTATTTGGCAAACTAGAGGGGTGTGGCAGAGCAGGTTTCTCTGGATCATGCTGGGCTGCTGTGGAGGAGTCCTGTGTTTAGCATCTTCAACTGCAGGAAGTAGAGAGTCTCCCTAACTCACCATCATAGTAGTTGACTTAAGGTTTTATTGCTGTGAAGAGACACCATGACCACGGCAACTCCTATAAAGGAAAAGATTTAATAGGAGTGGTTCACTTACATTTTCAGAGATTTAGTCCATTATCATCATGGTGGGACATGGTACATGCAGGCAGACATGGTGCTGGAGAAGGGTCTGAGAGTTATCTATCTTGATCCACAGGCAGCAGCAGGAGACTGTATGCTTCGCTAGGCATAACGAGCACAGAAATCTTCAAAGCCCACCCTGACAGTGACACACTTCCTCCAACAAAGCCACACCTACTCCAACAAGGCCACACACCTCCTAATAGTGCCACTCCCTATGGGACTATGGGGACCATTTTCTTTCATACCACCACAACAGTGATATCCAAAGTGTCTCCAAGACATAAGCACTTGTCACTCAAAACTCACCCTGGGACTGGCAAGATGGTTCAATGGGTAAGGCACTTGCTGCCAACCTTGATGTCTGAGTTCAAATCTGCAACACCTATGCAAAAAGCCCAGTGCAATGGTATATATGCCCATAACCCCAGCGATTAGGGAATGGAGACAGATCCCATGGGCTTGATGGTCAGCTAGGATGGCCAGATCAATCTGCTCCAGGTTCAGTGAAAAGGACCGTGGCTTAGTTATGTTTCTATTGCTGTGAAGATACATCATGACCAAGGCTACTTATAAATGAAAGCTTGCTTACAATTCCAGAGGATTAGTCCATGACTATCATGGTGGGGAGCTTAGCAACAGGGAGGTAGACCTGGTGCTGGAGAAGTAACTGAGAGCTACATCCTGAGCTGCAGGCAGAAGCAGACAGAGACAGAGACAGAGAGATGAGAGATGAGAGAGAGAGAGAGAGAGAGAGAGAGAGAGAGAGAGAGAGAGAAAGAGAGAGAGAGAGAGACTATTTCAAAACCTAAGGTGAAAATGATTAAGGAAAACATTTGACATCAGTCTCTGAACTATTCATGGGATCACACACATGCACATCCTCACACACGTACACATACTCACAGTAACATGTACAAATACCACACACATATCCATACTGTGGTGGTTTGGAAGAGACTGTCCCCCATAGGCCCAGATATGTGAACACTTAGTCCCCAACTGTGGCACTGTTTGGAGAGTTTCAGAGGAGGAATTATGGATGAATATGTCAGTGACATAATGGAGGAATTATGCCACAGAGCTTTAAAAACAAAGGCCCTGCTTGCTTCCAGTTTGTCCTCTCTTCTTCATGCTTTCAAGGTGAGGCTGTGCACACTCTGCTTCCTGCTCAACCAGCCACAGCTGCCACTTGCCGTCATGCTTCCTCTGCATGAGAGAATTCTATCCCTTTGAAACCCTAGTTCAAATAAACTTTCTTCTATAGGTTGCCCTGGTCATGACATTTTATTGCAGTGACAGAAAAGTAACTAATACAAATACACACACACACACACACACACACACACACACACACACACACACAGAGAGAGAGAGAGAGAGAGAGAGAGAGAGAGAGAGAGAGAGAATGAAAGAAAGTCACTGCCTCTCAGCATTCCTTATGTCTTGGCATGGCCACCTATCCTGTCACTCTGAGACTCAGCCTGAGGGCTCTTTTTGACCACTTGAACCTGCTCAGTCTGAAGGATGAGACAGAAGTGCTGAGGCTTGGTCTGCCAGCAATAGCACTTGAGCAATGGCAGGTAACTGAAGTCCTCTAGCACCCTTCCTCCTCCTCAACTAGATGACTGGAGTGAATATTCTGCACTGGTCCAGCATTCCCAAGGGAATGGAATTCCAGTTTCCCTCCACAGTCATTAGCTAGAGAATCTGAATGCCAACAGCTACTCACAGTGTCTCCCCACCAAGAAAGTGCTTGTCTCGCAGTGATTTGATTCTTGGGGGACACAAACCATAACTCTAATGATCATAGTAATGCAATATTGGCTAACCTCATTCATGGCTGCCTGCCTGTCAGCCACTCCATTCCACACGACAAATTCTAAGCCATCTCTCCCACAAAACACTCACAACATTGCACATGTGTACATTACAACATCATCCTCACTTTGTGGATGAAAACTAACTGAGTTTCAGGGATTTGAGGTGATCAATGTAAACTCATACTAGCCTTTTTTAAAAGGTTTGTTTTTTAATTATATATGCTTGTATACATACAGATATGTGCTTATGGGTGTGGGTAAACACAGAGACCAGCAGAAGGAACTGGATCTTCTGAGGCTAAAATTGGTGGCAATTGTGAGCGTCATCTGTCAAGATGTGGGTGTTGGAAACTGAACTTGGTCCTCTCCAAGGTGGTTCATTTGCTTGACACTGAGCCACCTCTCCAGCCCCTCATACAAGTCTTTATAGTTATAGCTAGAATTATGAGTCTGTATTTGTAAAACTACAGCTTGAGGGCATATCCTTTGTGTCACACTGTTTCCTAGGGTGGAAGGGTTGTTGTGTTTTGTGTTTCTTTGTCTGTAGAGAGGAGAGATGGTGATGGGGAGAAAGGATATTTGGATTTTCTGATCCAGTGCAGTAAAAGCTCCAACTTGGCTTTGGTTTTAGCTACTGTGAAATTTCAGCATCGAGGTCCTGGACAGCTCCTCAGGGCAGCTGCTCCCCAAGGAGGGGAGCAATGAGACAGGCCACAGGCTAGTAAGCTAAATAGATCATTCCCTATGTGATAAACAGCATCAGAAACAAGGCCCTCCAGGAGCTCACAAGAGATGCCAGCTTTGGCTGCTCTCTCCAGCGGGGAACATGATGGCACATTTCTTTTGAGTCTTGGGTTTGCAGGGCTGATGGTTGAAGGAAAGTCTTCATGTGTCCAGACAAATGCACTAGCACTTAGCTTCATGCTCAGCCCTGCCACGGTGAAGAAGAGAATGGAAATCGTATCCCCTTGGACCCAGAGACTCCCTGGGGATGGAAAGACAGTGCTAGACTTACAACGGGGTTTAAAGGACAAACCCAACACACACACACACACACACACACACACACACACACACCACCACCACCACCAGAGAGGGTGGCTTTCTTAGGGTTTTTATTGGTGTGAAGAGATACCATGACCATGGCAACTCATGAAAGAAAACATTTAATTGGGGTGGCTTACAGTTTCAGAGGCTTAGTCCATTATCATCATGGCAGGACACGGCAGCATGCAGGTAGACATAGCACTGCAGGCAGCAGAAGCAACTTTATGTCACACTGGGCATAGTTTGAGCATAGGACCTCAAAGCCCACCCCCACAGTGGCACACTTCCTCCAACAAGGCTACACCTACTCTAACAAAGCCACACCTCCTAATAGTGCCACTCTCTCCTTATAGGTAACATTTTCTTTCAAACCACCACAATGCAGGCAGAGACAAAAGGAATACCACAAGCTTAAGGCCAGCCTGGGCTACATAGTATCCTCTAGGCCAGCTAGGACTACATAGAGAGAGCCTGTCTCAAAAACAGTTACCATGTGTATATGCCCACTAGGGGCCAGGAGCAAATGTCTCTCTTTTATGCCAATGACACACTACATTGGATACTTTTTATTGTAACTAAACAAGCAACAATATTAACCATTTTAGTCCTTCTCAAGTATACAGTGGAGAGAGACAGACAGACAGACAGACAGACAGACAGACAGACAGACAGAGACACACAGAGACACACAGAGACACAGAGAGACACAGAGAGAGACTGGGAGAGGGAAACCAGTGTAGTGGTACATACTTTTAGCTCCAGTACTCTGGAGGCAGAGACAGAATTTTGAGTTCCGTACCAATCTGGGCTATATATCAATATTCTGTTTTTTAAAAGAAAATGGGATGAGGGCAGAAGGCCTGGAGAGATAGCTCAGTAGTTAAGAGGGCTGGTTGCTCTTCCAAAGGACCTGAGTTCAGTTCCCAGAACCAGAATGATGCCTATAACTCTAACACTAGGGAATTCAATGCCTTCTTCTGGATTCCACGGTTACCAAGCACACACATGGCACACAGACATACATACAGGCAAAGACAACCTTACACATATATTTTTTAACTTGGCCATGATGTAGCTTAGCTAATAGAGGGAGCTTGTTTTGAATGCTGAGGCCCTGTGTTCCATCCCCACCACCACATCAAACCAACAAGGTGGCACATGCCTGTAGCCTCAGCACTTGGGTGGTAGAGGCAGCAGAATTAGAAATTGAGAGGTTTTTGTTGTTTTGTTTGTTTGGTTGGTTGATTTTTGTTTTTTTGGGACAGGGTTTCTCTGTGTAGCCCTGGCTTTCCTGAAACTCACAGAGATCTACCTGTCTTTGCCTCCCAAGTGCTGAGATTAAAAGCATAAGCGCCACCATCACCCAGCTATTGAAAGTTTTTATTTTGTTTTGTTTTGCTTGTCAATGTGACAAAAGCTTGCATTTGCTGGGAAGAGGACTTCCAGCTGAGAAAAATTCTTCCATCTGATTGGCCTGTAGGCCAGTATATGGGGCATTTTCTTGATTAATGATGGATATGGGAGGGCCCAGCTTACTGCAGGAGGTGCCAAGTCTGGACAGCTAGTCTTGAGTGGTATAAGCAAGCAAGCTGAACAAGCAAGCAAGCCATGAGGAACAAGTTCCTCCATGGTCTCTGCTTCAATTCCTGTCTTCAGGTTCCAGCCTTCACTTCCTTCACAACAGCCTATCCCCCTCCCCCCATTGCTTTGGGCTAAAGTGTTTATCACAGCAATAGAAATGTAACCAGGACACAGCTGAAGGCTTGGTGGTAGAGTACCTGTCTAGCACTTGCAATGCAATGCCTTTAGTTTGATTCACAGTACTGAGGGAGGAAAAAAGTACAAGAAAAGGAGAAACCATGGCAAATTCGAATTGCAGTCATAAAGATTCAGATCTATGTTTTTCTAAACAACTTTACAATTTTAAAATCAGTTGTCTCTGCCTGGAATTACAAGCATGCACTGCACTACCACACCCGGACCTTTGTTGTCAGTTGTTTCTAGTCTGTTTTTAACCTGGGTGTTAGGGATTGAACTCACTCCCTTCTGTTTTTGAGTCATGTCCTCTGACCCCTTAGCTTTTTGAGTGTTTGCTGTGCAAAGCAAAAACAGACCTGGAAAACAGATATGTCTTGTTACTTGACTCCAGACAAGTTCCTCCGGATCTCTGGCCTCATTTTCTTCTTGGGGTGGGGTGGGGTAGGGGTAGGAGTTGGGAATGAGAGGGTTGCAGCTATCTCTGATGGGAAGCCAGGTTCCCCCCTTTAAGCTTCAGCTCTCCACGGTCTTCATCTGCATCTCCACAGTGATACCCCCCCACTCTACCTCCAGCTAGAATGGTCCTCCAGGACAGACACTGAACATAGGGGAGTCCTGAAAAACCCTCTTGGCAACCACCCCCACCATAAGATAACCAGTGTCTCAGCAGTAGGAAAACTGCAGAACTGTGGAAGTTAATGTGCAAAGGGCTGCCTCCAACTCTTAAAGGGTTGACAGTTTTCTTCACAAGTGGTGGAGTGGAGCTATTTGAGAATCAGCTTGCAAAAGCACCTGCCCCTAAACACCCCTTTCCTACTCCATCCAATTAGCCAGTGAGAAGCCTTGCTCCCTTGGGAGCCCTGAGGTGGCCACAGTGCCTTCAGACATAGCTGAGTGAAGGCTGAACAGATGAATGAGATGAGCCACGAACCCTTTCCCCTGAAGGCCTTAGCTCGGGATGAAGCAAACTTTTTCTAGCAAGAGCACATTGCAGCTTCTCAGCTCTGCCACGACAGTGTCACCAACCACACAGAAATGAATCTGGGTGGCCATGTCCCAATAAAACTTTATTTGCACTACTGAAAAGTTCTTTTCATATTGTTTTCATGGATCTTTTTTTTCAGATTTTTCTCCAGTCATTTAAAATATAAAACCTAAGTCTAGTTCATACAAAAACAGATGAGTTCTGGCCCTTTAATCCAAGCATTTGGCCTATGAGCTAGTTTGCCAGTTTAGGCTTAGATGTTTGCTCTTCTGTTTCTGTTTTCAAATTTTAAGTTTTTTCTTAACAGAGGAAGGTGTGTGTGTGTGTGTGTGTGTGTGTGTGTGTGTGTGTGTGTGTGTGTGTGTGACATTATAGAATATTTAGGGATGAGTAAAGGGGGGGCATGTTAGCACACAAAGGTAATCCCAGTGCTCAAGAAGCTGAATTAGCAACCCTGAGCCAAATGTAGTGGTTCACACCCTTAATCCCAGGATTCGAGAGGCTGAGGCAGGTGGATCTCTGAGTTCATGCCAGCCTGGTCTACAAAGTGTGTTCCAGGACTGCCAGGGTTACTCAGAAAGACTCTGTCTCAAAACAACAACAACAAAAAGATTGTCAGAAGATTGAGGCCAGGAGGGGCTACATTGTTAACAAACAACAGCAAAATAGCAACTTGAAAAACAGATAAAATTAGAATAATTCATAATTTCAATATGCAGAGACATCTACTTCTGCTAATGAGTATTATTTACTCATTCTGCCTCTCAACTATTTGTATCACTTTTGTCCAATATGATAGCTACTTATTTTGTGTTTGTGTTTATTTTTTTAAGTGGGAAGCAGGGGGTGATGGTTGAGACAGTCTCAGAGTCTCACATTATAGCTCATGCTGATCTACAATTTGATAAATTGCCCAAGCTGACCTTGGGCTCCTGAGTGTGGGATTGTAGGAATTATTCATTTTATGGAGTGGGCAGCTCATGTATCTCAGGTAGGCCTTGAACTTGATTTTAATCAAGGATAACCTTGGATTTCTGGTCCTCTGTCTCTGTTTTGTGAGTTCTGAGATTATAGGCATGAGCTGTAAGATTTATTTATTTTTATTTTTTGAGATAGGACCTCACTGGCTGTCCTGGAACTCACTTTGTAGACCAGGCTGGCCTGAACACACAGAGATCTGCCTGCCTCTGCCTCCTGAGTACTGGGATTAAAGGTGTGTGCAACTACCTCCTGGTTTAACCTATTTTTCTTTGGAAAGTATTCATTGGCCTTTTGCTTTCTTGGGGCAGGTCTTGAGCAATACAGGCATTATCAGCAGGTTTAGTTTTTAAGGAAAAATGCTAGATTTACAGCACAGCCTCCAGAAAATTTCTCAAAGTGACAGGATTAACATACCAAATCAGCTGCAGGGCCTTCTGGGTTCCCAAGGGACTGGGGATCAGGCCTTTCTTCATCTGCTCCTTTCAATTATTCTAGTCATTGTTTCTTTTTGGCTTCTCTTAGGGATTGCTTATTTGGAGGTATTTTACTTATCATCTACTTCATGTCTGTCTTGATCCCTTTATTTCTAAGCTTACAATCCATGACTAATATGAAGATGCTTGGGTTCATATAACTCAAATTAAGAGGGACCTCTAGATTCTATGAGAGTTGACTAGACCAGGACACAGTTGCCTGAGGCAAGCTTAGAGATGGTTAAATGTTTGTGTCTTTGATTTTACTGTCTGTTGCACCCTCTGTCCAAATAACTCCAGAAAGGTGTAGGACCATAAGAAATGAGCAAGCATGTGTCCTCATTCCATCACACTCAGAAGGAAAATAAATCCTCCCTCCCCTAAAAGGAAGGGGCAGGCATGGTGCTGCACCTTCCTTAATCCCAGCACTCTGGAAGTAGAAGCAGGAGAATCTCTATGAGTTTCTGTACTACATAGCAAATTCCAGGACAATGGGGGCAGGGAAGGGGGTGGATTAGCTGGGTATGGTGGCATATGCCTTTAATCCCAGCACTCGACAGAGGCAGACAGATCTCATGAGTTGTAGTCCAGAATGGTCTAAAAAAGTGGGTTCCAGGACAGACAGGGCTATGTAGAGAGACTCTGTCAAATAAATAAATGGAACAAGAAAGAAAAGGAGAAGGGGCAAGGAGATGGCCCAGCAATTAAGAGCTCATACTGCTCCTGCAAGATCCCTGAGTTCCATTCCCAGCACCCAATTCTGTCAGCTCACAACCACCTGTAACTACAGCTCCAAGGAATCCCAGGACATCCAACGGCCTCCTCCAGTACCCATACAGGCATAAACACAGATAGAAAAAGATGACTGAAATAAATCTTTATTTTTAACGAGAGATAAAGGTATGGGACTATCACATCTTCGTTTTAACTAGTTTTCACACTGAATTTTTCAGTTTTCTGAACGCATATCCATAAAAGAGGTACAACCAATACTATCTCACTTTATCATTAAGGAAACCGAGGAGGGGGGCCGGAAGAGACCAGCCCTGGGTCTGACTCATTGCCCTGCTGTGCACCACTGATGGACCAGAGGTGGCATGGAGGGCTGAGGGCACCACCGACAGGTGCTTCAGCACTCCCTCTGTTTCAGGGCCCCGGATTCTTAGGTTCCAGAGACCAGATGAAAAGCAAAGAAGAGGGAGGAGGGGGTGGGGCAGCTACATTCACCAGCAGCCCCAGGATCTTGAAACAGTGATGTGGGGTGGGGGTACGATGAAGATTCACCCTAATTCGTCTGCAATAGCCGCCCCCACCTGTAAGGAAACGACCCCTAACCTCCAACAGACTTGCCAGGGACCCTCCGGCTGCCTCTACCCCAGCCTCTTGCTCCGGCCCTCGCGACCCTCCTCCGAGACCCCCGGGCGCATCCTACCCTCCGAGGTCGGACTCTGCCCCCGCCCCGCCCTCTCCCTCCCCCCGGGGGCGGTGGCCCATGGCGAGCACTCCCATTGGTCATGGCGCAAGCAAGGGCTGGAGGCGGCGGTGCTGATTGGCCGGGGCGCCTCGGCGAAGCTTGGGAGCCTGGCGAGTCGCTGGGGGAAGCCGAGCAGACGCCAGGAGCAGCCCGGAGCGTCGGAAGGTGATCGCGCTATTCGGACCCGCGGATCGCAGCCTGTAGATCGCGGCCGGGGCCTGGAGGTAAGAGTGACGCGTCCAGGCGCGCGTGGCCGACCCTTCTGAGGGAAGCCCTGCACCTGGGAAGCCAGAGCTTGGCATTTTCTTCTACAATCTGGGCCCACCATCCAACCAGGACGCGGGCTCCTGCCCCGAAGAGAAAGGGTCTCCCACTCCCCAGGCCTCAGGAAGCAAGACAGCTTCTTGTAACCTTCAGAAATGGGGACGTTCGTCCTGGTCGCTGACTGGAGGAGAAAATCCCTCCCTTGTAAGCCTTGGAATAGAATGCCGCTTCGCCAAGTAGAGTCCTGCCTCCCAAGATATCTAGATCCTCTACCACCTCCTCCCATTCCCCGATAAACTAAGTTACGGTCTCTTGCTTCTCTCTCATTCCTGTCTCCTTGGGATGTTGAGGTCATAGCTCATATAGAAGGGTCCTGTCCCTCCCCGACTGTGAAAGTCTTGGAGAATAAGACCCTCCCTTCAACAAGGACATCGTGGGCCAAATCGCCTGCATGCCTACCCCAGAAACTAGGCTCTGGATTCTTAAGACAGATGAATTCTCTTCTATCCCTATGAAGACCCCTCCTCACCCCTAAGAGAGGCCACATGTCGCCTCTCCAGAAAAGGCTTTTAGGGCTTTTACCCCAAAACAGGCACTCATTCCCGGCCAAGTGGTCCATCCTCCAGAGTCTTTCCACCTAAATCCCACCCTATCAACACTGCTGCCCTCCCTCCTTTTCCACCTCCCTCCAGCTCCACTCCCCCCCACCTCAACCCCCACCCCGTCCCTCCTGATCATCCCTTCCACCTTCCTCAGCCCAGTGGCTAAAGACCAGAGAGGCTTCCTAAAACTGAGGCCCTTGAAACTATCCCAGGCCTAGGGCTCTTTTCAGGGGCCACCAAACTCTAAGAACACAGTTGGCCTCCCACTGCAGGAGCAGCAGGCACCCCTCTCCACCCCCACCCCCACCAACACAAAAATCAAGGACTGGTGCTCAGGGTTACCCTCCAGAGGCAGGTCTCTGCACTCTGGACAAAGAGGAATCAACATAGAGAAGGGCTGTTAGCCCACTCCAAGGGTCCCGATTGCTTCCTGGGCCTGCCCCATCAACTCCTGTGGCTATTGCCTGATGGAATTCCCTGGGCCTCAAGCCAAGAGAAGGATGTTGCTGGGTTTATCCATTGGTCTTCGGACAGTGTTGGCTCAGCTGTATGGCTCCCACACAATAGCCTGAGGAGGTTTGGTGGGGACAGATCAGGAGACAGGAAGCAAAGAATCTTGGCTTGTTCTCTGAATCTGGGCACGGTGATACAGGATAGGGAGAAATGTGTTTTCTGGAGGCCAGAGGTCAGCTCTGGGAGAGACTAATGACCCTGTCTGCAATCCTAACATGTAAAAGAGCATCTAGATTGAGACTGACCATTTGTTTGGCAGTTGAACAAACTGAGGCACAAAAAGAGAAAAGGACTTGCTCAAGGTCACCCAGCCGGTCACTGACAAAACCAGAGGAGCTCCTATAGGGTCCCTGGGCTCCCAACACTAGCTCCAGTCTTCATACATACCGTGGACTTTTCCAAGCACCATGTCCCCATGCATCGTAGGAAGCAGGAACACTGAGAAAGCCATCTCAGGAGCAGAGCTTGTAGAACGCCCGTCCCCATTTCACAGGCCCCTGGTGGAAGCCATCCCTGGGGTCTTATAGGTTTCTGTCTTACACCTGCTGCCAAGCAAAGCTTGCCAAAATTCAGACCGACCCAATAGAGTGGATATTATCAGTTTCAATATGCTAGAGCCAAGGCTACTCTGGGGACCTCAGCTGCATGCTGGACTTGCTTCAGGAAGGAGGCCTGAGGAAGTGCACCCCTTCTCTGTCTGGGTTCTTTCTCTCTGGTTCCCATTCTCTGCAGTGATGTCTTGTCCATACTCAGAGTCCTTCACCCTTTCCTGGCAAATAGGTGATTTTCCAAGTCCCTTCAGATAGGTATGCAGAGGTGGATGGGAGAGTCTAAGGTACCAACTCTGTCCTGCTCTCAGCTGGAGGGTCGCTATCAGATTTCAAGGGAGACCCAAGAGCTGAGTTCAAGGTGAAAGTGCAGAAATAAGAGTGTTCCTTTCCACCTCTACTTGGTGTGCGATCTTGGGAAGATTTTCTTTTTTCTTTTCTTTTTCATCCTTTTTTTTTAAGGATGTAGGACAGGCTAGCCTCCCTGCATAGTAGATGACCTTGAACTTCTGCTCCTCTGCCTTAACCTGAATGCTGGGCTCACACCCAGTTTCCATGCAGTAGTGAGACTGGAGTGAAGGGCTAGGCAAGCACTCCACCAACCAACTGAGCTATCTCCCTTGACCTTTGGGGAAGTCCTTCTCTCTCTGTTACTTATCCTTAAGGTAAAATAAGTTAACCCACAAAGTAAATAACACAGCTAATGGGTAGAAACAGTAGTCACAATTTTAACTGCAAAGTCAACCCAAACTGGTAGAATGTGGTGTTAATGCCTCTAGATGTGCCTAGGAACCTCTGTTGTAGACACTCCACCAGGACAAAGGCAACAGAGAAAGGGGGGACATTGGAGACAAGGGAGGATTTAGGGAAATGGAGCAGTGTATGGAATGGACCACAGATCTTAAAGCCAGTCGGACTTAGGATCAGCCGTTCATCGGCTATTTCTGGGGGAACATGAGCAAGTCATTGACTTCTCTGAGCAAGCCTCAGCTCTTTGTAGCCTGTGGGGGTGGGCATCAGGTAAGGGACAGCCTGGATCGAGGTTTCCTATTCTTAGCACCACTGGCATTTTGAGTTGAGTGATTCTCAGCTGTGCATTTTATCTTCTTCATTGTGCTTTATGCACTAAGATGCCAGTAACACTACCTCAATTGATGGAAAATAGGGAGGTGACTTAGTGGGTATAATGTCTGGTGTGTAAGCATGAATTTGCATCCCCAGCACCCATCTAAAGCCAGGCTAGAAGGCTAGGGGATGGACTAGGCAAATCCCTAGTCAGCCAGTTTTGCCGAAAGGATGGGCTCCAGGTTCAGTGAGAGACCCTGTCACAGAGAATAAGGTGAGTAGCCTCCACACATGTGTGCATGGGTGAGCACAACAATACACACACACACACACACACACACACACACACACACACACACTCACACACTCGTGTGCTCGATGATTAAATGTCTAATAAAGGACAAAATCCCCCCCCCCCCCGACCATTGAGAACAACTGGCCTAGTGTGGCTTCAAACATGACTGATGTTTGAGCTAAGCTGCCTCCCTGTTGCACCAGCCCCTTGCTGTGGTGTCTTTGTGATGGGAAGGTGGGGAATGTTCAGATGCCTCCAGACATCAGTGACATTTTAGTCTCTCTCCTTTCAGCAGAACTTTGCCATTTGCAGAGCACTGCTAGGATTCCCATTTTATAGACCATGGAGATGAAAAAGTCTTGACTGAGAGCATCACTCTTCCCCACAGAGATCAAAGCCATTCTCAAGGAGCAGGCACTTGAAATTTATTACATTTATTTCTTTATGTGGGAGGGACTTTGCACAATACCACAATATTGAGGTAGAGGACAACTATCTTAGGGTTGGTTCTTTCCTTCTGGTTGGTGGGTCCCGGGATGGAAGTCTGGTCTTTAGTCTTGGCAGCAAATGCTTTCACCTTCTTGCTGAGCCTGGACCACAGTTTTAGAGACCATCTTGTTCTAGAAGTTTTCTCAAAAGGACATGAGCCACTCAAACTCCAGGGAGGCCCAGCAGCCAGCACCCAGGAGTCTCTTCCAGCAACGTCCCACATTTATACAGGTGACATAGGAACACCCACTTGTCTTCAC
Organism: Cricetulus griseus; assembly: GCF_003668045.3. NCBI lineage: Eukaryota > Metazoa > Chordata > Mammalia > Rodentia > Cricetidae > Cricetulus > Cricetulus griseus. The sequence continues at coordinate 38,245,090 of NC_048600.1, read as the reverse complement.
AGTGTGGGAAGGGGCAGCATTCTGGTATGCTCCAATGGACAAAGAAACAGCCTTTTTAGAAGAATGAGGTAGATTTAGGTCCCAAGCCTGGAAAGATCTCAGAGGCATATAATTCAGTGAAACAGAGCCACTGGATCAATATAGAGAGGATGGTCCTATTTAAAAACAAAACAAAAACCACCATATAAATACACAAGAAAATGAGTAGTTAGGAGCCATTAAGATGGCTCAGTGGGTGGCAGGACTTGTCACTAAGCTAACCACCTGAGTTCCATCCCCAGGACCCACATGTTGAAGGAGAGAAATGTCTCCTAAGAAGTGACCCTCTAGCTTCCACAAGAATACTATGACACACACAAAAAAAACGTATTTAGGAATTTTTAAGAAGGTCGGGCTGTGGTGTTGCAAACCTTTAATTCAAGCACTCAGAAAACAGAGTCAGGTGGATCTGTGTGAGTTTGAGGTCAGACTGGTCTACAAAGCAAGTTCCAGGACAGCCAACGCTATGCAGAGAAACTCTGTCTCAGAAAAACAAACAAACAAACAAAAATTTAAGAAAATGAATCACTTGTCTTAGGACAAAAGGCAGCTCATCAAAATAATAGAAAGAAAAATGATAGTCTGGAAGTGATTCCCAAAAAGGGACACAATGGATGTGTTCAGGGGGAAGGGGAGAAGGAGCCCCAGCCAACTTCTCTGAGCAAACAAAGCCCAGAGGCTGAGCCTGATGCATACCTGAAGTTGCCAATGGCAGAAGCTCAGACCGGAGCTTCCAGGGAGTTCTGCAGCTAAGAAACAGGAATTGGTGACCAGCTGTGCTGGATGGGTGTGTGGAGGTGTGTCTTGAACTGTCTTTTGTGGAACTGGGCTTCTCTTGGCATCCACTCTGGTCTCTTGGAACCTTGTTACCCCATCTTTACAAAGGGTGTTAGTAAAAAAAAAAAAAAAAAGAAAAGAAAAGAAAAAACACAATAGTAGAATTAAGAGTTGGGAAAACAGTATAAGTCACCTGACTGGGTTAGTGTGAGGATTCATGGGGACCTTGTGTTCCTACCCTTGGTTAATAGTCAGTACTTGATTTATGTGGCCACCGTCTCTCATCTCTTTCCCCTCTGCTTCCCTGTCCCCTGGCTGGAGACAGATGACGAAAGCCTCATCAGTGACAGCTGGGGAGCCTGGGGCCTGCAGAACTGTTCAGTAGACTGGATTGATAGCCCCCTGCACCACGGTGCCTGACAGGGTTCTCAGCTGAAAGTCAGGGGAGGACTCTGAGGGGAGCGGTGCTCCAGTCCCTCCTCCTGTGCCTGACTCACCTGGCTTCCTCTAACACTACATGCTACTCACTCAAAGAGTGGCCTCTGATTACACATTCCCTCGGTAATTCCACTTTCCAAGGGCAGATAGTCCTTCAAGAGCTGCTTCAAGACCTATCTTATTTTTCTTTTCCTTTTTTTCTGCTCTTCTCTCCTCCCCTCTCCCCTCGCCTCCCACTTGCTCCCCTCTCCTCTCCTTTCTCCACCCCTCTTCTCTCCTTTCCTCTCATCAGTTCCTTCCCCCAGCCCCTTAATATTTTGAGACAGAGCCTTACTATTAGCTCTGGCTAGCCTGGTCCTCTCTATGTAGCCCAGGCCGGCCTTGCATTTGAGATGTAGCTCAGGCTGGTCTCAAACTCAGGACAGTCCTCCGCCCTCAGCTTCCTTATGCTCAGTTACAGGCTGTGGCATCATTTATGGGACATTTTCCTTTAAGCATTCTCTACCCTAAGCCAGACAACAATTTCTCCCTCTCCCCACATCCCAGTCTCCTTTGGTACCTTCACTGTTGCTGGCTTTTCTCCTCTTTGTTAATGCCTTAGTAGGTAGGGCTTGCAACTGCCTTGTTTATGCTCATGCCTCAAATGCACGGCCCAGTTTCTAGCAGCAAGAAAAATTTATTGAATGAACCTCTGCATTAGAAAATTTATTTGTACTTTATGTGTATGAGTATTTTTGTCTGCATGTCTATATGTATACAATATGTGTGCCTGGTGCCTGAACAGGGCAAAAGAAGGTACCAAAAGCCTTGGATGGACAGTTGTAAGTAGCCCTGTGGGTGCTGAGACTCAAAAGCAGGTCTCAGCAAGTGCTCTTAACCACAGAGCCATCTCTCTAGTGACTAGAGGCTAGCCTGAATCTGTGGGATTTTGACTGTGAGAAAATGGACATCATGTTAAATTGAACGTTTAAACCACTTTAAAGGGTACAGTTTTATGACATTACATATATTCATAATGTTGTACTTCCACCACCACTATCTAGATACAGGGTATCTTCTTTACCCTGTAAGGAAGATTAAGTGATCAGTCCTTATGCCTTGGCTCTGGGTCTCTGTGGATTTGTCTTTTAGTTAGGGTTTCTATTGTTGTGAAGAGACACCATGACCATGGCAACTCTTATAAAGGGAAAAATTTCATTGAGGTGGTGGCTTACAGTTTCAGTGGTTTAGTCTATTATCATCATGGTGGGGAGCATGGCAGCATGCAGACAGACACGGTGCTAGAGGAATAGCTGAGAGTCCTACATTTTGCAGGCAACAGGAAGTTGACTGAGACACTGGGTGGTATCCTGAGCATAGGAAACCTCAAAGCCCACCCCCAGAGTGACACACTTCCTCCAGCAGGGCCATACCCATTCCAACAAAGCCACACCTCCTAAGAGTACCATTCTCTATGAAATTATGGAGGCCAATTACATTCAAACTATCACAATTTGTCCATTATGAATATTTCATGACCTACCGTGTTTAGCTTCACCTTGATTTTGCTTACAACATACCTCTTCCCTTTTTAGGATTGAATTATATCCCATTGTATAGGTTGATCATGATTTGCTCCTCCATTTATAAGCCAATGCATGTGAGTTGTTTCTATCTTGCCTACCATGACATACATGTGCAGATGATGGCTTACAGACCTGCTTGGAGTCTTGGATGTAGTGCATTTGGTACAGTGCTTGCCTAGCATGAATCAACCTCTGACTGTAAAGACAGCCTCAACTATGAATGTGTTTGAAGCCTGTCTGGGCTTCGTGGAGACCCAGTCTTTAAAAGGGGAGGAGGGGTAGGGCCAGTGGTGGTGGTGTGTGCCTTTAATCCCAGAGCTCCAGGAGCAAATACAGGTGGATCTCTGTGAGTTCAAGGCCAGCCTGGTCTATAAGATCCAAAGCTACAAACAAAGTCTATCTCGGAAAACCAAAAAAAAAAAAAAAAAAAAAAAAAAGGATGGTGGTAGACATTTGCCAGGGAGTGGCTTAGTGGGTAAATGGCTTTCCTGGAAAGCATAAGGACTGGAATTTGAATCTCCAGAGCCTATCTATATAAAAGCCAGGCAAACTTGCTGGCCACTTGTAATCCCAGACTAGGGAGACAGAGATAGGGGTTGAACAAACTGGCTGGCAAAAAGACTCCTATCTGCTTCAGGCTCATACATGGAAACACACACACACACACACACACACACACACACACACACACACACACACACACACACACAGACAATGTGGTGTTGATTCCCTATTTAACCTTCTGAGAAACTACCAGCCTGTCTCACAGCAACACTATTTACATTCCCACCAGCAATGTGTGAGGGTTCCAGTGCCCACCAATCCTGAGCAAGTTGCTGTCTTTTGCATTGTCATTGCAGCCTTTCTAGGGAGTGTGATGTTGCTACATTGTTGTTTTGACCTATATTTTGGTAACCATTCACACTGTGATGATGAGTACCCACTCAGGTGCTTGCTACTCATTTGTGTCTCTTCAAGACCTTTTTCCACAAAATTAAAATAAAAAATAAATTACAGGCTCTGTGTGGTGGCACACACCTTTAATCCCAGCACTAGGGAGAAAGAGGCAAGTGGATTGAACCCAAGAACAGTTTGGTCTAATAGGGAGCTCCAAGCCAGCCTAGGCTACTTTTCGAGTAGTCTCATTAAACAACAGTCTCAACAAAACAAAAAGAGCAAATTTTAGTACATTTATTTATTAGAGAGCACACATGTTCTTGGTGTGGTTGTGGAGGTCTGAGGACAATTTTCAGTAACCAGTTCTCTCCTTCCTCCATGTGGGTTCTGGGGATCAAACTCAGGGCATCAGGATTGGTGTCGAGTGTCATTACCCACCAAGTCATCTAGATGCCCCTCATCCCCTTTGCCTGTGTCTGGACTGGGCTTGGGCTTGTCTTTTTATATTGAGGTTGTGATTCATTTATTTATATTGAAGTTGGTTGGTTGACTGGTTGTCTCTGTGTGTGTGTGTGTGTGTGTGTGTGTGTGTGTGTGTGTGTGTGTGTGTGTGTGTTCGTGTGTTTTGTGCAAGTGTGTGTGCTTATTTACACGCATGCATGTATAGAGATGAGCTTACCACAGGAGGTAAGCTAGGGGACAACTTCCTTGAGTTAATTCTCTCCTCCATCTGTGCTCTGGGATGGAACTCAGGCTGTCAGGCTTAGCCTCAAGCGCCTTTGCTCACTGAGCCGTTTTGCTGGCCCATGAAATTGTGATCCGTGTCTCTGTTTCCTGGTCCATTTAAACTTTGATCAACTCCTGTACAGGTCAGGAATTGTCTATGACCTTGGAGCACAAGGTGACCAGTACAGAACTGACTGTCTAAGGCACTTCCACAGCCTCAGCACTGTTGACCTCATAGGAGTGGACAGTCATTGACTTAATGCAGCAACAACACTGGCCTTTTCTCTGAGAAGTCCATAGTATACCTCCTCGGAAGTTGTGACAACCAAAAAACGTCTCCATCACTGAATGTCCTGTGGGGAACAAAACTGCCCCTGGTTGAGAGTCATTGATTTAGAGGTGTCGTGTGACTGACTGACTGACTGACTGACTGACTGTTCCTTGGAAATGTGAGGAAACAGTAAACACATGGTCAAACACCCAACAACAAACCAAAGAAAGAATTCCACCTAAGTCAATCTTGGTGAACCAATGAGTTTACTGGAGTTGTCTACACAGGGGTGAGTGGCTCAAAAGCAGCTGTGTCACTGAAAAGCCCCACCCCAGCATGAGTGACAAGTCACAGAAGCAGAAGCCAGGAACTCCCTGCCCAACTTTCAGGCAGCTTCACCAGAAAGTCTTCTCTCCTCCTTGGTTGTTTATTGCTTTTATAACCTTGGGAGAGGCCTTATGAGCCTTGTGATTTTCATGGGCTTGTAAGTTTCCTTGGCTTCCTGAGTCATATGTGTCCCTTCCTCTCCTTGTTCCAGGAGAGGAAATAACTACACAAGGCTAAAACAAGTACAAATAGCTATAATCTCTGTGTTTGAGGCATATTTGTTGGATGCTGGACAGGTAGGTGGGTAGATTTATGGATGGATGAATGTATGCATGCATGTGTGTTTGTACGTGTGTATGCGTGCGTGTGTGTATGTGTGCATGTGCGCACACATGGGTGTGGATCAGTGGATGAATAGGTGGATGGATGTATTCAACCCCTTGGACAGATTGATAATGAATGGATGTGTAAATGAATGAATGAATGCACTGTATGATGTATGTACTCCATGAATGAATGGATAGACGCACTATATGATGTATACACTCCATGAATGAATGGATAGACGCACTATATGATGTATGCACTCCATGAATGAATGGATAGATGCACTGTATGTTGTATGCACTCCATGAATGAATGCATGACTAACTGACTACACTTTGTAAGATTTGGATATGTTCCTAGACTACACCGGCACTCCACTCTTCCTGCTAGCATAAGCTGCTTTCATTCCTGAGCATGGTAGTCCTCAGGCTTTTAACTTGAGCACACCCTTGAAAGCTTTGTAAAACAGACTGACAAGCTCACCCATAGACCACTCTCGAACCAGCTTCCTTGCCCTCTACAAAACCCAACCAGTCTGCCAATTCCCAGAAGTCCCATTTCCTTCTGCCAGCATCTTCATGAGACATGCCAGGCATTGTCCTTTGGCAAGCTTGGATGCACTGTGCTTTAGAACCTTGTTATTTGGATCGAGGAGATGGCTTGGTGGATAAAAGCACTTATCATGCAAGATGACAACCTGAGTTCAGATCCCTAGAATCCATGTAAAAGTCAGATGGATGACACAAGCATTTGTAATCCCAGTGCTTTGCTGAGGAGATGAGAAATGGAGTCAGGGGAACCCCCAAAGCCTACTAGCCAGCTAGCCCAGTGAGCATGTCAAAAAACAAACAAAAAGAAACCCTGTCTCACACAGGGGTGGGCCTAGGCCCTATCCCAAAGTATATGATAGACTCTTGTGACCCCCCCCCCATGGAAGGCCTCACCCTCCCTGGGGAGCAGAAAGGATATGTGATAGGGTGTTAGTTAGAGGGGGTGGTAGAGGAGGAGGGAAGGGAGTGGGAACTGGGATTGACATGTAAAACAATCCTGTTTCTAATTCAAATAAAAAAGAAAGAAAAAAAAAAAAAAAAAACCCTGTCTCAAAACAAGTTGGAAGGCCAGGACTGACACCTCAGATTGACCTTTGACCCCCACACTAGCACTCAGTTTCATATGAGAGGCCCTGGGTAATCCCAGCACTTTCTTCAGTACAAAAAAAGAAAAGAAAAAGGAACGAAGTGAGGGAGGGAAGAAAGAGAGAGAGAGAGAGAGAGAGAGAGAGAGAGAGAGAGAGAGTCTTTAAGAGCTGGGAGACTGCAGAGTAGATAGTGTTTACCACAAAGCCATGAGGACCTGAGTTTGATCTCCAGCACCTTCATAAAAAGTCAGGCATGAAGCCAGGAATTGGTGCCTTACAACTTTAATCCCAGCACTCTAGAGACAGCGGCAGGCAGTTCTCTAAGTAGGAGGTCAGCCTGGTCTACAAAGTGAGTTCCAGGATAGCCAGGGATACACAGAGAAACCCTGTTTCAAAAAAAAAGCAAGGCAGAGTGGTACACTGGTCATCCCTGCCCTGGGGAGGTGGAGCCAGAAGGATCACAGGTGCCCAATCAGCAAGCCCACAAGTTCCCATAAGAGAATGGATCTCAAAAAACAAGGCACACAGCTCCTGTGCAGAGCCATTCAGAGTTGACCTTTGACCCAACATGCATCTGTTACACAAGCATTCTCACACATGTGTGTGCGTGCACACATCTGCATACAACAGAAAATAAGCCTTCAGTGGGGGGGAAGGATGAAAAGGCCTGGTTCTCATGAAATGGAAAAAGACAAATACGTGCTACTGGGTTTATTAAGCAGATGTTACAAGTTCAAAGGAAAAAACAGATACAGCACGGCCATGGGTGCAGAAAGAAACGATGGCATGAATCACAAGCGGAGGCAGAAACGGTCTGATGAAGCAGAACTTGCTTATCTATCAGTTTCCTGCAACTAACAAGGAGTTTAAAAAAGGAAAAAAAGAAAAATCGCTGGCTGGAATGGAATGAACAAGGCTGGAATCAGATAACCCAAGGCTGGAATTTGTGTAGACAGGGTGCAGTTTCCCCTTAATGAACAATTTCTCCCTATAAAACCAAAGTTTCCAGAATGGGGTGGGGGACTTGATGGGACAGAGGCAAAGAGTGCAGGAAGGTGCAGGTCACCACCAGCTAGGTTACCCTTTGGACTTGACCCAGAGATCCACTGAAGACCACAGTAGGGGTTCTGAACAAGGCTATGATGTAATTCCAGTAGTGCTTGAAGAAGTTGGGCAGCAAGTGGCAACTCATCTTCTCCCATTGAGCCCAGGTTCCACACGGGAACCAGCCAATCCTACAGGCAGGCTGCTGGCCTTGTAGCCAAAGCTATTAAGACCTTAAAGCTCCTTGGGGGCAAGGTTGGCTGAATGCCAGTCAAAAGAGCCAGGCACCACCTTACAGGCAGGGCTGTTCCCAAGCAGGAACAAAGGCTGCCTCCCTGCTCCTTGTCCACAGCTGTAAATAGCTCTTCACTGGCTTTGCAGTCTGAGCGCCTTTGTGGGGACGGGCTGGAAATGAGCACACTAAGAAGTGTTTGTGCAAATTACTGCCTGGATGCACAGTGTTCACCTGGCATCCTACCCCTGCCCTGAGTGTGCCACCCTCCCAGGGGCTTCAACCAGCTCAAAGAACACACACACAAGAGCATGAACAGTGTGACCTAGGGACAAGGCTTGAGGAAGGCTTCCAAGCTGAACTGGTAGAGTCACCTTAAGAAGAGGAATCCTTCAAAGGACCCTGACTGAGTTTCATGATCATGGTGACTCATGAATGGTGAAGGAGCAGACATCCTGAGAGTTTGCTGAACCTATGCATCTCACAAGGCAGGACTAACCAGAGTTCAAACATAAGAAACAGGCTCAGAAAGTAGACCCTACGGAGGGCTGTTTATAATAGCTGCATCCAGTGTCTACTAGCCACATGGACACCTCTAGGTAATCCTGCTGCCCCCTGGTTTCAGCGAACTCATCTGACTGTATGAGCAAGAATGTTTCTAATCACTAAGAATTGGAGTAAGGGGGGGGGAGACCAGCTTCCACAACCAATAGAAAAGGGGGGGTCAAAACATTTTAAAAAAAAATGGGCCTGTGAGATGGCTCAAGTGAAAATGCTTGCTATGAGGTCTCACAGCCTGAGTTTGGTCCCTAGGACCTACACAGTGGAAGTAGAGAACAGACTCCTGCATGTTGCCTTCTGATGTCCACACATTTGCCATGATGTTATATGCATCCACAAATAAATAGAGTAATTCAAAAACATAGTTAAAAACTCTGCTGAGTGTGATGATGAATGACTATAATCTCAGTATTCCAGAAGCTGAGGCAGGAGGATTGTGAGTTTGAAGACAACATGGAATATAGTTCTAGCCAGCCCAGGGTGTGTATATAATGACAGAGAGAGGGAGCATTGAGGGTGTGCCTAGTATACACACATCTCTATTCCATCATTAGTACCACATAAACCAGACATGGTGATACACACTTGTAATCCTAGAACTGAGGAGTAGGGGCAGGGTATGAGACGTTCCAGATCATCCACAGCTACTTAGCAAGTTTGAGGTTAACCTGAGATAGGTGAGACCCTATCCAGAGGGAGAGACATGATAAGTGCCATGTATAGTTGCTCACATCTATATTGTTAGTATTCAAGAGACTGAAGCAGGGGCATCACCTTTAGTCCCAGACCAGCCTGGGCTACCTCTAAGGCACTATCTGAAAAAAAGAACAGCCAGGCTTCTTTTGGGAACCCAATCCCCATGCTGGATTGTCTCATGCAACCTTGATGCAGGGGGGAGGAGCTTTGTCCTGCCTCAACTTGATGGGCTATGCTTTGTTGACTGCCATGGGAGGGCACTGCCCCTCTCTTCTTCTCCTTCTCCTCCTCTTCCTCCTCCTCCTCCTCCTCTTCCTCCTCCTCCTCCTCCGCCTCCTCCTTATTATTCTTCTTCTTCTTGGAACTCACTCAGTAGACCAGGCTGGCCTTGAATTCCCAAATGCTGGGATTAAAGGCATTCACCACCAACGCCCAGCTGCCCCTTTCTGAATGGAGACGGGGGGGGGGGGGTTTGAAGGGAGGTGGGGGAGGGAACAAGAGCAGAGGAGGGAGGAGAAACTGTGGTCGGTGTGTAAAATAAATTTAAAAAATTAAAAAACAACAACAAAAGAACAGCCAGGCTTGGTGGTGCATACCTTTAATCCCAGCACGTGGGAGACAGAGGCAGGTTGATCTTTGTGAATTCAAGGCCAGCCTGGTCTACAGAGTGTGTCCAGGTCAGCCAGGACTATATAGTGAGACTGTGTCATGAACAAAAACTCGGGAGGAAGCAGGTGGGCTGGTGAGGCTTGGCTCCTCAGGCTGCCTCCTGGAACCTTTCCACCAATGCGGTGCTGCAATAGTTTGTGGTTGAGAGGACACACCCCCCCCCCCCCCCCCGCACAGGGACTGGAAACTCTTAGCTACCATGTTATAACTTCCTTCTTGGAATGGAGCAGGCTCCACGGTTTCTATTCTTCTGCTTGCCATGATTCAAACAGTCACTGCCTTTATCCAGGTCAACTCCCTGCCCATCTGTCCTGAGAGACCAAGCAAGCACACATATTTTGCCTTTTGTATTACAATTTCTGGTTGGTGTTTTGCTACCTGCTCTGTGAATGAACACTTCCCCCAATGCATGGAAAGAGAGAGCTGCTCCACTCAGGATCCAAAGGATATTTCACCCCAGGCCAAAGATACTTTATCCTAAGTGATTGCTACCCCAGTAGGTTACAACTGGGGTTCACCACGACTGCTAATCTTTAACTTGGAAAAGCATACAATGGGAGCACTGTCCTTTTCCCCTGGACTGACAGTCAAGTCCCTACAGAGACTCAGCAAGGAGCTTAGCTGCCCCACTGTCCTCCAACATAGGGGAGCAAGGACAACTACAGAAGTTAGGAGGCCCCTCATATAGGAACTTATCACATACAGGCTGACCCTGGGAGCTACACCCAGAATCTGTAGGTAGTGCCAGGCCGTGCTTTTAATAGGGAGCAAAAGGGCACTCCAGGCCTTGTACCTATTAATCATTGAACCCTGAAGTAACTCTCTTAGTTCTCATCAGTATTTTACAAGCAGGGAAAGGGAGGCACATAGAAAGGAAGAAAATGAACCCTGAGATTATACACATCTGAAATTCCTGTACTATCTGAAGAGAGTTGTACCAAGGGCAGGGCTGGGCCTGTAGCTCAGTGGTAGCTAACATTTTTGAGGCTCTAGGCTGATCAATCATCCAACACAAGGGATTTGGGGAGAGAATAGGCATGGCTCTTTACAGGAAATAGTCCAGAAAGCAGCCACACTGGTGCAGGGCAGGTCCCTGTCACTCACAGACAAAAGTGGTTCTGATGCACTTGCTATGTTGCTCTTTGGGAAAGTCATTTCCCCAGTTGGCCTTTCCCATGAGTTTACCACTGTTGTAATTCTTCATTTCTCTGTCCCTAGCACTAGAGCACAAGTCTCTTAAATTAAGATTCAAGATGCCTGAGCCCTGTCTGTATCTCAGCATCATCCTAGGATCACAGTAAGCATGAACTCAAAGTAAACTCACCGGTGCTGAGTGTTATGTAGCGCTCCTGAGGATGTCTGCAGTCCTGGTTTGCTCACAGGGGCTGGTTTTCTTTTACCTTGCCTGCCTTGTTCTCCCCCTTTCCTCTTTCCTTGTTTTGAGACAGGGTCTCATGTAGCACACAGTGGCCTCAGACTTGCCATGTCGCCAAGGCTGGCTTTGAATTCCTGTTCCTGCTGCCTCTGCTTCCCTAGTGTTAGATGGGATAACAGGCATGCATCACTATGTTTTTCTCATAAATAAACTTTTTTACATTGAGATGTCCATCAAAGTGTAAGAGATTCATAAAGACCTTATGTACCCTTCATCAAGTGTTCCATGACCCCCATCTTACTAACCCATAGTTAGTAACTCAATACTACAACCAGGAAAAATAATACTGATATACACCCGCCTGTCCTTGGATTCCCTCTGATTTACACATTCAATGTGTACATTTGGGTCTTCTAGTTTTGCATTTAATCATTTGATTTTTTTTTTTTTTTTGGAGTGGTGTTGGAATCAAACTCAAGACACTGTGCATGTTAGGAACAAGATCTGCTTGTTACTCTCTCAGCCCCAATCTGGCCCATTTTAAACAATCGCCAACCTCATCAGAATGTCAGTGAAATGAAGATGGCAGCAGTCACCTCAGGGCCACCCAGAGCATGAATCTGCAGAGGAGGCTATGGAGAGTGAGGTGGAGCTATGAGGCAAGGAATAAGGATGTGGTGTGACACACCCTAAAATCTGCCTCTGAGGGACAGGGAAGGTGGCATGGAGAAACCTATGGTTTGATGGTTTAAGCACATGCAACTCTTTGTTTCTGCAGTTACATCAATCTCACTCGGGGGGTTTTGTCTTTGCTGAACACCACCCGGTTTACAGGTTCTAATACCAGCTTGGCGGCCTCCCAACAGAGAAACCTTGGGCAGGTTGGTGAACCTCTTCAGGCCTCATTTGTAAAATGGGGCAACAGTCATTGACTCAAGAGTGTTGTGGGGGTTAAGGGAAGGCATTTATGGGAAGGCCTTAGGAACAGGAGCAAGCCTGATGCTGGGTAACGCTTAGTGAACAAGAGTGCTATTTTTAATACCCACTATTTCCTTTAATTAAATTGGTCTGCTTAATTATGAGCTTCAGCTATAGGTGTGTGGTCACACATCTCTTGTGTTTGCTTGTTTGCTTGCTTCCTTGTTGCAGGATATTTGATCACACTGTGAAATTCTGAGACCCTGTTAATAAAATTAACCTTGGATCAGGGGCAGAGCCAGTGACTGGTTGACAGGAATTAGCCATAGAGTGGATGGAGGAGCCATGAATATGGATAGAGAGACACACAGGAAGGAGTAGAGAGGAACTTAGAAATTTGAGGTCTTTTTTTTTTTTTTTGGAATGAACGGGTGGAGAGATGCACTCTTGCTAGGTCTCCAGACAAAAAGGAAAATCAGTTGGTTGCTTCTCAGCTTCTGTGACCTAGCAGGTTTTCACCCCAACATCTGTCTCCCATGTCTTTATTGATAAATAGAACAACTTAGTTAAAAACAACACTTAACTTACTTACTTTGAGACAGGGTCTCATGTAGCCTGGGCTAGCCTTGAATTCTTGATCCTCCTGCTTCTGTCTCCCTAGTTCTGGTGTTACAAGCATGTGCCACCACCATGCCTGGTTCTGTCTGTCTGTCTGTCTGTCTGTCTGTCTGTCTGTCTCTCTCTCTCTCTCTCTCTCTCTCTCTCTCTCTCTCTCTCTCTCTGTATGTATGTATGTATGTATGTGTGTGAATGTAAAAGTCAAAGATTGATGTGGGTGTCTTCTTCAGTCACTCTCCATCTTGTTTTTTGAGAAACCTTGAGGATCTCTTACTAAGCCTGGAGCTCACTGATTGAGCTAGCTTATTTGATCAATGAGTTCCAGGGGTCCTCGTGCCCCTGCCCCTGCCCCTGCCCCTGCCCCTGCCTCTGTCTCTGTCTCTGTCTCTGTCTTCCCTACCCTGAGATTACAGGTGCATGCCACTGGCTCTGGCCTTTTAAGTGGATACTGAGGTCCAAACTCAGATTCTCATGTTGACATAGCAGGCACTTTAACCCCCTGAGCCATCTGCCCAGCACCTCCTCCCCACCTTTTTTCTTAATGCACATTAAATCAAAAATGTTACCATTAAGATAAATGTCATCTATTGTTGTCCTTTGAAATTGGAAAGTGCATTTCAGGACTCTGGGGTCCTGAGAAGTCTGGTGGATGCTTTCTAGCAGGTGTTGGTCAAATCATGTGACTCTGAGCTTCAGTTTCTCCATGTGGAGAATGTGATCTGCCTTGCAGAGTGTATCAGGAGATTTGGGTTGTTGGGTAATAATAGGCTCTCCAGAAATGTCCCTACTTCCTGGCACATGCATCCTGAGACAGAAAAGTTAGACAAGATCTCATTAAGGTTTTCCATTTATTTTATTTAATGCACACTTCCTCCCATCTATGTCTCTGTCTCTGTCTCTGTCTCTGTCTCTCTCTGTCTCTCTCTGTCTCTGTCTCTCTCTGTCTCTCTCTGTCTCTGTCTCTCTGTCTCTGTCTCTGTCTCTCTCTCTCTCTCTCTCTCACTCTCTCTCTCTCTCTCTCTCTCTCTCTCTCTCTCTGTGTGTGTGTGTGTGTGTGTGTGTGTTCATTCAATGGCACATAAGTGGAGGTTGGAGATGAGATCAGTTTTCTCCTTCCATGATGTGGGTCCAATGGTTCTAACTCAGGTTTCAGGCTTTTCAGCAAGTGCCTTTACCTGCTAAGCCCTCTTGCCAGACCCTCATTGAGGTTTTTATCCAGCACCAAGTTCTGAATAAAAAGTTATCAAAGTTATCAGTTGTTACAACCGCTAGTTTAGGAGTGGGAAGAGCTTGCATTCGGTGCAGTGATGGTGTGGCTATGACAGGCATGTTTGGAAAGCTGAGACACTCCTTCAGTAAGTTTCTGTTTGTGTCTTAAGCTAGGATGGGCCAGGAGTTCATGAACAAAGAAAGAAATGCAGGCAAAAGAAAATCCAACAGGCTGCCACATTCCATTAACTTCATTCCAATATGGAGCACTGGATCTTGATGCTTGGAGACATGGAGTCCAACCTTGTCTGATCAGTGTCCACATCTGTGTAAGCACAGCCTTTGCTGGATCTCCTTGAGTCTGAAATGACAAGTCCTAGCCTTGTCTTGGGATGTCCTCTGGGAATAAGAGTGTTGTGCTGATACCACATGGCTTTGGGGGAAAGTTGCTGAGTCGACAGGACATGTCCCCAATTGAGTTGGCGTTGTGACAGAGAAGAGCTCTTCCTCCCAGTCTTCTGTTCAAAGACTGCAGTGAGAAGCAGATGGCTCCCATGGCTCCAGATAAGAGGCTGGAACTGGCTGTGGTTTTAATTTTCTGCAGGAGCCAAATGATTGTGAAGATTGCCTTTCCTGGCCTCTGCAAAGCACCCCTAAACTCGAGCTTATGACTCTGCAGAAAGCTCACCAACAAGAACAGACACAGGTCCCCAGACTCAGTGTCTCCCCTTACAAAATGGCACCATCCTGCCTCACTGATGCTTAAGACTGTCACTGGGGCTCCATGGGTAAAGGGTTTTCTGTGAAAGCATGAGGACCTGAGTTCAGATCCACAGCACCCAGGTCAAAAGCCAGGCAAGGCAGCATGCACCTGTAACCTGAGGACAGGCAGGCAGGCAGATAGACAGACAGGTCCCAGGAGCTTGCTGGCCAGCTAGTCTAGTCAAAACAGCAGACTACTGGTTCAGTAAGAGACTCTATCTCTTAATCAATTGGAATAAGATGGAGAAGTGGTTGAAGAGGCATTTCAGTGTCAACATCTGGCCTGCATATGTTGCCTACCCAGACAAGCACACCTGCACACACATACACCACACACAAAGACCACATCAATAATAAAGACCTAGCCCTGTCTGAGATTTAGTTTCCATAGGGTGAGTGCAGGAGAAGCCTGCCGGCAGAAGCATTTGCAGCTCCCTCATTTCTTCTCATCTGCCAAGTGGGAAGAAAGTATCCCTGTGGTGGGGGATGCTGAGTCTAGTTTGGACACAAACGTACTGGTGGTTTAGGAACAGACAGGGCAGCTTCGGTGGAAACTGGAGTACTTTGCTCCTGGGAGCCCAGGGCAAGTACTTGCCATGGGAGCAGAGAGTTTGCCTGAGCAGGTGGATGAGCAACAAGGAAAGAAAGCTGGGTATGATGGTGGAGGCCTGTCCCCCAGCTACTATGGAAGCCAAAGGAGAATCACCAAGTTCAAGGCCAGCACGGACAAGTTAGCAAGACCTTGGTGTGTGTGTGTGTGTGTGTGTGTGTGTGTGTGTGTGTGTGTGTGTGTGTGTGTATGCGCATGTGTGGTGTATGCGGTGTGTGGTATGTGTGTGATATTTGTGTGTGGTGTATGTGTAGTGTGGTGTGTGCTGGGGGTACTTGAGCCAGTGTGTGCACATGTAGAGGAAAGGCAATAATGTTAGGTGTCTTTCTCTGTTGTTTATCCACTGTAGTATTTTGAGATTGAACCCGGAGCTCACTGATTGGCTAGCTGTTGGTTATCAAGCTACAGAGACCCCCCTGTCTCCATCTCCCATCCTGCTATGGGATTGCAGGTCCACACGGACATGGCAGGCTTCTTACGTCACTGCTGGGGATCAGTGCAATGCCCCATGCTTGACTGGCAAGCACTTTGCCCATTGTGCCATCTCGTTAGCCCCTGCACTTTGTTTTTGGAGACAGGTTCTCACTGTGTAGTCCTAGCTGGAACTCACCGTAAAGCACCAAGTGGCCTTGAAAGGGTAGTGATAGCCTGCTGTGAGTGATTTCAGGTGTGTGTCACCATACCCAGTTTTTAAAATAATTTTCAAACTCTTGGGAAATATGGTAAAATAAATAAAAAGTGCTGGGATGTAGCTCAGAAGTAGAGTGGTGCCTAGCACATGCAAGGCCCTGGGTTCGATCTCCAATAGCAAGAGATGAATGGGTAGCTGAACAGTACACAGAATCTCAGAACCTGGGATGTGGGGACCCTCTGAACTGACTGAGTAGAATAATGCTTGAAGCTTCTCTCCAGTAGCCTAGACCAGAAGGTGTCCACCTCTGGAGCCAATCCCACACTATGCAAGGAACTTTCTTAGTTTCTCAGGTGAATCTACCTTTTGGTTGCTTCTTTCCCATCTTGCAACTTACAGAGCATGGCAGCCATTGTATCATCCAGGTCAGAGTACACAAATCACACCTATGACCTCTGAATCTGTGTCCTTTATAACCTTGCTTCCTCCTGCTGCATTGCATTCTACCCAGGACTTAGTACAGAGTGCACAGCAGGACTAAAGAGCCTGACTAAATGAGAACTCACAGTGAAAGGCAGGCCCCTGTGCCCGGAGATCTCTGCAAGTTTGGGGATCAACAATCCACCCATGGTGCCAGAGCACTAGTCATTTCTTATCTGTGGGTGCTTATGGGATTACAGCAACTTTACAGGAGGAGTCGGGGAGTATTCCTGGCAGCCAGGTGTTTAAGGGACAGACTTATAAAGCCTGATCTTGTGCAACCTGTCTCAGCTGACCAAAAGAAATCTATGTTCCTTATGGAGGAAGCACCTCAAGTTATCATTTGTTGATTTTAATGCTTCCTGTTAGAAATTTGGCCTGTTGTTCTCATCTGCAGGAGTTACTGGATTGCATACAGTCAACCTTGTATCTGCAAGCTCCTACTAACCATGCATCAGACAGGGCCGGAGATGGAGGTCAGTTGATGAAGTGTTTGCCTAGTGAGTGCAGAGCCCCCAAGCCTGACCCCTACCTCCACATAAACAGGTGTGGTTGTGCACACCTGTCATTCCAGAACTGGGGATGTAGGAGCAGAAGGCTCATGTGTGTAAGGTCATCCTGGGCTACATGAGCCCCTGGCATCCTATAGTGGTCCAAAGTAGATATGACAACTTGCAAAAAAAAAAAAAAAGTTGGAGAAAAATTAGAAAAGAATTAATTTGTCATGATAGATTTTCTTCATTACTCCCCAAACAACAGTGTAGCGACTGTGTCTATAGTGTTTTGTGGTATTGCAATAATTAGTTAATAAATATAATAATGTATAATATGTAGATGTAATATCATAATTATGTAAAGCATCCTAAGTTAGCTGGAGGTGACTGGAAGTAGACTGAGGGCATGCACAGGTCCTGTGAAAATGCTACCCTGCTTTATACACGAGGCTTGAGCATGTGCAGATTTTAACCTCATGAGGGTCCTCAAGCGTATTCCCAAGATGCCATAGGCTGACTTACAGTGGTTTCCTAGGATTGCTGTAAGAAAGGACCAATAACTAGGTATTAGCAGGGCCCCACTCTGAAGGCTGAATGCCTCCCCTTGACGACTGCCAGAGGAAGAATTGAGAGGGCACAGAGGGCAAAGTACACCTGGAAGCAGACAGCAGAGACTGGGAGAAGATAAAGGGCGCCATGGAGGGGCATTCTATGGGTGGGATTTCTGAGCAGTGGAGAGGGAACAGCGGAGCTTTGGGAGTTCCCTCGCTTCCTATAGGAACAGTAAGAGGCATACTGGCTAGGAACAGCAGGGAGAAGAGGAGAAAGGATGGGTGGTCATGCAGAGCCTCCTGGAGCCCACTGTGATTGGGTTCTTTCACCTTGGGACAGGGACAATTGTAGGACTAAGGCCAGAGGGAGTACCAACTTTTTATGCAGGATCACTGTGGCATCCAGACCAGAGGAAACTGAGAAAGGCCTGCGGGGGGGGGGTGGAGGGGGTAAGGGCTGCATGGCAGGAAGCTGAAGCCTAGACCTGGCAGGTGGTGGTGAAGGTGGAAATGGAAGAGAGAGAGAGAGAGAGGGAGGAGATTCCGGAGCTATTCTGAAGGTGGAGCGTAGAGTTGAACTGGCGTTCAAGTAGAGTTGAAGAACAGTCTTGTATAGTTTTTACAGGAGCTATTTATTTATATGTAATTATATGGGCTTTCTAGAGTTAACATATAACTGTCTACTTAAATTTATTGCTGTTAAAATTTAAGGTACAAGGTGGTGGTGGCACACACCATTAATCCCAGCACTCGGGAGGCAGAGGCAGGAGGATCTCTGTGAGTTCAAGGCCAACCTGGTCTACAGACTGAGTTCCAAGACCAGCTCCAAAAGCTACAGAGAAACCCTGTCTTGGGGGGGGGGGATAAAAAGAAGAAGAAGTTTAGGTGCAGGGCTGAAGTGATGGCTCAGCGGTTACGAGCACTGGCTTCAGTTCCCAGCACCCACGTGGCGGTTTACAGCTATGTGTAACTCCAGTTCTGGCTGTTGGGGATGACTGATACCCTCTGTTGGCTTTCAAGGCACATGGTGTGCTTGAGGGTCACAGACATGCATGTAGGCAAAATACTCGGATACATCAAATAAAAATAAAAGTTTTAAAAGTTATTTACTCTGTGAAAAAACTTTAGGATGATTTCAAGAAAGTGTTTTATTTTGTGTGTACGAGGTGGGGGTAGTGCCACAGTGTGCGTGGGAAAGTAAGAGGACAAGTTATTGGAGTTACTTTTCTCCTTCTACCATGTGAGTTTCAGGGATCAAACTCAGGCTTGGTGGCAGACACTCTTGCCCACTGAGCTATCTCTCCAGCCTTCAGTTGTCCCCCCACACCCCATATCTCTCTGACCTATATTCCTAGTCCAAGGAGAAATGTTACAAACAATATAAAGACACTAGTGTGGACTTGGAAAGAGATGTACTTTGTGTCTTGCTGACACATCAGCAAAAGTGGGGGTGTGATTTCTGATACCAAAGGGACCCTATCAAACCAGAGTCTGGGAGTGTTCTCTGAACTTGAGCCCCTGGTAACCAAGTGCAGAGAGGGTCACCATTTCTTCCAGGGAGACAGACCATTTGTGACTATACAGCTAAGCTTGGAATGCCTAGGCCAGTGGCCATTTCCCAGCTACTAACCTCTGTTCTACAGTGCAAAGGCAACCACAGATAAGTGGGTATAGCTGTGTTGCAATAAAAGTGTGTTTTTAAAGGCCATGGCCATGGGTTGCAGGTTCCTAGTACAGAATAGAATGGGCCAGAGTAACGTAGGCCCGAGAACACCTTCATTCCTGGCCCTCTAGGAATTCCGCACATCTTCCTCCGAGTTTCCCTGCTCTCCATCGAAGTGAGATGATGAAGTTTCACTTTTTGCTGAGAATTTGCTAAACTCCCTGATTGTGCTGACCTACTTTCAACTTTTAAGTATTTCCCTCTGGGGATCGGAAGCCATTTTGACCTGGTTCAATGCCAGAGCACTAATGTCCTTTTATATCTGTTTGGAAACTCATCTCTCTTCACACTTCAAAACCAAACTGAATCCAGATCGATGCCCGAGCGCCCCTGGGCTCTCTGCTAATATCGTGTCATGTAACTCGATAGTGTTTTTCCATAATTAAATGTCTAGACCCATTCTTTGCTGTCTGCTCATGTTTCCCTCCTTCCCTTAAAGTTTCCAGTTTCCTGAGGAATCCAGGCAAGCTCTTTTACCCACTTGGCAAAATTAACTGTATGGACCACTAACAAGCAATCCAAATGTAGGCTGGGGATGAGGCTATCAGTACTTGCTTGCCTAGCATGCCCAAGGTGTTGGGTTCAATCCTCTGTACCACATAAACCAGGTATATGGTGCATGCCTATAACCGCAGCACTTAAGAGGTAGACACAGAAAGACGAGGAGTTCAAAGTCACCTTTAGCTATATAGTTCTGTCTGGGGCACAGAAGCCCCTGTCTTAAAAACAAAACTGAACAAACATGGAAAAGAAGAGGAGTGAGGAAGGAAGAAAAGATAGAAAAAGGTAGTTGCTGCCCTGAACCTTAAATCCTAGATCAGACTGTTAAGCAGGCACCCCTCTGCACGCCAGCCCTCCTTTGCTGATCTTGATTCATGCATTCACAAATCACACTCAAACCCTATACAAAATTTTGTGGGTCTCCAGGCTGGGTATGGTGAACACACCTTTAATCCCAGCTTTCAGGAGACAGGCAGGTGGAGTCCTGAGTTCAAGGCCAACAGGGCTTACATAACAAGTTCCAGTCCAGCAAGGGTTACACAGTGAAACACTGTCTCAAAAACTTTTTTCACAGGTTTGTTTTTTTCTCTCATTACATGGCTTCAAAAATCATATTCCCATCTTTTGGCATAGTTTCTGGTCAGGAGTGCCAAGCTTTCACACTGGTGCCCGCTCTGAGCAAGCTCTGCTGTGGGCTGATGCCACTGTTTTCAGCTGTCTGCTCTTTAACCACAATGTGCTGTAGAACTCTTGCCTCACTGATGACTACCTGAATTAGCTAAATTTCTAGAGTGAGATTATTGAACATAAAAATGTTTAAGGTCTTGGGCTGGGGGAGATGGCTCAGCAGCTAGGAGTGTTTGCTTTGCAAGCCTGAGGATCTGAGTTCTGATCCCAGCTCCCACATAAAAACAAACAACAAAAACAGTTGAGCAACAGAGTCCCTGGGGCTCACTGGCCAGCCTAATTGAAAAAAGTGAGTCTCATGTTCAGACAGAAACCGTGTCTCAGGGGGATGAGCTGGAAATTGATAAAGGACATCTGCCCTCTTCCAACCTCTGCATCCATTTACCCTAGTGTGAATTCCCAATTTAAAAAAAAAAAGAAAAGAAAAGAAAGCAAAACATCTCCTTTTAGCCCTTGTGGCTATATTCTTTTCCAAAAGGCTTAGCCCCAGGCGGTCTGAGGAATGTCTTGGAATGTCTTCACTCTCAGTCATGAGATGTACAGATAGCATTAATGCCTGGTAGGGTCCTTAGCTGACCCCCCCCCCCCCGCCACACACACACTGAACACACACAGTTTGTTTGTTTGTTTGTTTGTTTGTTTGTTTGTTTTTGAAGCATTAAGAGAGAGGACAGATTTCAGTCCTTGTAGCTAATGATGCCATCACCAAGTTTAAGCGCTAGCTGTTTCCCCCTCAACCCTCAATAGAGCATCCGTGCTCTTGGAACCTTGTACACAGGAGGCTTTTCCACGCAGTTCCTGCATTTGCAGAGGCTGCATTTCCTGAGCCCTCATCCCCGTCTATAAAATGGAATAGTTGCTCATGCAGCAGAGGCCGGTAAGATGCCTCAGTAGGTGAAGGCACATGCTGCCAAGCCCACATTCAGTCTCTAGGGGGTCCACATAGTCAATACACGGATACCATCATTAAAATGAGGGTCTAGACCCAGCCCAAGTAGGGGAGAGCTAGAGCCCCAGCCTTCCTGAGATGGGATCCCATAAAGGGAGTGGCCCTGAGGAAGTGGAAGCCTGACCTTCCACCCAGTTCAAAGCCTACTGAGACAAAAAGCACACTAGTGGGGGAACCTACTAATTATTAACTAATCTTTAAATTAATCAAGTTTATTAATTCTTAAGCTCTCTGTGGTAAGGAGTTCAGAGTTCACTGAATACTCTTTTGTTTATTGTGTGATTGATTTTTGAGGTCTTGGGTAGCCCAGGCTGGCCTAGAATTCACTATGTGACCAAGGATGACTTTGAACTTCTGATTCTCCATTTCTTTAATAGTGGGGTTACAGGTATGTGCCACTACACATGATTTACGTGATGCTTGGGATGAAGCCCAGGACTTGGTGTGTGCCAGGCCAGCATGCTCCCAACTCTGCTGCACACATTAACAAAGTTTTTTTTTTTTTTGTGTGTGTGTGTGTATGCACATGTGTGTGCAGGAGCCCACGGAGGCTAAAAAGAGGACGTCAGATCCCCTAGAGCTGGATTTGCTGGGGATTGTAAACCGACTGATATGGTTGCTGGGACCTGAATTCCAGTCCTCTGCAAAAGCAGCAAGGACTTTTTTAAAAAAAATTTAAACCAATACGTTTTGATTATATTCTTCCCTTCCCCAACTCCTTCCAGATCCTCTCCCCCTCCCTACCCACCTACCTTTACATTCTTTCTCAAAAAACAAACAAAAATCCAATACACAACAAAACCCCTTAAAAAATTAAACCACACCCAAAAGGGAAAAAAAACTGTAACAGAATAAAAGCACACAAATAAACTGTGGAGTCCATTATATGTTGGTCAACTACTCCTGAACATGGGTCCTCTTGATATACCCAGTGTGACTCTACTGTTGAGAACTGATTTCCCCTCTCATGGCAGGTATAAGTGTTAGTTGTTAACCTTTACCCTAGTGGCTAGCTTTCCATCCATCCATTTACTTTTTTAAAATAATAACAAAATAAAATGCAACAAGATAAAACAGGAAACAATCACATCAAAATTGAACAAGACAAACCAACAGAAGGAAGAGAGCCCGAGAGAAGGAAAAGGAATCAGAGACCCATGCATTTGCACACTCAGGAATCCCATCAAAACTAACCTGGAAGCCATAGTGTATACATAGAGGACCAGGCACACACCCATGCAGCCCTGTGCATGCTGCCTCAGTCTCTATGAGTTCATATGGGCACCAAAGGCTCTTAAGCACTGAGCTGTCTCTCCAGCCCATGTCATACTTTTTAAATAAATGCTTAAACAATAAGTTTCCTGCATGCAGGTGTGATTGACAGTCAGTAGCAAAACATTCAGCATCAATTGAAGACAGCATGAAAGGTCAAGTTTTTGGCGAACTCAGCTTTAAGCCCCGGGTCCTATAATTACTGCCAATATGCTGGACAGATTCCTAAACTACCTGAGATTCTTTCCCTGTAGCTCATAAGAGCACCTATTCCACAGGCTCGTGTGAATAAACAGTAGGTGCTCCATGGGCACCTGTGAGCATCCTCACTTAGTGAGTGGGGGGTGGCTCTAGGTGTGTTATTAGTCCCATCTAAACTACACCAATGAGATAACTAGCTCCGAGCACCTAGACTGTGTCCAGTCTGAATCCAGACACTGTAAGCATAAAATACATATCTAATTCTGAAGGTGGTTTGCCAAGATGAATCTGAAAATTTCATTAATTAGCTTTTGTGCTGACTGCATATTGATATGATGAGGTTTTGGACACAGGTAAAATAGAATTTACATTTTGCCAGGCGTTGGTGGCACATGCCTTTAATCCCAGCACTCGGGAGGTGGAGGCAGAGGCAGGCAGATCCCTGTGAGTTCGAGGCCAGCCTGGTCTCCAGAGCCCAGTGCCAGGATAGGCTCCAAAGCTACACAGAGAAACCCTGTCTCGAAAAACCAAAAAAAAAAAAAAAAAAAATAGAATTTATATCTCACATGAATTTACCAATCTCTTGTCTTTTTATTGTGGACGATTAGAAAATTTGAAGTCCCACATATCACTTTGTGTGTCTGTCGTTAGGAATCAAAGTCAGCGCCTCCTACCTGCTAGGCAAACACTCTACCACTGAGCTACATCCATCTCCTATATTTGTCTTCAACAGCACTTTTCCAAACATATCATTTAAGAAGTAGAAATGATCCTGCAATGGGAAAAGTATGAACTTGGTAATCTGAAAGATTTAGGGGCTGAAATAAGATGGCCAAGAAATAGAGGGATGGAAGAGCAGATGGGTGGGGGAACAGAACAACCTAACAGACTTGATTCTGTTTATGTTGAACCACAAGTAATTGGATTTGTTTGTTTGTTTTTTTAATGATTGAATACTTCATTTTATATAGGCCAAAGTATTTTAGGGAAAGGCACAATATCTACAATTTAGTTTAAAATGCATTTAAAAATAAATCGAGCAAAGAAAGCACCCATGGTAACATTGTTAATGCCTGTAGTTGTGTGGTAGGCACACAGGCATTCATTGTACAATTTGTTTGAACTTTGTTCTGCATTGGAAATTCCCATGATGAATCCATAGGAATCATTTCAATGACAGCTATTGGCAACCTCATGTAGCTTCACCTAATAGTTATTTGTCCCTTGGCTAAGCGATCCTTTTAAGTTTGTCATCTATAACATCAATACTTCTACCACACTGGGTCTCCTTTGGCCTGTTCTCCCCAGATTTGGGGGCCAGAGGCTGGCATTTCTCCTTCCTGGGGTTCAGGTTGAATTGCCCTGACATGCTGATTACCGTGCTGAACACACCAGTATCTAGCTTGTAATAATTATAGATTTCCTCTGCGATTTGATCCCATTGGTTGTCCCGGCAACAGCGTAATAGCTCAACTGAAGTGCTGTCACCATGATTTAGAACCAACGAATCTCTCAGCCTCCCCTCTGGGTACCCCCACCTTCTTGCTGTTGTCATGGCAACTGATGAGAAGCACATGACCAAATGCTCTGTATCACACCCATCACTACTCCCCCATCCTATAATCAGTCCCTCTTCCTTTTCCCTACCCCACAGGCAATGACCCCCCCCTTGGGCTATAGGAGGAAGTACTTGATTCCCAAGGTCACCTCTAACCCTGAAAAGGGACAGCAGGTGGACCACAAAGCCAGAGGACCTCCTGGACTCTGGAGGTCTTTGTGTGACTACAAATACTCCTGCATGGTAGGGGCTGCACAAGCTGAGCATCAGCCACAGCCACCTGAGTCCAGGGGAGTGAGCCATTTAGGGATCTGAAGCTTTGCCTGTCAGCACATTCCTCAGGGATGCCTGAGCCTTCCAAGGAAATATCTGAGGAGAAGTCCCTGAAATGAGGAAGGGGAAGAAGCCAGTTGGGGGGGGGGGGTCCCACGTGCTGTTTTCCTCTTTCTGGCTTGAACCAAACTGGGCTTAACACATCTTTTTTTAAACAGCTGTGGTCTAGTTCCCCTCCCTGCTCATCTTTTCCTCTGCTCATTTTCCTTTGTTTCTTTCTGATTACTTCACTTTCTCTCTCCATCCCTTTCCCTCATGTATGGGCTGGGTACCAGCTCAGCACATTCTTCCTCAGGACTGCTTTGCTTCCAGAGGGCTCCTTTTGCCCTGAGTCTGGGTTTTGGGAACTCCCTGGACATCCAGAGGATGAGCCCATCTGGCTGTCTTGGGTCCTACAGAATGGCATAGAGGAAATGTTTTAAAACAGGAAGGCTGAGCTGGTTTCAGAACACCAACTACCAAACACATGAGTGCAAGTTTGCATGTGTGCGTGTCTCACATTTGTGTCTTTCTCCTGATATATGGAGGTATGCCTCCGGGTGATGTCAGAGTATGTAATTGTGTGCACAAAGCCCTATATATCTATGAATGTGCACCTGTGTATGGCTTTGTGTGTAAAGAACACAGAGGTGTACATAAATGTTTTGACGGGAGCTTTATGGGGATAACACAGCAGGCTGAGCCCCATTCAAGCGGGAACAAAATAAAGCTGGTTGTAAAAACAATAGATAAAGAATGTCCTTTCACAGAGGAGATGGAGAAATGCTGTAGGCATTTGTTCTCTGGAAGTGAAGTAAGGGTCACCTTGAAAAGGCATCACATTCAAGCCCCCAAATGAGTCTTCCCTCCACTATTCAGGATTCACACCACACCTGCACCCCTTTGATTTTGAAGCCACGATGAACGAGGGGCCCAGGCGTACTACCACATTGCTTCCACAGGACAGAAAATTTGCACTGAAAATTGCTGACACAGTCTGGAAAGCTGGTGCCAAGAGCAAGCATGGGACAGCCTCAGAGCCCAGCTCCTTGCACGTTTTGTACTCCATTAGAAGTTCATTTTTAATTTTTCTCAGAGCAACCCATGCCCCAAGAGGCAGCCAGAAGAAGTGATTTCAGAAAATGAAATTTCATTTGCAGGGTGAGATGTAGGAGTCCTGGCAGCTTGCCGGTTAAGATCCTGCGGCCAGTGTGTGCGAGCTGGCAGCCAAGTCTCCCTGGCAGGGAATCCTTTGTGCTTAGCCTGGCCCTGAATACTTAGGAGACTTGGAAAGCAGCTGGCAGACAGCAGCCTGGGTGAAAGCTGAATGTGATGTGGAGAGTGTCCCAGGTATCCTGGGAGAGAGAGGATAGCCAGACCTCAACCTCTGGAAGTCTCTACTCTCCAAATTGGAACAGATCAGAGGCTTACATGGAGGCCCCCACTCAGAGCTCTGCAGCCATATTTCTCCTCCCCGCAGCCTCTCCATTGCTCTTTCTGCACTCCCTCTGCCTCTTAGTTGAGTCTCTCAGCCTCTGCTATGGCTGCCTCTGTCATCTGATATGGCTATCTGTAAACATCGCTGTTCATTGCCTGCATCTGTGTGTGACAGGGCTTCATGTAAACCAAAGTATCCTTGAGCTGCTGTAGAATCTAGCCCTGAGTTCTTTTTTCCCAATTTAAAAGAGGATTTCATTTTTCCGGTGATCTCATTTATTAATTGCTGATGGGCTTTAAAATATATTTGACAATTTCATACACATCTATGATATATTTATCCCCATTGCTCCCTCCTATTCCCTGTCCCTCTGTCATTGACCCCTTACTCCTCCTCCCTTTACATCTTTGTGTGTGCCCCTGACCCACTGAGTTAGTTTAGTGTTACTTGCATTATCATGAATGAGGAGTTATTTAGAGGAATGTGAGTAACTTACTGGAGAAAATGGTTCCCTCTCCCTCTTTTTATTTTGTATTGGTTTTTGTTTTCATTTTTTTTTGTTTTTTTTTTGTTTTTTTTTTTTGAGACAGAGTTTCTCTGTGTAGTCCTGGCTGTCCTGAAACTCACTCTGTAGACGAGGTTGGCCTCAAAGTCACAGAGATCCACCTGCCTCTGCCTCCTTAATGCTGGGATTAAAGGTGCGCCGCCACCTCTGCCAGCTCCCTCTTGATTCAAGGTCTACCAGTAGCTCCTCTGGTGAAGCCTCCTGAGCCTTGAACTCTTGATCTTCCTATGTCCATTTCCCAAATGATGATTGCAGATGGTCACCACCCCATGTTGCTTCTGGGAAATCTTTAACTTCTACCCACATGCTCCAAATGCATGGGCTTCTCACGTCATCTGGCCTGACCTTTTTCCTCATACATTCCCACGAACTCCAGTCTGTTTTGCATAGAATTAATGAAAAATATTGGTCAACTAAGAAAAAGTATGTATAAAGTAACTACTTTCAGCTTCTTAAATGTCATTGTCTTCAAAGGCAAAATGGCTAAGAGATGCTTCCTGGTTAAACGAGACAAAAAGCTGTGGGTTGAAATGCTATGTGTAACCTGGGGTGGAGCTGAATCGGGGAACCTGAAATAGAGACATTTTGGAAACAAATGGAGAAGTTCAAGTATAGACTGTCTATTAGATAATTTTCTCAGTGGTACATTTCTTGAAAGTGAAACACTTTCCTCTGGAGTCATTTATTCTGAGGCTCCTCAGGAAAATGTCTTCTTCTTGGAAGGTACAGCATCGGTCTAAAGGGATGAACTATCACAATGGTGGTGACTCAAGTCAGCATATTTAACAGAGAGTGGTGGGGTGGAGGTAGCTTAATGGGTTCTAGTGCTTTCTGTAAAATGTAAAAGCATAAGAACCGAGTTTTGATCCCAGAACCCATATAGAAACCCAGGCATGGCCACACCCACACCTGTAACCCTGGTGCTGTGGAGGATGGAGACAGCGGGATCACTAGGGCTTGCTGGCTGCCAGTCCAACTCCATGCTCAGTGAGAGACCCTGATAGGGCAGGACACTCAGCATCCTTCCCTGGCCTCTGTGTGCACACTGCAGACATGATAGAAGGAATAGTGTAGAGAGGAGTGTAGTGAAGTGTTCATTTAACAGCTGAGGGTTCTAAGGTCACTAGTAGCTAGGCTTTCTTTTTTTTTTTCTTTTGTTTGTTTTGTTTTTGTTTGGTTGATTAAATTTCTATTCCCAGGGTGTACTGGAAGTGGAAGCCAGAGTCTTGTGTATGCTAAGCAAGAGTTCTTCACTGAGCTACACCCCCAGCCTTTATATTTCTTAATGTTTATTTTGAGACAAGATCTCACCAAGTTACTCAGACTGGGCTGGAGGGATAGCTCAGTCATCAAAGGCTAGGCTCACAACCAAAAATATAAGTTACTCAGACTGACTGGCCCTTAAGTCATTCAGTAGCTCAGGCTGGCCTAGAACTTGTAATCCCCTTGCCTCAGCCTTCCAGGGTGTCATTACAATAGGCTACCAGTCATTGTTGAACTGTGTTTGTAACAGTTTAATAGGCTTGAAAGTCTATGTTCTGGGTTCTAGGTTTGTACCCAGATTGTCTCTTTTCACCCTCAGAACAGCCCGGGGGTCAGGGAGCCCCTTCATACCTGTCTATTGTAAAGAGACACCATGACCATGGCAACTCTTATAAAGGAAAACATTTCACTGGGGCTGGCTTACAATTCAGAGGTTTACTCCATTCTCATCACGGTGGGAAGCATGCCAGCATGCAGGCAGACATGGTGCTAGAGAAGTAGCTGAGAGTTCTACATTAGGACCAGGAGGCAGCAGAAAGAGAATGCCATACTGAGCCTGGCTTGAGCTTCTGAGACCTCAAAGCCCACTCCCGGGGACACACTTCCTCCAACAATACCACCTGTACTCCAACAAGGCCACACCTCCCAATATGCCACTTCCTTTGGGCCTATGGGGGCCATTTTCATTCAAACCACCACAATACCCCTTTTCCAGTTGAGGAAGAAGAGGCAGATTCAATGCCTGCTGATTGTTGTGGGTTTACTGGGGTCAACCTAGCAGGATTTTAACTACAAGAAGTACTTTGCTTTTGAGTCTGAGTGGCTTTTGCCACTTCCTGTACTGCAAGGTAAAGAAACCTGTAGCAAGAGTGGCATGATGGCTCATACTTGGGAAATAGAGTCAGGAAGATCAAGAGTTCAAAGTCAGTCATAGCTACAAAGCAAGTTCTAGGCCATCTTGGGCTACAAGGGCTCTTGTCTCAAAACAAAGAACACTGGATGGAGAGCTTGAAACCCTTGGTATTTTTTTCCTCCCGAGATTTTGACTATTTACTCTGGCTTGTCTATCACATGTCATCTGCAGTCAGGAAGCAGGGAGAGATGGATGCTGGCACCTCCTCCTTTTTCCTTTTTATTCAGCCTCGGATGCCAGTCCAGGGCATGGTACTGTCCGTGCTGAGGGTCAGTCATCCCTCTTTAGTTAAACCTCCCTGAAATGTCCTTACAGACTCTGGAGGTGTGTCTTTTAGGTGATCTAAATGCAGACAAATTGACAGTCGAGATTATATATCACAAAGAGCCAGTCCCAAATGGTGGCTCTTGGGGTCTCATCCATAGGGGTGTTAGGTGTCTTCCACGCATTTACACTGAAGAGCAGGACCAGTCTTTAGGACTTACCTGCAAACTAGAAGGATGTCTGGCCTCTGGGTTGCCAAGCCTAGTACTCCCTGGAGTTGTATAAAGAACTGCATCTGTACACATCTGCTCACTACGAGTTTCATAAACAGACATCCTTACCGGAGCCTCCAAAGTTGGGCCCTGGAGAGCAGGAATGAGGCGCTGCCATTTTGTTTGTTTTGTGTTATTTCCTTTTTAATATGATAGTTCCTTAGAGGAATCAGAAATTGGAGTGTTTGTAAACATACTCCTAGCTCAGCTGACTCTTTCGAGAATCCACCCTGAAACTGGGATGAAGGAGGAGCAGGTATTTTGAGCAGGTGCCGGTAGAGTGCTGTCAGTTACCTGGGCCTGGCACGGGAGTTGGAGACCAAAGAACATCCCTCTGTGAGGTCAGATAATGTAATTACTTGTTTATGGACTGCCTTTCCTGATGGAATCAGAGGTTTTCCGACCTGCTTCCACACCGCCCACTCGGGTCCTTAAGCTTAGTGTTGTATCTCCTAGCAGTATAGTCAGGAAATACTAGTATCTAACAATGAAAGAATGAATGGATGGATGGATGAATGAATGGCCTAAAGGGAGAGAAATACAAAAATATTGCAGGTAAACAGTGAAATAACCCATGATATATTGGGCTGAGGCTGTAGCTCAGTGGGTAGAGTGCTTGCCTATCATGCACAAAGCCCTGAGTTTGATTCCCAGCACCATAAAACTGTGTGTAGTAATGTACATCTGTAATCTCAGAATTCAGGACATAGAGGCAAGAGGATCAGAGGTTCAAGATCATACCCAGTGACATAACAACTTCAAGGCCAAGTTAGCTACATGAGACAGTGTCTCAAAAAGAAAATGTCATTTTAAGTTTGTATGTAACTTAAGTATGGCAGATATTAGCATCTGTTAAAACTGGAGGATAGAGAGTGAGCATACCAAGTCTATTCAGACATCCTGTGGACTTGAAATTGTTTACAACAAAGCCAGGTATACTGGCCCATGCCTATAATTATAGCACTTGGGAGGCTGAAACAAGAGGGTCACCATGAACTTAAGGTTAGCCTGGGCTACATAGTGGATTTTAGGGCAGCTTGGGATACATAGTGAGACTGTCTCAAAAAACAAAACAGGAGGCTGGAGGGATGGCTTACCAGTTAAGAGCACTGACTGCTCTTCCAGACACCCAGGTTCAATTCCCAGTACCTACATGGCAGCTCACCACTGTCTGTTTGTAACACCAGTTCCAGGGAATCCAGAATCTTCACACAGACATATACACAGGTAAAACACAAATTCACATAACATAAAAATAAATAAATTAGTAATAACAAGCAAACAAAACAAAACAAAACAAAACAGAGGGACAGTAGGTGAGAAGGGAGAGAAGAGAAAGAGGGAGAAGGAAGGCAGAAATGCAGATTAGTGACATCTAACCCAGTACTGAAGGTTAAAAAGTTTCCTAGAGGAGGTGACCTGAGATCTGGTGAAAAAGATCTGGAAGATGGCTCCGTCAGTAAAACATGAAGGTCTGAGTTCAGACACCTGGCACCCAAGAAGAAACTGCTGTGCCTGTAACCCTGGGGCTTGGAAACCAAGGCAGGAGAACCCCTGAAACTCAATGAAGAGCCAGCCTAGCAGGTCAGTGAACTCCAGGTTCTGTGAGTGAACAACTGTCTCAACAATAAGGTTGAGAATGATGGAGGAAGATACTCTCCATCGATGTCTGAATCCACATGCGGTGTACACACACATGCACACATCCACACAAACATACCTCTGTGGAAAAGAGATGCCCAAGACTCTGAGGAATGTCGGCAGGGGATAGAGATAGAAGGCATCACAGCTAATAACACTGGTTGAACAACGGAGTAGTGTACACCCAGCTCTGGTGAGACAGATAGCTAAGAGAGATGGGGAATACACTGTGCCCCCACAGGCTGTAACTTTATCCTGGGGGTACCTGGGAGCCAGGTCATGTCTAAGCATGAAAGTGACTGTGTTAGTTTTGCTATGCAAAAAAAAATAATAATAATAAAGGGGTTTACTGAAAGCCCTAAAGCTGACCCTTGCCGCCTTCTCCCTCCATCTAGTGGACTGCTAGGGATTTCAAACATTTCCTATTACTGGCTTAAAGATCTGCTTTACTTCACTTGGCAAGCTGCTTTTCCCATATAAGTGCTGATCACAAATAAGGAAGGGACATTTCTCTCAAAACAAAGCTGGGAAACGAGGCACCTCAGGAACTCCAGTAGCTGTGGGCACATTGATGGCCTCCCCCATCCTGGAAAGAATGCCACATAGCATAAATTCTGTCCAGTTCCACTTGTCTAGATTCTTAGCTTAGTGTAGATAAAGTGTTAGAGAAAAGTTGACTCTTTTTAAGAGAGACAAAAGTAACTGTTGCTGGCCTTGAGCCTTGATAACCAGGAGTACCCCATGGTCTCCTCCTCTTCCAGGGATGCTTCATTGCTCAGCCCCCAGTCCCCCCCACACACTTCATCAATTCCCATTCTCTTTAAGCAAACCTGAGCTGAACAACTCAAAAGACATCATGGGTGGCACAGTTAGTCCTTTAATGGCTCCAGCCATCTGCTCTCTGATAGCCTGTGTGAAGGCTCCAAACACCCCCTAAATGGATGGATTGAATTTCATATCTCATGAAGACAAGCCACAAGGGAGGTAGGTCTAAGCATGAGGAATTTCTAAATAAAGACTCAAATACCATCCAGGAGGCCGGTGTTTGGCCAGTGTCAGATGGCTGTTTCGGCCACACCAAAAGGTAAGGGCAGGCACAGCATCACAGCTACAGAATCAAACCCTCCAGCTATCATTCAGGGGCCAGGGATGTAGCTCAGTTGACAAAGAGCTTGTCTAGAATGCATGAAGCCCTGGGCTTGATCCCCAGCAACACATAAAACTAGGAGTGATGGTTCACACCTGTATCTCCCAGACTAGGGAGGTGAAGACAGGAACATCAGAAGTTAAAGGTCATCCTTGGATACATAGTGAGTTCGTAGTGAGCTAGCCTGAGATAAATGAGACCTTGTCCAAAAATAAAAAACTTGAAAAAGATTAGGGAACATCTGAAGAGTTACTCACACATGGCGCTACCTTCTCAAGAGCTAAGAAAATCATTGTAGTAGGGAAAAATGCCAGATGGGTGATGGTGGTGCATGCTTTTAATCCCAGCACTTGGGAGGCAGAGGCAGGCCGATCTCTGTGAGTTTGAGGCCAGCCTGGTCTACACAGTGAGTTCCAGGACAGTAAGAGATACACAGTGAAACCCTATCTTGAAAAACCAAAAAGGAAGGAAGGGAGGGAGGGACGGAGGGAGGGACGAAGAAAAAAAGGAAAAGGCATGCCTGGGAAAATTGGTACTCACCATGCAGGCATGAAGACCCAGGTTTGACTCCCCAAAACTCAGGGTAGAAGACTAGGCATAGTGCCTTGTACCTGTAGTCCCAACACTTGGAAGGACCTTTGGGGTTTGCTAGCCAGTCAGTCTCGCTGAATTGGTTCACTCCAGGTTCAAGGAGACACCATTTCAAAACAAAGTGGAGAGTGATTGAAAACTTGACATGGACTTCTGTCATGCAATATGAACTCATGCCCACCCCTACCCCCCCCCACACACACACACATACACACATGTTCAGGTTTATACACTGAAGGAGACAAAAAGGAAATAGTCCCATTACTCTTGCCCAGCTCTCAGGTACACTTCATGGCAGTACACACTCTCACTTTGGATGGGAGGGATGACATCCAGGTCTTTTAGACTTCAGACCACTACCAGGTCAATGATGGTGAATCCCACAGTCCCTTCAGCCAGGCCAGTGTCACAGACTGAGGCTGTGTCAGCCAGATAGATAAGGGACTGTGGGTACCATCTCCAGCCTCCAGTAGCACAGTTTGGAAAAAGACTCCATCCCCAATGTAGGGCAGGACAATAAACATAGGAACTTACCTTGTCCTAAAACCCAACATTGAGCAGAACACAATAGCCAGAGGAGTGACTATTGGCAGAGCATCTAGAGTCACCCTAGATCTGCTGAGATGGACTTGAACTTCAATGGGCATTACCTTCAACCAGCTGTGTGACTACAGGCCATGAAAACACAATGGCAGGCAGGCTACAGCAACACTGGGCCTTCAATCTGTCCTTCTGGGGCACTGGTTTTGTCAGACTATGGAAACTGGGTACAGAACCATTGTTGTATTGCTGGCCATGGGATTGCTCACCCATCTCTCCCCAAACCCCAGCATAACACAGACAGCACCAGAAGCTGCTTGGGAAAAGAAAAGGGAGATGGACACCAAGCCATTGCACCAAATGAGCAAGTTCCTCTGTGGTGATGCTTAGAGCCTAAGCACTGACTGATGATGGCTAAGGTATGGCGCCCACCCTGGCCTCAAATGGATGTCTGGAGTTAGAAGACCCTGTTTAGAAACACCCTAGCCTGTTCTTAATAACACTCCAGCTATGATTAGGGGTACTCTTGAACTTGAGCCTCTTAACACTGAAATGGTAACATCACAGCAACTACACACTCACATCGGCCCTGGACTTGGGAGTACCACCTAAACTGAGTTGGGTGCATGTGTGTGCATGCACACACACACACACACACCTACACACACACACACACACACACACACACACACACACACACACACACACACAAAGTTTAAGAAATCATTAAGTTTAAAAAGAAACTAAGCAAAATTAAAAAAAAAAACATTGCATAAGGCATCAATAGCAGAATAGATCAAACAGGAAAATCAGTGAATTCCATGATAGACTATTTGAAAATACACAATTGGCAGGAGAGTAAATAGGAATAAAGAAGCCTTTGAGGGCTTTGATATAGCACTAAAAATACATATATTCACTGGGTGGTGGCAGCGCACACCTTTAGTCCCAGCACTCGAGAAGCTTAGGCAGGCGGATCTCTGTGAGTTCGAGGCCAGCCTGGTCTACAGAGTGAGTTTCAGAACAGCCAGGACTGTTATGTTACACAGCGAAACCCTGTCTTGAAAAACCATTAAAATAAAATTTTAAAAAATGCTTAGACAAACAAAAGCAGGCCCGGCCACCTGACTTATCATATAAGAAGTGCTAGAGAGATAGCACAGTGGTTAAGAACACTTGCTGCGCTTGCAGAGGACTTGGGTTCAGTTTCCAGGACCCACATGGTGACCCACAACATTCTGCAATTCCAGTTGTTCCAGGGATCCAGTGTTTTTCCTTCCTTAGTTTCTTTTTGTTGGGTATTTGGTCACAGCAATAAGAAAAGCAACTAATGTAACAAACAAGTAGTAAAGGACCAACTTGTGCATATACACTTTCTCATATACACTGATTGGGGAAGAAAGAAAGAAAAAAGAAAGGAAGGGAAGGGGGAGGGAGGGAGGAAGGAAGGAAGGCAGGCAGGCAGGCAGGCAGGCAGGCAGGCAGGCAGGCAGGCAGGCAGGCAGGCAGGCAGGCAGGCAGGAAGGAAGGAAGGAAGGAAGGAAGGAAGGAAGGAAGGAAGGAAGGAAGGCAAACAAGCCATCTCTGCTGGAGAGATGGCTCAGAGGTTAAGAGCACTGGCTGGTCTTCCAGATGTCCTGAGTTCAACTCCCAGCAACCACAAGATGGCTCACAACCATCTATAATGAGGTCTGGTGCCCTCTTCTGGTATGCAGGCATATATGCAGACAGAACACTGTATACATAATAAGTCTTTTTAAAAAATAGAAAACTCGAAGATACAAATAACAAATAATATTAAATAATATTAAATCCTCAATGAAATGTCTCCTTTCAAAGAAAAAAGCCTGAGACCAGATGACGTGACTCTTGAATTCTACCAAACATTTAAAGAACAACATGAAAAAAACTAAAGAAGAAACAATTCTCCCAAACCTGTTCTAAAAGGCTGGCATTAGTTGCTCTGGTACCCAAATTAAACAATGGATACTAAAGAAGCAATGGATACCAAAAACCTTGAACAAAACACTGAAAAACTGAGTCAAATAGTACACTGAAGACTAGTCACCTTAACTAAGTAGACAGGAGTCATGCTTGGTGTGCAAACGTGGTTCAACATACACAAATCATAACAATGCCAGAACAAAAAGACAAACTAGGTTTGTCTCAGGAGACACAGGGGAAAGCTATTGAAATTCAGCATCCCTTAATTATGAAATTCTTAGTTAATTAGGTATACAAGGAACATATCTCAATATAACACAGGTGATGTATAGCAAGCCCAAAGCTAACATGCAGAATCAGGGAAGGACAAAAGCTTTCTCTGTAAGGTCTGGAACAAGACAAGAGTGACCACTTTCAACACTTTCCTTCAACAGACTTCTGAAAATTCTAGGACAACAAAAGAAGTACTAAGCAGGAACTGTGTAGGAGTCACAGCCTATACTAAAAAGGTCAAAAGATCATATGAACAACTACCATGGCACCTCAAGGAATGAGAAAAAAAAACAATCAGGCAGAGAAAAAATTAAAGCTATCCAAGTTTAAAAGTAGCACGTCATATGGTCACTGCATGTAGGCAGCACTGTCTTATGTACAGAAAACACTAAAGATTACCAAAAATTATTAGAGCCAATAAATCAAAGCGTATGTTAGCATTTCTTTCATCTTTGCACTTTAAAATATCTGTATTATTTTTAAGTGACATTTTACTTATTTTGTGTGCCTGTATGTATGTGGGGACACATGTGGAGGTCAAAGGACTACTTTCAGGAGTTGGTTCTCTCCTGCCATGTGGGTCCTGGAGATCAACTCAGGTCATCAAGCTTGGGGGCAAGGCCTTTACTCACTGAGCTGTCTTGGTGGCCCCATTTCTACATAAGCCTTTTATTTATTATTATTAGGGGTAAATAGTGATGGCCTTTATGAAGACAATCTTTCAAACATATGTACTTTGGCCATATTCAGATGGAGATTATTACATAGACTATGCACATGTATATACACATGCATAAACATGCATTTATATTTATGTATGTAACTATATTGAAGGAGACCCCCCTGGGGGTTCCCTCCTGGACCCCAGATTAGGTGCAAACTATATCCAAACACCTGTTTCCACAGAGAGGTCCTTTACTAAGGGGGGAGGAAAAGTTAAAGAGGCTGCTTTCTGACTCAGGCAGAAAAACAGCAGCAAATGACTGTGCAGGTGTCATTTTTAAGAGGAGGGGGCTGGACGGTGGTGGTGCACACCTTAAATCCCAGCACTCGGGAGGCAGAGGCAGGTGGATCTCTGTGAGTTTGAGGCCAACCTAGTCTACAGAGGAAGTTCCGGGACAGGCCCCAAAGCTACATAGAGAAACCCTGTCTCTAAAAAATGAGAGGTGCGAAGGTGGGGTTAGAATGGAGTAGGATGCGATGGTATGTTTTCATTGGGCTTGTTAATTAGGACAGCCAAAGGTAGCTTTGATTGCTGGACTTTAATATTTTGATAGCTGGACCTTGGTAGTCAGCATCAGGAGGAGGAAATGGCCAAACAGGGGAATAGATCTTGGGGGCTAGCTTTAGGAATGTAATCTAACAGTTTTTAGCAAGGCAGAGGGAATAAGAGAAGGCCAAGGCCCACCAGAGCCATGCTCGATAAACCCAGTGTGGGCAAAGTCACTTCATATATATATAATCTAGAATTCACAAATGAGAGAAAGTATGTCATATTTCTGAGTCTGTCTTATTTTGCTTAATTTGATGATCTCTGGTTCCATCCATTTTCCTGCAAATGATAACATTTCATTCTTTGGGACTAAATAAAATTTCGTTGGGCATGTGTACCACATTTTCTTTATCCATCCCTCTAATGACAGACCGATAAACTGGTTATGGTGAATAGTCAACATGGCTGTTGTTTCTGTGATATGTTGATCCAGACGTGGTGTGCTGGGTCTAGTGGTAATTCTCTTCCTAGTTCTTTGAGGAACCTCCATTCTGACTTACAGAGTAGCCGAACAATTTTATATTCCAACCAGCAGGATGTACAGGTCCCTTTCCCCACATCCTTGCTGTGTTTGTTGTTGCTTGTTTTCTCAGTGGTAGCCATTCTGATAAGAGTGAGATGAAATTTGCATTTCTGGGGCTAAGGATGTTGCCAGCTTTTCCCTTTTACTCCTCTTTAGTTGCCGATTTCTCAGGCGTGTGAGCTGCTTCCCTCTGCCAATTGTTTCCTTGATGTGGAGAAGCTTTTCAATTCCCTGCTCTTGTTTTGTTTCTTGAGCTCTGGGAGGCCTTTTGGAAAGTCCTTTTCTGGGCCCGTGTCTGGAAGATTCTCAGTGCTTTTCTTTCCCAGCTTCAGAGTTCCAGTGTTTCACAGGAAAGGGGCTGTTTTTGATTCCTTTTCATCCAGGATGAGAAGGGGAGTGGGGGGGTGTGTGGATCTAACTTCATTCTCTGTGCGGATGTTTACTGCTCCCAGGACTGTGTGTGGAACAGGCTGTCTTTTCTCCAGTGGACTCTTTCAGCACTTTTGAAAATTCAAAACTGTGGGTTCAGTTCTAGGTCCTGTGTCCTATTCCAGATCCCAGGTTCCTGTTTCTATGCTAGTAACAGTTTGTTACAGTGTCTCTGTAGCTTAACTGAAATCCAGACTGTAATGCCTCTGGCGTTTTTCTTTGTGCTCAGAATCAATTTGCTCTCTGGGGTCTTTTGTGCTTTCCTGTAAAA
The DNA here is from genome assembly GCF_003668045.3 of Cricetulus griseus. Lineage (NCBI taxonomy): Eukaryota > Metazoa > Chordata > Mammalia > Rodentia > Cricetidae > Cricetulus > Cricetulus griseus. The sequence continues at coordinate 38,207,185 of NC_048600.1, read as the reverse complement.
TTTAGGATTGGTTTTTCTAGCTCTATAAGAATGTCATTCGAATAAATGTGGAGATTTATTGACTCAGAACATCGTTTTTGTTAATATAGCCATTTCTACTGTATTAATTTCAGATAATTCCAAATTATCTGAAAAACAAATCAAGGACACAGTCCCTGTCATGGTGGCTACAGAAATAAAATGCCTCTGAATGAGTTTAATCAAAAGTCAGATGATCTCACCAGCAGCTGTGGTAATGTTTTGTTTGTGATCTAACAAATAAAGCTTGCCTGAAGATCAGAGTGCAGAGCTAGCCACACTAGTTAGCCATAGAAGCCAAGCAGTGGTGGCTCACACCTTTAATCCCAGAATTTGGGAAACAGAGGCAGACAGATCTCTGTTAGATCAAGGTCACCCTGCGATACATGAAACTGATCTAGGCTAAAAGAGAAACAGAGCCAAGCAGTGGTGGCTCACACCTTTACTCCCAGTACTTGGGAGTCACACACCTTTAATCCCAGCACTAAGGAGGTGGAGACAGGAATGATATGGCTGGCCTGAGAAAGGAATATAAAGCAGGAGGAGACAGGACTCCATTGCAGTCTGAGCAGTCAGTATGAGGACACAGTCTAAGCAGTCAGTCTGAGCAGTCAGTTTGAGGCAGTCTGAGGACAGGATCAGCCCTTTGGTCTGAGCATTGGTAGAGGTAAGAACTCTAGTGGCTAGTCTCTCTGCATCTCTGATCCTTCAGTTTCCACTCCCTGATATCTGACTCCAAGTTTTTATTAAGAACAATTAGAATTCCTGCTACAGGCAGCAGTGGTGCACACCTTTATCCGCAGCACTCAGGAGTCAGAGACAGGTGGATCTCTGTGAGTTTGAGGTCAGCCTGCTCTACAAAGCAAGTCCCAGGACAGAGAAAACCAAGAGAAAAATAAAAAAGAAAAAAAAAGGAAAGAAAGAAAGAGAGGAAAAGAAAAGTTAAACGATCCCTAATGCAAACTATAAAACACTGATGGAAGAAACTAAAGAGGACACAAAATGCAAAGAGTCCATGTTTATTAATTAGGAAAAAAATCAATACCTGAAGTGGTCTACAGATTAAATGCAATCGCTATCAAAATTCAAATGTTTCTACAGACACAGAAACAAACACAAGTCTGAAATTTATGCATGTATGTGTGCATGTGCACACACACTCACACACACACACTCAGAGAGAGAGAGAGAGAGAGAGAGAGAGAGAGAGAGAGAGAGAGAGAGAGAACACAGCCATGAGCTAAAGAACAAAGTAGGAGTTATTACACTACCTGACTATACCGAAGGGTAGGGCGTGGTTCAGTTGGAGACCTTGTGCTTAATATTCACAAAGCCTTGAGTAGAGAGATAGCTCAGTGGTTAAGAGCACATACTGCTCTAGTAGAGAACCACGGTTGGTTCCTAGTGCCCATGTCAGGCAGCTCACAACCACCTGTAACTCCTGCTCCAGGAGAATGCAAAACCTCTGACTCCTGCATTGTATTCAAGTGTGTATACACACGTACAGATGCGTGTACATACATAAAATTAAAAATGATGATAATAACAATAATATAGCTCCCTTAAAGCCCTAAGTTCAAAACCCAGCATCCTCTGCCTCCACAAAACAAATTATATACAAATAAAGAATATGAGTTGGCTTGTTTAGTGTTCTTTTATGGAAGGCAAGACATCAAGACTTGGAATGGTTTTCATTGTTTCACCCTTGGGGCTCCCCCCTTACTACCTCTCTATACCTAGATGTTGAAAGGATTGGTGAGAAAGATAAAGGAAAAAAGTGAGAAATCACACATTATTTTATTTTATTTTGAGAGAGAGTCTCACCGTGCTACTCTGGCTAGCCTAGTACTAACTATGTAGACAAAGCTGACCTTGAACTCACAGAAATCTGCCCACTTCTGCCTCCCAAGTGCTAGGATTAAAAGTGTGCATCACCACACCTGGCTCATTTTTTTAATACTTTATTTAACTTTATTGTATATGTGTTGGTATGAAGGTGTCACATCCCCTGAACTGGAGTTACAGACAAGTTGTGAGCTGCCATGTGGGTGTTGGGAATTGAACCTGCATCCTTTAGAAGAGCAGCCAGTGCTCTTAACCGCTGAGCCATCCCTCCAGCCCCCACCTGGCTCATTTTTTTAGAAGATCTATGAGATATTTTGTTACCTGGAACTGCCTTAGTATCACAGAACTGTAAATGTCGTTCCAGCTAAAGGACTGGCTAACGGTCAGGTGCAATGGCACACCCCTGAAATCATAGCTCTGGAGGCAGAAGCAAGAGGATTACTGTGAATTTAATGCCAGCTTGGTATATATAGTGTGTTTTGTGCCAGCTAGAGCTTCATAGCAAGAAACAGTCTCAGAAAGCAAAAATAAATGGACTGTTTTAGTGCCTTCAAGTTGCTATAACAAAACACCATTAATTTGAATGCTTTATGGACAACAGAAAGTTATTCCTCATAGTTTTGGAGGCTGGAGTTCCAAGACTTAGACTGATAGATCTGGTGTCTCTGGAGGGCCCACTGTCTAACTCATGGATGACCAGTTTTCCTCGGTGTCTTCACATGCAGGAGGGGTCGAGGGATCTCTCTGAGGTATCTTGATGAGAGCACTGATCTCATTTATGTGACAGATCCACCCTTGTGACCTAATCCACTCTGAAAGCCTCCACCTCCAAATAGGATCACTCCAGGAACAGCCTGTAACACATAAAAACAGAGGTGTGTGGGGAGCGGGGGACCAGATAACCAGACCGTTGGATGGAAGGGAAGCCTTCCTAGAATTTGGAACTTTGCCTCTTAGAAGGGTTAGTGCAAGGGATGGGGCTTGGAGAGATGGCTCAGCAGTTAAGAGCACTTGGCTGCTCTTCCAGAGGTCCTGAGTTCAATTCCCAGCAACAGCATGATGGCTCACAACCATCTATAATGAGATTTGGTGCCCTCTTCTGTCATGCAGGGATACATGCAGGCAGAACACTATACATAATAAGTAATAAATCCTTTTTTTAAAAGGGGAAGGGACAGAGGGGCAAGAAATTGCAATGTAGGGAAAGAGACAAATGTGGGCTGAGGTTTCATTGCTCAGCTGGGACTATGACAAGCCAGGAAGGATAATTGTGTAGTCAGAACATGGGTCTCTAGGAAGGTGTAACATTGATTATGGTGAGGGTCCCTGGGAGAACGGATGTGTGTTGATCTAAGTTGTCTGGTGACATTTTTGGGCTAAGTACTGAAGCCATCGACCTAGTGATATAATAAGCCTCATTATATTTACACTGAGCTCAAGTCCCTTCTACCCAAACCCCACTGTCTATCCCTGGGTGGTCTTGTGTGAGAAGCAAAACCATTTCTCCTGGTAAACAAGGTTAGGCATTTCCCACCTCCTGGATCAGAGGTAGTGTGTGCACAGCCTAGGGGCATAGGTGCCTCTCTGGGTCAGAGACAGTGTGCACAGCCTAGGGGCATAGGTGCCTCTCTGGGTCAGAGACAGTGTGCACAGCCTAGGGGCATAGGTGCCTCTCTGGGTCAGAGACAGTGTGTGTGCAGCCTAGGGGCACAGGTGCCGCTCTGGATCAGAGACAGTGTGCACAGCCTAGGGGCATAGGTGCCTCTCTGGGTCAGAGACAGTGTGTGTGCAGCCTAGATGCACAGGTGCTGCTCTGGGCTCACTTCTGTTGTTGCGATAAAACACTTGTCTAGAGTCACCAAGCTCTTATGCCTGCCCAGCTGTATTTTGTTGCTCACCTGTCTCCTATTACTCTTTTTCTTAGGTGCTAACCCTTGCTCATTTCTAGAACGCTGTTCCTCTGTCTTTTTTTGGTTTTGTTTGGGTTTTGGTTTGTTTGTTTTTCAAGACAACGTTTCTTTGTGTAATAGCCCTGACTGTCCTGGAACTCACTTTGTAGACCAGGCTGTCCTCGAACTCACCGAAATCCTATGCCTTTGCCTCCCGAGTGATGGGATTAAAGTCGTGTGCCATTACCATTCTGCTTGTTCTTCTGTCTTTACACAAGTCACCAATGAGATTATAAAACCCCATGAGGCAGGCTGAGAAAAAACACTCACATATGGAGAGAAGGGGTGTCCTTGCTATAGCAAATTTGAGAGGATGCTTCCAAATGAGTCTGGAGAGCTGAAATCTGTCTGTTTTACAAGCCACCCATCACTACTCTGCAAATAAGGCCCTGCTAACCATCTGTAAAGGCCCAGGGCTCTGGCTTTATCGGTTGCTTTGGCAACCACTGGCCTTGAGGGACACTTGGCCATTGTGTGCCATTGAGTCTGCAGGAAAGCTGCCAGCTGCAAGTCAAGAAAAGAATGTCCTGAGACCCTGTCAGTACTTTGTCTTAGACTGAGTGAGATAGGAAAATGAAAGAGAGCATTCTGAAGCCCTAAAGAGGCTGGGGGGGGGGGGGCGCGTGGTGCTTTCTAGCCATAAATATGGTTCATACAAAGATTTTTCAGTATAAAGGGCCCAAGAAGCACTGTGAAGACATGTCAGGTGACATCTTCAAGGTTTTTGTCAAGCATTTAATGTTTATCCAATGGTTGTGCATTGCACTTGAGCCAGACAAATAGCAGGACCTGTGCTTGAGTGTGTGGGTGTGTGTGTGTGTGTGTGTGGGTGTGTGTGTGTGTGTTCACTCACATGCACCAGGGGTTAGCATCTGTCACTCTCCACTTTATTTTATCATATTTATTTATTTATTGTGACAGGTTTTTCTGTGTTTTTCTGTCCTAGAACTCACTGTGTAGAGTAGGCTGATCTCAAACTCAGAGATCCACGTGCCTCTACCTCCTGAATACTAGGATTAAAGTTTGCTTACCAGCCTGGCCCCACCTATTTCTTGAGATGGACTCTCACAGAATCTTCCGCTCTAGATTGAGCTAGACTAGCTGGCCGACTGGCATCCTTTGGTCTCTACTTCCAAGTGCTGGAATTACAGGTGTGCTCAAAAGTGTATGGCTTTTAATCTATGTACTGTGGCTTAGAGTTAGGCCCTCAGGCTTGTGGTACAAGCACTTTACAGATCAACCCATCTCCCCAGCCCCTGAAATGTCATCTCTTTGAAGGGTACAAGAATTGGGAGATGTGGTAGAATCAATGGGAAAGAATCTGTGTTTTTTTAATATAATTCATTTTTATTTTATATTCATTGGTGTTTTGCCCACATGTGTGTCTATGTGAGAGTGTCAGAAACCCTGAAAGTGTAGTTACAGACAGATATGAACTGCCCTGTGGGTGCTGGGAATTGAACCCTGGGTCCTCTGGAAGGGTGGCCAGTGCTCTAAACTGCTGAGCCATCTCTCCAGCCCCAAGAATCTTGTTTTTTTCACAACACCACTCACCTCCTCAGCAGGTGGCCACTGCAGGATTTGCTCTCTTGCATCCCTAGATGCTTGATCTTCAGGGTCAGAGACTCTCTGTCCAGGACCTGTGGTCATGTCTACACTCTGGTAGTTAGCTTATCAAGCCAGCTCTGCACAGTGACCAAGTAAACGAACTAGAAGGCTTTAATTGGAGGAGATGGTTTTGGTTTTCTTCCCTGCCATTTTACCTAAATTCTTCTCACCTTGTTGACCAAAACCCTGAACTCTGCTCTTCAGTCATCCTACTCCAGGCCCCTGTCCTACGGCACCAGGCAGATAAGAGGAAGCAGGGAGCTAATTAGCATTTTAATTAAAGGAAGTGGGATGGGAGAGTGGGCAAGACTGAGGCATTGGCTATCTGAACAGACCAGAATTTTCTACTTGGCTTGGTGGAGGTAGACCAGAATTACTGCAGAGCCACCACTCAGCCGAAACCAAAGTTCTCTTGGCTTGCCATGCGGTCTGATAATCACCATGCTGTTTAATTGATTTTAAATTCCTCTTTTGTTTCTCATCACACCAAAGGAAAAGGCACCACTGAGTATTAGCCTACTTTTTTTTTTAATCCCCAAGACAGCATTTCTCTGTATAGTCCTGGCTGTCCTGGAACTCTCTCTGTAGACCAGGTTGGCCTCCAACTCACAGAGATCCACCTGCCTCTGCCTCCTGAGTGCTGGGACTAAAGGCATGTGCCACTACCACATGGCAACCCACCTTTAAAACTGTATATTCTCAGCTAGTTTCGCAGTCTATCATTTTGCTTAGTTGATTGGTTGGAGAAGGGATGTATGTTTTGTTTTATGACCAGGTCTTACATAAAGCAGGCTGTCCTAGAACTCAACATCTATCTAAGAATGACCTTGAACTTCTTCCCCCTACATCTACCTCAGAGTGTGGGGATAGCCTGCACCATCATGCCCAGTTTCTGCTGTGCTGGGGATAGAACCCAGGGCTTTATGTATGCTGAGCAAGCTCTCTACCCACTGAGCTCCCTTGACAGCCCTGGATTTTCCTGTTCTTGAAGTTTCACATCAATGGAGTCATCTAACATGCAGCTTTTTCTGTAACTAGCCTGTGTCTGCCCTTTGTTCGTTTCTGTGTTTATCTATTCATTGATGGACACTTGGATTATGCCAGCCCCTTGGCTATTATGAACAATGATACAGGAAGCATATGGAATGCTGAAAGTCCTGTTTTCAGTTTTCTTGTTACATTACCACCTGAGTGGAATCTGTCGCATGGCAATTCTATTTAACTTTTTTGGTTTTTCGAGACAGGGTTTCTCTGTGTAGCTCTGGCTGTCCTGGAACTCTCTCTGTAGACCAGGCTGGCCTGGAACTCACAGAGATCCACCTGCCTCTGCCTCTGGAATGCTGAGATTGAAGGTGTGTAACACTGCCACCCAGCTCTGTTTAACTTCTTGAGGAACTCACAGACTTTAGTTGTTTTTAATTGGAGTCTCCCTATGTAGCCTAAGCTGGGCTTAGTCTCCCTGAGTGCTAGGATTACAGAAGTGTGCCACTACACCCTGTCCAGGAACCTGTAATTCTGGGTCTATAAAATTGTTTAGCCAGAGCCGGGCGTTGGTGGCGCATGCCTTTAATCCCAGCACTCGGGAGGCAGAGGCAGGAGGATCTCTGTGAGTTCGAGGCCAGCCTGGTCTCCAAAGCAAGTGCCAGGATAGGCTCCAAAGCTACACAGAGAAACCCTGTCTCGAAAAAAAACCAAAAAAAAAAAAAAAAAAAAAAAAGAAAAAAATGGCTTAGCCAGTAAAAGCACTAGCAACAAAAGCCTCAGCTGCTGAGGCCTTTATGGTAGGAGAGAACTGACTTCTAGAACTTGTCCTTTGACTCTACTTTCTACTTGTACATCACACACACACACACACACACACACACACACACACACACACACAAAAGTTTTTTTTAAAGAGGCCATAATTCTTTTATTCATTTATTTATTGAGATGGGGTCTTGCTATATAGTAGCCATTGCTGGTCCCAAACTCCATTATCCTGCCACAGTGTTTTAGTTACTTTTCTATTACTGTGATAAAACACCATGAGCAAGGATCTTATAGAAGGAAGGGTTTAGTTGAGCCTGCGATTCCAGAGAGGTAAGAGTCTATCACCATCAAGGTGGGAAGCATGGGAGCAGCAGGCATAATGGCTGGAGCAGCAAGCTGAGACTCATATCTTGACCCACAAGCATAAAACAGAGAGCAACTGGAAATGGTGTGTGTTGTTTTTAATCTATATCTCAGTCTTACAATTTTACCAATCAAGACTCAGGAGTCAGATACTGGGGTGAAAACCTGCTAGCTCGGGTGACTGAGGAGCAATCAGCTGACCTTCCTCCACAGTTGGTGTCTCAGAAAGAGAGCTTCTCTTCTGCCATTCCAAACTGAAAAGGCCCTACTCACTACTTCCTGTGTGTTTCTCTGTCCATTTTCCTGACTCCCTCTTACTCTCTATGGCTTCCTGTCAACTGTTGCTGGCTCTGCCTCTTGACCCAAGGTTGATTTTTTTTAATTAACAGAATCTCAGGGTTCACAGTGGGATCAAATATCCCACAATAGGGCTGGGTCTTTAAACTCTCAAAGCCTGCCTCCAATGACACACTTCTCCTAATAAGCCCACACCTCCTAAACCTCCCCCAAACAGTGCCACCAACTGGGAACTAAGTATTCAAACACATGAACCTATGGGGGCATTCTCACTTGAAGCATCACACACAGGCTCTCTCCAGTTCTGGGATTACAGATGTTTGTCATCACACAAGGGCAGAACCCAAACATCCGAACATCCACATCAACTTCAAGACTAAGGATTATGGAGTTATTCCCCAGCCTCCTCTATCCCCTTGCCCATATCAGTGTCCCACAACAAAGCTACTTTGTGAGCTCATGGTGACCCTGGTGTCCAATAGATGGGCTTTATGCATGTCCTCTACTCCTCTCACGAAACCTGACAGCATGGCTAGGTAGCCTCTTCTCCTAGAGATGTCTCTCCACAGAAGTCAGAATGGACGCTGTACGTAGGGTCAGCTCCAGAAAATCCTATCCCTCCCACTCAGGCTATATCAGGCCCTGCCATCACTTCGATCCTCACTTCACTGTGCCCCACATCTGACTCCACTGAGCAATGCTCATCTCAGCTTCCCTTTCTTCTTTGGCTTTTGGAATCTACTTAACTTTGCATCTCAGGACGTGTGTGCGCCCACGCCTAGTCCAGAAAGAAGCTTCCGGTCATCCCATAGTACCTTGCACACACCAGCCCATCAGTCATGATTCTATGCTGAAGTTATTTGGTTGCTTAGTTTTGTTCTTAAGGCAAGCTGTCTTACAATGAATGCATCACTGGCTGTCCTTGACCTCTGAACTCACAGTCCTCCTGCATTAGCCTCCCAAATGCTGGGATTTCAAGTGCCTGGCTTTCCGTTTCGTGCTTTGAGTTCATTGTTGATAGTGAACTAGAAATTTTTTTATATGCATTCCTTTCCAGGTTATTTTAAGAAGTTAATGACAGGATGAATAAAGCAACCTAGTACATTGAATTCTCCCACCCTTTCTCTGATCATAGTCCTCTGCCAAAGAATTATGAACACGTTTTATCTGATTTCTTCCTCCTATGCCTAAGTGATTCAGTGCCTTGCCTATAACAGTTACTTAATTAACTTTTGTTGATTGAATTAGTGGGCAAGAAAGTGAATGAACAATATGAATTCTTCTGAGAATGTCTGACAGAGATTGTGTTTTGTCCTAAGATTAGTTTCAGCTGCAGGGCACTGAAATGTCACATGTCACTAGGATATGTTTTCCAAAGTGACTTGTCATTGCAAGTGCATGGGTGAGACTCTTACTTTGATGGATTATTCAAACGTTCATGCTCAAGTCCTTCAAGATTCGTAAATTCTCAGGAATATTGCTTATTATAGCCGGGCGGTGGTAGCATACGCCTTTAGTCCTAGCACTTGGGAGGCAGAGGCAAGCAGATCTCTGTGAGTTCAAAACCAGCTCCAGGATAACCTCCAAAGACACAGAGAAACCCTGTCTCCAAAAACAAATATATATATATATATATATATATATATGTATATATATATTATTAAAATCAAATTTATTCATTTTATGTGAGTGTTTTGCCTGCATCTTCGTGTGTGTGCCACATATGTGCTTGGTGCCTAAGGAGGTCAGAAGACGGCAGCGGATCTCCTGGAGCTGGAGTTAACAATGGTTGTGAACCATCATGTGGGTGCTGGGAATTGAACCCAGGTCCTCTGTAGGAGGACCTTTTTAAGCCATCTCTCTAGCCCTTCGAAAACATATTTAATGGAAGAAGTTTGAATTATGTAACGTCTCAGGGCTCTGTTTGAGACAAATGGTCTTTAGTGAAAGGTGGCGACTGCTTTTCCTACATAGTTACTCTGCTACTGAATGAATAGGTTTGCCTGAGTTGGATACATTACAATCAAATTTTTTTAAAAAAAACTCATTAAATTGTCAAGAGAAGAAAATGGTTTCCAAGTTAATTTATGGTCACAGTTTTAAAGCCTGCTGTTTTCTCCCCAATTTTTCTCTTATGAAAAGAAATAAAATGGATTCTCTGAATGACTTCCTCTTGAGACAGGTTCTCACTGTGCAGCTTCTGGATAGTTCTCACTGTGGAGAGCAGGCTCCAGCTCACAGAAGTCTACCCACCTCTTCCTCCAAAGCACTGGTATTAAAGTCATGAGCCACCATGTGCAGCCTTGAACTACATTTTTTTTTCTTTCTCTTCAAGCCCCCTATCTACTGTGGCTAGGTTAACTGAATTAATTAGTGTATTACACACACAGCAATGTTTGGGGGTCAGGTAGTCCAATGACCAATGTGGTCACCCCTGACAGTGCCCTTCCTCAGATCTGAAATGGAGAGAGCCCCGTTTGATGGACAGATATCTGGAGCCAGACAGTGTACCCTTTGGAGCATTTCAACCCACACTCACATGATAGCCTTTCCACCAGGAAGAGTTAAGGTCTCCGGAACACAGCACAGCTGGCTCTGTGGTGGTTCCTCCCAAAGACAACAGATAAAGCTGCACAGAATCTGCTACTGTCCAGGGTCCATCAAGAACTCTGTCCACGAACAACAGAAACTGCTCCAGCTAGTACTGCCAAGTTACACAAAGGTGGTCAGACTGCAAAGGAATTTCTACACTTGCTTACAAAGGCATTGTTGGAGTAGGGACTCCTTTCTCTTATTCCTCATGTTTCCTTTTGCGTCAGGGGACATTCATGAGAGAAACACCACTGGTCCTCTTCGTTCATGGAAGAAGGGACTTGGATTTGCCCTAACAGTGTTGGCAGTTGGTGCTGCATCTATCCACAGCCAAGAGGAGCCTCAGTCAGGAGACCGTAGATAGGGTGACAGTGTCAATAACCCAGGACTGCCTTGTTTTCAAAGTGGAAAGTTCTGTGTGCTAGGCATCTCTCCATTCCAAGTATACTTGGACAGTTTGTCATTCTAAGACAGTGTGTCCTATGAAATGGGCACCAGCTGCCCCCACCCCAACAACACACACTGGATCAGATTAGAGAGTTCTGAGTGTCCTGCACTGGGTCATCAGAGATATCTAAATTTCCTCCCCCAGAACACACACTTGTCCTCACTTAGGGGGCTCTAAATCCAATTATTTCTGAGTTGTTTGGTGTGTGTGTGTGTGTGTGTGTGTGTGTGTGTGTGTGTGTGTGTGTGTGTATCCAGGCATACACATGGCAGGGGTGTATATCAACCCGGATATATTCCTCAGTCACTTTTCACATTGTTTTGAGATGGAGTCTCTCTTTCTCCTGGAGCTCACTGATTTGGTTAGATTGGCTACCATAGAGCCCCAGGGAATCCACCTGTCTCTGCTTCCCTGGCACTGAGATTACAAGCATGTGCCACCACACCCAGCTTTTGTCGTGGATTCTAGGGACTAACCTCAGACCCTTGTGCTTGCATAGCAACCAATTGACTAATTGAACCATTTCTCTGGGCCTCTATTTTTCCATATAGAAAGTGGGTATGCTCATCCTGTCTGGAATGTGGAAGGAAGATCGAAGAAAAAAAGCATGTAAATCAAAGTGTATGTTCAGCACAAAATCAAATACTCTTGACTAAAGAGTATTTGGCATACAGCAAAGGAATTTGTATCCCAAGAGCCTTCTCCACGAAGTGGGAAATGGTGGGTTTAGATGCCTGTTGTGGACTGTGGTCCCCAAGGGCCTAAGTCTGTGTTTTTGGTCTCTTTCAGGACAGCTGCAAGTGAAAAGATTCTCTTTCTGAAGGAGGGGTCATGGCCTTCTTGTTACTCTCTCGACGTGTGGCCTACAGCTCCCAGAAAAACCTCTGCCTCTTCACACCTGGTAAGCCCCCAAGGTCTTGGCAAGACTTGTCCCCAAGAGACACAGTGAAGACAAGGGGGTCTCTGGTCAGAGTCCTCAAGGATAGAAGGATCTGGCTGCTTCTGGAGCTTTCCTAGCGATCTCCAGTGAGACTGTCACCATTGCTGACTACTTCCTCACCCCTGTCCACAGACAGACAATTCTCAAGTAGGAAGGGAGTTGGTGTGGTTGAGAGCCACTCTGCTCAGGGGTGGTGGCCTCCAAGACAGAGGACCCAGAAAGGAAGACACATGGCTGGGGTTGGTGCCAAGAAGTAAAGAAAGCCACAGAAGTGAGGCTGGGGGTGTGTGCAGCTCAGCGGCAAAGCACTTTCTGAGCACACATAAAGCTCAAGCTTTACCCCACCCCTACCCCCAGCTCTGTATATGTTGGGGACTTCTGGCTAGCTAGTCTAACCAGATCCTTGAGTTCCAGGTTCACTGAGAGACCCTGCCTCAGAGGAGCAAGAGAAGAAGGGAGGGTGAGGGAATGGGGTGATTGATATGTAAATAAGAGTGCTTCTAAAGTAAAATAAAAATAAATAAATAGGGGTGGGGCGTTGGTGTTGCACGCCTTTAATCCCAGCACTTGGGAGGCAGAGGCAGGCGAATCTCTGAGTTTTAGGCCAGCCTGGTCTCCAGAGCGAGTGCCAGAATAGGCTCCAAAGCTACACAGAGAAACCCTGTCTCGAAAAACAAATAAATAAATAAATAAATCCATAAAAAAAATGAGGTGGAGAGATGGAAGAAGTCACCACCCTACTTCAACACATGCACTTTACACATCCACATCCACAAACACACACACACCTACACATACATACATCCCATACACATGCACACACACACACACTTACACACACACACACACACACCAAATGAGTGAGTGAATGAGAGGAAGGGCAGGACACGGCTCTAGTTGGATTTCACTTTGACATTGTTTAGGTTTACATACAAAACAATTGTTTTCTGGGAATGATATTTTCATTTATTAAGATTGGAGAGTGGGCTCAGCTGGTAAAAGCACTTGCTACTTGTGCTGGCTAGATTTATGTCAACTGACAGAAGCTAAAGTCATCTGAGAGGAGGGAACCTCAATTGAGAAAATGTCTCGGTAAGATCTGACTGTAGGGCATTTTCATAATTGGTGATTGATGAAGGAGGGTCCAGGCCATTGTGGGTGGTTCCATCCTTGGGCTGGTGGTCCTGGGTTCTGTAAGAAAGCAGTCTGAGCAAGCCGTGATGAGCAAGTCAGTAAGCAGCACCCCTCGATGGCTCCTATATCAGCTCCTGCTTCAAATTCCTGCCCTTCTTGAGTTCCTGACTTCCATGAACTATGATATGGAAGTGTGACCCAAATAAACCCTTTCCTTCCCAACCCACTTTTGGTCATGGTATTTCATCACAGCACACCACTAGCACACTAGCACACCACTCAAGCCTGACAACCTGAGTTCAAAACCCAGGTTGGAAGCCTAATTTGGGGAGAGGAGCATTTAGCTATAATGCTAGCACTCCTGTGACAGAGGCAAGATAATTGTCCAGAAAGGTGAGGTCCAGCTGGCCTGGAGTATGCAGCACAGCAGCAGAAATAACAAGAAATGTTGCCTCAACCAGGGGAAGACAAGAAAGGAAAGGACTCCTAAGAGTTGCCCTGAGTTGCACACAATCCCTACAGCACACATGCACCGTCATGCACATGGTACATGCATGTACATGCACACACATTCTAGACAAACTAATAGTTGTTTTTAAAGATCAAGAGGACATTAAGGGTGGGATGGCGGTGGCGCACGCCTTTAATCCCAGCACGTGGGAGACAGAGGCAGGTGGATCTCTGAGCTTCAGGTCAGCCTTGTCTACAGACCAGAACCTTCAGGCCTATACAGAGAAACCCTGTCTCAAAAAGAAAAAGAAAAGAGGATATTAAGGACTTTTGGCGACTGTTTTCCATTGGAGTGAAGAATTGACCTTGAAGCAGTGTTGCCCTGAAGCCATGAGTACTGTTGTCAGCCACAGAGAGCTGGGTCAGTGAACCTTTGTCTACACAGTCTTGTGTGCCCACGACACACTCCTACTTTCCACAGGCCTTTTTCTTCTCTGTGATTCTGGTAAGATTGGAATCTGGGAGAAGTGCTGTTTTGCTGAGGCACCAGAGGGCATCCACAGGGTCTGGGAGGGAGTCAGAAAGTCAAGTTTTCAGGTCAATCAGCAGTTAGCTGTATGAGCTTGGGCCAATTAACTAACCTCTCTGACCTTCTGTCCTCAATAATGCAAGCATAATATTTACCTTGTGCCCAGCTGCTAAATGTGACTTTAAAAAATTACTTTTTCTGAAGAAAAATAAAGACTTTTATGTTCTTGCTGGGGAAAGCAAGCAACCTTCCCAAACTTCCTCCCTTGGCTGGAAACTGAACAAGCCTGACTTGGTGAAAAGTTCTTTTTATCAGAATTTGCATTCATATTTTACATGGATCTTGTTGGAATCAACAATGTAACCCTGAGTGCAGCCATGGAAGGAGTGAATAATTTAGCATCAAAAGGTCGTCACTTGGGAACTGGAGGGATGGCTCAATGATTCAGAGAATGTGTTGTTCTTGCAGAGGACCCAGGTTTGGTTTCCAAAACCTACATAGTGATTGACAACTATCTGTACCTCTAGCTCCAGTGAATCTGATGCCCCCTTCTGACCTGCTCAAGCACCAAGTACACACACACACACACACACACACACGCACGCACGCACGCACGCACGCACGCACGCACCACACACGCACACGCGCACGCGCACACGATGCAGATATACATACATACAAGCACTCGCATATAAAACTGAAAGGAGTGAATCTAATTTAAAAGGCATCCCTGAATTCTATAACTTTCAACTCTTCCAATGGAATGAACTCTAGGAACTTCATTTTCAGGGTCAAAACAAAACAAAAGTTACTTTCTTCACTCGTAAACAGGAGTTGTATATCCTAACTGCTTCAAAATACATCACTTCAAACCCTGCCTTACACTGCGCCATCACTTGAGAAGTTTTCGATACCCAAAGCAACTAAAAGAGCCAAAATGGGTTCACATGTGTTTTCTAGTATAATAGTATTACATAGATCTATTGGCAACCTATTTATGGGTGTGCACATTTGTACACCAATATGTGTCTAATGAGATTTTGACACATTAAAGGGGTGTGTGTGTGTGTGTGTGTGTGTGTGTGTGTGTGTGTGTGTGTGTGTGTTTGTAGTGGTAGGGATTGAACCTGGGTATTTGTACACACCTCAGCCCTTAACACTTATTTTTTGTTTTGTTTTGTTTTCAGTATCTCTGAGCTCTAGGTTTTTGTCCTGTGAAATGGACATAGATTATAGACGGTGGATAATAGGTAGGTAGGTAGGTAGATGAGTAATAGATTGATTTTTGAAAAAGATTTATTTTTATTTATGTGTGTCTGTGTGTTGTTTATGCCACCATAATGGCTGCAACACCTCACACTGTGAGCCAAAAGAAACCCACCTTTCCTTGTGTTGCCTTTTCCAGGAATTTCATCACAGCAATATAGACAGGACCTTGTGAGATTTCCCAAACGGGCCTTGAATTCCTGGGCTCAAGGGATCTCCTGCCTCAACTTCCCCAGTATCTGCAATTAGACACATGCCCTTGCACCCAGATCCCCTCCAAGAGCTTAACCAGAATGGATGCACATTGTGTCTTATGGCCAGATGCCAAGGATGCCTTTGAGCATCCCACAGTGTCTGAGCAGCAAAGGATGAACAGCCAATTTGTCAGCAGTGCTGAGGTCGAGAGACTCTGTTCTGCATATATACATCTGGAGTTAATTTGGACTGTTTCTTTTCAAAATTTATTTATGTATTTTATGTACATGGGTACTTTGTCTGCATGTATGTCCCCATGCCAGAAGAGGGCATCAATCGTATTATAGATGGTTCTAAGTGCTGGGAATTGAATTCAAGACCTCTGGAAGAGCAGCCAGTGTCCTTAACCAGTGAACCATCTCTCCAGACTCTGAATTCCTTTTTTTTTTGGGGGGGGGGGGTTCAAGACAGGGTTTCTTTGTATTGTTTTGGAGGCTGTCCTGGGACTCGCTCTGTAGTGGCCTTGAACTCACAGAGATCTGCCTGCCTCTGCCTCCCAAGTGCTGGGATGAAAGGTGTTTGCTACCAACACCCAGCCTGAATTTCTTTTTAAAGGTGTGTGTGTGTGTGTGTGTGTGTGTGTGTGTGTGTGTGTGTGTGTGTGTGTGTGAGAGAAGGTACCATCAGAGGCCAGAAGAGGGCATCAGCTCACCACGGCTGGAATTACAGGCTGTTGTGGTCTGCCTAATATGGGTGATAGTAGCCAAATTCAGTCCTCTGCAAGAGCAGTAAGTACTCTTAGCAACTGAGCCATCTCTGCAACCCCTAGAAAGAAGCTTTTGGATTGGCAGGATAGCTCAGCAGGTGAAAGCACTTGACACTCAAGAGTAACAACCTGGGTTCAATCCCTGAACCTACAGTGAAAGGAAAAAAAAAAACTAACAAATTCCCAAAAGTTGTCTTCTGACCTCCACTCCACACACGCATTGTGTTAACTTGCACAAGCACACATGTATACACACACACTGAGATGGAACCTAGGGCCTCCCACATGTTAGGAGCTCAATACACTGGGTCCATCATTTTCTTGTTGTGTGTCTTCAAAAAGGGCAGTGGGGAGCTGGGGAGATGAATTATCAGATAAGCACACTGGCTGCTCTTGCAGAGGACCTGGGTTTGATTCCCAGCACTCACGCCACTCAGCTCAACCACTTTGGAGTTCCAACCACTCCAGTTCCAAGGACTCCAACACCTTCTGGCCTCCAGGCACTGCATGCATGGTGCACATAGGACAAGCCAGTAAACACACATGGAACAGGAAGCTGGGTCAGCTCGATGTGCTCCCTTCAGATGGGAACATTTCCTACAATCTCACTGGCCGTGACTTTTCCCAGTTTGAGAATCCTCATTGTTCTCACAGTGTCTGATTTGTTCAGATGCAGTGCTCCTGAATGGCCTTGTCAGAACAAAGCTGAGGTCCTGGGGCCATCTGTTAAGGACTGAGGGCATCTGTTGGGACTGCTCCTCCTTGTGTCTTGCCACCAGGGGTTCTCATTTGTCTTCTCTATTGCAGGATCCAGATATATCAGTCAAGCTGCTGCCAAAGTTGACATTGAATTTGATTATGATGGGCCACTGATGAAGACAGAAGTCCCAGGGCCTAGATCTCAGGTGAGTCAACCAGGAGGCAGGTGCCCAGACAGCTTAAGGGTGCTTTCAGAGCCTCTACTAGAGATGTATGTGAAAATGACCCAGGCCACCATGAAGGTTTCAATAATGTCTCATGTCTGCTGTCATGAGAATGTCCCCTAACAGTCAGTCACAGACTGAGAATGTGTGACATTCAGATTGCCCATGTATTCAGAGCTAACCAGCAGTTAAGAAGGTGGCCTTGTTGGAGCCATCTGCAGGTCTAAGGGGTGGCTGGCTGGCAGCTGGTGCAGTTTACACCTGCAGTGAGTTGCCTCTGCTGCACGGTCACTGCTCCTCCATCTTGTCACACTGGGCTTATTCTGATCTTGCTGTAAGTCTATTGAGACTGAAGGCCCACACTGGCTTTCAGATACCCCACCTTACTCTATTGGCCAGTGGAGTCGCATGGGTCACTGTCAGTCCAGAATTAAGGGCTGAGGCTGAACGCACAATTGACAATGGAAGTTGAGACAAATATGAATGTAACTGTAACATGAAGAAGATGGTTTGTACAACAAAGCAGAATTGGGGACTAACTTGGGGAAGGACAGAAAGGAGCCAGAGCCAGGAAGAGGGCATGCAGGTGTGGAGTGAGGGCAAGGAACAATGGAACCAGATGCCATGGTGAGATTCATTACTTTGTATTCTAACCCAATTATTAAAAAATAATAATAATAGTAAGCTGAGACTTTCAAGCCTAGCTTGAAGATGTTCAAGCTGGAATGGTGGCTCCCACCTGTAATCCCAGCGCTTGGGAGGTGAAAGCAGCCTGAAATACCTGGGAAGCTGTTTCCATAAAACAAATAAAAGTTGTCTTCTAGTCAAGAGATGTGGTACAAACCTTTCAATACTTCAGGTTTTGTTTTCTGTGATTTAGCACATTTTTTCCCACAGTGGAATGCTGTCTTATTTTGCCACAGCATCTATTTTCTGAGTTCAGAAATGTTTGTCTCAATTTAAGGGTTTATTTTGGATGGTTTTTGTCAAACAGAAGGAGAGAGCTTTTTATGCATATTCCTTTTGGTGTGGACTCTAATTTAATAGAGAAATGCCTAAAATAACTTTTCACATTTTTGCTGTTAATATTATTTTTAAATTTTTGTGTGAAAATATGTAATGTCAAGATGCTAGCTGCTGAAGTCTCTTTTATGCTGAGTTATTTGGGGGGCTGAAATCTTGCAAATATCAAACCAACTGGTTTTTCAATTCCTAATTTCTATTTGGAATTGGGTAAAGTGAATTGTAATCAGAAGTGGTTCTTGGTTGAGAGAATTAGTGTTGTCAGTTGATTTTACCCTCGGTTGCTGATAAGGGAGTTACATCTTTTCTTTCTTATGTCCCTTAGTGCTGGAGATCAAATTCAAATGCAGGGCCTTGTGCGCACTTGGCCAATGCTTTACCACTGACAGTTTAATTAATAATTTTATGTGAGTGTGTGTTTTGTCAGCATGTAAGTCTGTGTACTGTGTGCATGCAATGCCCGTGGAGACTGGAAGAAGTGGTTGGATCCCTCGGAACTGGAGTTACAGACAGTTATGAGCTGCCATGAGGATGCTGGGAACTGAACCTGGTGCAGTGCTCTTCACTTGAGCCATCTCTCCAGCCTGATTGAGCTTTTTTAAAAATGAGGACATGGGCTAGCACATTTAGCTGATACAGGCACCAGCCACTAAGCCTGTCACTGGGGTTGATTCCCAGTGGCCCATATGGTGGAAGGAAAGAGCTGACTCCTGCAAGGTGTCCTGACTGTTGCATATTCAGTGTGGTGCATGTATACCTGCCCACAAACAAAATAAAATAAATAAAAACGTCAAAAAAAATGAGGGCTGTGATGGGGCCCAGTGGCAGAGCACTCGCCCGTCATGGGCAAGCCCCTGGGTTCTGTCCCCAGCACCACAGACAAAAATAAATTCCCTCAGACTGGGTGCATGGCCCAAAGCCCTTAATCCAGAACTCTGAAGTAGTGGCGGCATATCTTTGTAAGTTTGAGGTTGATCTAATGTACTTAATGAGTTCTAGGCCAGCCAGGGATACACAATTAGACCCTATCTCACAAATAAATAAGAAAATAAATTTTCACTTCCTTTTCTTCCCGAGGTATTTAAGTCCAAATCTCTGATCTGTCTGTTGTACTGGCCCCTTACTATGCTGTGGAGTAGATTTGTATCAATTATTTGTATTAAGTAATTTTTAAATATTTACTTATGATATTGACTAATAGTCTCAAGTTCTTGGCATCAGAGTGGAAGACAAAGCCTCAGTAACTAGGAAAGCATGGGAGATGTTTAAGCCACTTTGGCAAGAGTGACATTACGGCTGATGTTTCTGTTCTTGCCTACAGGAGTTAATGAAACAGCTGAACATAATCCAGGTAAGTGGGCACAAGGTGATTCCTTCTACTGTTTCTTTTTTTAAATGATTTTATTTATGTGTGCATATCTGTATGTGTATGTATATATATATGTAATTGCCCATAAAGGCCAGAAAAGGGAGTCAGATCCCCCTGGAGCTGGAGTTGCAGGCAGATGTGAACCATATCACATGGATTCTTAGAACTGAACTTGGGTCCTTCTGCATGAGCAATACAAGCTCTTAACCACTGAGCTGTCTCTCCAGCCCATGTTATTATTTCTTAATTTCTATTCCTTTCTAATTTTCCTAGTGTCTTCTCTGAGGCTTCACACACATTCTTTAACTTGTCAGAACTTGTTTCTGAGTTACTTCCAAACCTTTTTTGTTGTGATAAACAATCCAGATATAAAATTCCACAAAACACAAGACCGTGGCTTCACAAACCAATTTCAAACAAGCCACTTGTGTCCTCTTTCCCAGAGAAAGACATAGAGGCTTGCCAGCACCCAGATTCCCATGTGGTATAAAACAAACAGGGTGCAGTCTGTTTCCACAGTCCAAGCTTATTTCTATAAGAATCTGGGAAGGAGTAGCCAGCCTGAACCAGTGTCCTCTTTCCCAAGAATGCAGAGGCGGTACACTTTTTCTGCAACTACGAAGAAAGCCGAGGCAACTACCTAGTGGATGTGGATGGCAACCGCATGTTGGACCTATATTCTCAGATCTCCTCTGTCCCCATAGGTAAGAGCTGAGCAATCATCTGTCACACTTTTTTTGTTATGATCATCAGGCTTTAGATATTTGTCCTAAGTGTTTTACCAGCCTCTCTCCCAAGGGTGAAGAGAACATGATCAGATATTGTTTTGCTGTTGCTAGGGGTTTTTCTTTTAATTTTAAGTATGGGGGTGTGTTGCTTGCATGTATGTATGTGCACCACCTGTGTGCAGTACCTACAGAGGCCTGAGGGGGCATTGCATACCCTGGGACCCAAATTACAGATTGTTGTGAGCTTCCATGTGGATGCTAGAAATAAAATCAGGGGCCTCTAGAAGAGTAGCCAGAGCTCTTAACTGTTGAGCCAACTTTCAGTCCCTAGACATTGTTTGTTCACACTATTTTTAAGATTTATTTTTAAGTATGTATATGCATGTGAGTACAGGTACTCATGGAATCCCTGAAGCTGGAGTCACAGATGGGTATGAACTGCCTAATATAGGTGTTGGGAACTGAACTTGGATCTTCTGCAAGAGCAGGAAGCGCTCTTAACCACTGAGCCACAACCACAGCCCATTAGATATTGTTGTAAATAATATTCTTTACAGGTTTGGTAGACAAATGTGATGGTTAGATCCTTTAATGACCCTGGCAGCCGAAGTGAGGGAAGCTGAGATAGAATCCAATAGCAACTCACAGAGCATAGGAGATCCTTACACTTACAGGCTTTAGAGTATAGGAGTCGCTGAGCTTAAAAAGGGAATTGATTCTCTCTAAACTTAGCAGGGTTGTGAAGGTACTAGATCGCATATGCAGCAGTGGCTTAGGAAGCTGGCCCTCTTGCTCCACCCTGCCTTAACTGGTAGATGCTCTGCAGCTTGGGGAAGGTACTCAACAGGTGCAGCCTCTGTGATCTGACGCATTCTAGGGCCTTCTCTCCTTTCCTCCTCCAGATGTCACCAGATGCATGTGCATTCATTTTTTACCTATTTTGCAACTAGGTGAAAAAAGCTACAAGTGGTAGACTTGCAGAGCAGTCATAGCTCGATGGAGCTGTCTAGGTTGGGTTTGCTACCAGAACCTAAGGCGAGGAGGATTCTTCAAGTAATCACCTGAGAGAAAGCCCCAATTGAAAGGGAAGGTAGGGAAACAGCATCCAACAAGAGAAGATCAAAAGGATGAGGTCTCTGCTAAAACCACAGCCAGACTGAGGAAGATCACTGGCCTTTTTGCACCCTCTGTTGCTGGCTGTTCATTGCCTATCCACTGCCAAGAGGTAGCCTAGCAAACTGGCCTCCATGCATGGAAGGCAGTCTCCACAGGAGGAGGCAGCTGGAGCCATTATCAGCTAACACAGACAGCAGCTGGAATATGGGGGTGATCTGTCTGGGAAATGTGACCTTGATGGATGATAGCAGCAACTGCCTCAACTGGGCTCACCTCCCAGCTACACAGAGCTGAGGCAGACAATGGGACAGACAGGGTTAATTTGAAAATGAGATAGCTGTTATTTTCAGCTTGGATGGTTATTGTCCCTTTGGTTGATAGATGCCCAGCTGTGTTCAGTGGCCTGTGGGCTGTGTCTGTCCCTTCAAGATGATACTGCTTGTCTTTTGTAGAGGAGACAGGCATAGGGGAGTTGGTTCTGGTGCTCTGTGTTAACAGCTCCGCACCCCCACCTCCTGGCACCCTGGGATCTCCCTTAACCCCTGGCCTCCGGAGTCCATTCCTCCTCTACCTACCTAACACTTGTCCACAGACCTACTGATTCCTTATTGAGATGTGCCCAGACAGCAGCGGTGACTCATCCTTCAAGGATGCCTCAGCCTCTAAAGGCACCAAGGATTTGAAGGCTTACAAGCCCCTCCTCCCCTTGGTTTTCATCTGTTGTTTGATTTTGTATTTATTTATTGTGTGTGAATATGAATGTGCATGCCAAGGTGCACGTATGGAGGTCAGAGGACAACTTGCAGGACTCAGTTCTCTCCTTCCATCGTGTAGGTTCCAGGGATTGAACTCAGGTCATCAGACTTGGCAGCAAGCGCCTTTACTCACTCAGTCACCTCAGTGGCCCCAAAGCTGGTTTTGAGCTTGCCCACAAGGGCTAGCATAGGCATGCACTACCAACCAGGCTTCCAGATATTTTTTGAAACTAAATACTCGCTGAGAATCTACCAAAAGCCTGGCATGTTGCCAAGTGCTTCACACATTAATAAATGGCCATGACTACCCTATTACAGGGTCTTTTGATATTACCCTCTACTGACCTCACTTTAGACTCTAGGAGGTCACAGAAACTGCTTGGTGATACAGGGAGTCTGAGGTGCTGCCAGGACACAAACAATCAGTCCACCTCTTATATTCCTAGGGCACAGCCTTGCAGACACCTGCCCTGCTACAGGGATCCCACAACTCAAAGTCAAGTTGAAAGTTCCCTAATCAGAGTTCTGTTTTCATCTCTCTCCTTTGGGAGCCAATGAGTCAAACTGCCTTGCAGTTTAATGAGGTTTCCCAAGACCAGGCTTATCTACTGAGGCAGAAAAGTCATAAACGCCCAGGCAGCATGATAAGCCAGAACTCTGGCCAGAAAACAGTCGGAAAAACCCAGAGAATGTTCTCTCCTTGAGTGATGGGCAGTGTCTAGTCCTGGGCCCTGCAAGCCTTGCGTGGGCTGGGAAGAGACTGAAGCCTCCCTGGTTTCCCTGCTTCAGTGCCCTCCCACCCCCCAGCCTGTCCTCCACAGCCGACACAGTGAAACCACAGTCTCGCCTGGGTGGTGCTGGATGTTTAATAGTTGTCTAAGCAGTCTTTTAGGGAGGAGAACATGTCCCTGGTCCAGAGACTCTGCAGATAACATAAAGATTGTTTCCACTGCGTTCAGCCTCTAGCCTCAGTGATACAAAGTCTCCTTTCGAAGTAAATATATTTCAATTAAAAATTAAATCATCCGCAGGGCGTTGGTGGCGCATGTCTTTAATCCCAGCACTCAGGAGGCAGAGACAGGCAGATCTCTGTGAGTTCGAGGCCAGCCTGGTCTCCAGAGCGAGTGCCAGAATAGGCTCCAAAGCTACACAGAGAAACCTTGTCTCAAAAAACCAAAAAATAAAAATAAAAAAATAAGTCTTCCAAAAAAAAAAAAAAGTCTTCCTCCAGTGAAAGTGCTAAGAGAAAATACTGGAGACTGAGTAGCTTATAAACAACAATGGTTTGTCCCAGTTTTTCAAAGCTGGCAGTTCAAGATCCAGGCATCACAGATCTAATGTCTTTCTGGGACAAGATGCTGCCTCTCCCCTCCCCCACCCATGTCCTCACAAGGTGGGAGGCTGAATACCCCCTTGGGTTTTTGTAAAGGCACTAATTTCCTTCACAAGGGTTCCACCCACACGACCTAATCACCGTCCAAAGACCTGGAGTGGCTGAAAACAAGCTCCGAATACGATTATCACCTCAGGGCCGAGATCTCGGCAGATGATTTGTATGGAACAAACATTGCAATTATGTGTGGTAAAAACCCACTTCTGTTCTAAGCTCCCCTAAGGCTCTTTCAGCATATATCTAATAAGCTTCTGAGTTCTTGCCCACATCACTGGTTTACTGTGCTATTAATTCATTCAATTAAAATGTATTGAGCTGAGTGAGTCCTTGGTGAGGGTGGAGTGGGCAGAGGCATCTCACGTTCAGTCTCCAGACATCAGTGCCTACATCTTCCTTTGTCCTTCCTGCCAGGGTTATTGCCAGGCGTGTTCATTATTCTCCTGGTACTGTCATAAAATACCCTGACCAAAGCAATTTAAGAGAGAAAGGGTTTACTCTGATTCAGTTTAAAGATACAGTCCATCAAGTCAGGGGAAGAGTGGTGGCAGGACAGTGACCAGTGGCTGGTCACGTTGCATCCACAGTCAGGAAGTATAAAGTGATGGATGCTGGTGCTCAGCTCAGTCTATCTACCTATCAACTATCATCTATCATCTACCCTTCCATCTATCTATCTACCTATTATCTATGGATCTATCCTATATATGTGTGTGTGTGTGTATACACATATGTAATCTATCATCTATCTATCCTTCCATCTATTCTATCATCTACTTATCAATCCTTCCATCTAGCTACCTATCATCTATCTATCCTATCTATCCTTCCATCTAGCTACCTATCATCTATCTATCTATCTATCTATCTATCTATCTATCTATCTATCCTCTACTTGGAGACTGGGTCTCATTGTATACGCCTGGCTGGCCTCAATATGATGCCACCCATTTTCAGAGTGAGTCTTTCTACCTCAGTTTACCTAATCAAGTAAATCTGACAAGGCACACCTAAAGGCTGGTTGCCAGATGATTCTAAGTACTGTCAAGTTGACAGTCAATATAAACCTTGACAATGGGACTAGCAGTAATGAACAGAAAGCTCCCTGCACACAGGAGATGTTCAATAAATGCACATTGTCATAAAGGTGGGGAAGGGGTTCTAAGCAGAATTGCAGGGTCCAAGGCCTGCCTTGAAATAGAGGAGAGCAGGATGTTCCCTACTTTCTCACAGTCTTACTATTTTTTTTGTTTTGGAGAGGAGAGTGGGGAGAATCTCACATATACAGCCCAGGCTGGCCTCAAATGCACTATGTAGCCCAAACTGTCCTCGAATTCCTGATCCTCCTGATTCCACCTCCCAAGAGCTGGGATTACAGACATACACCATCACACCCAGCAGCATCTCCTGATTTACATCTGCATCAGCAGCCTGGCTGTGCCTGACCCCATAGGGCTTCTGGAAGAAGGAAGGATTAGCAGGGTCAAGCCTTAGCTCAAAGCTGGGCACATAGTTGATGCTTAGGAAACAGGAATTGGAATGAGATAGTTGTGGAGTCTTGCTGTGTACCTCAAGTTGGCCTCAAACTCACTATTTAGTCTTTGCCCCCAGAATGACAAGCTCTCCTGCCTTGACATCTTCCTCTCACACCTGCCTGGCTTTTTAAAATCCATCATAATCATTACCATCACCATCATCATTATGTTTACTTATTTATTAAGTGCATGTGTTATGTGTATGACACACACACACACACACACACACACACCATGGTGTGCATGTGGAGAACAGAGGACAACTGTGGGAGTAAGTTCTCTCCTTTCACCATATTTATCCCAGGGGCTGAACTGGGGTCATCACAACTACCTTCACCTGCTGATCCATTTAGCTGACACGTGTGTGTGTGTGTGTGTGTGTGTGTGTGTGTGTGTGTGTGTGTGTGTTTCAGAGATTTACAGGTAAAGCCTGAAGTTTCTATGGATGTTTCTAAGGTTACTGAGTCAAATAAGCTATATTTTACATGCTTTCACCTATTCAACAGCACAGTGGGCATCCAGTCTTCAGGGGCCACCTGTTGGGGAAGAAGTGTTGCTAACGATGCCATTAACTACACTTTCCTTAGATTCAGTTTGGAGCCACTCATTGCAAGTGGATAGGAATACAGCTCCATCTTTGTTTTGTTTTGTTTTGTTTGGCTTGGTTTAATTGGTTGGTGTTTTGAGACAGGGTTTCTCTGTGTAGCCTGGCTGTCCTGGAATTTGCTCTGTAGACCAGACTGGCCTTGAACTCACAGATATCCACCTGTCTCTGCTTCCTGAGTGCTGGGGTTAAAGGTGTGTACCACCACTGCCTGGCTGTATTTCTTTTTCTTATCTGGTCACACTGACTAGAATCTAGTGCTGGCAGTAGTGACCATGAATGTCTTTGTCTTGCTCTTGACTTTGCAGAGAAACATGGGGTCTTTTTCTCTGTTGATGAGGACATTAACAGTGAGGTTTTCATATTCCTATCTCCCTCATTCCCTTCTTACCTCCCATACTTACCTTCTTACTCACTCCCGCCTTCCCTCCCTCCCTTTTCTTTGTGTTCTGAAACAGGGTCTCATGTAAAGAGACTAAAACTCTCTATGTATTTGAAAATGACCTTGAACTTCTAATCCTTCTGCCTCTACCTTTGAACTGCTGGGTGGCAGTTGTGCACCACCAAACCTAGTTTATTATAGTGCTGGGGCTGAACTCAGGGCTTCCTCCTGTTAGGCAAGCACTCTGCCAACTTCAACGACATCCCTAGCCCAAGGAAGTTTTGCACAAATGTCCTTTATCAAGTTGAGGTCCCTTGTAATTCTTAGCTTTTTGGTTACTTTTGTTTTTGGATTTTGCTTTGGGGATTTTTTCTTTTCTATTATTATTATTGTTGTTATTGTGTGCACACATACACATATATACCATAGTATGTGTGCAGAGGTCACAGGACAACTTTGACGTCAATCCTGCCTTCCACCTTTATGTAGATTCTAGGGATTTACCTCTTGTCATCAGCGCTTTGTGGGTCATGCACTTTACTTACTGAGTCATCTCACCAGCCCTCCTTATTTATTGTTTGTTCCTTCATTCGTTCATTTGTTTAAAGACACATCTCATGTATCCCAGGCTCACCTCAATCTTACTGTGTAGCCAAGGATGGCCTTGAACTATTGGATTCCAGGCATGGGCCCCCACTTCAATACCTAGCTTGTTGAGTGTTCTTATCATGAAGCAACATTGCATTTTGCCAAATGCCTATTTTTTTGCATCTATTGAAATGATCCTGAAGCAGCCATTATTATTGGTTTCTTTAGCAAACTATTCAGTGCACACATGCACATATATACCCTCTTTTCACTTGGTAGCAGATCACACCGCTGATTCCCACAGCACAAATGGACCTCTCTCATCCCTTTCTCCTGCTGCATGGTGACACTGCAAGGAGTTCATTGTGTGCTTAAATCACAGTTTATTTACCTGATATGCTGTTGATGGCTGCAACGTGCTTTTCAAATTGTGTAACATCAGCCCCTCTGGAAAGTAAATGCAATAGGACCCTGGGAACATGCATGTGTACATGAAGGTAGGATGTGGCATGTGATATGGTGGTCACATTGCAGGTGGTGTGCCTTGGTCCTTGAAGAAGCATTTGTTGGGTTCTACCTCAGCCCAGGGACACTGGGAAATGAGGTAGGACCATATGCAGCCCATCGCATTGCCCTATTGATACTGGCATGCACCTTGCCTTTACCTCCTTGTGTTTCACTGGTCCAACAGGTCTCAAACATGAACAAACATCCCAGTGTCCTCAGGAAACTTGGAGCTCTCCAGGCTGCACTGAGAGAGATTTCTAGTCAGGGGTCAGAGCCTTTGACACAGAGTGTTTCGGAGATGAAAACAAGGGGAGGGGGAAACTCAGGCAGAGGGAGCCTTGGATGTGGTGGCATTTTTTTAACCTTACTGTAACCTCCTCTCCCCAGGTTATAACCATCCAGCTTTGGCGAAACTCATCCAACAGCCTCAAAATGTGGTATGTGTCCCCAATGTGCAGACGAAGGACTGAAAGCTCATGACCAGAGTCACCAGGCATCTTTAAACATGGTTCATTCACAGCACTAGAGATCTTTGCTGAGCCTGTACCATGTGCTGGACACTCGGATACCAGAGTCACCTGAGAAGAGGGGAAGCTCAAAGTAGAGGAAATGCCTCCATCCTGTTGTTCTGTGGGCGAATCTTTGAGGCATTTCTTGATTAGTGATAAGTGTGGGAGGGTCCAGCTCACTGTGGGAAGTGCCACCCCTGGGCAATGTTCCTGGGTTGTATAGGGAAGCAAGCTGAGGGACTAGAGAGATGGATTAATAGTTAAGAGCACTTGTTGCTCTTGCAGAGGACCTGGGTTGGGTTCCCAGCACCCACATGTCTGTTCACAGCTGTCTATACCTCCAGTTCCAAGGGATCTAATACCTCTTCTGACCTCCACAGGCTCCTGCATGCATGTAATGCACCTACATACACTCAGGGACACACATAAAATAAAATAAATTTTACTTTAAAAAAAAAAAGCTGAGGGCTGGAGAGATGGATCAGAGGTTAAGAGCACTGACTGCTCTTCCAGAGGTCCTGAGTTCAATTCCCAGCAACCACATGGTGGCTCACAACCGTCCGTTATGAGATCTGGTGCCCTCTTGTGGTTTGCAGGGATACATGCAGGCAGAACACTATATATATAATAAATCAATATTTTAAATACATAAATAAAAATAAAAAAAAAGCTGAGCAAGCAGTAGTAGTAAGCAGCAGTTCCTCCACAGACTCTGCTTCAGTCCCTTCAGGTTCCTGCCTGAGCTACTGCCCTGGCTTCCCTCAGGGATGGATTGAAACCTGTAAGACAAATAAGCAACCAGGCAGTGGTGGCACACGCCTTTCATCCCAGCACTTGGGAGACAGAGGCAGGCTGATCTCTGTTTATTCAAGGCCAGACTGGTCTATAGAGCTAGTTCCAGGACAGCCAGACCTGTTACAAAGAGAAACCCTGTCAAAAAAAAAAAAAAAAAAAAAGATAAATAAGCCTTTCTTCCCCAACGCTGTTTTAGTTATGGTACTAATCACAGTGACAGAATGTAACTAGGACAGCAAGAAAAACCCACCACCCCCACTCCCATGGAGACAGTCACTTAACCCCATTTAGGCTACAGAGTAAAGGACACAGTGCTGAAGAGTCACAGACAATGATAACCACTGAACATACATGGACGATGTACCATGTGCCAAGTATTGTGCTCTTCTCGCTAAGATATTTTTTTCTTTGAATGTATGTATGAGCAGGCATTGTATGTATGCAGTACTCCCAGAGGCCAAAAGAGGGCTTCAGATCCCCAGGAATAAGAGTTACAGACTGCTGCTAGAAGCCTGATGTGGATGCTGGGAACCAAACCCAGGTCCTCTATAAGAGCAGCAAGTGTTCTTACCCCTGAGCCATCTCTCCAGCCCCTCTTTTTAAATGTACTTCTTTTGGTTTGGTTTGGTTTGGTTTGGAGTTTGGGGTTTTTGGAAACAGGGTTTCTCTGTGTAACAGCCCTGGCTGTCCTGAAACTCAATTTGTAGACCAGGCTGGCTTCAAACTCACAGATCTGCTTGCCTCTGCCAGCAGAGTGCTGGAATTAAAGTTGTGCACCACCACACCCACCTCTTTAATGTACTTCTATCAAACTTTAATGCATGTGTGTCTTGTATGTTGGGCATACCACCCCCCCCCAACCACCTATGTGGTCTATTCTTTATGACAGTAATACTCTGTGTTTGGGGAATGTTTAATAGATGAAGAAATGGAAGAGCAGAAAGATTATATATCTGCCTTAGTTTATATACTATATATACTTATATAGTAAATATCTGTACTAGCTTTCTCATTTGCTATAAATTAAGAAAATGCTTATTTTGGCTCATAATTTGAGGGTACACCATCATGGTGGGGACAGCATAGTGGCAGGAACAAGAGGAAGCTGAAGTCAGCAATCCTGGAAATATGAATGCTGGTTCTCAGCTCACTTTATTTAATCAGTACTCCAGCCATGGGGTGGTGCCATAAACAGTTAGGGGGTCCCCCACCACAATGCAACAGAAAGTCCCTCACAGACATTCTCAGGGGTGATTCTAGAGCCTGTCAAGTTGACAATCAATATTAATCAATATGCTGCCCCAAGGCCACGTGGGACAGTGGAGATGCTGGAAATAAATCCAGAGGACTGAGTTCATCTGTGATGGAGCAGGAAAGACTTCCCAGGGAAGTAAATTTAAATAGAGACCTGAGGGAGGAGAGGCTATGAGGTAGCAAGCCAGCGACAGTGAGGCATGCTTGAAGAATAAAAGACAGAATGGCCTGAGCAGAGACAGCAGCAGGCAGGATTCAGGTAGGACCAGAGCAGCAGCATAGTTCACACCACCATTGTCCTGGTTTGATTTCTGTCGCTGTGAGAAAACACTGACCAGAACAACCTGAGGGAGGAAAGGGTTTATTTAGCTTAAAGTCACAGTCCATCGCTGACAGAGTCAGGGCAGGAACCCAGTGGCTGGAGCTGACACTGAGGCACTGAGGGGGTGCTGCTTACTAGCTGCTCCCCATGGCCTACTCAACCTGTTTTCTTTTATAACCCAGGACCACCAGCCCAGGAATGGCACCACCCCCTCTCACAACAATCATTAATCAAGAAAATGTCCCACAGACATGTTCACAGGCCAATCTGTCAGAGACAAGGCCTCCACTGAGAGTCCCTCTTCCCAGATAAGTATAGGTTTGTGTCCAGCTAACAACATCAGCAGCAACAAGAAGAAAACAGTTCAACCTTCAATAGATTTTCTCAGCTTGGCATTGACGGTGTTTAGAACCAGGCCATTCCATGTTGTGGGGGGCCTCTTGTCATGGACACACACAAAAAGTCTTAGAAATGGCTGTACTTCCCCTGTCCCCTGCTGGGTACAGTAACCTTGGCTGAGAAGCCCCAGCACAGAAGAGCTGTCCTGAACATGGTAGGAAGCCACGGCCCTAAAGTTTACCACATGAGGAGACATGGGTCTGTCCTCCATGTCCCTCCTTGGTATACTCACTGAATCTGTCCAAGAATCTCATAGCCTCCCATGTTTGGCCCCTTGAGGATCTTTTTAGATGTCACTTTCCTTGTTTGAGAGATGCCACTCAGTTGTCAAAGTGACCAGCATGCAGGAAGGAAGGCCTGAATTCTTTTTTTTTTTTTTTTTTTGAGACAGGGTTTCTCTGTAGCTTTGGAGGTTGTTCTGGAACTCTCTCTATAGACAAGGCTGGCCTTGAACTCACAGAGATCTGCCTGCCTCTGCCTCCCAAGTGCTGGGATTAAAGGCGTGCACCACCAATGCCACACCATTCAATGGAAACTGGGATGGTGGTGAATATCAATAATTTCCACACTGGCCAGGTGGTGGTGGCACACTCCTTTAATCCCAGCACTTGGGAGGCAGAAGCAGGTAGATCTCTGTGAGTTCAAGGCCAGCCTTATCTGCAGGGTGATTGCCCCCAGGACAGGCTCCAAAGCTACACAGAGAAACCCTATCTGGAAAAAACAAAAAAAATTAATAATAATAAGAATTTCCACACTGGAGAAATGGATGCAGGATGATAAAATGTTCAAGGGCACCCTCAGCTATACGAATTTGAGACCTGAAAAGTTGTGTGAGATCCTGTCTAAAACATTAATAATAATAGAAATATTACTTTCCTATTTGTTCCACTGCTATGCAATGTTGAAACTGTTATATATTCATTTTCTATTACTATATTAACAGATGGTCATAATTCTAATTCAAAATAATGCCCAAGAGTTATGCATAGTGGCCCATGCCTATAATCCAAGTACTCTGAGGTAGGAGAGGATCAGGAGTTCAAGTTCATCCTCATCTACATAGCAAGTTTGAAGCCAGCCTGGACTACATGAGAGCCTGGGCTACATGTCTCAAAACAACAATAAACTCAGAACAATACCTGTGTATGGCCTCTGCTTCTGGCCAAGGGTCTGTTGAGCTAGCTGTGGACTCTGCTCCTAGGGGCAGGCCTCCCAGGCTCCCAGCTGGAGGCTAGACTCATTCAGCCTATTGGCAGATTCCTTTCTTCCTGGTCTCCTTGAAGTCTGTCACCACCTGCAATAGAGTCTTATCCTATTCTACTTCTGCTCATGTGGTCACACTGGACCCAAAGGCAAATAGAGAGCTATCTCCTTAGCTATGCCCATTAGGAGCCTTTGTGACAGCTTCCTGGTGATGTGGGCATGGTCCTGGGGGTTAGAAGGTTCTGCAGAGCATCCTGTGGTTGCTCCTGCCATGCCGATGAGCTGATGCACCACAATGAGTCAGCTGTATAACAGGATGTGACGTGCCTCACCTCCCCCTGAGAATGTATGAATAGTAACAGGGATCAAAACAGGTCACCCAGCTGTGACTTCCACCATCCAAATTAGACTGACCCTGGCCCTCTCTCCTCTTCTCTGCCCCATGAATGGGATTATTCCTCATGTACTCTTTATCATGTCTGATTATTTTTCTCAAAAAATCATGTGGATAGGAAACTGTCATGGCATTGCCCTGTGTGAATACACAGCAAGCAGTTTATCTTCCCTCCTGAAAATAGTTCCAGGTTGGGACTCTCAGGAAGATAACTACTGTAGGCGGTGGAGCCCATATCCTTTGTGGAATCCACTTGTGTGTTTCTATTGGATACAGAGCTAGCAGCAGAATTGTGGCCGTGGTGTGGTGGGTGTTCATATTCTGTTTCTGCAGATCCTGCCAGTTTGCAAACTTACTGACTTGATTTCCCTTCCCACCAGCACTGGGGTGGGGCTGGGGGGGGTCTCCATCACTTCATAGTTCCTGTGTGACTCAGAGGAGGACATCCTTGTCCACTCATGCCAGGAAACTTGATCCCTAAAGGAAAGCTGGGGACAGTAAAAGCTCAGTCCTACTCAAGAACTGCACTCCACACTGGGGATGTAGCTCTTGGTAGAGTGCTTGCCTAGCCTGCACAAAGCCCTAGGTTTGATCCTAGGCACTGTACAAACTGGGTGTGGTTTGCATGACTGTACTTCTAGCCCTCAGGAGGTAGATGCAGTGATATCAGAAGTTCCAAGCCACCCTTGGCTATATAACAAATTCAAGGCTAGCCTGGACTACAAAAGACTCAGTTCCAAAAAGTCCTTTAAACCCCAGAATTGATCTCCTGAAAGAGCCATGATCAGTTGGCATGGCCTGCCTGGGAGGGACTAGAGGACAGTGTTGCCTCCAGTTAATTGAGGGGAATCCTGAGAAGGTGGCCAATGAAGCCAAAGGCTCAGGGGATATGTTTACGATCAGAGCTGCTTTGTTTTAAAACTTGTGCAGATCCCAGATGCCTTGGCAGCTGGTGCTGAAAGAATGTGTCAACAAACATGTCACACATATTTGCAGTGTCAGCTGCCTGCGGAGGCAGTCTTCCCAACAACACATGACGTCAAGACCCAAGGATTCTGATTTTTGCAACCACATCTCCCTGTTCTTACAGGAACCTTCCCTGCCTATCCCACATGCCTGTCACATATTACCCAGGCAAGGGTTGGTCCTCACCTTCACCTCCCCAGCTTGCTATGGGACCCCCACCTACCCACCCATCTTCCATCTAACCCATTCAAGGCTGGAATGACAGTTGGGCCACCAAGCCCACCAAGCATGCACTTGGGTTCTGGTCCTCATGCTTGCCCAATGAGAGCTTTATCCACTGACTCATTCCACATCACACCTGGCTTCCTATTAACCCACTGGGGCCACCACAGCATTACTGTGAAACCGGTGATTTCATGTCACTGCAGAAATGGATACTGTCCCCTGCATCTATCTGGGTTCCAGTTCTAATGTCTTTAGGGCCATCTCAATACATTTCCCCAACTCTGTGCACTGTGCGTTGGACCAGCCTGTGCATAGTCACACTGCTATGAGCAACAGCTGTAGTTGGGCTGGATGAAAGCAGAGGGCCAACTAAGACACTTGCAGTCTGTGATATCCAGGCCGATCTACTGTTCTTCTGTACTCTTTATGCCTTCTCTCTTCAAGGTTCTCTATCAATACCTGGCAAGAGGTGCCCACGTTGGCAGATGAAGACCCTGAAGTTCAGAGATGTCAGTTAGGTGACTTGCCCAAGGCTACACAGCCAAAGCCAGGTCTCCCTTTGATGCACGTTAAGACAGCCACACTGGTGGCAAGCCTTCTGGAAATCTGTCCTCATTTGATTCTGCAGCCACATGTCCCAGATATCTTCTGCTCTTAATGCCACGCTTTGTCGAGCAAGAACACCACCCCCACATCTTTTCTGGGCCCAGATAGGCAATCAAGCTGCCAGCCAGCCTGTCTCTCTCCAGGGGCCTTTTCGCTGCAGCCTATGGCGGCACTTTGCTCCCACCCTGGTCTCGTCATGTTACTGATTTCTCACAGGCCCCATGAGCAGGTCAGAGCCAGAAAGAAATGCTTTTTAAGGTCCCTGCTAACTGACCAATGTCTTCAGTTGTGTCAAGCAGATGTGTGCCCAGAATTAGCATTTCTGAGCAGAGGTGCCTGGAGTGCCCTACCCAGAATGTTATCAGAAGCCAGCAAGCCCACACTGGAGTCTTGTCTGTGTGTCTTGGGACAAATTGCCTGACCTCTCTGGGTCTCGGCAGTGAGGAAAGTTCATGGTTGATACTCCTTATCCTTCCTGCCCCCTCTGCATCTCCTAGTCCCACAAGGAGGGGTCATAAAGCAGGAAAAGGAACAAAGGTATGGATCTGTGCCACTTTCTACTGACCCAAGCCACATCCTAAAGTCATCAGGAAAATGACTGCTGGGGCCTCCCTGTCCTGAACACGCCCCCCCCCCCAGTATAACAACGGCACCATTCAGATTTGCACTGAACTCATTATCTGGTCATAGCCAAGAGAGGCAAGTGTCTGAGAAGTCCCTACATCCCAGTACAGCCTCCATTTGTCTGTTCTGGTTTGTTTGTATTTCTGATATAGGGTCTTCTGGAATCTAGACTGGCCTCAACCTCCCTATGTAGCTAAGTGCAGCCTTGAAATTCTGAGCTTTCTGCCTCCATTTGCCCAGTGCTTGCAATTGCTGGCATGAGCCACCATGCTAGATTTCTGCAGTGCTGGGCATGGAACCCAGCATTTTGTGCATGGTAGGTGAGCACCCTACCAACAGAGCAATATCCTCAGCCTCAACCTCTCTGTGTGTACCAGACTGGCCTGAGCTTGATAAGAATCTACGCCACACCCTGCCCAATCCCTACTTTTTATTTTTTATTTATTTTTTCCTACTTTTTATAATAAGTGTTCTCTTTTTTCCTCTTCGTTTTTGTTTTTTGAGACAGGGTTTCTCTGTGTAACAGCCCTAGCTGTCCTGGAACTAGCTCTGAAGACCAGGCTGGCCTCAAACTCAGAGATCTGCCTGCCTCTGCTTCCAAGTGCTGGGATTAAAGGAGTGAACCACCACTGCCCAGCTATGATAAATGTTCTTAACCATAGCAAGGGAATACGTCTTGATTTATAGACAAACTACCAATCTCCTTTCTCCAGCTGCCCCTGCAGTTACAGTCACTTACCAAATGATGCACACAAGTCGATGCTGCTCAGGGCCAAGCCACAGACATCCCTGGAACTCCCCAGTCTACACAGTACTTTTCTTTTGTAATGTGCCCTAGAATCCAAGCCAAGGTGCCAAGTTGCATTTAGTGTGAACCCTTTTAAGATCCAGGCCCACTTCCACGTGACCTCACTCTTTGTCTCTTGAGCGGCCTCTCTGTTACCAGCCCCCTGGAGGTATGTGTTGTGGGTGAGTCCCCAGGACTGCAATCCCCTTAGTCCACCTCAGGTTTGTTTGGTCATTGGCATGAAGTCCAGCTCCAGCACCCAGATGAGGAAGGAACTTTGGCTCCTGGTCATGTCCTTGGCTTCCCTATCCTCAAGCCCAGAATGCTCCCTTCATCACTCTCTTGAAATTCTGAACTATTCCGAATTCACTGGTTTTGTAAAGTAGGACACTCCTGCCCCCAATACTCTAGCTGCTCATCTGACCAGTTATAAGTTATCTTAGGATGCAGAAAGGCCCTGTCCAGTGACTACCAGGGTGTAGGTGACCAGATGGACCATGCTACCTCCCTGGTCTCACTGTTGCATGCTCTTTGGGATCACTCCCTCCTGGTGGAGTGGGGCAAGGAGGAAGGCCACAGGTAGGAAGTCATGGACCTCCTGTACTGTTCCTAGAACCCCTGTAAGCAAAGATGGGCACAGAGAGCTCTCCCTGTTAAAAAGATAAAGTCGTTGAGACTTCGTTTTAAATGACTTACCATTAATAACTTTAACTATATAATGTGGAAGAGGATCTGGATCAGATCCCAAGAACTGGCGCATTTGCTGCTGTTCTTTTACAGAGTACTTTCATCAACAGACCTGCCTTGGGCATCCTGCCTCCAGAGAACTTTGTAGACAAACTCCAGGAGTCCTTGATGTCGGTGAGTTTGGGGGATAACCCTACCCATGTTTGTAGTCCACCTTCCAGCCTGTCTGTCCTCAGAGATGGCCATGGCAGGGTCAAGGAAGGATTGGATCCACAGCCAGGAAGGATGGGTGGGCAGATGGTACCTGCTGCAGTAGCTGTCTGGCCACATGAGGCCCTGTCTCAAAAGGAAGAAAAGAAGAGAGGGCAGGAGGGAGGACCAAAGGGAGGAGATAAGAGACAGCTTTGCTGAAATGATCAACTTTTTTCCTGATTCATAAATAATTTTGTATTTGGGTGTGTAAACAGGTCTCCTATAGCCTAGAATGGCCCCAAATGTATGATCTATGTAGCCCAGGCAAGCCTCAAATTTACTAGAGGGATAGCCTTGAACTTTTGATCCTCCCGGATCTACTTATTGCAGGAGTGTGCCAACACACCCATTTTATGCAGGGCTCAGAATCTGAACCCAGGTCTTAGTGCTCTACCAACTGAGCCACATCTCCAGCCCTCAAGAAAAATATTTTTAAAATTTGAGACAGAGTGTCACTGTGTATTCCCAGCTGGTGCTGAGATGGATGAGGGTACACAACTACACTGGGCTAGGCTCCACTGGAGTTTCTCTTGCTTTCTTTCCTCTCTGCTAACCTCATAGATGTCTCTGGGCTTCTTCTCCACCCTGGAAAAGACTGAACCCACCATTCCAACCTATTGTTTCTGGTGCATCCCTGGTTCCCTTCCTGCCTCTCTCAACCTCCCACCAATGCTGGAAGATTCAGCTCCAGGGATAGAAATAGGGTCCAAATTACTCATAGTGGGCTCCCTCTGCAGGTGGCACCCAAAGGCATGTCCCAGCTCATCACCATGGCCTGTGGCTCCTGCTCCAATGAGAATGCATTCAAGACCATCTTCATGTGGTACCGGGTAAGCTTTGGGGAAGGAGCACCCACACTGACTCAGCCCCACTCTGACCCCCAAACCTCCAGTATTCAACTTGGATATAATCTAGAGCAGTAGTTCTCAACCTTCCTAAATCTGCAATCCTTTAATGCAGTTCCTCATGTTATAGTGACCCCCAATCATACAATTATTTCATTGCTACTTCACAACTGTCATTCATAATATAAATATCTATGTTTTCTGATGGGTTTAGATGACCCCTGTGAGGGTATCTCAACCCACATGTTGAGAATTGCTGGTCTAGAGAGCTTGGTTAGAGCTTTCCAATATCCCAGGGTGAAGTGGCACAAAAGACTTAGGTTCTGCTGTCAATGTAGTTATGTTACTGGACTTATTAAGGTGGAGCCTCACAAGGCAGGCTAGCCATCTGTTCTCAATAAGTCAATTAAAGAGACAAATTAATAGTTAAAAGCAAAAAATGAAGATTTATTCAATGTGGCCACGTAGGGAAGAGAACAAATAGAAGAGGTCCTGTCACACATCAAGTCTGTCTTCCAGGTCTGGACAGGAGACTTAGGTTTGTTTGTTTGTTTGTTTGTTTTTTATTTTTGGTTTTTCGACACAGGGTTTTTCTGTGGCTTTGGAGGCTGTCCTGGAACTAGCTCTTGTAGACCAGGCTGGTCTCGAACTCACAGAGATCTGCCTGCCTCTGCCTCCCTAGTGCTGGGATTAAAGGTGTATGCCACCAATGTCCTTCGAGATTTAGTTTTAAATACAAGAGATCTATTTAACTAAGCAGTTCTGGACAGTTCTGGGTGTGGTCCCACCCACCATTGTCTCAGCTCCAATCTCTCCTGTAAGGTTCTGACAATTTATAAATCTTTCTTAAGGATGCAGGTTTCCCCCTCTAATTTACCCCTTGGGCTTCTAATTTACCCCTTGGGCTTTAGCTCTTTTTTTCTTATAACATGAGAGCCCAGGAGGATTTCAGTTTCTTGGGGGTCCATTATTTCAATAGCCTGACAGCCAAATGTCTTCATTCCTGCCAGAAGGGTTACGGTCACGATTTTTCCTGCCAAAAATGGCCCCATCTCAACTAACCCTGGTTGCTGCTGATAAAATGTAGAAATGATTGCATTTATTTCCTTGCAAGCTCAATTAGTATCATGTGTCTGTCTAGACATGTCATGATAGAACATTAAGTCAATCCTTAAGAACATACTCTGGTTGCGTGGATTAAGCATCACCGTGGAGGGGAGGGGACACCTCTTTTACCCCAGCATGTCTCTAATTCTACTCTGTTCTGTTTTGGAAGAGTAAAGAACGAGGGCAGAGAGGTTTCTCAAAAGAGGAGCTGGAGAGCTGCATGGTCAACCAGGTAAGTGCAGAGTGTCAGAGGAGGCTCAGTTCCAAGCCTGACAACCAGAGTTTGATCCTGGAACCCCACCCACTGTGACTCACCACACACACACACACACACACACACACACACACACACACACAGAGGCACTCACACATGCCATGTAATTATCTTGTAGGTGTAGCTGGGTCTACTCCCTCACCCATTTGAGGACCTGTCCTGGCCATTAGTTGAATGACCCCATCCTTTTGAATTAGGAGTCCCAGAGTTCATTTCCTTGTACAAGGCTGAGTGCCACTCTACCTAATCGGCCATTAGTTTCCCAGAACAACTTCCTGAATTTGACAGTCTACAGAAACCATGAATGTCTGCTCAAGTCTAGAGCAATCCAAACCATTAGCACTAATGTCTGCATTAGAGTGTTCACTCTACTGGTGTTTATAGTAATTACAACCAGAAAAGGATAGACATCACCTATTTTGTCCAAGCATGAAAAAAAAAAAAAAAAAAAAAACAGTTAAATGTTGGGCTTCCAAATTCAAAAAGGATGCTACAGATGGGGTTCACTTTCACTTGATGTCTGAGATGGGCTTGGTCTACCACTTTTAGTAGCTCCACCAAAGTGTACCTAATGATGTGTGTCT
The DNA here is from genome assembly GCF_003668045.3 of Cricetulus griseus. Taxonomy (NCBI): domain Eukaryota; kingdom Metazoa; phylum Chordata; class Mammalia; order Rodentia; family Cricetidae; genus Cricetulus; species Cricetulus griseus. The sequence continues at coordinate 38,168,280 of NC_048600.1, read as the reverse complement.
GTTGCCATCTTGCTGTGTTGTGTTTTATAGCACAGCTTCCATGAAGCCCAGGCTGACCTGAAGCTTGTAGGCCTCAACCATGCAGAGATCCCACTATATCTGCCTTCTGAGTATTGTGGGATTACAGCCCTGTGCTACCAACCTAGCTTGGTCATCTGTCACCTTTAAAATCAGGAGATATACATGAAATAGTGACGAGAGTATTCTGGGATGCGTGGAAGGAGATCGTGGAGCTTTTCTCTGGGAGGATGCTGCAGGGGCCTCTAACATCGCAGAGCCCAGGGTTAAGGGCATCTGAGGTGGTAGCAGCAGTTCTCCATGAGGGATCCAGAAGCCTGTTAGGAGTCTCTTGCTGGATAGAGAGTAAAGAATGCAAACTCTGGGGATGGAGTGAAGGCTCAGCGATTAAGATCACTCACATGGAACCTGGGGTCGAGTCCCAGCACCTACATGGCAGCTCACCACCATCTGTGACTACAGACCCGGGGAATTCAATGCCTTCTTCTGATCACCTTGACGCCAAGTGTCTGTGTGGTGCACAGACACACAGACAAAATACCCATGAACATTAAATAAATATTTTGTAAAGCAAAATGAATAGGGACCACCTCCTCATCTGCTTGGAGCTGGGAAGTGGCTAAAATTTATGCACCAGATTATTGAGCCTCTGGAACCCAAGCAGGGAGCTGCCTGACATCAGGAGAGAAAAAAATGAGGTTCCTCCTCCCACTGTTTTCCCTGTCCAACCTCTAGACACCTTGGCCATTCCTGGTGACCATGCATTTTCAGTGAGAGCCACAGCTTAGTTCCTGTCTCAGGTCAGCCTCACAGCACAAGGCTGTGGAAGCCAGGGCAGCCTGGAGCATGTGAAGACTGGAGGAGCAGAGAAATTATAGGACCAGTCCCTCTTCTGGCAGCACCCAATCAGCAGTGGGACTGGTGGTGCACTCTACCACTGACTGCCACCAAATAGAAAAATGCCACCCAGGGCAGACCTTATCAAAAGCCAGAAGCCCAGACAGTGATGTGGAACTTTTTTGTTTTAAATTTGTAACTTTTAAATCCTCTGAAGAAAGGTGCAAACAAAACAGAATGCCTGCAAACTGGGTATGACTGCTAATATCCAGTTCACAGCCCTGCCTCCACCCCCACCCCATACACACACACACCAGAAAGGACCATAGTTCTGGTGGACACTTGTCTTCATCTGGGTCTACTGATGAAGCATACAGTCCCCAGTGCTCACAATAGTGACTGGTGCCTGTGATTTTTTTTTTTTTTTCATTCTAGAGTCCTGGATGCCCCGACTACAGCATCCTTTCCTTCATGGGCGCTTTCCACGGGAGGACTATGGGTAAGGAGGGACTAGTATGGTCCCAGACTTCCTGCTGCCTGTCACCACAGATGCTAATGAGCAGAAACAAAAGCTGTCTCATATCTAAGAATCAATTAGTCTGAGGAGACAGAGGGTTAAAAGTGTGTGTGTGTGTGTGTGTGTGTTGTGTGTGTGTGTGTGTGTGTGTGTGTAGTGTGCCTTCCCCCTCCTATCTTCAGCCAGCTAGTTTTACCGGGAGTAAAAACAAAGGCGTATCATCCTCTGATTAGGGGTCAGCCTCCTCTCTGAGATTCTGATGTTTGTGTATCTCTCCATATCCCCTCCTGAACTTTTTCCTCATTATTATCTCTCCCTGTGAAGCATCACAAGCCTTCCTAAGCACCACCTAGACCAAAGGTTGACTCAGAACAAACAAACAGTTAGCAGTGTACACAATGGGCTATTGCAATGTGAACATACAAGGCAGATGAAATGGCTCAGTGGGTAAAGGTACAAACTTGCTGGCATGTATTTGATCCCCAGAACCTACATGGTAGATGGGACTCCCTTTACTTGTCACCCTACTCTCACGTGCACACGCTGACACATTCACCCACCCTAATAAATAAATAAATAAATAAATAAATAAATAAATAAATAAATAAATAAGTAAATAAGTAAATAAATGTAATTTTTAATTTTGAAAAAAAGAGGGGCCTGGAAAGATGGCTCAGTGGTCAAAAGCACTTGTTGCTCTTGCAGAGGACCTAGGTTCAGTTCCCAGCCACCACATGGCAGCTTATAACCATCTGTGACTCCATGTCCAGGGTATCTGATGACCTCCTCCAGCCCACAGTCCACATACACACAAACATGCATGCAAAGCACTCATACATGTAAAGTAAAATGTTTTAAAATATTTTCCCTAAGAAATTATTTTTTATTAGTTCAAATTAGAAACAAGCCTGCTTCACACATCAATCCCTTCTCCCTCTCCCTCTCCCTCTCCCTCCTCTCCTCCCCCATCCCCCACCCCCCTACTCCATCCCCCACTCTGCTCCCCAGGGAGGGTAAGGCCTTCCATGGGGAATCCCCAAATTCTGTAATATCATCCTGAGAAGGGCCTAGGCCTTCCCCCATGCTGGATGCATCCCTCCACATGGAATGGGCTCCCAAAGTCCCCCCCCCATGCCAGGGATAAACACTGGGGTCCATTAGCTCCCCCCTGTTCAGGTCAGCTGACTCTGTGGGTTTCACCAGCCCGGTCTTGACCTCTTTGCTCTTCACTCCTCCCTCTCTGCAATCAAAATAGTTTTGAAAAAACACTGTGTACCTGTAGCTTCCTTTCTCCAATATGAAAGGCAAATATACTCTTCTAATGCAGACTATAAAGGGCTAAAAAGATGGCTCCAGAGTTATGAGTGTGCGATACTCTTCAGAGGACTTAAGTTTTGATTCCCCGCACCCATGTCAGGTGGCTCCCAGCCTTATGTAAATCCATCTCTAGAGCGTATCATGCCCTTCCTGGCCTCCTCAGGCATTATACTCATATGACATACATTCACCCAAACACATGCATACACATTAAAAAATAACAATAACACGGAATATAAAAATGTCCCATCCATCCCTCCTGTAACTAACCTTGCTCCATCCCCAGTCCTTTTCTTACTTTTAAAGCTCTGGTAACTAAGAAATCTATAGTTGTCTGTGCTATAGTGTCAGTTCCCTGCAGAGAGGGGATGATTGTGCCCATTTGTAAATATGGATTATGGGCTAGCAAAGGGAGGAACTTTCCAAGGTCATTTAATCACCAAGCAAGAATTTTGAACTCTTGTCTCTCCTTTTTGGCAACTGGGTTTACTCTGCAACAAATCATAATGCAAATGCACACACACACACACACACACACACACACACACACACACACACACTATCCAAGGTTCCACATACATGGGACTAAAGAGCTCATCATGCCCTCTTTAAAGACATTCTGTGCTACTGCCCAAGCCAACTATCTGCTCTTCTGTTTTCTGGGCTCAGGATGCTTAGCAACCACACACTCCAAAGCAATTCACAAGATTGACATCCCTTCCTTCGACTGGCCCATTGCTCCATTCCCACGGCTGAAATACCCCCTGGAGGAGTTCGTGAAGGACAACCAGCAAGAGGAGGCCCGCTGCCTTGAAGAGGTAACCTGGTACCCCACAGCTTCCTTCCAGCAATGTTTCAGTATCCTGAGTCTGAACCCACAAGAGGACAAATGTAGGACATGGGTAGTGCTCCTCAGAGGGATGTAAGGACATGAAGACATGCTTCAAGTGTTCCATAAGGGAAGAGACAAGAGGCGTTATTTTGCTACCTAGTATTTATCCCCACTCCACTTTTAGTATCAATTTCTCCACCACTTCTTTGGGGACAAATTTAAGTGACTTCAAAATGAAGGAGAATAACTTTATTTAAATAATATGGATGTCTGATAGGGAAAGGTGTTCCATTGGTCTAGTCATCTGGTTAGCATTCTTTCCCTGAGTTCCAGGGCTTCTTTACATTTCGTTGGAGGTCACACTAGGAAGGAATGAGGAGGACTTGCAATCCGTTGCCTCCATGGCTTCATTTCCCCCAGAAACAACTGCCTTTGATCTACCCCATGTAGGAAATGGAAAAGCATAGGAAGGGTTTTACTCCTGGAGCCTCTATATCGGATTATTATTGGATGGATAATAACTCTGATGGCTTAAGCATGTCACCACCTTCAGCCAAGATTTATTGAATACCTACAGGGTGCTAAGCAGAGTTCTGAGTGGTAGGTATTTAGCAGTAAATGAAAGAGACAAGACCATAGGTCAGGCTTGTAGCACAGACAACTATAGATTTCTTAGTTACCAGAGCTTTAAAAGTAAGAAAAGGACTGGGGATGGAGCAAGGTTAGGAAAGTGTTTACCTGACACTCAGAGTCCTAGGTACCACATAAAATCAGGTGTGGAGGTGCATGTCCCTAATCCCAGTGCATAAAAGATGGTCAGGAGAGTTAGAAGTTCAAGATCATTCTCAGCTACACAGTGAATTCAGGCCATTATAGAATATATTAGAACCTATCTTCATAAATAAAGTAGATGAAATTTATTTTAGTAGCATGTTTTATTTGTTTCTTGAGATACAGTCTCAGATTCTAGTCAAGCTGTTCTGGAACTTACTGCTTAGCACAGGCTGGCTTCAGACTTAGAGAAATCCTGCTGCCTCAGCCTCACCAGTGTTGTGGTTCCAGGAGTGAGACATTGTATTTTATTGAGCCTAATATACCAAAATATGGTCTCAACATGTAATTAATATTTTTATAATGGCTGTGAAATTGTTTTTCATATTAAGCCCCTGGAACACTGTGTGATCTGCATAAAAACTCCTTAAGTCATGGGCTTTGTTTTGTTTTGCTTTAATTTTGAATATTTATTAAACAAATAGTAAACTATCATAGTGTTATTTGTTCATCATCTATAAGATAATACCTGCTTCAGAACAAGAGTTCAAATATAGAAGCACTTGGGGACACTTGGGTACCTTTCTTATGTACCATCATTGTTATTGTTGTTGTTGTTGTTGTTGTTGTTGTTGTTTTACATCAGCTGTAGCAGTGCAAGAGTCACAGATCATACAGCTCAGCCATTCCAGCATTTAGTTCAATCCATTTTATGACTCAGTACACTATCATCTCAACCAGGGATATGTTATCACCCTGGGCCGTCTTCTCAGGTCAGTCTAAGTGCTCTGCCCACACAGCACACAACCCCATGACACACAACCACAGTGCTGCCATCTGCTTTTGCTACAGATGGGTTTGCAACAGCTTCTCAAATGTCTTCCCACTAGCTGCACAAACAAGCAGAAAGAGCAATAACAGCACTGCAGAGGCAACATTGGAGTAGTCTCCACGCCCACACTTTCAGTGGGTTATTCAAATATGCCCACTTACAGAGCCTGGCATGGTGGCATATGCCTGCAATCCCAGAATTTGGGGGTAGAGGTAGGAGAGGCTAAAGTACATGTCCACACTTGGCCATATAAAACAAAAATTTAAGGCAAGGTTTATCTATGTCACCCTGGCTGGTCTAGAACTCACTGCAGACCAGGCAGTCCTTCAACTCACAAAGTTTCACCTGCTTCTGCCTCCTGAGTGCTGGGATCAAAGGTGTGCACTACCAGGCCTGGCTTCCGAAGGCTCCCCTAGGTGCTAGCCCCAATGAAGCAAAGCACATCATTCCTATACAGAGTGTGGCTCCTAACAGGCCCCACACTTGTCATGGGAAATGCCACAGACACAGTGTAATTTTAAGGGGTTCCCAGAGCCCCCCCCCCCCCGTGCCCAGCGCATCTGTGAACAGCTTCCCTTTCCCTTTCTGGGTTTAGGTGGAAGATCTGATTGTGAAGTATCGGAAAAAGAAGAGAACAGTGGCTGGAATCATCGTTGAGCCCATCCAGTCCGAGGGTGGAGACAACCATGCATCAGATGACTTCTTTCGGAAGCTAAGAGACATCGCCAGGAAGGTTAGAGTGCCTGAAATGAGGCTGGACAAGGGTTTCTGAGTTCAGTTCCCGGAGCAAAAAGTTGGTTCTACTTCTGCCTGGGAGTCCATAGAAACTTACCTGTGCAGAAACTGGCTGGTCTTCTTGAGGGCATAGACGTTGGGCTTGGCACTAGGGGTATAGCTCAATGGGATAGGTTTACCTAGCTTGTTGCATCTAAGGTGGGAGCAGGCTTGAGCTAGGAGGCATGGGTGATTCTTATTTAAGGTAAGTTTGCTGAATCAGCCTCTGGAGCTGGAGTTGTGTAGGCCGTTGGCAAAGCACTTGAGTAGCATGCACAAGGTATGGGTTCAGTCCTCAACACCAAAGAAAAAAGTAAAAGTTGTATGGGACGAGATGGCTCAAGCCTACAAAGCTAGCACTCGGGAGGCCAAGGCAGGAGGATTATCACAGGTTCAAGGCTAGTTTGAGTTATGTAGAGGGTTTAAGACCAGACTGGGTTATAGAGTGAGAACCTAACCAAAAAAAAAAAAAAAATTAAAAAACAAAAAGACATCCTTCAAAGTACTGGAGGTTTTTGTTTGTTTGTTTATGGTTCGGGGAGGGGTTGGTTTGTTTGGTTGGGTTTTTTTTCTTTTAATTTATTTTACTTTACGTGCGTGGGTGTTTTGCCTGCATGTATATCTGTGCAGCATGTGCATGCAGTGCCTGCAGAGTCTGGAAGAAAAAATAAGATTCCCCTGAAACTGGAGTTGCAGACAGTTGTGAGCTGCCATGTGGGTGCTGGGAATCAAACCCAAATCCTAGCGAAGAACCACCAGTGCTCTTAACCATGGAGCTATCACTCCAGCCCCCAAACTACTGTTTTATTCTGGTGTCTTAGTTAGGCTTACTATTGCTGCTACAAAACACCATGACTAAAAAGCAAGTTGGGGAGGAAAGGGTTTATTTGACTTAAGCTTCCGTATCACAGTTCATTATCAAAGGAAGTCACACAGGGCAGGAGCTGATGTAGAAGCCATGGAGGATGCTGCTTACTGGCTTGCTTCCCCTGACTTGCTCAGCTTACTTTCTTATAGAATCCAGAATCACCTGCCCAGGGTTGGTCCCACCCACAATGGGCTTGGCCCTCCTCCCATCAATCACTAGCTAAGAAAATGCACTATAGTCAGATCTTATGGAGACATTTTCTCAACTAAGGTTCCCTCCTTTCAGATAACTCTAGTTTGTGTGTCAAGTAGAGATAAGACCAGCCAGTACATCGGGACTTGTTCAGTGATGAGATCCCTGAGATGGCCACAACCTGCTGCTTTCTGTTTCTGGAACTTGCCTTGTCTTTCAATCCACTGTGGGCTATAGGCAGCAGATGTAAAAGGAGCAGTGTCAACATCAACTCTTTAGCTTAATGGATTGGGCACTGTATGCATTAGCTTTTTGTCGCTGCAACCAAATTACTTGATTTAAACAGAGTAAACCCTTAGAGGAAAGACTGATTTTGCTCCATAGTCATCTGGCCCCATATGCTTGGCAGATCACCGTGGTAGCAAAACATGCGACACAGAACTGTTCACATCGTAGCTGACAGGAAACAGAATGAGACAGGAAGTGATCAAGAGATACTCTAATCCGCCTACAAAGACCCACCTCCCAGTGACCTATTTCCTCTGGCTAGATCCCCCCACTTCTAAAGTTTCCACAACATCCTAGTAGCACCCTGGCAGGAGACCAAATGCTCAACACAGGAGCCTGTGGGGGAAAGTTTATATTCACATGGTAACAGCTTTATGTAGAACGGACACATAAAACCAGTCAGTTCATAGAGAAGACACATGGGACATGAGCCAGTTCACACATGTAAGGAATTGGTGAATCTAGGTAATGCAGAAACCATGGCAGCTGCTGTAAAGGGGGTGACTTCTCGGCTTCAAGCTTGTACACATTTGCCTTCTGATGCAGTCAAGCCCACCACGGCAGCCACATGCAGCAGAGCTCTGAGATGGTATGGGGAGTCTTCAATGTTGTGGTTTTGTTCCATCTAGGCAGTTCTAGGGTGTGTTCAGATGCAGCTCTTATCCAAACTGTTCTGTTTTGGTCTGCATAGCTGGGAAATGGGGCTTGGCTTTGCAGTTTAGAGCACAAGGGTGGGGCACACAGCTGGCCTCCAGCTTGGCTGGGGGGTCCCTGGAGGCTTACCTGTGTTTGTTTCTCCCCGCCCTGTTCTCGGAGCAGCATGGCTGTGCCTTCCTGGTAGATGAAGTTCAGACTGGAGGAGGCTGTACCGGCAAGTTCTGGGCCCATGAGCACTGGGGCTTGGACGACCCAGCCGATGTAATGTCCTTCAGCAAGAAGATGATGACTGGGGGCTTCTTCCACAAGGAGGAGTTCCGGCCAAATGCTGTGAGTATCCTGGCTTTCTCTGCTTGTTCAGATCACATGGCTGTTCCCTTACATACCTAAGGAACCAAGGGGTCTCCTGGGTGGCACAGAGGTTTCCTTCAGTGTCACGTGCAATAATAATGTCAGTAGCTGCTACTGTAGAACGGATGCTTTGTGCCTGTCCGTTTCTGGTGGTCCCTTAGTTTACACAACAATCTAACTAGGGAGCCTTGTATTATCTCTGCAGTGCTTTACTGATGGCAGGCCAGGCATAGAAGTCACGCAAGCCTCTGCCATAGTTACTTTTCACGTTGCTGTGACCTAATAAGAACATCCTAAGGAAGAGTTTGGGCTTACAATTTGAAGGGCTGTAATCCATCATGACTGGAGGCATGGTGACAGGAGCAGGAGGTGATAGGTCGTACTGCATCTATAGTTAGGAAACAGAGACGGGGAAGTGGCTCTGGGCAATAAAAACCTTAAGGTGGATCCAGTGCCCACTTCCTCCAGCAAGGACACACTCCTTAAAGGTCCCACAAGCTTCCAAAGCACCAGCAGTCAGGGACTAAATTTTCAAACACATGAGCCTATGGGGACATTTTTACATTTAAACCATAGCACCCTCCAAGGTTTGAGCCTGTTAGTGATAGTCCGGAGTCTCACAGAGCCCACCTGTTAGCCATACACATACACTACAAATTTTCATGTGTGCATATAAACACACACCCCCCCACACACACCTACACACCCTCCCCCCCCCACACACACACACGCATACACACACACACACACACACACACACACACACACACACAAGGGGGGGGGGGTGTTATTCAGTTGTCGTGTCTGTTCATGTTACTGCCAGCAGAGGCCAGAAGAGAGCTTCAGAACCCTGGAGCTGGAGTTACAGGTGCTTGTGAGCCACCCAGTGGGAGTGCTAAGGTCCTCTGCAGAAACAATGAATACTCTTAACTGCTGAGCCTTCCCTTCAACCTAGTTCTTTTACTCCTAACATGTGACTTAAACCTGGGCATAGTTGTAACTGGCAACATTGCTCCTGTAACAAGGGTTCATGGATGGGAAAAGTAGATCATGTTTAGGAGTCAGCAGACCACGATGCAATCCCAGTGAGCCACCACCAATGAGCCGCATTTGCTATGGCTAAGGTCTTCCAACCTTTCTGTACTTCAACTTCCTGCTGTATTAAATGAAGATTGTAGGGCAGTTGTGCACCACAGAGAAAAGTTTCAGTCAACAGTAGGTTACATATCACAGTGCTCCCTCAAGGTTGAATTGTCTGTGACATTATAATGACATTTTAGTTTGTCTAAGAATGTTTGCACAGTGTTGAAATCACTTAACACTGAATCTCTCAGAACGCCCCCTTTATTAAGTGGTGTACCACTGCAGTTTAGGAACAGTTCTTGATTTTTCTGGGCCTGAAAGACTTCCCAGGGTATGTGACAACCAGGTCTTTCTTGATAGTGCCAGCTTGTGTGGTTGTCATTGGATGACTTCCAAGAGATAATCGATGTTACCCTCCTGGCCCTTAGGATGTTTGTTGGTTCAGTTTCTCTCCTCTTTGAGAGATGAAAATGTATAGGTGCTGGAGAGATGGCTCAGTCAGTGAATTGATTTCCATGTTAGCATGAGGACATGAGTTTGAGTCCCAACACCTGTGCAAAAAGCCAGGCATGGTGGTGCATGCTCATAGTCCAAGAATAGCTGGGAAAGCAGAAGCAGGAAGCTTCCTGGGACTTGCTGGCTAGCCAGCCCTCCAAATCAGTAAGCTTCAGCTTTAGGGGAAGACCCTGTCTCAAAAAGAATAAATAAAATAAAATAAGGTGACAGCTCCTAGGAACAACATTGTTCCTTAGCTAGGTTGACCCCAGGTGGATGACAGTTGACCTGGCTTGAGCCACCTCAAACCGAACCCCACCCCCTTTGGTGTATGTGTATGTATGGGCACGTGTGTTCGTGTGAGCACACATGCATGTTTGTGCACATATGTGTAGAGGCATATACAATTTTTTGCAGGGAGTCCAAGGGGGAGGGTTAGAAACTTCAAGTAGAATCATTCATTGAATTCCTCAAAAGGCAAACAGTTACCACTCGATAAAGGTTGTTAAATAACTTGAGTTTCTCTCCTGGGCAGTGAGGGACCCATGTAGAGACCCGCACTGAGTCATGTTTGAACAGGCAGAGTAAAGGGGTGGAGTGAAAAAGAGAGAAACAGGGAAAGGTGTGCCTAGGGGTAGGGGACCCTTCAAAGTGTTCTGTTGTGAGAGCCTCTATCTCATTCTAGCCTTACCGGATCTTCAACACCTGGCTGGGAGACCCATCCAAGAACCTGCTGCTGGCTGAGGTCATCAACATCATCAAGCGGGAGGACCTGCTCAACAATGTGACCCATGCTGGGAAGACCCTGCTCACAGGGCTGCTGGACCTCCAGGTACCTGTCTCAGCCCTGGCACCACTTGCTGGCCAGCAGTTCTCAGCTAGCCATGCTGCTTTCAGGTTCCCAGGCTTTGGCATGTGCAAAAACAGGTAGCCCCATTCTTCCATCTCAACCCTATCCCTAGTCCCTCATCTCTTGACATCAAATTCAAACATTCCTTTGAGAAGATTCTCCCTATAATGTTCTGGTAGCCTAATTCCCTCCTCTGCACTGCCCACCAGGGTTTGTTGCAAGCCACGTGTGTAATTGTTTTATTATTTATTATATTTGCTTTTTATTGCATTATTATCATGTAGCCCAGGCTGTCGATGAGTGTGATATGTATCAAGGATGACTTTGAATTCCCCATCTTCCTTCCTCCACCTCCAAGTCCCGGGATTACAGATGTGTGGTACCATGCCTGGCTCATGGACATAATTTTAAAATCTTAGAAGCCAGATGAAAAAGCAAATTGGAATAGGTAAAGTTACTTTTAATATGTTTTACTTAATCTATCTGATGTCCAGAATACTAATATTTCAACAAATCATCAATATAGAAAATAAGTAATGTGCTAAGCCGAAATCTAATGCCAATGATCTCAGTTCTGAAGAGACAGAGAGAAAGTGGGAGAGCAACCTGGTCCACATACAAGTTCTAGGCTAGCAAAGGTGTAGAGTGAGCCTCTCTCACAAACAGGGCTAGGGAGGTGGTTCAGATTCCCATCACCCACATAAAAGCTGCGTGGGCTTGGCAGCACCGATGAATACCCAGGAAACAAGTTTTCATCCCAATTTGTCTTCCTGTTGTAGGCCCGGTACCCCCAGTTCATCAGCAGAGTGAGAGGACGAGGCACGTTTTGTTCCTTTGACACTCCAGATGAATCCATACGAAATAAACTCATTCTAATCGCCAGAAACAAAGGTAAAGGGGGCAGAAGTAGCTGCTGAACTTAGCCATCTCATCAGTCTATAGGTGTGGGTGCTGAGTTTTGCTAGGTACAGGGTGGGGGAAGCAGAGGTGCATGGGATAAACAGACTTGATGCCTTTTCTCAAAAGAAGAAAAGTTACTGGTGGGATTCCTTCTCTTTGTTCTGAGTTTATTTCTTTTTCCTGTATTCTGGGGCACCGTGTCATGCATCCCAGGCTCACTTCACACTTGCTATGTAGCTAATTGAGGATGTCTTTAAATGTCTGATCCTGCTGCCTCCACTTCCCTGGTGCTGGGATTGCAGGCATATACTACCAAACCAAGCTTATATTCAGTGCTGAGAATCAAACCCAGGGCCTCAGATAGGCTAGCCAAACCCTACCACTGAGATACACCCTTTCTTGTGCCTTCTTGTAGAGTCCCTGCAGCAGCCCCAAAGAACAGAACTGTTAGCTGGAGTCTTGTCGTTGTTGTTGTTTTGCTTATTTATTGTAGTTCTGGAGATCAAAGCTACAACTCTACACGTGCTATAATAGACAAGTGGTGTACCACTCAGCTAACTACCACTACAGCCTGACCACCACCCTTATTTTCCTTTAAAAACATTCTTATTACATCTGTGATATGTGTATGTCCAAGTGCTATGGTGCACATGTAGAGGTCAGAAGACACCTTCATGGGGTCAGTTCTCCCTTTATGTGGGTTCTAAGGACTGAATTCAGGCCATGAGGCTCGCATGATAAGTGCTTTATATGTTGAACCACTTCATCCCTATCCACCCCTCCACCCCTGCCACCTTTTAATTTGGAGACAAAAATCTCACTAAGTTGGCCAGAGTGGCTTGAACTCACCCTATAACTCAGGCTTGCTTTGGACCTACAGTCCTCCTTCACAAGCCTCCCGAGTAGCTAGGATTATAGGCATGTTCCACTAAGCCTAGCTTTTAACTTTTTATTTATTTATATTTTGAGATAGGGTATCATTGTATAGTCTAGGCTTAGAACTTGGAATCCTTCTGCTTCTGCTTCTCAAGTGCTGGGATCACAGGTATGTGCCACCATGCCTGGCTTAGCCTCCTTTTGAAAATGTGAAAAAATAGTTCCAAAGCAGCAGCTACTTCATGCCATACAAACCCAGGCATGTACACCCAGCACACTGGATGAAATCCCTCTTTGAAAATCAGCAGTGTCCACCCTTCTTCAATGATGGCTCAGCCCCTTCTGCATTTGTTTTTGTAATGTATTTATTTACCTATTTTCTTACCGCAGTGTACCATGAGTTTCTGGCAAGGAAGAACTTTTATCTTGAGATTTTTCTACCATCCAACCCAGTAGTAGGAAGAGAGCTGACATTCAAAGTTAGGAGGGCTGGGCCTGGGGGCACACCCCTTTAACCCCAGGCAGGCAGGTCTCTGTGAATTCAAGGCCAGCCTGGTCTACGTAGCAAGTTCTACGACAGCCAGGGCTACACAGTGAAACCATCTCTTAAAACACACACACACATACACACACACACACACACACACACACACACACACACACACAAAATTAGGAGGGAAAGAAAAAAGAGGGTGGGTGAGGGAAGAGAGAGGGGAGAAAGGTGAGATGAATAGTGGAAGGAAGATCAGAGGAAAGCCTGCCTGGGAGAGCAATCCAGGGCTGTGACAGTGCCCACTTACCCCCCAAGTCTCCAAAATGTGGCCCTAGGAACTCCTACTCCTAACCTAATGTGTTCTTCTTCCAGGTGTGGTATTGGGGGGCTGCGGTGACAAATGCATCCGTTTCCGCCCCACACTGGTCTTCAGGGATCACCACGCTCACCTGTTCCTCAATATTTTCAGTGACATCTTAGCAGACTTCAAGTAAAGAAGCCATTCCCGTGACATTCAGAGAAAGCCCGGTCTCAATGGTGTCAACTTGATTAGTTTGCCTAATTCATATTTTCACTTAAAAGTTTATCAGAGGCGAATGCGTAAGCTGAAGGGTCATTTGTGGGGCAGGTTCATTGTTCAGTGGTTGTGGAGGATCAAGCAGGTGGGGAGGACCTGGGTTTGGGTTTCCTCCCTGAAGAACTCATGGTGCCAATTGGTTAACGCCCTTAAGTTCTGTGTAAGCCTTAGACAGTTTTAGGAAAGGCCATGAGGCCATATTTCTGCCAACCCTGGACCAATCAGTTTCTTAGAAGCCACTCAAGGCCATTACACCTGCTCTGAGGCAGGCAGGCAGGATCCTTGGGGTCTCAGTCCATCTCAAGTACCCTGTCTTGGGATCAGAGATGCTGGTGTCCTCTTGTCCTTTACGAACAAACTGTCCTTGCTTCTCATCAAATCCCTAGCTCCATACCCCACTCATGACTTAGTGAGGGTCTGGATGGTTTTCAGGAAGATGACAAGTAGGGAGAGAGAAGTGTGTTTGGGGAGAGAAGGGGCTTCGTTACCCTAAATACCAAGATCCACTCAGCCCTGTGCCCCTGGTGACCCCCCTGGCCTGTGACTTCTGCCCTTGACTGACCTGTGCTCCTAGAGGATCTCTGAGTGATATTAGTAGGCAACATTCTCCACCCTGTGTCAGTCTTGACCCAAGGGAAGGAAACTACATCTTGAGCATCCAGGGGACACAAGGGAGCTGAAGTTGCCTTTGGAGCGTAAGCTGAGGAACACGGGCAACAGAGCCCCTTCATCTCATACCAGGGCCTCTGAAATGTGACTCCTCATCCTGGGAACTTCATAGTCCAGTTTTCACCCATCCACCTTCCCTCCTCTCCTGAGCAGGGCTGTTCCATTGCAGGGGACCACAGTTAGACTTCTTGTTAAAGGCAATGTGTTCATTATAAAGGCATAAGAAAAGAAGAGCAGCTTTCTGGGTCATGATGGTGTTCTTGGACTTCCCTACCCCACCCCCACCCCCACCCCCCAGAGCCTGGGCCTTTCTGTAGGGCTTACCTCAGCCAGCAACCAATGTTTATGCAGGCTCCAGCATCTCAGCTGGAGGCATGATGATCTTAGAATTGACTTGACCTGAGAGGCCCCTGAGCAGAGCCCCTCATTCTTCAGAGAGGTGGTGTTTAACAGGGAGACTGCAGCGGGGGGGGGGGGCGGGGGGGGGGGGGGGGGGGCTGGTTTGTCTTCTTCCAAGAGCCTCTGCATCCTGGTGCCCTTGTTGACTGTCTGGAGAGATGGGTACACCAGGGTTCCCAGTTCAGCCCTTTGCTCTTGAATCATCCAAAGACCTAACTTCCATGCTCCTTTAGGCATGTTCATCAATTTCCTTGCCTTGAAAATGAAAAGCACTGACATGCTTAATGGAAACAGCAGGCCCATGAATCCCAGTTCACCTCACAGCCCCGTGTGCGATCTGAGACTCGGCCACCCCTTTTCATAGCCATGTTTAAGATCATTTCCACAACCATATATTCGGTGGGGTCTGCCTCCCTCCTTTACGGTTTCAGTCACCAGTATGTTTATTTCTGCATCAATAATTTATACACTCATCCAACTTTCATGAAATATTTGTGCCATTCCAGGCCCTGTGCTGAGAGCCCGGGGAAGACAAACATGAAATGAGATTAAGTACCTGCTCCCAGGGGACTCCCACTCTCTTGGGAACCACAGACCTAATGTTGAAGTCAGAGTGTGGCAAGTGCTCTAGCAAGGGTTTCTGAATATTAGTAAGTCCAAGAAGCCTTTAAGGGAAAAAGGGGTGTTTGAGCAGAATTCTCCAGAATGAAGAGAAGTTAGTCAAGCAAAAAAAAACCAAGGAAGAGTGAAGAAAGGTTAAAGCATATGCAGAGACACATTTGTTCATAGCCTCAGGCCTTTCCCTAGGGAACCAGACCCCACCCAGAATATCCCAAGGTTCAAGGTTTTATTTGACAAACAAGGAAAGTGCAGGCCAAACCCTAATCCATCTAAGCATGCTTCTTCCTGAGAAACATAGCATCACATGCAGACACTGGTCAGGTCCTTGGCAAGTGTTCAAAGGGTTTTAAGTTAGGACACAAGTAGAAATCACTCTTTAGCAGAGGGAGTGGCTGATCTTTCATTTTCTTGCCACAGGGCTTTTTGACAGAAGAATGAAACCATTTCCAGAAAGTCATCTCCAGATGTATTGTTCACCCCTTGCTTGGAGTTGGTTCTTCTCATTTTAAACAAACAAACAAAATTTAAGCCATTTACCCACAAGTTTTTGACTCAGGCACAGTGTGTTCCTGAGACATCATCTTTGGAGGTTAGCTGGAAGAATTCCAAGGAAAAGGATTTTCCACAAAACTCAAGATGGTAGAAATCAGAAAAGGTTGCTGAAAACCCAGAAACCTGGTGGGCAGACTTCTGCCTAAGGCAGAACCCACAAAGAGGCGCTTCTGTGCAGGTCTGGTCATCATGCATTAGTATAGTAGAGTTTAGTAGATGTCTCTAGCCTGTCGTGTAAATTTTGCAGAAAACAAGGCCCAGTACTAGCAAATCTTAGCACATCTTCCCTTTTTATTATAAATGGGTTTTTTTTTATAATTTTTACTGATGCTCAGTAACCATGCAAAATTGTGCACATTAATGTACTAATTACTAGATCTGTACCTATCTATCTATATGCTCCCTGTAGAAAACTTTACCTAGCAAGCATAGCAAACTCACGAAGACCAAGTGATCTTGTTTACAGTGATTGTCAACAGTGCCAATAAGTGATGAGGAAACTAACATATCACGGTGTAACTGGTGACCATGTGCACAATTCCATGAATTAAATCTATTTCCTGTGTTAATCAGTATTCTTAAATTAAAAGAAAATGTTTATAATGGAAACATCAGAGTCAATGTGGGCTTTTTCTGGGGGTTTGCCCCACATGGGGCAATGGCAAATTAAGTAATGATTCCATCCATGTCCAGCCTGGTAAAGAAGTTAACTTACTGGTTACTGGTTACTTGTATAGCATGGGGGACTACCACAGCTGTGGCACACAAAAGCCTATAGATGACAACTCAGAAAGGCTGTGCCATCGAAGCCCGTCTCAAGAGTCTCCTCTCTTTGAGCAAGGGTTTATGTAGTCTCGGGGTACTGTGAGTCTTGCTGGTTTCTGTATTCCTTACTTTCCTTCTGTGCTCCAGGAAACTTAAGGAGAAAAGTCTATTTCAGTTTGAAGTTTAAGAAACGACACAGTCCATCCCAGTGTAGAAGGCATGGTCACTGGAGGACCGGGCACTGCTTCCTCAGTCAGGAAGCCAGGAGCAGACAGAAATGGAATGAAGTCAGAAAACCTTAGGCCACCCCAAAGACCCACTTCCTCCTGAAGATTCCACAGCTCTCCAAAATAGTGCCACCAGCTGGGAACCAAATGTTCAAACACCAAGCATGGGGGGAGGACTCACATTCATACAACTCTGACATAAGCTTCTGTGCGAGTTTCCTGGGCACCCAAGCTTCCCTGGGATCAGGCAGATGAGACGTCGAGCCTGAGTTTGATCTTTAGGACCCCACAGGGGATGCTGCAGTAACTGCAGTAGCTGAACAGATGACAGGAGAGAGCAGGGTGATGTCTCTGAGGTCAGTATTGCTGGGTCTCAGGGAGATGAGGTGAGATGACATGGGAAATCAGTCAAAGAGGCAGCCCACCTTGCATCCTTGAAGGCCCTCTGCATCACACTGAGGGGCACGTTTCCTATGAGGGTGAGGGAGCTGTTGAGAGTTTGGGACAGTAGAATCATCCAAGATGCTTTTAGAAAAACTCCTTAGTGAGTTGGGATTGGAGAAATGACTCAGAGGTTAAAAGTGTTTGCTGCTTTTGCAGAGGACCCAAATTCAGTTCCTAGCACCCATGTTGGGCAGCTCATAACCACCTGTAACTCCAACGGCAAGGGATCTGGTGCTCTTTTCTGGTCTCCATGGCTATCTCCATTCACATGCATGCACTCACATTCAGATGCACAAGTATACACATGATTTGAAATCAAATGACTCTTTAGAGAGAATTCCTGGGACTGGAGCAATGGTTCAGAGGTTAACAGCACTTGGTGCTCTTGCAGAAGACCCAGGTTTAGTTCCCAGCATTCACATGGCAGCTCACAGCCAGTAAGTCCTCAGCTGGCCTCTAAGGACACCAGGCATGCACACAATGCACAGACACACATCAGCAAAACACACACATTAAAAAAATACATTTTTTTATAAAATTCCTGGGTGCCTGAAGAATAGAGGTACAGGGATAGTCGTTAGTGACCAATGGTGTCACAATAGCCTGTGACCTACACATAGCATCCAGCATATCAGAGAAGCAACAAGGTCAGAAGGCAGCAATTTACTCATTTATTTTTGAGACAGTGACTCACAGTGTAGTCCCGGCTGGCCTATAATTGATTAAGTAGACCAGGCTGCCCTCAAACTCATATCCACCTGCCTCTGCCTCCCAAATGCTAGGACTAAAGGCACATGCCACCATGCCAGGCCCAGAAGGCACTTTTTACCTTAAAATTTACTTTTTCATTTTTATTTTTTATGTATATGGGTGTTTAACCTACATATTAGTCTTTGGGGTACTTTCATACAGTGCCCGAGAAGGCCAGAAGAGGGGGCCCAATCCCTGGAACTGGGGTTACAGACCATTGAGAGTTACCATGTGGGTGGTGGAAATTGAACCTGGGTCCTCTGGATGAGCGGCCAGTGCTCTTAAATGCTGAACTATTTCTCCAGTCCGTTTACCTTTATTATTAAATGTGTTTTTCAAACAATTATAACTAACTAATGACAATAATAGCAATAATATTCTAGTGATCATTTTGAATATCCACTATGTCAAGAATATTCTAGGTGTTTTGAAATTTCCCTAAAAAACGTATGAGGTATGTATTTTTGTGTGCCTATCTTTAGACACATGAGAGAGTCGAGGCAGGGTATCATTGTATAGAACTGCCTGGCCTACTCTAGCAATGTATCCCAGACTGGCCTTGACCTGGAGATGGATGGTTCTGCCTCCACCTCTCAAGCACTGGGATTACGGGTATATACACCATGCCTAGCATCAGGCAGCTTAGGAGCCTGGATTTGATATATAACGTATATAAAAGACAGTGTGGGAAGAAAAAACAACCACATGTGGATAAATGCATGCAGTCAACTCAGTATTGGTTGAGGGTGGACTCTCTGGCAGCCAACCTTGGAAAGTTACTGTGAGTACACAGCCTGGGCAGCTGGTCAGGTACCTTAAAAAAAATTCATGAATCCCATGGTCTCAAACATGCTGCAGAGCTGAAGACAAACTTGAACTTTAACCTTCCCCTACACCTCAAGTGCCGAGATTACAGGTGAGTACCACCATGATGATTGACTTTATATTGTGCTAGCCTAAGAGTCTGTGCTTTAGAGACAAGACTCTACCTGCTCAGGCCCAGCCCCAGGCCCAGCCCCAGCCCCAGATTCTCTCTAAAAACTCACTGTCCCTTATTCTATCCATGGTCCCTACTGGTAAGACAAAACAAGTCAGGAGAATGACCCAGCTCAACTGCTGCCCAGCTGGGTGACCCGGAGCCACCTCAGGGCTCTAAGCCTTGTTGTAAACACTACTATAAACACTTACGTTTTCCAAAGGGCTTTCCTGGGCTAAGAGTCACTATCCTAAGATTTGTCCCTGTAAGCTGGTCATTAACTGTCCCAACAAAAGATATGGCTGTTATCTTCACAAGTGAAGAAACCCAGGCTCAAGTTTGTACAAATGACCCAAACTTCCTGGTACAAAGTAACAGGGAATAGAGTGGAACTTCACTCCATGTTCTCTGAAGTGCCCCACCATGGACCGTGGCTGGTTGTGATGGTTAGCTTAGTTTTTAAAATATTTTTTTATTTTCTGTGTATGGGTGCTTTATTTATATGTATGTCTGTGCACCATGTGTGTACAGTGCCCACAGAGGCCAGAAGAGGGTGTTGTATCCCTGGGGCTGGTGTTACAGATGGTTGTGAGATGCTATGTGAATGCCAGGAACTGAACCCAGGTCCTCTGGAAGAGCAATCAATGCTCCTAACTCCTGGACCATCTCTCCAGTCCTTAGTACCTTTGTCAGTTTGACACAACCTAGAATCACCTGAGAAGAGTCTCAGTGAGGAACTGTCTACAGTGAATCAGCCTGTGGGCATGTCTGTAGGAGAGTATGTTAAATTAATCGATATGGAACAACCCAGCACACTGTTGGCAGCACCATTCCCTAGGCAGACTATCCTGGACTGTATAAAAGTAGAGACACTGAGCTGAGCAAAAGCAAACAACTGAGCATGCATCCATTCACTTTTCTCTGCTCTTAACTGTGGCTGTGATGTCATCACCTGCTTCAAGTCCCTGCCACTTTGACTTCCCACCCGCAATGATTTATATCCTGGAATGGCAAGTGAAAACAAACTCCTTCTCCCCTAAATTGCTTTTGTCAGGGCTATTTTGTCACAACAACAGAAATGAAGGTGGAACACTGACTAAAGCTTTTTTTAAAACATCATGTAAGTTGGATATGGTGTCTCACATGTGAAATCTCAACAACTCAGGAGGCTGAGACCAGAGGATTGAGAGTTTGAAGATAGCCTGAGCTACATAGCAAGATCTCATCTTAAAAACCAAGATTAGGCCGGGCGTTGGTGGCTCACACTTTTAATCCCAGCACTTGGGAGGCAGAGGCAAGAGGCTCACCTCATGTTTGAGGGCACCTTGGTCTACAGCACAAGCTCCAGGACAGCCATGGCTATAGAGGGAGACTCTGTCTCTAGAGACTCAAAACAGCAATAAAGAAACAAAACAACAAAACATTTCATCTATGTCACCAGCCAAGTGTCTCATAAGCCCAACACCACCACTGTATTTCCACAAAAGCCATGTTCCCACAAATAAATATTGTCAGTTTCCCAATGCAGGGCTGGGCCTGGCTGATGCTGGAGTATTTCAACCATTAATCAGTGAAACCCATGTTTTGTCCCTGGTGCAGGCACAAACAAGGCCAGATGGTATCAGGCCTGCCTGATGAAGTCTAATCAGGCAAGATTTTATAGTTGAATGCTGCAGGACCAAAACATGGCCACAAAACATGGCATCTGCCTGAAGCTCAGAGGGACCCTGTTGCTTTCCATTAAAGAACTTGAGAGTCCTGAAGTCATAGGATAACAATGAAATGAAAGTTCCAGACAGATTGTTGGGGTGACTTATCCCAGGCTGTCCTCCCAAAGCAGCTAAGCCCATGAACTACATTCTGGGAAGTGCATCAGATACAGCCGTCTGATGATGGTCTGGATGGGGCATAGATACCTGGCTGAAAGACAAGGTAAAGCTTGCTTTGGGAAAACAGAAAGGACAACAGCTAGCAAGGGGCTGTGCCATGCAGGTGCTACTCATTAGCAAAGAAGACACCTTGTCAGTCAGAGCAGACCTCCCCGTGGTTACAGTGTCAGCTGGACAGAATGGGACACGCCACAGACCACCCTGTCCCCAAGCATAGATGATGTAGAGTCATAGTGTGTGGAAGGGTGCCATGCCCAGATGGCTCTTAGCTGATGGGAAGGAAAGCCATGCTATGAGAAACAAACAGGATTCCATCCCAAATGCTTTTCAACAACTGTGAGCCTCTGACTGATGTGCACCCGGTGTGGGTCCAGATGGAAGCACATACTGAAATTCAGGCAGAGGGAAGCTGGGGAAATGGTTCAGCTAGTAACATGCTTGCTGAGCAAACATGAGGATCTATCTGAGTTCGATCCCCAACACACGCCTACATAAAAGCTAGGTGGGGTGACATACACCTGTAATCCCATCACAGGGGAGCGGGTGGGGGGATGGGAGGATCCCAGGGGCTCCATGGCCAGCTAACCTAGCTTAATTGGGGAACAATCTCTCTAACTCAAAGGTTGAGGTAATCACAGGTGGAAGGTGGCACCACATGCCTGCAATTCCAGCACTTGGAAGGCAGAAGCATCATTAGTTCAGGTCATTCTTGACTACATAAGAAATTTGAGGCCTGCCTGGGCTATACGAAACTCTATCTCAAAAAAATCATCATCAACATAAAAAAGATGGGGTAGCCATCCTGCAAGATGGTGACCCTCGATACCCTAATGGGAACACAAGGGGAACCTGAGCCATCACTCAGGAACTGTGCTCACACACCTGACAATTCAGCAACATGTCCTCAGTCCTCCAAAATCAGCCTGTGTCAGATCCTGAGAAAAGTTCTATTTTCGGTATTTTATTATTTTATTGTGGAATATTCTTTTACACCGTGTGACCATATGTCACTGTGATTAGTAAAAAAGCTAAACAGCCAGCAACTAGGCAGGATTTTCAGGGCAGAGAGAATGCTGGGAAGAAGGGTAGAGTCTCAGGAGTCAGGATCAAGATGCAGAGGTAGCAGGAGATAGACATGCCATACTGAGATAAGGTATCAAGCCACATGGTAGAACATAGATAGAAATATGGGTTCATTTAAGTTATAAGAGCTAGCTAAAAACAAGCCTCAGCTATTGGTCGAACATTTATAATTAATACTAATTAAGTCTTTGTGTGGTTATTTGGGAAACAGATGGCAGGACAGAAAAGTCTGCCTACATTTTATCTTACTTTGAGGCAGGGTCTCATGTAGCCCAGGCTATCCTCAAATGAAGTCTTCCTGCCTTGGTCCCAGGAGTGCCAAGATTACAGAGTGCACTACCATACTCAACCTCACCGAAACATTTTTACTTAATCTTTTAACTACAATTTTGCATATTTAATTCAGTGTGTGTCTATGGGTGTGAGTGTTTGTGTGTCACATTTAGTGCGTGGAGGTCAGAGGACAACTCGTGGGAATCAATTCTATTATCCAGGCCTCCGGGATTGAATTCTGGCCATCAGACTTGGCATCAAGCACCTTTACCTGCAGAGCCCTCTCCACAGCCCTTTACTTAATCTTTTAAATCTTTCGTTAGTTGACAGAAGCTCAGGTGCAACCAACATCTCATACAGCTATTGTTAAGACTCTTAAAGTGGGCAGTGGTGGCACATGCTTTTAATCCCAGCACCCAGGAGGGGGAAGGCAGGCAGATCTCGTGAGTGTGAGGCCAGCCTGGTCTACAGAGTGAGTTCCAGGACAGCCAGGTCTACATAGAGAAACCCTGTTGCCAAAAAACAAAACAAAACAAAACAAAACAAAACAAAAAGACACTTAAATGCCTGCCTCCATCGAAGCCTGATCCCACTCTAAGGCATGTACAATTGTCAGTTTGATTCTATTGCTGTGATAAATACCATGATCAAAAGTAACTTGAGGACAGTGTTTATTTGGCTTACATGTCCCAATCACAGTCTATCATTGAGGGAAGTCAAGGCAGGAACCTGGAGTCAGGAGCTGAAGCAGAGGCCACAGACAAACTCTGTATACTGGCTTGCTCTTCAGACTCACATCCAGCTTTCTCAGTTGAGGAGTTTCCTCTTCCAAATAACATGGTTTGTGTCAAGTTGACAAAGGAACTGCCAATACAACCCCTCCCTCTGTTTCTCTCTCCTTCCTTCATCCTTTCAAGACAAGCCCTGCTGTGTAAATCAGGCTGGCCTTGACTTTGCAGCCTCTTTAATATTTGGGTTACAGGTATGTGCCACACCTGGCTCTCCCCCCCCCCTTTTTTTGTTGTTGTAGTTGTTGTTTTTCAAAACAGAGTTTCTCTGTGTATCCAGCCTACTTCTGCCTCCTGAGCACTGGTATTAAAGGTATGGGACACCACCGCCTGGCTTCCTCTTTCATTGCCCATACATATAAATCTATATAAAGACATCCTAGGCAGGAGGATCTCTGTGAGTGACCTTGCTAGTTTTGCATTTCTGTGTGAACCCTTGTTCAATTCTTTGGATAAGATGTCAGGAACCTGGAAACACTAGACCCAGAGCCCAATCATTGACAAAAGGCTTTCTTCTTGGGCTTTCCAACTCCAGAATGCTTAAGAAACAAACGTTGAGTCACCCAGTCTTTGGCATTTGGTGTGGTAGGGTGGGGTGGCTCATTTTTGGTTCATATTTTGAGACAGGGTCTCTGGTAGCCCAGGTTGGCCTAGAACTTTGTAGCTGAGGATAGCCTTGAACTCCTGATCATACTGCTTCCCAAGGCAGGATGAGTCTCATTCTATAGCCCAGGATGGCCTTTCACTTACAACACTCCTCCTGCCTGAGCTTTCCTGGTGTTAGGATTTTAGGATTTTAGCATGTCTGGCTCTTATTTTTATTATAACCCAAAGGGGTTAGGGATCTGGCTAAGTAGTAGAGTACAAGGCCCTGGATTGGATCCCTGGCAGCACACACACACACACACACACACACACACACACACACACACACACACACACACACACTCCCCAAAAGAACTAAAACAATTATATTTTGGAATTGCTTTTCAAAGGGAGAAATCGCCAATACAGTCACGGTCTAAATCCAAAAGCCTTTTCCTCCTGTGGCCTGGAACTCATTAGACTATTTTGGTCTCAAATTCAAGAGCAACCCATCTGCCTCTGCCTCCTGGCATTAAAGGCCTACAACACCAGCCTGGTTCTTATTTTGTTTTCTAAACAACTCAAACTACTGCCCTGCTGGGGTTACATACCCCTAACCCACATCCTGTTATTAGTGGAGAGAGCTCTGATTTTAGCTGGGGTGTAAAGGGGGAGTAATACACTTGCTCCTTGTATGCCCTCTGCTGGTACCTTGTGAGTAGACCACAGAAGGGACTTAGCAGCCTTGTAGTTACATGAGCTGACTCCCCACTGCAGTCACCTGGGGAACCTGGCAATAGTAGTTAACAGGAAAGGGGATAGGTGGTTTTGAAAGTATTACCGTCATAAAACTGAGCCAACAGCAAAGTCAAGGAAAGATACTTCTTAATGGTTTGTTTGTTGTTTTGAAATACAGTCTAATTTAGACCAGACTGAACACAAACTCATTAAAAAGCCAAGGAGTCCTAATCCTCCTACCTCTCTCTACCTTCCAAGGGCTGGGATTACAGATATCTGCCAATATAATCAATTTATGTGGTGCTGGACATATTCTGCTAACAGAGCTACATCCCTACCCCCTTAAGCAGGCACTTCTAAACTGGCTTGAGGCTCTCTGGGTGCAAGCAGGCCATACCTATAGCATCCCAAGAGAATCAAATTCAATTCCCGGCTACACAGCAAATTTGAGGCTATCCTGGGCTACAAAATACAGAAGACTCTGTCTCAAACAAAACAAGATCATAGCCTTTTCAGTTTTTGTTTATTATGCAGGGAGAAAGGTGTGTGCATGGTTGTCAGAGGACAACTCAAAACAGTCAGGTCTCTCTTTACTATACAGGTCCCCCAATTCAAGCTCAGGCTGTCAGGGTTGATGGTGAGCAACTGTATCCTCTAATTCCTCTTGCCCCCCCCCACACACCCCACATTTATTATTCACATTTTGGACTCTAAAGTCAGAGGTTCTCTGGTTGGTAAAGTAGCTCCAAAATATCGAGGCTCCTACTGTCTTTCTGACATCCTGCACACATGGCTGTGTTCCCATGGCTCAGTGAGTCCACTAAGTTCCCTGGAACAGCCATCACAGTGGAAAGCATGGTGGCCAGAACTTAAAGCTATGACAGCAGCTTGCTCACATCTAGGTGGATGGGACACTGCTTGAGAAGACAATGCCAGTGCCCCAGTTGTGAGCGGGGCTGGAGGGTTTTTGTTTTTGTTTTGTTTTTTTTTTTTTTTAAAGACAGATTCTATGTAGCCCTGGTACTATGCAGACAAGACCTCAAATTTGCAGTGATCCTCCTGCCCCTGCAGGCTTCCCAAATCCTAGAATTACTGTGTAAATGTCTCAAAAAAAAAAAAAAAAGCAAACAAACAAAAAAAGAACCCTGAAACAAAAACAGGCCTAATATGGTGTTGTATGCACTTGGCAGAAACAAGTGGATGTCGGGAGGCCAGCTTGGTCTACATAGTGAGATCCTGTTTCAAAAATAAAGACAAATCTAAACAAGTCTGGCATGGTGGTACACACCTTTTTTTAATCCCAACACTCAGGAGGCAAAGGCAAGAGGATCTCCGAGAATTTGAGGCCAGCCTGGTCTACATACAGCAAGCTACAGAACAAAAATCCAGTCTAAAAAATATACTTAAAAAACTAGGTGCTGGAGATAGCTGAGCAGTTAAGAGCACTGACTGCTCTTCCCCAGGTCTGAGTTCAATTCTCAGCACACACAAGATGGCTTACAACTGTCTATACTGTGATCGGATGCTTTCTTCTGGTGTTTAGACTCTCAAGTAGCAAAGAAAAAAAAAAACCACCCATAAACATAAATACATTAATATTTTTTAAAAAGTACTTTAGATAAGAAAAAAACCACAAAACAGTAGGTGGGACATACTGGAAGTTAGGTCACTGGGAGCATGTTTTCCTGTGTCATGTCTTTACTTCCTTCCCAGTATTTTCCCAAAAGAAGCCACAGCAGGAAAACCAACAGGTGCTTGCATATTGTTTACATCAGTGTTTTTCACAATAGTCCAGGGGTGAAGACAACCCAAACACCCACTGACCTACTGAGTTGGTAAAATCCCCCCTCTCATCTGAGAGTCAAGTCCTGAATAAACTCATTTTCACTGACATGTGTAAGCAATAAGCTCTAATAGACTCAACACTGTGAAAACATTACACCAAGTAAAAGCTGCCAAACACAGGAGGACACACACAAGATGTCAGAATTACAAATTCAGAGACAGATTAGTCAGTGCCTAAAAACAAGTGAAGACAGAGAGGATGAAGGCAGGTGATGACTATGGCCCAAGTACTGAGATCCTATTTGGGACAGTCAAGCATTAATTTTGTTTATATTTTGCAACAGGGTTTCTCTGTGTAACAGCTCTGGCTGTCCTGGAGCTTGCTCTGTAGACCAGGCTGGCCCCAAGCCTGCCTCTACCTCTCCAATGGAAGCATCAGAATTAGACAACAGCGATGGCTGTACAATACTGAGGATGAGCTTTATGCCCCTGACCAATAAAAATTGTTACAATTTAAAAAAAAAAAAAAAAAGGCCCAGTGGTGGTGGCACACGCCTTTAATCCTAGCACTCGGGAGGCAGAGGCAAGAGGATCTCTGAGTTCCAGGCCAGCCTGGTCTACAGAGAAAATTCCAAAGCTACACAATGAAACCCTGTCTCCAAAAACAAACAAACAAAAATCATCACAATTTGATATGCACATTTTTAAGTTTTATTTTTTTGAGATTACAACACAATTACATCATTTTCCTCATCCCTTTCCTCTCTCCCATATGCATATGCTTCTAAATACAACCTGCTCAGTCTGTACTTGCATGTGTGTGTCTTCAGGGCCGACCATTTCTTATTGGTAACTAACTGATGTGTTCTTCCCTGAGGAGGGCTATTTCTCCTGCTTTCAGAAGTCTTGAGTTGCCTGTAGTTCTTTGTGTGGCTTGAGGCCTTCTGTTGTGTCTATCCCTGCTCCTCATACACACACTTTGGTATGTTTATTGTTATCTTTGTTCATGCTCCGTTTTAAAGCAATGAAGAATGACTAGAGGAACAGCAAGATGGTTCTGTGGCTAAAGGTGCTTGCTGCCAAGCTTGACAACCCGAACTTAATTCCCAAGGAAAAGGACTCTGAAAAGTTGTCCTCCAACCTCCACATATGCACAGCGGGCACACACAAATAAATACATGTGATTTTAAAAGAACAATTCTTCAAGAAAGGAAACTACTGGCCAGGTAGTATGTCGTACAAGGCCAGCCTGGTCTACAGAGCAAGTTCAAGGACAGCCAGGACTACACAGAGACACCCTGTCTTGGTGGGGGGGAGGGGGGAATTACTAACAACGCTTCTTCGGTGGTCAAATTACAAAAATGATGGCTGCTTTCTGCTTTCCTCTTTATACAGGCACAATTCACCTAATAAGCATGTGTGTTACCCATTATGAAAAGCAGCATACACAGTCTCCTTCAGCTGATAAGTTGCTTGGTGTCCCTCTGTCCTGATGACACTGCAAAGCTCCCCAGTTTAAGCGGCCCTGGATCTCCTGGTGGTCAGCATTCTCAGCCGGGTGCTGTCCCTACCTCAGTTGGAGTGGGCTTCAGTGCTGGCCATCTAGCTGGTGAGCACAAGGGGTGCAGGGCAGGCTAGAAGCCTTTATCGATGCTGTAAGCCTGTAATTCCACAGTCTGTGTTCCTCTGCCAACCCTCCTGCCTCTGGTTTCATAGCAGTGGGCTGCCTCTGTGACCTTGGCATAGCATTCCTCCAAGAAGTGCCTCTTCATAAAAACTTCTAGTCACTATCTGTTGGAATGTCCTATTCAGTACAATGTTCCACTAAGGGCTTTTTCCTAAAGTTGGTTAATATCTTCTTTTTTGCCCCAACACAACTTTGAACTTCTCCACCTGCCTCCATCTACATGGAGAAGTACAAACACGCACAACCATGCCTGGTTATATGCAGTTCTAGGGATTCAACCCAGGGTTTCCCTTCCTGCATGCTAGACAAGCAGTCTACCAATTGAGCTTCAGCCCCAGGCCCTGGTTATTAGCTTCTGCCTCATTAATGTTTTTGGCCTTCCTGTCTAAAATCCAAGTGTAACCAGGGCTACCAAAGGCCTAGTTGGTTTTTTTTGTTTGTTTGTTTGTTTGTTTGTTTTTTGGTTTTTCGAGACAGGGTTTCTCTGTGTAGCTTTGGAGACTATCCTGGCACTCGATCTGGAGACTAAGCTGGTCTCGAACTCACAGAGATCCACCTGCCTCTGCCTCCCGAGTGCTGGGATTAAAGGCATGCGCCACCAATGCCCAGCTTAGTTGTTTTTCTTAAGTGTGGTTGGGTTTCCAAACACTTGTGAGAAACGTTCTCTGTCCAGGATTCGGCCATAGCGCAGGGTGACATAGAAGGTCTTCTTGCTACCATATTGCTGGATTCGTACCAACAGATCCTGGGCATGTTCCTTGGATTCTGACAGGGGTATTATGTCTGACACAGCACAATACGTATCTTGTCGCCACCCAAAGAAGGACAGGTGGGCCACTCGAAGCACAGTACCTGACTCATTCACATACATGAAGCCCACCAGCCTCTGGAAGAAGTAGCTCATCCAACACAGCATGGCCAGGGTGAAGCAAGAGACTCCACTCATAAGGTAGAGTGACTTGACACTCAGGAGGCCCTGTGAGTACCAGTACAAGCCTGGGGGTAGGGCTGTCACAGTCAGAAATGTCTGGGCCAACTTCAGTCGAGATAGAAACCCAAATCTTTTGATGGCTCTGAATCGGTAGATTGTATGGAATTTCTCCGTCTCTGTGCCTGGTGGCTTCTCCTGCAAGGTGGGAGCCTTGCTAGCCACCCACCTGTTGGAATCCCCCTGCCCAGTGCAGCACCACAGCCGATGAAGAGGTCTCCCCCATGTGGCTGGCCCCTGAAATCTTGGCACAGCTCGAAGGAAGACAGACTGGAAAAGAGAGTTTCTTTCAGAATTCAACCATAATAATCACACAAGGAACAAGGCAAAGCTTCCTCCAGAAAGGCTCCAACCAACCCTAGAAAGCCATTGGGGCTTCACTTTTTGTGGAATTCTGCTCTGGATAAGTGCATACTCCTGTTTTTACAAGTAAACAAACAAACAAAGAAACCCTAATCCCAGCCAGTGAGATATCCCATAAGTAAAGGTGCTTGCCACCAAGCCAGATGACTTGAATTGCACTTCTGGAGCCAACACAGTATCGGAAGAAAAATTACTCATGCAGGGATGTCCTTGAGCCTCCACATGCCACGGCACAAGCATATGCACATTGAACACACCAGGATTTTTTTTTTTTAAATTAAAAACTAAGTCCCCTCCCCCGCAAGGGCACGGAAACTCAACAGAATGAATGGGGCCAGGTCTCTCAGGCCGGTCCTTTCCCTTAGGCAGGTCCAAGTAAACACAGGAAAGGTTTACTTTCAGACATTCAGTAAAGACCTACTGACGAGCCAGCAGTGGACTCGAACTTAGGTCCACAAGTCTGTGGGACACTTCCTCAAGGAGTAAACCAATCGGTGTCACAGTGGGAAACCCAAGCATCAAAACTTTGGGGTACTTATCACAGTACCTTTGCATTTCTCCCGACTTCTTTATACGGTAGAACTACTATCTATTAGCCTGGTTGGGAAAGGGGGAACAGCGGAGAAATGCGACACGGAGGCCTTCAAAACACTGCACAACATTTTTCTGGATGAGTAGCAAGTGAGCAAATTCTGAGCTTCAGAGTCAGAGGCGGGCTCTCACGGACACTAGCTGTGCATCCTTGTGCACCTTTCCAAAGAAAGCCTCAGAATATGCTGAGCGAGACATGGTAATCTTAGGCCCTGGACTTGATGCGCGCCCGAGGAGTCGTAGCGACTCTGACCGCCCACGTGACCCAAGGGGAACGGAGGAGGCTGGGAAATAACAGATCATAATACACTTCCCGAATCGGCGGCCCAGGCATCCTTCCTGCCAGTCCTAGGCTCGACCAGGGTCCCCTAACTGCGTACCCTCTTTCACCGCCCACTACCGGCCCTCCGTACCATGATACGGTCTCCTGCTGTGAAAAGTAAACCGACTTGTCCCCGGAAACTCGAAGAGCGCATGAGCGGAAAGTTAAAAAAAAATCCGCATGCGCAAACCAAAAACAAAGTGTTAGATCTCGGGGATTGTAGTTTAAATCTTGTGTCTATGTGAGTGTTCGGTGAGTCACTAGGGAATCATCGTTTTCCCGTCGTGCCTTGGGCTACGGGGCTCGGAATGAACCCGGAAGTTCCGGGTGGAGTTCCGGGTGCCAACAAATCTTCCGAGTGGAATCATGGCCGCGCTCTGTCTCTTCGACGTGGATGGGACCCTGACTGCCCCGCGGCAGGTAGGCGGCGCCCGGGAGGCTCGCGGCTGTGGAGCGGAGCCCGTGCAGAACCCAGACCGCGGTGACCACCGCCCGGGGACCAGGAGACGTGGGTCCTGAGCGGGGTGCGCAGGAAGACGGGGCAAAAAACGACCTCTTCCGAACAGGAAAGAGTTCGGAGTCTTAAAGTTCGGGTCTGAATTTCTTTGGGGGTCCTGGGGACTGGTGGCCCGGATTGTAACTCCAGTTTAGCCCCCCCGACCTGCTGTACCACTTTCCCAGCCCTGTCACCTTTGGCTGTGTCGTCTAGTATATCAAAGGCAGGTTTTCAGATGTCTGACCTTGAGCAAATCACTTCCTCGGAGTCCCCAGTCCACTTTAAACGGGTGTATTGCCTGTTGCATGGGGTGTGTGTGAGGATAACAGAAATTCGTGACAGTGCCGCGCCCACATCAAGCCTCAAAGAGGAGACGCTTGCACCACCCCAACCCCTTCTCTACCACAATCAGCCTTTCTGAGCCACAGTTTGAATTATCTAGTGATGGCATTCAACCACAAGTTCTCCAGAACCCTTACTCAGCTTCATTGCTCAATGCACACTTATGAGTTAAGTCGATAGTAAGGTGGGCAGGTGGCATAGGGTTTAATCCCTGCAGGAGGATTTGAGGGTTCAGAGCCTGGGCCATATAGTGAGTTTGAGGCAAACCTGGGGAACTTGCCTCAAAACAAGAGCCAATAGTAGTCTAGAGCTGGAAGCGGAAATCATATATTGTAAAGGGCTTTTGTCTTTGTAGAACATATGACCTGTAGTAACTACTCAACTTTAGTGCAAAAACAGCCATAGACCAAATGTAAACTGAGTAGCTATGTTCTAATAAATTTATTAAGAGGCCGCTTAGATGGCCCAGTGGGTAGAGTCATTAAACCCTAAGCCTTGGGACCTGAGTTCAATTCCTGGAACCCACATGGTAGAATGACAGAACCAACTCCCACAAGTTGTCTTCTTACCTCTCCTTGTACATTGTGGCACATGTACATGCGTATACATACATAATAAAAATAAAATTATTATAGAAACAAACTTGTTCAGTTGGCCCAGGAGACATAGTGGCCAGGAGTCTACATTTCTAAGCCTTTGTACAGTGTTGAACTTGCAGTTTTGCTAAGATTAAAGGTGCATGCCCCCACCACCCAGCTTCTACCATTCAAATGTAAGGAAACCGAAACCAGTGAAGCCCTGACTGCCTCTCTCTCATAGCAGCTGTAGTTAAAGATCCTGGTCCTCAGGGCACTGTTAGTTGTCCAATTTCCTTTCACTCTGCTAGGGTGGAGGCCACTCTGGGTACTAGATATGCTACTGAGAAAGTGCTTCTGTTTCCCAAGTAAATGAAGATAGATAAACATGAAATACAGAATAGCAAAAAAGCCAGGTGACCCAGAGTGTATTTCCTTGCAGACATTTGAAACAATATGCTTGCAGTGATCATAAGCAATTGTGACAATAAAAGAAAATGTAATTTGAAAGAGAATTTTTTTTATATGCTTGGTACTATAGTTCAAATATTTTGGCAGCAGATCTGTTTATCATCAGCCCTTCCCGCCTCCATCCATGTGTATTCTTAGACGTTACTAATCACAGTGCGGTCTGGAAGAGGAAGAACAGGCTATCTTTTATTGCAGTTGTTGTTATATGATGTGACCTGCATGGATCCAGTCTGGTTAGCATGAACTTCAAAGGTCTGCACATTTCCTGTTTGTGTAGAAATTTGTTGGCCTGGGTGCTTTCTTCCAAATCAAATGTCATTCCGTCCCTAAAGAGTAAGACTTAAGAAAAGTTTTCAAAAAATAAATTAATAAATAAATAAGGACACAGGCCTCCATGAATCATATTCCAACTCTGGCATCCTGAAAAAAAAAAATCTCACATAGAAAGATCATTGACAAATACAGTGAACAGAGAACCCATATCCCTGTCACTTAGGTTAAAAGCAGCTGATATTTAATCAAAATGACTTTGTGTTTCCTCTTAGTAACTTTCTAAATCACAGTCATGCTCCTTCACCATTTTGTATTTTGTTTTTGTTTGTCTGTTAAAAGACAGTCTTAGGAAATCCAACTATGTAGCCAAACCTGACCCTCAATTTCTGATCCTCCTGCCTCCATTTCCCAAGTGTTGGTATTATAGCTCTTGACACTATACCCACTTCTGACATATTAAATCATATGTATATAACATGAAACACCTTTAAACAACAAAAGATTGGGCTGGAGGGATGGTGTCATGGTTAAGAGCACTGGCTGCTCTTCCAGAGGACCCAGCATCCACATAGTGACTCACAACCATCTGTAACACCAGTTCCAAGTGATCTCTGCCCTCAGGCACTGTATGCTTGTGGCATACAAACATATATATTCAAACAAAAACAAACAAAAAAGAAAAACTAGATGTATGTATTATCATAAAAGGTTACCACAACATAAAATAGAAAAAGCAAGTCATTGCACAGGACAGAGAACACCATAAACATTCATAAGTGAGTAGACAAATGTGAATAAATATAACTAAATAGTAATTTTTCTACACACTTAGTAAAAGCACTGGGCTTGTGTAAAAACAGGAACTAAATTAGTTTGCAGTTTCAATCTGGTTATTGTCACTCAAATCATCCTATTTTCCTTCCTGACATACAGAAAATTACAAAAGAAATGGATGACTTTCTACAAAAATTGAGGCAGAAGACCAAAATTGGAGTGGTAGGTGGGTCAGATTTTGAGAAAGTGCAAGAGCAACTGGGAAATGATGGTAAGTGCTAATTACACTCTAGTACAAGATTAACTTCTCATGAGGGTACTGAGACTTGCCGCCAAGTGTCCCCTGCAGTCCCAAACCACCATCACTCACATAGCATGCTTTCTGCTTTCTCTGGGAAAACATCTTCTCTGCCCTTATTTGGCCTTTGTTTTAATCCTTTGACAGAACCCTACACTCAGGTGTAGACAGACTCACCTTGAAGTACATGTCTGTCTTCACTTGTGGAACCTTTTCTCTCCCTACTATTTTACATGTCCCTTACTTCTCTCTCACTTCAGCCCAAACCCCACCTCCTGGCTATGCTGTCCACTCAGATTTGTATATACTTATGGTCTCAGTACCTTGTCCCTGTAGCCCTGATGGAGTGTGTTCCAGGGTTTCCTAATCATGAGAGTCACTAGGATCCACATCACCAGGGTCTCCAGCACAGGACTAGGAAGCTAGAGAGCCTTTGTGATAGGGTCTCACTCTGTAGCCCAAGCTACATCTTCTCCTCCTAAGTGCTAGAGTGACAGCGTCAACCACCACACCTCGCTGGAGCATCTTCTGGTTTCTTTCCTGGAGATGATGGAACAGCAGGTCTCTAAGACCTGAACATATATATTAGCAAGTATCCCAACCCTGCTGATGGAGCACACTCTGGTATAAAGTCTTTGTTGTCTTACAGACTATGTGTTATTCCTCTCTGTTTTCCCAGGGTTTCTGGGGTAGCTGGCCCGTGAGAAATAGTGTGGAGTGCTCTTCTGTGAGCCAGATACTTGGGAGGCTGAGACACGGGAGTCACAAGTTTGATGTCAGGTGGGGTTGGAGAGATGGCTTAGCAGTTAACAGCACTTGCTGCTTTTATGAAAGTTCCCAGGACACACATGACAGATCACAACTGTCTTTAATTCCAGTCCCATAAGGTGCACATACATTCATACAGGTAAAATACTCATACATATCAAATAATTTTTTTGGTTTGTTTATTGAGACAGGGTTTTTCTGTGCCATCTTGGCTGTCCTGAAACTCACAGAGATTCACCTGCCTCTGCTTCCTGAGTGTTGGGATTATAGGCGTGCACCACCATTGACTGGCTTTTTTTTTTTTTTTTAATAAACATAAGTTTAAAATAGACAAAACTGCCCTGTTGTCCCAGAGTCATGTTAGTACTAAGGTCATGCTGGACAGGATAGTTCACTGTAAGATGTCTAGTGCCATCTCTGGCCTCTCCCCACTAGATGCCAGTAGAGTGCGTACACACAGGCACCTGCACACAGTTTTGACATCCAGGCTGTCTCTAGACATTGCCTGGTGTGTCCTGGGGGTCAAGTTCCCATGGTTGGGAACTCAGCATGTCTTATCTGAAAGTGCAAGTCTTTGGTCAGATCAGATACTGGGAATAGTCAGTCAGCTCTGCAGTCTGTAGGACATGTTCCACTTCATCATCCTCAGAGGTGTTTTCTTCAGAAATCTGTCAGCAACAT
Source organism: Cricetulus griseus (assembly GCF_003668045.3). Classification (NCBI taxonomy): domain Eukaryota; kingdom Metazoa; phylum Chordata; class Mammalia; order Rodentia; family Cricetidae; genus Cricetulus; species Cricetulus griseus. Next base: position 38,133,579 of record NC_048600.1, on the reverse strand, counting down.
TCATCTCAGGAAATCCTGCCACAGGGATGATCGACATTCCTGCCTCCAAAGTGTACTTACAGCATGCTCTGAGAGGTTTTGTATCACTGTGGCAGAGCTGGGTGTTTCATACAAGACGTATGTAATGAGTCAAAACACTCATACTAGTAGGCAGCTAAGAGCTCACCTTGTGTCAGCATACCTGTAATCTAAGCACTCAGGAGACTTGCTGAGAATTTGAGGTCATGCTGGACTATAGTGAATTCAAGGCCAGCCTGGGCTATATGCGGTCCTGTCTCAAAAACAAACAGGTGGACATAGTAACACATACTTTCAGTCCCAGCACTTTGGGAGCAAAGGCAGGCAGACCTTTTGTGGGTTATATGCTACTCTTCAAGTCTAAATGAGTATAAGAATCATCTTTTCAAGACAGCTTTTTTTTTTTTTTTGCTTTTTCAAGACAGGGTTTCTCTGTGGCTTTGGAGGCTGTCCTGGAACTAGCTCTTGTAGACTAGGATAGTCTCGAACTCACAGAGATCGCCTACCTCTGCCTCCCAAGTGCTGGGATTAAAGGCGTGCGCCACCAATGCCCAGCAAGACAGCTTTTTTAAACCTTTATAAAAAAATCATTTTGGGGTTGGGGAGATTGATTGTTCACTGGAGGTACTTGTCAACCCAAGTCCAGTACTAAACCCACATAGAAGGTGAGAAGCAATCTCACAAATTGTCTTCTGACGTACATACACACACCATGGCATGTACATACACAAATGCATACATACACACAAATTCAGCCTGGCAAACCTGATGTGGAAAGCCTGAGAGCAGAGTGTGACCATCTTTGTCCCTTTTTGCTTGCTGGTTCAGTACAGGGTTGGGAGCAGGGATGGGCCAGCATCTTACTCCCACACTGGCAGGCCGGAGTCAGGGTCTGTCTGCAGCTCATTTGTCATCCCTTAGACTTAGCATTAAAGCTGCCATCTAAATCCCCAGCCTCTTGATTGGGCTGGCACAGCCCTCGGGTGCTTAGTGAGGTCTTTGGGGGTGGGTGCTGAGGAAGAAAGAAAAAGGCTAGTTTCTATTCAATGCATCATCAGTTTTATCTTGTTTTGGTTGTAGTGGTTGAGAAATACGATTATGTATTTCCAGAGAATGGCTTGGTGGCATACAAAGATGGGAAGCTTTTGTGTAAGCAGGTAAGTTCTTAAGTATACAGCCCGTTCTGTATTACTACTGATGTGCCATATGTAAGCCAGCACGGCTGGGGCAGGAAGGTCAAAAGTTCAGGGGTTGCCTGGACTACAAAGTGAATTCAAGAACAACCTGGGCAGCTTAATGAGACACTGTCTCAAAATGTATAAAAACAATAAAGAAAAGGGGGGCACAGAACAAAACATTACATGTGATAATGATTGAATGCCTCCGGGAACACTGGGGAGCTGGGGGAGGGAGGGAGTGAATCTTCACACTGTATTCTTTGTTAAGTTTGAATGTTGCTCCACACAGCTGTTGCTTGTTCCAGATAGTGATTACATCTTTATAATGGCCTTTTAAAGCTGCTTGAGTCCAGTGTTTCTATTACAATAGCCAAAGCTAGAGCAGGTCATTCACCCAGGGGCTGTGGAAGAGAAGCTGCACTTAATACTAAGAGCAATTGCGGTAAGCTCTCTGGCCATTCTGGGAAGTGTGTAAAAGAAAATGAACCTGAATCCCTGAGTAATGAAGCTTCTGACTGAGGTGTCTGTGTTTTGCCAATTGTTTTCCACCAACAGAAAAGAGAAAAAGGTGAAAGGACAGCAAAATATGTCACTGTCCCGGCTGAGTCAGCCTCCGGCTTCTGGCAGTATTGTCGGAAGATCTGGGTTTGCAATGAAGCTGTTTTGACAGTACTTTCTATTATATCAAATAACTCATGCTTTGTTTACATAGAGTATTCAAGGTCATCTGGGGGAGGCAGTGATCCAAGACCTGATCAACTACTGTCTGAGCTACATTGCAAAAATTAAACTCCCTAAGAAAAGGTGGGTTCACTCTGAACAAAGGAGGCGCTTCTAAAATATGAAGCAGTGGGCTCTTGGGGTGGATTCATGCTTATAGCCAGAACCCAGCACTTAGTACAACTACTTAGAAGAAGTCTGTATAGCCAACCACATGAAAATGGTTGTAAAAAAGATGGCTACCCCTATGAGGGAGTGCTATCCAAACACTGAAACCTTTGCAGGCTCAGTGGTGTCATGAGAGAGAATCCTGTGAAATAGCATCTGTCTATAATCCCAGTGCTAGAGAGGCTGAGGCAGAAGGGTCACAAGTTCAGGGCCAACCTGAGAGTATAACTAGACTGTTTTCAAAAAAGGGTCGGGGAGACAGGCCAGGTATTGTGGCGCACACTTTTAATCCCAGCACTTGGGGGCAGAGGCAGGTGATCTCTGAGTTGGAGGCCAGAATGGTCTACAGAGTGAATTCTAGGACAACTAGAACTACACAGTAAGACCCTGTTTTAAACAAAATGGTGTAGGAGCAGGTATGATGAGTCACTGCTGTGTATTTTAGACTTCATAGTGAGGTTCCTGGTCCACCTGGGCTACAGAGTGAGACCTTATCTTAAAAAAAAAAAAAAAAAAAAAAAAAAAAAAAAAAAAAGGTCTCAGGAAATTGCTATAGCTAAAGTACCTGTCACACCAGCATGGGGGCCAAAGTTCAGATCCCTAGCACTCATAAAAACTGAGTATGGTCATAGCATCTGAAACTCTAGCCATGAGGGAATGGAGACAAAGTATCCTGGGAGTCTAGTCAGGCAGTGAGGTCTGGCTTCAAGGAAAGACTGTTTCAGAAGATAAGCCGGAGAACAGTGCTGACTGACAACAGTGTCAAGCGAGAACAGTATACAACTTGCACGCATAATTATATATACATATGCCTCACGGGGCACATATATCACACACACACACACACAGACACACACACACACGTACACATAATCTTATAAAAGCATCAGAAGCCCACAATCTGAAAGTGTAAGGAGGCCTCCAAGGTAAATGTCACATAAAATCAAATAGGTTTGGCCTGCAGTGCTTAAAAATCCACACTACAGGGGTTAGAGGGTTGTAGGCTCAGTGAGGAAGAGTGCTTGCTATGCAAACATGAAGGGCCAAGTTCACATCCTCAGACCTCACATTAGAATTCAACTGTGATCACATGTACACCTATAATCTGAGCTCTGTAGAGGACAGACAGGACCATTGGGACTGCTGCCCCATCATCTGGCCAGGCTCATGGGGAGAGACTGTCTCTAGAAACTAAAGCAGAGTGATAGAGCAGGGTACCTCATGACCTGGACCCATATGGTGGAAAGAAAGAAAAGACCTGACTCCCACAAGTTGTCCTCTGACCTACACACGTGCCTATCCAACCTATCCCTCACAAAATAAATTAAAAAAAAAAAAAAAACTTTTTTAGGTTGGGCATGGTGGTGCCAATCTTTAATCCCAGCACTTGGGAGGCAGAGGCAGGTGGATCTCTGCAAGTTCAAGGCCAGACTGGTCTACAAAGTGAGTTCCAGGACAGCCAGGATGCTGTTACACAGAGAAACCCTATCTCGAAAAACAAAACAAATGTATGTATTCTGAGTCTAAAACAAAAACATGATTTAAAGTTTTTAGCCATCTTCACTGGAATCACTGAAACAACCTTTGGTCTGCTTCATTTTCTGTGATCACATTAATTTAAGCCTGAGTGAGCAGTCTGCCTCTGAATAAATAGTTTTCTGAGTCATTAGTGAGTCCCCATGAACTACACAGTCTCAGAACCTGTGTCCTCCCTTAATCAGACATCAGCTGTTCAAGAGCTGACTAGCCAAACAGATGCCTCAGAAACAGATGTGAGACTCCTGCAGGAGCAAGTGCCCTTATGCTGGAATCCGTTCCCAGCTCTTTATTGCTATGAGATGCTCCTAATCAGTTGCAATAGAAACAGTGAGCCACAGGGTAATTGTTTTAATAACATGCCCTGTTTAAAGCAGTATATCAAAAACATTTTATCAAATAGTCAATGTAAAATATTATGACTAGTGAGATATGGCGCCTCAAGCCTGTAATCCCAAAACTTGTGAGATGGAGGCTGGAGGACCAGACGCTCTAGGTCATGTATCATCAGCTACATGGTGAATTCAAGGACAGCCGGACTACATAAGACCCTGTCTCAAAAAGTGGGGTGTGGGGTATTCCTCCCTTGGGATTCTTCCCCCTCTTGGGAGTTTTTAGTTTTGTTTACTTACTACATCTCTGTTTGCTTTTTTCAAAAAAGAAATAGGGCTGGGAAGGTAGGTCAGCCAGTAGAGTTCTCTCTGCTCAAGCCTGAGTACCTGAGTTTGCTCCCCAGCATGCTCAAAACAGCTGCCTCTGGTAGTGCTTGCTTACAGTCCCAGTGCTGAGGAGGTAGAACAGGGTAGATCCCTGCGGCCTGCTGATGAGGCATTGTGGTTGAATTGGTAAGCGCCAGACTCAGTGAGAGACCCTATCTCAAAACTACAAGGTGGAATCAATGAAGACCCCCACTGTGGCCCTCTGGCCACCACTTGTGCATTCACACACATTCACATGCACACCTACATACACACACATAAAGAAAAAAATTGTGAATGATGATTCCATTCCTTTTCTATGCTAAGTCTATCCAGCTTCATCTGGATTTGCCCCATTTTGAGTCTATCGTAAAGTGTGTGGTTCAAAGCTTCCATGAGAAACCTGGGTCACATACTCCTGCTGTCTAGAATGTAATGTTGCCCAAGTAAATAAGGTATTTTTTAATTTGTGGCTTTTCCTCCCCAGGGGAACTTTCATTGAATTCCGAAATGGCATGTTGAATGTGTCCCCTATTGGAAGAAGCTGCAGCCAAGAAGAACGAATTGAGTTCTATGAACTTGATAAAGTGAGTTCTCAGACATACTTGAGCAACAGCCAGTTCTTCAACACTGTGATGCAATGCACAATTAGTATCTTTTTGATTCTCTCAGAAAGAAAATATACGACAAAAATTCGTGGCAGACCTGAAGAAGGAGTTTGCAGGGAAAGGCCTCACATTCTCCATAGGTATGGTGTGTATCGGAGCTTTGGTCCCTCTGTACCTAGAGCATGTGGTGGGCCGCTGAATTATTCAGTGCTGGATAGGACGGTTGTTATTGGGGAAACCAAGTTTCCCTTATAGAGTTCTTACTCTCAGTAAGAAAATAACTTAGAGCCAGGCAGTGGTGGCGCACGCCTTTAATCCCAGCACTAGGGAGAGGCAGAGGCACGCGGATCTCTGTGAGTTTGAGGCCAGCCCGGTCTACAGAACAGGACAGGCTCCAAAGCTACACGGAGTAACCCTGTATCAAAAACAAACGAACAAAACTTAGAAACAGACTCAGGAGGGATCCTAAAGATAACAGTATTAGTTTAAGAGAAAAAGAGTATAAATTATGTAAAATACCAGTGGCCACCAGGAGAAATGATGGAGGGAAAGTTGCGCTTTAGAAGTTAGATATATGCTGGGCAGTGGTGGCGCACGCCTTTAATCCCAGCACTCGGGAGGCAGAGGCAAGCAGATCTCTGTGAGTTCGAGTCCAGGCTGGTCTACAAGAGCTAGTTCCAGGACAGCCTCCAAAGCCACAGGGAAACCTGGTCTCGATAAAACCAAAAAAAAAAAAAAAAAAAGAAGTTAGATGTAGTAGAAATGGAGAGGCTATGAAGAAAGGGCAAAGTACCCTCCAAGAGTGGACGTGACTGGTGAGCTGAGGAGCTCCAAAAGCATCCAGCCAGAGAGTGGATGGTCTTTTATAGTCCCCCCCTCCCTCTTTTTGTATACTGTGGGCTTTATTTTGATTGTGCTCTGTTTATAAGGTGATGCAAGTTAAGAAAGCTTCCAGTCTTCCTCTGCAAACTGGCTTCTTTTACTTGTTAATTAACTCTCTCTTCTCTCTCTCTCTCTTTCTCTGTCTCTCTTTTCTCTCTCTCTTTCCTTTTCTCTCTCCTCTCTCTTCTTCCCTCCCCCCTCAAGATTTTATTTATATGTGTGAGTGTTTTGCCTGTATGTATGTGTGAGCAGTGTCCAAGGAAGCCAGAAGAAGATGTGGGATCCCCTGGAACTGGAGCTACAGACAGTGTGAACCATGTGGGTGATGAGACCCAAACCTCTACAAGAGTAGCCAATGCTTTTAACTCCTGAGCCATCTCTCCAGCCACAACATGCCCCACCCCACCCCAGACAGGGTTTCTCTGTGTAAGTTTGTCTGTCTTGAACTTGCGCTATAAACCAGGCTGGCCTCAAACTCAGAGATCCACCTGCCTCTGCCTCCCAAGTACTGGGGTTAAAGGTGTATGCCACCATTGCCCAATTAAGCAACATGTTAATCCTGACATAGATTTTCAACATTCTGCTCTTCTTCCACAGTTACACACAAAGCCTATAGACTGCAGATAAGCAGCCACAGCAGGATACCCCCAAACCAGGAAGTGGTTCCATGCTGTTGGGTCTGGTTCTACCTCTGTACCCAGCAGGACTTTCTCTGCCTACTCTTCTCTCTTACACAGACTTGCTGTGTGAACAGTAAAAGCTTCACATCTTTAAATGGAAGAGAAGACTTGTTGAGCTCTAGGAGAGGTGAACTGTGAGCCTCTCAGATGAAGGAGACTAAGATTTCTTGAAATCCTGCAGTGTGTCACCATCAAGGAACCACAGAAATTAGTAGATGGTTTTTACAGAGCAAGAATCAGGCTCAGAAAGCAACAAAGAGTTGAGGCATACAAAGCCTGTGCTGACTGCCATTGAGTCAGTAGTGTCTCGTAGAGTTCTGCCTGCAGCCTGACTCCTGCCTCATCACTTGGTGGCATGTACTTATTAAGTTTTATTATATGTTTGGTTTATCAGGGCACACAGGCCACAGCACATGTGTACAGGTCAGAGGACAGTTGTGAGGAGTTGGTTCTCTCCTACCACATAAGTCCCAGGGGATTGAACTCAGGTCATCAGACATGGCAGCAATCACCTTTACCCACTGAGCCGACTCATGTATCCTTACCCATTAAATGCTCCAAACATGTTCATTTCTCCTGGCAACACTACCAGTCTTGACTTAAAGTCCTCCAGCTTTGCTAGCTTTAACACATTTGCAGGTTGTAGGGAAATTGGCCTTGCAAAGGAACCATGTGTCAGACACAATCAGGCAGATTTTAAATTATTTCTGAACTGTTAAGTGAATGCCTTTCTAATAGCTTTGAAAATGTTTTGGAGTTTTTGTTTGGTTGGTTGGTTTTTCGCTGCTATGAAAACTAGAGAGCCAACTCAGCAGTTAAGAACAGTGGCTGCTTTTCTAGAAAACACGTGTTCAATTCATAGCATCAATGTGACCGCTCAAAATGATCTGTAACTCTAGTCCTGGGATTTCTGACAGAACTTCCTCAGGAACCAGGCATGCATATGGTACCCAGACATACATGCAGGCAAAACACCCATATGAATGAATGAAGGAAGGAAGGAATAGTAAGCTGTCTTTCCTATAATGAACCTACTGCCAGTAGGATGAGCTCATACAGCCTGCTTCTGGCATTTTCCGATAGTGGTTTGGCTTAGCTAGGTTTTTTTGAAAGGTTTCATTCTGTAGCCCAGGCTTGCCTGGAATTCACATGAAGCCCAGATTGACCTCTGAACTCACCATAATCATCCTGTCTCAGCTTCCTGAATGCTAGGATAACAAGAATGCACTTACATGCCTAACTCAGGGTATGTTAAATTGCCAGACAGGCCCACTGTGATAAGGAAAGCCTTACTTTGTTTTTATATAAGCCTGCTGCATTTAAACTTTGTTTCTTCCTTGAAGAAGCATTAAGAGAGATGATCGCTTAGACCCAGGTGAAATAATTCTGGGAAAAACAGCAAACAGCCTGTCCATAAGCAGCATTAAATAAGCTGCATTATTTTCCAAAAGGTGACCCCCCCTCCCTCCACCCCCCCCAACACCACCCCAGCCCCAGGCCTGCTAGGCAAGCCCTCTAACAATTGAGCCACATACCCCAGCCCTCCTTATCTTCATTTGTAACCATTCACCATCTTGGTGTGTCCCCTCCCCATCCTGCAGGCGGCCAAATCAGCTTTGACGTCTTTCCTGATGGATGGGACAAGCGGTATTGCCTGAAACACCTAGAGCATGATGGTTACAAAACCATCTATTTCTTTGGAGACAAGACTATGCCGGTAAGTAGGAAAGTCTGCAGTTTGAGCTTGGACAGGGAAAACTACAGCAGGCTTTTTTGCTATCTTACACTCTACCTGCTGGCCCTTTTAGCCTCCCTCTCAAAGCTTTGAGGCCCTGCCCCAGTGGAAGCAAAGACTGTAGATGGTTTTCAGTCTGCCTCTTGAATGAAGTATTGCCCACTCCAAGTGCCACTAAGATCACTTGTCATCAAACCCTCTGTATTTCAATGCTAGCACTTCAGAAACAGAAGTAGGCAGATCTCTATGAGTTCAAGTCCAGCCACAATGAGACTCTGTGTAGAAAAAAAAACAAACAAAAAACAAACAAAACCTTCACCGTTATTGCTTTATTATTCTGTTCTACGCCTGCTACCATGTTCATTATAAATTGCATTCTAGGCTTACAAATATGAGAAGATAGAGAATTGATACTCAGAGTTGGTCAGGGATAATTGGAGTGAGGATCTGCCTAGGGTGTCACACAGGAAGAGGCCAGTGTTGGAGAGGGGCACAATGAAGCCATTTCTCCAGAGACACTTTGGAAACATTGTGAGGTTCTCCCTGGATGATTGCTTACTGCCACCAGCCAAGTCCTAAGAGCAGCCTCAGTACCAGCTGCTCATTGCCTATGCTTAGGCTTGAGTCTCTTTATTATGCCTGTATGCTTCCTATGTCACCTGTTGTAGGGATCCTGGTTCAGGCACAGTGACCATTCTGAACCTATTCTGAATTCTGTAGCTATGGAGTTCTGGTCCCTCTGTCAAGATCTCCAGCAGGGTCCCTGGTGACAGTGGATTATTTCACTCAGTGTAACATCTTCCGGGTTCATCCTTACAAACAGCAATAAGAATTTCCTTTATTGCCAGGCAGTGGTAGCACACACCTCCCAGCACTCAGAAGGCAGAGGCAGGTGGATCTCTGTGAGTTCCAGGACAGCCAGCCAGGGCTTTTACACAGAAAGAAAAGAAAAGCAGCATTTTCTTTGTTAAGGTGGTACTGTATGGGTATGCTGTTCATCATATCCATCCACTGGGAGACTGAATCCCATCTCAGCCACAGTGCCTCTGTGAACAATGGACCATGGCTTCACTGTGTTTGGATATTTATCTGTGACCCTGACATTGCAAACCTCCTAGAAGACACAGGAAACAGCTTCTGGACACTGTCTTAGGCTGACCTGAAAGCACGGGCACAGGAAGCCAAGTAAACAAACAGGCCTGGACCAGACAAAAACACTGCTGCTGCACAGCAAGGAAACCACAACAGGAAAAGGCACCCTGTGGCTGGGGGGTGGTGGCACACACTTGCAACCCAGTACTTGGGAGGTAGAGGCAGGTGGATCGGTTTGCTCAAGGCAAACCTGGTCTACATAGTAAGTTCCAGGCCAGCCAGGGATACATAGAGACCCTGTCTCAAAAAACAAAACAAACCCCAAAAAAAGGCAGCCTATGAAATGTGAGGGAATATTCACAAACCATATGTCTGTCTATCCAAAATATATCAGACATTACTGCAGTTCAGCAGCAAAGTAAGAACCTGATTTAATGGACCGAAGAAGATGGCTTAGTGCCTAAGAACACACTGGCTGCTTTTCCAGAGGACACAGATTCAATTTCCAGCACCCACATGGTGGCTCACAACCATATATCTCCAATTCCATGGGACTCTGATGCCCTGTTCTTCTGGCCTCTGTGGGTACTAGGCACACATTGGTGCACAAATGCACCTGCAAGCAAAACACCCATACATAGAAAATAACTAAAAAAAAAAAAAACTGAGTTAACATGTTTGAAGGTACATTGCACCAAAGAAGATACACAGTGGACTCCTGGGCATGTGGGGGTTGGCATCTGTAATCATAGATCGTGGACTGCAAGTTCAGGTCACAGTGAGAGCCACCTTCCTCCTTACTAGACTGGCCATTACTAATAGACACACACAAAAGAAGGTAGAAATGAATGACCCTTTACCTCAAAACAGTAGATGGTGCAGCCAATATGGACTACTGTTTAAAAAGAAAAAAAAAAAAAAAAGCTAAAAATAGAACCTCATATGACTCAGGAACCACACTGCTGAGTATAGATCCAAAAGAATTAAATCTGGCCCTGGGAAGAGGCCTGCTTTTTAGATGAGAGCACATTGTAGTACCATAGACTGTCTCCAGTGAGGACAAACTGATGCCGTGTCCTCAAGTGGAAGCAGTACAGGCACTAGGCTTAGTTTATCTTTTTGTTTCTGTGGTTTTTTTTTTCTCTCAATGGCCAAAGCTGGCTTCTAACTCATGGTAATCCACCTGCCTCAGCTTCTAGTGCTGGGATTACAGGTGTGAGCCACCATTTCTGGCTGTTTCTTTTTTTCTTTCTTTTTTTTTTTTTTTTCTTTTAGACAGGTTTTTTCCGTGTATTCCTGGCTGTCTGGAACTCACTTTGTAGACCAGGCTGGTCTTGGACTCAGAGATCCTCCTGCTCTGTCTCCCAAGTGCTGGGACTAAAGGCATGTGCCACCACTCCCCATTTGGGATTTTATTTATTTATTTTGGTTCCTTAGCCTTCTTAATGCTGGTTTATGACCAAATCCCTTTGTTGATTTCACACAAAACACTTTGAATATAGACCTTGAAAGTCTTGAATCTTCTTTAAAATTAAGCTAATGAAGTTATGCTCTAGATCTGGATGCTTCCTTTGTCTAACTTGGTGTCCCCTCACCCCTTTTCAGTATTAGAAGTTAAACTCAGGACCTCGCTTATGCTAGGCAAGAACTCTACCATTAAGCTACATGCCTAACCCTTTTCTTTTTATTTTGAGGAAGGGATTTATTAAGTTAATCATCCTGCCTTAGCCTCCAAGTAGCTGGGTTACAGGCCTGTGTCACCGTCCTGGGTTGGTGCCATTTCTTTTTGTTTGTTTCATTGTTTTTGAGACAGGTGTCCTGCCCAAGCTGGCCTCAAACTCCCAATGTAGCCAAAGATGACCTTCAACTCTTGATCCTCCTGCTTCCAACTCCTAAATGCTGAGGCTCCAGACATGCACCAGCACAGCCAGTTTATACAATGCTAGGGATCACACTCAGGATTCTGTGCATGTCAGGCAAGCAAACACTCTATTGAGCTGCACTTCCAGCATCCTAGGTCCCATTTCTTACAGAAGGGGAAGAGATCTATTAAGGCCCACTACTATGTGCTGGGCCAGGACAGCATACTAGGCTAGTGATACATGAGCCATGAGTAAATTCACCAAGGAGAGGGCAGAAGCAGAGTTTATTAGGCATGTTGCAGGCAAGACAGTAGAGAGACTGCAGAGGCGTTCCAAGCGGCAGACGGTCTTTCAGTGTCACAGTGCCCTGGTTGTTTAGGTCTTATCAGGTAGGACAGCTGTGTGGGTTTGTTTCTTTGGGGGACTGGTTATCTGAATTGGACGTCATGAGTTGCTGGGGGATCAGCCTCCAGATGATGTCTGCACCTGCTTAAATACCTGGAGTTTTTCACGACAGCAGAAAACTCTGACCTGGTAATAGTGCTACTCCAAGGCAGCTGTGACATTGCTCCAAGCCAGCCATGTCTGAAGCAAAGCAACTTTATCCTGAGGTTAAAATAACACAGCACAGCCATCCTCCAGAATGTTCCCATAACAGACTTCTCTGTGGTAATGACCCCCACCCGACCCTGTGTGGTATGGGAGCACCATCCAGAAGCCTTGCTGTGACTTTGCAGAATAGAATGTGGCTGTTGAAAGCCAGAGAGCTTGCAGCTCTGTTTAACTCTTGCATTACCATGCATCATTTACATTTTCTTGTTTATTATTTTAAATGAAAACAGGTATGGTGGAATATTTCTATAATCCCAACAACTGAGAGGCAGAGGCAGGAGGATTACTTGTTCAAGGTCAACCTGAGTTACGTAATGGGACCCTGTTTCAAATTCCTCATCCCCCACACCAAAAAAAACCCAGGAAGCTTTTCTATCGTGGTTTTGCTGTTTTCTGGCTGAGCTTTGTCAGTGAAAAGCTACTTCCTGCCCAAAGGGACAGAATTGCCCAGTAGATTCCCCGATGCAGCAGCACAGCCTCTGCCATCAGGATCTGCTGTGACACATAGGTGGCCTCTGAGAGCAAAATGAAAAAGATTCTGCCCTTCCCTAAAGGTTCCTTAGCTCCCAAGTCCAGTGTTCCCAAAGGTCAGCTGACCCAGCTTAAATAAAGTCACATCCCTGATTTCAGTGGCTCTCCAGGGGTACCAGACAAATTCCTAGTCACTTAGGCCAGAGGGCTGCACCTCACAGGCTTCTTGTGGACAGACAGCACTCTGAAGGCATTTACAGGCATTCTGACAGCAAGGAACATTAGCCACCTATGTGTTTGCCTGTGTGTTCCTGTTCTGAGTAACTTAGCTGTGAGTCCATGTGAGCAAGCTAGGATGTGGGGCTGGACACTGGACTGGCACTTAAGGTGCCATCCATTCACTATGGAAGTTAATCCCCTCTGTGATGCACCCATCTGTGGAGTTTTTTTGTTAGCAAAGAACACAACAGTAGAATATTGTACTGTGGTTTTTGCTAATGATGGAAAAGTAGTCTTTCTCCATATCAGTTCATAAGTGCATAAAGCAGTCTGAAAAGATTCAACATGCAGGCAAAACACCAATATGTATTTTTAAAAATGTAATCCTAGACTCCCTTTCGTTAGTCAGGCCCTGAGACCTCCCAGGGCCTTCTTTCATCTTCATATGGCTCCTTTAGAAGGGGAACTTCATCCCCATTGAGGTTCCCAGAGACAGGCTTGTGAGTCTCACTGCTGTGGCAAGTGGTGGGGCCATTTCGGGTCTGGCTGGCTTACCACCATCCCCCCTCTTGACCACCCTGAGCTGATTTTCAAGGCAGATGGGTCTCCCCAGATTTCAGGAGGTTGAAATGTTGCACCACTCACTGAATGGGGGCCTTTGCAGGCTACAGGTGGGGGGTTGGGTACAGACAGCAGGTTCACTCTTATGTCCAGCATGTTGAATCTGTACCACTTGTGTGTCTGAAGAGGGTGTCAGGTCCCCTGCAACTGGTTTCACAGGCAGCTGTGAGCCACCATGTGGATGCTGGGAGTCAAACCTGGGTCCCTGAGAAGAGAATCCAGTGTTCTTAACTGCTAAGCCCTCTCCAGCCCCAGGGCATGCATCTTTTTTGCAGAGCCTGCTCACAGCCCAACTCAACCTCCAGCTTTGTAAGAGTGCTGCAGAAAGGTTTAGTTGTGACTGAGATTGAGGAGTCAGGGCCTGCAGAAAATCCAAGAGAGGGGTTACCTAGCCACTGGCACCTTCTGAACTCACATCTTACTGTCCTCAGCCATGCTTTGGATGAGAGCTTGGCCTTTGTCATCCCGGACTGAGTCATGCCCTCAAGGGCCAGTGATAGCATCCAATGTGTGTTTTTCTCTCCGCCCAGTTCTTTTGGGAGTCCTTTACCAAGGGGAAACCTGGATGAATCCATTCTCTCCATAGTCCTGAACTAACTGGAGTTTTAACCAGGTACGAGGTTCTCAGACTAGCTTCAGGCATTTCCTGGGTCCCTGCCTGCCTCCCTGAACACCAGAGTACATAACCTACTAGTCTTGAGACTAGTTCTTCAGGGTGTAAACATCCCTGCCTACTATCTGGGCTGTGGTTCTTCTGTTCAGGGAGACACAGCTTTGACCTCTGGTATGCACTTGACTTCTTGGGGTCACAGAATCTGTGTCTCATAGTCATGCCAAGGCTGGCCCATAGCTGTCTCCTGCTCCACTGGCTAGAGAAGCGGTACAGTGGTCAAGTTTCAAGCCATCCACAGATCTGACCTTCACTCTAGGGCCTTCAACCCAGCCCATATTGCACCCCACATACTAATTCTAGATGGGGAGAACTGGGACTCACCTTAGGTATACACTCAAAACCTCAGGACTCTAGGCCTGGGACTGCCTCCCGCAGGCCTTTTATTTTGATTGGTTGGTTGCTTTTTTTTTTTTGAGATAGGATTTCTGTATGTTGCCCTGGCTGTCCTGGAACTCTCTGTAGATCAGGCTGGCCTCAAACGCAGAGATCCTCCTGCCTCTGCCTCCTGAATGCTGGGATTAAAGGCGTGTGCCACCATCGCCACCTCATCTGGGGTGGGCAGACCATATTTGTTTTTGGGTTTTGGAGGGTTTGCTGTTGTTTTCATTGTCAGATTCCCTGACCTCCAGGCAGTGCTCCTCTATTTGAAAGCAGTCCCTTTCACCTCTATACTCACCTCACCTAAAAATGGGTAATGAAATTTATCATGGAGTCGATACAATGGGAGTGTGGACTGAAGTGTACAGAGAATCAGCTGTGCTGTGGGTGACTGTCCATGCAGCAGCTCTGGACCTTTCTTCTGAAAGGAGGCCCATAGGCTGCAGAGAGTATTGGCATTGTCTGCACACAGAGGGTCACCAGTACTCATCAGTCCCAGCCTCCCTTTCCATCCTCAGACCATGGGCCTTTTAAGGATTTAAATATTAGCAGGTTTACGTCCAGATGCCTTGGGGATAGGGCTGCCCATTTCCAGGGATATCCATCCTTCTTTGGAAGTTTTTATTCTGGGAGCTTGGGGTGGCTGAGCCCTGTCCTAGCAGGATCAGGAATATATGCATATCTAGCCTTTGTACTCTCTAGTTCCCAGCCCCACCTGATTCTAGGGGGCAGCCTCTGCTGACAGCTCAGGCCTGGTTCTGCTTCTGATGACCTCAGACCCACTGTTCCATGCTCTGTACATGCTGGGCTTTGTTTTTGACACGGGGTCTCACTCTGTAGACCAGGATGGCCTTTAATTCATGATGATCTACCTGCCTCTGCCTCCCAAGTGCTGGGATTAGAGGTGGCCCAGTTTTGAATTTCCACACCTGACATTATGTAGGGTAGAGTTCCTCAAACAGCTCACCATCAGAGTTCACAGGTGCCACTCGCTTCCTGTCTCAACAAAGCAGGACCATGGAGACTGCTATGTGGGTCAGTGACGAATGTAGCAGCTGGCATAGGACCAGTCTAAGCCTTTTGCTTCTGGAGTTTGTCTTCTAAGGTAGTGGCTTCTGTCAGGAGTCTCCTAATTGTTCTCTCTGCCCCCATTCCCCCACTCCCAGCCATTTGTAACCAGTTTTATGGCAAAAGTCCACCTCTAGGCAACTGATGTGAATTTAGGCTTAAAGGACAGATGGGGAGAGGAGGAGGTCTGCAAAAGGAAGGAAGGTGTGATCCATCATGTTCAGTTCTGTCAGGTGGGGGAGTAAACTGGTCCTCAGGAGGAATGCTCAGACACAGTCTTTGGGGTGGTTCTGCCTGGAAAGTTTGCTGTTCCTGGAATAGCAGAAGCAGCTCCCAAGTACCTGTGGTCCACTCTCCAGAGAGATCCTATCCTTATAAGAGTCCCATTATGTTTGTGACTTCTGGGCCAACCCCTCCATCTCTGCCTGCTGCAGGACTCTCTCAGACTGCTATTTTGTAGCCCTACCCTGCCACCTTTCTTCCCATCTGCTGTCAGGTAGTCACTGGAGGGGCATTTAAATTTCATTAAAGTCAGGGATGGTGGCCTGTGCCTGTAATCCCAGCCAAAGGAGGCCAAAGCCAGGGATCTTGAATTTAAGGCCAGCCTGAGCTATGTAGCCTAACTTCCTCAAAATGGTGATGATGGTAATGATGATGTAGCTATATAGCCTAACTTCCTCAAAATGATGGTGATAATTAAACTCAAAGCTGACAGCTCATAGTCACATATTTGCCACACAAGTGAGAAACCTTTTCAGATACCCAGAACTTGTATAAAAAGCCAGGCATAGTGGTGTATGCTTATGATCCCAGCACTGGGAGGCAGAGACAAATGGATCCTAGCACTCCCTGGCCAAATGGTCCAGCCAAATCACTGAAGTCCAGGTTCAGTGAATATTCTGTCTCAAATGAGATGGAGAGCAACTGAGAAAGATACCCAATCAACCTGTACCCTACACATGCACACCTACAGGTAGGAACATGTATACCTACCTGTGAAATGTTAATTTCACAGGGTGTGAGCAGCCCCACTCTAGGCAGCCTGCCCCTCCAACATTCCTGTGACTTTCGAGAGACATTTGGGCACAAAGACAAACTGATAGCTGTGATTGTCATTTGCTGTACTTTTTCACTAGAAAAACAAGCCATAGCCAGATCCTCACAAAGGCATCTGATGCCTTTCATGAGCATAATTACCTTTTCTGAGTTCGATTTCGGTTCATGAGAAGGTTAAACTCCTGCTCAGTGTGACAAAAATGTCATTCCTTTCTTGGAAACTAAGGGAAAATTAACTGAAGAAACCTCCCTAAGCTAGGAACATCAGGGTTGCAACAGCCAGGGACCAGGACAAACCGTAGCCTACTGCTTCTGTTGTGTCTTTGCAGGGTGGCAATGACCATGAGATCTTCACAGACCCCAGAACTGTGGGCTACACGGTGACAGCACCCGAGGACACACGCAGGATCTGTGAGGAGCTCTTCCATTAACACCAGAGGAATGGGCCTGGCCAACAAGACTGAAAGGTCCCTCAGGGTCCGGGGTCACTTAGGGCCAGAGCCGGAGTCCCTCCTCATGTGTATATGTCCCTAGCCTCCAGCCAGGTTGTTCTCATGGGTCCAAACACACAGGGACTAGCGGTCACCTCACTGGGCATGCCAACAGGCCATGCCTCCACCTCCATCTAGCACCACCGGCAGCCCCAAGGGAAAAGAAAGAACTTAATCAGAAATGGCTGTGGCTGGATGTGGTGGATCATGTCTGGAATCTGTACTCAGGAAGCTGAGGCAGGAGCATTGCCAACCAGTCAGAAGACAGCCAGAGGTACAGAATGAGACCCTGTCTCAAACAGAATGGTGGCTCTGGGGTTGGGGGCATTACCCAAAGAACACTTGGCCTAGTATGGATGAGGCTCTCCATTGATTTAAGTACCTCAGAAACAGAAGTATTCCACCATTCCCTTCCTTCAGCCTATGGTCTAAGAACTGGCTGACAGGATCCATGGCTGGTCTTTGAAATGTCCCCATATGATGATACAAAAAAAAAAAAAAAAACAGTATGCCTGGGCCCCTTCCCCTTTGTGGACCGTTTTCTGGCAGTGGTGGGTTGGGGGAGGCTTTATTTGGAGCCATGGTCTCACTGTGTAGCCCTGGGCCAGCCTGACTTTGAGCTCCATCTTATGCCTGTGCCTTACAGATGCAGGTTACATGCACCAATACACCTGCCAAGGTTTCACAGAGACTTGACAATTGTCAGTGTGCAGGGAGACCTGATGGTTGTCAGTGTGCACACCCATCTCACCATCAAAAGGGGGACCTGATGATGAAAAAACATAAGCTATGCACAGTTGCCCACCTGGGACGAAACTGAAGGCTTCTGTGATATATTCCCAGTCTGCGGTGGAGGCTGGGGCATGAACTAAGGCCAGTGTTCTACCAAAGGGCTGATGTTTCTGTTTTCAAGCCAGCTTCCTGTCTATGAGCCAGAGACCACAGCTTGGCCTGCCTGACAGATAGCTGGCCAAGTGACAACTGATCCTAGTTTGCACCTCTACTGGCCTGGCTGGCTCTATTTACTACATTTTACAGCAGGACTGCTGCCTTGTCACCAGCAGGAGGGGGGATAGAGGACCCAGCAAAGCAAAGCCCTGTCTGCAGTCCTTCCCTCCAAGCTACCTGACCCAGGTAATAGCCAGATGACCACATAGGAGCTGCCACTCCTTCAGCCTCTTCCTGGAGAGTGCACAGGCCTCGTCCAAAACCTCAGGGAGTGCCTTCTAAGAAAGTCCCCAGGCCACTTTCCAGTGCCTAGTAAACGGTTCTGCAGCCCAGCTCCTTGTTGGGAACTGCTGCTGCTACCCTTTCCTGCCTCCAGCCACCATGTATTCCCACAGCCCTGCCCTTGGCTACCCACACTGGCATCTGCTACTGACCCCTTCACCTCTGTCCACCCCCACAGGACAGTGCCAGGATCTCCACCCAGAGGCAAACGTTCTTGGATTTTACGGCAGTGCTGTGATCACTTGCCCAGGGAAACACATTAAAGGGACTGCACCTTCCTTGCCTCTTGTTCTGGTCACTTTAATCCTGGGTGTCAGATGGGTTCTTCAGAGAGCTCCACCTTGGGTCCTGAAAACCTCTTCTGCTCTACTCTAGTGACACTGGAGCCCTAGCTGTCCTGGCTGCTGTAGGTCCCAGCTGGCCAGAGGCTGTGTTTTGCCTGCAGGTCCCGTGCTGCCCTCAGGTGGGGACCCAAAGCTGCCAGGTGGACTTCAGGCCTTGTCAGTTCCTACAGTGGCTGTCACCCCCCTCACACACACACACACACACACACACACAGTCATCATTCAGTCTTCCCACCTAATAAAGGGCCTCTGCTCTCCAGGCATCACCTGGCTGTAAAAAAACGATAGTGGCTAAGTCACACATGTATGGCTTTGCTGGTGGAGCAGGGCCTGCAGTATGATGAGTGGCTGCCCAGGATGAAGGACTAGTTCTGCTAGACAGATGTAGCTCAAGGCAAGCCCTGACCTCAGTTTCTCATCTGTTAAGTGGGCAGACCTACCAAGTAGGGATTGCAAAGAACTCAGGAAAGCAGGAGTTGGGTAGACAGCATCACAAGAAGCAGAGGCTGCACCTACGCATCCTAGGGCTGCTCAGAAAGGTTCACTTCTGCATGAGCTGCCTGTTGAGAACTCAAGGTCACTAACTTTTAGGAAGCCTCCAGAAAGCCTGGGCTAAGAGGAAGTTTACCAAAACGTTTGCTTTAGTTCCTGTGTAGGGGCGATGTGTGACCCTAGAAGGTATCCCCAACCGTGTCTGGGTGGGAAGACAGGCACTGAGGAGCAAATTCAAATATGTTCGTTCCTCAGCACAGTCTACGCACATGCAGCACATAATCGTTTCCTCTTCCCAGGCTAGGTACACCTACCACAGCACACCAGTCAGCTTGGAGAAACCCAGGCTGGTTTATTGTAGTCACTTCATCTTGTTTGTCCTCTCCCTGAACAGGCTTGATAGGCTACTTATTCCCCCAACCACTGGGAGGATCACCAACTCATCAAAATTCCCATCTTGGTTCCATACATCAATTCCCATCTCTTGGTAAAGCCACCCCACCCTGGTCTGTCATTACCCTATCATCAACCTGCTACTCCTCCCCTACCCTCCAAGTCAGGTGGCTTCACTGTTGTCCTTCTGAGCCACAGGACCTATATGACAGGCAGCCTGTCTGCATCTCTGGTTCTCCACATGGTCCCTGGGTAGCCTCAAGGCTCCCTTCAAACACCTCAACAGGAACCTCAAGACCTTTCTCTCACATTTACATAACATCCCAAATGCCACCACTGCACATTTACCTACAACCCACCGCATAAACAAGCCCCATTCCCCTTGCACGTTCACACAGGCTCATGTGCACACATAGCCTCATCTTGTTGCACAAAACAAACTTTATTGTGAAAGAGTTGGCTGATGGGGCCAAACGTCTAGATTTGGGAATCTGTTCTTCCCTGCCCAGTCACTAGCACTGGGTCCCTCCTGATATTCCAAATCTGAAGAGAGGGGGTCTTTTCCAACACCAATAACCTGCATTCCAGAATAGTCTAGAGGCTGAAGTGATGTGGCCATACAGGAAAAGCCCTTTACAAAGGATTCTGTATGGCAAAAGAATCCAGAGGCCATCCTGCCAGCAGAACTGGGCTGCCAGCTCAGTGGCGGACAGGGCCCACTAGCAGGCCAACCATGTGTCACCCAAAGCCTCACCACACCAGAGTGAAAACAAAGCTGTACTGATAGCTAGGGACAATGGGGTGACAGAGAAGGGTGTCAATCTCAGGGAGCCTTCCTGGGTCCTAGCAAAGTGGCTTTGGAAGTCTGTTCCTTGGCCAGCAGAGGCTCTGGGCGGTCAGCCAAGCCTGGAGGGGTAAAAGCCACCTTTGACCTAGTAGAAAAAAACCATCTGCTAGTAGCCCAATAACAAAGAAAATTATCAAACTGGGTGGTGGAGGTGAGCCAGCTGCACAAGACCATCACACATTTAGCCGCTTCTTTCTGTTTGTGCAAATGCATGAGGACAACCTGTTTTCAGTCTTTGGTGCTAGCCACCTCTTCAAAAGAAATAATGGAGTCTCTCACTGACCTCCAACTCACCAAATAGGCTAGGCTGGCTAGCCTGCAAACCCCAGGCATCTGCCTGGCCTAGCCTCCCCAGTTCTTGACTACCTAAGTATGCACACCACATCTGGCTTTTTCTGGGAACTAAACTGGAATCCTCCAGACACTTTGCCCTCTGAACTGTGTTCCTCATCAGTCAAAGCTCCAGTCTTTGTCCCCTTAGAATGAACACACACCCATCCAGAATTAAGACACACTGAGGTCAACAGTGTTCTCCATATAAAAGAAACCTCTGGTCTGGATCACTGGAGCCCTAAGTCACCCCTGCAGTATTGGTACCCCTATTCTGACAAGAAATCTCAACTTGATTTCAAAAACCCATTACCCAACTACTTCTATTTTTAAATCACAACTAAAGCCAAAGCCAACCACCAAAAACAAGTCTAAGGAGCAGTTCATTTGAAACACCTACAAATCTACAGTGCTGTGGGCAAGGCAAACAGAGGGCTGTGAGGGAGAGTTTGAGCTATTTAATAAACAAAATCAGCCAAGTATGAAGGCACGCCTGTGACCCTAAGCCAAGGCATGAAGGGTGCTAAGAGTTAAAGCAAGATCCTGTCTCAAAAAAAAAAAAAAAAAAAAACAGTGACAGGCAGAGGCTTCAGTGCAGTACCTGCCAGCATTTCCAAGGCCCTGGGCTCCCTCCAGCACTGGGGAAGGGGGAAAAATTGCTTAGGCATTTGTCAGAGCTGTCTTAAAGAAGCCTTGCTTCCCCATCAAAGGTATATTTCTCCAACTCCTAACCTGACAAGGCCATCAGAGTCAAAGTTGTGGGGTTTATGCTAGCAGTGGAACCCAGAGCCCTACACATGCCGGGCAAGTGCACTACCACTGAGCTACATCTCCAGCCCTTGTTTTTTTGTTTTGAGACATGATCATAGCCTAGGCTGGCCTAGAACTCTAGTTCAACCCAAGTGCAGAGATTACAAGGCATGCACCACCAGCCTGGTTCTGTCTTTAAATAAAGCACCACTTTCCCCTCTGTAGCTCTTCCTGCAGAAGCCTCTTCCTCACCCCCACAGCTCTCTTCGGCATTGGCCTAATGATAGGCTTAATGCCACAGGGAGGGAACCTTATACCTGGAAGTAGAAAAGACCAGCATTCCCAGGGGTGGGGTCAGTGCTGAGCCCCCAACTACTGTGCTAGAGAGGGAGCTCCTAAGGGATGCAGTCTTTCCCACAAGATGGAGACATACCTGTTGCAAAGGCACCAAGAGGCAAAGTCCTCTGGAAGGCTCCCTACATACATAAGCCAGCTTCCCTAGAACTAGCCAGGCTGACAAGCATAAGATGGGTCTGACCTGGTCCCAAGTTAAGCGGGGCATTGGGTCATAGAAAGTGTGATAGGGCCCATGGTGACATCCCTCAGGGTGCCAAATAGATTGGGGAGGGGAGGTTGTCTTTAGTTCCAGGAGTCCTTTTGGGTTTGGTTGACCGGGCGGGGCATTTGGGAAAATAGCACGTTTCGCCTACCCACCCACCTGGGCTAGGGCTGTACCCTCTCCACTCAGCCACCGCAGGTCCCTCTCCTTTTCAAATGCTTTTAATGTTTTCAGACAGTGAGAGCTTGTTGCAATGGCTAGAGGCTGTGCTGGTGGCTGAGAGCACCCCCCTGCCTGCCCACAACTCCCTTCCAGGAAATGCTTGAAAGGGGCCATGCCCGCCTTGAGGCCCCATCTTGTATGGTAGAATGTTATATCGAGGGTGTCCTGCTCCTCCCCCATAGTCTCCCTCAAGCCCAGGAGAAGGGGGGTTCTGGCAGGTCCCTAGGAACTGATGACATGCCCGGACCAGGTCTCATGCTTGGTGCCTGGTGCCAGGTGAGTGATGACCACCTCTACAGCCTGCAGTTTCTCATTCTTGGGCGGGATAGAGCACATCTTATAGGTGACCTCGTCGCCTTCCACTGGAACATACTCCCCTTCCACACTGCAGGAGAGAAAGAGCGGTCATCAGGACTGAGGCGATGGCTCAGTCTAGAGCGTCTGCCTTGCAAGCATGAGTACCGGAGTTTGGATCACCAGCACCCCGGTAAAAAAAAAAAAAAAAAAAAAAAAAAAAAAAGCAGCTACAACTTCTATCACAGCAGAGGGGTGCGATACAACCCTTTTTCTCAAACTGTGGAAAAGGCTCTGCCTCTTATTGGCTGAATGAGATTGAATGTGTGTCCAGGGTGTCCGTCACTGGTAGAGCACTTGCCTAGCATGTGCCCCAAAGTTCAAACTGAGTCCCCAATTCAGCCAAAATGAAGTCAGGGTGGGCAAGGTGCTTGGGCCAAAGAAGAAAGTCTGGATAGAGGTTCTAGTTGGGGGTTCTTAGGAAACCAAAAAGCTATTCAGAAGCCAAACAGGGAAGGTGAGCTGGGGGGTTTTGTGGCCTACACCCTGGAGTCCTGTGGGCTTCCAGACAGGAAGGAAGAGCCTCAGTGAGCAAGTGGCAGGAGAAAGGGCCCAGCCCTGAGCTTCCTTCCTGGATCAGAAGAAACAGCCCCCAGTCTCACTAGGCTACTCCCCTGAGGAGGCCAACACATTCTCCCATCCCAGAGATACTTTCCCCACAGGCCAGGCACAGGACATTCACCCACTTACAAATACCAGGCCCAGCTGTCTTCACCCTACCCCAGCATCTGTGGTAGACATACACCCAAGATCGCACACAATTCATAGACACACCCAGTCACTGTCACACACAAACTGCTGTGCAGCCTCACACACTCCATATATACCCTCCTGCCCAACACCTTTCCATCACACTGTCCTATACAGCATAGGGCCAGGACCACACCCCCTGTACCCCCAGCCCAGACCTCCAGATATGCTACAGTGAACTCACTCAGAGATGTGCAGGAAGATGTCAGGGCCACCATCAGCCGGGGTGATGAAGCCGTGGCCCTTGGACCGGCAGAAGCATTTACAGACTCCTTTGTAGACAGGGCCCTGTGAAGCCCGCACCGTCCTGACAGACAGGGAGATGTGAGGAGACACCCATCAGTCCTTTGCAACCACCACCCACTCCCCTGGATCTACTCTCCCAGCTTTGCCTCAGGGAGGCCTCGCTAGGGCCACCATGTATAGTCACATAGGCTTTGTGTACAACCCTAACTGTTGAAATGTCTGGATAACCTTGATACATTTTCTCAGGCTTGTCTGTCCATCTGGAAACAGGAAGCTTCAAAAACTGTTAGTAACAGCTCTAGCACCCACTCACAGAGCCTAAAATCTACATCTGCTAGTGGCTGCTACCCAGACATTGTCCCTGCCATACAACTGAGGAAGTCAAGGCCTCCTGGAGAAGAGGCCTCTGTGGCTAAAGCCCAGCAGCTTATCACTTGGGGGGAGGAGGGATGCAGGCTCCCATGGGTGCTGAGGATAGCACTTGAATTTGGAGGCCCCTTCGAGTTTCCTCACTAGCACTTCTCCAGGACTCTCCAGGAGATACCCGGAGAATGGATCCTGCCTGCTCTGGTAGCTGCCCCCATTATGGGAACTGTGTGTTGCCAGCCTGAGACTTACGCTGAGAAGGTCCTTGTCCTGCGGGTGGGCAGAGGGCTAGGGACCACGTTGCCTCGCAGCGGGGATGGAGAACGATCCCGGGCCCGAGGAGTGTCCAATAGCCCGACAGAAGACTGATGCGTTGGGGGCTGTGGCGGCGGCGGGGGAGGTTCAGATGACATAGCTGACCTACAGAGAGAAGGGGGCTCTCAGGGACCTGCCTCAGGCCTAGACAGGCAGTCACTCCTGGAGGCTCACTTTAGGTCACCTTGTCTGTAGCCACATCTTGGCTCAGGTGTCTGCTCAGGTGCCAGCACTGGGCTCCCATAGCAACTATAGGCCTCTCTCCATCTCCACTGTTTAAGAAAATGCCAGGTCATGTGCTAGACTGATAGCCCAGTCAGTGAAATACTTGTCACACAAGCAGGAGAACCTGGGCTTGATCCCCACAATCCATGTAGAATAGAAAAGCCTGGTATGGGGTGGGAGAGATGGCTCAGCTGTTAAGCATGCTTACTGCTCTTGAAGAGGACCCGAGTTCAGTTCCATGTCAGACAGTTTACAACCACCTGTAATTCCAGCTCCAGAGGATCTAATGCCCTTTCTAGTCTGCATCTGCAGTCACGTGCACAAACCCACACAGAGGCCACACACATACATAGGTAAACAAATTTTTGTTTTTTGTTTTTGTTTGTCAAGATAAGGTTTCTCTGTGTAGCTTTGGCTGTCCTGGAACTCACTCCAGACCACGCTGATCTCAAACTACCACCTGTCTCTGCCTTCCAACTGCTGGGATGAAAGGCCTGTCCCCACCATGGCCCATCAAATAAATCAGAACGTAAGACTGTGGTGGGCACTTGTAATCCCAGCACTGGGAAGACAGAGGCAGGTGGATCCCTAGGGCTGGTTGGCCAGCTAGCCTAGCCTAATCAGGGAGCCCCACTTTCCAGTGAGAGACTTTGTCCCAAAAAACACCTGGAAGAGTAACAGTGGATGTTATTCTCTGGCCACACACACACACATACTGGGTGGGTTGGATATATGCCAGTTAACTCCCTATGGTAACCCGTCTATGTCCCCAACACAGACCTTACCATGCTTAGGACACTCAGTAAATATTGTGAGAGGAGGTGGTGCCATTAGAAGGACCTCAATGCCAAAAGCACAGGTCAATACCTCCTATTCCCTTCCCAACTATGCCCCCTACCCTGCAAGCAACCTCCCTCAGGAGACTGCAGAGCACACCTAGGGTAGTTCACAGCCCAATGTGGCACCCTGGGGATAGGAGCTCATGGCCAGGTGGGTTACCACTAAAAAAAGGTCCCCAGAAAAGGAACACTCCCAGAAAATGCATATCTAGGCCCAGGTACTACTCATGAGATCCAATTCTCTCAGTGACCCCCTCGGAGGCACAGAATTCAGGCAAAAGTTGAAGGCAGTGGCTCTTATAGGCCGACCCATACCCAGGGGACTGCTGTGAGTTCAAGGCAGTATGGACTACATCAAGACCAACATTAAAAGGGGGGAGGGCCGAAGAAATGGCTCAGTGGTTAAGGGCACTGGCGGCTCTTCCAAAGGTCCCGAGTTCAATTCCCAGCAACCACATGGTGGCCCACAACCATCTGTAATGAGATCTGATTCCCTCTTCTGATGTGCATGAAGACAGATCACTCATATACATTAAATATTAAAAGAAGAAGATGGGCAGCATGGCCATTGTACACAGGTAGCCCCAGGACAGAGCAAGCCCAGCCAGCCTTGGCTCAAGGTCAAGAACTGCCATCCTTAGGTAAGTTTTCTCCCCTTTCTAGACTCGGAGTCAAACTCAAGGGTATCCCTTGACATCTTCTCAGGGATGGAGATAGTAACAGAAAAGCCAATGGGACATGGACAGGCCTGAGCAGATTTGTGTGGCCCTGTGATTGGTCTGTCAAATATAAAGGAGCTGTCTTCAAAGCAGCCCAGCTACAGTTTGATTTTTTTGTTTTGTTTTGTTTTTAGGGTCTCCAATAGCCCACACAGGCCTCAACCTCCAGTGCTAGGATTACAGCTGTGTACTACCATGCCCAATTTATGTGGTGCTGTGGATTGAACCCAGGGCTCTGTGCACTCTAGGCAAGCACTCCACCAGCTGAGCTACATCTCCAGCCTCCTCAGCTCTAGGTACCTTGGGCCCCAGCTCATGGTCAGACTCTTCCCATTTATAGTAACTCCATGGCCCCAGGGCTGCGTTTTCACTGGCAGTATCCAAAAAAAGGCCCTCTTGCTTCAGCTCCAACCCTCCACCTTGGAGTCCTGGGGTTCAGGGGAAGGAGGTATGCAAGGCAAGGGTGCCTCTTTCCCCAAAGACTCAGACTTTTCCATATGCCCTGCCCCTCTCTGGGGACTCAGTCCTGCCTGGCTGGAAAGATGTCACTGGCCAGCCTTCCAGAGAAGTGACACTGTTACCTACTGACCTCTTCTTGGCTGTGGCCCCAGCCAGGCAGGACCACAAGTTCAGAGAAGCCCCCACCTTGAAGAGGTCCTGGCTGCTGGCCTGCTGGTCAGGTCTCCAGCGCAGGTCATAGAGTGCTAGAATGTTCCAATACCAGGAATTCTGCAAAGAAAGCTGGCCCAGAGAGGGAGAGGGGGGGCCCCACCCAGGCCTCCCAGGACAGCAGTGGGGGATGACCATGGGGGTCTGATGACATCAGCATGAGGAGGAGAGCTGCCCTTCTCCCTTCTAACCAGTCTCCCTGCCTCTCTCCTCCCCTCCTCCACCACAGTCAAAGACACTAGAGTTCAAATCTTCCCACCTGCCAACTGAGTGATCATTAGTGACTCAGCCTCTCAGGGCCTCAGTTTTTGTATCTGAGAAATGGGAGTTGTTCCAGCTTCACACAAATCATGACATCGCAATGAAATAATACATATAAGCACTGAGGGTACAGCTCTGCCCAGAACAAGCAGGTAACAAGTACAGGCTACAGGCATTGCTGTAAACTGCAATCACCAAGTCACTCAACAAACATATCTAACACCTGCTACAGGAGACACAGGGCAGAACCTGGAACCAGAGGAGGCGATGGGACCACAGACTGCCAAAAGGCCTGCTAACAAAAGGGATGAAAAGTAAGGGGGTGGGAGTGCAAGATGGACCAGGAATATGAAAAACAGACATCTGAAAAACAGTGGGAGAAGCTAGGGGCTTGTGCTTGCCTATAACATGAGCACTTTGGAGGCTAAGGCAAAAGGATCCTCTGGACCAGCCTAGGCGAGAGACTGAGAGATCTGGACTAGCCTAGGCTACAGAGACCATCTCAAGAAAAGAGAGACAGAGGGAGGCTGTTCTGGGTACAGACAGTAGGGAGTGGGGTGGCCTGCTGTAGTTCCAGGCCAAGGAGGCGTGGGAGTGGGGCAGGAGCAGGAAGTATGGTTCAGAGGGCAGGGCCAGATCAGGAAGCAAGTTGCATCACCATAGCTGTCATCATCATGTCTTCCCTGCTTTGCACTTTCTGCCTATGTGCTCAGACACCATTATCACACCCGCCTCTCCAGGCTGATGATAAAAGACCCAAAGGGGTCTTCCTCACTCTTCACTCAAGTCCCTTCACACCTCAAATCCAGCTTCTTCCTGGGAAATGCCTTGGGACATCACACTGAGCACAATACAAGGGTTCCTCAACATCCCAGCCCAAGGCCTGGCACAGGCCAGGGTCTCGGGCACCCTTGGTGTGTTCTGAGTGCCACACTCACTGTAACTACACAGTGGAAGAAACTGAAACACAGAAATGAAGAGACTGAGGTGGGGTGGGAGCTGGGAGAGCGCCCTGGGAGACCCACAAGGCTATTCCACTACCTAAACCAAACACTCAGGAACCTGAAAGGAAGCTGGGCTAGTCAGAGCCAGCCCACCCAGCTGGCTCAGGAAGGGGCCAAAGTCCAGCTGGGGTGGGGTAGGTGTATCCAGGAGGCTTCTCTAGCCCTGCACACACAGCAGGACACAGCCTACAGCAGCAGTCTGTAGCTTATAGCTTCCAACATGTACTTCCACTCGCTTCCGGCTCCCACTGCTATCCCTAGCTTAGGATACCTTTCTGACCTCTGTCTGCTCTCTTAGCAATACCAAGTGTGGCCCTGGAAAAGGCATGGCCCACTCTACATGATGCCCTACTTGGAGATGGAGGTGGGCCTGAAGCTCTTGCCTGCAGGGGCCCCGGGCTAGGCCCCGGTGAGCCTCTACCCGAGACAAATTCTGACAAAATGCAATGGCCAAGATGTTGTCATGACTGCCAAACTAGGTACACACATGTGTTTATCTGTGTGTGACTATGTAATGTATAATGTGTACACGTATGTGTATATGGGGCATGTTTATGAACATGAACACATATCTGCCTATGAGTATATCCTCAAGTGGCTGTATGTATGTGGGGAATTGGGGCAGGGTACACACATCTATGTGTGCACAAACTCTGGATGGGTGAACAGTGCCTCTAACACCTGGGCTCCCTCTGTTTTCCCTTTTTTGAGACAAAGTCTCATATAGCCAGGCTGGATGCAGTCCAGAGCCTCCAGAATCCTAGGCAAGCACTCTACCAACTGAACAGCATCCTCAGTTGTGGGCATCACAGCCAGCACCACCCTCAGGTACCAACAGAAAGTCAGAGCCTTCTAACCCTCAGTGGAGGTGAGGGTGGGGATAACACCTGGCAGGATAAGACTCAAAGCCCTCTGCCAGACAAGCCCAGCCCAGGGAGAGGCCCAGGGCCTGGGGGTAGAATGCCACACCCACCCTGACTGTCCACCAGGGAGAGCAAGACAGCCTCTTATCCTGAGAAATGTGGCAAAGGGGGCCTCTAGCTGAAAATAGATGGGGAATTTTCCATAGGCCTTATAGCAAGTCCTGGAAGATTCTGGGAGCGCAACTGGACATCAAGCTGGCCTCCTCAGCCTCTCCACAGCCCATCCCCAAATCTAGTCCCTGTACTTACTTGCCAGGCCCAGCACCTTCTGTGCTCTTGGCCTTAAAAGTCCCCAGCTTCCAACATGTACTTCCACTCGCTTTTCCGTTTTTTTTTTTTTTTGGGGGGGGGGACGGAGTCTAACACTTCATAGCCCAGGTTGTCCTCAAATTCATGGCACTCCTCCTACCTCAGCCTCCCTGGTACTAGGATTATAGGCATGTTGTGAGCCATCACACCCAGCTGGGAAAATCCTCTTGAGCTAGGGAGCCAGGTGCTGAGCCCAGCTCTTTAGAGAAAGGGAGTGTGATTTATGGCTCCTCAAAGGCAGGAAAATGGGGAGTCAAGGAACAATAGCTTGGGTAAGCTGAAGGCCTCATTCTTGGGTGAAGCCTGTTCTGCATACTGGGGTGTCTAGAATCTTGTGTAGGTTTGTAGCCAGGGAAGGACTGGCTGGGACTCTGCACTGGGACATTTTACAACCAGGAGACTAGCCACTGCTGGCAGGGAGGTGGGTTAAAGACTCGGGTCACTCAGGCAAAGGGACAGAACAGGCCACTAGAACTTCAGAGACCCTGCCGTGGAGGGGGAAGTCAGTGCTTTTTTCTGATGTCCCCTTTCTGCTAGCCTCACTTCACCATCTCCCTGCCCCATGGGAAAACTGACCATAGATTCAGCAGCTGGGGCTTCTCACATGTCAGTGCCCCCCAGGAATCTCTGGCCAATGTCCAAAAGCAAACTCAAGCTCCACAAATGTGGGCGGAGTTACCATGGCTTTGCTTAGTCAGTTAGTTGGGGATGGACGGTTGGTTGCCTTTCTGGTGCTGGGAAACTAGATCTCTGCTAGCACTAAGCTGCTCCCCCAGCCCCAGAGACTGCCTTTCTAAGGGGCTCCCAGAGAAACGGCTGCCACGAAACTACCCAGCTCCCAGGAGGCAGGCCCTCTGGGGGAGGGGACACACATGGACAGAGGCATTCACCCAGCACATGCCAGGGCTCCAGGAGATTGTAAGGTTCATCTTCACCCCCATCCCCACCAGACCGAAGTCTAACAGAAAAGAGCCCATAGCTGAGGACAGGGAAGGACTGACCAGCTGAACTAGACACAGGGATCCAGGAAGGCACAGAGCAGAGAAGGAGCCTGAGACTCCCCGTTGCCAGCCGTGCTGGCTAGCCACATGCTGCTCCATTGTTCTGGGAAGAGTGAATTCTGTGTGAGAAGGGAGGGATACCAGGGGCGGGGCCATGAAACAGAGAAGAGCAAGCAGCCGGAGATGAAGAGAGACTACCCGGGTCCCTCCAGCAGCACAATTGGGGAATTCCGCCCTTGTCCTCGAGTGCCAGGAAGCTGGAAGCTCCAGGAACCAAAAACAGTCCTTCCAAATGTCACCTCCAGAACTCCCCCAGGAATACCCATTCACAGGACAGAGGCCACCACTGCCCTAGGTCTCTACTTGAGAGTCCAAGGCCAAGTGGACCCTGTTCTCCACCAAGCCTATTCCTGAATTCCTCCTCCTAACATTCTGCTCCATCCTCCCAGTTGTGTGTCCCCCACCACTCCCAGCCTGACTCTCCCATCCTCTCATAGACCCATTAGTTCCCTGCCTCGGTTTGGACAGGGACTGAGCAGCATCCAGTAGCTCAAAGCTGTAGACAGTGCCAGCCACAATGCAGAGCAGGTAAGCTTAATCAATAATAGTGGCCCCCATGGTGTGCATGGTCCCACAGCTGCCAGATATGGGGCACAAACCAAATTCTTGCCCTAGCACTCAGTAGGACAAAGAAAGCAAATTCCCCCTAACCCCAGACTGGGCCTAACAGCTTACTCAGATCCCAACACAGCAAAGATTATGTTCTCACACTGGGGGATCAGACAAGCAGAGGGTGTAAGGGCACATGGTGGCATTCAAGTTGCCACCCAAGAGGAGATGTTGGAGGGCTGCCAGATTCTGAGGAGCCCCATCCCAGAGCAGGGGATGGCTGAGCTGAGGCTTAAAGGACCACTTAGGGACAGTGCACAGAGTCACAAAGCATCTAGAGAGAGGGTCCTGTTGAAAAGTTTGAGTCTGACAGGACAAAGAATGGGAACATGGGACAATTTTAAACAGATTTGTGGATTATTTTTAAACACTGTTTTTGTTTAACTGGTTTGGTGTTTTGAGGGAGGGTCTTGCTATATGGACAGTTCTTTCTGCCTTAGTCTCCCAAATGCTAGGAATGAATTACAGGTGTAAGCATTTATAGCTGGCCTTGAACTCGTTGAGGAGCCAAGGATAACCCTGAACTCCTGAATCCTACTTTTCCACCTCCCTGGTGTGGTACTGCAAACATAACCCATCACTACCGATTCTTTTTCACACTCTCCCTCTGGCTTCAGCTTGGAGAACAAACTAAAGGCAGCAAGACTTGGCCATGGGCAAAGGATAGCAGAATAGCCAGGAGGAATAAAAAGTAGCTCCTATTTCTCCGGGCACTTGGGCTAGCCAGCTCCTTCTATTCCCATACACACCCTTTCTGGAGGCTCCCGGAATACATAAAAAAAAAATAGTCTTCTATTTTGCAAAGAGGCACCTCCACCTCTCAGAACGCAGACCCTGCAGGAGAGAGCTGATCTACAGTTCATCCCGCACAGACCTAAATTGCAACCCCAGAAAAGCTGTGGGCTCACAGCCTTGCTTTTTAAATAAAAATCAAAACCTAGCCTCGTATTTCCGGCCTGTAAGGGCCGCCGCCAGCGAGGGTGAAGTTTTCCTCTGCTCCCTAGCCCCCGCCCCCCATCCCGGCGCAAACATCGAGCGAGCGCGCCCAGCAGCTCTTCCACCCCAGAAGAAGCCAACCGCGAGGGGCCAGGGAGGCTCCCCCTCTCCCGTCCTGGCTACTGTCCCGCCGCCCAGCAAGCAGCTGGCCAGGCCCGGCCCTTCGGGGACCGCTCCGCCTCCAGCTATCAGTGAGTCCCCAGCACCTCCAGCCCGCCAGAAAGCACAGGGGAGGGAGCGCCGCCCACGCACAAAACAGGTGGCCTAGCGGTACCACCCGAAGTCCCGCAGGGATATCTCCTACCGCGGTCACACCTACCCGCGTCCCCTTAGGGAGGGTGAGTAATCCGCGCTCCCCAAACTGGCCTGGGCGACTGGGGCAGATCCTGGGAGGGACCCAGCGCTGAGCTGGAGAGCCGTAAGGTCCCGCAGTGGGGGAACAGGAGAGCAGAGCAAACCTCGGCCCCTTCCCCGCAGCTCCCGGGGATCCCGTGCTCCACCACGCCCTTCCCTTGAGTCCCGGGAACAGCCGCTTACCTGGCGACACGTTCGACTCGTCCAGCAGCTGGGCTCAGACTACAAGAAGAGAGCTGGGCGGGGGCGTGGCCTCCGGGCTGGGCGGGATATGTGACCACGCCCCCCGTGGCTCCTGGCCAATGGACGCGCGGCCCGGAACGCGGGACTGGGCCAGCTGGGAGGGAGACCAGCCCGGCGCAGCTGCTGCGGCGGGACCTTTGTGTTGACGCCCTGTGGGCGCGAGCAAGAGATGCGTGCCGGAGACTCAGCCTAGGGGTAGGAGGTGTCCTCCCCACGCGGGGCTGCGGACGCCCAATGTCCGAAAGTAGCACAATCGGGTCTCCGCGTACCGTGCCTGTCCCTCCCCAGCACAAGCCAGCCCTACCTGCCCTTGACTCGAGATAAGCGGAGCGCCTGGGTTTTTGTAGGAACTAGGAGATAAAATGAAAGGCTAGAGACAGAAAGAAACATCAAATCAAGGGAAGGGAAGCTGTTGTTGTGTTCTTTTTCTATTGGCTAATTCATTCTCGGTTGACTGATTTTTGAGGCAGGCTGATGGCCTCAGTCTCCCTAATGGATTTGGAGTGGGGTGCCGGCACTAACCCCAGCTGTTTTTAGTTTTCTTTTCTATTGAGTTTCACTTCACACCTTTTATCTGTGGAGGTAAAGGGTGTTGCTTCCAATTTGCAGAAGAGGAAACAGGCACAGAGACGTTCTGTGATCTATCTCCACAGCCAAAATGGAGAGCAGGCTCTCCTCCTGACCTAGGGTCAGATTCATATTTGCAAGGCATGGGAGAGAGGTGCCCTATAGGTGTGGTGGTCAGAAGGCTCCAGGAGTCCAGGTGAGATTTTGTCCCTGCTGGCATGCTGAACCATCCAGAAAACTAACAAAGCCAATGGCTCAGATCAGAAGGGCTCTGGCTCTCATCTGGCGGTGGGACTAGAAAATGGTACAGTCACCTTGGAAGAAGAAAAGGCAGATCTAATAGTTAAAACCCATGCCATTCCCAGGCATGTGCCCAAGAGAACTAAAGTCACACAAACTTAGCCATACACAGCTGTGTCAGTTTTTGTTATTTATTTTTGAGGCAGAGTCTTGTGTAGCCCAGTATGACAATTATGGTTGTCACCTTTACTGGATCTGCAATCACCTGACAAGCCTTTAGGCACATTTTTCTTGTTTAGGGAAATTGAAGTGAGAAGAGCCACCCCAGCTGTAGGCAGCAGCAGTAAAACCTTTTGCTTTGCCAGCTTGCTTTCCTGTCTCAATGGTAATTGCATCTACTCTGTTGCTGTTGCTGCTACCACCTCCTTCATTGACATCAGAACCTAGCATCTTCCACCTTACAATCTGGACCAAAGACCAGGCTCTCCTGAAACCCTCGAAATGTTGAATGCCAGGGTTGGTGTTCTGGTCTTCCTCTATTATCCTCCACCTTATTGTTTGCAGCAGGATCTCTCATTAATCCAGAATCTTGCCATTTCAGCAAGGCTAACTGGCCAGCAAGCTCTTGAGATTCACTTGTCTCAACCCCAGTACTGGGCTTGCAGTTATGTACAGCCACATCTGGCTATTATGTGGATACTGAGGATCCCACCCAGATCCTGTTACCTGCACTAAGCCATTTCTCCCCAGCCCTGTGATATTCTGGTCCATGTCACTTTATGTCAGGCTCTGTACCTGACATTGGAGATACGAAATGAGCACCCAGCTTGTGTCCATCCCAGAGGCCAGAGACTTGGATAAACACTAGGCAGGAGGTCCTGCAGAACACTAGACACTGTCATGGGGACATCCAAGGGGAACTTGACCTAAACTCATTTCTCCTTCCTCCCATCTTTCTCTCCTGTTTCCCTTTCTCACATGCTCATGGTTCAGCACTACCCTCTAGGGGATGTTTGAGGCACACAAAGTGTTGGGTGGGGGCTCTTCCCCCTAAGGAGCTCTTGTTCCTGAGAACCAGGGCCAGGGATGTGGAGCAGGCTCAGGGCCTACAGATGAGGCTTCCAACACTACACCCATACTTCTATCTGTGGAACTAAGGACGTGTACGGCGCCAGACCCTAACTCTACCTAACTGGAAACCCAACCAGTTTTTATTTCTAATTCTGAAATTGAGGTTCAAAAGTCTGTGGATTTTCCAGGGAGGCTGGGGCCAGCTGGGCTGGGCTGGCTCAGAACCACACTAGGTCCATGGTGTGGGATACCATTACCCAGGATTCACACCTGCCCCCGCCCAGTCCTCTGAACCCAGGCACCCAATTCAGAAACATGAAACCACTGCCAATATTCACACTTTTTTTCTTTATTTTTATTAGACGGAGTCTCACGGTCCATACTATCTTCAAACTCTCTATGTAGCTGAGGGTAAACTAGAATTTCTAATCCTCCTAACCTAGAACTCAAAACAATCTTCCTGCCTCAGAATCCTGATTCCTGATATTGCAGGCAAGCATATGCCACCATGCCTTGGTTCCCCAAATTCTTATTCTGTTATTTGTGTGTGTGTGTGTGGTGTGTGTGTGTGTGTGTGTGTGTGTGTACTTGACACAAGCTAGAATCATCAGAGAAGGAGCCTTAGTTGAGGAAATGCCTCAGTGAGATCCAGCTGTAAGGCATTTTCTCTATTAGTGACTAATGGGGGAGGGCCCAGACCATGGTGTGTGGTGCGATCCCTGGGCTGGTGGTCCTGGGTTCTCTAAGAAGGCAGGCTGAGCAAGCCATGGGAAACAATCCAGGAAGCAGCATCCTCCATGGTTTCTGCAGCAGTTCCTGCCACCAGGATCCTGCCCTATTTAAGTTCCTGTCCTGACTTGCTTTGGTGATAAACAGAAATGTGGAAGTGTAAGCTGAATAAACCCTTTCCTCCCTGACTTGCTTTTTGGTCATGGTGTTTTGTCACAGCAGCAGAAACCCTAAAACAAGTTGGTACCAGCATAAACATGCTATTGATATGACAAACCTGACCATATTTTTGGGAGGGTTGTGGAAGGACTTAGAGACTTTGGATTAGAAAAGCCATTGAGTGTCAAGAGCTCTGTGGGGTTGTGTGTGTGGGAGCTTGGAAGATAAGAACGTTGAGAGCAGTGCAGAGGATGGAGCCCTAGCTTGTGAAGTTTAAGAGGGAAGTTTAAAGATCATCAGCAGGGTAGTGGTGGCACATACTTTAATCCCAGCACTCGGGAGGCAGTGGCAGGCTGATCTTAGTGAGTTGTTCAAGGCCAGCCTGAGCTACAAGGTGAGTTCCAGGACAGCCAGGACTGTTACACAGAGAAACCCTGTCTTGAAAAACCATTAGAAAGAAAGAAAGAAAGAAAGAAAGAAAGAAAGAAAGAAAGAAAGAAAGAAAGAAAGAAAGAAAAAGAAAGAAAGAAAGAAAAAGAAAGAAAGAAAAGAAAAGAAAGAAAGAAAGAAAGATATAGATAGATAGATAGATAGATAGAGATAGATAGATAGATAGATAGATAGATAGATTATCAGGACCATTTGTTATTTTGAGTTAAGATCCTGTGGTTCTGGTTAGCTGGGGTTGAATAACCAGCTCTGATTAATGAGATACCAGAACTACTAAAGCAAAATTGCTTTGCTGGGATACTTGATGCTGGTCAGCTGGAGCTAAGAAATGAGTGGTGATTGAGAAGTGCAGGAAGCAGGCTTGTGTCACTCTCCAGTTCCATTCTACGTACACAGCTTGTCCTCTAAGCTCGGGCTGGCTCCTCTCTACCACTGCTGCTGTTCTTGGGAGTCATCCCATGGAACTGGCATCTCTAAAATGCTAGCGTCTTCTGCTGCAACTGGGCTGCACTTTCACCAATAACCTCTCCTAGGCTCTCCTCATCATGCCAAGCCTCAAATTCTCCGCTTGACCCCTTCAGTCCTGGCCTTCAGCTGCTACTGAGGCTGTACCTTCACCAATGGCCACTGCTGGATCTCACAGTGCCAAGCCTCAGCTACTTTCCATGACCCCTCAAGCCTTCAAAACAAGTACCACCTGGATGATGGCTTACACATTACCAAGCCTGACTGCCAGCAAGAGGTGCAACTTTGGCAGCCTCTGGAACACAGCTTCTCTGTACTTTCAGCAAACACTTCCCAGAAGATGGTGAATGGATCCCAGCCATTGGATGGTTGGAATTTGGTTTTGCTTTGATTTGATTAACTGTGCCCTGTTTTTTCCCTCTTGAAGTAAATATAGAGTCCACAGTTAAGAGCCTTGGGATTTTAATAGACTTTGGATTTTAAAAGAGATTGGCTATTTTAAAGGGACTGAAATTTCAATGTGTTTGAATTTGTAAAAGACTGTGGGACTTTTAAAGTTATTTATGTTTTTAATGTGAGATCCCGAGGATGATTAAGAAAGGGAGGGTTGTGGCTTAATTGTGATTTGTGTGTCAAGCTCACAAATGGTTGATTGTACTGGCTAGTTTTATGTGTCAACTTGACACAAGCTAGAGTCATCAGAGAGGAAGGGGCCTCGGTTGAGGAAATGCCTCCCTGAGATCCAGCTATAAGGCATTTTCACAATTGGTGATCAGTGGGGGAGGGCACAGACCCTGGTGGGTCATTCCATCCTGAGGCTGGTAATCCTGGGTTTTATAAGAAAGTAGGCTAAACCAGGCAGTGGTGGAGCAAGGCTTTAATCCCAACACTCGGGAGACAGAGGCAGGCAGAGCTCTGTGGTTCCAGGCCAGCCTGGTCTACAGAGCTAGAGCTTGTTCCAAAACAGCCAGGGATATGCAGAGAAATTCTGTCTTGAAAAGGAGGAGGAGGAGGAAGAGGAGGAGGAGGAGGAGGAGGAGGAGGAGGAGGAGGAGGAGAAGGAGAAGGAGAAGGAGAAGGAGAAGGAGAAGGAGAAGGAGAAGGAGAAGGCGAAGAAGAAGGCAACAAGCTGAGCAGCAAGCCAGGGGAAGCAAGCCAATAAGCAGCACCCATCCATGGCTTCTACATCAGCTCCCACCTCCAGGTTCCTCCCCTGTTTGAGTTCTTGTCCTGACTTCCTTCAATGGCAAACAGTGATGTGGAGGTGTAAGCTGAATAAACACTTTCATCCCCGACTTGCTTTTTGGTCATGGCGTTTCATCACAATAGAGACCCTAAGACAGTGTGTGTGTGTGTGTGTACACGCACGAAAGTGCGCACGCGAGTGCAGGCATGAGAGACAGAGAGAGAGAGAGAGAGAGAGAGAGAGAGAGAGAGAGAGAGAGAGATCTGGAGGCCAGAGAACAACTTTCACCTTTATATAGGTTCCAGTGAACTATATCTAGGTGAACTCAGCTCACCAGGTTTGCATGGCAAGCAAACTTATGAACTGAACCATCTCACTGATCCTCTTTTTTTTTTTTTTTTTTTTTTTTGAGACAGGGTCTCATGTAGCCCAGGCTGTCCTTGATCTTGTTATGTAGCCAAGGATGACTTCACGCCTCCCACGTATGTCAGAATCACAGGCGTATGCCACCATACCTGAGTCTCTGATTATTTTAAAGAGACATCTCCTGAAGTCTCACAATCAGGGTAAGGAGGTCCAGTCCAGTTGAGTAAAAGCAGGAGCATGGAGCACTGGGGAGCACTGGTAGGTGGGGAATCTGGTTACATGAGGCTCTTCATTTCCAAGGGGAGCATTGTGAACTGCACCTACCTTAGTAAGGGGCTCACACTGTGAAAATGCCCGTGTGTAGACAGAATGTTGACACATAACCAGCCTGCTTCCCGGAAAGTAGAAGATGATGACTTGCTTTTTATTACATTTTTGTGTGCTCTGTGTATGGGCACATGTAGCCAAGGATTGAACTCAAGTTGTCAAGCTTGACAGCAAGCACCTTCACGGGCTAAATCTGTTGACCCCTACTGCTTTTTTAGTTACATTTTGACCCAGTCCTCACTGTGGCCCTAGGATGAGCTGTGGCCCTTGGATGAGCTGTGTAACCCAGGCTACACAATGACTCAAACAGAAAACAACTGGAATGAACTTGAGCCAAGTGGTATAATGGGGGACCTGTCCCTGTCTACAGAGGGTATGACAGTCCCTCATGAGCTGAAATTCTGATGGTACAAGTGAGCTGTGGCACCTCTCCTAGGGATGCATCCTAAAGAACCGGACGGCACCCACAAAGATGCCTGCACACCCACTCTTATTGATACACCATGTACAATAATCAGGTTGTGGAATCAGCCCAGATACTTAGAGACAGATGAACGGGTGAAGAAATGGCATGCTTATGCATGGTGGTGTTTACTCACTGGTAAAGATGAACGAAGTAACATCTTTGAAGGAAAACAGATGGAAGGGGATATTATTAAGTGAAACAAATTAAACCAGATGCAACGAGACATGGATCACATACATTCCCTTACGGGAGAGAGAGAGAGAGAGAGAGAGAGAGAGAGAGAGATAGGCAGATATGATATGTGGAGGCTTATACCTGCAACCTCAGCAGTTGAGAAGCTGAGATAGGAGGCTCAAGATTAGTTCAAGTCCAGCCTGAGCTGGGCTATTCAGCAAGTTCCAAATTAGCCTGTGCTAAAATGAGTCCCTGCTTCAAAACAAAACCAATATATACATATAGCATTAACACTATGTGTGCATACATATGTATGCATAATATAAAAGGGGGAACAACAGGAGGATAAATAAGAGAAGATACTGGGAGGATGGATATCCTCCAAGTTCATTATATACATCATGTAGGGGTCATTAGTTTATACAATTAACATATGTTAATAAAAACAGCAAAGCCTAGAGAAATGGCTCAGTGATTAAAGCACTCGCCACATAAGCAGCAAGAGCAAGAACCAGAGTTCAAATCCCCAGAAGCCAGGTGGTGGCTTGAACAAGAATGGCACACAATTATGTTTGAATACTTGGTCCCTAGGTGGTGGCATTGTTTGGAAAGGGGTAGAAGCTGTGGGCTTATTGGAGGAGATGTGTCACTGAGAGCAGGGTTTGAGGTTTCAAAAGCCCACACCATTCCCAGTCATTTCTCTCTCTGCCTTGTGCTGTGGATCAAGATGTGAGCTCTCAGCCACTGCTTCAGCACCATGTGCCTGCCTGCTGCCATGCTCCCCACCTTGATGGTCATGGACTCTACCCCTCTGGAACCATGAGCCTCAATTGAAACATTTTCTTCTTTTCTTTTTTTTTCAAAGTTTTTATTTATTTATTATATATACAATTACTGCATACATGCTTGCACACCAGAAGAGAGCACCAGATCTCATTATAGATGGTTGTGAGCCACCATGTGGTTGCTGGGAATTGAACTCAGGACCTCTGGAAGAACAGACAGTGCTCTTAACCTCTGAGCCATCTCCCCATCCTGAAACATTTTTTTAAGAAGTTGTTTTGGGGGGTGGAGTGATGGCCCAGTGGTTAAGAGCACTGACTGCTCTTCCAAAGGACCCAGGTTCAATTCCCAGCACCCACATGGCAGCTTACACTATCTGTAACTCCAGTTCCAGGAGATCCGATGCTGTCATACAGACATACATGCAGATAAAACACCAATGCACAAGAAATTAAAAAAAAAAAAAAGAAAAGAAAAAACGTTGCTTTGGAGCCAAGCAATGCTGGCCTACACCTTTAATCCCAGCACCTAGAGGGTAGAGGCAGGTGGATCTCTGTGAGTTTAAGACCAGCCTGGTCTACAGGAGCCAGGGCTATACAAAAATCTGTCTCAAACAAACAAAAAAAAATTGCTTTGGTCATGGTATTTTGTCATGGCAATAGAAAGGCAACTAAGACACCATGTAAATGCCAGTGTGGCATGACAGCCTGCGTATAATTCCAGCACTCAGGAGAAGATGGGTTTCAGGAGATGACTAGCTGGACTACCCTTATTAGTGGGTTAATAGTCCATCAGAGAGACCTGACATCAGTGAATAAAATCCAGAGGGATCAACCAAGACTCCTAATGTCAACCTTGGGTCTCAACAGGAAAATATGCGCTTATAGGTGAACACACACAGGTTAAAAGGCACACACACAGTATAAACACATACACATGACAACATATCCAGCCAAAAGCAAATATGAGGGCCATTACATTTTCATGCTACTCCTGGCAGGATGTGTTACCAAACCCATTTTTCAGGGGATAAAACTGAGGCTCAGAAATTAAGATACTCAGCAGGGGTCACAATGGCACTTTTACCACCTTCTCCCTCTAGGCCTGGCCCTACCTTATTTTGGGAGAGAAGAGATTTAAACAACAGGAGCTGGAAATGTTGCTCAGTAGTAGAGTACTTAGCTAGAATGTATGATTGATATGGCCCCTTGTAATCTCAGCACTTGGGAGGTAGATACAGCAGCATCATGAATTCAAGGTCATTCTCAGCTGCAAAGCAAACTTGAAGCCAGTAGGAACTAGTTGAAACCTGTCTAAAAACAAAACAACAAACCAGTCATCCAGAAGGTCTGGGCCCCAGATATCCTCAAGAGGAGTTCTGAAGAGCCTAGCCAAGCCTGTGCAAGCTCTCACCTGAGATCCAGCTCGTGATGCTGGGCTGGCTTCTGGTCCCCTCTTATGACTCCTTATTTCTCCCAGCCCTGGCCTAGGAGTTTCTAGATGAGGGAGTTACCACCACAGTTGGGAGCCCTAGGTTGATTTGTGGCAAGCTGGTGCTTCCTCCTGGTGGTGAGGGTTAGAATTGTTAGGGCTCATCATCTTGTTGCCTTCTTCCCTCCCTTCACACTTAAGACTTCCCAGTTCATACTCCTCTTACGAGACTCAAAACTGTGTTAGAAGGAACGAGGCCCTTAAAATCTTTGTGCTAGGGATGTAACTCTGTCAGTAGTGTGCTCACATAGCATTCATGATGCCCTAGGTTACATCCCCAGCACGGCACAACACTGCACAAAACCACGAGTGGTGACACTCTTTGCACTCAGAAGGGTGGAGGCAGGAGGACCAAAACTTCAAGGGCATCCTTGGCTACACAGTGAGTTTGAGGCCAGGCTGAGATCTACGAGACTCCGAGTCAAAAACAATATCCTTAGAGAAGGAAGCCCCTAAGTCTACCCCAAGAGGTGACATTCCAACAGATACAAGAACCCTAGATGGGGGTACTGTGATGAGTGGAGCATGCATCTCATTCATTCATTCATTCATTCATTCATTCATTCATTCACATTCGACTTACATCAACCAGTCATCCTTCACCCACTAGGCTTACATGCACAAGTTAACAGAGCAGAAACCAAATGCTCTCCCCAACTTATCCCCAAAGCCCCACAAAAACAAGTTTAGGTTGACCTAACCTGGGACAGCACTCAATCTTGACCCAACCAATCATGTGATAGAGTAAAAAATGTAATTCAGCACTCCAAAGCTGAGACAGGAGGATTGCCAAAAATTTGAGGGATCCTGGGCTCCACAATAAGACTTTGTTTAAAACAAAACAAACAAATGAAAAGGTAATATAAACTTGGCATCCTACTTGTTTTATTTGCTGTTGTTCCCATTGTTAGGAGTTGTTTTTATCATTTATTTGTTTAAATTTTTAATTTTTGGGGGAGGGGGGTTTCCAAGACAGGGTTCTCTGTAGGTTTGGAGACTGTCCTCTTTGAAGACCAGGGTGGCCTAGAACTCTTAGAGATCTGCGTGCCTCTGCCTCTCGAGTGCTGGGATTAAAGGCATGTGCCACCACCGCCCAGTTGAAGTTTTAATTTTTTATTGTCATAAAATACTCAGAGACTTGGGCCTGGGGGTGTAGCTCATTTGGCAGAGGGCTTGCCTAGTGTGATGGTTAGCATTGTCAATGTGACATGATCTAGAATCTTCCAGTAGAAAGGTCTCTGGGCATGCCTGTGGGGGAGTCTCTTGATTTCCTTGGTAGGGGTGGAAAGACTGGCCCACAGTGGTGGCACCATTCCCTGGCAGGGTCCTGGACTGTAGACATAAGAGACTTGAGCATCAAGGTGCAGGCATGACTCTCTGTTTCTCTTTGGGGACTTGATGTGACCTGCTGCTTCAAGCCACCTTGATTTCTCTGCCACGATGGACTATCCCTTGAACTGTGAGCTAACACAGAGCCTTTCTCCTTTCAATGGCTTTCCTCAGGGTGTTTAATCACAGCTACATAAGTAGAGCTGAGACACCCAGTGTGCACAGGACCCTGGGTTCCATTCTCAGGGTTACACAAAACCAGTTGTGGTGGTCTACACCCATGATCCCAGCACTCCAGAGGTGGAGGCAGGAGGATCAACAGCTCATTGCCATTTTCAACAACTTAACATGTTTGAGCCTTGTCTAACAAGAGCATGAACTTCAAATGCCCATTTACCTTGTACATGAACTTTAAATTTGAAATACTCAGATGTACAGAGATATTGAAATAAATGTTCAGGAGTAGTTCGCACGCCTACCACCTCAGTTCCACCCTCATCAGCACTTGGTTGTTCGGCTGTCTCCAAGCACCTGATAGGACTAGTTCCACGACACCCCCCCTCCAAATTTTTGGATGCTGATGCTGAAGTCCCTTATAGCAAAAGATAGCCAGACATGGGTCAACTATCCATGCTGGAGATGTGGCTCAGTGGGTAGAGTGCTTGCCTAGCATGCACAAAGCCCTGGGGTGGATCCACGGCACTGAGAAGGCTGGGTGTGGCACCACCTTGACATCATCACCTAGAATTACTGGGGAGAAGGGCTTCCCAACAGTAATTCTGCACTTAGGAACTGGGACAGGAAGATTGAGTTCTTGGCCAACCTAGGCTATATAGCAAGTTCAAGGCCCTGTCTCACAAACAAACAAAACCCTTACAAGGTTGCTATTATTTTATCCTTTCTACAGATGCAAGGTAAGGGACAGAGGTAAAGAGAGGTAGACTTTCCCTGAGTTCCTGGAGCTAAATCAGCAGGAGAGGTTGACTGGGTTCAGGGAAGACACATGCAGGTTTGCATGTGTGTATTTGTGGACACTGTGACCATACAGTGTCCTGTATCCCAGACTGGCCTTGAACTCACTATGTAGTTGAAGATGACCTTGGACCCCTGACCCCCTGCCTCCGCCTCTCTGGTGGTGGTTTATAGATACATGTTACCACATACAGCTTATACAGTGCTGAGGATTGAACCTGGATTGTGTGCATGCTTGGC
Source organism: Cricetulus griseus (assembly GCF_003668045.3). Lineage (NCBI taxonomy): Eukaryota > Metazoa > Chordata > Mammalia > Rodentia > Cricetidae > Cricetulus > Cricetulus griseus. The sequence continues at coordinate 38,090,388 of NC_048600.1, read as the reverse complement.
AAGCACTCTGCAAACTGAGCCACTGTTTTACACCTGGTTTTTGGTTTGGTTTTTGTTGTTGTTGTTTTGAGACAGAATTTTTCTATGTAGCCCAGGCTGGCCTGAACCCACTACATAAACCCAACCGAGCTTGGCTTTGAACTCGTATTTACTGTCTCTACCTCTTGAGCACTGGGCTTATAGGTGTATGTATGTATGTATTGGTGACAACATGTAGCCCCTTTTCCCCACCTTTTCCTTTCTTTTTTTTTGTGACAAGAACTCAATACATACCCCCAGAATGTCTTTGAATTTTCCATCTTCCTGCCTCAGTCTCCTAAGTGCTGGGCTCACAGGCCTGTGATACTAGGCCCAGTTCCATGTTTACCTGCATTCTAATAGAAAGGACACTGATGGTATTGGATGCCCTCTACCAGAACTCACAGGACTCAGGGTCTTAGTTGATTTCCTGATCCAGCTCACAAAGCTTCAACCTGCTGTGGGGAGTATGGAAGGTTCCTTTAAGCTGAGCCATGAGCAGGCACCCTCTCCAGCAGGTAGGTAATAGAGACAAAATCCCCTGGCCTATGCATCAAAAACATCACAATGGCTGTGGCAGCTGTAAGAGGCCTACTTCTCCCCAGTGACACCTCTCCAAGGGAACTTCTGGAACCAAGAGCCTGTCCACTCAGAACCTGGTACCCAAGGACGCTCCTTGAGGAGTACTTCTAAAACAGGACTATCATGGCACCAAAATGGGACCATGCCCATGGTGAGGGACCTCACTTGGGAGCTAGAAAACGGCTTGGGGAGCAAGAGAAGGGAGAGACTATTTGCTGATCTGGTAGCTGATCCCATCTACTCCCCTAAGTCTCACTGACCTGTACTACCCAGGTGACGCAGTAGGGATAGTTGTTGGGTTAGACCTCCAGCACCCCTCTCTCTCTCTCTCCCTCCCTTCCTCCCTCCCTCCCCCATGAAGCATCACATGGAATCTACCAAGGGATACTAATGGCTCCCACATCAATAAAGCCTGTGGGTGGCATAGCCAGGGTAGGGGCCAGGGTGTGGAGCTGCCCATGTGCTGAGATGGCCTGGGATGGTGTCTGACCCCATCTGAACAGTTTTCTCATTGGAATTCCTACCAACTCCATGTAAATGGTCAAGAGGATCCAGGGTGTATTGGTGCACACCTTTCAACACAGCACGAAGGAGGCAGAGGCAGGAGGATCTCCAGTCTACATACTGAGCTACAGGACTGCATAGAGAGACCCTATCCTACATAAAACAAAATAAAATAAGGATCCAGGGTTTATTCAGCTGGGCACTGACCTGGCTTGAGACTCTAGTTGGTACTGGTCATGGGCTTCATTTCTGACCTTTGGTTTCTCTTCTGGAAAAAAAAAAAAAAAAAAAAAAAAAAAAAAAAAAAAAAAAAAAAAAAAAAAAAAAAAAAAAAAAAGCCTGACAACTAGCTCCAGACAGAGCTTCTGGGCCAACAAAGCTGAGACATCTCTTGTCCCCAAAGTGGAGACAGTAGGGCCACATGGTCAAGGGCTACCTGCTCTCCTTAGTCCTAGTCTGGGAGGAGACAGTAAAGGAACCTGTGAAAGGAAGCTACGGAAGGAGGCTCTGAGGGGAAGCTCTGAGCAGAGTGGCCACAGAGATCCACCTCCAGCTACTAGCTCTTTTCGTGAAGGGGCCAGGCCATTGGTGATGGAGCCCAGGGCCCCAGCAGGCACCTGCAAGGTTGTACATAAAAATTCAGTGAGGACCTTACTGCCCATCTGTACATATTAAGTCATGGCGGCTCATTCTGGGTGTGATAACATACCTGGAGCACTGAGCCAGGTGGATTGCTACAAGCTCCAGGCCAGCCTGAATGAGATCTAAACTCAAAAAAAAAAAAAAAAAAAAAAAAAAAAAAAAAAAAAAAAAAAAAGATGAACTCAATTGGTAGAGTGCTTGCTTAGCATGCAAGAAGCCCTGGGCCTGGGTTTGATCTTCAGTACTGTATAAACTGGACATGGAGGTGCAGGCCTATAATAGGTAGAGGCAGAAGGGTCAGATGTTCCCAGTGAGCCTGGGAAACACAGACCTTAACTCAACTTAGTCCCTGCCACAAAAAGCATCGGATGGAGCTCAAATATCCTGACTTCAGAGCCCCTGCTAAGGTTAGTTCCCTTGCATCTGATCAGAAACCTACCTGGTCTCCAATGATAACTTACTGAGTCACCTCAGGCAAGGTATTGAACCTTTCTGAACCTCATCTCTCCCACCTGCAAAATCTGAATGATGCTTCATTGGTGAAAGGGAATATGATGAAACATGTTACCTGTTTGGCGTGGCCAATAGTAAATGTCCCTGAGCTATGTCACATCCCAGACCTCTAGCACTTCTCCTATGGACAAGGAGGGCATATGTGGAGTCAGAAGTGTCTAAGTTCAAATCACACACACACACCTTGTCTGTATAACTGTGGGCAACTGTGCTCTTGGCAGCAGTGGCGGCCATGTGGTGTCTCCATGCTGGCACATCTGAGCCCTGGGGCCTTGCTTCTTCTCTTTCAGACTCTCGGTATTCTAAGAATCCACCTCCTTATCCCCCCCCTCAGACAAGAGGAGAGAGGTTATCCCACGTATACCCTGTGTACATCCAAGTGCCACCAGTGGTCCAGACCAGTAAGTGTAGCAGCTGTCTCTCCTCCTTGGCTTGGGCTCCTGCTCCCAGAAGGCCACTTACTAAGCTCAGTACAGATGGCAGCTTCTCTGGTGAGCCCTCCTCCCACAGCCGAGAACCCTGAAGTCCCAAAGCTGGCTGGGCCTCACACTATTCACATGGGGTTGGTGCATTGCCAAGGGCTTCTGAGGCATCCTTTTCTATTGTGAAATTCTTGGGGATGGGTAGGTGCTCATGTTATATTTATGAAATGAATCATATTGTAAGTGCTAGTCCACAGATGGGGTGACTTCCGAGTCCCTAAGTTGAACCAGGGCTTTGAGATGCTAGTGTCCCAAGGAAATCCCAGGCACTCAAGATTGACACATTAGACTGTATCAGTCAGCTTCACCATGCTATAACAAACCTGAGGTCATCCAAACCTGACCCCGGGAGCCCATTCAGATCACCAAAGCATGCAGTAAGTTTCTGATACTGGTTTGCACTTCATTTTGTTGTCTTGTTATTACGGTAGTGGTTAAGGGACATGCTAGGCAAGTGCTCCACCACTGGGTTACATACCCAGCTCCTTGTAGAATTATTTTTACTGTTTTGTTTTTTTTTTTAAAAGATTTAAAGATTTATTTTATTTTATGTGTATGAGTGTTTTGCCTGCATGTAGGCCTGGTGTACAAGAGCTAGAGAGGGGCTGCAGAGATGGCTCAGCAATTAAGAGCATTGGCTGCCCTTCCAGAGGACTCAGGTTCAAGGAAGGAAAGACAATGGGCTGGCTGAATCTGGTAGGTTATGCTAGGAACTCCCCAAGCGGGAGGGACCATGCTTAGAAGACCTCCACAGTTCCTAGGACTGATCATATGGCTGATGGGCAGGTACATGGTGGCTTTGGGTGCGTAGGTTAGCACAAGGAAGATGAGTCATGATATAAGAGGGGTGTCCAGACAGGGGGTGCTGGAGACAGGAGGAAGAGGCTCTGATCTGACCCATCTCCCTCCCCTACCCTCAAGACTTGTTCACTGGCTTGCCGAGGATGACAACTTCCATGCCAATGCAGACCATATGTCCCTACTGTGGGAACCGCATCATCACAGTGACAACTCCTGTCCCAGGCTTGCTCACCTGGCTGCTATGCAGTGGCCTCTTTGTATTTGGGTAAGCAGAGGGGACCTGGTAGGGAGGGGATGGGACTGAGATGCAGCTGGAGACAGCTAGAGAACTAAGGACAGAGGGAGGTCCCAGCATGGGTCAGAAGGAGATAGCCTGCTTGAATGGCAGAGGATGGGAGTGGGGATGGACAATGCCTGCCTGCTGGGCAAGTGGTCAGAGGTTGCCATCACCACTGCTGTCAAGAAAGCTTGGCTCTCAGCCCTGCTCTGCAGAACCACCCCAAGGAACTGAGATCCACCCAGAGGTGTGATGAGGGTGCAGGCCAGCACAAGGACTGCTCAGGGGTGATGAGGGTACAGGCCAGCTCAGGCAATCTGCTCAGGTGGGCACACACTGCTTCTGAGGCTGCAGGTGCTTCCTGGGCTGCTGCTTCCTCCCATTCTGTGTGCGGAGTTTCATGGATGTGCAACACTCCTGTCCCGTGTGCCACCAGGAGCTCTTCTACCACCACCGCCTGTGATCTGCACTATAAACAGCAATGAAGCAACATCAGTGTGTATGTGTGCCCCTGCATACCCATCCCACAGGGGGATGGGGTGAGCCAGTGATAACATCCTCCACCTCCTCTGTCTGTCCATGGCTGATGGACGGCACCTGTGTATGTCGGGGTCCCAGCATGAGTTGGTTGGTATCTTCTTGGGGAGGGGTGGAACGCATGCCCACCTATCTCCAGGTTCAGCCTCCTCTGACTACAGATGCCACAGTCCACCAGCCACTTCTTCCCTTGCCCCTTCCCCTCAGCCCCAGCTTCTACCTCTTTGGGGAAACCTGTTACCCACACCCTCACATGTCTAACCCCCCAAGCCCACATCCAGGTTCACACCTGCTGCCCCTTTCCCTAGGGACACGTGTGCTCCATCACTATGTGTAATACTAAGAGAGCCTTATCCTTTCTTCCCTACCTGCCTTGGGCCTGCAGTCTGGATCATCTGTGCCCCATAGGCTGCAGATATCCTCTGGCCACCTCCTAGTAGCTTTCCTCAATTTGCTCAAGGCCCCTTCCCCCATTTCTCTAGGCTTCCATCTTTCCCTCCAGTATCCCACAACCTTCTACCCTGGATGCCTGAGGCAAAACCAGCATGCTGGGCTGGGGAGATGGCCCCGTAAGTAAAAAGATTTGCCTCACAAATATGAGGACCAGAGTTTAGACCCACCAGAACTCACATGAGTGTTGGATGGGCAGGGTGGCCCACCTGTAATCCCAGTCTCAGAAGTCACAAGCAGAGGAATCCCAGAGCAAGCTGGCTATTTAGACTAGCCTCATCAGAAAGCTCTGGGTTTGACTGAGAGACCTTGCCTAAATAAGTGAAGCAGAGGTTTGAAGATGCCCCCTCCAATCAACCTTGGGTCTCCATATTCATGTGCACACATGTGCACCCGGGTATGTGCAAGCACACATACAAAAATGGGAATGGAGACCCTCAGTGAGTCCCTGCAGGAGTAGATGCATGGGGAGGGCATGGCCATCTCCTCTCTCCCAGACACCTTGGATGCAGCCCTTGGTTCTTGTCCTTTCCACTCACTCAAAATCTGTTCCCCTCCATCTTGTGTCCTACTTGGCTCTCGGTCCTACTGCCCCTTCCATTTCTCACCAGCCAGCAGCCTGTGGCTAACCCAGATTGGGTGATGGAGTTAACATCGACAAGAATTCACCACTTATTTGGGAGGCTGAGTCAGGAGGATTGCTAGTCTTAATTACATAGTAAATGTCTGTCTCTTAAAAAAAAAAAATCTGTTGCTGTAATGGTGCTGTCAACTTGACAAAATCCAGAATTGTTTGGGAGATGAGCCTTGCCTGTGGGGAGAATTATGGTTATATTTATGGAGGTGGGAGGGCTTGCCCTCTGTGGGTGGCACCATTCCCTGGCTGGGATCCTGGATTGGTAAAGTGGAGACAGGGAACTGGGCTGCAGCACACTTTTCATCATTCTCTGCTTCCTGATTGTGGGTGTAACCAGTTCGCTCAAGCTGCCGCTGCCTTCACTTCCCCACCGTGAACTGTGTGCTAAAACAAACCCTTCTCCATTACATTCTTGTGTTTTTATCACAGCAACAGGAAAAGAAACTCCAACATCCTTATACCAGACATCTGGTAGAACTCAAAAATTACCCTCTCTCTCGATGAGTTCACTTGAGGCCATCTGTGGCTCCATCCAGGCAGCACCATCCCTATGCACCCCAGGCAGGACAGCCCACCGACCCATCCAGCAGGCCTGCCTGTCTGTCTATTCTCCATTCTCCATCTTCTCATTTTCCCAGGAAGATTCATGAGCTCAGTTTAGCCTGACACCCGAATGACCAAGAGAATCTGAGGATGGGGCTATAGAATCTGGGAAGGGATAGGTCTCGATGAGTCATTTGTGGAGAGGGCCCACCCCCACCCCCCATGAGGTTTACTCTTACAGCTCCTTCCCAACTTACAGGGTACAGAGGTCAAGGGAAAGGGAGTGGCTGTTAGAAGACCTCAAAATGGCTTATGGAGGAGACTTCTGGGTAAAATGAGGACCGCTGGACAAGATCCAGTATCAGACAGTCGAGCTTTGTGATTCTTTGCAGTTAGTGCTGAGGATTGAACCCAAGGCTTCGTGTCTGATAGGCAAGTGCTCTACCACTGAGCTACATCCCCAGCCCTCCCTTTCAAACTGGCAGGCTGGTCTTCAGCTTGCTATGTATCTCAGGCAGGCCTGGACCTCACTCCCTCCTGACTCAGCCTCTCGATTGCTGGCTTGACAGGTGTGTACCACCACACTGAAGCTCCATTTAAATTGGAAAACACAAACATCGTCCTACCTATCATTGTTCAAGTAGAGAGGGAGAAGAGATGAGGAAAGCACTGAAGGAAAAGGGAAATAGGAAGCTTATAGGCACGTGAAAGACACTGGCAACTGGTCTGTGCTGAGGGTCCTTGTAATGCCCACACTCATCACAAGAGGGCAGTGTTGCACCAGCTGACTAAATACTTGGGCAACCAGAAACTCTTAAGTCTCCCTGTAGCCCCTGCATTACCATGACATGAAAAGGTGTACACACGAGTAGGTACACTGACATGGGCTGGAGGCTTGGTGGGATGGCAGCATCTCCTGGCATTTCAGGCTGAGATTCCTAGAAGCCTGAAAGTCAGGCAAGGCCAGCACATTTTTCTAGACACCAGAGAGGCCTGTTAGCTGATCTTCCACCTGCTATGTAGGCCCTGAAATGATGGGAGACTGGACATCAGAAACACAATGTGCTACAGCTGCAAGCCTTAACTGACATGGAAACAGGAAACAGGTCTGACACCAGATCACAATACTACTGTGGACAGTTTGACAAATAGCCTTTGGACCCCAAGACATGGGATGCTAGGTCAGCATGGGCCTTAGGGACTCAAACAGGACAGAGCGACTTGTCTTGATAATAAACCATCTTTATGTTGCATTGCTCAATTCCAACCTTCCTTGTTCAGATCCCTTCCCCTCCCAAGACGTGTTGGCTTTGACTTGTACTCCTAGACAAGTCCAGACAGGAATGTCTTAGTCCTGGGACAAAACCAATTATCCCACAGTGTACCACCATTGGATTACAAGGTTCTACCCAGTCTGTGACCCCACAAATCAATCACAGGTTTTGGGGATCTAGACTGTAGTCACTTGCCATCTCCTACAAAGTGGAAGAAACCCCACCAAAAACTGACTATTCAGCTTCATTTGAAGGGTCTGCCCGCATCTGCCACTGACTTGACCGTGAGGGCTGTAACATTGATGCTCAGTACCGTGCTGCTGACTCCACGGTGAGGGCTGACAGCGGATGCTGACCCCGTTTCTAGGCTTCTGTTTCTAGCCAACCACCCTCTGTGTCAGAACCGAGATTCAGTAAGTCTAATGCCACTCAGCCTTATCACAGGAGCAGACAGGTGGGTGTGGTCACGGGCATGGCTCTGGTATCAGCAGTCACCAAGGATGACTTCTGTGCCTACCCCACCCCCAGCCCATTGCTGCCAGCTCTACCCAGAACAAGTCCACCCTGGGAATTTGCCATCCAAACAGTCTAAGGACAGAGAGCAGACACCAGGGCTGGGGAGAGAAGTCTGGGCAGCTTTTGATGTACCCTCAGCGCCAGTCCACATCCCCAAGCAGGAAAGTTGACACTGTCCCTTCAACAGCGATGAACCTCAACACACTTCCCCAACTTCCACAGCCTCTCACCCTACTGAAGAACTGAGCTTAGAATGTCTAAGAGCCTAGTAAACTCAGGGAAGATGGGTAAGCTCACCTCACGGGCCATGAGGATTCATAGAAACTGCTCTGCAAAGGTACAAGCTGGGATCCGGCCATCTACCCACAACATCCAGCCAGCGGCACAGGTCTGTGGCCTCTGGCAGGGACAGACTACCTCTCATACCCACAACTTTGCCCCCAGAATGTAGGTCCCACTCACAGATGAGCAGCACACCCATGTCTACCAACAGCAAGACTAAAGGACATGAAGAGACTTGGTCCTGGTGGAGGTTTTTGTCCTACACAGGCAATGAACTCTCCTGGGGCTTCCTTCTGATTGTCACAGGATTCAGGGGAACTGGACTGTTCTCACACACCAGGCACACGTGATCAAGTGACTGTCGAGCCCCTTGGGAACTGAGCACTTCTGGTGCTTAGCAGCCACAGAGCCTTTGGCACAGCTTCCGCCCAGCAGCAGAGGGTTTAGAGAAAGAACAGCCTGGCAGAGGGCAGACCATGCCATATAAGGGCCCCACACCTGGAGATAGCCCTCATTTCTACAAAAGCACCTGGCTTTGTCCCTATCGCCGCTGCCTTTCAACCAGATGCCAGGCTATCTCCCTTCCACCCAGAGTGTTGGCAAGCTCTGCAGAGACCCATGGCAAGAAAGAGCTCTAGGTACCCAACTCCACCCACTCACCAGACTGTGTCAACAAACTTACCAATATTAACCACCAGGCTTTTTGTAGGATTGCCAACCCAGGATTCAGTCAGTGCCACAAACAATCCACTAGAGAAATGTTTCCACATTGACATTGGAGACATTTCACACAGCTTGAAGGCACTAAACTTCCTACACTGAGGAAATGGGTGCAAACGCACCTCACTGCAGATGGGGCCTGACTTTGTTGGGCTGCAGGGCTCTGGGGCTGAGCCTCCACAGGTTCCCATCCCAGGGCCTGTGGTATATGTACACATCAGACTTAGTTGTTTTACTCTGAAGCAGTGTGTCACTGTGTGGCCTAGACTAGTCTCACATTTAGGATCACCCTCCTGCCAGGGACTTAAGTGCTCAAAAACAGCTGGTTAGCACTGTGGGAACCTCACCTTAATCCTTGCCAGATGCACTGGTCACAAGGGCAGATGGCTCAATGCTCTTGAAGACCTCATTACTGTCAGAGGGTATCCCCAAGAAGCCACAGGGAAACCTGTCAACACTTCCTTAATGCCACAAGGCTAAGAGCCAACATGCAAGGATCTGCTGTAGATCCCCAGTAGACAATGTACCTTCAGGGTTGTGTTCCTGTATTTTTAGACTGGGTCTCAAATAACTCAGGCTGCCCAGAATCTGCTATGTGGTCAAGAATGGCTTTAAACTCATCCTCCTGCTCCCACTTTAATGCTAGGATTGTAAGTCCCAACAACCTCATCAGCTTCACAATCCTCAGCAGAACCGCACGGCCAACATGGCTGCCAGCCCTCAATTGGGCCACACTCTGGCCCCCAATATGGGTGAAGACTCCCCTACCATCAATAGCCACATGCCACAGAGCAAAAGGACCCAGCATCTTCAGAGGATTAAAGTGAGCAATGTCTGCTTCTACCTTCCCCCAAATCAGGTACATGAACTCGAGACTCTCAGTATTCTGAGAGCTGGGAGGGAATGGAAAAATGAATGCAGCACACAAGAAACACTACAACAAGTTCTTTTAAAAATAATCATTTAATATTTAAGGGAGAATAGAAATCGTGGGTACCTAAGACTGACCAACCCACAACAAGCCCTCAAACAGGAACACCTTGGAGTTTAAAGGCCAACATTGGGTGAGCAGTCCTCATTGCCTTGCCTATAACTGCCAGTAACTTATCATTTGCAGAAGGCCAAAGGGTCCAGTAGGATAAAGGCCTACAGGGTCCCCCATGATCTGTTCCTTATCCCATCAATCTGTACAACACAAGTTATTGGAAGGCACACAATTCATAGTGCAAAAGGAAAAAGGAAGCCAGGGCGCAGATGGCTCAGAAGCAGGCCAGCGATACCCTCCCCTGGACACCTCGTCCAGAGACCTCCAATTTCCCCAGCCACTCAGTAACGTGCACAGATCCCAGCGGAGGACTCTTACATTTCCCCAGATACTGGGGATGAAGCCAAGGGCCTCGCACACACTAGACAAGCACTTTACCATCAGCTACATCCCTTAGTCTTGACAGGTTGATGTAATATGCCTACCTCTGCTTCCTGACTGCTAGGGTTAGAGGCCTGTGCCACTACACCTCACAAAAACCTTTCTCAAGCTCAAATGTTAGAGGCCAAAGCCAAACTGAAGCCAGGGGTTCACACCTTTAAGCCCAGCACTTGGGAGACAGAGGCAGGTGGATCTCTGAGTTCAAGACCATCCTGGTCTACATAGCAAGTTCTAGGCCGCCCAAAGGAAAAGTCCAACAGCTGAGAAAAATCCATGGCGGCTGCAGGCCTGACTCAATGCATGGCCTGTCTCCAGGGAAGAGTATGCTCATCTTCAGCTTCCACAGCACTCACTAAATTATAATTTTTATAGAAAATTTTATTCAACATACAACATTTTCCAGCAAAAAGGCAATATACAGGAGAGTTGGTGTACACTGCTGCTACAGAAACAAACAGAAGTACTGGGGAGGGAGGGAAAAGAAGTGTGGCTTGCTGATTCTATTTGCACTCAAAACTAGACACGCAGCTGGCATTAGCTTCAAATAAAGGGAAACGAGGAGAGGACTCAAATAAAGCTACGCACAGAGTGTCCAAGTTGGCCAAGTTCACTTGCACTCACCCAACAGAAAATGACCTCCTCCCAGGGGCAAAGTGTACAGCTTTCATTCATTAAATATACAATTTCATTTTCCTTTTTTTCCTTTTTTATTTTATCTTTTTTACAAAGTCAACAGCTTACTAACCACTAGCGAGCATGCGCTCTTGCTAAAAGGCTCTCTCTCTCTCTCCTTTGTCGCTCGCCCACTCCATCCTCACAGGAACCTAGAGTGATTCTTTCACCTGCTCAGATCATTGCATTTGCCAAGAGGCAACAGAGTAAACCTTAATTGTATCTGACAATGTTCTCAGTGTATAAAAAGACCCCTAACTGTCAGCACTGGATTCAGTGTGTCCACTTTGCAAATGGGCTGCCGAACAGTACTGGCTGACGAAGTGAGACATTTATTATTAAACAGCCCCAGCAGCCAAGGACAGAAACCCCAGGAAGGGCCAGCGACGCACACAGTGAAGGAGAGAGCACTTTTGAGTAGGGTTGTTTCTCTGGTTTGCCTTTAGATGCACACAGGTCACTGAAAGTCTAACTGAAGGAAGAAGTTGGACAAGCCTACACACTGGCCTGACTAGCTCTAGCTGCAGGGTTGTGCAGGACCCAAGCAAGGGGCCAGACTGCCCGCACCAACCAGACACCTCTGCCAGGACTCGCATCCCAGGAACCTCTTCTCCCCATGATGCTGATGGTTGCCTTGCATTGTGGTTACCATAAAATAACTCTCATTGGCATCCAAGCTTTATAAAAACACCTTCATTTTGCTCAAAAAGGGCAGTCAATAGATACAGAGAAGCCAAACTGAACAGCCTCAACAAAATAAAATTAACATCAGCAGCAAATCCTCTTGCTGGAGACTTCGGCTAGAGTGCACGTGTACCAAAGTTCTACGGCTGTTAAAAAGGGCACACACCCACGAGCTGTCCCTCGCCTTGGACACGGGAAGGCAGGAAGTCAGTTGTGGATTTTAATTGCCTTTTCAAGGTAAGTGTAGCGACTCCTCTTTGGGGCTTTGTTGAAGTGGTCGAGCCCTAGCCAAGGCCGAGGATGAGACATGTTACCTGGCAGGGACAAAGAACAAACCATTAAGACCTCAGGTTTTTGGCAACTACCAGATCCAGTCTCCACCTTGGATGGCTGCTCAGTCAGCTGGAGCCCGGAGCTGTCATTATTAACACAAGCTGACACTGGTCTGTTTATTAAGGTGCCTCTTTCCAACTCAAAGGCTAAAAACATAACACCAAAGGGAACTTGAAGCAGGATCACCTACACCTCAGCCCCATTAATGCAAAAGAGCCTTACTCCTTAGAATGCAGAGGCCTGACCTGTGGGGAACAAACTGCCTCAACCCCAGGGCTGCTGCCTCCCGAGAGCTCTGCACATGGCTCCAAGACCTACAATGGGAACTGAAGGCCCTATGCTGAGAGCCTCTTACCAGGCTGTGGCTCAAAGTCCTTCAAATTCACTTCATACTCATCTTCATTGATGTACTGGTGCCGGCCCATCATGACAATTGCAAATTTAAACTGGAAAAAAAAGCGAAACGCCCCATTATCTGCTGCCTGCTCAGTTGCCTCACTTAGGTTCAAGCAGCCACTAAGGCCTAGCCAGGTTCCTAAGTGTGCACACCTTTTCAAACTCCTTTTCCTGGATATCCAGCAGGCTCTGAATTCGCTTCATCACTTCTCTGAAATGCTCGCCCTGAGAAGACAAAGAAAAATCAGGTGTGCTCAGATGGTGATCGCCCAGTGCACAGGTATGCTAGATGCCAAAGTCAGGGTTGCCTGCCTCAGCAGCTGAGATCAAGTCAGTTAAAGGCACGGAGTTCTGACAGGACTCTTACCTGGTGTATCCTCAGCAAAAATGGAATTCCAAAAGTCCCAAACACCTCTTTGTGGAAATGCGCCACCGTGATTAACATCTCATTCTCCTTATCTATGTCTACCTGGTCCAAAGGTATTTCCTGTAGACACATTTGAAACAAAGACTTCCTAAGTGTGGTTATTTAAAATCTAACCTGACACTCAATAGGTTAAGAGATGACCCCAAGCCTCAGGTGTTCTCCAGACTAGTGAAATAAAATGACTGGGATAGGGGGTGGGGGTACAGAGAGAGAGAGAGAGAGAGAGAGAGAGAGAGAGAGAGAGAGAGAGAGAGAGAGAGAGAGAGAGAGAGAGAGAGAGATTGAAATTAGTGGAGTTGGTCTCCTTTTTCAGTAGCAGAATGAAAGGGCTTTTATTAGATGATGTGCTGACTCTACAGACCAACAAAACAAGGGCCATGCTGAAAGCCTTCAAATCTGTGAGCCATTGCAAACTGTTCTTCTATTTAAGCTCATCATCTCAGGTAACTTGTTAAAGAAATAATATATGCTGCTGGCATTCATTTTACCAAAAGGCCACACTCAGCTGACTCAGTCAAAAGATAGTCCAGGTTTCTTGGAAAAACCCAAAACATTCATATTCCAGTTACTATGGAAATGTCAGCAGCTCTATTTCTATCACTGACCCAGAGTTTCTGCTTTTACATCATTATTGATTGATCTGTGTGTCTGCACACATGCCTGTCACACATACAGGAGTCAGAGGACAACCTAAAGGAGCAAGTTCTCTCCACCCACCATGTGGGTCCAGAAGATCAAACTCAGGCCACCAAGCTGAGGGTGAGGGAGCACCTTACCACAGCTGAGCCATTCTGCCTGCTCCAAACTTTTTTTTTTGCTTTTATATTTAGGCTAACTGGCCTGGAACTTGGTATACAGATCAGACTGGACTGTCTTTGCCTCCTGAGTGCTAGAAATAAAGCTCTGGGCCAACAGTAGGGCTCAAAATGGCACTGATTGCTCTTCTGGAGGACCTGGGTTTGATTACCAGAACCCACAGTGGCTCATACCACCTCTAACTCCAGCTCCAGCAGATACGGCACACTTTTCGGGACTCTGCATGCATACAGTACAGATATACATGCAAGCTACAATTAATACCTCTCCAAAAGTGTGCTCCATCACACTTGGCACAAATTTATAAAGACGTCCCTCATACAAGTCACAAAAGCAGACAGCAATAGTTTGAGATTAACAGGTTCTGGGGTAGAGGGTGCCAATGGCACAAGGCACCCATGCCCAGAACCAGCATGTGCACACTCAGCAGTGGCTACATTATTCTAGGCTATGTGTATTTTTTTCCCATATTGCAGCATTTTTAAAGCTTGGAATGAAATTAACCTCTGTGAGAGCTGATGAATCGAACAACTTAAGCTAATTTATATAGCCCATAGTGGTATCCACTCCAGTAGATGGTTCTGAGGCCAGCAAGGTGAGTTACCTCTATTCGAAAAGTTCGACTTGTTGCAGGAGATAAACATTCTAATAGTTCATCTTCTTGATGCACACCAATAATTTTGTAGCTCACAATTTCTAGCAGCCTGAAAGAAGAAAAACGGAGCAATGAAGTATTTGTACCCATGCAAAGACACAAGAGCAGGAACTCTGGGTGGGGTTAGCTTGATCATGTTCTATATATCCTTCTTTTACTGCTAATTTTCTCTGAGGGGGAGGCAGGGTTTCTCTGTGGCTTAGGAGGCTGTCCTGGAAGGTAGAATAGTCATTGCAGCAGGCTGAGCAGAAACAGAGTACTGCCTGCTGTCTATTAAAACTAGCAAGAAAGCATTTTAGGGAACCAAACAGTCCCAAAGCCACCTGTCTGTGAGGTGTCCACAAGGCAAAACCATAGAAACATGCCCAGGCGCAGAAAGGCAGAGTCTGGGGCCTCACTTTATACCTGCACAGAAGCTACACCACACATTTCTCGCCACTCAAGATATATGTACCCTGGAACCCACTGTTCCTTTGCTACTGGCATCACGCCCATTTACTACAGGTTAAAGAAAGGAGAGCGGCATGCCTCTGCAAAACAGCAACTGCAGAAGGATGGTGTTATTTGATCTCCATTCTGTTTCTGGCCACCCCAACCTCGGCAGCTCCAGAGATACTTGCCTAAGTCTCCCTGACGCTTTGTCACCAAGCTCCACAGCCTTTTTACATTCTTCTAACAGGTCCCGAACACAGCCATGCTTGTCTGGGTATAGTGTTATTTCCTAAGTAATGACAGAGTATTACAAGTGCTTTAAAGAAAACAGACTTCTGTTACCACACACCCAAGAACTTCTCCTATTCAACTTGGGAAGGGGTGAGTTAGCAGCCCCTCAACTGTGGATTCCCTTATGGTAGTCGGACCACTTCCTCCAAAGCATGAAGGACTGTAGATCAGATCAGAACAATTCCTCAGAAACAATCCCTGGGTCACCCTAAGAGCTTTCCTGTCCTCAGCATAAGGAGACAGAGGGCTGGTCTTCAGAAAAGGCACCAACACTACAGACATCACAGTAGTTAATTAGGTCTCAAATTTCTCAATTCTGCAGCTGGGAGGTAAAATAGACTGCTACCCAGGAAAGTATGATCTTTTTTGATGGACATGGCACTGGGGCACAGCCTGGCTGTGTGTGGTGACCTGATTCTGGGCCGGGGGAACATGGGAGACACTTCAAGCTCTCATTTCTGCCTTTCAAAGGCCCCACCATTTCCCCACACTGAGGGAGTGCTCTCATGTTTTAGTCCTAGGGCTCTGAAAAGAGTAACAGGGGTTAATGGTAATACTAGAAGAAATGCTTACCTCTTCCCTAAATTGGCTGTTTAACCATATACACTTAAAACTTCTCCTGTTCTCAAAGTCTGTGATTTTCATCTTAAGCTATTGAGAAAGAGAGACACTTGTTTAGACAGACTCAAGAGAAACCCAAACCTTCCCAGTTACACTGACTTGGACTCATACCTGCTGATAGTAAAGTTTCTTAGGTTGTCTTGGCTTGAAGAATTGTAGAAGATCTCTTAAAGTACCTTCATAATTATGTCTAAGAGGATTACCTGGGCCATCCCTATAACTACAAGAAAACAGCACACATTAAAAAAAATTGTTTATTGGTCTACAACACACACCACCTGAGAACAAACAAACAAACGAAAACAAATCGCTGTCACTGTCTGAAACTTGGAAACCTACCTAGCCCACTTCCTTCTGTTCCCAGACCCTTGTCTCTCAGCCTACACTGTGAGGGGAGAGAGCACACCTATGACTCTGTATCTGCATAGGACCTAGACCCAAAAAAGCATGACGGGCCAACCAGAATCAAATACAGCATCAGAGGAGGTGGACAATTACCTTACTACCTCAGGGCCATATGATTAAGATGTAAATAATGACACACCTGTATTTCACATTAAGAAATACATGCTGGTGACCCAGCCGAGCCTCACTCACTTACCCTTGAGACTTGAAAAACTGCAGCAGCATGGGGTCTGTGTTGAGCCTCTGTGCAACTGTCTTTGCAACCTAGGAGGTAGAGAAGGACCAGAAGGGAGGGTGGCATTCTGTACTTAAAATACTCATGGTTAGTCATTCAGTTACATTTCTATAGAAATGTGATATACATGAGCAGCCCAAATCCAAAACCCCTAGGAATTAATTTACTATTAGCCATAACAAAACAATATTCCTAAGTGCATCACCATGGAAGTGACCTTTTTGTAAGAGTTTTTCCTGCTTAATTGTACATATTTATACAGCACAATGTAGATATAGTCACCATTTATCTGTGTTGTGAACCTTTAAACTCAACAATTTTAACTTTTCAACACTTTGAGGCTTCTTGCTATATGGCCCAGGCCTGTGTTAAATCTACCGTGGAGCCCAGAAAAGCTGGAACTTGAAACCTCTGTCTGAGCTGCCAAGCAAGGCACTGTCTTACTTCTTACTGAAGCCATTAGACACTTTCTTTCACAAACATTCAATGTGTCTTCTAGGAAGGGTAAATGAAGTGGCAAAGAGCAATTGTTCAATACCTGAAAATAATTCATCCTATTTGATAATGTAACCACAAACCCAGGGTCATTGGGGATTGTTTTATCACAGAAGATGACGTCAACTCGGTGGTAGAGATCTCTGAAATATTCTTTTGCAGTGGGTAATTCACTGTTATCATTTTCAGGGTCATCCCTGGGGAGAAAAAAATGTTTGCAGACTGAATCAGGTGTATGGCAAAAGGTACCATATCTTCTAGACAACAGTGACACCAAATGTAAAACAGTGAAGTGTAATGGAAGACAGAGTGCTCTCACTGAAAGTTACAAGGAGCCTGCCTCAGCTATTGGCTTAACAGGGCACAAGAAAGGTGTCTGGAGAGGTGGCTCTAAGGGTAAGATCACTTCCAGAGAACCTGGGCTCCACCCCCAACGCTCATATGATGGCTCATAACAATATAATTCCAGTCCCAAAGATCTTAATACCCACTCCTGGTTTGTACTGGCAGTAGGCACACATCATGCACAGACAAAACATTCATACACATAAAAATAAAATCAAGAAAGGAGGCTCTACAGTAGGGCACTCAGTCCCCGCTGCCCCTCCAGTGACTGCATGACAAACAGCTCCCTATAATAGGCTCTTCTGCAGCACAGTGCATTCAGCCTGGGCTCTGACTGCAGCCTACACCTGCAGGTTTTGTTCACTATCAGGCTGTTACACGCATTAGTGCCCCAGGCACACACCTACAAATGTGGGTGCAGGCAGTGACGTAAGCTGCCAGAGGAGAAATCGTCTGAAGGCCAACCTCAAGTATTTTACTCTATAAAGATACCTCACAAACATTTGTAGGACATTAGAGAACTTGGGTTTGGGAGACAGGCTCTCACAGAGCCCTGGATCCTCCTGCCTCTACCTGCCAAGTACTAGGATTACAGTGCTCACCACCTATTACCAAGAGAACTTAAGTAACTGCTCATTGGACCTAGCACTGACCAAAAAACAACAACAACAAAACCCTTGCTATGCATACAAAAGAGATGGAAGCTGTCAAAGATACATACTTCTGAAACACTATAATGTCGCCATCCATCAGCTCATCGAGGGCTTTATCGAGAGACACATCGTAGTCCTGAATTCTCTCTGTTAAGTTCGGCTTAACTTCCTACAGGAAGAGACAGCACATGTTTACATTTAATAACATCTATTAACCCCCCCCCCCAGATTTTTTGTTATTTATGCTTTCTCTACATTCAAGTCTATTCATCTACATGTTAATGTGTTTTGTTTTAATTTCAGACAGGATCTTGTTTCTATAGGTTGGTCCTGAACTCCAGTGCTCAAGCAGTCCTCCTAACAGCTATATCTCTAAACTCAGATGACCACACCGAGCTTATGCACATTTTTATTAAGATAAAATACAAGTGGGAAAAACAAATCTAAAAGTAAGTGATCTGGTGATCACCAATCCTAACCAGGTACAAATTACTTATTTTTAAACGTACAACACAGTGTGGTAGGATATACTGTAATCCCAGCACTTCTGGGGAAGTAGAGGTAATCAAATTAGGAGGCCAAAGTAGCTACATGTGAGCAAGTCTAAATCCATCCTGGATTACATGGCACCCTATCTCAACCACAAAAACAAAACAATCTAATTTTCAACAAAAGGGTGGAGGATTTGGTTGGTAGTGCACACCTTTAATCCCAGCACTCAGAGGCAGATGGATCTATCTGAATTTGAGGCCAGCCTGCTCTACAGAGCAAGTTCCAGGACAGTCAGGGCTACACAGAGAAACCCTGTCTCACACATCCCCCCCCCCCCACACACACACAGAGTAGAAGACCTAAGCAATAATTTAAGGCAAGCATCTCCCCAACAAGCAAAAAACAATACAGTAATTGAGAGAAATAAAAGGCAAACCTCATAGAGGATAAGGCTAGTATCCTGGATAAATCCTGCTCTGTCACACATAACTGGGAGTAAGTCACCTAGGGTGAAGAAATCTGTTAAATACACAGCTGTAATGCACCGAGCAAAAGCTAGTCTGAACAAAGTACAGCCA
Source organism: Cricetulus griseus (assembly GCF_003668045.3). NCBI lineage: Eukaryota > Metazoa > Chordata > Mammalia > Rodentia > Cricetidae > Cricetulus > Cricetulus griseus. Next base: position 38,071,654 of record NC_048600.1, on the reverse strand, counting down.
GGACTTACGTATTTTACAGGATATGGGTGTGTAGATATGTCCACAGTAATTCAAGCTCCGTGTTTTAGGATCATACATCTTCAAAAATAACATTACATCATCTACAAGTTGATGAACAGGCTGTTAGGTTCTTAACCCTGAGTATGTCTGAAAATGCTAACAAGTAAGCTTGGGTAAATGACAACCCAACAACACAGTAAGAAGTCCCCAGAAGTAACAATGACATGAGACTCCTTTAGGAGGCTGATCCAGTGACAGCAAAAGTGCATCCCACAAATCACACCCGAGTAAACCACCTCAGGAGGCAGTGAAGAGCACACCAATGCAGTAAACTGAGACCTGGCACTGACTAGATGGACCATTAGTCCCAAGGGGCTATATCTATCTAGCAGTTCAGTGTCCTAGTTTGTGGGGCAGCCACCTACTTAGTGGCATAGCATGACTGCTTCAGAACTCCTTCAAACAGGCTGTGTTGTGTGGCCCTAAGATGACACACACACATGCCTAGTGACCCAACACTTGCCTGCATCAATACCCTAACCTTCAGACCAGAAGATGAGCACAAGCCAGCAGCCAGAACATCACTGCTGTCTCTCCCACTACAGGAGGCTCAAGGTGAGCCAGTCTACTGTGGCTTCCTTAGGAGACCTCAACATGGAAGGGACTAAATGAGTTAACGTGAAGGCACCAGGAGATTATTCTCCAAGGGAAGAAAGGTTCAGCCCTTGGCTGAGATCATTCGAGGACTCCAAGCCTAGTGACTGCTCTAAAAGGAGCAGGTACCTGGTGGGCACTTACGATCTTTATCAAACTTGGGCAATGTTGCTCCACTAGCAGCCAGTTCAGGATCAACTGTTTCCAGGAATATTGTCCAAGGGTTTTCATTATCACTCAGTTCAATCATCTATTTCCAAAAGAGATGATGATTTTAGAAGGTTGCAATGGCCTAGGTGACAGGGCGACAACTATACTTGAGTAGTGCAGAACATGTCCAGCTCTACTGAATGCAACCCAAAGGGACACAAGGCTGCTAACTGCAGGACAAAGGCCTCCCGCAGAGTTCCACATGAGATACCCGAGGATCTACCAATGATATTTACTGTTTTATTGCCGTCAGCTTCATTATCTAACATTGCTGGCCGCTTTGTTCCATTACTCCTTGCTTGCATAGGCCATAATCGAATTTGATCTTGTGGAAACCCCTGAAAAAATTAAAAAGTTTATTAAAACAATAAGCATATATTTCCATCTTTGTCAATTTACTGCTGCTTTTGTGAGTAAAAGGAAAGGGAGTGTGGTTCCAACTTCAACTTCAGTCCCATGACTCAGACCTCACCGGGATCACTACTACACCAGGGCTCACTCAGCTCAACAGCCTATTTCACCAGACACTGGTGGTGGCAGCCAGCAGAGGAACAAACAGTCTCCACAAACTCGTTCTCTGAGATCTGCTACAAAGCTAGCTTTGGGGACTGGAGGAAGCAGTTCTGAGACTTAGATTCAGATTCGGAGCCAGGTCAGGAGCTCAGCTCAACATCACCTTTTCAGGCAAGGCCCAGACACAGTGACCACCCAACGTAGCAGGTCTCTCATGGTATCAATAGCCTGGATGTGAGAAGAGGAGCTATACCCACCATTGTCTGGGAGAGGCTCTGAACAAACTCTGCCAGGGAGGAGTTCTTCAGAACCTTGAACACGGTGTACTTTACTTTCTCCTCATCGTACATGTCATTTCCTTGGTGGCCACAAAACTGGTCCTCTGCGACTATCTGAAGGCACACAGAGCCAAGCTTACAACCAGTGAGACATGTCACCCTGAGCACACTCAAATATCAAAAGGCCTCAAACCACTCACGTCACTACCTACAGTGAGCCCCTGCAGCTAGCCCAGATGCCCAGAGATGCCAGGAACAGACAACACAGACCCACTGCACTGCTGTGCCAACACAGCAGTTTCCAAGGCCTAGACTGACCTGCACTTGCATGTAGAGATGGGCTTCCTGCCGCTCTTTCCGCTTCTGAGCCTCGATCCTTTTCTCTTCTTGCAATCGTTCCACCAACTGCTGAGGAATATCATGGTCGGTAACAGCTTGTAACACTTCACCTGCAGGACAAATGGATCTTCTTCACCTGGTGCTGACTCTCTGCTTTCCCTTCTTATAAGAGCCATATGTTAGGTCTTCATTCATAAAATAACCTAGGAATGTGGAAGGTCTTGGGACCATGTGACCACCTCAAAGCCCACAATCCCAATGGTTGTTTTGGGGGATAGAATGATGGAGACAGAAAGAATAAGGGAAAAAAAAAGTTGACCATTAAACATGGCTGGGTCTGCTATGCTTTATGATACTGTATTATACAGGCAGTGAGGGAATCTTTGTAGAACTATACCGAGTTTGCCATAGTACAAGTTTAACACAAGTCATGGGTACTCACTTAGCTTTGATTCCCTGATGTACACTAACATATAGGCATTTGTGCAGTGTCGAACAGATAGGTCATCATCATGACCCCCATAATTGTGCTCAATAGCTTCTTCTTTAGTACACCTGGATACGACGTCATCATCAAATTTACACCACTGGAAGGAAAGCAGGCAAATGTGAGTAATGATATGCACCCTCCCACAACACCCAGAGTGCTTTTGTCTTCCTTGTTCAAAATTTGAAGGAGGCAGGATATACCCACTGGTACTGTTTGTTACCTACTCAAATAGCCTATTTCTGACACTGGGCCAATCGTTAGCATAGTGCAAACCCTTTGGAGAATTAAAGGCACAGAGTACAATTAAATGAGAGATTTTGTAAATTAACTCCATAATGTTGTAGCAAGCTTCTGACTTAAAATTATTTAATAATGATCTTCCTTCCAATTTGTCACTTTAAATGCGGAAATACCTTAATAAAAAAAATATATATCAACTATTCTGAAAATCTTTGGCACATGGCACCCCAGCAGGGATCCTGGAGGATGAGTGAACAAAGGACCTGTGAACAGACTTGGTATAATGAAGCCTCCCTGCCCAGCGAAGGAAAACCACTTTCAGTATTTGTCAGTTGCATGAGCCTCTGTGAGGTACAATTACTAACACAAGCCACTCTCTAGGGTACCGTTCACCTTTGCATTGTGGAAAATTGGACAGGAAAACAAACCACACAAGCATTCAAAGGCTGGGAAGAAATCCAGTAAGTGCACGAAGTGTGAACCAGAATAGGCATGTTTCTTAAATAAGGGCATCCAAAGCCAACACTTACTTTGCCATCCCCTTTGGGGTTTAGATAAACCACGTAATGTCCACCATGATTATCTCCACTGTGAACCAGGACTGCATGGAGAATATAATTTGCGGGGTCCTTAGGGTCTGTTTTTTGCAAAAATTCATCAAGTGGTAATTGTTCTGGAAACTCAAACCTATTCAAAATATTTAAAAAAGAAATTCATGTTTGATTTACATGCAAAACATGGTATGTTAGAACATTATTATAAACTCTTATAATTAACTATCCATCTTTAATCATGATGGCTCTGAAGGCCCTGGAAGCTACTTCTGAAGGGAGCTCCTACTTATCAAAGGTGAATTATCAAATTTTCAGGGAAAATTCACAGAGAAGAGCCAGATAACTAACAGGTTCAAATTCAAAACCTTTACCCAACTGTCTTATAGAAAATTGACACTGAATTCAATTCTAGGGTATATATAAGCCTAAGGCATCCAGGAAGGTACTAATGAAGACACCTTGATATTAAAGAAAGAGTATAAGCTAGTCAGATGTTTATAAAGATCCTTAGATTATATGAACATACTATATTTGACTGGCTTCTTAACTTGTGATTTAGTTTACCAAATCTCATCATCAATGATAAATTAAGCTGTCCTGGATGGCAGCCCAGTTGGTACAGTCCCTGCCTAGCATGTATGAAGCCATGGGTTCTATCACCAACATGGTATAGATAAGGTGAGTTGGTTGAGCTCACAAGGGTGAAAGCAGGATAATCAAATTTATGGTCTTGGTGAGTTGGTGACCAGCCTGAGTTGAAACTGTCCCAAAATTCAGAGACAGGAAAGAAAGCCATGCAAGGTGGAATAGAGAGACCCAAAGAGTATGTGGCTAGTGGCCAAGGGCTGCTTGGATCTAGCCTCACTACCTTGGGACTGTGACCCTATCTGCTGAAAATGTCTGATTTGGACATGAAAGAAAAACCTCACTATTAGAACAGTAGCAGTAATTCCATTAAAAACAACAAAAATGAGGTGTGCAGAAACAGGTTTGTAAAACACAGGCAGGTGAGCACATACTCAGTTTGTGGAAATAATTTGGCCACTCTTACCCTCAAATACAAATGGTGACTGTGCATCATATGTATGTACTGTTCAAAATTGATATTCAAACTAATCAGAGTAAAACTGTGTATACAACTCAGATAAAACATGTACCATCACTCTCACAAAGGTTCGTTGTTAATACAAGTCAGATTGACCTCAAACTCATTACTCATCTAAGGATAATCCTGAATTCTTAATATGGCTGTTTCTACCTGCTCTTTGCTGGATTATAGACATGCAACACCAAGCCTAGATGAAACCTGGGGCCTCTACCACATCCCTAAATCCTTAAATCTGTTGTCTTAAAAATATGGAAACTATGATGGAGTAGACATACTTCTTCATTCTTCAAGTTCTAGAACATTCTGGAAGCCAAAAACAAAAACACCAATTTGTGGTTGAGATCTACATTTACCAGGGCAGAAACACACCTTTAATCCCAGCACTTGGAAGGCAAGGCAGACAGATATCTGAGAGTTCTGGGCCAGCCAGGGCTACAGAGAACCCCTGCCTTGAAAATACCAAAAACAACCAAAAATCCACATTTAGTCAAAATCTAACCATTAGAAAAGCTAAATACAAAACTCTAGGACCTACTCAGAAAACCCTGCCCTTTGCTTTCAAGGTGGCACAGTAGAGGGCTGGGGTCATGGTATCCCTGAAAGGGATAATCAACTGAAAACAACCATCTGTTAGATGACATCTCTACTATTACAGAGCCAATGCCCATACATAGAGCAAAGGAGAACAGAGACAGGTCACCCAAGCCCTCAAATTACCTATCGTTGATCTTGATGTTTTGGTCCGTCTGAGGGTCATACATAAACCTCATTAGTTGCAGGTGTAACACTGGTGGCAATGTTAGGAATTTCACACCTTTCTCTGCTTCCTGGAAGTTGAGAAGAAATGGTGATTTTAGTTCATCTCTGCTTAATTTAGTTCACTTTTATTTTTGGAGACAAAATCTCACTCTATAAACCTTGAACTTAAAGTGATCTCCTACCTCCACCTCCTAAGCTACTACACCAGGTTTTACCCATCTTTTTTTGTTTTTCACTAGGTTACCCTGGCTGGCCTGGAACTCGCTATATAGATCAGGTTGGCCTGGAACTCAGAGATCCACATGCCTCTGCCTATCAAATAGGGGTACACTAAAGGTATACTTCACTACACCAGCTAGAAAAGAACTTTTTCTGGCCAGGGAGACAGCCCAGAGTTGAAAACACTTGCCCCAAAAGCTGACAGGTCTGACTGTGATCCCTGGGATGAATATCAAGATGAAAGGGAAGAACTGAGTCCACAAAAAATTGCCCTGTGTACTCCAAACATGTCCCTATACACATGCCTACACAGGCACATCATGCGTGCGCGCGCGCGCGCGCACACGCACGCACGCACACACACACACAGAATTATAATAAGTAAGTTTCAGCACTAGGAGAACAAACACACCTAGGATCTTCTGGTGCTAAAAGTGAGAACATCTGCATTTTTTTGTTGTTGTTCAGAAAGCCTTAAGTTTAGGTCTCTAACATGTGGGAGATTACACCCTAACCTAGACAACCAGAAGAGAAGCAGGGCTTATTTAAAAAGACACTTGCTACCTGCAATACTGCAGTCATCAAACACTGAGAAAAACATAGAGGACCTTAAAAAAAAAAAAAAAATCAGTAAGTAGAAAACTGTGGTGGATGTTATGTGAAAAGTGTATGCTAGCTATAGAAACACCAGTAAGAGAAGAACAGATCTGCAGGCACAAGGATTCTAGCTAAGTGACCTTCTTTCCTGAAGGCTGGGGCACAGGCTCAGTGCTCACAATGATTAGCCCTAAATCTCACCAGCACCTCAACCCCACCACAGTCTTCACTTCCAACTCCACTCAACAACTAGAAACCTGGAAACCCTATTTGGCAACATTCTTTGTAATATAGAATGAAGAAGACAGGGTTATCTCAAGAAAGACAAAGGTACCTAGTCCATACTAACAAGTAACAACAACAACAACAAAAATATTTGTGTTTCCACCCCTTCCCACTCAAGTAAGCACTCTGCACTCCTGTTGCACAAGCACATCCTAAACCATCCAGGGTGGCAGCTGACTACAGTGCTTCTCAAGCACTCCTCACAGCTTAGCAGCAAAGCCTCTGATTCTCAATGGTCTGACCCAGCAAAGCAGAGCTGTGGTACCATGACAGGCTACAAGCCTGCAGGCCTGGTTAAGCACTGTGATATACTCTGATAATAAATTCATAGAGCCAGCAAGAACCTAGTTAGAAGCCTGAAAACAAGACCCAAGATTGCTGCATGCAGCTGGCCAGCTTGACCAGCAACCACACCCCAGCTCTCACATTCCCTTTGAGCAACACCCTAGGGATGTACTCCTTGCCCTAAAAGCCTAACAGCCTAGCACTCAGCAAAGTAAAACAATGAAAGAAAGAGACAAACAAGGCATCTATGAATATAAGAGTAGGGTGTAGTGGTACATGCCTTTAGTTCCAGGGAAGCAGAGGCAGCAGATCTGAGTAAGAGGCCAGCCTGGTCTACAAAAAAGTAAGTTCCAGGACAGCCAGGGCTACACAGAAAGAAACCCTACCTAGAAAAAAATGGGGGTGGGGGTGGGGAGCTCTAAAAGTAAGAGTTCAAATGACAAAGAAACCTTCTGATAAGATCAGTGAATGCTCTAATGAAGGGGGAAAAAAAACCAAAAACCACAGAGGAAATGTCAAGCCCCACAAGACATTCATACCACTCTGCTGCTTCTGCCTGCGACACAATGCACCTCTTCATCAAGAAAACCCTCCCTCCCACCTCAGCAGACCTCTCAAGACAGAAAAAACCTTTAGGCTCCAAATCTCAGAAGCAGAAAAGAACACAGCACAGTATTGATCAGTGACTGAGTAAAGGGACTGCAAACAGCACAGGAAGGAGGTTACCTGCAGGCCGTGTTCCCCAGCGTCATATTTGTTGTCACCGTCTAGTTGTTCTACTGCCACATAATCCACAAATGATTCAAATACTTTAAAAGAAATAAAAAGATAGGTCAACTGGCGTGGTCAATAAAACTCATGTATAAAACAGGGTCAGCCCAGGTATAAATGATGCACATTAATGTGTTTAGGACAGGCACCCAGTAGAATGTGTGATTTTAGCTATGAACAGCAGCTTCACCATCTACTGAATAGAGAGACACAGACCACTGCCCCTCCACAGATATATTCTCAGGGCAGTAAAATAGCAGCATGAAATGGAAACTCAAGTCCTTCCTTTCAATTTTTTTGAGATGCTTATTATAACAATTAAGACAGCATGGAAAGCCAATGGACCTAGAAACAGGATGTAAAACTGAAGAGCCTAATGATGATGCCAAACCAGGAGAACGAGGGCACAGATGTACCTGAGTGGGTCAGGGTGAGGTCAGCCCTGGTATTCTGACACACACCTGTTCTAGTGGGATCACACACAATCACAACAGTGACAAGAATAGAAGAGCAAAAACCAATACAATTATTTAACTAAAATTAGCACATGCCATTAAACAAATTAGGAATGAGATAAGGCCAGCCACACCCTGGGGGAAAGGTGCTCTGCTTCATTTGGGATGGGGTAACACAATTGAACAACATGAGGTAAGTAGTTACAGGTGGTGTGGAACAATGTTCCTGAGAGGAGGAGTAGAGGAGGGCCAGGGTTAACAATGAATGAAATGCTGCCAAGGAAAAGTGAAACTGAAGGCAAAGCAATGGGAACTGCAACACCAAAGAAGACCCAGACAACAAGAGGCTGAAGGGAAAATAGGGTGTGAAAGAGTGTTTAGATTGTTTGGTAAATACCTATGCAGACTATGGGACAACAACAGAATAAACTATCATCATAAACCATAGCTTATAATGATGGCGATGGGAGAACACCTCTACAAGGCAACAAGGGTCCCCAACAGGAAGACAGTGCTACAATACAATTACCAATCTAGAATCTATGCCCAGAAAAAAATTCATTCAAAAGATGAAATTAAAGATCTCATCAAGCTGGGCATAGCAGTATGCGCCTTTAATCCCAGAACTCAGGAAGCAGAAGCAGAAGGATTTCTGTGAGCTCAAGGTCAGCCTGGTCTACACAGCAAGTTCTAAAACAAACTGGGTTACACAAATATATCAACGCTGTAAGAGGAATATCTTGTTATCTTTTGGTAATGCTAAGAAATGAACCTAGGAAGACGGGAGGTGGTGGCACAAGCCTTTAGTCCCAGCACTCGGGAGCCTGAGGCAGGCAGATCTCTGTGATTTTGAGGCCAGTCTGATCTATACAGAGTGAGTTCCAAGACAGGATCCAAAAGCTATGCATGCAGAGTAACCCTGGCTCAAAAAAACAAAACAAAACAAAAAAACAAAACAAAAAAAAAAGGAAATGAACCTAGGGCTTGCAAATACTATTCCAATGCACCATCACTGACTGACATCACAGCAAACCTATAACTTGGCAGAACACGTTTGCGTGTGTGTGTGTGGTGTGTGTACCAGACAGCACCATATATGTTAAGAATGGAAACACTAGGGAAGTTGAAAAAGGAGCAAATATATTCCAAACATAACCCTTTTCTTTTAAAAAAAAAACAAGCAAGCAAGCAAACAAACAAATCTCTTCAAAGGAAGATCCACCAAAGTAGGAACTCAGCACCTTTCTGGCATGCACAAGGCTCTGGGTCCCATCCTAAATGCCAAAACAACCACCACCACTACCCACACTGAACCTAGGTACAGTGGTTAAATGGGCATTTTACAAAGAGTATATCTAACTTTCACTAATGATCTAAAAAGGAGATGGCTCTACCAATCTTGGGGGAAACACAAACTGGAACTAAGCCTACCCTAAATTCACAGACCCAAGAAACAGTTCCACACTTTTACCACTGGAGCAATGCACCTACAACAGTATAAGCTAAATTTGTATACAGGTTTTAAAATAAAATACATAAAACACTTTCTAATATTGGTTTTAGATCTGTGGAAAAGTATGTACACTTGATCACTAAACTTACTATGTATCACCAGTCCACACCAAGAAATAAATGAGTTTGAGCCTTGTCATAAATGCAAGGAGAAAAAAAGAACAATTGCCTGAGCCTGTAGATAAGCACAATATCTAGAAAAGAATGGTCCCTAGGTGATAATCAAACCACCACTCCTATGAGACACACATGATGCAGATATGAATATGATGCTGAACAAAAAGCCATCAGGCTGCATGAAGCTACATGCTTCCACAAACACACACACAAAGGGTGGCCCAGGTTGCTGAAAACTCAGGGTGGTTTCCATGAGGAGTTGAGGGGAGCCAGGGAATAGGCAGGCTGTGCTCGGCAGAACAGGAGGGTTTTAGGCAGCCTAATACAGTGTTCTGAGAGTTAGACAGGGTAGAAGGAGGTATTCACCCAGGATGCTGTACACTTTAGTCACTCCCAGGATCTATCCCTTATTATAAAAAATCACTGAGCCAGAGCAACAATGATTAAAAGCTTATGGAGATAAGACTTACTGTTTTTCTTCCCTTTTATACTTAGCTGGATATCATAATAATCTTCTCTTCTATCAGAACGGTAGTCTACTTCTTTGCACTGAATGTAAGACTGTAATCAAACAGAAGACAGCTTCAACATTGGTCATCAAATCTACACTTTTATGATTTTTCAAAGCCATTTCTTTAAAACTAATGTTCACATACCACCATTTTGCCTCTGAATAATTTTGGAATGGTGCCTTCTACACATGTGCCTTTCATCTTATTTTCCACATTATCAAGCAACTGAAAGAGAAGGTTTGGGTATTAAAAAGCAAACCAAACCAACTAACCAACCAATCAAACAAACAAAACACCCTTATACTTGAGTAATACACCATAATTTAACAATTTACTTGGAAGTACCAACAGTCAAAGAGTTTCTAGACTATAAAAATATTACCTTTGGCATGCAATTATCAAAAACCATACAAATCTTTCTTGGCTGGATTTTGTTGCTTTTACAAAACATATCTACATGCAATAGTTGGAGTTAACCTTTTATACAGTCTTTGGAATGAATTAGTAATCTGTAGTGCCTTTAGAAGCATTTTTTTATATTTATTTTACCTCTGTGGAAAAGCATGTAAATTGATCACTAAACTTAACTCGTATTGGTCCACACCAAGAGATTAATGAGGTTGAGCCTGTCAACAGGATTGACTGGTTTGTCCATGGATATTTAATGAACTGATTCAATCCAGCTAGTGCTGCAAAAAAGAAAACACACCTTGCCCAGCCAATCACCTTGAACAGCCATTCCACGTCTGCGTGTACATGAATCTATGTCTTTCTTTCCTCAATCCAGGAATGAGAATGTAGTAGTGACTAATGAGCTTGGGGACAAGCAGCAACACAGAGGTGCCCACAGTGGGAGGTGGGTGTAGAAGATTCTTGATTGAATGCAGCTGCCTCGGCAATGTACTTGCCCTTTGCTTTGTGACTCCTGTGCATAACGCTCAGTTAACTAGTAAGACACCCACTTCTTATAGCTACATCTATCCAATGTTCCCCAACAAGTCGCCTTCTACTGAGTAACACAGTCCTTCCCACTGTTTAGAACTAGATGAGTCCTAAACCAGACATGGTGATACATGTCTGGAATCCCAGCACTCCTCACTCTGGCCTAAACACCAGTCCTAAGTCAAGGTAAGTGATCTGATTAGCTGCGAGGCTTTTATTTACAAAGACCTCTAGCATTGCCTCAAACATTTATTCTAAGAACCAAATGGTTACTACTTGAAACTTACCACTCGACAAAGCTCTTGAACATCATGTTGCATGAAGCTATCTAAAGTTTCCCACCTTTCAAAGAGAAAAAGCATCTATATTTCAATTTCTATTATTTCAAGGGAGTCAATTAAGAAGCAATCTAGATTATAAACTAAAAATCAGACACTATTATCAAATTTGGTGCTTTTTGTGTGTGTAATTGTCATAATTCAAAGATTAAGTTGAATTTTGCCTGCAGTCAGCAAAAAAACAATATTTTCTAAACTGTTATCTAGAAGAGGTGGTATCTACAAGTTAAATATACATACATTTAAAAGCTACACACGCCCCTTTGTTGAAAAGCAAAGTGGTGACATTTTTCAAGAAAAACTCTAAAACAAAGCCTATTTCCTAAAAGGGGAAACAGTGCACATACTCTGGGACGACTGTAAGCCTGCCTGAACTGAAGCCCACTTCACCGTGTCACTCAAGTCTCTCTCCACTCTTGTCCCTTCCATAGAAAGCAGAATGGAGGTGATTGCTGATACATACCCAAATGACTTTGTGAGCTTTTTTGTTCCTACAGGCTTATCGCTGTGCTGTAATTCATAGAACACTCTTTGTAATGCTAAAGGGACGCTTTTAGATGAATCATCGCCCTCTGTTGGCATCATGTACACAGCCTAAAAGAATTGATTTAGAAGTGTTTAATTTTAGTTAAAAGAATCATTTCTATTATCATAAGGGTAAAGCAATTTGCTAGGGGCTCTTAGCTATGCCCAAGTTTGAAAAACCATCGAATTGTCTATAAAGACAATTTAGAAAACACAAAGGAGAATGCAAAAAAAAAAAAAAAAAAATTAAGTCACCTACAGCTCACCAACCAGGCAAAAATAAAACAAAACTCATTCATTTTACGCCCCCTGGGGACAGTACAGACTTAAATTTGCCATTACTTATGAACAAAAAAGAGATGATGAAATGTAGATGGCACTCAAGCTAACACTTCACACAATCTCATCTCAGTCACCTGTTGGGCAGAAACGTGCAAATGAGACAGATACAGAAAGAGCCTAACTAGAAATACCTTCTCCGTGTACTGCTCCATACTGTCTGCAGAAAACCCTCAGATCAGAAAGCACCACCCTCCATCATTACATTCAAAATATTCTTATTAATCCATGTAAATATAAGGTGCACACCTGGTCCTGGTAATCCCAGTTATTATGAAGCCGAGGCAGGAGGATCACAAAGGCTACCAAGCAAATTTAAAGCCAATCTAAGCAACTTAATTAAGACCTTCCCCTCCTCCTCAATTTTGTTTTTTCAAAAAAGTGGTGTGGGGCCAGGCGTGGTGTCACATTATCTTTAAAACCAGCACTTTCTAACAGACAGACGGGCCTGCAGATCTCTGGCAAGTATGTCAGCTCCAGGAAAGCCAGTACTATATAGAGGCCTTACCTCCAAGTAAATGAATAAGAGAAGAGGGTGTGAAGGGAGCCTGGGAATATAATTTAGTTGTAGAAATATTAGTCTTAGGATCAATTTACTGTTATCATTATGGTGTTTGTATTTTTAAAGCTGATCACCCGAGTCAGCTTCAATAGCAGGTGTCCCCTGGCCAGAGACTAAAAGGCAGCCTGGCAGGGCCTCCTTGTGGAGAAAGGGATGCAGTCCAGGGAGGGGGAAGGGAACACCTGCTGAATACTTTATTTATTGGGCCTTTTGACATACCTTACAGAACAGAAGGTAGAAAGCCGAGAGAGGAACACTATTCATTTACCTTTCGTAGTTGATTTGTGAAGAACAAAGTCTGCAGCAAGCTATTCATGTAACATGTAGCTCCCTGATTCTTTAAGCCGACATAGCCCGTATGCTTCTTTGAGTCCCACCTGAAAGATCAGTCCAAGCTTGAAGGTCAACTGTACAGGACAGTTTGTTTCTAGTCAGTCTGACCCTGCCATCAGTGTGGCTGAGTGTCACTGCCCTATGCCATCATGTGTTTTCTAGCACCCTGGCAAAGAACACGTTCCATTGAGGCCTGACTTCACATCATACAAGTCCTTTCACTGACTATTCAAACTCAATTTCAGTATTCACCTGCCTGCTAACAGTTCCCAGCACAGCTGCCATTTATAAAGATCATCAGTCAAGACAATGGGGGGACCTGTTTACATTTATATCAAATGTGGAATTCAGTATTTTTTTCAGTAGGACATGTCAACAGCTGAACACCCACCCCTGCTGCCAATTCTGTAGAAACACATATACAGGAAGACAGGAATGTATTTTCTCAAGTTTTAGGATGCACTTCTAAACTCTGAGGGCTTTTCCTCTTTACTATGCTATTTGGGTGGCTACATAGGAGAAACGGTGGTCTGAGTTTTGTCCTAGGTATCCTGAACCCATGTGGTAATGGAGCCAGAGAAAACCACCCAATTTAATATCCCTCTACATACTAATAAGAGACATGAATCAACACTGTCAGAGAGGATGACAGCTACTATGTAGTCCCAGAGCCTGGCCAATGGCCCGGGTTAGAACCTCACACCTAAAAAGGGACTGCAGCTGTCAGCAGGTAGTACCCAGCATGTTCTCTGTTTCTCTTTGACAGGTTTTTTCGCCATGCACTCTTCAAAATAAAAGCAAATCCCCACTGCAGTCAGTGGCCATGCATATGAGGCCCCAGCTTCTCTACTTGGTAAGGCTGTGCCTTTTAAGATTGCAAAATCATCTAGTCTGCTGGCTGGTTACATTCAGAAAACTCACTGGTGAGCACAAAGGAACTGCTAAGGAACCCGGTTAAATGACAGGGTGTGAAGCAGGCAGCTATGATGTGAATGTTGAGGGCAAACTAAATAAAGAGGATGGCCTTACTGGCTGAGCATCTCTCTTAAACACATGCTAATGCTTCTCAATACAATACAGCAGTACCCAAATGAACAAAACTTACGCAACTCCATGGGGAGCATCCGCCTGAACAAAAACTTCAAAGGTGACTTTATCATCGTCTATAAATCCTTTCTCAGGATCAGTCACTTCCTATAAAATAAAAATACCCAACTTATATAAGAACATATAGGCATCTACTTTATTCCAAAGAGACTGTCCTTGTACTTGGCACTCAACAAAGCACTACCTTCAAAATTTAATACTTTAAAATTTCTGCAGTTTTGCTCTAGTGTGGAAGTGGTCCATTTTTTGTTAAGCACAGACCCTGGGAGTTCTGCAGAGGTGTTCAGGGTTTAGTGCCACAGCCTGGGTGAGCTGGTAAGGTTCTGATGTACTGACTAGGGAGAGAGTCACCCACTGTCAAACACCACCCACTGGCCACTTCCTCTGTCCTAAAGAATAATGTGTCTTCCCAAGGAAGGTCAGCCTATCAGGAAGGACTGTAATTAACAGTTCACACTTCAGTGGAATGAAGAAACAGCTCAGTGGTTAACAGACTTGCTACTCTTGAACCAGAGTTTGAATCCTAGTACCCACACCTCACAAAGTCCCATCATTCTAACCCCCAAAGAATCTGACAACCCCTCCTGGACTCTGCAGCCATCCTCACACACGTGCCCCATATATATCCAGGCAGAGACAGTTTTTTAAAGATATTTTAAAAATTAATACTTGATGCTAGGCAGTGGTGACACATGCCTTTAATCCCAATTCTAGGGAGGCAGAAGCAGGTAGATCTCTGAATTGAAGCCAGCCTGAGTTCCAGGACAGTCACAGCTACACAGAGAAGTCCTGTTTTGAAAACAAAAACAAAACAACAACAACAACAAAAAATCCCTCATGCTTGAAAAGCCAGTTGAGATGACCCAGTAGAGGTACTTGTCATCTAAGCCTGAACCTGTGAACCTGAGCTCAATTCACAGAACTCACAGAAATGTGCCACACCATGTGCCACCACATGTGTGCCCACACTCAGTATTTGTACATAAGCAAACACAGATAATTAAGTTTGTACACCATACATACACAGGACAGAAAAACGTAAAAGGATGCAACCTGAACACCTAATGTCAGAAAGCCACACCAACTTCCAGATACCTGCTCAATTCACAAAGCAAGATTTTTGAGGAATAAAAGAACAAGACTAGCAATAAGAGTTGGGATATTGAGACTAAATACTCCGTCACTTACACTCCAGGCCATAAAATTAGAGAATCCCCAGTCATTCTCCTTGTGGAAGAACAAGTGACTGATTCGACGGCTGAATGATTTGTCATCGTCCCTGTAATTTATTATCTTCAACACTGCTTGTGCATGACAGGACCACGACCTATTGGAAGGGAGGGGGAGAGAATCACCCAAGCCTTAGTTGACACATTTAACTGAGAGTCATACATTTTTAAAACAGCAAAACCAGCACACGAAAATCTACTTTGGATAGAGAAGAGGGATTTGAGGACAGAACTGCAGTGGCTTAATTCATGGTTTTATTATTTGGTGATAACAGGGTCTCACCATGTGACTCTAGCTGGACTAGCACTCAAGAGACTCTGTACCATTGATACCTGCCTGGTTTGTGAGTCTCTTTTAACCCCTAAAAATAAGTATAAAACACAAGTTTTAAGCTTTATACAACTGTGGCTAGGTGAGGGGTGTAACTCAGCAATAGTGGTTTCATGGCATGTACAAAAAGTCCTGTGACGGGGGATAGATCCAAGAGTAAGAGTTGATGAGCAAGGTATGATAGCACACACACATAATCTCTAGCACTCAGGAAGCTGAGGCAAGAGGATTATTGTGAAGTCAAGGCTAGCCTGGACAACAAAGAATGCAGCACTCCTCAGTAGAGCCTGTGCCTTAGGGTTCCTGCACACCTGCCCTATGTATCAGGAGGGATTGGGCACAAAAGTTAGGTGCTGCCAATGGGGACACCAGAGGGTATCACCTTGACTTCCAGTTATGCAGTCCAATCTAGGAACCCATTTATTAGCGGAGACAAGCTCAGAAGAAAAACTATAAAAAGGACCTTACTACACATACAATTAATTTCACACATTTTTTTGGTGGTGGTAGGTAGAGGGGGGGTGCTGAGCCATAAACCCAGTCCATTTCTTGTACTAGGCCAACCCCTTACCACTGAACCACTTGCAGCTTAGCTAGGCACTTCATAAACATTAAAGGAGAAGGAAACAAAGCATGTCCTTCCCGGAACCATTTACAGAACAGCCAAAGCTGGCATCCTCGGGAGAACACTCTCCCCAGGTTTCCCAATCATATAGGCTAGACAGGGTCTAAGAACAGAGGGTTAGGCTCCCTGGTGTAGACAAAGGGACAATACACTCCATCCTCCCATCAACCTTCTCATAACTATCCTGGCATGCATAAGTTTAACAGTGACAGTGAGGGATAGGACTGAAGGAGAGCTACAAACTTCTGAGAACAAACCTGAAAGACTCATAGAACAGGATACATCTTTCATATCAATGGAAGGAACTCCAAGATTTTTGTTTCTTAGTTACTGTAACAAGGCCTCATGTAATCCAGGCTGGCCTTGAATTGAACTTCCTGCCTCCATTTCCCAAATACAATTTTACACAAATCTTTACATAACAAAGTTATGACCAAAACTTTCCCCCTAAATAGGCCAGATCCATACTTTTTTCTAAATACCTCACTAAATGCTATGACTCGTACTTTCCAACTAGCCCACAGGCCCAGGCCATCAGAGGACAGAAGGGCCATCAGTCTCTGACAGCCACACATAAGGCATCTATCTGCTTATGGTGAGAAGGGAATGAGTACTCAGTGGTTGGCAGAGCCCACAGTGGGCCCAGCCTCTCCAGGCTGCTGGGCTCTAGCACACTAGAACCAGGGCTGGCTTTAACTCAGTAGTAGTGATTATATAGCAAGGCCCTAGGTTCCATCCCCAAAACAAAAGGAAAAGAACTGCATAGAGTTATGGAGAAACTGAAAACAGAGGATGGAATTTGGCTTCCAGAAATCTGTGCATTTGTAGTGGCATCATTTAAACTCTTACGTGGAGTCAGATTCAGCATTGCACTGGAGAAAGAATCCTACGCTTTTTTGGTGTGGTCTGTCTGGATAAAAGCGTGGCATCACCATTATCTTCCACGGCAGATTTCGCACAAAACACGGAGGGCTAAGGACCGACTCACTCAGTCTGCTGAAGCGCTCGACAGTGAACTGAAAGGTTGCCTCGGAGCGCCAACTGGTGTCTGCAAGAAAACATGCCATCAATCACAGAGCCAGGGCATTAACCAAAAGCGCATGAACACTACAGTAAACTGCTCTACAATATCTCAATCCAACGGCTGAAGCCTCTGAGGAAATGATAGTGTCATTTCCAATTATGAAGAGGCTAGTAAGGACAGTTTTTGCACAGCTGGACTCCTAACAGAGGGGCTCACTCAAACACACCTGCCTTCCCTCAGAAAACCAAGATTTTAAGGGTTGAACATCTTCAGTGTTCACCCCCAAACCTGGGCATCAAGTGTGGGGGCAGACTTAAGATGGAAGGAAAAGAAGGGCTCATATTTCTATATGTAAGTAGAGAAACAGGGAAAATATGAGCCTTTGACTGAGACCCGGGAGTAGGGAGAAGGGCAGCCAAAGAGACCAGCCACTGTGCTAGGAGCACAACACATATTGACTTCCAATATTGTCCCTCAGCTTCAACTTTTGTGAACTAATAAGCTGGATATCTTACAGTAGCAATCTGTTTATAAAGAAATAAAGTTCTTCCAAATATTAGCAAAGGAATGAAGGTTTCTGCCCTACTGTGCTTCTGGTCAGGGGTTCAGTGTGTTAATAAAAAAATGTATTATCTAAAATAATAGCATCATTTACCCACCACTGGCCAGTAAGTTGATGCAGCACCAATAATGTCTTGTTTGCTTCTCAGGCTACAGCCAGGGAGCTGTCTTCCACAGACACTCTGGCAATTGTCACTGACAAGCATCAGGAAAGCCAAACAAAAGCCATGGAAGACCAAGGGCCTGCACAAGTGTCTGAAGGCATCACTTTCTGTACTTGCTTCATTGTGGAGAAGGAACAGCTCCCTGACTGGTAGGGGCTGAGGGCCACCTTGAGAGGCCTGAAGGCAGGCAGGCAGGCACGCGCGCACACACGCACGCACGCGCGCACGCACGCACACACACACACACACACACACACACACACACACACGCACGCACGCACGCACACACGCACACACGCACACACGCGCACACGCACACACGCGCACACACACACGCACACACGCGCGTGCACACACACACACGCGCGCATGCGCGCACACACACACACACACACACACACACCATAGAATCAGGTACTGGCATCCCTGACTACTGGGTCCCATAGCATAACCAGTCTAGACTCATGAGGAGCGTGTTAATTAGCAGGGACACCCTGCCCCCTTAAACCCCAGATTGCTGAAGGCCATCACAACAGTCCCACAATCCTTCCAACTCCAAACTGCACACAAATTGAATTTGTGGGATCACCTACTTCTAGATATACTAAAGTTGCTAGAAGTTTGCAACTACCTAGGTCTGTTCTTAAGAAAACATGTCCATCAGTCCTCACAGAGGGTATTCTTTACCAAAGTCTGTCAGAGCTCACACTCTGCTTTCCCCACCCCTTTGCACTACGTACATCCCGGCTCCAACAACAAGAGCGGCTCCAGGAAGCTGCAACAGGGTGCTGATGACGGACCCAAGCCTACTGAGAGGGGTATTCCTATACCTGCTTGAAAGGGGATGAATTCTGTCCATGACAATACCTAAAAGGACTTAGCAGAAAAGGTGTGCCACATGCTTTAATGGAGATAGATTGCACCTGAGCAGCATTATCCACTTTACGAGTAAGGAAACTGAGGCATACTGATGTGAAGCATGTTACAAAGTGACAGTGAGTCTTCACTAATGCCCATCATCTGTGGAGACACCAAGGACAGTGATGGTGCACTCTACAAGATACAGGAGCCAATAAAGCTAGCCTATCCCTGCAATTTAGATCTATAGGATTATACTTTATAACCACAAAAATGGAAGCATACTGTAATTTAATATTTGTTCTTCCACCCCACACATTTTAGTAAAAAGAAACAGTGGTGAAATTTACACTGACATGTAATTCTTTTGACAAGGTAGCACTTGGCACCCCTCTTCACTAGTATGAGTCATTCCATGTCCCACTGGATTTTTGCATTATACTGAAGGCACATTCTTAGAACAGGCTAAGGAAGTTGAAACTTCTTATGAATAACTTGAGGGCTGGAGTACAATTGTAGAGCCTACAGTTGACATGAGCAAGGCCCTCAGTATTCACACCAATAGGACAAATGAAAATTTATAAAAGAAATCTGAAACCTTTCTGACACTAAAAGCCTGCTGATTACCCTCCAAAGAGGGAATTACATGAGACTGACTGACACAAGTCTTTGCCCAGGAATGGATGAAGTAGTATGTGGATTTCATTATTAAAAAAAAAAAAGAAAAAAAAGAAAAAAAAAACACAAAAACAACAAAAACCTGTATGAGTTTAAGCATTTCCAAGGCTTTTGCTTTTTATTATTATTATTTTTTTAAAACACAAGGGATAATCAGAATAAAGGACATGGAAACCCTAAGTGATCCTATCATTCAAATGGAGACAGCTGGCTCCAGGCCACTGTCTTTGCTCAAACCTACACCCTTCTTTTTCTCTTGACCACACTAGATTCCTTGATAACCCACCAGCATCAGTCCTGCCCCAGATACTGTGGAGTAGCAGCTGTACTGCCTGCCCCAAAGCTCACTACTATCTTATGGGCCCAGAGCAAATGCCAATGGGTTGGGCTGGGCTTCAATTTTGTAGAGAAAGCAAATGAAGATAGGACATTTCAGGCTTTTAAAGGGACTAATTTCTCCAAATGGTGGCACTAGAGTGTTTTCTCAAACCTCACTTAACATATATTAGTCATTCTCATAAAACTTTGTAGTCACTTCATCTGATGAAATGAGCTGTCAGATACCTACAACTTAATCTAGCTCCATAGAGATCTTCAGAGCCCACGTTTTCTCTAAAACTTCTTTTAGTCATCTAAGGAAAAACCATATTTGAGGGAATAAGAATAGGTATGATGAAGAAGTAGCTCTGAAACTTGCTGTCTCATTAGTCTGTTATCAGAACTTTAAAACCGTTCTCTTCCTCAACTAAACATGTTCTCCACTGATATCTGCACTGCCGAGCTACGTAAGTTCTTACACAAGTGATGTCTCTTACTAGAAGGGCCAGGAAGTCACTCACCATTTGGTTACAAACTGACCTAAATCCAGTGTTCTCTCAATCATGTGTCCTTGTTTGATGTGTAAAGGGGTTCAAAGCCAGAGTCTGGGGAATCATTAAGAAACCCCCCTGTAGAAGCCAGCTTAGGCATAGATGGCTGAGGCCTGCACAATGCAGAGCCCCTCAACCTTTCCAAGGTTCTGACCCTCGCCACATGACACAACCTACATCAGTGTTTCACAATCTCTGGAAACTATGTTCTGCGCCAGATGCAGAGCCCAACCCTCCTGTGCCTTTGTCATGCTGTAAACAGGCTTAGGCCCTGAGCCCTCTCTGAAGACAATTCCAACACCAAACCAAGAGGAATGTTCTGCTTTGTCCATCTGAGACCCCAAACTGGGGGCTTCTACTTTCAGATCTTTGTGACACAGCATGGGTATTTAGAATGAAGAATTCAGTGCTGCTTGCCCCAAAAGAATTCAGATTCATAATCTCTTAACCATGATTCTCAACCTAGGCCACCCCGGCCCCCAAAAACACTTGGTTGTCTGTTTTGACTGCTGGCAGGAAGTAGGTAGGGTTCAGAGGGTTAACACTGGCCTCTTCTACTACACAGAATAACCCACTGTCTCATAGCTGCATCTGTGTCTCCCAGACACTCCTAATAAAGAGAGGGATAGCTTAAAACAAACTACACTGGGAGAGCTGATGGGGTGTGCTTGCTACTGTTCTTCATACAACTCAAATTGACCCCAAATACACACCTGGCACCTTTGCCTGGCCACCTTCCCAAATGCACTCTCTGAACCACTCTTGGCATCTATGGGGTCCAAAATGAAACCACCAAACGCCCAATAACCAATGAGACCACACCCACACCGTTGCCCTTCATCTACAGTGGAAAGCGCACTCCACGGGGAACAAAGCAGCGGGGTGTAGCCCACGCCTCTTTACCTTCCTCAGAAATTGCCTCAGCCAGCTGCCAGGGGTAAACCGCACTGTGAGAGAACTCTCAACTGCGGCTGCAGTTTCGCATGGAGGCTGAACTTTTGGCAGGAGGTCTGAACAGCAGTCCTTCTGGTGGTGCAGCCCGTGCCTGATGGTTTCTTTCAACTGCCCCGTTACTCCCCTGGGAAGGACACAACCCTCATGAGGATTGATGGACATGCTTGTACAGAACATGGTTTCATATTACACTGCAAGATTCCAGGGGCTGCATAAAGCAATTACTGGCTGCTCCCTCCTCAGGACTTTGACTTGCAAATGTTACATCTCTTAAGATGATATATCATCAAGAATTCTCAAAAGAAAAAAGTGATTCCCTGACACAAAATGCCCATGCATATACATACGCATATGCTTTTCCACATGGAAGCTACAGAGGAAAGTGAGTGGAGAAAGTACAGGGCCCAACGCTTGGCTCTCAACTTCACCTAACAGGAGCTGGGAAGTGTTCTCAATTGCAGTCGAATGATAAGACACTAAAGTGGGAATGCAGTGGAAAACCAAATCCCAATGCTGGAAGTATCTTGCTGCAAACAAATGGGAAAGGACAATACAGTCTACCTGGCACCCTGGATGATAACAGTGGCTGGAAACCTGTGGGTATGAGCAGACACCCACTCACTACAAACCTCTGGATTTGAACCCCCTTGCCTAGGCTGAGGAGAAGCAACTTACCTTGAAACACAATCTTGAAACCCAAAACAAAAATAGGATCCTAAATTGCCCTCAGACATAACCTCCTGAAAACTAACTACTCTAAAGACTTGAAAGTACTCAAGGAAAAAATACAGATGGATTGTGTTTCTGGCAGCGCTCCACAGCTGTGAGTAAGTGAGCAGTACTTACCGTCCTCCATGTCCTCCTCCGCATTGCTGTGCCCATCACTCAGAGCTACGTTCCCATTGATGACAGGGTTCTGAGTAATTCTTGGTGGGTCATCTGTATCTCCAGCTTTAAGGAAAATAAGAAACCTTGAGTTATCTTCACAGCTGGACTAGATGCACAAGAATATAGTTACATTTCTCTGTGCTTTGGAGGCTGTCCTGGAACTAGCTCTTGTAGACCAGGTTGGTCTCGAACTCACAGAGATTGCCTGCCTCTGCCTCCAGAGTGCTGGGATTAAAGATGTGCGCCACTGCCCAGCTTGTAACGTTTAACTTTTTAAAGCTTAAAGGCAGATGAAAACTGGCTGCATCACATAACCATTTGTAATTAATGAAAGAACTATTCTGTATACATAAAATGCTTATTTGCAGCATTTCTTATTTACTTATTCTGCAATAGCTAATGGCTTAGATTTAAGAACCTTTACATAATTGATATGGAAAGTCATTTTGCAGTAAGCTTCCTACTAATTAAAACTTAATCCTCTAGGGAATGACTAGGTCTTTCCTTGCATGTACAAAGGTTCCTGGATCCTATACTTAACACTGGGAAACAAAACAAAACAAAAAACAATAAAACTTAACCTAGGAATGAAGAGATGTCTCAGAGATTCAGAGCATTCAGTGCTTTTGCAGAGGACCGGAGTTCAGTTCCCAAGACTGACACGGTAGCTCACAACTGCCTGTAACTCTTAGTCCCTGGGGATATGTCTCCTGAACTTAGAGGGTACCCGTACCCACATGTACACCACACACACAAAATAAAACACATCACTGGATAAAAACCTTAACCCTACAGACTATTTTCTTGAGTTCACTAAATATCAGCAAACAAAACAGAGTGGGGAAACTGTGGGTTGCATTTAGGTTTCTCATCATTCTGCCTCCTAAATGTTGGGACTACAGGTGATGTCACCATTCTGGCTAATCTTGGGATTAGTCCAGGCACACCATTCCAAAACAGACTGCAGAAGCAGCTCAATTCCACAAATGTTGCCCCAGGTTGTCTAGGAGCTTTGGATTTTTCCTCCAAAACCAAATATCCCAGCAGGAAACAGATCTTAACATGCAGGAGGCATGCTTTTTCTGAAAAGGTAGCTGTGTGCTGGACCTTCATAATTCCAAATCTCACTTGTCACTGTGATGGGATGGGAGTGAGGGGGAATATGACATACTGGTTCAGGACCAAGGACAGAGCTGAAGTGGTTTTTGTTTTTCTTCCCCCTATTTGGCTCTCAGACTGCAATCCTCCTGTTAGAATATGAAAACTCTCCAACTCCTGTATTAAATGATGCCCCATTGCCTCTACATCTTAAAACTCTCAAAATAACAAGAGATAGGCATTCCCACCTACATTTTAATTAGAAAGCTGTTTCTAAAAAACAAACACTTAAAAACTGGCGCTTTAATCTCTAAAGACCACAATCTCTTGGACAAGGGTTTGTCTTGGAGGAGGGGTGGAATAATGGGGGTAAATAAAGTTGGTCGGTCTTCGGGCTAGCCTGGAACTTACAATCACCCCTACCTTAAACCCACGTGCCAGGTAACAAAGCAATGAAAAGGTTTTGAATGGCACACAAAGGCTGTGTGTGAGATGCAGGAAGAGACGGTGAGGCTCTTTTTGCTAATTTTCAACCAGTCCAAACTTTCAAGAGCTAAAAGGCAAAAAGCTTTGACGCATTTATTGTGTTGTCTGGCATTTTAAAAGGGCCACAATATAACCTCACTGCATATATAGTTTATTAAAATACAAAAACAGAAACTATTTGCTTCCCATGCAAACCTCTGTCTCTAAGCAGGAGGACTGTGGTCAGTGCAATAGCTCAGCACTGGTTAAAGTGTTTGCCACAGAAGGCTCTGAAATGTAGAATGAAGGACCAACTTCTCAAAGTTGCCTCTGAGCTCCAGACACACACCATAGCATAGGCCATCTGCTCAAGGTCTCTACCCCCCAAAACAAAAATGTAAATTGGGCATGGTTGCATATGCTTTTAATCTCAGTGGGTAGATCTCTGTGTTTTAAATCAGCCAGGGCTATACGAAGTTAGATCTATGTAAATGTTCAAAGAGTTGTGTGCTGGAATGGGCAAAGTATGTAATTTACTTTCTTCACCAAGTCTCAAGTATGTGAAGACCTATTCCTATTGGCCCTGTTCATTTGGTGCACCACAGGAAGTAAAGTAACAGTGGCCAGTCTGTTGCACACACAAGTTTGGAGGTATCAGACCCGAAAGGAATTCTCTTTAAGAATTACACCTGGCAGTATGTCTGGTACTATCACAAATGCCTCTGAACATGTTTTGTGTTAAAATGCCAAACCACTCTCAAAATATCCTTCCAAATACAACCATCCCCTCAACATTTTATAACTCAGTCACTGAGAAGACAAGGGCTCTCCTTTTACTAGTTCCACTGAAACCCAAAGATGCAAGTAAATTCAGAAAAGAGGGTTTCTGTTTTGGTTTTGTTGGGATTAAAGCAAAAGTTATGTTGGCTATGAAAACTGAGTTCAAGAGAGCTATGGCTCCACACTCTTACATCGTGTACATTGTTATCAGAGGAATGCACACAATTGCCCCAGCTTTCGAGCAGCACAACTAACTGCAATGTTGACTGGAGAGAAGCATTTGTTCCATCACTAATGAAGGCTGATCCACAGTTGGCAAATTGGGGGGGGACGGGACGGACAAGAACCCTATAGTTGAAATCTTCACTGAGTAACTAACAGCCCAACCCTCACACCCCAATTAACCCACCACACTGGTAGAGTTGAGGCTGGTGGCTACAAAATGTCATTAAGTCACTTGCTGGTCTGACAAGTGCTAGAAACTCAGCCATGAGAAGTTCCTAAACTGCCTAGGCAGCTCAAGTCTAACTCCCAAAGGACAGACAGAATATCAAGTTTGTAAAGTTCTTCAAAAAACTAGTTCATCTGCAAAGCATGTAAAACTTAAGATGCAGGAGATTTCTAGGCCAGAGTAAGGACTGCACCCAAATGACCTTCATTGTCAAAGGCACACTTTAAGAACAGGTTATGGCTACATAAGGGATTTCATTCCTGGGTTTTCTGTCCTACTGAGTAGGGTAGAGGTATAGGAGTAGTCATTCATGTTTGCATAATGTAAAGGCCAGAAGTGGACATTGATTCTCTCATTGATTCTTCTCCATCACTTTGTATTTTATCAGGTGGTAACATGACTCTCACCTATTCCACTAGACTAACTGGCCAATAAGCCTGCAAGACCCACTTGCCTCACTAACTCACAGCCCTAACTAAGCACTGGGGTTACAGGTGTGTGCTCCAAACTCAGATCCTCCAGCTTGCTCAGCAAACAATTTACCTGCTGAGCTCTCTCCCCAGCACCTAATTGGAATCTTATAATTTGGCCAAACATGAACCCCAATATTAACTTTCTAACACAGAACCATCTCAAATAATGAGGAATCATAAGCCAACAATGACAATGACTAAAATGGCTAGGTAAAAAAAGTTCCTGGGGCTGGAGTGTAGCTCAGTGATTGAGCACTAACATAGCATGAGTGAGGGACTAGTTCAATTCTGAGCACTCCCTCCCATCAACCTGCACAAAACCCAACCTTCATATAAAACAATCGCCATCCTAATGTATGTGTCACTCAGAAAAGGGATTCCATTTTCATTATTGAGTATCAGAGGTATAATTTTGTGTTTATTAAAAGGCAAAAAAAAAAAAAAAACACCTCTTTTTAGAACCATCACAGCTTCTTGGCTAGTTAAAAGTCTAAACCTCCTTACTCAGGAGAGGCCTGTGCTTCATCCCATCAACCTTCATTTGTGATGTCATAACAGAACTACCATCTCACCAAAGAACACTTGCCAACTGCTATGGAAATTGGCAGCACTAATTTAGCACCTCAGTCCCAAACCTGGATAGGAGATTAAGAGCCCGAGGGAAGAACCTTGTGGTAACCTAAAAGGGCAAAAGCAGGAGAAGACATACCAATATTCCAAATAACTATTACAATCTGCTGTTATTACCACCATGTGGTGGCCTTGGCTGCAAGTGTCAGACTCTTTCTTTGTAGTCCTAAGCATCTCTCACTCTGACCGCACTCCAGACTCTTCAACTTGTGCTAACAACCTACTAGTAACCACCCACCAGTACAAAGCAGAACACAGAACACCAGGGGTCAATTCTTGGGTCCTGGGCATGTCATATAACATCTTAGAGCCAGGCCATCTTTATCCCCATCTCCAATCGGCTCCATTTCCAGTTTTAGGAGTATTATCTACGTGGTTCCTCTCTCCTCTCCTCAACCCACATTTAAACTCAATTCAGAATATTATTTAATACAGAAACTATCTGTAACAAAAGAGGGTTTGGGGACACAGCTGAATGTTAAGAGTCCTTGCCTAAAACATTCATGAGGCCCTATGTTCAGTCTCCTGAGAAACAAAAGGGGAAAGAAGGAAGGTAGAAGGGAGAGAGATTTTGAAGGATGGAGGGACAGATAGAGAGAAGAGAGGGAACAGATCTATTGTTCTGCATAGATATCTTAGACTGATATTACTTAATTGACAACACCAAATCATTTGAGGGGTAACTGAGCTATGTGGGTACTGGTCTGGAAGTCTTGAATCACCTTCTTGCCCAAGCCTGTAGTTCCCAGCCATGTCTCATGGCTCTGTAGCCCAGCGAGTCTGGGGGGCTGGAGAGGGAGGGTTCTGTCGCCCACAGCGTAGTGAATGCATAGAATCTCCAGGAGCTGTACACCTCAACATTCTATTTTTTTAAAGCATCCTGTAAAATTCTTGTTTTTAGGACAAGAAATATATTCTAACAACCTCATCAATTCATAGAAGGTAAAATGACCACATGACCAGAAAGAGGACATTTATAGGTCACTGGTGAAGCCGCAAAAGCAGTCTTGAGTTTGGTAAGCAGTAATATATTAAGGTCAATTTGATGGGAGATTTTAACCTAGAAGAGAACCAAGTAGGAGATAAGAGGGAATTCCCTGTAGCAAGTCTTAACTTCTCTGTAAATCCAAATGACTCCAAAAATTTTAAATTATTGGAAGTACTCAAGCCTAAGAAGCAAGGAAAAGGACTGGTAGAAAATTTTACCATCATGCATCATATAGGGTATGCCTTTAGGTCTCAAACAACTAAAAATATTAAGAGTAAAAATATTAAGGGTAAAAAGAGTTTTTATATATAAATTTTATTGTGTGTGTGTGTAGGTGTACAAGCCAAGTACAACTTGAATGAGTTGGTTCTCTCATGTATGGAGCTCCAGGATCAAATGCAGGTCAGGCTTGGCAGCAATGCCTTCACTCACTCATGCAGCGTGATGGCCCCCTGAAACATGAAGTTTCCTACACCAAACAACAAGTATACAGAAGGGAGCAGGTGCTGGGTGGGGATATGGAGAGCAGGGGGGTAAGCCTTAACAGTGTGTTAAGTCCCAAGTGAATGTGTGTTGTTGACATGACCCCCAACACACACACACACACACACACACACACACACACACACACACACACACACAAGCACAGTGAGGCTCAGAGGGATGACAAAACTTTCCTCTGGTCCATGTGTGGATATTGGTAGTGTATTCAGAAAAATGTCCAAAATACCCACAACCCAAACACTGCTCTCTTACCAAGACTAGCTAGGCCAGTCTCCCTGATGCATTCAGCTGTAAGCATATATGCATCCCGCCTCTATACATAATAAACTGTATATAACGCACTGGCATTCTGGGTGCTGCAATTTCTCCAGAGAGCCCAGCCCACCTGATCTCAGCTTTTCTGGTCCGCATATTACCTTTTCTCCTTCCCTCACCACTCCATTCAAGTACGTCCCTAGCTGTGTTGGGCGTGATGTTGGGAGAGCATCTATCTGGACAGGAGCACTTCCCTAATCAAGGTCATGGTGGTACCCCATGGATGGCACTAGGGAACAGAACAGATAGTCTAAAAACAAACAAAACTCCAACTGGGGATGTGACACGGCAAGCAAGCACCAATGACCTCCAGAGTAAGCCCTGGTTTACTAACACACTATGGGTTGATTAAAGTCACACTTGGACAGATGAAGGGCCATGTCACAAGGTGCTGGGTCTCAGTACCGAAGCCCTGATCAATATACATGACAATCTGAAAAGGCTAACAAACTGCTTTTAAGCATGCATATATGCTTTTTAAAATTGTGTTCTGGACTGGGGCTTAATTGGTTTGCCAAGTATTCAGAGGCCTGGGTTCCATACTAGGAATCACAAAGCACAGTGGTGGGTGGTGACCAGCATGGGGTAGGGCACAGACAAGGGAAGATGAGGGATGTGAGCCTGGACTATGAGATTTCCATCACAAAAAAACAAACAATGCAGAGAGACTATGTACTCTTTTTCTGGTTTTCCCTGTGGAGGTTAGGGGGGGAGACACCACACAAAACCTAGGTCCTGGTCCAACTGGTCCACCTGGTCCAGAAATCTACCAATCCTAAACAGAATTTTCAGCATTTACTTCTACTCAATTTTTTGGTTCTATATAATTTTAGCACACATGTAGATTTGTAGCCACTACCAGAGAAGCAGAAGAGATCAATTCCAGAAGAAGAGTCCTTTAAAAAAAAAAAATTATTTGTATACATGTATTCCTTTCCTCCAGTCAGAGGACAGAAGAGGACATCAGACCCCTGGGGATAGAATCACAGTGAGGACTGAGAGACAAATTCAGGTCCTCTGGAGGAGCAGCAACCGTGGTATATGCTAAGCAACTTTTCCATCCTGTAACATTACAGGATGGAACCTGTAATGTTCCACAACCTCGCACCACAATCCGACAACCATTGTGTCTTTAATTTTAGGCCAGGCATAGCAATGCAGTTTTAATCCCAGCACTCAGGAGGCCGAGGTAAGAGAATGTCTGTGAGTTCAAGGCCAGCCTGGTCTACATAGTGAGTTCTAGGACAGCCAGAGCTACATGGTTAGAGACTGTCTCAGTAGGCAGGAGGGGGTGAGAGTCCTCTTTGTCTTTTCAACAGTGTTACATAAATGCTACAGTATGTAACAATATGTTGCTTTTCACTGCCAGACAGGGTGAAAAGGAGGGCACTGTGTGACCATTCACCAGATCTGTGTGAGTTTTACAAATAAAGCTCTGGGAGCATTTTAGATCTACTGTTTTTATTTTGGGATTTTGAAAGATGAATTCTTAAAAGCCAATATTAAGTTAGCAAGTCAACCAATGCTGTATAAACAAAGGGATGTTCAATTCTAATGTCAAAGAACTACTGCTGGACCAGGTGCCCGCCAACAGCAGCTGTCCTCCAAGCTTTCTCAATGTTTAGTGAGCACTTTTTCTTAAGGAAGAAACATTCTCACACCACACAGGCGAGTCACAGCCATTGGACCAAGATGCACAGACAGGTACTCTGAGGACAAAGATATCTAGCTTTTTTTCTGTGTTTATGTTTATGGTATTTGTTTTGGTTTTTGGCTACTTGGAATGATGCAACACACAGCCTGGTTTCTCTCTGGCTTCCAGAATCAGCTAGCCTCTTTTCATGGCACAAATGACCACACTGATATCCAGGACCAGAGCTATAACCAAATGGCTTGGAACACTGACCAGAGGACCAATCCAGCACAAAAAGTAACAAACAGCAATGGAGTTAAAGATAGAGGACCTGAACTTCCCATATACCATAGCCACAGAGAAGATTCTTGGGGGAAATCATAGAACAGCAGTGAGGTGGGCAAACCCTGGTGAGAATAACCCACACCAGGTGGATGGAGTAAGCCACAAAAGGAACAGGACCAAGGGTGATGCAAAAGGTGGGAAGAAAATGGGGCCACAACCATGGAAGACCTTGAAGACCAAGGTGAACTCAAGCTCATTTTAAGTAATGGGCAGAGAGGAAGACACACCATGAAAATGCACTATGGACCTGACAGAACTACTTGGACTTTTGTCTGTCTTGTCCATCACAGGCAAAAGGGACCCCTTCCAAGCTACTTGTTCCCCAAAAAATCTTGATGAAAATGGACTAGCTTGCCTCTCCTTCTGTCAAGGTGGACCTCTATTTGATGTAGATCCCAGTCAGCCTATGAATTCCTTTGATCATCCCACTGGCAGTAAGACTGTCTCTACTGGTCTCATGAAGCTAAAGTGGTCCAACTTGGGCTTCTGCACTGGGCATGTAGTTCCAGGCATCTGACCGACAGAGCAGGAAGGAAGTCCATTTCAGGGGCCAGTGCCCACAGGTTTAAAGGCAATGAAGCCTGAAAGCTAGAAATAGACCCCATTTTACAGAACACCTCTATGGTCTAAAAAGAACCCTGATTTACATTAGTTACATGAAAATGAAACCCCAAGGAAAGACACGTGTAATTTGTATTCCTTAAATAAAACTGGGGCTTCCACTTTGGCTTTATCGTGTAAAAAAAAAAAAAAAATCTGTTCCCTGGAGATCCTCATTGTAAGCTGTGTCTTCCAAACTCTGGTCTAAATACAGCAATGGGAACTGAGAAGTATAAAATAATGAGGAGCTGGTGACCATGCATGCTCTGCATTCACTTCCACTGCTCAACTGTGGTGTGTAACCAACTGCTGCTGGGGGACGGACGCAGGAGCTAGAGTGGCCAAAGCAACAGTGCGCAGAATAGCACACAAGACAGGGCATGAATCCCCTGAAGGACCAAGGCTGGCCCACAATCTCTACAGACCAGAAGCTTCTCTTTTTGACCCTCAGCTCCCTGCTTTGAATGTTTTCAGTGAGTTTAGAGTACAGAAAGTTTATAGTGTGCACACTTACACAAGTGTGTACATGCACACTACATCAATACCAAAAGAACAACTAAAATATTAGCTGAAGCAAGGCCCTCCTTGGATAGCCTTTGTAATTTGTATGAGGGAAAGGGGCACAGCAGACATCTAGAGTTATCTGTGGACTACCTAGAAGGTCCCTTTCCACCTTGAAATCAGCAACCTCCTTACTATAGTACCTAGTTTCCCTTCAAAGTCACTCAAAGATAGGTCAAGTGAGAAGTAGCAAAGTCAGAGTAAAAAGGACATACATAAAACTTTCTCCCAAGTCGTGTTGATGGCACACACCTTTAATCCCAGCACTCAGGAGGCAGAGGCAGGCGGATCACAATGAGTTTGAGGCCAGCCTGGTCTACGGAGTGAGTGCCAGGATAGGCTCCAAAGCTACACAGAGAAACCCTGTCTCGAAAAACCAAAAACTTTCCCCCCAAAAGGACCTATAATCATGAGGCTGAGGCAGGATAAATGATTCCAGATAATCGTGAACGACATAAAGGACCCTGTCTCCAAAAAAAAAAGCTTTCAGCCTACTATGATGGTGAACTCCTTTAATACTAGCACTCCAGAGACAGAGGCAAGCAGATCTCTGAGTTTGAGGCCAACCTAGTCTACAAATCACCAGGGCTGTTAAACAGATAAACCCCATCCTGAAAAACCAAAAGCAAACAAATAAATAAGAGTTTTTGAGTTCTTTTATTTGGGTAAGACTCTAAGAGGAAACCTAAATTCATTTCTTTTAACACTTTCATCACAGGTTGCCTGTTCCATTTTCAGCCACACAAACAGACCGTATTCTAGGTTACTCTCCTTAGAGACCCAGTATTCTGTCTTTCATTTCAGGGTTGAAAAACTAGTGCCCAGAGGTACTGTGAAAACTACAGCAAAAGAAGCCTGACTTTAATGTAAAGTCAAAGGAGGCCACTCTGGGTAGCAAGGATTGAATTTACAAAGCAATGGTGAGCCACACTGGCTGTCCACATAGTGCATGAGTACTGGCCACTCTTGGGGTCAAATCACTGAGCACTTAAGTGTTCACAAATAGGAATACTCAACATGGCAAACATGGTCCCCCAAATCACACATTTAAGCAGTGAATGACAACAGAGACTACACATTTTGTGAATAGTAATGTACTACTGTAATCTCACCATTCTGGAGATGGAGGCAGGAGGATCAGGAGTTCAAGATCATCCTTGGGCATATAGGGAAGCTTTTAGGCCAACCTATGCTGGGGAGGAAAGGGAGCTGAAAAAGAGGTTCAGTAGATGAGCACATGTTATGCAATCATGATGACCCAGAATTTGAATCCCAGAACCCAGGTAACAAACAAACTAAGCACACTTTCTAATTCGTTGTTGTGGGGGGTGGGGAAGACAAAAAGCTTTGAGCCGCCATGAAAAAATGCAAGAGCAGGTTCAGAGAGATAGATAATGCCTCAAAGGGAATAGAGTGGTAGAAGAAGACTCGGGTCTCCTCTGGCCTAGACACAGGTGCAACTCCCACACATGCATATGCCCATAAATAACACATAAACACATAAATTAATTCAAGTGAGTACACTTGAAAACAAAATCACACTTTGCAACACAAATCCCGTCAAGTTGGTATTTCTACAGAAACAGAAGAAACAGATAAGCAAAATTACTTGGAAAAGGAACATGAGTAGTAAGAACTCCTTCACTCAACTCCAGGGTCATTCAGCAGCTGCAAGTAAGATGCACTGTTAACAAAGGGGATCCTTTGTCGTGGAGAACATTCAGAACAGAAGGGAATCCAGATGCAGTCATTAATAGGACCGTTGGATTCTGACAAAAATAAAACGATGAAGACCTGTGATCCAAACAGGTGAGAGACCACAGCAGGAGAACCTGAGCTCTAGACCAGGCTGAGCAGGGTTACAGGGGAGTGTGTCTCCAATTAACTGGACAATGGATGTGTGGATGGATGATACTCAGCAAACAGAACTCAAGGAAAGAAGACAATCTCTTTAAAGAATGATATAAAACAAGTAGCCTGTACGTAGAGAAAACAAAACCAGTTGTTGGGAAGATGGCTCGGTGGGTAAAGCTCTTGTACACAAAGTATGACTAAGTTCATATCCCCCAAACTCACATATGTTAGACTCAGGAGCCCACCTGTAATCGTGGTGCTCCACCAGAGAGATGGGAAGATACAAATAATCCCCCAAGTGCTCAGGCCAGCTAGCCTGAAGTAAAGCAAGGTGGCGGAAATGAGAGACCATCTCTGGGTGTGGTACTGCATACCTTTAATCCCAGCACTAGGGAGGCAAAGGTGGATCTCTATGAATGAGGCCACTCTGGTCTACACAGTAAGTTCTAGAAGAGCCAGGGCCATAGGGAAATGGATTTAAAAAAACAGTATGGGTTAGGAACAGGACACCAACCCGCTAAAGTCATCTGAGCTCCATACACATTCTGTAAATATACTTTCTTTGGCCCACACTGTGACAATTTTCTAACTTGTACTCCTTTATTGTGTTTGCATGAAGGCACAGGTGGTAAGGCATGGGGTAGAGGTCAGAGAAAAACATGCAGAAATTATTCTCTCCTTCCACTGTGTAGGTCCTGAGGATCAAACTCAGGACCTTGCTCAGTGGTTGTCATCAAGCCAGTCCATAGACATAGACACACACACACACACACACACACACACACACACACACACACACACACACACCACACACAGTGTCTTACTATGTAGCTTGGCTAGTCTGGGCAAGAACTTGCTATATAGACCAAGCTATTGTCAAATGTAGGTTTTGAAGATTTCTCTTTTATTTTTGGCATGGGTGTTTTGCCTGAATACATGAATATGTACCACATGAGTGTCTGATGGCCAGGGAGGCCAAAAGAGGTGGGGAAATTCCCTAGAACTGGAGTTATAGACATTTGTGAGTTGTCATGTAGGTGCTAGGAACCAAACCCAAGTCTTTCAGAAGAGGAGCAATTTTTCTTAGCCACTTTGCCTGATCTCCAGTCCCAGCAATAAATTCTTTAAAAAATATACCTAGGAATTCCTCCAATGGAGCCCACCCTAAGGAGTTTTCTTACTTTCCCATAAAAAAGAAAAAATTTCCTCTGCTCATACACAAAAAAGAAGCCAGAAGTGTAGGCCATGTCTTTACTCACAGCACAGGAAACAGAAATACTCAGATCTCTGTGAGTTCACGGTCAGCCTGGTCTATATAGTGATTTCCAGGCTAGCCGAGGGCTATAAAGTGGGACTATGTCTCCAAAGGAAAAAAAAAAAAGATGATGATGGAGACATGAGACTCTGCAGGATTTTGATCTTGCATAAATCATGGTGAGAATCCACAGCTCTTGAGCTATTTACCACTCAAAGAACTAAGCTCCAGCACAATGCAGACAGGATGACCCCTGAGGACACAATGCTAAGAGAAACCAACAAGAAGTCAAACTCCACAGCCCCATTCACATGTGATGTTCAGCACAGGCAAGTCAGAATCCAAAGACTGGTGGATGCTGAGGGCTAGGGGCACTGAGTAACTGCTGAGTGCACAGTGTTTTCAGGAAATGAACACAGCCTAAAATTATGTTCTCCAGACCAGACAGTGGTGGTGCAGGTCTTTAATCCTAGCACTCAGGAGGCAGAGGCAGGTGGATCTCTGTAAGTCCAAGGCCAGCCTGATCTACAGAGTGAAATTCAGGACAGCCAAGTCTACATAGAGAAATCCTGTCTCAACACCCCCATACCAAAAAGGGTGGGGGAGTGCTCATTTCAGTAAAGAGTTTGCTATGTAGGTATGAATATCTGAATTCCAAACCTCAACACCCACACAAAAATCTGGGCATTGTGGCATGTGCCTACAATTCTACAATTGAAGACACAGAGACAGTATAACCCCTGAAGTCCAGGCCAGACAGTCTGGCTGGAGATGGGTTTGAGTTCAGTGAGGGGGGTGACAGAAGAAGACACCTGATGTTTTGCCTCTAAACACACACATGTACACTAAGAGCTGGGTGTTCTGAAATGCTGACCACCCACAGTCTACAACACACGTCCTTAAAGAAATTTCTCCATCTACAACTACATGATCACAGAATGGTTTCCTTTAGGGATGATTTACTCCAAATCAAAATCATATTCAAACATGTTTCTGATTACCAAAGAGTGATCAGGTCATGGAGATGACTCAGTTGGTAAAACATTCACAATGGAGACAACTGACTTGTGAAATGTGTTCTCGGACTTCTACATATGTCGTAGTGCACACATCACACAGACAATAAATGATAAAAAGTTTTGCACTGTGCTTGGTATCTTTTGTTATCAGTGATCAAATTCCACCTGCTGCACCAAATGCATGGGCCCTGGCCAATTCTGGCAATAAAAAAAATATTAAAAGTATGGGGTCGGCCATACCAAAATCAGTCAGTAAAAAGTCTCACTGCGGGCTGGAGAGATGGCTCAGAGGTTAAGAGCACCAACTGCTCTTCCAAAGGTCCTGAGTTCAATTCCCAGCAACCACATGGTGGCTCACAACCATCCGTTATAAGACCTGGTGCCCTGTATGGTGTGCATATATACATGGAAGCAGAATGTTGTATACATAATAAATAAATAAAATCTTAAAAAAAAAAAAAGTCTCACTGCAGTTTACCATTTGGGGGGTAATGAGGTAAGAAACCTGGGTAAGAGCCAAAGGGGTGTTTAAATGCAAGGCTATACAGCTACATATATGGCCAATGGTACCTTGTGCCTTGCATGAATGGCAAGTGGCCTGATTACCAACCCCACACAGTCTCCTGTGCTAGCTGAGGGACATTCTTTTACTTGCTCATTCTGGGTTTTTGTTATTTGTTTGGTGCATGCATATTCACATGCAGATGTGAACACATGTGTCAAGGCCAGAGGTCAATATTGTCTTCATTCATCAATAGCCACTTCATTTGCATTTTTATTTTGTATGTGCACATGATATTTCGGGAAGGCATGGCGTTAAGAGTGCAATTTTGTGGGATCTGTTCTTTCCATCTACTTTAACATGGCTTGTGATCAAATTCAAGTCAATAAAACTAAGAATCAAGGGCCTTTTACCTCTGAGCTATTCTCATTGTTCCAGTTTTATTTTTTAAGATAGGGTTTGGTTTGAGTCTCTTGCTGAACCCAAAGCTTGCCAATTCAGCAAAACTAGCAGGCCTGGAAGTACGGTGATTACAGGTGTGCACAGCCGCAGCTAGCTTTTTTACACAGGTACTGGGGATTAGAACCCAGATCCTCATGCTTTTGAAACAAGAAGTGACTAAGCCATCTCATCAAACCCCCAGCCCCAATTTCTGTGTGATGCTTCACATGGGGGGGGGGATGTACCTAATTTTCAGAGCAGTATGAGTGACTTCACCTTTGACCTACTGTTGATATCCTGGTTGCCCACCACATGTGGTCAATGAGCCTCAGTGCAGTATTCTCAGAGTCTGGAGGCACTGTATCCACTGTATCCATGACTGCACACTTCTGACCTATCTCAGAACTTTGCTAAATTTCCTTTCTATGGCACCAGCTGCCCAAACGTCTAGAGATCAGATGTATGAAGTGGTCTTCCTGGCTACAGTCAAGGTGTAGCTGGCCCATGTTCCACATGTGTCCCTGACTTTTCTAGCTTCCGCAGACATCTTTAAAGCTAGCAAGGCTGGTCACATTCTTGTATCAAGTTAACTCAGTTCCACCCCTCCTTTTGATGCCAGGGACCCTGGCAATCACACTAAGCCCACTGGACAATGTAGTATGGTGGTCCTTTTGGGGACCCTGAATCTAATCACATCTGCAGAAGAGGTTTTGCCACACTAACAAGCTAACTGGCCCTGTGGATTAAAACAGGAACATCTCTGGGGCCAGAGAGATGGTACAGCAGTGAAGAACACTGAGACTCCTTTGAGAGGATGGAAACATTTTGCTTACTATGAACTCTAGTGAGAGACTGGGAAATATCAAATGCCTCCCATCCCTGGTCACACTAGCCCTTCTTTAGATTCATCTGTAACATCTCTCTCTACTTCCCAAGTACCCCATCCACATTCCACAAGACACTAGAGTTCTCCCCCAGCACAAGCATTGGGGGGGGGGGGGTGTAGCTTCTTCCCTCTGTGATTCTCAAGGAGGGAAAAGAGCACAATACCCCAGCAGCAAGCACTGTGCTTGCCACCTATAATCATTTCCTCTAAACATGTACTTTCTGTATTTATTTTTTGAGGCAGTTTCTTTCTATATCCTGGAATTCACTATGTATGTAGACTAGGCTGGCCTTGAGTTCACAGATCTGCCTGCCTCTGACTCCTGAGTGCTGGGATTAAAGGCATGTGCCACCACCACCACCCAGCAGGACTTGTATTTTTATGACCATTTATTTAGTTAATTTGACCGCATTATGTTTCTACTCAGCACTGTCCATGGCACTGGAAATTAAAAAAAAAAAAAAATCTTACCCCTTCACAGTCTTATACACCCTGTTCGACACTATTCATGAAAGAACCATTTATCCATAAATTTTCACTGCTTTTATTCATTCTGCTTTTCTGGGATCTTTCCCAACATTCACTGTGTGCGAGTGACTTCAACGCCATCAGAAACACCTAAGCAAGAAACCAATCCCACCAAGTTGATTAGGTTAACATTGGGTAATAAAGTTGTGTTAATACTGTGTTCTATATCTGCATTCTCCACAGCCAGTTTCTAGGGGACTGTAGGTTGGCTCAGCCTACACATACAGAGCAGTACCATGTGTTTTCAATGATGGCTCTCAACTGTTTCTGAAGGTACTATGGGTAGGTGGCAAAAGGGTCAGTTCACTATCCAGTGCCTGTGGCTACATCTGGGATGTAAATTAAATACTCTACAACAGAAGCCACCCTATAGA
The DNA here is from genome assembly GCF_003668045.3 of Cricetulus griseus. NCBI lineage: Eukaryota > Metazoa > Chordata > Mammalia > Rodentia > Cricetidae > Cricetulus > Cricetulus griseus. The sequence goes on along the minus strand of NC_048600.1, from coordinate 38,033,727 downwards.
ATTCATTCAGCACTCTTCTGGTGATGTGCTAGTTAATTAAAAACAGACCTTTCCCGGGCAGAATATCCTAGGGCCAACCCTAATATAAGGCTCTGCTCTTCCAACACAGGGCATCAGGGAACCTTAGCCACTGGTATGAGATCAAAACCAAGGACCCAGGTTTTACTATATGCAGTAAGTAGAAGAGTCACACAGAACTGTCCTGTTTCTACAAGGATTCTCCTTATCTTTTACATTCTCATTACCCAAAAGAATGAAGGCCCACCCACCAGCTTGGAGACTGGAACACCACACTGGCTGGTTCCCAGGTTTTAACCACCAATGAATTTGAAGCTCCTGTCAATCCGATAGCATAAGCTGTTAACAAGATACCTGGGCATCTATCAACAGCTGTGACTCAGCAGTGAACTCTACCCTTCATGTATTGATCTAAGAACTGAATTCACAAAACACAGGAAAGGCACAGCTGAGTACCCAGGCCCAGCTTGGTTTCGGCTAGGCATTGCCCTTCTAGTACATGTACTCTTTCTCAGGACAGGAGTTCTCCAAGGCATCCACCCCTTCCCTTCCTGTTTGGGTCACTGCTAGTTCCTCTCTAAGTGTCCATCACCTTGTTCCAGTCCGGGGCAGTGTATTGTCCTTAGAAACTCTGCAAATAACTTTCCAGGAAACCTTCAAGTCTCAACCTTCTGCACACAGGTCTGCTTATCTTCAACAATTTGAACTTGTCTGACTTCTGTTGGCCAAGAAATGCATCATTTCTAGAAAAATCGGCAGGATTGCTGAGCCTCTATAGGATACTTGAAAACATTCTTTCTGCCAACTTTCTCGTGTCCATACATATTAGTTCAGAACAAGTACTTAATGAAGCAGTGACATTTAACACCTGCCACTGTGAAGAAATACCGTTACAACCTTGTTCCCCAGGGTTCTACCCCAGCTTGGAGAATAAGCAGCAATATCCAGTATGTATTACTCTTCTAAAAACTAGAAACAGTAACAAAAGTTAACTTAGACACTCAAAAAGCAGCCTTCAGGAGACCTTATGAAGGTCTAGAAAAGCCCTGGTGGACTGCTGAATGGGCAGGAAAGGCTTGTTTCTCTATGTAACTTCCAATAAAAGGTAATGAAGTGGAATCAGTTAGCTAGCTATCACAGCATTATTGCTTATGGCCCCAGTTCCCCACCAGCTTCCTGCACTACTGTCTAGCCTAAGTTCCTTGAAAACTGTAGTTCCTGTGGGTCTCCAGTAAGAGGATTCTGAGATGGTCATTTTTCAAGCAAACTACACAGTGGTGCACAAATGGCTGGAACAGGTAGAACAACAACAACAACAAAAAGTCCCTGTGGCTCCTTTCCAAGGGACATGACTGAGATGACCTGCAAAGCTTTTAGGAACAATGGCATCTAAATGGCTTGAGGTCTTGCTTGGCGTTACATGGGAGACCAAGTGGAAATTTCAGTATGTAGCCCATGACTGCCTAGAACTTGTTATTCTCTTGCCTCTGCCTCCCAAGTGCTAGCTAGGTAGGATTACAAGTGCCACCTGCCCAGCTCTCATTTGTGTTATTAGCCACTTTCCTGTAGTATCTATCTTTTCTTCCTTCTCATAGGGCAGGGCAAACAGTCCCAGAGGTAGCCAGGTTTTGCAGTAACAGACCAAAAACAGGGACACTGCAAAAATCCCAACAAGAATGGACTCCATTTAAGATGGTGACTGGAAAACCTGGTAACAGTATGTGGGACCCACAAAAAAACTTAAGCTTACTCCTGCGCCTAGAGGCCTGGTGACCTATCTTCCTGCTGCCATCCAAGACTTAATCACTAGGACTAACACTACAAAAAAAAAACAATCAATCATGTGTAATGGGGCACACCTGGAAATCTCAGAACTCAAGAGGCAGCCACAAAGGGTCAGGATATTCAAACCCAGCCTGTGCTACAATTAGACCCTATCTCAAAGCAATGAAAAAGACTAAATCGAAGAGGCAAGAGGCCATCAAGCTGCTTCAGACCTCCAGAACAAATGTCCCCAGACAGCACATCTACTCAGTTTCTATCATTCTTTTAGTTTTCTCCTAATTTTTACCTTTAACTCTATATCCCTATTACTGGCCATCAAAACCAGGAGTTAATTGGTCATGGTGTCACACTCCGTAAGTTTCTGTGGAGACTGATCCAACCCAAGGGTTCAAGAATAACACCACCTAAACTGATAGGGTCGTTGCCCCTGTCCCATTCTGCCAAGATAGAATTATAAGCAGGCATCTTTGCATGCCTCACCTCTGATGTGTTTCCTCATCTCAGCTGCAACTCTGACAACAAATCTACAACACTCAGTGCACACCTGTGCTTCTATCTTGTGCCTGTCCAAAACATGACTGGTGACATTGGTTTCAGCACAACTTTTTTCCGAGGATGCAGAAACTGAGGCATCCATAACTTAAGCAACAACAGACAGGAGATCACATAGCAACTAAATAACTAGCCAATTCTGTCCAACTGTGAACTGACTTAATGACCTCCCTGTCTAAAGAACTAACTGAGAAGGAAAAATGGTAAAAGCAAGCAAGGGTAAGGGTACACATTTTCCCCCAGCTGTGCTGTTATCCCCAATTGCAGAGGACACACTATCCAGCAAGCAGACTGAGAAGACTGGGAGCAGCACACAGGCTGAAAGAGCAGCTCTGCAACATGCAAACCTGACTGGCTGGCATCAGAGGGACAGGCTTCTGGGCCCAGCAGAATTTCTCCTCTACTGTAAGCTCCAGCTGGAGATGGTTCAGCAGATAAGAGCACTGGCAGCTCTTTCCAGAGGACCTGGGTTCAAGTCCCAGCACCCACATGACAGCTCACACTCTAACTCCAGTTACAAAAAGTCTGGTACCCTCACACATACATGCGGGCAAAACACCCATGTACATAAAATAAAAATAAATGAGGCTTTAAAACCTACATAAGGAAGGTGCACTTTCAGTCCACTGGCGTGCCCTCTGCAAGGAACCCTACTTTAGGTATAAAGCGGCTTAGCCAGCCAGTCTATGCTAGTGGGCTTGCCCAAGAACTCACTTTCTTTTCACAAACATAAAAAAAAAGATGTCTTGAAGCTCTATCTGCCCACAAAGATGTGAAAGGAGCCCACTACTACCGAAGCCCTAAGGGTCGGTCAGTTGCAGTAGTCTCAAGATTTGCTCCTGACAGCCAAGAGTAGACTGACCATTTACTCCTCTCAGATATTATATTCTGAAAACAGTACTGGTGGGACATAAATGCCACCCCAGGGAACAGCACATTCTCCTGTTAGCTACTCTGAGGCACAAGTAAAGCCTCAGAAAAGCTTGTGTGTCCTCAACAGGATTGCCAACCAGTCTTATAAGTAAGCCACCTCTTCAGATTAGGGGCCTTATTAGCCACTGAAACTAGGCAGTAAATACATTTGTCATATAAATGCATCCCTACTTACATTTACTAGGCAGGGACCCTGCTTCCTTCCACCTCCGAGCACAAGGCAGGACAAGCTGCTTTTCTGGCCTGAGGTTACAACACAAATAAACTGTCCCTCATTTTCTCTTTCCCTATACTTTCCTCACCACTCATAATAGGGCATTTTAAAAATAACCAATTCTCTAGTGGATGTGCAAGCACTGTGCAGAGGTCAGTAAAAAACAAACGTAACTCCAACTTAGTGAGGCAGGAGGACCGCAAACGAGCCCTGACCTATTGATAGGAGGGGGAGAAACAACCAACAAAACCAGTCTCCCAGCCTCACTTGCCACCGAAACCACCCTGCCCTACAGGGCGGGCAGACATGATGCTCCTCACAAAGCCTTCCTTCCCAAGTTGGTCAGAACTCACTCTGACACCCTTCAGCTGCTGGCTCTACAGAATCCAGGCCAAGGCTGGTGCAAGCCATTAACTCCCTCCAGATCCTATCCACAGCCCTGGCTTGTGAGGCCTACCAGAGTTGGTAACTCAGTTCCACTATTAGGGATTTGGAAGAAGCATTCTTCTACTCTTCCTGATCCTAACTGACAACAGTCGGCACGGTAACCTATTTAAGGGGTGGAAGGCTAAAATAGACTACCTAACACACAGAGGCACATGCACAGACACACACACCAATACACTACTAGCTCACAAGATCACAACCCTCTAAAACTGCATTTTCCAGAGAATTAGAGCCTGGACTGTAAAACTGAAAGCAATAGCACCAATTACAACTAAAACTGTGTTAACTCACAAATGCAAACTTTGATAGGAAAAGAAAGCTTCATGAGAAAAATCTTGGAAGCACACACAAAGCCCAGGATATAGCGTGAAAACCTGTGATGACTGTCTTTCACCGTAGTCTCTTGGCAAAATTTTAGAAACTTTTGCACACAGACATTTTTCCAGGTATAGTCTGTATCTGATATACGCTGTCCAGCAACACCAGGATACAAAACCCTTGAAAAGTAGTTAGGACAACTTGCGTGGGAAATGGGTATGCCCATGATACCATAATTTTTTTATTCCATCTGATGCTATTTGAAATGGAAACAAGTGCAAATCCAATTCTCCACTTTAGATGTGCTTGAAGTGCAGCATGAAAAGAATATACAATTTTGTCAGCAATGAGTCCCATCGGCTATTTGGTTTAACCATACATGCTAGGGACTCTGCGGAATTACTGACTTGTTGAGCTAAGAGAAACAACTTAGGCCTTAGCATGGACGCAGCTCTCCTTCACCCAATCCCATTACTGCCGTTGATAAGATCCCCTAAAAGGGCCTGTTTCATCTGCAGCAAGTTGTTCACAGGAGTCATGGATCAGTATTCGCAACCCAAAGTATGCTGCACTCCACAGAACAAATACGGTTTTACCAACTTCCTTAGGACCTCCATTCATTTATGAAACCCACTCTCTTGCTGAAAGTAAAATAACAAGCCACTATTCGGGATGCCCCTCACTGGAATTCCTACCTGTCTGACCACTTAAGGCAGGTAAGGGAACAAACTGTTTTGACTTTGCCCAAAGTACCAAGTCAAAAAAATAACTGTGCCAGTCAACGACAACCCAAGTAGGATACAAGTCAGAGCCTCGCCTTGACTGCACTTTTACACCAAACCCTGAGAGCCAAACTCCTCTTATCTGCAAACAGTATAGAATCCAGTACCAAGATAAACTTCTGCCGCTCCGGTAGAAAGTCGAGTTAGTTACCTCCAGGGTCTAGTTTGATTCCGTTGGAAGCAGTCATGTGCGGCGAAACTTTCACAGTTTCAAGTACACACTTGGCCGGATGTGGACGGCACCACCTACAGCCAGGTACCCAAACTCCTCCACAAGCAGAGCTAACTTATAAACTGGGCGGACCCGAGTGCGCACTCAAGAGTCAGTCCAAAGGCTGGGGACAGCTGCGCGCCTTGCAGGTGTCTTCGCAATTAAGCGCCACGCCGGGCAGAGCAGTTCAAGCTATTTGGGGGGCGCGCTCCGAAGCAGGTGCAGGTGAACCCGGCGCACCCACACCCGCACCCGCCCCCACCCCGTCAGAGCTCAGCGGCCGGGGAGCTGGCCCAACCAGCCATGCCACAGTCACACACCCCGGAAAGGGGACGGTCCCCGGGACCCGCCTCCCGACCTGGGTGCCTGGAACCAGCACACCTCAGTCCTAATTTACGACTGCCGGCGCTTTGTGCCCAGCAGGCCGTGCGCTGCACAATGCGCTTAACTCGGGGTCCGGGCCACCCCCTGCCGGGCCGCATGACTGTGCAGCCCGGCCGGGCAAGGAGTGCCCGCCCGGGTCGGGCTGAGCGGGAGCCCGGCCTGGTTAAAGATGGCGAGGCCCTCGTGTGGCTCCCGCGGTCGCCCGGGCCACAATGAAAGCGCCAGCCCCGCCGCGGGCCTCACCTTCCATCTCCATGTCCTCGGGCTCACTCAGCTGCTGCTCGCCCGCTTTCTGCTGCTGCTGCTGCTGTTGGTGGTTCATGTCGGCCGCGGCCTGGGCCTCGCCTGCAGCCGGAGGCCCGGGCTGCGGGCCGGCGGGCGGGCGGCTGCGAGCCGAGGCGGCGCGGCGGCGGGCGGGCGGACGCGGCCTCCTCCTCCTCCTCCGCGCGTCGGTCGGCGCGCGGCCCGGGGCGGGCCGCGGCGGGCGGCCTGGCGGCGGCGGCGGCCCAGCGGAGACGCGCATCGTACTTAAGCTCCGCGATTCGCCAATCTCGGCGCCGAGCCGCGTGCGGGCGGCCGGCGGCGCGGCCGGGCGGGCCTCCTCGCTCGCTGCGCGCCGCCGCTGCCGGCGCCGTCCGCCCGCAGGGCACCGCCTCCCGCGCCGGGGCACTGGCGCGCTGCGGGGCCGCTGTCGGCGGGGGCGGAGGCCCGGCCGGGATGGGGGCCGCGGAGTCAGCCCGCCTCGGGCCGGGCGCGTAAGACTGGAGGCCTCGAGCGGGCCGCGGCGCAGCCTGGCGGGCCCTGGTGCTGCCGCTGCCTGCGGCGGCTGCTGAGGGCTGCGCGGGCGCGGCGACGGGCCGGCCGCGCTCGGAGCGCTGAGGCCTCCGCCTCCTCGGCGTCGTCGTCGGGGCTCCGGCAGCGGATGCGGCGCCCGGCGGCTCGGCTCGGCTCGCTCGCTCAAAATGGCGGCGGCGTGAAATGTCACATCCGCATGGGGGGCGAGAGCGGGCGAGCGAGACGAGGGCGGGCGGGCGGCGGAGCGGAAGGCGGAGCGGGAGGCGGAGCGGGTATCGGCCGCCCGCCGCCGCCGGGGAGCGCCCGCCCTGCTTCGCGCTGCGGTTCTGGGCGCCCGCCGTCCGCCCTGCTGGAGCCGGCCTCCGCGTCCTGCTCAGAGAGGCGGTAGGGCACAGATCCAGAGATGCCCGGTTCCTACCGGCCGAGGGGAGCGTTCCCCGAGGGAACTGGGCCCGACCCAGAGCCTAGGATTCGCCACCTTTTTTACCGCCTTTAACCGGTCCCTCGTTTTTCCACCGGGAGAATACATGGGAAAACTTAACTATTTTGCACCCCAAATCCAAAAAGGTGAAGTGTAGTTCTTCGGATCTCACCTACTCCAAAATTTATTTCCTTGCTAGATTAGCCACGATCGTCCACTCAGAAAGACTTCTCTCCTCTTTTTGTGGTTTGAAAACCGAGTCTCAGTTATTACTCCTGGATGGCCTGGAACTTGCCTTGAACTCCTTGATCCTCCTGCCTCTACCCTCTAAGGCTTCAGGAGTCAAATGTTACAAAACGACCTTTTAAGTACTAGAGATTTGAAGAGGAGAAAACTTATTAAGGCTGAATACCAACTGATTTGGTAGTCAGGTATCGTGGTTTATTAAAAATACATTTTAAAGTGGGTTTTTTAAAAGAAAAAGATTGCCCACTGTGGTGGTGTATGCCTTTAATTCCAGAACTTAAGAAGCAGAGGCAGGAGGATCTCTGTGAGTTGCAGGCATAGCCATTTCCAAGGCAGCCAGGACTACACAGAGACTGTCTCAAACAACAAAAGCATCTCACAGGCTTGAAGGTTTCCCCATCCAGGAACATCCGACTACCAGATCACATAAGTAGCACCTGACACACCGCCCCTTCCCCGGTCACTCTGAGTTTGGGGTGGAAGGTAGGGGGACGCTAGTCACACCAAATTCTCACAAATGCTGTTAAGCAGCTTGCACTGGCAACAACAACAACAACAAAAACCTTCTCTGGCTCTTCCTGACTTGCAAAAACCGCCCAGCCAATTCAGGAAAAAAGTGCAAAGACACAGCCAACCATGATTCCTCTGCTGAGTTCAAAACCTAAGCAGACAAAGCCAGCAAAATGGCTGAGTGGGCAAAGGTGCTTGTCATTGAGTCCTATGACCTGAATTCCATCCCCAGGACTCATAGTAAAACCGCATGTTGTCCTCTGAATTCCACTCTTGCCATGACAGATGTGGGTGTGCCTGCAAAAGCACACACACTCAACTATGGTAAATTAAAAAAAAGAAAAGAAAAAACAAGGTGGATAAAGAGGCGTAGTCCTGGTTGAATACCCCTTATCTAATGTGCTTGGGATCAGAAGTGTTTTACATTTCAGTTTGGGGAATTCTTGACTGTACATAGAGATATCTTTGAGATGGAAACCAAGCCTAGACAAAATTCATATATTTATGTTTCTGACACACCTTATACACAGCTTGAAGATAATCACAGTATTTTGTATTTTGACCACAACCCCACATGAGGTCAGGTATAAAATTTTCCACTCCTTAGGGCCAGCAATAAGGCTCAGCAGGTAAAGGTTATTGCCACCCAGCCTGATCATTCAGATCCTTGAGCTCCACATGGCAGTAGGTAAAAAACTGAAAGTTGTCCTCTAACTTCCTCTCATGTACCATAGCACATGTGGCCACAAATGCATAAGCACACACAATTAAGCCCCACTTCTAGCATCATGTTGGTGTTCAGAAAATTAGGGATTTTATAACATTTTAGATTTAGGGTTCTCTGACTACAGATAGTTACCTGTATGTACTTGTAGTGAAATACTATGTAGCAGTAAAAAAGAATGAGATACTAATCCATGCTACCTATAACCAGGATGAATCATGAGCTAAGAAGACAAATCAAAGGCTATATGTTAATGAATCCAACTCCATCAAGATCCTTAACAAGCAAATCAATTCCAAGCAAGAGAAAATAGATAAGTTATTGGTGGCCAGAGACTAGGGTCTTGGGGTTTGGGGAGTGAATGGTGTAAGGTTTTCAAGGAAAGACAAAGGGATGACAGACAGCACAGGGTATCTTTGGAGAGAAATGAAAACATTCCTAGATCTCTACGTAGAGTTCTCTATGACCAGAAGCCATTTAATTGTATGCTTTGTTTTTATTATGCGTACATGTGTGTGCATGTGCATGTCCATTTAGGAAGGTCAGGAGAGGGGCCTGTGGAGCTGGAGTTTCAGGCCATCGTAAGTGTGCCAGTGTGGGTGCTGGGAACTGAACTCATATCCTCTGTAAGAGCAGCAAGTGCTCTTAACCACTAAGCCAGCTCTCCAGCACTAACTATACATTTTTGTCTTTTTTGTTTTAATTTCTCCAAAGCTATGATGTAAACCTTTAAGAGCCTTTTGGCTTATTAACCTGGGGGGGGGGGGCTACTATTGACCCCAGAAGTCTTTCTCATTTACTCTCCACCCTTTTTGTTTAACCCAGAGCTTACCAGTTTAGCTAGTCTAGGGAGCCAACCTGACTAGTCAGCTTGCTCTGGGGCTCCCTTTCCTTCTTCCAGCATGGGATTACATGGCTGTGCACTTTAAATGTGTAAATCATATGGCACATGAAATTATTACATCAATAAGCATACTGAACTTCCTCCTCATGTAAACATGGAAGATGACCTGTGAAGATGGTTCACCTCTCTCTTAACCCAGAAAACAGTACTAAATCATACAAATCAAGAGGGTCAAATCCTCCTGTTCACTTTATGAACATACAGGAAAACTGCCCAAGCCATCAAGAACATGCTTACCCAAAATGCCACCAAGTATCTAAAGATGTCACTTTAAAGAAGCCATGTGTGCCCTTCTGGGGGTATAATGGTGGAGTAGGGCTGGGTGGTGATGGTGCATGCCTTTAATACCAGCACCCAGGAGGCAGAGGCAGGTGGATCTCTGAGTTCTAGGCCAGTCTGGCCTACAGAGCTAGTTCCAGGACAGCCAGGACTGTTATACAGAGAAACCCTGTCTCAGAAAACCTGGGGGGTTGGAGTTGGTAGGTGTGGCCAGGCCCACCTGGCCTGGGGCTAGACTGGACACAGGGTTGGTGGCCCAAAGGGTGTTAAATTTTTGCTGTACATGCTTAAAAATGCATAGAGTAATGCTGCACTTAAGTTTAGATGCAGATGCTCTGTCATTGAATATAATCGAGGTGAAGAAAGCATCTAAGATGCACCATTGAATTTACAGAGCTCATGACCAGGTTTGCCCACATATGAGCTCCCCCTGTCACACTGAGATGATCCTCACTGAAAAGGAACAAAGTGTTCCAACCCCAGAAAAAAAATGCAAATAAAAGTTAAAAACAAAAATAAAACCTGCTGAGGTACCCAATCAGCATCTAGTTAGAAGTAACAGTTAATTCATGAAGAATCTGGGTTAAAACTGTCCACGAAAGGTATAAAGGCACTCGCTGCTGACCCTGCAACCCACATGGAAAAAACCAACTGCCACAGGTTGGCCTCTGACCTCCACTGGCCTGCCAGGTCACCCCAAGATCCCCCACCACACATGTACAAACAGAAATAGAGAATCTAGACTAAAGACATGTCAGAGATGGCTGGTAGATACAGATCCAAGAGGCTAGTGAAGAAGATGGACCCTCTCTTGCCCTCTCCCATCCAGGGCTCACTCCCTACATGACTTTTCATATGGTTAGACAATTCGCTATAATGTTATTACACTCCGTTGCACTGTGTGGTGTTATACAACAGAACTAAGCTCCAACACCACTGCTACATAGCCAGGCTTGGGTGCAGCTCTACAAAAGAGCACTTGCTTAGCTTGGGTGAGGCCTTGGGTTCAATCCCCAGCAGTGCAAATATAAATTACATAGCAGGAAGGATTGAGTTACTGTCACTGCAGTTAATAAATTGGCTTTAAGAAAGGATTACTCATCAGTCTTACCCAGCTGTATGCAACCCTGTGAACTATATAACTACTGGTCTGGCAGGACGCACCCCCTGGTGCCGTAGTGATGAATATTATAGGAGTAATCGACTGGTCTGATTGGATTTAAAGGTCCACAAGACAGGACTTGTGCCTGGCACTGTTAACTGGGCCCTGAAGTTGTGGCTGGCTAGGTGATAGATCCTAGGGAGAACCCAGTACCCTTTTTCTGCTAAATGGACATAATAAAACTGTCTCCCCACACCCACCCAACTGAATGCTTATCTTTATACCCATAGATTAGTACGCTGCTCAAAGAAGCTTATTTCGGCAGTAGATGGTGATTGGTACAGAAATCTGTGACTGGTCAGCATGCAGAGAACAAGAGACTCTATGCTCAGCTCTAAAAGACAAACCTATAGCACACTCCTTCCCTCCAGGCAGTGACAAGGCTAAGGAGAGAAGACAGGAGCAAACACCTGTGTGAAATCGTATCTGTGACATGACAGGGTTTGCTCCACACATGAAATCACAGCAGCTGAAACGGCACGCACACACAATCTAGCCCCCCCAAAAGCCCAACCAAAGCTTGGGTCGGAAGGGCCTCAAGAAGATCTAGCTCTGATATTGGCAATTGATGGCTGTCTGGGGAGGGAGGGTGGGCTAGTATTCCTCCAAGGTGTAAGCCCTGAGAGACTTGTTCCAAGATGATTCCATAACATCATGAACATATAGACATATAGGCACTACTAAATGGACTCATTGTGTTAAAAATAAATAAATAAGCATGAAATTGAGAAGGGAAAGGTCATGGGTGGTAAGAAAATATGGGAAGGTAGACTTAGTCAAAACATTCTATGCATGTGTGAAATTCTCAAAAATACCGAATAGTGACTTTAAAAAACAAAGAAAGGAAGGTTAAACCAGAATAAGTGCCCCTCCCCTTTAATCCCAATATTCCAGAGGCAGGTGGATTGCTATGAGTTCAAGGGCAGCCTGTTCTACAGTGAGACCATTGCCAAAAATAAACCACATGAAAAAAGGCTAATCCAGTTAAGTCTCTCATAATTATATTGGCCTTTAAGCAGATCCCTAGGACTGGGTATGTAACTCAGTTGAACTGCCCAGCATGTCTCCACATTGAATCAAAAGAACAACACCTAACCCCTGCAAAAGAACTAGAGAAAACAAACTCCAGGTCTGAATCACACAAACAGCCCAGTGAGATGGCCTCCATATGAGCACCCATCCCTGGCTTGTGCTTTGTGAAACCCTTTAAAGAGAGAAAGCGCTAGAGTCCATGAAGATTCTGGTCCACAGGACTAGAGCTAAAGATGCTAAATTTATACCAATTTATTATTGGGGCTGGAGCAATGGCTCAAGGGGTGATGGCACCTGCCACCAGGTCTCATGGTCAGGGGTTTGGGTGTGGTAGAAATAGAGACCATACTCCCCTAAGTTGTCCTTTGGCCTCTGTACCCACACTGTAGCACACATGTGCACATACATATACCCTCTACCAAAAACTGTAATAAAAAGTAATTTTTAAAATCTTGTGAGGCAGCCAGGACAGCACTAAAGTGGATCTGTAAGTTTGAGGCCAGCCGGGTCTACAGAACAAGTTCCAGAACATCCAAGGCTATACAGAGAAACCCTGTCTCATTAAAGCAAAGCAAAACAAACAAGAAAAAACAAAACAAAACAAAAACAAAAACAAAAAAAACACCAAACTACTGGCTGCTCAAGATGGCCCAGGTTTGATTCACAACACCCACATGGTAGCTCATACCTGTCTATAACTCTGACACCCTATTCTTTCCTCCCCAAGGACTGTACATACATGTGGTAAACAGACAAGCATGCAGGCAAACATCCATACACATAACATATACACACCTAAGTACCCTGAGAAGAGAAACTTGCTCGAAGCTGTTCTTAGTCCCAGCACACAGTAGTGTGAAATCTACATTACTTCCTCACAGCTAATGTTTACTGTTGGCTGGAAGCTAGGAGCTCCCAGAGATACAATGGTGAGAACACAGGTGCCTGCAGCCTGGGCAGGCCTCATACCACAGCACTTCCTTGCTTTTTCCTGTCAGGTCCGTTCATCCCCTTCAGATGTTGGCTGCAGATGCAGATCTATTTCCAGGCCACCCTAGCTTCTAGAAAAGCAGTACTATGGGCAGGAAATACAGCTCTGTGAGTACAGAGCTCACCTGACATGGGCTGGGAGTATACTTAAGTTAGTGGAATGCTTATGTAATACACACAAAGTCCTGAATTCAGTCCCAGCTCTGCATAAACCGGGTGTGGTGACAGAACCTTGAAGGTGGGTCTGGTGTGGTAGCTCATGTCTGTAATGCCATCACTTGGTGGCAAACGCCAGCCTGAGCCTCAGAGTGAGATCCTGTCTGAAATAGAAAAGAAATTGAGGAAAAATGATAAAAAGGAAAAGAAGATCATACCAACACCACTGGAGACCAAAAACCCAAGCCCAGATCCAACAACTCTGGACCACACTTCTGGCCTGGTGTCAGTATTGGCTAGCTAGAATTCTAAGTCCATTATGTGCAAAGCCCATTTGCACACTAAGGGATATGTGGAAGGATGTTGGGCCTCCTTGGAGCTTTAATGATAAGATGCCTCCAAAGATCTGGGAAAACTCTGGAAGGAGAGGACTAGGGCTCCATTCCTGACCACTGCTAATTTTTTAAAAATTAATAACCTTTACGCTAGTTCAACAACTGAGGCCTGAAGAGGCAGAACACCCAGGAGATAGGAACCATGGGAGATGCTGACTTGTCATTAGAGCCACTAAGTGCAGGGAGGGGCTACCCTATCATTAGGCTGTGGGCAAAACACATTTTGTAGCTCCTGGGATGGTGCCATGATTCAGCATAAATATCGGGCAGGGTTTTCTTCTACAGAACCAAAATATTTACCTACCTAGAAGCCATGTTGATAAGAGGTGTCAGAGTAGAAATGGGTCTGACAGGACTTGTTTCTTTTACCCACCCCAAATAACGAAATTCTCCAGTATCCACAAGGAAGCAAGACCTAACCCCATACCCAAGATTAGGGATGAGGTTTAGTCTTAGGAGCTAAGTGGTATGGCCAAGGTCAAGACATATGGACTCCATAGAAAGACTGAAAGTGAATTGGGAGAAGTTTTGTGTATTTTTCTTGGGTCTTGCCAAGCCCTGCCTGGCCTGGAAATCACCATGTAGCCCAGGCTGGCCTCTGCTTCCTAAGTGGTGGGAGCACCGAGTGAGCCACCATATGAGATCCAAACTCAAGATTCTGCTCATGGGAATGGGGAGGAAAGTTTGTATATGAAATGGTAAGAGGTGGAACTCTTCCATGTCCAGGTTTCAGTAACACCCTTGTTCCTTAGCTCAAGCATCTCCTTCAATTCTCTGTGTAGACTTAATGTGTACTGGAAGATAAGTAAAATGACAACTCTGCCAAGCATGTCAATGCATGCTTGCATTCCTAGCACTTGGGAGCTGCAGGAAAGATGGTCTGAGTTCATAGCCAACCTAGGCTACATGTAAATTTGAGGCCATTCTAGACTGCATGAGACCCAGGCTCAAAACAAAAACAAGCAAAGTCACCAGATGGCTCGAAAGCCTGTGATCCTACTGTGGTGTTGGGGATGCTGAGGCAAAGAAGGGTATGAACTCTGAAGACAGCCTGGGCTATATAGAACAAGACATGGCTGGGAATACAATTCAGTGGTAGAATGTATGTTTATCCCAAACGAGTTTCTGGGTTTATCAGCGCCAACCCTAAATAAAAACCCACACAAGAAAGCCAGGTCATTCAGCAGGCAGAGTCAAGCAGATCTCTTGTGGCTGCCAACCCATACAGGTGGTAAAATTGAGTGAAATCCTGTGACTAACATTCTTTCAGGATGTTGGGAAAGTACGACACCAAATGATAGATTAGCCAGGTGTGTGGAGAGGCTAAGTTGCTATTTCCTTTGCCATTTAATTATTTTTAAATTTCTCTGTAGCTCTACAGATGGAAACCAGGACCTTATCCATTTCAGGGACAAGAGCTCCATGAAAAAGAGCCACCCCCAACCTCAGAGTTTTACATTTTTTAAACAGCTTGCAAAAAATGGTTCAGGACAGTAATCCCACTGAACCAAATCGGAGCAAAGATGCCAATAATAAAAGGTAATAAAAATGTGGGTGGCAGGAGCCCTACTATATACAGACGATAAATGGACTGAGAAAGAAATCAGAGAAACATCACCCTTTTTCAATAGTCAAACATAAAATATCTTGGGGTAATGCTAACCAAACAAGTGAAACTCCTGTATAACAAGAGCTTTGCGTCTTTAAAGAAAGAAACTAAAGAATATACCAGAAAATGAAAAGATCTCCCATACTCTTGGATAGGTAGGATCAACACAGTAGAAATATCAATCTTGCCAAAAGCAACCTACAGATTCAAGGCAAAATACCAGCACAATTCTTCACAGACCTTGAAAGAACAACACTCACCTTTATATAGAAAAACAAAAAACCCAGGATAGCCAGAACAACCCTGTACAATAAAGGAACTTCTGGAGGCATCACCATCCCTGACTTCAAGCTCTACTATAGAGCTATAGTAATGAAAACAGCTTGGTATTGGCACAAAAACAGACTGGTAGACCAATGGAATCAAATTGAAGACCCTGATAGTAACCCACACACCTATGAACACCTGATTTTTGACAAAGAAGCTAAAACTATACAATGGAAAAAAGAAAGCATCTTCAAACAAATGGGTGCTGTCATGTAGAAGACTGCAGATAGATTCACATCTATCGCCATGCACAAAACTTAAGTCCAAATGGATCAAAGACCTCAACATAAATCCAGCCATACTGAACCTCTTAGAAGAAAAAGTGTGAGGTACTCTTGAATAAATTGGTACAGGAGACCACTTCCTGAACATCACACCAGTAGCATGGACACTTAGACAGACAATTAATAAATGGAACCTCCTGAAAGTGAGAAGCTTCTGTAAGGCAAAGGACATAGTCAACAAGAAAAAATGGCAGCCCACAGAATGGGAAAAAGATCTTCACCAATCCCACATCTGACAGAGGAATGATTTCCAAAATATACAAAGAACTCAAGAAGCTAGTCACCAAAACACCAAACAATTCAATTAAAAAGTGAGGTTCAAGCCAGGCAGTGGGGGCGTATGCCTTTAGTCCCAGCACTCGGGAGGCAGAGGCAGGTGGATCTCTAAGTTTGAGACCAGCCTGGTCTACAAGAGCTAGTTCCAAGACAGCCTCCAAAGCCACAGAGAAACCCTGTCTCAAAAAAAAAAGAAGAGAAAAAAAAAAAAAAAAAAGAAAAAAGAAAAACAAAAAAAATAAAAAGAAAATCGATTTTTTAGGACAACAGAGGCCTAGAGATGTGTTCTAGGTCCTTTTATTAAATTTTCTGTAATGAAAAAAAAAAAAGAACACACAGGAGAGGAGGATGCACTGGACATGTTGGCATCACACACTGTCTATTTCTCTGAATAAAATTCAATGTTTTCGCCGGGCATTGGTGGCACACGCCTTTAATCCCAGCACTCGGGAGGCAGAGGCAGGCGGATCTCTGAGTTCGAGGCCAGCCTGGTCTCCAGAGAGAGTGGCAGGATAGGCTCCAAAGCTATACAGAGAAACCCTGTCTCGAAAAACAAAAAACAAACAAATCAATGTTTTCTTTTTAATGTAAATCTTCATTTATTATTACATTTGATTAGTGTGTTTGTGTGTGCATGCATACACTGTGGTGTACATGCAGAGGAGAGGACAATTATGCAGAAGTTTTCTCCTTTCATGTGGGTCCCAGGAATCAAACTGGGGTCATCAGGTCATCAGACAGCATGGGACTTTTACCCATTCAGTTTAGGCCTGAGATATTTAAAATTTGTGTATGTTTGGAACAAACAAACAAACAGCAACAACAACAACAACACACACACACACACACACCTTAAATATTTTTTGAGCAACAACAAAAGCAATGGGAATTTAGCTTTTTGGTTTTCTGTGTTCAAGTGCTGGGGAAGGAAACCAGGCTTTCCTAGGGCCTGGCATCCCTCTACCCCTAGAAATCACTGTGGTGGGAAAAGCAGAGGTTTCTGTTTTGCTCTGCTTTGTGATGCTGAGGGTGGAACCAAGGACCTTTCTCATGCAAAGCAAGCACTCCACTCTCCAGGTTGGGTTTAGAACTGGGAGCAGGATGACATCTACGCTAGGACATTGAAACTGGGTTGACGGGTTGAAGTTTTGCCTTGAAGACAGAAAGCAGGTTTTTGTAGCTATTAACAGATAGGAATGAAGATGGAAATGGAGAAATCAGGGGAAGTGTGGCAGCTCCACCAATAATCACAGCATTCAGAGGACTGAGGCAGGAGAACCGCTATAAATTGCAGACCAGCCTCCGGCTATATAGTGAACACTCGTCTCAAGCTGAGAGATCATATAAAATTATATGTAGGTTACTGGGGTGTGGGACTGACTGCCCAAGATGACTGATACCCTCTCTCTATCTCCCTCTAGACTTGTGACCTATGACGTTCACTCTCGTGAACTGTGCGATCACTAAAAAAAGGGGGGTGTGTGACACCCCAACCCCACGAGCAGTACATGCACATGATACAGACATGTATGCAAGTAAAACAGTCACACATAGAAAATAAAAATAAATCTTTTAAAACAACAGGGACCTGAAGTTGTGGCTGAGTGACAGTTTAGATTTTGTGCTTGGCCACATTCATAGCTATATCCTGGTCCACAAGCAACCCATTCCTCTTGGGTTGGACACTCCTGCCTGTGACTGTGGTTTCGAGGGGTTTTGTTTGTTCTTGAGATAAGATCTTACTTTGTAATCCTGGATGATCTGGAACCCATTACTTAGAACAGCAGAGTCTAGAACTCAGAGATCCACCTTTGAGAGCAGGAATTAAAGGTTTGTGCTACTATGCCTAGCCAGGGGTTGGGTGTTTAGCTTGGTGGTATAAAACTTGCCTATCAGGAGTGAGACCCTGGTTGGGCTCCATCCTCAGCAACAAAAAGATGAAACAAGACAACATTAAGCTTAACAAAGAACCTGGACACAAAAGATCACACACTACAGGATACAATGGTACATGTCTATAATCCCAGGCATGAAGATTGCATGTTCCAGACCATCTTCAACTACACAGTAAGACCCTGGTATCCCTGTAGTACACCACCTGCCTAGGATATGTAACGCCCTGGTGCCACAAGACAAAGTGAAAGATCACATATTGCTCAATTCAGTTTGTATGAGACACCCAGAATAGGCCAGGCCATAGAAATTCATGGCTGCTGGTGGCTGGTGGAGAAAGGAATGGGGAGTGAGAAATGTGGCTATGGTATCTCAGGGGGGGGTGAGGAAAATGCAGGCAAAACAGCTCAGCTTTTAACTTCTAGGCCTGGTGACCTGAATTCAAACCCCAGAACCCATTCAAATTTTATGGATGTTCTTTTTTTTTTTTAAGATTTTATTTATTTATTTATTATGTATGCAAAATACTGCTTCCATGTATATCTGCACACCAGAAGAGGGCACCATTCTCATAACGGATGGTTGTGAGCCACCATGTAGTTGCTGGGAATTAAACTCAGGACCTCTGGAAGAGCAGTCAGTGCTCTTAACCTCTGAGCCATCTCTCCAGCCCCCTTATGGATTTTCTTTAATCCTTATTTTTATTGTCCCAACTACTTTTTCAGGTATTTTTACAAAATGATGAAAGTGTACCATACTTTAAACAATTTCTTCTCTTCATATATATCATAAATACATAAATTAATTATAACCATGTTAAAAATAAAGGAAAAGGATCTCAATGGTGGATGAATGCAAATAGCATGAATTAATATAAAAGGGGGAAGAGAGAAACAACTCAAAAGCTATCCTTTGACCTCCACATATGCATCATGGCAGTATTTCTAAAATTATTATTATTATTAATTGAGGGGAGGGGCTCCAGACAGGATTTCACTGTGTAGCCCTGGTTGTCTTGGAACTCAGATCTACCTGCCTCTGCCTCCCCAATGCTGGGATTAAAGGTGTACAACACAACTGCCTGGCTGCTTGTTTTTGTGACAGGACCTCACTCTGTAGCCACAACTGGCCTTGAGCTCACTATGTAGACCAGGCTGGCCTTGAACTCAGAGATCTTCCTTTCTGCCCCTGAGTGTAGAAGTTAAAGGCATGTGCTACTTTATCTGGCCTACAAGTCCAATTTTTAGTGTTAATTTAAGTAATTTCATTTGGTGCCATCTTTGGACATAAAAGACATTTATTTGGGGCCCATGTATGAAGACATCGCTAAAACAGCTACTTCAATAGTACTCAAAATAAATAGATCTGTTTCTACCTGGAAAAGACTTGGGATGCAAGATTACAGAGTAAACCTTTGAGTTACAAGATTACCGTGTGAGGCTTGAGGCCAGTTTGAGACACACTGAGTACCAAGCCAGCCAGGACTACCAGCTCAGACCACATAACAATGGAAAACCTATCTCAAAGGAACAACAAAGACCTCAAAGTGACTGAGGGAAATGTCAAGATTAAACATCAGTCCTGAGGCCTTCAACTCATCTTACTAAAATTGAGAACAGAGCACCCTGCATCGCTGCCTACCTTAGTTAACCCTCTGCTCACTATATGTTCAAAACTCTAACCTTATTCTCAGGATCTGAAATGACTGCAGCCAACACTGTCCAACTCAGTGAAAGGTACAAAGACAGAACACAGTTTCAACTCAAATGTCCATTTGTAAATGACATGTGTTTTTACAACTAATACTCTCAAGGGGGAAAAAAAAAAGCCAGAGAAATAATTTTTTAAGGTGGCCAATAGCAGCATTTGCAAGCTTTTTTTGTTTTTGTTTTTTTGAGACAGGGTTTCTCTGTGTAGCTTTGGAGCCTATCCTGGGACTCTGGAGACTCTGGAGACTCTTGAACTCACAGAGATCAGCCTGTCTCCATCTCACAAGTGCTGGGATTAAAGGCGTGCGCCGTCACCAAAGCCGGGCTAGCATTTGCAAGCTTTAGGAACCAGTGATAAAAAGTGGAGAAATATGCTGGGCATTGGTGGCATATACCTTTAATCCCAGCACTCAGAAGGCTAGCCTGTTCTACAGAGCGAGTTCCAGGACAGCCAGGACTACATAGAGAAATGTAGTCTTAGAAAAAATAGAAGACGAAAGACATTGGTAGTACACGCTTTAATCCCAGCACTTGGGAGGTTGGGAGGCATGGTCTACAGAGTGAATTCCAGGACAGAGGAAACCCTGTCTTGAAAAACCCAGAGAGAGAGAGAGAGAGAGAGAGAGAGAGAGAGAGAGAGAGAGGGAAGGTGATGGTTCATGCCTTTAATCCAGCACTTGGAAGGCAGAGGCAAGTGGATCTCCGTGAGTTTGAGGTTAGCCTGGTCTACAAGAGCTAGTTCCAGGACAGCCTCCAAAGCCACAGAGAACCCCTGTCTTGAAACCCCCCCCCAAAAAAAAATTTGTTAATCCTGACACTGTAATTCAGTAATCTGGGAGACTGAGGCAAGCGAATTCCTTAAACTTAGGACTTGAAGACCCACCTAGGCAAAATAAGGAGACCCCCCACCTCAAAAAATTCATACCTTGTTTTTTGCTGTTTTCATTCAGTAGAACTCTGGATATGAAGCTGGTGGTGGGGACATTTGGGGAAATATACCTCAGGCACCTGGGGAGAAAAGGGATTGTATACCGAGCAGGCTTCTTCCTTGAAGATGACCTTGATCGTGAAGTGGAAGATGCCATCAAAATGGTTCTCCAAGGTTTCCCCAGGCTTCTTTGGCTTGCTCAGTCAGTACATGCTAGCAAAGAGAAGAAAGCAGCCTCAAACCTGTGCCTCGTCCCTCCAGACTTTTATACTCTGCCCACATTTCCCCACCCATCAATCCCACCCAGTAGGTTAAAAAGCTGAATCTAGAATCCCTCCTCTTTTGCATATTCTTAAAACTTAATCTAGGCAAGGTCAAAAGAAAAGACTATACCAAATTAATTCCCAGGTCCCCGCCTTTCTCAAAGCAGAGCACAGGAATCCCTCTTGCATTCAAGACACACTAATTGGGCATGGTGGCTTCTATGTACTCAGAGGCTGAGCATGGTGGTGAATTTCAGGCCAGCTTGGGCTACAAAGTGAGATATGATCTCAAAAAGAGGGAGGGCAGCTGGGCGTTGGTGGCACAGGCCTTTAATCCTAGCACTCGGAAGGCAGAGGCAGGCAAATCTCTTCAAAGCTAGCCTGGTCTCCAGAGCAAGTGCCAGGATAGGCTCCAAAGCTACACAGAGAAACCCTGTCTCCAAAAACCAAAAAAAAAAAAAAAAAGAGGGAGGGCTAGTAAGGAGCCCAGTAAGTAAGGGTGGTTGCTGCCAAGCCTGTCAACCTGAGTTCAATACCCACAACTCACAGTAGAAGCAAAGAACTGGCCCGGTGTTGGTGGCACATGCCTTTAATCCCAGAGCTAGGGAGGCAGAAGCAGGCGGATCTCTGTGAGTTCGAGACCAGCCTGGTCTACAAGAGCTAGTTCCAGGACAGCCTCCAAAGCGACAGAGAAACCCTGTCTCAAAAAACCAATAAATAAATAAATAAAGCAAAGAACTAACTCCCACAAATTGTCCTCCAGCTTTCACTAGTGTGTTATGGCAGTTGTGCACACACAAACATACATACATACAATAAAATAAATGTTGAAAAATTAAAATGAAAGAATGGTGGAAGGTGGTAGCCTAGCAAGGCAGGAGGAGCAGTGCCAGCCACACAGGGAGGTAGAAGGCAGCAGGAATACATGAGACATTGTCATAGAAAAACCAATCCAAGCATCAAGCTCGCCAAATACTACTTCTGACATTTCAATGATTGACTAACCAAATGTATTAGTGATGAATAAGTACGTAATAAATGTAGCAAGTGTATGAATAAGTATCATTTAAATATTGTAAAATATGAAGGGTGGTGGCATACATCTTTAATCCTAGCACGTAGTAGGCAGAGGCAGGTGGAGCTCTGTGAGTTTGAAGACAGCCTGATCAATATAGCAAGCTTCAGGCTACATAATGAGACCCAGCCTCAAAACAAAGCAAAAAAGGAATTGCAGACAGAGATGTGGCTCACTGGTAGGTAGACCATGTATGAAGAGGTAGTAGGATCAGTCCCCAGCAGGGCAAAAGATAAGTAAATGTAAATTTTGTCCTGTGCATTTTTAAAGTGCAGGTTTAGCCTTCTTGGGTGTCTTGAAGGCTACCGGGTTAGGACAGATCCACTGGCTTTTATTGTTTTGTTTTTATAGGAGGCCTCACTATGTAACTCTGGCTGGCTTGGAACTCACAGCCTTGGCTTCCTGATTGCTGTGATTAAAACTACAATATACTACAGCTGGGCATGGTGGCACACATCTTTAATCCAAATGCTCAGAAGTCAGAGGCAAGTGGGTCTGAGTTGAAGGCTAGCCAGGTCTACAAAGTGAATTCCAGAACACCCAGGACTACACAGAAAAAGCCTGTCTCAATAAACAAGCAACAAAAAAAGATGTGTCCTACTATACCCTGCTTCAGATCCAGTTTTATAGGCATGATAAGACATGACTACAAAAGTCGGGCATGCTGGTGCACACCTCTAGTCCCAGCTCTTGGGAGGCAGAGGCAGACAGATCTTAGTGAGTTCAAGGCCAGGCTGGTCTACAAAGTGACTTCCAGGACAGCCAGGACTGTTACACAGAGAAACCCTGTCTCGAAAAACAAAAACAAAAAAAAAGACATAACTACAAAACATTGACAGCTGTGGGGGCTGTGGGATCCCCTCTATTACCCAGCATCTTTAGAGTAGCCTGTATATCACCAGCCATGAAATAGATCAAAATCCAAGATTCAGTGCTGGTGAGATGGCTCAGCAGTTACATGCCTACCTGTTTTTCCAGAGGACTTAGGTTCAATTCCCAGCATCCATATGGCAGATCACAACCATCTCTCACTCCAGCCAGGTCCAGGAGCCATGCCCTCTTATGGCCTCCATGGGCACTGACACATACAAGGTACACAAACATGCATGCAGACAAAACAACACCCATATGCATAATAAAGTAAAATAAAAATCCAGGATTCAACTGGGCATAGTGGTGCATACTTTTAATCCCAGCACTTGGGAGGTAGAGGCAGGTAGATCTTTGTGAGTTTGAGACCAGCCTGGTCTACAGAGCGAGTTCCAGGACAGCCTCCAAAGCCACAGAGAAACCCTGTCTCCAAAAACCAACCAACCAACCAAACAAACAAACAAACAAAAAAGATGTTAATAAGTTAAAAAAAATAGGCTGAGGATATAACACAGTGGCAGAATATATGTCCACTGTGCCTAAGAATCTAGGTTCAGTCTCCAGAATTGAAAAATAAAAAAAGACTTTAGTTATCACCCATCTAATGTTGTCCACCACACCTGCCTCAAACCATCAGCATTCCAGATGGATGTTTAATATTTTCTTATTTTTGAGACAGGGTTTCATGTACCCAGGCTGGGCTCCAATTCACTATATAATTCTAGTTGGACTAGAACTCCTGAGTCTCCTGCCTCCGCCAACGTTCTGTGATTCTAGACCTTCACTGCCACACTTGGGTTAGAATGTTTTTCTCTTCTCTCCTCCTATCGATCCTGCTTCCTCTTCCTTCCTCAGGTCTTTGGGTTGAACCTAGGGTTTTACATAGTGCAAAGTCTCTACTGAATTATTCCCCAAGCCCCCTTAAGAATATTTTCATGAGACTGGAGAGATGATTCAGCAGTTAAGCGCACTGGCTGCTTTTCCTGAGGTCCTGAGTTCAATTCCCAGCAACTACATGGTGACTCACAACCATCTATAGTGGGATCTGTTCCCCTCTGCTGGCATAAAGACATACATGCAGATAGAGCACTCATGCATAAAATAAATCTTTAGAAAGAATATTTTCATAGTTTGGTGGATATGGCTCAGCTGAAAGAATGTTTGCCTAGCCTACTCAAGCCCTGAGTTCAATCCCAGGCATATGGGAAAATGGATGTTGTGCAACATACCCTATAATCCTAGGGTTTTTATTTTACTTTATGTATATCTGTGTACGACTGAGTGACATGTGAATTACCTGTGTCCAGGAGCCCGTGGAGGCCAGAAGAGGGTGTGATGCCTAGAACTAGAGTTCTAGGAGATTATGACCCACCCAGTGAGCTCTGGAAACCAAACTTGTTTTGTTGAGACAGTGTCTTGAACTGTCAGCAGTTCTCAACCTATGGGTCTTGAGCCCTTTGGGAGTCTAATGACCCTTTCACAGAGGTTGACTAAGACAATTGGAAAACACAATCATAAATTCACACTATGATTCATAACAGTAGCAAAATCACAGTTATGAAGTAGCAATGAAATAATTTTATGGTTGGGGTCACCACAATTTGAAGAACTGTTTTAAAGGGTCACAGCATTAGGAAGGTTGATAATCACTGACTACTCCTGGTTGTCCTGAACTCACGCTGTAGACCAAGCTGGACTAGAACTTGGAGGAGATCCACCTGTCTCTCTTCCCGGAGCTGGGATTAATGGCATCTGCAACCACACCTAGTCAATTCTTTTTTTGTTTTGCTTTGTTTTTACAGAGCCCTGTGTAGCCCTGGTTGTCCTTGAACTCACAAAGATCTACTGACCTCTGCCTCCTGAGTGATGGGATTAAGGTGTGATCCACCACTGCCCAGCTTTTTGTTTTTCCTTAAGATTTCTTTTACTTTTATGTATTGTATGTGGGTGACGTGTCTTTGGAGGCCAGAGGCACTAGATCTCACTGGAAACTGGGGTCACAGGCTGTAGTGAGGCATCCAGTGTGGGTGCTAAGACCTGAGCTTGGTTGCAAGAGCTGTAGGCATTCTTTTTTTTCCCCAGATTTTTTAAAATTTGAATTAGAAACAAGATTGTTTTACATGACAATCCCAGTTCCCTTCTCCCCCCCCCTCCTCTCCTACTCTCCTACCACTCCCCCACAACTAAAACCCTACCTATCACATATCCTTTCTTCTCCCCCTGGATGGTGAGGCCTTCCATAGGGTGTCCTCAGAGTCTGTCGTATCATTTGGGAAAGGGCTTAGCCGCCCGCCCCCCCCCCCCCCCGTGTGTCTTGGTTCAGGGAGTATTCCTCTATGTGGAATGGGCTCCCAAAGCCCACACCTATGCTGGGATAAGTATTGAACTACTACAGCAGGTCTCGTAGATTTCTGAGGTTTCCTCACTGAAACCCATGTTTCTGGGGTCTGGTTCAGTCCCATGCTGGTATCCCAGCTATCAGTCTGGGAAGCTAGAGTTCCCTGATGTTTAGGTCAGCTGTTTCTGTGGGTTTCGCCTGGTCTGGACCCCTTTGCTCTTCACTCGTCCTTCTCTGTATCTGAATTCCAGTTCAGTTCAGTGATTAGTTGTGGGTGTCTGCTTCTACTTCCACTAGCTGCTGGATGAAGGCTATAAAATGGCATATAAGTCAGTCATCAATCTCATTATCAGGAGAGGGCATTTAAGGTAGCCTTTCCTCTGTTGCTTAGATTGTTAGCTGGTGTCATCTTTGTAGATCTCCAGACATTTCCCTAGTGCCTGATTTTTCTGTAAACCTAAAATGTTTCCCTCTATTATGGTATCTCCATTCTTTTTTTTTTTTTCTTTTCAGTTTTTTGTTTTATTTGAATTAGAAACAAGATTGTTTTACATGACAATCCCAGTTCCCTTCTCCCTCCCGTCCTCCCCTGTCACCCCCCACCCCCAACTAAAACCCTACCTATCACATATCCTTTCTTCTATTCTTCCCCTGACTCAAGCTTTCTGCTCCCTCATGACCTGGAGCAGTAGGCATTCTTAACAGCTGAGACATCTTCTCCCCATTCCCGTGAGTTGATTCTTTTTTTTTTTTTTTTTTTTTTTTTTTTTTTTTTTGGTGTTTTGAGACAGGGTTTCTCTGTGGCTTTGGTGGCTGTCCTGGAACTAGCTCTTGTAGACCAGGCTAATCTCCTACTCACAGAGATCTGCCTGCCTCTGCCCCCTGACTGCTGAGATTAAAGACATGTGTTACCACTGCCCAGCTCCATGAGTTGATTCTTACTATCGAAGTCGTCAATGAGGAGACAGGGCTGGCGATGTGGCTCAGTTGCTAGAGAGCAAACCTAGCATGCACAAAGTCCTAGGTTCAACCCCTAGCAGCATGCAACCTGGATGTGGTGGTGTAGACCTCGAATCTCCAGCACTCAGGAGATGGGGCCAAGAATCAGAATGGAGGTCTTGTCAGCTGCATAGCAAGTTTGATGCCATTACAGTCTGGGGTATATGAAACCCTGTCTATAAATAAATAAATAAACAAATAAATAAATAAATAAAATGACTGCCTATACAGTCACCATGCACATTGCATTAGCAATTAACCTTTAGTCCTGAGGAAATTATTAAAAATGAATCGAAGTGGGACTGAAGGAAAGCCTGGCAGTCAAGAGTATTACTCTTCCAGAGAGCCCACATCAGGAGGCTAACAACTTTCTGGGACCCCAACTCCAGAGTATCTGGTGCCTCTGGCCTCCTCAGACACCTATACACAGACACTTAGGGAAGCAGAGGCAGGTAGATCTCTAGGAGTTTGAGGACAACCTGGTCTATGTGGCAAGTTTCAGGTCCACCAGGGCTGCAGAGTGAGACCTGATCTCAAAATCAAAGAAAAAACAAGGCAACTGGCAGCTGAGCAAGCATCCCCACCAGCTCCCCAAAAGGCAAACTGGTTTCAGTTCTTAGCCCGCACCCCCACCTCAAAAGGTGAGCTGGTCTTAGTTCCTACACAGCTTCAGGATCTAAGCAAAGCCTCCCTCTGGCTGTCTCATGTCCTCCCTCCTCCCTCTTCTTGCATATCTCTCGCTCCCACACGTCTCTGAGGACATGACATTTAAGCTGAGCCTTGAAGCCAGATGAAAAGGGAGGGAGGATCAGAGACAGAAACCTGGAGGCAAGGGGAGGGCAAAGGCCACGAGGGCAGCTACTGCTCTGTTGTAGCTGTGACTAACATGTACAAGGCCCAGTTACATTCCCAGCTCCAGAAAAACAAACAAAAAGGAAGAAATACAGATAACAGACCTGAAAGTGG
The DNA here is from genome assembly GCF_003668045.3 of Cricetulus griseus. Classification (NCBI taxonomy): domain Eukaryota; kingdom Metazoa; phylum Chordata; class Mammalia; order Rodentia; family Cricetidae; genus Cricetulus; species Cricetulus griseus. The sequence goes on along the minus strand of NC_048600.1, from coordinate 38,006,932 downwards.
TACTAGTTGCATCTTTGTCAACTAGGATGGGTACCCTAGAACAGTGTGATCATATCTTCAGCTGCTGAGTAGGAGTGGATTACTTGATATTATATATTATTGTGACCAATTACCACACTTCTGGGGTATTCCATCACAGTGGGGAGGCCATCACAACCTGAGTGCAAGGGAGTTGGCTATATAGAACTGTGGTGTTCAGTCCCCCCCTCTCTCAACAGTATTTTGTGTACCCAGGCAAGCCTCCATCTCACTATGTAGCTAAGGCTGGCCTTGAACTCCTGATCCTTCCCCCAGCTCCCAAGTACTGGGATTACAGGTGTGGCACCATGACGGACCACTTTATTCTTTTGAGTCTGGGACTCAAGTATGGTGTTGTGCTCCACCTTTAATCTTTTCTAAAATTCACCCACACACACACCCAGAGGTCTCTTTCCATGGTATTTTAAAATCCTTGAAAGTTGACAAGATTAATTATCAGTGTATGTGCATTTTTTTTTTTGTTACTGTTGTTATTTTGTTGTGCTAGAAAGGGTTTCTCTGTATAGCTCTGGCTGTCTGGGAACTCCTGTAGATCAGGCTGGACTCGAACTCAAAGAGGAGACCAAGAGGCATTGGATCTCCCTGGAGCTGCCTCTGCCTCCCTAGTGCTGGGATTAAAAGGACTGTGCCGACCACCATACTTGGCTTGAGGTGTGTGCACACAAGTGTGTGTGTGTGTGTGTGTGTGTGTGTGTGTGTGTGTGTGTGTGTGTAACTTTTTAAATGGGGTTTCATGTAATCCAAGCTGGCCTCCAACTTACTATGTAGCTGTCAGGTCATCTTTAGGTACAGTTTGCTGGTTTTGTGTGCATGGATGGGCCTGTAGTCCCAGAGCTTTGGAAGCTGAGGCAGGAAGATCAAGAGTTTTGAGGCCAGGCTACATAGTGAGACCCTGTCTGACAAGAAAAGAAAAACAAATGTAATTTCAGCACTTGGAAAGCTGAGACATTAGATGAGGAGTTCCAAGCCACTCTAGGCTAAGTATCAAGGTCAGGACTAACCTGGGCTACATAAGACTCTGCGTGGATTGGGGTGGTGGTGGTGGATATCAGTTAGGCAAAAAACAATCCCTGGGAAGTTTTACACACACAGTTTGCTCACCCCACACTGGTAGGTTCCAATAACTCCTTCCTCTCCCAAGCCTCCCTCAGGGACTGGTCTTAAGCCACCCTTTGAGAAACCCTATGAATGGTTTTATTTATTTATTTATTTATAGATATGGTCTTATAACTGGCCTCCAGCTTACTATGTAGCTGAAAAAGACCATGAACTTTTGAAGCTTCTGCCTCCACGTGTGCCACTTGGCCCATCTTATTTAGCTATGGAGACAGAAGCCAGGGCTTTTCATGTGCTAGGCAAGTACTCTTTCTCTAACTGAACTACAATCCCAGCCACCTCACTCCCCTTTATTCTTAGACTGAGTCTTGCTATACATGAAGCCCCAGCTGGCCTTGAACCTACTGCCCTCCTGCTCCAGGACTCCTGCCTGGATGCTGTGACTGTTGTAGGGGACACAGGGCCTATGCTATACCCTGCCCCCTTGCTTAAGTGAGCTCATTCCTACTCAGCAGATGCCTGAAAGTGAAGGAAGCCTTTCCCTTCAGCCAAAGCTAACAGGGAGGGGGCTCTTGCCAAGCACCTGGGAATTTTGCCCTTTTCACTCAGGTGCTATACTCAGGGGCTGCTGCTGGTGGCTCTGGGTATCCTTGGAGGAAGAGATGAGCCTTGTATTTGGCTCCCTGTAGTTGATGGATGAGGATGTGATACAGCGACACTTCCACCCCCCATTGCAGCTATTCTAGGAGAGTGGTTCTGGTAGCAGGGAGCTTCTTCAACAGAGAGATGGCTCTGAGCCCCTATTAACAACAACAACAGCAAAACAATCCCTTCAATGAGCCCTAAAAGCACCCAGCAACCAGTTTGAGTCCCTGTGATTCCATGCTTGTCAGTGTGGAGGTTTCCTTGCTCTGTAGAGTCTATTAGAAGAGGAGGGGGTATTACCTGTTTCAGGCCCCTGATGTCCTGATACTGACCCACCAGCTTCTTGTGCAGTACATAGGCCAGCACTCAGGAAACTGAGATAGGATCTTGGAAAGTTTAAGGATAGCCTGGGCAACATAACAAATGCCAGGCCAGAAAAGATTACTTGACAAGATCCTATCTCAGAAAAAAAAAAAAAAAAAAAAAAAAGAAGAGAAAAAAGGGAGAGGGTTGTGAACAGTGGGTAGTGCTCGTCTGGTGAGAACCCTTGGCCTTGATGGTCATCCAGCACCACACAGACAGGTTCTAGGTCAGCTTGGGCTATGGTCTCAAAAGGAGAGACCTAGGGAAGGTCTCTGTGCCCAAGCTTCCTCTCCGCCCCTTGCAGGTCCCTCCATTTACTGCCTTAGGAACATTCTGTTACCTGGTTTTGCCGATGGCTTATTTCTGGATGTAACTTTGGATCAAGTTCAACTCTGACACCTGAGTGTACTGGACTAGGACCTCTCTGTCAAGTGTCCATCCACTGCCAATGCTTGAGGAGGCCCACGCTCTATTCCTGTTAATCGCACTGAGAAGGAAACCCAGTCCTCCAGGCACTCACAAGGTCCCTCTTTGGAAACCAATTTAGCTGTAACAGGATTGATTCAATTTATCAGCTTCTGAGCAGCCTGATAGCAGGTGCAAGGCACTGTGCTAATGCGCTCAGGCCTTACTGGTTGAAGCTGCTTGATAACCCACCAACCCTGTGCAGCAGCCCCTGGAACTCCCCACACTACATCTACTCTACAAAGTCTCACTGTGTAGCCCTGTCTTGTCTGGAACTTGCCATATAGACCAGGTCGGCCTTGGACTTGCATCTACCCTTCTTCCTCAGTTTCACCAGTGCTGAGATTACAGGTGTACATGGCACCAGGCTTCCACTCTAAATTTTCTTTTTTTAAGATTTTATTTTATATGTATGAGAATTTTGTTGTTGTTGTTGTTGTTGTTGTTGTTGTTTTGAGACAAGGTTTCTCTGTGTAGCCCTGGTTGCCCCAGAATTTGATCTGTAGAACAGACTGGACTTGAACTCAGATCCACCTGCCTCTGCCTCCCAAGTGCTGGGATGAAAGGCGTGCCCCACCACCACCCAGCTGAGCATTTTTATTTTTATTTTATTTACATCGCTATCTTGCTTGCATGTGTGTTTGTGTGATGGTGTTGGATCACCTGGAACTGGAGTTACAGAAGTTGTGAGCTGCCACATGGGTGCTGGGAATTAAACCCAGGGCCTCTGGAAGAGTCACCAGTGCTCTTAACCACTGAGCCATCTCACCAGCCCCCCTTTTTGTTGTTGGTTTTTGTTTTGTTTTGTTTTGTTTTGTTTTTGAGATAGGGTTCCTCTGTGTAGCCCTGGACATCCTGGGACTAGCTGTTTAGACAGGTTGGTCTTGAACTCACAGAGATCCTCCTGCCTCTGCCTTCCAAATGCTGGGATTAAAGTTGTGCACCACCACAGCCCAGCTCAGCGGAGCATTTTTATTTTTATTTATTAACATTTTTATTTTATCCGTGTGCAACTATGTGTACCACATGTGTGCCTGGCAAGAAAAGAGTGTAGGATTCCCTGGAACTGAATACAGGTAGCTGTGAGTCACTGTGTGGGTGCTGATAACCAAACCTGGGTTCTCTGGAAGAGCAGCAAGTATTCTTAGCTACTGAGACATTTCTCCAACCCCATATTTTTATTTTTTTTAAGGACACTAAATTCTTTGTTTTGAGACAGGGTCTTACCATGTAGCCCTGGCTGGCCTTAAACTCCCAGATCTCTGCCTGCCTCTTCCTCCTGAGTTCTGGGGTTGAAGGTGTGTGCCACAATGCCAGTTTCTTTTTGTATGTGTCTGTGGGGTGCTGGTCCCACAGCATGCATATTAAGTCAGAAGCTGACTTGTGGGAGTCAGTTCTCTCCTCCTACCATGTGGACCTTGGGGGTTGAACTCAAGTCCCCAGGCTTGGCAGCAAGTACCCTCACCTGCTGAGCTATTTCACAGCCTCCCTAGGGGGTAGGTTTTGAGAGACCCATGACTGAGGAGGTGACTCAGTGGTTATGAGCCCATGAGCACACAATTTCAGTCCCTAGCACCCAAGATGAGCCACTCACAACTAACTAGGGAATCTGCAGGCACCTGCACTCGATTGTAGATACTCCTACCAACATACACACAAATAATTAAAAGTAATAAAAAATATTAAAAACATAAAGAATGGCTCTAGCATTCAAGGCAGGCATGGGCGGTGCATTCCTATGACACCAGCACCCCAGAAGCAGAGGCAGGTGGATGTCTACATGGGGAGACCCTGTGGCAAAAAAAGGTTCCATTTCCCTCCTGTAATTGGTTCAGGGAGCAAGCTTAAACTAACCAGCTTTGGGCATTCTGGAGACGCTGAGTTCTCAATATAATCACGGGCTGATGTTTTGATTGGATCAGTTACACTGAGGGAAGGGATTTTATTCCTTCAGCAGAGGAGAACCCTATTATTCATTAGATATAAGCAGAAACAAAGTGGAATTAATTTCCCTGAAAAGACTAGGCAACCGGGAAAAAGCCTTTAGGCCCAAAAGAAGAAATTGCTCACAGAGACACACACCTTTAATCCCAGCACTCAGGAAGCAGATACAGGTGGATCTCTGTGAGTTTGAACTCAACCTGGTCTACATAATGAATTCTGGGCTAGCCAGGGCTATATAATGAGACCCTGTGTCAAACCAAACCAACCAAACTAACCAAAAACAAAGAAAGAACAACAAAAACAAATAAGGGACCTTGGATAGAGCAACAGTGAGTGGCTAGCTCGGTCTTACTACTTCTCTGACATGATTTCCTTTCCCTAAACCTGTTCTCTGTCTCTCCCCATCCCCCCCTGCCTCCCCCCTCCCCCCAGACAGCTCTGGCTGTCCTGGAACTTGCACTGTAGACCAGGCTTGAACTTACTGAGATCTGCCTGCCTCTGCCTCCCAAGTGCTGGAATTAAAGGCGTACACCACCATGCCTGCCCCAAACATTCAGATGATGCATGTGTCCCCTCAACTCAAACTTGAGAAGAGTGACTCCAAGAACTTACATAATATCAATGAATCACCAAGCCAGTAAGTGCCAGAGCAGAGTCTGTTTGGCTTCTATGCTAATGCTCCTCCTAATCATAGCAGCTTGAGGATCCATGCCCCACCACCATTTCTGCAAAGTGAATATTAGTCAATAATAACAATGACTGCAATAATCACGCTGGCTACAAGCAGGTCTGATATGTCAGGCCAGTGTTTCTTCCTTTTTAAAAATATCTTATTGTTTATTATTATTATTATTTGTGTGTGTGTGCCAGGTTGCTTGTGTCAAGGTCAGAGGGCAGCTTTCCAAAGTTGATTTCACCTTTATTTGGGCTCTAGGGATTGAACTCTAGTCATCTCCGAGTGCTTTAGCCTACTGAGCCATTTCACTGGCCCTTCTCTCGCTCCTCTTTTTCTCTTTCTTTCCCTCCTTTTCTCTTTAGGAGATTTATCTTATTTTTAATTCTGAGTATATATTTGTGTATGTGTGTGTGTGTGTGTGTGTGTGTGTGTGGTGTGTGTGTGAGTGCAGATTCCCTTCATGGTTCAGAATTGGGGCTCAGATCACTGGAGCTAGAGTTACAGGTGGCTATGAGCCACTCCGTGTGGGTTCTGGGAATTGAACCTAGGTCCTTTGGAAGAATAGCAAGTGCTTTTAACTACTTTGCCATTTCTCCAGCCCTCCCTTCTTGCTTCTTTTCTGTCATGTTTTTCATTTGTTTTCTAAACTCCTTTTGAATTAATTTTTATGTGCATTGGTGTTTTACCTGCATGTAAATCTGTGTGAGGGTGTCAGACCTTGGAGTTACAGACAGTTGTGAGCTGCCCTGTGGTTGCTGGGAATTGAACCCGGGTCCTCTGGAAGAGCAGTTGGTGTTTGTAATCTCTGAGCTGTATCTCCAGCCCCTCTGGCATGTTTGTTGTGACAGGATCTTGCTTAGTTGACTAGGCTGGCCTGAAACTACTGTATAACCCAGGCTGGCCTCCAAGTCACATCCTCCAGAGTACTTGAGTATCTACTAGCATTCCTTCTTTAATAGTTACCATTATCCCTAATTAACAAACGGGGAAACCAACACACAACAGATTTACGCAACGAGTGTGAGGTCCCTCGGCCAACAAGGCTACATTGTAAATGCCCCTGTTCTGTGCAGAAGGCAGCTCAGATAGTGTGCTATTACTTTGCATAACCAACCACCTCCGGCTGTCATTTGAGATTCCTTCCCTGGGTGTGGTGGCACACACCTGTAACCCCAGCTAGGGAGGAAGGAGGATCTTGACTACCAAACCAAACCAGCCCGGGCCACAGAGTTACAGAATGAGGCCCATGTCAAAAAAAAAAAAAAAAAAAAAAAAAGCAAACCGACATTTGACTCTGGACCTCGGTGCATAGCAAGGAGGGAAAATATGGAGGCCATTGTTTCTCTATGTCTGTGCCCGTTCATTTTCTGGTTTCCTTTCTTTGGTGGCTAAATTTTCTAGTTTGCTTTTCTATCTGCACTGCCACCCACTTCCTTATGCTAAGACTTTAAAATGAATTACATTCTGGGCACATTTGCTTCCCTTCATCTCTCTGCTTTCTGAAGCTCAGGAAACCCAGCTGGAAGCAAACAGGCTTATCTTTAATTTTTTAAAGTTACATTTATTTATTATTTGGTGTGTGTGTGTGTGTGTGTGTGTGTAGGTGTGTGAACACATTCAATGACCTTGGAATTCAGAAGACAATTTGTGGAAGTTGGTGGTTCTCTGGGTATGAACACATGTCATTATGTTTGAATACAGGTTCCTTCACTTTTTTGTTGTTTTGTTTTGTTTTTCGAAGCAGGGTTTCTCTGTGTAACAACAACCTTAGCTGTCCTGGATCTTGATCTATAGAGCAGGCTGGCCTTGAACTCACAAAGATCTGTCAGCCTTTGCCTATGGAGAGTTGGGATTAAAGGTGTGCACCACCTCACCATACTAAAGTGCCTTTACTTGTGGAGACATCTTGCCAGTCCATCATACATTTGTTTTTTGTTTCGTTTTTCAAGACAGGGTTTCTCTGTGTAGCTTTGGAGCCTATCCTGAAACTTGCTTTGTGAACCAGGCTGGCCTTGAACTTGTGGCATATACCACACTGTACAGATCTTCTGGTGTTGGGGATGGAGCCATTCCATGTTCAAGAGGAATAAATTGAGAAGGGAAGGATTAGAATGCAGGTGGATGGCAGCTGGGTCCTAACCAGGTCTGCAGGCCCTTGGCATTTACAGGGCTATTGCCCTACCAGGCTCATTACATCTTCTCTGGGATACCCTGTTTGTGCCAGCCAATGACTGGCTACCATTGAGCCTACTCTAATTGCTTGCTTTGTTTTTGTTTGTTTGTTTGTTTTTTGAGACAGGGTTTCTCTAGGTAGAAATGACTGGCTACCATTGAGCCTAATCTAGTTGCTTGCTTTGTTTTTGTTTTTTTTTTTTTTTTTGTTTGTTTTTTGAGACAGGGTTTCTCTATGTAGCCCTTACTGTCCTGGAACTTGCTCTGTAGACTAGGCAGGCCCCGAACTCTAAATTCTGCCTGCCTTTGCCTCTGCAATGCTGGGATTAAAGGCTTGCACCACCACCACCTGTGCTGCTGCTTTAAGGAAATTCCAGCTCTCCCTCTTCCTCCTTTCACTCTTGTGGCTCATTGGAGAAGCAGGATTGTTTACAGTAAATGGAAACCAACCTTGTCCAGGAAGCGCTGCCTGATGCTTTACAAAGTTATTCTAGCCTGTAATGTACCTACCTTCGGGCTTTCAGATATAGCCAGGATATCTGGAGAAGAGCCCCCCGAGGGTCTCAATCTGTATTTTGGGGTCAGGGCTAGAGAATGCAGAACCCAGGGTACTCTTATGGTCCCCCTGGAACTTGTAACCGTGTATGCACCAAGACAACTGACTGGCTTAGAAGTTATGAGGCGCTGGGGTGTGGGGACAGTTACCTGAAGACTTAGGTTTCCCAAGGTTTGATAGGGCCTTCACTGCTGTATTTCCAAAAGTTCTGGTACCTACTCCCAGGGCTAGACCAGAATTTAACCTGAGCTCACCATCCGTGCGCCCTCTCGTGGTCATTGGAGAAAGTAGTAGCTCAGGGGAGATGGGGGAATCAGGTCTCCTACTTGGACATTACCGGGTAAAAACAGAGAGCAGATGAGAATGGAAAGCTCCCGATCAGGCACCTCATTCCAAAGAGGTGTTCTAAATAAAACACTGGTGTCTTCCAGGAGCGGTGGTGAGCGCTTAGTCTCAGCTGCATGAAGCAAGCCAACTTAAGCAACGTAGCAGAACCCCTGACTCAGACACACTCCCATCACACACAATTTTTAAAAAGGGAGCAGCAGGGAAACCCGGCGTAGTGGCAGTGGCTTTTGCCTTTAATCTGAGCACTCGGGAATCAGAAAGCATGAGGGTCTGTGTAAGTTCAGGCTAGCCTGGTGTACATAGTGAGTTCCAGGGCAACCAGAGCTACATAGCGGGACCCTGTCTCTAAATAAACAAACAAGAAAAAAGGAAAGAAGAGAAGAGGACAGGAGAGGAGAGGAGAAGGGAGGAGAGGAGAGGGGAGGGGAGGAGGGGAGAGAAAAAGAGAGAAGAGAAGAGAAGAGAAGAGAAGAGAAGAGAAGAGAAGAGAAGAGAAGAGAAGAGAAGAGAAAAGAAAGGGAGGGCTTGTAGAGATGCCTCAGTGGTTAAGATCATTTGCTAGCTGAGCGGTGGTGGCACTCGGGAGGTGGAGGCAGGTGGATTTCTGTGGGTTAGAGCACAGCATGGTCTATAGAGCGAGTGCCAGGACAGCCAGGGCTACACAGAAAAACCCTGTCTTGGAAAAAAAAAAACAAGAAAGAGAAAGAAGGAAGGAAGGAAGAGAGAGAGAGAGAGAGAGAGAGAGAGAGAGAGAGAGAGAGAGACTGAGAGCACACTTCTCTGCCCTTGCAGAGGACCTTGGTTCAGTTCCAGCCCTCACATCGCTCAAAACCCTCTGCAACTCCATTTCTTGGGAATGCAACTTACTCTGGTCTTTGGCATCTTCATGTGTGAACATGATGCACATACTTATTGCAGTCAAACATCCATATACATCAAAATAAAACAGACCAGTCCTTTTTAGAGATTTATTTGTTCACTTTTTATTTATGTATGTGTCTGCATGAATTTATGTACACCACATCCGTGCAGGTCCCGGAGAAAGCCAGAGGATTTCTGATTCTTTGGAATTGGAGATGTGAGCCACCTGATGTAGGTGCTGGGAATGAAACCCAGGTGAAAAAGCAGCAAATGTACTTAATCACTAAGTCATCTCTCCCGTCTCAAATAAATAAACCATAAAGAGAAAGAAAGAAAACAAGTGCCTGACCTTTTCAAACAAATGAGCCCTCTCCATGTTAGTGGTACAGGAATCTTCTCTGGCAGACAGACCACCAGAGGAATGCTGCCCCTGCTTGAAGATGGGATGCCTTTGTCCAGTCATGAAGACTTCAGCCACATCTCTTGTTAGCATCTTTGGGTTTCAACTGACAATCCAGCAGAGATGGATCCTGTGAAATGCAACACAATCCAAAGCTGGAATCTTGCTCATTGTGTTCCAATAACCTCCTTCAGGCCTCTCCGGGGTCCAAAATGCAGCCACCAAGGGCAGATGGGACTGTCATTCTGGATGGGACCACTACTGCCTGTCTCTAAGAGACAGAGAGCCAATTCCATTGCATCCCTTTCTGTCCAAAGAGGCTTCTGTCCAGTGGGTGCTAGGATTCTTTAGCTAATTAATTTGTGTATTATTGAACTGGCAGTGGAGCCTAGAGCCTCACACATGCCAGACAATCAATCTGCCCCTGCGTCACAGCTCTAGTTCTCTCTCTCTCTCTTTTAACCATTTATTTTGAGAAAAGGTCTCTCCCTAAGTTGTCCAGGCTGACCTTCAACTTGTTTTGTAGCTGAGGCAGGGTGTGGACTCCCAATCTTCATGCCTCAGCCCTGAAAGTGGCTGGGACTATAGACTTGTACCATCAGGCCTGGTTTAGGTGTCTGCATTCTAAACAAACTCTTTGGAGATACCATGTGAGAACTACTGATTGGGGAGGGGTCTCAGGATCTTGTACCAAAGGTGAAAGTGGATCTTTGTTCAAGATGGGATACATCAAACCCACCATGAAGCTTCTGTTACTGTGGCTGTGTGGTGCTGCAACTCTGCTCCACTGCTGAGTTTTATTCCCCGGGGCCTAGAGCATCCAAGGCAAGTACTCCACCATGGAACTATTTCCTCTGCCCCATCACAAAGTCTTACATTCATCAGACCCTTTCAGGAAGGAAGGCGGTGAGGAATATTTATTTATTTATTTATTTATTTATTTATTTATTTATTTATAGAGAGAGAGTCTCTCGTAGCCCAGGCTGGCTTTGAACTTGTTATGTAACCAAAGATAACCTTGAATGTTAGGTCCTTGTTCCTACACCTCCTCAGTGCTAGGATTATAGGTCAAAAACCTCTTTAAAATAGTGTGGTCTCAGCCAATGGTGGTGGTGCATGCCTTTTATTCCAGCATTCAGGAGGCAGAGGCAGGTGAATCTCTGAAGCCAGTCTGGTCTACAGAGTGAGTTCCAGGACAGCCAGGGCTACAGAGAAAAATCCTGTCTTGAAAAGCAAACAAACACACAAACAAACAAAAAAAGATTGTGTGGTCTCATTCTCTCTCTCTTCTTTCTCCCTCTCTCTCATCTCTCTTTCCTTTCTCCCCTCTGTCCTCTGTCTCTCTCTCTCTCTCTCTCTCTCTCTCTCTCTCTCTCTCTCTCTTCTCTCTGGTATTAGGGATTAAACCACATACATGACAGCACGGTACCACTGAGCTACATATCCCAACTCTGGTATTTGCTACCCCACCCCAAGCATCATTTCCAATCTAAGGACTCTCCTGTGTAGAAGAAGCTTTGCCCCTGCTGGGCTTTGTCCAGGTGTCATCAATACTAGGCTGTGGCATATGGAATTACCATTATATAGCTGTTTTTCATCTAATACATATAGTTCAGCATAAATTTCAGTTACTCTCATCCACAGAGGAATTCATAGAGGTTCCTTTCTGAAATATGATGACCCAAAGCATATCAAAAACATAAGGGAAAAAAAATCACTTCAAATCATTTAAAAGGAGGGCAGAAGGGATGCTAAGCTAGTTCAGCAGGTAAATAGGCTTTCTGTTTGAGCCTGAGGACCTGAGTTCGATCCTCAGCACCCACTCAAGGTGGACATAGACAGAGAGAATCGATAGTCTACAAAGTTATTCATTGACCTCCACACTTACAACAGAGCATACATATCCTCCTCCACACTAATAATAAATAGAATTTTTTTTAAACATGAAAAGGGCCTGGAGAGATGGCTCATCTCTTAAGAGCACTGGCTCTTTTTTCAGAGGACTGGGGTTCCATTCCTAACACCCCCATGATGGCTCAACAATGGTCCTTAACTCCAGTTCAATGGGATCAGTCTTCTTTGGCCTCTGCTGGCAAAAGGCATACACATGCACACAGTGCAGACAAAACACCTAAACACTTATGAAGATCTTTTGAGGCCAGGAGTGGTGGTGTGCACCTTTAGTCCCAGCACTCTGGAGGCAGAGACAGTCAGATCACTGTGAGTTTGAGGCCAGCCTGGTCTCCAGGACAGGCTCTAAAGCTACACAGAGAAACTCTGTCTCAAACAAACAAAAACCAAAAACCAAACCAAACCAAAACAAACAACAACAAAAAAGATCTTTTGAAAAGATAAAATTATAAAGGAAGATGAGATGAGCAATCCAGGTGCCAAGGCGGCCTGCATTTGAATGTGGTTAGTGGTTCCCAGGGCTGGGATGATGATGGAAATGAGAGGGTGTTAGTCACTTCTGTCAGAAAGGAGCCATGCTGAGAAAGGTAGCCAGATGATAGGCAGCCTGATGTCAGGCAGCCTTGGAAAGAAGGCAGTCCTTAACTCCAGCTCTGAGGAAATCACATTTGTCTTTAAATTGGAGGAGGTCAGAGTGGTTTTGAGTTTCGGCAGGTGATTGCCACAGCCAAAGGCAATTATTACATCAAAGCAACAATTTAATGCATTTTTGTAAGTAACTAATTTGTTACAGGCTGGACAATCAAACACAGGCTTCCATGATGGTGTTAACAACACTCAGCCAGGAGAGAAAATTAAAATAATAATAATTTTTCATATGGATTTGCTTTTGTTTTTATGAGTACGGATGATTTGCCTGTATTCGTGTCTGTGTAACACACCCACATATCTGGTGCCAGAGGAGGTCAGAAGAAGGCATCAGATCCCCTGGAACTGGAGCCACCAATAGTTCTGAGCCCCATGTGGGTGCTGGGAATTGAATCTAGGTCTTCTACAGACAGCAAGTACTCTTAACCACTGAGCCATCTTCCTTCCTTCCTTCCTTCCTTCCTTCCTTCCTTCCTTCCTTCCTTCCTTCCTTCCTTCCTCCCTCCCTCCCTTTCTTTCTTTCTTTCCTCCCTCCCTCTTTCTTTCTTTCTTTCTTTCTTTCTTTCTTCTCTCTTCTTTCTTTTTCTTTTTTTTTTTTTTTTGGGTTTTTTGAGACAGGGTTTCTCTGTGTAGCTTTGGAGCCTATCCTGGCACTCGCTCTGGAGACCAGGCTGACCTGGAAACTCACAGAGATCGGCCTGCCTCTGCCTCCTGAGTGCTGGAATTAAAGGTGTGTACCACCACCACCAGGCCTAATCTGCATTTCTTTTTTTTTTAAGATTTTATTTATTTATTATGTATACAACATTCTGCTTCCATATATATCTGCATACCAGAAGAGGGCACCAGATCTCATAACGGATGGTTGTGAGCTACCATGTGGTTGCTGAGAATTGAACTCAGGACCTCTGGAAGAGCAGCCGGTGCTCTTAACCTCTGAGCCATCTCTCCAGCCCCCTAATTTCTTAATTATCCTAAACAGTTTGCTTTCAAGCTCTAGAACTTTATATTGCATTTTTGATTCAGCTGTGTAGATATAGTATAAGATTAGAAACATATATATATAGTATTGCAAAAACAACCTTAAATTTGTATCAATATATAAAACTCCATACCAATGTAAAATATTTGAGATGAATAGTTGTCTTTTTATCCTATATTCCTATATCCCTACCAAATGATGACAAACGTCCATAACCCATCAAATGACCAAAACCCACCCACCCCACCTCTTGGGAATGTGGGTGTTGTGTTCTCTTGACTTCTTTCTGCTCTCTGGGGACCCTGAGAAAATTAAGATAACGCTCAAATCCTAAAAAAAAGCCTGTAACATTTGTTGTCCAGTCCCTGTGCAATGGTAAAGTGTAAGGCTTTTTTGTAATCCTGGCTAGAATAGTCTGTGGACCATCTCAGCCAGCAGCCTTGAAGCTGTTCTGGATACAGAGCTCTGAGGAAACTGCAACAGAGGCACCCTGAGAGGCTGAATCACCCGAGCCACCCATTTTCATTGGTGTTTGACCCCTTGCTCAGAAAACACACAAGCTTTCAAAAGTAACATACATATTTGTATTAACACAAGTATGGACTGTGCGTTGGTTGTACACAAGCCAGCTAAGGATGATTTTTTGGTCTTGTGTTTGAGCCAGGAGGTGGTGGAGCATGCCTTTATTTCCAGCACTCCAGAGGCAGAGAAAGGAGGATTTCTGTGAGTTTAAGGCCAGCCTGGTCTATAGAGTGAGTTTCAGGACAGACTCCAAAAGCTACAGAGAAATCCTGTCTCAAAAAACAAAAATAAAACAATGGTTTTATGTTTGAGCAGGTAAAAGACATCTGTCAACTTTATAAGCTTGTTTGCTTGTTTTTTTGGGGGGGTATTTTTTTGTTTTTTGAGACAGGGTTTCTCTATTTAATAGAGAACAGACAGGCCCTGGCTGTCCTGGAACTCATTCTGTAGATCAGGCTGGGCTTGAATTCACAGTGATCTGCCTGCCTCTGCCTCCTGAGTGCTGAGATTAAAGGTGTGTACCACCATCACCCAGCTTCCAAATTTGTTTGGATTGTGTAACCAGACCTCTATCCATGCTGTAAGAATGGATGGCATGAAATAATAAGTCATGAGGACTCTATAACCAACAAGATCTATCATGTCTCATCCAGTCTCAGAGCTGTTCCTATGTCAGGGGATGGAACATATACATAACCTGTCTTGTAATTCTTCTAGGTTTATTTCTTTATGTCTGTAGTCAAGATTCTCAGGGGATCTCCCCCAATAAAATGTGATCCCATGAATTTTGAAGGACTCCGTAGCCTTTCATTTCATATGGAAACAAAAGAGTAACCTCTCCCCCAACACAATACAGTTTCTGAATTCCATTTTAAAGTTAAGACATCCCTAAAGTATCTAGGCTGCTTTAATGCAGCAGTTCCTGTTTCAAGCCCATGTCTCTCGCAGTTAGAATAGAGACAGGTGTCTCTCATGTCTGTCGTTCACTCATTAGCATTTAAAAATTCAAAGTCGACCAAGCCACCACATAGGATCCAGACTCCTTGTGTATTTCCCTCCCATCTTTACTTTTTCTTTAAAGACTTTACTTAATTATTTTAAGCTATTTTTTTCTGTAACCGTCTATACCCATTTTCTTTCCTTTCTTAAGCACCTACTCACACTGTAACCTGTTTAAAGGTGTCTTTGGTCTGCATCTGTTTTACTGTAGACCTGTAGCATTCTCTGTATGAGCTAACTCTTAAACTGCTATGTGGCAGCTAGGTCCTCTGCCAAATGGCTGTAGTGGTTGGCTCCACCCCCTCCTCGGGTCCCTAAGAGCCCAGCCTTAAGCCCACAGGCCTGGCTGAGACTTGCATTTACTAGGGAGCTGCATTTAACCACCCCAGCTCTAGGAAGTTGGTGCCTGTACTGTGGCAGGTGTTTTTTACATAGCTTGCTCTTTCTACTTAGCTTGCTGGCTGTTCATGTGCTCTGCTGCACAACAGTGCCTCTTAAAGGAGCTGTATCCTCTTTTTTTTCCCCCTGCTTTCTCAGGCTCATGAGGAAATTTGGGCCCCATGTTGGGTCCCATTTGTAGCTGGCATTTTCTTTGGGCTGCAGCCAGCTTCCAAATAAAGACATGGAGACTTATTATTAATTATGAATGCTCAGCCTTAGCTTAGGCTTGTCACTCTCTCTGGAGACCAGGCTGGCCTCGAACTCAGAGAGATCCGCCTGCCTCTGCCTCCTGAGTTCTGGGATTAAAGGCATGTGCCACCAACGCCCTCTGCCTCCCGAGTGCTGGGATTAAAGGCATGTGCCACCAACATCTGGCTCCATTCAGCTTTTTATTAGACCAATCAGGTTCCTTAGGCAGGCAAGGTAAAAACAGCAAACATTTTTGCATAGTTAAAAAATGCAGCACATCTTTGCATAGTTAAACAAATATTCTGTAACATTCCTCAATCTATTTGTATTTTATTTATTTATATATTGTATCTTATTTTTTTAACATGGCGTCTCTCACAGAGCCTGGACTAACTGGCCATTGAGCTCTGGTGAGCCACCTATTTCTGCCCCCAACCCAATCCTCTGGCACTAGGGTCATATGTAACATACTGCCATGTAGAAGGCTTTTTCTTTTGAGCCACCAACCAGATCCCAGTCAAGACATGGAGACTTCTTATTAGTTATGAATGCTCAGCCTTATCTTAGCTCTTATTCTTGCTAGCTCTTATAACTTAAATTATCCTGTTTCTCTTCATCTATGTTTTGCTTCAGGGCTATTTTTTAATCTTTCTTTCTTTCTTTCTTTCTTTCTTTCTTTCTTTCTTTCTTTCTTTCTTTCTTTCTTTCTTTCTGCATGTCCTGCTTTCATTGCTTCACATGTCTGTGTATCTGGCAGCTGCCTGGCTTTTAGCTTGGAGTGTGTCCCTCCTTTTCTCCTTCATTTTCCTCTCCTCCTTCTCTCTCTAGCCTATATTTCTCTTCCTACTTATTTTCTCTTCCCACCAGCCTCACCCTTCTCCTGCCTAGCTACTGGATGTTTAGTTTTGTGTGTGTGTGTGTGTGTGTGTGTGTGTGTGTGTGTGTGTGTGTCTGTGTGTGTGTGTGTGTATGTGTAACCCTGGCTGTCCTGAGACTCGCTTTGTAGACCATGCTGGCCTTGAACTCACAGAGGTCCACCAGCTTTTGCCTCTCCAGTGCTGGGATTAAAGGCATATGCTACCACTGCTCAGTGGCTGTTCATCTTTGTATTGGACCAACCAGGTAGGTGCTGTAGGCAGTCAAGGTGAAACAAATTCAACACATTTTTACATAATTAAACAAATGTAGCATAAACAAAGGTAATACGTCCTTACATCATCTTTACAGAGTTAAAATAATGCTCTACAATACTGTCACTCCTGGCTTAAGAGGGTTCTGGGATTTAAACTCAAGTCCTCCTGCTTACCTACAGACACTTTAGCAATGCCTCCCAACTCCCAGCCACCCTCTCCCTACTTTTCTTTTAAGAGAGGGTCTTCTGTAGACCAGACTAGTATTGAACTCCTGATCATTCTGCTTCCACTTCCTAAGTAGTAAGGATTTAGTATGTAACTACCTCATTTAGCAAAGTGGTACACTTTAAATTAAAAAAAAAATCTCTTGATGCATTGGTGGCACACACCTTTAATCCCAGCATTTAAGAGGCAGAGGCAGGAGGATCTCTGAGAGTTTAAGGCCAGCCTGGTCTACATGGCAAGTTCCAGGAAAGCCAGAACTACATAGAAAAACTTTGTCTCAAAACAAAAATGTGCGTGTAGTCTTCCTACCTTCCCTGCCTCCCCCCAGTTCCTCAACTTGTGATGTTCTTGTGCTCTTGATGCTTTTTTTTTTTTTTTTTTTTTTTTTTTTGAGACTGTTTCTCTGTGTAGCCCTGGCTGTCCTGGAACTCAGTCTGTAGACCAGGCTGGCCCTCGAACTCACTGAGATCTGCCTGTCTCTGCCTCCCAAGTGCTGGGATTAGAGGCTTGTGCTTTGTGCTGCCACCACCACCACTGTAACTTTTTTTTTTTTTTTTTACTGCTGTTACTGTTACACTGTTACTTGGTCCTTCCAGAGAGTATTTATATATTTATTCTATATATTCTATATATTCTCCTCCTTCCCACATACACACTTTTAAATATTTTCTTAAGAAAATTTTCTAGCAGAAGCCAAAGTAGAGAGACTGGTGAAAAGAACAGAACTAATGACCCACCCCTGGTGCTATCATCAGGCCTCAGCCACTGTCCACTCCTTAGGTTGGCCTCTCTGCCCCACCAACTTCCTGCTGATAGTAAAAACATAGCACACACCTGAAGGGATATAAAAGATAGTTTACTCTGGAACTGAATAGGAATGACCAGGAACACTGGTTTAGGTTCCCCAACTCCCGTGTTCTAATGTGGAAAGCATTCTATCAAGTTTTACAGTGTTGGAACAAAGAAAAGTCACAACTCAAGATTCTTTCAAATATGTTGGTGGGCACATCTGGAAGGCAGGTTACAGCTAACCATAGAAACTTTAGCTACAAGCACTAGATTCCACCTCATGACATTCTTAACTTTAGGATTGGCGGATGCTAGGGATCAGCTAAATCGACTCATTCCAAAGAGTTCAGCTTAGCATCACAAGATGTGAGGTCAAACACAGAGGTGACCTAAGCCATTGGGGAGGAGAGGGCTAAAGACAGCCTAAGACAGTGATTCTCAACCTGTGGGTCATGACGTCTTTGGGGTTGGAATGATCCTTTCACGGGGGTCATATATCAGATATCCTGCATATCATATCTGCATGTCAGATACTACATTATGATTCATAACAGTAGCAAAATGACAGTTATGAAGTAGCAACAAAATAATTTTATGGTTGGGGTCATCATAACATGAGGAACTGTATTAAAGCATTAGGAAGACTGAGAGCCACTGGCCTAAGATCAACTGTGAGTAGGCTCCGGACCTGCAACATTCCCACCTCTCCACAACCACTGGTTTGAATCTGTCAATCAGCCTGAGAAGAACACTTAGTGGAAGAAGGTTCAGCTTTTTTCTGGGAACTTTTCTTTGCTCTGCTCTCACTGGGTTTGCTGAAATCTCAGATAACTTTATTTTTTTCATCTTTTTATGGTGATTTTTATTCAATTTTTATATAAAAAAGACATCGATACTCATTAGATAAAGATCAGGATTCAAATTAATCACCTGTTGGGGGTGAGATGAGCTTTGTCGTTTGATCTGTATAACTGGTCCATCCTCATGCACTGAAAACTGGGCAACGTCAAGATGGGCAGAAACTCCTGATAAACAATAACTGGTCCCTCAAACCTGTGGGGACTCAGAAAACTTTATCATTCCAACAAAATATCTCAGGCTGGACTTAGAACACATAAAATTAAAGTATAACCACAGGCTGGAGAGATGGGTCTGATACTAATGTCCTCATCACTCAACATGAGCACCTAAGTTCAGACTTCCCAGCATCACACAACAGCTAGGCATGATGCCAACCCAGGGCTGACAAAGAGAAGGGGCACAGAGACTGGCAGATCCCTGGATTTCAATGCCTAATCAATCTAGCCAGTCATCGAGTTCCAGTCTTAGAAAACAAGGAGCACATGGCTCAGTGGTATTTGCTCCCAAGCATGTTGACCTGAGGTAACTCTCCCGAACTCACAAGGTAGAAGCAGATAACCAGCTCAGGAAGTTGTCCTGACCTCCACACCCTTCACATGCATGCTGTGGCAATAAGGAAATGTAACAAAAACAAGACAGAGAGTCCCCCCAGCCTGTTACTTGTGATACTAGTATTGTTGCTATGATTTCTCTCTCTCTCTCTCTCTCTCTCTCTCTCTCTCTCTCTCTCTCTCTCTGTGTGTGTGTGTGTGTGTGTTTTGTTGTTGTTTGAGACAGGGTTTCTTTGGAGCCTATCCTGGCACTGACTCTGGAGACCAGGCTGTCCTCGAACCACCTGCCTCTGCCTTCCGAGTGCTGGGATTAAAGGCATGTGCCACCAACGCCCGGCTTGTGTGAGTGTGTGTGTTTGAGACAGGGTCTTACTATGTAGCCTGGACTGAGCTGGAATTTAGTATATAGACTGGGCTGGCCTCAAACTCATAGAGATCTTTCTACTTCTGTCTCTAAGGGTGCCTGGGTTAGGTTGGGACATAAAGATGGTAAACAGAGCAGTGCACACAGGAGAAAAGTGGAACCAGAGACACTGAGGACAGTTTTGGGAGTGTGGCCACTCTGGACAAAGGTGTGGCTGCTCTTGGCCACCACTAAGTCTGAGTATCGGGCAAAAGCCTGGAGATTTGGATGAACGACAAGATACCTGGTCCACTTTCTGAGATAATGTTTCTCACCTTTATTGTGGAACAGCCTTATATACAAACTTACAAAAACCCCAGGTGAAGGGTTCACAGCAGGATATTTATGCTAGTGGGGTGAGGTCAGGAAAACAGGAGGTACCTGTGGTTATGCTGGAAAACAACTCTTAGAGATCCCGTGAGGGCTGGGTCTCAACATCTCCTCCTCTTCCTCCTCCTCCTCCTCCTCCTCCTCCTCCTCCTCCTCCTCCTCCTTCTTCTTTTTTTCGAGACAGGGTTTCCCTGTATTGCTTTGGAGCCTATCCTGGCACTCGCTCTAGAGACCAGGCCAGCCTTGAATTTACAGAGATCTGCCTGCCTCTGCCTCCTGAGTGCTGGGATTAAAGGTGTGCGCCACCAACGCCTGGCCCCTTCTTTATATATAACAAAACAGTTATCAAGTAAGAACTATAAGATTTCAACCATTCTATCTTAGTGCATTACTATAACTATCTATCTTCAATTCCATCAAAGACCATAGAAGGATAATATATAAACTCTAGAACTGACAGAGACATCTTGCTTCCTAGACAGTCACCCAAAGTCTCTTGGTAACTTTGGTGCATCCATTTTTAGCCTATAGGCCACAATGTGTCTGGCAGACTTCTCAGCAAAGCAGGAAATTCTAAACTGTCCACTTGCGTTGGCAGTTTGTCTGTCACCTCTTTTCTGTGTCCTATAGAATGTCTGGCAGACTGTTTTCATGAAGCAAGAACCCTTTAGGACTTTCCATCTTGTTTTAGCAGTCACTTTCCTGTGGGTCCTGCATGTCCAGTTTATAAAGCAACAGTCAAACAGTTCAGGCAAGAGTAGCTTCTTGCCCAAATGGCTAGTCTTGCCATGTCAAAGGCAAACTCTATAATGAGTTTCTTGGATGCCCATCTTCCTCTCAGATGTAATTGGTGGGCCAGGAGCAGTTGTGTCTCACTGTCAAGAAAAGCCCTAAACCATTTAAATGCGATATATTCTGTAGGTCTTTGAAAGGTTTGAAAAATATCTATATATCTAGAAAAGCTAACTAATATCAACAAATGAAGATCCATTCCAATATAAAGTATCAACAAATGAGGATCCATTCCAATACCAAGTATCATTTCTATATCATATTCCTCCTTTTTCCTTTATAAAGTGATTGACTGTGACCACTACCATTTCTAACCAACCAAATTTAAATGAAAACAAATATTCGGATCACCTAGGACACTGCTTCAGGGGCTCTTGCCCCATCAAACCACACCAGTCTGGAAGGAATCCACAGCTCTTCACCCTCTGTGAAAACAAAGGCAGAAATTCCCCTACCAAGTAACCTGTACTTTAACAACTGTTGTTCCTTCCCCAGCAATTAAACAATTTAAAGACAACACAATAGCATTCTTTTGTTAACAGTCACACATTTATGATCACACTTCATATACACATGTGTGGCCACACCATGCATACATACATCTTTTGAACAAAACTCACAAAGGAGAGGAGGTGTGGGGAGATGGCCATCCTTACCATAGCTTGGCATCTTTGGAAGGTCTTGAGGACTGCCACATCTTTGTCCATTCCTGTATGGTCTTTTGTAGGGCCTGAGTCTTTTCTTTATCTATTTGGACATATTCTACTTTATCATCCAATGTGACAGATGATGTGGATGGCTTGTGGTGAGGGCTCAGGGAGAGTGGCTGGAAGTCCAGGGCTATGTAATTCACAATGCCAGTACTCTTTTTTGGAGCTTGGTTGTTAGTGCCACTGGGTACAGGGGATGAAGACATTGGGTTCTGCATAGGGACATAGTTCTCCTCGCTGTCTCTGGAGTCTGTGTTGGTGATGCTTTGTGTGGAGATGGAATGGCAGTACTGGGGGGACAAAGACTTGGTGACAGGTGACTTGAAACGAAGCTCACTTCTCAGGTCAAGGGGTGCTGGCTTTGCCTTTCGGCTAGGCTTGAGGTTGCGATTGACCGGGGGTGGCTGGATATCACTTCCTCTGCTGGAGCTTCTATGAGTAGGAAAGGCTGTGGATGGGTAGCCTAGTGGGTCAAAGTGATGTGTGTTCATGGGGATGTCAGAACCTGGGTTTATGGGCACATAGTTGTCATCAGATCTGGCACTGTCTGATCGACCCACGATAATCCTTTCTGGGGATTTAGCAGACCAGCAGGTGGTTTCTATGCTTCGTGTTGGGTACTTGTAGTTACTGAGTGGAGATCTTTATTGAGGGCTGCCCCACCGAGGTGTCTTTGTCTGACTTGGCATGGGGTGCTGTGGTGGGGGTGCTATGGCTGAGTCCACTAGGAGGTCTCCAAATTCCCGACATAGGGTGTTGCTGTGTGTCTTGAAGGTGTACACATCCTCACTATCTGCCTCAGATCCTGAGAAGCTGCCCTTGGTGTGGCTGTGTGAAGCCAGGCTACTAGGGAGGTCAAAAGCAAGGTCTTTGAATTCTGTATTGTGTCTGCTTGGCTTGGGAAGGCTATAGAAGCCGTGGACCTGACTGCTGATTCTGTTGATACAGTGTCTATTGCCCTGGGCAAGTTTTTGTGCGGCTGTATCACTCTCCTGTTGGGTGCTCTGAGAGAAGCTGGCTTTCCTTGAATTTTCTGTCCTTTGGCTTATGCATTGGTGTAAGTGTTGATACTCAACATCCGGACAAGGCAGGCCGGATGTGGCTTTACTTGAGGGGCTGGGTAGAATGTGAAGGAGCAGAAGACTTCCTTGCTCGGAGCAGGTGCTGACTGGAGTTGCTGAACTCAGCTGGAGAAGAGTGGAGACTGTGATTGACTGAAGAAAGGTTTCTTAGAGAGTCTGTGCTCTCTTTAGTCTGACTGAAGCCGCAGATCTGGCAGATGCTCTGGACCCACCTGTTCATGTCAGCCTCTGTCTCAGGCACCAGGTAGAAGGTGGGCTAATTGGTCTTTTTTTTTGTTTTCAGGGTTTCTCTGTGTGTAGCTTTGGAGCCTATTCTGACACTCGCTCTGGAGACCAGGCTGGTCTCGAACTCACAGAGATCTGCCTGCCTTTGCCTCCTGAATGCTGGGATTAAAGGCGTGTGCCACCAATGCCCGGCTCTCGTTGGTCTTGATATCAAACATAAAACTCTTTTGGAGCTCTTTTTTGTTGAAGTTCAGGCCTACATCCAACTGCTTACAGAAGTTTAATTTGATGATCTGTAGGGGTTTCTTGGAGTGTTTATTCTTATAGTATTCTAGAACATCTGGATCACCATTCATCTGACCGCTCTGCAGGATAAAACAGCGTTTATTCCAAGCATAGCACCCCAACGTTTCTCAGGAGGCAATTTCTCCAGCCAGCCTGTGCACACCACATCTTTGCCTGCTGACTGGAGCCCTCTTCGGGCTCGAATGGACAAGGGCCTGGGCTGCTGGGTCAGCTGGCTGCTGGTGTACAGCTCATGGGGGAGGGATTCCTCAGTGGAGGATTTCCCAGATTTTTTTTTCTTTTTTCTTTTTCTGGTTGTCACATGTTTTTTATTGAAATATTTTCTCTTGTTGCTTCTTAACTAGCTGGGCATTCCACTACAGCACTGTTGATATCATCAATGATGTCACGAGGGTGGCGGCCATCCACATTATAGCCCACAGACTGTGCAGTACCCAGGATCTCTTTAATAGTACCAGAAAGTTCTCTGGCTAAAGTCCAGTGCCTCATCTGATGGGCAATGCTGACAATCTCATCGAAAGTGATATTTCCATTGTGTTTAATGTTCTTCTGCTTCTTCCTGTCTCTTGGCAGCTCCTTGAGGGCTTTAATGATCAGGGCGGAGGCAGAGGGCACCACCTCAATCTGGGCCTGTCTGTTATGGATGGTCAGTTTCACTGTAATCCTCAGACCTTTCCAGTCACCTGTTGCCTTGGCAATGTCATCACCAACTTTCTTTGGAGACAGACCCCGGGGACCGATCTTGGGGACTAAGGAGGACGTGGCACCAACCTCACCTCCGGTGCACCTCAAGTACACGACTTTGATCTCGTTGGGCAGCATGGTGGAGGCGGCTGGTGTCGGATGAACCCGGATCCAGGAGGACCGAAGAGAGTTGCTGCACTGTAGCCTCCTCTGAGCCGAAAGACGGAAAGCCCAGATTTCTTTAATAATTTTCTTAGCATTATTACTTAATCCAAAGTTAAAATGAAATCTTACCAGTACCTTGTCTCTTTAAACTTTCTCTGTGTGATTGACTGTGATCTCTATTCTAATCCAACTCTCTTAGGAGTTGAGGCACCCCTTTTCCAGTGCCTTACAATCCAACTCTCTTTGGAGTTGAGGTATCTATTTTCCAGTACCTTTTCCCAATCCAACTCTCTTAAGAGTTGAGTTACCTATTTTCTAGTATCTTTTGCCAACCCAACTCTATCAGGAATTAAGGTAGCTATTTTGTAGTACCTTTTGCAATTCACCCTTACAACTCCATACTTGCTGGCCAGCCTTCTGAGAGTGATCTCTCAGGGTCCCCTTTCTTTCCTAATCTCAGTGGAACCTCCAGTTGCGGCTGCTCTTGGCCACCACTAAGTCTGAGAATCCGGAGAAAGCCTGGAGATTTGGATGAACGACAGGATGCCTGGTCTCTCTCTTTCTGAGAGAATGTCTCTCACCTTTATTGTGGAGCAGCCTTATATACAAACTTATAAAAACCCCAGGTCAAAGGGTTCACAACAGGATATTGATCCTAGTGGGGTGAGGTCAGGAAAACAGGAGGTACCTGTGGTTATGCTGGAAAACAACTCTTAGAGACTCCATGCTGGCTGGGTCCCAACACAAAGGAGCCCAGTAGAGTCAGTCCTTGGGCTGCCTGGAGGCTCAGGCCACCACCAGGTCCACCTTGTCCCTTCAACATCCGCTGGGATGGTGCCACTGCTAGGCTCGACTCCCATCAATCTCTATCATCCATCAAGCTGGTGTGCTGTGGTGTCGCAATGCTACCTCAAGCACACTAAGCAAGTACTTCATGACAGAGCCACTTCCCCAGCCCCAAACTGGTTGATGTTGCTAAACCCTGTTTATATTCTCTTCCATGTGTCTTTCCCTTTGTAAGATTTTGTTGGTGTGAAGGGACCAGCTCCCCATTTCGGCAGCCATAAGAGCTGAACACATGCTTGCCTGACTTTGCCTTGGTCACTAGGAGGTCAGATGCCTGCCTCGTGGCAAGGAACCAATTAGAAGTTAGCTGGTGGTGCTATGCTTTATGACTCTGGGTGTGTTTTACGGACAAGTGCACAGCAATGACGTGCAGAGCATAGCAACTGCCCTGGGAGGGCTTATGGGCCATAACAACCAGTTGACTATTCAGCACAGGGCAAGCCCTCCAAGGCTGGAGGCACACCAATCCTGAGCCTGTGCATACCCCTAGACACTCCCCTTATGCTGCCCTACAAGATCTCTATGCCGTGGTTTCTGGGGGGTCTTTCCCAGCCATCCGCCATGGTGGATGGATGAAAGGCCTGAGATAACATGGGGTTAGCTTGTTAAATAACTGCAATAAAACCTCTTGCTGTTTGCATCAAGTTTTCGACTCTGCCTGGTGATTGGGTTACTGTGGTCCTCGGGGCCTGAGCCTCCGGGGGTCTTTCAGGTGCAATTCTCACCTGTGTCATTTCAGATGCTCTTCAGTTTCCTGTCTTTCTTATATGCATTTTATTTAACTTTATTTTATGTGCATCTGTATGAAGGTGTCAGCTCTCCTGGAACTGGAGTTACAGACAGTTGTGAGCTGCCATGTGGATGCTGGGAATTGAACCTGGGTTCTCTGGAAGAGCAGCTAATGCTCTAACTGCTGAGCCATCTCTCCAGCCCCGAGTTGCCTGCCTTTCTATGGCATTGATTCTTTTTTTTAAATTTATTTATTAGTTCTAGTTAGGGAACAAGCTTGTTTCAAGTCCCTTCTCCCTCTCCCTCCTCTCACCCCCAACTCTTCTCCCCCACCCTCAGCCCACCCCCACCCCATCCACCCACCACTCCCCAGGCAGGGTAGGGCCCTCAACGGGGGCTCTGCAAAGTCCACCAAATCTTCCTGTGCTGGTCCTGGGCCCTTCCCCATGTGTCCAGGGCCAGAGTGTAACCCTTCACGTGGGATGGGCTCTCAAAGTCCCTTCTTGCACCAGGGAAAAATACTAATCCACCATCAGAGGCTCCCTGGAGTGCAGAGGCCTCCTTATTGACATCCATGTTCAGGGGTCTGGATCAGTCTTGTACTGGCCTCCCCGACAGCATCTGGGGTCCATGTGCTCTCCCTTGTTCAGGTCAACTGTTCCTGTGGGTTTCTCCAACCTGGTACAGACCCCTTTGTTCTTCATTCCTCCCTCTCTTCAACTAAATTCCTGATTTCAGCTCAGTGTATATCTGTGGATGATATACACTTGCCACAGATGGAGCCACTGGGTGAGGGCTCTAGGATGGCATAAAGAGAAGTCATCAATCTCATTTTAGGGGAAGGGCTTTTAGGTTATCCTCTCCACCATTTCCTGGATTGTCAGATCGTGTCATCCTTGTAGGTCTCTGGAGATCTCCCTGGTTCCAGATCTCTTCTCAGACTTATAGTGGCTCCCTCTGCTATGGTATCTCTCATCCTGCTCTTTTTCCTCTATCATTCCCCCAACTCAATATTTCTGCCCCTCCATTTCCTCTCCTCTACTCCTCTTCTCTTGCTCTTATTGTAGCAGCTCCTTCCCCCCCTACCCTCATGCCCCCAATTAGTTCAGGAGTTCATGCCACTTCCATTCCTGGGGACCATTTATCCCTTAGAGTCAGTCCTTCATGTTTCCTACTTTCTTTGGTGAAGAGCATTATAGGCTGGTAATCCTTTGCTCTATGTCTAAAATTCATATATCAGTGAGTACATACCATGTTTGTCTTTTTGTGACTGGGTTACCTCACTCAGGATGGTTTCCTCTAGTTCCATCCATTTGCCTGCGAATTTCAAGATTCCATTGCTTTTTTCTGCTGAGTAGTACTCCATTGTATAAATGTACCACATTTTCTCAATCCATTCTTCAGTTGAGGGGCATCTAGGTTGCTTCCAGGTTCTGGCTATTACAAACAATGCTGCTATGAACATGGTTGAACATATGTCCTTGTTGTATGAACATGCACTATTTGGGTATATACCCAAGAGAGGAATGGCTGGATCTTGAGGTAGATTGATTCCCATTTTTCTGAGCAAACGCCATACTGATTTCCAGAGCGGTCTTACAAGTTCTCACTCCCACCAGCAATGGAGGAGTGTTCCTTTTTCTCCGCATTCTCTCCAGCATAGATTTTCATTGGTATTTTTTATTTTAGCCATTCTGACAGGCGTGAGGTGGTATCTCAGAGTTGTTTTGAGTTGCATTTCTCTGATGGACAATAATTTTGAGCACTTTCTTAAGTGTCTTTCAGCCATTTCAGATCCTCTGTTGAGAATTCTCTATTTAGTTCTGCACCCCACTTTTTAATTTCATTGTTTGGTGTTTTGGTGGCTAGCTTCTTGAGCTCCTTATATATTTTGGAAATCAGTCCTCTGTCAGATGTGGGATCGGTGAAGATCTTTTCCCATTCTGTGGGTGGTCGTTTTGTCCTACTGACTGTTTCCTTTGCCTTGCAGAAGCTTCTCAGTTTCAGGAGGTCCCATTTATTAATTGCAGACCTCAGTGTCTGTGCTACTGGTGTAATGTTCAGGAAGTGGTCTCCTGTGCCAATTTGTTCAAGGGTAATTCCCACTTTCTCTTCTAGAAGATTCAGTGTGGCTGGATTTATGCTGAGATCTTTGATCCATTTGCACTTAAGTTTTGTGCATGGTGACAGGTATGGATCTATCTGCAATTTTCTGCATGTCTGAATCCAATTGTACCAGCACCATTTGTTGAAGATGCTATCTTTTTTCCATTGTATAGATTTAGCACCTTTGTCAAAAATAAGGTATCCATAGGTGCGTGGGTCAATATCAGGGTTTTCAATTCGATTCCATTGGTCTATCTGTCTATTTTTGTGCCAATACCAAGCTGTTTTCAGAACTATGGCTCTATAGTAGAGCTTGAAGTCGGGCATGGTGATGCCTCCAGAAGATCCTTTATTGTAAAGAGTTGTTTTGGCTATCCTGGGCTTTTTATTTTTCCATATAAAGTTGAGTATTGTTCTTTCAATGTCTGTGAAAAACTGTGTTGGGATTTTGATGGGGATTGCATTGAATCTGTAGATTGCTTTTGGCAGGATTGCCATTTTTACTATGTTAATTCTACCTATCTTAGAGCATGGGAGATCTTTCCATTTTCTGTATCTTCTTTAATTTCTTTCTTTAAAGTCTCAAAGTTCTTATTGTACAGGTCTTTCACTTTTTTGGTTAGTGTTACCCCAAGATATTTTATGTTGCTTGTGGATATTGTGAAAAGTGATGTTTCCCTGCTTTCTTTCTCATTGGATCTATCATCTGTATATAGTAGGGCTACTGATTTTTTTGAGTTAATTTTGTATCCTGCTACCTTGCTGAAGGTGTTTATCAGCTGTAGGAGTTCCCTGGTAGAGTTTTTCGGGTCACTAATGTAGACTATCATGTCGTCTGCAAATAGTGAAAGTTTGACTTCATCCTTTCCAATTTGTATCCCTTTGATCCCCTTTTCTTGTCTTATTGCTATAGCCAGAACTTCAAGTACAATATTGAAGAGATATGGAGAGAGTGGACAGCCTTGTCTTGTTCTTGATTTTAGAGGAAACGCTTTGAGTTTCTCTCCATTTAGTTTGATGTTGGCTATTGGTTTGGTGTATATTGCGTTTATCATGTTTAGATATGTTCCTGTTATTCCTGTTCTCTCCAAGATTTTTATCATGAAGGGATGTTGGATTTTGTCAAAGGCTTTTTCAGCAACTAGTGAGATGATCATGTGGATTACATTGATGGATTTTCATATGTTGAACCATCCTTGCATCCCTGGGATGAAGCCTACTTGATCATGGTGGATGATTTTCCTGATGTGTTCTTGGATTTGGTTGGCCAATATTTTATTGAGTATTTTAGCATCGATGTTCATGAGGGATATCAGTCTGTAGTTCTCTTTCTTAGTCATATCTTTGTGTGGCTTGGGTATCAAAGTGATTGTAGCCTCGTAGAAAGAGTTTGGCAATATCCCATCTGCTTCTATTGTGCGGAACAGTTTGAGGAGTACTGGAATTAGCTCTTGTTTGAATTTCTGGTAGAATTCTGCAGTGAAGCCATCTGGCCCTGGGCTTTTTTTGGTTGGTAGGCTTTTGATAACTGCTTCTATTTCATTAGGGGTTATAGGTCGATTTAAACTGTTTATCTGATCTTGATTTAATTTTGGTAAGTGACATTTTTCCAGAAAGCTGTCCATTTCCTTTAGATTTTCCAATTTTGTGGAATACAGGTTTTCAAAGTATGACCTAAAGATTCTCTGGATTTCCTCGGTGTCCGTTGTTATATCCCCCTTTTCATTTCTGATTTTGTTTATTAGCATGCTCTCTCTCTGCCTTTTGGTTAGTTTGGCTAGAGGTTTGTCTATCTTATTGATCTTCTCAAAGAACCAACTCTTTGTTTCATTAATTCTTTGTACTAATTTCCTAGTTTCTACTTTGTTGATTTCGGCTCTCAGGTTGATTATTTCCTGGCATCTACTCCTCCTTGGTGTGTTTGCTTCTTTTTGCTCTAAAGCTTTCAGTTGTTCTGTCAATTCTCTAATGTGACTTTCCTCCAGTTTCTTCATGTGGCCACTTAGTGCTATGAACTTCCCTCTTAGCATTGCTTTCAGAGTGTCCCAATAAGTTCGGGTATGTTGTGTCTTTATTCTCATTAAATTCTAGGAAGACTTTAATTTCTTTTTTTATTTCTTCCTCAACCCAGGAATGGTGCAATTGGGTGTTATTCATTTTCCACGCAAATGTAGGTTTTCTGCAATTTGTATTGCTGTTGAATTCTAGCTTTAATGCATGGTGGTCTGATAAGATACAGGGGGTTATTTCAATTCTTTTGTAACTGTGGAGGTTTGCTTTGCTGCCAACTATGTGGTCAATTTTTGAGAAGGTTCCATGTGGCGCTGAGAAGAAGGTATATTCTTTTGTGTTTGGATGGAATGTTCTATAGATATCTGTTAAACCCAGTTGTGTCATAACTTCTGTCAGATCCTTTGTTTCTTTGTTAAGTTTCTGTCTAGTGGTTCTGTCCAGTGGTGTAAGGGGGGTGTTGAAGTCTCCTACTATAAGTGTGTGTGGTTTTATGTGTAGTTTGAGCTTTAGTAATGTTTCTTTTACAAATGTGGGTGCTTTCGTATTAGGGGCATAGACGTTCAGGATTGAGACTTCATCTTGATGGACTTTTCCTGTGATGAGTATGAAATGCCTTTCTTCATCTCTTTTGATTGCTTTCAGTTTAAAGTCTAATTTGTTAGATATTGGGATTGCTACCCTAGCTTGTTTCTTGAGCCTATTTGATTGGAAAATTTTTTCCCATCCTTTTACTCTGAGGTATCGCCTGTCTTTGAAATTGAGGTGTGTTTCTTGTAAACAGCAGAAGGATGGATTCTGTCTTCGTATCCATTCTGTTAGCCTATATCTTTTTATGGGTAAGTTAAGACCATTGACATTTAGGGATATTAATGTCCATTGTTCATTGGTTCTTCTTTGTTTTGGATTTATTGTTGGTGGTGTCATTGCGTGTGGGTTTTGCCCTCCTGTTTCTTTTTGTGTTTGGTAAAATTAGATTATCTATTGCCAGTGTTTTTGTGAGTGTAGTTATGTTTGTTGGGTTGGAGTTTTCCTTCCAGAGCCTTCTGTAGTGCTGGATTTGTGGATATGTATTGTTTAAATCTGTTTTGGCCGTGGAATATCTTGTTTTCTCCATCTATAGTGATTGAAAGTTTTGTTGGGTACAGTAGTCTGGGTTGACATCCATGCTCCCTTAGTGCTTGTAGGTTATCTATCCAAGACCTTCTGGCTTTCAGAGTTTCCATTGAGAAGTCGGGTGTGATTCTGATTGGTTTGCCTTTATATGTTACTTGGCCTTTTTCCTTTGCTGCTCTTAATATTTTCTCTTTATTCTGTAGATTTGGTGTTTTGATTATTATGTGTCGGGGGGACTTCTTTTTGTGGTCCAGTCTGTTTGGTGTCCTGTAAGCTTCTTGTACTTTCATAGGCATATCCTTCTGTAGGTTGGGGAAGTTTTCTTCTATGATTTTGTTGAATATGTTTTCTGTACCTTTGAGCAGTGTTTCTTCACCTTCTTCTACACTTATTATTCTTAGGTTTGGCCTTTTTACAGTGTCCCATATTTCCTGGATATTTTGTGTTAGGGATTTGTTGGACTTGAGGTTTTCTTTGGTTGATGAATGTATATCCTCTAGCGAGTCTTCAGTAGCTGAGATTCTCTCTTCCATCTCTTGAATTCTATTGGTTAAACTTACATCTTTAGTTCCTGATTGTTTATCCAGCCTTTCCATTTCCAGCATGGTCTCATTCTGTGTTTTCTTTATTGTGTCTATTTCAGCTTTCGTGCTTTGAACTGTTTCAAGAGCTTCCTTCACTTGTTTGGATGTTTTTTCTTTGCTTTCTTTAGATTCTTTAAGAGATTTATTTATTTCTTGAATTTTTTGGTTTGTCTTTTCCTCCATTTCGTTTAATTTTTTGTTTGCTTTTTCTTCAATTTCTTTAAGGGATTTTCTTGTTTCCTCTTTAAAGTTCTCTATAATCTTGCTGAGATAATTTTTGAGGTCCATCTCATCTTCATCCTCTATGTTGGGCTTTTTAGATCTTGCTAGAGTGGAGTCCCTAGATTCTGGTGGTGTCATATTGGTCTTTCTGTTGTTGAGTGAAATCTTATTCTGTCTTCTCCCCATATCTTCTTTTAGTGGGTGCAGGTGGGGTCTCTCTATCTCCTCTTGTGACCCAGTGGTGTGTGGGGGCCAGGAATTCAATGTCCACAACTCTGGATGGTCTTGACTCTCCTGGTAGTCTCCTCACTAGTTCCTGGGTCAGTCGGTGGAATAGAAGGGTGGGGTGCTAGCAGATTCGGGGTGCAGGGAGCTCCTCCCTGCCTGGGCATGTCTACCCCAAGCCCTTAGGCACAGGCAGGGGTGGGGGAGTGGGGGTGGTCGGGGTGGATGATGTTTTGGGCGGGAGTCAGGAAAGGGCAGAGACTCACTCACCTAGTTCCTGGGTCGGTCGACGGAATGGAAGGGTGGGGTGCTAGCAGATTCAGGGCGCAGGGAGCTCCTCCGGCATTGATTCTTAAGGTCTAATTTATGCTGGTCTGGAGCACCTCTGTAATCCCAGCACTCAGGAAGCAGGAACAGGAACCATCCCTGCATGGTTCATGCCTGTAATCTTAGCACTTGGGAGCCTGAGGCATATAGATGACTGCAAATTCAAAACTATCTTGGTCTGTATATCAAATTCTAGGTCAGTCAGACTACATAACAAGACCCTATCTCAAAAAACTAAACCACCCCTCCCACCAAAAACAGCAGCAAAATCAAAACCAACTAAAAACATCAAAGGACGCTGGACGGTAGTGGCACATGCCTTTAGTCCCAGCACTCGGGAGGCAGAGGCAGGCAGATCTTTGAGTTTGAGACCAGCTTGGTCTGCAAGAGTTAGTTCCAGGACAGCCTCCAAAGCCACAGAGAAACCCTGTCTTGAAAAACAAACAAACAAAAAAAAAAAAAGAAAAGAAAAAGGAAAGAAACAAAGGTCTGAATAGATGGCTCATTGGTTAGAGCGCTCTCTTCTGGCTTCTGTAGACATCAGACACACATGTGAATCCCAGATATACATGTATGAAAATCACCCATACATATAAATTAATCACTTTTTTTTAGAATAAGAAACAAAACAGAACCAACTTGAGTGAGAAGGTTCCACTCTGAGCATCGACTTGTCCCAGATCATTCAGACTCAGATACAAAAGTGCTGTCCTGGAACTCACTCTATAGACCAGGCTGGCCTTGAACTCAGAGATCTGCCTTCTGAATGGTGGGTTTTGTGTGCCACCACTGCCCCAGCTTATCTTTGTTCTTTGAGACAAAGTCTTGCTATGTAGCCAAACTGACTTCAGAGCCAAATTCTGCCTCAACTTCTTGAGTTCAGAGATTATA
This sequence comes from Cricetulus griseus, assembly GCF_003668045.3. Lineage (NCBI taxonomy): Eukaryota > Metazoa > Chordata > Mammalia > Rodentia > Cricetidae > Cricetulus > Cricetulus griseus. The sequence continues at coordinate 37,974,403 of NC_048600.1, read as the reverse complement.
GGCATTCTGCTACAGACCTGGAAGTCTCCATATGTTGAGTATATTCCTCTTTCTTTTCTTTTCCATTAATTAACTTGTATTTGTGCTGGCCATGGTGAGCAGGTGGAGGTCAGAGGACAGTTTTGAGAGTCAGTTCTGCTCTATCACTGTGGGTTCTAGGGTCAAATTCAGGTCATCAGACTTTGTGACAAGAGCCTTTACCCAATGAGCCAACTCCACAGCCAGAGAGACAAGAGTTTATTACATCCAACTTGATATCTTCCTGCATCAGCCTTTTTGGGTAGTGGGATCATGGGTATGCCCTGCTATGCCTGGGCTCTCAGAATCTGATAGCTACTGTGATAGTTCCTTCTTTTTTAGTTTTTAAAAAATATTTTTTGTGTATGAATGTTTTGCTTTCATATTTGTATGTACACCACATGTGTGCCTATTTGCCCGTAGACATCAGAAGAAGACATTGGATCCCCTGGAACTGGAGTTACAGACAACTGTAAGTTTCCAAATGGATGCTGGGGAAAGGAATCCTGTCCTCTGTAAGAGCAAGGCATGCTCTTAACTGTTTAGCCAACTCCAGCCCCTTCTGTTACAGTTTAGATCTTGAGTGTCCCTAAAGGTCATGTGTTCAAGGTTTGATTTCCTGTTTAGTTTTATTGGTATGTTGGAGGTCAAAATAACAAAACAAAAATCCAAATAATACCCTCTCATTAATAAAATGAACAAACACCTGATCAGAGACTTAGTGGCTATTGTATATCAGTTTCCTGAGATTAAAACATTCCAACATGCAAGGGAGCTTGGGTTGTTTGTTTGTTTTTCCAAGACAGGATTTCAATGTGATGCTCTGGCTGTCCTGGAACTCACTTTGTAGACTAGGCTGGACTCAAACTCACAGAGATCACCTGTCTCTACCTCTGGAGTGCTGGGATTAAATGTGTGTCTGACATCATCTCCTTTAGTAGAGCTTCTTTCCTTTAAAAAACAAAAAACAAAAAAACACCCAAAATGGAACATTTATTATTTTTTTAACTCAAAGCAGTATTAAGTAGATAGGGTAAGAAATTAAATATAAACACAATTTATGTAAGGCAGCATAACCAAATGGACTCATGGAGAGACCACGTAGGCAACAGAGAATCTATCAATGATGTCTCCAGTCTGGACTCCTGCCTGGTCTTCAGCCACCCTCTTCTCTTCCCTTTGGTGGACCCTGAATAAAACACCAGTCGACACTGATTGGCTGTCGCATCAAATCTTGACCATTGAGTCCCTCCATGGCAGCCTGAGCCTCTTTGTATGCTTCATACTCAACTAGAGTATATCCCTTCAAGTATCCTATAGGCCTGTCCAAGTTAAGGTGGATATTATTTATTTCCCCATATTCAGAGAATTTGTCATGGATATCTTCTTCAGTGGCTTTTTCGTCGACTCCAGTGACAAAGAGAATTCAACTTTCAACAGACTGTTGTGGTCCAGGTTCATTGCCATCCTGCTCCACACTGTCATAATCCTTTCGCATCTGCTCTCGGGACCCCTTGGAGCCAAAGCCACTTTTTCTTTTAGTTTATGGGTGCTCTCATCCCCATCCTCATCCTAGACTAAACCACACCCCCTCCCCCCTGCCCTTAAGCAGGGAGGCAAACTGGTTACAAGAATTCCCTGGAACTGACTGGTTCACTAGGCCTCTCCCTGCCAGGGTAGCAGAGCCCAGCTGCTTGGAATAGGTTTAGGAGAGAGGCATCTGGAGAGGTCACTCTCCACCCTGATGAGCTTCCTGCAGGCTGTGAAGTGTGCTCCTGGTTTCCCAGCTCTTGTCAGCTGTCATGCTGGAGTAGAACTTGGTGAGGCAGCCATCTTTGGGTCTTTTCTGCTCCTGTAAGTAATCCCAATAAAACTCCTTGGCTCACCGAGTTGGACTTCGGTGATACCGTACTTTGGTCTGTTGTGGGCTCCCTCTCTGGGGTGAGTAGACAAGTGTGTTTTGTCTCCTTAGGAAAGGTTTTGTCACACAGCAATGGCTCACACCTATATTCCCAGTCCAGAGGAGGCTGAGGAGAGCCATTTAGGCCCCAGAACTCAAGAGAAGACTATGCAAGCTAGTAAGGTTCCATAGCAATAAGTTGAGATAAAACAGAGTCCAGCACAAGGAAACTCTAGTATGTGAGTGTGGTGGGGGTGGGGGGGGAGGAGGATCAGGAGTAAATACTATCCTTAGCTACCTTTTGAGTTCAAAAGTGGCCAGGGCTAGAGAGTGAAACCCTGTCTCAAAAAACCATTTGTGAATCAGCCATGGTGGCAACTTTAGTCAAACCACTCAGGAGGCAGAGGCAAGCACATCTCTGTGAATTCAAGGTCAGCCTAGTCTACAGAATGAGTTTCAGGACAGTCATGGCTTTCTAGTGAGGCCCTGTCAAAAAATAATAAAATATTATTTCTTTATATCAAATATAAAGAAAACTAGTGGGGCGTTGGTGGTGCATGCCTTTAATCGCAGCACTCGGGAGGCAGAGGCAGGTGGATCTCTGTGAGGGCGAGGCCAGCCTGGTCTCCAGAGCGAGTGCCAGGATAGGCTTCAAAGCTACACAGAGAAACCCTGTCTTGAAAAACCAATATATATATATATATATATACATATATATATATATATATATATATATATATATATATATATAATATCCAGTTATAGAGTATCATGCCTTTAATCCCAGCACTCAGGATGCAGAGGCAGTTGGATCTCTGAGTTTGAGGCCAGCCTGGTCTACAGAGCAAGTTCCAGGACAGCTAGGGCTATACAGAGAAACTCTGTCTAGAAACGACAACAATTTCCAGGTGTTGGTGGCATATACCTTTAAATCCCAGCATTTGGGAGGCAGAGGCAGGTGGATCTCTGTGAGTTCCAGGCCAGTCTGGTCTACAGAGTGAGTTCCAGGTCAGTCTCCAAACCTACAGAGAAACCCTGTCACAAATAAAGAACAACAACAACAACAACAAAAACCAGCAGCAGCAAAAACAAAACAAAACAAACAAACAAACAAACAAAAAGAACAAAAAGAAAAAGAAAGAAAAACCACACACCACACACACATAAACCCAAGCAAACAGAAACCAGAAAGATACCTTTGTGTTTGGTATATGTTAATGTGTGTGCACATGTGTGTTCGTGCATGTGGAGGCCAGAAATTAACATTGATTCTTTTTCTCAATTGCTTTCACCTTAGTTTTTTGAGACAAGTTCTCTCATTGAAAACTGGAGTTCTCCAAGACTGGCTGCTCGCCAAGCCCCAGGGATCCATGGGTCTCTGTCTTGCCAGAACATGTATGTGGTCATACCCAATTTCCTCTCCTCCCTCCCTTCCTCCCTCCCTCTCTTTCTCCCTCCCTCCCTTCCTTTCTCTCTTTCCTGACAGGTTTCACTATGTAGCTAGCTTCTGATACAGGCTAGTCCAAGTCTCATGGAGCTCTATGTGCCTCTGTTTCCTGAATGTTGGAATTGAAAGTACGTGTGTCACCCTGCTTGGCCTCCAGCTTTCTTTTTTGTTTGTTTGTTTTTTCTTTGGTTTTTCGAGACAGGGTTTCCCTGTGGCTTTGGAGACTTTCCTGGAACTAGCTCTTGTAGACCAGGCTGGCCTCGAACTCACAGAGATCCTCCTGCCTCTGCCTCCCGAGTGCTGGGATTAAAGGCGTGCGCCGCCGCCGCCGCCGCCGCCGCCGCCACCACCCAGCGGCCTCCAGCTTTCTTTCCCTGATCTTCTCTTTCTCCTCTTTCTTCTGTTTTTGGTAGTGTTGGGATTCAAACCCAAGATTTCTTGCCTACTGGGCAAGTGTCCACCACTGAGTTACAATCCAGTCAAAATGCACAATTATTTCTTTTTAGAAAGAGAGAGAAACACATTTGATTATGTAGTTGCATCCTACTGCACATTGCTGAAAAATTCCTTCTTTTGTCTCCATACGGAACATGCTTGTTCATCCAACTTCTGCTTCCCAGTGCCTCACAGGACTCTATTCGGTCCATGTCATATCAACAATTTGAGCTGCATCCTAGAAGCTCTAGCTGTCTCCATTATCATGCCCCAATTGAACCCTCACCTTCCCCGTCTTGTCAGCTTCTGACAGGTTTCTTTGTGCATTTAGAGTTCATAAAGTCAAGTTCAAGGAATTAAGTCGTGCCAGGGAGGCTTGAATAGTCTCTCTCTGCATAATATAGTGTATAAGCTACTGCTGAAAGGCCAAAAAGCCTCTCTCTCTCTCTCTCTCTCTCTCTCTCTCTCTCTCTCTCTCTCTCTCTCTCTCTGTGTGTGTGTGTGTGTGTGTGTGTGTGTGTGTGTGTGTTATTTTATATTGAGAAATAGCACTTTGCTGAAAGCAATAGCTAAAATACTCTGGTAAGAGTGCTTCAATTTTATTGTAAACATTGCTGGTGCCTATTAAGGAGTGGTGATAACTGTGGCAAATTGTAAACTCCAGGCTGGCCTCAATCTCTCAATGGAGCTGAGGATGAGCTTAACTTTTGGTGTTCCTGCATCTACCTCATGGGGGCTGGGCTTATAGGGATCTGCCAGCGTGCCTGTTTAATACAGTACTGGATTGAACCTGTGGCTTTGTGCTTGCAAGGCAAACACTTGACTGGATGATCTTTCTCCTCAGCCTCTTTGCCCCATTTTCTGTAAATATTTTTAGTTTATTAATTATTATTAGAGTGTGCTTTTGGACATGCACATGCCACAGCACGAGTGCAGAGTTCACAGGACAACTCTCAGGAGTCAGTTTTCTCCTTTCACATTGGGTTCCAGAATCAAGTCCAGGTCATCAGGCTTGCATAACAAGTGTTTTTACCCCCATGGACCTGTTTTGTTGGCCAATATTAGCAATGTTACAGTGAATAATTCAGGATGTGGCTCAATCTAAGGTAATACAGTCTAACTCAGTGGGGGGAAGGCCTGGCACGGAGCACAGGGCAGCCGTTGTGTTTACATTTCAGTAGGCCAGGAAGCAAAGGGAAGAGCTAGAAGCAGAGCCATGTGGTAACCCTCAAGGCTTGACTCACTTCCTCCAGTCAAGCTGGCCTCTTAAAGGTTCCATGCCACCCTGAGAACTCCACCAGCCAGGTACCAAGTGTTCAAACATGTGGGCCTATGGGAGATATTTTACACCCAAACGAAGATGCAAGGTTTGGCCATATAGGCCAGGCTGGCCTGGAACCTGCTATTCATCTGCCTCAATCTCCTGAATGCTGGGATTACAGCCTGTGTCACCACAGCCAATTGGCTCTCTAGAATTCTTAGACTTTCCCCATTTCCTCAATATCTTCAGGTACCTGTTCAGCAAGGGGAAGTGAGGTGATGTTGCAAAGCATCCTAGGGATGGCCTAACAGCTATCGAAGGATTGATAGGGTTTTTATTTGTTTGGTTTTGGTTTTTTGAGACAAGAGTTTCTCTATGTAGCCCTGGCTGTCCTGGAACTTGCTTTATAGACCATGCTGGCCTTCAACTCAGACTGCCTCTGCCTCCTGAGTGCTGGAATAAGAGGTGTGCACTACCAATGCACAACATAATAGGATTGTTTTGATTATTTCTTTAAGGCATAAAATAAGTTTTTAAAAACAATTTTTTGTGAGAGAGTGATGGTGACATATGTGGATGTCAGAGGACAAGTCCCAGGAATAGGTTCTGGAACCTGCTATTCCAGAACCTACTGGAATGAAAAGCATAAAATGAGTTTTTTTTTAAAGAGAGAGAGAGAGAGAGAGAGAGAGAGAGAGAGAGAGAGAGAGAGAGAGAGCCTGCATTATGCACATGTGTATGTCAGAGGACAAGTCCCAGGTATAGGTTGTAGATCCTGGGGTGCTCACTTTGGCAGCAAGCATCTTTACCTTCTGATCCATCTTACCAACTCATGGTTAGTTTTTTTTGTTTGTTTGTTTTCTGAGTCAGGGTTTCCTCTGTGGCTTTGGAGGCTGTCCTGGACCTAACTCTTGTAGACCAGGCTGGTCTTGAACTCACAGAGATCCACCTGCCTCTGCCTTCCAAGTGCTGGGACTAAAGGCATGCGCCACCACTGCCTGGCAAGTTTTCATTTTTAACCTGAGCAATCTAGAGTCACTTGGGAAGAGGGCCACAATGAGGGGTTGTCTACATCAGGTTAGTCTGTAAACTGTTTTATTTCAGTTGGGATGGGATGAGCCACCCACTATGGGTGGCACCATTCCCTTGGGCTTGAGATAAATGGGAGAGAGCTAGTAGAGCACTAACATGCATGAATTCAATCTTTCTCTGCTTATTTATTTATACACTTTTTTTCCTGAAATGAAATTTCTGTATATAGCCTTGGCTGCCCTGGGACTTGCTATATATACCAGGATGGTCTTGAATGCACAGCGATCCTCCTGCCTCTGCCTCTCAAGTGCTGGGACTAAAGGTGTACACCACCATACTTGGTTTCTTTTCTTTACCTTTCTCTCTTTTTCAACAGAATCTCATGTAGTCCAAGATAGCCTTGAATTCACTATGTAGCCAAGGAGAGCCATGAGCTTCTGATCTTCCTTTCTCTGTTACCATGCAGCACTGGGTATTGAACTCAGAGCTTTGTATATTATGTTAGGCAAGCACTCAATCTATTGAGCTACATCTCTAGCCTCTTCTTGTTGAGATAGGGCCTCATATATCACAGATTGGCTTCAAACTTAAGTTATTACTGGAACTACAGATGTGTGCTACACATCCAGATGTGTGTGTGTGTGTGTGTGTGTGTGTGTGTGTGTGTGTGTGTGTGTGTGTGTGTGTGTGTAGCTGGGGACTGAAACCAGCACCTCATAATTGCTAGGCAAGTGCTCTCCCATAAAGCTAAATCCTCACTTCTTTTCTTTCTTTCTTTCTTTCTTTCTTCCTTCCTTCCTTCCTTCCTTCCTTCCTTCCTTCCTCTCTCTCTCTCTCTCTCTCTCTCTCTCTCTCTCTCTCTCTCTCCCTTCCTTCCTTCCTTCCTTTCTTTCTTTCTTTCTTTCTTTCTTTCTTTCTTTCTTTCTTTCTTTCTAAGATGGTGGGGTTTCAGGGGGCTGGAGAGATGGCTCAGAGGTTAAGAGCACCGACTACTCTTCCAGAGGTACTGAATTCAATTCCCAGCAACCACATGGTGGCTCACAACCATCCATTATGAGATCCGGTGCCCTCTTCTGGTGTGCGGATATACATGGAAGCAGAATGTTGTATACATAATAAATAAATAAATAAATAAATAAATAAATAAATAAATCTTAAAAAAAAAAGGATGGTGGGGTTTCAGGCAGTGGTGGCTCATGACTTTAATCCCAGCACTCAGGAAGCAGAGGTAGGTGTATCTCTAAGAGTTCAAGACCAGCCTGGTCTACAGACTGAGTTCCAGCACAGCCAGGGCTGTTACACAGAAAAACTCTGTCTCGAAAAACAAAACAAAAAGGCAGGGTTTCACTAAGTTGCCTAGGCTGGCCTTGAACTTGCTCTGCAGTCCAGGCAGTCCTTGAATTTGCTGTCCTCCTGCCTCAGTTTACCTAGTAGTTGGAGTTACAGGGATGAGCACCATGCCTCATTTAAAAAATAGTGGTGGTAGAGGCAGGGGGATCAGGAGTTCCAGGTCTTCCTTAGCTATATAGCAAGTTTAAAGCCAGCCTGGGCTACATGGGACTCTATGAGCTAGGCTTTGCATGTTGGACTTATTTCATACCTTCTTGCCTAGGGGAAAGTCTCTGATGATGAGCAGAAAGTGCTGTGTGTACATGGGGTCAGGGTGGGGGCAGATGTAACAGGTATGAGGTCCTTGTGCTCACAGTTAGCACTAAGGAAACCAAGAATGTTAAACACGCAGGCTAGTCTCTTCAACAGAAAGGATGTATACCTGTTCCCACCTAGAATGGACATAGTTAGTAACCTGGTGATCTTTGCTATCAGTAGCACCAGGCCTCACCAGAATCCCCCAGACTATGATGTATAACATGATAAATAAAAGACCCAGTAATGATGTTTACCCAAGACTCTTCCTCCCACGACCTTCATCCTGAGTTTTGTTTCTCAGTCAGTGCATCACCCCCCTCCCCCAGCTCCTTTTTTTTCTTTTTTGAGACCAAGTTTCTCTATGCAGCTTTGGCTGTCCTGAATTCACTATGTAGACCTCTGTCTCCTGGCTTAGTACTCATTCTTATGGGAGAGTTCACATGTGCTTTATAAGAGTTTTCTTTGTTTTTCAAAGGGTTTATTAGGCTTATACTTAAAAAATTAATTTATTTGTATTATGTTTGAGTGCTGCATTTGCATGTACAATTTTATGTCAGAAGAGGGCATCAGATACCACTGTAGATGGATATGAGCCATCATTTGGTTGCTGAGAATTGAACTCATAACCTCTGGAAAAGCAGCCAATGCTCTAAACCACTGAGCCATCTCTCCAGCCCCTGAAAAAGAGTTTTGATATAGTCACACCATAAACATTATTGCCATAATTGCCACCAGGAACCTTTCCCCAAAGTTGTAGTGTGTTTAAATAAATATGTCAAAAATAAACTCCCTGGGGAAGTTTGAACCAACACTGACTACTGAGTCATGTTGAACCAGATTTCCTTCTTGCATCATGAAGATTGACAGCAGTGGCATTTGTAGGGACTCCCCACAAGTAGACTTTCCCGGATAGTCATTGTTGCTAAGATTCAGTCTCTTCCCGTCAAGACCTGGACTTCTTCCACGTCAGCTCTCCTGGTAATAACGCACACAGACGGTGTGACATCGAGTGCATCAACTACACAGGGCTTCTTCCCAGCACTGCTGGTTTTTTTTTTTTTTGTTTGTTTGTTTGTTTCTGGAAGAAAAAAAGAAAGAAAGAACATAAAGTTGGCTGGGTAGGGAGGTGGGGAAGATCTGGGAGGAATTAGAGGAAATATATGATCAAAATATATTGTCTGAAAGTAAAAACAACCCCCCCAATCTGTGATGGGGGCAGAAGAGATTTCTCAGCAATTAAGAGCACTGAATACTCTTCCAGATGCCCAGGTTGGATTTCCAGCACCTTCATAGTAGCTCACAATTATCTCTAGCTCACAATTATCTCTAACTCCAGTTTCTGGGGATTCAACACCCTCTTTTTTTTTTTTTTAAAGATTTTATTTATTATGTATACAACATTCTGCTTCCATGTATATCTGCACACCAGAAGAGGGCACAAGGTCTCATAACGGATGTTTGTGAGCCACCATGTGGTTGCTGAGAATTGAACTCAGGACCTCTGGAAGAGCAGCCAGTGCTGTTAACCTCTGAGCCATCTCTCCAGCCCTCAACACCCTCTTTTGGCTTCCAAAAACACTGCACATATGTTGAGTACAGACACACATGCTGGAAAAACACCCATAAACATAAAACTAAAATAATAATAATAAAGTGTGCATCCAGGATACATAAAAATCTGTGACTCCTTTCTCCAAAGATAAGTGCTACTATTAAGGTGTATTTATTCCAGTCTTCTTTTCTCTCTTTATAATGTAACAGCAGATACACTGTATACATTTTTCTATAACTGAAATGGTAGCATACTGTATACAGATGTTAGTAATGGGGCCGATGAGACAGTTCAGTAGGTTAAGTGTTTGCTGTGCAAACATGAGGACCTGAGTTCTGATCCCTAGAACATAAGATAAAAAAGTTTGATTCAGTGGCTTTAACCCTAGTGTGCCTATCACCATAGCCTTAAAGGGCACAGTGAGATGCATAAGCTAGATTTTGTTAGCCAGCCGATAGAGCTGAAATGGTGAGCTTCCGGTTGCATAGACACTGTTTTTAAAAATTAGGTAGAAAACAATAAAGGCACCTGGCATGAGCCTCCAGCTTCAACAAGTGAAAGAAAGTTCAAATGCACATCCAATACACATGTACACATACACACACACACACACACACACAAACATACACACACACACACACACACACACACACACACACACACACACACATTATTTATGGCCACTGTGATGGCACATGCCTATAATCCCAGCACTTGAGAGTCATTGGCAGTAGGATCATTTTAAGTCCAAAGCAAGCCTGGACTACATCGTGAAACTCTGTCTCAAAAACAGAACAAACAACAACAAAAAAACAAATGCCAAAACAAACAAACACACCTTTAGTCCCTGCACTTGGGAGGCAGAAGCAGGCAGATTCTGGTGAGCTAAAGGCCAGCCTGGCCTACAGAGTGAATTCCAGGACAGCCAGAGCTACACAGAGAAACTCTTATCTCAAACAAAAAAATCAATGTGTGCCCCCAAAAGAAAAAAACTGTCAAGTCTTCCTCACCTCTCTCTCTTTTTTGATAGATTCCCACTCTATCTCCGGCTGGGGCAGTCCTGCCTAGAATTCTCTATGTAGACCAGGATGACCCCAAACTCACAGACATCCACCTGCCTCTATCCCCACTACACACAGCTCATCAGATATCCATCTATGTCCGGTCTGAAGTCTTTCTCAGGAACTGGCTGCATAGGAAATTAGGAAATACATTGGGCTTTCACAGGCCATCTGGCATCTGCAGTATGCAGCAGTCACACATTAGACATCCATGAATGAACATAGCTGTATTCCAGTATAAGTTTAAATTGGACTTTCAGATCATTCCATAGGTCTTTTTGATTTTCCAACCATTTCAAAAATATCAAATTATTCTTGGCTCCCAAACTGGACAGGAAGCAGGCCATATTTTGTCTGCAGGCTGCAGTTTCCCAACCTGACCCTACATACAATGTTTTTCCTGGCTGCCTTGAGTTGCGCTGCATAGATGTGTCATTGCTGACTCAAATGCTACCCGTTTTGCAAGATAATTGGATTGGATTAACTGTTTTGGATTTCTGGAAACCTAGGACAAGCACCTTTGTGGTTAAGCCTTATAAGATGCATTTGAGTTATTTCCTAGATAGAAATTCCTGCATGGGGAATAACCAATTCAAAGAGTAAACACAACTTACCATTTTGTGAGTGTGTGTGTGTGTGTGTGTGTGTGTGTGTGTGTGTGTCGCATGTGTGCCTGAGCCACATACTACAACATGGCTACGGAGGTCAAAGGACAACTTTCTGGAGTTGGTTCTTTCCTTCCACCATGGTGATCTTGGGGATCAAACTCAGTTTGTCAGTCAGGCTTGGCAGGTCAATTTATAGTATTTTGATGCCATTGTACAATCTCATGTCTGGGACAGGCATCATGAAGATGAGCTGAATGAATCTGGTCTGGTAGTACAGACTCGTGACCTAGCTACTTGAGAGACTGAGGCAGGAGGATCAAACGTTCAAGGCATGCTATGCAATTGAATGAGATCTTTCAATACAAAAAGTAAAAAGAAAGCTAAGGATGAACCACAAAGTCCTGGGGTCTATCCCAGCACTGCATAAGCCCATCATGGCGATGCCCTCTTGTAGTCCCAGCTCTCAGGAGGTGGAGGCAGAAGGTTCAGAAATTCAAGGCCTTTCCTAGCTATATAGCAAGTCTGAAGTTAGGAGAGGTGACAATAGGCCCTGCCCCCGCCCCCCCAAAAAAAACAGAAAAAAGCAAAATGGGACTTTTGAGACAGGATTTCTCTGTGTAGCCCTGACTGTCCTGGAACTCTCTTTGTACACCAGGCTGGCCTTGAACTGGGAGATCTGCCTGCCTCTGCCTCCGAGTGCTGGGAGAGACCTTTTCTTTTCAATAAAGGCTGGGATATAGCTCAGTGGTACAGTACTTGCCTAGGATGAATGTGACCCTAGGTTCAGTTCTCAGCACCTCAGAGGGGAAAAAAAATTGAAGTCTAAAAATGAGTAAAGGGCTAGACTTCCAGAACACTGAAGATGTAAAGCTAGAACTGCTAGTTTAAAATAAACTTCTTTTGGTCCCGTGGGTCCTGCCTCTAGCGCCCTCTAGAGTCCACTTGCACATCAACTGTCTCTCTTTGGGTTCCAGGTGAATTGCACATCTATTAGAGTGGGATAAGGACGGCAGCCACATCCTTGTTGCCCATCTCAGGGGCTCTGCTGTGGCCTAAGGATGGACAGTCCAGCAGAGATGCACCCTCGATCCCCGTCTCCGAGATATATCAGAAGCCAAAACCAGATTCCTTCTAGTTTGGAGCTAAGTGCTGATTGCTCATGTATTGCAACCCACCACCTAGAGGACTCACTGGAGTCTAAAATGCAGCTGCAGAGGGCTAATGGACCTATCCTCTTAGAGCCCACCATTGGCTGCCTTCAGCCAATGGTGGTGGTGGCAAAGGGAATGCATGCTTCAAAAATGTTTGGCGGAGGAAGTGTCTGCCCTTGGACAGGGGTTCTGACAACTGTATGAGTACCTACTTGGTCTTGCTTTTCTCTGATTCTCGACTCGTATTTACTGCGCCCCAGGCACCGTTCAGGGGAGGAAGTTACTACCTACAGGGTCCTCCTCTTGGAGGCACTGTTGAGCATACTGAATAAGCAAGTGGGTAGTGGGGAGCCAACGAGGGGAGAGGTAGGGAAGTGACAGAAGAACAGCGTTTAAACACCCACCGTGAACCAAGCACACCATCACCAATGTTTGGATGCGGTGGAGCTAGGGACATAGTTCAGTTGATAGAGTGCTTGCCTAAAATGTATGAGGCGCTGGGTTTGATTCACAGTACCACATAAAACTGGTTGTGGTGCCACGTGTCTGTCATCCCGGTAGGGTCTTATATAACCCAGGGGGGCCTGAAACTCACAGCAATCCTCTTGAATGCTGGGATACAGGCATGCATCATCATGCCTGGTTGGCACTTTACATTAGTAAAGTGCCAGAGTCTTATTTATAAATGGAATAGTAGAGTTTTTTGGGGGGGTTGATTTTTCGAGACAGGAGTTCTCTGTGTAACAGTCCTGGCTGTCCTAGAACTCTCTCTGTAGATCAGGCTGGCCTAGACCTCACAAAGATCTACCTGCCTCTGCCTCCCGAGTGCTGGGACTAAAGGCATGCACCACCACCTGGCTAAATGCTTTCTTTTATAGTGGCCTTGGTGAAGGTGTTTTGTAACAGCAATTGAAAAGTAACTAAGATGGACCCTGTCTCAAAACACGGGAAGAGCAGCAAGTGCTGGTAAGACCTGATCCATCTTTCCAGCCATGAGATCCTGTCTTCCAACACTGTTGGGGGGGCGGGGGCAGCTCACTGGCAAAGTGTTTGTCCAATCTGTGGGAAGGCTTGGGTTTTAAGTTTTTTTTTTTTTTTTTTAAAGATTTATTTATTTTATTTTATGTGCATGAGTGTTTTCTCTGTGTACCTTGTGCTTGCCCCTATACCATCGGCGGTCAGAAGAGGGCATTGCACCTTCTGGAGCTGGAGTTACAGATATTTGTGAGCCACAATGTGGATACTGAGCATCAAACACAGATCCTCTCCAAGAACAAGTCATTTTAACCATTGAGCCATCTCTTAGCCTGGAAACCTTAGATTTAATGCCTTGTAGTGAAAAAAAAATGAAAACCAAGTGTTGGTGAAGAACATCCCTATAACGTAAATATCATAGTGCCCAAAACATAATAGGGCCTCAATAAAAACCAGACGCAGCTTCAAGGTAAGAGATCCTTGGTTTTCAGACTGGACAAAATAGATCTCAGCTCCCTGAGGAGACATAGGCAGCCAGCTCCCAAACAGGGTTGTAATATGGGCCAGCATTCCCAGGTGTAGGAGGACTTTCTCTGTCCCACCAGTCAGCTCTGTTCCACCAACTGGCTCCCAAATAGCCACAAAGAGGATTATTAATTATAAATGCTCCACTGATAGCTTAGGCTTGTTACTAACTAGCTCTCACATCTTATTTTTTTTTTTCTTCAAGACAGGGTTTCTCTGTGGCTTTGGAGACTGTCCTGGAACTAGCTCTTGTAGACCACGCTGGTCTTGAACTCACAGAGATCCGCCTGCCTCTGCCTCCCAAGTGCTGGGATTAAAGGCGTGTGCCACCAATGCCCGGCAGCTCTCACATCTTAAATTAACTCATGCTTCTTATCTATGCTCCACAGGTGGCAGTGACTTTCCTTCAATGCTGAATGTGCATCTCCTGCTTCCTCTGCAGCTGGCCGGTGACCCTGCCCCTGTTCTTCCCCGTGCCCTTTTTGTCTGTTAAGTCCTGCCAAACCTCTATCTGTCTAGCTATGGGCATTTAGCCCTTTTATTAAATCAATGGTAGCAACAAATATCCACAGTGTACAAAAAAAGAGATTGTTCCACAGTATTTTCCCCATTTTCTCTAATTAAAAAAGGAAGGTTTTGCCAGGCGGAGGTGGTGCACACCTTTAATCCCAGCACTCCGGAGGCAGAGGCAGGTAGGTCTCTGTCCATTCCAGGACAGGCTCCAAAGCTCAAAAAAGCAAAAGCAAAACCAAACCAAACCAAAAGCCCCCCAAAACAAAACAAAACAATAAAGGAAGATTTTACCTTTAATGTAGTAAAATTATATACGACAAAAACATTTATCAAGTAAGAATTACAATATCGAGTCCATTTGTACTTGGCAAATTTAGAGAAAAATACCCTATTATCTGTCTTATCTTTATGAGTCTAAAGTTTTATACCTAATTTTTTATCATAACTAAAGAAAACTATGAGTTTAACTATTTAGTCTTTAACTTCACAAAAAGACCCCAGAAGGAGTGAATATTTCCTAACAACAGGAACATCTGGCTGCTTGGGCAGTCACCCAAAGTACCTCTACATCATTGGCTTATAGGTCTGGTATATCTGACAGACATTTCTAAGAAGCAGGGAATTTTGAAGGACTGTCCTACATTGTCTTGGCAAGCTTTGGCAGTTGCTTTCTTTTGCATCCTGCTGGTCCAGTTTGGACAGTACACTGTCAGCAATTGAGTCAAGGGCAGTTTCTTTGCCCAGTGGCTAGCTTTTGCAAAGAAAGCAAATTCAATATGGAGGTTTTTCAATGCCCATCATCTTCTCTGAAGTAAATTGGTACTGTGAGGAGCAGATGTGTCTCACTGTCAAGAAAAGCCTTATGTTATTAAAACATTTTAAATGCCATTTCTGAAGGTCTTTGAAGTGTTTGAAGATCACTTACCTATCTAAACATATCTGTTTAACCTTGGAAACATACATAATATGACCATAAGTTTGATTTTTATAGATTAGATGACTAACTACTAACCTGTATTTCTTAACTAAACACTATATTTTAAAATAAGATACATAAGCACAATACCCCAAACAAGAATAGAAACAGATGGGCTGGGGAGATAGCTCAGAGGTTAAGAGCACTGAATACTCTTCCAAAGGACCTGAGTTCAATTCCCAGCAATCACATGGTAGCTCATGACCATCTGTAATGACATCTGGTACTCTCTTCTGGTGTTCAGGAATACATGGAGGTAGAATGTTACATACATAATAAATAAAGTCTTTTTAAAAAATCAATTATTTTTTAAAAAAAGAATAGAAACATACATACAGTATAAAAAAACTTCAAATGTGTATCAGTAGTCTAAAATCTATACCCATATAAAATATTTTGAGATTAATAGTTGTTTTTTGGATTTAAGTAGATTTAATAATCTACCTTTTTTATATCATCCCCAATCCCCCTTTTCTTCAGAAAGAGATCCTTGAATCTCTTTTATTTAGCTTTTTTTTAACCATGACCAATAACAACTTGTAACCAGCCCCCCTAAATAATGACAAACATCTATAACTCATCTTTTGGGAATGTGGGCATTGTTTTCTCTAGAAGCTGTTCTGGATGCAGAATTCTGAGGAAACTGCAACAGAAGTGCTGTGAGATGTTAGATCACCTGGGCCATCTATTTTTATTGGTGTCTGGTCCCCTTTCCCTGAAAATACATGAACTTTTAAAGGTTAACACACATACCTGCATTAATACAAATATAGACTGTGTGTTGTACACAAGTTAGCCAAAGAACATTTTTTGCTTTATGTTTGAGTAGGTAATATATATATATATATATATATATATATATATATATATATTATATGTCTTGTAGTTTTTCTGGGTTTATTTATTTTTTTTATTTTATTTTATATTTTGGGGGGGGGTTTCGAGACAGGGTTTCTCTGTAGCTTTGGAGGCTGTCCTGAAACTAACTCTTGTAGACAAGGCTGGTCTCAAACTCACAGAGATCCACCTGCCTCTTCCTCTCGAGTTCTGGGATTAAAGGCATTTGCCACCACTGCCTGGCTTCTAGGTTTATTTATTTATGTTTGTAGACAAGATTTTCAGGGAGTTTTCCCTGATCAAATCTAATCATCTTTAACCTTGCATGAATCATTGTCTTTCATTTTATGTGGGAACAAAAGTATAACCTTTTTTCTAAAGCAACATATCTTTTGACTCCCATTTTGCAGTCACAACATTTTTTTTTTTTTAATTCATAGTGTTCTGCCTGCATGTATGTCTGTAGGCCAGAAGAGGGCACCAGATGTCTTTATAGGTTGTTGTGAGCCACCATGTGGTTGCTGGGAATTGAATTCAGGACCTCTTGAGGAGCAGTCAGTTCTCCTAACCACTGAGTCATTATCGCTCCAGCCTGAAGTCACAACATTTTAATATATAGGTTGCTTTAATCCGGAAGTCTTCATAATCCAATGGCAATTATCAGCTACCATTTGTTCATGTGGAATCAAAAAATTGAAAGATAATACAATAACATACAGGATCTAGACTTCCTGTGTATTTCTATCTTTACATGACTTTTTACTTTTATATTAGTTGACTCCATTTTTGTTTGTTTGTTTTGTTTTGTTTTGTTTTTCAAGACAGGGTTTCTCTGTGTAGCTTTGGAGGCTGTCCTGGAACTAGCTCTTGTAGATCAGGCTGGCCTGGAACTCACAGAGATCCACCTGCCTCTGCCTTCTGAGTGCTGGGATTAAAGGTGTGCGCCACCAACACCCGGCTCACAGAGACTTATTATTAATTATAAATGCTCAGCTGATAGCTTAGGCTTAATATTAACTGGTTCTTACAACTTAAATTAACCCATACTCATATATTTTTATATATAATATATATATTTATCTATGCTCTACCATGTGGCAGTACCTTTTTTTTCTTTTTTTTTTTTTTTTTTTTTGCGGTGGCATGTTTGTCTCCTCTGCATCTGGTTGGTGACTTCATCCCTCTTCTTTCCCGTGCTCTCTTTTTGTCCACAAGTCCTGCCTAACCTCTACCTGCCTAGCTATTGGCCATTTAGCCCTTTATTAAACCAATGAGAGCAACAAATATTCACAGTGTACAAAAGGATTGTTCCACAGCCCCCAGATTCATTAGGATAATGGAAAAGACACACATACACACACACACACACACACACACACACACACACACACACACCATCACTTTATAACCCAGTTTAGACTCAAACTCACTTTCTATCCCAGGCTGATATGGAGCTTACAACCCTCCTGCCTGAGCCTCCCAAGTTATGGGATTACATGCACACCACCACACTTGGCTTCATACATATTTTATATAATATTTGTTTCACTTTGAGTTTTTTAGAGACAGCGTCTCATAGAGCTCAGGCTGGCCCCCATCTCACTATATACCTGAGGATGACTTTGAATTGCTGGTCCTCCTGATTCCACTTCCCAAGGGCTGTGGTTACAGAACAAGTGTGTGCCTCTATGCCTGGGCTTCTCCTTCTTCTTTTCCTCCTCCTGCTCCTTTTCACCCTTCCTCCCCTGATAGTAGGGATTGGATCTAAGGACTCACACCTGCTAAGCAAATGCTCTACCACTGAGCTACATTGCCATATTCTTGCTTTCATTTTGACATAGGGTCTCACTAAGTTATCCTGGCCAGTTCTGAACTTGAGATCCTTCTTCCTCAGCTTCTGCAGTGGTTGAGATTATAAGCCTGCACCACCATGCCTAGCTTCCATTCCCTTTTTTGTAGCCCATGCTAATCTACCATATGAATACATATTATCCGTGGCTATTCCTTCATCACTTAAGGTTCCTCCTGAATTTTGACACTTTTTTCTTGATTCCCTGTTTGTTGCCATTGAAATACTCCACTCAATCAGGCACTTCTAATGGTTCCATCTTCCCCATCAAACAAACAGAAGAGGCAAAGATGACTGTCCAGGAAGCCAGTATTTGCTGAAACTATAAGAGATGGCCTTTGGGGCTAGAGACATGGCTCAGTGGTTAAGAGCGCTTTACTGCTCTTAACCTGGGTTTGGTTCCCAGCACCCATATGGTGGCTAAAAACCATCTGTAACCTTAGCTCCAAAGGCGTGCATGTGGTACATATACACTTATATATGTACCAATAAACCAAATAAATCTTTTAAAAATGATGCCAGACATTGGTGGCATACACCTTTAATCCCAGCACTTGGGAGGCAGAGGCAGGTGGATCTCTGTGAGTTTGAGGCCAGCCTGGTCTACATTGAATTCCAGCACAATGAGGGCTATACAGAGAAACCTGGTCTTGAAAAACAAAGAAGCAAACAAACAAAAACTAAGTCAAACCATACAACAGCACCCCTCACCAAAAAGAAACAAAACAAAACAGCAAAAAAAAAAAAAAAACCAAACAACAAAACAAAAAAACCAAACTTCCAGACCACTGAGATGGCTCAGCAAATAAAGGCACTGGTTAATAGATTTTCTTTAACTCAATAATAGGTTTTTGCTGGGCATTGGTGGCACACACCTTTAATCCCAGCACTCAGAAGGCAGAGGCAGGCAGATCTCTGTGAGTTCGAGGCCAGCCTGGTCTCCAGAGCGAGTGCCAGGATAGGCTCCAAAGCTATACAGAGAAACCCTGTCTCAAAAAACCAATAATAATAATAATAATAATAATAATAATAATAATAATAATAGGTTTTTCTGCCTATGCAGTAAGCAGATCAAGCTGAGCTGAAAAAGTAAAAGAACAGGTTTATTTGAGCAAAGCAACTCCATGGTGAGTTCTCCAACTCCAGAGATGGAGGAAGGAGAAGAGGCAGGAGAAGCCATGAACCTGAATTAAAGCATGGAAGTTATAGACCCTGTAGTAAAGGGTTGATGATGAGTCCTCCACAAGATGGGTATGTGCCCAAATATAGTCAAAAGCTGACAGCTTTAGGTGGGATCTTGGGTGACTGGCAACTTCAGGCAAGGAGCTGTAGCAGCTGCCAAAAATGCGGAACTCAGCTTTTTGGTCCCTTTTCTTTGTTGGACATTCTCTGAGAGGGTGGGGTTGGGGAGAGAGAGAGAGAGAGAGAGAGAGAGAGAGAGAGAGAGAGAGAGAGAGAGAGATTAAGGAATGGGGCTTTCTGGATCAAGCAGGAGAGAGCTGGAAGTTCCAGCCAAACAGTAGCCACCAAAGCCCAATAATTTGAGTTTGATTTGCAGGACCACATGGTAGGAGGAGAGACTGGGCATCAATAAATTGTCCTGTGACTTCCACACATAGAGTAACATACACATCCCCTTCTAAAGATAAATAAATATATATAAAAAATAAAAACAAAAGTAAAACCCTTTAACATCAGTAAGTTTTCTACTACCTGTTCCTTTTTGCTGTTGCTGGTAGTGAGACAACATCTCCAGCCCAGGACTTAGACTCTCTATGTGGCAAAGGATAACCTTGAACTTCTATCCTCCCTAGTACTGGTTTCACATATTTGCACCACCACACCCAGTTTATACTGGTGCTGTGCACCAGACCCAGGATTTCATGTGCACTAGGCCACTGAGCTACAATTCCAGCTCCACTTCTGCCCAAAGTGTCCTTCTCTTGTGGCTCATTTCTGGGGATCCCTCGCCCCTGTGTGTGTGTGAGTGACTGAGGATTAAATCCAGGGGTTAAGCATGTATATTAGTTACCTTTTCTTTCTGTGATAAATACCAAGACCAAAAGCAACTTACAGAAGAGTTAGTTTTGGCCAGCAGTTCCAGAGGGCTAGATGCCCATAACGGTGAGGAAGCTACGGCAACAGGTGGCCAGTCAATCTGACAGATCACATCTCAACTACACAAAGAAAGCAGAGAGAGTGAACTAGAAGTGGGGCAACGCTATAAATGCTCAGAGCCCACCCTACATACTCCAGCAAGGCTCCACGCCCTAAAGGTGACATATACTGTCTAAGCAGTGTCACCAATGGGGGAACAAGTGTTCAAATAGAAGAGCTTATGGGATACAGTTCTCATTTGAAGCACCACAGCAGGCTAGGCAAGATTCCTACCTTTGAGCTGAAGGGACCAGACCCTCACCCAGCCCCCTGCTTTAGCAGTCATGACCAGCTACAGAAAAGACCCAGCAAGATGTAGGCCTCTGATTCAGCACTTCTGATCTTGCTGGACCTTTCCCAGTCACCAGGAAGCCTCCACGTGGCAAGAAACCAATCAGACATTAGCTGGTAGGCTCCGGCCAGTGCTTTCCGGGCTCTGGATGTGTCTTATGATAACAATGGTGTAGCAGTGGCTTGCAGAGCATAGCAACCACCCTGGGAGGGCCTATTGGCCATAGCAACCAGTTGACCAATCAACACAGGACAGGTCACCCAAGCCTGGAAGTGTACCAGTCCTGAGACTGTTGCATATCTCTAGACACTCCCCTTGCTCACCCCAATATATTCCCTGCCTCTCAGCCCCTCTAGGTCTTTCTCACTGCACCCACAGTGTGGGATGGACAGAGATAATACAGTTAGCTTGTTAATAATAAAAGACTCTTTGCTTTTGCATTGGAATGGGTTTCTTCATGATTTTGGGCTTCAGAATTTGGGCACTACAGAGCTACATCCCCAGGCAAGGGGCTATGTCTCCTCAGAAGCCTTCTGTGACTATTACTTCAAAAGCAGCTGTGGTGGCAGGTAGGGGTGGAGAGATGACTCAGGTTAAGAGTACTGGTTGCTCTTCCAGAGGTCCTGAATTCAATTCTCAGCAACCACATGGCGGCTAACAACCATCTATAATGAGAACTGGCGTGTAGGCATATATGCAGGCAGAACACTGTATACATAATAAATAAATAAATCTTTTTTAAAAAAGGTGATGGTGGTACACACCTTTAATCCCAGCACTTGGTGAACTCGAGACCAGCTTGGTCTACAAAACAAGTTCCAGAACAGCCAAGGTTACAAAGAGAAACCCTGTCTCAAAAAGCAAACTCCTGCATCAGAATGTAGCTTAACAAATATTAAGTATGCCTGGAGTTGTAGTTGACTAATTTAATTAATTAACTCTACATCTCAAACGCATTGATGTCATGTTTCAGAAGGCTAGACATATACAAATTAGGCTATTTTCCAAACATTAATTAACAGCGCTCCTGTGATTTCCCTGAGGGATTGTGTGAGGGTGCATTCTACATTAGGTTCCAAGACACAAATAGAGCAAAATGATACATGCTGGGTCACTGGTGACTCAGTGTCTGGGAATAGGAGCACTGCATAACCTTTGCTCTGATTAGTTCACACTCAATAACAAGACAGCCATGACCTCAGCTATCTGGCATCTCTGGAATTGAAAACCTGGACTAATTTTGCTTTAATGACAGTATTTACTATGGTTTGGCTCAATCCACACAAAGCCTTTTACTTTTTCTCTGTGTGTTTTCATGTGTATGTACATTTGTGAGTGTGCGTATAGATGTATGTAGGTATATGTGTAGATGTATGCTCCTGTGTAATGGGTTGTTTTTACTTTTTGCTCTTTACTTTTTGCTCTTTTGTGGCCTGACATCCAGCTCTCAAATAAATAACATGGAGGTTTATTTTTTATTATGAATGCCCAGCCTTAGCTTGACTTGTTTCTAGCCAGTTTTTCTTAAATTATCCCATCTACCTTTTACTCTGGGCTTCTCTCTCTCTCTCTCTCTCTCTCTCTCTCTCTTTCTCTCTCTCTCTCTCTCTCTCTCTCTCTCTCTCTCTCTCTCTCTGTGTTTTTTCAAGACAGGGTTCTCTGTGTAATAGTCCTTGTTATGATAAATCTTTCCACCAAAAGCTGCACAAGCCCTACCACATGGGCGGTCTCTGCCAGCCACCTGAGTTCTGCCCGCACGTGGATGGACAAAATTATACAGAGACTTATATTATGTACAAATGCTGCTTGGCCGATGACTAGGATTTCTCATCTGCTAGTTCAGTCTTAATTATCATAAATCTATATATTTTATAAGACTTATCTTATTGGACACCTTTCATTGGCGTCCTCCCTTGCTGGTGGATCATATGGCGCCGCTGGAGGATGCGAAGGGGAAAAAGGGACCACTTCCTGTTTGTCCTTGCTCAAATATGAGTCAAATATGACATATGCTATGTCACTTCCTGCCTGGATTACCACTTTTCTACTACATTTCCCAGAATCCTCTTTGACTCCTAGTCCTGTCTAACTTGCTGCCTCATTGGCCAAACAGTACTTTATTCAACAATCAGTAAGATGAACATACACAGAAGTACATTCCCCCAACAAGTCCTGGATGTCCTGGAACTCATTTTGTAGGACCAGGCTGGCCTTTGAACTCACAGAGCTCTGCCTACCTCTGCCTCCCAAATTGGGGGGATTAAAGGCATGTACCACCACTGCCCAGCTTTCTTTACTTCTTACTCCGGGGCTGACTGTGTAACCCGGTGGCTGACCCCTGGAGTCCTTCTCTCCTTCTCCTTGATCTTTAAACTGCTCCTCCCAAACTTCTCTTCCTATTTATTCTCTCTCCCTGACAGCCCTGCCTATCCTTTCTCCTGACTTGCTTTTAACTCTTATTAGACCAATCAGGTATTTTAGACAGGCAAAGTAACACAGTTTCACAGAGTTAAACAATTGCAACATAAAATATTCCACAATATAAATGAAGGTAACACATCTCAAAATAAAATTCCACAACAAGAACAGACTCCTGAAAGTTGTCCTCTGCTCTCACTCTTGTGCTGTGCTACACACACACACACACACACACACACACACACACACACACACACACACACACTGAGCACTTGCTGTTCTTCCAGGGGACCTGGGTTCAGTTCTTAGCACCTATGTGGTGGGTCTCAATCATCTATAACTCCAATTTCAGGGGATCAGATGCCCTACTCTGGCCTCGGAAGGTACCAGGCACACAAGTGATGTACTGACATGCATGTAGGCTAAACACCTAAATGCATATAAGATAATTAAAAATAATTTTTGGGAGGGAGTTTCAAGACAGGGTTTCTCTGTGGCTTTGGAGGCTATCCTGTAACTAGCTCTTGTAGGCCAGGCTGGTCTCAAACTCACAGAGATCTGCCTGCCTCTGCCTTCTAAGTGCTGGGATCAAAGGTGAGTGCTACCATTGCCTGGCATTAAAAATAATTTTAAGTGAAATTAATTAATTTTAGTCCATGATGGCCTCAACCTCACCTCCTAGCTGAGGATTATCTTGAACTCCTAATCTTCCTGCTTCCACATCCCAAGTGCTAGGATTACAGGCGAGCACATCTCACATGACTTATATGGTGTTGAAGATGGAACTCAAGACTTGTGCATGTGAGTGAATCCCTTCACCAGCTAAGCTCCAGCCAGAAAGGCTTTTAAATAGTTATTGCCCTTTGATGTTCCCATTGTATTTAGACTAAAGTTTAGGGGTTGGTCTCTTTGTCACAGTGTTACTTCTTCCTCCCTGCTCCCCATCCCCTCCTCTTTTGCTGTACCCTCCTATCCCTCTCCCTGTCTAAACCGTTTCCTTGGTACTGGAGATACAACCCAGGGCCATTATGCACATGCTAGGGAAGCCTACTATCACTGAGTGATGTGCCTAGCCCTATACAATTGTTAAAATGCTGATTTGGAGGGCTGGGGATACAGCTCCATGGTAGAGCATGTTTCTAGTATGATCCAGGTCCAGAGTTTGATTACCAGTATTGGCTGGCACAAGTGAGGACCTGAGTTCAATCCCTGGGTTTATTTTCACCAAATGAAAGTACAAACAAAAAGTGCTGGAAAGATGATGGTTCAGCAGTGAAACTTCTCTAGCAGATCTCCTGAGCTCCAGGGGATCCAATGCCCTTGTCTAGCCTCCTTGGACATCTTCAAACACGTGAACATACACATAGATGCATATACATACATATTAAATATATGAAATCTTTGGAGCCTGAACTGGATCTAGCTCTTGTAGACCAGGATGGTCTCAAAATCACAGAGATCTGCCTGCCTCTTCCTCCCGAGTGCTGGCATTAAAGGCGTGTGCCACCACCATCACCACCACCACCACCACCACCACCACCACCACCACCACCACCTGGCAATTATATGAAATCTTAAAGATAATTTTGCTTTTTAAGTTTTGAGCTTGGGACACAGCTCAGTTGATAGAATGCTTGCCTAGCATGCACACTGGGTGAGTTCAGCCCTCACATCTGCAGAAAGTCCTCCATAGTGGTGCTCCTCTACAAGAACAAGTTCAGAGACTCTGAGCCATCCTGCTGCCCCCATGGCAGTGTATAGGGGAAATGTTAGCCATGCCCTCTTGGGGGCTGGCACAGGTGATGAAGACCACACTTGGGCGTGGCCAGAGTGACGTAGCAAGAACTTAAATATGAGGGTTGCACGCATGCAGGTCTCTCTCGGTTCCCTGACCTGCCTAGTGGTACAAAACTGACTCTGTCAAATGAGTACTTTTCTAATAAACACCTGCTCATCAAACTTGCTCTGACTCCATCTTGATCCACATTTATTGCGTTTCACTTTAGCAGTGCTTTTTCAGAGATTCAAGAAAAGCTGATTTTTTACTTCACTGCAGAAAGGAGTCAAGGGGCAGCCTACACAGAGCAGGATGGAGTCTGTTAAGACATTTTCAACAGATTTTACTGAGAAGCTACTAGAAAGAAAAAAGGTGCCCAGGGAAGCAGTAAGGCAAGCCTGAGAGTGTGGGTATGGGCTTCTCAAAGGACAGAGAGGGCTAAGTGTTTGCAATGGACTTGTGTTCTGCTTTGGTGGATTCTGTTTTGTCTCCTGGGGTTGCTGAGGGATCATTTTCTGGGGGATATAAATGAGATCACAGGGCAATGCCTGATAGTTCAAGGGAAATCTCCCTTTTGTTGTTCTTTGTCTTATTAATAAAAGAATTTAAGAATGGTCTCAGCCGGGCATTGGTGGCACATGCCTTTAATCCCAACACTTGGGAGGCAGAGGCAGGCAGATCTCTGTGAGTTTGAGGTCAGCCTGATCTACAGAGCAAGTGCCAGGACAGGCTCCAAAGCTACACAGAGAAACTCTTGTCTTGAAAAACCAAACCAAACCAAAACATAAAAACCCAAAACAAAAAACCAAAAAGCAGAATAGTCTCAAATGGGCACATGAGGACAATTGCATTAGTGTTTAAAAGAAAAACCTCAGGGCAGGCCAACTATAAACCTCAGTTGCTGCCCAAAAAGAGGGATGGAGGAGAGGAGGGAAAAGCCAGGAATTGCGGCTGGCTTGAGGACAGACACATGGCAGGGAGGGAAGCATTAGTGAGAGGAAGGAAACCCAAAATTCTGGGGGCAAAGTCCAAAATGTTAAGAAAAGCACGCTCAGAAAAGAGATGGGGCAATGAAAAGAGAGTCACACTTTCTGAATAACCAAGGAAAGCAGGCACTTATGATCCTATATGGCTACTGTAGAGGCAGAGGTCCTGGGGAGGAACAGTACATGTCTCATTAAAAGACTAATTAATCCACTTATCTTACTGGCATGGCCTAAAGTGAGCCCACTTTCCAGGGGTGGACCCTTAGCAGAGTGATGGAGCCAGCGTAGCTGGAGGGTGAGGTCTCTACTCAGTCCAGAGGTTCCATTTTCTTACCCGATCTCTCTTCTAACACAGAGAGTACTTGATGGGATTTCAGCTGATGAGGTAAGCAGAGGTCACAGGGGTAATAGTGGAAGAGAAGATGTGTCTACATCCTTGGAGAGATGTGAGAAAGAAGAAAAGTCACACTTGAAGGTGAAACATGCTTAAGCTTCCAACATGACTTACTGCTATTGAAAATATCTCTATGAAAAGAAGATACTTTCTCTGTGGGGCAACTTCACAGCAAATATTAATTGTGCTAGACTTTTTAAAAGATTAATTTATTTTTATTTTATGTCTAGTGGGTGTTTTGCCTGCATGCTGTTTGCGCACATGTCCGAAGTGCTCCCAGAGGTCAGAAGAAGGTAGTGGGTATCCTGGAACTGTATTTACAGAGGGTTGTTAGCTGTTGTGTGGGTTCTGGGAATTGAATCCAGGTCCTTTGGAAGAGCAGCAAGTGCTCTTATCTTTGGAGCCATCTCTCAATCTCCCTTCCTGTTTTTTAGTCTCACTAAATGTCTGTGAGTGGTCCTGTTTCAACCTAACTAGTTAGGATAATAAACCTGAGGCCAAGGACCTGACTTGAAGCCTTTAACTGTAAGTCAAGTGAGTTCCTCAGTTCCTCAGATGCTTTAGAAAATCTGCTTTAAACCCTGAGGAGGGGATTGTGAGAATCTCCAATTTACTCATGGTCAATCAGAAACACAAAAGGCTTTGCTTTACAATAGCATCTAAACTGTGGACAGAGGTGTGGGACTGATCCCTCAGTCTAGGAGTTTTGATGCTATATTTTGGCTGTTCTTATGGGGAATAAGCAGTGAATAAATGTTGGGTAAAATCCTAGAGTGTTGTGAAGTTGTGAGTTGGGGGACAGAGGTTAGAGGAAAGAAATAGAAGAGTACTGTTTAATTGTATTGCAATAGAAAACCCTAGGAAAAGCTGGTGGTGGTGGTGGTGGTGTACACCTTTAATCCCAGCACTAGAGAGGAATATAAGATAGGAGCTCAGGGTCTCAGTCTGTATTCAGTTTGCAGTCATACTGAGGACAGCATCGTCCCAGCCTTGGTAGAGGTAAGAACTTTCTAGTGGTTAGCTGCTTTGCTTTTCTGATCTTCAGTTTGAACACCAATATCTATATCTGGGTTTTTATTATTTATGCTACAGTTTTGGTGTCAAGATATAGTCACTAGTAGATCATTTTGTTTGTGGGATGTTGTTGTAAATAATAAAAATCTGCAAAAATTCTTCCAGTAACTAAATATTTAATAAGTTTAATTAGTTGGGGGTTGTTTTTATTTTTGACTCTAGGTAGGTGGTGTCAGAACTGATTGATGACACACCCCAGTGGTGTCCTGAGCCATGGACATTTCTTTGCCAGTATAGCAAAAATCTCACACATTTGGTATCAGAAGGGTTCCGTGGCTAAAAACAGATATGAGGCATTTTTGTGAAACATGGCATCAGGTAACAAATGGTAACAAATATAGTGCCCTAAAAACAATTAGCCCAGTTGGTTTTGGTGACACATACTTGTAACCCAAGCCTCAGTGAGACCCAGGTAAGACGATTGTGAAGTCTGATGGCAGCTTGGGATACATAGTAAGATCTTGTCTCACAAAACTAAACACAACAGCCTGGTCTATAGGGCAAGTTCCAGGACATCCAGGGCTACACAGAGAAACCCTGTCTTGAAAAACAAACAAATTTGATTAAACCAAACAAACAAATAAAAACGAAACACACAGGGCTAGAGAGACAACTCAGTGGTGAAGAGGATGTGAGTTCAATTCCCAGCACCCACATCAGGTAACTCACAACCACCTGTAGCTCCAGCTGGAGTCCAGCTGGTGTCTTTTGTTCTCTGTCATCATCCCTCCACACAGCACACACTCACAACACATACATTATTAATAAAATAAAAATAAATACTAGAGAATAAAATATAAAAACAAATGCTGTGGAATATTCCTTTATACTTTACACTGTGTGAATACAAGACGCTGTGATTGGTTTAATAAAGAAGTTGAACAGAATAAGTTTATGCAGGAGAGCCAGACTAGAAGAAGGCTGGGAGAAGGAAGAGTAGAGTCTGGGGTTGCTAGCTAGACACAGAGAGAGCAGGAGATGAATGCGCCATGTTAATAAAGGTGTCACCACTTGGCAGAGCATAAATAAGGAATATATAGGTTAACTTAAAACATAAGAGGTAGTTAATAATAAGCCTGAGCTATTGGCTGAGCATTTATAACTAATGTAAACCTCAGTGTGTTTATTTGGATGCAGGACAGAAAACCTACAAATGATGCTCAACATGAGGCATGAATCCATGACCCTGAGATTAAAATCTCATGCTCTACCAACTGAGCTAACACATACAGAGAAAAGCAAAGTATTGGGGTGGGAGGTGGCTAATCAGTAAAGTACTTGTGAAAACATGAGCGCCTGAGTTGATCCCCAGAATCTGTGTAAAAAAGTCAAGCCAAGTGAAAGACAGCTTGGCTATTGTGAGCACTGGCTGCTCATAACGATTTCAGAGGATCAGGATTTGATGCTCAGCAGCCACTCGTGGTTCACAGCCACAAGTAGGCTCAGTTCCCAGGAATCTGATGCCCCCTTCTGGTTTCCACAGATACCACTCACACACACGCTGCATATACACACAAGCAGGCAAAACATACACATACACTAAAAACAAATACAAAAACCGAAACAAAGTGTGGTGGCATGTGTTTTGTAATCTTTACATTATGGAGGTGGAAACAGGTGACCAGCTAGCACAGCGTACTTGGAGAGCTCCAGGCCAATAAGAGACACTGACTCATAAAAAAATAAAAGGTAAATGGTACCCGAGGAATGACATCCAAGGTGGTCCTTAGGCCTCCATACATATGCACACCTACATATATACATGGCCCACACACACATGAATATGCACACACACATACACATATTCAAGAAATCAATATAACAAAACAAAAAATTGAGTGTACTAGAAAGATTAAATATCAAGTGAGACCCACCATGATCTAACATGTAGAATTAATTGTATTTGTGGCAGCATGGGGACATTTTGCTGAAATGTTATTGTTCAGCAGAAGGTGGTGGCTCAAGCCTGGCAGTGGTATCAAGAGCATTTAATCCCAGAACTTGTGAGGCAGAATCAGGTAGATCTCTTTGAGTTTGAGGCCAGACAGGTCTACAGAGTGAGTTCAAGGATAGACAAAGCAGGGCTGGAGAGATGGCTCAGAGGTTAAGAGCATTGACTGATCTTCCAGAGGTCCTGAGTTCAATTCCCAGCAACCACATGGTGGCTCACATAACCATCCGTTATGAGATCTGGTGTCCTCTTCTGGTGTGCAGATATATATGGAAGTAGAATGTTGTATACATAATAAGTAAATAATTTTTTTTTAAAAAAAGGACAGACAAAGCTGTTACATGGAGAAACCCGTCTCAAAAAACGGAAAAAATTAAGTTATTGTTCAGTGCTTGTAGTGAAACCCTAAGAGCCTCTGTACTTATGTCTGAAAATGCCTATAACCCAGCTCAAGAGGGATCCAAAGCACTGGCTTGATCTCACATATGCACAGGTATGGTGTGTGACAAAATATCCAGATGAAAACAACTAAAGGGGATAGGGTTACTTCCCCAAACAGTTAAAGGGAGCAGCCCATCGTGGTGGGGAAGTGAAAGCTTTAGGAGCTTGAAGTAGCTGGTTACAATTAGGAAGCAGGGGTGAAGGTGCTGCTCACCCCTCTTCCTCCATCATGCAGTTCAGGATCCCAGCACAAGTAATGACATCACCCACAGTGGTCAGTGATATGTAAAGATATCCCCTGGCAGTGGATAACTCTGTCGATTTAATAAGCCAATCATGCTGAATTAAAGTCCAGGTTTTAATTTAAGCAAAGCATTTCCAGGTGGTCCCAGGGGAAGAGGAGAAACCATGAGGGAAAACCACCAGGGGAAGTTCACGCGCCAGTCCTTAAATACCATCCGGGGGTGGGGGCTGGAACCGCTACTTGGCCAGCTTGCTTTTGCACAGTCTGGAGAGGGCAGCTATGAGGGCAGAGTTTGGAAAGGGCTGCTCCAGGGGAGAACCCCAACAGTCAGATCCTCCCACCTCACCTAACCTAACAAGATAATCTCCCATAGACATGGCCAAGACCTACCCCTCATATGACCCTAGATCCTGTCAAGTGGACAGTTAACTGTAACAACTAAAGAAACAAAAGGGAAATGGAAAAGAAACTTATTTGGAGTTACCAATAGGGGGATTGTAATTCTAGGAATCAGGAAGCTAAGTCCAGAGAAGGGCCATAAATTCAAGTCCAACCAGAGCTACATAACGAGTTACAGGCTAGCCTGACCTACAGTGTGAGACCCTATCTTAAAACAAAAACAAAAGCAAAAAACAAAAAAAAAAAACATTCCAAGCCAGGCATGGGGTACATGCCTATAATCTCAGCACCAAGAAGGCAGATGCAAGAAGATCAAGAGTTCAAGGTCACTCTGAGTTATTGGTGGTACAGCTACATTTCCTGGAGGTGCTACATGAGACCCCCTCAAAAAATATTCATCAGGGGGATAGGGGGAGGGAGAGCATGCCTTTAATCCCAGCATTTGGGAGGTAGAGGCAGGTAGATCTCTGAGTTCCAGGCTAGCCTGGAATACATATTGAGTTTCAGGCCAGCCACTGCATCATTTACTTAAAAAAAAAAAGAAAGAAAGAAAGAAAAAAGAAAACAGATAAAAGGAAGAAAAAAACAAAGGAAAATATAATAAAAAAATAAATTTAGCCAGACGTGGTGGTTCTCAATGTAGTCTCAGAGGGCTCAGAATTTCAGGTCATCCTTTACTACAAAGTGAGGTAGAAGGCAGCGTAAGTGACAGAAAACCCTATCTCAAAAACAAAGGGGCTGGGGGATGACCGGTGAGATGGCTCAGCATTTTAGAACACTTGTTGCTCTTATAGAGATCTGGGTTCTGTGCCCAGCACCAAATGGTCACTTACAATCTTATGTATCTCTTGTTCCAGGGATTCTGATGTCCTGCTCTGACCTACTCAGCTGCATGTGGTACACAGATATATATAACCGCAGGCAAAACATTCATACACATAAAATAAGTAAATCTAAATTAAAAATAAAATAAAGGGGGCTATAAGTAGTATAATTATATTTCATTTACTGTCGTTGCATATTATTATGTGCCATGATGTGTGTGTGGATATGCCTGTGCCGTGGAGCACAGGTGGAGGCCAGAGGACAATTTTGTGGAGTTGGTTTTTCTTTCCACGTTTTTGTTGCTACTGGGGATTGAACCCAGGTCATCAAGCTGTGCTGCAAGCTCTTCACCTGCTACACCATCTTGTTGACCCTTCTAATATACCTTTGTGATGTGGACCCAAAGAAACAGAAAGCTGAAAGCTGAATGTCTTATGCTTTGGAAAGATGAAGAATGAACTCTCTAGCAGAAGTGTGGTTGCTACAGGGGTATGGCCAATGGTAATAAGTTTGGGGTACTTGTCAGCCTGTGCACAGGTATGGACGCTCCTTTCCTCAGAGTATAGGTTGATCACTGCTCTATATAACCTTTGTTCAAGGATGTCAGAGAGCCGGGCATTGGTGGCTCATGACTTTAATCCCAGCACTCAGGAGGCAGAGGCAGGTGGATTTCTGTGAGTTCGAGGCCAGCCTGGTCTACAGAGTGAGTCCCAGAACAGCCTCCAAAGCCACAGAGAAACCCTGTCTTGAAAAACCACACAAAAAAAAGGATGTCAGAGAACTTCCTATACTTTCTGATTTGCTCTAAAGCAACCTGCTGGTTGCAGCCCCCTAAGACCATCTGCAAATCAGATATTTACATTGCAATTCATAACAGTAGCAAAATTATAGTTATAAAGTAGCAACAAAGTTAATTGTGTGGTTGGGAGGATACACAACAAGAGGAACTGTATTAAAGGGTCACGGCATTGAAGGTTGAGACTCACTGTTCTGGAGAAAAGGGCAAGGGGAAGCTGTGTTAGATTGTCACTGCTGAGACAAAATATCTGCAAGGAGCTATTGAAGGAAGGCTTCTTCTTGCTTAGTTTCAGGGGGTTCAGACTGTGGTTGGTGAAGCAAAGCTGGAACGTCATAGTGAGGTGTACATGGTGACACTAAAGCAAAAGGATCTTTAGAGGTGTGCCCCAGTAAACCACTTCCTATCACCAGCCCTACCTCCTAATAGCCCATTAACAGATGAACTTTTGGTATTGGGTTTGAGACAAGGTTTCTCTGTGTTGCTTTAACTGTCCTGGAACTCACTCTATAGACCAGGCTGACCTTGAACTCACAGAGACCTGCCTGCCTCTGCTTCCCCAATGCTAGGATTAAAAGTGTATGCCACCACTGCCTGGCTCAGATGACTTTATTAACTGATGAAGCACGTGCCCTTCTGCTGCTCAGTCAACACTTAATAGCACCACCAGAGGGGACCAAACCTTTTGGGGGGCACATTTCCTATACAGACCATTAAAGAAGGGAAAAGCGACATTTCTGCTTCTACTGTCATCTCAGAAGACAAGAAGTCATATTTGGGGGACAGGGACAGGGCTTGAGGTAGGGTAAAAACTATGAACCCATTTTTTGTTTTTTTGTTTTTTTTTTTTTTTTTTTCTGGAGCGAGGGTCTCACTTTGTGGCCTTGGCTGACCCTAGAACTCCATAGGTAAAAGGACTGGCCTTGAACTCACAGAGATCCATCTTCCTCTGCCATCCTCTGTTTAGTGCCACCACAACTGTCATGAGTTTATATTCTGAATGGAATGCATATTAGCTTTGGTGTCAGTGGTAACGCTTGCCTTGGCCTGCCAATCCTCCCCCTGCCCCCACCCCAGGCTTTTTTTGTTTAAGGAAGCAGTGTTTCCATGCAGCAGTGAACCACAAGGTGGTGGTTATGGTGAGGTCAGGTGACCTGTTAGTTTCCTATTCTTAACTCTGGCCCAGAGCCTCTCTCTGTGATAAAAATAAGCCGTGTATGGTAATCCAGTGCTACTTAAGGAGAGAGAGCACCTGACCCAGCTAATTTGCCCTGATCACCTGCGGCTGTAGAATAGCTTGTGGGGAAGCCTCACTGTGAAGCCACAGCCCCACACTGCAGGACTTTGCCAGTCTCACACAGGACTTTGATTTTTACCGTTCTCTTTTCAAGCCTCTGGTACTGTGTGCTCAAATTGAAAGCCTGCATCCGTGTCCCAGGGGGGCTTGTGTCATCCCTGGAGAGTCTGGCTCCGTGCACAGGTACTTGGGAGCTTTCCTGTCTTCTTTCCTGGACTCCACAGAGTGCTCTGTCACTGACCCATGCTCTCTTGTTTGTTGTCTTTCTTTTGAGAAGGGTCACTCTAAGTTGACTGACCAGGCTGACCTTGAACTCACTCTCTAGCCCAGGCTGGCTTTGAACTTGTAATTCAAATTCCTGTCTTAGCCTCCCAACTAGCTGGGATTCCAGGCCTGTACCATCAGGCCTGGCTGAGAGTTTTCATTATTTTACGAGTGTGTGTGTGTGTGTGTGTGTGTGTGAGAGAGAGAGAGAGAGAGAGAGAGAGAGAGAGAGAGAGAGAGAGAGAGATGTATGTACATGTGTGTGGAGTTGCATGCCCAGCAGGACATCAGGTGTCCTGCTCTATCACCCTCTACCTCATTGCCTTGAGAAAGGGCTTCTCACAAGTGCTTGTGTTAGACACAGCCAGCTTGCTTTTTTGTTGTTTTCTTTGTTTTTCAAGACAGCATTTCTGTGTTATAGCACAGGGTCAGTGACGTCCAAAGGGCTTGTGACCCACAAGAGAACCACTACACAAATTACTACACTAGTTGGGAAGAAGTGGGAGGGGACAAAAAAAAGTGAGAGGGTGAAGGGGTTTGCTCCTCATGGTGGTAAATGTCTTGAGGCAGAGACAGGTGGGTTTCTGTGAGTTCAAAGACAGTCTAGTCTATATAATGAGTTCCAGGATAACAGGGTTGTGTGGAGAGACCATGTTTCAAAAAAAAAAAAAAGTGAGGGGGTACAATTGAAATGGATTCTATACATGTGTGAAAATGTCATAATGAATGAAGTTCAAGGGTGGAGGTGTAACTCAGTAATAGAGAAGTTGCCTGGTATATGCAAGGCCCTGGGTTCTACTCCAGCATTGTGGAAACTCATTATGTATAATTAGTATATATATATATATATATATATATATATATATATATATATTAGTATAATTAATATATCCTACTTAAAAGAACCAAAAAGGAAGAATAAATGTTTTGATGGGAATTTAACCTAATTCATTATTTTTCCTGGGTTGTTTCTAAGTCTACATATCAAAAATTTCCTTTTATTCTTTATACAAATCGGTTGTTTTGTAAAAATAAAGAAAATGGAAGGCCAGGAGTGGGGGGTGAGTTGGGGGTGTGTGGTTCATGTCTTTAATCCCTGTCTCAAGAACAAACCAAAAGAAACAAAGGAAGAAAGAAAAAAAGGAAGGAAGGAAGAAAATGGACAAAGCACCCCTCCCCAAACAAACAAATAAATTAAAGAGAGGCCAGGCAGTGGTTGTGCACACCTTTGATTCCAGCACTCGGGAGACAGAGGTAGGCAGGGATAACTGAGTTCAAGGCCAGCATGGTCTACAGAGGGAGTTCCAGGACAGCCAGAGCTCCAGAGAAACACTGAATAAATGAAAACCAAAGGAAATAAAGACAAAAAAGTAAACAAAACAAAGCCAAAACCTTGAGGAATCTGGATATGGGGGTAAAAGCCTACAGTCCTGGCATTTGGAAAGCTGAGACATGTCCAGTTCAAGGACAGCTTGGACTATATAGTAAGAATCTGTTCCAAAATGACAGAATAATTGGGTATGGTGGCACAGGTATGTAATCCCAGGACATGGAAGGTGGAATAAGCAGGGAAGAATTCAAGGCCCAAAATCAGCTATTTAATGAACTCAAGGCCAACTGGGTGACAATCAGCTTTGTCTTAAACACCAAAACCAACTAAGCAACCAACAGACAAAACAACTATCATCACTAAAAACAACTAAACCTTGGGAAATGTTCATGATATAATGTAGCAAAGAAAGCTCATTCAGGGGCCTAGAGAGATGGTTCAGCACTCTCTGGGACAGCTGGAGTTCAGTTTTCAGTACCAGGTGGGGAGGCTTGAAGCTATTGGTAATCCAACTCCAGGAACACCCTGTTTTGGCTGGTGAGGGTACTAAGATACATGTTAGTGCATGGGAGTGTGCGCTAATGCACACATCACACACACACACACACACACACACACACACACACACACACACAAAATGTTTTTTTGAAAACTGCATTCCAGTAAACATCTGTTTCATAGAATTTACTTCACATTTCATCACTTGTTTGTTTTGTTTTCTTGTGTGTGTAGTTTTTTGAGACAGGGTTTCTCTGTATTGCTTTGGAGCCTGTCCTGGCACTCACTCTGTAGACCAGGCTGGCTTTGAATTCACAGAGATCTGCCTACCTCTGCCTCCTGTGTGCTGGGATTAAAGGCGTGCGCCACCAACGCCGGGCACATTTCGTCACTTGTAATCATTGTGTTTATATGTTTACTTATATAATATGTCTGCATTTACAAGGAAGAAGCTTCCAATAAGCTGCTGGCAGGCAAGTGGAGGGGAAACCTGATGTCTCCGCAAGCAAACCTTTCATGTACTAGTAATTTTTTTTTTTAAGAGTCTTGTGATGGTTAACCCTGGTTGCCAGGTACTTGATATGTAGCTCAGGTTGGCCTTGAACTCCTGGCATTTAGTCTACCTCTGGTTAGTGCTAGGATTTGGAGTATGTGTTTATTTCCATACTGTAAATATTTGTTTGGTGGCTGAGGATGCTCGAGATGTCCCTGGAGGGGTAGCAGGGTACAGGTATGTAAGTGGCTATTGAGACTCAAATACACAAAGGCTATGTAGTTCTCATATACTACTGAACACCCTTTGTTCATATAAAAGACTGGAAGGAGAAGCAATGAAAAGCTAAAAGTTGAATGGGGTGGTACTTTTGTCAGACACCACTCAGACAGATGAGGTGGCATGGGACCACACAGACAGATTTGGTGACATGGGACCACTCAGACAGATGAGGTGGCATGGGACTACTCAGACAAGTTTGGTGGCATGGGACCACTCAGACAGGTTTGGTGCCATGGGGCCACTCAGACAAGTTTGGTGGCATGGGACCACTCAGACAGGTTTGGTGCCATGGGGCCACTCAGTCAGGTGTAAGGTGCAGGCTGTAATCCCAGCATTTAGGATGCTGAAGCAGAAGTTAAATATGAGGCCAGGTGCAGGGCATTGGTGGTGCACGCCTTTAATCCTGGCACTCAGAGGCAGAGGCAGGCGGATCTCTGTGAGTTCCAGGACAGGCTCCAAAAGCAATACAGAGAAACCCTGTCTCAAAAAACCAAAAAGAGGCCAGTGAAAGTAATACTAAAATGAAAGCACTGATTTCCAGATTCGTGAGAAATGACTTGGAGAAAATAACTGTTCACATTCTCTGAAGAATAGAGTAGAGTGGGTGTTGAGCAAATCAGAGTAGAAAAATAAAAGTTTCTTTCAGCTCTTTGGGTAGGGCGGAGATTCTAACCAGGAAGCTGGAAAAAAAGAAAAGAAAAAGTTAAAAGAGCAAAAGGCACATTACACCAGCAAATCCTGTAAGGAAGCAGAGGCCCAGGCTCAATCTGTAGAGTGCCTGCCCAGCATGTGAGAAGCCCAGGGTTCAATTCCCAGCACAAATAAACCAGGTGTGGTACTGCATGTCTGCAATACCAACACTCCTGAGGTAGAGGCAGGAGAATCAGAAATTTGAGGCTATCCTTGGCTAAACAGTATGGGGCCAGCCTGGGATATAAATTTGAGCCTGGCTCAAATTTTGAAAGGATTTGGGAGTGGGATGGAGGGAAGGCTGGAGATGTGACTCAGTAGTCACTGGTTAAGAGTGATCGTTTCACAATCATGAAGACTAGGGTTTGGACCACCTCACCCATCTAACAAGTTGCATGTGACCCCAGGTTTAAAAATTAAAACAACAACAGCAAAAAAAAAAAAAAAAAAAAAACCGATGAGACTGAGAACTTTGGCATCTTCCAAACAGAGCAGAGCAGAGCTAATATAACATGTTTCTGACTGGGGAAATGTCAGTGTTTGGGGCTTAAAAGGGAAAGCACTGATATTAGAAAATATTGGATAGAATCTAAGGTGAAATGAAACCATAAAGGAGCTGTGTTTCTTTAAATCCTAAGCAATAGAGTATGCTGAAGAACAGGTTTCTGACACTGATATTGGATGTAGAATCACCATGGCAACATACCCCCCCTCTGTGTTTGTGTGTGTGTGTGTGTGTGTGTGTGTGTGTGTGTGTGTGTGTCTCACACCCACAAGCGTCCGTCTAGATTGGTTTAATTGAGATGAAAATACTCATCCTAATAAAAATGGTACCATTCCATGCCCTAGGGGACTGGCCTGCATAAAAAGCAGAAAGCTGCAGGGCAGCATTCATCCTGTCTGTCCTGACTATGGAGACAATGTGACCAGCTGCCTCACCTCCTCCTGCCATGGCTTTCCTGCCTGGCATACTGCAACTGCAAACTGTGAGCCAGAAGAAAACCCTTCTTTATTAAATCGATTTTCTCTGTTACTTCGTAACAATTGCAAAGTAACTAATACAATGTAACAAACATTAAGACGACCGTTAAATCTGAGTGTTGTGAAGCCTAGGTAGTGTTTTTGTTTTCATTTGTCTTTTTTTTCTCTGCTTTTGTTTTCCAAATGTTGTTTTCCAAGATGTTCTATATTTAGACTGCAGAACAATTTGTAAAATGAGTACTTAAAATTATTATTATTGTGTGAATGATGTGTGTGTGAGTTCAAGCCAGTCCATGCCAGTAGATGTGTGTAGTTCTCTCTTTCTCTTTGAACTCCATGATCTGACTCAGGTTCACACCTGCTGAAACATCTTGCCAACCCAAGACAAATGCTTTTTAAAATGTACTGTAACTAACCAGCTGTGATGGCACCTCTCTCTCTCTCTCTCTCTCTCTCTCTCTCTCTCTCTCTCTCTCATTAATCTCAGCACTTGACAAGCAGAGGCAGGTTGACCTCAAAGTTTCAGGTCAGCCTTGTCTACATAGTGAGTTGCAGGCTAGCCAGAATTACATAGTGAGAGCCTGTTTCAAAAAACAATGTGCTAAACAGAAAGAAGAAAAAGAAAGAGGAATAGAAGAATAAACTGGTCATTAGCCTAATGAAACCCTCCATCCCAATGTTCATCTAAATCCCCAGCTCCTGATGGGGAGAATTGACTGCAGGGTTGCATGCAATCATCGGCGAAATGACAAGCATAAGCATTCTTGTATGAGCCCCTGGGTGAGAGCTGTTCAGGCTGTGTGAATTGTGGGAAGATGGGGCCATCCACATCACAGACAGATTTGAGGCAAATGAATGGATTGCATAAGGTTCCAGAGGTTATGGAGTCTGTTCCCCAGGGTTCTGAGGAAATGGGAAAATTCTTTCCTTTATACATACATAGCCAGCACACACATACATGTACACACATGTGACATCTGCTGACCCCTGGTTTCTCTGAGCATGAGTTCTGTACCACTTCCACTGTCTCCATTTCTAAAGCTGGCATGTTTCTTCCCCTGGGGAGGGCATCCTGTGAAAGTCAGGTACAACTTTAAATGGAGGACAGTCTCTACATCATAGCCCTTAGCTGAGGCTGCTGTCTCTGTGGCCTTAGGAACATACTAATGTAATCAATTTAAGAAATCATTTGGGATCAGAGCCTGACACAGACCTGTCATCCCAGCATTTAGGAAGCAAATGCAGAGTGGCTACAAGTTTGAGGCTAGACTAGTCTACATAGTGAGTTCTAGTCTAGTCAGGGCTGGAGTAAGCTGGTGTTCAAAGCAATCACCTGTCTGTGACAGCTAACAACTGTCTGTAACTCTAGTTCCAAGGGATATGACACCTTCACACCAATACACATAAAATAAGTTTAAAAGGAAAAAAAAACTTGAGTGACAAGCAACATAATTTCAAAAAACAAAAAAATAGTATTTTCCCTCATTAGAAAGCTAACATTTTGGGCTGGAGAGATGACACACACACAAGCATCAGGACCTGAGTGCTGTCACCAGCATCCACACAAATCCCGGTACAGCAGCATGTCTGGAATCCCAGGGCTCTACAGTGAGGTGAGACAAGACAGAACCATTATTAAGTCCTTGTCTGCCATTAATTTCCCTGTGCTGGTATCAAGAAAAGCATAATTCTTCCAGGTGGGCAAGATGAACCTGGGTAACAACTATTTGAAAGGAGCAATACTGGTGTACTTAAAATAATTCTGGCATTATGCAATACCTTTGCCTTGTCAATATCCCATCTTCCTAAGCAGCCAGACTTGTAATCTCTTTTCTGTTTAAAACATAGGAAGTATAATCTGGATCTGGGACCTGAAAGAGATCTAAGGATGATAATGTTTGTGCAACACATAAGCCTAACTTGTATATCCATTAATAAAATCTATACTTGAGGCTGACTTTTACTCGTCATTAGCCACAGTTGGCCATGGACTTCAGTAAAAAGCTTTACTCCTTCTCTAAGCGTGTGGAGACTTCTCACTGGGAAACAGTTATATTTCTATAACAATGTAAGAGTAATAAAGTTTGAGACCAGACCATGTTACATAACAAAATCTGTCTTTTTTTTTTTCCCTTGAGACAAGGTTTCTCTGTAGCTTTTTTGGAACCTGTCCTGGAACTAGCTTTGTAGACCAGGCTGGCCTTGAACTCCCAGAGATTCACTTGTCTCTGCCTCCCAAGTGCTGGGATTAAACTGCCTGGCTAAAATCTGTCTTTTTAAGAAAAACATGGGAGCTGGATGTGGTGGTGCACATCTTTAATCCCAGCACATGGGAGGCAGAAGCAGACTTATTTCTGAGTTTGAGGCCAGTCTGGTCTATATATCAAGTTCCAGGCCAGCAAAAGCACATAGTGAGACCCTCTCTCAAAAACAACTAACTAGCCAGGCAGTGGTGGCACAAGTCTTTAATCCCATCACTCGGGAGTCAGAGGCAGGGGGATCTCTGTGAGTTCAAGACCAGGCTGCTCTACAAGAGCTAGTTCCAGGACAGCCTCGAAAGCCACAGAGAAACCCTGTCTCAAAAAAAAGGGGGGGGGGCTGGAGAGATGGCTCAGAGGTTAAGGTCACTTATTGCTCTTCCAGAGGTCCTGAGTTCAATTCTCAGCAACCACATGATGGCTCACAACCATCCATAATGAGATTTTGTTCCCTCTTCTGGCCTGCAAGGATACATGCAGACAGAACACTACAAAAATAAAAAAATAAATTAAAAAACCTAAGTAAAATACATTTTTTCAGACTCATAGATAACAAAATGAGCAAAATCCAGAGCCTTTCAAGCATGCTAATAATGTTCCCTGCCACTGAGCTGCACCCCAACCCCGAGACAGGAAACCCCTGACCTTACATGGGAAATGGAAAGACTGCTCAGCTGTGAAGAGTTCCCACCCCTCTGGAGTTTGGTTTACATTGCCAGCAACAGGCAACTTAATTCTAACTTAGCTGCAGAGGTTCCAGTGACCTCTTTTGGTCTCTGCAGGCACTGCATTCATGTGCATACTGTTAAATTTTTGAAGAAAAAGAGGAGGCGCAAGATGAGACATATTAACCAGTTTATTATAAGCCCGGCAGAGTAGGGAGACTAAGAGAGAAGAGAAACATTGTTAATGGCTGACCGCCATGGCTGGTCGCCATAGACAGGGAGAGAAGAGAAGTAGAAGCAGAGAGAGTGAGTGTAGAGAGAGAAAAGAGAAGCAGAGAAGTTGGAACTTTTAAAGGGAAGACTGAGCATGTGCACTGAGGTTCCGTGCATGCCCAGAGGCCTCATGCAGGCTGTAAATGTGTGGTGGGCACGTCCCTGTGTGTGCTCTGACTGTTGTGAGGGGCCGGGGTGTCTCTTAAAGAGGTAGAGCCGATCAGCATTAAAGCCTGAACCTTTCACATACTGCCTACCTCAGATATACATTAAACAGAGAATTTTTAAAAAAGATATTTTCATAAAGATTAATGGGCTAGGTGAGGCTGGTAGACCTTTGTGAGTTCAAGGTCAGCTGAGTCTATAAAGAAGTTCCAGGTTAGCCAGGGCTAGCTACACAGTGAAACTCTGCCCCAGAATAAAAAAAGAAAGAGACAGTAATGGATTGTTTAGTTACAACATATCCATACTTACTTGTATTTCTGTATTACACAGAGATTTATTTTCATCTATTTAAAAAGTCTCGAGGTAGGTACTCTATGACACCTACAGATTCACTCTCAGAGACTTCTTCCTACTCTATCATGCTTGTACATATTTTCAAACCTACGGGTTACCTCATGTTCAAGCCAGCATATCATGTTTGTGTTCTAGAAAGCAGGAAGGAGGAAAAGGCAGGGGCAAGGGGCCAGGCTAAGGCAGTTCCCTTTAAATAGTTTTCCTGGAAGCCCCACCCAAGCACTTCCTCCTATTATTTCATCATCTTCTATTACCTGCAAGGGAAGCTGGGAAATGTAGTCTTTTAAAAATATAATTTATATTTTGTGTTTTTCCTACATGCATGTGCATATGCTGAAGGGACCAGCTCCCCATTTCGGCAGCCATGACAGTGATACGTGCTCTATGACCTTGTCTTAGTCACTAGAGGTTAGGTACCTGCCTTGTGACAAGGAACCGATCAGAAGTTAGCTGGTGGCGCTATGCTTTACGACCCTTGGTGTACTATAAGGACAAGCACACAGCAATGACGCAGAGCATAGCAACCACCCTGGGAGGGCCTATGGGCCATAACAACCAGTTGGCCAATCAGCACAGGGCAAGCCCTCCAAGGCTGGAGGCACACCGATAGTGAGCCTGTGTGTACCCCTAGACACTCCACTTACGCTGCCCTACAAGATCTGTACTCAGCGGGTTCGAGTTGTCTTTGCTAGCCATCTGCCATGGCAGGTGGGTGAAAGACCCGAGCTAACATGGGGTTAGCTGGTTAAATTACAATAAAGCCTCATGCAGTTTGCAGCAAGCAAGCTCTCGAATCTGCCTGGTGATTGGGGTGACTGTGGTCGTTTTGGCCTGGGACCCCGGATACCTGAGTTTTCCGGGGGGGGGGGTGGTCTAACATTTGGGCTCGTCCGAGATTTGCGACCACCCCTCACCTGAGTGGATTCGATCTTGGAGGTAAGATGATTCGAGTTTGCAACTTATATGTTCAATGTTATATGTTTGCTTGTTTTTGTTGGTTTGGTGCCACTTGAATTTGCTGTTTTGTTGATCTGAGCCTGCGAAGGACTCGTGATTTGTATAATTTGGACCATAGGGAAAGCAGACATGCCCCAGAAATAGACGTGTTTCTGGAACCCTTGTATTCCGCCCTGGACAAAAGTCCAAGGGTTGTTTGTAATTTTGGTTTGGGGCACCATTTCTTTGCCGCGTGGTTTCTCCTGTCTGATGTCTGTCCTGTTTTTGCTGTTTGTCTGTCTCCATACTAACCACCCCATCCCTGGATTCCACCTCAACTGTGATCGGCAGATGTGCCAGGAGGATTACAGATTACTGCTCTTTGAGACAGCTGCCTCCAATGGTAATGGAGAAACTTGGGTGTGGCTAACTGTATATGGACTGGCTTCTGTCACTTTTTAGTAGATTCGGATAAAATATACCCTCCTCAGATCTCTGGAATATTAATGGTTGTCAACTTGGCAGCATTAGACAGTCAGATCCACTATAGACAATAGTCAGCATGTTAGCTGGTAAAATAATGACTATCTACTGTTCAGGCACAAGCTCAAGATTTTTAAGTTTATTTTGGTTGTCATCTAAGTACAAACTTAAAGGACTTTTCATCAGGCCAAAGGCACCTCTGTCCAATCCATACCTGGCTCTCTGGACAGAAGAAAAATGTACATGCTTATAGCCCAAATCTGTAGTTTTTGCTAGGACTCAAAGTTATAAATATGTTCCTGTTGTTTGAACAGATATCCAGATATCTGCTTTTTCTGCACTGTGGGCTTCAGTAAATAAGTTTTAACCTCTGTTCCTAGTTTAAACATGTCTTAAACAGGTTTCTGCTTCTGGCAGACATCTGAGTATCAGTTGCTGACTACAGGCTGTTCTAAGTAGACTGCGAGCCCTGGACTTGCTGTGGATGTGAACCAGTCCAGCTGATATGGACACCCCCTGTCTCTGCAACAAAGTCTGCCAACAGCCCCTGATGGATTCCCCATTGCCTAAATTCCTTTTTTGCTTTTGACTAGCATTTCAACCTTCTGGGGTCCCTAACTTCGTCCCAAAGTCAGCAGGAAGTAGCGTGGGAAAGAATTCGCCGCCCATTTCCCCTGGTTAAAATGCTAAGTCAGGAGGGATTCCGTTGCATGGGGATGCCAATATCTCTCACTTCCTGATGGGGGCGCTAGAGAGACAGCAATTCCATGATTGGAATTTCCAAAAAAGAAAATGGGGGAAATGAAGGGACCAGCTCCCCATTTTGGCAGCCATGACAATGACACGTGCTCTATGACCTTGTCTTAGTCACTAGAGGTTAGGTACCTGCCTTGTGACAAGGAACCGATCAGAAGTTAGCTGGTGGCGCTATGCTTTACGACCCTTGGTGTACTATAAGGACAAGCACACAGCAATGACGCAGAGCATAGCAACCACCCTGGGAGGGCCTATGGGCCATAACAACCAGTTGGCCAATCAGCACAGGGCAAGCCCTCCAAGGCTGGAGGCACACCGATAGTGAGCCTGTGTGTACCCCTAGACACTCCACTTACGCTGCCCTACAAGATCTATACTCAGCGGGTTCGAGTTGTCTTTGCTAGCCATCTGCCATGGCAGGTGGGTGAAAGACCCGAGCTAACATGGGGTTAGCTGGTTAAATTACAATAAAGCCTCATGCAGTTTGCAGCAAGCTCTCGAATCTGCCTGGTGATTGGGGTGACCGTGGTCGTGGCCTGGGACCCCGGATACCTGAGTTTTCCGGGGGTCTAACAATGCCACATGTGTGCCTGGTGCCCCTGGAACCAAAAAAGGAAGTTGGATCTCCTGGAACTGGAGTTAAGGGGAGATGTGAGCCACCATGTGGGTGCTAGGAACTAAACGCAGGTCCTCTACAAGAGTAATAAATGCTCTTATCTGATGATCTATCTGTTTTGCCTAGGAAATGTAGTATTTTTTTTTTAATGTGTTGCCCAGGCTGGCCTCGAACTCGTGATCCTCCTGCCTCTGCCTCCTTCAGCAAATCCTACCGGCGTGCGCCACCACAACCGGCAGAACTAGTTCTTATAGATTAGGATGATCTTGAACTCACAGAGATTTGGGGATTAAAGGCATGTGCCACCTAGTGCTCGGCAGAAATGTAGTGTTGAAATCAAACACATTGCCTGATTTTTAAAATTTTTTTTATCTATCTATCTATCTATCTATCTATCTATCTATCTATCTATCTGGAGACAGGATTCTCTGTGTAACAGCCCTGGCTGTCCAGAATCCACCTGCCTCTTCCCGAAGACCTGGCTTCAATTCCCAGCATTCACATGGCAGCTCACAACTGTCTGTCACTCCAGTTCATGGGATCTGACACCCACACACAGACATACATGCAGGCAAACCATCAATACACTCACACACACAAAAGAGCTGCGTGTGGTAGCACAGACCTTTAATCTCAGCACTCAGGGATGTAGAGGCAGATTGATCTCTGAGTTCGAGGCCAGCCTGCTCTAGAGCTCCAGAACAGCCAGGACTACACAGAGAAACCCTGGGGGTATGGGGAGAAAGAAACTGAGATAGGGTGTCATGGTGAGTTT
Organism: Cricetulus griseus; assembly: GCF_003668045.3. Lineage (NCBI taxonomy): Eukaryota > Metazoa > Chordata > Mammalia > Rodentia > Cricetidae > Cricetulus > Cricetulus griseus. Next base: position 37,929,746 of record NC_048600.1, on the reverse strand, counting down.
GTGGAAAAACAAACCAAGAAACCATTTTGAGAGGTGAAAATAAAGGCCTGCTCCTGTTGGCTGAATGTTCAGGTAATAAAACAGACGTCGTCCCATGTTTATTAGAGATCTAGTATTTGTGTAATATAATCACATTCCTTCTTGGGTCTATGACCAAAAATAGATGTCTTTACAAGGAAAGGTCAGGGTCAAACCCCAACTACACTATCATTGAGTCTGAATTATGAGGAGAACAAATAGAGCCTCATTCCTTAAAACCTCAATAGGAGACAGGTGTAGTGGTGTATGCCTTTAATACAGCATTTGGGCAGATCTCTGTGAGTTCAAGGCCAGCTAGTTTAATATTGAGCTCCAGGATAGCCAAAATTGCATAGTTAAACCCTGACTCAGCAAACAAAAACAACTTCCAACATGATCCTGGCATGGTGGTGAATGCCTGGCTGTCTAGCACTGAGGAGGTTGAGGCAAGAGTTTGAGGGCAGCCTGAACTACACAGTGAGCAGGAGGTCAGCCTGGGCTACACAGTGAACAGGAGGCCAGCTGGGAATATGTAGTAATCCCCATCTCTAAAAAGAAATAACAATGAAAACAAAAGTAAACACTAAACTCCAAACCCGATTCTTCAAAGAGGAGGTGGTGTATGATTATCTCACACAGAACATCAGATATAGGCTTTGACTTAAAAACATTTTGTTGTTTGTAGTTTTGGTTGGCCTAGAACTAGGGGTCTACCTGCTTTGCTCCTGAATGCTGGGATTAAAGGCGTGTGTCATCACCGCCTGGCACTTAAGACTTTTGATCCAGCAAAATGGGAAGATCATGTTCTTCCCTCTGTGAAAAGGGCAGGAGCGGCCTGTCTCATAGTCTACTATAACAGGAGAGATATGTGGGACTCTTGGGATTTTGTTTGGCAACACTGGCATTGAACCTGGACAGCTACTGCATTCGAAACAGAGCATCTGTCCCAGTTGGTTTTATGTCAACTTGACATAAGCTTGAGTTATCATAGAGGAGGGAGCCTCAGCTGAGACAATGCATCTGTAAGAACTGGCTGTAAGCCAGGCAGTGGTGGCGACCCAAGAGAGTGTGCACCCACAGCTTCTCTACCTTAAAGGGGTCATGTCCGAACCTGAAACCATGCCAAAAGGGTGTGACCACTACTACAAGTTCACTGGCAAGGCAAGATGGCACTACAGCACCTCTCTTATCTAAATGTTTGTAAACTGGTGTGAAGTCACACACCTGTACCCCAGTACCCAGGAGATTGAGGCAGTACAATTGTTATGCATTCCAGGCCAGCCTGAATGACACTGTGTCTCAGAAAACCAAAACCCAACCTAATTAACCACCACAAACATGCTTGCTTATTTCAAGGTTATTAGAAAGACACTCCCACTTCCCTTGGCTCATTGTGATGACTGAGGAGACCCAAGAATTAGGAGCACCAGTTGGAGGTCAGCCTTGGCTACATAACAAGACACTTTCTCAAAAGAAGGGGTAGGGTGGGTGGGTCTAACGAGCTGGTTCAGTGGGAAAAGGCATTTGCTGTGCAAGCTTGCTGACTTGTTTGAGTCCCAGGATGCATAGTTAATATGATAAGCAGCTTTTGATCTCTACATGTGTGACTTGGCATGTGTGCCTATCATACATCATGCACAAATGTAGATAATAAAAAAAATAAAAAGGGGGAGGGCTGGGAATGCATCTTAGTTTGTAAAGTGCTTGCCTCAAATGCACAAGGTCCTAGGTTCTGTTGCCAGCACCACATAACTTGGCCAATCATAGGGAGGCACGCTTGCAATCCCAGCACTCTGAGGTGTGCATGCAGTGCTGCTCTTCAGCATTTTAAGAGTCCTTGGTTTCTCCACATGAATGATGTCCGAATTGTTATGAGGAAAAGGTTAGAAGAATAGTAACATGTAAATTAATCACCTCACCAGGCATGGTAACACATGCCTGTCATCTCAGCCACTTGAGAGAAAGGGGGATTGCCAGTAGTTCAAGCCCAACCTGGGCAAATAGTGAGTTCTAGGTCAGTCTGAAGTGAGATCCTGTCTCAAAGTCCAAATCAAATGAAAACAAAACAAAACACCCCCCTTTCAATGTATTTCAATTATTATTTTGTGCGTGTGTATTTGGTGTATGTGTGCCACAGTGTGTGTGGAGGTCAGACGGAAACTGTGGAGTTTTGGGTTTACGGTCTGAATACAGATCACCAGGCTGTCATGGCACACTTTTAGGCTGGGTTCAGCTAAGTCAGGGACTCACTCCCTAGGCTGACTTGGAAATTGCTCTGTAGTCTAATATATATATATGATCCTCAAACCTCAGGCTCCAGAGTGCTGCTATTCCAGCTCCCCCTCCCCCCTCCCCCCTGGAGTGAGGACATCCACCTCTAGAACACACACACACACACACACACACACACACACACACACACACACACACACACACACACACACACACACACACACACACACACACCCTGGGCATAATGATTCAGTTCTCAAAGGTTATTTCTTGGGAACAGGACGGCTGGTGAGGATCTAACTGAGATAGGCAGAATGAATGACTTACATTTTTCATTCTATCTTCTCTAGTCCGCTAGGAATTTATCTGTGCTTCACTCCCAAGGCAGAGAAACTACCCCCTTCTGAGTGTCCTGTAATTCCATGATAGGACTTTTTGTGTATCTCCCATATTTGACTTTAGGTTCTGTGGCTTTTGCACAGGCTCCCTCCCTCCCTCCCTCCCTCCCTCCCTCCCTCCCTCCCTCCCTCCCCTCCCTCCCTCTCTCTCTCTCTCTCTCTCTCTCTCTCTTTCTTCCTGAGACAGGGTTTCTCTGTGTAGCTTTGGAGCCTGTCCTGGAACTCACTCTGTGGACCTGGACCTGGCTGGCCTCTAATTTACAGACATTCTCCTGCCTTTGCCTCCTGAGTGCTGGGATTAAAAGTGTGTGCCACTACCTCCCCGACGCTTTTTAAATTAAATTAAATTAAATTAAATTTTCTGAGACTAGTTTTTGCCTATGATGTCCTGGCTGACACGGAACTCAATTTGTGATGATCCTCCTGAGTGCCAGGATTGATTCCAGGTGGGTTCCACCAGGACTCGCTGAAGCATAGGTTGCTTTTTACAGGCTAGTTGTAGGCACCTGAAGAGTCCAGGTGTTGATTTGTGATAATGTTGCTTAGGCTTCTTTGAGGTCAATTTAAGATTTAAAAACAACTAAACAAAAACCCACCATGTGTGGTGGCACACATCTTAACTCCAGCGCTCAGGCGGCATAGGAAGGAGGATCTCATGAGTTCGAGGCAATCTGCTACACATAGCGAGCCCCAGGACAAAAAGCCTGTACAGTACTGTACAAAAGAAAACAAAACAAAACAGGGGGCTGGAGAAACCGCTCAGCGGTTGAGAGCCCTGGCTGGTCTTGCAGATGTCCTGAGTTCAATTCCCAGTTCATGGTGGCTCACAACCATCTGTCATGAGATGTTGCTCCCTCTTCTGTCATGCAGATACACAAGCGGGCAGAACACTGTATACATAACACTGTATACATAACAAATCTTTAAACACACAAAACGCGACACCACGCCCGCGTTTGAGTCTAGAGGAGGAAAAAGAAATATGAACTTTCAAACAGATCACAGACTAGGAGTTGGGGGAAGGCGACAGGTCAGAGTGATTTCGGGAGAAACCAGAGCAGGCAGGGTCAGATCCTGATAGGGCTTTCAGCCTGTGCAGGCGGTGTAGGGACCTCTGTCCAGGCTGTCAGCTCGGAAGCTGAGGTCCTGTCATCGCCACTACCCTCCTCTTCCCAGACCCGGTTCCCTGGACTGCCCACCCGTATGGCGCTGCGCAGGCGCGGGGATGCCAGCAATTGCACCAGGGGCGGGGGAGGGACGCGGCTGTCGCACGTGTCCCGGGAGCGTGCACAGGAGAGGTGCGGGACCGATGTCCAGCTCGGGCCCGTCTCGTTCTCCCGGAAGCCGCGGTGGGCGTCCCTGGGGCGCTCACACCTCGGGAGAATTATCCTTTGGACTCACACGATTTGCCCCACTAAAGTTAGGAACTCTGGCATAAAAACATGGAAAGCGGTTTGGAAACAGACGTAGACTGAATTCTCAGGAACCTGGAGTCAGCACATAAACAGCCGGTGACCGTGGACTTGCAAGCCCCGGAAAGCCCCCCCCCCTCCGCGGGTGCGGTCACCCGGACGGGTCACGTGACTCGAGCTAGACAAGGGACATCAAGCACCGCGCATGCGCAGCTCCCTCTGAGCCGGCGTACATATATTTTTTTTCTGCTTTGGTTGGCTGCATGCAAACACTGTCAACTCCTCCCTGCTGTACGGTCTTCATGTTCCTTGACATTTACTCCTTCCCCCACCTCCGCCCATTGATGACATCAGGTCGACAGGCGGGAGAGCCAATCAGAACGCTGTGTTCAGGGGCCGGCACGAGGAACCCGTTGCAGCGAGCCAATGGGGAAGGCTGACGGCGGACGCGCCCCAACCGCCTCCTCCCGGGGGCGCCGCTGGCCAAGTGGGCGGCGCTTTCCAGTCAGCATGTGGGCGGGAGAGGGCGGGGCCCGGCCGCCGCAGAGGCGTCGACGCCGTCGCCGTCGACGACGTTCTTCAGTCTTCGGGGTGGGCTCGGCGGCGCTAGCCGGCCAGGGAGCGCCGGGCGGAGAGCGGCGGGGGTCGGAGCGAGGACGGGGCGCTGTGGGCGGGCGGTAAAGGGGTGCGGGCGAGGCCAGGGCAGGGTGCGGAGCCTCTGATCGGGGTCAGGTGGGGAGAGGCTCGGGGCTGTTGGCGCGGCGCGGCGCCGGCTCCGCGGGGCTTGCAGCAGAGGCCTGGGCTGGCCGCCGGGCCCCTTGTCCCCGGGCCTGTTGACGACGACGCTCCCGCGGGGGCCCCGCCTGAGGAGGACGCGGCGGCGGCGGCCAGGCCGCGGGAGGCCGCGGAGGATGGAGGAGCGGAAGGAGGAGGGCGAGGCGGAGATTCAGGAGCACGGGCCCGAGCACTGGTTCTCCAAGTGGGAGCGGCAGTGCCTGGCCGAGGCCGAGCAGGACGAACAGCTGTCCCCCGAGCTACAGGAGGAGGCGGCGGCTGCCGCGCAGCCCGAGCACAAGCAGCAGAAGCTATGGCATCTCTTCCAGAACTCGGCCACAGCCGTGGCTCAGCTCTACAAAGGTGAGGCCGCGCCGCCATCTTGGCGCCGCCCCGGCCTGCGGAGCTGCCCTTCCGCCCGGCTCCCGGCTCGATTCCCGGGGTCCGGTCGATCCCCGCATCCTGCGGGGACAGCTCGGCGGCGGGGAGGGGACGGCCGCCCCGCGGACCCCTTGCCTTCCGACTCGCACGACTCCGACGGAGGATCGGCCCTGGGAGGGGGAACTACGATGAAAGATGGGGAGACCCCCCCGATTTGGAGTACCCTGGAAGGTCCCCACATATCGGTCCGGGTGTCCCCGGCCGGATCGAAGGGATAGGGGAGGAGTCCCTGTCACAAAATGGCGAAGGAGGCGGTGGGGCGGCCCTATTGTGCCCCGAGCCGGCCTCGGGGCGGAGACTGCGAGGGGCGCCTCCCTGCTCCTGCCAGGCCGCGTTTGCTGCTCCAGCTTCGCTGATGTCAGGTTCCCCCCTCCTCGACCCAGTAACTCCTGTCTCACGCTCCCTTTGGGATCCCCAAACCCTGAACAAAATGGCGAAACCTAATATGGCCGTTCCGGAGTGACTGACGCCCAAATAACATTCTCTTCTTTCTCTGTGTTCTTGTATGTCTTTTATTCCCACCCCCCATTGTTTTTGTTTTTCCGTTTTTGATTCCAGATCGAGTGTGTCAGCAGCCAGGACTTTCTCTCTGGGTCCCCTTCCAAAACGCAGCCACCGCCGTCACCAACCTCTACAAAGGTAAAGATAACCTTGCTCTGCATTGCCAGGTTAAGGGGGAAGGGAGGAAGGGCAAGCCACTTCGGGTTGGCGGCCGATGTTCTGAGTGTGTTTTCTGCTCTCAAGTCCAGCTTCTGCTAACGTTGAATGCCTTGCAACTTGAGGATATCATTAGTGTTCTAGCTACATATCTCAAGGCGATTTTTGACACTTCTCTGAGGCCTCCTCCCTCGGGGACACTTGGTTGTCATTCCTGAGAGGGGGCTGCTGGTTATTCTGCAGTGCCTGAGACATTCCCAGCTCCTACCCCTTATCAAGGACTTGACTTACCCAGTCTCCAAAGTGCTGAGATTGATTGAGAAGCTCTGCAGTGGAAGACGATGAGCCGTGTTTCTGTTCATAAAATGCAGGCTTCAAGGGAAGAAAAGTGATTTTTTTTTTCTTTTTTCTTTTTTCTTTTTGGTACCACAGAAGGGATCACCCGCCCTTGGAAGATTCTTGAATCTGGGCTCTTGGAGCATGGTAGTTTGATAGCATTGAAGTGCTTAGAACTCTTGCTGATTGGATTGGAATTGTGCATGCTGTCCTGTATATAGCAAATTCATCAGATCTTTTTAAAGAAACTACTTTGTAATTGACTAAATTGTTGGTGTCTGTAATAAGAGTTTTGAATGGATGGCTTTGTGTGGTGCTGTTTTGGAGTTTATTTTCAGATCTGATGACTGAAGACGTACAGGTATACTTAAGGTCTTGGTCATTGTACTCTTGGTAACAATAGGTTTAACTTTGCATTGTTAGAGCTTTGGCAGTTTTCTTGTGATAAAATTAATTTGGATTAATTAATTGACTTTCAAAGTTAATCCAGTAATAATAGAAATTTGTGTAGTTCAGGAAATAACAGTTTAGGTTGAAAGATTATGGTGCATCATTTTGAGTGTCAGATTCTTGATGTCAGCATTTTGTAAGAGGTTTAGAGTACACTTGGCATTTTGAAGTGACAATAATTTTTGAGAACTGTTAACTGAAATGTTAATTTAGAGAATGAGAAACTCATAGTCCAATCTTACCGAAGAAACAAACAGCTTATTTATTGACTTTTTTTTTCTTTTCTTTTGTAAGACAGGGGTCTCTCTTTGTAGCCTAGGCTGGTATAAAACTTGTGATTCTCCAGCCTGTCTCTCCAGTGCTCAGATTATAGGTGTATACCATCATGCCCTGCTAGAAACATAGTTTACATGATTACCAATCAGCTTTGATTTTATTTTTTGGTTGTGAGCCTAGCCTTTAACGGCTGAGCTATCCCTCCAGCCCCAGCTTTGATTTTATACAGCTGGGTTTTTAAGTTTTAGGGGAGGGTGTTGGGGATGGAATCCAGGGGCCTCAAAAATGCCTGGGCAGTTAGATAGCTGCTGAGTCACAACCCTAGCCCAAGTTTGATAAGTTTTGACTACTGAATAAATAGATTTTTTAGTATCTGTTGGTGCTTGGGGGTCTTGAGCAATCTCTTTGGATAGTTCTTAGTTTTATGTAGAAAGAGAATTTAGAAATATACTTAAATTAAAATTTTAACAATTTTAAATTCCTTAGTATATAATTTGCATACAGTAAAATCACCTTGCCAGGAGTTGGTGGCACATGCCTTTAATCCCATCACTTGGGAGTCAGAGATAGGGGGATATCTGTGAGTTCAAGACCAGCCTGGTCTACAAGAGCTAGTTCCAGGACAACCCCCAAAGCCACAGAGAAACCCTGTTACGAAAAACATACATACATACATACATACATACATACATATTCATTCATTCATTCATTCATTCTACTCTAGTTCCTAGCAACCTGATTGCTACATACTTACGAAATGGCTTCATCGAGTTCACATTATAGGTATTAATAGCTCGATGCTTTATTTATTGAGACAGTCTCTCTGTTTAGACTAAGCTGGTCTGGAACTCAGAGATCTGCCTCTCTGCCTCCTGAGTGTTGGGATTAAAGGCAGGCACCTGCCACTACATTCTGCCAAAACTCAGTACTTTATGTTGTAGAGTAATAATTTTGTTGTCTTGATAACTGAGGCTTACCCTTTTTTGCTTTTGCAGTTTTTGTTTCAAAGGGAAGATGGCAAATGTTGAACATTTTTCTGCTTGCTGGGTCCCTAGCCTAAGCCATATTACTTATTGATGTGAATGGCCCATGGTTTGGTACTGGTGCATACTAAAAGAATGAGTCCCTCCAGGATTAATGCTAGAACTTTTCCTTAAAAGATGGGTTAAGCAGGGAGGGAGTGGTGGTGTACACTTTTAACCCCAGCCCCTGGGGAGGCAGAGGCAGGTGGATCTCTTCAGTGAGGCCAGGCTGGTCTACAGAGTGAGTCTGTGTCTTGAAAAACAAAACAAACCACCCCCCCACCCCAATGAAACAAAAGCAAAACCAGCTTGAATTCTGAAGTAATTTTTTTTTTGTTGTTTTTTTTGAGACGGGTTTCTCTGTGTCAGTCCCAGCAGTCCTGGAACTTCCTTTGTACAGACTGGCCTTAACTCACAGAGATCCGCCTTCCTCTGCCTCCCCAGTGCTGGGATTAAAGGCTTTTGCCAGCACCACCAGGCTAAAATAATTAATTGGTTTGATTACTTCATTTGAAATGCTTATTGTTGGATATAGTGGCAAATGCCTATAATCCCAGTACTGGGGAGGTTGAGGTAGGAGGATCATTGAGTTCAAGGCCAGCCTTGGCTATGTAATGAGACCCTGTTTCCAAACTGACAAATTTTCTTTGCTTAGAAAACTTCATGAGGAACATTGCTTTTGTTTGAATAGGAAATGTAGTTCCTGGATTACCAGTGTGAATTGATTCTATTAAGTGTCCTGTTAACTAAAACATACTTTTTACCTTACAGGAATGGGCAAATTTTATATGGGATTAGGTAGTTTCAACTTCTTATTTTTGTTGTAAGTAGGGTGAATAATACTGTACTTTCACACACTCCCACCTTTTAGAGTGTGGCCATTATAGAACAGGCATGCAGTTCTAAGAATATTTTGCTATCCTAAATAGAACTGGTAAAAATTAGTAATGTCACAAGTGAATTCAAAGTCAGATTATTTACAGTTATGATGAACTACTTAACTGTTAGCTGACAGGAAGAAAGACTTTGGTGGCATCCATGTAAGTGGGCAATGCTCTCATGTATTTAATGTAATCAAGCACATGATAAACTAAAAGTAGCTCATTTTGCAGCCAGGAAAGAATGGTGCTCCTTTGTAATTCTTTGAAGTAAGCACACAGGAAGGTTAGAGTTGAGGTAGAACTCTTTTAACAAAGGTGTCTTTGGGGGAAATGCTTATTTGCTTGCTTGCTTATTTATTTGTGAGTGTCTTCTTAAGTAGCCCAAGATGGCCTTGAACTTGAGTGTTGGAATTAGAGATCTACTACCATGCCTGGCCTGTGTCCTCTTTTAAAAAAGAGGTCATCTTTCTGAAAGACTCTGTCTTCTTACTGGACAAACCACACCCCGATTTAAACATAACCAAGTCTCCAGGTTAAAAATGTTGAACTGCATCTGGTAGAGGTGATGGATGACCATGATTCAGACTAAACCCTTAGTCTTGCCATTGTGAGAATCCTTACAGACCCAGCTTCATTCTCCTCCAGTGTTTTCTCTTGAAGTTGTACCTGATTTTATTAGCAGTTTTCATCTGAGTCCATTGAGGAAAAGGACCATTATGTTTGGCCAGGAATTGCTTGATTCTCAAAGTCTTGTGAGAAGACAGGGCCAGAAGCAGAGTTGGGTATGGTGCATCATGGCAGAGGAAAAGAGAAGCAAAAAAATTTTCAAGTTACATTTATTTATTTAGTATGTCTTGCATGTGTGTGCAGAAATCAAAGGACACAATTTTTGGGAGTTGATTCTCTCAAACATGCATCAACTCAGGTTATCAGGCTTGGTGGCAAGAGCATTTATCTGCTGAGCCCATTCGTTGACTCTCAGATCTTTTAATTGCCAGGAAGCTTTTGAAAATTGATCATGCACTTGTGGTTTGGCTGGGATATGGCCAGAAGAATTTGGAAGAGAAAACAAATTGGTTTTGTCTCCTTGTTGAGGATATATTTCATTTGGGCAGGCCCAGGGGATACCTGTTTGTGAATCCTAGTTCCTTGGGATTTTGAGGAAGGAAGGTGGCAAGTTTTCATGTCAGCCTGGGCTACACAGTGAGACTCTGTCTCAAAGAGGTCTGGGAATATATGACTTGTTGATGAGAGACCCTGGACCTTTTATGTCAGAGCTGCTTTTGTGTGTGTTTGGATGGATTCTGGTGGCTGGTTCTTGATGTATGTGATTATTCCAAAGAGAACAGCATCCCTTAAATGTTGTTGGTTCCTTGGCATAGTATGAATTTTGTATCTTCAGCAAAAGGGAGGGAAGAATTCTAGGTAGGTTTGGTGGGTACCTGGGAAATAACACTGCTAAACCTGCAGTTTACTTTTTGGGAGTACTGATGCTACTAAAATTATACAATTCTGGAAAAAAATTTTGTTTTGAGACAATGTTCTTGCTATGTAGCTTAGGCTGGTCTCCAGTATGCAGTGAGTCTGCCTCAGCTTCCCTGCTACTATGGCCATAGACATGCTACCATGTTTCTCTGAATCCCGTCTTCTTGGAGATGCCTAACTCCTTAAGCTTGGACTGGTGGCTGTCATTTAGGACAAGGTTAGCCTGGATAGCCTTATAGGACACGTTGACTAAGGTGGGAGCTCTTAGCTGTTTAGTAAGTAGCCTTTTGGATCCACAGAGTTACTTCACCTGGGACAACAGACTTGTGTTATCAAAGCCAGTTTATTCCATGCTGGGGATCAAACCAAGTTTCTACCTAGTCTACCAGCTGAGCTACATTTTCCAGCCCCTGTTATTTATTAGTTTATTTTTTGAGACATGTCTCAGCATGTAATTTTGCCTGTAATGGAGCTCACTATGTATGTAGCCTTAAACTAAGATCCTTCTGCCTCCATCACCAGAGTGCTGAGATTAAAGGTGTAGGCCACTTTATCTGGCTTTTCCCCCTCTTTCCCTTGGAATTCTGCTTTCCGTTTTTGTTACACTGTCTATGTGGTATGTCACGCTGGGCTGTCTTCAAAATTATATCAAACCTGTCTTGGCCTTCCCTTTTTTTTTTTTTTTTTTTTGAGAGAGTGTTTCTCTGTGGCTGTCCTGGAACTCTTGTAGAACAGGCTGGCCTTGAACTCAGATCCACCTGCCTTGCCTTCCCAGTGCTGGGATTAAATGTGCTCACCACCAGCATCATAACTTCTGGAACTGGAGGTATGAATGATTTTGAGTTAGCATGTGGATTCTGGAAACAAAATCTGGGTCCTTTGTGAGAGCAACAAGTGCTTTAAACACCTAGCCACCACTTTAGGCCCCTTACCTCTACTTTTTGTAAGTGTCTTTGAAGCATGGGTTGGTTACAAGTCTGTCATATGTTGAGAGCTTTCTCTTGATACTGCATATTTTGAGTTCTTGTGTATCTGCTTTAGTAGTACTGAAGACTACAGATAACATACAAGCTTTTAGATTTATGTCTGGCAGTTAGGGAATATTCAAATGTTGATAGGTTTTAACTGTTTAATTGTTTTGAACAGTGGGAAGTGCTTAATATGAAAGGAAGTAATTCTAGTATTTTTTTTAAGACATGGTTTCTCTTGTGTGTAGCCCTGGCTGTCCTGGCACTTGATTTGTAGACCAGTCTGGCCCCACATCACAGAGATACACCTTTCTCTGCCTCCCAAGTGCTGGTGTTAAAGGTGTGTTCCACAGTTGTTCAGTTCATGTTCCTGTTTCTAACAATAATTTCAGTTCAGTGTGGCTGGTTTGGTCTTAACCTGTTACTTGTACTCCAAAGGTGAATGGAACATAATGAAAATCTGGTACAAGTTGAGAATGCCAAAACAATATTTGTAGAAAGTGTGTTCTGCCTAGGGGTAGATGGTAAAGGTTTGGGACTCTTTATTGTAAATAATAGTACCAAGCTTTGAAGCTTTGTGTGTGTGTGTGTGTGTGTGTGTGTGTGTGTGTGTGTGTGTGTGTGTGTGTACTTTTCTTTTTGAGACAAGGTCTTGCTGTTTCTTGTAACTAATCATGCAGCTCAGGCTGGCCTTGAATTTCCTGCCTCAACTTCCCAAGTTCTAGGATTGCAGGCGCTTGCCACCATGCCTAGTTCATTCTGTCTATAATAAACATTATATATTACAAGCATTTTCAGGCCAGTCAGATGATTCAGTTGGTAAAGGTGCTTATTCCCAAGTCTGAGGACCTCAGTTTGATCTCTGGGATCCACAAAGTGGAAATATTAGCTCCTACAGTTGGCCTGACCTCTGAGCATGTGTCCATATACATCTGAGCAAAATCAATAAATATATTAAGTTGGCTTATTGATGTGGACCCATTGGTCTCCTTCTATTTTGCAGGCTGTATGTAGGAGTAACTTGATTTGGTGACCTGCTTTGCATTTCTCTCCTTGTTGCTTGTGTGTGTGGCTTATGTCCATATCTGTTTGTGTTGAGTTTGGTATTAATGTTAGTTCTACTCTGAAACTTAGAAGAGCCCATACTAACTTGCTACATGATTCTTGTCCAGAATTGAATGGCTTAGTTACTGAGAATTAGTACCATAGCTAGGTGTGGGATTATGTAAGTTAGTTTCTAAGTTACATGTTCTGTTCCTACATCAGATGTGGAGAGAACTTTGCTCAACACATGGTTAGTTATCCGAACAACAACTTGGAGTGACTTTAAGAAGGAGAGGCCAAGGAAGAAGGAGAGGCCAAGGATTAGAGGCTAGGGATGCTTATAGTCAGTAAGTAGCTGCTGTGATTCTCTCTTGGTTTCCATCTTTTGTTCTGAGTGAAGAATAGAAAACACATCGGAAGTGAGAAAGAAGTTCTTAGTTACTAATTTCCTAGAGACTACAGGAGAGTTGTGTTCCTAAAATAATTGGAAAAAAGTTTCATTTTTACTTTAACTCCGATCCTTATGCTCTTAATAAAAACATTGCTTTGGAGCTGGTAATGTAGCTCAGTTGTTGAGTGCTTGTCTGGCATGCTCAATGGTCCTGGATCAAATACAGCACCCCATAAACTAGGCATGGTGGCATATGCCAGTAAACTCAGCTCTAGGAGGTGGAGGCAAAGAGATCAGAAGTTCAAGGCCATTGGCTATTGAGACCCTGCCTAAAAAGCATAACCCAAATACCTGTTTTTCCTTGTTGATTAGATTGTAGATGGTTAGTGTAAATTTAACTTTAAATTCCAGTATTTTGTGGTTGTTACTTTCTTTAGAAATGTTACTTTGATTTAGTATTGTGTTTTAGGCTTGTAAAGAAGACTGATTCCCCCCCCCCTTTAATTGAAGAAGTGGGTTTTTTGGTGGTAGAACTGTGTCTCTTTGGTGTTTTCCCCAAACAGGGTTTCTCTGTAGCTTGGAGCCTGTCCCGGAACACACTCTGTAGACCAGGCTGGCCTTGAACTCAGAGATCCACCTGCCTCTGCCTCACAAGTGTTGGAATTAAAGGCATGTACTACCACCACCTGCCTGGAACTCTGCCTCTTAACCTAGCTTTGGATAAGACCCTTCAAGTTCCATTTCCTCAGTTGGGATACCCACTATACTGACGCAAAGTTTTGTATTAAAAAACATTAAAGGACAGATGATGTATTCAGTGGCAGAATATGAATATGGTATGTGCAGGGGTTGAACTCTAGCACCAAAAACAAAAAAAAAACCTGATGAATTTTGACTCTGTGAATTATGTAAGAAGGTACTGCCCAGAATATTTCTAGTGCATGCCACTGCTGTTCTGGGAAAACCAGTTTTTATAATCTATTTTTGAAAAAACATTTTTCAAATAAACATGGACTGGTCACCATGACTCTTGTAAATAAGGGTGTGTCTTGTGGTTAAAGGGTAGGTTGGCAGTTTGATACTCTGAGGCTTCACCTTTCCTTGAGGTTATATAGATCTTACCCAACGATGGCTTTGATTTTGGTAAAATAGTTTTGGACATAAGACTATACAACAGTTTCTGTGCCTTGGTTTTTTGAGCCAGAGATCTGAAGCTCACAAGTGCAGATGTGTTCATCAAAACAGTGTTTTGTTACTGAATTTAATTCACTCTTCGCCATTCTCTTAAGCACAAATCTCTCCAGCTAAGAGTTTGAATAAAAGCACTCCTTTAGGTAGGGTGGGTTTCTTTCTTTTTAAAATGTATTTATATTTTATGTATAGTACTCTGTATGGATACCTGCAGGCCAGAAGAGAGCATCTGATCCTAATATAGATTGGTTGTGAGCCACCATGTGGTTGCTGGGAATTGAACTCAGGACCTCTGGAAAAGCAGCTCTGAATCATGGAGCTATTTCTCCAGCCCTAGCAATGTTTATTTTGTTGTTGTTGTTGTTTTTGTTTGGTTTTTTGAGACAGAAGGCAGGTTTCTAAAAAGCTGATTGCTTGGATTTTGTACTTTTATTTGGTTCCAAGGGATAGGGTTATTGTGTTTAATTCATTTCCTTAACAGACTGCTCAGCTCATTCAGAATCACTAAAGGTCTCGATAGATGAGTGCATCTACTTTTTAAGGATGATTTTCCCATCTTTCTTCTAAGAGTTAGAAAGAACTGTGTGTATAATCTTTATGAATACTGTTTTCTAAGATGGCGTTCAAGTCTGCTCATATTTGAGGAAATGAGTAAGCAGTAGATTTTTGTAGCAATTTGGATTCTAGAAGTGACACTGGAGAAATGATCTCACTATTGCTTTTTTATATCTAAAATAGACTCATCTACTTTCTCAAAGTTATAATGGTTTGAGTTTTTTGGTTTTTAGTTCTGACTGTACTAGATCTTGCTCTGTAGATCAGGATGGCCTTGAACTCAGAGATCCTCTGCCTTTGAGTGTGAGGATGAGTATTTTGGATTACCATGTGGGTGCTGGGAATTGAGCAGAGGTCCTCTGCAAGAGCAGTAAGTTATCTTGTGAGGCATCTCTTTAGCGTGTTTGAACTTAATTTTTAAGAGTCTACTTTTCTTTTTCTTTTTTCTTTTCTCTTCTCTTCTCTTCTCTTCTCTTCTCTTCTCTTCTCTTCTTTTCTTTTCTTTTCTTTTTGACAGGCACTTTGTAGCATTGGTGGCCCTGGGGAACTCATTTTGTAGACCAGACTGACCTCGAAATCACAGATATCTACTTGCCTCTGCCTCCAGAATGCTGTGGTTAAAAGAGTGCACAAGATTTGCCAGTTACTAAGAGAAAGTCTTGTTGCAGAGTTCTGCTTATATAGCCGCACTCTGGGTCACCCTGATTTTGGGGATGAACACTGGGGATTGAGGCCAAGACTTTTGCATGTTAAACTAGTCTTTGCCCTATTTAACTACTATTACTACTTTTTTTTTTTAAATTTTTTACATTCCAAATCCAGTTCCCCCTCCCTCCTTTCTTCTCCCTCCCTCCTCTCCCCCCTCCTCCCAATCTGCTCCTCAGAGAGGGTAAGGCCTCCCATAGGAATACTTTTTTTTTTTTTAATCATATTTATTCAACTTGGGATTTCTGATGTTTAATGATTTGTCTTAGTGGGACAGACCTCTTCATTTATTGTATGATCCTCTCTCCCCCTCCCACTTTTAGAGTCTACTCTGCACTTTGAGACTAACCAGGACTACATAGTGAGACCTTGTCTCCTAAAATAAAAGATAGTCCATGTGTTCTGCTAGCTCAGCAGCTAACTTCAAAAGAAAATTGGGGTGACTTTTAAACTTGGAGATATTGTTTCCAACTAAATAAAACAACTGAATGGCAGGGGATATTTTGCTAAACTGAATTTCATTATGTCCTGGGAGGCTACTCTGGGGAAATTTAAGGTAAAAGAATGGTTATTACTCACAAAAGACTTTTGGCTAGAAGCAGACTGCAAATATATTGAAAGCAGAGAGTGTGGTCTTTTGGTTTACTTGTAGTAAGGGGACAGTAGTACTCATTCAAGGGTAGATAGCTTTTGTTTTCTCAAGTAACACCTAATACCCTGAAATAGGCTAAAGTTTGACAAGTTACATTGCCTGAAGAAAAACAGTCCCTCTATTTGTGTATACAGTGTTTATCTTTTTGTCAGGGATTGGAAGTAAATTTTTAGAATTGAACTCTGAATTAGAAGATTAAATGTTTAATATTTTAAACATGACTAAAGTGCATTTTGGATTATAAAATTACATGTGGACTTAGAATGTTCATAGTGTCTTCATTTTGGTTAATGTACAAAGTGGTTTTCTTGAGGAGCAAATATAGTATGGCTGCAATTCACTGTATATTTCCCTTTTCTTTTTTTTTAATAGAAAGCGTGGATACCCATCAGCGAAGTTTTGATATTGGAATTCAGATTGGCTATCAGCGACGAAATAAGGATGTGCTGGCCTGGGTTAAAAAGCGCAGAAGAACTATTCGTAGAGAAGATTTGATCAGCTTCCTGTGTGGAAAGGTTCCTCCACCACGAAACTCTAGAGCTCCCCCAAGACTGACTGTAGTGTCCCCTAACAGAGCTACTTCAACGGAAACTAGCTCATCTGTAGAGACTGATTTGCAACCCTTCCGGGAAGCCATAGCTCTGCATGGTAAAGCCGTTTAAACCTATTTCTTTGGAAAATGGTTAAGAGTGTGCCTGTGGGCTCCTTTTCATGTTTAGGGTTAGGTTCAGATACATTGTCTGTTTTTGTCTATATAGTAAATACTGGTTCTAGAAGTGTTGAAATAGAACACAAGCTATGAGTATACATTGGTAGCCCATCTGAAAGATTCATTTGAGGTTATTAGTATTACAGTAATTATTTCTGCACCACTGATTAGAGTTCATTGTTTTGCACTCACATATTGTACATGTTTTTTTAGTCTTCTTGAGTTAAAAGGAAGTCCTGTGTCTTAAGAATTTTATTAGTTATAGTTGCTTGGAGTGCTTGGTCCATGATAGTCAAGTAAGACAGGTAATTGTTGAGTTGGTTATCATGGGAACCAAGGACTACCTTTAACACCTTTAGTTATCTAGTATAGAAAATGAGTTGATAGCCCAGGGGTAAGAGGTTGGAGAAGTCATACTCCCTATGCTTGCTGTCTCTCAAACCTTTATTGTTTAGGTGGGTAGGTTTGTGAGAGGTATAGCCAATGGCCAAGTCATCACTATTCCCCAGGCCAGATCTGTCATTCAAATGTGTTCTTGGCTCAGAGGATCTAGTATTCTTGGAGAGACTGGGAAATGTCCTCATTGATAAATCTGTTGTTGCTCTCTACTAAAGACTTCCATATGAAAGAGAGAGGGTTACTTACTGTGTGACATGTTAGACTGTTGTGAAAAACAAAAACAAACAACAGCAACCATGTAAGACTTGCTTGAAACCAAGATGGACACATGATCAAACAGGTGACTAGCCAGGTAGAGAAGAGAAGTAAGTTGATAGGTTATGCATCCTATTAACAGCTAACATTTTTAGAACATACAAACAGTCATGAGTCATCTGAAATAAGGCTAACCTGCTAATAAACAGTGGGATGTGTATAAATGGCTTCTGTATCATGAAAAAAATTTTCTTTTTTCTTTTTATATCATGGAAATTTTAATGTCTGCAGAGACCACGCTCCCATTGGCAGCCATTCCTAGTTTACTTTCTTGTATCCCTAATGAGAAAAGATGGGAGCTGGAAAGGTGTTGCCTCCCTCCACCTTGTTTCAGATTTACTTACAAGTTAAAGCACTTATTTCAAGAAGAAGTTTATATGTGAATTCAATTCCTACGATTGCATACTATTTCTGATACTCAAACTATTCAGAACTTTTGAAACAAGGGCAAAAATTTAGTAGTTTTTTTCCTCCTTTACTGGATTAGTGTGTCACATTTCCTCTTAAATTTGGAAAAACAATTACAAGAGGTGTGTATAATGTGTCAAATTGATGTAGTGAATGGCAGCATGTGATATAGTTTCCTCTCTTAAATATTGTCATTTTCTTCTAGCGTAGTTTATGATTGAATTCATACTTAAAATATTTTTCCTACATACTAGTATCCTGCAGAGACAGTTTTATAAAACAAAAGCCATGCTTGCTGGATAACCATGCCAGGGTATTTTATAAAAAAAGTGCAGCCCAGATTCCATGAGGAAACTGCTCTGTTCCTAAGTGCCAGTGTGTTTTTTCAGATTGAATTTGTTCAACCTGTGATTTATCACTTTTTGAACTTTGAGAGTTTTGTAAAATATAGTTGTAGAAAGGACTATTACTTATGCTTAAGTTATAAGGGCATTAATAAGTGTAAATATAAAACCAGTAAAAATAAATTTTGCCTATGGTGAACTTTACAGTAAAGTAATAATTCAATACATACTTGAGCAGAGTGTACTACAGGTTCGTACCTCTAAAGTCATGTACTTAAACAGTTTTGGGTTAAAGTTTCAGGGCCTCTTCTAAGAATTTCTAGAAACAATTATACTTGAAGGTTGTGTTCTAATGGCTGTCAGTTTACTGAGGAGAATGCTAATCTCATTTAAAGGTTAATCTCATTTTGAGTGTATTTGAGTTAGTAAGAGGGCATTAATGAAATGGTAAGGTAGACAAATGACTATATGGTATTCTTATCTGATTTGTAATGAACTCTAGAAGTGATTAATTTGGAACCATCCTAATTAGGGTAGAGATACCAGAGGGTTTTTTTTTTTTTTTTTTTTTTTTTTTAGAGTACTTCATTGGAGGGTGAGTCAAATTCATGAAATTCTAGAGGAAGAAATGGAAAAGTAATCATATGAGGCAGATTTATTTGTGTTTGCAATGGAAGCAAACATCATGTCCCTCATTTTATGAAAGGGACAACTTCCCTTTAAGTGTATTCATTAGATCCTGGAACCCATCCACCACCAATATGCCTCCACCAAAAAGATCTATCATCACATAAAGTTTGTTGTTATTAGCAGAAAAAAAAGCCGGAGCTATTGAGATGATTGTAGAATGTTTCATATAGATAGGGAGTGCCAAAGAAGACCCTCTGAGGGATAACCTCATTAGCTGGGAACCAGCTTAGTGTGAGATTTGGGTAGTTGAATCAGCTGGATTTTATTTCAACATTTGTTTTTTCTAAAGGAATGGACTAAGAAGATGATTCTGGTGCACAAAAGTATGAGATAGAAAAAAAAAATTGACATAAGCTGTTTTACTAATTGTTTTACAAAACAAACTAGTACAGAGGATGATGCCCTGTATGAAACACAAGGCTGAAGATTCCAGTCTCATGTATTGGGAGCTTTAGGATACAGACCTTGTTAATGGATGGATCACTGGGTATTTGGCAGAGTTCATGCTTTTAACCAGATTTGAACAGAAGAATGGCCACTTGACCCAGGTACAAGTAGGTGAAGTGTTTGGATTCTTGTATAACCACCTAAGGAACAGAGGAACATGCTGCAGTGCCACATGGAGTTATACTTTTTTTTGTCAAATGTTTTGATAAGGGGCATAATATATCCTTTTTCTATGTTAGATTTCTTCAACCCCTGAGTAGTGCACTCTATCAACTCCTGTCTGACAGGTCTGCAGTTTTGGTCTCTGCCTTCCCAGTGTATGTGGTAGAATATGGTCATCATGAGCTGAGGCTGGCCGGTGGCTTAGCTTCTCCTCAGGGAGTGGCTGGTGCTACTCAGGCTGGAAAAAAAAGGAGGTAGCTTAACAGAAGTTGTGGTGCCTATAGCAGTCATTCTCAACCTGTGTGCTGCAGCCCCTACTGTGGGGCACAACTACCCTTTCATAGGGGACACCTAAGACCATTGAAAAATAGCCATATTTATATTGTGATTCACAACAGCAAAATTACAGTTATGAAGTAGCAACAAAATAATCTTATGGTTGGGTTTCACCACAGCATGAGGAATTGTATTAAACGGTTGAAGTGTTTGGGAAAGTATTCTTTGTTTTGTTTTGGGGCAGATCCCTACACAATCCTGCTGGCCAGAAACTCACTATGTAGACCAGGCTGGCCTCAAATTCATAGAGATCCTTTTTTCTCTGCCTCCAGAGTGCTGGGATTAAAGGAGTATGCCACCACTTAGGCTTTTTTTAAAGGGAAGGTCTCATTCCGTAGTCCCCCAAAATACTCCCATTAACGCTCATCAAACAGCTTCAGTCAAAACTAAGTGATGGTGTTTAGCAATGTGTAAGACTTGTAAGACTAACCTGTGCTTTATTTGATCACTTTTCTGTAGCTTGTATTTTATTTTCTGTGTATTGTAGGACTCAGTTATTAGATGTTACATTCACAGAAAATAAAATATATAGGCTCCTGCTAATTGATTTTTTTTTTGTCTTGGTTAATTCTCATCTTAAAATAACATTGAAAATCTACTGATTCTCCCACATTCTCCTTTTTTAAAAATGTTATTTATATTTTATGTATGAGTGCTCTGCATGTATATCTTTGTGCCAGAAGAGGGCATCAGATCACATGGTTTGTGAGCCACCATGTGGTTGCTGGGAGTTGAACTCAGGACCACTGGAAGAATAGCCAATATTTTTTTTTCTTTAATTTTTTTAAAAATTTATTTTATATACCAACCTGTTTCCCCAGCCAGTATTTTTTGTTTGTTTGTTTTTTGTTTTTTGAGACAGGGTTTCTCTGTGTAGCTTTGGAGCCTATCCTGGCACTCGCTCTGGAGACCAGGCTGGCCTCGAACTCACAGAGATCTGCCTGCCTCTGCCTCCCAAGTGCTGGGATTAAAGGCGGGCGCCACCAACGCCTGGCTCCCAGCCAGTATTCTTAACTGCTGAGCCATCTCTTCAGTCTCCCACATTCTCCTTTTTATGTAAATAATAATTCATGTAGACCAAAAATGCCCAGAGTACTTTATTTCTGCTTATCTTTCTCTTCTAGGGTGTTTCATTCTCTTTTGCTACTTGGATCACTGACCCTTTTCTTGGGTTCCATGACTGACTTAGCCTGGCTGCTACTTTCTTCAGTCTCTTTAGGGGGTCTGCTGCTTTTAGCTTCCAGATCTCCACTTTTCATTTAGAACTCTCTAGGCTACCCATCATCTATATGTTTTTGTCTTCTGGTGCACATTCCTCAGGGTGTCCAGTGAGCATTTGTTACAGATGACATTTCCTTTTTTTTCCTTCCGAAGTATTAGAGCTTGAACCTAGGGCCTTGTGCATGCTAGGCAAGTGCTGTACATCAGATGACATTTCACACTAACCTCAGCAAATATATACCATCTCCATATAGCTATTCACCAGTTTGTGTAGTCTCTAGAAATTGATACGTGATGAGTGCTTCCATTTTCTGTTGACAAACAATTAGAAGATTATATTAAGGTCTTGAATGTGGTGTAAAATTTGGCGGGCGGTGGGGGTGGACAAGAAAGGGCTATCTCATAGTTTAGCTTGGCTATGGGCATGCTTGTGGAAGGGTTTCTGGAGGAGGTATGTTTGGGTTTGGGATGATCTGCTGTTGCTGTTATTTCTGACATTTAGGTGTCAGGCTGTGTTTTATAAAACCATCGGAATAATCTTTTTTCTCCCCATCCTCCCAACCTTGTCATTGCCCTGCCTAAGATTTCCCTGTGATCTTGCAAGGGCAAGTAGAAACCCATTGTAGTCTGGTTTTGATTTTTCCATCAGTATTCCAGCCCTAGTGTTAATGTCTTGAATCTCTCATTCTTTTCACAAAACTCCTTATCCATCTGTTTATACTGTAAGGCTGGTCATGTGACTTGTGACACAGCTTTTCTGCATTTCTCTGCCTCCTGAGTACTGGGATTAAAGGTGTGTGCCACCAATGCCTGGCTCTCTGCATTTTCATCATCATTTTTAACACAGGCTGGATTTGAATTTATGACCTTGCTGACTCATTCTCTTGAGTGCTGGGATTACAGATGTACACTACCACATCTAGCCTGCTGTCCTCATTTCTTTTAAATTGTAGGAAAAGGTCTCCTGCTGTCTGGACTGACTTAGAATTCTGATAACTTTCAACTCCTGATCCTAGCCTCCACCTCTCAAGTTCTAGGATTACAGGCATGTGCCATTTTGGGATTTTTTGTTTTTAAATGTAGTTATTGTAGTATTATACTATAATACATTGGTTGGCCTGCAACTCAATATGTAGATATGCAGTAAGACGGCCTTGAGCTCCTGGATGGTCTTCCTGCCTCTGTAGTACTGGGATTGTTAACTGTGTGTCATTGCACTTGGCTTTCCATTCTTAAAGCTTTTCTTGAACCAGAGTCTCACTGTGTTAGGATGCTGTGCTTTTCTGATAATTGAGGTCCTATTGTGCCATTTCTTTTGGCTTTCATAGAACCTAGCAAAGAATATGGTGTAATTGTGCTTCTGAATTTACCATAGGAAAAAATACAGAGGTCTGAGAAGTGACTGTAAACAGCACTTGGGGACTGAGAACCTTTGCAAAGAGTGTACCTGCTTAATTCCTGGGAAGGAATCTCACATTATAACAACTGGGAATTTGCTGGGCCTGAGAATGAAACCATGAAGAGGTAGACTTTTTTTTTTTTTTTTTACATAAACCTTTTTGACAATTTCATACATTAGTGTTTTTGCATCATTTCCACTCCATTTCCTCCCACCAAGTCTTCCCATGTTCCCTCTCTCAAATTTGACTTCTTTAGTTACTGTTTTATATACATGTATAAATAACTATAACCTATTCAGTTCATTTAGTGTTGCTAAATGTACATTACATGTGTTTAAGGCTGACCACTTATTGGGATTAAAGACTTGATTCTCTTTCAACAGCAATCGACTACCTGTAGCTCTTCATTCAGGGTTTTGTTCTTAAGAGATTTCCCTGATGGAACTCGGAATGTCAACTGGTGGTGGTATTGTGCAGGTCCTGTTGAGAGCTAGTTTTTGGTTTATACTTAAAAAAAGATGTCTGTCATTTGAGTCTTGGTCTGACGGTGGAGCCTGGGTTGGTCTGGAGCTTGCTGTGTAGACTAGGCTAGCTTTGAATTTTTAGCTAGTGATCGTCTTTCCTCTGCCTCCCAAGTGCTGGGATTGCAGACCTGGGGCTTTTTAGTATACTGTGTATCATCACCAAGCCCAAAGATTCCTCATTTAATATTCACCTACTCTGTGTTCATTGGTGGAGAAAAGTTAATTTTGTTATGGTAGAGTAGATTAGTAAGTGATAGGATATTTGAGATCCATCTGTCACTAAAATTTGTTCTGCTCACTTGCCACTCTAGTTTTAGGGTCTCTTCCTATCACACATCTCTTCCCTTCTCCCCTGGGCTTACTTTGGTGGGTGGGAAAGATCTTGAGGTAATTTTAGAAAAAAAAAATTCAAGATTTTGTGTGTCAGAGTTTCTCCTATCAGTGAATCTGGGATACGTGTTTTGAAGATGGGTGCTTGGTGGCCAGCTTTAGGAATCCTTGACTTACTGTGGTAGGAAGAGTATATAGTTTTTATGTGTAGGCTTCATGTCCTGTGCAACCTTGGGCAATGTGCTTAAGAGCTCTAATCCCAGTTGTGTGGTGGTGGTGCACACCTTTGATCCCAGCACTCGGAAGGCAGAGGCAGGCAGATCAAGGCCAGCCTGGTCTACAGAGCTAGTTCCAGGACAGCCAGAGTTGTTAAACAGAGAAACCCTGTCTTGTAAAAATGTCTCTAATCCCATCTTTGTAAAGTGATCTCTGTTAGATGGTTGTGTATGAGAATCAGCTACATTGCTTACATGATCCTGTGTAAACATTTTTGTCTCTGACAGCACTTTTTTCTTTACCTGTAGTAAATTACAGGTGTCACTCCACAGAGTTAGTTGGAAGCTTCATTTTTAATTTTTTTTGTAAATATTGCATGTGCTTGTGTTCTGGTGGGCTCTGGTGCACACACGCTCTGCCTGCATGTTCATCTATCTACCATTTGTATGCATTGCCTTCAGAAGCCAGAAGAAGGCATCTGGATCCCATGGAACTGGATTTACAGATGATTGTTAGCTACTATTTGAGTGCTGAGAGTCAAACATGGGTCCTTTGGAAGAGCAGCCAGTGCTCTTAACCTCTGAGCTATCTCTCCAGCCCGTTCTATTACTTTTGTTTTTTTGCCTGTTGATTGCTTGCTAAATTCTTGAGCTTGGTTCCTGTGGACAAGCTAGAGAAGGTGGCTTTGACTTGCCCTGTTGAAGTTAGTGCTGTTTGGGGAGCCTTAAGCTGAAATCTAAGTTTATTTAGATACTTTAGAGTTGTTACCATGGAGATAGGTGCAAGGGTGCAGAGTAGGAAGGCACATACATTTCAGAGGGCAAACTTTGTTATCATTTTCCGTCATCTCATAATATAGACGATCTTTGTAGTTGCTAACTCTGGTCCACACTGAGTCTTAAAACCAAAGATACCTAATCTTTATTCCAAAAATAATTTTGATGACATTCTTGACCTTTGAAATACACTTAAACCCATTGGGCTTAGGTTGTAGGTTGTTCTTCTAAAATATATATATATATATATATATATATATACACTATTTCAGATCCAGGCCTATACAGGAAGAGTCTGGGAGTCTGGTGGTTTGGTTATTTTTTTTTTTTTTTTTTTTTTTTTTTTGACACTGGTGGAAATTAGTTAGGTTTAAGATGCAACCTTATTTTTGTGTTGAAAAAGGCAGTGAGCTTTGAGAGAAGGAAGGTCCTGGGCAAACTCAGACAGTGGAGCCTTTATGATTCATTGTAAAGTTAAAAGGGAGAGACAGAGAATAATCTTTTTGTTGTAATCATTACTGTCTTCCTTCTTTGTTTCCTTTTCTGGAAGACAGGGTCTCACTGTACATACTTGGCTGGCCTGGAATTTGTTGTGTAGATCAGGATGGTCTTGAAGTTTGAACTTCAGGGAGTCTCCTCCCTTACTTAGCCTTCCCAATTGCTGAGACTACAGACACATATTAGTATTTTTTTTTGTGTGTGTGTGCATATGCATGCTGATGATCAAACTCAGGGGCTTTGAGCTCTACCCTTGAGTGATATCCCAGTATTTGGAAAGCTACCTTTAAAAAAGATTACATGGTAAGTTAGGACAAGTCTCCTTAGTGTTGAAAGTTGAAGCCCTTTTAGTTTGAAAACCCTTGGTTTGTGGATTTGTTATGGGTTTTGGTTTCTGCAGTTTAAAATGCATAACTACATAAAGACATACAAATGTGTATATTGCCTTTAGTTTAGCACTTTCAATAGATAACATTGACTTAGAGTGAATACCAGGTGCTATTTTGCAGTTGTAGGAACAGGTGCCTAAAATGATTAATCCCAAGGAATGTTTGGTCTGGTAAAATTAACATCATCCTGATGCATGTAAGCCTAAGGAATTAGTCTGAGGTACACTGTCATGTGTTTGTTCATTTGCTTGGGCCCTGGGGTCGGGTTGGGATGGGAGGATGGTAAAAGTCTGAGCCTTGTGATACTTATTTACTCTTTTTTCCTTGCTCTTTCTGAATGAACTTTGGGCTTTCATGTTTGTGCTAGGCAAGCACTGTAGCACAGAGTTCCATTCTTAGCTACATCCTTAGTCTAAGTCAGTTTTAAGTTCCCTGGCAGCTCCTTGGGTCTAGAGAATCTGGGTGGGGCATGAAGGAAAAAGCAGTCATTGGAATTTGGATTTAGTGGTATAAGGTCTGACAAGAATTCTTACCTAGAACTCCTAATTCATCACAAAACATTAAACAGCTACATTCTTTACCCCAGAAGGAAAAGCATGATGACTTTAGGCATCGTGAACCAATCAGATTTTCTCAGCACTGATTCTACAGTGATCCTTTTGAAACATTCTTTGGCTTATTTGTGGTAAAGTGATTATTAAAGAGACAAATAACTACATTTAGGAGAACTTTGATATTTTGTTTGGTTCACTTCCTTCCTTGCTTTCATTCTATATCCCTTCTGATGCTTTAGCAAAAACATGAAAACTATTTCTTGAGAGCTAAGACAGATACTTTAAAGTTCTTAAAACGATGAGATAGTATAGAAGAAACTACAATTTTATTTCATTTTTTATGTCAGAGGACTGGCTAGAACCAACCTTTGAGGGTTTGTTAATGTCTGTTCATCTTTCACAGCACCCCCCCTCCTTTTTTTTCTCATGAGGAAACAAACACTCCTGGTAGAATATTGTAGTGCTTGTTAAATATTGTAGCCAGGTGCATCTTGTTGAAGTACTTGGAAAACTGTTGATAGCTTTTCAACAGTCTAAAAAACATACTTGGAACTTGGTGTAGGAGATTTCACAACCAAAACAATCTCTTAATCACTTACATTTGATTTTCTTTTTCTTTCTTTTTTCCTCCTCTCTTCTCCCCTCCCCTGTCCTTTCTTCTCCTCTCCCTTCCGCCTCCCCTCCCCTCCCCCCTCTTCTTTTCTTTCTTTCTTTCTTTCTTTCTTTCTTTCTTTCTTTCTTTCTTTCTTTCTTTCTTTCTTTCTTTTTCTTTCTTTCTTTTCTTTCTTCCTTCCTTCCTTCCTTCCTTCCTTCCTTCCTTCCTTCCTTCCTTCCTTTCCTTTCCTTCCTTCCTTCCTTCCTTCCTTCCTTCCTTCCTTCCTTCCTTCCTTCCTTCCTTCCTTCCTTCCTTCCTTCCTTCCTTCCTTCCTTCCTTCCTTCTTTCTTTCTTTCTTTCTTTCTTTCTTTCTTTCTGGGTTTCTGTAATGATCCTGGCTGTGGCTGTCCTGGAACTCGCTCTGTAGACCAGGCTGGTCTTGAACTCACAACTAACAGAGATCCTCTTGCCTCTGCCTCCTGAGTGCTGGGACTAAAGGCATGGGCTATAACTGCCCAGCTGACTGAAGGAAATTTTACATCATTGTCTTTCCTTCAAACCAGTCCCCAAGAAAATCACCAGGGCGCTTATAATCACATTTATTTCAGATGAAAAGTTGATACATTAAGTTGTACATTAAGGATAGATATTAATTAAAAAACCAAAGGTATTGGAGATAGATTAAACTTCCAATATTAGAATTTTCTTGGACTTATATTAACATTTTGTTGGATGGATATTGTAGTAGAAATGTTATAAGGCTCTGTAGGTCTCTAAGCCAGTTTATTTACCTTAGTACTTATTCAGTAATCTGTTGCTAGCTATTAAATAGTTGAATTACCCGAGTTTCATTTTGGAAAATTTCCCAAAATGAAAAGCAAATTTCCCAAATTTCCCAAAAGCAAAGAGGTTCAATATCTTATGATTCCACTCTGTAGAAACAAATACAGCCAAATGATGCATTTTTTCTCCTAGTCTTTTTTTTTCAATGTATAAATATTATTTCACAGTTGAGATCATACTGCATATATGGTACTGTATCTTGCTTTTCTCACTTAATGTCGTGAACCTTTTTTCCTGTGGCATTAAAAACTGTCTTTGAAAAATGGATGTCTGATAAATGGAAAGCCTTTTGGGGTGTCAGTATAACTGAAAATGTTTCCTTGGTGTGACACATGTACTTTTGTAATTGGCTTGATTTAGTGTGCTTTACTTCAATAAAAATTCAGTATTATAATTTACAGGTTGGGGGAGTGGTATCTACTTTAAATGATCAGAACCTTCCCGGTAGATTTTTTTTTTTTTTTTAAGTTTTAATGATTGAACTCTAAAATGCTACATGACATTGACAACTGCAAGTGCTTGCACCCTCACTCAGCACACTGCACAGGGAGAACTCACACTTCAGTGTACAATTTATTTCCAAGGAAGAAGAATGCCAACTTTTTAGGGCTCCCAGGCAGGTTGATACCACTTCCAAGTCTGAGGGATTTCAGACTCCCCCCACCCCCCGCCCCGCCCCCGCCCCCCATAATGCCGGCTGAGCAGTCTGCAGAGGGACCTGAACCTGTGATTCACCATCACCTTGTGCACTCCTAGAGCTGGCTTTCTTCAAAGGGACTGAGGTGCTGAAAGCCAGGAAAGCATAGATGCCAGCCCTAGTCATGCTGTGAGTTCTTGGGTGGGGATTTGCTCTTTCTCTCTGTGTGACTTAATACTGGGAAACTGGAGTTTTATGTAATCGATTATGCAAACAGCATTTCCATATTACAGTAAGCATGAAATGATGAACATGGTTTGAAAATAATAGTGATGTGCTATTTTTAATGATTTCCATGTAACTTGGATTCCTATAACCTGGACTGTAAACTTGTTTCACTCCACTGGGAGTTTTCAATGAATGATTAAATCATCCTGAGCGTAAAAAAAAAATTTACTACACTAATCATTTCAAATGGATGCAGAAACATTAAAACATGAATTTGTTTATGTTAAGCAATTGAGACTTCTCTGTCTAATGCTACCTATTCTACTTTTGTCAAATGATATTTCCATAGTCCTTTTGGTGGAAATTAAGTTGTATGTCCTAAGGACGAACAACTTAGTTTTTTAGTTCTGAAGCATGTTTAGATTTTCTGTATTTGTATGGGCTGATTGTGTTCATGTGGTTTAGCAAGGTTTTCTAAAGCAGCTTGAGTAGCTGTCACTGGTTTTAAAATAAAAGTTTCGGCTGTTTAAAGTGCTTTCCCCCCCTGTGGTTGTAATGTTAATTTTTGTTTTTGACACTTGTGAAAAGTCTTCTTTGGGGAAGAGTAGTGACTCAAACTTATAAAAGATTGTCATAGCTGAGGATAGGTGACCTGCACCACAAAGTTAAATACTAGTACTCTATAGAGAAATGATGATTTTCTGGGTGTTATGGGAACTTTGAGATTGGCCAAATTGCTGCATCATGTATTTTCTTTTTCATGAAGAAGTTGAATCAATAAACATTTGCTGGAAGTGACTAGTCCACTCCTTGATGGAGTGCTTTGAGTCTTTGGTAGTTGTCATTCCACCATGAACATTCATGAAGGACATGGGTTTCCTTTACTGAAATCCCCTTGTAGTTTCATTTCCAAAAGGGATCTTGAATTACTAAAGTAGCCCAGTTTATTGCCTAGCTCTCAGATTTTACAGTATAATTTCTTTAGAACCTCTGTATCCTAGAGCAAGTATTATTGATGTTAATTGTTGTTGTGGTTCTTGACAGTAATTCAACATTTGGGAGGCTGAGGCAGAATTGTTGTGAGGTTTAGGTTAGCCTGAGCTACAGACAGTAGGACCTTGTTTTAAAAAAACAAATACACACACTGGAGAAAAGCTGGGTGTAGTAGTGATCCTTGCATGTCTTCAGTTCCAGTTTACAGGAGGAAGATGCCGGTAGAGTGAGGCCAACCTGATCTACTTACAAAAAGGGCAGGGACAGACAGCTATTGTTGAACTATCGGATACTGTCTAGTAAGATGTTACTAGGATGTTACGGGCTGTAAGGTTAGAAAGAAAAACACAGCTTTCTCAGTAAGTTGTTAATGGTCTGGGTAATAAAAACCTCAGCAACTTGAGTGATGGCATTGATTTAAGTGATCAGCCAGCAGCAACCTGGATGTATTTCCTGAAATAAAGCCCTGGATTTTGGTGAGTTTTGAAATGTGGGGCAGGACTCTGAAGCATTGTTGTTTATCAGAATTCTGTGAGTGTTACATAGCAGGCAGTGTGTTAAGTCCTGCAGGTAGATATGGAAAGCCTGCCCATAGGAAGAGATGATTGATTGTGCTGTATACACCCCAGATTTTGGTTTCCTTGCATTTGTTTCTTTAGGCCTATGTGTTAACAAAGAAGTGTTGTTCTTCATTGGAGCTATTAAGTGTGAGCTATTCAGGAAGCAGTTAGAAATAAGAGTAGGTCTTTGAGGGCAAAGTAGTGATTGCAAGCTAAGGGGTGAAAGGGGCAGAAGGAAAGCCTACACAGGCTTCTAAGGAAGCAGCTGGTAGGCTGGAGGACAGGAAGGAGTGGAAAGTTTCAAGTGGGAGGGAAGCACCATCATGAGGCCAAAAGGGAGAAGTAAAGTTAGTAACCTCAGGAGACTGGTGAGCCTTATGGACTCTGGCTGAGCAAAGTCCAAAAAAACTTAACAGCCCTGACTTCAAAAAGAACCACTAATCATTGATCATTGATATTGGTAATACAATAAGTTATATAGGGTAGGATAAAAAGGGCAGAGTGAGCAGCTGCCAAGATTAGCCTAAGAGGCAGGCTAGTCCTGAATCTTGAAACTACTTAAAAAATTAATTAAGGGTGTGTGTGTGTGTGTGTGAGAGAGAGAGAGAGGAGAGAGAGAGGGGAGGTGGGGGAGAGAAACAGATTTTTGAGAATAGGGTCTTGAACTGGAACTTTTGGGTTTTCAAGACAGAGTTTCTCTGTATAGCTTTGAACCCACTCCTTGTACTCACTCTGTAGGACAAGGTGGCCTCGAACTCACGGAGATCCACCTGCCTCTGCCTCCCGTGTGTGCTACCACTGTCCCGGATTTGACCTGAAACTTAAATGTCAATTCTTCTCTTTGAGCCTCCTATCGATTTTTATATAAGAGGAGGCAGTGTAACAGTTCATTAGTGTGTAAAATTCCCCTTGTCTTCTTCTGATTGATACTCAGCTGTTGCTTACTACCTGATAACCTTGGGTGGGGTGGGGAATACTTTTGTATTGTAGTCTTGGCTTGCAGAATGGAGTTACAGAGCTGTATATCCTCGGGTTACTTTGGGGACTAACACGCCTGTTCTGGGAAGCATGCCAGGATCATTGTCCTCCCATCCCCCCCCCCCAACAACAACAACAAAAAAACTAAACCAAACAAATGCTGGCCTTTGAAAGGTAGAGAGGTAAAGAGGGATGATTTTCGATTTTCCCTAGATCACCATTGTAAAAAAGGGTGCATCCTGATGGGGTTAGAACAGTGAGGGCCTGTTTGGGTGACTGCTGAAAGTCTGAGAAGTGTTTGTGGACGGAGAACATTGTCTACAAGAAGTCTTTGTACACTAAGAACAACTTCAGGATTTGGTAGATTTGATTTGGTAGGTGAATAGTTTTTCCTTTTCTATTTAATCTTCATTTTTCTTTACAGAATTCAAAATAAGGGGTATGACCTTAACTAGATCAAACCTCAAAGTTTGTTGTAAAGGATCAGGTGGAATTCTTACTCTTGGAAACATCAGTGATATTAGATCATTCTCTTTATTCAGGCAGTGGCAAAATTTAAGTGAGGGAGAAATTGATGAGTTGGGAAATGGACTGCCCATGCTAGGATTTAAACTTTAATGTTGTGGGGCTGGAGAGATGGCTCAGAGGTTAAGAGCACTGACTCCTCTTCCAGAGGTCCTGAGTTCAGATCCCAGCAACCACATGGTGGCTCACAACCATCTGTTATGAGATATGGTGCCCTCTTCTGGTTTGCAGATATACATGGAAGCAGAATGTTGTATACATAATAAATAAAATCTTTAAAAAAAACCAAAAAACCTTTAATGTTGTATTGACTTGGGCTCTTATGGTGTCTGCCAGATACATACCAGACTTTTGGATGATGATAGAGCCCTGTTGTGGGGCATACCTATCAGTAGCTCAGTATCATTTTTAACAGTGGTTTTCTTAGGCTTAATAATGGGGTTTGGGATGATACAGTCACCTCATCTAAAAGGATTGTTGGACTAAGAAGTCTACTTAGACCTAGAAATGTTTCCTTGATTTCTCTGCATACATCGGACACAGATACACATCAGAGAGATTGTTAAGAATGCTGACATTGGGCCAAACAAAATGTCCTGCTTTAAGCAAGCACCTTCTGTCCTGGTCTGTAAATTGTATATAGCACTTGCCTAATAGAATAGATGGGAGACTCTCATATCTTTGCATTACTAGCACAGTGCTTGATATATTTAGCCTTCCATCATTGCTATGAATAATGGTTGTAGTGCCAAAAAATGTAGGTCAAAGCCAGATGGTTGGTTCTTGCAGAATAAATTTAACTATTCACTGCTGACCCCATACAAAGAAAACCAGCAGGCACCCTTTGACACTGTGACAACATGGAAAGTATAGTGGGTTGCTTTCAAAAGGGTCAACTAATTGAGCAACTCTAAAACCTCTTTTCTTCTTCCTAGGTCTTAGTGGTGCAATGGCTAGTATAAGCGTGCGTTCGAGTACCCCAGGCTCTCCTACACATGTAAGCAGTGGACCGAATGCTAGTCGAAGGAGAAATGGACTCCATGATGTCGATTTGAACACTTTCATAACAGAAGAAATGGCACTCCACTTGGACAATGGTGGAACTAGAAAGCGTACCTCAGCCCAGTGTGGCGATGTCATTACAGACTCACCAACCCATAAACGCAACAGAATGCTCTAAACTGCAGACATTTTCACACCCACCATGCTGCTTGAAAGCCACTCGATCCTCAACATATACTATTATTGCAAAGGAAACATGAGGCCATCTTCCCTGGTTCACTGTTTAAGACAAGTGAATTCTCTATTGGTTGCCATAAAAGGAAGTTCTAGGTATTTATAGTAGATGCCTCCTGTAACTATGGCTTTCTCAAACTATAATCCTAGCAGAGGACATGAGATAATTGTGTAGTCATTAGCAAGATCATCATAGGCAAACATATATCCGTTCCAAGGCTAAAAGTGACCTTAACTGTATTTATTCTCAAAGGGAAAGGAAATAACAGATGTTTATTTGGTTATAGAATGCTTTCTTATTTTTATTTTTTGGTCCATTTCCTGCTGTGTTGAGTATTTTTGCTTAAACAGTATTGCCAGGTTCTTACAATTGTCTAAAACCTTGATCTGGCTTATAAACCAGATCTGCAGGCTTCCAATTTTGCAGCCACACTGAAACACACACCTGGTTTCCTTAGTGATAGTGTGCAATTTCTGATTATCAGATTATGCCCAGTTTTCAGTTTTCAAAACAGTCCTAACTCTGGTGATTGTGAGATGTAAAGAGGTGCTATGATGGTCATGCAAGTAATACTTAATACTGAATCAATACACAGAACTTTATTGGATTCACTTTGTGTGTGTTAGTGCTCTGAAAATAGCAATATTATTAACCTGTCCCCAGAATAACCCTGTAGGCTTCAGATATTCAGTTTTAAAACAAGTACTACTTCCTATGCCGGGTACTTTACTTACAGTTAAACACAAACTGCATTTAAAGTGACCTGAAAAACAGGTCATTATCTTTCAGAGTGGGCTTCCTTTATGGTTTGGTAGTAGTGAGAGGAAATGGATGATGGGAGTAGGTATTTATTCTTTAGTATTTTTTTTTTTTTTGCATTTTTATGGATGCCCAACTGTGTGTAGTTGTCATAGTGGGTGGAAGATGATAAATACGTTTTATCTGCTACTAATGTGAACGTAACTTAAATAGCAAACCCCAACTTTTCCTGTCCCTTCATCCCTCTCAGAAGTGCAGTTTGGAATTTCATTCTGGAAAAGATGAGATCGCATGGAGATTCTCTAGATGTTAGATAGACCCAAATAAAAGCTCTCAGAGTCCTCTTTGGGTAAATATAAGACCTCTTGTAGCTACAACATTTTAGAGCATGTTTCATCTGCATTTTTACTACCTGAACTGAATGGTAGTCTATTTAGAAGACTGATGTCAGCCTGCCAGGCACTGTGATCCATTCTATCCTGTTATATTATATATCAAGTAGGACAGTGAAAATGTTTCTGTGCAAACTTGTAGTCCAGTTCAGTTACTTCTATTTTTATCCTTAATAACCATTGAAAATCAGTGTAAGGGTTTTTCTGATAATTACAGCACTTTGTTAAAAGTTTGCAATTTTGTCAGCCATTTAATAATACCTTTCTGTGAAGAGACCTTGCTAAGTTAACCATTACTGACTGAGTGGGATGCGAGTGGAATGTTAGGAATGTTGTGTGAATTGAAGTTCTGTATTCATTATAGATATAGCCCTTATTTAAAACAGTGAAATCCATATTCAAACTAGGAATGAAAGTAAGGTATTTCTCAATTTTTGCAAAAGTGGAGCTTTCTTTTGTTTATTTGAAAAGCAGGAAGAAATACAGCAATCTGTCATTTTACCTTAAACAGACAAGCCTGTGCATCACAAGTACTTCCAGGCTTCCCTTGGGATATACCAAGACTTGGAGTTCACTTTTGCTTTTCTGTGGTTGTGCATATAGATTCTGGAATTGGGGTTTGATGGTGTGATGGCTGTTGACAAGAAGCCAGAACTCCTATTCCTAAGGGACTTGAGACTGAGGAACACATTTCATCTCTCTTCCTGCCTTGGTTCTGTTTCCTCTGTCCAAGTTGAATAATGATGTTCTTGGTTGTTTGGTTTAAGTTGGTGCTCTGAAGCTGAATCTCAGTGCCCTTTACTCTCAGTTGTCAAATTTTGATAAAACGTGCCATTTTCTTTGGTAAGAGAAAGCAGGTCTAATGTCTGCCAGAACACAATTTATATGCCGAATTATTGGCTCCATTAAACTTTTTAAAAACTTTAGCATTCGTTACTTTTTTCCATTGCATTCAATATCTAGTACCCTCCTCACCTCATTAGCATGTCCCCCTCCCTTCTCTGTCCCTTTGTGTCTAGGTTCTACCAGAATAGAGTAACCCTGAAACCCACCAGCACATAGTGAAGATTTTCTAATCTTAGCAAAGTTAATCTGACATAGTTCAGAAACTTTGGGAAGTTCCCATTTGCCAGTGTAGATGCAGAACATCAAAAAAAGAACATATGTGTATGGTACTTTTTAAAAATGACACTGACTTTTTTGGCTTTCACTCTTTTGGACAGGTCTTTCTGTGTAGTTCAGACTGATCTCAGGCACGTCATCCTCCTGCTGGGGTTTCCTGACATGGTCGTTGCCTGGCCTTTTCAGCTGGTCAAGAACAGAATGGGCTGCTCTTGAAGCCAGGCACTTGAATGTAGGGGAGCTCAGTCTTTGTCATGAGCCAGAGTCTGATTCTTAGACAGTGAGGTTCTGTCACTAACCTGACCTGAATAGTCTGGGTTCATCCCTCCACTGCAGGCTTCTAAATATCGATGAGGGGTTCAAGAACTTTTATTACAGCAGTTAGTATTTTATAGAGTAAAATTAATCCAATATTTGGCTAAATCTAAAGACCATCAATGTAGTTTACTTGACTGAGGTGATATATACCTTAAATCATAAAATGAATAAATCATTGAAAATACTAAAAAGATAGCAGGGGCTTGTCTGCCCTTTTTGTCTTGGTCATCAAGTTCCAGCATCTTTGTAATCACATAAAGTTTAGATATGAGAAGGGATGCTAACTTGTGACCAGAGGTACAAGATCTCAAGGTTTTGAAACCCTCTACTTGGAGATGTGGGCATCCTGGTTGGTTAGTCTTAGGGAAGTACTATAAACAGAGTTATAAAGTTCTGGGTACGATTACTGTCTACATAGAGATATTTATTAGTGATATATTTGTATTAGATTAGTTGTGGCTTTTTTTTTTTTTTTTTTTTTGGAGACAGGGTCTCATGTACCCTATGCTGATCTTGAACTTCTGATCTTCCTGACTTCCTGAAATCTAGTGTGATAGGTCTGTGCCACTATGAGACACACTACTTGAATTTTATAGTTTGGGAATCTTCAGAGCTGATGCTGCTTGGAATTCAGGGAGTCCTGTTTCAAATTAAATGTTCACCTGTTTAGTTAAAGGTGGTTCTGGAAACAAGGGAGATCCAAGTCATACATATAATACCTGTGACTTTTCTTTCTAAAAGCTGTTCAACTTTGATGGTTCAGCTGTCCTAACCTGGAAAAGGGAGCTTCTGGATTGCAATCTAGAGTAGTTGAAGTGTGTGAAGTTTATGTGAGAACATGATTTGAGAGGAGCAGGTTTGAGACTGACGTGTGTGACAAGGTTGGGGCTTTACTTTGTATGATGAGGTCTGCTTGCTTCTTGTGAAATCAGTAGACAGCAGCTTGTACTCAGTGGGTTCCAGCATGGGTGTTGTAGTTTCATGGATCCTTTTCCAAGTTTCTTTTTCTGGTAGCTTTGCTTATGTTGTTTGAGTGCTCAGTAAAGATGAGAAGCTACAGAAATGTACTGTGTAGCTTGTCCTGTGTTATACAGTTTGTTTCCCATCAGAATATGGTGGAAATCTTTTGACTGCATGTTTTTATGCAGGTCCCAGCTTTTCATAATTAGTCATAGTACAGTATTGACTATTTTGGCTGAAGTTGTATAAGAGTTTTTTACAGATGAAATTAATCATGCAGGCCAGGGACAGGCTCAGACCTGTAACCCCAGCATTGGAGAGACTGAGAGGATCACCTTGAATTTGAGGCCAGCCTAATTTATGGTGGTGAGTTTTAGTCTGTTTATAAAGTGAGTCCATGGCTTAATAAAATAAAAACAACCACAAAAGGAAATTACCAACTCATATGAATTCATGTTTAAAATACTGATGACTTCTGCCAGAGTGCCTTCTGCAAAGGTGCAGGTTAATCCTGGTTGACAAGTTCACAGTGTCTGATTTGTGGATTTCAACGCCTAGCTTACCTATAGCTGTTTGCCTTTCCTGGCGGTTTCAACATTTCTAAAATAAGTCTGGGTTAAAAATGTGGTTTTCTCAAGTTCCTTGAATGCTGGGAACATTTATGGCCATGTTTATCTTCTCATTGGTTGGGTGAGCTATTGAATTCTGGAATGTAGCTGAGATAGTTTTTAAATTTTTCCAGTGTGCTACTGATTGCAGTGGGTCATTGAAAAATAAACACATACACGTTTTTTTTGTGTGTGAAGAAAATGTAAATTCCAGACAGTGTAAAGACCTTTTGACTTGTCCTCTCTCTTACCCTCTCCAGAGGTAAAATGAATAGTTTTGAAGAGTAGCTTTCCAAACAATTTTCTATATATTTATAAATCTTCTTAGTTTTGACAGTCTTGCACTGTAGGCTGGCTGGCCTTGAACCCTAGGTGATCTTCATGCCTCAGCCTGTTGAGTGGCATTACAGGCTTGAACTATCACTCCTGGCTTATTTATAAATCACTCTAGGATGCAGCCATGGAGAAAATATTCTGACTGACTGATTGTTGACTTAACTTGTCCCAGGGGCATTTGGAAAGTGGGGGGGGGGGGTATGCAGCAAACAGATGCTATGTGCTGTGGAGTGTTAGTTTTTAGAACAAGGGTTTGTCCATAAATTGAGTGAAGTATTTTTCAGGGCTGGATGCCATTATAGAAAGGTGTTAAGGATGAGCTACCTTACTTTAGGACTCAATCTCAGGTGGAAAAGTGTGCCTCTGGCCTAGGTGTAGAAATAGCTGAGTGCTGTCTGCCTCGAACTGTGGGGCATACAGGCAATTTACAGCACCAGAGATGGAGCTGTTTGATGTTCTGGTGTCCTGTGCTCCAGGCTTGGTGGGCATAGGAAGTTCTGGAACTGCCTTGGAGACTTCCAGCATAGGCATCAAGAGATTTTGAAGGCCCAGGGTGGTGTTTTGCACCCTGCCCCTGGAAGGTCTTAAAGGTACTTAGGCCCCTGGGACCCAGTGACCTTAGTATTTACTTGTATACTTAGAATGCAGATATCCCTAAATCAACCCAGGAATGGGTCACTGTGGTTGAGCTTTGAGGAAATACAGTTGCTTTGTCCTTGGGGTAGAGGATAGGGCTGAAATCCCAGGGAGAGGGGGATCCCTTATCAAAGTACTGGATTGCAAAGGTAGGAAGTGGATTGCTCTTCACTAGTCTATTGCTGTTATGAGCCTTAGGTCACAGTGGACACTGGATTTCAAGGTGCAGTAGAATTCTGTAACTGCCAAATGATTTAAGTTGCATAGAACTGTGCGGGTTACGTGTTACATGAAGTCTTGCCTCTTGCTCATCTTGGTTTCTCACATTTGGACCATGATCTCCAATGAAAAATACCTCCTCTGCCAAGACAGTCAAGAGTATACAAGAGTATACACACATGTGTACACGTCTACTGATAAACTTGCCTCAGACAATCAGCATCCACCTTCCTGGATGATGGATTCTATAGTTTATGGGTCCTTTATTGAACATGCTGTGTGTAGCATCATCACCATCAACACAAGAACCTGGGCCCTGGATGAGCAACAACATCCAGCAAAGGGATATTTCCTGGATGAGTGAGTAGATTGAAAAGTGGCTTCAAAAAAAAGGCTTTTATTCACCCTCACTCCTCCCCTCCCCCAAGAATCTGTTTTCCCTCTTTCTGGGCCTTTAGATTGCCAAGAAAACAGAACATGGGAAGTTACAGCCATGGATTGGGGGTGTGGATGAGAATCCAGTTTTGCCCCTAGCTACTTACCCCTCAGCCCTGCCTGGAGCCTGTTAAGAAGATGTCTACAGACACTCGGATAGATAGATGTTGATGTACTTGCTTCTTAAAGTTTCCTTGGGTTCTGGGGGGCTCTCTTGGATGCTGTGCCAATTCCCAGCCTCCAACTCTTCCAGAACTCTTCCTTCCAATATCATTGTTTTAAATTTGCATATTAGGATCCGCCTTTCTCAAGCTGTACCCCAGAAAAACTAGATAGATGGGGCTTTAGACACCAAGATACTTAAAGATGTCAGTAGAGAACCACCAATCTGGAGCTCTGATAACATTCTGCAGAGGGAATGTTGGGTTAGCCCCTTGCCAGGTTGGCTGGGCAGATGACCAGTGACACTAGGCTCCTCAGGCTTTGAGGAAGCCAGTATGACCATTGTGTTCCTTTGGGGCAGGCTTCGTCACTGGGCTGGGCAGGAGGAAGTTGGCACTGGCGTAGTCAGGGTGTGAAGAGTGGAGACTCATCTGACCTGACCTGGCAGTTCTTTGTCACCTTGGGGTTTAAAACAGATTCTTGGACTCACTAACTGTAAGCACACACAGACCAAAGCTTTGGGGCAGGACAGGATATCTCTGTCCCCCTGCCAGGTCAATTAAATAAAGGAAGTTTTGAGTCCTATCCATGTATTTATGTCAATGTTTTAAAATGATATTGCATTGGTGGTGTGTACGTACAGGTGCTGGTGAGTTCTTGTCCAGCAAGTCATCTAGTGCAGGTGCACCTGGAGCCATAGCAGCTGTGAGGGAAGCTGGACCAAGGTCAAGCCTGATGAGTACTACAGAGAAGACTTGGTTCTAGAGTGCACCTGCCATTGCATTAAACTCACCAGGAATCTTGATGCAGAAGCAGTTGGAAACATCTGAGGTTTTCCCTTCTGTGTAGAGGAAGATGTTGAGGGTGGAATGTGTTACTCCCAGAGGCTCCTGGGGGCTGAACTAGTGGAGTACCACCCTCAAAATGATCCTGGCTTATTTTCTCCAGGAGAGTTGAGGATCCTGTAGCTAGATAAGACTGACTTGTTGAGAGGTGTTTGTGCCAAGCATGATGGAACAGACCATTACCATGAACAGGTTGCCTAAACCTCTGTCCTGGACTGTGTTCCCAGCACGGCTCCACCTTCAGACAGTACTAGCACATACTACACATACTACAACCAGTGTGTCTAATCTTTTTAAACCTACTCCATGCAGCCTCCACCTTGGATTGGGTTTCCAGCACCTTGGAAGGCAGAACTCCATGTCTCTGGGCACTCGACTAACATGCTTGCACAGAGTACTGAGGGGACCAGTCTCTGGGGAGGGGAGGCCCCTTTAAATGGAAGATGTGGATTATTTCTAGGTCCCTGGAACCCAGCTGGCCCTTGTGAGGAATGGAAGAAACAGGGCTGGAGTTCTCAGTGGGTTAAGAGAGAGAGATGTCTTTAGGTCTGATCCACTGGAGCCTTACTTTATATACCAGTTGCAAGTTTTAGTGCAATTTTGTGGCTTTCTCATTGTGATTTGTGATGTTTTTACTTACTAGTTCACTGTTTTAATGTGTCTGCATAATCCTGCTTGGCCTTGACTCATGGAGTAAGTATTTGTTAATGGGATTCCTATTTGGCAGATGAGAAGAATGAGGTACCGAAGGGTTAAGGGAATGCCTGAATCATTAGAACTCAGGACTATTTAATTGCTGGTCTGTTGAGAAAGTTCCTGTTTTGCTTAAGTTTGTGTTCAAATCAGGGCAGCACTGGGGAATGTGGGGGAGGTGAACCTTAGTGCTTCATGGGTAAAGTGAGGATGGAAAAAGAACTGTTGCCCAGGACCTGAGCACATTACATGGCCCTGGACAGTTTAGGTGTGGTGTGCCTGGAAGATTCTTAGACCTTCCCAAAGCTACATACCACCCAGGGAGGCGAGTGGAAGCTGTCTTCAGGTCACCACAAAGGCCCGATTCCCAAGATTCCCAACGGGGGTACTCAAGGTCAGTCTGAAGACCCCTAGGCCAGGAAGCCTACATTCTTAGGTGACTCACTTCCTGTTTGGGTGGAGGCATGTGGAAAAGACAAACATCTCTGAGCTGCTTCCAGGGAAATAGCGCCGCCCACCAGCACCTTAATGCTGTAGTTCCTCTTGGCTCTCTGTCTCAGGGCAAATTGTGAAATCTGGAACCGGGCATTATTTGAACCCTCACTAAAACTTAGTTCTCTGAATCTACACTGTTCTCCAACCCCAGAGCCCAAGGGATTCAATCCCAGAGGTCATCGCTAAAAGGATCTGCACTGGTATCTCATTGGCCTTTGTTGCAATTTGTCTCAAACTGGGTCACAATACTCTGACCTGAAATCCATGCAGTCTTAAGGTTTATCGAGTACTAAGCCAAGGGGGTGGGTATTCGAGGTTCCAGCAGGTAAGTGGCACAAATGGGTGGCTCTTTGGGGATAATGGATTTCTGAGTATTCTGTTTAAGAACAGCCTTGTGAATCCTGTTTTGAGACAAGGTTGTGGGGAATTGGAGTTGTCCTGTTGCTGCCTCTGCAATTTGACCAGAATGAAACACACGCGCCCCTCAGCTTGGGACACCTGAAAAGTCGGTTGGGGCTGGAACCCTAAAGATGCTGCTCAGCACTCTACGCACTCCCCCCCCCCAAACATCCTCACCCTCACCCCCACCCCCGGGTCTTGAGCAGTTGTCAGGAGCCAGTGTGCTGTTCTCCCAGGTATTTCTCAGGGTTAGGTCCCACTTCTTTCCTCTTCTCATTCCTGGGTGAGGGAGCTGGTGGTGTCCTCAGGCCATTCCCTAGTGTTCTGCCTTCCAAGTCCCTCCCAAGGTTCCAGCTTTGGTTACAAACCTGTTAGCCATTGACAGGACACAAACTCATGGTCCTAAGCAAAGCAGGCTCTAGCTTCTCGTGGGCTCTGAGGGTGGGGCTGAAACAAACAGGAAGCAGACCAGTGTTGCAGGAATGTCAGCAGCCCTGAGGTTCCCAGTTGCCACATCATCCTGATAACTGGTTACCCTAACTCTCCTGGGTGCTTTGAACACTACCATCTGGAAACCCTGGTGGTAAGAATGCACCTGTTTAGCTCACAAAGGCTGAACGACTTGCTTGTGGCTGGTCTTTCTCAAACCTGGACCCTTTGATATCTATATCCCTGCTTCAGAGCTTGAGATCCCATGGGAGAATAACATATGAGGTTATTTGATGCCCTTGACATTCTTTGTCATGTACTCTAGGTCAAAGCAAATGGAGATTGAGTTTCTGAATTAAGCTTAGTGTGATTTGGTGTATATATATCTCTAGGTGTATATATCTCTTTATAAATATAGATTTAGATATATACTCCCATATATATAATATTACACACACACATATGTATTAGAATGGCTGGTGTAGGGCTGAAGAGATAGCTCGTTGGATAAAGCTTTGCTAGGCAGATGTGAGAACCTGAGTTCAAATCCTAGACCTCAGGGACATGTGCATATGCTTCTGTAACCCTTGTGTTCCTACAGGGAAAAAGGAGGTTCCTTAGCTACTGTTCTATTGCTGCGAGGAGACACCATGACCAAGGAAACAAAGCATTTAATGATGTGTTGCTTACATTTTTAGAGGGTTAGTTAGTACATGATCATCATGGCAGGAAGCATGGTGGCAGGCAGGCAGGTTGAGAGCTTACACCCTGATCTGTAGGCATATAGGCAGAAAGAGACCCACACACTGCTTTTGAAGCCTCAAAGCCAACCCCTCAGTGACACTTCTCCAAGGCTACACTTCCTTAACTTTCCCAACTAACTGGAGACCAAGCATTCAAATATATGAGCCTATCAGGGCTATTTTTATTTAAACCACTACAGGAGGAATACCAGAGAGGACCTGGAAGCTTGAGATAGCTGGTATGTATGCAACAGAAACAAAACCAGTCCCTACTTCAAGTAAGTTGGAAGCTATCCAGGGCTGTTGTTCTCTGGCCCCCAACACACACATAAATGGGTACACTCACATTATTAAGGAACATTATGTGTATCGGAAAAATGAAATGGGTGTGACTAATTGCTGGAGATAAACTGTAGGACTTGAATCCAGGCTCTAGCAGTTAATGAGTGTGTGACCTTGAACAAACCTATTTATCTTACTGCCTCAGCTTCCTTGTCTGTAAAATGTAATAATAGTTTCTAATTTCAAGTTATTTTTAGGCTTACATGAATTTAATAACTACAGGGTTCATAGCTGTACTCATGGGGCTGGTGATGCAGCTCAGTTGGTAGTAATATGGAACACTGCATAGAACCTGGTATGGTGTCACATGGTCACAATCCCCACCTAGGAAGTAGAAAAAAGAGTTCAATGTCAGTGTTGGGAACAGTGAATTTGAGGCCAACCTGGACTACATGAGGCCTTGTCTCAAATAAAATCATGACAATGAGGGAAATGTGTATGAATATCTTTTTAGTTATTGTGTGTGTAGTGTGTGTGTGTGTGTGTGTGTGTGTGTATGTACCATGTGTGTGCCTGCTGCTTGTGGAGGAGAGTGCATCAGATTGCCTGGAATTGGATTTACAGAGGGTTGTGAGCTGCCACCTGGGTGCTGGGAATTGAACCTGGGTCCTCTGAAAGAGGTGCTTCTAACTGCTGAGCTATCTCTCCAGATCCACTATGTAAATATAAGCATACGAAAAATAGACAATACTTTCCTAAAATACAGCATAGACGTAAAGCGTTGTTCATAATATAAACTGTAATGGGATTGTGACAAGGATCAGATTGGGGCTGAGGAAATGGCCTAGTGAGTAAAGAAAGCACTTGCCAGAGGCTCAGAACCTACGCATGCACCCACACGTGCAATCTCCCCTCCCTCCCTCCCTCCCTCCCTCCCTCCCTCCTCCTCCCTCCCTCCCTCCCCCCTCCCTCTCTCCCCCCCCTCTCTCTCTCTCTCTCTCTCACACACACACACACACACAATGAAAGAATGAGAAATTTACTTCCCTGTCCTACAGACTGACATGTGAACAGACACCAGTTCTTGTACACCAGTGAGAAAGTGATGCTGCACAGTAAAAACAAGGATGTGAATGGGTTTTAGAACTAGAAATACAAATAGACAATACATGGATGAAACAGTTTCTGCGCTGTTTTGTTGGTAACTAGAAATTTAAAATCTGAGCGCTTGGGAAGGTTGCTCTGAATTTGAGGCCAGATAGTCTTCCTACATAGCAAGATGTTGCTTTCAGAGAACCAACCAACAAACATGCCTGGTAATGTGATTCATCCAGCACTAGGGAGGCTAAGGCAGGAGAATCACTGTCAGTTTGAAGTTATTCTTGCTTATATACTGATACCCTGTCTCAAAAAATCCAAAGGAAAACAAAAGAGCCTTAGCCTTTGATCCTATCATATAGTTTCTGCCCCAACAGTCCAAAGAAATGGTGGAAGCCAATTCTTATGCAGTGGTACCAGATGTATACCACTTGGTTTAGGAGATGGAAAGCAAGTGCCTAAATGCTTTCTTCAAGGGTTTAATTATGCTATGGAAGAAAATCTTACAATGTGGTAGGATAGAACTCAAGAGTTCGGGCTTTCTGCTAGGCAGTGACTGTGAGCAGGGCTTCAATAAATGCTCTGCAGTATCTTACTGATAATTCGAGCAGTCCCTCCCTCTCTCCTCCCTCCCTCCCTCTCTCTCCCTCCCTCCCTCCTTCCCCTGGGCTTGTTGGTGGATGCTAGCTGGTGTCTTTGGATCTCTGAACAGTTCTGGGCTTCTGGCCGCCCTTCTCTCACACCCTCCCTCTTCCTGGGTCCCTGGTCTATGCAGATTGTTTATGGCCAGGCACTGCCATCTAGAGGCTTCTGAACTGCAGGGCATCTGATGCTGCTGTCCCTTACCTGATCACTGGTCTCTAGCCTCAGGGGGCCCCTGGCATTAAACTATATGACCTCTTGATGGGTTGCTTGTTTTCTAGGAACTTCTGAGAAAGCCAGCACTAGACAGACCCTTTAAGGTGCGGTGTCCATGAGTTCGGGGGTCAGGGAAGCCTTTGAGAACAGTGGTTCTGAATATGAGGTTCTTTAGCAGCTGTCAGGTAGGAGATTGTTTTAGAGGACTCCTGGGCCATCCTCAGCCCCTAATCAGGCCTTGCTGGGTAGAATTGGTTCTGAAC
The DNA here is from genome assembly GCF_003668045.3 of Cricetulus griseus. Classification (NCBI taxonomy): domain Eukaryota; kingdom Metazoa; phylum Chordata; class Mammalia; order Rodentia; family Cricetidae; genus Cricetulus; species Cricetulus griseus. The sequence continues at coordinate 37,885,492 of NC_048600.1, read as the reverse complement.
GTCCTAATAGTAGTATGCTTCCTGTGTGAGTATGAGTCACCCAAGTTTGTTAGTCACAGTCTAGGCCAGTGAGCAACACTATCTGGTGGTGGTTTTTATGGCACAGGCTCCCCGGGAATCCAATGAAAGCCACATGACACAAGCTTCCTTGGAAACATACACAGACACATCTCAGGAGCAAACTTGAATCTTTTAGACTTATTCTGTATCCACTGAGCCAGGTCTGCCCTGATTGAATTTCAGGTTCAGCGAATGAGTGCCAAGTACTAATTGACCTCTTATTCTGGTCTAAGAACTGTGCCTAGAGACACAATGAACACAGGATGGAGAGTACAGGGTGTGGTTGCTGTCTATGTGGAGTTTACAGGTTAATGAAGACAGACAAGGGTGGAACAACCCTTGTAGGGGGCCTGGGTCTAAGGGTACAGCTGACATGAAACTGAAATGAAGTTTGGGGGCCTCTGTAGCTGCCCTTGAGAAGTTGAAGATCAGGGATTTGAGACATTCCTTGGGAATGTATGGAATTTGAGGCAAGCCTGGGCTCTTTGAGACTGCCTGAAAAAAAGTTACTTAAATGCAAGCCATAAGTACACCTTGAATATCCTAAGTTAATTTCACTGTGATGGTTCACCCTGATTGTCCATTTGATGGGATTTAGAATCACCATGGAAACAGATTTCTGGGCATGTATATGAGGGATTATTAGATTAGGTTAAATGAGGTGGGAAGAAGAAGCCTAAATGTTAATAGTGCCATTCCACGGGTTGGAGTTCCAGACTGAATAAAATGGAGAAAGGGAGCTGAGAACCAGCGCTCATCTCTCTGCTTCCTGGCTGGATCCGATGTGAGCAGCTGCCTCACACTCCTGCTGCCATGACCTCCCCACTGAGATGGACTCAAACTGTAAGTAAGCCAAAACAAATCTTCTCTCCTTTTCCTTCCTTATGTTGCCTTTGTCAGGCATTTTATCACAACATTGAAAAGTATAACTAATACAGAGTTTGAGTGGGACAGTCACCCTAAGGCGAGAACAGTATATTCCCCTGTCCCTGCCCAATATTACTTTATTTTTTCTGCTGTGGTGTTCTTGCACCAGTTGCTGATTCAGATAGGGGGCTCCTTTACCCTTGTCCATCTGTCCATCATCTTCCTTCAGTCTGTGCTACATCCAGACTGCTCCCACATGCTCATTCAGAGCCCGTGCCTCTCCTGGCTGTCCTTGTCATGTCCAAATGAACGATTCCTTTCTTTCATGGACATTTATAGTTCTTGTCCATTTACCTTTTGGGGGAGTAGGATTGGAGTGGGGACTATTCCTCTCTTTTCCTTACTCCATCCTCCACACCTCACACAGTACTCTGTATGAGAGGGACTGGCTGGTACTGGTGAATAAAGGGGGTGCTGGGGTCTGGCTGGGCCGGGGGGGGGTCTGTGGGAGATAGTGCCTAATTAGCAGGGGTCTGTGGGAGGCAGTGCCTAATTAAGGGCACGTGGAGCAGGTAGCCTGCAAACACGAACACTCCTCTGACTTCCTCCAGGATCAGACAGGATCTCCATTTGTCTCTCCATCTCCCTCCATTTAGTGCACTCTTGCCCTTGTATACTCAGCAGGGTAGGGATGAGAGACATATCCCTGGGCCCTCGTGCAGATAGGGTTGTGGTTATGATAGGGCCACTTCCATATTCTCTCTCTCTTTACTGTTTTTGGATTTCAAGACTGAGTTTCTTTGTGTAACAACAGCTCTGGCTGTCCTGAAACTTGCTCTATAGACCAGGCTGGCCTCCAACTCACAGAGATCCACCTGCCTCTGCCTCCTGAGTGCTGGGATTAAAGGTGAGTGCCCCCACTGTCTGACCTTTTTTTTTTTCCTTTTCTTTCATGTTCTCTATTATAAAGACCCAGTTGTATTGTATACCATACTATGAACATGTTGCTAAGTTCTAATGGCTCCCTCAGGGGAGCAGGTGAGAAGGTGAGGAGTCAATGGCACAGACCTCAGAAGTCAGATGAAAGGAAAAACAGGAGACTCATTTATTTAGCAATGGGGGAAACTTCTATACCCTCCCAGCACCCAGCTGTTTGATCCTTTGACATTGCGTAGCTGCCACTCATTGGCTAGGCACAATCAGGATCTCTGATAGCGCCAGGCAGACTCCAGGTTGGCTCCTCTCAGCCTGGTGGGCCTTAGCTTCCTACATGAAAAGGGATCTGCCTGCACATGTTATCAACAGTTTAGCCAGCATACTCTGTTCATAGCTGGTTTATTCTGAATTAACCCCCTTCCAGCCCAGATGCCCCTAGAGAAGTACAAAGTTGGTACCAGCAGGAACTAACCAGACTCAGTGTTTCCAGAATGCCTGGGCCTTAACATCCACAGAATGAGGGAAGAGTCTAAGGGTGATAGTGAAAGGGACACAAAGATCCTGAAGATGGGCTCAGAAGTATGGCTGACCCTTGACCAGAGAGGCCAGACTGAGCTCTGCAATGATTGCCTTTGTCTCTCTCCTTTCTGCCCCTGTCACCTTCTAGCTGGGCATGAGATGGAAGACAGATCATTTGTTGTTGTTCTTTTGTTTTTCCAGACAGGGTTTCTCTGTATTGTTTTAGAGGCTGTCCTGGAACTCGCTCTGTAGACCAGGTTGACCTTGAACTCACAGAGATCTGCCTGCCTCTGCCTCCCGAGTGCTGGGATTAAAGGCGAGTGCCACCAAAGCCTGGGGAAGACGGATCTTTTAGGATGTTAATTCACTGTCTTCTCAAATTGCTCTTACTTTTGGATAAAGTACAGTTTTAAAGATTCAATAATTGCCTATGCTCAGTGGCTTCTGTAATGGCAGGTACTTGCTACGCTATTCCCAGTTATCCATGGGCTCCTGTGTCTGAGCTCCAGGAGGCTGCAGAGAGCAGCAGTGCTACCCCCATAGCTATGGTGAGCCCCCCAGGGAGGGAGACACACATGTTCACTCCTCAAGAGATGCAAGAAGATGCCCTATCTTCTTGTTACTCTGCATTTCCCCCTTTTTATCTAATTAAAAAGGGAGGTTTTAACTTTAACATAATAAAATTATATGCAACAAAAACAGTTATCAAGCAAGAATTACAGTTACAATATCCAGTCCATTTGTATTTGGCAAAATTAGAGAAAATGCTCTATTACCTATCTTATCTTGGTGAGCTTAAAGTTTTATACCTAATTTTCTTTTTATCATAACTAAGGAAAACTGTAAATTTAACTATTTAGTCTTTAACTCCATCAAAGACGCCAGAAGAAGTAACTATTATTACCTAATGACAGGGACATCTGGTTGCCTGGACAGTCACCCAAAGTTGCTCTGCAACATTGGGGCATCCAACTCTGGCCAACAGGCCTAGTATATCTGACAGACTTTCCTGTGAAGCAGGGAATTTTGAAGGACTGTCCTACCTTGGCAAGGTTTGGCAGTCACCTTTCTTGTGTCTTGCTGGTCCAGTTTGGACAGTATACTGCCAGCAATTGAGGCAAGGACTGTTTCTGTGCCCAGTGGCTAGCTTTTTCCATAAAGAAAGAAAACTACATATGGAGTTTCTTTGATGCCCATTATCTTCTCTGAAGTAAATTGGTGCTGTCAGGAGCAGATGTGTCTCCCTGTTATGAAAAGCCTTAGGCTATTAAACATTTTAAATGACATATTCTATAAGTCTTTGAAGTGTTTGAAGACCTTTCATCTAAGTATATCTGTTTATGACCTTGAAAACATACTTAACATGACTATAAGTTTGACTATTATAGATGACTATTAACCTGTATTTTTAATTATACATTACATTTTTAAATGAGCTGCATAAGCGCAATAACCAAAATAATAGTAGAAATATACATACAGCATAACAAAATTAACTTTAAATTTGTATCAGTATACAAAAATTCATACCAATGTAAAATATTTAAGGCTAGTAGTTGCTCTTTTGGTTTAAAAGTAGATTCAACAATATACCTTTTTCTCCTATGATTTTTATATCCTATCCCTTGTTTTTCCTTTAGAAAGAGATCTTTGAATTTAACTCCTTTGTTTAGCTTTTTTCCCTGACTATTACCAATAATAATTTGTAATCAATCCTCCTTTATGATAATAAACTCCATAATCCATTTTTGGGGAATGTGGGCATAGTTCTTTAGACTACTAACTGTTGATTGGGGCTGATAATAATCTTTGGACCCTGAGAAAATTCAGGATAATGGTTAACTCTTGGCTGGAGTATTCTGTTAAGCTGGATCATCTCAGTTAGCAGCCTTGAAGGTGTTCTGGATGTTTGATCACCTGGGCCATTATTTTCATTGGTGTGTGGCGCCCTTGCTTCGAAAATATATAAGCTTTTTTTTTTTTTTTTTTCTAATTTGTTTATATTTTATGTATGAGTGCTCTGCATGCCAGCAGAGGGCATCAGATCCTATTATAGATGGTTGTGAGCCACCAAGTGGTTGCTGGGAATTGAACTCAGAACCTCTGGAAGAGCAGCCAGTGCTCTTAACTGTTGTGCCCCAATACATAAACTTAAAGGCAACATGTATGTGTGTGCATTAATGCAAGCATAGACTGTGCATTGTACACAAGTCAGCCAAAGATGATTTTCTGTTTTGTATTTGAGCAGGTAAAATATACATCACATGTCTTGTAGTTCTTTTAGATTAATTTCTTTATGTCTGTAGTCAGGGTTTCAGGGGGGGTCTTTCTCGATCAAACCTGATTTTCTTTAAACCTGAATGAATACATAGCCTCTCATTTCCAGTGGAAATGAAGCCATAACCTCTCTCCCAAAGCAACCTTTTGACTTAAAATTTGAAGTCATTTTCAAAATATATAGGTTGGATTAATCCAAAAACATTGATAATCAAATGTCTCTTAGCAGCTGTTGCTCCTTCCTCAGCAGTCAAACAACTGAAAGAGAACACAATAACATACAATATCCAGACTCTCTGTGTATTCCCCACCTTTACATGGCTTATTATATTTTTTATATTACTTTATTCCTTTTTAAAGAACTTTAATATTTTATTCTTAAACCATATTTTGTATATCCCTTTTCTTCTCTTTCCCAAGCCTATGTATATTTTTAAACACATTGTAACCTGTTTAGAGTTTTTTTTTTTTTTTTTTTCATCTGAAACTGTCTTTACTGTATATCTGTGATCTTTTTTTGACTCTATGAGCCTTTAAACTACTAAGTGGTGTGGCTAGGGCCAAATCCACCACTTTGGTGGCTGGCTCTATCCTGTTTGGTTTCTTGAGGGCCTAGCTTCATGGCAGAGATACTGGTGTGAGAGCCACCTTTACTGCCTCTACTCTGGGGGAGTTTTTGAGTCCAAATAGTGTGCCCCCTGCTGGTCATAAACTCCATTTAAATGTTTGGTAGCAGGGCCTCTTAAAAGAGCCCTGTGCAGTTTTTGCTGCCAGCACTGAGTCAGGAAGCTGTCTCTTAAAGGAGCCTCACCTCTGCTTCCTGGTAGCAAACAGAGCCCACTGGTGAAAAGGTGGTTACCAAGAAGCTGTGTTTGACTTGTTTCTGTGAGTTTAGAATCTTTTTTTTAAGCTTTGTCAGGTCTTATATGGAAACTCTGGCCCCACAATTGGAATGCCATTTGTATGCAGAGTTTTTCTGTCTCAACCACCACCGGCTTCAAAAAAAAACTACAGAGAGGCTAATGTTAATTACACTAGCTCAGGCTTGTTACTAACTAGTTCTTACAACTTAACTGGAAGCTCGTGGCTTTTTACCTCTATTCATTTTGTGTGTCAGACTCGTTCTCCATCTGGCTGTCGACTCCGCCATTCCTCATCATCATTCTCAATTTGGCTTTCCTGCCTAACTTTATCCTGTTCTGCTATTGGCCAGTCAGCTTCTTTATTAAACCAGTTATAGCAACATATATTCACAGTGTGTACAGAAGGATTATTCTACAGCAGACTCTTTCTTGCTCCAGGGATGGACGCACATTAATCATTTCTACATGAGAAAATTAGCAAGGACTTGAGTCTACAAGTAAAATTCTGCATGTACTGTTTCTGGATGGTTTGTCTTCCCTGAGCAGTACAGAAAGGGTCATAAATATCCTACAGATGTACACTGTGTAAAACAAGTGTCATGATTTTTCTTTTCCAGCTGTATTTTTGCACTTCTTTTTGTAGTGATTTGTGTGTCTGTCCAGTGGGGGGCACACATGTGCAGCTACTTGTGTATACGTGTACAGAGGTCTGGTTGACAATGGCAGTTGTTCTCAATCGCTCTTCATCTTATTGGGTGAGGCAGAGTCTTTCAGTTGAACTTCTGCTTGCCAACTGGGCTGAGCCTGCAAGTCAGTTGGCTCTGGAAACTGCTGTGTCCTCCTTCTGATTTCCGGGATTATAGGGCCTCCATGTCTGCCCTGTTTGTTTGGGTTCTAGGGATCCAAATTCTTATCCTCATACTTCCCTGCCATGACTTTATCTGCAGAGCCATGTGCCCAGTGCTCCTGGGCTCCGTCTGTCTGTCTGTCTCTGGTAGGATCTCATGTAGCCCAGGCATATAGCTGAGGGTGCCTTTGGACTTCTAACCCTCCCTCCCATCCATCTCCCGAGAGCTGGCTTTCCTGGTATGCACTACCACCTGATCTGCATTATTGAACCTAATCTAAGAAACACACTACCTTATGGGTGTCTTGGGAAGTTTACATGAAATAGCGTGTGTAACTTGCTTTGTGTGGTAACAGCACTTTGGAAACACTCTGTAAATGGCTTTTGTTACGCCTTTTTAGTATCTCTAACTTCTAATTATATTAACTGTCTGTCCTCCCTAATGAGAATTCGGTAGAGGAATCCTTTGGGAGAGAGAAATGATCAGGATCAGGTCATTAGTGTTTTTCCCCCTCCTCTGTCCCAGAGAATTATAAAAAACCAAAATTTTTTGATCACTAAAGAGCTAATTCAACTAAAAGTGGTGTCATTTGAGTTGTTTTCCTGTGCAGAATTTTAGCTGACAAAACACAGCATTTCAAATACGTGTGGCATTTTAATTGGAATTTTTTTAAAATAGCTTTGTTTACAAACACATAGCTCAATTGTTCCACATTCACAGCCCAGCCTTCCAAAACAGTTCAACCATATTCTTCTCTGACTTTCTGCTTTCAGAAACATGACTGAACGTTTATCCTTTGCTTTTTATTCTTAGGACACACTGTTTAGCTAGGCTTTGTAACCTTTATCGATACTTAGTGATACTTACTGTGTTTAATTAATGTCTACTGACAATATTTTTTCAGTCTTAAAAAATCACATTTATGTATTTATTCATTGTGTGTATTCAGGTACCATTGAAATGATGAGTGCGGCATTTAAAGAACAACTCCCACAAGTCAGTTGCCTTCTACTATGTGGGTCCTGGGTTTGAACTCAGGTTATCAAGCTGGGCAGCAAGTGCCCTTCACCTGCTGGGCCATCTCGTCCACTCCAACACAGTGGTTTCTAAGATTCTGTGTAGCTCTTGAGTTCCCAGTTTCTGTAAGATATTATCAGACACTGGGCAGTGGTGGCCCATGCCTTTAATCCCAGCACTCAGGTGGCAGAGGCAGGTGGATCTCTGTGAGTTCCAGACCAGCCTGGTTTACAAGAGCTAGTTCCAGGACAGCCTCCAAAGCCACAGAGAAACCCTGCCTCGAACCCCCCCCCAAAAAAAATGATGTTATCAGACTTTGGGACATGAAACTTGATTACTAAGGAATCCCAAGGGGGAATGAACAAGGAACTTGAAGAAAGGGAATTATTATAAAATTTATTATTAGGAGAAGGCAAAAGATGGTTTCTCACATAGCTCAAGCTGGTTTCAGACTCACTATGTAGTTGAGGATGACCTTGAATTCCTGATTTTCTTGCATCTACCTCCCCAGTGCTGGGGCTATAGATGTGAGCTACCATACATTGATTCCAATTGCTTCTCTTAACTTTTTAAATTTTTTTGTTTTGTTTTTTTGAGACAGGGTTTCTCTGTGTAGCCATGACTGTCCTGGAACTCACCCTGTAGACCAGGCTGGCCAGGAACTCACAGAGATAGGCTTGCCTTTGCATCTGGAGTGCTTGGATTAAAGGTGTGTGCCACCACCATCCCACTTCTCTTTAACATTTCAAAAACAACCCTAACATTTTAATGATATAGAATATGTCAGAAGAAGATATTTTTTGTAATCACCCTGCAATAGTAGAATATTTTTGGTCTACAGATGCTCATCTCATCTCAGGTTGGCCTTGGGTAACCCCCCTGTTTTAGCTTACCATGTATTGGGATTACAGGTGTGAAACACCTCATTATCTTTTTTTGTTTGTTTGTTTGTTTGTTTTTCTGGATTCTTGCCCTCACCACTCTTGTTTTATTCTGCATATAGGTTCCAGGCTAACAACCCCCCCTCCCCCACCAGCTGGGAGTCAGAGGACACTCTGACTGCAAGCAGTGACAGTGGACTTCCTGTCATCAATCACATGGTATAGAATGTTCCTCTTTCTCTAAAATGTGTAAGAAGGGACCCTCATGTTGCCACATGGACTTGATCTCTCTTCACCGTGCTGCTCTCTGCCTGTTTATGGTATTAATTTCTTGTAATAAATGTCTTGTAAAAAAAGGCTGTCTTCCTCAGTTGCTCCCTTGTACCCCAAACCCAAAACTTGATATACAATTATATATATAATTTCTTATCCATGTGTTATCATCCAGGAACACCTTGGTCTTGCCCTTAGGGACCCAGTAGAGTGTGTCATTCTGTATGCATGGCAGGCAGTACCCTGGCTCTGTACACAGATACAAAGGTCCCTTTAAGAGACAAATTCCACCTACTCCTACTCTCTCTTTCCTCCATTCCTCTGAAGAGGCAGATAGGTCTCTCTCTGTCATTCTCTTTCTATGTCTGTCTCTTTCTTTCTCTCTTCTCTCTCCCTTTTCTTCCCCCAATAAAATTTCCTTCCCATGTAAGTTCTGTCTGCTTGGCATATTTGTCCTTCACCCGCCATGGGATCCGCCAAAGTTCATCTTGTGCTGCAGATCATGACAGTCTGCCTTATCAGCCATCCCTGCCTGCCCATGATGCACTGTTCCAGAAGCTCAGAATCCCTTCCTTCCTCTACAAATTGAGCTCTTGACAAAACCCTGTAAAAATTCTGCCCACCCTGAATGGTATGGGTGGCTCAGGGCAAGCACCATGGACATGGTTTTGGTTGCTTGGTTGTTTAGCTGGGCTGTATCCCTCTACCTTCCCGAAGTCCTTCCCTCTCTCCTTTTCTTATCCTCCCCCTATAACTGGTTGGTTGCTTTTTGGTTTTTTTCAAGACAAGGTTTCTCTGTGTACTCCTGGCTGTCCTAGAATTCACTCGGTAGACCAGGCTGGCCTCAAACTCAGATATCCGCCTGCCTAAGTCTCTTGCATTCTGGGATTAAAGGTGTGAGCCACCACTTGCTTGCTTGGCTGGTTGGTTTTTGAGACTGGGTCTTGTGTAACCCAGGCTAGCCTCATACTCATTTTGTTATTTGGAATGTCCTTGAACTTTTGACCTTCCTGCCCCGGTGCTGAGATTACAGGTGGGCACCACTATATCTACTTCTGCAGTGCGGGGATGGAGGCAGGGTTTCATTCACACTAGGCAATCACTTAGTCCATCACCCGAGCTACATCCCCAGCACCCTACACAGGTTACAAATTTGTTCTGTTTTCTCTTGCTATCCTAGCTTTTGTTCACTCTAATTTACAAGAGCCCACCAGAGAACCCAAGATGGAGGAAACTCTAATTTTCTCTTTTTTTTTCCGGGGTAACCCCTTTGAATTTAGATGTGACTGGTCTCAATTACTTCAGACCCTTAGGTAGACGACAGGTCAAGGGTACAGGCCATGGATAAAGCAGGAGTGGCTGGGGACGAGGCTCAGTGTCATCTCATTTGTCCACCATGCTGAGTTCCAGACTCAGCCCTGAAAAACAAAATGAAGAAACACAGTTAAGCCAGGTGTGGTGATGCTAAACTTGTAATCCCAGAACTGGAAAGGCTGAGGCAGGAGGATTGCCCTAAGTTAGATGCTAGCCTTGGCTAGATGAGGAGTACCAAAGCAGCAGGGCTACATAGCAACATTCTGTCTAAATAAATACAGAAAAAACTGCAGACAACCCTTGGAACTTACAGGATTAAGGTTCACAAAGTGTGAAGGTAGTGATGAATGGGATCAGAGTGTACAAGGGTGGACAGGTGTCACCCAAATGTTGAGTCACCTTCTGAGTCCTGGACATGGGCCACAGGCCACTGTCACTTGGACTTAACTGAAATCCAAAGCAGTGTCTCACGTGGATTATCAGAAGCAGGAGGATGCCTAGCTACTCCCCAGTGTCACAGGCTCCCAGTTGCTGTCCATGCACGCTTAGCCTTCACCAGGATAGTCATCAAAGCTGCTGTTGGTCTACCTGTTCTCCTCCCCTGCTGGATTAACTTTGTTCCTTGGAAGTGAAGTACCAGCCTGCCTCCATCTTAGGCATAAAAGCCATGTTTTATAGTAAAGACAAACTAGGTTTGTTCCTGTTTATGATTAAACCTGTTTCTCAAGGATTAGGCTGTGCCCCACCTGTGACCTTAATTAACTACAAATGGTTCTGTACTGCCTGTTCCAGGAATGTCAATCATGTCTTTTGTTTTTCCAAAAAGTTGTTTATTATCATCTTGAAACCCTGCCTTTGTTTCAAAAGGTTATGTGACCACCTATGACCATGTTGTTATGACTGTTATTCCCTCCTTGCAACCATCTTTGTTTCAGGAGGAACTAATGCATATGCTCTGCTCCCGTAACCACACCTGTTTTGCCCACCAAATCCCCCATTTGGAAGTCCCTACCCCTGAGCTGGAGAAACTTGGTCTTCCGCACATACAGTGCTGACCTCGAACCCCGCCTTAGGGGGAGGCAGCCAGTGCACATGAATTAAAAAGCTTGCTTTAATTAATTGCTTGCTTTAATTAATTTGGCCATGCTGATTTGGTTCCGTGGTCTTCCTCCTCACATCTTTGGGATTAACTGAGGGCTGGACAGGCTGAGGGCACAATACAGAACAGAGAAAATACCGGGTGATGGAGCAAGGACCCTGTGTCTTAGACAGGAGTTCAGCCAGTGACTACTGAGAGAGACTGAGTTAATGGAGTGTACAGAAAGGAGCAGAGCAGTGGTTCAAAAGGGAACAGCCGTATCTCCCTGGGGGCATTAGGCAATGTCTGAAGACATTGTGTGGGAACAGTTCGGAAAGAGGGAGCATGTTACTGACATCTGTAGAGTTCAAGGAGGCTGAGTGTGATGACCTACTCCTATGATCCCAGCAGCCGGGAGACTAGAGCAGGAGTGTTACAAGTCAAGGCCAACCTGGATATATATATATATATATATATATATATATATATATATATATATATATATACCTTGTCTGCAAACAACAAAAATCCAAGCATAGGAAGGTACCCTGTGTTTGATTCCCAGGACCACAAAAACCAGGAGTGGTGTTACACACCCACAGTCTCAGCATTATGAGAAGGTGCCGGGAATATCACTTGGTTGGCAGAGCACTTGCCTAGTACACCCGAAGTCCTAAGTTGGTGGTGCACACTGCAATACCAGCATTGAGGCATTGGGGAGGGGGGAGACAGGAGGACCAAGAGTTCAAGACCCTCCTCAACTATAGTTTCTAGTACTACATGAGAGTCTGAAAAACTTTAAAAAAAAATGAAGCTCAAAACAGGTGCCCACAAGTATGCACTGAAGGGACCAGCTCCCCATTTTGGTAGCCATGACAGTAACACGTGCTTGCCATGACCTTGCCTTGGTCACTAAGAGGTCAGATGCCTGCCTTGTGGCAAGGAACCAATCAGAAGCTAGCTAGCGGTGCTATGCTTTACGGCTCTGGGTGTGCTTTACGGACAAGTGCACAGCAATGACACACAGAGCATGCAACCACTCTGGGAGGGCCTATGGGCCATAACAACCAGTTGACCAATCAACACAGGGCAAGCCCTTCAATCCTGGAGGCACACCAATCCTGAGCCTGTGCATACCCCTAGACACTCCCTTATGCTGCCCTACAAGATTTCTATGCAGCCAGTTCGAGCTGTCTTTTCTAGCCACCCACCATGGTGGGTGGATGAAAGACCCGAGCTAACATGGGGTTAGCTCGTTAAACAACTTTAATAAAGCCTCATGCAGTTTGCATCAAGCTTTCGAATCCTCCTGGTGATTGGGGTGACCACGGTCCTGGGCTGAGATCCTGGAGGCCTGAGCTTTCCGGGGGGTCTTACAGCACAACCCATAGGAAGGATCCAGCCACAAGTTTCAATATTGCTGAGGTTAGACCAAGAGGTCAGAAACACACACAGTTGCATCACTTGCCCACAAAACTGCAGGGGAGAGGAAAGCAGGGAGAAAAAAACCAAAACAACAACAACAACAACAAAACCTGGTCCCACAGCCCATGACATTCAACCTCCAAATTCAATGGACTGACATTTTAAAGATTTGAATAATAATAAAACATCTATAGATGAAGAGAACATATTATTCACAACCATCCCAAAGGCTGGCTGAAGTTCTGCTCACATGGCTGCAGGAAAAAGCAAATAAACCAAATTTAGTTGCCAATGGGGATGGGAGAGAAAGAGCTGCAGTGCAGTGGGTTTTAGTCACCCCTGGTGGGGAGGGTTAGCAATCATTTCTCATAAATCAGGCAGAGATGTGGGTGTGTTGTTGTTTCCATAGGCTGTCAGAACACTTGGTTCTCATCACAAACTATCCTCAGGTACAGCTCTGAGAATTCCCCAGAGTGTCCAGAGTATGGGTTAACAATTGACCCCAGTGCAGGGCTATGTGCACAAGTCTTGGCTTCCTTTAAGCCAGGGGTGATGCTGTACATTTGTGATCCCATCTGAGGCAAGAGGATTAGGTCCAGCTGGCCTGGACTACATAACCAAGTCTGAAAAAACAAGTAGGAGGGAGCCTGGCTTCCCTTAACACTCTAGCACATTGCCTGAAACAAAGCCGTACCAGTAAATAAATGTGGAACATTTCCAAGGACCCCAGCAGCCTGCCCTAACACCTCTCTTCACTCTCCCTTACTCTGCCCCAGCTACACTGGTTTCCTTATGGATCCTCTAACCACCAGGCACATTCCTATTCCAGAGCCTTTGCATTCTCTCACTCCCTGAAGGTCTTTGTTCATTCTATAAATGCATCATTTCCTCATTCCTGTTTTGCCCACTGTGGCCTCCATCATGTACCCTCAAATTTATACCATAGTGATGAAAGACTTAAAAATTAGCAAAGAAATATAGCCCAGATAAGGAAACTCTCCAAACTGAATGTAGGGCAGCCTAACCCAGAAACTAAGGCCACTACTATGACTTAGGGCCTGGAATTTACCAGCTTACAAGGCCATAAGATAACTGGGTACCAAGAATTCCCAGATGGCCACCCTCCCCAAGGGGCTCATGGAGGAAACAGATTGCCCCACTGGCCAATGTGTCAATAATGAACAATTAAGGGTCACTATGAAACAGAGATAGCTACCATTTGCTCAAGCAAGATAAGCATATCCTGAGGTCTGCAGGTTTTACAACTGGTGGGTCAGGAGGCCATCTGATTCCCAGCTCTCTCCTCAAGACAAAGGGCCTCCTAGGAACCCATGACTCTGGTCACACCCCTCCCTAAGCTTGTGGTTTTTGCCTTTAAAAACGCCTGTGCCTGGGGGACAGGGCTGCTCTCTAGCCGCCTGCATGCTGGGAGAGCCCGTTTGTACAAATGTCCACCTTTCATTAAAGCCTCTTGCTGTTTGCATCAAGTTTCTGCTTCCTCATGGTGATTGGGGTGGTCACAGTCCTGGGAAAAGATTCTGGAGGCCTGAGCTTCTGGGTGTTCTTACAGTGGGATGGTGAGGGGACTCTAGCCAGCCCAAACTCGGCTCTGGTAGGCCTTGCCCTTCTCTCCTACCCCCTATCCCTTGCTAAAAACCATTAGATTACATTCCCAAAGCTAGCCCCCAAGGTCTATTCCCTTATTTGGCTACTTCCTCCTCCTGAGGCTGACTACCAAGGTCCAGCTATCAAAGTATTGAAGTCCAGCAATCAAAACCCCCTTTGGCTCAACTAATTAACATGCTCATCCTAACTCAGGGTTTCCTCTTTACATTTATAGCCCACCTTTTGCTTATGTGCCACACCTGTCTCCTCTCTATCAAGAGGCAGTCCTTTGTTGTTGTCATCATCATCTTGTCCCCCACTGCCCTGGGGCGCCTATCTCTTCCCCCTCCTTCTCCTTTGTTCCCCTTCTCCCTTGTCCTTTGTCTCCTGTCTTTGTCTCTGATTCCCTGCCCTTTGTCCCTGAGGGGCAAATGAATCTCCTTTGTGTTGAGTCTTGGAGTGCTCCTCCACTTGGTCTTGGAGTGCTCCCAGCTGATATCAGTCCCTACAGATGGCATTTGGAGGGCTTCTGGGAGGTGTTATGGTTTAGATATGTTTTCCAAAAGGCTCACGTGTGGAAAGCTTGGTCCCTGATGCAAGTGGGGTTTAGAGGTGGTAGGGTTTGGGGAACTGATTGGCTCATGAGGGCTCTGCCTTAGTATTCCTAACCAACTAATAGAGTTGAAGTTTGAATTGACTATTGTGAAGTAGTGATACTGTCAAAAGTGAGGCATAGTTAAGAGCAGTCAGCCACTGGGAGTCTTCCCTGGAAGCACACACTTTGTTCCCAGCCCCTTCCTGTCACTCTTGCTTCTCCACACATTCCCACCACCCTGATGATGTTATGCCTCATCTCAGGCCCGAAGCGATAGAGCCAGTTGACCATGGACTGAAACCTATGATGTCCTTGAGCAAAGATAACAGAAAATAATTAGGTTTCTTTGCCCAGATAAGAAGAAGCCCCAGAGAGCTTGCTCTTTTGCTCTCAGCCAGGTTGCAGAGGACTCAGAGAGAAGAGCATGGAAAGAAGACAGCCCTTACTAGACTCTGATCCCAGACCTCCAACCTTCACAGCTGTGAGGAAGTAAAGGATTATTGTTGAGGTCATACAGCCTCTGGCATTTTGCTAGGGACCCGGACACCTCATTCCTATTCTTCACTTTACTTTTCCATAAAGTGTTTAATCAACATTCTCCCATCTGATTAGCTAATTCCTTAATTTATCCATTTCATGTTGATCTTCAGAGAGACTCCTGGTACACACAAAGGGCAGAAATAAATACGATTCAGCTATACCAATTCTCCTTATATCCAGAAGGATTCTAAGTCAGCATACTAGGAAGTCTGCATGGCTATGTTTACGACAGCCACACTATCCACATGACACAGCATTTCCAGGTAAATGGTGTTATCATCCAGGCAAACCTGGGGACCTGGCAGAGTGCTTCACCCCTACACACTTGGCAGGCTATGTACATGTGCAAAGGTTCCTCTAAGAGATAAACTCTGCGGCCAGGCAGTGGTGGCTCACGTCTTTAATCCCAGCACTCGGGAGGCAGAGGCAAGTGGATCTCTGTGAGTTTGAGGCCCCCTGGTCTACAAGAGATAGTCCCAGGACAGCCTCCAAAGCCGCAGAGAAACCCTGTTTCAAAAAGCCAAACAAAAACAAAAACAAGAGATAAGCTCTTCTTACTTTTTCTCTCTCTTCCCTTCCTCTGAGGAGGTGGGCATGTCTCTGTCTATCTCCTTTCTCTCCCCTTCCTTTCCATGTAAATTCTGTCTATATAGCATATTTATCCTTCACCTACCATGGGATCTGCAAAGGTTCTCTTCGGGCCACATATCATAACATTGGTTCCATGACTTGGATTAGAACTGAGGTTGCTGCAGCCATGACGCAGAGTACTAACCACTATATGATCACGGTGAGCAACCAGGGACCTTCTGAGCTGTGTACAGCACCAGGGTACTGCTTGCCATGTGTGCGGGGTGACACACTCTGTCAGGTCCCCAGGGGGCAGGGCCAAGCGTGTGTGGATACTAACACAGACTATGGATTCCTGTGGGGTCTAGTCTTGTCTTCATGATTAATTTCTGTTCTTGATGGAGAGGGAAGGACACACCTTTAGAAATCCGTGCTCCTTAAGGACAATTGGTTGCTTTAACTGATGCCTCTTTCTGTCCCAGTTTGAACCAGGAGGGTGTCCTGGAGGTGCACAAATCTCCCCTTCCCTCACCATGCTCCCTTTGAAAGTCTCCAGTGTCAGACCCTGTACTTTGGAGGGAGCCCCAGTCAGTGTAGAGGGAAGCAGAATGGCAGGATTGAAAGGGGTCTCCTGAGAATGGTCACACCTGACGTGGAATCCAGAATTGGCCACTGTGTGGCCTCCAGTCAAGTGTTTTACTTCTTAGCCCGAGCCTGCTTTCTGTTCTATAAGACAGATGCCCCCAACCTTGCTCCAGGTGTGTGTGTGTGTGTGTGTGTGTGTGTGTGTGTGTGTGTGTGTGTATGTTTTCAACCATTCTTTATTAAAATAAAAGTTGTGAGCATGACTGTGGTAGTGCACACCTTTAGTCCCAGAACCTTAGGAGGCAGAGGAAAGCAGATGTATGAGTTTGAGGCTAGCATGGTCTACAGAGTGAATTCTGTAGACCCAGGACAGCCAGAACTACACAGAGTAACCCCGTCTCAAAAAAGGAAAATAAAAAGTTTCACATACATAGAATTCATTCACTTAAACTGTGCAAGGAGGCTGGAGAGATGGCTCAGAGGTTAAGAGCACTGACTGCTCTTCCAGAGGTCCTGAGTTCAATTCCCAGTAACCACATGGTGGCTCACAACCATCTATAATGAGATCCGGTGCCCTCTTCCAGCCTGCAGGCATACATGCAGGCAGAACATTGTATACATAATAAATAAAAAAATCTAAAAAAAACCTGTTCAATTTAATTTATTTTGACTTTTGTTGTATTACACTATTAACTTAAAAGCTTGTGGCAAAACACATATTGCTTTCCTTATTTATTTATTTATTTATTTATTTATTTATTTATTCATGTTTTTGTAGACAGTCTTGCCTTGTAACCCTGTCTCGTCTAGAAATTGCCATGTTGCTCAGGTTGGCCTTGAACTTTCGGTGATTCTCCCCATTATCCTCTGGGTGCTGGAACTCCAGCTGTGTGCAACCACGCCCAATCAAAATCCTCATTAAAATTTGTTTATTTCTGTGTGTGTGTGTGTGTGTGTGAGTGCGCGCGCATTCATGCCACCAGAATGTGTTAAAGTCTGAGAGCAACTTGTCACGTTGGTTTCCTCCTTCCCACCATGTGGGATTTGGAGATCTGACTCAGATTGACAGCTTTGGGGACAAGTGCCTTTACCCAGTGAGCCATCTTCCTGGCTCAACATCTGTTTTGTGGCCAATAGTGGTCAATGAGGCTCTTTCCATAGGCAGGGTTTCTTCTAGCTGTTTAGGTGTTCATGTGCCTCAGTGCCGGCTGTGCCATCACTAGCCCCCTCTGAAATGCTCTTTTCCCTCTGAATGTGGCATTTTCAACAGTTGAACTTCATGCTGTTTTCTGTGGAAATGCTCTGAGCCTTCTGCTTTAGGGATATTGGTAGGAGCTCATGTCAGATACCCCTTTTATTAAAATCTTTAAAGTAAATTCCACTGGCAAAGCATCTGTGTACTACTGGACCTGAAGAGCCAGCCCGTTTCAACAGCTGAACAGAAGCTGAAGTGCAGAAACAGCTGACTCCCAAAAGTTGTCTTCTGCCCTCCTCAGAGCTGTGGCATGCCCTCTAATAAAGAAAGAAAAATGACACACACACACACACACACACACACACACACACACACACACACACGAGTAGTGAATGATTTAGATACTGAAAAGCTAGCTGTTAGTGAGGCAGTTGTGGGAATATGTCTGAAAACTCAAAGTAGGGTTTTGTTGTTTTATTTTAAACTGAATTTTATTCTGCAGCCAGAGCTAGCCTGCAGCTTGAATGTGCAAACATCTTCCTTTACAGGAATGTCCCATCACACCTGGCAAAGCAGTTGTCTTTATTTTTTGTAATGTATTTATTATGTTTATTTTTGAGACAGGACTCACTGTTTAGCCCTGGCTGGTCTTGAACTCTCAGAAACCTGCCTGCTTCTGGGGATTAAGGTGTGCATCACCAAGCCCAGCAATTATCTTGTTTGTGCAGTGCTGGTGGTTGCACGCAGGACCTTGTGCGTGTTAGACTCCCATTCTACCATGAAGCCGAATCCCGGGATGGTTTTGGAAAAGCCTTCCTGGGAATTTGTATCTAAGAAAAGGATGCAAGCTGAGGTCTAAAGACCTTGAAGTTCTCACATTTCTGCTGCATCGGTTTCTCAGCTGTTCTGAACTCAACCAGCAGGGGGAGCCAGAACACCGCGTTCCTCTGGGTGTCGGGTACCTAAGGAGCCTCTCTGCTGCTGCCTGACAACAGATGACCTCCAGGTGTCTTTTCTGCCTGCTCAAGCCCGTTCTTTTCTTCAGAGGAAGGTAAGGGGATGAGCTGCTTGGAGCTAGCTGGCAGCCAGCAACTGAGTGTCACCCTGCCTCAGCAGATGGAAGAGAATGAAAGATCGTATTGCTGTCACTCGTTGGCTTCAGAGTGTTCTTTGTATCGCTCCGTTTGCATTACACTTGTGTTTCTATAGAAGAATTAACCAGAGAGCGAAAAGACCAGTGCTTTTCCTTAAAGAAAGACAAGAGAGCAGACGAGATGATTCATTGAGTAAGGGCAGTTGCCACCAAACCTGATGACCTGAGTTCAATCGCTGGTATTCACAAGGTAGAGGGAGACAACTGACTCCTAGGGCTGTACTCTGCAGCCATGCACCCTCCCCACAAATAAACAAATGTTTAAAAAAAGGAAGAACCTGGCTAGCAACCGGTGGTGGTTTGAACCAGGATGGCCCCCATAGGCTCATATATTGGAATGCTTGGTCCCAGTTAGTGGAACTGTTTGAAAAGGATTAGAAAGTGTGGCCTTGTTGGAGGAAGTGTGTCACTGGGGGTAGGTTTTGAGGTTTCAAAGGACAGGCATCTCTCTCTCTGCCTGAAACTTTGGATCAGATGTGAACTCGGCTACTTTTCCAGCCCTAGGCCTGCCTGTCTCATGTTCCCCACCATGATGGTCAAGGACTCAGCCTCAGAAACTGTAAGCAAGCTCCCAACTAAATGCTTTCTTTTAAACGTTGCATTGGTCATGGTGTCTCTTCATAGCAATAGAACAATAAGACAGGGCTGTTATTAAAGTTATTAAAGAAGAATTTGGTTTTATTTTGTTGGTGTACTGAGAACCTGAATGCGATGGTTCATGCCAATTGTCAACTTGCCAGGGTTTATTTTTAAAACTAAAAAATTAAGTTAAGTGTATTTGTGTGTATCTACATGTGGGTATGTGCACACGTGAATGCAGGGGCCCATGGAGTGCAGAAGAGGGCATCAGATCCACTGGTGCTGGAGTTGGAGGCCATTGTGAGTCATGGGTGCTGGGTGCCAAATTCAGGTCCTCTTGGAGAGCATCACTCTCTCTTTATCAAAAGGTATCTCTCTAGTTCCTTGCCAGGACCAAAACCTTCAACAAAACACAACAATAAAAAGCAAAAACCCTAAAGACAAACAGCAGCATAGTGTGGAAAGAAACAGAAATTGAATTGGTCACCTTGTGGGACTAGAGAGAAGAAGAGGCTCATTCATTGACTCATTCATGCTTTCTTTCAAATGACAAAAACAACAATAGTAGTTATTATTGTAGAAAATTACTATTATTATGACTACTATTATTATTTTGGTTTTTTGAGACAGGGTTTCTTTGTGTAGCCCTGGCTGTCCTAGAACTTGCTTTGTAGACCAGGCTGGGCTCAAACTTACAGAAATCCACCTGTCTCTGCCTCCCCAGTACTGGGATTAAAGGAATGTGCCATCATGGCCGGCTATAATAATATTATTTTTATTATGAAAGACAGGATTTCACTGTGTTGCCAATGTTGGCCTTGAACTCACAGAATCCTCCTGCTTCAGTCTCCTGAGAATACAGGCATGATACCACACCAGGCCTTTGTTGTAATTTTTACTCTAAGAGACGTGGTCTTTCTCTTTTCCCAGGCTTACTCCTCTCCTAGACTTAAGCAACCCTCCCCTAGCCAGCCTTTAGGGCATCTTGAGACTCCAGGCACCCAACTCTCTGCCTGGCTTCATTCTAGTAATGCTGAAGTCATGCCATGTTCCAGGGACTGTCGCAGTGAAGGAGATACAGTCAGGAATAAAATAGATCACCCTCTGCTTGCGTGGAGCTGGAGGCACCAACTGTCCTGCTTTGTCTGGGACCCTTCTGATTTGGGCAATGAAGTTCCAGCATCCTGGGAGACACCTCAGTCCTAGGAAACAGGCAGAGTTTGTCTCTAAGTTGGAGCATAACCATTTGCCTGGGAGAAAGAGGAGCACTTCCCATTCATTGCAGGTAAGAATCCTTAACCCATCTGGGGCTGAAGTGATGATTGGTGCTGGGAGATGAAGGATGCCGTGAGCATTGACACTACCCCCACCACTGCCATGATTGCCTTTCTCTCAGTTTGCCCAAGTCAGCAGTGGGATCTACCTACTTTGCTAATGAAGAGTAGGTGGCTGAGCTGTCCTCCCAGTGTGACTCCAGGCAGCTGCAGATACCACTGAGGCTTTTAATGAAATAGTCTGGATGGCTGTTAGGATGAACCTTGTTGTATTAGGTAGCTCATCAACACCCACAACTACCTGGGAGCCAGATGCCTGAAAGAACACTTGCTTTTTTGTACTAAGATCTGACTCTTAATCTTTTAGACATGTTTGGGGGTGGGGAGTGTGGATGACCTTTTTGGCTTTAACAGTATCTGCTCTGTATTGTAAGTGCAGCCAAGAAACTCTTCCTCAAGCTTTAGAAGCCCCAGTAAGTGCCATTCACAGTCTGCTTGTTGTCCTACTGGTCCCAGGGACTTTTTACCTGCAGATCTTGGCTGAGCTTTCCTTGGTGGCCTGTGTGGGGCTGGAGACATGTGGGAGTGTGTGTGTCTTTTGTGGTGATTCTGAAATCTCAGCCCCTGTCTGTACCTGTCAACATGACTTTAGGAAATGGGGTCCTGGCAGATGGCCAAGTTGAGATGAGGTCATTGGGGTCGGCATTAACCCAGTATAGCTTGTGTAGGGGCAGTTGGGACCCACAGATAGACACCTTTCCCATCAGGGATAATGTTGCCTGGAGATGAAGGCAGAGGTGGAGGTGATGCCTCAATAAGCCAGGGAATGGCCTTGACTGCTGTGCTGGCTAGACTCATGTCAACTTGAGACAAGCTACAGTCATCTGAGAGGAGGGAACCTCAATTGAGAAAATATCTCCATAATATCAAGCTGTACACAAGCCTGTGGCGCATTTTCTTAATTAGTGATTGATGGGAGAGGGCATAGCCCATGCAGGTGATGCCATCCCTGGGCTTGTGTTTCTGGGTTCTACAAGAAAGCAGCTTGAGCAAGCCATATGGAGCAAGCCAGTAAGCAGGACCCCTCCATGGCCTCTGCATCAGCTACTGCCTCCAGGTTCCTGCCCTGTTTGAGTTCCTGTCCTGACTTCCTTCAGTGATAGACTGCAATATGGAAGTGAAAGCTAAATAAACTCTTTCTTCCCCAACTTGCTTTCTGGTCATGGTGTTTCATTGCAGCAATAGAAACCCCAACTAAGACAAGTGCCAAGTCGTTAGAAGCTAGAAGAGAGGCATAGGAAGGATTTCCTGGAGTTCAAGCCTCTTGAGCGGTGACACAATACAGTCTTGCTGTTTGAGTCACTATAGTACTGTGTGTGTTAGTTCTAGAAACTCTCAGAGGTTTGTACCAGCTTGTTTTATGTCAACTTGACACGAGCTAGAGTCATTTCAGAAAAAGGAAGCCTCATTTGAGAAAATGCTTCTACCAAAATGGCCTGTGGACAAGCCTGTGGTACATTTTCTTGAGTAATGATTGATATTGGAGGGCCCAGTTCACTGTAAACAGTGGCATTTCTGGGTTGGTGGCCTTGGGTGCTATAAGAAAGCATTCACCCAGACTTTGTTAATTCCCCATGGGAGGTCTCACCCTCTCCGAGGAGTGAATGGGGGGTGGGGTGAGGTGGGGAGAAGTTGGGGGAGCGAGAGGACAGGAGGGAGAGGGAACTGGGATTGGCATGTAAAATAAGATTGTTTTCCTGGGCAGTGGTGGCTCACGCCTTTAATCCCAGCACTCGGGAGGCAGAGGCAGGCAGATCTCTGTGAGTTCGAGACCAGCCTGGTCTACAAGAGCTAGATCCAGGACAGCCTCCAAAGCCACAGAGAAACCCTGTCTCAAAAAAAAAAAAAAAGATTTTTTTTTTAAAATAAAAAATATAAAGAAAGAAAAAGAAAGTAGTTACCAAGAGCAAGCTAGTAAGCAACACCCTCCATGGTCTCTGCATCAGCTTCTGCTTTGAGCTCTTGTCCTGATTCCCCTGGATGAAGAAATAAGCCTTTTCCTCCCTGAATTGATTTTGGCGATTTTTTTTAAATAAAAGAATTATTATTTTTTAATTATGTGTACAGTGTTCTGCCTGCATGTGTTCCTGCAAGCTAGAAGAGGGCACCAGATCTCATTACAGATGGTTGTGAGCCACCATGTGGGTGCTGGGAATTGCATTCAGGACCTCTGGAAGAGCAGCTAGTCCTCTTAAATGCTGAGCCATCTTTCCAGACCCCATGGCCATGGTGTTTTTAATCACAGCAATATAAATCCTAACTAAGACAAGGGTAATGACTCCCATTTACTCCTGGGAGCATCCTCCACCAGCAACTAAGGGAGGCTAGTGGGTGATCCCCAAGATTCCTAGTCTTTCTAGGGGACGGTCTCACAGAGATCTATTTTCAAATACATTTTGTGTTGTCTGGTCTTCCTCATACTATCTTTTTAAAAATACTTATTTATTTTTATTTTACATGTATAAGGTCTTTTGCTTGCATGCATGTCTGTGTAACACATGTGTGCTGTGCCCAGGGAGGACAGAAGAGGACATTGGATCCCTTGGAGCCAGACTTACAGATGGTTGTGAGCTGCCATGTGGATGCTACGAACAAACCCAGGTCCTCTATAAGGCAGCCAGTTCTTTCCCTCTCTTTGGTTTTTTTGAAACAGGGTTTTTCTGTGTAGCCTGCCTATCCTGGAAATCAGATCTGTAGATCTGTAGACCAGGGCTGGCCTCAAACTCACAGACATCCCCCTGCCTCTGCCTCCTGAGTGGGGATTAAAGGTGGGTACCACCATAGCCCAGCTGCAACCAGTGCTCTTAACCACTGAGCAATCTCTTCAGCTTCCACACACCGTGTTTCTTTGTGTTATAAATGCTCCTGGTACTCTGTTATAAAATGGACCAATGCAGGAAGATTGTAAGCTCAAGGCCAGTCTGGGCTGTACAGTGCAACCGTGCTTCAACAAAACAAAACAGAGCACCCAGAAAACTACACTTCATAGGTATAGATACAGGAATGTGTGCTCCTTGGTGTGGGAAGAAAGCCCTGATCCCTAAGAGGTACTGGGCTCAGGGTCTTTTGCCTTTTAAAAACCGAGTCAGTAATACATGAAGAAAACTCACACTGCAAAGATATATTTGTAGTCAGAGGTCAGGTGAGTGTGGTGGTGCATGCCTGCAATCCTAGCCCCTGGGAGGTGGAGGTATGAAGACCAAGAGTTCAGGGTCATTCCTGACTGAATAGAGTTTCAGCTAAGCCCGGGCAACATGAGAACTTGTCTGCAAAACAACGTGGTAGTTATAGCTATAAATATACATTTATGTAGATATATATTTAAAAACACACACCTAGATAGATATATTGTGGAAACTGTGTTTATAGCTACAGATTGTGATATAGCCTCATAGCTACATGTATGGGTGTAGACAGTGTTTATATGTTTTTCCCTTTGAGTTGAATTTTCTCTGTATAGCCAGGCTAGTCTTGGACTCATTTCACAGCCAGGATTGGCCTTGAAATTTTGACCCTCCTGCCTCAGCCTACACAGTTCTGGGGTTGCTGGTATGTGCTGTGCACCCTGCCTAGATAAGTCAAGGTAGTTTTGTTTACTTATTTGTTATTAATTATTTAGTAGGTTCTTTTTTATTTTTTTTGGTACTTTCAAGACAGGATTTTTCTATGTAACAGCCCTAACTGTCTTGGAATTCACTCTGTAGACCAGGCTGACCTCCAACTCAGAGAGATCTGCCTGCCTCTGTCTCCCAAGTGCTAGAGCTAAAGGCGTGCGCCACCACTGCCTGGCTAGTTGAGGATAATTCTGAACACCTGATATCCTGCCTCTACCTCCCAGCTGTTGGAATCACAGACATTCATCACTGGGCATTCTAAAACACAGATGTCACTTTGAGGTTGAACATGCTTGTGCACTGTTGTACTCCTGGTACTTGGGAGATGGAGACATGAATGGAGGCCAGAGGTCACTGTTAGTGTCTTTCTGTTCCTCTGTACTAGTTTATGAGTGTGTGTGTTTCATTGTTCATGTGAGTGTGTATTGCCATGTGCATTCATGTATGGAGGCCAAAGATCAACACCTAGTATCTCCCTCAGTCACTCTCCACATTATTTTTGTCACAGGGTCTCTCAGGTCTCCCTGATTGTCTAGGCTGGCCTGTCAGTGAACTCAGGGATCCAACTGTCTCCACCTCCATCCCAGGTGCACCTGGCCCTGGGTATCCGAACTCAGGTCCACATGTTTACATAGCAGGCACTTTAATCCACTGAACCACACTCCAGCCCCTACACTTAGATCTTTATATATCTGTGCAAGTGTTTCTGTAGCTCAGACTTCTGGAAGCAGACTTTCTGAGTTAAGTGGGAAGCGTGCTTCACACTTGGGGAGGGACTCCTTCATGCCCTCCACGCTGAACCAATTTGTGCTCCCAGGCCTTTTTATGTGAATATTAAGAAAGCCTGTGCCCTGCTTTTGTCCTTTAAGCTGGTGCAATGGGACAGATCTGTTACATGTAAATAGCTTATAATGCAGCTATTCAGCAGGTCTGAATTGGCTCCCACTGGGTGATGTGTTGTTGCTTGTTTTCCAGTGCAGACACTTGAAAGGGAAAACAAACTGTTTCTTGAAAACACTGTAGAACTGAACATTTCTCTGCTGGGTGCAGGATGGTCCCTTCTCTTCTAGCAACTTGGTAGCTCCTGGGGTCTTTCTTCTACCCAGAAGAGGAGGGGTGATGTATGTGGTCACAATTCAGACACAAGAAATTTGGCCTTTATTGTAAAGAGTTGTTTTGGCTATCCTGGGTTTTTTATTTTTCCATATAAAGTTGAGTATTGTTCTTTCAATGTCTGTGAAAAACTGTGTTGGGATTTTGATGGGGATTGCATTGAATCTGTAGATTGCTTTTGGCAGGATTGCCATTTTTACTATGTTAATTCTACCTATCCAAGAGCATGGGAGATCTTTCCATTTTCTGGTATCTTCTTTAATTTCTTTCTTTAAAGTCTCAAAGGATCTTCTGGAGGCATCACTATCCCCGACTTCAAGCTCTACTATAGAGCCATAGTTCTGAAAACAGCTTGGTATTGGCACAAAAATAGACAGATAGACCAATGGAATCGAATTGAAAACCCTGATATTGACCCACGCACCTATGGATACCTTATTTTTGACAAAGGTGCTAAATCTATACAATGGAAAAAAGATAGCATCTTCAACAAATGGTGCTGGTACAATTGGATTCGGACATGCAGAAAATTGCAGATAGATCCATACCTGTCACCATGCACAAAACTTAAGTGCAAATGGATCAAAGATCTCAGCATAAATCCAGCCACACTGAATCTTCTAGAAGAGAAAGTGGGAATTACCCTTGAACAAATTGGCACAGGAGACCACTTCCTGAACATTACGCCAGTAGCACAGACACTGAGGTCTGCAATTAATAAATGGGACCTCCTGAAACTGAGAAGCTTCTGCAAGGCAAAGGAAACAGTCAGTAGGACAAAACGACCACCCACAGAATGGGAAAAGATCTTCACCGATCCCACATCTGACAGAGGACTGATTTCCAAAATATATAAGGAGTTCAAGAAGCTAGCCACCAAAACACCAAACAATGAAATTAAAAAGTGGGGTGCAGAACTAAATAGAGAATTCTCAACAGAGGAATCTGAAATGGCTGAAAGACACTTAAGAAAGTGCTCAAAATCATTGGCCATCAGAGAAATGCAACTCAAAACAACTCTGAGATACCACCTCACACCTGTCAGAATGGCTAAAATCAAAAATACCAATGACAATCTATGCTGGAGAGGATGTGGAGAAAAAGGAACACTCCTCCATTGCTGGTGGGAATGCGAACTTGTAAGTCCACTCTGGAAATCAGTATGGCGTTTGCTCAGAAAAATGGGAATCAGTCTACCTCAAGATCCAGCCATTCCTCTCTTGGGTATATACCCAAATAGTGCATGTTCATACAACAAGGACATATGTTCAACCATGTTCATAGCAGCATTGTTTGTAATAGCCAGAACCTGGAAGCAACCTAGATGCCCCTCAACTGAAGAATGGATTGAGAAAATGTGGTACATTTATACAATGGAGTACTACTCAGCAGAAAAAAGCAATGGAATCTTGAAATTTGCAGGCAAATGGATGGAACTGGAAGAAACCATCCTGAGTGAGGTAACCCAGTCACAAAAAGACAAACATGAGCCCTCATCCAGTGGCTGATGGAAGCAGAGACAGACATCCACAGCTATACACTGAGCTGAAATCAGGAATTTAGTTGAAGAGAGGGAGGAATGAAGAGCGAAGGGGTCTGTACCAGGTTGGATAAACCCACAGGAACAGTTGGCCTGAACAAGGGAGAGCACATCGACCCTAGATGCTGTCGGGGAGGCCAGTACAAGACTGATCCAGACCCCTGAACATGGATGTCAATATGGAGGCCTCCGCACTCCAGGGAGCCTCTAGTGGTGGATTAGTATTTTTCCCTGTGCAAGAAGGGACTTTGAGAGCCCATCCCACGTGAAGGGATACACCCTGGCCCTGGACACATGGGGAAGGGCCCAGGACCAGCACAGGAAGATTTGGTGGACTTTGCAGAGCCCCCATTGAGGGCCCTACCCTGCCTGGGGAGTGGTGGGTGGATGGGGTTGGGGGTAGGCTGGGGGTGGGGAAGGAGGGATGGGGGTGAGGGGAGGGAGAGGGAGAAGGGACTTACATGTGAAACAAGCTTGTTCCCTAACTAGAACTAATAAATAAATTTAAAAAAAAAGAAAAGAAAAAAAGAAAGAAATTTGGCCTTAACTTTTTTTTTTTTTTGGTTTTTCAAGACAGGGTTTCTCTGTTTAACAGCTCTGGTTGTCCTGGAACTCGCTTCATAGACCAGGCTGGCTTTGGACTCACAGAGGTTCACCTGCCTCTGCCTCCTGAGTGCTGGGATTAAAGGCATGCACCACCACCGCCCAGCTTCGAGGGCACTTCCTCTAACAAGGCCATACTCACTCTAACAGCCACACCTTCGAATAGTGCCACTCCCTGAGTTTATGGGGGCTAATTACTTTCAAACCACAGATTCAGCTTTTTATGTGGGTTCTGGGGTGCAAACTCAGATCTTTATGCTTGCAAAGGAGCTCTCTTCTTGGCCCCCACCTTAATTTATTTTTCAGGTTTGGTCTTGTGTAGTCCAGACTGGTCTCAAATTTGCTGTACAGCTGAGGATGCCCTTAGACTTCAGATCCTTCTGCCTCTGGGATTAGATGCTTGGTGTCCAGCATCATTTCTTTTCTTTTCTTTATTATTAGTGACATATGTTTAGTATATATAATAGATATTTTATATAATATAAACATTTTTATGTAAATAGTACACAAATTATACACACACATGCATAATTTATGAGTTCAGGCACATATATGCCACACCACATATGTAAGGTCAGAGGATAACTTATGGGAGTTGGTTCTCTTCTTCTCCGGTGATTTTTGCGTATATAACTCAGGTTATCAGGCTTTCACGGTAAACCCTTTTACCCACTGAGCCATCCTGCTGGCCCTCTGACATTATCTTGAACTGTAAAGCTGGACAACTGCTGAGTTACTCTTCCTCAGTTTAGTTCTTCTCAAATTTTCCCATGTGAAGGAAATGGCGCTAGTCATTTGGGTCACCTTCCTCTGGGATGGAGCTTTGGATTCTGCATGCTCAGGAAGGACCACAGCATGTCTTAGTATAGCATACAGGTGCTCTCTATGTGGAGAAACACCAGATTTGGTCAACAGACATATTACCTTGAAGGTGCCTGGTCTCATATGATCTCGGAAGATAAGCGGGGTCAGGCCTGGTTAGGATTTGAGTGGGAGACTTAGGGTGCATAAGAATAAGAAAGGCTGTTGTTCCAGGAAAGGGTGAAGCAAAGACCTGGATCACAGAGGTGAGTGCACGGGTGGGTTGACCATGCTGGAGGAGGTAGGGACACCAAACAGAGCAGAGAAGAGCTACTGCATGCATGGTGCAATGGAGAACTGATACAGCTCACAGGTGTAACTATCTGGTCCCTGTCTTCATTTCTTCTACCACCACCTTCAGCCCCTCATCACCATGCATCACTTTGTTTCTTGTTCCTCCTGTTCTCTTTCTTCATCCGCCCAACTCTTACTCAGATGGGAGCTTTGCTCCATGGGACTTTTCAGACTCCCCATGTGCATATGGACCACTTAGATGAATCTTGTGGAAGCTACATATTCTGTAAGTCTGCAGTGGGTGTGAGAGTCTATAGATGTTGCTGATCCACACTTGGATCACAAGGCTTCCATGAATTGTCTCCCAATCTTAGAGCTCTGAGTCATATGCCTGCAGTGGTTTGGATTATTCCCTATTAAGAGTATATGTCCCTCTCCTTCCAACTGTTAGTGGTGGATTTGGCTATGAGACTGTTGGCATTGAACAAGGGCAAGTTTACAGATGTGATTGAGCAAAGGCCTCAAATGGCACTGTTCTCTTTTACTTCTACCATGATCATGAAAATTGTCTCTCAGTAGCTCCTGGTCCCCAAGAATAAAAATGATATGGAGCAGAGTCATACCAGTCTCTGTAGTCCTTGCAGTACAGGAGTGTGAAGCAGAGCTGCCTCAATGGGGTGTGATAATAACTCCATGTCCTTTGCCTCCAAGTGTGGAGGTGTTTTGTTACTGACTGATACAGTGAGCGCCCACCTTGGCTTTCATTAATCATTTGCATGTGCTTGTAATCACTCTTATGAGAAATGGTTAAATGATCTATTTACTTTTCTAAAATCTTTTACTAACATAACATGTTCAAAATGGGCAGAAACCGCAGGCATTTGTTACTTAACAGGGAAGCATTCTGAGGAATGTGCTTTTAGGGTGATTTTGTCACTGTACAAGCATCATAGCGTGTACTTACACAGATGTAGATGGGACTAAGTCACCATTGGCTGTGGCGTCTTCATCTATTTTTGATGCATGATTTTGAACTCACTATGCAGCTGAGGGCCACCTTGAACTTCTGATCCTTCTACCTCCACCTTTTGAGTGTTGGAATTCTATGTGTGTACCACCACATCTAGTTTATGTGCTGCTTGGGATGGAACTCATGGACTCTTGAATGCTAGGGAAGCATTCTATCAACTGAGCTACAAGCCCAGCCCTTTGCTGTGGTCTCTTGTCATCAGAAGACACAGTAAACAGGAGACATGAAAGTCTGTGGTCAGTAAGGCACAGTTTTAAGGCAAACTATTTTTATGACTAAGATGATTAAAAGTGTAGGATTATGAGTATATAAATAAAACCATAATCATTCTTATAACTACAATTATCAACTATTTGAACTACACATAATTGTATTCTATCTATCTATCTTCTATCTATCCATTTATCTTTTATCCTGTGTGGTATATATGAGTATGTGTGGAGGTCAGAGGTGGATGTCTGGTGTCTTCCACTATCATCCTCTACCTTATTGCTAATTAGTTATTTTTGGAGGCTGGGTAACCGTGTCTGTTAAGCACTTGCTGTACACACATGAGGACCTGAGTTCACAGATCCTTAGTGCACATGGAAAAACTGGGAGTGGCAATGCATGTCTGTGACCCCAGAGCTAGTGCTGGCCAGTCAGGCTGGTTACAAGTCTCATACAATGTAGCCCAGGCTTGAAACTGCTATGTAGCTGTGATGGCTATTCTTGGAACTACAGTCCAGAA
Organism: Cricetulus griseus; assembly: GCF_003668045.3. Lineage (NCBI taxonomy): Eukaryota > Metazoa > Chordata > Mammalia > Rodentia > Cricetidae > Cricetulus > Cricetulus griseus. Next base: position 37,855,253 of record NC_048600.1, on the reverse strand, counting down.
ATGGAGGGCACACTTGTCATCTGGATCTTGAGGTAGGAAGGCAGCATATGCCTTTGCTCTGGATCTTGAGGCGAGAAGACACACCTTTAGTCTGGGCCACACCTTCTGCTGGAAACCTATAAAAGGACAATGGAAGAAGGAATGGTTTATTTGTTCTTCACCTGCTTGCCTTGGCCTTGCCAGCATATCCTTTCCTTCATTGGCACTGGAGCCTACTTTTTCAGGACACCAGCATATACAGAAGACCAACTGAGACACCCAGCCTCGTGGGACTGAGCAACTACTGGATTCTTGGGCTTTCCACTCATAGCTAGCCATTGTTGGACTAGTTGGAAGTTATTCCAATAAATTCCCATATATATATATATATATTCATATATATTCATTCCATAAGTTCTGTGACTCTAGAGAACCCTGATCTTGAACTCCTGATTCTCTTGCCTTCATGTCTCAAGTGCTAGGATTGCAGGTGTGCACTACCATGCTCCATTTATGGGGTGTTGGGGGGGTCAAACAGGTTTCATGCATGCTAGGCTGGCACTCTCCTAAGCTGCATCTCCAGTGCCAGCCAGCACTTAATAGCTTACTAAGCATTTCTTCTCAACTTTGACTAATGTCACACTGACAACAGTCCTGTGATACAGTAGTTGTCACCTCCTCAGGCACTGACCAGACAGGCCAGTGTCTTGCCAGCTCCAGGTTGATGGGGGCTTGTATTGATGTCCGAAGCTTCTGAGCCAGCTTTTAAAAAACAATTTTTATTATATTTATGTATGCTGTATGTGTGTTGGGGTATGTGTGTGTGCCTGTGCCATGGCACACATGTGGAGGCCAGAGAACAACTTGCAGGATTGGTTATCTTTCTACTATGTGGGTTCTGGGGTTTGGCAGCAGGCACCTTTCCCTTCTGAGCCATCTCACTGGCTCTTCAGGTCTTTTATTCTTCAGCTGATTGTCCTCCATAGTCTGTCCCCTCCTTGGAATAATCTTTGAGAATACACTGATGTAGCATTTGAGTGTAGTCGTCTCTTGGAGAATGTGTCACTACTCTATCCCCAGGGTGCCGGCGAATGGAGTATTACATATTTTATGGCCAGGGAAACATTAATGAAAAATGAACCATCAGTGAAATTAATTTCCAAGATTTATGCATTCATGAGTGACTAACAAGCTCACACCTGCTCTTCTGATGCCCCCCAGCAGCTCCCCTTCCACTCTCCTAAGATTCTTCTCCTTCCCTGCATAAGACACTCGCTTAGTGCATGGAGCAGTTAAATAGACATATGTTGGGATAGAGTCACGACTTGTTAATTAAAATGCTGTGGCGTCACCTCAAAGTTAGGAAAGGGCTGCCAGGCAGAGCAGAAAGTCACTGTTGGGCGATGCTGCTTGGGTTTTTATGTGCACAAATGCACACATACACACACACACACACACACACACACACACACATACACACACACACACACAAAACAAACAAACACTGAAAAAAAGCTACAGTGAGGGATTGGGGATAGATCTTAGTTGATACAATGCTGACCTTGCAAGCATGAGGCCCTATTTATTTATTTATTTATTTATTTAGGAACTTACTCTGTAGATCAGGCTGGCCTGGAACTCACAGAGATCTGCCTGCCTCTGCCTCCTGAGTGCTGGGACTAAAGGCATGCACCACTGTTGGAACCCAGTCCCTATGGGGTCTCTAAGAGTTGTTTTCAAGCATAACCACAGATACCTCCTGTTTTCCTGACCTCACCCCACTGGGATCAAATCCTGTTGTGAACCCTTTGACCTGGGGTTTTTGTAAGTTTGTATATAAGGCTGCTCCACACTAAAGGAGAGAGACATTCTCTCAGAAGAGGACCAGGAGTCTTGTGGTTCATCCAAATCTCCAGGCTTTCGCCCAATACTCGGATTTAGTGGCCAAGAGCAGCCACACACTACCACTGCCTGGCTCAGGTCCTGGGTTTTTTTTAAATAACATGGAAAACAAAAAAGCCAGAGATTTAAAGAGAGCATCCCAAATTGGACCTGGGACAAAAAGGCTTTCTTTGGACCTGGCCTACCAACTGTTCTCAGTCTCCTCTCTGTGCCCTTCATTTTCATTCATCTTCTGGTACCAGAACAAGTGTTTATAGAGACAAGAACACACAACTCTTGTTCATTTTCTACTGTTTGCTTCAGAAATCCAAGTACAGCCTGGTGCTATCCATGCTGCATAATGACCTTCCAATGTGTTAACAAGGGTTATCTTTGCTTGTTTAGAATCAGGGTGTCATGATATAGCCCAGGCTGACCTAGAAGGGGATAGATTACAAGTGTTCTTAACACACACACACACACACACACACACACACACACACACACACACACGAACACCTGAATAGCCAGGCATAATGGTTGTGTAAACTTTTCTGGGGAGACCTGAACACACGTGTATTCATCTTGTATGGGACTCCAACAACAGACCAAATAAATGATTTCCCTCAAGTATGTCTGGATGAACTGGTGACTTTAATTGGCTGACTTACAGAGCACGAACAAGGGGACATAGATGGGGGTTCTGTTACCCTTCTCTTCTTTGAACATGCTAGTCACTGGCATGTCCAGTGTATGTTCTTGGGGCCATGTGGAGCTCATGCTGCATGCTGGGAGGTTGTTTAGTACATAGAACATAGGTAACTTTTCAGTGGCTATGCTATGCAGAATGAATGCTGGTAAGTACAGCTACAGGAAGTTCATGTGTACAAGGCTGTGTCATGTCTAGAATCATTGTTCCACAGCTGTCCTCCTCAGCCTCTGGTCTTAAGTTCTTTCTGCCTCCTCTCCATGATGTTCCCTGAGCATTGCTGTGTGTGTGTATGCATGTGCTGTAGGAGTGTGTGTATGTACTGTAGGTGTGTGTGTGTGTGTGTGTGTCCATGCTGTAGGTGTGTGTATGTCCATGCTGTAAGTGTGCGAGTGTGCTGTAGGGGTGTGTGCGTGTTGTAGGCGTGTGTGTGTGTGTGTGTGTGTGTGTGTGTGTGTGTGTGTGTGTGTGTGTGTGTGTGCTGTAGGGGTGTATAGATGTCTCATTTGGGTCTGAGTACTCCATAGTCACCATTCTTTGACCAATTGTGAGTCTATATTAACAGTTGTTTGATGCACAAAGAAGTCTCTCTGATGAAGACCAGGAGTGGCTCTAACCCTTGGCTATAAAGATACATATTTACAATTTAGTTTGTTACTGTGTCCATTAACAAAACAGCAGCCATATGTTGTCCCCTAGCTTCCATGACTCCCCAACCATAGGTTTGTGGCCAGGTTTACAGTATCAGCTGAGTTCCCTCCCACAGAGCCGGCCTTAAAGTCAATAAGAAAGCAACTGGGTTTTCCAATAACATTCCTTTGAAAGAGCAGCAAACACTCTTTACCCCAGAACCACCTCTCCAGCCCCTGTTTAAATGTGGGTCTCAAGGGATCAAATTTAGGTCTTCATGCTTCCAAAGCAAGCACTTTATTGACTGAATTGTCTCTCCAGTCCTATTTTTAAATTTTTTGGACAGAGTCTCATTATTTAGTTCAGGGTGGCCTCAAACTTAGGATCCTCTTGTCCCAGACTCCCAAATCCTGGGATCATAGGCATGTGCCACCATGCCAAGCTCCCCTCTTCTTCTTTTAAAAAATTAATTCTTTGGGAATTTTACAATGTATTTTGATTATACATTCACCCTCATTCCTCCTCCTGTCTTCCCACATCTATGCTACCTTCCTACCCCCCAACTTCATGTCCTTTTTAATTTTATTTTTTATAACTAATCCAGGGGATGGAGAGATGGCTTGGTGGTTAAGAGCACATGTTGTTCTTGTGGAGGACCTGGGTTCTGCCCCCAGCACCCACATGGTGGCTTAAAAACAATGTAAGTCTTGTTCCAGGGCATCTGATGACCTCTTCTAACTTTCCAGGGTACCAGGCATGCATGTGGTACACATAAAAACATGCAGGCAAAACACTCATATACATAAAATATAATAAATAGCGGGGCACTGGTGGCGCACACCGTTAATCCCAGCACTTGGGAGGCAGAGGCAGGTGGATCTCTGTGAGTTCGAGGCCAGCCTGGTCTCCAGAGCGAGTGCCAGGATAGGCTCCAAAGCTACACAGAGAAAACCTGTCTCGAAAAACCAAAAAAAAAAAAAATCTTAAAGAAACAAATGAATCCAATTTGTGCTGCCGCATGGGTGTGGGGCCATCCAGCATAGTGTGTAAACCAACTCCCACCCTTGGAGAAAACCGACTCTCCCTCCTCTGGCATGCACTAGCAGCTCATTGCTACTCAGTTAGGGGGTTGAGTCTTTCTTACAAGGACAGTCAGACTAAGGGCCCTCACTTTAATTTATATCTGTAAGTACCCTGTGTTCTCAGAGAGTGCTGACAAGATTTCAATAGTTTTAAACATTTATTTACTTTTATTTTATGTGTTTGAATGTTTTGCCTGCATGTGTGTCTGTGCACCATGTGTGTGCCCAATGTCCATGCAGGCCAGAAACAGGTATTGCATTCTCTGGAACTGGAGTTCCAGACGGTTGTGAGTTGCCCCACGTGGGTGCTGGAAACTGGAAGACCAGGACAGGCTCTTCACTGCTAAGACATCTCTTCATCCCCCTCAATATGTTGCTTTTGGGGAGTCTATTCTAACCTTTACAGATGTTTTATGTTTTTGCAGAGAATTCCCTTGCCTTGCAGACTTCTTGAAGACCTGACTTTTTGATTTCCTTTTCTGGAAGAAAGCTCTGGAAAAGAGCTGAGCTCTGAAGTGGCTTTGTGGATTCCTTGGTTAGTCCTTAAACGAACTTTTGGTGACCCCTGATATTGAGGCCACCTGTGTAGGACAAGAAGCAGAGAAGTGGTGGTGACAGGAGCTGTGACAGAGAATGAAGATGTCACAGGACACCAGCTGCACATCAGAAGGTAGAGTTTGAGCTATGATCTTCCTCACAGAGACTCTGTACAGCTGCTTCCTCCACATGTGACACGTCAGTCACTCCCATGAAGCAGAGGCTATGCTGACCTACAGGGGACCTTTGCTTGTAGTCATGACAATGGAACAAGCAGAACTACCATGTAGTAGATAGCTAGGTCTGTAGTAATGGCATGTTAGCATCCCCTGGAGATGGGGAGAGAGATCACACATGCTCTAATAAGACCTCACCCTGAGATTCTGATCACCTCTCCTTCCCACCCCACACTTGCATAATCTTAGAAATGGCAAAGTATATAGGAGGTTAAAAATATTGGCCAGGGGTGGGACTTTTGGTGGTACAGCTTCCTGTGGGTTAGCCAAGTTCCTGTAAGTAACTCCAATAAACTTAGTTACTGTCCAAGTGGTCTTGGTAGGATCTTTGGTTTGTTGACTCCCTCCCAATTTGGGGTAAGTGGACATTTCTTTGACCTCTCTCCACAAGTCAGGCAACATCGTGGTCTTCTTTGTGCCAAGATGGGAAAAGAATGCGCTAGTAGAGCATCACAGTTGACACCATGTCCGGGGCTGAGTTCAGAGGGCCAAGGCTTCAGTCTCCTCAGCAAGCCAGATGAAATGGTCAGGAATCTGCATGGAGAGCTACTTTGTAGCAATACTGGAGGAAGGGAGGGCTCTCCACCAGAGGACAGGAAGGGTCAGGGGAGGAGCCTCATCTTCAAACATGGCCTTGATCCCCGCCCTCCAGCCCTCCCAGGAAGCATCAAAGCTCTGAGCTGCAGCTAGTGGGAGGGATTTGGAGTGGGCTCATAGGCTCTGGCCTTGGTGCTGAAGCAGGTTTTCCTGTCCACAGGCATCTTTCCTCCTTACTCTGGCTCAGTCTACCTCCCACCTGATTCTCCTCAGAAATCCAGAAGCAGGTGAAGGAAGAAGGTGTGGCTGGAGGGGCTTCAATGTGGCAGAATGTGCAGACAGGTGGAGAAAATGGGGAAAAGCCACAGACAAAAAGATATACGCAGATGCCAGAGTATAAAAATCATCACTCGAGTTGGGCGTGGTGGCTCATGACTTTAATTCCAGCACTCAGGAGACAGAAACAAGAGGATCTCTGTGAGTTTGAGGACAGCCTGGTCTACATAGTAAGCTCCTGGATATCTAGGGTTACATAGAGAGACCCTGTCTCAAACAGCAACAACAACCCCCCAAAACAAACCAAAATAATTCTAATTGAGTGTTAAAAAATCTCGTTTTCCTCTCTCGCCTTTCATCTCCTTTTCTATCTACTCCCTCTTCCTTTCTCTCCCACCCCATCTTCTCTTCCTTTTGTACCTCCTTCCTACACTTTCTTCTCTCCATCCTTCCTTCCTTCCTTTTTAGTTTTCTTTCTTTCCCCTCTTTTTTTCAGAGAAGGTCTTGCTATGCAATTCAGGCTGAAAGACCCCCGCCCTTAGCTTTTTCTTTTAAGTTTCCCCGAGCGCAGCTGGCGGAGCGCGTGGGGAATACATCCTCCCCTGCACCCCCGACCCTTGATCCCCACAGCTGCCGGCACTTCCCCGCCGCGCAAGGCCGGCCCCGGCCCCCGCCGGATCGCTCCATCCCAAGGTCAGCCATCTGGACCGGCAAAAGATAAAGGCCATTTCGCCTGACTATTATGGTGCCTTTTTCCCCTATAAAAGGACTCCCCTTCCGGGGCTCGGGGCTTAGCCTAACAAAGCTAAGTCCCCGGGTGCCCGGCGCCATCAATAAAACCTCTTGCGGTTTTGCATCCAAATGTGGTCTCGCTGATTCCTGGGTGCGGGTTTCCTGCTACGAAAGTACCTCTTCTGAGGTCTTTCATGGCTAGTCTGGAACTTATGATTCTTCTGCCTCAAACTCCCGAGTGCCAGAATTACAGGCACTTATTGTTGGAACCCAGCCCCCATGAGGTCTCTAAGAGTTGTTTTTCAGCATAACCACAGGTACCTCCTGTTTTCCTGACCTCACCCCACTAGGATCAATATCCTGTTGTGAACCCTTTGACCTCGGGTTTTTGTAAGTTTGTATATAAGGCTGCTCCACAATAAAGATGAGAGACATTCTCTCAGAAAAAGGACCAGGAGTCTTGTGGTTCATCCAAATCTCCAGGCTTTCGCCCAATACTCGGATTTAGTGGCCAAGAGCAGCCACACTCCCTCAACAAGAGAGACCAAAATAACAAAAGTTAAGGGAAAGCTATGAACACCTTTTATTCCAGTTAGCCTAATGGTAATTCCTTGGCCATGGTTTGCATACTTCCATAATTTGATGTGTTTATACCAAATCTTTTTTTTTATATATACAAACTTACAAAAACCCCAGGTCAAAGGGTTCACAACAAGATATTGATCCCAGCGGAGTGAGGTCAGGAAAACAGGAGGTACCTGTGGTTATGCTGGAAAACAACTCTTAGAGACCCCATGGGGGCTGGGTCCCAAAATCTCCCCCTTCTTTATATATAACAAAACAGTTATCAAGTAAGAACTATAAGATTTTAACTATTCTATCTTATAATTATTTATCTTCAACTCCATCAAAGACCATAGAAGGATAATATATAAACTCTAGAACTGACAGAGACATCTTGCTTCCTAGACAGTCACCCAAAGTTTCTTGGTAACGTTTGGGCATCCATCTTTAACCTACAGGCCACAATGTGTCTGGCAGACTTCTCAGCAAAGCAGGAAATTCTAAACTGTCCACCTGCATTGGCAGTTTGTCTGTCATCTTTTTTTCTGTGTCCTGTAGAATGTCTGGCAGACTCTTTCATGAAGCAGGGAATTCTAAACTGTCCTGCATTGGCAGTTTGTACTCCTTCAAGAAGCAGGAACCCTTTAGGCATTTTCCTGTGGGTCCTGCATGTCCAGTTTATAAAGCAACAGTTAAATAGTTCAGGCAACAGTAGCTTCTTGCCCAAATGGCTGGTCTTGCCATGTCAAAGTCAAACTCTATAATGAGTTTCTTGGATGCCCATCTTCCTCTCAGATATAATTGGTGTGCCAGGAGAAGTTGTGTCTCATGGTCAAGAAAAACCCTAAACCATTTAAATGCCATATTTAATGTAGGTCTTTGAATGGTATGAGGAATATCTATATATCTAGAAAACCTAACTAATTTCAACAAATGAAGATTCATTCCAATATAAAGTATCAACAAATGAGGATTCATTCTAATACAAAGTATCATTTCTATATCATATTCCTCCTTTTTCCTTTTAAAAGTGATTGACTGTGACCACTACCATTTCTAACTGACCAAATTCAAATGAAAACAAATATTCAGATCACCTGGGCCACTGATTCAAGGGTTCCTGCCCCATGAAACCATACCACTCTGGAAGAAATCCACAGCTCTTCACTCTCCATGGGAAAAAAAAAGCAGAAATTTCCCTCCCAAGTAACCTGTACTTTAACAACTGTTGCTTCTTCCCCAGCAATTAAACAATTCAAAGACAACACAATAGCATTCTTTTGTTAACAATCACACATTTATGATCACACTTCAAACACACATGTGCGGCCACACCATACATACAAAAGTCACAAAGGAGAGGTGTCAGGAATGGCCATCCTTACCATAGCTTGGCATCTTTGGAGGGTCTTGAGGACTGCCACATCTTTGTCCATTCCTGTATGGTCTTTTGTAAGGCCTGGGTCTTTTCTTTATCCACTTGGACATATTCTCCTTTCTCATCCGATGCGACAGATGATGTAGATGGCTTGTGATGAGGGCTCTGGGAGACCCGCTGAAAGTCCAGGGCTATGTAATTCACATTGTCAGTATTCTTTTTTGGAGTTGGGTTGTTAGTGCCACTGGGTACAGGGGATGAAGACATTGGGTTCTGAATAGGGACATAGTTCTCCTCACTGTCTGGAGTCTGTTTTGGAGATGGAACGGCAGTACTGGGAGGAGCTGGAGTTAAAGGTGTGGTTGACTGTGGACAAAGACTCGGTGACAGGTGTCTTGAAAGGGAGTTCATTGATGACAGTGTTATACACTGTCTATTGCCCTGGGCAAATTTTTGTGCGGCTGTATCACTCTCCTGTCCGGTGCTCTGAGAGAAGCTGGCATTCCTTGCATTTTATGCATTGGTGCAAGTGTTGATACTCTTGAGGTGCACTGGTGGACAAGGCAGGCTGGCTGTGGCTTGACACAGGTAGCTGGCTAGAGTGCAAAAGGGCTGAGGACTTTCTTGCTCAGAACAGGTGATGACTGGAGCTGCTGAATTCAGCTAGAGAAGAGCAGAGACTATGATTGACTGAAGAAAGGTTTCTCAGGGCATCAGTGCTCTCTTTAGTCTGACTGAAGCTGCAGATCTGGCAGATGCTCTGGACCCACCTATTCATGTCAGCCTCTGTTTCAGCCTTCAGGTAGAAGGTGTGCTCATTGGTAAATGATATCAAAATAAGCCACTTTTGGAGCTCTTGTTTGTTGAAGGTCAGGGTTCTCCCAAGTATAGTGCCCAACTTTTTCTCAGGAGGCAATTTCTCCAGCCAGCCTGTGCACACCACATTGTTGCTGGCTGACTAGAGCCCACAGCAGGCTCGAGTGGACAAAAGCACGGGCTGCTGGGTCAGCTGGCTGCTGGTGGGTAGCTCTGGAGTAGGGATTCCTCAGTGGCGGATTTCCCGAATTTCTTTAATCCAAAGTTAAAATTAAATCTTACCAATACCTTGTCTCTTTAAACTTTATCTGTGTGATTGACTGTGATCTCTATTCCAATCCAATTCTCTCAGGAGTTGAGGCACCCCTTTTCCAGTGCTTTTATAATCCAACTCTCTTAGGAGTTGAGGTACCTATTTTCTAGTGTCTTTTGCAATCCACCCTCACAACTCCTTACTTGCTTTCCAGTCTTCTGAGGGTGATCTCTCAGGGTCCTCTTTCTTTCCCAATCTCGGTGGAACCTCCATTTGTGGCTGCTCTTGGCCACTAGCTCCGAGTAGTGGGCGAAAGCCTGGAGATTTGGATGAACCACAAGACTCCTGCTCATTTTCTGAGAGAATGTCTCCCACCTTTATTTTGGAGCAGCCTTATATACAAACTTACAAAAACCCCAGGTCAAAGGGTTCACAACAGGATATTGATCCCAGTGGAGTGAGGTCAGGAAAACAGGAGGTACCTGTGGTTATGCTGGAAAACAACTCTTAGAGACCCTATGGGGGATGGGTTCCAACAAGGGAGAACATGTTTTTTATAATTATAATTATTATAACAAAAATATGACAGGAGGCTTGGGAGATGCTCAGCAGTGAAGAGCCTGTATTGCTCTTCCAGAGGATCCTAGTTCAGTTCACAGCACCCACATCAGGTAGCTCACACTGCTTGTAATTCCAGGGGATCCAGCAGCCTATTCTTACCTCCATAGGCACTCACTCACACACACACACACACACACACACACACACACACACACACTTAAAAAGTAACTTGTTTCATAATGCATAGAGCTGAATTATCATGCCTTGTCCCGTTGTCAGTTGGTGTGCTCGTACCCGAGGAAAGGCATGAATCTATCATTTCCACATGGCTGCATATGTGGAAAAGTAAGTTATTTGCTAACAGTCACTTAGCTGGTGAGAGGTGGATCTGGGGCTGGGATCCATGGTAGCACCTTAGGGAGAAAATGTAATTGGCCCCCAATAAACTCAAAGGGAGTGGCACCATTAGAAGGTGTGGCTTTGTTGAAATATGTATGGCCTTGTTGGAGAAAGTGTGTCATGGTGGGGGTGGGCTTTGGGGTCTCATATATGCTCAAGCCATGCCCAGTGTCTCAGTTCATTTTCTGTTGCCTGCACAAGACGTAGAACTTTCAGTTTCTTCTCGAGCACTGTGTCTACCTGTATGCTGCCATGTTCCACCATGATGGACTAAACCTCTGAACTGTAGGCTACTCAGTTAAATGTTTTCCTCTATAAGAGTTGCTGTGGTCATGGTATTGTTGTGGAATAGTCTTCTTGTGCACTGTGAAGTTGTGTCTTCTTATTGGTACCTTCTTATTGGTTTAATAAAAAGCTAAATGGTTATTAGCTAGGCAGGAGGGACAGCCAGACACAGAGGATGATGGGGAGAAGAAGAGAGGAGCCAGAGGAGTCACCATGAGACACACAGCAAGATAGGAAGTTAGTACATGAAGTAAATGAGCCTTGGGGCAGCAATAGATTAATAGAAATGGGTTAATTTAAGTTACAAGAGCTAGCTAAAAACAAGCTTAAGCTATCAGCTGAGCATTTATAATTAATATTGCCTCTGTGTGATATTCTTGAGAGCTGTCAGTCCTGATGAGAAACTCCATCTACATGGTATTGCTTCACAACAATAGAAACTCTAAGACTCTTCTTTTGAGACAGGGTCTCCTTATCTTACCAGGCTAGCTTCAAACTCCTGGGGTCAATCCTCCTACCGTAACCTCTTAAGTGTCTAGAGCTACAGCATGTACCCTTATGCACAGTCCTTAAGTCTCAAGAGTACACACTTATTATTATTTTAATTTTTGGGAGTATAGTGAAATTACACTATTTCCCCTTCTCTTTTTTCATTCAAAACTCCCCATATCCCTCCTTTTTCGTTCATATTCATGTTCTACCTTTTCATTGTTATTGCATATATAATATATATACATATATATGTATATGTATATGTATATACACATACATGTTCCTAAACATAACCTGCTCAGTATGTGTAATGTTACTTGTACATATGTTTTCAGGACTGACCATTTTGTGTAGTGCTGAGGCCTCATGGACTTTTCCTTGTTCACTTTGGCATGTCTACTTGTGTTCAGCTCATGTTGGGCAGCCCTGTTGGAGAGATTTTATGGGTATAGTTTTTGTTGTTATTAGGAGACAATCTCAGAGAAACTCCTCACTTCTCTGACTCTTACAATCTTTCTTATCTTCTTCTGCAATGCTCCCTGAGCCTTAGGTGTAGGAGTATTTTGTGGATGTATTCACTGGGACTGGGTCCCATAATTCTGTATTTTGATTGGTTGTGGTTTTCTGTAGTGATTCAGCTGTTGAGAACTTTCATTGATGAGGGGTGTTATTATTATTGAGACAGGCTCATGGAGTCCAGACTGACCTCAAACTTGATGATGATTTTGGATTATAGGTATGCATTACCAGTCCTGATTCATGTGCTGGGGAAGGAACACAGGCAGGGCTCTGCGGATGCCAGGCAAGCATTCTACCAACTGAAATAAATCCCCAGCCACAAGAGCAGAAATCCCTTTTTTCTTTTGAAAAGTGAAAACCCCTCTGTAGCCCTTGCCAGGACAAGCCAAGGAAAGGCTCTAATGGATTACTTGGGAGTCAGCCCAAGTAATTTTGTCGGTTCTTGGCACCTATTGGTGCCACATGATTCAGCTGGAACAAGTTCCCTGTACCATTTTCAGGTGCTTTATTGATGAATATTCCAGGTGTCAGAAAAACTTCATTCCTAAGAGTGGGCTCAGGATATGGCCTGAAAATAAATTAGTCCCAAGGGCAGGCAGATGGTTTCTCGAGCATTATGGGCCCAAGGCAGAGCACATAATAGGCAGTTGAATTTTGAGATATTGACTCAAGCTTCTGGAAGTGTTAAAACCCAAGGGGCCCTAGGTAGAGCAGGAGGTCCAAGGGCTAGGCTGTCCTCACCTTTTCATTTGTGTAGCACTTTGCATAGACAACAATTTTGTGCATTACTCCCTGGAGCCCTGAGACATCCCAGTAAGATCAGTAGTTATGTATTATACATGCCACTCAAGGGAAAGCGAGCCAAAGCTCAGAGAGAATAGTAGAACTCTCCCCACCTCAAGATTTTTCTGTCTAGGATCTTACTGTATAGCCCTGGCTATAGTAAATGGCTATAGTCTGGAACTCTCCACGTACATCAGGGTGGCCTCAAACTCACAGAGATCTGCCTGCTTCTGCCTCTAGAGTGCTGGGATTAAAGATGTGCACCACCACACCTGGCTTTATTTTATTTTTAATTGCATGTATATGTGTGGGGATATGGGCATGTGAGTGCAGGTGCCTGCCAAGGCCAGAAGAGGGCATTGGATCCCTTGGAGCTGGTGTTACATGCAGGGGGCTGTGAACTGCTGGTTATGGGTGGGTGCTGGGAGCTGAACTCTCATGCCATGCAAGAGCAGTAAGAACAGTAAGTGCTCTGAGCCACCAAGCCGTCTCTCCAGTCCCAAACTTCTATTTTGTAGAAAAGAAAAGCTAGTCTTCAATTCTCTCAGAGACCTGAGAAGGAAATATTAGTAACTGAGTAAACAGAAAGTGAGAGCAAGTGACTTCCAAAAAAGGAGAGAAAATACAGAAACATCTGGCTGCCTGCTCTGCAATGTTGGGGCATTCATCTTCGGCCTATAGGCCTAGCATATCTGGTAAACATTTCTGAGAACCAGGCTAATCTGTAGGGCTGAACCACCATGTCTTGGCAAGGTTTGCAGTCATTCTTTTTGATATCCTGTTCATCCAATTTGGACAGCATACTGTCAGCAGTTGAGGTAAGGGCACTTTCTTGCCCAGTGGCTTACCTTTGCCACAAAGAAAGTAAACTCCATGTGGAGTTTCTTTAATGTCCATCATCTTCTCTGATGTGGCTTGGTGCTGCCAGGAGCAGACATGTCTCCTTGTCATAAAAAAGAACCTATTTTATTAAAACATATTAAATGCTTTACTCTGTAGATCTCTGGAATGTTTGAAGATGGCCTGTCTTTCGAAAACACCTGTTTGACCTTGTAAACATACATAATGTGACTACAAGTTCCATTGTAACAGTTAAGTAATTACTAAACTACATTTCCTTATTATCCCAATAGTTGATAATAATAACTTTCAAGGACTAGAGATTTGTATAACGTTGTAAAATGAGCTGTATAGGTGCAATACCTTGAACAATATTAGAAAAGTATGTGCAGTATGTTTCAGCAAAATTAATCTTAAATTTGTATCAATATACAGCATTGTATAAAACATAAAAATCCAATCCAATGTAAAATATTTAATGCTAGTAGTTGTTTTTTAAGAGTAGATTCAAGCTGGAAGATTTGGTGCACGCCTTTAAACCCAGCCCCCGGGAGGCAGAGGCAGGCAGATCTCTGTGAGTTCCAGACCAGCTGGATCTATAAGAGCTAGTTCTAGGACAGCCTCCAAAACAACAGAGAAACCCTGTCTCGAAAAACCAAAAAAAAAAAAAAAGTTGATTCAATAATCTAACTTTTCATCTCATCACATCTCTATCTTTCCTTTATTCTTTTCAGAGCAGATTCAGTAATTTGCCCTTTTTATATTATCATATCCAGATTCCTCTTTTTTTTAAAACAAAACTTTGAATATAATCCCCTTTGTTCAACTTTCTAATTGTAAGCATCAACATTTTGTAACCAATCCCTAAACAATGACAAATATCCATAACCCAATGAGTGACAAAAACCACCCACCCTGCAGCTGGAGAGATGGCTCAGTGGTTAAGAGCATTAGATGTTCTTCCTGAGGACCCTGGTTCAATTCCCAGCACCCACATGGCAACTTACAACTGTCTGTAACTCCAGTTCCAGGGAATCTGATATCTTCACACCATGCACATAAAATAAAGTTAAATAAATAAAAAAGCCACCCAAGCCACCTCTTGGAAATGTGGGCATTGTTTTTAAGGTTATTCCTGCTGTCTAGGGGCAATAGCATCTTTAGGGGATCCTGAAAAGAAAATTTGGGTTAATTGTCAAACTCTATCTTTTGTTGTCTAGTCTCTGCGTAATGGGCAAGTACAGGGCTTGTTTCAAATCCTGGCTAAAGTAGTCTGTGAGGCTGGATCATCTCAGCAAGTCACCTCAAAATTGTTCTGAGCATCAAAAACAACTCTGAGATACCATCTTACTCCTGTCAGAATGGCCAAAATCAAAAACACCAATGACAGTTTATGCTGGAGAGGATGTGGAGAAAGGGGAACACTTCTCCACTGCTGGTGGGAGTGACAACTTGTACAGCCACTTTGGAAATCAGTATGGCGACTCCTCAAGGAAATGGGACTCAGTCTACCACAAGATCCAGCAATTCCACTCCTAGGCATATACCCAAAAGAAGCACATTCATACGACAAGGATATCTGTTCAACGATGTTCATAGCAGCATTATTTGTAATAGCCAGAAACTGGAAGCAGCCTAGATGCCCCTCAATGGAAGAATGGATAGAGAAAATATAGTACATTTACACAATGGAGTACTACTCAGCAGACCAAAAAAAAAAAACAAAAAAAACAAACAAACAAAAAAAAAACAATGGAATCTTGAAATTTGCAGGAAAATGGATGGAACTCAAAGAAACCATTCTGAGCGAGGTAACCCAATCACAAAAAGACAAACATGGTATGTACTCACTCATATTCAGATTTTAGACATAGAGTAAAGGATTACCACACTGCCAAAGAAGCTAGTAAACAAGGAGGACCCTAAGAGAGACATACATGGTCCCCTGGAGAAGGGGAAAGGGTCAAGATATGCTGAGCAAAGTGGGAGCACGGGAAGAGGGGGAGGGAGCTAGGACAATGACAAGGGGAGAAGAGGAGGGATGCAGAGGACATGAGGGAGCAGAAAGGTTGAGTCAAGGGATGAATAGATGATAACAAGAACGGAGATATCATAATAGAGGGAGACATTTTTGGTTTACAGAGAAATCAGATACTAGGGAAAGGTCTGGAGATCTACAAAGATGACACCAGCTAACAATCTAAGCAACAGAGGCAAGGCTACCTTAAATGCCCTCCCCTGATAATGAGATTGATGACTGACTTATATGCGACCCAATAGCCCTCATCTAGCAGCTGGTGGAAGTAGAAGCAGACACTGACAACTAATCACTGAACTGAACTGGAATCCAGATGCAGAGAAGGACGATTGAAGCCGGGCGGTGGTGGCGCATGCCTTTAAACCCAGCACTTGGGAGGCAGAGGCAGTGGATCTCTGTGAGTGTGAGACCAGCCTGGTCTAGAAGAGCTAGTTCCAAGACAGCCTCCAAAGCCACAGAGAAACCCTGTCTTGAAAAACAAAAAAACAAAAAAAACAAAAAACAAAAAACAACAACAACAACAAAAAAGGACGAGTGAAGAGCAAAGAGGTCCAGACCAGGCTGGCGAAACCCACAGAAACAGCTGACCTGAACATTGGGGAACTCTTGCTCCCCAGAGTGATAGTAGGGATACCAGCATGGGGCTGATCCAGACCCCAGGAACATGGGTTTCAGTGAGGAAACCTCGGAAATCTATGGGACCTTCTGTAGTAGTTCAGTACTTTTCCCTAGCATAGGTGTTGACTTTGGGAGTCCATCCCACATAGAGAATACTTCCTAAACCAAGACACACAGGGGTGGGTCTAGGCCCTATTCCAAAGGAAGTAAGTGGTAGACTCTGATGACACCCTATGGAAGGCCTCACCATCCAGGGGGAGCAGAAAGGATATGTGATAGGTAGGGTTTTAGTTAGGGGGGAGGTGGTAGGGGAGGACGGGAGGGAGAAGGGACCTGGGATTGACATGTAAAACAATCTTGTTTCTAATTCAAATAAAAAAATCTGCAAGGAAAAAAAATTGTTCTGAGCGGTTTGTAGTCCAAAGCTGATCTTAAGTTGTTGTTGTTTGGCATAAAGTTGTTGTGATAGTCCTGGTGAAATTGTCATTGTAGGGCCCTATCCTCCTTTTGGAGACTTTAAAGTTCACTGTTAGGTGTGGTCATGGTTCACTATTAAAAACTGATAGACTCAAACCAGAAATCATGTACAGGAAGGCAAACACAAACCTTTTTCAAGAATTTGTTAGTACTCTGTATGACCATTAATGTCATGACAAAAATTATGAGAATAGTAGCAACACAATAGTCCTAAATATTTGTTTTCCTTCTGTTCCATATCAGATGGCTCTTTTGACATGAGATAGATTTATATTTTACTTTGACAATCATGCTTGGGTTTAGAGAAGGAGAGAGCCATACTCCCACTCCAAAGCCAGCTTTTAATCTTCAATTGGACTGAGACTACGAAAAGACCAAATATATTATATGTCTGCATAGAAATAAGAAACAAACATTTGGGAAGATTTATGAAATTTTACCTTGTTGTAAATGTTAAGACCAATTTACTCTTTTTCTTTGGACAATTTTTCTAGATGATTTGGCCATTTTCTTCAAATGTCTCCTTTGTCCAGTGGTCTCCAGATTCTTTAGCTGAATATCTTTTACTTTTCAGGAAAGACAAAAATAAAACCATTCTCCAACCCTAAACTTTGGGCAAGTTCTCCTTGACAAGTTATCTCTTAAAGGACCATGCAGCTTAGTGAATTATCATCTCTTCTAATTAAGAGGTATTTTGTTCAAATAGACTCTTTATCAGTTTTGATGCTATCCATATTTTTTCTTCACCTGTAGAAACAAAAGCAAAACCTCTTCCCCAACGTAACACATGCCCCGGTTTTCATTTGTAGGTCAACGTATCTTTGAAGTGCACTGGTTGATTTAATTCCTTGTTTTTTTCTATTATCCAGAGCCTCTCTGCAGCTGTCATTCCTTTCTCATTAGCATTCAGAAAATTCAAAGTTAATAAAGCACTATGCAATCTATTTTTAGGGTTCTTTATTATCCATTTCTGTTTATTTAGCATATCCTTTAGAATTCTGTTTGATCTTTCTATAACTGCCTGCCCTGTAGGGTTGTGTGGTATAACTGTAATATGCTTTATATTATAGTAAGCACAAAATTGTTTTATTTTCTTAGAGTCATGTGCTAAAGCATTGTCTGTCTTTATTTGTGATGGTATAATAAATGTGTAATTATTGAATCAGCCTTTTCCAAACTCAAAGCAGTTGCCCATTGAAATCCTGAATAGATGTCAATGCTGTGATGTATATATTTTAATTATCCAAATTCTACAAAATGGAACACATCAATCTGCCAGATTTCATTCCTTTGAGTACCCTTTGGGTTATTTCCTGCAGGTAGTGGAGTTTGGTTGTATAAAGAACAAGTAGGACATTTCCTTATAATATCCTTGGCTTGTTGCCAAGTGATGGAAAAGTCTTTTTTTTCAAACCTTTGCTATTGACATGGTATTTTTTAATGAAAATTTGAGGCCTTTAGCACATTTCCTATCAATAGTTGGTGAATCTCATCATTACCTTGTGCTAGAGGGCCTGGCAGACCAGTATGGGATCAGATGTGTGTTACATATATATGATGATATCTGTCCCTGATTATGTCTTGTAACTGAATAAATAATAAAGTCAATTCTGTATCATCTTGGTGTTTGAGCCTCTGTCTTCTGTATTCAATAGTGAGCCCTTGAGGGAGAGGTTGGCACAATGATGATCTTGTTGTTGTTGATGATACAGTTCTAATGGGGATGGTTTTGATGATGGTGATGATAATGAGGGTGATAGTTAAGATGATGCTGATGATTGGAATGGTGATGGTGGTGATGGTTATAATGATGATTATGGTGGTGGTGATGATGACAACTTTGAAGGTGCTGATGGTGAAGATAATGGTGGCAGCAATGGTAATGCTGATAGTGGTGAAAGTAGCAGTGAAATGAGAATTGTTGGATTTTAGGAGCAAACATCTGCAGGCTCTCCCTAGACTGAACACAGCCCCTTGGACAATGGCTCATGTTTTTTTCTGGTACATGCAGTTGTCTTCATGTGTACTCACTTACCCTCAGGCTGGTCAGCTATCAGAGTTGTCTTCAACCAGTGGCAGCTGGCAGCATGGGAGCCCCTTGCATAGCCAGAGGTCATGGACCAGAAAACAGCTCCTTGAGCATGGTTTAGTTTTCTATTAATGTTAAGAGGAGACAGTTGGCTCCAGGTGCAGAGGCGAGGGAGGTGTGCAGGTGCAAAGGCTGCTGGGAGTTCAGAAAGTTACTGGTAAGTAGAGATGTCAAGGGAGCTTCATTTCATCTGTCTGGGCCTCAGTTTACCCTTCTATAATGTGAGGGGCTGGAATCGGTGACTGTGAAGACATTCCCCTCTCCGTTCTGTTCTTCTCTGGTCTTTTATCTCAGCCTAGGCTCCCACTATGGATGAATAGCTTGGCCCTTTCTACAGCCTGGGAACTCATTCCTTTCTAGGATGGTTGTCTCCACGGCTGCAAGGACTATTGCCTGCATACCTGGTTAAGGCTCTTCCTTTGGAGGCCTTTACAACAGAGTTCATTGCTTTTTGTTTTTTTCTGGCATGCAGAGATTATTTCCAGTCCTTGACTCTTTCACCCTTCCTGCTCTTCAGTGTCATCGACATAGCATTTTCAAATCTCCTGTAACTCTCACCTCCCACCTTTCATCTCTTTTCGCCCCCTCTTTCCCTATAAGGACCCCTATGCCTTGATTAGGCCACAGGTTATCTCAAGGTAGTGCACCTATCATAAACATTTTAACATAATTACATCTGTAAATCCATTAGACATATAAATTATCATAGCTTCAGGTTCTGGGGATTAGAATGTGACCACACTAATACAGGTAAAACTAGCCAGATGGTGGTGGCGCTTGCTTTTAGTCCCAGCACTTGGGAGGAAGAAGCAGGTGGATCTCTTTGAGTTCGAGACCAGCCTGGTCTACTAGAGCTAGTTCCAGGACAGGCTCCAAAGCTACACAGGGAAACCCTGTGTCAACCCCCCATCCCCCAAACAAATGATAAAACTCTATTACCACTTTCACTTTACTTTCAGCTTGCCTGGAGATCAGAGTTTGGAGCTAGCCACTAGTTAACCATAGAGGCCAGACAGTGATGGCATACAACTTTAATCCCAGCACCTGGGAGGAGGAAACAGGAAATGATATGGCTGGGTGGAGAGAGGAAGTGGTAAGGCAGGGGGGAGAGAGGAGTTTGGTATCTTTTTGACAGAGAAGTTGGCGAGATAAGGTGTGGTTATGGCTGGTTCCTTTGTCTCTCTGATCTTTTAGCATTTACTCCTATATCCGACTCTGGGTCTTTTTTTTTTTTTTTTTTTAGAACTTGTGCTACACCCATGGAACTCACATTTAAGAGAGGGAAACCAGGGTCTCATGGCTAAGAGCACTTGGCTGCTCTTTCAGAAGACCTGAGTGTGGTTCCCAGCACCCATAGTTGTCAGCTAACAACTACCTCTAACTCCAGTTTCAAGAGATCCGATGTCCTTTTCTGGCCTGTACACACAGGGCATTCACTTACACAGAAACAGATGCATGTAAATAAAAATAATAAAAAATAAATGTTTTCAAAAACAACAAAAGGTGTTTGTTGTATATGTGCAAACATCAGACCAGAGTCAAATCAATAAGCAAAGTCATTGGTTTCTATTATCCCAAGGCTTTGAATCCTTGTATGAGTGACTGGGGAGCCCATGAGCTCTGTTCCCTGGCAGGAATCCCAGCCATAGCCTCATCCCAGCTCTTGGTCATCCAATGGCACTGGAAGCAGCAAGTTCCTCTCTGACAGGGTCTGAGACTGATGTTTCCATTTGTTGAGTGTGCAGGCTGGAAATTGCTGTGGTTGAACTGCCAGAATCTGCCACCACAGAGAGAAAGCTTTGCTGAGGTCACTGTTTCTGGGAAAGGGAGAAAAATGGTGACATTTCCAGGAGCTGCCTCTCCTGTCACAGAGGCGGGGCTGTACACTCTGAATTCCTAAGGGCTGGTACTTAGTGACTTTTGGTTTGTTTGTGGCATGAGAGAATGAGGAGGGACAAAGAAGCATGACTGAGAGAAGCACGGCTCACTTGAGGGCAGCTGCATCATTGGGATGCCCACACTGGCATGGGTGCTGACTTTTGAGGCTGAATCCCTGGTACTCCCTGTTCAACTTAAGTGACTACACCAGACAGCATCCTTCCTGTGACCTCTTGCTGTACTTGTACCTTGGGGACGGGCCTTGTCAACCCTGCAAACTCCCGGAGCCTCAAGAGTTTGATGACTCTCCCCCTTCCCTCAGGGATCATTTTAATTCAGAGGAAATAGCTCTACAACAGGACAGGGAGTGCCCAGGCTCTGGGGCTATGAAAAGCTGAGCTTGTACTAGGGTCAGAGGAGAGCAGCATGGAAGGGACACTGAGGCAGGAACAGTTATATGGGCTTGTCATTCCCTTCCAGGAGTTTTGATTTTATCCTGAATAGGATGAGACACTAGGGTAAGGTTTCACGCAGGTGGAATGTTAAGACTGGAAGTAATGGTTTTTGTTTCTTCTGTTTCGGAGACATAGTGAAGATGAAGATGACCTTGAGCTCCTGATCTTGCCATCTCCAGTTCTCAATTCCTGGGATTTACTGGTGTGTGCCATCACATCCAGCAAAATTGAACTATATCCCTCATTTTTTAAAAAGCAGGGTGCTGGTGGTGGAGAGGGCCTCACTGTATAGCTCAGGCTGGTCTTGGACTCAGAATCCTCCTGCCTCTGCCTCCTGCTGCTGGGGTTATGGGTGTGCTATGCCATGCCCAGTTGGAATTAGACTTTTAAAAGATTCTCCCCACCGAGTGTGTCTTCTGAGTGTGTCCAGTGTGAGGGGAGGAAGAACGATCCTACCAGGAGCAGGTCTTTCTGTGCAGTTTGTGGGGGAAAGGTGGCAGGACTCAGAGGGAGCTCCTGCAGGGAGACTGACATACTCAAGTTCAAGAAGCAGGCTGTGTTTCCAAGGTAGAATGAGAAGGGCTTGACCTTTCTTCTGATTACATCTTAGTGTTCATTTTACCGTCTAAAGTCTCAAGAATATGTAAGGAACAAAGACCCCGCTTGCAATGACAAGGATTGGAGACTCAGAGCAGCAAATACTGGGCTACCAACAGATGTAAAACTGGTGGGGCAAACCACAGGATGTAAGTCCCGAATACTGAGCAATCCTCTCCCCGCTCTATTCATTGGCTGAGTGTCATTACATTTCTCTATTGCTCAACAAAGACCATGCATGGCTTTATTTTTACATTCCTGACAGTTTAAGCTGCAGGTCATATCTGCAGGTCACTAGGGAAGCTCTGCCGTTAGTTATTTTCTACTGTACATTTTTAGTTTGGTGGGGTAGGTAGCTAGACTAACTGTAGTTAGCCGGGTCTCCTACTCTCTAGATGGATCTAAGATGAATCAAGATGCTTTTGAAAATGGGCCATTCTTTTGTATTTCTTACAAATATAAAACAAAACAGCAATAGAGGCTACCCCCAAAACAAACCAGACATATGGGTCACTAGAGATGAGTGACCCTTTAGGCTGGCTATGTGGATCTCTGGGGTGGTGGATTTTAAGCTTCAGGAAAAGGAAGTGTGAAGGATTCAATTCCCAGTCTTTACAAAACCTCTCTGGTGAGACTGTTTCAATAGCCTGGGGATGCTGAGGCACAGGACTGTCACAAATTCCAGATTAGCTAGGGCTACAAACCAAGACTGTCTCAGGATGGGTGTGGTGGTGCATGCCGGTAGTTTCAGCATGTAGGAGGTAGAGACTGGAGGATCAGGAGTTCAAGATCATCCTCCACTAAGCAGTGAATCTGAGGATAGCTTGGGCTACATGACATCCTGTCTCGTTAAAACCATGGAGGGAATGAACAAACAAATACGCATAGCTTGAGGGCTGGAAAAGGAAGACAAGGAGAATGAGGGACACAGGGCCAGTGGATAAGAGCTCCACATTCACTTCATGTATAAGGAACCCTTTGGAGAGTTGTCTCCTTCAATTTAAAATGACACTCCGTAGCTACATGGGGAGAATGGAAGTTCCCATTTGGGGCTTGTGGCACATGATTGGGAGACCACATGTGGCAAAATGTGACCAGAGCCTGGCGTTTTGGTCTCATTCTCAGATCATGGCTTTATGGGAGCAAAACCCTTGTCACCTACAGGATGTTCAAGGCTGCTGCTGAGAGCATGGTACCTGGAGAGGCCCCCAGCAGTGAGGTTACCAGTGTCTTCTACCATGAACACACCTGCTCTTGGCAGGTCTCCTTGCCAAGTCTATTTTCGCCCAGCTTGGCAGCTCTGTGGAAATTAAGAGGCTATTTGCAGTGACTAATGTTGCTAATTCTGATCAGGCGATTTAAAATCCATCCTTTGCCATATCAGAGACCCGCTAGGGGACAGAATTAAGGCATCATTTGCAGCAATTTCTATGACTCTTGCTGGAAAACAAAACCCAAACCCAAAAGACACTAAAATCGGTCTCCATTCAAACTGCTGCTCATTAAACTGCCTCCTTTAAAATATCCTGTCTTGATCTACACAATAGCTCTCATGTGTTCCCAGCTTATTAGCCAAGAGGAGGAACCTTGACAAGCTGGCTGCAGGCTCCCGGGAGCTACAAACTCACTGAAACTTGGAGATGCGTCTCAACACCTCCACAGCCCTGTTCCCTCCGAATGCTTCCACAACCACCCACTATCCCTGCCTTCCAGCAAAATTTAAAAGACTCAAGCTTCCCAACCTTGCCCAAACTTGAGTCAATCACATACCAACTGTGTGTTACTTAAACACTTGTCTGCTGTCTATCAAAATGTCATGTTGAGTTCTTCAAGTCACAGTCTCCTGTAGCCTAGGCTAGCCTTGAATTTACTATGGGGTCAAGGATGCCCTTAAACTTCCGAGTCTCCTGCCTCTGCCTCAGGAGTGTTTGTTCCATTATGCTAGGCTTCCCAGGCTCTTCTTTTTAAAAATTAAATAAAAAACTTAATATAAAGATAACTCAGTTTTAGAATTAAGCAATTATAAACAGGAAGCCTTGCATCACTACTCTAAATAGAAAGCAACATCACAAAGACAAAATAAACACTAAGTATAAAAATAAACACATTTTAGAAACATTAGATGGCTTATCTCCCACTTCTTGCTTTGTTCTTTGCATTTTCTTTCTTAAAATGGACATAAAATGGGTATGCAGTGAAATACAGGTTTGCAAAGCTTTTGAATTTTTATTTATTAATTTTTATTTTTTAATATTTAATTTTTATTTAATTTTTAAATATTTTATTTAATCATTCTTTGAAAATTTCATACTCGTGTGTGCAATGTATTTTAAGCATATCTACCTCCCAATACCTCCCCCAACTCATTCCTGAGAAGCCCCCAACCTGTCTCTCTCCTAACTTTGTGTGCTCCTTTAAAATTATTACTATTAACAACCCCCTGAGTCCAATTTGTGCTAACCATATGTGCCTAGATATGGGACCATCCACTGGGCCATGGGCAACCTTACCAGTGACCACATTCCCACAGAAAGGTGACCATCCCTTCTTTGGCAGTCATCAACTGCCAATAGCTCCCTTGACGGGGCGGGGCATCAGAAGCCACCTCCTCAACACCCATGCTGGAATTCTGACTAGCTTGATCTTGTTCAGGCAACTATGGCTGCTGTGAGCTCATGTGTGTAACAGCCATGTCATCATGCCCACAGAACAGCATTTCACAGCACCCCTTCTCAGCTCTGGTTCTTACATTCTCATTTCTTTCCATTCTTCTGTAATGTTACCTGAGTTTTGGATGGGGACAGTTGATGCAGATGACCCATATGTGGTCAAACACTCACATTCATTTCTTCTCAGCAGTTAGGAGTCTCTGCATTAACTGCTGTCCACTGCAATAAAAGCTTCTCTGACCAAGGCTGAGGGCAGCACAAATCTATAGGCATAAATATAACTATTTAGAAGGCAGTTCTACAACCTAAGCCTTTGGTGAAACTCACACCAGTAGGTTCCTCCTAGTGCCTATGACCTCCCTACCTGTGACCTACTGTGACCATGGCAGCCATTCTCTCTCTCTCTCTCTCTCTCTCTCTCTCTCTCTCTCTCTCTCTCTCTCTCTCTCCACAGCAACTCTTATAAAGGAAAACATTCCATTCTGGTGACTTACAGTTTACAGTTCACAGGTTTAGTTCATCATCATCCTGGTGGGAATTAAGGCAGACATAGCGCTGGAGCTGAGAGTCTTCATATCTTAATCCAAAGGCAACAATTTGTGAACTGTGACACTGGGAGGATCTTGAACACTGGAAATCTCAAAGCTCACCCCACAGAGACACACTTCCTCCAACAAGACCACACCTATTCCAAAAGACCACACCTCCTAATAGTGGCACTTCTTTGGGTGGGGGGCATTTTCTTTCGAGCCACTACACAGTATCAGACAAGAAATCCCTCCCATGGGTCAGGCCCCAAATTCAATCAGAAAGTGCTTGGTTACCCCAATGTTGCTTAGGAATTTATTGCTGTGGAGAGACATCATGGCCAAAGCAACTCTTATAAAGGAAAACATTTAATCTGGGCTGGCTTACAGTTAAGAGGTTTAGTCCATTGTCATCATGGTGAGGAGCATGGGAACATTCAGGCAGACATGGTGCTAGAGAGGTAATTGATATTTCTATATCTGGATTGGTAGGCAGCAGGGAGAGAGAGAGAGACACTGGGACTGGCTTGAGCTTCTAAAACCTCAAAACCCATCCCCTCTCAGTGACATACTTTCAATAACAAGGCCATACTTCCTATTGGTATAACTCTATGGGCCCAAGGGGGCCATTTTCTTCTAAAGCATCACACCCTATAACTGTCAAGGCACTATTGCACCAGTGGGCACAACTTGCTGGCTGGGTTGATATTGTAGCATGCAGGTTCAGCACTGGATATGAGCACTGATGTTTTTTCTTCTTTGAATGGCACCTTTCAGCATCGGGAAAGTAGGGAGAGAGATTCTTGTTCAGTTTGAGGTTGATTTCTCCATGTCCTTCGGCTAAAGTGAGTCCTGTCTTCAGCCAAATATCAATTTCATGTGTATGAGGATTTTGCCAGCATGTATGTCTGTGCACCACATGTATATAGGGTCATATAGAAGGCATTGGATCCATGGAACTGGAGTTACAGACAATTGTGAGCAGGGAACTAAACCCAAGTCCTCTGAAAGAGCAGCAAGTGCTCTTAAGCCCAGATCCATCTCTCCAGTCCCATTCTCAGCCTCTTGACAGATATATAAATGTAGTTCAAAAGGCAGTTGTGAGTTAAAAAAGAAAAGCTACATGTAACCACAGCAGGAGCAAAATAAACACACTGGAAAGGAAACAGCAGTGAAGATTATGAGGATGCATTTCCAAGTGAAGGCTCTGAGCCTTTGCTTCAGGGAAACAGCATCAGAAAGGAAAGGCTATAGAGCTTTTGGAGTTAAGGCCTCACCCGAGTGGACCTATGTTAATTGGGTGGTTGAAAAAGACTAGTCAGGAGCAATCCTCTCCACGTGGCTGAGCGTTGTTTTACCTCAGCAATGCTGTGCCTTCCATACACCCAGCACAGTAGGGAATGCTGAGGTGAATTGCAAAGACAAACCCCATTTTTACTCAACTCCAGAAATCAGTTTTCTTAAAGTCTTGTTTGTGTGATCAGCCATCTGCTTAGAGACTCTCTATTTTTTATTTTTTAATACAAGTTTTATTCAGTGTGTGTGTGTGTCACATGCATATCACCATGTGCAGGTAGACTCTCCTTCCACTACAAGGCTCCAGGGGAACATGCTCAGGTCACCAGGCTTGATGGCTGTCTCCTAGTTCTCTTTCACTTGCGTTTATCCAAGTAGCTACAGATGCTTCCTGCCTTAACATGGGGTTCTGCCCCAACACAGTGTAAGTGGGAAACAACATAAGTTGCTAATGCATTGGATTTACATAATCTACTGAGTGTCTGGGCCAGTTGTTTGCTCTCCTGATTGCACAGTTGGCTGGAAGCTGGTGTTTGGGCCTCAGCCCAGCATCATGGATGGGCACCCTGCCCCTCAGGCTGGCATCATGGAAGGACACTCTACCCTTTTGCCCCATAATCTGAAGTATGTTTTCTTTCTTTCTCTCTTCACCTCCTTTTTTTCTTTTTGTTTTTTCCAGAAAGGCTTTCCCTGTGTACCCCTGGCTGCCCTGGAATTCACTCTGTAGACCAAGTTGCATTCAAACTCAGAGATCTACCTGCTCTGCCTCCTGAGTGCTGGGATTAAAGGCATATGCCACCACCGCCCAGCCTGAAGCATGTTTTCTACTAATAAAATGCTATTTTAGTTTCAATGTAAAGTGGAAAAGTCTTACGTTGGATCATTATAAGTTGGGGAATGTCTCTCTGTGTCGAGAAAGTTCCTATTAAGTTTCGGTTCTTGAGGCTGGCTGGAGAAGATAGCTCAGTGCAAACATGAGGCCTGGAGTTAGGGTCCTCAGAACCCATCTACAAACATAGGTGTGCCTGTGTGCTCACCTATAATCCCAGAACTGTGGGAGGTGGAGACAGGAGAATTGCTGGGTTTATTGTCCACTACCTAGCTCAAGGTTCAGCGAGAAACCCTCCCTGGCAGAGAATGATACTAGGGGATACCTGATGTCCTCTTCTGGCTTCAATAGTTGTGTGTACCTACCTACACACACACACACACACACACACACACACACACACACACACACACACTGAGAGGGAGAGAGAAAGAAATGTAGTAGTATTCTTTTCTTTTCTTGAAAAAAAATATTGTGTTTTTGGAGACAGGACCTCATTCGGTAGCTCAGGCTGGCCTGGATCTCACCATGTAGCCCAGGCTGGCTTGGAACTCCCATGAGGACCAGACCAGCTTTCTATCTGTGGTAATCCACCAGCCTCTGTCCTCATGTGCTAGGATTATGGGTGGGAAGGAGCATACCTGGTTCAGTTTTTAAAAACTTACACTGGTGATGGAACCAATGGGCTAATGCACGCTAGGCAAGTGCTCTACTAATGAGCAACATACCCAGTCCCTTTTAAAAATCTATTTTATAAACTTTTTATTAGAGACAGTGTCTTACTAAGTTGCTCAATCTGGCCTTGAACTCACTCTAGCCCAAGCAGGACTTGAGAACTTTGAACCCTCCTGCTTGCACCTCTAGGGTAGCTGGGATTTCAGGCCTATAGGCCTGGCTTCTTATTAAGAAACTAAATTGGCCAAGTGCTACGGTAATTTGATATGTTTTGGGGTACTGTGTAATGTTCTGATGTGTGTGTACACTGTGAGTGCATGAAGCTAGTTGATTCGTTCATCTTACATGTTGCTTTTTGTACACTGGCTGTCTAACACTCACTCCTCTTGGTGGGCTGGAAATTGTATCCTTCCAATGTTCATAGTTGTGAGACTGTTCTCTAGGGCACTAAGGATGGACACCTTGGGAACTTCAAAAGTGTCACACATGGGTCTCTGAGATGCTTGAGAAGGTGAGCAGCTGCTGTTTTTCAGGGCTTCCATCAAGGAGACCTAAGAATTAATTGGGGAGAGAGGGACAGACCAGATAAGAGAGACAAGGCTTGAGGGGGGAGAGCAAGATGGAAAGACAACAGGCTACAGAAAGGGAAGCCTTAGTTTTCTGTATATCCCTCAGTATGGATCTTGTTAGTTAGTGATGGAGAGGCAATGGCCCATCTTTTATTTTATTTTATTTTTTTACTTTTGGGTACTTTCTTTTGAAGCAAAGGGAACAGACTCCATTTCTTTTTACTAGTAAATTTAAAAATTAATCAAACTTTTATTTTTCTTGTGTGTGGTTTATATACGTGTTCACAGGGGGTATGTACACATGTATTTAGGTGACTGTGTTTGAAAATCAAAAGTTAACATTGGGTGTTGTCCTAGTCAGTGTTCTATTGCTGTGAAGAGACACCATGACAACTCTTATAAAAGAAAGCATTTAATTGAGATTTAGTCCACTACTGTCATGGAGACGAACATGGCAGCATGCAGACAGACATGGTGCAGAAGTAGCTGAGAGTTCTACTTTGGTTACACAAACATCAGGAAGAGAGAGACCCTGGACCTGGCTTGAGCTTTTGAAATCCCAAAGTTCACTTCCAGTGAGACACTTCCTCCAACGAGGCCACACCTACTCCAACAAGGCCCACACCCCCTAATCCTTCTCAAGTAGTGCCACTCCCTGATGACGAGGCATTCAAATATATGAGCCTATGGGGGCCATTCCCATTTAAACCACCACAGGTATGATCCACAATCACTGTCCACCTTATGTTTCAGGATATGTGCTGCACACAGAACTCAAGAGTGCCCATGTGTCACATTAGTGACTATTGCTGTTGGTTCTATTGCTGTAAGGAAACATGGCAAAGAATGCATAGACCTTCCCCTCCACAAAATCAGTCCCTTAGGATACCTCTGCAGAGACAGTTTCTCTTGCCTTGTCCACTGTGGGTGAAGTGCAGTGTATCTAATAGACTACTTCTGCCTGTTCCTGTCTTGGTGAATCTATTCACAGCTTGCCTGTCATTGCCCTGTCAATGCTACACTTGACATAGCATCCCCCAGCTTCTCCAGCTCATCTGTTGTGGTGTTGGGGATGAAGTCAAGGCTTTTCCCATGCTAGGCAGGCACTGTACCACCGAGCCCTGCTTGACTAGCCCTCTTGTCCTTTTAGGGGGTTCTCTCCATAAGTCATGCTCTGCAGTCTCCTCAGTCTCCACATCTAGTGAATCCAGCCTAAGCACAGGGCTCATATCACTGGGAAGATCCAATTTGCTTTGTGGAAAAGCAAGATGGGAAGTCACACAACAGCTTCACATGAGTTTCTCTAGGCTGGCCTTGAACTTGTTATATAGCTCAGGATGACCTCAAACTTCTGGTCCTTTTGCCTCTTCCCCCTGGAAGCTGGGATTACAAGCATGTACCACAGTGCCTGATTCTATCTAGTATTGGGGATTGAGTCCTGGGCATCATGCTTGACAGGTGAGGTCTTTACCAATCGAGATGCTTCTGCAGCCGCTCATAGGAGTTCCTGAGGGCGATGAGATACACAGTCTCTGTAGAGGTCACTGAGAAGGAAGGGCATGATTCACCGCTGCTTCTGGGGGGGCTGATGTCTTGGCAAGAACAGTTTCTCTCCCTCAGTTTCCCCAGATATGGGTTAAGATGATTAAATGAAATAATTCAAACCTAGAGCTTGGAAGGACACAGCACTCGGGAGGGATGCTATGGTTACACCAGTGTCATTTTTCACTAAATACTATTGCCGTTAGTCTCACTGAGGTACGAAACGCAGCTAAGAATGAAAATTGTCTCCCTTCTGGAGAAAGATTTTTTTTTTTTTTGAATTAAGAACCTTTAGTATTTTCAAAATCTTTCATTCAGTAGTTTCCAAACCTGGAATTCAGCCTTAGGGGTTCATTTGAAATGGAGATAAGGTTTGATTCATCCATATTTCATGATATCATTTTCCATAGGAAAAAAATTAAGAAGAGAAATAAGCAGCCAGCCACAGGGAAAGCTGAGCTAGCATGCGCATCACAACACTCACTGCCCCCAAGCAGTCACAGTCTTCCTGGAGGCTTCAAAGCAATAGGAGATTGCGGTTTGTGGATGGTTCTCTGTACGGAGGGTGAGGTGGTGCCTTTAGCCATCTCAGCAGCCTCCCCATCTTCCTTTTTTTAATAAGTTAGCTTCAGCTATCAACTTGACAGTCCAGAGTTTGCTGTGGGAGTCTTGACTTGGGGATTGTCCACACCAGATTAGCCTGCAGGCATGTCTGTGAGGCATTGTCTTGATTATTGATTGGTAGGGAAGGTTTCAGCCTATAGTGAGCAGTGCCATCCCTCAGCAGGTGACCCTGGGTTGTATGAGAAGTCCTGGAAGGCAGCCAGTGATGGATTCTATAAGCATCAATCCTCCATGGGTTCTGCTTCAGTTCCTGTTTGAGTTCCTACCCTTGGGGATGGACAGGTACCTGGAATTGTAAGCTGAAATTAACTCTTTTCCCCTCAAGTTGTTGCTGTTAAGGCTGCTTTATCATAGCAACAGGAAGCAAACCATGACAATAAGCACTGAGTTTAATTAGTGATACCTGCCTTTTCTTGGGTTTAGGACCATCCACTGTAGCACAGACAACTATCAAGGGTCACACCTCTGTAGAAACTGACTCTTCTTATCTCGGCAGGCTTCAGTTACCAGTAGTCCTTAGCTATGGACGGGACTGCATCTGTTCTGGAATGCTGGCTGGCTCGATCTGGTACAGGGTTTGTTCAGGCAACCACAGCTGCTGTGAGTTCCTGAGTGCAGTGGCCATGCCATGTCCAGAAGACACTGTCCTCCTTAACCTTGGACTCTTGTGGGCCTTCCATGGTCCTGTATGTGTGCTTTCATGTGGTCTCATGGAAAAAAAAATTAAAAAGTTACTTTTGTTTTTCTCCATGCAAGCATGTGTATTGTTGTATAACAAGACTTCCTGGTGAGATGCAATACACACCTAAGATACACACCACAACACCAATACACATCATGACAGATCAAAGTACAGATACCACCAATGTCCAACCTTGTGAACCAGTGAGTTGTTTTGGGGTTACTTCCAGGAGTATAGCTGAGGGGTTACTTACAGGAGCAGAAATGACCCAACAGCAGCTACATCACCAAAGCCCACCCCAGTATGTGTGACAGCTCACAAAAGCTGGAAACAGAGCAAAGTGTACAGCCTGCAGACAGCTCAATAGGTTGGAGAGTGTCCTTTCCAAGTGACTCAGTTGGCCTGAACCTCTTCCAGGCAGCTCAGGAGGCTTATGTTTCTTCCATGCAGCTGGTCTGGTTTCAGAATCTTTGCAGCTTGTCTTGTTTGAGAGGGACTCTCAGTAGTCTTTACTGTTTACTCTTGGGAGGGATGGGCTAAGAGAATCTGATCAGTTTCAGGGACTTCCTGAGGCTCTTTAGACTTGTTTACCTTTTGTCTTAAGGAGTTTCTCTGGGATTCCCAATGCTTCAGCGTGGGTGTATACACACACCTGGAGGCCAGACAACTACTTTTTTTTTTTTTTTTTTTTTTGAAATAGGGTTTCTCTGTGTAACCTTGCTTGTTCTGGAACTTGCTGTGTAGACCAGGCTGGCCTCCAACTCATAGAGATCTATCTGCCTCTGCCTCCTGAGTGCTGGGATTAAAGGTGTGTGCTACCATCACCTGGCTAGAGAACAACTTTTGAGAGTAGGATTTTTTCCTTCCACTGTGAAAGATCTGGCAATTGAACTTGGGTCATCAGGCATGGTAGCAAGTGTCTTTATCCATAAAACAATTCCCAGATATGTGTGATCTTTGAGAAAGATTTTATAGGCTCTAATATTTTGAGATGGTCTCCAGTTTCCTCTGAAGTCTAGCTTTCTCATCACCATGGTAACCAATAACATAAAGAGGGTAGGAGGAAAGATTCTTTTGATCTTGTGTTGCCTGGGTCTTCTCTATATCCTTTGATAGTCCCTGAAATCCATCACCAGCAGGATGTTGGCCATAGTGGACTGATATCCCAGGTCCTGGATTCTACTCTTTGTTGCATGGTTCCTATTGCAAAAGTAGGAGAAATGATTGGAAATTCTGAATCAATTATCTGAAGGTCACAGGAAAGCCACTGTAACTATCATGGCAAATGGTGTTTTTCAAAGGTGGCTACAACCATGTCTCCTGCCTCACATGCTGTTCTAGAACTTTCTACCATCACTAGTAGTTAAACTTTTTGTTCCCCTTGGGAGCCTGCTACTACTTGAGTCTAGCAGAAGTAATGGTGTAATGGTGTGTGACTATGAAGATGGAGTCATAAACAAGCCCCACATAGTTGCTTATGCTTGCTCATTGAAATCAGCCTTTATGTTGTAGGCATCCCACGGGAGGCCTGTGTAAAAAGACACTGAGAGATCTCTACCCCCTGCCTTACCAAGGTCCCAGCTCACAACAGGAACATCCTGTGAGTTAGAATGTAGCTATCTTATACCCACCCCTTTGATGACTGCCTGGAAGAGCTGAGCAGCTTCCACCAAGCCCTCCCCAAATTATATGTCTGCAAATAGATGGATCATTGTTGTTGTAAGCCATTAAATTTTGGAATAGTTTGTCACTTGGCAAGAGATAATCATAACTAATGAATGTCCCAACCAGGGTATTTTGTTTTGTGTGGGGAGATATTCACCCTTCAGATTTTCTGCCCCACTGCATGTACTTCTAATTCTGTTTTAAAATTAGAACTCCTGATTCTAAATAGTTCTCAACGGAGACTTGAACAATGAATTTAGGTGAAGGATGACGGGAGAAGCATTGGAGGCGACAGGAAGTGTGTGGGCAAAGGAACTTCGTGTTCATGGAAGGTCCTAGACACAGACCTAGAAGCAGCTAGGATGAGAGAGGAAGGTGCAGAAGAGAGGAGGGTGAGGATGGCAGGTCACAGGAGTCACACCTAGAGGACCTGATAGAGAGGTTGAATATATCAGGAGCTGGAGACTGAAACTCAAGTGGGACTTTGCTAACCCTGGACCCCTAAACCCACCATAGAACCCTATGCACTATTTTTGATTCTAGAATAAGCTGCTTTGTGGTTTGGATTTGAAGCCTCTTCCAACAGGATCATGTTTTGAATGACGGGTCCAGCTGGTGGTCCTATTTTGAAGGCTCTGGAATCATTAAGGAGGTGGGGTCTGGCTGCCAGATATAAGTCCCTAGAGGTAGGCCACTGGAGGTGACACATGCTCTGTGTTCTGTTTGTTTTCTCTTTGTCACGGTCTGCCACATAAACAACCTCCCCATCGTGTTTTTGCCAACATAGCTGGGGCTGTTCCCATTGTTAGTCTCTCCCCTTTGAGGGGCAGGAAACTCTCCCAAACTGTGAGCCAAGGTAATCCTCTTGTTCTTTCTGTCAGGCCTTTTGGTCATAGCAGTGTGACAATGACCAGTAATGGATAGAACTGGATTTGGGGACAGCTTCCTTTCAGGCTCTGGAGGTTTTAAATTAGATAAAAGCCCTGGGTTCAAATGTCAGCTTCCTACCATGTTGATCAGGCACTGTACTGCAACCATCCTGGAAGGAGTGAAGATAGTCTAAAGGGAGACACCTTTGTTCTCTCCTTCGCCTGTCAGACTTTTGAGACAATGGACCCCAAGAAATTGGAATTGTCCAGGAGTCTCATGCTGAGAGAAAGAAAAGGCTGAAGTCTGGCGCCAGCCAGAAGACAAGTTTGTCTCCTGGGAAGAGATTTCACAGACCTCTGACAATTAGTCACATCATCTTGCCTGAGAGATAGGAGTCAGTGATGGGCAGGACCACATGGTGACTGAGATAGCTCAGGTTGGCAGACCTCTTGACCTCTATTTAAACTTAAATCTTATATCAGGACCCTGAAGATGGACAAGAAGTTGGGGAGAGGGTTCTGGACCGTTTTATTTGTTTCTCTTTCCAACTTGATTTCAAAATAAGAACACAGCACAGCTCTTAGAGGCTTTTGCATATTCAGTGAAGTAACCTACGGGAGCAGTTAACATATAATAGATAAGTGTTAACAAAGGCAGCTCTTTTAACATCTGAAATGGAGAGATATAATCAGGCTTTTAGAAAACTCTGTAAAATGAAAAACAAAATTATTTTCTGACCACTCCCTTATGGAGAAGAAGTCTTTTCAAATTTTAGGATCCTCAGCCTTAAGAACAGTAGCCTTATTTTTATTATGTTAGAAGCAAGTTTACAATATATTACCATTGCTTTAAAATAATACTATTTTAAGAGAATTGCTTTTTAAAATACTTTCTAAAAATAGTGTTGCTTATGTTGCACTTTTTCACAGTTTCTTTATTGTTTTAATTCTGCAATTTGCTTTCCTGCCTTTGAATTTTATTTATTTATTTTATTATTTCATGTGTATGGGTGTTTTGCTTCGTGTATCTGTGCATCATGTGTGTGCCGTGCTTGTGGAGGCCAGAAGATGGCATCCTATCTGCTAGGACAGAGTTACAGAAGGTCATGAGCTGCCATGTGGGTGCTGGGAATTGAACCTGTGTCCTCTGGGAGAGCAGCCATCTCTCCAACCCGTCCACCTGCCCTGTCTTATGTTTTATTTTGTTTGAAACAATGGGCAGGTATTGTTTTGTTTGTTTCAATCTGTAGCCTGGTATCTTTATTGTTGCTGAGATAAAATCCTCTGATAAAAGCAACCAAAGAGAGAAAGGGTTTATTTGGTTCACAGTTCAAGGTCTGTCATGGAGGACAAGTCAGGCCCACAGGAGCTTCTTGAAGCAGCTCTTTGCAGATCACATCTATAATCACAGGAAATAGAGGGATAAGTGCAAGCTTGTTGCTGCTTGGCTGTCTTTCTACATTTGTGTAGTCCAGTATGTCCTGCCTGGGGAATAGTCCCTCCCACAGTGGGTGGATCTTCCCACCCCAATTAACCCAGATAAGATTGCCAGATCCAAAAATGAACCCGGAAACAATGGCTAACCTTGGTGCCTATCAGCATACCAAGCATATGCTGGCCTCAGGCTGTCTCAGCAGCACAAGTACCTGTCCATGGTTCTGGAATGTGGGAGGTTCATAGTTGATTAACAATATCTACAATAAAACTCCCCTTTCTCAGTCATACTTTGGAGCAGTCATGTCCTCACTTCATTCAACTGTGATCTTCACAGGATGCCCCTGGCCACCTCTCAGGTGAGTCTAGATCTTGTCAAGCTGCCAACATTTACCATCATTCCCAGGCTACCCTTGAAATAGTGATCCCCATGTCTCAGCCTCTTCGGTGCTGCATGGCAGGTGTTAACCACCACATCTGGCTGCACCATAGCTTGTTACCATAGCTTGCTTGTGAGAATCAGCCTGCCCTGCTGGCATGTTGGTGGAGGGGTGGCTGTTCTATTACTTAATCCAGGTTGGACATGTGACATGAGGTTGAGACATTCTTTTAAGTCTGGGGGCCCCTGCAGGAGAGTGACTTCTGAGGACGTCTGTGCTTTTAGCCCTTTATCACACTGGAGGCTTTAGCTGGATTCCATTGTCTGCACATGTATGAATTCTTTTTGAACACAAGTGGATGTGTGATGTTTAATTCACACCCTTTATTGAAAGATAGTGCCTTCTCTTGTGACCTCCCACTCCTGTAAGGACAGGAAACGGGTAGGGAAGTTCCCTCTAACTCTTCTGTGGGTTCTCTTATCTGAAAGATGGAAGGAGAGGCATACCTGAGCAAGGGGATGAAGGGATGAGTGAGTGGGCAAGAAGAGTTTCTTTTCTTTTCTTTCTCCCCCCAACCCCCTACAGGGTTTCTCTGTGTAACAGCCTTAACTGTCCTGGAACTCACATTGTAGACCAGGCTGGCCTTGAACTCATTGAGATCTGCCTGCCTCTGCTTCCCAAGTACTGGCATTAAAGGCATGTGCCATCATGCCCAGCTAAGAAGTTTCTTGAGTGAGCAACTGAGTGGATCCCCACTGTCATTTCAAGGCATTTGTATTTTTTAATTTAAAAATCTTATGTATTATTAATGTATGTTTCTGTATTTGGCTCTTTCTCCTCATCTGTATTTAGAACCCAGGGACTGAGCAAAGGGCATCAGGTTTGTGTGGTAAACACCTTCCTTTGAGGAGCCTTCTTGCAAACCCTGTTATCAGTTTTTCTGAGACAGGGTCTCGTTATATAGCCAAAGCTGATCTTGAACTTGTAGTCCTCTTGCTGTAGCCTCCCAAGTACTGGGACTTTGGGTGTGTGCTATTATACCTGGATCTCCAGTGCTAGATGTATGGTGTTCATGTGTGTGCAAGTGCACAAGTGTTTATGTGGAGGCCAGAGGACAATCTTGGTATTATCTCTTGGGAGCTCTTTCTTTTTACGATAGGATCTCCTACTGGGCTGGAACTTGGCAACTTTGGCTTGGATGGCTGACCAGTGAGCCCCAGGGACCCACCTGTCTCCACCTCTCTAGCACTGGGATTACATTGGTTCTGGGGATCCAACTTAGGTTCTCATGCTTTACTGACTGGGCCATTTCCACAGCCCTTGTTTGTTTGTTTGTTTTTATTGTTACTGTTTTTTTGAGACGGGATCTCACACAACCCAAGCTGGCCTCAAACTTGCTATGTTGCCAAGGATAGTAACCTCCTGAACTCTGAGATTACAAGCATGGCCACCACAATTGGTTTATGCAGTGCTGACTATGGGATCTAGGGCTTCATGCCAGGCAAAGACTTCACCAATGTTTGTCAAATGAATGGATTCCTTCAAAGGGCTAATTCTGCAACTCTTTCTTTGTGGCTGATATAAGGTCCAATGGAGGGACATTGAGGGCAATACACCACAAAGAGCTGGAGGCTGACTG
This sequence comes from Cricetulus griseus, assembly GCF_003668045.3. Lineage (NCBI taxonomy): Eukaryota > Metazoa > Chordata > Mammalia > Rodentia > Cricetidae > Cricetulus > Cricetulus griseus. The sequence goes on along the minus strand of NC_048600.1, from coordinate 37,818,212 downwards.
GCTCATATCAGCAGTCCCTGAAAAGGGGCTGCTGCATCTGTTTGGCCTGAACCTGAATTCTGGCCCTGTAGCTCCAGTGAGCTCCCAACAGCTGGCTGTGTTGGAGAGCTAAGAAACATGTTAGCTAATGGAATATTGATTTACTTTATAAGAAGCAAAAAGTGCAGGTGTTGCTGCAATCGATAGCCAAGAAGAGAAAGGGAGGAGAGGGTTGGGTGAAAACCAGTCCCTTGAGAACCTCAGTGCATCCTCATGACTCTTCCAGGCCCCCCTTTTCTCCTAGGGATAAGATGCTAGAAGAAAGGGACAACTAGTAAGGACAGAGGGACAGAGGATGTGCCATGAATTCTCTAAAATTCCTCCTAGGGCCTCTGTGACAGCCCTAGAGAAGTCACTGCAGGTTTCTTACAGATCTGAAAACAGTGTTCAGAAAGGTAATCCCCAATGTCATGCAGCCACCAAGTGACAGAACTGGGACTTAGGTTTGTGTAAATACATAATCTGGGTAGTCTGTGAAACACAGACTCTTAAGGAACACTGGAGGGGATGGGGACCCAGCTCAGTGGGTAAAGTGCTTGCCACACATGTATGAGAACCTGAGTTCAGATCGCCAGTACCCATGTAAAAGCCAGGCATGGAGATTGTGTGCTTGTAATCCCAGCCCTAGGGCAGGAGACACAGGTGGGTCCTGGGAGTTTCTGGACAGCCAATCTAGTCTAAATTGGCAAGTTCCAGGCTGCTAGGATCTGAACTACACCAGACCCTCACCTCATCAGGTCACTTTCGAGGTCAGTAATCTAAATTGTTTCTTCTCTCCCCTAATTGTATCTATTTGCCATCGCTTTCTTTTGTTACATAAGCTGAGATATGAGACTCCTTGGCTGTGAAGGCTGAATTCTCTTCTAATTACAAGAAAAACAGTCTATTCTGTCTTCCATTATTCCTAATGGAAATTAGCTGCATCCATCTTCTGGCTTTGGGACAAATCTCTTGGTCCCAAGCAGTGTCGGCCAAGGCAGGCTTGGTGAGCAAGCTTGCTGCGACAGAGGTAGGCATGTGGTTTGGTGCTGGGTGTACCCATGTTTGACTCTAGTCCTTAGATGTAAGCTGAGTCGATCCCCAGCATCTCCATCTTGGTTTCCTTACCTGAACAATGAATCAGTTACCTCCCCACAGGTGCCAGTGTGAGGGTTCAATGGTTATCCATTATTTGGAACTAGGCAGGGTAGTGCAGGGCTATAATCCTAGCACCCAGGGGTCCGAGGTGATAGGATATCTGTGAGCTTGAGGCCAACTGCGCTATATTTGTTCTCCTTTCAGAAGGCTGCATGCTGCATGCTCCAGTGGAAAGGACTCCTCTGGGAGTAGGAACATGGTTCTGGTGTGGAGAGCTGGCATGGTGGGGAACAGCATTGAGCAGTGGGCACCAACTATACTATCTGTGCCATTTATGCCTGTTGGACTTTTCCTAGTGAGTCACCAGGAGAGGAAGACACAAACAAGGCTATGCAGCCAGCCCCATATGCGGCAGGCTTCGATGGTTAGAAACTGGTCCAGGGCCAAGGGAAAAGCAGGAGTCCAAGTTAGGCAGACCTGGGGCTGTGTCCAGTTGTGCAGCTGTGTCCAGTTGTGTAGCTGTGTCCAGCTGTGCAGTGTCCCAGCTCAGTACCATTCTCTCTGAATCCCAATTTCTTTGTCAGATCATAGTAGGAGCAAATTTGCTGACATGTTTGGAACCCTTAGAGCTTTGGGACAACTCTAACTTAATTATCACAGCTCGTTCTGGTTAGCTCTTGCCGTGAAACCTGGTAGCTTAAACCATCAGTTTGCAGTTCTCTCCCAGGCTTCTTTCTGTGTGCTGACTGTGCTCAGCAGGGGCTCTGGCTGGGCTTGGCTGCGATCATTGCAGCTGGGGTTGGAACCATCTGGGAGCTCAGTGGGGCAGGACATCTGGGATGGCTTTTGTATTTTTGTTTTTCTAAGACAGGTCTCATATAGCTCAGATTGACCTTGAACACATTTTATAACCCAAGCCGATCTTGAGCTTCTGATATCCTCTTCTGCCTCTACTCCCTGAGTGCTGGGATCATAGGCATACCCCACTATGCAGGGTTTAAATGGTGCTGGGGATTGAACCAGAGCTTGTGCGAAAACAGCCTCCCAAACGGAGCTCCAGCCACAACCCTGGACTCTGTGCTCCTGGGCACTTGGTGTAGAGATACTCTTGTCCTTAGCTGCAGGCTATCTGAGCTGACAGCCAAGGCAAACCTTCCTTATTCCCCAGCAGGCAGGCCCAGCTGCTGGGCTGGGCGGTTCCAGTCAGTAAGGGTAAAGAGCTGGCAGAAGACATCCAGCCCACTTCCTCCATTCATGGCTGGAGGGAGCTGACTAATGAGCCACAAGAAGCAAGAAGCATACTTAGCCTGGCAGCTAACTCAGCCCTAGCGCCCCAACAGAGGACTCTTACCATTGCCTTCTGACCACTCAACCCATTTGTCCACCTGTCTGTCATTTTTGAGGCCCAGAAAATAACTCCCCAAAGCATAGTGCTTTGGCACGCTGAGCGCTTTGAACTAAGGGAAATCCACAGCTCCTCTGACCTTCTCCTGCCCTCTTGTCTTTTGTCCCTGTGACTCCCCTGCAGCATATGAAGGTCTATCTCCAACTCTCTGAAGTTCCCGGAGCTGGAATGCCATCATCTCACATCTCCTCTGTGGAATCCCATCAACCAAAGCTCACATTTCTGGAAAAATTCAGACTGTGGACTGGAGAGACTCAGCCACACCAGTCCCTTACCCCTCTGGGGCAGCTCTTCTCCCTCCCCAGGTCCCAGGAGCAGCTCTTGAGGAACTGTTTCTGCATGTTAAAACAGGCCTTGTGTCCAGTATGGTGGTACATGCCTACCATCCTATCATTTGGGAGGCTGAGGCAGGAGGATTGCCACAAGTTTGGGCCCAGCCAGGGATGCATAGAGACATTCCTAAGCAGCGATTTTCCCCTGCTCTGTTCTATGACTGTGGAAACCGAACACCTGGCTGTCCTCCGACTCTTGTGTTTGTGAGGCTCTGGGTACTTGTGGTAAATTTAGCTGCCCTTCTCCAGTTAATCTGCCTACTGTCAGCTCATTCCAGATTCAAATGAGGGGAACTTTAGAGAACAGAGGGAAAATTTAATGCTTCCCTGAATCCTATAGAAAAACAAAACAAAACAAAACAGAACAAAAATGCCAACAACATTCAATAGCCTAATGTGTCATCTTGGCTAGGCCAGTATACTTTTATTTCATCAAACCACTCTTCCAGGTGAGCTTGAAGGCATTGCAAGAATACCTGAATTCCAATTAGTCCACTTTAAATTAACAGTAGATATTTATGTCCTTACCTCACTTCAAACAATTTACATTTATTATTTATTTTGTGTCTGTGGGTGTGTGTGTGTGTAAACCAGAGAACAGCTTGTGGGAGTTGGTTTTTGTTTTCTACTGTGTGGATTCTGGGATTGAACTCAGGACTTTAGGTTTGACTGCAAGCACTTTTACAAACTGAGGGTTTCACTAACCCTGTAACCTACATCTTGATGCCTCAACTATGGTCCAGAGAGATTTAGGCACAGCCATTCAAATAGTGGCTCTCCCTTTTGGGTCTCATATATGTACAGAATTTAATGTCTGTCTGAATTTTCCTTTTTTCTTTGTGTGCATGTTTGTGCATACATGAACATATATGTCCATGTGTGTATGTGTAGAGGCCCAAGATCATCCTTGGGTGTGGTTCCTCAGAAGCCAACCACCTTAATTTTTGAGGCAGGATCTCTCACTGTTCTGCAACTCACCAAGTAGGCTGGGCTGCCTGGCCACCTGGCTCCAGAAGTCCACCTGTCTCTGCCTCCCTAATGCTGGGATTACAAGCATGCACACCATCCCAGTGTTTATTTATTTAAAATCAGGTGCTGGGAATCAAACCCAGATCCTCATGTTTACTTAATCTCTTCAGCTCCTGTTTACCCTCCTTCACATTCTTAAAGCATAACAAGTTTAAAAGGACTTGTCTTAGGATCCTCTGGTTTCTCAGCTGGCGTTTGCATAGCTGAAGAAATGAATCTAGAAGGATGGAATTATGACACTGGGTGACATCGATGCTAGTGTCTGGGACAACCTAGATCCTCCTCATTGTCTCTATACAGTCTACATTTCCTGACAGCTGTATTTTTTTAAATATAAATTTTTGTTTGCTTTTTTGAAAGATTTTATTTATTAATTTTGTATACAACATTCTGCTTCCATGTATATCTGCACACCAGAAGAGGGCACCAGATCACATAACGGATGGTTGTGAGCCACCATGTAGTTGCTGGGAATTGAACTCAGGACTTCTGGAAAAGCAGTCAGTGCTCTTAACCCCTGAGCCATCTCTCCAGCCTGACAGCTGTATTAATGGAGCTACATGTGTAGTTACAGCTTTTATATTATTATCCTGGATTTGGAAAACAAAGTCTTAGAGATTCATGTAAGATTATAAAGGGACTAGATTTATTATGCTCTAGAAATTTTGAGAATGAAGAAGGAAAAGCACAATGAAAATGAGACACTGAATTAAGTGAATGAGTAAACGGGTTTAAAGAGAATCTTGAAACCCATAGGCTTTGGTGGGCTCATGTAGAATGCTTATGATGACAAAAGATGGACAGGTGAGATGGCTCCGTGGGTAAAAAGGCACTTGCCTCGAAAGCCCGGTGACTCGAGTTCATTCTCCAGAGCCCGTGGTGGAAAGAGAGAACCTACTCCTGAAAGTTGTCCTCTGACTTCCACATATGTATGGTAGCACCCCTGTGCCCGCTCTCTTACACAATGGAAACAAACAAGTCAGTAAGTAAATAAATAAGTAAACAGGGCAAACGATGGAAGAAGGAAAGGGAATGTTTCTCCCTCTTTTTGTGGGATAATCCTCCTTTCATCTTTAGGAATCAGAAAATGTCTTGTTTCCTAGCAACGTCATGTGGTCCAGCGTTAGGAGTAGGTATGACTCTGAAGGGTGGAATCCCCCTGCCTTCTTTTCTTTCTTCTAGGTCTCTTCTTCCCCTCACCCTTCTCAGCTGTCTCTCTGTTCTCTGTGTTTATTTAGCTGTGAGTGGTGGTAGGTGGTTCTGTCAGCAGCTTCTCATTTGTGGCTTGCCAGAGAAGTGACTCGGGGCAAGTGACAATCTTGTTTTTTGTTCCCAGCTGCAGTTGGGATTCTGTGAAGTGCTATATCTCTTGCCATTAGCACAGCTGCTGGGAGTCCATTAATAAATGTTAGGTCTCTTCCTTTCTCCTTGTAACAAAATTAGCCAGCCTCTGAGGCATCTAATTAATAAATGTGCATTTTAATGAGAGTGGCTCAGTGGAGGAGGAACTGTGGCTTCCTTTGTTGCTTTTAGGTGGGTGCCTGGATATGGAAGTTGCTCTTCTTATTTATTTATTTTTAATATTAAGCAAGGATCTGATTTTTGTTTGAAGATGTGGAGTAGGCAGAGATAGTTTTTGAAATGGAAATGAGCATTGTATTACTATGACAAAGACAGTGTGAAGAAATGGAAAAATTACTGAACTTCAGAGCCACAACAGACTTGCAAACAAAATAGCCCTATTTTCTAAGCTCAGATTGGGACAGAGGGTCAGAAAGGTAGACACTTTCCTACAGGGGTAGCAAGACAGAGACATCTCATGTCGGTTTGAGATACTTTCTTTTAAGCTCTTAATGTCTCTGAGATTAGAATACTTTTGGTATGAACTCAATGCAGTTTTTCTTTGAAGTTTGGAGAAAATGTCATTTTCTATGGGCCCATGTTAATTGTAATGGTGTCATGGCATCTTAAAAAGTAAATGTGGCTTCTTTTCTTTTAAAAATTTTTATTTAATTTTATATGTGTAGGTGTTCTGCCAGTAAATAAATAAATAAATAAATAAGTCTTTGTTCATCACATGCATGCCTGATGCCCAAGGAGTCCAGAAGAAGGAAGGCATCAGATCTTGTGGAGCTGGAGTTATAGATGGTTATGAGTTGCCATGTGAATGTCTGGAATTGAACCTAGGTCCTAACCACTGAGCCATCTTTCCCACCCCTTTTCTTTCTCCCTTCATTTCTCTTTTTCTTCTTTCTTTGTGTGTATATTCACATGTGTGCATGAGTGCAGATGTCAGAGGACAATCTCATGTCCTGCTCACCTTTATTTTTTGAGATGGTCTCGCACTCCTTGGAACTGGTTAGTCAAGGAGCTCCGAGGATCCACCTGTTCCCACCTTCTCAGCCCTGAAGAGGCAAACGTGCACCACCACATCTGGATTTTTTGCATGGGTTCTGGGAATTGAACTCAGGTCCTCAGGCTTACCAGAAGAGCCCTGTACTGACTGAGCCATCTCCACAGCCAAACCTTTTCTTTCTTTCTCCTCCCCCATCCAAATTACACTGTAGCCTGGGCCAGCCTCATGCTCAAGATGCCCAGCAGTGTATGTGTGTCGAGACAGGATCTTGCTATGTAGCCCTGGCTGGCCTGGAATTTGCTATCTGAACAGGTTGGTCTCAGACTCACTATGTAGCTCAGGATGGCCTTGCACTGTTGGCAATCCTCCAGCCACAGCCTCCAGATGCTGCAATTACAGGTGTGTGCCACCAGGTGGGTGTTCGGATGTGGCTTGGAAATGAATGCTGACATCGGTTCAAATGGACTGGGTATAGGCCAGCTTGTCAGTCAGTGCTGTGCTGCTATTGAGGTGGCCTACTCACCTCTCAGCATCTATCTTTGTCTCTTGTGTGTCTATGCTAAGGGCTTCCCTGGCTAGCAGCACCATCTGTCCGTACTGCGGGAAGGCTGGAGGTGGCGGGGAGTGAATGCACTGTCAGCAGCTCTTGGTTCATGGCATTGGGAATTGGTGGATGGTACTGCAGAGTCCTCATCTCTATGTGGGAAACTAAGCCATGTTTCTCACAATGTGCCTAGAGGTTCCCAGGGATTCTTAGCTCCTGTTTGCACATGGGTCTTTTGATACACATGCTTGACTGCCTGTCCCTTGTTCCTGTCTCATTTTTCCATCTCCTTCATCGATGCTTCCTATGAAGCCCTCTGCATAAACTGCTTGCCGTAGGATTCTTTTTTTCTTTTCTTTCTTTCTTTCTTTCTTTCTTTCTTTCTTTCTTTCTTTCTTTTTTTTTTTTTTTTTTTGGTTCAAAGCTGCTTGGCCAATGACTAGGATTCCTCATCTGTTAGCTCAGTCTTAATCATCATAAATCTATATATTTTATAAGACTTATCTTATTGGACACCTTATTGGCGTACTTCCTTGCCGGTGGCTCACATCCTGCTGCTGGAAGAGGAACGGGAAAAAAGGGGCCACTTCCTGTTTCCTCGATTAGATATGAGTCTCCTTGCTATGTCACTTCCTGCCTGGATCACCGCTTGTCTATTACATTTCCCAGAATCCTCTCTCTTTGACTCCTAGTCCTGTCTAACTTGTTGTCTCATTGGCCAAACAGTATTTTATTTAACAATCAATAAGATAAACATACACAGTACATTCCCCATCATCTCCTCTTTTCTGTCTAAATAAAAGAAGGATAACTTATCTTTTATAATAACTTAAGAAAACTATAACCATAACTATCTGTCTTCAACTCTATCAAAGACCACAGAAGGATAATATATAAACTTTACAATTGACAGGACATCTTGCTACCTGGACAGTCAACCAAAGTTCCTCTGTAACGTTGGGACATCCATCTTCAGCCTGTAGGCCACAGTGTGTCTAGCACACTTCTCCATTTCAACAGGAACTGTCTTGTTTTGTAAGTTCAGCAGTCACTTTCTTGTGAGTCCTGCATGTCCAATTTATACAGCAACAAACAGTCCAGGCAAGAGCAGTTTCTTGCCCAAATGGCTAATCTTGCCATGTTGAAAGCAAACTCCATAATGAGTTTCTTCGATGCCCATCCACCTTTCTGACGTAATTGGTGTGCCAGGAGCAGTTGTGTCTTATTGCCAAGAAAAACCCTAAACCATTTAAATACCATATTTCTGTAGGTCTTTGAAAGGTTTGAAGAATTTCTAACCATCTCAAATATATCTCTATATTTAGAAAACCTATCTAACCTAATTATAAGTTCTGACTATTATAGGTAACTATATAACCTGTATTTAATTATGCATATCATTTTAAAAGATCTGTATAAACACAATACCTAAACAAAAGGAGACATATACATATCACAAAATTGACCTTCAAGTTGTATCAATAAATGAAAATCTATACCAATGCAAAGTATTCATTCCTATATCCTATTCCCCCCCCTTTTTTAAAAAAGAGATTGACTATGCTCATTATCATTTATAACTAACCCTATTTAAATGAAAACAAACATTTATAAACAATGTTTGGGGATTTGGGCGTCGCTCCTTCTAAACTGCTTCCTGCTGATTGGGGGTGATGTTCATATACCATGGGAATCATGATAAAACATAGAAACCTGACCAAGTCCTTGTTTTTGTAGTCTATAAGGCTGTATCGTCTCAGCTTCAGGGGGTCTTGCTTGATCAAACCATATTAGTCTGGAAGGAATCCACAGCTTTTGATTTTCTGTGGAAATACAAGCAAAATCTTTATTTCTAAGTAGCTTGTCCTTAGACTTAAATTCTGAAGTCAAAGCATTTTTAAAATGTATAAGTTGAATTAATTTAGCAGCATTTATAATCAAATGTATTTTAGCAGCAGTAATTCTTTCCTCGGCGATCAAACAATTTAAAGACAACAGTATGGCATTTAGTATCCAGATTCTCTGTGTATTTTTCATCTCTAGGTGGCTTTTTTACTATTCTACTTTTACTTCCTTTTGTTTCTTTTTTTCTGAGACAGGTTTTCTCTGTGAAAATCTGCCTGCCTCTGCTTCCTTCAGTAAATCCTACAGGTGTGCACCACCACAACCAGCTAATCTATTTCCTCCTGTTACTTTCCCCCTTACAAACCTACATATATTTTTTAATGTAGTGTAAACCTTTAGAGGTTTTTCTTCATCTGGATCTGTCTTTATCATCTTGGGTGTGCTGAGTCTAAACCCCAGAAGCTCCGGGATGGCACGAGCAAATGGAAGCTGCTCAGATGCCTCTCAGTGGCCCGACAGGGCAGGCTGTGGCGGCAGGTTTCCCTCTTTCTCTGGGAGCCTTGGGGCAATGAGTCATCCCGCTCACTGACACCATTCTGTTATGATAAATCTTTCCACGTGTGAGCTTTACGCCAGCCGCTTGCCCGAGTTAGTTCCAAATGAATACATAGAAACTTGTATTAGGTTCAAAGATGCTTGGCCAATGACTAGGATTCCTCATCTGTTAGCTCAGTCTGAATCATCATAAATCTATATATTTTATAAGACTTATCTTATCAGATGCCTTATTGGCGTTCCTCCTTGCCGGTGGCTCACATCCTGCCGCTGGAGGAGGAATGGGGAAAAAAGCTTGCAGTAGGATTCTTATCTCAGGGTCTGCTCCTGGGGCCCCATTCAGAGACAGGTGGCCCTGTGTGATATCAAGTCCCTGCCATTGCAGGGACAGGGATTACATGCAATGTCTTCTCCATATTAGGGCTTCTTATACTTTGTCCACTGGTGACTCTTTTTGCTTGAGAAATTTTTATATAACCTTGGGCATATTAAAATAAGGACCCACATCAAACATGTGCTGATAACAGATAACACTATTTAAGTTTATTTAAAAACAATTCTTGAGGCCTGTGAAAGGGCTCCTCGGGTTAAGACACACGTCAACCTGGGCTCAACTCCTGGAACCTTCAGGGTGGAAGGAGAGAACTGACTCCTGAAATTTGTTCTCTGACCCACCCATGTGCAAAATAAATAAATACTGAGCAAAAAACCCCCAGTTCATTCATAATTGTGGTTCATATACACATTGGAAATAAATATCAGCTGTAAGAAAAAAATGAAATTCGAGGCATACACCTTTAGTTGCAGTACTGGGGAGGCAGAGGCAGAGGCAGGTGGATCTCTGTGAGTTTGGGGCTAGCCTGGTCTACATAGTGAGTTCTAGGACAGTCTACATAAAGAGACTCTGCCTCAAACAAAATAGAACAGAACAAAACAAAACAAAAAGAAAGAAGTTATGCTGTTTGCAGGAAAATGCATGTAACTGACCATAATCATTTTAAGTGAACAAAGGCAGCCTCCAAAAGACAAATAGTGAATGTTTTCTGTACTATATGAATCCTAGATTTTATACATATATGTAAAATTGTAAATGTTTATATGACATGAAAGTAGCAAACCGTCTAGGGGAGAGAGGGAACTGAGGGGAAAGGTGATATGTGAGGAAGGGGAGGGAGGGACCTGGAAAGAGATATGCACAGTGCAAAACACACATGTCCTTATGTAGTGCAGCACCATGTGTCATGACTGCACACAGTGAGAACTAAACACACAGACCCAGTTCTCTGCTTTGCATATAATTTGACTCTTTATTAAAGACAGAAGCAAATTTGTATACTATTGAAATTGATGTACTTGTTTATTTTTACATGAAGAATTAAATCTTGGCTGGATATTTGATAATTCAGGATGTAGAGTGTCTTCAACACTTTGTAGAGTTGATCAATATTTTGATTTTTATAATCATCAGTGCTGAGGCTGCCACTTCACATAAATGCACAGCACAAAATCGAAGAAAAGTATGTTTAGGGCTATTTCAGAAATTGTTGGAAAATCTGTCCAAATTTCAACTCAAAAGCTATGATTAAAAAAAAATGAAACTCAAGAGAGCAACTCAAACAGCAATTTTAAAATCAAACATTCTAGCAATGCAATTCAAAGACACATTGATTTGATAGATGCTAAGGAATGATGGTACGAAAATATTAAGTATTTGTTTTCAAACCAAAAATGTATGAAAAACCCACATGGAAGCCTACTAATTTGCAAGTTAATTAAGTATAATATAGAATATAATAAAATATAACAATAAGACAGTTTGAATTGAAGTATCTAACTGGGTGGACAATGCTGATCCCAGAAGCCACAGAGTGTTTAACAAAAAATTCAGTGGGTCACAACAAAAAAACCAAAACCAAGCCAAGACTAGGCTTTCTGGGAAGATGACAGGGTGCTGGTATCAAACCCAGGGCTTTGTGTAACCTAGGAGAGTATTGCCCCAGCCAACCCATGCCCCAGCCCGGAATGAACTTTTTGTTGTTGCTTTTTTACACACATTCTACTGTTGCCCCAGTGTTCAGGATCTCTACATTCAGTTAGGGAGGATCAGTTTAAGAAGCTGGGTTGTTCAGTATTTTGTTGATACTGAACAGCTGGGCAGCTCCAAGGCAATGGGCAGAGAGCTGTGTTTCAGTGTAGTGAGCCTCTGCTCGAATCCCAGCACTGCCTCTTGAAAACCTGTGAGCACTCAGACACTATGATGGTAAATCTTGATAGTCACTTGTTAGGGTTTGGTATCGAGGATGAGATACACTTTCTGGGTGGGTCTGTGAAGCCATTTCCAGGAGTGATTGACTGAGGGGGACCAGTCACTCAAGAGTGAGAGGCACTGAACAGTGGCTCAGGTATAAGGGTTTCTGAGTAAAACACAGTGCTCCATGCTGATCTTTGACTCTTGCAGTGACGGCAGCATCATGCTTGGCTGCCTCCGCCACCATCCTTTGCTGACTTGAGAATCCAGCTTCTTAGACTTCTAACATGGACTCAAGACTGGCTTCTGTTCCGGAAATCCTCCGGGAGTCCTCCAGGGCCTTCAGCATCAGACTGGGTGGAGGGCGTCTCAGTCTCACCAGCCTTTATCCAATAGTGTTGTGTGTGCCAGCCCAGCAAATCCCCCTTTATTACAATCACTGTATCAGTTCTGTTTCTCTAGAACTTAGCCCTGCTACATCCCAGTGTTCCCATCTGTAAAATGGGAGGCCTCATCTCTCCCTCATAGGGCCAGAGTTAGGCTCAAAATGTCAATGCTTTTAAGCCTGAAAGGACTTTGTAAATCACTTGGCCGTATGCACATCTTCTTTTGCAATGGGAATGTTAAGCTTTGGTGTTAGCTCAGAAGGCTCTGATGGTGCAGGCTTGGTCCCTGGCTAGCGCTCTTGAGAAGTGACTGGATCCTAAAAGTGCTGACTTCATCGACTTGTTAAGGCCTTGCGTTCACACTGTGGGTCACTAGATGTGTGTCTTTGATGTTAAGTAACTTAACTCAAGAGTTTGGGATCGGAAGCCAGGCTTGTTGCCATCAAAGTATGGACTCAGACACCAAGTCCTCATACATGCAGTATATTTGAGGGAGTCATCTCTGCTTTCAACTATTGGGGCCCAGGGACCGAACTCACTTCCTCAGGCTTGGCGGCAGACACTTTCACCTGCCGAACCATCTCTCTGGAAGTAGCTGGAACAGCCGTGTATCTTGGCAGAGGCGACTGGGGGGGAACAGAGACTACGTGGTCTGCAGAGCTGAAATAGTTACTGCTTTTACAGAAACATTTCTGGACTTCTGTTTTAATATATTAGACCCTTTATTCTTGACCCCATTATACTAGATGGGGCACTGGGGCACAGTGAAGTTAAGTTGTTTGTCTGAGGTCACACAGCAGACTTGGGACCAGCACTCTGTCCACAGTTGGTTTTGAGACCAGACTTCAATTGTTTTACTTCACTCTCCTCCTGGCTTGGCCCTTGGGATCCGCTTCTGAAGCTTAATTCACATTTTCTGTAGAGCGAAAACAAAGGCACTGTTACCGCGGGAGTATGAGCAGGTGTCACAATATTTTCCGTGGCACCAAAGATGACTTCGGGAGGGAAATACAGCAGGACCAGAATTTTCAATATTTTACTTTGTGGTGACCACATAATGGGGACTTTGGCAGCTAGCCCCAAATGGTGGCTCTGCAGAGACTGGCTGTCATGACAGCAGCGCACAGTTAGGTATGTCTTGCAATAATGCTTGCTGCAAGGGCTAGATGTCATGGTAGATGCCAAGTGCTCGGAACCGGATCTGACCCTCAGTAAGGTTGATGCAAACATTTGCCTTTTTGTGTCAATGGATGGAAAAGTTGCCTGGCATGGTGGCTCACGCTTGTAATCCCAGCACTTGCCAGGCCGAGGCAGTAGAATTGCCTGAAGTCCTTGGCCAGTCTATGTTAAAGGTGCAGATCCCAGGGGTCTGCCCAGAAGTGTTCAGATTCTTGTTGTTGCATGGTAGAGAATTGGACCCATGGATGGAAATAGAGTCTATTAACAAAGGGAAAGCACGTCTGGGAATGAGAGTGGGCTAAAGGGCCAGGAGAAAGCTTAAAACTACAGGCCAGGGGCCACATGATCCTTCATAGAACTACGTAACACTCAACTCTCCCACATAGCAGTGGTGGGCTTTTCTTGCACATGCTCTGTTCATTCCATGAAGCCCAGTTGGGAAAGGGCTTCCAGTCTTTCTCTTCCAACTGCTTCCTTTCTATGTTTATCTTCATGAAACTCTCTGTGGTCTCTATGCCCCTACCACACCTGGTCTATATGGTAAGTTCCAAGCCAGTCTGGGGTGTAGAATGAGACCCTATTTCAAACAGGCCAACGGACCAACCGACAGACAGACAAACAGCTGGGATTGGGGGTGTAGCACACTGTTGCGATAACCTAGAGTGCGCTAGAATGAATGAGAGGAGAAGATGAATTAAGGACACTGTATGGGAAAAAAGCCACAGTTCCCCGTTCTAGGATCCAGTTTGCCTTCCTGCGGGCTGAGAGTCAAGAAACTTCAACACAACCAATAAAACCAAGATTGCCTGCAGAGGTAATGTGGATTTCCTAGCTGCCTCACATAAGCCAGTTGCACTCACTTAGGACTCCGGAATGCCGGCAAAGAAATCTAAGAGAGACTTGAGAAACCTGCGCCTATGACTTGATGTATATCATAATTTTCCTAAGCACCTTGCAATGTTCATACTAAATGTGTTCTTCCTTGTTGTAATAAACTCACGAAATTGGCTTCACTGTGGTTCATACTGAAATTCTTTTCTGTGTCACAGTTAAGAATACGGTTTTACCTGAGTGAAGATCCCTCAACTTGAAGGGAATTTCACAGGTTGCAGGTAACACTGCAGAACCACACTGAGAATGTCAGTTTCTCTACTCTTATGAACTGATTTCTTCTTTTTTTTTTAGATTTTATTTATTTATTATGTATACAATATTCTGCTATACACCAGAAAGGGGCACCAGATCTCATAATGGATGGTTGTGAGCCACCATTTGGTTGTTGGGAATTGAACTCAGGACCTCTGGAAGAGCAGCCAGTGCTCTTAACCTCTGAGCCATCTCTCCAGCCCGTGAACTGATTTCTTTAAAAAAATTAAAAAAATCATTTTATGAGTATGAGTGTTTGCCTGCATGTATGGTGTGTACCACATGCGTACAGTACTCATGGTGGCTAGAAGAAGGTCTTTCGTTCCCTGGAACTGGACTTGGGTCTTTTGCAAGAGCAGTTAGTGCCATTAACCACTGAGCTAGTTCCCTTACCACCTCCTCCAATACTTACTCTTTTTTTTTTTTAACATTTTTAAATATTAATTTATGTTTTACATTCAATCCCAATTCCCCCTCCCTTCTTCCCTCCTGCTCCCTTCAGCTCCCCCCCTCCAATCTGCTCCTTGGAGAGGGTAAGGTCTCCCCTAGGAAGTCTACTAAGTCTGTCCCATAATCTAGTTGGGGAAGGACCAAGGCACCTCTCCACCCTCACATCCTGTGTCTAGGCTGAACAAGGTATCTTTCCATATAGAATGGGGTCCACTAAGTTAGTTTGTGCATTAGTGTTAAATCTTGGACCCCCTGCTAGTGGCCTCATATACTGTCCCTGCTGTACCATTGTCACTTATATTAAGGGACACTAGTTTGTGTTATGCAGGTTCCCCATTTGTCAGACCAGTTTGAATTTTCTCAGACCCCAGCTTGGGTCAGCTGATTCTGGGGGTTTCCTCCTCACAGTCTTGACTCCTTTGTTCATATATTTGCTCCTCCCTCTCTTCAATTGTACTCCAGGAACTTGGCCCATTGATTAGTTGTAGATTTTTGCATCTGCTTCCATCTGTTTCTGGAAGAGGGTTCTAGTTTCTCTGGGTTATGGATTGTAGGATGGGTATCCTTTGCTTTTTGTCTGGTATCCACTTATGAGTGAGTACATACTATATTTGTCTTTCTATTTTGGGTTACCTCACTCAGGATGTTTTTTTTTTTTTCCTAGTTCTGTCTATTTGCCTGTGAATTTTAGGATACCATTGTTTCTTACCGCTGAGTAGTACTTCATTGTGTAAATATACCACATTTTCTTTATCCATTCTTCAGTTGAGGGGCATCTAAGTTGTTTCCAAGATCGGGCTCTTACAAATAAAGCTGTTGTAAACATAGCTGAGCAAATGTTCTTGTGGTGTGTATTATGCCCAAGTCACAAAGACCCCCAGAGGCCATCAGGGAGACAGACTCACCAAACTGCAAATGCAAGGCTTTATTGTTTAATCCTATGGTAGGGATTCTATTTAGCAAGTGGATGCAGCAGCCTCTGGAGGGAGTGCCTTCCTAGTTCATTATAGGAGTTTTAAAGACAAAAATCACAGGATTACATCAGTAGGTAGGGAGAGGCATGGGTTGGATCCTGATTGGTTGACATTTGGGGAACAATTAAGGGAATTTTTCAGAGTCAGGGCAACTGGTCTGTTAACATTTTTGATTTGTTGGCTACAGATGGGAACATCTGGTGGTTTCTATGGCTTTGTCTGTTACTTCCAGGTAGCCTGTCCTCATTGATTATTCTTGGGAGGGAGCATTCTGTGGTTTCTATGGCTTTGTCTGTCTCTTGGAGGTGGTTTGTTGTATATAGTTTTCAGGGATCAAGATCCTCGATTTTCTTTGTGGCCAAACACAATTTCCAGGAAGGTTGTCATGGAGTTTCTTTGTGACATGTGCCGAGTCAGAGGCTTACATGTCTTTTTTGCAGCCTGTTATGGCTGCTAAAGCAGGGTGCTGGGTGAGGGTCTGGTCCCTTCAGTGTGAATATGTCTCCTTTGGTTATAGGCTCAACAGTGGTATTGTAGGGTCTTGAGGTAGGTTGATCTCTAATTTTCTGAGAAATTGCCATATTGATTTCCACAGAGGATATATAAGTTTGCACTCCCACCAGCAATGGAGGAGTGTTCTCCTTTCTCCACATCCTCTCCAGCATAAGCTGTCATTGGTGTTTTTGGTCTTAGCCATTCTTATCCGTGTAAGATGGAATCTCAGAGTTGTTTTGATTTGCATTTCCCTGATGACTAAGGATGTTGAGCATTTCCTTAAGTGTCTTTCCACCATTTGAGATTGTTCTCTGCTTAGATCTGTACCCCATTTTTCAACTGGATTATTCGGTAGTTTGATGTCTAGTTTCTTGAGTTCTTTGTATATTTTGGAGATTAGCCCTCAGTCAGATGTGGGGTTGCTGAAGATCTTTTACCATTCTATAGGGAGCCATTTTGTCTTGCTGACCATGTTCTTTGCTTTACAGAAGCTTCTCAGTTTCAGGAGGTCCCATTTATTAATTGTTGCTCTCAGTGTCTATGCTAATGGTGTTCTATTTAGGAAGTGGTCTCCTATGGCTGTGTGTTCAACTTTTTTTCCACTTTCTATTCTGTGAAATTCAGTGTGTATGGCGATCTTTGATCCATTTGGACTTGAGTTTTGTGCATGGTGATAGATATAGATCTATTTACATTCTTCTACATGTTGACAGCCAGTTATACCAGCGCCACTTGTTAAAAATGCTTTCATTTTTCCATTTTTATTTTTAGCTTCTTTGTCAAAAATTAGGTGTTCATAGGTGTGTGGCTATCATGGTCTTCCATTGGATTCCATTGGTCTACCTGTCTGTTTTTATGTCAACATTTATTCTTAACAGCCAGTCACCAGCTATAGTCACACTTGAGGGTATAGTTTTAACAGATGAATTTGTTAAGGAGTTGGAGGGCCACACACTCCACAACTTCAGCAACAACACCAGAGGAGCATTTGAACTTGATGCACTGTTTTCAGAAAACCCGGTTGGACTCCTGCTTTCCAAGGGGCCAGATGAATACAGAACACTCCTCTATACACTCTATAACACTCCCATAACCTCACTCTCTGGTTACAAGCCAGTTGTCTTTGGCACAGATGACCATGGGGCCAGTGATGAATGAGTGCTCTTAGTCTGGGGAGGTTGCTTAGTGGGCAAGAATGCTTGCTGCACATGTGTGAGGACTTGGGTTTTAATCTTCAGCAATCACATGAAAAGTTGGGTTGGCTGCTCACAAGCTTGTAACACCAGTGCTTTGGGGAGCAGAGACAGGACATCACTGGAGGATTACCATTAGGATGGTTGGGAACCACTGCTGTATTGTATGGGTTCCACCTTCCTACTGGAGAAGGCAGAGATGATTATCTTGTTGTTTGCAGCACAGTGGATGAGTCTGAAGGACTAGTGTTCAGTAGGATAAGCCAGGTGCAGACATGACTGTGACTTCATTCACTCATGGCCATCCTCCTGCCTCTGCTTCCTGAGAGTCACTCATTTGTGGAATCTAAAACAAACAAGCTCACTGAATCAGGAGCTACCAGAAGCTGGTGATGGCATTAAGGATGGAATGTGGAGAGAATTACAGGTAGAAGAAATGAATCCGAATCTTCTGTTGCACAGGTGGGTGACAATAGTTAACTATTTTGTATTACATATTTCCTATAATTAGATGAGAGACTTTCCCTTTATTTCAATGAATAAAAATATATTGTGCATATATGCTTGCACACATGTGTCTTTATGTATGTGAGTACACTTGCCACATGTGTAGGTCAGAGGACAACTTGTGGGAGTTGGTTCTCTAATTCTATCATGAGCGCTCCAGACACCAAAACCAGTTGTTAGGCTTAGCTGTCATTTCCATGGTCCAGGAGAGAGGATTTTGAATGTGCTCACAGAAAGAGATGATACATGTTCAAAATGATGGATATGCCTACTTTATTTGATCATTACATAATATGTGTATAAAATAGCACACCATATCCCATAGATATGGATGAGTGTCATGTGCCAATTAAAAACAAAATAGCACTGGGGAAGGTGGTTCAGTGGGTAAGAGCACTTGCTATGCAAGTATGAGGACATGAGTTCAAATCCACAGCAAATATGTAAAAAGCTGGGCATGGCTGCACATATACACGTGACCACAGTGCTGTGGAGGGTGGAGCCAGCAGGACTTCTGGGGCTTGCTGGCCTTCAGCATAACTCCAGGTTCAGGGAGAGATTCTGTCTCAAGGGAGTAACACAGAGAGTAATAAACCTGGTCACCTGATAACTCCTTTTAGTCTCTAAATACACATGATTGTACCAGCACAAACACGCAAGTACTCCCCCTCCATATCCCTCCTCTCCCAGTTTAAAGATGCTGGTCCGTATGTTGCTGTCATTATTATTTAATTGCTATTATTTTTGTTTGTTTGTTTGATTTTTTTTCCCCGAGGCAGGGTTTCTCCCTGAGATGGTCCTGGCTGTCCTGGAACTTGTAGACCAGGTTGGTCTCGAACTCTCTGAGATCCATCTGCTTCTGCCTCCCAAGTGCTGGGATTCAAGGCCTGTGCCACCACTGCCCAGCTAATTGCTATTACTTCTACTTGGCCCCATTTACTATTGGAAAGTTTTGCTTTTTCCTTTTTAACTTGCTTGTGATTTTCCCCTGTGGCAAACTCTGCACCTGGCAACATTACAGGAACTTTAAAGAAACAAACCACAGCTCACTTCTGAAGCCATGTCCCCACACCATGAAACACCAGAAGGGGATGAGAGGGATCCTTTTCTGAGTCTGGCTATCACACTGTTTAAAAGGACTACATTATGAGTGATCAGAGGAGAGCAAATGGCCATAAAGAGGGGTGCCTGCTGGCTCCTCTTTCAGATGGAGCCTTTTATTAGTTTACATGTTGTTCTGCAGGTACTTAGAGCTGGGGCAATGAGGGCCACACTTCCATAGGCAGAGACAGAACAAACTATGAGTGTGAACATTGGGCTAATGGGTGAAACTGACTTAGCATAGTGTCTGTATGTGCTAGACTGGATAAATGCAACCTGTTCTCACTTGCACGGTTAAAAGTGCCACTGCCTGAGGTGACTGTGTTGTACACCTGTCCTGTGTGACCTGTTGGTCTTTCTAAGACATGTCCCTCTAGAACCACTGACTGGCGGACATATTTGGCAAAAGGGACTTTGCAGGTATAATAAAATTAAGGGTCTTGGAGGTTGTGAGATAGATCGTTCAGCCAGAAAAGGCACTCGCTGCCAGCCTCAAGTTTGGTTCCCAGGACACACATGGTAGAAGGATAGAACTCACTCTTAGTTTGTTCTCTGCCTTCAGCACAAGTGCTGTGGCATGCACCTGCACACACACACACACACACACACACACACACACACACACACACACACACACTTTAAAAATACATAAATAAATACTAAATAAGAAGTAAAAAAAGATCTTGAGCTAGGCAATGGTGGTGGTGCACACCTTTAATCCTAGCACTAGGGAGGCAGAAGCAGGCAGATCTCAGTGAGTTCGAGGCCAGCCTGGTCTACAGAGTGAGTTCCAGGACAGAGAAACCCTGTTTTTTTTTTTTTTTTTTTTTTTTTTTTTTTTTTTTTTTTTTAAAAAAAAACAAGAAAAAAAAATCTTGACACAAGAGCTTCTGGGTGAGACTTAATCCAATGACTGTCATTTTTTTACAGGAAGAAGAGGCAATTCGGAGAGGAGGCAGTCACATGACAGTGGAGGCAGCAGCATTTACAAACCAATGAAGATCAGCGATTTTGACAGAGCCCAGAAGCTGGGAGACATATCTGTGACACAATCTCCCTTCCTCCCAGAGGAACTGAGTCCACTGTCAACTTGATTTCAGCCTCTGACCTCCAGATGGTAAGAGACTAAATCTCAGTCACTGGAATCTCCTTCACTTCTGGTAGTTTGTAGTACATCTGCGGGAAGCAAATACGGCACCCCATTGGGTGGTATAGCTTTTCTTTAAACCTACTTCTTGTTCTTCCTGGGGAAGCCCTCTATGCTGATTGGATTAAGGGACAATGTTACTGGTTAAGTGGCATTATTTTGAATGTGTCTGCTGAAGGCTTTTCCACAGAGGATGAATTGAGAGGCCAAGATTGTCTCTGAATGTGGGCAGCAGCATCCTGTGGTTTTGGGCCCCAGACTGAATGAAAAACAAAAAGGCCACACACCTGTGTTTCCCTCTGTCTGCATCCTGATCAGCTCAGATGTGAGCAAGCAGCCTCTTGTGACCACGGACATCAAGGCCCATCCCTGCTACAATGGACTGTGACCTCTGAACTCAAACAAACTTTCACTCCCTTAAATTTCATCTCTTCCAGCATTGAGTCATAGTTATAAGAGGAGTAACTAACACACCTTCGCCTTCCTTTCCCTTTCTTCTGGCTTTCTTCTTCCCTATTTTTTCCTCCATCTTTTATTTCATCCTCCTCTTTTATTCCCCTTTCTCTCTCTTTCCACTTTCCTTCTTTTTCTCACATTTATTCATGCAGGATGGGATGAAATCAAGATAGAAACAAAATACAACTTTGGATTGTGAGAAATAGCCCAGCGGGAAGGACTTGTAGTCATAGGAGCAGAGCCAGGACTGACTCGGGCATCCTTGTTTCTCTTTAATAACACAGCTGTGGCAATAGCTTGGTGACAAAGGGGCTGTAGTAGGGAAAGAAGATCCAGATTTCAGCTCTGGACCCCCCACTTACATCCCATTGGGAAGCTCATCTTCTCTGAGAGGTGTTTTCTTCTCTGGAAAAGAGACAGGACAAAGAGAAAAGAAGCCTGCATCCATTTTCTCTCTTGGGAGCAAGTGAGGTGATTCTTATGCAGACATTTTGTAAATGGGAAATACTGCAAGGATGCTGATGGCTGCTATTAGACTCCATTATGTGAAATGGCTGGCATTAGACCATTTTCAACCAACAAAAATAGCAATTTCAATATGCTCTATATCCTTTTATCCACAGGGAATGTTTCAAAACCATCGGTCGGTGCTGGAGTTTGGTGACCACATCAAATTCAGCATATATTATGGCTTTTTTTCTTTTCTTTTCTTCTTCTTTTTCTTACAAAGGCTCCCACCAAGGATAATGTTCAATTTATGAATTTGACACAGCAAAGATGAGCATTAACTCATAACATGATAGAACAATTATAAAATGTGTTATAATGAAAGTTGATTAAAATTTATCAGTTTTGTATTTCTGGAACCTTGCATTTAATACATTTAAAAAGCTGGGTGATGGTGGTATACACCTTTAATCCCAGCACTTAGGAGGCAAAGGCCAGTTTGGTTTACAAAGTGAGTTCCAGGATAGTCAGGACTGCAGGGAAACTCTGCATCATTTTTTTTTTTTTTTAATTTTAAGTGTGTGTGTGTGTGTGTGTGTGTGTGTGTGCGCACATGAGTGCAGATACCCTTGAAGGCCAGAAGAGGGCATTGTAACTTCTCCTTGCAGATGGAGTTACAGGGATCTGTGAGTTGCCTGGAATGTATTCTAGGACCCTAACTCTGGTTCTCTGGAAGCTCAGCAGTGTTCTTATCCATTGAGCCATCTCTCCATCTTGTTATTTAGTATTTTTGGGCCGAAGATGCTGGTGGGTGGGAAGCAGAGGAATTGAGGACAGCAGGGGTTTCAGTTCGGTTCTCATAGACTTTACCAGGAAGCCATCCATCTGGCTCAACCCAATGAACAAGTTTTCCAATCAAACTAACATGTGGTTATCATTGAAGTGAAAAGAAAAACTCAATCGGCAAAGCAAAATCCAGTATTTCCTCAAGTGTAGGGTATGTGATGCTGTGGACACAGAAGAGCAAGCACACACTGTGGGCAGACTCTAAAGTCAACAGAAAGACTGAAAGTTTGCAGCTCATCTTACCTGTGACACCCACCCCACCGTTTCCTCTTCACCCTCTGATGACCAAAGCCACCTTCCCAATTTGGTGCTGTCTGTGTTTGACTCTTATGATTTTTATTTAAGTAAAACAGCTAACAGTTGAGTCACGGAACTTAAGTATCTTAATGTCTAGGTCTTTGTGTAGTTGTTTTTACAGCAGGTTTCTTAAAACAGTGTCAGTTTATTTTACTTTTATTTTATTTTATTTTTTTTTCAGACAGGGTTTCTCTGTGTAGGTTTGGAGCCTGTCCTGGAACTCACTTTTGTAGACCAGGCTGGCCTTGAATTCACAGAGATCTGCCTACTTCTGCCTCCTGAGTGCTAGGGTTAAAGGTGTACGCCACCACCGCACTGCTGTCAGTTTTTTAAAAATATTTATTTTATGTATGAGTACTCTATGCTGTAACATGAATAATAAAACCCAGAGACAGATATTGGGGTTCAAGCTGAAGATCAGAAAAGCAAAGCAGTCAAACCAGTAGCTCTTCCCTCCTACTAAGCTTACAATAGACATGAAGTTCTTTAATTACTCTTGAAAGGAGTTTCCTCCATGATGATAGGAAATGACTAAACAGAATTTGACATAGGTGTCTTCAAGAAGCTCCTTAAGGCATTTCCCAAAGGTAAAGGATTACCTTGAATGTCTTTTGTTGACCTACATTCTTTTGTCCAATGCCTGCTTTTGCCACACATTCTGCATAATCCAGAAGGGAGGGGTGTCCTGTTTAAATTATGTTTATAAAAAGCATTGTTTCTAGAAATGCCCTGTTTACAATCCCTTTTAAGGTTTTGATTGTTTTCCACAATTAAAACATTTGACATTTTGATTTTTCTTCAAACCTCTTGAAATCACCTCTCTTATCCATGCATCATCATGGTCATGAGCTTCAATATTAATTGTATCTTGAATCCATTCATCCAAAGGTGTTGACCTTGCCTTTGAAAGCATAATTATCTCCTTACACTGAGAATTAGCATTTTCAAAAGCCATAGTTTCAATTATATTTTTTCTAGTTTCTGAAGCTGATATCATTCTATTTACTGTTGAAATCAGTCTTTGTAAGAAATCCATGAAGGCATGATGGAGAGATAGCTATTAAAGGCTAGGCTCAAAACCACAAATATAAGAAATCTAAGAAGTCTTCCTTTGGGTCCTGTATGACTTTTGTAAATGATTCAATTTTCTTTCCTACTTCTCCAGTTCTGCCACAAGCATTCAAAGCTGCTGCACAGCATAAAGCCAAGAGGTGATCATCATTTAGACATTGCCTTTCTAAAGTAGCATAATCTCCTCTCTAATAAGATGATCTTGGGAGATATTCATATCCTTGGGTTTAGCCCATTGTTCAATAGTCTTAGCCTCTTCTCTGGACCATGTACTCAATTGTAATTGTTATCCAGGCTCTAAAACAGCTTTAATCAAACCTATCTAGTCTTTAAGGATAACCTATTACAAACTGACCATGTGTTTAAACATCTGCTTCACAAATGGTGAATGCATGCCATATGAGACTACTGATTCCTTGAATTTCCCTAAATTTAACATTGTTATAGGTATCCAATTAGCTCTTATAGGACTTCTACCATTTGGCACTTCTTGCAAAGTTATATTAAGGTTGGTTTACTTAAGACCTTAGACTGTTCCTTTCTAACCCCATAATGCAATGCTGAATTTGGTTTTCCATTAAATTCCTCAGTCTGGGTTTGAATATCTCTATGATCTGCTTTAATGAGTTTTTCTAAAGCCTGAATCTTGGCACTCATATCAACCAACTTTTCTAGAGATAAACCAAAATTATCAAAATGATAATTAACAGTATGTCAATCCCGGTTAAGTTGATGATCCTTTCATTTAATTGTTCCATTTTTAAACATGCATTGCATAATCATACAAAGACTTAACTTTCTCCATTGCAATTGTGTTTCCCATTTTCTAAGTGGGAAAAACTCTCTTTTTAAACTAATTCCTTCCTTTAAGAATTCCTGATAGTCTTACCAAATCTGCAGACACTGTCAGTGAACTGTGAGGCGCAGCATGTCTGAATCAGAGAACTAACTTGTGGCTGTGAGCTGAGAATGTCAGCCCAAGGAGAGGGACTGTAGGGAAAGCTCACAGCCCATGGGGGTGGGGGATGTGTGTGTGTGTGTGTGTGTGTGTGTGTGTGTGTGTGTGTGTGCGCGCGCGCGCGCGTGCGTGCGTGTGAGAGAGAGAGAGAAAGAGAGAGAGAGAGAGAAGAGAGAGCACACCATCTGTCTGAAAAATATCCATGGGATTGTTAGGAAGAAAAACACGTGGCAGGTGCAGCCTGAAGGCAAAGCCAGCCAGTCTAGGTGGATAAGTCCTGTGGCATTTGATGCCCAGGTGCTTCAGGTGTTTGGGTGGCAGCTAAAGACTGTTTAGAGAGGCTACACTAGGCAAATCCCAAACTTGTTCAAAGACTTGGGGAAAAACAAAAGAAAACCTAGCCAGTTGGGCAGGGATGCTGCTGGGAGCCCTGTGTGTAGCTCCAGCCTGGGCCGGTGGCTTCACAGACAAACGTCTTTTTTTGTGAATTTGTACCCTAACATTGGGTGCCAGTTGTAACACAAATAATATAAACCCAGAGACTAGATTTTGTGGTTCAAGCTGATGATCAGAAAAGCAAAGCAGCTAAGCCACTAGCTCTTACTTCTACCTCAGACTGAAGTGGGTGATCCTGATTCCATGAATCCTCAGAGTGCAATGTGCTCCCTGTCTGGAAACTGAATCTCATACGGAGAGACCCTTTGCTTCTTCCTTTTATACTTCCGTAGTGCTGGGATTAAAGGCATGAACTGTGTTATTCTTTTAGACCAATTCACTCTTGTGTAGCCCTGGGTGACCTTGAACTCACAGAGATTCATCTGCCTGTCTCCTGAGTCCTGGAATTAAAGGTGTGTGCTACCACTGCCTGGCCTCTATGGCTGTCTAGTGTGGCTGGCTTTGCATTTTGAGCCTCAGGCAAGCTTTATTAAATCATAAATAATATATCACTACAATATGCATGTATGACTTTATGCTAGAAGAGGGCATCAGATCCCACTATAGATTGTTTTGAGCCACAATGTGGGATGTGGTTTCTGGGACTTGAATTCAGGACCTCTGGAGGAGCAGCCAGTGCTCTTAACCTCTCCAGCACAACCAGTTTATTTTTTTTTTTATTAACAGGGATGAAAATTTTTATTACAAATATTATTTATTTAGACAAAAAATAAATTTGAGAGAATGGGTTATAGTTTGGTCAGGAGAGTACTCACTGATTGTTCATGAAGGTCTGAGTTCTATTCCCAGCACTCTTAAACCCTGTATCATGTTGCATCCTATAATCCCAGCATAGGGAAGTGGAGGCAGGAAGATAAGAATTCAAGATCATTCTTGGTTTCATAGAGAATTCAAGGCCAGCCTGAGATACATAAGACCCTGTCTCATAGAGAAGGGGATTTGATGTAAGGAAAAATATTAGGTAACCGCTAATGACACAGATAGGGAAAGGCACACGAAGCTCTTGGTGGGGACACTGGTTGCACTGAAAGTGTGGGCATGCATATGCCCCGATTATTCAGTTTTACATCTACTTTTCTTACCATGGAGGAAGGCCCTGCAAGGCAAGTATTTACCAAGGAAGGTAAATCATTTTGAACAGCAAACAGCGATGCAGAATTAAAACCCTTCAACAATTAAAGGGCAGAGCTGTCATCTGTTATGAAGCAGGAACAGGAGCTAATAAAGCAGAGCGAAGGTTACTTCAGAAACCTTCACAATTGTGTCAACAGCCCAAGCCCTAAGCAACATTTTCTCTCATCTCTGAATAGTCAGTAGCCTACTGATGACCTTTACTTGACTTTGGACTAAACAAGTCCAGACTCTCCTTGTGGCTGAATACAAGACTTAATGAGAGAAACCATCAAGAAAGAGTTGTGTGCCTTGGATTCTTCATTTTTGATATTTGGAGACTGAATCTAGGGTTTTGTATATACTACGTAAAGACTCCACCACTAAATTACACACTCTACTATAAAAATCAAAGACCCCAACCTTTTAAAATTTGAAATAAGGTCTTGCTAAGTTGCTCTAGCTAGCCTTGAACTCATTCCATTGTCCAGGAAGACCTTCAACTTTTGATCCTCCTGCCTCAGCCTCTCCAGAAGCTGGGATGATAGGCCTTAGTCACCATGCCTGTCTTGTTGGAACCATTTGTAACCAGAGTCAGAATTATGTCTGTGTGCTGAGCACACTCACTGCAGTCCCATCATCACAGGCAGAAGGATGGGGTGGACCTTTGATGATACAGAGATATCTAAGTGTAAATCATCAGGAGAGAATGGTGTCCGACAAGAAGACAGGACCCTTCTTAAGCAGGGTTTCCCCTGCTAGTGAAAGACCCCAACTCAAGCCTAGCCTGATACCCAACAGCATGTACAGCTCTGGGACAAAGTACACATGAAATGGTCAGTCATGAAGACCAGTCTCTGGAAATTGTTATTATTACTAGTTTCTATTATCTTCAACAACTGTCTGGTTTCTAAAAATTGTTATGGGTTACCCTGCTCCAGAGCACCCAAGTTTTGAAAATAAGTATAAGTCACTCTGTTTTCAGAAAAACCACTAGCTGCCCATGGCCTTGCAGGGGTAAAAACCAAAATAACATTCCAACTCCTCCCTCCCCCCCCCCCCCCCCCGTGCCGTGGGCAAAATTGTAAGTTCAGTTCCCAACCAATCAGTAAAATGACTCATGTATGTTATAACCAATCAATATGTTGTCACACTCCTGCCTAGTGACCAAAACGACATAAAAACTGCCTGCTTTGGAAACTCGGGGCCATTCTCTTCCCAGGGAACGACCCCAATGCGTTGGAATAAGTTGGAATAAAATCCTTTTGCTTTTGCATCGAACATGTGTCCTGTGAATGACTCTTTGGGGTGCATCTCCCGGAGTTGGACTTCACTTTTGGGTCCAACACTAGTAGACTAGCTGGTCCCTAAAGCCACATAAGTAACAGGAAGGTTAAAAAGCAAAGTAGTGGAGCTATTCTAGATGGAAGGAAATCAAAGGAAAGACAATGAAGGGAAATACGGGAGCTTGACCAGATCCTGGATTAAGAAAAGGACAAGCAGCTGAAAGGACAGTACCAGGGCCAGTGGGGAGATTTTAAAGATTTATTTTATTTCACACATTTATTTATTTTTGCTTTTTTGAGACAGGGTTTCTCTGTGTAGCCTAGCTGTCCTGGAACTCTCTCTGTAGACCAGGCTGGCTTCAAACTCAAAGATCTGCCTACCTCTGCCTCCCAAGTGCTGGGATTAAAGATGAGTACTACCATGCTTGACTCCTATTTTTTTTTAAGTGCACACGTTCAAGTGTGTGTGTGTGTGTGTGTGTGTGTGTGTGTGTGTGTGTGTGTGTGTACAGTGACTGCAGAGGACAGAAGAGGGCACCTGATATCCTGGAGCTGGAGTTGAGAGCTGCCTGATGTCAGGGCTGAGAACTGAACTGGGGTCCTCTGCAAGAGCAGGTGGCACTGTTAACTGCTGAGCTATCTTTCCAGTCCCTGGGAGGATTTAATATGGACTGTATAGAGGGTGGTATTACTATCTGTCTTGAATGTCTTTGGATATGGTAATTGTATTCCTGTACCATGGATTATTTTAGAGAAGGTGTTCTTAGGAAATACAGACTGAAGATTTTAGGGATAAAAAAATGTTGTGATGATACAAGTTGTTTAAAGTTATTTCTGGAGAAAGATGTACAAAGATAAGCAAATATGTTAAAGTGCTAATGTTGGGTAAACATAGAAGAGTCTAGGTGTTCATTAGGGTTTCGTTTAACTTTATATTATTTTGGTATATTTGATCACACTGTGTGAAAATGTGTCACTATTTTTTTCTGATTGTTTTAATAAAGAGCAGAATGGCTAATAGCTAGGCAGGAGAAGATAGGCAGGATTTCCAGAGAGAGAGAGACAGACAGAGAGAGAGGGAGGGAGGGAGGGAGAGAGAGAGAGAGAGAGAGAGGAGAGAGAGAGAGAGAGAGAGAGAGAGAGAGAGAGGAACTCAGGACATGAATCTAGGCTCAGGGCGATATGACAGCAAGACACTGAGGAAGTCAGACATACGTTATAGGGGATAGGTAATAAGCCATGTGGCAGAGCGTAGATTAATACAAACGGGTTAATTTGAGTTATAAGAGTTAGTTGGGTCCAAGTCTAGGCTAAGGTCAAGCTTTCATAATTAATAATAAGTCTTCATGTCCAAAAGAAGTCCAAAAAGAAAGATTACATGCTATAGGATGAAATATTCCAAAACAAAGAGTTGGGAAACCTTTCTCAACTGCATGAGTGGGGATGGGACACACTAGTCACATGGTTTTCTTTGTTTCAAAGGAAGCTAGAGGCTGGCTGATTACCTGTATTAAGTAAACTCTGTGATTGCTCTCATGAGACCCTGCTGGCCCCACTACCATTCTCTCAGGGAAGCCGAGGATGGTTCTGGAGGGGCACAGGGTGCACGGACCCGTTAGCAGTTAACAAAGGCTGGAGGGAAAACTCCGCCTGGTGTAGCTGGCCAAGCGTTTCACACACTCTTGTAAGTGACTCCAGTGGAACTCACCACTTCCCTAAGCTGTACATGAGTGGGACAACTTCTTTGGACTGTTCTAGCCAAAGTGCTCTGGTGCTCTATGACAGTGGGTCACTAGAAGCACAGCTGTAACTAAGGAATTTGAAATTGTTGCTCATACAGTGAGGAAGGTGGCAGAAGAGTCTCAGAGTTAGAGAAAGGGCTTGCAGGATTTGCTGTGTTTGGTGATTTGGAGAGAGTTTAAAGAAGCTCTAGGTAGTGTCTTAGAGAGACTAAGAGATTGTTTGTCTTAGTAAATAAGACAAAGTGGAGTGAATAGGCTGCCCCATTTTTATGTCCGATCACAAAACACAGACATTATCTGTATTACTACATTCTTTCTTCATCTCAGCTAGTGGCTTTAACAGGGGAAGCCTCAGCCTTGTTTTCATCTTCTTCATCTCTCTCTTTTTAAATATATATTTTTTATTTATTTTATAACCCAAATGCTGTTTCTCCTACTTCCTCTCCTCCCAGAGCCCCCCGCCCCCCACTCCCAGCTCACCTCTGTTTTCCTATCCTTCTCGGTTTCTATCAGAGGAAGACAGGTCTCCCATGGATATCAATCAAACATGGCATATCAAATTGAAGGCTGGACAAGGTAACCCAGTATGAGGATAAGGGTCCCCAAAGCCAGCTTCTTCATCTCTTGATGATATTTACTAAGACAAACAATCTCTTAGTCTCTCTAAGACACTACCTAGAGCTTCTTTAAACTCTCTCCAAATCACCAAACACAGCAAATCCTGCAAGCCCTTTCTCTAACTCTGAGACTCTTCTGCCACCTTCCTCACTGTAATGAGCAACAATTTCAAATTCCTTAGTTACAGCTGTGCTTCTAGTGACCCACTGTCATAGAGCACCAGAGATGGGTGGCTCAAATAAAATACATTTATTTCTCACAGTTCTGCAGCCTAAGAGATCAAGTTCAGAGTCCAGAATAGATCAGTTCTGATGGTCTCTTTCCTGGCTTCTAGACGGCTGCCTTCCCTCCCTGGCTTAGAACTTACCAATTAGCCATTAGTCTCAGTGATCTGCCTGTGAGATTGCAAGAAATCCTGTCTTGGAGAAAGAAAACCAAAACCAAACCAAAAACCTGTCACATGGCTGGAATCTGCAGAAGGGATTGAGGCAGAGTGGTGACAAGCAAAGGTTCCCCTCTGCTTTTTGCCTCTGGCAAGTCCTGGAAGCCAACAAGGAAGGAGGCACTGTAGGCTCTAGTGGAGGAGACGGCAGTGTGACAGATCTTGAGGAATGCACCATAGAAGGGAACCACCATGCACATTAGCAAATTCCTGCTCTTTGCTTTGCTGCTCTGGACAGTCCATGACTCATGTATTCTTTTCTCAGTACTCAGGCTGGGTCACTTCTACAGCCCCTAGGATCCCTGACTCTGACTCTCAGTACCCAAGGCTGAGCACTGAGCACTGGCACTCCTGAGGTTACTGTCCTTTCTGACTTGATTGCTTTCAGAGATAGTACTCAGCCAGGTCAGGGGAGTTTTGACAAGGCTCTCCTCCTATAATAGCATGGAAGTTGGAGATGTAGCTTAATTGGTAGAGTGCTCACCCAGCATGCACAAAACCCTGGGTTAAACTTTCAGTGTTGCATGAATCAGGGTTAGTGGTGCACACCTGTAATCCCAGCATTCGGGAAGATCCAAAATTCAAAGTCATCCTTGGGTATATGGGGAGTTCAAGGCCAGCCTGGGCTAATGAGATCCCATCTAAAAAAAAAGCACCATGTACAAGCATGAGGAAAAGCATGTTGTTTCCATGAAATTTTCTAAATGCCAGTTCCCTGGGATAGGAGTGTAGAGACAGTGGGTTTCAGATATGTTTCCCTTGTCTCTGTTTTGAAAAAAAATGTCAGCAGAAAACAAAGATTTTGGAGGTGAAAAAACCCCTTTGTTTACATTCTTGGTTATTATACGTCAGATTCTCTTCTTATATTTTGAGATAGGGTCTTCGTAACCCTGGCTGCCCTGGAACTCACTCTGTAGACCAGGCTGGCCTTTTACTCACAGAGATCTGTGTAGCTGGAACTTTTCTGTCTCACCCACCAGTCCTGCAGCTGCTTATAAAATAACCATTCAGAGGCTTAATATTAATTATAATTGTTTGGCTGATGGCTCAGGCTTATTACTGCATAGCTCTTACATATAAATTAACCCATTTTGATTAATCTGTGTGTCATCACATGGCCCATAGCTTTTTGGTAATGCTCTGGCATCTTACTCCTCTGATGGCTACTGGTATCTCTCTTGATTCCTCCTTCTTTCTCCCTGTATTCAGTTTGGCTTTCTTTCCTGCATTGGTCAAAGCAGCTTTATTCATCCACCAATAAAAGCAACACATATTCACAGTGCACAGAAGGACATCCCACATCATTTCCCCTTTTCTGTATAATTAAAAAGGAAGGTTTCAACTTTAACATTGTAAAATCACATTAACAAAACAGGTATCAAGCAAGAATTAGAGTTATAATATTTAGTCTATTTGTATTTGGCAAAATTAAAGAAAATACTTTATCATCTACCCTACCTTTGTGAGTCTAAAGTTTCATATCTAGTTTATTATTCATCATGACTAAAGAAAACTATAATTATAACTATTTAGTCTTCAACTCCATCAAAAATCCCAGAAGGATATAACATTACCTGAGTAAACAGGAAGTTCATTGTAAGCAACTTCCAAAATTCTAGAAGTGACAAAGACATTGGGCTGCCTGAAAAGTCACCCAAAGTTCTTTTGTAACATTGGGGCATTCATCTTCAGCCTAAAGACCTAAAGGGTCTGGCAAATTTCTCAGTGAAGCAGGAAATTTGAAGGACTGTCCTGCCTATTTTGGCAAAATTAGTCAGTCACTTGCTTCAGTGTCCTCTTTGTCTGGATTCAACAGCATGTTTACTGTCAGCAGTCGAGGCAAGGGCAGTTTCTTGCCCAAATGGCTAGTCTTGACACGTTGAAAGCATACGCCATAAGGAGCTTCTTCAATGCCCATCATCCTCTTGAAGTAATCAGTGCTGCCAGAAGCAGACATGTCTCACTGTTGAGAAAAGTCAAAGGCCTTAAAACATTTAAAATGCTATATTCTGTAGGGTCATTGAAGTGTTTGAAGATTACCTATCTACCTGAAATATATCTGTATATCTAGAAAACCTAACTAACATGACTACAAATTTGACTATTATAGATGATTATTACTTTTTTTCCAGATTTTTTTATTTGAATGAGAAACATGATTGTTTTACATGACAATCCCAGTTCCCTTCTCCCTCTTGACCTTTCCTACCACCCCCCAACTAAAACCCTTCCTATCCCATATCCTTTCTTCTATTTGTTCCCTGAATCAACCTTTCTGCTCCCTCATGTCCTGGGCATCCTTCCTCTTCTTCCCTTCTCATTCTCGTAGCTCCCTCCCCCTTCTTCCCGTGCTGTCAATTTGCTCAGGGGATCTTGACCCTTTCCCCTTCTCCAGGGGACCATGTATGTCTCTCTTAGGGTTTTCCTTGTTTACTAGCTTTTCTGGCAGTGTGGATTATAGGCTGGTAATCCTTACTCTGTGTCTAAAATCCACATATGAGTGAGTAAGGGGAAGAATACACGATAACAAGAATGGAGATATCATAATAGAGGGGAGACATTTTTGGTTTACAGAGAAACCAAGCACTAGGGAAATGTCTGGAGATCTACAAAGATGACACCAGCTAACTATGTCAGCAACAGAGGAGAGACTACCTTAAATGCCCTCCCCTGATTATGAGATTGATGACTGAATTATATGCCTTCATACAGCAGCTGGTGGAAGTAGAAGCAGACACCCAAAACTAATCACCGATCTGAACTGGAACCCAGATGCAGAGAAGGACCAGTGAAGAGCACAGAGGTCCAGACCAGGCTGGTGAAACACATAGAAACAGCTGACCTGAACATCCAGGAACTCTTGCTCCCCAGTCTGATAGCTAGAATACCAGCATGAGACTGATCCAGACCCCAGGAACATGGGTTTCTGTGAGGAAACCTCAGAAATCTATGGGACTTCCTTTAGAAGCCCAGTATTTATCCCTAGCATAGGTGTGGACTTTGGGAGCCCATTCCATATAGAGGAATACTCCCTGAGCCAAGACACACGGGGGTGGGCCTAGGCCCTATCCCAAAGGATAGGAAAGACTCTGATGACACCCTATGGAAGGCCTCACCATCCAGGAGGAGCAGAAAAGATATGTGACAGATAAGGTTTTAGTTGGGTGGGGGTAGGGGGGGACGGATGGGAGAAGGGAACTTGGATTGTCATGTAAAACAATCCTGTTTCTAATTCAAATAAAAAAGTTGGGAAAAAATTTTAATTAAAAAGCTAATTAAATAGAATCACCAAATAACAGATGAGATAAGCCACAACTAGAAATCTTTTGCCATCAAATGAAACCAACATAGCCAGGAATTGGTAACATCTAATTGAGTTGCTGGCCTAAGGGTCCCAATGGAAACCTCTAAACAGTCCAGGCTATTGCCAAGGATATTGGTTGCTCTTTACAAACTGATGGGAAGGCCCTATTGTTGGAGACAACACCTACATATCTCATAGAACTTGGGAAGTCATGCTGGTGCCTACCCACTTTACCTCTCCTGACTAATGTTCATGGATATATATATATATATATATATATATATATATACATATATATATGTATATATATATATGCACACATGTATATAACAATGATAGTCAAAGTAAAAGAACAGTCAACTTGAAAATGGGGGAATGTGGGAGGGGTTTGAAGGAGGGTAGCTGGGAGGGGCAGGAGAGAGAAAAGGGAGAGAGAAAAGTGATGTAATTCTATTTCAATTTCAATTAAAAATATATTTTTTTAAAAAAATAATTCCAGTATGGATGGAGGAGGGGCCACTAAGGCTATACACCTAGCTGAAGAAGTATTGGCAATTGCTGGCTGGTGGGGAAAGGGAGTCATTTTCTTGGGGGTGTGGTTATTGATAGGTTGTCCATGTTCCCCAGTGGATGGCACCACACCCACAACATATAGGCGGCACTAATTGTTCTCACTAGTTTATACAAAAGACAAGTAGAAGATGTGACCTTACAAGGGAGCCATGTTACATAGGTGAGGAATAGTGGTGAGAAGGGGAGGGAGTGGGTATAATTATGACACAGTGAATACATACACATGGATGTTAAAGAATAAAAATATTCTAAAAGGAAAAAAATCACTTTTCATTCTCTTCAGTGAAATCTTTTCTTTTCTTTTTGTTTTGTTTTTCTTCTTTTTTGAGACAGTGTCTTATGTAGTTCAGCCTAGCTTCCAACTCATGTTGCTCAGGATGGCCTTGAACTCATGACTTTTCTGCTTTTTCCTTCTGAGTACTGAGTGGGAACTGAATTTTAACTCTTTCTTTGTTACTCAGATGGTAACTAGCATTAATTATTTATTTTCCATTTATCACTTTCTGTGTCTCTACATATCTATCATCTATCTATCTATCTATCTATCATCTATCCATTTACCCATTGTCTATCATCTATGTATGTATGTATGTATGTATGTATGTATTAATGTATGTATGTATGTATGTACCTATCTAGTAACTGATTTTTTTTGATGAGGCTGTCATGTAGCTCAGGCTTGTCTTGAATTCTCTATGTACTTCAGGATCATCTTGAACTCTATGTAGCCCAGTCTGCTCTTGAATTCTTGATCCTCTTGCTTTTACCTTCCAAATGTTGAATGACAACATGCTTCATCAAGTCTGCTTATTTTTCTGTTTAAGTGTGGTTATATAACACATCCTTCTTAGGTAAGTGTCAAAATAAAATACACACGTCTCTACCTTGTGTTTTTTCATTTAATGATATTGTTGGGTGGTCCCTCCACAGATGAGTGTGGAGGTCCCCCACCTTCCTGTGACAGCTGGAGAGTGTGTGAACACATCATATTAACCTGTCAGGTGCCAGCACAGATGATGCTCAGACCTTTGCTGCTACAGAGAAAACTGCAGAGACACTAGCCATGCAGGCACACCAATGTCTGTTTATGTGTCAGCATGTATGCAGCACAATTGTAAGGCTGGGGCTTATGAGTCAGTGGCCAAATACATTGGTAATTTTGCTAAATTTCACTTCATGAGCGCTGTGCCATTTTGTGTTCCCACCAATATAACTCAGAGAGCTTCTTGATATAGAATAATTTTGATGTGGTGGGAAAAAGAAATAGTGATTAGGTAATCTACCCAACAACCAGTTTTGTCCATGATCTCCACTTAAGTTCTCTATAATATCAATAAAGTCATGTTATTCACATGTCTAAAATCCTGCTGGCTTTCTTTTTTACATTGCATACTTTTTAAAAAAGCATTTATTTATTTATTTAAAGACAAGGCCTCACTATGCATCTTTGGCTAGCCTGTAACTTGCTAGGTAGACCAGGCTGACTTTGAATCCACAGAAATCCACCTGTCTCTGCTTCCTTAGTTTTGAGTTAAAGACGTGTGTCACTAAAGCTGGATAAAAGATATATTTTATTTCTAACTATGTGTGTACATATGTATCAGTGTGTAGGTGTGAGCATGTGAATTAAAGTGTCTGAAGGGGACTCAGATCTCCCTGCATCTGGAGTTACTGGCAGTTGTGAGTTACCTGACTGGGGTCCTCTGCATCAGCCTGCATCAGGCTTCCTCCAGCAAGCCTGCATCAGGACGGACTTCCTCCAGCAAGCCTGCATGGGCTGCCAACTGGGGAGCAAGTGTCCAAACTCATTTCCCATCCAGACTGTCACACCCTTTTAAGCTGCTTCATCTCAGGGGTTGTGACACAGAAATGAGAAAAGTAATTAATCATAAGCCTTCGGTCTGTGTAGGGGATGCTGTAGCCATGAAGCAGGGGTGGCTACAGCATCCCCTACAGGTCTGTCCCTTTCATCTCTTACACAGGCCTTCCGTCTGTCCCTTTCATCTCTAAGTCACTCCTTAGGGTTTGGTGTTCAGTGTTCTCTCTGCTTGGATCTTTATCCCCATTTTCTCTCTCTCTCTCTGTGTTTGTGTGACAGTGTCACTTCAATGTGTATCTGCCAGCCTCTATTCTTAAGAAAGCCTTCTCTCACCAACCAGTTAATGTATCTCTCGGACTTTCTTTACCAGCTCATCTTATTTTTACATCAAAATTTTGCATTTAAAAATTTTAGATTAATTAATCTAGTGTGTGTGTGTGTGTGTGTGTGTGTGTGTGTGTATACAAGCACACATGAAGCACAAGTATAGGTCAGAGGACAACTTGTGGATGCTGGTTCTCTCTCTCTGTCATGTGGGTTTGTCCTGGAGATTAACTCAAATCTAAGGCTTGATGGCAGTCTCCTTTACCGGCCAAGCCATCTCTTCAGCCAACTTATATATTTTTTAATTGTGTGTAAGATCTGTGAGGACAGAGTTCCTCCTGTCTTCTTACTATAGAATTTGAAGTGTTGGGTCTGTAATAGTTTCTCAACACACATTGGTTAACTAAGGGACTATACAGTGTGTCAGTTACTCAGGCCACTTTGACAAAATACCTGAGAAAAGCAGCTGAAAGAAGACGGGAATATCTGTTCAGCTCATGTTTTCAGAGGTGTGACTCCATGAAGGCAGGGGAGTGACAGAGTAGAACAGCTCACAACATGGGGATCAGGAAGCACAGACAAATACCCTTCAGAGACATACTCCTGGTGACCCAACTTCCTCCAACTAGGCTTTGCCTTCCATAGTATCTACCACTTCCTAACAATGTATTTGTAAAGTGATTTCTATGTCTATCTTCAGTCTCCCACAGGGGGAGCATGCCAATCAACTTTCTGTTTCTGTGAGAAAACACACGAGATCAATAACTTACAGGGAGAAAAGGTTTATTTCAGCTCACATTTCCAAAGGGTTTCATCCATGATTGGTTGTCTCTCTTGCTTTGGGGCTGAGGTCCAACCATGTCACAGTAGTAGTATGTGGTGGAGGAGGCCTGCTCACTGCATAGCAGTTGTTTGGAAGTATAACAAGCCATAGGAAAGGCTGTGGTCTCAGCAACTACCTTTGAGGGACTTCTCCCAGTGATTTAATTTTCTCCCATGATGCCCCATGGCATCATTTCCAATTTCCAATAGGACCATGGACTAGGGACTAAATCTTTAACACGGTGATCTTGAGGAATGTTTCAGTCCAAACTTCCTTCCTTCCTTCCTTCTTCCTTCCTTCCTTCCTTCCTTCCTTCCTTCCTTCCTTCCTTCCTTCCTTCCTTCCTCCCTCCCTCCCCCTCCCTCCCTCCCTCCCTCCCCTCCTTTCTTTCTTTCTTTCTTTCTTTCTTTCTTTCTTTCTTTCTTTCTCTCTCCCTCTCTCTCTCCCACTCTCCCTCCCTTTCTTTAAAAAAAAGAGGTTTATTTTTATTTTCATATATGTATGAAACATATATGAAACAGAACAGGGCACTGGAGCTCCTGGAATTGGAGTTATAGGCAGTTGTGAGCCACCTGATGTAGGTTCTGGAAACTGGAGAACTCTGCCATATTTCCAGCTCCCAAAGACAGTTTCTTTGGGTCAGCACTATTTATTAAGTCAGC
This sequence comes from Cricetulus griseus, assembly GCF_003668045.3. NCBI lineage: Eukaryota > Metazoa > Chordata > Mammalia > Rodentia > Cricetidae > Cricetulus > Cricetulus griseus. The sequence goes on along the minus strand of NC_048600.1, from coordinate 37,780,970 downwards.
ATTTTTTAAACACACACACACACACACACACACACACACACACACACACACACACACACGTTAATCTGGGTGTGTTGCTTGTCTGTAATGCCAGCACTAGAGATAGAGGCAGGAGGATCAGAAGGTCAAGGTCATTCTGAGCTACACAGTGAGCTTGAGGACAATCTGAGGTACATGAGACCTCAAAGAACCCCTAAAACCAAACCAACCAACTAACCAACCAACCAGCCAACAAACAACGAATGAATGAATGAACAAAGGAACGAACCTCTTCTGCCCTGTAAGTGGGACTGGAGAGATGCTCAGTGGTTAGGAACACTTGCTGTTTTTGCAGAGGACCTGGGTTTGGTTCCCAGTGTCTACATAGTGGATTACAACCATTTGTAACTTTAGTTCTAAGTGACCCAGCATTCTTTTCTGGCTTCCATGGACACCAGATATGAACATGATGCCCCGCAACACAATGTTCATAAGCCATACACATAATTGCTCATGTATACTTAACCCCAGATAAATATATAGCAATTGCTGTATTAAACATACAACTCTGTGAATATACATCCATAAAACCATTTGCCATCACCAATGCCAGCAACAGATCCTTTGCCTCTGAATGTATCCTCCTGTCTTATCTACTTATTTACTTATCATTATAATTATCATTATTGCCATCATTATTATTTTACCGTAAGAACATTTAGCCTATGATCTTAATATATTTAATAGTCACTATGAGGTTGGTAGCTCCAGGCATGGTAAGGTACTTACTCATCATGTGTAACTGAATCCTGTTTTCATCCGGGGCACCTTATATTTATCTTGCATTTTCACAACCCCCCTCCCCCCCCCCCCCCGTATTTAGCGGGAGCTCCTGAGGGTGAACTTAGGCTGTGTGAAGCCTGAGGCCCATGCAATTTGGGTAAAAATGCATGCAAATTAAGTAAAAAAAGGCCCATGCAAATTAAGTAAAAAAAATCCAGAATTACGAAGATCCGACTAAGTAGCAGACTTTGGAAGGGACTCATCTAAGTGTGGGTCTCCGAAGCTTCTGCCTCATTAGCTTCAGAGAAGATCTACCCTGGGGCTTCAGCACATGCCTGCTGGTGATTGAGTCAAAGGTGGATTTCAAAAGTCTGCTTTTTCTGGTTTGATTTTTGGTGGATTAGGAAGACAAGGAGAACGACAGAGGTAGACAAGATGGTCTATCCTATTGTGTTTTTGCACATAATTAGGACTTTAAAAACCTTCCCAATTTAAGGCTGCTTCTACCTTAGGTTTGCAGCTAAAGGGAATGGAAATAATCAGGCATTGTGGCATGCCATCTGCATGAGACAGTGGCTGTGTGGCTTTTTTGCTTTCTGTTCTCCACACTTGGAGCCAATAGAACATTCCATTCCTTTCAGAGACTCCTCCATCCTTGTGACTTGGGCAGGAAGGTCCAGGTTTCAGGTGAGAGCATGCATGTCAGGTCTATTGCCTAACCAGATCTGGGCATCCAACTGAGAGTTTCCTTCCTATTCTCTGTACTGTGAGAATTACCACAATGAGCATTAGGTAAGTGCACCTGTATTCATCTACCCCTCATCATAGTCCACCGAGGGGAAGCCAGCCACTGTCTCCATGTTAGGGATGGAATCTGGAGGTGTAGAAGTGTCATTTGGCAGGGGCTGTACCATTCAGCTGCACCCTGAGTCCCTCTGTGGCTTGAGGCAGAATTTCACTTTCTCAGGGAAATTGTTTTTTTGCTCTTTAAAACTTAGTCAAGACAGCTCTGTGAATGGAGGGTGATTTCCTTGGCTAGAAGTCAGCCAAGTATAGATATGAATCCCACCCACAAAATGTCCTCATGGCAACATTGAGACAAGAATTTGACCACACAACTGTGCAATTGAAGCAGAATATTCACTGAGGTCGTCCCTGTGAACCTCAGCTTCCTCATCTGGTAGATGAACAGGTTTGTTGTCATCTTTGATCTTTTGTAAGTGGGGATGATAGATCAGGTGTGTACCGAGGGGCCAGTGAAAAAGGCTGGCGAGAAGGCTTAGCAGGTAAATGTGTTTGCTGTACAAGACTGACAACATGAGTTCCACTCCTGGAGCCCATGGCGGAAAGAGGGATCAACTTCTCCAAGTTGTCCTCTGACCTCCACACATATGACTTGTCTACTCCCCATCCCCAGACTCTTTTTCTTTTTTCTTTTGGCTTTTTTTATGCTGTGAATTCAGAAAGACATCTGCAAGGTAGAGAAAAGATTGTGTGTGTGTGTCGCCAAGCTACAGTCACAGAGAGGTGACAGAAAACCCCAGGAAGTGCTGGACTTGTAGCAGAGTTGGATCCAGTGAAACTGGAGACTTAAAAGGAACTTTTACTTTATTTTTTCACATGCTTGTGTATGAGTGTGCAGTTTCACATGTATTTGCAAGTGTGCATGCATGTAGAGGCCAGAAGCCAACATGTTTTGAGAAACCTTTTCTAAGGAAGGATCTCTCATTGGCCTGCAGCTCAACAATTAGGCTGTTGTGGCTGGCTAATGAGTACCAGGGATCCCCCTCCCTCGGCAGTTTTACTTGTGTCCTAAGCATTGACTTCAGGTCCTTATGCTTGTAAAGCAAACGTTTACCAAATGAGCCACCTCACCAGCCAGGGCTTGGCATCTTGAGACATTTCCTTACTGTGTACTTTGAACAAATCAAGGAAACTCTTGGACCTTCAGTCTCTTTGTCTGTGAAAGGAGAGATAAGCTAGCAATATCTGCTTTGCAGAGCTGTGGTGAGGATGTGCCAAGTAAGTCAGGAGATAGCTTTTTATTTCCTGCTGTTATCACGTGGGCTCCTGGGTGAAGGATTCTGGATCAGTGGATCAAGGAGTTGCCCTGGCAGGGATTTGGTCGTGGAACCGTGGCAGCCTGGGGATTGACATTGCCACTGGCTATTCTGTGGTCAAGTTCAGTTACTCGGGTCTCAGTGTTTATGTTTATTTTTAGCAGGGGACTATTATGGTGAAGGAAGAGAAGAGCTATTAATGAACATATTATTCAATAATGGGAGATAATAGGCAGCTACTCTAATTGCATTATGCACCTGCCACTTGAGGTTCATGCCGAGATTCAAGCTCGGCGCTTGAAATATTTTTAAGTGGGAGCCTAGGTTTTCCGGTACCAGGAGGTGGGGAGGGAAGAGGACAATTCTTTAGACTAGCACGGACTTAAGGATTCTACATTCTGTATGGGCACAGTACAGAGGAACAGCCAGTTTCCTCTTGAGGGAAGAAAGCTTTCACACAGTAGTTCTTAGTCTGCCAAAATGACGAGATGTGGACAGGAGCCTTTCACTGTGCTGTGAAAGCCACAAGATATTCTTACTTTCATTCCATCAGATGCATTTAGCAGCTCTGAGAAGGGAACGTTATGGTGGTCATTGACAAGAAAGGTCAGCTGAGGGTCAGAGAGGTGAAGAAACAGGTGTTAAGTTTCTGAATGAGTGTGAGGAATTACCCAGGGTCTAACACCAGCCACAGCCTGGTTGTAGTCTTCATCCTGACCTTATATAAGTCCTCATTCTAACTCTAGCCTTTACCCTAACCCACATCCTCATCCTAACCCCAACACTTGACCTAACCATAACCCTCATCTTAATCTTAATAATCCTAACCCCAATTCTTACCCAGATTTTAACCCTATTCCTAACCTTAACCCTCATCTAACCCTCATTCTAATCCTAACTCTTAACTTGATTCTAATTTTAGTCCCAACCTGAACTCTAAGCCTACTTGAATCTTCACCCCTACCCTAACCCTAATCCAAATCTAATTGCTAACCCTGATTCTTACTGTCACCCCAATCCTAACCCTAACCCCAAGTTTAATTCTAACCTTAACACGAACCCTGATCCTAACTCTATTTCCAACCCTAACTTGTAGAGATATCTTAGATATTTGCCTAGGGAAAGGCCAAATGAGTGTCTTCAAATGGACAGGGACTGTGGTTCTGACACCTGTTTCTGAGGCCATTTCCTCCTGTGTGGACCTGCTAGCAGGGCTAGGAGTCAGGGCCCAGAGCATGTGGACATCCCATGGGGCGTGCTGTTTCTACTTGGTATCAGCTGTGCATTCATGTTTACAGTCACCTGCTATTTATGGCTCACAAGGCCAGCTTTCCAATTAGGGTAGTGATTTAATTTTACAATAAATACATTTAAGCTCTTTCAGAGTGTGTAGATCTGAAAAATTCTTAAATACATGCTAGAGGTGGTGGCAAGTGCAATAACAATAATTGCACAGGTTTATTGAGTACTTATGTAGGCCAAGTGTGGCTCTAAGCACTTTCTATTCATCTACTTATTTCAAGCCTCACCACCATTAACTCTGGGTCTATGATTAGCCCTACTTTACAATTGAGCAAATGGAGGTTCGGAAGCCTCGATATCTTGTATGGGCTGCAGGACTGGTCAGTGAAGGAGCCAGCGCTAGACTACAGACCCTTGATGACTCCATGTTCCTAAGTGCTAACAGGATATGAATGAGTGGAGTTGGTATGATGTTCACCTTGGCTTATATGTAGAGTGATCACGTGCTCTGATTGCTCAAGACTCTCTTGATTGAACATCTTGCATGGAGAAAGACCTTCATGCCCCAGGCTAATGATTACCATAGATGACTCTAATAATGTCTAAAGTCTTTTCCAGTCTCTTCTGAGATTGTCTTACTGCATATGGAGGCAACATCCGCCAAGCGTATGCAACCAACCTAAACATGCCAGATCTGCAGGGACTGTGAGGAGTAAATAAACACCTCTCCTTACCGCACACATAACATCCAGACATTCTTGCTTAAAAATAACAGGGTAAGTGCCTGATTGGTGTGAATGTAACTAACAGTGACACTTGCCTTCTCCATATAAATAACAGAGTGAAAATGTCCCACATCTCTATCTATAGCAGAATAGTGTCATGTACAGAAATACCATATCTTGGCACACTGACACATATCACACGGAATAAAGGAGACTCTGTCAGTACAGCCGGAATAGTACTGCTACAAATGATAATAATAGTGATGGTAATAGTGAAGATGGAATAATGATGATTTAAGAAGTTGGTAAGATGGTGATGACAGTAATGGTAATGATAATGTTAGCAAGGATAATGATGGGGACAGTGATGATGATGATGGTGTTGATGGTGAATATGGTCTGATGGGGACAGTGATGATGATGATGGTGTTGATGGTGAATATGGTCTGATGGTGACAGCGATGATGATGATGGTGTTGATGGTGAATATGGTCTGATGGTGACAGTGATGATGATGATGGTGTTGATGGTGAATATGGTCTGATGGTGACGATGATTACGATGGTAATGGTGACAGTATGGTAGTGATTGTGATGATAATGGTAATGAAGGTGGAATGGGGTGAGGGAGATGCTTGTGATGATGATGATGGTGATGATGCTACTGATGGTGATTATGATTGTGATGGTGGCAGTAATGATAGTGGTGATAATGATGATGAGGGTGGCTGCCCTGCAGTTGTATCACCCACTTTATTTCAATATTGAGTTCAGTGCTTTATGTGTGTTTTTTTCTTTTTGCATGGTCTTGCTATGCAGTCTTGGTTTGCTTGGAACTCATTATGCAGAGCATGTTGGCCATGAACTTGTGGCAATCCTAATACCTCTCCCTCCTGAGTGCTAGGATTAGAGATGTATGCCACTATGCCTGGCTGTGTGCAATTCTTGTTGGGTCATGCCGTTAATTATCATCTCCATTTTGAAGATGAGGAAATGGGGGCACATAAAGTTTCTAAAGTTGCCAAATTAACGTATGCAGGAAGAGAGGAAGTGGTATTTCAAATTCAAGCACTGTTTCTTCTTCCTTCCTTCTTTTTTCTTTTTCCTTTTCTTTTCCTTTCTTTCTTTCTTTCTTTCTTTCTTTCTTTCTTTCTTTCTTTCTTTCTTTCTTTCTTTCTTTTTTTTTTGAGACAGGATTTCACTGTGTAACAGTTTTGGCTGTCCTGGAACTCCCTCTGTACTCTAGACCGGCCTTAAACTCACTGAGATCCACTTGCTTCTGCCTTCCAATGCTGGGATTAAAGGTGTGTGCCACCACCGCCTGACTCAAGCACTTTTTCTGCAGAGGAGTGCCCTTCACCCCATTGTTGGGGCACATTGGAACTGAGGTCAGAAAAGTCATGCCAGACCCATGCCAATTACATTGCTTTCAACAAAATCTGGGAGGCCTCTTCTCCCCATCTTTGCTTTCTTGACACTATCTGCTGGAGCAAACTCAGCATGAACTGCCAATTGGATGATGAACAGTGGTCCCACTTTCTAATTTGCATTTCTGCTCCCCCTAGTCCTTATTGGCTATTGAAATTCTTCCCTTCCCTTAGGGTCCACTTCCAGGCATGGAAGGATGCACCTGTGTCTGGTGCCCAGAAAGAGGCGACACATGCCTTCACATATCTCACAGAGCACGGGGCACAGAGAAGGGGTCCCAGCTTCCTGTCATGCCTGATCTGCATATCTCCCCTCCTCAGAGGTTGCTGTGCCCTCCCTTTGTTCCTTTCCCTCTGGAAAAGCCTCATCAGAATTCAGTGAGTGAAAGCAATATTTATGAGAATAACCTTGAGCCTACTTGTACATGTATTTACAGCGCTCAACACGTTATTATTAGCAGCAGATTACTGGGTGATACACCTCACAATTGCTTGCAACATGCTATGCTTTGCCTGAAAACTGCTGGCAGGACATGGGGAGGGAGAGAGGTGAGTGAGAGAGGGAAAGGGGAGGGAGAGAGAAGAGAGAGGAGAGGTGAGGGAAGAGAGAGGGAGAGAAGGGAGAGGGGGAATCTCTTTCTTGATCTTATGAGGTTACATCCACTCTGTGTCCCATCAACCTCTGGACCCATCAACCTGTGTCCAGAGCAGTGGTTCTCAGCCTTCCTAATGCTGTGACCCTTTAATACAGCTTCTCATGCGGTGGTGACCCAACTATAAATTACTTTCATTGCTACTTTATAACTGTAATTTTGTTACTGTTATGAATACTAATGTAAATATCTGTGCTTTCTGGTGGTCTTAAGAGACCCTTGTAAAAGGGTCATTTGGCCCACAAAGAGGGCAAGACCCACAGGTTGAGAATCCCTGATCTAGGCACTCTGTAGCCTATACAGTTGAGTCCTTGATTTGAGGGCTCAAAGGGATTTCTTTTTGGGGCTACTTGGGCTTTTCCCCAGGTGTCCAGAAGAGAGTTCTCCTTGAACTCCAGTCTCAAGAAAGCCTTTAACAGTTGTCAAGAACCTTGGGAGTTAGGGCACAGCCAGTGGTAGAAACAGAGAGCAAGCGGTGTGACACTTTTAGTCTCCGACTATGTAACAATTTAGCTCTTCCTTCCTTCCTTCCTTCCTTCCTTCCTTCCTTCCTTCCTTCCTTCCTTCCTTCCTTTCCTAGGATTAAAGTACTTGAGGAAAGAAGTTAAGGGAAGAAAGACTTACTTTGGTTCAGCCCATGGTCATGTGGGCTCATGCACTTAGGCAAGCAGCATCGTAGTGTTAGCATGCGTCAGAGGAGAGCTGTTTGTATTGTGGGAAACCGGAAGCTGAGGGTGGAACAGCTCACATCATGGTGGACTGGAAGCTGAGAGGGGAACAACTCACTTCATAGCAGTTAAGAAGCAGAGCAGAGCCAATATAAGAAGCTGCCAGGGCAGGACAGAGCCACAAGGACCAAAGACCTGTGTCCAGCGGTTGAGTTTCTTCAATCGTGCCCTGCCTTTGACAGTTGTGTCATCTCCTACTAGTCTATTTGAAGTTTGAAACCTCAGATGGCTTAACCGACTGAGTGAAGCATTGCCCTCGTGACTTATACAACTGTCTCTAGAAAGGTTCTCATTCACATGAGGATACTCTACTATCCTCGGGGCATTGGCCACCATTGTCTGGCTTGAATCTCTCTTCAGAACTGTGAAATCGTTCCCTGGAAGAAAAGTTGCTCCCCTGGCTCACATTAGGTCTCCAGTCTTCCCTTGTAAGAGATTTCTGGGGAAATCTGGTTTATTTATTTATTTTTTTGTGGGTCTGTTAGGCCAGTGGTCTGATAACTTCTGGGAGAGGCACCACCGCTTCTCTGTAGAGTGCTCCCTCTCATGCCAGGTTGGTTACGGCAGGAAACAGGTTCTCTCTCAGAGCCTCTGGAACAGACTAGCCCTGCCAGCACTTTACCAATACCATGGGCCTCTTTATATAAAACAAAGTTTGGACAGAGACCCAAGTGCACAGAGAGCAATGTGAAGAGAAGGTGAAGTGGGGTACTTCTTGGGTAAGTCAAGGAGCAGCAAGGATGCTCAGAAACGACCAGGAGTCAGGATGGAGGCACGGAACAGCCTCTTCGAAAGCCTCTGCAGAACCAGTCCTGGTACCTAGAGCTCTCACCTCCAGAAGCATGAGGAGACATTTCTGTTGTTGAAGCTTGTGGTTTGCAGAGACTTGTTATTTCAGCCTCAGCAAAGGAAGACACAGTGATCCACAAGCAACTTAGATAGTAGAGAGGGCAGATAGGAGGAAGCAAAGACAGGGCTGAGGGCCCTGTCAAATAATCAAAATGTCCCCTGCCTAATCACAGGAGACAGAGTCACGTGTGGGAGTGTCTGCTACAGAAAGTCCTCACCAGGGCACTGTTCCACTGAGCTATGTCCCTAGCTCTAGAAAGTCCTGTGCCTCTAGGTCAGACTTGGGTTCAAATCCCAGCTCTAGGGCTGGGCAAATGGCTCAGTCTGTAGGCATGAGGCGCTGGGTTTAGATCCCCAGAACCTATGGGAGAAGCCAAACTTTTTTTCTCCATTTTAAAAATTTAAATTAGAAACAAGATTGTTTTACAGTCAATCCCAGTTCCCTAACCCTCCCGTCCTCCCCCGCCCCCCACCAACACCCTACCTATCCCATACCATTTCTGCTCCCCAGGGAGAGTGAGGCCTTCCATGGGGGTTCTTCAAAGTCTGTCATATCCTTTGGGATAGGGTCTAGGCCCTCCCCCATGTGTCTAGGCTGAGGGAGTATCCCTCTATGTGGAATGGGCTCCCAAAGTCCATTCCTCTGTTAGGGATAAGTACTGATCTATGACCAGAGGCCCCATATATTTCCAAGGCCTCCTCACTGACACTCACATTCACAGGGTCTGAATCAGTTCCATACTGGTTTCCTAGTGATCGGTCTGGGGGCCAAGAGCTCCCCCTTGTTCAGATCAGCCATTTCGTTGGGTTTCACCAGCCTGGTCTTGACCCCTTTGTTCATCACTCCTCCGAGAAGCCAGACTTAAGGCCTGCTCCTGTAACCATCTTGCAGGGGAGGCAGGATCCCTGGAGCCTTTCTGATGAGCTGAGGTAGCCAGATCAGTGAGTACCAGGCTCGCTCAGTGAGAGACACTGTCTCAAAAAATAAGGTGGAGAGTGACCCAGCAAAACATCTAATGTCACCTTTTGACCTCTATGTAAATATGCACACATATATACAACCACCTACCAGCACATGTACATACAGACACAGACACACACAGACTACAGATGCACAGACACAGGCAGGCAGGCAGGCAGGCAGGCAGGCAGGCAGACAGACAGACAGACACACACACACACACACACACACACACACACACACACACAAACCACACCACACCCCTTTGCTCTGCTACGTGAACTTTGCCCAGCTAACTTCTCTGAACCTCAGAACTCATTCAGAAACACCACATTACCAATCAGGATTTTATTCTTGAGTCCTGCTACACAGTGTAAATTCCTGCCATGGCTCAGAGGGGAGGGGAAGCTGAGCTCCCTTTGTGCAGGGTGCAAAGCGAAGCACCCCTGCAGAGACTCCCATGCGGCATTGTTTCTCCCCGCTACCCCCCGCCGGGCAGGACCATAGTAGGAGTTAGAAGGCAGGAAACTCTTGCCAGGTGGTGAGGTCACCTCAAATTCTGTACTTCAGGAGTCATTCCAGCTAGAGCAGAGGTAGGGGCATCTGTATGGAAAGTATCCGAGTTCTCCTGGCGTTATTGAATGGCAAGTGCTGGAGCCCCACTGTCTCCATGGTGACGGAGAAGCCAGTGTCAGCCCTGAAGGTGGGAGGAGGTGGTGTTGAGAATACATTTAGTGCTTGATCTAGGGATCCTGGCTACAGTGAAGAGGAAGCCACATGTATGACGTGTGAAGTCCTTGTCCCAGGGAATGCAAGCATGATTCATCTGTCCGCAGCAGCTCCTGCAATGTGTGTGTCTGTGTCTGTGTGTCTGAGCATGTTTGCATTTGTTTCTATGTGTCTACATGTTTCTGCATGCCTATGCACATCTGTCTTTTTGTGTTCCCATGTGTCTTTGTATTTAAAACTTTGTTATTATTATTTTGTGAGTGAGTGTAAGTGCATCTCATGTGAGAGTGTGGGTATATGTGTGCCATGGCGTGAGTGTGGAGGCTCAAGGATGACTTTGTGGAGTCAGTTCTCCCTTTCTATCTTCTCATGAATTCTGGGGAATTGAACTTAGGCTGCTGAATTCCTGCAGTGACTGCTTTACCCGCCGGGAGCCATCTTGCTGGCCCCTACACGGATGTTTTAATATCAGCCAACATTTGCTGAGCACTTAGTATTTGCAAGTAACTGTGACAACAGCTTCTTGCAGACTATAGTTTAATTTTCACCATTTGCAAGGAGAAAATGGGCACAGAGGAGTTATTTGTCTGCAGAGCAAACAACTTGTTTAGAAGGCAAATTTACTTATTGGCTAATAAGTAAATGCCACATCTCAGGCCATCCTTGTCAGCTCTGCATATGTCTGTATGTGTCCCTTTGTGTTTGTTGGTCTGTGTGTATATGTCCCTGTGTGTCTGTGATTTAGTGAATATACATGTCTGTATGTGTCCCTATGTTTGTGTGCATAAGTGTCTATATGTGTTCTTGTGTCCCAGGATTTCTGTAGGTCTGTGTGTCTACCCTGTGTGTGCTTATGCATTTCTGTGTGTATTTGTGCCCTTATGTGTTCCTATGTGTTGTGTGTATCAATTTGCATATACCTGTGTGCATATGCAAGTTTTGTGCATACATATGTATTATCCTTACATGTATATGGACATAAGTATGCAAGTGATATGTATTTCTGCATATGTACCTCTGTGTACTTATCTCTATGTACAATTATATATGTTTTTGATTTGTAAACATGTCATGTGTATATTTTAGTTCTTTCTTGAGCAGACTCTCCCATTTCTGACTTGCTTATTATGAAGGAATCCATATTATATCAGAACCAAATCCTAACTCTAAAGAAATTAGTAATGTTTGGTAGGGAAAACTCATTGATGGAGTTTCTTGGATCCTAAATGGGCTGAATGGCCATTGAGCAGGTGGTGACAGCTGGGACAATATTTTACCAAGTCTGCCTGATAAAACAGGTCACCATTTTCAGGCTTCAGATTTTGAAGGCAAAGCTTCCTCCCACAGAGTCCAGGCCCTGCTTCTGATGTTAGTGGGCTCGTGACAGCTGGAGCACTCTGCTCAGTGCATTACTATGGCTTGCATGTATCCTCCAAAAAACCAATCCTGAATTTCTGAATTTAAACATTCTCTCTCTCTCTCTCTCTCTCTCTCTCTCTCTCTCTCTCTCTGTGTGTGTGTGTGTGTGTGTGTGTGTGTGTGTGTGTGTGTGTCTGTGTGTCTGTGTGTCTGTGCATGGTGAACCTGTGGCAGTCAGAGGACAACCTTGGATAGTGGTCCTTGATGATTTCTACCTTATTTGAGACAGGCTATCTTGTTTCCACTATGTGAGTTCTCAGAGATTCTCCTGTTTGGGTTTCCCATCATATGTGGGAGCACTGACTGAAATTGCAGATTTGTTTTGTCCCATCTGGCTTTATGTGGCCCTGGGGATTTGAACTAAGATCCTTATGCTTGTGTGGTGAGCATTTTTCCCACCAGGCCATCTCCCTAGCTCTCATATTGAAATTTAATTGCCGTTGTAACAGCAGTAAGTAGTGGGAACTTTAAGAAGTGATTGACTGGGCCGTAAGGTCTTTGCCCTGGTGAATGGAGCTAGTGTGTTATCACAGAAGGTTTAATTATCATGAGAGTGTGAACCTTGTGAAAAGATGAGTTTGACCCACTGTTTTTTTCTGATGCACTTCTACCTTTTTCCAGGGGTTCACACAGCACAAGGGCCTTTGCCAGATGCAGGGCCATGCCTGCTCTGAGACTCTGAACAGTGATCTAAATGAACTTCTATATTTGTAAATTATCCTCTCAGTAGTGCTCTGTTGTGACAGTAAGAAGAAACAACCTATTCAGATACTTGTAGTGGCTCCCTATTCATCACAGCAGGGATGCAAACCTAGGCTTGTGTGCCACTATTTCCCATGCAGACATTACTAATAGATTGCAGCATGCCTCTAACTCCTTCTTTGTGGTTGTCCTGTCAGCAATCAGCTGAGGTTGGTCCCAAAGTAATCTGATATCCCTTCTCAGCTCCACAGAGGCAAGGATGGAACAGATAGTTTGGCATTTGGTCGTTTCTGGACTCTGCCTCCTTTCTTCTGAGAAGTTATCTGCCTCTGCTGGTGCTTTGAACTCCAGATCACCTATTCCTTCTTGGGCTTCTAAATGCTTGCCTTAGACTAAGAGGAGCAACAGTTAAGTAGTTTCTGGAATCTGACTCCATACATTTGATGCCCATTCTGCCACAGCTTCTGAGTTGGGACACTCTGACCATCTAACTCGAAAGCCCACTTTCCTCACCCCCAATTTGCAGGTGGTGATAATAGTGTGTGCTTCATGGGGTTGGTGTGAGCCCAGAACAAGATGCCCCACTGGGTTCCCGGAGCTCACACTAAACCTTTAATGAGGTCTTGGTTCCCACTGTAACATCTGCTATCACAGTTCCGTAGTTGACACTCTTGTTGGTGTTTGTTTCTGTTAAACACCTGCCCAGTTTTTCCATCCTGAGGCATATCACTTGCCAATCCCTCTCTTCAAGGGACAGTTAAGGCGCTCTTCTCGAATGACCTGACCTGTTTTCTAGTGTTTCCCAGCCACCATGTTTGTCAATAGCAGAGCAGCAACATAGTCACTTGCTTTTCTGGAGTTGTCCTGCAGGGGGCACATTTCACAGACCATACAATGAGAAGAGGCTTTCGAGAGCTGTGTCTCCTGGTGTCCTATTTCCAAGTACACCAAAGGGACAAATTTTGCCTTCTCCTGTATACGAAACATCCCTGTGTCTTATCAACAGTCTGTGCTCAGTGCCCCACACAGCACCTGACACACATTGCGTTTACACCGGTGTGGTCAGACTGCAAACCAAAGAAGGGCTGAGACTCAGTCAGGGTCAGTGATAGAGTAAGTTATTGAATTCACAGGAAGATGAATGTAATAAAGTAGAAATAAAGTCAGAAAAACTCAGAGCCATCTCTTTGTCTAGCAGTCTTCATCCAGGAGGGCTTGAAAGGGCCCAGCAGCTGCCCAGTGGCTCTGTCAGCTGCTTACTCTTGTTATCAGTTCTTCATGGTCAAAGTGAGGTCTCAAGAGCAGTGCTACTAATGATGCTTCTTATCAGGTGACACTGGGAGACAGGCAGGGCAGGGAGACATGGGACTGTCCTTTACACTTCAGGGCAGTTAGCAGCACCCCCGCTTCTACCCACTAGATGTCACTAGCAACCTCCAACCCTGCAGGCTGTGACTACAAAAGTGCCTGGAGAGGTTGTCAGATATTCCCCACAGGACAGCAGTGTCCCACTGAGCATCACTGGGTTACAGTAACTTCGCCGAACAGCTGTGCCACCAGGTCCCAGCCAGGTGATAGCCACAGGTAAGTAAAGAAAACAATGAGAAAGGTGAGCCTGCCAATTAGCTGCTGTTGAACGAGTCATCTGAGACTCTTCCTACTACAAACCCTAAGGCACAAAACTGGACGTTGGAGGACAAGGGCAAATGCTAGAGTCCCCCTGAGTTACCAAGTGAGTGACTGGGTTGCACTGAGAGGGAGAGGAGAAGGGAGCTGTTTAGGCAGGTTTCTGGGCTTTGGAAACTGTGAGAGTTGGCAAGGCTTCTGTCCTTTTGTATCAGTTATTCACTGTCATAAAATACTAAAATAATTAAGGAGAGAAGGTTTATTTGGGCTCACACTGAGGGTCTGAGGCTTTAACAGCCATGGCAGGTAAGTCACAGCTGCAGGAGCTTGAGAGGGCTGAGCGCTGTAACTGCAGCTAGCAAGCAGAGGGATAGAGACTGAGCTCAGCTTGCTCAGCCCAGACCCTCATCTGATGGCATGTGCTACCCTCAGTTAGGGTGAGTTGGATCCTCCCATCTCACTTAACCAAATCTAGAAACTTGACCACAGACATGCCTAGAGGTTTGCCACAGGTGATTCTAGATCCTGTTCGGTTGTTGAGATAACCACAATACCTCTGCACTGGGTGGCATCCAGGTCAACAGACTGGGCATGTGGCCAGCAAAACTCCACAAGAGCCCACCGTTTTTCTCTTTCCTTCCTACACAGTCCTGCTGAGTGGGATGAACTCGGGTTAGATCTCATGGTTTCGACAAACACCCGACAAGAAGGGAGGCTTATCTTGACTTCCAAGCAGGCATAGCACAGCATGCTGGGTGAGACACAGCAACAGAAGTGTGAAGTTCCATGGCTGAAGTCAGGAGTGGGACTGCTCCACAACCCTGGAAATAGTACCACCAACAGGAGACTGAGTGTTTAAACACACGAACCCGTGGGAGACATTTTACAGTCAAACTTTAGGACAGAGGGGCTGTCTGATAGCCCCCACCAGGCTAGGTTGGGGTCCTTTTGTGATCTCATGTTCCTCTCCCTGACCCAATGCTTACTCCTTCAAAGTCCATTTGTTTGCATGTCTCAGGACTAGCATAAAGGTCTGACACGTAGTAGGTGGCCATCTGTTTCTACATTGGCATAGACCTAGTGTGTGCCAGGTGCTGTGAAGCACAATGGGTATACTGTGGTGAGAAGGCAAAACCTCTACCCTCAGGAATGCCTGGTATATGGGAAAAGGCAAAGTTTGTCTCCCTGATGTGACTGGAAATAGACACAGATCACAGCTCCAGAGAGCCACTTCTCAGCTTGTGGACTGTGAAATGGTGTTTCCTTGGAGGACAGTCCCAGGAAAGTAGGTTCATGGCAGTGCTGAGGACCTGTTCAGGGAGTAAGGTACAGTCCTTGGCTCACAGAACACGACAATCACCAGTCACACCAGGCTCTTCCTGGTGTGTGTCCGTGCAGGTGTGCACCCACCTTCTGGAATCTGAAGAGTGTGGGAGCCTAGGGAGGTCCTCAAGCCAGGAAGTGGGGCTAACTGAGTCATGGGGGTTCATAATTTTACTAGAGCCCTCACAACTTAGTGGGGCACCTATTTTGCCAAAAGAGGAAACAGACACAGAGAGACTGACTTGTCCGAGGCGGCCCAGCGAGCTGGCTGCAGAGTACACTGTGATGTCTGGACGCCCATCTCTGTTTTTCACTGGTCCTCCTGCCTCCACTTCTCAGCATGCTGAGATGGCAGGCTGTGTGCCCACCACCCAGTTAATGTGTGAAGTCAGGGCTCGTGCAAGCCAGGCACAGCCTACTGACTGCGCAGTCTACTCTACCCCTGGACTTTGACTCCGGATGGATGCTTCCTTTGGGTTGCGGGTTCAGAGAATAGACTGGAGGCAATATCACGCCTCTGTGAGTTGCTGGCTTTTTGAGGCTAGCAAGTCACTTAACTTCTCCAAGTCTTGATTTCTTCATAGTCATAATTCTAAGCTTTCTTGTGAGGTTATTTTTAAAGTACCGGTGTGATGACCCAAGTAGAGAAATTCTAACGGAACGTGGTGAAGCTTACAGAACACAGCGGCTGCTGCCTCGAAAAATCCCAAAGTTCTCTTCTCTTTTTCAGAAGCTGAAAGCCAAAGGGTGGATGATCTCACCTCCTTCCCCGGAAGGAAGATGCAGAACTTCCTGGGAACCGCACATCCCTCCTTCCTCCTCGGAGCCCAAATTCCAAGAAATGCAGCTAAAATTGGCCCTCAAACAGCTTTTGCAGAGCACGCCGCAGCTTTTTTTGGGCCTAGAGAGCCAGTTTCCATGATGAAAGTGGCACAGAAGGAGAGACCCAGCTAAAAACAGCCACCGCCCAGGCTGGTGTTAACAGGATGCAGCCTACCCTAAGATCTGGTGGTTTAGACGCCCAAGCTTCCGCGGCTGTTCCACGCATCGCCACTAGGTGGCGGCATCGCTCCAGGACCCGAATGATAACCTTTCTGCAAGTGAGGCCCATAGAACCTTTACCGGCCGCAAAATTCGCCACTAAATTGCCTTGCTTTTATTTGGGGACACGCATTTGCATTACAGGAGCTCCACCGAAGTACTTCTTCTAGGAGCTATCTTTAAGGGCTTGGAAACCAAAGCAAAAAGTGTCTGAATCGACCCATAAGGTGTCATGGTTGCAAACACCGGGCACCCTAATTCACCTAATCTCAGGTTCACCATGCCAATCTGGCTTCTTTTTGAACGTTCCAGCAGAGGTGGCAGAGAGTAGGTGCGCATTTAGGGTAGAAGCCAGTTACCTCCTTCTCTGCGTGCAGGCAGTATGGCTGTCTTGTCCCCAGGCCTCTGAGGTATTATAACTTACATCCTAAATGGGGCTGTGTGTGTGTGTGTCTGTGTGTGTGTGTGTGTGTGTGTGTGTGTGTGTGTGTGTGTGTGTGTGTGTGTGTGTGTGTGAGGATATTGTTTTTAGAACAGTTCTGCCACACAAAGAGGATGCAATGCTGGTTTCTTTGTGTGAGTATGTGTGTATGCACATGCATTTGCAAATGGGGTGCACTTGCCTGAGCAGGTCGACAACAGAGGCCAGAGATTGAAGTTAGGATTTTAAAAAGTTGCTTCTCCCCTTTATTATTTTGAGACAGGGCCTCCCTGGAGCTCATCATTCTGGCTAGGCTGGCTGGTCACTGAGCTCCACATTGCTGGGGTGACAGACAGACACTTGTTTCAGTGACTGCTCTCTTTACCTGGATGCTGGGGATCCTAACAGGTCCTTCTGCTTGCACTGCAGGGGCTTCACCCACTCAGCCACCTCTCTAGCCCCATTATTTATTTATTTGTTTGTTTATTACTATTGTTTTCAGTGTCTCTCTGGTCTGGTATATATTAGATGCTTGAATAAATAACATCGAGTTTTCCCATCCAAATTGCTTGGGATGAGAAGTGCTTTGGATTTAGGGTGTTGGACTATGCTTGGATACATTGAGGTATCTTGGGAAAGGTTCCCAAGTCTACACACTCGATTCAGTCATTTCCGTTATGTTTTGTATATACCCTTTATGCATAGCCAGAAGGCAATTTTATACACTATTTTCCATGCACCTGTGTTTTGATTGCAGCCGTCATGGGAGGTCACGTGTGGAATTTTCCGCTGGTGGTCTGACGTTCTAAGTTTTAGATTTTGGATTAGGAATGCCTATTTTAGTTTAGGGGACGACAGAGGAAGGTGGACAGAATGGGCCAATGGCACTGCTGGATGCTACCCAATGTGTGTCCCAGGGAAATTCCCTTAGAAATGGAAATTCTAGTCCTTGTTTGGCCCCCATCTGAACCTTCCTGGATATTCTTTTCAGGGATCTCAGAGCATGTAAGGTTTGAGGTGCTCTACACCAAGGCTTCTTCTGGACCCATTGTTCTGGAATTTGCCTCTAGCTCTGGGAACCAATTCTCACTCTTTGTGAAACTCAGCCATCAGGCCAGCCCTCCATTATAACCTTGTCTCTCATTTTTCACAAACATCTCTAGCTGCCTCTGTCTGTGCGCAGGTGTGTCAGGGTAATTCACTGCACTGTGCACAGGTGTGTCAGGGTGATTCACTGCACTGTGCACAGGTGTGTCAGGGTGATGCACTGCACAGTGCACAGGTGTGTCAGGGTGATTCACTGCACAGTGCACAGGTGTGTCAGGGTGATTCACTGCACTGTGCACAGGTGTGTCAGGGTGATTCACTGCAGGGTGCACAGGTGTGTCAGGGTGATGCACTGCACTGTGCACAGGTGTGTCAGGGTGATGCACTGCACAGTGCACAGGTGTGTCAGGGTGATGCACTGCAGGGTGCACAGGTGTGTCAGGGTGATGCACTGCACGGTGCACAGGTGTGTCAGGGTGATGCATTGCACAGTGCACAGGTGTGTCAGGGTGATGCACTGCACAGTGCACAGGTGTGTCAGGGTGATGCACTGCACAGTGCACAGGTGTGTCTGGGTGATACACTTCATGACATTCTTTTGGGTATTCTGCCTCCATGGGCTCTCAGCCTGTAGATTTTGCTAAGCTACTTGGCCTCCATGTCATCCCAGTTACTGGGAAGTGGACAGCTCTGGCTGTTCTCTTGTCTTCTTCACCTTTGGCCACTTTAAATGTCTCTCACACCCTATTTCTTTGTGGTTTCCTAGGCTTTCCATGGTCCAGCTTTTGGGGCTGATCTCCTAACCAAGTCTCTGTCTACCTTATTTTGTTTAATTAACACATGTCAATACAAAAACAGGGAGAAAAGCCCCCAAGTGACTGGGGTGAAATTAGAGGCAACCATTCCTTGCTATTTGTACTGTGGCCTGTGGACTGCATGCTTCATGTTGTAGTTAGAGATGCAAGGCTCCATCCAGGCCCACAGAGTTGGCATTTGCATAAACTCTGGCCTCCCAGTGACTCTTCTGCATGTGAGCGCACTTGAACTGCATTTGAGTTCAGTCTGAGGACCTGATGGTTAAGCAGGCCCTGCTGGACCAAGGGTGGGTTGCTGGGGGATGGGAATGCCTCTTGGACATTAGCAAAAGTACCTCAATTGGAATTCTTCTATATCCTTGGCCTGGCTCAGGATGGTCTTAATTCTTAGTTCAAGACGTAACTATCAAAGAAATGTAACCAGGCTCATAGTCATCATCCATTCCCTCCCTCGATAACTGAGGGCCCTGAGATGTTCATTTCTGGAGCTTACTTTAGGTTCCCTGAGTCAATGAGGGCGTGGGAGGCGTGGACAATTTCTCCAAAGGACGTGGAAGTGCAGCTAGAATGAAATCTTGACAGAGAACCAGTAGCTTTAGAGCTATAAACTGTTTTACAAATATCACCCCCACATCACTGCCACCCACCATGCTCTCAAGTGACATCCTCAAACCAGTAGCTTCAGCAGGTCTCCAGGACTTGGTGTGACATGGAGATTCCTGAGTTCACCTCTGAGCTACTGAATCACAAATATTAGGAGCAGGGCCCAGCAACATGGTTTCAAGTCCTGCACTGCACTGCCTCTCAAAGCACACTTAGGAACCAGTGTCCTATCCATGTGCACTATGGGGCCAATTGCCACTGCTAACTGGCCTTTTTTTGTCCATGGCCATAGTTCATCCACTGCTTAATTTTGTAATGTGAACTGAAGATCCTAGAAAGAAGGCTGGCCTGCCCTGGAAAGGCTCTGCAAAGTTCACTGCCAGAACTGTGATTGCCAGGAGACAGGTTGTCCTGGGCTGTGTTTTAGCCCCCCTGCAAAGCCATTTATTGCCCACCTCTGTGTTTGACCTAACATCCTTGCAACTATTAGGTAAGATCCTTTTTAAAATTTACAAACAAATGCCTAGTTTTCAACAACCCAAAGGCTAAGAATGTCATCAGATAACACCTGAGGCAGAGATTTCTTGCTTTTCTGTAATCTGTCTGCCTATTTCCAACAATGTAGTGTGCATGTACATGTGTGAGTCTGTGCGTGCGTGCGTGCGTGCGTGCGTGTGTGTGTGTGTGTGTGTGTGTGTGTGTGTGTGTATGTGTGTGTTTGTGTCTGTGTGAGTTGGTGGGAGGTTAACTTTGGGTGTCTTTCTTTAGGTGTTATCCACCTTGTCTTTTTCAACAGGATCTTTCACTAAGCCAGGGACTTTCTGATTAGGGTAGACTGCTTGGCCAATAACCTCCAAGGATGTTTATCTCTGCTCCCCAGCACTGGAATAACAAGTGTGTGCCACTGTGTCTGGCTTTTTTATGTGGGTTCTGGGGATTGAACTCAGGTCCTCGTGCCTGCATAGCAAGAGCTTTAACTGAGTTGTCTCCCCAGTCCTGGTTACCTGTCAAGGGCCTTGCTTTATTCCTTTTTTTGTTGTGCTACTATAGAGACGTCATGAGATGGTTACCACTATGGATCGTTATATCTGAGGCATCCTGAATCTGGGTTCCCAGGCCATGGTCACTCATATTTCCCTCAGAATAATTTCTCTTCTTCCCTCTGAGGCGAGAGCTCTCCTAAGTTGTGCTTTGTATTGACAGTAGTGAGGGTAATTTGCCAGAAACTCTGTATGCCCACGTGCGCTGAATCTTCAAAACAAAAAGAGGCCAGTGAGACACCCCAGCTGGGAAAGGTACTTTTCCATTGTGATGAAAGCAACTTACAAAGAAAGGCTTTTAGCTCCAGAGGACTAGAGTCCATGATACAGAATGGAGGTAGCAGGCTGCAGGCATGGTAGCTAGAGCCGAAGCCAAGGGCTCACATCTCAAATCATAAGCAAAAGGAAGCACACCGGAAATGACATGAGGCTTTGAAACCTCAACCCCCCTCCTCCCAGTGACATACTTCCTCCAGCAAGTCACACTTCTTAAACCAAACAGCTCTACTAACTGGGGACCAAATATTTAAACATCTGAGCCTATGGGGGCCATTCTCACTCAGAACACCACAAGGTGCCTACTGCTCCAAGTTCAGTTTCTGGGACCCACGTAGTCTAAGTGGAGAACTAACTTCCACTAGCTGTCCTGTAGCATGTGTGCAACCCACCCAAAATAAATAAAAATGTGATTGAAAATTTAAAAAGGAGACATTGGGACAAAAGGAGAAGCTGTCGATGGTTTACCAGCTGCTCTTGTCTGAACTAAGAGAGGCACTGAAATCAGGTCTTTTGTGAATGCCAGAATATGTTTTAAATTTTTATTACTGTGTTTAAGATCCATGAAGCAAAAATGCCTCTAATCTG
The DNA here is from genome assembly GCF_003668045.3 of Cricetulus griseus. Lineage (NCBI taxonomy): Eukaryota > Metazoa > Chordata > Mammalia > Rodentia > Cricetidae > Cricetulus > Cricetulus griseus. The sequence goes on along the minus strand of NC_048600.1, from coordinate 37,759,934 downwards.
TGAACCCACTTGTCCAAGGACAGATATTTCCCTTAAAAAAGTTTGTTTGACCTATCTGCACCGATGTACTTGATCACATGTAGGCAGGAAATATGTCAGGATATATATACTTGCCCATGATTGGATGTAGACCGGAGAGATGTAGGCAGGAACTACATCAGGATATATGCTTGCTCCTGATTGGACCTGATGGGAAATATGGTAGCTTATGGGCTTGTCTTTTTAAGCCTCTGTAAAATGTGACTCACTGCCCATTCTCTGGGAACCCTGGAATAGACCCGGCCAAAGTCCATTATCCTGGCCAGTATTTAATTAAAGCTTGCTTCAAATTGGGCTCAAAAATTGTGGTAGTGATCTTACTCTCCATTGGTGGGTTTAACACTTTCAGACACATCTCTGGGGCTTGCTGGTCAGCCTCCTACCCCGATTTAAGAGAGCCAGGGCTAGTGAGAGACCCCATCTCAAATAAACAAGGTAGATGGTGCCTGAGGATTATCACAAATTCCAGGCAAGTCTGTCTCAAAAACGTATCAACAGCGATGTCAACATCCTCCCTCCCCAAATAGAAAACAGTAAAAGTGTTTTGATTTCTCTTTTAAAATTTTACTCATTTTTATGTGTATGTATGTGCTTATGTGTATGAGTGTGAGTATGGATTATGTGTGTATGGTGAGTGGCCATGGCTGTGTGCATAGTTGTGTGTTTGCCTGTGTACTTCTTTTTCTTTATTTCTTTGAGACAGGGTCTCTCATGGAAACTGAAGCTAAGCTCATGAGTACAAAGCCCACTGCTGGTCCTGTTTCTACCTCTCACAAACACTGACAGACACAGAAACACACACACACACACACACACACACACACACACACACACACACACTGACACAGACATACACATACAGTCACATAGGCACTGACACACACAGATATAGACACAGACAGACAGACATACACACACACACACACACACACACACACACACACAAACAAATATAGATATGAAACAGACACAGACAGAGAGACACACAGACAAGGACACAGGCATGCATATTTTTATGTGAGTCCTGAGATTTGAACTCAGGTCCTCATGCTTGTGCAGCAAGTGCTCTTTTCCACAGAACCAGCTCCCCAACCCTCTATTGCCTTTTGTAGCTGCTCTAGCAGAAGTTTGTGGGATATGCTTGTGAATAAATCTGCAACCCATGACCACAAATCTTTTACCTTTTCTCTTCTCTGCACTCCATTAGTATCAGAAATTTTTAACCTCATCTGCTTATGGGATTATTCAGCTGAGAAAGAGAGAGAGAGAGAGAGAGAGAGAGAGAGAGAGAGAGAGAGAGAGAGAGAGAGAGAGAGGCAAGAGAGAGAGACAAGAGAGATAAGAGAGAGACAGAGAATGATGAACAACACACATTTGCTACCTTAGCCATGTTAAGTATACAGTTCAGTTGTATTTTGCACATCCCTGCCTGTGTCATCTCCCTCCAGGCCTTGCTAAACATTCTTCTTTCTGAACCTGTAAGATTCATTCTTCAGGTCCCTGTTACAAGTGACAGCACATCCATTATTTACTTGTCTGTCCCTAGTTTATTTTCCGCACTTAATGTCTCCAGGGCTCTGTAATGCTGGAGCACACCAGCACTTTCTGCTATTTAAGGATAAAACAAAACTGTTTATTTTTTTATTACTATTTGTTACCCATGTGTGTATGAGTAGGGAGCAAACTGGAGCATGGACAGTTTGCCAGTGGCCACAACCCCAAGGAATGATTCTGCCTTTCCCAGAGCTATCAGCTGTCAATAACCCTCCAGTTAGGAGCGGGACCTTGAGAGAGCTTGTTCTTGTGCAGGTCTTGAGTGGGTAACCACAGCTGCTGTGAATTTATGAGAGCCAAGACATGTCCAGAGAACAGCATTTCACAGCATCCTTTTCCATCCTCCTGCTTTTAAATTCCTTCTGCCTCCTCTCCTTGCCACTGTGTTTCTTTTTCCTCAATATAACACTTTTATTATTAATTATTTGGGAATTTCATACAGTGCACTCTGATCACACTAGCTTCCCATTGCTCCCAGGTCCACCCTCTCACCCTTGCATTCTCCCCTCTGCCCCAAATCCCCACCAACTGCAGTTTGTGTTGCCCATGTACTCAATGGAGCATGGTCAAACTCCAAGTGGCCAGCCCCTTAAAGATAACTGAATTCTCCCCTACCTCATAAGTTATCAACCATGAACAGCTACACTTCAGCATCTTTATCACACTTTTTAACGATTCTCTTCCATGGCTTCCTGTCTGGACTGTTTCTTTCATTTGGGGGCAGGTGGAGAGGTTACCACAGAATCCTTCAATGTCTCTCGTTCTCAGTTGAGTCTGCAGTCATTGATACCATTGCAAAGAAGTTTCCTTGCCTATAGCAGCGGGTGGTAGCATGGATCATGGACTTCTACATGGTTTCTGGTGGTAGCACAAATGTGGACATTGACATGGTTTCTGGTGGCAGCATGGATCATGGGTCAGCAAACGTGTATTGAACATCTGACCAGTGCCTGGCTTGTCATGATCCAGGAAGAAGCCCTCGCTTTTGGGAGCTCAAGTTGGAGTTGCTGGCTGGGCTTACTAAGAGGTAAAAGCAACCCCCTACATAGCCTTGCAAATGAATACAGGCATACAGCTGCCTCTCTGAGACTCTGACCCCAGTTCTTTTCCTGTTGTGTTACAGAGGTGGAATTGAGGAGCACATGATCGTCAATTCTCTTGATGAAATGCCATACTGTATCCATAGCAGCTGTGCCGTTTTATAATCCCACCATCTTGCCAGCACTTGCTTTTATTTATTTTCACTCTTAAACAGTAGCCATCCTAATGGGTATGAAGTGTTATCTCGTGGTATTGATTTGCATTTCCCTAATGATTAGTGGTGTTACTTGACTGTTTTATAAGATCTTTGGAAAATTGTCTGTCCACGTACACCACCCCCATCCCCATAAAGATGTTTGTAGCCCAGGCTGGCCTGGAACTTGCAGTCCCTCTGGCTCAGCCTCATCTGTGTTGTGCTTTCTGGCTACATCACAACTTCACTTTTCTACTTTTGCAACTGGGCCCTTAAAAAAATGCTGACACCTGGGTTCATGTCCCTTTCTGTTTTGTTTTTCAGTGTTGCTGGTATTAGCTATGCATCTACATTTGGTCCCCAGCACTGAAAAATCATCACAGAACACGACCACCATCACCACCACCACCTGCACCACTACGAGGAAACCTAAACAAGGGACTCACTAAGCAAGCCAGAGTATAGCACTGTTAGGGGCAAACTCTTACATCTGTAGGAAAGAAAGCTGTCACCCTTGTAACAGACTGCTAAAGCCTTCCATGTTATTCTTTCTTGTAGCAGCTAAAACTCTTCGAATAAACTCAGGAGGTACCAAATCACATTCCTGAGTTACTCATTCTCTTAGGTGTCCTGATGACGGCTCCTTAAAATGTAGACCTGAACAAACCAGAAGCAGTTTGTGTTCTCTATCTTTCTGTTCCTCCTTAGAAACAGGGTCTCATTCTATAGTGTAGAGACCTGGACCATGCATCAATCCTCCTGCTTCAGACTCCCCAGGGATGAGATTATAGGTCTGCTCCTATCAGATTCTGTTGACCATCTTTTTGAACATGCGACCCATGATGGGTAACTGAACATGCTCAGAAAAATGCAGTTTAAACTGAGCATGTCCAGAAATGTGCCTGCTCTCATATGTGCTCTCCTACATGGATGTGGACCCTGAATGAAAAATACTGTGCTTTCTTCGTTGTAGAGAACGTTGCTTTGAAATATTACCACTGGTCTCCTTATTTGCTGCAAGCAATAAATCTCCCTTTCTTCTTGTTTCCCTGTTGTGCCTAGGGTTTTGACACATTAAGATATGAGCCCATTGCTCTCAGTGGCTCCCAGCCACAGGGGTTTTATAATCCCAGATGATCACATTCTACAGTTGAGAACTTCTAAACTTTGGGGACTTTCTGTTTTGGGGACTTGGGTATTTTGGTTCATCACTTGGCAGGTGTTAAAGTTCTTGACGAAAGTCCATCATTGGAGCCAGTCAGATGCCAGGCCAGGGAGGGGTCAAGACATGGAGGATTTCGTGTTAGCTGCCCAAAGCGGAGTAGATCAGAGCCAACATCACTGCACCTCCCATGCTCTAATTCCTTCTTCCTTTCTAAAGCTACTGGCTAGCAGGTGCTAATCTCTTAGTGTCACAGGCTGGGCTAGGTTTGGAGTGTGTTTTCTACTTCTCTGGAAGAAGTCTTTCTTACCACTTAAAATAACAGGAATTCTTGCAGATGAAGAAATGGAGCCATTAAGGCCCCGTGCAGCTCACAGATTTAGATTCACAAATGATTTAGATTCCAGATTGTTTAGAAAAAATAACCCCTAACACCCAGATCGGTGTACCTGTCTTCTCTAACCTTCCTCTCCACTGTTAGAATTTTTTTTTCCAAAAAGCAAGTTAGCATTGTATTGTCTAAATGCATATTTCCTTCCACAACCTCAGCTGCCAAAGGAGGTATTCTAACCATCTTTGGGGACACATTCTGGGTTCTGTTAGTAAAATTACTTGATGAAATGAAGCCTGCCTTAGATCAATTCTTATTGAAATGAGCTGGGACTTGATTTTGCCCCTCCCCCATGTAACTCACAATTTAATGATGAATTGTGAGAGTCATCAGCTTGCTGACATTTCGATGCTGAGCACAGCAGGCGACAGCTTCCCTGCTCACTGCCCTTCTGAGGGAGAGCAGAGCTGTTGGAATGCATTTTTGTTTGTTTTTTTTTTAAAGGGGGACTGTTTGTTAAAGGCCTTTTTCTTTATTCCAGGGAGAATTTGCTATTTTAACATTTCAATTCAGTTGTTTTCAAAATTTCTCTAGGGTCACCAGTGTGAATATTAATGATTATGTGCACACACAAATAAATTATTTGTGTGGCTGCAGGCAAACACTTGTATGTGTTTTCTCCTCCTCATCTTTAGAAGGACTAGATTAGGCCTAAAATGTTGCAGATCATATAAGATATTAAGAAAAAAGGATATAGAGAGAGGCTGGGCACACTGGCACGCTGGCATGTGCCTATAATCTCAGCTCCCAAGAGACAGAAGCAGAAGGGCTCGGAGTTCAGACACTTCAGTGGCTATTGGCTCATAGTAACGTGCAATCGTTTGGCCCTATGATTTGGTGCTCAGGGATGTGAGTGCAAGATGCTCTGTTCCCCTTTCCTTTGGCAGATTGTCTCATTTATTAGATGAGCACAATTTGGAGACACTGTAGGGGGTGAATATTGTTTGTACTTCTAAGACATTTACACTGACTGTTCACCTAAGGCATCCCTGTTGGCTCTAGAGACAGTCACACTTACAGCCTGGATGCCTGGAGCCACAGATGGCCCTGCACCTGATATAGGTTATGATACCTATACACATCTATGATAAAGCTTAATTTATAAACCAACTGTAAGAGATTATCAGTAATAACTGGTAATAAAACAATAATTGTAGACAACGTGCTGAAACAAAATTGACAGTTTTACCACTCCTACGATTTGGAGCCATTATTACTGGGTAAAATAAGGGCTACTTAAACAAAGGCTTGGGGATACCAGGATAGTTGACCTGATAACTGAGGAGAACTCTGAGTAACTGATGGGAGGGTAGTGTATACAGCATGGATATGCTGCATAAAGAGATGATTCACACACTGGGCATGTTGGCATGGCATATCATTAGACTACTTAGAACGATGCTTCATATAAAATTTATGAATTATTTCTTCCTGGAATTTTCCATTTAGTATTTTCAGGCCATAGGTACCCATAGCTAATGAACATTGTAGAAAGTGAAACCACAGGTCAGGTGGGTTGGAGAGGGAGGTGATAAAGAGGCTCTGGGAGTGTGGACATCTCCATATGGAAGAGGAAAGACCGTGGGAAGGCTACAGAACCCAGGAACACCTTCTGACTCTCACAGACATTCCCAGGTGTGAGGCGGAGGCAGGCTGGGCCCTTGTCACAAGCAGTCTCCTCATGATGAGACAGGGGCATGGGGAGGGCTGGCTTTTTCTGAGAGTTTGGGGATTCTATCAGAGGAAGGACAGGCAGTGACAATATGGGAAGACCGTCCTCTTCAACTGTGGAGTGCCGAGGGAGGAAGGGGACATCCATTTAGTCAACTGAACCAACCCTGGGTGCCAGTGAGGTAGCCCATGTCTCAACCAGGTACACAGTACAAGCTGCCATTACAATGGTGGCAGCTTGCAATCTGCAGCTTACCTCAGTTTCTGTGGGGCAAGAATCTGAACACATTTTAACTGGGGCCTCTGCCTCAGACTCTCATAGTTCAGTTCTGGATGTCAGCCCAAGGGTGTTTCCATCTCAAGGCTGAACCGGCAAACGGCCCTTTTGGATTGCTGGGTGGTCGGCAAAGTTACTGTATTCCCTGTGGATGCAATTAAGAGCTTTGGATTTCTGCTGGCTGCTAGATGGAGGCAGCTTTTGGGCCCCAGAGGTCTGAGGTTCCTAGAGTTCTCCGATAGTCCTTTGGCACGCAAACTGCTCAGTACAGTGTTTCCTAGCTACCGCGTATGAAATTGCCGCTCCCCCTAAGTCCCCAGCAGCTGGTGTTTGGGAAGGTTGGATGTGAGTGCAAGATGCTTATCTGGAGGGTAGATCGAGGAGTAGGAGGCTGGAGAGAGGCACGAGGACTTGAGACCTTATGGTCCATCCCCATTCCTGTTCATGCTTTGCTTTCTGAGTGTGAATACAATGTAACCAGTCAGCATCCTGTTCCTGCTGCCCTGCCTTTCCTGTCTGCTACCTTGCCTTCTCTACCACGATCTACCGAATCCCTCTGGAACTGTGATTCCCAAGTAAACCCTTTCTCTTTTAAGTCGCTTTGATCAGAGTAGGTTTCACAGCAACAGGAAGAGACTAAGGCAGCCCAGCACCCTCTTTAAGGGTTCATTTGGCTAGTCAGGCCCACAGAGCTGATCATAGTTTAGATGAACTTGAATAAACAACTTATCTGGAATTATGACTGCAAAGATCTCTCCCTTTCTGCCCTTGTGTTTCAACAAGTCCCATGCTAAAACTCCTTTTCCTTATCACTAAGACACTGGTTTGGATCAGGAAGCCAAGAACTCAGATAAGAAGACTGCAAATTCCTGTGCAATGACTTGAAAGCACTGTCTAAAGAAAAGTTGTCATGTTCTGATAAAATGGAACAGAGCCAACTGGCCTGTGACCCCTCTTTGGCCTCCCTTCCTTCTTCCTACATGGTTCTTAGACACAAAGCTGAGTTGCAGCACACCGTCTTGTGACCATGAGGTTCTGACTACTGTAGGCCAGAGCAATAGAGCGAGTTTTCTCAGTGCCATTTTTCTAGTTCTATGGATCACTCTGTACTTACTATGTAAGAGAAACTTAGGTTTCTTATAATTTTTTTAAAGTTACATTTTCTGTGTGCTTTGTGTGTATGTACATGCCCGTGTGTGTGTGTGTGTAGGCCTGAGGACAGCTTTCAGATTTTGAATCTTCCTTTCCAGCATGTGGGTCACTGGGATAGAGCTCAGGTTGTCAGGCTTGGTGTCGAGCACCTTTACACACTAAACCATCTTCCTAGCCCTCTGCTTCTGTTGTACTCAGCCAAACAGAATCTTAACCTGTACTGTACGATGTGGAAGGCAGGCAACAGGGCTTTGTGGAGACACATTCTGGTGTGTGGGACCTGTTCTAATTCAGCACAGAAAGATGCTGAAGATTTTTCCTCAGATGACTTCTTGGATTGAGTAATATTGTGAAAAAAAGATCTTCTAGCTATTAAGCAAGAAATGAGATATAAGGTAGGTATCTTTTCTATTCTTATGGCAAAACAACATGACCAAGGCAACTTATAAAAGGAAGCATTTAATTGGGCATAGGTTTTCAGAGGGCTAGAGTCCATGATGGTGGAGTGAAAGCATGGTGATGGGAACCTCTGAGAGCTCACATCTTATTCTACAAGTAGAAGGCAGAGGGAACACTCCCAATGAATGGAATCTTTTGAAACCTCAAAGCCTGTCCTAGTGACACACCTCCTCCCACAAGGCCACATTTTTTAATCTATTTTTAAAACAGTTCCACCAACTAGGGGCCAAGCATCCAACCTTATGAGCCTACAGGGAGCTATTCCTATGCAAACCACAACAGCAGGGTATGTGTGCACAGAAGGTGCTAAGTTGTCTAAAGTAACAAACCAGAGAATGAGGGAGAGGGGGTTTAGAATGTGTACTTGTTTGACTCAACAACCCTGGTTGATATCTCTTATTGTTATTATTATTATTATTATTATTATTATTATTATTATTATTACCAGTAGTAGTGGTACTACTACTACTACTACGTTTTTGGGATAAGGTCTCATGTAGTCCAGGGCATTCTCAGATTTCTTGTGTAGCTAAAGATGATCTTGAAATCCTGCTCTCCCTCTTCTACCTCTCTCTCCAGTGCCACCTCATCTGGTTTATGTGTGGTGCTGACAATGGAACCCAAGACTTTGGATGTGCCAGGCAAACACTCTCCCAACTATGCCACACTTACCAATGCCTCTGACTTTAATTAAGGTCTTTGCCTACCTGTCATTGCCAGGGGAGCCCCAAATTACCCCAATCTATCTCTAAATTTTCATTTTTTGAATAAAAAATGCCAGTAATTTCATAATCATAAAAATGCTATTATTTCTGAGTCTGGGATTCTTCCATATCTGTTTTGGTCAGTCTAATAATTGTTAATAGAAGAAAGACAGGTGTGAGTTTGGGTACACGTGTGTGTGTGTGTGTGTGTGTGTGTGTGTGTGTGTTTGTGTGTGTGTGTGTGTGTGTGTGTAGAGTGCACAGGTCAATGCCAAGTGTGATCCCTCAGGAGCCACTACCTTGTTTTGGGGGCTGGTTCTTTTGCTGGGACCTGGGGCTTTCTGGTTTGGCTAGGCTGGCTGTCAGGCAAGCCTCAGGGATGTTCCTTCCTCTACATCCCAGCCAGTGCTGAGATTACTGATAGACACCATTACACCCTATGGCTTTATGTGTATGTGCTGAGGCTTGAACTCAGATACTTGTCCTTGTGTGAAAACTATCGACTGATCTCTCCCATTGCATTTTAGTCTTTGCTGACCAATGCCCTCAGCACTAAATTATTATTGCTTGGAAACAAATGATTCCAGTGTCCCAGTCAGAGCTGCAGTCAGCCTTCACTGGATGCTTGGTGAACTGGGGCAGAAGCCTCACTTTTGCTGTTGAGTCTTATCTAGGGGTTTCCAGGCAGTCACACAAATGTGACATGATAAGGTGATGTGGAAAGCACACCTGCCTGTGAAGGAGAAGTCTGCATTCCTGCGTCCAGTCTGGGGATGAAAGTGGGAACACTGTTTCCTCTCTCTGGCCCCCAGCTTTCCTGTCTGCAAAGTGGTACTCCTAGCTAGGGTTAAGGTTTCTTTCCAATTTGTGTTGAGCCCTGGGGCTCCAGGGGTTTCCATTGAGGGAAGAGGGCTGGTTCTTTGGATCACTTGTCTGTGGGGCAAAGATAAGCAGAGGGCAAGAAAGAATTCCAGATGTGGACACCTGCAACCTTGGCCCAGAGGAGCTCACCTTCCAACCCAACAGTCCTACTGTTTCTGTGCTATAGTGGGCACCAAGTTCTGTAGGTCACTGAGGAAAACATCTGCTGCCATTAGATGGCTTCTGAGCAAGCAGGTGGCCTCTGTGTCATTCTCCTAGGTATTGGCCATCTGCTTGCTTCCTATGGACAAAGTCCCCTTTGTCCTCTTGTTTCTTTGAATAAAGCTGATTTGGTGAGTCCAAGGAGGCTGGGTCAGCTTTCAGAGATGAGGAGTGAAGGAATAGTGGATGGATGCTATGAGAAATGTGAAGAAACTCAAGGCTTTGAATAGTCACATGTGGAAAAGAGAAGCCAGAGGAAGGGGCTGGGTGGGCGTGTGACTCTGGGCAACACTGGCTCTTGGCTTTCATTGTTACTTCCATTTGGTTGTTTCTACTCATTGTAGGCCTTCTGTTCACCATTCATGAATCCAGCTATTCACCCACAATCAAACATTCTTCCCACTTATCCATTCATCTATCTGGCTATCCCCATTCATTTACCTGTTCACCCACCCCCACTCCATTTTCATCTATCATCTATTTACTCACTCATCTGTTCTGTCCATCAGCCAGTCTGTCCATCTGTCTGTCTGTCCATCCATCCATCCATCCATCCATCCATCCATGCCTCCATTCACCCACTCATGCACTCATACATTTATCTGCCATCTACCTCTTCATCCACCATCCATTCATCTGTCTATAGATTAAAATTAGTATATCTAAAACCTACACAGTTACCTTCTCACTCCTCTAGTTGTTCATGCATTCACTCATTTGGTTAAGCCACTCTCTCCCACCCCCATACTGGGGATTGTACCTAGAACCTTGCATCTTGTGCAGGGTCCTGATAAGTTGCTTAAGTTGGCCTTCAACTTGTGATCCTTCTGCCTCAGCCTATGAGAAAGTAGATGAGATTACAACTGTGCACCACCAGGCTCAGCTAGCTACTTCATCTTCGTTGCTCCCTCTTATTCACTTGGTCTCAGTTGTTTCATAAACATTCATTACACCCTCCCTTTACATCTGGGATTCAGGGGAAGGTGGGGTTTCAGGGAGTGAAGCGCTCCTGCTTTAGAAGAAAGTTGTAGAGAGAGGGAAATCAAAGAGGCACTTGTCTACCAGCTAGCTCCTGAAGGTATGGGGGTTTAGGTTTGTGAGCTGTAAGTGGGGGTAAGACTTTGCTTTCTGGGGGTATTTCTAGGTTGAAGAGTGGAAATGATATCTATTCTTTTTCATTTTTTAAGGCTTCCCTATGTAGCCCATGTTAGCCTTGAAATCACTGTTTTCTTGCTTCAGTCCCTGGAGGACCACAGGTGTATGCCACCATATCTGGCTCTGTGTTTATTCTTTGTAGATAATATTAGTTCTATTCTCCTGTCTCCTTCCCCTCTCCTTCTAAGTGAAAAAAAAGAGTCTAGATTATTCATCTCAGACACCAGGCTGATGAAATTCAGGTTTAATTCAACAACTGATTGTTCTTGTTCAAAACATTGGATGGAAAAAAAAGAAACACTCAAAGAGAGAGAGAGAGAGAAAAATGTAGCAGCTCATAGCAGGAAGCTGCCTTAATCAAACTCGTCTCTGGATGGCATTCTGTGCAAGTCAGACCTCAATATCCTGTCTACCTATTCATCCTGCAGAGGAGCCAGCTCGTGTGTGTGTGTGTGTGTGTGTGTGTGTGTGTGTGTGTGTGTGTATGCACACATTTGTGAGATAATGTTATTTCTTATAACCAGATTGCTTTATTTGGAATTATCTTGCCAAAGGTGTCTCTTAGATGCTGGCATTGTCACACTGTCAAAGTACTTGACACTCATATGCTCAACAGTCATCAAATATTTTATTCATCAAATATTCATTAAGCTTGCTTCTATATTTCAGGCTTAGTGCTAGATGCAAATGACAGTTCAGCAAGGAATAAGACAGAATTCTTATCCTTAGATCGCCCCCAGTCCACTGCAGGGGTCAGCCAGCTTTCCCTCTAGAGGGCTGGGGAGAAAACATTTTGACTTGCAGGCTGGGGGGTCTCTGATGAGACCTGGGAAGTGTAAAACCCACTGCAATAGATATATGGAAGAGTGGGCATGGCTGTATTTACCAGGACAGATTTGGATCCCAGCTATAATTTTCTGACTGTTTCTCTAGTTCAGGAGACCCAGAGCTGGACAAATTGTAAAATAGCATCGAGTTGGGTACCAAAAAGGCTTGGACAGTGAGGAAGGCTGTCTAGAGAAGGGGAAATGTAATCTTAGATGCAACTGGTCAGCAGTAGTTGGCTGGGGAAAGAAGCTGTTGTGACAAGATGGTAGGCTCAACCCTGGAGATATGGCAGACAGCTCGAAGTAGGATCAACACGAAGATCAACAAAAGATCAACAAAGATCAACAAAAGTCTGTAGGTCTGGGAATGCAAGACAGACAATAAAAGTAGTGGGTTGTCAGTAGAGGGGTGAAGTCAAGATACATGGATAGAAGAAAGAGGAGGTCCTTTTTGGAGCTGGGTGTGTTACACATTGACACTTGTCTGGACTCTTCTTGTATTGGTCTTTTAAAACAAGATTCAACACTGTTCTCCCAGTAGGCTATGAGCTGGCATGTGGCTGCATGGTGTCAGTGACCCTCATGACCTCTTCATTGGGTTTGCTTGTTCTTCTTCACTGTGACCTGTGAAGACCACACCTCCAGAGGTCTTCTTCACTGTAACCTGTGAAGACCACTCCCCCAGAGGCCGTTTGGAAAGAGAATGCAGAATGGAAGCCACTATTTGTTTTTAGGCTCATTTTTATTTATATGTTTGTGAGTCTATGTGTGCATGCACATATATATGCAGGTCCCTGTGGAGTCCAGAAGAGGGCATCTGATATCCAGAGCTGGAGTTACTGGTAGTTGTGAGCTACCTGATGTGGAGCTGGGGTATTGAACTCCAGTCCTCGGCAAGAGCAGCCAGTGCTCATAACCAGTGAGCTGTCTCTCTAGTCCCCAAACCTATATTTAAGAAGAAACCAAAGCAAAGGCAAAAGTAGGCATCTCTGTCAAGCAGGATAATTAATTGCATTCCTGAGGTCACCTTGCCACACCTTGTGACGAGGACCAAGTGCAACCACAGGTATGAGTTGCAGTATTACAAAGGCTTAAGTGTAGTAGAAGTTTTTAAAGATTCTTTTGTGGGGCTGGGGATGGAACCCAAAGCCATAGACATGGTAACCAAGTACTGTAACTGTGCTGCACCTTACCCTACAGCCCTTCTGTCTTAGGGTTTTTATTGCTGTGAAGTGACACCATGACCCCAACAACTCTATAATGGAAAACATTTAACTGAGGTGGCTAGTTTATGTTCAGAGGTTTAATCCATTACCATCACGGCAGGAAGCATGGCAGCTGGGAGTATGGCAGTGTGCAGACAGACATAGTGCTGGAGAAAAAGCTGAGAATTCTACATCTTGATCCAAAGGCAAAAGAAAGTGCACTGAGATACTGGCTTGAACATATATGAGCCCTCAAAGTCTGCCTCCACAGTTAAACACTTCCTCCAACAGGGCCATACCTTCTCCAATAATGCCACATCTCCCAATAGTGCCACTCCCTATGAGATTATGGGGGCTGCTTACATTTAAACTACCTACATTTCCTGGCCCCCATAAACTTGTAACAATACCACAATGCAAAATGCATTTAAAAGTCCCCACAGTCTATCACAGTCTCACCATGTTTAAAAACCTGAAGTTTAAAGTCTCTTCTGACATTCGTGAAATCTTTTCACTGTAATTCCCTATGAAATCAAAATAAAAAAGCAGATCACATGCTTGCAATGTATAATGGCATTGCCATTCCAAAATGTAGGGAAGGGAGCATAGTGAGGAAACACTGGACCAAAGCAAGGCCAAAAAGCAGCTGGGGCAAACTTCCAACTCTGTGTCTTCATGTCTGGTGTCAAAATGCTCTTCAGATCTCCAACTCCTTTAAGCTTTGTTGACTGCAATACACTTCTTTCTCTTGGGCTTGTTCCAATCCCTGTTAGCAGCTTTCCTCAGCAGGCATCCTATGACTCTAGCATCTCTAACATTTTGGGGTCTCCAAGGTAATCCAGGCTTCAACTTCACAGCTTCATGCAATGGCCTTTCTACTAGGCCTCCATTCACAGACACCCCTGCCACATGCTTGGCTTCCGTGGCTTTCCTTAGACTTGAAGGCAAATTCCATAATCCTTTCTTCTATCCTTAATGCTAAAGTCAAAACCACAGGGCCAAAGCTGCCAAGTTCTGCTGTGTTGTGGAATATAATTTTAACTGGACAAAGATACGTACATTTGCTTATTCTGGGGAATATTATTTTAGCTAATAGTAGGTGTGTTACATTTGTTTCTGCTGCCTTTGTTAATAATATAAAGATGTGTCACATTTGTTTATGCTTCACTTGTTTAATTATGTAAAGATGCATTGCATTTGTTTCACCTTGCCTGCCTAAGGCACCTGATTGGTCTAATAATGAACTAAATGGCCAATATGGCCAATAGCTAAACAGGAGAGGGATGGGGGGCTGGCTGGCAGAGAGAATAAATAGGAGGAGAAATCTAGGCTAGCGAGAGAAGAAGAGAATAAGGGAGAAATAGAGGGACAAGCTCGGGGTCAGAAACCGTGCAGCCTCCAGCCAGCCATAGATCCAGTAGAAAAGTAAGACATACAGACAGAAGGAATGAAAAGTAAAAAGTCCTGAGGCAAATGTAGATGAAGAGAAACAGGTTATTTTATGTTAAACAAGAAAAAGAAAGCTAGCCAGAAATGTGCATAAGCTAAGAATTCAGAATCATAACTAATAATAAGTCTCTGTGTCTTGCTGGTTGGTGGCCTACGAGCAAAAGCCTGTTGCTTGTTGGTGCTGGAACCTGGCCACTCATTCAATTATATCTTTCCCAATTTTCTGTTTTGGATGGCTTTCTTTACTATCTAAGCTTGGCTGTTTTGAAACTTGCTCTGTAGACCAGGTTGGCCTCAAACTCAGAGATTTGCCAGCCTGTTTTTGGAGTTCTGGGATTAAAGGCGAACACCACCACATCAGACTCTCAACATTTCTCTAATGCCTTTTCACAAGTTGGATACTTAACTGGGTGGGATCTTGCCCTGAGGTCACCACTCCCTTTATTCCTTTTCTTTTCTGTTTTTTGTTATGTTTTGTTCCTTTTCTTTTCTTTTTTTGTTCCTTTTCTTAATCTGTTTATCTTCTTGAACACAGGATTTAGCTCTACTCCACTTCCTGGTGCTCCTTTTCTCTCAAATTTTACATTTTGTATTTTTCCTTCCTTGCTTGTTCCTTTTCATTATAAATCTTCATCAGAGTTAATACTAACAACCACATGGTGGAGTCTATACTAGGCTGTTTTGAGATTTCTTCTGCCAGTAGAATCAATCCAAATCTCTCCACTTTAGCCTCAGGCAGACTCTTTGTACAAGGGCAAAAAGCAGCCACATTCTTTACCAAAATATAACAAGAATGATTTCTAGGCCACATATTAATATTCTTCTCCTCTGAAACCTCTTGAGCCAGGCCCAGTGCAGTTGGAAAAACTCTTAGCACCACTCTCTTCCATGCTCCAACTAATATGACCCATTAAGCAGTACTTAAAGCATTCCACTGCTTTCCTAACCCAAAGTACCAAAATCCAAATTCATCCAAACAAAAGTATGGTCCAGCCCATTACAGCAATACCCCAGTCCTGGTACCAACTTCTGTCTTAGCTAGGGTTTCGATGGTTGTAAAGAGACACCATGACCACAGTAACTCATGACCCAGGTTTCTCTGTGTTGCTTTGGCTGTCCTGGAACTCACTTTGTAGACCAGGCTGGCCTCAAACTGAGAGATCCCCCTGCTTCTGCCTCCTGAATGCTGGGATTAAAGGTGTATTCCAGCACCATGCAGCATGGCAACTATTATAAAGAAAAACATTTAGCTGAGGTGGTGGCTTACAGTTTCAGAGGGTTAGTCCTTGTCATTATGGTGGGGAGCATAGTGGCTGCAAGTATTGTGGTATACAGACAGACATTGTGCTGGAGAAGAAGCTGAGAGTTCTACATCTTGATCCAAAGGCAACAGAAAGTGAACTCAGATACTGGGGATGGCTTTGAGCAGAGACCTCAAAGCCCACCCCCACAATGACACACTTCCTCCAACAAGGCTATATCTATTCCAACAAAGCCACATCTCCCAATAGTGCTCCTTCTTATGAGCTTATGGGGCCAATTACATTCAGGCTACCACACCTTATGTTTTTATCTTGTAATATAACTTAGTTTGGCCTCTAACGCACAATTGTTCTGTCTTCTGAGTGCTGGGATCACAGGCATGCAACTGAGATATTTGAATGTACCTTGGTTCTTCACAGGCACTTCCTCTTCCCTTCTCTTTCCTCTCTCTTTGCACTGGTCTTGTAAACCAGGGTTCCTGAGTTATGCTGTCCTTTGGCCTCCAGTGGGCAGAGTCCAGGGATGCTGGTAAGTACCCTCCATCCTACAATAGTAATCATACGACCTTGGATGCTAATAGAGCTGGGGTTGGAAGACCAGTCCACCACACTGCATCCTTACTGCACTCTCTCATAAGTTCTGGACACACTAGTGCATTGTCTCGTCTTAGCCTCCCTCTGTCTCCATCAGATTGTTTTCTTTCTTTTTTTTTTTTTTTTTTTGTGGTGATGTGTGGTTGGCCAATAGCCTCATGCATGCTAGGCAAGTGCTCCACCACTGATCTGTATCCCAAACACCCTTTGAATTTCTTTATTTAGAGACAGTCTTATAAGTTGCACAGCTTACCTTAAACTCATTCTGAAGTCCAGGTAGACCTTCCCATCTTCTTGCACCAGCCTCTCAAACAGCTAGGACATCAGGCTTGTGCTACCACATCTGGTTTAGAGAACTCCTTGCCTTGGTCTTTGGCCTGACACCCTTGCATCCATCCTTTCTGTTTGGTTGTTTGTTTTTTTAGACAGAATCTTATGTACCTAGGCTGTTTTCCAACTCCCTGTCTAGCCTACTGAACTTCTGATCCTCCTGCCCCCACCCCAGACTCTGCACTTATTTTTGAGCTTTAATATCATGATTGAGTCTGTTGAATGAGAAAACTACTCCAGCACAATGTTCTTTTTTTAAGTATTTGTTTTTATTCTTTTATTAGTTCAAATTAGGAACAAGCTTGTTTCACATGTCAATCCTTTCTCCCTCCCCCCCAACATCCCACCTGCCCCTAGCCATCCCCCCCCCACTCCCCAGGCAGGGTAAGGCCCTCAAAAGGGGCTTCCCCAAAGTCTACCACATCATCCTGGGCCAGGTCTAGGCTCTTCCCCATGCAGCACAATGCTCTAAACATTCTCTCCCTTGGCTCTGTGTTCTTTGGGTTCTGTGTTGTAGGACAACATGTGAAGCCGTGGGCTTTCACATATACCCTGCTTTCCCCATCTTGGGTAAATTATATGCAGGCAGCCTTCATACTTTTCAGATACTCAGTGACTTATGGCCATGACATCATCTCCTCTCTGGCATTTTCTGTTTCTTGCCAGTCCACAGACTCCACTGTGCTTCCCCTGCTTTTCCTTGCGATATTATTTCTGTCACCAACCCTGGGCTTTCTGTTTTGGGAACGGAATTGAGTGTGTCCCATACATATCTGCCAATATCAGTCACATTCCAAGAATGATGCTATCTAAGTGTAACTGAATTATCCTGGTGGGGCACCAAGGCCACGGAGATCAAGGACCCAACAGTCTTCAGCACCCTGATCTAATTGCTCGAGGGGTACCTGACCTGAAGTAAGCACTCAGTGGCCACCTGTTGGATGCATGATAAACACATGAACTTCTCTAAACTGTTGGCTTGCCAAGACACTTGAGAAATGGAAAAGACCTGTGAAGAAGACAGGCTTTGTCCATATAACTTTGAAGTCTAGTCTCTATAGTACTTAACCACACAGGTGCTGTTACACACATGAACATTCATGTCTTCATTTTTCTGATACATCTAACTTATTCCCTTTTTGGGGGGCATTTGGAGACAGGCTTTCTCCATATAGCTCAGTTTGTCCTAGAACTCATAATTTCCCTGCCTCAGTCTCCCAAGTGTTGGACTGAAAGTATCCCCCACACCCAGCTCTATAGATTTAGCTTACAGTTATCTATAGGACGGTTGTGATAAGTAAAATGGTTATCATGATGGGTAATAGTGATTGCCAACTTGACAGGCTCTAAAATTGCCTTGGAGACAAACCTCTGCACCTGAAATAAGAGATTGTCGAGATTGGTTAACTGGGGTGGGACGATCTGTTCTAAATGTGGATGGTGCTATTCCAGGCGTTGGAGTCCGGGACTGAATAGGAAGGGGAGAACAGCCAAAACCAGCATTCACCACTCTGCTTCCTGGATGAGATGTACTGTGACCAGCGGCCTCATGCTTCTGCTGTCCCGGCTTCCTAGCCATGATGGACTGTGTCCTTACACTGTGAGCCAGCATAGACCCTTGTTCCCTTGAGTTGCTTTTGTCAGGCATTTGTCACCTCAGTGAGAAGAATAATGATTACAGTTACCATCCAGGGCTGAGGTGTAGCTCAAACAGTTACCATCCAGGGCTGGGGTGTAGCTCAGTGGTAGAACATTCTGCAGAAAAACCTAGAAAAGTGTAGTCACCTACCATTAAGATTTTTCTGCAGAGTGATGTTCTTGGTTTCCTCCCATTTGCATGCTGGTCACATAGATATGAGCTTCTATGTGCAGACGGAGTACAAGTCAGGCCACAGGGTGTGGTTCCTCCAGTCTGTAGTGCAGAATCCCAGGCCAGGCCACAGGGTGTAGCTCCTCCAGTCTGTCTGTGGTGCAGTCTCCTGAGGGACTGGAAGTAAGGAGCCAGAATTCACCACACTCAATGCACATAGGAGCCTGAGACTTAGAAATGTAGAGTGCCTTGTCCCATGTCACCCAGGGATTCAGCAGCAAATCCACAGCCCAACCCAAGATCTTCGTCTTGGAGCCCAGGGTCCTTTACCTACACAGAAAGACAGCTTGCATTCTGTGGCTGAAGCACAAATGCTCTTCAGGTTGGGCCTGCAGAGGCTCAGCCCACACAGCTTTCTGCAGCATTAAATTAAGTGCCTGATTCAGCTCTTTGAGGCAGACAGCCCCTCATGAGGACGGGGCATGCATGAGAAGCATTTCTCAGTGTGGTGCTCCTTAGAAAAACAGCTCAGTCCTGGCTGAGATGTCCTTGGGCTCCAAGGTCGGTATCTGAAACACCAGGCTATGGCGGTGGAGCTAAAATACGAGTGCAGGCAAGCCCTGCTCCTGCATCTACCCATCCTTGGCACTTGGCTCCCCTGGCTTGTCCCCACCCTAGTTCTGAGTGGACATTCTCCACTGGCCCAGAGTCTGTTCTTAGGCTTTCCTTTGTTGCTGTACCCGGAGAGGCCAGACACAAGAGCCAGGCTTAGAAGCCAGATGCTCTGGGATTCAGCCTGTCCCCTTTAATCCAGCTGAGCAGGCGCTGGCAAGATAGCAGGCCTCCATATCTAAGTTCTCTCATCTCTGAAGTGGGAGATCGCTTTATCAGATTTTTGGGAAGATGAGCTGATCAAGGTCAAACCGCACAGGAGGTGCTCAATAAATGCCACCTGTCGTTATTAATCATAGATACTGGATGCTACCATGGTCCATGGCCCTGTTTGTTTTGCTTTTCTTTATTTTGTTTATGAGTGTTCACATGTGCCTTTCTGTGTTAACTCATGTGTACATGGAGGCCAGAGACCAACTTCCGTGTTGCTCCCGAGCACTGTTTACATTGTTATTTTTGTAGATAGGCTCTGTTACTGGCATGGAACTCACCAAATAGGCTGACTGGCTAGTTAGCTTTAGGGATCTGTCTGTCTCCATCTCACCAGGGTTGTGATGATAAAGGTTTGCCACCACACCCAGCTTTTCTGTGAGTTGTGAATAGAAGACCCAGGTAAGCACTTTCTTGACTAGGTTTCTCCCGTGTTCTTCTCCTCTACTTTGTGTCAGCTGTGTGGCTTTAGGTGAGTGACTTGATACCTCTGAGCCACAACATTCTGTCACAGGAATAAGGATGGTAAGATGCTAGGTCTTACACACTGTCTATGCTGACTTGTTTTAACTGTCACCATTCCACACTAGAGTCACTTGAGAGGAGAGCCTTAACTGAGGAATTATCTAGGTCTGATGGGCCCATGGTCATGTCTGTGGGGGATTGTCTTGATTCTTAACTGATGTAGAAAGACCCAGCCCATTGTGGGCAGCACTCTTGCCTGGGCAGGGGGCCCTGAAAAGTATAGAACAGGAGAAAGTTAGATGAAGCAACACCAGCAAGCATGGCTGCAGTTGTTCCTCTCTACTCTTAAAAAAAAAGATTTATTTTCCTTCTAATAGTGGGTGCCTGTATGGGTTCGTGTAGGTGTCTGAGGAGGCGGGAGGCAGCGGCTCCTCCTGGAGCTGGAGTTATAGGTGGTTGTGAGCTGTTTGATGTGGGTGTTGGGCATCTACCTCAGCTCTTCTGCAAGAGCTGTATTCACTCTTAACCTCTGCACAAGCGCTGCAGTTCCTCTCTCAGCTCTCGAATGTGGCTGTGCTGTTCCTGCCTTGACTTCCCCTCAATGATGGACTGGAACCTGGAATTCTAAGACAAAAAGCCTCTTCCTACCCTAAGCTGCATTTGCTTGGGATATTCTGTCACTACAACAGAAATGTCATAGAGCACCATCATTGGGACAGCCTGCCATGGGAGCATTTACACCTGGTGCTCATGCTCTTTTTCTCATGTGTGGATCCAGGATGGTGTGCATCTGCTGATGGAGAGCCCAGCTAACGGCTCTTATGATGGTGCTGCTGGCAAGGACGGTTCTCTGGAAGGGGATTTGCCTTGGCTGTGCAGCGGTGTTGGTGTCAAGGACTTGAATATTTTATTGAATCTTTGTGATTATTGTATAAAACCAAGCTGAAAGAAGTGCTGATACCATTGATACAGAAGCATGAGTCTCAATTCCACAGGACTGAGCCAAAAGAAGGAGAAAAAGTGAAGATAAAACTCCAAAGCAGATCTTTAACTTGAGCAGAGGACCATTGGCTCAGTTTACGGCCTGACTCACGACTGAGAAAGCAGAGCACACAAACAAAAGTGTATGTTTGAAAATGGACATACACTGTTGACGTTCATGTCAGAAAAAGGGGATGTAATTACAGAGTGTCTACAAATACCCTATGTCTCTATTCCAGGCTAAAGATGTACTATTCCAGCTTGGTGTCCGTTTTCTATTGTGCATGATATAAAGAAAGGGATTGATTGCTCTGTGTGTGGAGATGTGTGATGCACAAAGGCACCTGTTAAATGGCCGAGGTCCAGAGTGTAGACTGAAGATATCCGAACATCACCTTCCCATTTCAGAAATGGATTGATATTCCTGGGTGTCCCTCAAGCTTCTGTCTGGATACCCTCAGTGTTGGGGACCTGATGATTTGCTGAAGTAGCCCATTCTCTTTTAGGTGTGGCTGAAGTGGACCTACTATGTGTTGGATTACTTCCACATCAGTTTTCTACCTCCCAGTGGTGTTTATGTTACATAAGGAGCTAAAAAATTATGAAATTCCCTTTCCACAGAGAACACACATGTAGGTGGGAATTTCTCAGAAACAAACTCATAGGTCCCCTGGGCATCTATGAGTGGGCCTCTAGGCTGGACCACGGGAGAGTTTTAGGAGACATGAGACTCCTAGACAGTCATAACCTGGAAAGATAAGGGGACACCATGGGAATGTCAAAGAGCCATCTTCCCCATTGGAGGTAGGGCAGCTATGAAAGTCCTCTGGCAGGAAATGACACTTGAGCTGGGTTACAGAGGACAGAGTGTTGAGATGGGGGTGAGGACTTCCAAGGCTTTCTTAACTGAAGGAAGAGCATATGGGAACCAACACGAAGTTCACCAGGTTGGTGGGCATGGGCACAGATGCCAGTTCTATAGGGGCATGTGTGCAACACAAATTATATAAACCTAGAGACAGATACTGGGGTTCAAGCTGAAGATCAGAGAAGCAAAGCAGCCAGCCACTATCTCTTACCTCCACCTCAGACCAAAATGGGTGATCCTGTCTCCACGAATCCTCAGAATGTAATGCTCTCCACGAATCCTTAGCGGCAAAAGCCCTGAGTCCTGTCTCCTCCTGCCTTATATTCCTCTCTCCGTCCAGCCATATCACTCCTGTCTCCACCTGCCTAGTGCTGGGATTAAAGGCATGTAATCTCAAGTGCTGAGATCACCTTTGTGTGAGCTGTTTCTTTTAGAGTGGATCAATTTTGTGTAGCTCAGCATGGCCTTGAACAAACAGAGATCCATCTGCTTGTCTCCCAAGTCCTGGGGTTAAAGGTGTGTGCCACCACTGCCTGGCCTCTACAACTTGTGGCTAGCTTTGCATTCTGAACCTTCAGGCAAGCTTGATTAAATTATAAATAATATATCACAATTATCCCCCTTTTTGTCTAACACAAAAAAGAAGGCTGCAACTAATATCAGAAAAACTACATACAATAAGTATAATAAGTATATACAATATATGTAGGCAATAAGTATTAACAATATCTAGTCCATTTGCATTTGACAAATTCAGAGAACGTATTCCATTATCTATCCTATCTTGGTGAGTCCAAAAATCTTGTACTTAATTTACTTTCTATTCTAATTTGCATTATCAAATTATCTTTTAATGTCTCTCAAACTTTTATATTTTGCACCTTTGATGGAGGATGTCCTTCTGTATGCTCTGAATTATGTTTCTCTTATTGGTTGATGAATAAAGTTGTTTTGGCCAAAGGACAGGCCTAATTTAGCTAGGTGGGAATTCTGAACAAAGAGGCAGGGAAAGGAAGAGAAAGGAGAGATGCTATGTGCTGCTGGCGAGGCAGGATACCAGGGCATTACCTAGGTAAGTCACAGCCATGTAGAGATACATAGATTAGTAGGAATGGGTTAATATTTAAGAGAGAGCTAGCCAATAGGAAGCCTAAATCAGTGGCCAAACAATTATTATATTATATATTATTATTAATGTAATTATAATAATATATTATATATTAAATATTATTATATTATATAATAAGTCTCTGAGTGGTTATTTCATAGTGGCTGCAGTGACCCAGTGGGCAGATAG
This sequence comes from Cricetulus griseus, assembly GCF_003668045.3. Lineage (NCBI taxonomy): Eukaryota > Metazoa > Chordata > Mammalia > Rodentia > Cricetidae > Cricetulus > Cricetulus griseus. Next base: position 37,737,083 of record NC_048600.1, on the reverse strand, counting down.
AAACTGTTCCAGTAGGACCTAATCTAAATGGAGAAGAGTCTCCTACAAAAATAGATGGGCATCAAAGAAACTCATTATGGAGTTTGCCTTTGATAAGGCAGGGATATCCATTTGGACAAGAAACTGCTCTTGCCTGCACTGCTTGACAGTATGCTGTCTAAACTGGACAAGCAGGTTACAAAGAGAAGTGACTGCTTAACTTGCCAAGGGACAGGATGGTCCTTCAAGGTTCCTGCTTCATCAAAAAGTCTGCCAGACATTCTAGGCCTATAGGATGAAGAAGGATACCCCAATGTTATAGAGGAACTTTAGGTCATTGTCCAGGCAGTGAGATGTCTCTATAAATTCTAGAGTTTATAGATTATCCTTCTGGAGTCTTTGATGGAGTTGAAGACAGACAGTTATGGTTTTACTTAGTTATGATAAAAGATAAGTTAGATATAAAACTTTAGACTCACAAAGATAGGATCGATGATAGACTATTTTCTTTAAATTTTGCCAAATGTAAATGAGTTAAATATTGTAGCTATAATTCTTATTTGATAACTTGTTGTGCATAGTTTTACTATGTTTAAAGTTAAAACCATCTTTTTTATTTAGACAGAAAAGGGGGGATATGTGGGATATCCTTCTGTATGCTGCAAATATGTGTTGCTTTTATTGGTTGATAAATAAAGCTGTTTTGGCCAATGGACAGGCAGGATTTAGCCAGGTGGGAATTCTGAACAAAGAGGCAGGGAAAAGAAAGACAAAGGACAAATGACATGTAGCCACTGGGAAGGTAGGATGCCTGGGCATTATCTGGTAAGACAAGGCCACATGGAGGTACACAGATTGATGCTTATGGGTTAATAATTAAGAGAGAGTTAGCCAATAAGAAGCCTAAGCTATTGGCTAAGCAATTACACACACACACACACACACACACACACACACACACACACACACACACAGAGCCTGTGAGCGGTTATTTTATTAAGCAGCTGTGGGCATTGGTGGGTGGAGAGAAATGGGTCTAATGGGACCCAGATATGATGGGAAAATCTCCTATTACACACTTCCTTGGTAAATTTCATTTCTGAGTCTGGAAAACAAAGAAAACTATAACTATAAAAATCTAGTCTTCAATTCCTTCAGAGACCTGTGAAGGAAATAATGTTAACTGAGTAAGCAGGAAGTACAAGCAAGCAACTTCCAAAAATGTGGGAAAGAACAAAAATAGCTGGCTGCTTGGACAGTCACCCAAAGTTCTTCTGCAATGTTGGGGCACCCATCTTTGGCCTAAATGCCTAGCATATCTGACAGGCTTTTCTGTGAAGCATAATTTTTGAAGGATTGTCCTGCTTTGTGTTGGCAAGGTTTGGCAGTCACTCTCTTTTGTGTCCTGCTTGCCCAATTTGGACAGCGTACTGTCAATAGTTGAGGCAAGGGCTCTTTCTTGCCCAGTAGCTACTTTTGCCACAAAGAAAGTAAACTCCATGTGGAGTTTCTTCAATGCCCATCATCTTCTCTGATGTCGATTGGTGCTGCCAGGAGCAGACGTGTCTCATTCTCATAAAAAAAGAACCTATGTTATTAAAACAACTTAAATGCTATACTCTGTAGATCTCTGAAGTATTTGATGATGACTTGTCTTTCTAAAATATATCTGTTTGACCTTGAAAACATGCCTAATATGACTACAAGTTCGATTGTAATAGTTGACTAATTACTAGCCTACGTTTTCTTATTATCCTATGTAGTTGGTAATAATAGCTTAAAGGGATTAGAAATTTGCATTACACTGTTAAATGAGCTGCATAGTACAATACCTTGAACAATATTAGAAACATATGTACAATATGTTTTAACAAAATTAATCTCACATATGTATCAATAAACAATATTTGTATACAATATACCAAAGTCCAATTCAATGTAAAATATTTAAAACTAGTAACTGATTTTTAGAAGTAGATTCAATAATCTACCTTTTTATCTTGTCATATATAAAAAGGGAAATTTTGGTGATATATTGTTTATGATTTAATAAAGCAACTGGAGATCAAAATGCAAATCTAGCCACAGCCATAGAGCCAGGCAGTGGTGATATACATCTTTAATCCCAGCAGCTATACTAGTTATCCATAGATGTCAGGCAGTGGTAGTACACACCTTCAATTCCAGGACTCAGGAGTCAGAGGCAGATAGATCTTTGTTAATTCAAGGCCACACTGAGCTACATGAAATTGATCTAGTCTAAAAGAGAAACAGAGCTCACACAAAGGTGATCTCAGCACTTGGGAATCACATGCCTTTTATCCCAGCATCTTTAGGTGGAGACCGGAGTGATACGGCTGGGTGGAGAGAGGAATATAAAGCAGAAGGAGACAGGACTGAGGATATTGCAGCCTGAGGCTTGATAGAGAGATTGCAGTCTGGATTGCATGCTGAGGATTCGTGGAGACAGGATCATCCATTTTGGTCTGAGGTAGAAGTAAGTGCTAGGGGCTGGCTGCTTTGCTTTTCTGATCTTCAGCTTGAACCACAATATCTGTCTCTGGGTCTTTATTATTCATGTTACACATGTGCATGTGTGTTCAGGAATGTGGGGTATCCAAGGATGAAGGCAGAAAGATGGGAAGTTCATTCTTACATGGAGGTTGGACTCTAGTCAGAGGAAGATGACTTCATCTAGCAGCTCTTTGGTCACCTGAACCTCTGTGCATGTGTATAGGGCTCTATTCTCTGGTCTGAAGCCCTACCAACAGTTATTCATTTTGTTTAAAATTAAAAAAATTAAAAATTATATTTAATTATGTATGTGTGTATATGCTACAGTAAGCATGTGATGATCAAAAGACAAATTTTGGGAGTTGGTTCTCTCTTTCCACTATGTGGGACCTGGGAATCAAACTAGTTCCTCAGGCTTGGTGACTATCACCTTTACCTGCTGAGCCACCTCACTGGTCCCCTTCTGGTAGTTTAGGATGACTTGCTGGTTGCTACTCTTTGCTTTCAGTGAGAGCCACTTCCAGTATTCCTCTTTCACTTGGTGGTTCCTGTGAGCCTATGGCTTCTGTACCCACTCCCTCCTTTTCCTCTTCGCTTTCCCCTTCCCCCTCATACTTTAGCCCCGTTCTTGGCCCAGTGGTAAACATTAATTTCTGAGTCAAATAAAGTAGAGGGAAGTTCAAGTTTTGTGGCTGACCACTTCTGAGAGTCAGCAAGACTCCTGATTCCACTAAGCCTCGGCCTCTTTGCTTATAGCATGGGTTGTCAGTAAAAGCAGCAAACTATGTGGTCAATCTCTAAATACCAGGCACACCCCAAGTGCTGCAAGTGTTAGTTCACAATCTGTAAGGTCAGTATTGTTACCAGCCCTAGTGTACAGATGAGAACCACTTTGAATTGCCAGGTGCCAGGAGCAGGAAGCTGGTAGGTGTCCTCCTTCTAGAGATGATTGGAAGATCACAAGAGCCAAGACCGGGAGAGTCCTGGGTACACTGGCCAGCCCATTGCAGCTCCTCAGTGTAGCATCACAGTCAGCACAGCAGCAAGGCAGACAGCACAGCACACAAGGGTGGAGCATCTGGATTCGGCAAACTGCCCCCATCCGCAGGAACCAGGGTATGGGGCCCTGATGAAAACTGTCTCATTAGCTCTGGACAATAGAAAATGACAGATGAAACCTTGGATGAAAGAGAGCGGGATGGCCATTGATTAGAAGCCAATCTTGCTTCTTTCTTCACCAGCTCGCAGACTGACTTCTCAGGGCTCTTCTGTCTGTGTAATTAAAGAGCTCACTGAATTGTCAGGCATGTTCCCTCTTTCCCACCATCAGTCACCACTGTGGGGTGGGGGTGGGCACAGACGTTTGATAATCCACAGATCTTCTCCAGCAGTCAACCTTTGGGGTCTTGAATCTCTGTAGCCACACATCACCCTCTCTTTTGGCATTCTTTTAAAGCATTGGCAGCTACAACTAGCAATTGTGTAAGCAAAGAGGCCAGGAGCTGGTAAGATGTCTCAGTGGGTGAAGGCACTTGCTGCCAAGACTAAATACTTGAGTTCAGCCTCCAGATCCCACATGGTGGAGTTGTCCTCGGACCTCCACATACATGCTGTGGCACATGTATGAGTATACACACATAAATTTTAAAAGTGAAAACAAACACAGCCGACAGGCCATGAAGCACAGCACTAGAGACTTCTCAAGGTCCCAATAAATAGCAACTTGGATTTTTGTGGGACCAAGTGCCAATTCTGAATGTCTATCACTTGCAGAGTTAAGTCCACAAGAGACAGTAGGGACATAGTGATGGTGGCACCATGTTTGGTTTTCACAGAAACCCTGAGGTCCTCCTTGCAATCTGCTGTGTCCTTATCCTTCCACACCCCTGCCTCAAGGACTTAATCAAATCCATTGTCAAAAAATTTAAAAATAACAGGCCAGAGCAGTCCCTGGAGATGCTGAAAGTGATCTTGAGTTTGTTGATGCAGATCAAACAGATGCTTTCTTGGGTTTTCCTTCACATTGGATTTCTGAAAGCTGTCACTAACATGAGCAGGTCTCCTAGTTGGGACTTGAGGTCTCTTTTTCCTCCTTATGATAGAGATTTTGTCTGAACTCTCTCTCTCTCTCTCTCTCTCTCTCTCTCTCTCTCTCTCTCTCTCTCTCTCTCCATCCCTCCCTCCCTCCCTCTCTGTCTCCCACTCTTCCTGTTGGAGAAAAAGTGGCTTTGCTTGACTTCTGTGGACTCTGTTAGCAACCACCATCCCACAGTTGAGGGACAAGAAGTAAAGCAGAAACTGGTCTCCCCAGCCTCCTGCTCACTCTCTAGGACTGGCCCAGAAGATCAGGCTCTGCACTGAGATGGACAGAGTGAAGCAGCTATGGGAAAACAAGCCTTGGTCCATCTCTGCTGCAGTGGATGGGATCAATTTACTGGTGCAGTATAGAAAAACTTCTTCCAAATAGAAACATTACATCTGGAGGAAGGGTCCTTCAGACTCAGGAAGCAAGCAACTTACAAATTTCAGGAAGTTCATCAAACTTACAAGACTCATAACCCCCTCTCCATGGTTAGGCTAGATAAGTAGTGAGCACTGACTACTGAGGAGAGGAGATCAAGCTGTCCAGCTGCCAACAAGTTGTTTAGAGAACTCCAGGGATGCAGTTTCTATGAGACATCTCCCATGCTGGGGTGGTTTCTGATAATGCAATTGCTTTCTAGTCATCTATGTTCCTGTAAGTAGCTTCTTACTATTGCTCCCAAGTAACCCCAACAAACCCACTGGTTCTTTAAGCTGGACTTGAGTGGCATCATTTCTTTGGCATGTATATAGCTGAGTCTCATTGAATTATTGGGTCTTCAATTCTTCAGGAGCAAGGGAGGAAGCTTAGTCATTGAAATGCTTGTCTTGCAAGCACAAGGATATGAATTTTGTTTAATCCCTATAATCAATGCTAAGATCAAAAAGCTGGATATGATGTTCATCCCAGTGTTGGAGAGACCAAGAAAGCTGGGCTGGATGACCTACCTGACATATTCCTGGCTAATAAAAGACTCTGTCTAAAGAAAAGGCCTGCACCTGAAGAATGATGACAGGTTTGCCTCTGATCTCCATATGCATGTATGCCTGCTCACATATAAATACACATACATGAACATGCAACATAAAATATATATTTTTAAATTTAGAAAATTTTTCTCTGACCATCCTGAATTATGTCATTTATAGTTATGTCAGTCTCCATGTCTCACTGGACTGGAGCCACACTGTGCCCAGCATGCAGGCTCAGAAATGTCTGTGGCGGTGAGTGGCTGAGCATTAAAATGGAAATTCAAAGCTGCCCCTTCAAGGCCCACCTTGAAACACGAATGAGCTCCCGAAGAGCTCATTGGTCTTCATTCTGAACCTACATTTTTTAATTCCTTTTTCTCAGTGGAACTCGAGCCTCAAAACATTGCCTAGAAGGAGAATTTGGGTTTATTAAAATCGATTTGCTGAATGATTTTTAATGACTATGACCAGATAAATGGTGCCCCAGAAAAGACGATGCCCACGAACAGAAGAAATTAGCTCTTGTTCATGCAAGACACATTTATACGAAAGGTTTTAAAGGAAGAAAAATGTTCATTTTGGATAAAATATGAAGCACAAAAGGTTATTGAATACAAATATAGAGTGGCCTAAGTTTATTTTGTGCTTAGGGGGAAATAGAAAAAGGTGAAAAAGAAGGATGCAGAGTCTTAAAAGAGCAAAGATTTCAAATGAACTAAAGCCTTGTGAACTTGGGGAAAACCTTACTTCTTTTTTTAATTTATCAAATTTAATGAATGAGAGTTAAATTAAAGATAACACTAACAAGTATAAAGTGTATATACCTGATAATTTCAATTTATATACTCAATAAAAGATTTAGACATCGTCTCTGGCAGTAGCCCAGCCCCAGACATCACCATGGTTCTGGGTGGCAATCAAGCTACCCACTTCAGCCTGCTCATCACCGCGTTCACCTTTCCAGACATGTCTGTGTCAGTAGGACATGAACCATTCTTTCTTTCTTTCTTTCTTGCTCTCTCCCATGCCACATCTTATTTTTTGCTCGCCATAATAGTGTCCATTTGTCTGTCATCACAAGGCACCAGGAAGGCCCTTTTTTTATTCTCAGAGACCAGGGCAGACTTCTGGGGCCTGCATGTGGGCTCCTTGTCCCACAGTCTGTCATGGCACTGGGCAGGACCATGCTTCTGCATACATTTTATTTCTATACATAATGCATTGGCCAGAATTAGTCACATGGACCCTCAATACAAACAAAGTAATAGAATTTGTCTATGTGCCCTAAATCTACAGAGAACTGTATTTTGTTGCATATTAGACATCCTTACTATAAGTCAGTAATATTTGATTTTCAGAAAATCTTGCTTCTAACTTATTGACTATCCTGACTTGTTAAATTTTTAAAAAAATTATTTTATGTGCATGGGTGTTTTGTATACATGCATGTCTACAAACCATTCTCATCACCTGGTGCCCGTAGAGGCCAGAAGAGTGTGTTGGATTCCAGGAATTGGAGTTACAGATGGTTGTGAGCTGCCATGCAGGGGCTGGGGATCAGCCATCTCTTAGTTCCCACCCTGGTTAGCTTTTATTTTTGTCAGTGTGACACAGCTGGGGTCATCGGGAAACAGGGCACTTAGGCTGAGAAAACAACTTCATTAGATTGGCCTGTAGACTAGATGACAGGCCATTTTCTTGATTAAAGATTGTTGCGGGAGGGCTCAGCTCATTGTGGACAGTACTGTTCTTGGACAGTCTTGGGTGCTATAAGAAATCAGGCTGAGCAAGCCAGAGGGAGCAAGCCAGGAACTAGCATCTCTCCTTGGACTCTGCTTCAGTTCCTGCCTTGAGTTCCCCAAAGATGGACTATGATCAGGACATGCAAAGCAAGTAAACCCTTTTGTCTGCAGATTTTGGTCAGTGCTTGACCACAGCAGTAGAAAGTGATGAGACACGGACCCTTAACATGCACAGGGTCTGAAGCCCCTCACCTAAAACACTGCTGTTTTAAATATTTCTCTTCCAGTTTTGGTTGTGAGCCTAGCCGTTTTTAATGGCTGGGCCATCTCTCCAGCCCTGTTTTTAATCTTTCTCCATACTCCTCTGTAGAAATTGCTGTCTCCATTACAACTGAGGACCCTGAAGTTCAGCATATTTATGTAATTGGCCTCACCTTCATACTGCTAGGAATCAGCAGAGGCAGGATTTGAACTCTATAATGATATCAAAGATACTCTTCTTGCTCCTGCATCAGCTCAGAGATGGGAAGGGCATGTAGTTCCTCAGTCTTAAAACCCTGATTTCATTGTGAGTCCCTACAGTTAGCTAGGGACTGTTTCCAGTCCTCCTTGCTGTGGTAGAGATGTGAGTTCTACAGTTAGCTAAGGATTCTTTCCAGTCCCCCTTGATGTGGTAGATAGAGGCTGGTGTTAAGCTTCTAGTGGGGCTGAACTTTTACACCGGAAGATAACTGGTAGACTCTGCTTTGGCATCTACACAGAAAAGCAGATGCACCTCCAATCTGAGGATAAAACCCAGAGAGCAAACTCATTCCCAGGAAGAGGAGGACTTCCCTCCCTTCCCTCAGCCTCCAAGTTGCTGAGTGTGTGTGTGTGTGTGTGTGTGTGTGTGTGTGTGTGTGTGTGTGTGTGTGTGTGTACCCACATGCAGATGTGTTTACCCATGTATTCAACAAAGCCAGAGAAAAAGGTTAGCTGTCTATTATGTTCTACTTTATTTCTTTGAGACAGGGTTTCTCCCTGAATCTGGAGCTAGGCTGTCAGGTACCAATTCCCAGGATCCACTTGTCTTTGCCCCTCACAGAGCTGGGGCTACAGGCATGCATGTGACCACTCCCAGTTCCTTATGTGAAAAATGGGGACTTGGCTTTCATGCTTTGGTAGCATGCACTCATGCCTGCTGAGCCATCTCTCCAATTCCTCTTTGTGTTTGGGCCTTATACATCTTGTGGCCATTTTTGACCTCTACATATGTGAACGTGTGTGTGCACAGAGATGTGTGACTGCATGTGTGTGCTGCTTTGTAGTGTAAGTACACAGGTCTTTGTGTGTATTCAGCTAATTCTGTATGTGCATACGTGTGTGTGTGTGTGTGTGTGTGTGTGTGTGTGTGTGTGTGTGATGTATGATGACTTAGATCAATAAAGACATTTGTGTGTTTGCATCCTAGTTCCTGCCAAGTGGTGTAACACATCATGGAGACTGACTCTTCACCCTTGGTTGGACGATCTCTTTCAGTTTTATTTTCCATTTCATAAAGGGATTTTGTTTATCCTCCATAAATCTCACTTCTGCAATTCTGTGGACTCCTACACCTCTCATTGTTCCCAACACTAATCTATTTAGTTATTTTGGGGGACTTAATAGTTAGCCCAGCTTCTGCAGGATGCTAATGTCCTCTTGGGCTGTGACTCTGCTTTGCTGGTCTGGACACTGAGGACTCTGGTTTCAGCAGGTGCTGCCCAGACTTATCACATTAGCTGTCCTAAGATACACTGTTGACCTAGGATAGTGGCAAATCTGGCATCATCTTCGGCAGTCTCTGGTATCTGAGGATGGGCTTGGGATGAAATGGAAATATGTTCAAATTGGTCTTTAGAACGCCTCAGACAAGTACGTTTGACTAGTCCACTAGTTTCCTTTCTACAGAGTCTCAACTGTAAGAGAAAATATAACACATCCAAGCATTATCTGGGTATGGTGGCACATGACAGCAATCCCAGCACTGGGGGGTGGAAGCAGGAGGGTCAGGAGTTTAAGGACCTCCTTGGCTACATAATCATTTGGGGGTCATCCTGGGCTACATGAGACTCAGTCTCAATAAAACAACCACAAACAAACAAACCAACACCCAATGTTTCTGATGCTTGCTCAATATATCAGATAGATATCATTGTATAATATGACCACCTCAAAATGTAGTCATTTAAAACTACATATATTGTACATGGAGCTTTCTGTACCACCAGGTCCTGTAGCTGTTTACTCTCAAATAAACACACAGAGGCTTAGATTAATTATAAACTGTTTGGCCGATGGCCCAGGCTTCTTATTGGCTATCTCTCTTAATTATTAATTCATTTCTATTAATCTGTGTATCTCCACGTAGTCTTAGCTTACCAGTGATGCCTGGTTTTCACTACATGGTGTCTCCTTGACTCTGCCTACTACCTTTCTCTATCCCTGTTTGGACTTCCCACCTGGCTAAATCCTGCCTGCCCATTGGCCAAAACAGCTTTATTCATCAAGCAATAAGAGAAACATATATCACAACATGCAGAAGGACATCCTCCATCGACATATATTTTAAAATTATTATAGTGTATACATGTATATATGTGTGTGCTTGTGTATGTATATGTGTGTGTATATGTGTGTGTGCCTATGTATATGTATGTGTGTATATACATGTCTCAGTGTATGTGTGTGTGTGTATGTGCACGTCTCAGTGTATGTGTGTATGTGTGTGTGCATGTCTCACTGTGTGTGTATGTGCACATGTCTCATATGTGTAGAGGTCAGAAGTCACATTTCAGGAGTTGATTTTCTTCCTCCACAATGTAGGTACCACACCCAGGTCACCAGGATTGACAGCAAGTGTCTTTATCCACTGAATCATCTAAGTGGCCCATAAACTATACACACTTTGCTCATGATTTTATGTGTCTGTTAGTGACTTCAGGTGTATTGTCCTGGGACATTCTTCCTCTGAAGGGTCTTCTGTGTGTTTCCAAGGCCAGCTGAAGCAGGATCAGCTTGCCGTTAGCTGAGGTGACTTGGTTCTCTTCACTCCCATGTCCCAGTGCAGGCGTGTCCTGGTTGCAGAAGCTACAGGGACTAGAAGAGCAAGTGAAAGCCAGTGGGGCCGCTGCAGCTCAGCTAAGAATTGGAGCTTTGGGGTCCACTGAATTTCTGCTAATGGGTCAGGTTAAGAGCAATCTCAGAACAAATGGTAGAGAGGTAGACTCTGATTCACAGTGGGAAAGATCTGCAGTAGGCAGGCAATTAGTGGGCACCAATCAGAGCAATCAGCCTGCTGAAACAGACCCTCAATGTGTGTGGAATTTTTGGAACCTAGCAGGCATTTAGCTCACAGCAATCAATGACTTAGTATAACCTGTGTACAGCAGGAGCTCTATGTCGTCCCCTGGGTCACATTTGCATGAAGGACATTCTATGCTGGAAGTACACTCAGGGGAAAGAAAGGCATACCCAACCCAGACTATCACCTGAGGTCACCTCTGGCACCCCAAATCCCTGCTGAAATCTCTCCTGAGAAGAGAATAACTTTCTCTCATTCAAACCCCAGCACTTAGCCTCAGCAACTTCTCCATTTCTACGCTAAGTCCTATCGAGTCTTTGTTTTTTTTTTTTTCAGGTTTAAGTTTATTATGTTATTCTTTGATTTTTCAGCCTTTGTTCTTGTATGTGCCTGTGTGATTTGGCGTGTGTGTGTGTGTGTGTGTGTGTGTGTGTGTGTGTGTGTGTGTGTGTTTTGCTTCTCCTTCCTTCCTTTCATTCTTTTCCTTCCCTCCCCCCTCCCTCTCTCTCTTTTGAAACAGGGTCTCTCATTGGCCTGGAACTTTGTCAAGTCAGCTGGCCTGTGTGACCAACCAACCTCAGGTAGGTACCTGTTTCATGTGCTGGATTAGCAGTGCACACCACATCTGCCTGTTTTTCTTATTTTAACTTGAGTTCTGGATATCAAGAGCATTTCCTCCTGCTTATAAGGCAAGCACTTCACCAGCTGAGCCACCTTCCCAGTCCTCTGTTTTTGTAACCACGTGGTTCAATTTTGCTTTTCTGGTTTCTTTAAGATTTCTTTCCACTTTCCCCTTTAGCACACAGTAAAGGCAATCACAAGAACTAAAGAAGGAAGAGAGATTTGCTTTTCTTTAAACAGTCAAAGGTAGTGCAATGGGAAGAGAAGGGAGAGTCATGTGCTTATTATTTCCCACCTTTCCTTTGTTTCTGGTTTTGTTACAGAGGTATTGTTAGGTTTCAAAGAGCCTTCTGTCCCTGGCTCAAGTTCCCAGTTCTTCATTTCCAGCCTGTTTTCCCTCTGTCTGTAGAAGGCTCTGCTGGAATATGAGCTCCTTGGAGCCATTCAGCTTCCAGCATGGTCAGAGAGGAGGGTGGGAAGGGCCTGGGACACTGGGTGATAACACCAAGGCATAGTCTGTTTCTTTCTGAAACAGTACTGGCTTCCTTCCCCATTCTATAGTGACCCTTGCTCTGCTGCCCCCTAAGACATTTCTTTCTCTGACTCATGACCAGCCCTTTTTACGGCAGCCTCACCTTTGCTTGTTCTTGCCAACTTTCACCATTGGCTTCAACCATCAAAAGGTACTTGTTGACTCAGCACTGGTGAGAATAAAAGGACACTGAGTGTCTACTTATGCCGAACACTGTGGATGCATATTGTGTGTATGTGACCAAGTGCCTGTGCGATGGGCATCATGCCAGGCTAAAGGGAGATCACAAGGCTGGACCAGGACCATTTCAGCCTACGCAGCTGGCATTTAAGGCCTGGTCCGCCTGACTTTAAAGTCTATGCTGTGGATATGTAAACCTGTCTCCTCAGCCTAGTGTGAGCAACTTATTTCAGTTTTTTAAATTCTGAAGGCCCTGCCTTCTGATGTATTACAATATCCCAGGCAAAGTGAGGCGACTGATCACTCAGCCTTTTCCTGTTTCAAGCCCTAGCCCAAGGCATGGCTCAGGGTGGAAGACCCTCCCCAATTCCCCAGACCTGATCTGGCAGACAGTATGATCCTGCTTGCTTCCAGTTCCCAATGCCTGATGCCCATCTCTCCTCTTGCTTCTCAACAGGGCAGTCTTGTGTGCCCACAGCATCTGTTTGGTTTCACTTGGAATGTGCCCTTAGCACCATGGCTGCCACTGGCACTGAGACGGTGCTCTCATCGAAGCATGGAGGCCTGCTAAGATACTTGGGCGATATAACAAAGTAGGAATCACATCGGGGGTGCAGAATCTGGCATGTTTACTTACCCACCCCCTGCAGCAGCATAATAAGCAATGCCTTCTGATTTCTGATACATTTTTCTCCAGTCCCTTCCAGCACCTGATAACTCAGCCATCATCAAAGCAATAGAGTATTAGCAGGAAGGAGAGAAAAGTAAATAGGGAATTGCCACCTATAAATCCTTAAGAACCACTTTCTTTTTATTCACTTGGATTCTTATGTAAAATATCTATACCGTTTATCATTTTAAAACCTCCCCTTTGGTAGGGCACTTGCCTTAGGTGTGGGAAGCTCCACATTTGGTCCCTAGCATGTTGTAAGACTGGGCATGGTTGTGCACACTTGTAATCCCAGCATTTGGAAGTGGAGGCAGGAAAATCAGAAGTTTAGAGCCACCCTTGGCTGCATAATGAGCTCAAAGCCAGCCTTGGGTACAGACCATTTCTCAAAACCAGCAACAATACCTCTCAAACAAAGAGAATAAAACTCCCCTGCAGATCAAGGAACTCAAATACCTTAGGAGCAGAAGGTATTGCTTAGAACTGCATATATCCACATATACCCTCCCACTGGGACTGCTGAAGAGGAGGCAATTGAGTGGAAGATATCCACAAGCATCTAAACCAGCACAAAAGCAAAGACACATGATCATGTAGACCTACCCAGGCTTGTCACGAAATCAGAAACATGACACATGCAGACCTGCCCAGACTTGCCATGCCATCAGAAACATGATGGAACTTCCCCACTTTCTGATAATTCTCCTTTGATCATCTTAAGCCTGACCTCCAAGAAGTTGAAGCATCACACAGAACACAGGGGAAGGACATGCAGTATTAACAGCCACAAACATCACTTTCATGTATACAACATTCTCAACACATGTGTCGTGTCTGGAGGAACAACAGTGGGAGAGAACAGCAGCCAAAACCCAACACAGTGGGACTGCGCCAGTCTCTCCAAGTTGAATATTAAACAACCATCCTGAGTGGCCCATATTTCTGGAGATTGTGTGTGCTTATGATATACAACATGGGTCAAATCAATATTCACCCAGAGAAACACATTAGGAATGAGCAGTTCCTTACTTAGCCAAGCATGCCAGCTCTCCAAGGATGTAGAAATAAAAGATTTCCTTAGTCCTCCTGTGCATGCCCCAAAGAGCATCTAAAAGCTCCCCAAGGTTAATTCTAGAATAAAAAAAGACCTTTGGCAATTGTGATATTGTGAGAATTTCCATTAGATAAAGTTAATGGGATTTTTAAAAGTACTTCTTGGTCGCTATTAGGTCCATGCTGGGAAAATAATGGAAAAAGTCCAGCAAAAATGTTTTTTTTTTTTTTTTTTTTTTTTTTTTTTTTTTTTTTTTTTTTTTTTTTCAAAATGAGTGGGAAATAATACAGAGGAGAAAAGAGATCCTCAGCAGAAGAGGACCAATCTGCTTCCAGGAAATGGCCATCAAGGTGGGTAGGTCTTCTATACATTCCAACTATTGTTATGGCTAATGTTGTTACTAACCAGGTTGCAACTGAAATTTACAGATGGCTCAGGGCCCTCAGGAAGTAGGAGATGGTTGGTAATTGTTCTATGCTGTTTTTTGATTTTGTTTTTTGTTTTTATTTTTTTTTTTTGCATCCCAGTTTCTCCCCTTATCTCTTTCAGCTGGCCAGATTTGAAAGGTCAAGAAAAGGAGGGAACTATCACATCCCTCTGGTTCTGGGAGACAGACTAGGTGTCTGAGTGTCACCCTATGTCTGAGTGGGCCATCTTGTGGGTGTTCTGGCTGGAGTCTGATGCTATGGGAACTTGAAGTATAGGGCTGGTGAGAGGGCGGAAGTCAAGTGTTCATCAGCTAAGAGCACTTGATGCCTCACAGAGGATCTGGTTCATTTCCTAGCACCCATGCAATGGCCACAGCGGCCTGTTACTCCAGTTCAATGGGGTCCAGTGCCTTCTTCTGGCCTCCTCAGGTATCAGGCACACACGTGGTATGCACATGCAGAAACCCACACATAAAATAAAATAAATACATCTTAAAACAAAAGAAGAATGAATTTGGGGAGATGGCTCCATTGATAAAATGTTTGTTGTACAAACATGAGGACCAGAGTTCAGATCCCCAGCACCTAGGGAAAGCTGAGCGGTTGAAGTTACAGCCCTTGGGAGGTAGAATTGGAATCCCCTAAGCAAATAGGCTAGACTAGCCAAGTCAGCAAGTCCTGGTTCATAGAAAGACTGTGCCTTAATAAATTAAGTGGAGATCGACCAAGGAAGACACCTGGCATCAGTCTCTGGCCTGTGTATGCACGAGCATACATGCACAAATACCTTCACACTGTAAACATGCACTCGCTCCCCCCCCCCCACAGAGTGATTGACAGCAGGTGTTAAAGAGCTGTCAGAAGGGCATTTGGGATGATGGACACTGAAAACTACAATGTTTCCTCCGTCACGGAAGCTAGGACATTCAGGATGAGAGACAGGAAACCTCTTCTAGTCACTGAAATTATACTTCAGGGAGCTGTGTCAGGGAGGATTTGAATTCACCCTGGGAAGCAACAGCCATTATTCCTCTAAGACACAGGTGTTACCGGTGTGCTGGGGGTGTGGGTGGGCACAAGCTGGGGTGTGGTTGGCATAGCAGAAACAAGCATTTTACTCATTCCTCAGTGGGACTGTCTACTTGGGAATTTTAAAAAGAAATTTCTTTAGGATCTCTTCAGATTGACTGAACTAGGACCAGAAATCAGCATATTGAGAAATTTATGTGTAAAAACGACCATTACCTGGGGAAAGGGGCATGTGGGAACTGCAACTGTACATTGCATACATGGCATCTTGATTTTAGTCAATATCTCAGGCACCTGATTCAGAGTGGAGATTAGGACAAGGAACGTTGTGCCAGTCTGGCCAGAGCCACAGTTAGGGGTTAGGTATTGACAGCGTCTTTCCCTGTAGGCTAGACTATATCTCATCAAGTTCTGGAAACATCTGGGAAGGTTTTGTGACACTGCTTTCAAAGCCTAAATAATATATTCACCTAGAAATGGGTTTCTCTGGCAAGTTCTGATCCTTCTTTGTGGCCGAGTCCCAGAGTCTTCAGGGGCGACACCTGCTTCTTCCTCTGGGGACAGTTTCCCGAGCAGCAAGGCGAAGAATATGTGTGCCACTGCCAAGTGCTGCCTTGGGACACAGGATGAGCAGCAGGCACCTCCCTTTTCACTCCAGCTTCATATTCCTGTCCCGAGGGCGAGAGATGATTGTTTGCACCTCACAGATGAAGCCGTGAGGCTGAGACAGGAAAAGAAACTCAAGGTCACAGAACTTAACAGCATACACACAAAATAATGTTTGGGTCTTTCTGTCCCCAGGCCTCATATTTTCTGTCTGTTTGAGGGCCTTCCAAAGACTTTAAATTAATTAATTAATTAATTAAATTTCATCCAAAGAAATTCAGTGTATTGTATACACTATAGCAGTCAGCCTATTCTCTGGGCTTAAAAAAAAAAAGCCTGTCTTATTTGAGTTGAAGCAAGTGCCAAAGATGCTATTTAATACTTTATAAAACTTCACAAATATTGAGGTCTAAACTAAATAAGAGGAGTAAACTTGAAAGCATGCCAATCATTATTTTTTTCTGGTAAATCTCAAACTAAAACATGATTTATTTTTATTTATGCGTGTGTGTGTGTGTGTGTGTGTGTGTGTGTGTGTGTGCTATGTGTACAAGTGTCTGAGGAGCTCCTTTCCTGGTTGCGAACTGCCTGTGGATGCTGGGAACTGGACTTCAGTCTTTGGGAGAACAGCAAGTGCTCTTAACCACTGAGCCATTTCTTCAGCCCCACAAAGAACCTGTAACACACACAATTCTATCATGTGTGGGTCTTGTCAAGGATGATTTTGTGCTGACAAAGTCTTTCATGTTCTGGACATTGGAGACATTTTCCATGAGTGTGGAGGTCAAGCTTGGTCATTTGTAATCAGCTGGTAAAAAGACATGACTATTATCAAATAACGCTATAGAGTATAATTAAGGTTGTGCTATTAAGTACTAATTAATTAAGCTGTCAGATTTTAATCAAGGAATTGATTGTTTCTGTACAGCATGCTGGTGGCTTCATGTCTTTGCAAAGCTCTGGAACCCTGATTTGCAAAGATTAACAAATTAAAGGGCCAATTCTGTAATAAGGACCTGAGAAACTTGTTGCTTCTTTCAGGATGTCTACAGTGAAAGAGGGAGCTGGGGAGATGGCTCAGTCAGTAAAGTGCTCTCTACATACACATGGGAACCTGAATTCAGACCCCCAGGACCCGTGTAAAGCAGCTGGGCATAGTGGTGTGCTCTTGTAATCCCAATGCTGGGAACTGGAGGTACATCCATCCCTGGGACTCACTGGCTATGTTGTAAGCCTACCTCAAAAGATAAGGTTAACAATACCAGAGGTTGACCTCTGGCTTCTATATGTGTGTGAACACATGCACACCCACACAGACAAACATACACACACATACCCAGATATACACAAGCATACACACACACATCTACATACACACTTATATCCACATATGCACACATATCCAAGCAAGACATATATGCACACACTTGTATACACACATCTGTACAGACATACACATATGGACACACATATATACGTACTTGTACACATATACACATACACATATGTACATATGTAGACATGTACATGCACATGTGTATGTATGGAAAGGGCGGGCTATCTTAGGGCTAAGCCAAAGGCTGGTGGTGACTATTCAGATGGAAAAGAGAACCCGAGATAGCTACCGTGTGGCAGCAACATGCTGTATCACTTCGTTCTTAGCATGGTTCACTTTACCGAAAAGCACTGTACTGGTTACTTAGGTCATCACTGTGATAAAATACCTCTCAAATCAACTTAAGGGAGGCAGATTTATTTATCAGTCCATCATGGTGGGAAGATGTGATGGCTGGAACTCCTTGTAGGTGGTGGAAGAATGTGAGGTAGCTGCTTCATATATGACAGCCTGACCAGGGAACCGAGCACTGGACAGGAAGGGACTAGGGATAATGTGCCCACAAAGGCCCTGTCTTCAGAGATCCACTTCTTCCAGTTAAGCCCCACCTTTAAAAGGTGTCATGATTTCTGAAAAAGTACCACCAGCTGGGGACTAGGTGTTCAAATACACGGGAAGCATTTCGAACTCAAACATAGCAAGCACTGTTAGGAAAAGGTGTGCACTGAAGTTTCTATTCCCCAAGCCTGAATGGCTCTCTCTCCCTACACACACACACACACACACACACACACACACACACACACACACACACACACATACACACTCTCACATGGAATGAACCCTAGGGCCTCATTGATTCTAGGCATATTTTCTACCACTGAGCTGTCCCCTAGTTCTCGTTCTCTTTGTGTGTGTGTGTGTGTGTGTGTGTGTGTGTGTGTGTGTGTGTGTGTGTGTGTGCATGTGGAGGCCAGGGGGCTGCCTCAAGTGTGTGACTTAGACACCCTGCACTTTATTTTGTGACAGGGTCTAGTCTGGTTGGCCAGTGAGCCTTGAGGATCCATCTGTCTCCACCTCCCCAGTGTTGGGATGCTAAGTGTGTGCCACCATGCCTAGCTGTTTTTAGGTGGGTTCTGGGAATTTAACTGGGGCCTCACACCTGAAAGGCCAGCATGTTATTCACTGAGGCACAACTTCTGGCCTCTTCGCTTTTGATGACTCAGTTGTAGCATATGCTGTGTTTTGCAAAAGAGCCTCCTTGCTATCAGTTGCTTTTATTCCAGGAGGATCACTGAAAACAACCATTTTCAAAGTCATACCCACTAGGAGCTAACCCTGGATTGTACTGGTTGCTGGCTGTGAAAGCCTGAAAACCCATATCCATTCTCCCAAGCCTCTACCTTCTCATCTGCTAAATGGGAACAGCATCACCGACCTTTCAGAGGATTAAGTAGCTGCATTCCTCTAAGTGTGTCTTATCCTTCAGGTGTGTTGCTTAGCATAGTGTTCATCAATTCATTTAACCCTACTACAACCTTCTACAGCAGTGTTGCTCGAAAGAACTTTCAGGGTGACAGGGATATTCCTTGACCACCTTGTCTGATATGGTGGCCCTGAAGCCTATTTTTGTTTGAATATTGAATGCCCCCAGTGACACATGTGTCAAAGGTTTGGTCCCCAGATGGGACAATATTGGCAAGTGGTAGGAACTTTAGGCATCAGGGAAGTTAGAGGAAGGAGGTCACTGGTGGATATGGCCTGAGGATCCTGGAATCCTGGACCCTTCTAGTTCTTTCTGGTTTCTGGCTGTTTTACACTGTCATGTATTCCAGGCTGCCATCTTTCTTTTCCGATGAACCTGAGGCAATGGGGCCAAGCCTTTGAAATAGTGAACAAAATGAATCTTTCCTCTTTCATTTTTTAAAATCTATTTTGTTTTTTTGAGGCAGGATGTTTTATCCCTGGTTGGGGCTCTATGGCTAAGAACAACCTTGAATTTCTGGTCCTCTTTTCTCCATTGTTCAGGTACTGGGAGGGCAGATTGTGCCGCCGTGCCTGGTATGTGGCACCATGCCTGGCATTCTTTTCTGCTTTAGGCTGTAGATTTTTGCAGGTATTTTTGCCCTAGTGACAGAAAGCCGACCAACCTAGGACACTTTAAAATGTGGCTTCTATGACCTACAGAAGGATTTTTATGTTTTCTTTTATCTTAATGAATTTAAATTCAATCACTGCATTTGGCTAGTGGCTACTGATTGCTTTTTATTTTTTAATTAAAAACGTTACTTTATTATGCCTACATGTATGTTTGTGCACTGTAGGCCCTGGGGGTTGTAATAGGGCATTGAATCCCCTGGGACTGAAGTTACAGGTGGTTGTGAGCCACCATGTGGGTGCTAGAGATTGAACCCTGGCCCTCTGGAAGAGCAGCCAGTGCTAACCACTGAACTACTGCTCTAGTCCCCACAGCTCCTGAATTTGACAGCACAGGTTAAATTCATTTTTAGCCTCATTTTCTAGACCAGGGCTTGCAGAAACTGTGTGACTTGAATCTAGCCATGCGGTTTGTAAGTGGCAGGATTGAGACTTCTTGACTGACACACAAAAGGGAACAATTATGCAGGCAGGACACCCTGCCTCATATGTACTAAACTCCAGGTTTAATCTCCAGCACTGTATATTATCAGGCATGGTGGCTCAAGCCTGCAATCCCAGCATTTAGGAGGCAATTTTCAGTTACATAGTGAGTTTGAGACTAGCTTGGGATACACAAGAACCCTCTTCCTACCCTCTCAAGGAAAAGGAGCCAGGGCATATCAAGTTTAGAAGCTGGGGTGAGTGTGTTGGCCTTCTTAACCTGTGGTCCTGGAAAGGCTGTTGGGGCCAGGTGGATTTATGACTTGTGTCTTTCTTTCTCCCACCAAATAACACAATAGGATCAGGTCAACCTCTGCAGATGAGTCATCTGCTGCAGGCAGGAGGAGACACACAGTTGGTCAGTGGGTTGGCAGAGATGGCCCTCAAGGGTGGGAACTAATTATATAGTCCATGCTCATGTCTTGGCCAGATGATTATACACTTTGGCCTCAGGCCAATGAGGAAGGGCAATGGTGAGGATTGGGTGGGTGTTGGGAGCCATGCACAGCCCTTTCCACAGATGAGCTCATCCAAGCCCTGGAGTAACTACCATCACACTTCCCAGGCAGGCAGTTGAAGCCCAGAGGGTTTATGTGATTGTCCAAGGTCATTCGTATCCACCTCATAGCTCCTGGTGGGAGAAGTCAGTGGGGCTCTGTAGAAGTCGGCTGCTGCCATGAGCAGGGTGCCAGGAGGGAGGTGGGGAGCCGAGTGCGGGGATGGGTGAGTATTGACACAAAGAAAGTCCTTATTATAATAATAATAATCATCTCCTCGCCTTTCCTCTAGAACCTCTGTGGTGACACCAGCATGGCGGCTTTCTCCGGAGGCCCCCTGGGACAACAGTGTCTGTCACTCTCAGGGGATCATTAGAACAGCCTTCCTAAGGCATACCAACATTTAGGGAACTGCCTCTGCATTTGTAATTCTTTGTTTCTTTCACAAGGCAATAAGAATGCCAAGATTAGCTGGGCCATGGTGGCACACACATTAATCCCAGCAGACCTTAGTTCTCTGAGTTCCAGGATAGTCAGAGCTACGCAGAGAAACAATATCGAGGAAAAGAAAAAAGCCAAGATTTACATGTTTCAGGGTTTCTAATTGAATTGTATAAGCGTGGAACGGTGCTTTCTCCAGGAATCTTCAGAGAGGCAGGAGGGTGTTTGTCAATGTCAAGTTTTTGAGCTGGCTCCTTGGACACCTCAGTGCTGCTGGCTGGTAGATCCTCTACACTGGACACTGGGGCTTGCTGTGAAGGCTCATGGCCTTCAGTGGTGGTACGATTCTCCCACAAGGAAAGATGAAAACAAGCCAAAGCTTGGAATGGTGGCAGGTGGAGCCCCTGGACTCCTGTCCCTGCCAGGCTGACTTGGGGTTTTCAGAGATTTGCAGTAGAGGTGAGGACTCAAAGTCCCAGAGGACTCTAGTCTTGGCTTGCTATGTTCTGGCTGTGTGATCTTTCATAAGTCACTAAACTTCTCTGAGACTTAGTGCTTGATTCTGTATAAAAGGAGAGTGGGGTTGGAGTATGGTAATAGGTTGGACTGTGTCCTTGAGATGAGCTGAAGTCTGAGCCCTAAGTAAATGCATATATGACTTCATTTGGAAATAGGACCTTTGTAGCTGTAAATAAGATGAAGTCATAATATAGCTGAGAATATAGCTCAGTTGGTGGAGTGCTTGCATAGCATGCATGAGATCCTGGGTCCCTCCCCAGCTTCTCATAACCTGGGCATGGTGGTGCACACCTGCAATTCCAGTGATTCGGGGGTGGAGGCAGACAAATCGTAAGTCCAATGTTATCCTCAGCTATTTGGTAAGTTGGAGGAAAATATGGGCTACCTGTGACCTTGTCTGAAGGCAAAGTCAGAGTGGGGTAGAATGGGCTTTCATCTAAAGAGACTGTTGTCCTGGCTTCTGGGCTCAAGAGGAAAAGTGTCAAGCACAGGAGGGGAGGCAGCTGTATAAGGATGAAGGTTGAGAGGAGAGTGGTGTATCCACAAGCCAAGGGATGTCTGAAGCTACCGGGATCTGGATGAGGTAAAGCAGGTGTTCCCCCAACCCTGAGAGCTCACACCTGATTTGGGGCAGCTGGCCTTCAGAACTGTGAGACATATGGGTTGGGGACTTGGTGCTTGAATTCCTAGGAAACAAATAGAAGGGTGGATGGTTTTGAGGAACTGAAGCATCTATTTCTGTGCTTGGCAAGATTAGAAGTTAGAAGATATATGGTTACTTCCCCTTTCACTGCAATATTAGGAAAGATACAAGGTGTTAGAGTGGGTGAAACCACACACTCGGGCTGCGTGGTTGATGTACATGTGTGTGTGCTCCAACTCCACTACTGAGCTGGCTCTGATGTGACTTTGGGCAAGTTGTTTGGCCCTTTGATCGCAGTTCCAGGAGAGAGTAAACCAGCCCTGAGATGTAGGGGTAGCCCCACCCCTTCAGCACCATCTTGATGGTGCCAGCGGATGGTTTGGTATTTACAGGGGGACTGTTGGTGCTGAGCACGAACAACCCAGAACATCAGCCACAGGAGAAGCCAACTGACACACACACATACAGCATGAAGGTGCCATGCAGTCCCATGCCCTGGCTCCCCCATTGCTCCTTCTCCAGTATTCATTGAGCTGTGCCTCATTGGTCCCATGGTGTAGCTGAGACATTAGACTTACAGACTTACTCCCAATGCATGGCAGGGACTGACCCAGAACACAGTCCCTTTCTTTGGCCCTCCAAATCCTATAATCACTCTTCTCATACTATTTTCTGAGGGGACCTGTAATTCCCCAGGGTGGATGCCTTTCCTCCTTGGAGATCAGCTTGCTTCTTGCTGGTGTGACTCAGATGGGGAATGAGTGGCAGGTGAGGAGGACAGAGTCACAGGCTTGTCGTGGGCACTGCTGCATTGCCATGTGTGGTTGAGCAGATCCTAATGTGTCCTGAACTGGAATTAAGATTGTTGCAGACGGTATATCTGTGCCTTTGTGGTGTGTGTGTGTGTGTGTGTGTGTGTGTGTGTGTGTGTGTGTGTGTATGTGAGCGTGTGCACACATAAGTGTGGAAGTCAGTAAACAACCTCAGGTTTGAGGTCTGAAGTATCTTCTATGTTTGATTGAGACAAAGTCCCACTGGCTTGGAACCTAGGCCAGGATGGATGGAGTATGTGCATTTGGGGATTCCCCTACCTTGCCATCACCGGGTTTCAGATGTGTGCCAATATGCTGGCTTCTAACACTGTTTCTGGAGCCCAGTGTCAGGGTCTCACTCTTACCAGCAGGTACTTACTGACTGAGTCATCTTCTCAGTCCCATGAATAGTTTTTAAAACACTCTCATGCCTCTTCTTGGGTGTGTTGTCTCTGGCTGCTTTGAGCTGTAATGGCATGTGCTGATACTGGAGATTATGTGGATCTCCATGCTGTCACCAAAAGCCATGTGGAAGGCCATGATCTGCTCCTGATGACTGTAAAGCGCAAGGGAGCTGCTTTTGCAATGGTATCAATGACTACAGATGCACAGTTAAGCAGGAGGGACATAGAAGGCTTCTGTGACAACCCCTATCCTACCCCACCACCCTACGCCTGGAAAGTAACAGCCTAAAAAGAAGGCTATCAAAAAGAACTCTTAAAAATTGTGATATGGATACTAAAGGGTAGCTCTCTACAACTAATGACTTCTGGTGGGGTGTGGGAGTGGAAGGACTCAGTGATCTTTATGGGCTTGACACTGAGTGTTTGAACATAATCCAGTGAATATGTAGACAACACAAATTGGACTTGTTTGGTGTCTGGTGGTAGTGCAGACTATGGACATCATATCAACATGGCCCCCTGCTGAAGCACAGGCCACAGACACCATCATTGCCTTTGAAGGCAGCACAGGCTAAGGACATCAACATGCCCTCTGGGGTAACACAGGCCATGGACACCAATATGCACCCCTGTGGCTGCCTGGTCCATGGACATCAGCATAGCCTCAGGTGGCAGCACAGACCATAGATGGACCACAGGCATCAATATGGCCACCCACATCAACAAGGTGCCATGTGGCAGCAGAGCTCACATTTCCTTTTTCATTCAGACTCCTAGGACGACCTGCACACAGCCACCCACACTTCTGCTTCTGAGCTGAAATGCTCTCATGTTCTCTTTTCCAATCAGACAAACTCCTACCCACCTTAAAACCAGTTCAGAGAAATGTTTCTCAGTCAAGCAAATAAAGGAACCCAAATCTAGCTGTCTAGATGTGTGACCCCTTCTGTCTCTAGATTGCTCTGCATTCTTGTGTAAGCACCTTCCCCAAGCACCAGTTTCCCTTCTGAGAAACGGGATATAGCAGCATTTTCTTCAGAGTGTTCTTGAGAGGGCAAAATTAGGCCACAAAGACAGTAATCTTTAGGTTTTAGGTTTTCTGTGATCTCTTCCCCAACACCATCTTGTCATACCTGCAGATATTTCAGCCACCAATTGCAACTCTACAGTTACCAGCCTGCTTCTCTAACAGCAGCCTGGCTGCTCAGGCCCCAGTCTGGTAGGAATCCTGTTCCCACAGGCACCGGCTCTGTCGCCGCCTCTAAAGGTAGCTTTAACTAAATCTCAATCATTCTGTTTATAAATAAAACTTCAGATTCAAAGGTTGGGGTAAAAACCTGACAGCTCAGAGAGGCTGGGTTGCAATTACCTAACCTTCCCTCCATGCAGCATCTCCAAAAGAGCAGTGCTTCTGTTTGCCAAACCAGAAAAAACGCATCACTCCAGACCCCACTCTACTACTTCCTGTGTCTCTCTATCTCTCCTGGATGCCCTCTGATGCTCTATGATTGCTTTCTGTCAGCTAGCTGCTAAGGCAGCCTCCTGACCCAAGGTCAGTTTTATTTAATCATCCCAAATGCAAACCCTGGTTCACAGTGTGGTTGAATAGCCCCTAACAGGGCATGCTTTCTGCTTTCTACCTCTGATGAGGTGAACAGCCTCTTCCACCACACACTCCTGTCACCATGTGTTCTGTCTAAGTGCATAGGATCAAGTGAAGTGGACAGAACCCTCGGAAACCGTGAGCCACAATACCTCTTCTTTAGGTCATTTTGGTCAGAAACTTGGTCACAATGACAATGTGAAAAGTAGCTAACGATGTTCACAAATGTTTGTGGACACAAAGATGATGTGGAAACAGTACTTGCTAGTCACATTCTGGGTTTGACTGGCTGATAAACTTTGAGTAACACAATTAAGATCTTGATTTTGATGATCTCTTCCCATCTACTTCTTCGGAGGAAATGTTGTTCTTGTTTTTCCAAGGCCTTAAGGTTCATCATTGGGTTGTTAATTTGAGGTCTCACAATTTTTAATTAAAATTTTTATTTTCATTTAATTCAAATATAACTTCCCCCCTCTATCTGCTCTAACTCCTTCCATGGACCCCTGCTTCCTTTCAAGTTTATTGCCTCTTATTCTTTAATTATCATTGTTACATGCACATACACACGTGCACACACATATATTCAAATAAATATTTAATGCAACTGCTGAGTTGCATGTATGTATACATCTTAGGGCTGACCACTTGGGATTGGATAATTAATTGTTTAGGGTGCTTCTTTCTGGGGAAGACTAATTCCCATTCTCTCCCTCCACATCCCTCAGCAGTTGTTAATTCCCTGTAGCTCTTCCCATATCCATGCTGGCATGCCCACTAATGCTCAGGCATTGGTTACGCATCCATATTTTTGAGATTTCATGGGTGTTGCTTCCCTGTCATTTTCAGAAGATGCAATATCGAGGCAGACACTCTAATCCTCTCCCTCTTAAAATCTTTCCACCCTTTCTTTCTCAATGCTCCCTGAACCTCAGCTGTAAGGGTAGTGTTGTAGATGTATCACTTGTGGCTGGGCACACACAGCCAGTTCTTCTCTGTGTTTCGGTTAGCTGTGGCTTTCTGTAATGCTGTCTACTGGGCAAACACTCCTCTTTGACGAGGGGTGAGTATCTTACCCGTGGGATCAGCATTTAGAATGCCGCTAAGTGTCATCCTTGTTGATCAAAGGGTAGTATTAGTTCACAGTTTCCGGGAGAGGGAGACTCAGTTTTAATGATGTGGTCTCTGGGAGGCTGACTACCTTCTAGTGGATGATCACCCACCCAAGGGTATATGGGTTGCACAAAATGGACACAGTTGGGTGGGTAGGGAACGGGGTAGGGGGCAGATCTGATGGGGGGAGTTGGGAGAGGGTAATGAATATGATCAAAATAAATTGTATGAAATTTTCAAATAATTAACTAAAACTTTTAATGAGGAAAAAGTAATCGTGGTCTTATAAAAGCACATCTGAGCCCCTTACGAGCAGATTCTGTGGCTATGGAAGAAAGCTGTCAGTCCAGGGCAGTCTGAAGTAGTGATGTCTTGTGGGCGCTGCTAGAGGCTTACATTAGAAGGGCTCTTGGCTGATGAGAAAGAAGCAAGGCCTGGGGATTCCACCCTGGATAGCTCTGAAATTGCTTGTCCTGGCATCAGCTGGACTGCAGCGGTTCAGATTCCTTGGCTTGGTGTCCCTGGCAGTCATGGTGGTAGCAGAAATGATAATCTCTCGTATTTGCAGAGGGCTTTGTGAGCTCTTCCCACTCTGTTACTCTTCATAGAGCAAAGAATGGAGCTGAAATCCTAGCTCTGCTCTGGCTACTGTCTGAGCTTGGCCAGACCTGTTCCACACTGTAAAATGAGGGCTGATCCCAGGGGTTGTAAAATGTCAGGTTGGGATCAGGAGAGGTACCTGGGCAGCAGTGTGCTGCTGAAATAGCTTTCTGCTGCAAAGGTTTTGGTGTGCAACCTTTGCCCAGTTCTGAAGCATAAATGCTCCCACCATGGTCAATGCCAAGCTACCAATGTCACGTCACTGGACACAGACTTTAGAAGCAATCTGCACTGTCCAGTCTTGTAAGTGTCCATGTATGGCATACCCTGTCAAACCTCCTATATTACTTCTGCTTTGCTAGTGGCTTCCTGCAAGGGTATTCAGAAAGATCTTTAGACTATATCTGGGCACAGAGAGAGAATGATGCAATCATTGCTGACATAGGTGATGGAGAATGGTAGTGTGGGTTGTGGGATGTGGTCTAAAAAACTCCTTCTGTCACTTCCATAGGTATGCCTATGACTAGGCAAATTGCTAAGGGCTGCCTCTTCTGGTACTCATGCTTACTGAACACATGGAACAAATTCATCATACTAACAGTTGTGTTGATGACAAGTTGGGCTCCAGAGGCAGTGAGCCTGGGAAGGTATTCTAGCACTTTAGGGATGACCCGGGGAAACACTGCTTATTTTCTCTGCTTGGCCTCAGTTTCCTTGCCCTCAAAGAGGGAGCAATAGGGAAAGGATGGAATATTACTTGCATGGAGATGAAACTTGGGTCCACTGCTGGTGTGTCTGCATTTGAGGCTGCAAAGGGACTAAATGGACAGTATTAGTTGATTTTCTTACTGCTGTGGCAAAATATCTGACAGAGGTAACTTGAGGGAGGAAGGGTTTGCTTTGGCTCACAGTTTGAGGGAACAATTCAGCATGGTGGGATGGCATGGCAGCAGGAGCCTGAGGCAGCTGGTCCTATTGCATCTGTAGCCAGGAAGCAGAGAGATGAATGCTGGTGCTCAGCCCACATTTTCCTTTCTATTCAGTCCTGGATCCCAGCCCATGGAATGGGGCTTCATTCACTGTGGGTCTTCCTACTTCAGATAGTTTAGTCTTAGAAACTTCATCACAGTCATGTCCTGGCCCGAGTCTAGATCCTGTAAAGCTGACATCGAACACTTACCACCCCAGGGATACACAGTCAAGTCAGTACCACAAACCCTGGAAATGGTACTGATTCCAGCTGTAGGAAAACTCAAGATCACTCATGACTTCTTGCTGCATTGAAAATTAGCCCTGAGTTGTTGTTTTGTTGTTGTTGTTTTTGCTTTGTTTTGTTTTTTCTTTTGGCAAATAGGAAAAGTAGCGATTTATTCTGACACTCTGGATAAACAGCCATCAGTAGTCCCAGGGGAAGGGCTGGGTGGCTTTGTTTGGGCCACATGCTGGACTCATTATAATCCACATGAGAAGTAAGTGCCTGAGGAGTGCTGACACTGCTCCTCTCTGTTGCTGTGATACATGCAAACACATGCAATTAGATCCTGAAATATGGAGGTCGAGTTTTTAACCACCAAGCTTTCTGCCTGTTCTGTGGGAAAGTGTTGGCCACCAAGCACTGCTAAATGTCATCTCTTGTTTCATTTCCTTCATAGATCATGAAACGTACCATTGTCCATAATTTGTCTTTGTTCTGCTTGGGAGATGCTAATAAGAGCTTGGGCCCAATCAAGCTGAGGAACAAGCTCTTGAGTGAAGCAGACTCTGCAAGGCCGTGTGCAAACTGTGGCTGTCCCACCACCTCTCTGTATGTCTGTATGCAAGTTGCTCAACTCTGCTGCTATCATGAGGATTTGATCAAGGCATCTCAGGTGCCATGCTTATATCCCCCTCCCCCAGCCGCCCCAGCTGAGGAGGTGGTGACAAGAGGATCTCTGGACCTCCAGGCTAGCAAAATCAGTGAACTCCAGAAGGGATCCTATTCCCCAAAGGGGACAGTGCCCAAAGAATGACATCTGAGGTTGACCTCTGGCCTCCACATGCATGCGTGCATACACACACACACACACACACACACACACACACACAGACACACACACACAGACACACACACACACACACCACACACACACACACACACACAGACACACACACACACACACACACACACACACACACACACACACACACACACACACACCACTTCCACACAAAACAATACATGGAACATGGAAGATATTCCTGTTAACTGACCACTAGCATGCCTTCTATGAGGCATCTTGTTCTTTAGGGACCCAGAAGCCATTCCTCCCTAGTCAGCTGCGTTGGCTCCATGTCCAGTTCCACCCTGAAGCTCATGATCTTACTCACCCTTCTGCCAGCTGCCAGCAGGTTCCTCTTCTACCAGGATGGGAACTGTTTGCACCATCACCATGCCAGACAGACCTGTTTCTCAGTCCTTGCCTCAGAAGCCCTGCTTCACTCATCTACAAGATGCAGTCCTTCCAGATTTGGGAAGGATCAGTGGGTCCTGCTGTACACCAGAGTGGCCTGTTGCTCACACTGTCCTGCACTGGGCACAGAACATGGAACATTGGAGCTGCTCGTTCATGATCTGTAATCTAGGAAGTGGAGAGGGCTAGGAGAGAAAGCAGGGCTACAAACTCACTCCTCAGTCACACTTCTTCCCACTAGGATCCATCTCTTAACAGTCCCCTACCTCCTACAGTAGCTCCACCAGCTGGACACCAAGAGTTCAGACACATGAGCCTTGGGGCCACATTTCACATTCCAACCACAGGGGTTAAGAATGAAAATCACTACAAAATGTTGCACTCATTGTGTTAGCTGAAGAGTCCATCCAGCGGATATTAACACTCTCAATTACGTTCATTTTTCCTACTTGTGTCTAAGATAGAATTACCCGGTCAGGGCCCAGCAGTGTTTGGGTAACAGTCAGTGACCTCCAGTTCTGATTGGCTTTTGTGTTGTCAGGGGAACACATTCTGGGGTCCTGCCAATCTCTCTAGCAAAGACGAGAGAAGACCTTGAGCAGTAAGGCAGAGGACGGGGATCCAGGATGATGCCTATGAGACAGTGGGTACAGCTTACCCATGCTAAGAAGGCCCAGCTTCCTGAAGATCTGCAGCACATTGCAAGTCACATCTAATAAAACTGTTGGGGCTGGGGAGATGGCTCAGTCTGTAAAGGGCTTGTCTAACAAGCAGAAGGAACTTAGTTTGATTCCCAGAACTCACATTAAAGAAAACACACACACACACACACACACACACACACACACACACACACACACACACACACACACACACACACAGCCAGGTGGGGTGATACACATTTGTATTCCCCGTGCTGAGAGGGCAGACAGGCAGAGACTGGCTGTTCCAAACTGGTGAGTTCCAGATCAATGAGAAACACTGTCTCAAAAATCAGGCTGGATGGTGAATAAAGAATGACAACCCTCTGAGCCCCACAAGCATGTTCATAGACATACCTACATACACCTGTACATGCACATAGCTACATACATTTGAGTGGCCCCCGATTATCAAATGCTGTCTATGGAGTGAGCTTTTTCTCCCTAGTGTAGAGAGCTGACCCCTAAAGCCTCCCAAAGACTCTGAGCAGTCTATGCATTATCCAGGAGGCCTTTAGAAGCTGGCCTGGGCACATGGGGCCAGTTAGTGGAGCAGCTGTCACACAAGGATGAGAACACTTGGAAGCCAGCTCTAAGCACCTTAAAGCTATTTGGTCTCAGCCGTCTCATCTGCAAAGGGAGACCATGTGTGTTGATTCAAAGAAGCCACACTGGAGGACAGAGGCCCTGCAAGGCTGGATGTGCTCAGCCATTTGGGAAAATGAAGTGCACTTTGAGTTGCTTTTCTGTACAAAGCATAATGACAGCATCCAGCAGAGTTATGAAAAAGGAATATATCTGATGGACACTATGCATATATATAAGGCATGTGTATATATAATGGCTCAGCCTGCTGCATGGCAACAAAGCATTTTTCCTCTTACTCATGAGGTGCTGTGTCTACATTCCAGACCCTGGGAAGTGGCTGGGGATGTAAAAGCAAAACCATGAACAAGAGCTGAACAGAGATTCAAAAATCACTGCAAGCCAGCTGGGACAGTGCAAGCAGTAGATCCAGGCCCATGTTGGCAGTCCTCAGTGTCATGGTGGCCACTTTCTCTTTTCTCTTTTGTCCCTTGCTGACTAACTTGTAGTTACAGGGAGGAGGGTTGCCAGTACCATGCCAGACATTCTCTAACATCAATGCATGTGGTTTCATGACCTTTGCTGTGTACATCACCATTCACTTGCAAGCCAGGCACTGAGTTCCTCAGAGGTTAAATAACTTTCTCTGAGTTACATAGCTGCTGCAAAGTGAAGTGGGAGAAACAGCTTGTCTGATTCCTAGGTTCTTGCTTCTGCATGATGCATCGGGCAGCATCTCAGGAGTCTTGACTTTACCCCCTTTGCCCAGGTCCAATCCACTGGCTATAATCCCACACTTAACCCAAGCATTTCAGTTCTGAGAGACATCTGCCCCAACTCTGCTCTGCTCAACTCACCTCAACTCAGCTGATTCTAGTTTGACTCAGCTTAGGTTGGTTCGGGCTAACTCAAGCAGAACATGTACCCATCTCTCTCTCTCTCTCTCTCTCTCTCTCTCTCTCTCTCTCTCTCTCTCTCTCAGTGTGTGTGTGTGTGTGTGTGTGTGTGTGTGTGTGTGTGTGTGTGTGTGTGTGTGCAGCACATGGGCAACCTAGGCTGTCATACCTGTGCATTGTCTATCTTGTTGTTTTGAGGCAGGATCTCCTACTGGCCTGGAACCTGCCTATTAGGCTGGACAGTAAGCCCCATGATCTGCCCATCTCTCTACTCTCCTGTTCTGGGATCACAACACATGACACCATGTTTGGATTTTATATGAGCTCCAAAGTTTTGGTCTCTGTATGTGTAAGGCAAGCATTTTAGTGACTAAGGCTTCTCTTCAGCTCTGTGGTGGTTAACACTCATTATCAATTTGATTGCATTGAAAGGCAAGCAGGTGATGAATGACTCACTTCTGGGTGTGTCTGAGGGTTCCATGAATATGGACAGCATTGTTTACAGGCTGGGGCCTAGATGGCATAAAAGTGGATGAAGGAGGAAACCCTCTGCTACCACAGGCAGTCTCTCTTTGTATCCTGGCCTCCACGAGGTGAGCACTTTGCTCACCTTTCCACTGTGACATTCTGCCTAAGGTCAGGCCCATAGCAATGAATCCAGATAGCATCAGAAGGAGCCCTCTAAAATGGTGGCAAGTTCAAACAAACCATTCCCTACTTAAATAATTTTATCAAGTGCTTCATCCCAGTGACGACAAACTGGTTACCACATCTTACCAGAGGAGGGTGACATCAGGAAATGATTTAAAACTGGAGTGGATTACACTGCCACTCTGTTCTTGGCAGTTTAATGAGATTTTCATCCTCATCCATGTAGAACAATGTCAAGACCTGGGAGAGGGGGCAGCCCTGTACAGATTGCAAAGCCCCTTTCCACTGGTGGTTTGTGTATAACATAAGCTGAGCCAGCCCAGAAATAAAGACAAAGGGGAGATTACATAGAGGACAGCAGACAAGACCATAGTTAAAGGGCAGCTTACTCTGTATCAGGTGCAGGGCACAGTGCTTAAAACATCACCTCAGTTAACCCAGAAGGAGATTATCCTTGGGTGTTTCACAGATGAGGCTCCAGAGTGTGCACTAGCTGAGTAGTTTTTCCAAGTCACAGAGCTGGAGAGCAAAGAATGCTCTGGTTCAAGGGCCCCATCTTTCCATAGCACCCAGCCCAAGACTCCAAAAATGCCCCACTGTGGCAGGATTAGGATACACTGGTGCTAGACCTCTGTCTCCTGACCAATAGTGGGTAAAACAAAGGACTCAGGAGGACTCTAATTTCTGGTGAAAAATGGAACCTGAGTCCTATCTCTGGTTCCAGAAGGAGACTTGATATCCCAAGCTTCTTAGAAGGCCATTAATCGGTAACTATCTAAGCTTGATTCCAGGAACCTTAAGCTTTCAAGATTGTTATCTAGCAGGGGGCTTGCCTTCCTTCCTTCCAGTGTAGCCCAGGCTAGCCTTAACCAATCCTGCCTCTATCTCTGGAGTGCTGGGATTACAGATATGTGCCATCAGGCCAACTAGCAGTATGCTTTCTGATAACAAAGACATACTGTGACCCCCCCCCAAAGATAATTCAAAAAGACCTGTCAATCACCTGGAACAGGAAAAAGCTCTGTTCTAGAGATTTCAGAAAAGAATGTAAACCCTGCCTAGAGTGTAGATGAGACCATGATCTTGTTGGATATGGTTTTCCCTTATGTGTGGAGAATGAATTTTGCTCTGTAGCAAACTCTGTCTTCTTTACTGTGTGTCTGGATCCTCTCATCTGGATCCATCACAAAGGCCTGGGAAGCAAGGAGACTCCAGCTCAGGATCCTGGTGACCCTGCCATCTACATCAAGGAGTCAGGGATCAGAGGAAAAAAGAGGGCCAGACATATGTCCTTAGTACTTTATTACAGAGAGCTAAAGGCACTCTCTGTTTTGAGTCAGCTATGGGCAGATCTGCCTTTTGGACCAGCTATGGTTCGATTCTTTACCTACACCTGTAATTCACACTGAGCTGAAATAGTGACTGAAGCCTTCTGTTCTTGCTGGGACTGTCTTAGCATTTTCATTGGGAGGACCATTACAGACCATCTACTCATGTCAGATATGCAGGGGATGACCACAAGAAACGTCCCGAGCCAGGCAGATGAGACCCGAGTGCAGCCCTCTGTGGAGCACTTGCTGGGGTTAATTAAGTTAAAACCTGTAGAAGGAAGGAGAGTTGAGACTTTTTTTTTAAATGAACATCAATCACATTATTGATCTTTCTATTTCTTTTTTTCTCTTTGTGTTTGGGATCCCTGGACAATGCTTGCTGCAGGCTTCTCCCATAATAAAAATCATGTAAATTAAGATACTGACTTCAATTAAAAATGAGGCCTTGTAGCACAAACGTTGGAACCCATGGAATGAGCCTCGAGATGGGGAGCTTAACTTAAAAGAGAGATAGCATCTGTGGGGGACAGATATTGGAGGAGCCCCCACTTTCCAGTCTGCATCTCCATTTGCTTTGAGACATGCCCTTGGGAGATGGCATGGCTCAGCAGAAAATGCTGCTTCACTGCCTAGCTCCCACTGCTTGCTCACTGCTGTGTGACCTTGGGTCATCTCCTAACCTTATGAAAGCCTCAGTTCCCCCATTTGTTAAATTAGGATAATAATTTCCAATGTGTTGAGGTTTCAGAAGGACTAAGTTTGTCTTTAAAGGGCCTGTGTTGCTCAACGGTTAGGAATTCCTTATGGTGCTATGGTCATTTGTGACAATGAGTATCTTAGGTCCATTTAAGATGTTACAAGAGAATCTCCCAGTCTGTGATCAGAGCATGTGACATCTTCAGCAACAGATCTTGCCCTCTAATCCTGGTGGGCAGTCAGTGACACTGGTGACTGCCTGCATTGTTTCAGGGGTCATAAAACTCAATGGGTCATAAAAAGAGACTAGAAAACAGAGGTGGGAACCATAATGAGTATACGCTAAAAACATTAAAAAAGAGTACTATGCACTGACTGGTTTATAAACATCTTGAGTGTGTTTGTTACAGTCCTGGTGGCCAAAAATTCAAGAACAAGGCAGATTTAGTGTCTGGTGAGGTCCTGTTCACTGGCTCATTAACGGTACCATCTAAACATGTTTTTACATGGTGGAAGGGGAAAGGGAACTTTCGGGTGATTCTTGTAAGAGTTCCAACCCCATAACCCCTTTCATGAGGACGCCACCCCTAGGACTAATCATCTTCCAGTGTCCCATCTCCACATGGTCTCATGCTGGGAACTAGCTTTTGACTTATGACCTTTGGGCCTAAGGCATAGGCATACATCCACTGCAGGCTGTTTCTTCATCTACACAACAAGATGGAAGTCATAACACAGGCTGGTTTTTTGGCCAGGAGTGTTAGTTAATTATATCTTATCTTTCAAGCTGGGCTTTTGGATCACCAACAGTCTGGTGCAATTTCAGGCTGCATAAAGCCAGAAGGATTCATTGCATCTGGGAGGATGATGCCACGCGCATAGCCTAGAGGCTGAAGTCCTGTCTCTATGTACCAACGACTGCCTTACAACGGGGATATAGAGCTTTGCTTTTGGCCATCCCTGGAGGTTAGGACTTCTTTACTGGCTCATGAATGTTTAGCTCCTTTCTGTGACTGACCCAGTAACTTTCTTCTTGTTTCATGTTGACTGCTCAAGTATTTTGATAATGTAAATATTAGAGATGAAGTATGTGGCTATAATTGACTTTGGGATTGAGTCTACACCCCAACTTTTGAGCCTCATCTGTGCAGCATTCATTATAGAATAGTTTAGATTTTATGCTTGTGGTCACAAGATGGCTGAGAATTGTCCCATCTTCCCTATAGCATTGTTATTAGGAATAAATGAAGTGCGTGTCACACAAGTGCTTAGCTTAGGACCTACATGCAGCTTGCTGTTATTACTCCTTAAAAAAATGAAATCTAATTCCCAGTTTCACTGTCTGATACGATCATCTGTAACAGAACATGAAGAGCTTGCTGGCAGGGGAATCCAGTGGTAGGAAAGGCCAGGAAGGAATAGATTGGCAGTCTCTTCAGCATGATATTTGCGTCCCTCCTTGACCTGGCTCTGATCCCTTCCAAGGCTCCCATCCACTGGTACTCAGGGTGACTGAAGTGTGCAGTTTCCTACTTTGCCCATGCTGTTGCCTACTGGGAAGTTTCCATCTGTGTGTTCAATCTCTAACAGCTTCATCCTCACCGTCTCTGTGTCTGCCCTCAGCTTCCCAACACTTGCAGGACATCACTTTCTCAGGAGTCGAGTATCAGATGATTAACCTTACAGCTTTGGCTTACGGAGTGGGTAAATAAGGACCTCCAATTCTGTTGGTCACAGCAAAGGATGAGGTTGTAATGAGAAAGAGGGAACACTTCTAATTGGGCTCTTCTCTTTAAAAAAATCTCTTAGAAGTCTTTCCCCACTTTCCTGTATTGGTTAGAATTTAGTCACATGGCCAGACCTTGCAGAAATGTTTGGGAAATATAGTCTTTAAGATGAGAGCCAAATGTTAACAGATAAGGAGTATTAAATGGGCATTAATGTTTTTGCCACTGTCCCTATGGGTTGAGTCACCTCCCATGGCCAGGCTAGTGGCAAGAGTTAAGGACATAGCTGATCACAGATACTCAGATTTCTACTTCTAGTCATCTTTGGAGGCTTGTCATGAGCATCACCTAGGGAAGACCCCTAGAGTGGACACCTTGTTCTGGATTCTCATCTTTTTCTGGCCTGCATGACCTTGGGGACCTGCAGCAGATCAGCCAGTGATTTCACAGGTTCATCTTACCTAGGGTTCTTAGAAAACACCCATCCTAAACTGGTCCCAAGCTTGGAACCAAGCTCTGCTTGTTTCTGTTGGGACTAAGTTTCTTACTACTGTCTTTGGCTCCACTTACAAATGTTTAAAAATATTCACTTGATACACAGGGGGATTACAGACTCTCTCATTTCTGAAATGAAAAGCAGTTCATGTATTATTCAAGACAAACATTGTATTATTGAACAAAGGATGAGTGTATTCATCTCTCATTATACATTCTGGTCTATATGGCCTTATTAGTCCATGCACCCTGTGAGGATTTTACTGATGAGGTTTGTAAATCAAGGCAGAGATCAAACACTAATGTGTTCAGATGCCAAGATTATGAGATTATCATAAAATCACACAATTCAGGCCTAGTGTACCCAGTGCTTGACTTCCTTCTACCTGTTCCTACTACATGGGTGTTTAACCTTGGCATGGACACTTCCAATCATGGACTCTTCCAGGAAACCCACTACCATTTAGTCTATTTATTCTACCATTGGAGAGTTTGAGAAAGTTCATCACTTATCAGGATAATGTCTCTTCTCATGTCCTCTACCTCACTGGACTTCAGTTTTAACATGGAACAATTCTTTTCCTCTTTCTCTGCTGCAGTCCTTCAGGTATGTGAAGGTGACAGTTGTGGAGACCCACCTAGGTCAAGGGTAACTAAGTCCTCTTTTAGAGCCAGTGCCATAGCAAATAGGAAGTCATTGGAAACTCACAGTAATTACTGAAGATCCTGCCCTTGATCCAGACGCCATTTTTGACTAGCACCTGACATTGCGCAGCATAGAGCTTAAGAGTGTCCATTCAAAGCTAGTGTTCAAATCCCGTCTCTGGCCTCATTTCCCACCACCCTCTTCCTTCAACCTTCTTGGGTTTTCTCTCTTGCCAACACTCCTGCTCAGGTCAGGGTCTTGGCTCTTGCTGGACTCACTGCCTAGGTTGTTTTCCCCAAATCTCCTCAGTATACATCTCTCCGTTCACATGACACTCGTCTAGAAAAGTCTTCGTCCTCACTCTTCCACTTCCCTTCCTCTCCCCATGCTCCCTCCTCTTTCTACTCCTGCTCTTATTTTTGGGATAGGGTCTGTCTCTGTATCTAGGTTGATACTCCCTCCCCAGTGCTAGGTATGGGCTCCCATGCTTAGTTCTCAGAGAAGCCTTCTTGTATTTTTGTGTAAATTATGACTTCTATCCATGATTGTCTGCTTTAATCCCTTTAAGAAGATATGATTCATGGAAAAATTTACAAACAACAGACATGGTCTTCTACTGTTCTGTGGGATGGGAAGTATAAGTGTCTCTATCTGGGGAGCCTAGATCTAATGTCCTGTGGGGAGAGGTGTTGGATTTCTTCAGGTCTCCTTTATGGGTAAAGGTTAATCTTCATTGTCAACTTGGTGGGTTTGAAGCTGGTTGTTGACTGGGTTTGGAATCACCTAGGAGACACACCTCTAGGAGTGTCTTTGAGGATGTTTCTAGAGGTGCTTAAGTGAGGAAGGAAGACCTGTCCTGAAGGAAGCAGAGCCATTACCTGGGCTGAGGTCCTTGACTGAATGAGAAAGAAAAAAAAAGAAAAGCCAGTGGAGCTCTCACATTCCCTTCAACTGCTTCCTGTTCCATCAGGATGTGAGGATCCACAGCTGAATGCTGCTTCTGCAGCCATGCCTTCCTCACCGGGGTGGATTGGACCCTCAAACTGTGTTCCTAGTGACTTCTTGTCAGATATTTGGGCATAGCAATGAGGTAAGTAAGTAATACACATGGGCATTAGGCCCATTTGTGAGGTCTCCACCCTTAAGGTCTAGTCACTCTCTTCACAGGTGCCATCTCCTATCATCATACTGGGGACCATGCTTTCAGCGTCTGAATGTGGGAAAACACATCTAGGTCACAGTATTCTCCACCCCATTGGTCTGCTTTATTTTTCTGGTGGATTTTCTATGTAAGTAGTCAAGTCATCACAGATTTACTGAATGGCTATTTTTAATCAGCTGTTTGTTGTTCTAGGTGCTTGGGTTGCCTTAGCGAATGAAACAATGACCATTATTATGCTGGGGTGAAGTGCTTGCCTGGCTAGCACATGGATAAGAGTTCAATTCTAAGAACACCCACTTAAAAAGAAGCTAAATGTGTGTTGTGCCCTTGTGATTATAGAGCAGGGAACTCATTGGACAGCCAGCCTAGCCTGCTTGATGAGTTCCAGGTCAGTGAGAGAGCCTGTCTCAGAAAATGAGGTGGACTGCACCTGAGGAGCAACAGCCAAGGTCATTGCCTACATCAAGTCTGCATTCACACAGGGATGATGGAGACTGTGCAACACAGAGAGAAATAACATCAGAGGTTAAAAGGTCACGAGTTACAGAGGACAAAGGTATGGTCTGTTTAGGGTATTGTGCGGAATGGGCAAGGTTATGCATTAACAGGGTAGTAGCCACACCTCCCTAATGAAATGAGCTATGAGTCAGAACAGTTTTTTGAAACTATTTGCATGCATATTGATTGTTCTCTTCATTCCCCTAGAGTGTAAGTATGATGCAGGGACCGTGTCTGATTGTTGCTCATCTTTACCCAGTGCTCCCTACCCACTGTAAGCACTCACTGATTGCCAAACGCCCCTAGAACAAGAAGAGAAGTCTACATCTGCTACGAAAGTCCATGCCATTGGTGCCAGATGCTTCACTCCTCCTGTAATACTCTTTCTGGGCCAGCATCCCTCTTTCTTCTCCTACAAATGGCCAGAAGAGTGAATTCACAACCATCTGTCCATGATTGTGGCAGTCATAGTGAAAGACTTAAAAATTAGCAAAGAAATATAGCCCAGAAACTGACCAAGGCTACTGCTATGACTTAGTGCCTGGAATTTACCAGCCACCGGCAATTACTCCCTTACAAGGCCATAAGATAACTGGGTACCAAGAATTCTCAGATGGCCACCCTCCCTGAGGGGCTCATGAAGGAAACAGATTGCCCCACCGGCCAATGTGTCAATAATTAACAATTAAGGGTCCCTATGAAACAAAGAGATAGCTACATCCTGAGGTCTGCAGGTCTTACAACTGGTGGGGTCAGGAGGCCATCTGATTCCCCAGCCTCCCCTCAAGACAAAGGGCTTCCTTGGAACCCATGACTCTGGTCATGTATTCAATGGACAGAGAGTCGAGGCCCCTCCCTAAGCTTATGGTTTTTGCCTTTAAAAACGCCTGTGCCTGGGGGACGGGGCTGCTCTCTAGCCTGCATGCTGAGAGAGCCCTTTTGTACAAACGTCCACCTTTCATTAAAGCCTCTTGCTGTTTGCATCAAGTTTCTGCCTCCTCATGGTGAGTGGGGTAGCCACAGTCCTGGGAAAAGATTCTGGAGGCCTGAGCTTCTGGGGGTCTTACAATAGTAAGTGTGATCATCCTCATTCTCCAGATGAAGAACCAGAGGCTCAGGGATGGTCAAGATCACACAGCATTAGTAACTTGGACCAGAGCCCCTGCCACCCACGGGAGGACCAGCAGGTGAGTCCCACACCCTCTTGAACTTTCTTCAGCATGGAGCCTCCCTCAGCTGCACAGAGTCCAGACCCTGCCTGAGACTCTCATAGGAGCTGGCTTCATTTGTCTCTGCCCAGTCAAGATGCTGGAATTGCCTCAGCATTCTGCTTCACAGCTTTCTGTAAAGCAGTCCATGTAGGCAAACACTTCTGGCCTGACAGTTGCTCCTCAACAGCAGCAGCAGTGAGTATGCAGGAAGCTGTGGGTGTTGTGGCCTGGCATGTCTCAGCCCCAAACCATGGAAGCCATGAGGTTTGGCCTGAGTGGGGGAGTATGGACTTGGAAATTCCTAGTAACCAAATGGCAATAAAGACCAGACATAGGCATCTTGTCATCTTTAGAGAGCTCTCAGTTCCATTCTGCAAAAACTGGAATCTCTCCTTTATTCAGCCTCTTCCTGGCTGTTTTCTAACTGTGCTTCCCTGATCCTGAGGCTATTTCTTTCTCCTCTTCCTAGACCCTATCAGCAGATCTCTCAGGGGTCTCTCATCTAGTCGACCTCTCTGCCCAATACCTCCTATCTGTCTTCACTCATCAGGTAGGTAGACTTAGCCCTCCATCCTGGTTCAGGCCTATTCAAATGCTTAGTTCTGTAGAGATGCAAAACTAAGGGACATTCTCCACTGTGGCTATGCCATTCAACAGCAAATCAGCTAGCATCAGCAATACAATGCAGACCAGAGCCAGAGCTTTGGACCCCAAGGAATCCTCTAATAGCACAATATTCAGCTCCCGACATCTGGGTAATTGGCTTTGGCCTCTCAAAATCAACTGTTATCAAAATGAATCCTTGATTCTGTCTCTTTCATTACTTAGAGTTAACTTGTGTTTTGGGGGCTCAGAAGACAGATGAACCCTTCAATTGCCTGATGTCTTCCGGGACACCAGTAATCTCTTCCCTTTCTACATGAGTTCTGGATTTATAAAGAAGCTCCACATATGGTTTCAGTTTTTATGAACCATGGGCTGCTGAATGAAGGGTGGTTCTGAACACAGGATGTTTTAAGGATGCATCAACTTCTAAGGGAAAGAAAAACTCAACTGGTCATGCAGGCGGTATCAGGCTTGGGCTCCCTCTCGTGGCATGAAGCCTCAAATTAGACCAGTCTTAGGTTGGCCATTCCCACAAATACATTCCCACAATGGCTCCACCATTGGGCCAGCATGTTTTGCAAGCAGGACAGATGTAGGTTAGAGGTTTTCCTCCTACCTGATAACCTTGCCCAGCCTTCATGTGATGGTTTGTGCCTGGTCTTACTGTATCTTGCTATGCCCTATTTGGTTGATGTGCCTGGTAGGCCTTCTCTGTTCTGAGGGAAGTTGGAGTGGGGTCTGGAGGAGAGGGGAGGTCGGGGGAACTGGGAGGAGAGGAGGGAGGGGAAGCTGTGGCTGGGATGTATTGTATGAGAGAAGAAAAAATAAAAATTTAAAAAAGAAAAACAAAAACCAACTGCAGGGTCAGGGTATAGCTCAGTGGTGCAGTGCTTGCTTAGCATTCTTGAGTCCTAGGTTTCATCCTCAGTACCACAAAGAAGAGGAGAAAGAGGAGGAAAATGCATAAAAAGAAAGGGAACTAGCTTATTCAACTGCAGTGTCAGAGCAAGCATCAGCCTCAGGTTAAGTGTGATCGTGCCCCTGGCTTCCTTGCTCTGTAATTGTTTCTCAGTCACTTCTCCTATTTTGCAGTACAATTCATTCCCACAATGTCTTATTTCATGACTGCAATGTGCTTCCAACAAATGACACTTTCTTCATGCTTTCTTATTCATGCCCAGGGCACGAAGAGGACATTCCTTTCTGCGTGGCAAGCACGAGTCTTGAGATTCGCCTTGGCTACCCCTCTGTCCTCCTGTGCCCACACTGTCACTGATGACTGTGGTGAGAGTATTAAAAGATGCTGACAGGTTTAAGCCAGTTCCAGCTTTCCTCCTGCAGGGCTTGGAGGCGATTTTCTCTAAAGCTGTTAGGGGAGAAAGAGAGGGAGTGGAGGTCAGCGATCAGCCAGCCTCTGCTACAGATTAACTTTATGGTAGGAAGACCCACGGTCTGAGAGACTTATTAGGTAGAATTTGGCTGTTTGGTAGAGGGCCAGAGACTAGACCCAGGCATCCCTGTGTCCAGAGCTCTTTCCAAACGCTAATTCTTCCTGCCCTTTACCGATGTTGAATTTGAGATCTCATTGTCACAGCTGGGCAGCTATGACATATTAGGGGTGAGAGAAGGTCCCCTTCACATTTTGCTGATATGAAAAATTGCTTGTAATTATTTTCTTTTGGGTTAGAGTATTGCTCATTCCTTCAAAAACATATTCACTGAGCTGGGAACATTGACTCGCCTGGCCCATCTGGAAACCTGTCTTTTAATCAAGTGGTTTTTTTTTTTTTTTTTTCCCTGCAAGTAATAAAGACTCACATAAGCTAGTTTAGGCAAGAACAGGAGGGGGTTAGTGTAAGGGTCCAGGAGTCTCTATTCCACCCTCTGTTCTTCCATAGCTTCTCATATGACAGTGTGTTTACCGGAAATGACCCTGACTATATTAGACATATTGATCGACACCCAAGGCCTCTGCAGCTTGCTCAGCAGCTCCTGCCTGCCTTCTTGGGTGTATACTCTGTTCACTGTCATTATACTTAGGTTTAGGGAACTTCAAACAAAATCTAACCCCATTTGCATGCATTTCCAGCTGACTCACTTTGGCTTAATTAGATGGCTGTGTTTGAGAATATCGAGGGGACTGGAAAGTTTCTCAGGGGAAAAGGGACATGTGATGAATAGGAGCACTAGAAGGTGGGCTCAGCTAGTTACCAGCTTAGATGGTCAATGGCTGTACTTCTGTAGTATGCTTATGTCTGGTTACAGAGCTTGTATCCCTTGGGGGCAAGCAAAGCTCACCAGGCTTGTAGAT
This sequence comes from Cricetulus griseus, assembly GCF_003668045.3. Taxonomy (NCBI): domain Eukaryota; kingdom Metazoa; phylum Chordata; class Mammalia; order Rodentia; family Cricetidae; genus Cricetulus; species Cricetulus griseus. The sequence goes on along the minus strand of NC_048600.1, from coordinate 37,694,778 downwards.
TTTTTTCTAAAAATGGTTTCCTCTACTCAGCCCTGTGTTAAAAACTAGGACCAGGACAATGTTTGTGATCACACAAGTGTTCCAACAATATCAAGAGATGGTGAGGTAATATCTTCTTTTGAGGAATGGTGACAGTCTCTTTTTCACCATCTGGATCAGATTGTCTCAAACGATCCTTCCCAATATTGGGTTCTACAAAACCAGTATTTAGGTAAATAGTAAGAGTAAGTTCTTCCTTCATTTCCCAAATGTTTGTTTTTGTTTTGTTTTGTTTTTTGCAGCAGGGGGTGGGGGCTTGGAGATAGTTCCCTGCTCAAAATGTGTAGCAGATGATCAGCTGATAGCTTGGTGGCCATGTACTAAGGCATGAGTCTGAGTGTCAGCAATCACCCTTTGACTCAGTCCCATGCACATTGAGGGGGTAAACAATTGTAGGAACTGCTCCTGTATCCACCATTGTCGTTTATGTCACTCACTGGATTCCTTACCAATGTCTGGAAGGAGGACCAAGGTCATGTCTACTCCTCTGTATGTCTCCATTTCCTACAAAGTGCCTGGTGTCTATTAGGTATTTAACAATCATTCAATGAATGGATGGATAGCGGAAACACGTTTCTGTGCTTGTCAGAGAGCTAACAGTTCTAGGGGGAGAATTCTAGGTCAGGAGGAACAGGAAAGGTCACCGAGTCATTTCTGTTGCCTCCAATATTTCTTTCAATTTGAACATTTAATTTGTAAGAGGTGGGTGACTGACATCATGAAATTTGCTCCCACAGTACTTTTCTTGGTTAGTAGCAGGACTACCATCTTAAAAAATGTGTGTGGGGTGGGGGATAGCAACTTGAACCCCACATGTCTTGCTTGCTTGCTGTACTAGCTCAGTATTAGTGTGAGCTTGGGTTTGTGGCTTTATCTTGTGTCTGCCATACAACATAAGATCTGACATTGGCCACATGCTCCCCTGTGCCCATAGTTCCTGCCAGCGGTTGCTGTATGCAAGGAGCCTGTGGCTCTGCCAGAGGGATCTCCATCCTTAGGGACTGCTTGTCCTAGAAGTTGTAAGTGCCAGGGATGAATGCTTCAGGAGCAGTCATCAGCCTGCAGCAACCAAGAGGTGTTGAATAAATGCCCTTGTGGTGAATAACACAGGAGAAAACAATGTTCTGCACCATCTCCCAGTGCTGTTCTTGGGACAGAACCCAGAAATCTGTGCTGGCAGCTTGCTCAAAACACAGTATTGCTTTCCCCCTTTCTCTGTCTTACTGCTTTGTGCGTGCTTTTGTGTGTGTGTGTGTGTGTGTGTGTGTGTGTGTGTGTGTGTGTGTGTGTACGCACTGATGTGCATATGGGGACTAAAGATAGATGTCAGGCATCTTCCTTGATTGCTCTCCATCCTATTTATTTTGAGACATGGTCTCTCACAGAACTTGGAGCTTTCTCATTTGTCTAGACTGGCTAATCAGTCATCCTCTGGGACCCTCTGGCTCTCTTCCTTTTCAGCACTGGCATTACAAGCATATGGGGCTGCACCTGCTCCCCGCTTGATCATTTCTTACATAGATTTATAGAGAAGGGGCTCCCACTTCTTCAGTTGCTGTCTTGACTTTTTTAAAGAAATTGTTTGTATTCAAGTCCTGGGAGGGTCTTCTTCTAGAAAAACAGTGTAAGAGAGTATCTGTTGAGCAAAAATATGTAGAGCTACCCTGTTCTGATAGCCTGGCTTAGTGATGAGCATCCTTGTGCACTCTCTCTTTGTGAGGGGGACACTAATGTGTTGCCCAGATGAGGAAGACAAGGCTTAGACAAGTCTGCATCCTCCTCACTTCTCAATGGTGGAGTCAAGGCTTGGGTTGCTTTCTTTTGATATCAAGTGTTCAACAGCTGCCTTCAAAGATTTTGTGGGGTATTATGAAAATCATGGGTCTGAAGACATTTCCAAATAAAGGAATATGTCCATACTACTTTCTAGAATGGGCCTTGTTAAAACCTTCCTTTTCAATGGAGGAGGATAAGCCAACCAGAAGTTTGACAGGACAGTTGAAGAACATTGGTACTAGAGTTCAAAGACACCAAAGGAACATGAGCAAATACCTAGTGTAAGTCAGGTCATGTCTTGTCAATAGGTAAGGATGAGGGTGGATGGATGTGCAGGAAAAACCACGGATGATGGGAGTCCCTCTGAAGACAGTCCAGGTGTGTATGGTGGTTGGGAGTCAGGACACAGGTTATAGATGCCCATGGAAGGAGGAGGAGTTATATGTCATTCCTAGCAGTGGAAGGTAAGCATCTGGCTTCCACATAACCACATCCCATGCAACAGTGTGATTTCTGTGCTTCTCTCACTAACTTGATAGGGAATTCCTATAGCCCAGTGTAGTAGGTACAAATGAAGCTGCTTTCCAACTCAGAGAGTCATGCTCAATTGGTAATGTCTGCCCAGGCATAGAAGTGGATAGTATTAACACATATTTCACTTGGAACAGACTGAATTTTAATACCAGTCAGAAGACTCTTCTTAGGACCTAGAAGCATTTACATCCCAGAAAGTAGTGGAATTTATTTTTAATTGGAACATATAGAGCAGATTGGGCAAAATACAAAATTTGTTATAACTCCTGATGGGCACAGTAAGATAGAAGTCACCATAAAAAACACTGAGTGGGACATGTCCAGAGGAGGAAGAGGGGAGACTAGGGGCATGCTCTGAGTGGCTTTTATCCATTGACCATGGTGCTCTCTCTGTTGAGTGGGCTTCACAATGCCCCACTCTTATTTGACCTTTTGAGAAAATGTGATTTCTGCCTTCGGTTTTCTTCCTATTGCATCCTGGCTTCATCCAAGAGTAATGACAGGTTCTGGTTGTTGGAGGTTGTACTTTTTTTTTAACTTTCTGCAGATGGAGAGGGAGGCAGGAAGCCCAGGTCATGGTGAAGGTGCTCATCCGCCTGTGAGGAACAATGAACACAAACTATAAATAATGCAGCTGCTTCTGTCCTTGAGTAGGGAGTTTCTATAGACAATGATGCATCCCAGAACTTAGGCTCAGTGCAGTGAGGGGATTCTGATTCACATTTCCAGTTCAACACATACTTTGTAGCCTTGACTTCAAGATGCCTCAAAGAATACCCTTATGTCTCCAGAGATACTGTGAAGTTCTGAAGTTCTGTTTCAAAGGAAACTCATCTTCAATTTTCTTTAATTAACAATGTATCTAAGCATTTAGGTGAAGTCATGTGGAATGGATCTGTTATAAAATCACATGGGAAGAAATTCTGTTCCTATGTAATTAATAATTGCAGGATTAAATGGTTTGATGATACAACCCACATACCGAGAAGTGAGAAGTGTTTTCAATGGTGAAGAGGTATGGAGAGAAAAGGCAATATGCTAGCCAAAAAGATGGTCTGTAAACTGAGCTCCATCCAGAGCAGTTGCAGAAAAGGGTGAAAAGTAGGCTTCTTTGGGATAATACTGGAATTCAGATAAATAGTAAAGACAGGTTGAGTCAAGGAGGATTGACTAGAAAGAATTGATAAGCCAAGATTAATTAGCAATGTCTGCTGTGGACAAAGGTAGAGAGGGACTACTATTCACATAGCTTTTGTGAACAAAGGAAGAGAGGGACTAGTGTTCATATAGCTGCTATCTATTCCCCAATAACGTAGTTGTCTAGAAAAACAGGGCAGGCAGAATAAACAAAAAACTGCCCAAATGTAAGAAATAACTGGATAAGGTTATCCTTACTGGCCTCTATGGGAAGCAAACTAGATTTAGACATTGGCAGATTCCCACAAAATCTAGTCTTTCTATCCTCCTCACCACTATTTCCTAGAAGCATTAAGCATTAAGAGTGAATGCAAATGAGGCTTTCAGGCAGAGGAGGGACAAGAGGGAGTAGTAATGGAACTGCTTAGTGGAGCCACATCTTGCATCCAGAAGGTGATGTGAACTTCCTTGAACCTCCAGCTTCTTCCCGAAAAGCATAAGAGTCCATTTGCCTTTGTGTACAGATCCAAATGGTGACTTTGTGTATTACCTAAGGAAACTTGGACGGGACTTTTGAAACTTCGGGGTCTTATTTTTGCCATGTGTCAATTGAAGAGTAAGACTATGTTTAATTTAGAAGCTCATGCTCACAGGGGATATCATGTTCCCTGGACAGAACTACCTGTGCATGTAACTAGACAGCACTGGGAACACAGTGTGTGGCCGTGTGCCCTGAGAATGGGCAAGTCCTTTGAGGATCATACTGCCATGGTGTTTGCCTTCTCTTTCATTTCTGTCCTTATGTACTTGGACCTTTCATGCTTTCTAGAATGTCTGTAGGAAAAAGAATGATACTGTAGATTCTGATGGGTCTGGGCACTTAGGACTTCTGTGAAACTGGTAATGCTGGATAAAGCTGTGTGACAGGATAGGAATGTAGCTCAGTGACAGAATGAGGACCTGGGTTCAATACTGGAAACCAAACCAAGCAAAGACAGTATGCTGGTTCAAGCTCATCTCAGAGGAGAGGTTTTGGCCAAGGTGTGTGTGTGTGTGTGTGTGTGTGTGTGTGTGTGTGTGTGTTTGTGTGTGTATGTGGAGGCCAAAGGACACCTTTGGATGTCATTCCTCAGGTGCCACCAGTTTTGTTTTCTTGAGACAGGGTATCTCAACAGCCAAGAACTTTCTGAGTAAGCAATGCTGGTAAGAGACACTCATGGAACCTCTTGTCTCCACCTCCCCAGTGCTGGGATTTCACATGCACACCCCCATGCTAGGCTATACAAACAGAACAACTACATAGTTTCTTAGGGTTGAGTTTAGGTCTTCATGCTTACAAGGCAAGCACTTGTCCAACCGAGCTATCTCCCCACCCTGTATATTGGGGTTTTTCCTTTCTGGTTTCTTATATTTGGAAGAGGGAGTCAAATGCTTTGTTCTGGCCTTATGAATCTGCAGGGTGGGTGTGATTGTGGCATGTTTTCTGATCTTTTTCTTTCAGGATCTAAGTTTTGTGCCTCATTTTTGAAGTTTTCATATCCTTCATTGCTTATGAAGCCAAGGAGTGTGAGGTTTCCATCAGAAGCACAAAAAGCCTCATACACGAAGGATCTGGGGTGTGGCCAGAGAGAAAGGTTATGAAGTGTCAGGACTACAGCTGTGATTGCCATCAGGTAAGTCACATTGTTAGCAGTGAGTGGATAGAGCTCATGTTTCCTTGTGTGTGTGTGTGTGTGTGTGTGTGTGTGTGTGTGTGTGTGTGTGTGTGTTTATGTGTCTGCTTCTTTGTGTATCGGTGGGAATGTACTTGTGTGTAAATGTGTGAGGAGGAGAGAGGACAGCTTCACCTGTCTTTCCTCAGATATCATCCAGTTTGGTTTTTTGAGACAATCTCCCATTGATTTGGAACTTGTCAAGCAGGCTAGGATAGCAGGCCAGGAAGCTCCAAGGACCCTCCTATCTCTCCATCCTGAGTACTAGGGCACAAGCATTCACTACTGTGCTTGGCTTTATTATTATTATTATATTATTATTATTATTATTATTATTATTATTATTATTATTATTGTGTGTGTGTGTATGTGTGTGTGGGGTGGTTGGAATATTGAATTCAAGTCCTCATGACTTCATGGTAAGTGCTTTACCAGTTGAACTGTCTGCCCTGCCTGAGGCTTCCTTTTGTCTTTACTGTGTTCCATTCTGCTTGCACCTGGTTGAGCTTCTGTGCTAGGAATACATTTAAAGAGACTTTCAGCCCAGGATCAGCCTGTCATCACACTGTGCTTGGACCTAACTGTGCAGTCACCAGGTCTACTGTGGCTCCTTCTTCTTTTGGAATTTGAACCATTGTCTTCCTTCCTTCCTTCCTTCCTTCCTTCCTTCCTTCCTTCCTTCCTTCCTTCCTTCCTTTTTTTCCAGCCTGGGTGCTAAGAGAGTTCAAGGGTGAGGTCCAGCTGCTGCCTCCTGCTTCTCTTGCAAATGGAGAATGCTGGAAGATCAAGTTCACTCTCAGGCTTCTAAGGGACCTTTTAGTTGGGTGTGCTTGACTGCCTTGCTCACAGGGAAGAAAGGCTTTGCCCGCTGTGCCTCTATGAGGTGACGATGCAGAGCCTTGGTGCTTCCTCACGGTAATCAAGGGAGACACACACAGAGTGTTCTGTTTTTCTGGATGAAGCCTTCACTTTCCTTCCCCCTCTGGGGAAATTAGCCTGCTGGCTCGGACTGATGGAGGAAAAATAAACAAGCCCAACCTGAAATATGCATTAGAGTTTAGCTATTTTTGGAGGTTTCCAGGATTGAAAATGGCTGAGGGTAGACCAGTTTTCATCTGTCCTGAATTAACTTCCTGAGGTTTCATGGGGGGGGGGGCAGGGGAGTGAGGGGCCAGGACATGTCAGAACACTTAGCTGAGGTTGCTACTGATTTTCGGAGCTGGGGGAAAGAATTATGGCCACAAAGAGCCCTTTTCCTGGAGTTTGTCTCAGAGAGGGGTCAGGAGGAAGCTGAACCAGTGGGTTCTTGGGTTTGGAGAACAATGGGATTCTGGGGCTCCCCACTGTGGCATTGATTGTGTTTTCTCTTGAGTGACTGAGTTGGAACTTTGAACCTACAGAGAGACGAGGGAGGGGCCTGCTTAAGGGGAACAGGGTTTATTTTGGAGATAATGAAAAGGTCTTAGAACTACATAGTAATATGTGAAATACCATGGAGTGGTTCATTTTTTTATTTAAAAAATTTCAGTTTTCCTTTTACATACTAGCCCTAGTCCCATGTGTGAGTCCCCCCTCCCCCCGCTGTTAATGAGGAGAAGAAAGAGCTAAGGAAAGGAGCTTTCCCAATGGGCTATATATCCGAATGAGCAGGAGCTTGGAGTTCTCATTCCACTGGCATCTTAGAAAACTCAGCAGATTCTACCTGCATCGAGGTGGGAGAACTCAGTTCCCACCACTTCCCCCTTTAGCATGGGTTCAAACATCCATTCTTCTCCCCACAGTGTTTTAGCCTTTGCTAGTCATGGGGACAAATAAGACTTTTAATTTAAAAAATTCTTTGTGTGTGGGGGGAGAGGGAGGGAGATAGAGGAGGAAGGGAGGGAGGGAGAGATGGAAGGGAGGGAGGGAAGAGAGAAAGAGAGAGAGAGAGAGAGGAAGAGGGGGAGCGTGGACTTGTGATCCTCCTGTCTCCTCCTTCAGAGTGCTGGGAGTTAGGCCCAAAGTGGGACTCCAAAATGACAATGCCCCTGCAATTTTGCAAATGACAGTCTGGACTCTGCTGAGGCTGGACTCTGACCAGGCCAACTGAAATCAGCATTCCTCAGAAATCATGAACATGGTTTTGAAGGGACCAGCTCCCCATTTTGGCAGCCTTGACAGTAACACGTGCTTGCTATGACCTTGTCTTAGTCACTAGAGGTTAGGTGCCTGCCTTGTGACAAGGAACCAATCAGAAGTTAGCTGGTGGCGCTGTTCTTTACGACTCTGGGTGTGCTTTACGGACAAGCGCACAGCAATGATGCACCGAGCTTAGCAACCACCCTGGAAGGGCCTATGGGCCATAATAACCAGTTGGCCAATCAACACAGGGCAAGCCCTCCAAGCCTGGAGGCACACCAATCGTGAGCCTCTGCGTACCCCTAGACACTCCCCTTACACTGCCCTACAAGATCTCTCTCTGCAGCCGGTTCGAGCTGTCTTTTGCGAGTCATCTGCCATGGTGGGTGGGTGAAAGACCCGAGCTAACATGGGGTTAGCTCGTTGAAAAACAATAAAGCCTCATGCAGTTTGCCGCAAGTTCTCGAATCCGCCTGGTGATTGGGGTGACCGCAGTCATGGCCTGGGACCCCGGATACCTGAGGTTTCCCGGGTTCTAACAGTTTCTGTTTGTCAGGAAGAGCCACTGACTCCTTGTCTTGCAGGCAATGGGCATCTAGCTCCCTATTAACACATACCAGCAACAGGTATCAGAATGTATCAAATCCCCACCCAGCTCCCAGGCTCTTCTGTCCTGCAAACATACTCCCCAGCAGGACTCTAAACTTCCAGGCTATTTCCACCTACACACTCCCTCCTACCCCTGTAAACACACCCCTTTACAGCTGGCAAGGCCTTCCCTGTCTTTTGATATTCTCCTGTGCCTTAGCAGTTTAAATAAACCTTTTCTTTCACCTACAAAGTGGTCTAGTTCCGTGGTTTTCAAGAGCCCTCATTTGCATCTGGAGCCAAAAGTTATTAAATCTGAATCCATTCTGCAGTGCAAGCTGCATTCCATCCATCCTAACCCAGCCTCCTGCATGTGATCTGCCCTAACCTGGCCTCTGGAAGACTGTTCTAAATGAGCATCTGCATCTGTGGCAGGAACATGGGTCCTTTGATACAACCTCATATTTCCTTTGTGCTCCCCTGCAATAGCCCCTTGTAGTAGCTGTTGCTCTTACCCAGTAACCCTAAACTCCCGGTCCTGTAACCCCCAAACTATTTCCTGTCCCTCATCCTTCTCTACTCTCTGGAGACGCCTCTTCAATAGCTGTTTCCAGTCCCAGCTTCATCATCTCATACTAACATCTGGATTTCAGGAACCTTACTAGCCCAGAAGGAACCTTTTCCTGGAGGCACTTCAAGCTCCTCTGGTGAATAGACAGATTCACCCATGGCCGAGTTCCCCATTCTGTTTCTTTTCTCATTCTAAACACCAAGGGGGAAGTTCTACATTCTTCAAATCATGCTGAGGAACCAATGGGCTGTGGCTCTCCTGGTCATGGCTGGGATCATGTGGCAGCCTTATTGGCTGCTATGGGTTTGGCCACAGACAGATTAGGTCACAGTCTGTGTCTGTCACAGCCGATATCCACCCAGCTGAGCTGAAGTCATCCAGGAATCAACTTCAGCCCTGAAACTACCCCAAACCCAGCTCACTTCACTGTACCCTCCTTACACAGGGACCGCAGGGGTGTGCTGTCATATCTACTTAAGGCTCTTTATTTTTTGGTGAAAGATGTTAGAGTCATGGGCTGTTGGGACAGGTAATTTTGCAAGTGGAATGGAAGGGAAGGGAAGGAGAGTTTTCAAATGAACCCTGTCCCAGCTTGGGCTTTCTCAATTGTAAGGAGATATGTCTTCCCATAAACTTTCAGTCTCAGTGTATTTAAAACTTAAAGTTATATGCACAGCTTCAAACATTCAAAGGCTTTTACACTTAAATGGATTTAATCCAATTCACACATTTCCACTGAGTCTCTGCTGTATGCCAGCTGCTTTGCTGGATGCTGATAAACGAGAGAGCAAGCAGGATGAATCCCAGCCCAGTGCAGGAGCTCTCCATGCAACTGACAGGGTGCAGAGGAAGAAACACCTGTCTGCCCATAGCTGTGGACCAGGACCAATACACTAGCTACAGCGCACCATCCTTTGACATAGGCCTTCTCATTCAGAGATAATTTTTTATTTTTTTACTAAAATGTGTGTGTGTTTACAGCAAGGAGTTCAGGTCTTTTAATACCTTCATGCAAGGCCCTGCTGCATTCCAGAACTTGGACCTCTTTCTCTTTTCCTTCATTTCATCTGTGTTGATTCTTTTAAAATTAGCCAATAGCAAAGACTTATGTCTGACTCCAGCCAATGAGCAAAGGCACCTGAGTAGTCAAAACCAGTGTACTTCCCGTCTTTGTGTGTTTGCTCTTCTGGGCATACCCTCCTGATCAGGAGTAAGGGTTATCTTGTTGGAACACTTCAGCTGGAGTGGTGCTTTCCTTCTCTGAACCATGAACTTATTCCTAACATCATGGAGGGAAGGGGTGTCACATTTCCTGGAGCTGGGATTGCAGGCAGTTGTGAACCACCCTGCATGGGTGCTGGGAACTGAACTTGGGTCCTCTGTAAGAGCAGCGAGCACTCTTAACTGTTGAGCCATCTTTCCAGCCCAAACAAACCCTTTTATAGAAGTGGTTAATGTGTAACTTGGGTTTTATCATGGTCCTTCTTTGCCATGTATGTGTCAGAGTCACAGGCCAGGGAAGGAATAGGCAGCGGTTTTGTAATCTTCATTCTTCTCCTGACTATCTGGTGTTCCATGACAGGGCACAGTGGAGGACATGATCCACAAAGCTGGAAGAGGCACAGCAGGTAAGAGACCTGTTGTGTGCTTTGAGAAGCAGTTGTCATGGTTAGTTGAATCTGCAGATCCTCCCAGGCTCCAGCTGTGAATTCTTGTTTTCCAGATGGTGGGGCTATTTTGGGGGGGGGCTGTGGAACTTTCAGGAGGCGGGGCCTGGTTGAAGGAAGTTCCTATCACATATTCTGCTTCCTGGTCTGCTATGATGTGAACAGCCACTGCCTGGTCCTCCTGCAGCCAATGAGCTGAGCTACTTGGCTGTGGCCAAGACATTCTTGTCATGATGGGATGAAACCCACTGAATCCTTCAGCCAAAGCAAGTCCTTCCTCCTTTGAGTCATTTTGTTGAGTATTACATCACAGTCGTGCAAAGGTAACTAATACATTAGCAGAAGTTGTACGATAAATTTCTGGAGTCACACTGCCAGGCTTTGAGCTTGTATTGTGACTTTTGACAAATGCCTCTGATCCTTGGTTTCTTCACCTGTAGATGGAGGAAACCCAAGATGCACCTCTCAAAAGTCACGGTGAGGATTAGAAAGGATAACGCTTGTAGAACTTTGGCAGATAGTAAAACTGCAAATGTCAGTTACCATTTGGAAGCTAAAAATGGCATCACATTATGGCATGAATGCTTTCTAAATCTGAACAGAACTCCTGATTCCATTTATGTCAAGGAACATTGTATCCCACCCCCGACCCTGTGTTTGTGTGAATTCAAGTATGTGTCATGGTTTTCCAGAGTTGAGTGGCCATCAATATACGTGGGAGGAAATCTTGCCTGCTCAGCAGGCCATGGCAGGATGCTAAGTGATGCCTGAGACAAGCCTGCTACAGGCATACATCTGAGGATTTAAAGCCCCAAAGTGTGTGATTCTACAACCTAATAGAAAGACTCCTCCTCTTCTCTGCCCTGTCGGCAAGGAGAAAACACAAGCATGTCCAGAGCCATTAAGACTGAGCTGGAGAAGACCCACACACTCACCTGGGACTCTCCATCCTGGGCAGTGAGAAGAAAACACAGGCTACCCAGCACCTTGTGGCACCATGCAGTTGGGATTCCACTATGGTTAGTAAATATATGGTAGGGTATGGAAGACAGAGAAATAGATTGGTTTATGTCCTGTGGAGGGAGAGAGGCAGATCTTTTATTTTATTTTATTAGTTCAAATTAGGAACAAGTTTGCTTCACATGTCAATCCCTTCTCCCTCTCCCTCCCCTTGCCCCCAACATCCCACCTGACCCTAGCCATCCCCTCTCCACTTCCCAGGTAGGTAAGGCCCTCAAAAGGGGTTCCCCAAAGTCTACCACATCATCTTGGGCCAGTCCTAGGCCCTTCCCCATGTGTCCAGGCCAAGAGAGCATCCCTTCACAAGGGATGGGCTCTCAAAATCCTTTCTTTTTTTAAAGACCTTACATATTTAATACAGTGCATTACCCCTGTACAAATGGAAAAAAATTAAGTTCAACATTTCTAGACCAATATGGCTGTTAATTTTTGTACAATGCCAACTCAACACGGTAAACTGGGATACTTTTTTCCAAAGTTGACAGCACAGCTAAAGTTTCCAAAAATTATAATATATATATATATATATATATATATTATAATCAATAATGGCAGTATGTTATGCATCAATAGCAGCAACAGCTTTTCCAGGTTCTGCAGTCATTTGAACAAAATTGTAGAGACATCCAGCACTCTCCATTTAAAAAAAAAAAGTAAAAAACAAAATCCCAGAAAAACAGCACAGTTCTGTTACTCTTGTGGTACCTGGCACCATTTTTTTTTTTTGAATTAGATTCTCAATCATCATCTGGAAGGAAACCATTCTGAACAACATCATTAAAAACAGCTCTGATAAAGCACCGTCACTACTATGTATCATAAAGCAGGTCCACATATGAGTGAGTACATATCATGTTTGTCTTTTTGTGATTGGGTTAGAGAGGCAGATCTTAAGAGGTAAAAGTAGTGAAGAGTGGGCTGAGGTGGGTGGCCTGCTTGCCATTGGGGTCATGGTGATGCCTGGCCTGGGCTGTTGCTAAGGGCCATGTCTGGGCATATGACCCAGCTGCAGCTACAGTCTGTGTTGTTGTATGTTTGTGACACCTCTTACCACCAAAGGTAGAGAGAATAGGGATGCTTAGAGTTGACCCTGCTCTTCATTGGCTGCAACATTAGGGACAATTGGTCCCACCCCTCACTGACTGCAGCATTTGGAAGAGTGGGTCCTACACCTTGCCTGGGTGAGTGTGCAGGCGGGCATGCCCTGAGGTCATCTTCCCTGCACCCTTCGTCTGCCATGTGGTGGCTAGGGAGAGGGAAAGATGCCCTCCCTCTCTTTCCCTCTCTTGCCCCTAATCACCTATGGCATGTGGGAGAACTGACCCTGACCCCCACCCCCCACCAGCTGCAGTCCTTGGGAACATGGGCCCTGCACCTTGCCTGGGCATCACAGTAGAGCCCATCTGAGAACGTGAGCATGAGAGATCTAGCCCCACCCCTCATCTGCCATAAGGTGGTGTAGGTGAAGCAGAGAAGCCCCTCTGCCCCTGTCCCTAGCCACCTGTGGTATGTGGGAGAGCTGTCCCTGAGGTGACAAGGGCAAGAGAGCTGGATCTGCCCCTCACCAGCCGCAGCACTCAACAGAGTGGCCTTTGCACCTCACTAGGGCAGCAAAGTAGTGCTGGCCCTGGTGGTGTAGGTGTGGATGAGCCTTCCCCGAGAGTTTGAGAGCAGGACCACCGGCCCTACCTCTAGCTTCTTACTGCATAGGGTGAGCTAGCTTGGCAGTTCTGGAGAGCTCACCCTGGTAGTGATGATTAGGGAGAGCTGGCAGGTCGACCAAGTCAGCTACCACCCAGGCTCAGAGCCATGGCTATGAGTTGGCACATCCCAATATTCTTCTGATCTATGATCTGTTGGAGCACATGAATGGGGCTGAACCTGCAGATCCAAAACTTCAGGATTTCCATGACACAAGACAGCAACAGGATATTCAAGAGGAGTCCCAGGGAAGGCCTGGGATCTATGGTGGAGGAGAAACCAGAGGCCTTGAATCAGACCAATGACTCATTGCAATGAAAACTTACAAGTAAAGATGGGTGGACTAAAGGGTATACTGTGTGACTCACTGTGACACACTACAGCTTCCATGATGACACTTTTCTTTTCTTTTAAATTTTATTTTGTTTTATATTGGTGGGGAGGTTGTAAGGGCATAGAGTGGACATTGAAGAGACCAGGAGATGAATGGGATTGACAAGCATGATGTGGGATCTACAAAGAATCAATAAAATGTTATATTAGAAAAAAGGGAAAGGCTCCTCCTCTCTCCTTCCTTTTTTTCCTATGGAACTGATCCAGCATGGAACTGACCTAGACCCCATAAATGTGGGTGTCAATGAGGAGGCCTTGGAAATATATGGGGACTCTTGTAGTAGATCAGTACTTATCCCTAGCATAGGGATGGACTTTGGGATCTTATTTCACAAAGAGGGATACTCCCTTAGCCGAGACACAGGGGGGAGAGCCTAGGCCCTATCCAAAGGATATGACAGACTTTGAAGACCCCGCCATGGAAGGCTTCAATCTCCCTGGGGAGCAGAAATGGTATTGGATAGGTAGGGTGTTAGTGGGGGGCAGGGGAGGAGGGAAGGGAGAGGGAACGGGGATTGACATGTAAAACAATCTTGTTTCTAATTTAAATAAAAAATTATAAAAATGAAAACAAATAGGCTTCTAAGGGATAAAAAATATAGTAAGATAAAATAAAAACTAACACATCATAATAGGACAAAACAAACAAACAATGAAAAATGCCCAAGAAAGGGTGCAAGAAACGGAAATAGAAGCAGAGAGACCCTCAGGAATCCCATAAAAATACAAATCCAAAGAAGCCATAAGGTAAAAAAAGAGGGGGGAATTTAAAAAAATATATAAATAAAAGGTAAAAAAGGAAAAAGATAAAATTAAAAAACATAACAAATAAAAAGAAAAGGCCCTGACATGACATCATGAGACAAGGAACCTTCAAAGATTAGGTTCCTTTCCTGTTGGCTGTCTACTGGTGGGTATGGGACCTACTTGTAAGAGTAGTTTGTTTCTCTCGTGTGACTCTCTTGGAGAAACTAACTTGTCATTTGCAAGTGGTTCTCATTTGGAAATAGCTTCTGGATTCAGGAAGAGGGCATGTGTCTACTTCCTGCTTTAACTCTAGGACCCCATCTACTGCAGACCCATTTGCAGGCCTCATGCATCCATCCTGTTGGGTTTAGAAGGCCTTGTTTCCTTGGTGTCCTCCATCCTCTCTGACTCTTACACTCTTTCTGCCCCCACTTCCTCAAGGTTCCCTGAGCCCTGAGGGGAAAGATTTGATGGAGACATCCTATTTAGAGATAAGTGTTTCAAGGTGTCTAACTCTGCACATTGTCTGGCTGTGGGTCTCTGTACTTGTTCCCATCTGCTGCAGGAGGAAGCTTCTCGATGATAACTGAGCGAGGCACTGGTTTATTAGTATAGCAGAATGTCATGAGGAGTCATTTTATTGCTATTTTCCTTTAGCAGTACAGTAGTATATGGTTTGACCCTGGGTTCCTGGGTCTCAGGTTCTTGGTCACCCAAGCAGTGTCAGATATGGATTCCATTTCATGGATCAGGTCTTAAATCAAACCAGATATTGGTTGGTGACTCCTATGTACTGTGTGCTGATGTTACTAGCATATCTTGCAGGCAGGACTCCATTGTAGATTGAAGAGTTTGTAGTCAGGTTGGTGTTTACATTTCTTCTTTGGTAACATACAGAATACCTTCCACTAACAAGAACACTTGCTCACAGGAGTGAAGACTCTAGGTAGGCACCAGCTCACCTCCTCTGTGTTCATATTCAATGAGTTGTGTAGGCGTTGTCTTCAGCAATAAGGCCTTGTCATCAGTTTATGGTGACCAACCCAGAATCTTGACAATCATGTGGGTTGTTTGAGGATTCCCATGGAACTCCTTTGGCCAACAGCTCAATTAGATGTAACCCATTAATGATACTAGAAGATTGATTTGGTGGCTCTGTCTTCCCCGCTATTTAACAGTTTCATTTAGTCACCTACACACACACATACACACACACACACACACACACACACACACACACACTCATTTTAAGAGGCTTCTACTGTATTGGGTTTCCATATTATCCTCAAATGTTCCTTAATTTTAGCTGTCTGTCCCTGTATTCCCCCCCTCATCACCCATTTCTCACCCCTTCCCCACTTGATCCTTCCATCCCCCCATCCACAACTTCCTGTTATATTTCTTTTTCTTAGTGAGATCTTTCTATCCCCTCTAGTCCCTTACTTTGTAGTTAACTTCTGTGGTTCTATGGATTGTAGCTTTCTTATCATTGACTTAACAGCTAATATCCACATATATGTGAACATATAACATATTTGCTTTTGGGTTACCTCACTCAGGATGATGTTTTTCTAGTTCTATCCATTTACCTGTGAATTTCATGATTTCATTTTTTAACAGTGATATTCCATTGTGTAAATATATCACATTTTCTTTATCCATTCATCTGTTCAGGGATATCTATGTTGTTTCCAATTTGTGGCTATTGTGAATAGAACAACAATGAACATGGTTGAGCAAGTGTCTCTGAGGTAGGATGAAGCATCCTTTGGGTATATACTTGATAATGGTATAGCTAGATCTTCAGGTAGATCTATTTACAGCTTCCCGAGAAACTGCCACACTAATTTCCATAGTGGCTGTACAAGTTTGCAGTCCCACCAGCAATGGATTGATGGGGGAAGTGCTTCTGTGTATGTGTTTGTCTTACTGGATGATAAATAAAATACTGTTTGGCCAATGAGGCAGCAAGTTAGGCAGGACTAGGAGTCAAAGAGGATTCTGGGAAATGTAGTAGAGAAGTGGTGTTCCAGGCAGGAAGTGACATAGCAAGGAGACTCATATTTAAGGAAGGAGAAACAGGAAGTGTCCCCTTACCCCTTTGCCTCCTCCAGTGGTGGGATGTGAGCCACCGGCAAGAGAGGGTGCCAGAGGAAGGCATCCTCTATAAGATAAGTCTTACAAAATATATAGATTTATGATAATTAAGACTGAGCTAACAGATGAGAAATCCTAGTCATTGGCCAAGCAGCTTTGAACCTAATACAAGTCTCTCTGTGTATTAATTTGGGCCCTAACTCAGGCGGGTGGCTGGCATAAAGCGCACATGTGGCGGTGGGGCTCAGCAGTTTTTGGCAGAAAGATTTATTGTAACAATAGATGAGTGTTCTTATTCCACATCATGACTATATGAACTACCATTTGTTTTTATTGATCTTAGCTATTCTGACAGGTGTAAAATAAAAATCTCAAAGTATTTTTGATTTACATTTCAGTGATGGCTAAGGATGTTGAATATTATTTAGTTTTTCTCAGTCATTTGAGTTCCCTCTTTTGAGAATTCTCTGTTTAGGATCTGTACCCTATTTTTAATTAGGTTATTTGTTTGCTTGATATCCAGTATTTGAGTTCTTTATCTAATTTGGACATTAGCCCTCTATCAGTTGTGTAGTTGATAAAATCTTTTCCCATTGTGTAGGCTGCTGGTCTGTCCAAACAATAGTGTCCTTTGCCATGCAAACAATTTTCAGTTTCAAGAAGTCCCATTTATTAATTGTTGATCTTCACACCTGTGTTGTCTGCCTTCTGTTCAGAAAGTGGTCTTCTGTGCCAATGAGTTCAAGGCTGTTCCTCACTTTCTTTCCTATCAGGTTCAGTTTTATGTTGAGGTCTTAGATTCATCTGGAGTTGAGTTTCCTGCAGGGTGATAAAAACAGTTCTATTTGGATTCTTCTACATGTAGACATCCAGTTTGACCAGCACTATATTTTGAAGATGCTTTCT
Source organism: Cricetulus griseus (assembly GCF_003668045.3). NCBI lineage: Eukaryota > Metazoa > Chordata > Mammalia > Rodentia > Cricetidae > Cricetulus > Cricetulus griseus. The sequence continues at coordinate 37,677,772 of NC_048600.1, read as the reverse complement.
TTTTTCTAGTGTGTATTTCTGGCTTTATAAAAAAAATCAGGTGTCCATATGTGTGTGGATTTATGTCTGAGTTTTCAATTCCATTGATCAACATGTCTTTTTTGTGCCAATACCAAACTGTTTTTATTCTATAGACCTGCAGTACAATTTGAGGTTGGGGATGGTGATACCTCCAGCAGGTCTTCTATTATTCAGGATAGTTTTAGCTATCCTGTTTTTTTCCCATATGAAGTTGAAAACTGTCTTTTCAAGTTCTGTGAATAATTGTGTTGGAATTTTGATGGTGATTGAGTTGAATCTATAGATTGTTTTTGATAAGATGGCTATTTTTATTGTATTAACCCTAGTGATCTATGAACATGGGAGATCTTTCCATCTTCTGATACTTTTTTCAATTTTTTTCTTCAAAGACTTGAAGTTTTTTTTTTTAATCATACAAGTCTTTCACTTGCTTGATTAGAGTTACCCCAAGATATTTTATATTGTGAGGCTATTGCGAAAGGTGTTGTTTCCCTGATTTCTTTCTCAGTCCATTTGCTGTTTGTATATAGGAGGACTGTGGATTTTTGCAAGTTAATTTTATACTCTGCTATTTTGCTGAAAGTGTTTATTGACTGTAGGAGTTTCCTGGTGAAATTTTTAGGGTCATTTATGTGTACATCATACCATCTGCAAATAAAGATACTTTGACTTCTTCCTTTCCAATTTGTAATTCCTTGATCTTCTTTAATTGTCCTTTTGCTCTAGCTAAGACTTCAAGTATTATATTGAATAGATATGGAGAAATTGACAACCTTGTTTTGTTCCTGATTTTAGTGAAATTGCTTTGAGTTCCTCTGCCTTTAGTTAATGTTGCTTTGGGCTTGTTGTAAATTGCCTTTATTATGTTGAGGTATGTCCTTTGTATTCCCAATCTTTCAGGACTTGTATCATGAAGGGGTGTTGGATTTTGTCAACACGTTTTCTGCTTCTAATGAGATGATCATGTGGTTTCTATCTTTTAGTTTGTTTATATGGTGGATTATGTTCATTGATTTTCTTTTTCTTTTCGTTTTCTTTCTTTTGAGACAGGGTCTCCCTGTATAGCCCTGGCTGTCCTGGAAGTCACTCCGTTGTCCAGACTGGCCCTGAATTTATAAACATCCACATGCCCCTTCCTCTTTAGTGCTGGGATTAAAGATATGCACAACCACCTGACTTCTTGGATGGATCGTTTTGATGTGTTCTTGGATTCAAGTTGCAAGTATTTTATTGAGCATTTTTGTATCTATGTACATTAGGGAAACTGATTTGTAATTCTCATTTGAGTATCAGGGTAATTGAGACCTCATAAAATGAATTGGACAATGATCCCCCTGTTTTTCTTTTATGCAATAATTTGAGTAGTACTGCCATTTACTCCTATGTGAAAGTCTGGTAGAATTTTGTGCTAAAACCATCTGGACATGGGCTTTTTTGGGTTGGCAGACTTTTAATCATTGCTTGTATTTCACTGGGGGACACAGGTCTGTTTAAATTGCTTATCTAATCTTGATTTAATTTGGTAGGTGGTATGAATTGAGAAAATTGTCCACTTCTCTTAGATTTTCCAATTTTGTGGAAGTACAGTTTATTGAAATACATCCTTATAAATCTCAGGGTTCTATCAGGCTTCTGTTGTTATGTCTGTCTTCTCATCTCTAATTTTGTTGATTTGGATCTTCTCTCTGCCTTTTAGTTAATTTGGGTATTTGTCAATCTTACTGGATTTCTCAAAGAGCCAACTGTGTTTCATTGATTTTTTTTTTTTTTTGGGTTGCTATTTTATTGGTTTCAGCCCTGAGTTTTATTATTTCTGCTGTTTCCTCCTTTTGGGTGTGGTTTCTTCCTTTTGTTTTAGAACTTTCATGTGTGCTGTTAAGTTGCTAGAATGGGATTGCTCCAACTGTTTTATGTACAAACTTAGGCCTCTTAGAACCGCCTTCATGGTGTCCCATGTGTTTGGGTATGTTGTGTGTTCATTTTCATTCAATTCTAGAAAGTCTTTAATTTCTTTTAGTTCTGTCTTGCCCCATTTTTTTCTTCAGCAGTGAATTGGTCAGTTTCCATATGTTTGTAAGCTCTCTGTTGTTGCTGGTATCCAGTTTTCATCAGTGGTGGTCAGATAGGATGCAGGGAGTTATTTCAATTTTCTTGTATCTGTTGAGACTGCTTTGTGACTGAATATGTGGCTAATTTTGGAGAAAGTTCCATGAGGTGCTGAGAAGAAGGTATATTCTTTTGTGTCTGGGCGAAATGTTCTGTAAATACCCGTTCAGTCCATTTGATTTCTAATATTAGTTTCCTTTACTGATTCTATTTCTACTTTCAGATCTTGAGCTGTTTTAGTCATTTCCTTACAATTGCTTGTTTTTGTGTTTTCATGGATTCCTTTAAGGGATTTATTAATTTCCTCTTTAAAGGTCTCTACCATCTTCATGAAGTCCTTGTCTTGGGCTTCAGCCATGTTGCATTTCTCAGGGCCCACTGCAGGAGGCTTGATGAGTTCTAGTGGATACATATTATTCTCACTGCTATTGATTGGCTTTTTATCCTGGTGTCTAGGCATCTGTATTTGGGATGATTGTAATTCTAGGTGCTGATGTCTTTTCTTTGCCTTTTGAATGTTTTGCTCCTAGTGTTCTATTGTTGTCTCTGGTTCTTACAAGGGTGGGGTGGCTGTGTGTTGCTTGATGGGCAATTCTTCTGGGATCTTGTCAGGTGTTCTAGGTAGAATGTGTTTCCAGTATTTGGAGCTGACACTTAGGAATGGGATGGGCTAGAAGGGAGGTCTGTGGGGGGGCCCTTAATCCACAGAGAACTGGCAGGGGGTTAGGGGGAAGACAAGTAGGAGAGAACTAAATCTAAATGGGCTGTCCCCTATGGAGCTGGTGATGAGACTTGGGGATTGGATTTGGAAGAGAGCAGAGAAGGGGAAGATCTAAAGTTTGCTTCCCTGATTTGCAGGTGTACTTCTTCTCTGGCAGGATTGGCTGGTGGGTTCCTGGGGAATGCCTGCTGGAGTTGGGAGCTGGGACAATGGGATGAGTGGGGAGAGAGGTTGGAGGAGAAGATCCACTGGAAATGGGGGCAGAGAAGAAGGGAAAATCACAGCAGATGGTCTTTTATATGTTGGGGGCCATGGCAAAAGTAACCTTGGACCTGTAAGAGACTTGGGCAGAAACTGCCAGTATAAACACACTATTATTAGAAGAATAGCTGCTTTCAATCCTTTACTCACTGATACATAATGTCTGGGCTCATGAAGTAGCTTATAGAAGTAAAGATACATTCATGGTCAGGTTACCTAGCAACCCTTTCCCCTTTCTAACCCACTATCTAACACCTGCACCCTGAGACCTTGGCACCCTCAAGGACTCACACACTGGGACATTCCTCAACCTTGTTATCAGACAAGCAGCCTTAAATGACGGTTCCCTTCCTGCCAAGCTCCCCGCTTGGCACCCCTATATAAATAAGGTCCCTGTGAAAAATAAAAATTTGCAGCTTGATCAGAAACCTGTCTTGCTGTCGTTCTTTGTCCCCCCTGACCCTTCTGTTCTAGGTTCTTTGGTGACTGCAGTACATTGGGGTGTGAGCTCGCATTATTCCCCGCAGGTTGGGGCATTTCTGGCGCCCAACGTGGGGCTCCACCCTGTTAGGACCTAGGACCCGTCGTCTCTGCAGAGGATCCTCGACCTTTTTCCTAAGCGACTGCAACCTCACCCACAAGGAGGAGGTAATGCAACAGCTTGCTTGAGATCGCCACGGCCCGTGAGACAGATCCGGTGTTTAAGGACTGAGGTGTCGAAGAGGTACAGAGGTACAATATGGGTCAGGCATTCAGTAAACACGATTTATTTACTATCGGCCTCAACGAGGCTCTCGGGACATAAGGAACAAGGGTTAAGAAAAAAAGATTTAAAGGAATTTTTAGATTATATAGAGAATCTCTGCCCTTGGTTCCCCCAATAGGGGACCATTGGTATAAATACATGACAAACCATGCAACCATGACAACTGCTTCTCAAACCACAAACCTGGCTTCTCACCTCCATGTCTCCCCCATCCTTAGGGGTCATGGTTCCTAACAGGGTGGAGTAGGTGATTGTTTAAAAGATTACTATGAAGCTTTTGGACCAGAAAAGGTCCCTGTCTGTTTTCCTATTGGAATCTTACTAATGACATTCTCAGGGTCTATAATCACCACCCTGATATTCAGAATCTGATCAAGGAAGGAGAAAAGACCCTAAAGGAAAATTCCCAAACCCCATCCAGAGCGGCTTCCTGTTCAACTTGTCCTTCTAACTATGTACCCACTGCCCCACCCACCCTTACCCTCCCGGTGAGTTATAATGGTTACTCCCTAATGACCAGCACTGGCTAGTGGGTACTCCCCTCTCAGGAGGAGATTTTTGTCTTGTGTAAAATTGAGTTTATGGAGAATTGCAAGGACTTTGCTCACTGCAACCAAAAGAAAGTGTCTTTTAAAACCTGTCTGTTTGTTAAACATTTGGCCTCTAATGGCATGGGGCTTAATCAACAACATTGCTTTAATTGCAAACAACCTGGTCACTTCTTTAGAGAATGCCCTCTCCCCGAACTCCTGCAATTACAGGCTCAGGGTGGCTGCTTCTCTCCACTTATGCCCACATTTTTGCCATAAAGGCAAACATTGGACTACAGAATGCAGATCTAAAACTAATGCTCAGGGCCAACCCTTACCCCCAACATTTATAGAGTGGGGGATTGGACTTGGAGGAGAGAAGGGAGAGATGAAAATCTACAATTAGCCTTCCTGCTTCCCTGGCTGATGTGACCTGAGGGTTCCCAGGGAACTCGGTCTCCTTTCTTGTCTTTGTGTATGTTATTTAGGCTCCTGGTTGCATGGATATGGAGGTTAGAGGACACTTTGTGTGTCATCCTTGCCTTCCACCTTTTTTGGAGACGGGGTCTCATTGTCATGTGTATGCCAGGCTAGCTGGCCCATAAGCATCTTAGGGGTTTTCTTGCCTGTGCCCCCATCTTGCCATGAGCATTGCTTGTGGATGTGTGTTCTGTGCCCAGATTTACATGGGCCTGGTGATCCAAACTCTAGTCCCCATACTTGTTGCAGCAAATGCTTTATCCACTAAGCCAGATCTTTTCCTCTCCAGTGTAGCAAAAAAAATCAGTGAATGATACAGAATTTGGGGCAATTTCTAGAATTTCTGCGTTACCAAGGAATCTCTGTACTGTTTTCATGGTGCCTCTATTCTTTGTACAGTCTCCTAAAACACTCATCCAAGTTTAAATGGTCTAGAGATTGAAATGTCAGAAATCTGAAATAACTTTTTTGACTAGGTCACGTGTTGTAAAATGTAGTGGGTGTACAGCCTCCCCATACTGTGACAAGGCACAGCAGAGGAACCATGACCCCTAAGGATGGGGGAGACATGGAGGTGAGAAGCCAGGTTTGTGGTTTGAGAAGCAGTTGTCATGGTTGCATGGTTTGTCAAATCTGTAGCATTTTCATTCTCTTGAGTTAACTATTAATGCTGGTTTCTTCAGTGTCCTTCTGATTGAGTCACTCACTCTGGTAGTTAGAGTTAACTGTCAGCCAGGTTCTGGAATCACCTGGGATACCGCCTCTGGGCACGTCTCAGGGATTATCTGGGTTGGGTTAGCTTCTGGGCAAGCCTGGGGGGATTACCTTGACTAGTTAACTGATATGGAAAGACTCAGTTTTCCTGTGTGTGGGGCTGTTCCTGGGCAGGGGTCTTGGACTGTGTAAAATGGAGAAAGGGAGCTGAGGCATGCTTGCATGCATCTGTCTCTGCCTTTTGCCCACAGATGCAAGGTGACCAGGTCCCTCATGCGCCTGTTTCTGTGACTTTTCCTTTCCCAGGTGAGTTTGTCTTCTCAGAGCATCTTATGAGAGCAACAGGAAAGTATTGACAACACTGTGCTGTAAGTGCTGTTTTGTGTATTTCTCTTCCCAAGGGAAGGTCACAGTATTTCCTGTTCTATATCCACCCTGCCTGTCCTCTTCCAGTGCCAATTTTAGCTCTATATCTTAGAGACTATTCTATTCTGCTACAAAGAGGAGCACCGAACTGCATGCATCTACCATCATCAATTCTAGTTCCCAGGTCATGTCCCCCTTTCAGCATTATAAGTAGTGTTGTCAATAACTCTTATAATCACAGAATTTCACACAAGTTCAAGTGTGATGGGAGGATGCTTATTTCCAGCAGCATTTCTGGGTCACATGGTCTGTACATTTTTAACTTTAAAAGTTTGTGCCAAATTGCTCTCCAGAGATGTTTATCCATTTATCATCTCACAAGCAATTAGGAGAGGGACTGTTTCCCCACAATCTTGATGCCACAATTTGCTATCAAACATGTTGATTTTTGCCAGATAGAAGTTAAAAATATGCTGCTATAGTTTTCATTTGTGTTTATTTTGTAATTAGGTGGGTGAGCATATTTTTTGTGTATTTAAAAGACACATCCTTTTTTCTTTCTTTTTGCTGAAAGAAACTTGGTTTACTTTTCTGTTAAGTTATTGGTCTTTTCCATTTTTTTGAACCTGTGATCTTGTACTTGCTGGGCCAGTGCCACCACTGGGATACAAGTGCCACCACTGAGCCACAGTCTTGGATTGCTCTTGGTTGCTTTACTGATTTACTTTTAGGAAATGACCATTTCTTCTGGCTCACCCAGCTTCTAAGTGTCTTTTGAAAACTTGTGCCCTTGTTAAGAGCATTTGTTAGTCTTGCAGAGGACCATAGGTTAGTCTTTGGCAACTACATAGAAGAGTCTTGCAATCACAGTCAACTTCAGCTCCAGGGATCTGACGCCCTCTTCTGGCTCCCACAGGCATTTGTACACATATGCATATATATCCACACAGATAAACATGTACACATAAACAAAAAATAAAATCTTAAAACTCGATGCTCTTTGAAACTCAGAAATTATATATATATATATTATATATATATATATATATATATATATATGATGTGTGGATTGTGATTTGAAACAGCCCTGAATGTTTTTGTTCTTCAAGAGTTTATAAAAATTATTTCCACCCTTTCTTTTAGTATTCTAATGGTTCCATTATTTTATGTTTAAATCTTTGATCCATCTAGAATTTGTTTTACTGCAAGGTGTGAGATGAGGATTTGGTACATCTCTCCAGATGGCTTCCCACTTGTTACCCTTTATGGAGTGATCTGTCTTTCCCACATGGATATGAGCACAATGCCATTATGGGCTAACCTCACACATGTTTCCAGCATTGGTATTTGATCATTCTCTGCCCTTTGAGGGACTTTATTTGGTTTCTAGACATCCCCCTGCTTTTTCTCATAAGTCCTCCCAAGCAGAAGGAAGGCAGTTTCTGTTCAGTGATGGCTTCTATTTGGAAGTAAGTTCAGACCTGAGATGGAGACTAATTGGAAAGAAGGGCATGGGGTTAGGGAATTCTTCCCTTCTATTAGGCACAATCACATTCTCCCTCAGGGTTTGGGAGGTTTCAAATTGCTGCACTGGAGAGTAAGAATGAAAAATGAATTGACCTCCTGTCTTATAGAGAGACAGATGATGACGATAATGATAATATCTGTGATTATTAACTACCATCCCTGTGGCAGTAGGCAGTTTAAATAGGTTATTTCATTGATCCTTACAGCAACTGATAAATTAGCATTTTAATTCTCAGATTGCATAAAAGGGAAGTGAAGTAGAAGCAAAGTGGAGAAAGGATTTGGATTCAGGGACAACTAATTCCAGATCTGGGCTCCCTATTCACTGAGTGGTACAGGATCTTGGGCACAAGACAACCAGTGGAATCACACTCATTTCAAAGGTTAGGGAGATGGCTCAATGGGAAGAATGCTCACTGAGCAAACAGGAGGACCTGAGTTCAATCCCCAGCACCCATGTAAAAAAATGCTTGTCATGATGGCATGTGTCTGTGACCCACTACTGGAGTTTGGGGACAGGTGGATGCTGTGAAACCACTGGCCAGCCTAGGCAAAATGGCAGACTTCAGGCTCAGTGAGAGACATTGTTTCAAAAAATAAGATATATAAATGATAGAGAAAGATATCAGGAATGTGAACACATATGTACAAATGCATACATGCAACACACACACAAACACACACTCACATAAACACACACTCTCACAGCATACACATACTCTTACACCACACAACTCTCACACACACTCACACACTCTCACACACATACACACAAACTTACACACACATTCACATACACATTCATAATTCTCACACACTCATACACTCCCTCACACACACAGATCTCTCTCTCTCTCTCTCTCTCTCTCTCTCTCTCTCTCTCTCTCTCTCTCTCTCTCTCACACACACACACACACACACTCACACACACACACACACACACTTCCTTATCCAGTGACTGGTACCCAGAGGACTTGAGGGGAGTACCAAAGACAGTCAAGATCTCTAAAGACCAGTCAAAGTTTCTTAAAGGAGTAAAAAGAAAATCACATATCTTTAGGGGGAGACAGGGAACCTGGGTGAATGAAGTTGCCTAGATTGGCAGTAACAGGAGTTGATGAGGTTCATTGAAGATGGGGAGTGCCTTTCATGTGACAGTTGGTATCTGTCCCTCATCCATCATTTCTGTGGAACACAACAAGCAATGGGGTCCCAGACACATACCATCATGCTCAGCTTTTTTATATGGGTGCTGGGGATCAGACTCAGGTCCTTCTGTTTGCACAGTGAGCACTCCACCCACTAAGCCATCTCCTTAACCTATGACACGAGTGTGATCTCATTGGCTTTCTTGTGCCCAAGACCTTGCATCACATAGTGAATAGGGAGCCTAGATTTGGAATCAGCATTGCCAAATTTTCAGATTTTTTTTTTCAGGGAAACAAGACCTATGGATTTTTATGTGGCATATTCAAATGTTTCTATGTCCACAAATTATAAAAGCTATCAGTGTATGTTCTTTAAAACTCAATATTTAATCTTAAATTTTAACCTTAAAAGCTCCCCTTGTAGATAGTGCATTAAGCAAACAGTTTCTTATGAAATGGATTTGACTCAGCAGTGAGAGAAATAGATTACTGATAGACCATAATACACGAATGCAGTCAGAAGCAGCATGCCGAGCAGAGCCAGGAACACAGGATATGTCCACTTGTTTGAAGTTCTAGAACATGAAAAATGAACACACAAGGGCAGAGGTCAACTGGGGTGGTGGGGAGAAGCATTTTTAGGGTGTAGGGGAAGCACTTCCAGGGGGTGGTGGTTTCTATAGCTTGACAGCGGTTTGGATTATACAGATTGTCACATATCCTTTCCTGGGGAGATGCATTTGCTCACCCCAGATACAGCGTCAACCACACTGCAACTGATGAGCCCATCTAAGTCTTATTTGGTCAATGCTGTGGAACGATCTTTGTACACTGCAATTATGCATTACTCTCATTGGTTAATAAAGAGCTGACTGACCTATAGCTGGAAGAGATTGGGTGGGAGAGTCAGACTAAGGAGTACACTGGGATGAAGGGTGGAGTCATGGGAGTCTCAAGGAGAGAAGCAAGATGGATGTGCCATGCTGAAAGAAGGTACCGCCACAAGGCTGCCACTATGTCAACAGCAGTGTTCTCTCAAGTGCTCCCTGCCACATGATGCCTGTCTCTCTAGGTCCAACCTAATGGGGTCAAACAATCATGAGGTGATAACTTCAGAACCATGAGGCCAAACAATTCCTTCTTTTTAAGTTTATTATCTCAAGTATTTTGTTTTAGTAACAGAAGTTAGCACATTTGTTGCAAATATGAATGTGTACATAAGATGTCCTTCAACCTATTTAACTTTCATACAAACGTCTGTAAAAATACCATAGAGATATTCTTATATCAATGTTTTACACAGCATTATCCACAACAGCTAAGTTATGAAAACAGCTGATGTATTCAACAACAGGAATGTGTGAAGAAAATATGTTCTATACCTACAATGGTATTGTTTTCAGCCTCAAAGAATGAGGCTAACATCATTTGGAGCAGAGTGAATGCAGTTGGACACAATCATATTGAGCAAACGTTGTCTATTTTCTTTCTCTATCTTGTATGGATACATAAATCATGAGTTAGTATGTGCATGAAAGAAGAAGGCAAACTGTGGCAAGAAAGGATACTAATGGGAGGTGAGAAAAGGGAGAGAAGGGGTTATGAGAGCATGTTCTCAACATATTTCACATGCTTGTATGAAAATGTCCTGGTGTCATATAGTATCATGTCCAATGAATATATACAATGAGAAAAATTTAAAGTATATACCAAAACTGGGCCTAGGACATAGTCTTTAAATCAATATTATTAACATAGTTCAATTATTCTGTCCAGAGAAATGATCTATCGTAGCCATGCTTTCAGTTTTGAATGAGTTTATTAAGCATGTAGAAACCCAAAATAAAAGAAGTAGCAGGCGACACAAAGGTAACATCATCTAATCAGGTATTCACAGTACCCTGCAGGATTGACTGGAGAAGGCTGAGTGAGAGAGCAATCAAGGAAGAATGACAAGTAGAGAGCCGCAGACAGTCCAACGCCAATCCGGGTGCTTGCAGCATCTAGAAAGAACGTCAGAGAAGTCCCTGAAATAGCCATGCTGGAGCTCCTGACTGAGACCTTGAGGCAGAGCAGAGCATCCTCTGTCTTCTCCTGGATGAGCCTCTGGTTTCTCCTAGCTATTCTCACGGACACACTGTTTTTAATACCCTTACCTGGTTGCTCCTATTCTTTCCTGTTACAGGGCTGGATGGCCAGCCTGCCCAGGACAGAGAGCCCTGGGGGACAACTGGATAATGATACTTGAGCCTGAGATAAGAGAGTCCCCTTGGCTCTCCAAGTCTTTGCTCAACAAGTGGAAATAGCATGACAACTTATCAAGATAATTTAAACTACAGCAACTTAAACAAAGACTTGGATACAAAAATCTACAAGCAGATATTGAGATTTAGTTCATGAAAGTCATGTTGAAATACTTAGGAGGAAGTATACTGAGATCCTTAGTTTACTTTGAAGTCAAACAAGGATAAGATGGACTGATGGATGAAAAGATGGATGGATTGTGATGCATCAAGCTTAGTAAACTGCTAATGAACTGGTGAATTGAAATATTTCATAATAAAATGGTGGGGAAATTAGTAAAATAAAACTGAAGTAGAGCTTGACACATCCATATTCTTAGACCTACCATGCTTGAGTGGGGTCTGGTTGATGTCCTACTCCTTGGGCAGGGTCTGGCTGATGGGCACTGCTTTTGAATAGTCTTTTTCTGCTTTATCTCACCACTCAATGTCCAGTGTCATTCAGCAAGTTGATTATAAGGGCATTTCTCTTGCAGCCTCCAGCTCCTCATTCTTCACCCACCTTGTCCCAGGTTTGATAGATGTGGCACGGCTCAGTGAGTGAAGGTGTGAGAAAATCCATCACCTGATGACATCATTAACATTTGTCCAGCTTGATCCAACTGAGATAAAAGCTCAGCCTGGCCTCTTGCTCATTAATCAAGGGGAAAGAAGAAAACCATTTTGGCGCCATTGCTGCTTAGCCCCTGTGCTAATCCATCTTGCTACACTGATGTTCTCTCTTCATGTAGCATGTAAATGCCCAGGGAATAAAGATTAACCCAGAGCAGCCCCTACCCTAGGGAGCTGGGCTTATGAAGAGTGTTTGCAGGCTGCAGTACCAGTCATTGTGCTGCTGGAGCCCACAACTGAATAACAGAGGCCGAGTGAGTGGCTATGTCTGTGCTCAGCATCCACCCTCTACCCTGGCTGTGTTGGGGAAACAGAAGCTGTGTGTGACCCTGAAGTTCCAAATCCCATGGGAAGAAGGGAATAGGACATAGCTTCTCCTCTGCAACTTTCTGAAGCATAACCTTTTCAATAATTTACAAAGGCAATTTGTTATAATAATTGCTAAGATGATGATGAGTACAAATTAGAGAAAGCAAAGGTCAGCCTTGAATGTGTGACTGACACATCGGAGGTTGAACCTGGAGATATTTCCAAGTTTCAGTTAACAGCATCACCTTCCGATGGGTTTTCTCTCCCTGTGCTTGCTGAATATTCATTCTTCCTCCTTGGAGGATAGGAGTGCTTCTGTTCTCCAATGATGTCATGTTTTTAACTTGCCTTAGCTAATGCGACATGAACAGCAGTGACCTGGGTCACTTCCAAGCAGAATATTTGAGAAACACATTCTCTTGTAACTCTGATAAAATATTGTTTCAGATTGCATCTGCTCCAAGGAGAAGATCTGTGGAGCACAGCCATAGCTGACCTCAATGGATGTGAAGCAGGAGTGAGAGACAGTGCTTGGTTACTGTTCAGTCACTGAACTATGGGGCTCATTTATTATTGTAGCAACACCTGGCCTATCCTAACTGGTACATCCCTAACAGGCATGGACACTCTTGTGTCCAAGACACAATCTTTTTGACATTAAACTTTCTTCACAAAACTGTTAAATGTGAAAGAAAAGGAATTACTTGGTACTAAATGTTCTAGGTAAATTAAAATTGAGGCAATATCAGAGGAGTTTTGTTTAGGAGAGGCTGGTTGATTATTAGCAGTGATGAAGTAGTTTTAGGTACGAGGGATGAAGGGACAATAGGAAACAGGGATGAAGGGACAATATGAAACAGTGGTTCAGTGTTCAAAAGGCTGAGCTTGAGGGCTAGGATTCCTCATTCACAAGCTGTGTGGCTTTGAACAAGCCCTGGGCTTCTTATACTCTCTACCTGGTAGAGAGAATTGTTGTGAACCAAATTACATGGAATGATCAGGTCAGTTGTAAGATCATGGTGGCGGTTTTAAAACTCCTTTTCTTCTCCTCCTTCTTCCCGGTCCTCACTTCTTTCCTCTTCTTTTTCCTCATTTTTAGCCTCATTGGCTTGATAACTAGTAGAGAGGTAGGTGGAGACAGTAGGTGTAGTGTGAACAAACACAAGTGTGGTGGGGTATGGGTTGAATGGCTAGGTATATAGCTGTCAGTGTGTGATAACTGAGAACTTTCTTATGCTACACTACGACAATTGTGATTTGATGAAAGACTGTCAGGGTTTCCCTCACTGACAAAGTCATGATAAGGTAAACACCATGGTGTTGCGTTGCCTATAGTGAACTGAAAAAATGAAGACATTCAGCTAGAGGTTATGGGAAATCTTCCCTTAATGTTTCCCATTATTGTTCATGGTCTCCTTAACCTTAATCTACCCAGGATGTCGTGGGCACTAGGGAAGGAAGCCCTGCTTTCCTGAGATGGTCACATCCCTTCTGAGCCTCTGTGTTTCCATTTGGAAAATGCATGCTTGCTCTTTACACTCTTTCTAAGAGTGGGGCTCTGTCACCTGAAGGTGAGCAGCCCAGTGGAGCCTTTCTTGGCTGGATAGGAGATTTGAGGAATTAGGATCAGAAGGGGAAGGAACATAGATTTCTGTCTCTCTTCAATCCCCAAATGCTATGATTTGATAAGAAAGGGGCAGACAGGGACAGAGGATCTGAGCAAGAAGATATGCAGAGCCACAGATTGGAAAACAAGAATGAATGTCATCAACATTCCCCAGAGAACAAAAACCAGTTTGCAAATTTGGAGAAAGAGCCATTGGAAATAGCTTCCTCAAACATGTAAAGGAATGCATAATTTTAATGAGCTCTTCCTTTATGCCAAGACTGTCACGCCATGGCATCACTGTACTGTTGCAATTCTTAGTTACTCTGTTGTACTTCCTTTTCTTGCTATGGGGACAAACCATCTGACAGAGTCAACTTAGGGGCAGAAGCATTTATTTGAGCTCACTTTCTTGAAGGTGATTATGGTGATGGGACCTTAGTTAGATGCATCTTGATCAGAAAGCAGAGAGCGTGGAACCCCAGGCAGGCTTTGCACTCTTGCACCATGTGGACCACCTATGCAGGCCATCAGAGGCAGGTGGTCACATTGCATCTGCAGTCAAGAAACAAAGAATAAATAAAAAATGAGACTATGCTATAAAACCTCGAAGTCCAGCCCCAGGGACGCATTCCCTCCAATGACATTCCACCTTCTTCAGGTTCCACAACCTCTCAGATATCAGCATCATCCAGGGACCAAACATTCAAACACATGAGCCCCTGGAGGACATTTCACACTCAAATCCACAATAAATGCTAAGTCAGAGGGTGTGTTGGATAGTTTTATGCCTACTGGACTCTAGAAGTGATCCGAGAGGAAGAACCTTAATTAAGAAAATGCCTTCATAAGATCAGGCACATCTGTAGGACATTTTCTTTTCTTTTCTTTTTATTTAAATTAGAAACAAGCTTCTTTTACATGTCAATCTCAGTTCCCTCTCCCTCCCTTCCTTCCCTGCCCCCCATTGACTCCCTGTCCCAACCCCTTTCTGCTCCTCAGGGAGGGTGAGGCCTTCCATGGGGGATCTTCAAAGTCTGTCATACCATTTGGAGCAGGGCCTAGAACCTTCCCCAGTGTGTCTAGCCTGAGAGAGTATCCCTATATGTGGAGAGGGCTCTCAAAGTCCATTTGTGTACTAGGGATACATACTGATCCACTACCAGTGGCTCCATAGATTGTCCAGATCTCCAATCTGACCTCCTAGTTCAGGGGGTCTGGAACAGTTCTATGCTGGTTTCCCAGCTATTAGTCTGGGGTCCATGAGCAACCCCTTGTTCAGGTCAGCTGTTTCTGTGGGTTTCTCCAGCCTAGTCTTGACCCCTTTGCTCATCACTCCTCCCTCTCTGCAACTGGATTCCAGAGTTCAGCTCAGTGTTTAGCTGTGGGTGTCTGATTCTGCTTCCATCAGCTACTGGATGAAGACTCTAGGAAGGCATATAAGGTAGTCATCACTCTCATTACTGGAGAAGGGCATTTAAGGTAGCCTCTCGACTATTGCTTAGATTGTTAGTTCTTCGAGAAAATCAACAAGATAGATAAACCTTTATCCAAACTTACCCAACAGCAGAGAGTAAACATGCAAATTAATAAAATCAGAAATGAAAAGGGGGACATAACAAAAGACACTGAGGAAATCCAGAGAATCATCAGGTCATACTTTGAAAAACCCGTATTCCTCAAAATTTGAAAATCTAAAGGAAATGGACAATTTTCTGGATAGACAATCATTTACTAAAATTAAATCAAGAATAGATAGCAATATAAATAGACCTATAACCCCTAATTAAATAGAAGCAGTCATCAAAAGTCCCCCCATCAAAAAAAGCCTGGGGCCAGGTGGCTTCAGTGCAAAATTCTACCAGAAATTCAAAAAACGGCTAATACCAATTCTCCTCAAAGTATTCCACACAATAGAAGCAGAAGGGCATTTTCTTAATTAGTGATTGATGGGGAAGGGCCCAGCATTGTAGGCAGTGCTATATCCTGGGCTGATGGTCCCGGGAGCAAGCCAGTAAGCAGCATCCTCCATGGCCTCTGTATCAGCTCCTGCCTCCAGGTTCCTGTCCTGTTTGAGTTCCTGTCCTGACTTCCTTCGGCGATAAATAGTAATTTGGAAGTGTAAGCCAAATAAAACCTCCCTTCCCCAACTTGCTTTTTGGTCATGTGTTTCATCACAGCAACAGAAGCCTAACTAAGACAGAGGGTTTCAGTTACCTCCATTTAGTGATGGAGGAATGGGGGCTTTGTTGAGGTTCTTTGCTCAAGATCACACAACCAGAGCAACAGCCAAGAAGGCACGGCTTCCATGCCTTTGGTCTTGTCTATTGCTGTTTCTTCCCCACTGCATTTAATTCATAAGCAAGGAGAGTTGGTTTCTTCTGTTAAGTACCACTACATCCTGAAAGCTTAAGAAACTTGGGGTGCCACTTCTGAGTTTGAGAGAAAGATTAAGTGGCACCATGCCATGTGGGGACAGTCAGATCTCTTTTAGGTTATCAATGCAGGCAAGATCTGTCTGTCTCTGAGAGCTGTGCAGAAAATCCACCCCACTCTGCCCAGAATATCTGCATTTGAACACATTTCTCTTGGGCTATTCTCTGAACTATTTGCCCTAAAAATACACTTTGACATTATGCACAAACATTGAAGAGACATTTATTTGGCCCTGACCTTTGTACTGTTTCTGCTAAAAGAGATTTGGTGACACACAAATGGGACTGAATTATTTATAGGTCCAAGGGGAAATCAAAGTTGCTTTTATCCCTATTGAAAGTGTATCAGAAGGCAAAAGAGTGCCAAATTAGCTTTGGCTTCTCTCAGAGGGATCCCAGCAAGACCCAAAGGTGCTTATTAAAGTTGAGGGTGCCCTTAATGGCTGGCTCATTGGAAAGCTTCACAAATTGGGCCTATTGTTTCCTTTGAACACCTGGCCAGGAGATAAGGGTCTGAGTGCTTCTTGATTGGAAGTTACCAGGATAAATGTGGTACATAAAGGTGGATCTATGGGCTTAGCATACTCTCTGGCTGTTGTTCATTTATGAATTTATTATACTTACTAATGCTGATTGGACATGTATTTAGTGCTGAGTGTTGAGAAAAATATGTAGATTTATGAACTCATTAAATATTTAAAAAGATTTATTTTTAATTGTGTATGCGTACGTGTGTGTGTGTGTGTGTGTGTGTGTGTGTGTGTGTGTGTGTATGTGTGTGTGTGTCTGTGTGTGTATGCATATGTGCATGTGAGGAGGCCACAAGAGTTCCAGGCAGCTGAGGGCTTCCCTGCATGGGTGCTAGGAACCCATTTGGGTCCTCTAAAAGAGCAGTAAGTGCTCTTAACCACAGAGACATCTATCCAGCCTCATGAACTCATTTAAAACAAGGATTTAGCAAATACTCACTTTTCATCTTTTTTTTTTGGAAAGTTGTTTCAGATATGATGAGCTGTTAATCAAAACTGATGAAGTCCTTCATTCATGAATGAGACACTACTCCTGTTTTCAGGGAAGCAAGGATAATGAGTGCTCAAGAATCAATCAGACACCCCTCTTCCTCTTTCTCTTCTCTACCTTCCCCTCAC
The DNA here is from genome assembly GCF_003668045.3 of Cricetulus griseus. Taxonomy (NCBI): domain Eukaryota; kingdom Metazoa; phylum Chordata; class Mammalia; order Rodentia; family Cricetidae; genus Cricetulus; species Cricetulus griseus. The sequence continues at coordinate 37,660,719 of NC_048600.1, read as the reverse complement.
CATCACCATCATCATCATTCATTGCTATTAAATACTTTTAATTGGTCATCCCCACCCCTGTGTTTGTATATGTATATGAGTGCATGTGTCTATACTGTTTGTGTGGGCACATGTGCACACATGTGAATCAGGGCATAAGGAGAGCAGAACTTTGGATATCTTCTTCTATTGTTCTTTAGTATTTTGAGACAGATTCTCTGAGCCTGGAGCTCTCCATTTCTCCATCCCCTTAGCCTAGAGTTGCAGAAGCACACCACCATTCCTGGCTTTCTAAGGGTGCTTGTGATCTGAACTCAGGCCTCAATGCATGCATAGCAGGTACCTTACTGACTGACTGACTGGCTGGTCTATCCATCTCATCAGTGCTTTGTCTATGTTAAATCAGCTAGTCTATACATTTGCAAACGAGGCGAGAGCATTATTAAATCCACTCCCATTTCACAGATAAGGACAATAAAGCAAACAGTTGAAGTAACTTACTTGTAAGTTTCAAATCTTGGAAGCTGGGAAGCTGGGTTCAAACCAAGGCTGTCTGCCCACCATGGAGCTAATACAGAGGGATGTATAAAGGCTGCAGACATAGAGGCTCATGTAAGTTAGACATAGGGAGTCTACACTAGGGAGACAGGAAGGAAAGCTATTTGACATGCTCCCCCGCCCCATCTCCTTAGCTTATGAGACAGGGATCTTAAAGAGGAGTGGAGGAGAAATCTTAACTGTAATGTCTTCTCTGAGGCACCTGAGGGGGAAGTTGAGTGTCACACGCCTTTATTCTCTCTGTTCTTTCTTGCTGCATTCAGAGTATCTTCACCTGCAGTCTGAGATGCCAATCATCTGAAAATGTAGGGCTGACAGTCATCACAGGAGGTTGTATTTTTCCACTTGAAGTGTGATGTGGAAAAGATACAAAGTGAGCCAATACAAGAGACCACACAAAGAACAAAGACACAAAGTGAAGAGACACAGCAGACACCATACAAAGAACAAAGATATAAAGAGAAAAGATATATTGAGTAAATAAAACATTTGTTCCCTCTAGATTGTTTATTTCTCTTATATATTCAGAACCTGCCTCTGTGAAAGGGAAGACTCAGGAATTGCTTCTTGTCTATATGTGTGTCTGTCATCTTTGTGTGACATTGGACAGTGCTGCTCTTATATGGACCTGCCTTTCCTATTGGAACTGTTGTAAGGGGCTAGGGTGCCCTGACTATCTGAAAGAGCAGAGGGGTTCCATTGCCAATCCTTAGGGAAAAGAAGACAGAATATGATGATCATAAGATAGATACAGATTCCCACCACACTAAACTAGCCTCCTCTCTTTCCACAGCTTCCTCCCTCCCAGGAGAAGCATAGATTCCACTTTCCAGCATTTAAGCTGAAGACATTGCAATACACTCCCCTCCCTGCTCTCCAGCCAGAAAAAAAATTCCCTTATTATCTACAGCATTGGAAACCAAGAACTAGCTTCCAAGTACCAGCAAAGACTATTTGATGGCACAATCAGTCCAGCAGGCACCACACATCACACAAACACCATGGATTCTCCTCACACACTGCCCTCCTTCACTTACTAATTCCCAGGTGATGGGGAACATACTTTTGTGTATGTTCATTTTATTGAATAAAGTACTGTTTGGTCAATGAGGCAGGCAGCAAGTTAGATAGGACTAGGAGTCAAAGAGGATTCTGGGAAATGTAGTAAAGAAATGATGATCCAGGCAGGAGGTGACATAGCAAGGAGACTCATACATAAACATGGGAAGAAGGAAGTGGGCCCTCTCTTCCTCCAGATTCGCAATGTGATCCACCGCCCAGGGAGGGCACCAATGGAAGGCGTCCGATAAGTCTTATAAAATATATAGATTTATGATAATTAAGACTGAGCTAACAGATGAGAATCCTAGTCATTGGCCAAGCAGCATTTGTACGTAATGTACGTCTCTGTACATTAATTGGGGTCCTAACTTAGTGGGCAGAACTCAGGCTGCTGGCGAAGACCGCCCACGTGGCGGTAGGACTCCGGCGGCTTTTGGCAGAAAGATTTATCGTAACACCCAGGAAATGGCGTTCCTATCTCAATACCTCGCTTCCACTGTAAACTTACGTTTAAATCAAAGCTAGCATGGCCTCCTCACAGCACGTCTTCCTAGGCTCCTCTGAAGTCTGTTTTCTCGCCCCTTGAGTCTCCTCTTTATACATTAAATGACTATGATTGGAGAGTCAGTGTACTTTTCCAAGACGATACCCCTAATGTTCTAATTTGCATTCACCAAACAGCAAACATAATGGGGCCCAAACTCAGCCATATAGAACCAGCCCAGATTCACAAGCTTCTCTGGAAAGTCCAAAAGCATTTAGTGGGTACAAGGATGATACACAGGTCTGTCCATATTAGAAATGTGGAAAATTTTTTTTGAAGGAATAATGAGAACAGAGCTACAGAACAACAAGGTAGTATCTGTAAGTTAACATTCATTGGATTCCCATCATGTCCTAGGAATTGTGAAAGAAGTTTAATTAGGGCTGGGGAGATGGCTTATTGAAGAGTTTGGATCCCCAGTGCCTATGTGCCATAGCCACTTTGTCAGCTTAATGCAAATCTAGACATACCTGGAGAGGAATGTCAACTGAGGACTTGCTGATGTCAGATTAGCCCATGGGCATGTCTGTGGGGCATGTCTGTGTCTTGATTGCTGATTGGGGCAGGAGGGTAGGGCAGGTGGTTCTGAGCTATGTAAAAGGAGTAGCAAGAGAGCTAACAAGCAGTGTCCATCCCTTCATGGTCTTTGATTAAGTTCCTGCATCCAGGTTTCTGCCTTGAGTTCCTGTCTTGGCATCCCCTGATGGTGGACTGTATGCATTAATTCAAATGCACACCCCTACTCACCAAGTTGCTTTTGGTTAGGGTTCTGTGGCAGTCACCAGAAAGCTAGCTAGAACATTCCTTAAAGCTGGGCATGTTTTTTTTTTTTTTTTTTTTTCATCTGTAACCCCAGTACTTACATTGGGAAATGAGATGCAGAGAGAAAAGAATTCTGGGAAGTTCATGAACCATCCAGCCTAGAAATTTCAGTGGATAACTAGAGAGCCTGTCTCAAACAAGGTATAAGATGAGGCCTGAAACCAAGACTGACCTCTGACCTCCATATGCATGCCATGTAAAAGCCTGCATGTATGCATGCATGCACATGCCCCCTTCCACACACACATGTGTCTGTGTATGCACAACAAATATTTTTTTAAAAGAAAGATGTTTAGTTGTTAACAAACTTATGAAGAAAAATTAAATCTCCCACTTGGTATGTAAAAAATAAGTTGCAGCTAGATTAAAAAACTATCTGCAAAATACAAATCCATTTAAAATTTCTTCTGTGCAAACAGAAAGATGAGAAAGACCTTGAGGAAAATGGACAGTAGATGATTCGTGAATTTCACTACCATCTTGGGTGAGAGATTTTACAGGAAAAGCCAGGGCTGGAGAGCTAGTCAGTGGAATGGTTTCTGACCTTGGCTTGTCTGATTCCAGACATGTGCCCTTTAATGTCAAGCTACCATGCAGATAGAAAGGCCAGGACCGTGGTGTAGAAGTCTAATATGTAGCTGATGGCTTGTGGAGGAAAGTTCACAGTAAAAGAAAAGGCATGCCTTCTTAATATCACTGGACATTTTGTTATTTGGTAGAAAAAATTACATCTCCATCCCATTGTATCAGAAATAAATTGCAACTAGATTAAAAAACTACCTGCAAAATATAAACCCATTTTAAATCTCCTTTATGTGGACAGAGGTGAGAAGTATCTTGAGAAAAATGTACAGAAGATGATGAGTGAATTTCACCTTTCTTTGTAGTTTTTAGTCTTTCTATATAGCCTTGTAACTTTGAAATCATGAAATGCACAATAAATCCATTTTCTGATTCCCTTTCTCTCTACTTTTCACTCTGTGTGTGCTTGTGTGTTCAGGTGTGTACTCATGTGTATGCAGATGCACTTTTGTGTTTGTAGTGCATGCCACATGTGTTTATGTGTATGTAGAGGCCAAAGGTCAACCTTGGGCGCCATTCCTCAGGTGTCCTCCCTCTGTCCTGCTTTTTGAGACAAGGTCTTGGAATGGCACAGAACTCATTGGTTATGTTAGGTTGCTGGCCCACAGCCCCACAGATCTATATGTCATTGCCTTCATAGTGGTTGGATTACAAGTGTGAGCCCCCACATCTGGCTTTTTATGTGGGTTCTGGGGCTCAGACTCATGCTCAGGTCTTCATGCCCACATAACAGGCTCCTGACCACAGAGATATTTCCTCAACTCTGCCTCCTTTCTTCCCATACCTTTGTCTCTTCACTCCCATTTCTATCCCAGTCACCACTTTCTCCCTCTTCCTGTCTTTTGCTCTTGTGGCTCCTGTCCCCGGATGAGCAAGGACTCCTCTCCCACCCAGTGCCACACAAACCAGACTGCCCCCCAAGTGTTTCAAAGCTCCGAGGCTCTCCCAGCCTTGGCTTCCAATAGCAGCAGGGAAGTCCCTGCTCCATGGTGCTGTCTCACCCATTTTTAGTCCTCCATGTGGACGTCTCAGGATCTCTCAATATGTCAGAAGAAGATCCACTTTATTTTTTAGCTAGGGACTTCTTGAATTTTATCTGGTACTTTTATTGTCATATTTATACCTCAGATAAAACACCAAAGTGCTGTAACCCTCCTAGAACATACATAATATAGTTCAAATGCATCCCCCAAATTTAAAATTTAAATTTTTCCCCAGTGATGGAGATGGAATCTGGGGTTTGCACATATTTGACAACTGGATTTAGAATTATTATGGAAACACACTTCTAGATGTGTTCATGAAGGTGTTTGAGAAAGGCTTACATGAGGAGGAAGGACCCCCCCCCCTTGAATGTGGGAGGCACCATCCTGAAGGCTGGGGTCAGGGACTGGATGATAACCAGAAAGTGCTCTGAGCATTCATCTGACAGGGCTGCTTCATATTCCTGTGCACCCCAAATTGTGACTGCTCAGCATGATGGGCTGTACCCCAAACTGTGACTACCAAGCATGATGGGGTGCACTCCAAAATGTGACTGCCCAGCATGACAGGCTTTACCACAAACCGTCACTGCCCAGCATAATAGGCTGTACCTCACACTGTGAGCAAGATAGGCCCCTCCCCTCTAAAGTTGCATTTGTCAAGTATTTTGTTGTAACAATGAGAAAAGTACATGGAACCATAGACCAACACTTTACCATTAAGCCTTTCCCCTGACCAGTGTGTTGGGGTTTTAAACTGTATGGAATACTGTAGGGAGATGGGGATCACAAGGGCTTCCAGACTAGCATCATTGCTAGAGTGACATAGTTATTGTGACTTAGGTTGCTACACAGCAGTCTGCACCTCAGGCTTCCCTTTCAGCTCACTATCTCTTGACTTTCAGCTTTTCCACTCTGTTATGACACGGCACGACACCCCTTGGTGGATGTCACCTCCAAGTTCTCAGACTCTCTAGTCTCCAAAATCAATGAACTTCTCTTTAAATTTACTTATTTTGTGGAGTTCTGCTATAGCAAAACAAAGTGGACTAAAAGCACACACTTCATCTGGAAGTTGCTGTCGAAAGCTGGGTGTTCACAGTGCACTGGAAAGGTAGAGGCAGGATTGGGAGTTCCAGGACAGCCTGGGTTATACTGTGAGACCCTGTCTAAACAAATAAATAACAAACAACTCCCACACCAGAAGTCACCAGACTCAAATGGGAATAATGGAGGGGCTGAAGGAGATACAGAGCTGGGTGGGTTTGGAGCCAAGAGAAGAGCAATTCCTGAAGGAGCATCTGGGAACCTCTTAGCATTGTGTGTGTCCTTGATTCTGTCTTCAACAAGACATGATTAAACCCTTTCTATAGGCCAAGGTGCTGGATCAAGCTCAGGGAATGAGAGCCATACCTGTCCCTTATATTGCTCAGGGACTGCAGGGAAACCTGTCTAGCCATCAGGCCATCACAATACAAGATGAGAAAACCAACACTGGTGCTGGGGTTGGGGTGGGTAGGGGGTAAATGGGAGGCAGTTAACCCAGGTGAAGGGAAAGCACCATCAGAATGATTCATGCAGAGGAACTAGCACATAGCAAGAGGACAGTGCAATGGAGAGAACAGCTGATAGAAAGGAAGGATTGAACTCAAAGAATCCAGAGATGCTTAACGGGAAGAGCAGAGGGTACCAGTAGTTGAACAGAACCACTAAAGGGCACAAGTAAGATGTCACTGCTGGGTGGCATGTGGAATGAATTCTGGAGGGAGCACATTTTTGTGAAAGATGATTGTGTGTGTGTGCGTGCATGCGTGTGTGTGTGTGTGTGTGTGTGTGTGTGTGTGTGTGTGTGTGTGTGTATGTATGTTCATGTCTGCATGGAAATCAGGATAGCCTTTGGCGTTATTCCTTAGGTGCCTTCCATTTTTTGTTTGAAACAAGGTCTTTCATTGGCCTGGAACTTCACCAAGTAGGTTAGGCTAGCCCACCATCTGCTCCCACCTCCCATCTCCCCACTTTGACATAGCAAGTATGCACTATGATGTCTGGCTTTTGATACAGACTCTGGGGCTGGAACTCATATCCTTATGCTTGTGAGTCAAACACTTTACTGAGTTGTCTTACCAGCTGCACTTTGCTCTTGAGATCATCTGTGCTGTGGATTGCCTTGGCCAACTCTTCCACTCTTTAATGGCAGAGTTAGAACTTTTCTGGCTTCTTGGTGGATGTGGTCAGACTCCAAAGCCTTCCCATGTTATTGGGAGTCAGTCATTGGCAGTTGACATTCTCAAGCTGTACTATCTTCAGTTTCCTCTGTCAGTACATCTTCTCTTTCCTGACCTGGTTACCATCCCACATGCACAGGGGTTGAAGGCCCCATGTCGGCTGCTCTGCAGTAAGTGAGACATCTAAGAAGAAGCCTTGTCTCTCTTCCTGGGGAGACATTGTACTGGGTTTCTCTTAGATGCTCAAGGTCGGCAGTGCCTTAGATGGCCAGTTTTACTGTACTTGACTCACCAAACTTCCTTTGACTTTTAAAATATAGTTTCTGGCACATATATTCATATTTTATTTATTTTTATTTTTATTATTTTGGAGACGGTCTCATGTATCACAGATTGGCCTCACATTGCCAATGTAGCTAAGGATGGCCTTGAACTTTCAATCCTCCTACTTCCACCTCCCAAATGCTGAGATCATAGGTGTATATACTGTACCTAACTTGTGCAGTGCTGGGAATTGATCTCAGAGCTTTGGGCATGCTAGCTAAGCACTCCACTGACTGAGCCACATACAGAGGGTATTACTCCTACTTTAAAGCAAATCATTATGAAAGTTTGAGCAGAAGGAATAGGCAGTTGGTGTGAACTCTTTTTGTACACACTGAGGCATTTTGGGGCCTGAGGGACATTATAACAGGTTGGTCCTGACCATTGAAGCAGACTATTACAGTTCACCTGATCATAGTGGTACTGACAGTTTTCATGTAAAGGAGATATAGAGATGAATATTAGCATCTAAAAAGGGAGCCTCAGGAGGTCACACAATCTGGGAGATAATTCTGTGGCTGTATGATGATGGTTCTTGCTTGGCAAGAGTAAAAAGTGATTCTTAGAACTCTTGGAAAGTGCTGAAAGGCCCGAAGACTTAAAGACTACCACTTCACCAACACCCACAGAAAGTCACATGCTCTCCTGTTCATGACATTTCCCTCCCTGCCAGCATAGAGTTGGATTTTTTCTCTATTTCTTCAGAGCAAACCTGTCTGCAGCTTTGTAAGAACAGCAACAATGAAGCTGGATTTTCTGTTTCAACCACTTTCTGGAAATGCATCTACTTCCTAAGGCAGCATGATGCTCATTTTGAGATGAATAAACACTAGCTTCTCTAAAGTCAAAACTATTGAAATTGTCTAAAGTGGTGTTGCTTCTTCCCCCAAGCTGTTCTGGAGGCCAAGTGTGGGTAACAGGGCAGACTTCAAGGAGACACCCCACTGTGAACAGCGAAGAAACATCTGTCTGCTTGAAGATCAACTGCTAAAAATACCTCCATATGCTGAGGCCAGTCACCCATGTTGGAGACTTGTCAGACCAGTCTTCAATAACAGCCATGGGACAAATGAAGTCCTACAGTGGTTCAGGAAAAAGGAACCAAAGGAAACCAATACCACCATTTCTAGGACCCCAAATGGATGGGGGGGGGGGAGCTCTATGGCACTATTTGGTCTTGGGCATATTTTCTTTCATCTGTGTGACCCCTTGCTCTTCCCTAGGGTTGAGGATGCACCAGTGTTTGTACCACCAGCTAAACAGCAACACATAGTTTTTACTAATAGCAATGTTTTTAGATGGAAACACACTGGCCAGTGAGCTGTTTATTACCCGAATACTGTACTTAGCAACTTGAACAAAGGGTCTCATTTAAATACACCTCTATCCAAAGCTGCAGGAGCTTGAGCTACCTTTGTGTTATAGTTTTTGTAGTGTTCACACAAGTCTAGACATACCTGGGAAGGGGGACTCTCAATTGAGGCATTCCCTTTCAACAGATTGGTTTGTGGGCACGGCTGTGGGAATTTCATTTTCTTTATTGCTAATTAATTTGGAAGGACCAGCACTGTTGTGGATATTATTTTAAGGTGTGTAACATTTGTTTATGCTGTGGAACATTTGTTTAATGATGCAAAGATGTGTTGCTTTCTTTTATGCTGCATTTGTTTAACTCTGTGGAGCTGCATTACTGTGCCTGTCTAAAACACTGGACTGGTCTAATAAAGAGCTGAATGGCCAATAGCAAGGCAGGAGAAAAGATAGGCAGGGCTGGCAGGCAGAGAGAATAAATAGAAGGAGAAATATGGAAAGAGAGATCTGGGAACAAGAGAGGGGGCAAGAAAAGATGGGGCCAGCCACCCAGTCACACAGCACGACATGGAATAAGAAGAAAAGAACGATATACAGAAATAGAGGAAGGTAAAATCCCAGAGGCAAAAGGAAGACAGGATAATTTAAGAAAATCTGGCTAGAAACAAGTCAAACTAAAACTGGGCATTTATAAGTAATAAAAGTCTCCATGGGTGATTTATTTGGGAGCTGGGTGACTCCCAAATAAATGCTTTTTACTCCGAAGAGTAAAGAGTCATAAAACAACCAACAACACAGCCCACTGTGAGCAGAGCCATCCCCGGGCAAGTGCGCTTGGACTGCATGAGAAAGGGAGCTGAACAAGCCAGAGGAAGCAAACCAGTGAGCGGTGTTCCTCCATGGTCTCTGAGTTCTCACCCATGTCTCTGTCTCAAGCTCCTTGATGAAAGACTGTAACTTGTAAGCCAAATAAACCCTTTCCTCTCTTCAAGTTGGCTTTGACTAGTGTTTTATCACAGAAACTGAAAGCAAACCAGGATAGAAGTTGGTACCAGGAGATGCATGTGGGACCACTGCCAAGGTCCTGTGGAACCGGCCGTGGCCTACAAGACAAGCGATTTTCATTTCCCTTGACTGAACCACTGGTGCATATGTTTTTCAAAGATGTAGACTTGTAGCCCCGCAACACTTGTCATGGGCAGTTTAAACTTTAGCTACTGTAGTAGGAGAATAATAGTATATCGTTGTTCTAATTTGCTTCTCCCTAATGACCAGTACCATGGAACAACTTTGCATGTGTCATGTGATTATATACTATATATATATGCATATATCTTCAAAAAATTATAATATAGTTACAACATTTCTTCTTTCCCTGTCCTCACTCCAAACTTTCCCATATTCTCTTATTTTCTCTTTTTAAATTCATGGCCTCAAATGATATGACAGACTTTGAAAATCTCCCATGGAAATCCTCACCCTCCCTGGGGAGTAGAAAGGGGATTGGATAGGGGGTTAGTGGGGGGCAGGGTAGGAGGGATGGGAGAGGGAACTGGGATTGACATGTAAAAGAGGCTTGTTTCTAATTTAAATTAAAAATAGGAAAAAAATAAATTCATGGCCTATTTTCTTCATTAATTGTTACTGCATGTATATACTTGCATATATATTCCTAAATATAACCTGCTCATTCTGTATAATAGATATGTTTTTAATTTAAGTGTTTGCTAAACCATTTTACTTACTTAAGAAAGCATAATTTTCCTATTTCGGTCTTTTAGTTAAACTTATTTATTATTGTGTGTATATGTAGGGTGTGTATGGTGGGTGTGCACATGCTCCCGTGTGTGGGGGGGTGCAGTTGGTTCTCTTATATCATTAATGGATTCCAGGGAGTGAATCTCAGGTCATTAAGCTTGCATGGTGCTGCCTGTACCTGCTGAATCATCTCTCCAGTCCTTAGCTTTGAGTCTTCAGGGTTCTTTAAATGATCTGGACACAAGTCCCCAATTAGTTGTCCATCTCACAAATACTGTGTCCCATTTGTGGCTCTGTTTTCATTTCCTTAATGATGTCCTGTGAAGGAATAACACTTTACATTTGGCAAAGAACAATACTTTTTCTTGGACCTTGCTTTTGGTGTCATGTCCGAGAAACCCAAGGTTGCAAAGATTTCATTCAATTTATTTTCCTCTCCAGAAATTTCATAGTTTAACATTTTATGTCTAAGCTTGTGATTCATTTTGATTTTTTTGGTGTACAGTGTGAAGCATGAATCAATTAAAAATAACTTTACTGTTTGAAATTATGTATGTATGTCTGTGTTTCTGTGTAGGTATGTGCACTTGAGTGTAGGTGCCTGCAGAGGTCAGAGGCATTGGAGCCCTGGAACTGGAGTTACAGGTGACTGTAAGTTTCCTGATATGGGTGCTGGGAATTGAACTCATGTCCTCCAAAAAAGTAGTATGTGTCTTAACCACTACCCATTTTCCTGTAAGTATTAATTAAGACAGGTTGATTGACAGCATTGTTTGAGTCTGCTGTAAGCTTGTTCACTTTCTGAGCCCTGGTTACATTAATTTATGGAGAGAAGTTATGACTGTTATTGTGGGTTTGTCTATTTTCCCTTGAATTTCTATCAGGTTTTGCTTTATATATTCTGAAGAAAACCTAAAAATTTGTTCTATGTGCTGAAAGATTTGTATTGTTATGTCCTCTTGATGGACTGCCCCCGATATCTTCAGGACATGAGCTTTATCCATGGCAACAGGCTTTGCTCTGCCATCCATCTGTACGACTAGCATAGTCACCCCAGCTCTTTTCTGGCTGGCGTTAGCATGACATTCCCCTCTCTCTGTGTTAATTGTGGTATTTATTTTCACCCTAATTCATTTTTTAGTAGAATTTTTATTTAAATTAGAATCAATCTTGTTTTACATGTCAATCCCAGTTCCCTCTCTCTCCCCTCCTCCCCTGCCCCCCACTGACCTCCTATCCCATCCCCTTCTGCTCCCCAGGGAAGGTGAGGCCTTCCATGGGGATCTTCAAAGTCTGTCCTATCATTTGGAGCAGGGCCTAGGACCTCCCTGTGTGTCTAGGCTGAGAGAGTATCCCTCTATGTGGAGAGGACTCCCAAAGTCCATTCATACACTGGGGATAAATACTGATCCACTACCAGAGGCACCATAGATTGTCCAGGCCTCCTAACTGACACCCATGTTCAGGGGGTCTGGTTCAGTCCTATGCTGGTTTCCCAGCTATCAGTGTGGGGTCCATGAGCTCCCCCTTGGTCACACCCTAATTCTTTTTGATCAGAGTTAGTATGGTATATTTTCCTCACTCTATCCTCTTTTGCATCAGAGTTAGCATGACATTTTTCCTAACTTAATGTTTAAAGTCTATTACTTGTAGTCAGGAATGTAATTTGAGCACCAGGCATTGTGAATTTTACCTGTCTGAGTGTCGGGCATTTCTGTTTCTGTGTGTTCTCCAGCTCCTGTTCCCTCTGATCTTTTCACATGGCTCTTTCCCTTCAATGCACTGTATAGTTCTTGGTACAATGCTTGGGAGCTTCCTCTGCATCCCTAAATGAATGGCATTTTTCTCCTCTGATTTAAGGATTTTTCTCCTCATGTTTAGTTTTTAACAAGATAAACATCGTGTACCTATGCACGAACTTAAAATCTACAGCTAATGATAGTAATAATGATGATGATTAATATTGATGATTATTATTACTTTAAAAAAGTCTTGGTATTTTAAGAGAGTTTTTCACTATAAAGTTCAGGCTGTCCTTGAACTCATAACCTTCCTGATTTAGCCTTCTGAGTGCTGGGATTCCAGAAGGGCACCACCCTGGCCAGGTATCTGGATGTGACGTTCATTGTACTTTCCATACCTTGGGTTTAATGAGCATCTTGGATCTGTACATTTATAGTCTCTATTAATTTTGAGAAGTTCTGACATCAACTCTTTCCAGCATTGAATTTGGAGCCATATTCTCACATTGTCGTGGTTAAATCATCAAAGCACCCATGTGTGATGGTTCCTAATCTGGTGCTCTCCTGGGAGGGCGGGGATAAAACCTTTAGGAACCAGTTGCCTAGTAGGGGGAAATCACATCACTGGGGATATGTTCCTGATGGGGACTTGGGATCTATGCCCCTTCCTGTCTTTCCCTTTGCTCCTGGCCTACATAAGGTGGTCCATATCTTCCGCCCTGCATTCCTCACGTGATGTTCTGCCTCACTAAAAGCAACAGGGCTGAGCAACCATGGACTGGAATGTCTGAAATGGTGAGCCAAGTTCATCAACAGAGCACCAACACACACCCCTTCCTGAGATGCCACAGAAAATATGCCTTATCATGGGACATTGGTTCACCCCTCCCTTTTTGACATCACATGAAGAGATCCACTTTCTACTTGTTTCATTTTGGTTGGATACTTTATTTTTCTATAGAGTCTCTCTAGCTTGGGGTAGTATCTTCTAATTCATAGCTGTCTTGTTGTATACTCTCAAGTGCTCAGGTCTCATGGGGTGTTGTAGCCCAGCCAGTTTGGTTTAAGGAGAACCTGGTGCCTGGCGTTTCTCTGCAGTTATGGAGAACTCACATTTTGCTCTTTTGGCTGATTTCTCTGTCAGTCGATATCTAAAATGTTTCCTTTCTTCTCCACATTTTTTTTTCAGAGAACTTTCACCTTTTATTAATTATGAAATTTGATTCTATAATTCACTTACTGAAGAGCTGGACAGGCCTGCAGTTTTGATATATTCTGCTCTTCCAAACACTCTCTCAGGCATAAAAATTTATTATTATTATTATTGTTGTTGTTATTGTTATTGCATTTCAGGCTTGTTTTCCATTGGATTTTTATTTACAGTGGCTCTCATCAGAGCTGTTCCATTCCCACCCCTGTGTAGTCATTTGGCAGCGCCCAGCCATCTGACTCCATCTGACTCACCCCCTGGCCCTGCAGTCTCCCTGGCTAGGTCACAGAGAATTAGAGAGTGCATCGGTGAAGCACAGCTTTCAGCTCCATCTTTCCGACCTTCCTAAGGAGTCACTCTGGGTCACCATGAAGCCGCTTCTGCGGCTAGACTCTACCTCTGGATGGAGTCCCGATTAGAGATTATTTATTTCCTGATAAGCCTTTCATATCTGTGACATTTATTTTCAAGGAAATTGGTTTCCTGCTTGATGTCTGAGGAGGTATTTGCCAAGATTCAGCTTCACCAAAAATAATGATGCTGATGACAATGGCAGCAGCCCTCTGCCAGGTACTTTGCCTACATTACCTCTAATCCTCCCTGCACTCCCGCATGGCAAATATTATCTCTGTCTTGCAGCTATACTTTATTTATACCTCACTACAGTCTAGGACGGTTTATCGAAGGCTTTATGAGGATTCACAAAACATACCCTAGGAGCAAAAGGTAAGGGTGGAGAAAGTGCTTTTTAATAAGCAGTGCGGAAGCAGAGCCTTGGGGGACTGAGAGTCTAGCCAGCATCCTCAGATGTGCTAAGTGGCAGGATTGTGATCTGAACCTGGCTCCTCCAGAAGCTAAGAGCTCTGACCTTTGTGTTAAGCTGGAGCGGGAGGCTGAACCATGAGATGAGACAGGGAAGCCCCGGAGGCAGAATTCAGCAGGCACAGGCAGTCTGAAGATGGACCTATAAGTGCAGGGTAGATCCTGGTGTCACTCTAGTAGTACCGAGGATAGCTGAGCCTGGGAGATCTGTGCTTGACAACTGTCAGGCCCTGGGTGGGACTCAGAACAGCTGAGAGCTACTCTCAGCACTGTGACATATTGGAACCAGTGAGCATGGAGGTTCTGTGTAAGGCCATCTGCTGTGACCAAGGCAAGCACTGCTGTGAGGTGCATGGTGTGAACCAGCCCAGCCCTGCCTCTGCCCTCAGGGAGTTCCTTGTCTAGTAGTGAGGTGGTTACACCTGAGGATGTGAGTTTACACAAGTGAACAAATGAAGTGCTCTACAGGGAGAGAACTGGATGTGTGCAGATCATCCCAGGGCTGGATTGGGTGGGAGCAGAGACCAGGAAAGGCACTGCAGAGATGTCAATGGCAGGAGTTCTCTTAGTTGGAACCTGCTGTTTATGCTTTCTTATCACTCCCTGTTTGACAACTGAACCCTGTTTTTATATTGGAGAAGCTTAGTTATATTCTCTTTGGACTGCCAACTCCCAAATAATGACATGGAGACTTAATTATAAAAGTTTGGCCTTAGCTTAGGCTTGTTCCCAACTATCTCTTAAAACTTAACGTTAAATGATTTATATTAATCTATGTTCTACCACGTGGCTCCTTTACCTCTGCTTGGTACCGTGGAACCCACTTCCTTCATGTCTGTCTGGTGAATTCCTAAGTCCCCTCATACTCTTTCCTGTGCATCTCTCTTTCGGTCTTCCTGGATCCTCCTCCATCCCCTCTATGGCTAATTCCAGTCAATTAGTTGCTGGCTCCATCCCCTGATCCAAGGTTAATTTTAGTAACACAGTCTTGAAGTCTCATAGTGTGATCAAATATCCTGCAACAGAGAAGTCCTGCCCATGAGGTTGTTTCCTAGTCTCTGATGTGGGAATTCATGTTCCCAGAGTCACAGGCCCCAGTGGTGGTTCAGAGGTCAGCACAAGGCCCAGGACACCTTAGGACCTTTCTGGAACCTTTTCTCCTCAGTGTTTTGTGGTGGTGGTGGTGGTGGTGGTGGTGGTGGTGGTGGTGGTGGAATCCTGGCTTTCTAGAGGTTCTACTTCCAGCCATAGGAGTCCTGGGCTTGTGAGTGTGCCTGGCCCCACCCAGAGGGAGATTGAACACAAGCTTTCCTTCAGTCCCCAAACCTAGCCTTGTGTTTGAAACCTTGGTCCTCAGCTGTTGGGAGCTGTGAAGCCTTTGGGGAAGGAGTTATAGCAGGTGGTGGCCAGACACTGGAGGTGGCTTTATAGCTTGGCTCACTTCTGGATACAATGCCCTGGTTCCTGGCTTCTGAGATTTGGAGAGCTGCATCAAACAGTATTGCTACTTTTGAGGAACTACCCACAGTGTCTCTACCAGCTTCCATTCTCTCCAGGAGTGTATAACTGATGGGAGATGTCCTTCTGTATATATGCTTCTCTTATTGGTTGATGAATAAAACACTGTCTGGCCAATGAGGCAGGAAGATAGGTGGGACTAAGATGAGGAGAATTCTGGGAAAGGTAGGCAGAGAAGACCCACCAGAACAGTCGCCATGTAGGCAGCCAAAGGAGTAACAGGTTCAGGCATTCCAATAAGCCAAGACCATGTAGAAATACATAAATTAATAGAAATGGGTTAATAATTAAGACAGAACTAGCCAATAAGAAGCCCAAGCCCCTGGCCAACAATTTTATAACTAATATAGCATCTGTGTGTTCATTTGGGGCTAAAGAAGGTGGCTACAAGCGTAGGCTGGGAAAGACCTGTTGCAATAACCCACCCTGTCAAATCCCGAACAGTATCTGTTTCCTTTGCAATAGCCATTCTGACTGGGATGGGATAAATGTCTCAATGTATTTTTGGAATATCTGCTGTTGCAGGCCACTCTGATCTTGGCACCTTGTCAGTGTCTGTCCAGAAAGTGAACACAGCTGGTGATCTCCCCAGACTCTTGTCCTGAATGAGGTCCTCAGGGTTGCTAAATGGCCTTCTGCAGGACAGAGCTCCAACTAGCTATGAGGACTCTGCTCATCACTGGAATCTGAAACACAAATGGCTCATCTCTTCTCCCCGCTACCCAGTGCCTCACTTTGCTTCCTCAATACATCACATAAAACCATCTTCCCAGGTCTTTTTCTTAGGGTCTGCTTTGGGGAAATGCACCCCAGTAGTGATGCCATTTCAACGTGGTGAAGAAGGCTTGTTCTCAGGGTCCACATGATGAAACACCTTTGAGTAGTCAATGAGTTTGGATTTGTTGTTCAGTGCTGGTGGAACCTACAAGAGGTGGCTAAGTGCTATGAAGCTCCTCCTTCCCCATGCACTCTAATTCATTTTCCACCCCTCCACAGGGGACACACCCAGTGGTGAGACTAGACACTTTTCTACCACAGTTTTCACGGTTCTCTTCTCAGGTTGCTGGCTCTTTTAGGTAACCCCCAATTACTGGGTAATTCTCATTGCCTCTCCTCTCTGACAATGAACAGCTGTCAAGCTTGTCTTACAAATCAAGACAATCCTCCCACCCCCATCACTGGTACTCAGGTGTGAGCTCTAAGGTGAAAGGAACCGTATCACTGTGCATGGTTGTGGAGACTCCTGTCTCTGTAACAGTGCTCTCTGCTTGCTGTCCTGGGAGGTGGAGGCAGGAATGGGGAGTCAGGCAGAAGTGGGCCTTTGGGGTCTGCTTCCTAGAAGTTTCCTGTCACCTTTGGGGTGGGGAGAAACCTTTTCACTAAGTGATTTGGGATTCCTGTGTAGACTATATCTTTGAAGTGATGGGGCCTAGGAGGTGGGGTTGATGGGTGGGGGGTAGGGGGCAGGGGGCAGGTGGAGGCATGCTTTCAACCTAGCTTGTTAGTTAACTGCAATCAGATGAGAGATGGACTGATAGAGAGTCTAAATACTGGAGGGGAATGAGGGTTGTCTAGATGTACATATAAAAGCAGGTAGGTAGGAACACAATAGATCATCTGCCTGTTTTTCTCTTCTCCCTATTCTTCATTTCTCCTTCCCTTTCTATCCCTTATCTACTTTAAATCCCCCAGGTCACCTGTAAAATATACCTCACAAAACGCACTAATTTTACCCGTGTGTAGGGGGATAGTGACAAGCCTCACTGAAGAGACCCAGTGATGGAGAGCTTATCCCTTCTCCTTCCATTGTAGTACAACATGACAATGGGAAAGTTAACTTCTAGTGTGTATGTGTGTGTGTGCGCGCGCACACACACACACACACACACACACACACACACACACACGCACACACACACACATGCACGCATGCAAGCAAGACCATGGAATTCACAGGATGACTTACTGGAGTTGGTTCTCTGCTTTTACCATGTGATTCCTGGGGATTTAACTCAGATCATCAGGCTTGGCAGCAATCCTCCTCAACTGCTGAGCCATCTCATCCCCCTTTCCCTCCCCACAACCTTTTAAACAGAGATGAGCTTCACACCCTCATCTACTCCATCTTCACTGTCCTCACCAAGTCTGGAAGGAGTGCCCCTTAGATATTTGAGGAACACTCGATAACCACAGTCTATCATTTTAGACAGGGTCTCATGTAGCTCAGGCTGCCTCTGAGCTTACTGTGTAGTTTAGGATGGCCTTGTACTCCCAATTCTTCTGTCTCTTCCTTTGAAGTACTCGATGCTTGTGCCAGTCCAGCAGTCTATTTATTGAGCTAAAAGAACAATCCTGGCTGCTCAGTCTATCTACCTGCTTACCTGCGAGAATTACAGCAATGCCTATCTCTTCTGAAATGGTTGTCTTGAGTTCAAGTAGGTGATCACATCAGTAGGATACAGACTGGGAATAACTCTTCTTTCCTCTTGAACAAGGTACCTTAGTTGATGCAGCCTAAGACAACAGAGTGTTTGGACATCTTTCTGTTTTAGTGTTTGGTGGCAGCCACTTTCACTGCCAGCTCATGTTTAGCTTAGTGTTGGGTGAAACTCGCAAGTCAGTCTGCAAAGTCAAACACTGTCAGATGCCAGACGACGGCAAACATGTTGGGGGAGGCTTGCTGTCACTCAAAGGTTCACATTCCTTTTGTGGTGAGCAGTGGCTTCCGACACTAACAGATCATTGCTATGCCGAGTGTGGGTTCAGCATCAAAAACCAGACACATGCACATGGAAACCTAGGCCTACAACTTTAGTGTTTTAAAAGAAACAGCTAATGTTCTAGTAATGTTAGGTGCACTTGGCAGTGGGGTTCCTAGTGCAAAGCCGTAGAAACAGCAAAGGGCACTGGCTCTCCTTCCAGAATAATAGGGAGCTAATCTGTGAGCATGTGTGTGGTGGGGGGCAGAGGGTGGCACTTTGAGCAAGTGGGGGGTAGAGGGTAATACTGCAAGCAAGTGGGTGGCTTAGTGAGCAAGTGAGGGGAGGCAGAGGGAGGTGTTGTGAGAAACTGGGGGGCAGAGGGTGACACTAGTTTCTGGGAGAGGCTGGTAATGCAAGGCCCAGATACTTCATTGCGTGATAACATTTATGTGAATTATCATGGGGCAGGGTATGAGGCTCAGTCCTGGCTGCTCCAGGGTTTTGCTATCTTGAATTTCAAATTGGAGAATTTTGGTGTCTGTCTGTCTGTCTGCCTACCTGCCTGTCTGTCATCTCTGTGTATGGGCACATATAGGTCAACCTTGGGTGCCATTCATCAGGAACCAACTACCTTGGTTTTATTTTTTAAATTAATTAATATTATATATTTTTGGCCAGCTCTCTCCTTGGCCAGGATTTCACCAATTAGGCTAGCTGACCTGTAAGGCCCAGGGATCCTCTTGTTTCCATCTCCCCAGAGCTGGGAATGTAAGTACTTACCACTGTGCCTAGCTTTGTCGCCCAAGTCGGGGGATTGAACTTGGGTCTTCATGTTATGCAGCACCTTTATTGCTCTTCATCAGCTGGACCTCTCTTTACCCAATGGGAAAAACATTTTAATTACTTATTTTGTAGTTTTCACATAAGTATATTTTCTGCATTGGACATATTTAACTCCCTACCTCTCACCCTCTCTTTTATTGCCCTGGCCCCAGTAGTCCCCTTTACACCTGTAGATAGTTTGGTTCCTACTTTCATTGTCATATACATGCATATGATTATCTGTATGCATATGAAATGCAGGAACTACAAATGAGAGAAACCATATACTTTTTGTCTTTATAAGACTGGGATAATTTATTTAAAATGATTGACTCTGGTTGCATCCATTTCCCTGAAAATAACATAGCTTTCTTCTTTATGGCAGATAAGTGGTTCCATGTAATGGGAGATTTTGCAAGCTTATTAGTTCCTGGAAGCACCCCAATTCCTATTATGTTTGAAATTTGGAATGTCCCCACAGGCTGATAGTTTTAATGCTTGTTCCCCAGCAGATGGCAGTATTTTAAGATACACTGGGAACTAGGTGGGAGGACCTTCCTGGATTCAGTAGATCACTAGGGTCCTTTGACAGTTATAGTCCTCTCTAGTTCTTAGCCACCTTTGTTTCTTGCTCTACTGCAATGTGTTGAGTTCTCTCCACATTCTCCTCTCTCCATGCATTCCTTCTTGTCGTCCAGACCATGATGGATTGAAACTCTCTAAAGCCATGAGCCAAAGTAATTCTCTCATCCTGTAATTCATTTCTGTCTGGTATTGGGTCAGGGTCAGAGCAATGTGAAAGAGATAGTACAACTGCATTCTGGTGAGTCTAGGAGAAGGATGGTGGGCAAGAATTAAATAAATGCTGCAGGGGGTGGAGGGATGGTCCATGAGCATGGATATTACCACTAACAGCATAACAGACAGACAAAAGCAGCTCATGTACTTCCCTGGATCTTGATTATATATTTTATCAGTGTCTTCTTGGCGCTATAAAAATTACTGTTCTGGAGGTCAGCAACGCCCACAGCAGGTCTTACTGGATAGTGTCAAAGAGTCCACAGGGATGAGTTCTTTCTGAGACTACCAGCAGAACTGTGACCTTGGATTTTCCAGATTCTAAAGGGACCTGATATCCTGGCTCCTTCCAGGAGTCCTTCTGTCTCTTTTCACTCTGGCCCTTCTGTGTCCTTCTTTCTACCCTAATGACTGGGATTGCAATGGACTCTCCCAATATCCAATGCTGTCTCCCCACCTTAGGATTTTACCTAAATCCCATATAAAAAGCCACCTTTCTCCATGAGGCAACATAGTCACAGGCCCCAGGGAGCAGGAAGTGGGCATATCTGGGGTTGTTATTCATCCTACATTGTAGATGGGATCATCTTTTCCTTCCTGGTAGGAGGAGGGGTAGAATGTGGTACTGTGTCTCTAGAATGTCAAGGATCTGAGAGAGATGGCACATGTCTATAATTCCAGAACTCAAATGCTGAGGCACTGCAAGTTTAAGGCCAGCCTAGGCTTACAGAGTGAGACAAGGCCTCAAAAAGCAAGCAGACAACCAACAAAACCAAAACCACAACAGCAATGAAACAGGTGAGGGAGGAAGATTTCCCTTCGAGGGGATGAAAACCCAGAACAGAAAATCTCTATTCACTGGGAGCAGGTACCCACGGCCAGATGGTATTTGGAGAGAGATTCTAAATTGGAGGTCTAAATTGGTCCTTCCCCCTGGAGATTGGGGAACCCACAGAAGAGGGGGGAGGAAAGAACATAAGAATTAGAGTGAATGGAGGATACCAGGAGAATACAGCCCACTGAGTTAACTAAGCAGGGCTTACATGGGGCTCATAGAGACTGAAACAGCAAGCATGGGGCATGTGTAGGTTGCATCAGGTCCTCTACTTATATGTTATAGCTGCTAGCATAGTGTTTTTGTGAGTCTCCTAACAATGGGAACAGGTGTATCCCTGACTCTTTTGTCTGCTCTTGAGACTCTTTTCCTCCTATTGGGTTGCATTGGTCAGCCTTGATTTGAGGACTTTCCCCTTGTCTTATTGTATCTTGTTTTGTTCTTTCTGGCTATTGTTTCTTGGAGATTTGCTATTTTCTGAAGATGAAACAGAGTGAGAGTGGATCTAAGGAGGGGTGGGAAGCTAGAAGAAGTAGACAGAGGTGAAACTGTGGGTGGTGGTTTGAAAGAAAATGGTCCTCAAAAGGAGTGGCACTCTTAGGAATTGTAGCCTAGTTGGAGTAGGTGTGGCCTTGTTGGAGGAAGTGTGTCACTCTGTAGGCAGGATTTGAAGTCTCATATATGGTCAAGCCATGCCCACTAAGACAGTTCACTTCCTGTTGCCTGCCTATCAAATGTAGGACTCTCAACTCCAGCACCATGTCTGCTTGTATGCTGCAGTGTCCTACCATGATTATAATGAACTAAACCTGTGAAACTGTAAGCCACCCCATTAAATGTTTTCCATTATAAGAGTTGCCATAGTCATGGAGTCTTTACAGAAATGAAATGTTAACTGAGACACTGTGGTTGGGGTGTAAAAAAAACAAGATTACACTGAAAAAAACCCTCTAGTCACCACATAGTAATGTTGGGAAAAGAAAGTGGGGAATTCTTTAATCAATGTGTATCTCTTGGGGTTCTAAGACTTTTAGTCAATTCCTTGTATAGTTTCCTATTAATTAACTGAGATGTCTCCTCAAGCAAGCAGATACTTCTTTTGGTTGGAATTTTCCCTTTTAGTTTGTCAGTCTTCAGGACTCTGTGTCTCAGCCTTTGCTCTCTTCATGCACTTCTTATAGTTATAATACTTATTATCAGCATTACTGGGATTGAAACTTAAGATGTCCCACATGCTAGGTACATTCTCTACTACTGAGTCACAGTCCCCACTATCATTGTAATCATTATCATCAACATCACCATTATCACCATCAACATCATCACCAACATCATCATCTTCACCATCATCATCACCACAATCATTACTACCTTCATCATCATCAATATCTTCATTATCACCACCACCATCATCATTGAGAGAAAGTTTGTGTCATAACCTCTCTGAGTTTCAGTTTTCTTTCTTTTAATTACCACTTTAGGAGGTTTATCTTGAGACTATTGTGAAGATTAAATAAGATACAAGTTAACTACTGTTTCAGTTACTTTTATTTTGCTGTAATAAAATACTCTGACAAAAACAACTTAAGAGGGGACATCTGACGCCAGGGGTCTACTTACTGGATCCCAACTCGGTGGCAGGATCCAACACACACAGAAACTTTCAAGGCCCGGATAACAGTCCCACCTCCATCCACGAGAAGAGAACAGACATCAGAATATTGGATCTTTTTGTATCTACCAGAAGGGAAACTTGATCCCATACTCACCAGGAGAGGAAGTGACTCCTTCTACACCCACCAGAAGAAAGGATGAGAAGAGGACAATGTAAAAGCACATTCAACAACAGAAAACCCAATATAACACCACAGGAGACCATACACCAGCAAGACCTGATCATCACAATGCAGTTGAAGCAGAAGAGAATGACCTTAAAAATATCTTCATAAAAATGATAGAGAACCCCAAAGAGGACATGAGAAAATCCCTTAAAGAAATGGAAGAAAAAACAAACCAAACAATACAAGATATCAACAAATATCTCAAGGAAACAGTTCAAGTTCTAAAAACTGAAATAGAGACAATAAAGAAAGCACAATCTGAGGGAATGCTGGAAATAGAAAAGCTGGGTAAGTGATCAGGAACTACAGATGTAAGCATAACCAACAGAATACAAGAGATGGAAGGGAGAATATCAGGAGTTGAAGATACACTAGGAGAAATAGACACATCAACCAAAGAAAATCTTAAGTCCAACAAATCCCTAACACAAAATATCCAGGAAATATGGGATACCGTGAAAAGACCAAACCTAAGGATAATAGGTATAGAAGAAGGTGAAGAAATCCAACTTAAAGTTGCAGAAAACATATCCAACAAAATCATAGAAGAAAACTTTCCCAACCTACAGAAAGACATGCCAATGAAAGTACAAGAAGCCTACAGAACACCAAATAGACTGAACCAAAAAAAGGTCCCTTCACTACATAATAATCGAAACACCAAACATACAGAATAAAGAGAAAATATTAAGAGCAGCAAAGGAAAAAGGTCAAGTAACATATAAAGACACAGATTAGCAGAATGGATAAGAAGACAGAATCCTTCCTTCTGCTGCATACATGAAACACACCTCAACCTCAAAGACAGATAGTACCTAAGAATTAAAGGTTGGGAAAAGATTTTCCAATCAAATGGACCCAAGAAACAAGCAGGGGTAGCAACCCTAATATCCAACAAATTGGACTTTAAACTAAAATCAGTCAAAAGAGATGAAGAAGGTCATTTCCTACTCATCACAAGAGAAATCCATCAGAATGAAGTCTCAATTCTGAACATTTATGCCCCAAATACAAAGGCATCCTCGTTTGTAAAAGAAACATTACTAAAACTCAAATCACTCATAAAACCACACACGTTTATAGTGGGAGATTTCAACACCCCACTCTCACTACTAGACAGGAACACCAGACAGAAACTTAGCAAAGAAACAAAGGAACTAACAGAAGTTATGGTACAATTGGGATATATATATATATATATATATATATATATATATATATATATATGGAGAGAGAGAGAACATTCCATCCAAATACAAAACAATTTATTCTCAGTGCCACATGGAACCGTCCCTAAAATCGACCACATACTTGGAAACATAGCAAACCTCAACAGGTACAAAAAAATTGAAATACCCCCTGTATCTTATCAGACCACCATGCTTTAAAGTTCGAATTCAACAACATGAATTACAGAAAGCTTACAAACTCATGGAAATTAAGTAACACCCAATTGCACAATTCCTGGGTTGAGGAAGAAATAAAAAAAGAAATTAAAGATTTCCTAGAATTCAATGAGAATGCGGACACAATATACCCAAACATATGGGATACTTTGAAAGCAGTCCTAAGAGGAAAGTTCATAGTGCTAAGTGCTCATACGAAGAAACAGAATAATCACACTACAGAATTAACAGCACAACTAAAAGCTTTAGAACACAAAGAAGCCAACACACCCCGGAGTAGCAGATGCCATGAAATAATCAAATTGAGGTCTGAAATCAATAAAATGGAAACTAGGAGAACAATACAAAGAGTCAATATAACAAAGAGCTGGTTCTTCGAGAAAATCAACAAGATAGACAAACCTTTATCCAAACTTACCAAACAGCAGAGAGTAAACATGCAAATGAATAAAATCAGGAATGAAAAGGGGGACATAACAACAGACACAGAGGAAATGCAGAGAATCATCAGGTCATACTTCTAAAACCTATATAACTTAAAATTCAAAAATCTAAAGGAAATAGACAATTTTCAAGACAGATTTCACTTACCAAAATTAAATCAAGAACAGATAATCAACTTAAATAGACCTATAACCCCTAATGAAATAGAAGCAGTCATCAGAAGTCTCCCAATCAGAAAAAAAAAAAAAAAATCCCAGGGCCAGATGGCTTCAGTGTAGAATTCTACCAGAAATTCAAGGAACAGATAATAACAATTCTCCTCAAAGTATTCCACACAATAGAAGCAGAAGGGTCATTGCCAAACTCTTTTTATGAGGCTTCAATAATCTTGATACCCAATCCACACAAAGACACAACTCAGAAAGAGAACTACAGACTGATATCCCTCATGAACATTGACGCAAAAATATTCAATAAAATACTGGCAAATCGAATCCAAGAACACAGCAGAGAAATCATCCACCATGATCAAGTAGGCTTCATCCCAGGGATACAGGGGTGGTTCAACATACGAAAATCCATCAATGTAATCCACCATATAAACAGACTGAGGAAAAAAAATCACATGATCATCCCACTAGATGCCGAAAAAACCTTTGATAAAATCCAACACCCATTCATGATAAAGGTCTTGGAGAAATCAGGGATAACAGGAACATACCTCAACATAATAAAAGCCATATACAGCAAGCTGACAGCCAACATCATATTAAATGGAGAGAAACTCAATGCAATTCCTCTAAAATCGGGGACAAGATAAGGCTGTCCACTCTCTCCATACCTCTTCAATATTTTCCTAAAGGTCTAGCTAAAGCAATAAGACAATAAAAGGAGATAAAAGGAATACAAATTGGAAAGGAAGAAGTCAAAATCTCACTATTTGCAGATGATATAATAGTCTACATTAGTGACCTGAAAAACTCTACCAGGGAACTCCTACAGCTGATAAACACCTTCAGCAAAGTGGCAGGCAAGATACAAGATTAACTCAAAAAAATCTGTAGTCCTACTATATACCAATAAGACATTGGTGGAGAATGAAATCAGGGAAACATCACCCTTTACAATTGCCACAAACAACATAAAATACCTTGGGGTAACACTAACCAAAAACGTGAAAGACCTGTACCATAAGAATTTTGAGTCTCTAAAGAAAGAAATTAAAGAAGATACCAGAAAATGGAAAGATCTCCCATGCTCTTGGACAGGTAGGATCTACATAGTAAAAAATGGCAATCTTGGCAAAAGCAATCTACAGATTCAATGCAATCCCCATCAAAATCCCAACATAATCTTCACAGACCTTGAAAGAACAATTCTCAACTTGATATGGAGAAACAAAAGACCAAGGATAGCCAAAACAACCCTGTACAATAGAGGAACTTCTGGAGGCATCACCATCCCTGACTTCAAGCTCTATTACAGAGCTATAGTCCTGAAAACAACTTGGTATTGGCACAAAAATAGACAGGTAGACCAATGGAATAGAGTTGAAAACCTGATGTTAACCCACACACCTACGAACACCTGATTTTTGACAATCTAAATTTATACAATGGAATAAAGAGAACATCTTCAACAAATTGTGCTGGCATAACTGGATGCTGGCATGTAGAAGACTGCAGATAGTTCCAAGTCTATCACCATGCACAAAACTTAAGTCAAAATGGATCAAAGACCTCAACATAAATCCAGCCACACTGAACCCATTAGAAGACAATGTGGGAAATACCCTTGAATTAATTGGTACAGGAGACTGCTTCCTGAACATTATATCAGTAGCACAGACACTGAGATCAACAATTGATAAATGGGACCTCCTGAAACCGAGAAGCTTCTGGAAGGCAAAGGACACAGTCAGCAAGACAAAACGGCAGCCCACAGACTGGGAAAAGATATTCACCAACCCCACATCTGACAGAGGGCTGATCTCCAAAATATACAAAGAACTCAAGAAGCTAGTCTCCAAAACACCAAACAATCCAATTAAAAAGTGGGGTACAGAACTAAATAGACAATTCTCAATAGAGGAATCTAAAATGGCTGAAAGACACATAAGAAAGTGTTCAACATCCTTAGCCATCAGGGAAATGCAAATCAAAACAACTCTGAGATACCATCTTACTCCTGTCAGAATGGCCAAAATCAAAACCAACAATGACAGTTCATGCTGGAGAGGATGTGGAGAAAGGGGAACACTTCTCCACTGCTGGTGGGAGTGCCAACTTGTACAGCCACTTTGGAAATCAGTATGGTGACTCCTCAAGAAAATGGGAATCAGTCTACCACAAGATCCAGCAATTCCACTCTTAGGCATATACCCAAAAGAAGCACATTCATACAACAAGGACATCTGTTCAACGATGTTCATAGCAGCACTATTTGTAATAACCAGAAACTGGAAGTAGCGTAGATGCTCCTCCATCGAAGAATGGATACATTTACACAATGGAGTACTACTCAGCAGACAAAAAAACAATGGAATCTTGAAATTTGCAGGAAAATTGATGGAACTAGGAGAAACCATTCTGAGCAAAGTAACCCAGTCACAAAAAGACAAACATGATATGTACTCACTCATATGTGGATTTTACACATAGAGTAAAGGATTCCTAGCCTGCAAGACACACTGCCAGAGAAGCTAGTAAATAATGAGGATCCTAAAAGAGACAAGTATGGTCCCCTGGAGAAGGGGAAAGGGTCAAGTTCTCCTGAGCAAATTGGGAACATGGGAAGAGGGGGGAGGGAGCTAGGAGAATGAGAAGGAGAGAAGAGGAGGGATGCAGAGGACATGAGGGAGCAGAAAGGTTGAGTCAGGTGAAGAATAGAAGATAACAAGAATGAAGATACCATAATAGAGGGAGACATTTTAGGTTCACAGAGAAATCAGGCACTAGGGAAGATCTACAAAGATGACACCAGCTAACAATCTAAGCAACAGAGGAGAGGCTACCTTAAATGCCCTACCCTGATAATGAGATTGATGACTGACTTATATGCCATCCTATAGCCCTCATCCAGCAGCTGGTGGAAGTAGAAATCACTGAACTGATCTGGAATCCAGTTGCAGAGAAGGATGAGTGAAGACCAAAGGGGTCCAGACTAGGCTGGTGAAACCCACAGAAACAGCTGACCTGAAATCAGGGAGCTCTTGGTCCCCAGACTGATAGCTGGGATACCAGCATGGGATTGATCCAGACCCCAGGAACATGGGTTTCAGTTAGGAAACCTTGGAATTCTACAGGACCTCCTGTAGTAGTTCAGTACTTATCCCTAGCATAGGTGTGGACTTTGGGAGCCTATTCCACATAAAGGAATACTCCTTGAGCCAAGACACAAGGGGGTGGGCCTAGGCCCTATCCCAAAGGATATGATAGACTCTGATGACACCTTATGGAAGGCCTCACCATACAGGGTGAGCAGAAAGGATATGTGAAAGGGTTTTAGTTTGAGGGGGTGGTAGATGCTAGGGGAGGAGGGGAGGGAAAGGGAACTGGGATTGTTACAGAAAACAATTTTGTTTCTAATTTAAATAAAAAAAATCTGCAAAAAAAACAACTTAAGAGAGAAAAGGCTTATATAGGCTCATGGTGCCAGAGGGATTCCGTTCATTATGGAAGGAAAGGCATGGAATCAGGATCAGAATTGCTAGTCATATTATATGTGTACTCTGATAGTTGAGAATAAATAGGGACTTCAGGGCTGGTCCCTGTGACCTACCTTCTCTAGAGATGCTCCATCTCTTAAGGTTCTACTCCCTTCCACAACAGAGCCACTATCTGGAGACCAAGTGTTCAAACGTGTGAGTCTAAGAGGGATATTTCATGTGCAAACTACAACAACTTGTGTCCTTTCTTTTTATGTTTGAGCCCAACATCTCAGTTTATAGCCCAGGTTGCTTTGTAACATGTAATCTTCCTGCCTTACCCTGTGGAGTCCTGGGATTGCAGGTGTGCACCACAACATCTATTGGCAAGTGTACACAACAGTTCAATATTAGAGAGATCACATGATCCATGCACACATAGGGAATGTAGAGTGCCTACCCATGTCTAGCTCTTGATAAATGGAAGCTGTGATCACAGAAGATACAGATTATTGCTTACCCCATAGGCAGCCCTTGTCCAATAATGTCTTTGACCTCTTCTCTGTAGCATGACATGTTACAATGGAAACTGTCCGAGAATTCCTGTGGTCCTGTCTCTATGTTCTTCTGGCTTTCCTCAGATGGCTGTTCCAAGCAAGAAGTGCTTCTCCTGAGCAGATCTGACTTGATGAAGTTATCATTTCTCAGGGCAGAGCAAAGCTTTCCATTGACAGCCACTCTGGGGAAAGTCACTGGCTGACACTTCTACATCACAGATTTTTTTCCAGGTCTTTACAAATGACAGCTTCCAGAAGAGTGCCTCCTTGTAGGGCATCTTCTAAGACTCATCTGACAGCTGGCCATCCAAGTGTGTCCCTGGGCTGCAAAATCTCAGCTGTTACATGGGAAGAGAGGGTTATAATCCTCTCCATTAATAACAAACTAGTCTGTAAAGTATTGTTTGCTAGACACAAATGGTTGCCAAGATTGTTAGATATGGACAGGAAGAAGAATCTACCCATGGAGACACACAGCCTCATTTACCTCCTGTCATTCTGCTTCACCCCAGGGCTGTGTCCTTTGATTATTTTATTGGATGAAACTTGCTGTCTCTCCAGTACTGAGTTGTGACTGTTGTGTGTAGTTCTCACTTGCTTGGCGAGGATGTCTCAACCACCAGTTTCAGCCAGAGTTAGAAATGCCTATTAGCTAGGCTGAGTGGGATGCAGAAGAGTTACACACATTTAAAGCAGTTAAATCCATAGCAAATTATTTCCCAACTAATAAGAATTCAACAGGAAATTCATCCAAAGATGCTTCTAGTACTCAGCATTTTGCGCGCGTGTGTGTGTGTGTGTGTGTGTGTGTGTTTGTGTGTGTTTGTGTGTATGTGTGTGTGTATGTGTGTGTGTGTGTACTTCCCTATCGTGGAGTCAAGATGGCTACTGCCATACCATCATCACGTTCTTCATGTCAACCTCCAAAGTAAGTATCGGTGGGAGAGTGGCTGGTGTGTAGACAGCCATTAAGGTCTGGGGCCTGTACTGTCAGTCATTATCCCAGGCATTGATGCTTGGCTGCTTGTAATCTGGGGCTACACACTCTGAGACACCACCATCTCAGTGACAGTGAGTGGTTTGTTTAATGATATAGACTGTGTGGGGCTCAATGAGTGTTTCAGTTTAGGGTTCAATAATCCCATTACCTGTGTTTTTTCTACCACTATCCAGAGGGGAGGTTTCAGGTAAGGCCCCTGACATTTTGGACAGTGTTTTCTGTAGGAGGCAATACCAAGTGCTGGAGAACATTTAGCAGTTGGCCTGGCATCTGCCCAGCCGATAACAGTTGTACCTACTCAGTTGTGTCAATCAAACATGCCCACAGACATAGTCCAGTGTTCAGACATTGCCCAAATCCCTGTGATTAAGAGTTATTGCTTCCCAGAGGATGCCTGTGACTCTCAAGGGTCAGTATTATAGTATTCTCTGGGCCTCCAGCTCACAAATAATGACACTGAGGCTTCTTATTAATTATGAAAACTTGGCCTGTAACTTACAAAAGCTCTTATAACTTAAATTAACTCATTTACATTAATTTATCTTTTATCACATGGTATTACCTCTCTTCCATCTCCTACTTCATATTTCCTCCCCATGTCTCCTGTGTCATCTTGTTCCTCCTTTTCTTCCTTTCTCTCTCCTGAAATCCCACCCATACTTCCTGTCTAGCTATTGGTCATTCAACTTTTTATTACACCCATCACAGCAAATACGTCTTCACAGTGTACTAATATCCCACAACAGCATGGAGCCAGTGAGTCCTGAGCTTTTAGCAAGGTGATTATTAAATTCCATGCTCTGGTGGGGAGCTTTCACAATTCCTGCTCTGCTGTGGTACACTTGGTGTGTGAGGAGAGTGGGCAGAAACTGAGCAGATCACAAAGGAGTCTGGTCATTGATAAGAAAACAATACTTATTTATTGATGACACCCAGTGAGGCAGCTGAGTGTTGGTTTTATAGGCCAACTTGGTTATTGTTTTTTCAAGTCAGGGTTTCATGTAGCTCTTGGCTGGCCTTGAACTTAGGATGTAGCAAATATGATTTTGAATATCTGATTTTCTCTCTGCCCCCTGAGTGCCGGGTTTACAGGAGTGTGTCACCATGCCTGCTTTTATTTGGTGCTGAGGATCAATTCCCATGCTTGGTGCAGGCTAAGCAGGCACTTTACCAACTAAGCTGTTTCTACAGGCCCTAGGCTGACTTTTCATTTCACCCTGTGTCAGTCTCTTGCTGAAACCCCATCTTCTGAAGCAGAAACACAAAGTCTTTGGGAAGTATGAAGACAATTACTGGGAAGCCTTGTATTAGAGTACAGTCTAGGAGGAGACTGACTGTCTAGAAGCCTCTGCTGGTCATGCTTCCCACCCACATGGCATCTGTGTGACAGTCACTGTCAGCTCTGATTTTCTTCTTCTCCTTCTCCTCTTTCTCCTCCTCTTCCTCCTCCTCCTCCTCTTCCTCCTCCTCCTCCTCCTCCTTCTTCTTCTTCTTCATTTTGGTTTTTCAAGACAGTGTTTCTCTGTATTGCTTTGGAGCCTATCCTGGAACTTGCTCTGTAGACTGTAGGGGAACCTGTAGCCACGCCTGCTTAGGGGCTGGCTACAGGTCTGCCTGACCACACCTTCGAGGGCATGGTCAGGGTGACATAGAGTAAGAGTTTTTAGTTGGCTGAGTTTCGCTTTCAGTTTTGCACCCTTTCGGCTTGTGTACAGACTGCTGCCACACTGACTGGCTAGGTCGCTCTGTAAGTAAGACTTTTCCCTATTAAATACCCTTATATATCTACTTGGCTCCATATTGGTAATTTCCCACTATATCTGGTTGTCAGGAGGGGGATATTGGAAACCTACACCCCATTGGGACAGGCTGTGGGTTCAACCTGGCCTGTGGCCTAGGCCCAGAAAGCGACCTCTCTCCACAGGTGCTCCTAGCTCCCAGCCGACCCGCTGCCACTGAGCTGCTCAGAACCGTCTGCCCAGCTTGGAGACTCACTCAGACCTCCTATGGTTTTACCAACGAGTGCTGGTAGGCTGCAGTCCGAGCTGGTCCCGAGCACACGGTGGTAAAACTGTAGGCTGGCTTTGCACTCACAGAGATCCACCTGCCTCTGCCTCCCGAGTGCTGGGATTAAAGGCTTGTGCCACCACCACCCGGTGTCAGCTCTGATTTTCAAAGAGGAAGCACAAGAAGATGTACAGTGTTGAGAAAAGTGAGTGTTGAGTCTTGGTTGATTCCTAAGTTTCTTTTGGCTCTTCAGGCCTTGTGACTATAAGGAGGTTTGGTACTTGAGGACTATATTTTCTTATGTTTAGAGACAGGGTCTCACTACACATAGCTCAGGCTGCTTGGAACTCACCATACTCTCATCTATCATCTATGCCTCTTGAGGTGCTGTGATTCTGGGCAGCATCACTAAGTACAGCTGGTGTGGCTGATTGAATGTTTGTGTCACTTCCCAAATTCATACTGAAACTGAAGTCTTCAAGTCCAATATAATAGTATGGAGAGGTGAGGCCTTAGGGAAGGATCAGGATGAGATGAGGTCCTTGGGTGAGGTCTCCAAGGGGCCTCATCCACTGCACTAAGAACCAGGAGGCACCAGAGCCCTCCTATTTCTACCTCATAGACACAATAAGAAGGCAGCCATCTGCAGGCAGGAAGGGAGCCCTCAATAGAACTCCACTGTTGAATTTGAAATATCCTCTCAGGCATATGTGTGATTCACCCTGTCTCTGGCTGGAGGTGCTATTTGGAATGATTGTGGAAACTTTATGAGTGTGACCTAGCTGGTGGGAGTAAGTCACTGGGGATGGGGTCATCTTCCATCTTTTTTGTTTCCTATCAGCCATGTATACATGCTTCCACTACCATAATGCTCCATAGGTGATTTTAGGCAGGTGCCTGGAGTACCACAGACAGTTGATCCATGGCATAGGTCTGCTGGACACAGTGGTGCATACCTGAAATCCCAGCCTGAGCTAGGTAGCAAGGCACTAGCTGAACAAACGAACATAGGAAAATCCTGCAACACTAAGTGTTCCCATTTCATACCCATTGCTGTGATAAAATGTTCTGGTAAGAAGCAATTTAGGGGAGAATAGGTTGATTTTAAGGTCACAATTCCAGGTTATAGTTCATCCTAGGAGGGAAGTCAAGGCAGAAACTCAGTCACATCCACAGTTAAGAGCACAGGGAAACGAATATGTTCATGCTCATCTGCTTACACTCAGCTAGCTTTCTTTACTCTTATACAGTCCAGCACTGGTCCACATTTGTTGATGGAAGTTTCTGTCCTACCTGGTCAGTCCCAAATAAACACACAGAAGTTATATTAATTATAAACTGTTTGGCCTATTACTCAGGCTTATTACTAACAAACTCTTACAGCTTAAATTACCCCATAATTCTTATCTATGTTTACCCACATGGCTTAGTACCTTTTCTCAGTGAGGCATTCTCATCTTGTTTCTTCTGCATCTGGCTGGTGACTGTGTCTCTCCTATCCTCTTCCCAGGATTCTCCTAGTCTAGTAAGTAGCCCTGCCTATACTTCCTGCCTGGCTACTGGCCAATCAGCATTTTATTAAACCAATTTGAGTGACAAATCTTCACAGTAAAAAGAATATTATCCCACATCACACATTCAAGGTGGGTCTTCTCACCAACTCAGTTAGGACAGTCCTCCACGTATGTGCCAGGAGGACAATCCAATGTAGATAATGTTTCATTGAGACCCTTCCCAGGTAATTCTAGGATGTGTCAAGTGGACAAAGCTGACCATTATAACAGGTCTCCATAGAATCCCAAGGAACAAAGAAATCTTGGTCTGAACCCTGAAACCAGGAGCAGAACAAGCATTTCCTTCTTTATTGCGTTCCATTTGTATCTGTGATGATAAAAATTAAGTAGCATGCCGATGATGCTAACTGCACCAGTTAGCGCTGTCAACTTGACACAGCTGAGAATCACCTGGAAATAAGTCTTAATTGCATAATTGTTTTATCAAGTTTTCTGTGGATATGTCTGTGTGGGCAGGTCTTGGTTATTTTGATTGTTGTTTGTGGGCCCGGCCCTCTGTGGGAAGCACCAATCCTGGGTAGATAGTTGTTTGAGGAGGCTAGCTTATGGTGAGCCATTAAGAAAGCCAGAAAGAAACATTCCTCCAGAGTTTCTGTTACAAGTTCCTGCTTGGGTTTCTGCTGTGACTTCCCCAAGTGAAAGACAGCGACCTAGAAGTGTAGAATGGACCCTTCCCACTTCTAAGCTACTGTTGGTCAGAGCAGCACAGACACCAAAAGAGACCAAAGCACTCACAGTTTGGAATTCTAGGTGTTGGATTTCTTGCCTTCACAACTGTGATAAAACAGATGTCTTTTTATAACATTTGGTCCATGGTATTTTGTTATAGCAGGCTGAGCGAACCTGGATGAGTGACCCAGCGGGGGAACAATTAATGACAGTGGACTGGGAGCGAGGTGGAGGCAGAAGTGCTCTGGTTTGACAGGAGGTGACATTTTGATTTAAGGTTGCCTGCTTGCTTAAGTTCATCTTCTCCAGGTGACTCTACTTACAACTGTCAAAAGAATTTCTGCCCAAACACAAGTCTATAACACCAGGCTGCTGTTTAAAACCCTATACAATTTTCGCAGAGCAAAGAACAGGCACCTGCATACCACATTTAGGTGTGAACCCTGAGGGCTGTGCTTAGTTGCTTACCCATTTCACACCTGCACCTGCAGAGGTGGGCTCCTGAGCACACCTTCTGACCTCATGTCTGCATCTTGGTGGATGTTTCCATTCCCAGAATGCTCAGACCTGTCACCCACTGGATAAAAGAATTTTTAGTGTACTTTGTGTGACTTGTTTTTTCAATTTTTTTATTTGAATTAGAAACAGGATTGATTTACATGACAATCCCAGCTCCCTTCTCACTCCTGTCCTCCCCTACCGCCCCTCCCCCCCCCCCGCCCCAACTAAAACCCTATCTATCACATATCCTTTCTGCTCCCCCTGGATGGTGAGGCCTTCCATAGGGTGTCATCAGTCTCTATTGTATCCTTTGGGAGGCCTAGGCCCACCCCAATGTGTGTTGGCTCAGGGAGTATTCCTCTATATGGAATGGGCTCCCAAAGTCCACACCTATGCTAGGGTTAAGTACTGAACTACTACAGGAGGTCCTGTAGATTTCTGAGGTTTCCTCACAGAAACCCATGTTCCTGGGGTCTGGATCTGTCCCATGCTGGTATTCCAGCTATCAGTCTGGGAAGCAAGAGCTCCCCGATGTTCAGTTCAGCTGTTTCTGTGTGTTTCACCAGCCTGGTCTGGACCCCTGTGCTTTTCACTCATCCTTCTCTGCAACTGGATTCCAGTTCAGTTCGGTGATTAGTTGTGGGTGTCTGCTTCTACTTCCACCAGCTGCTGGATGAGGGCTATTGGGTGGCATATAAGTCAGTCATCAATCTCATTATCAGGGTAGGGCATTTAAGGTAGCCTCTCCTCTGTTGCTTAAATTGTTAGCTGGTGTCATCTTTGTAGATCTCCAGACATTTCCCTAGTGCCTGATTTCTCTGTAAACCAAAAATGTCTCGCTCTATTATGGTATCTCCATTCTTGTTATCTTCTATTCTTCACCTGACTCAACCTTTCTGCTCCCTCATGTCCTCTGCATCCCTCCTCTTCTCTCCTTCTCATTCTCCTAGCTCCCTCCCCCCTCTTCCCATGTTCCCAATTTGCTCAGGAGAACTTGACCCTTTCCCCTTCTCCAGGGGACCATACTTGTCTCTTTTAGGATCCTCATTATTTACTAGCTTCTCTGGCAGTGTGTCTTGCAGGCTAGGAATCCTTTACTCTATGTGTAAAATCCACATATGAGTGAGTACATATCATGTTTGTCTTTTTGTGACTGGGTTACTTTGCTCAGAATGGTTTCTCCTAGTTCCATCAATTTTCCTGCAAATTTCAAGATTCCATTGTTTTTTTGTCTGCTGAGTAGTACTCCATTGTGTAAATGTACCATATTTCCTCTATCCATTCTTCGGTGGAGGAGCATCTACGCTACTTCCAGTTTCTGGTTATTACAAATAGTGCTGCTATGAACATCGTTGAACAGATGTCCTTGTTGTATGAATGTGCTTCTTTTGGGTATATGCCTAAGAGTGGAATTGCTGGATCTTGTGGTAGACTGATACCCATTTTCTTGAGGAGTCACCATACTGATTTCCAAAGTGGCTGTACATGTTGGCACTCCCACCAGCAGTGGAGAAGTGTTCCCCTTTCTCCACATCCTCTCCAGCATGAACTGTCATTGGTGTTTTGATTTTGGCCATTCTGACAGGAGTAAGATGGTATCTCAGAGTTGTTTTGATTTGCATTTCCCTGATGGCTAAGGATGTTGAACACTTTCTTATGTGTCTTTCAGCCATTTTAGATTCCTCTATTGAGAATTGTCTATTTAGTTCTGTACCCCACTTTTTAATTGGATTGTTTGGTGTTTTGGAGACTAGCTTCTTGAGTTCTTTGTATATTTTGGAGATCAGCCCTCTGTCAGATGTGGGGTTGGTGAATATCTTTTCCCAGTCTGTGGGCTGCCGTTTTGTCTTGCTGACTGTGTCCTTTGCCTTACAGAAGCTTCTCGGTTTCAGGAGGTCCCATTTATCAATTGTTGATCTCAGTGTCTGTGCTACTGATGTAATGTTCAGGAAGCAGTCTCCTGTACCAATTAATTCAAGGGTATTTCCCACATTGTCTTCTAATGGGTTCAGTGTGGCTGGATTTATGTTGAGGTCTTTGATCCATTTTGACTTAAGTTTTGTGCATGGTGATAGACTTGGAACTATCTGCAGTCTTCTACATGCCAGCATCCAGTTATGCCAGCACAATTTGTTGAAGATGTTCTCTTTATTCCATTGTATAAATTTAGATTGTTTGTCAAAAATCAGGTGTTCGTAGGCGTGTGGGTTAACATCAGGTTTTCAACTCTATTCCATTGGTCTACCTGTCTATTTTTGTGCCAATACCAAGTTGTTTTCAGGACCATAGCTCTGTAATAGAGCTTGAAGTCAGGGATGGTGATGCCTCCAGAAGTTCCTCTATTGTACAGGGTTGTTTTGGCTATCCTTGGTCTTTTGTTTCTCCATATCAAGTTGAGAATTGTTCTTTCAAGGTCTGTGAAGATTATGTTGGGATTTTGATGGGGATTGCATTGAATCTGTAGATTGCTTTTGCCAAGATTGCCATTTTTACTATGTAGATCCTACCTGTCCAAGAGCATGGGAGATCTTTCCATTTTCTGGTATCTTCTTTAATTTCTTTCTTTAGAGACTCAAAATTCTTATGGTACAGGTCTTTCATGTTTTTGGTTAGTGTTACCCCAAGGTATTTTATGTTGTTTGTGGCAATTGTAAAGGGTGATGTTTCCCTGATTTCATTCTCCACCAATGTGTCATTAGTATATAGTAGACTACATATTTTTTTTTGAGTTAATCTTGTATCCTGCCACTTTGCTGAAGGTGTTTATCAGCTGTAGGAGTTCCATGGTAGAGTTTTTCAGGTCACTAATGTAGACTATCATATCATCTGCAAATAGTGAGATTTTGACTTCTTCCTTTCCAATTTGTATTCCCTTGATCTCCTTTTGTTGTCTTATTGCTCTAGCTAGAACTTCAAGGACAATATTGAAGAGGTATGGAGAGAGTGGACAGCCTTGTCTTGTTCCTGATTTTAGACTAATTGCATTGAGTTTCTCTCCATTTAATTTGATGTTGGCTGTCGGCTTGCTGTATATTGTTTTTATTATGTTGGGAGACTTTTGATGACTGCTTCTATTTCCTTAGAGGTTATAGGTCTGTTTAAGTTGCTTATCTGTTCTTGATTCTTTTGGTAATTGATAACTGCCCCCAAAATTGTCCATTTCCTTTAATTTTTCAAATTTTGTGGAATACAGGTTTTCAAAGTATGACCTGAAGATTCTCTGGATTTCCTCAGTGTCTGTTGTTATGTCCCCCTTTTCATTTCTGATTTTATTAATTTTCATGTTCTGTCTCTGCCTTTTGGTTAGTTTGGATAACAGTTTGTCTATCTTGTTGATTTTGTCAAAGAACCAACTTTTTGTTATATTGATTCTTTGAATTGTTTTCTTTGTTTCGACTTTATTGATTTCTGCCCTCACTTTGATTATTTCCTGGCATCTGCTCCTCTGGGATGAATTTGCTTCCATTTTTTTCTAGAGCTTTCAGCTGTGATGTCAACGTTCTGGTGTGACTATTCTCTAATTTCTT
The DNA here is from genome assembly GCF_003668045.3 of Cricetulus griseus. Classification (NCBI taxonomy): domain Eukaryota; kingdom Metazoa; phylum Chordata; class Mammalia; order Rodentia; family Cricetidae; genus Cricetulus; species Cricetulus griseus. The sequence continues at coordinate 37,622,950 of NC_048600.1, read as the reverse complement.
CATGTGAGCACTTAGAGGTATGAACTTTCCTCTTAGTACTGCTTTCAAAGCGTCCCATAAGTTTGGGTATTTGTGTCTACATTTTCATTGAATTCTAGGAAGTCTTTAATTTCTTTCTTTATTTCTTCCTTGACCAGGAATGGTCCAATGGTGTGTTGTTCAATTTCCATGAGTTGGTAGGTTTTCTGCACTTTGTTTTGTTTTTGATTTCTAATTTTAAAGCATGGTGGTCTGATAAGACACAGGGGATTATTCCAATTTTTTTTGTACCTGTTGAGGTTTGCTATGTTGCCGAGTATGTGGTCGATTTTTGAGAAGGTTCCATGTGATGCTAAAAGAAGGTATATTCTTTTGAATTTGGATAGAAAGTTCTATAGATGTCTGTTAGTCCCAATTGGGTCATAACTTCTGTTAGTTCCTTAGTCTATTTGTTAAGTTTCTGTCTGGTGATCCTGTCCAGTGGTGAGAATGGGGTCTTGAAGTCTCCCACTATAACTGTGTGAGGCCTTATTTGTGATTTGAGTTTTAATGTTTCTTTTACGAATGTTGGTGCCTTTTTTATGTTTATAATTGAGACTTCTTCCTGGTGGATTTTTCCTGTGATGAATATGAAATGGCCTTCTTCATCTCTTTTGATTGATTTTAGTTTGAAGTCTAATTTGTTAGATACTAGGATAGTTTCCCCAGCTCATTTCTTGGGTCCATTGATTGGAATATCTTTTCCTAACCCTTTACTCTGTCTGTCTTTGAATTCCAGGTGTGTTTCTTGTATGTAGCAGAAGGATGGATTCTGTCTTTGTTTACAATCTGTTAGCCGGTGTATTTTTATAGGTGAGTTAAGACCATTAATATTGAGGGAAATTAAGGTCCATTGAGAATTTATTCTTGTTTGTTTTTGATTTGTTGTTGGTACTGTTATTGTATGAGGATTTACCTTGCCTTTTATTTTGTGTTTTTGTAGAGTGGGATTATCTATTGCCTATATTTATGTGAGTGTATTTAATTTCCTTAGGTTGGATTTTCCTTCCAGTACTTTCTGTAGGGCTGGATTAGTGATTACATATTATTTAAATCTTGTTTTGTCGTGGAATATCTTGTTTTCCCCATTTATAGTGATTGAAAGCTTTCCTGGGTGTAGTAGTCTGGGCTGGCATCTGTGTTCTCTCAGAGTTGGTAGAATATCTATCCAGGTCCTTCTGGCTTTCAGAGTTTCCATGGAGAAGTCTGGGGTAATTCTGATAGGTTTGCCTTTATATGTTACTTGGCCTTTCTCCTTTGCTGCTCTTAATATTTTTTCTTTATTCTGTACATTTGGTGTTTTAATTATTATGTGACGAGGGGACTTTCTTTTGTGGTCCACTCTATTTGGCGTTCTGTAGGCTTCTTGTACTTTTTTTTTCAGTGATTAATAGAAGATTTATTTATGCAAGAAAAGTCATCCTTGCCAAATTTAGTATGACAGCTTAAATGTTTGGTCCAGTTTTCCTTCCTGGATAAGATTTTCCTTTTTGTCCCTGTCTGTTTTGAAAATGTAATACCAGAAGATGAGGGGCCCAAAAGCTGCCACGACTCCTAAAAGTGAGTTCTTGGGAGTGGGTCTGAAATTGGGATAAATATTTGTTGATCTTGCATAGGCCCAGTGAATCAAGGCAGCATCTTCGATGTGCATTTGGCGTTTGGGGTCGTTGTACTGAAGCAGGTATTCCAGTTTAAGCCTAGCCCTTATGCTCAAACGCTCTATCTGAGCCTTTCGGGTCTCCGGAGACAAGTCGTATTTGGCTGGGTCGAGGGTACTGGGGAGAGTGGCCAGGGGCGCAGGCTTATACTTGGAATCTGCCATCTTGGCTCTGGCTTCTTGTACTTTCATTGGCATGTCTTTCTTTAGGTTGGGAAAGTTTTCTTCTATGATTTTGTTGAATATGTTTTCTGCACCTTTGAGTTGTGTTTGTTCACCTTCTTCTATACCTATTATCCTTAGGTTTGGTCTTTTCATGTTGTCCCATATTTCCTGCATATTTTGTGTTATGGATTTGTTGGACTTCAGATTTTCTTTGCTTGACGTCTGAGATTGTCTTCCATCTCTTGTATTCTGTTGGTTATGCTTGCATCTGTGGGCCCTGATTGTTTACTCAGTTTTTCCACTTCCAGAATTCCCTCAGTTTGTGTTTTCTTTATTGTCTCTAATTCAGTTTTCAGGTCCTGAACTGTTTCCTTCAGCTGTTTAATTGTATTCTCTTGGCTTTTTTTGGCTTTCCTTGACTTCTTGCATCTTTTGGTTCGTCTTTTCTTCCATTTCTCTGAAGGATTTTCTGATTTCCTCTTTTAGGTTCTCTACCATCTGCATGAAGTTGTTTTTAAGGTTGCTCTCTTCTGCTTCTTCTGTGTTGGGATGTTCATGTCTTGCTGGTGTAGAGTCCCTAGACTATGGTGGTGTCATATTGGTTTTCCTGTTGTTGAATCTGTTCTTATAATTGTCGTCTTCCCATCTCTTCTTCTAGTGGGTACAGGTGGTGTCACTTCCTTTCCTAATGTGTATGGGTTTTGTGTTCTCTTCAGGTGTGTGCAATTGGTTCTGATATTCTGATGGGTCTCAAGTTGGGTGCACTTACTCTCCAGGTGGGTGACAGCAGCACTCACTCTCCAGGTGGTTGACAGCAGCACTGGTGTAGAGATGTCAGCAGACTCTGGGTTGCCTGGTCCTCAGGGGTCCAGCTGTCCTGTCTGCAGACCCCGGGCTCAATTTGCCTGGGTGGGCAGGCAGAAGTTGGACCCAAGACAGGGGCCAAAGCAGCTCACCTCTACACTCTGCACTCTGGGGGGCCAGAATAGCCCAGAGATCTCAGCAGAGTCTGCCTGCAGACCCCGGGAGGGGGGAATTTGCCAGGGTGGGCAGGCGGGAGTTGGGCCCAAGGCAGGGGCCAAAGCAGCTCACCTCTGCACTCTCTGCACTCTGTGGGGGCTGGAATCTGTGTGACTTCTATTCTCTCCTCATAGTTCATCACTGTCTTTTGCCATACATTCGCCCCTTGTTATATTTGTGATGATTTTCTTGACTATTTCTGTCTGGCTTTTGCCTATCTCTTTTAGGATTTATTGAGCCCATGCTGCATTAAAGGGACCTTTTTAGTACTGGGGATTTAGCTGAGAACAAAATAGATGGAGGATGTGTGAGTCTGTTTCAAATAGTGTTTGGGAGGGGCAGATATTAAACAGCTAAGTAACAAATAATAGCAAAATCTGATAGGTTTTACACAGCAAAGGTTTCTGTTTCTGTAAGATAATTATTTTCAATTTTGTTTTTATTTCTTGACATCTTTATGGGAATATTGAAGTTTAGTTCTTCTCACACCCTATACTACACTCTCATTTCTCCTTCTCTTCCCTGCACTGAAACCTTCTCGCTCCCAACAAGTGTACCTCCTGCTTCCATGTCTGTTTCTTGTTTGTGTGACCCACTGAGTTTGATTATTGTGGCTTGTGTGAGCAAGGGTCAGCAGTGGGGAGATGGCTCAGTAGGTGAAGGAAGCTAATGACCTGAGTTTGACTCTCAAGACATAAATGATGGAGGGAGGGAAATGACTCCAGTCAGTTGTCCTCTGGCCTTTACAAGTACATGTGGCATGTTCATTTGTGAGGACATCTATATGCTCGCGTGCATGCATGCGCGTGCGCGCGCGCGCGCGCGCGCGCACACACACACACACACACACACACACACACACACACACACACTAAATAAAATAAAGGGACATCCCCTTCCCCAGTCACAAAGGTATTTATTTGTTAATTAATAAATACTTCAACCCAATGGCTTTCAACAGGTAGTTTTGTTCCTATTCTTCCAAGGATCTTTGATATTGGAGCTATTTTTATTGGCACAGCTGTTTGGACAGTTAGGTTCTCCTAAAGCAGTGGTTTTCAACCTGGGTGCCATGGGGACTCTGGGATTATTAACAACTGAGTACACACACACACACACACACACACACACACACACACACACACACACTTCCTTGAACTTCCAAAACCATGAGGCAAACTTCTTCTTCTTCATAAGTAGCCTCTTTCAGGCATTTCATTATAGTAGCAAAAGGCTGACTAAAATACTTTGTTACATCATTCCATTGACTTGTTTTATATTTCTTTCCTACTAAAGGGCTTGGCCCTCCTGCTCACTCTTGTATCCATAGCAGTAAATATAGTTCTTAACAGACAATTGTTGTGGGATATTATTTTAAGGTGTGTTTCATTTGTTTATACTGTGGAACATTTGTTTAATGATGCAAAGATGTGTTGAATTCTTTTATGTTTAACTCCGTGAAGCTGTGTTACGGTGCCTGTCTAAAACATTTGACTAGTCTAATAAACAGCTAAATGGCCAGGAGCAAGGCAGGAGAGGAAGGAGAAAGGATAGGCAGGGCTGGAAGGCAGAGAGAATAAATAGGAGGAGAAATCTGGGAAGAGAGATGAAGGAGCAAGAAAAGAAGGGGCCAGCCACACAGCCAGCCACAGAGTAAGAGTGAAAGTAAGTTTACAGAAGTAAGAAAAGGAAAAAGCCCAGGGGCAAAAGGTAGGTGGGATAATTTAAGTTAGAAAAATCTATCAAGAAACAAGCCAAGCTAAGGCCAGGCATTTATAAGTAAGAATAAGTCTCAGTGTGATTTATTTGGGAACGGAGTGGTGGGTCCCCCAAAGAGCCAAAAGAGTAAGGAGTAAAAAACAAACAACTACATACATTTTCTAACTAAAAGAATAGACTTGGCAGTAGCTTCTCTGGCTTCAGGCGTTGGCTGCATTGACGTGATATTCAAAACCAAACCAGTTCTGATGAAATTTGACCAAAGACTCAGCTGGGTCTAGAAAGCAGTTTTCTTACAGGAATAGGACTTCGCCTCCCAGAGGGAAGCTGAAAAAGAGCTATAGCCATGAATCCAGTGAGCTGCCTACCTCTTCTTCCTCTTCTCACCTTAAATACATCTATTGTGCTTCAGTGGAAAGTGGGCTGACAAATCTCTAGACATTCCTTAGAACCACTCCACCCAGTGTACACTGGAGGACTGCTTAGAAGAAGAAAGAAAAAAGTAGGAGAATCCCTTTCCTACACAGCTATTGGCTAGCCAACCCTCAACTGTGAAAATCTGCACATGTGGGTAGCACCATCCTGTGGGGTGGGGTACCAGATGAAGCTCTAGCAGGAACCAGAATCCCTTGGGAGATTTGCTGACAATGCCATTGTCAGGACTCTCCCCGTAGTCACTGATTCAGGTGAGTGATAGGGGGTCTCTGGTAATAACCAGATTCTCAGGAGTTGCTGATGTGACCAGATCCAGCCTTACACGGGGAACACCAAGCTGGAACGTGGTTGGTGTTAGTTCTCATGCCTAGTTTATACTGGCCTTGAGCCAACACAGATGACTCATTATGCACTTCTGCAGGGACCTTCTGGAGGTGCTAGCCACATTGCTAATTGACACTCAACCCAACCAGAATTGGAAATAATTTTATGTATGTTAAAAGGTAAAATTAGCTTTGATATGAGGAAGTGGAGTTTTAAGGTTGTAGAGGGGCTTGGAGGGGCTCCAACAACTGAGTATGACTGTGTAGGAGTCAGTTGGAGCATTATAGGTGCATCTCACAAACAGATCTTAAACACACTGCATTAGTTTCTAGGGTTTCCCTAGAAAATTGTCATAATTACTTCCTCTTCAATCAGCCAGTCATTCTCCTATCATTAAAAGCTGACCTTAGAGTAGATTATTGGAGTCACTATGATGAATGAGAGACTGGTGAAAAAGGAAAAAGAAGCCAGTGGTGGTGGGGGCCCATGCCTTTAATCCTAGCACTGGAGGCAGAGGCAGGTGGACCTCTGAGTTTGAGACCAGCCTGGTCTACAAAGAGAGTTCCAGGACAATCAGAGCTATACAGAGAAAACCTGTCTCAAGTAAGTAAATAAATAATAAATAATATTTAAATAAATAAAAAATATGCTGAAGGAGGCACTGAGTTCCAACAAGTGGGACTTAGGAGGGGAGGTGTCTCTGGAGTGGGTGGGGACAGAGAAGAGGTAAGAACAGAAGTGTATATTCTCACTTCCTGCACACCCAGTGCTTGTTAGGGTGAGGAGAATGAGCCTCTTGCCTGCAGTGTAAAATTTAAAGGAACACTCCAAAACTGAGCAGGCAAAATGAATACTATTTCAATGTATTTGAACAAATCAAAATCAATGCTGAAGGCCCATGATAAGAAACATATCTAACTTTAAGTGGAATCAAAGTGTCAAGGCTCCCAGTTGGTGACCTGGCACATAGTAGATATTCAAGACATCAAATACAAGAATAGAAAAGTGACACTGTTGCCAAATGTGGCTCATCTTCATCTTTGACTTGGTTGGCTTGCACCTAGATTTGTGAGGCACACTTCTGGCTGTGTCTGTGAGGGCATTTCCACAGATTAGGTCATGAGGGCTCTGACTTGATCAATGGATTAATCCCTTGATGGGTTCGTAATATGATTAGGTGTTGAAAGTAGGAGATGGAGCTTAGTTAAAGGAAATAGGTCATTGGGGATGATATCTTCCCTCAACTCTTTCTTGTATTGATTTTCTCTGCTTCTTTTCAAGTGTGATGCAAACAGCCTCTGCCACACATAATGTTCTGCCCAAACGCTTGGGGCTAAGTAACCATGGACTGAACCACCTCACAATCAGGAGCCAAAATAAATCATTCCTTCTTTAAGTTGTTTTCTCTTTAGTTTTGTGCAAAGGTTGTGAGTGTAAATATCCAGCCTCCTTTTGTGGACTTTGCATATATTTGAATTAACTCATTTAAAAACTCTCTTTCTGTGTCTCCATTTTGTCTCTCTTTGTATATTCCTTCCCACCCCCACCCCCCACCATACAGGTAGAGGCCAGAGGTCAATGCTGGGTACCTTCCTCCATTGCTTCTCCACATCATTTGTTGAGACAGGGCTCACTGAACCTGGTACTCACTGATTCAGCTAGGCCCGAATGTGAACAAGCCCCAGAGATCCTACTGCCCCTGGTGGGTCACAGACACATGTCATTTTGTCTGCATTTCTATGTGGGTGCTGGGGATCTTACCTGATTATATAGAAAGTCTTCTTGTTTCCAGTTTGTAGATAAGGAAAACAAAGACACACAGAAGCAAGTGGGCTCGGCTGTGTTGGTAGAACAAGCAGGGACTGGGGCCACAGTTGAGCCCAGGTGACTAAATGTAGCAATCACAGGTAGGGCACCAGTGCCTTTGACTCTTCTGGTAGAATAATCAGAATAGAAAAGTTTTCACTGTGTCTCTGAGTCTTCATTTTGGATCAGTCTGAACAGAATAGGTCAACCAAGGAAACATTTCCCAAGGCCAGTAAATAAAGAAAATTAAATCATAGAAGGAGCTTGGGATCCAGTGGCTGCACAATACCTATTAGGAAGAGCAGAAGAGAAGCCAGCTCTAGAATTTGGTGTCTTCTGTACAGGCGACACACTGGATTTGATTCCCTGCCAGCTCCAAGACAGCTGTCATCAGGGAGGAAGACGTTAGTGGGGAACTGGAGGGGTAATCAGTTTAACTTCCATCAGCTGCCAAGTCCGATGGCACACAAACTGTTCTTTCTTACAGTGAGACCCACAGGTAGCACACCCTCCTGCAGAACTGGCCCATCTAGGGTGGGCTGAAGAGAGATTTGTCACCTCTGATGAGTCTCTGTGGATGTCTGAAAGGCAATAATCTATGGCTTTTCCACCTTGAATCCCCTAGTCTGCCCCCAGATTGGGGGAGCCATCCATGTTGGAGTTGAGTTGAAGCCACTGCTTCAAAGCAAAAGTGGCACCAACCACATACATGGGAGGCTCAATAGGCAAAAAAACAATGACCCCAGTTCAAGCATGACCTACATGGTGCAAAGAAAGTGACAACTCCCACAAGTTGTCCTCTGCTCTCTACATACACGTTGTGGCAATCAGGGACCCCCACATATACACACAAATGTATGCACACAAAAGCTCAGTCAGTAAAATATGACAAAACCCTGAGCTGAATCTGGACAGAAAAATCCTCTTGGAAAAGGGAAAGTTTGTGTGCATAGTTCTGAGCGTAGCTCTCTGACACAGCATCTCGGACTTGTTTGTTTCCTTCATGGAGTCAACTATTGCGTTACACTTCTTTTGTTTATGTATGTGTGCATGGTCATTTGTGTGTGGGTGCATTTTGAGTGTGGGTATGGGTGCAGTCCTCTGGCATGCAGAAGCTGTTAGTTTATTCCTCAGATGCCATCTGCCTTTTCAGGACACTTGTCCTGAAAAGTTACCTAGGCTAACTTCCAGCCCTAGGTATCTGCCTGTCTCTGTTTCCCCCACATGCTTGTCTTAAAGGGCAGGTTCTGGGGATGAACTACAGGTAGTTGTGCTTCAAGGAAAATATTTTACTGACTGAGCTTTTGTGTGTATATATTTGTGTGTATATGTAGGGGTCCCTGATTGCCACAACGTGTATGTAGAGAGCAGAGGACAACTTGTGGGAGTTGTCACTTTCTTTGCACCATGTAGGTCATGCTTGAACTGGGGTCATTGTTTTTTGCCTATTGAGCCTCCCATGTATGTGGTTGGTGCCACTTTTGCTTTGAAGCAGTGGCTTCAACTCAACTCCAACATGGATGGCTCCCCCAATCTGGGGGCAGACTAGGGAATTCAAGATGGAAAAACCATAGATTATTGCCTTCAGACATCCACAGTCTGCATGTGGGGATTTAATAACCAATAGGGTACAGGGAGTGGCAAGGGATTGCTATGCCGAGATGATCCCTTTGGCCTCTCTCCAGGTGTCTGTGGAGGGATTCTTTTTTTTTTTTTTTTTTTTGGTTTTTCCAGACAGGGTTTCCCTGTGGCTTTGGAGCCTATCCTGGAATTAGCTCTTGTAGACCAGGTTGGCCTCGAACTCACAGAGATCCGCCTGCCTCTGCCTCCCGAGTGCTGGGATTAAAGGCATGCGCCACCAATACCCAGCTTGTGGAGGGATTCTTACCGGCCCTGTATGCAGTGCATATGATCTCTAGTTCAGGCGTGTGGTGCTGAGCATATGTCGACACAGCGGGGCTCTAGAGGAAACTGACTGTCTAACTCCCTGCCTGAGTCACGCTGCACTGTGGAACCCTGGTGTTTACCTCTCTGAGCCCCAGGATGCTCATGTGAGAAGTTAGAAATCACAAACTTACCTCATGAGGGTTTCTTAGTAAGAGAAATAATAATAAACGATTGAGCAGACAATGAAACACTCACTGAATCAGATAAAAATGTCCTCATTCTCTGACAGGAAAAGCACTTTAGCTTTCTTCAACAGTGGCAGTGTTCTAACACAGGTAATACTCCTCTCTTTTCTCCCCATCTTATTCCTCCTCCTCTGTTCTTCCTCCCTTTCCTTCATTCTTTTTAAAAGATTTATTGATTACTTTCTGAGTGCAAATGTTTTGCCTGCATGTCTGTGTATCATGTTCATGCAGTTCCCATGGCATCTAGAAGAGGGCATCAGATACCCAAGGGCTGGAATTATAGATGTTTGTGAGCTCCTTGTGGTGCTGAGACTTGAACTTGGGTCCTCTGGAAGAGCAGCTAACACTCTTAACCACTGAGTAATGTCTCTAGCCTCCTTTATCTCTTTCCTCTTTTAGATAGGGTCTTACTATGTAGTCCTGGTAGGCCTGGAACACTTTACATACACCAGACTGGCCTCAAACTCACAGAAATCCATCTGTTCCTGGCCCCAGAGTGCTCAGATTAAAGGCATGAGCCACCACATCCGCCCCCCCCCCCTCTTGCACTCTTACCCACACCCAGCCTTTGCTGAATGAGCTCGCACTTAATGCTGAGCCCTATGAAGGGTTTGCATGCATCAGCTAGTCTGCACCATCATCACCATTTCTGCCATTGCCACTTTATAAACAGAGGGAAAGCTGTCCAGTTTCACCAGCAGCCCTGCATCAGGACCAGAACTGGTACCAAGATGCTTAGTCTCATGCTTCCATTGTCTGTATCCCTCACATCTTTCCACAGATGCTCTCCACAACTTTTTAAATCGTGCATCTGGACTGAGCTTCTGGGACCCCTGAGCACACTGAGGACACCCTGCTTGGTGGTCACTGATGTTTATCAAGGGAGACATTAAATCCAGCAGGTCTCCAGGGTCTTTTTGCCTGGCAGGTGGCCAGCAGGCAGCCTTTGTTCCTGTTCCCAGGGGTATCATGGCCACTGAGGAGATATGCTGACCGCTCCTTTACTAATGAGAAAGCTCAGGAAAGGGCAGTCAACAGCATCAGCTTTATTCTCTCCAAGGAGAAGTTGCTCTGCTTCTGATCCAGGCTTTTCTTCTGGAAAAAGCAGAAGTTTGCTGAGACTGCCAATAGCAAGAGCCACAAGCCAGTGCATTCCCCTTACCTGGTGTGCTCCCTGGGGAGTCATGATGGGCCTCCAGCCTGGCTCCCCACTTGCCCTCACCATGAATGACTGCCAGCTTGAGTTGGCTAGAACATGGAGTTTGGATAAATCTGGAACTCTTCAGTACCCCCAGGACCCTTCCCTAATCTAACTCACTTCCTATACTGCTTTCCCTCTGCTCTCAGACATCACCCTCTCCAAATGGCTGCCAGTTTAAAACAAAGAATCACAGTGACATCATAATAAGAAATATATTTGATCTCTGCTCCAGTTCCTGGCACAGCTAGTAAAATGCTTTTAACCTTTTGGGTGATAGAGGAGATGGGAACTCTTTTGTTATACTATTTGGTCTTAGTTCCTAACACAAGACCTTTTAAACCCTTAGAATCGCCTGAGTGCCTGTTTGTATGCTAATAGGAAGACTGGGGAAGGACCAAGCTTGCTATTACGAACTGGAACTTTCTGGCCCACACAGACCTCTGGAAAGAGAGCAGGGCTAGAGTTGGAGTTCAATTATCAATGGTCAGTGGCTTCATCAACTGTGCTTGTGGAATGGAACCTTCAAAAAAGCCCTAAGCAGTGGGGTTCAGGGGTTTGGGGTTAGTGAACATGTTCACATGTGGAGAGAGTGACACTCCAACCTGAGATCTGACCCAGGACCTTCAGACCTGTTTTCTGGCTTCTCCACCTGGCTGTTCATTTGCATCCTAAGCAAATGGTTTCCTTGAGTGCTTTGGAGACTCTCTGGGAAATGACTGCACCTAATGAGCGGTGGTGAGAACCACAAATTATGAGTACAGCTTGGCTGGGATTTGAAACTGGAGTTGGAAGGGGAGCAGCCTATAGGGGAAATGCTAGCCATGCCCTCTTGGGGGCTGGCACAGGAGATGCAGACCATGCACACTTGGGGGTGGTTGGAGTGATGTAGCAAGACTTTAAATAAGAGGGTGGTACACATGCAGCTCTCTCTGTTCCCTGGTCCACCTGGTTGTATGGGACTGACTCCATCACATGAGTACTTTCCTAATAAACATCTTCTCATCAAACTTGCTTGGACTTCATTGTGATCTGCATTTAATTGTGTTTTATGATATTTGGTGTCAGGAGTGGGATTTTTATTCTGAACCCCAGGGTGGGTAGTGGCTTTTGGCAGAATTTATTCCCCTGCTGCATTGGCGCCCAGGTACCCTTTCATCTTTGCCTGTGGCTAACATTTCTCCTACAGCAGCCTGTGGGGCCAACTCTACTTACTCTGAGGTGAGGTCTGCTTGACTCTGAGTAGAGTTGGAATTGAATTAGAATGTCCTGCTGGTGACTGGAGATCTGGAGAATTAGTTAATTTTGGGGTGCAAATCCTGAAGTGCTGTAGTGTTGTGAGGGAAGAAGCCAGAGTTTCTCATTTACCCCCCCTCTTTCTCCGAAGATTTATTTATTAGGTATACAGTGTGTTCTGTGTGCATGTATGCCTGCAGGCCAGAAGAGGGCACCAGATCTTATTACAGATGGTTGTGAGCCATCATGTGGTTGTTGGGAATTGAACTTAGGACCTCTGGAAGAATAGCTAGTGTTCTTAACCACTGAGCCATCTCTCCAGCCCTTCTCTTTGGCTGCCTCTACCTCTCCCTGTGGAAGTATACACATTTTTCTTGTTCTGATTTTGGTTGGGCAAAGACCTTCCTCCAGGTTGTAGCAGGGTCAGGTGACCTTTGCATGTGTTCCCAGAGATCTCTATTTTTCATTACTTTTAATTTTCCCTCTCTTTTTCATGTGAAACTGAGAACACTAACTCTAGTTGCTGTGTGTCACATAAACTTTTGCTGAGAGGAGGAGACATCTCTCACATGGCTCTTTCCTGCTATAAGTGAGTTGGCCACAGAGGCATCGGAGGTATTAATCAATAATTTAATTTCTTAAGAGGTCATTAATTTAAGAACCTTCTTATCGGCCAATTGGATGACTATGTGAGTATTTGGAAGGATTTAGAGCCTCTTAGTTTTTCTAACTGGCACATTCTCCTTCATCTCTTTGCAAAAGGAGAAAAGCAAAATGCCATCACCATATTTCATGTCCTGGTCTTGAATACCTGCCACAGGGACATTCTGCTTTCTGCTCTAATTAAATGGGGCATGCATTTTTAGTTTTCATGTTCTTGTAAAACATGTCCACCACACTAAACCTTTTTGGTGCTGTTCAAATTGGGAAGAATAATGACATTCATTGAGGACCTACTTGTACCAGTTGCTTTATGTATATCAACTGCTTGTGGTGGTTTGAAAGAAAATGGTCCCCATAGGTAGTGGCACTATTAGGAGGTGTGGTCTCATTGGAGTAGGTTTGGCCTTGTTGGAGGTAGTGTATGATTGTTGGGGGTGGGCTTTGAGGTCTTCTATGCTCAAGCTAGGCCCTGTGACACAGTTTACTTCCTGCTGTCTGTAGATCAAGATGTAAAACTCTCAGCTCCTTCTTCAGCACCATGACTGCCTGAATGCTGCTGTGTTTCCTGACATGATGATAGACTAAACATCTGAAGCTTTAAGCCAACCAATGAAATGTTTTCCTTTGTGAGAGATGCTGTGATCAGGGTGTTTCTTCACAGCAATAGAAACCCTGCCCAAGATATTGCTCAATGATGGAGGCCATGATCACATCTATTTTACAGACTTAGTTAGAGGAAGTGACTTTCTCCAGGAGTGGACTGAGTTCTGAATCCAGGGCTATGTTTTTAAGGCCTCAATAGTCAATTGTCATTTGCCCTACTTCCAATTTAAGGAGGACAAATTGACCCCTACTGACCAGCATTTACCATCCCTTCATTAGTTGATTCCTTGACCTAGTTAAAAGAAAAGTTAATTCCCTAACTTTCAGCCATGTCTACAACTCCTAATTGTATTTTAATATTTGATGTGCTTAGAAGTGCACGAATGCTCATTTTGAGCCAGTCCTGAATTCCTGAGTGTCTTGTGGTGTGTGAGCTGTGGCCTTCGGGACATTTTAAAGAGTTTTCTTTTAATCATTGTGGTGCAGAGCGAACTGTGGTGCTATTCAGGGATCTTGTCTAGACTTTGTTCTTCGTCACTTAAAAAAAAAAAAACTATAAGATTTAGGAGAAAATAGCTCTTGCTTTCCTGAAGGCGTTGGCTGCATGCCAGTGTATGTGGCCTGCTGTGAGGCTAACCTCTGCCCAGATTCAATTGGGTGGCAGAGTCATTTGCAGTGAAGATACTGTGTGATTTTTGTTTTCTAGTTTTTTTGAAGTTAAATTTTATTGAAGATCATTTTAGATTCAGGTTCAGTGACTAGAATTAAAACAGACACACAGCATGTGTCCTTTTTCCAGTTTCTTCTAGTGGGCTCTGCAAAGCTGAGGGTGGAGCCTCTCCTTTTTCCTCTATTGTCATGCCCAGTAAAAGTATTTTGTTGAAAACAAAGAAAAGGGCTTAAGCAAGAAGGGAGTGGAGGGGTGAGGAAATAAGACAAGAGAGGAAGAGGAGGAGGAGAAAGGATGGACAGAGAGGAAAAGGAGGAGTGGAAAGGAAGGGGAGAAAAGAGAGGGGAGGAAGAGGGAAAGAAGGGAAGGAAGAGAAGAAGGGGAAAAAGGAGGAGAGAAGGAAGAGGAGGAAGAGGAGGAAGAGGTCGAGCCATTTGTTAGTAGAGGGTGAGCAGCAGCTGTTGTGTGCTGTCCTTCCTTTTCCTGCTCATCTGTCAGGTCAGTCTGGGGAGACTGAATCAGAAGCCTTGCTCCTATTGCTCAGAGATTGGCAGGGTGATTCAGGCCCCGCTGTTTTCAATAAGCCACTTCTGGCTAGAGAGACTAGTGGTAGTGGTGGGTAGGTGGGTGAGGTTTCTGGAGGTTTGTTGTGAACCCAGTGTAGGGGCTTGCTTCTGGAGCTGGGAGCTGGGACAATTATGGTTTATTTCTTGCACCTGTTTCTTTTGTTTTTAACATAAATATGGCAAATATTTGAAGTTTGCCTTTTGGTGTTATTAGCTGTGTAAAAGAGAGTAAAACAGCTAGTAAACACAGTGACAGGTCAAGGGACCTATCTTCTCATTTTATTTTGTGAAGAGAGCAGTAAAAATGCATGCATTTGGTAAAATTTCTAAAATAAATGATGTTGTTAGCCCCAGTTTCTAATGTACCTCAAACCTCTGGACTTTTCACCTGGTCCATCTTCTGTTTTGTATCCTTTGGCTTATGCCTCTTTCCCACAACATGACAACCAGGGTTAAATGTCTGCATCTGTATTATCTGAACTCAACCCCCATTTTCTTCCATTCACATACTTCATCATAAATCCAGGCAGGGTTTTCCTCTGCGCTGTGCTGCTTGGGCCCTCAGCTCAGGTCACATAAGTGGCTGGATTCCTTGTCTTCTGAGGCCACACAGGATTTCTTCAGCGCTTTTCATTTTCCCACCTCCTTCTAGATGATCATTTTGCTAAAGGGCCAGTCTATAATGACATTGGGTGTGCAATGTACCTCTTAGGCTGGTGTTTTGAATGTTTACTTCCTAGATAGTGGAGCATCCTGGTTTGCTTTCTATAGCTGTGATAAACACCATGACCAAGATCATCTTGGGACGAAAGAGTTTATTTCATTTACACTTTACAGTCTATCATCCAGGGAAGTTAGGACAGGAACCTGGAGGCAGGAATTGAGCAGAAGCCACAGAGGAGTGCTGCTTACTGGCTTTCTCACTCACTGTGCTTTCTTATATAACTCAGGACCATCTGCCCAGGAGTGGATCTGACTATAGTGAGCTGGGCCCTCCCACACCAGCCTTCAGTCAGTGCTTCACAGACTTACCAAAAGACCAATCTGACGGAGGCAATTTTTCAATTCAGAGTTTCTCAGGTGACTCTAGTGTGTGTCAAGCTGAAACAAACAAACAAACAAACAAAAACAACCCACCAACCAGCCAAACAACAAAACACACCACATCACCATTGTTGCTATCACTGCCACCACCACCACAATATAAAATAAAACTCGCCCAAAACTCTAACCAGTATATAGCACTATTTTGGGGAAGGTCTGAGAACTCAGGAGCTAGGGCCTGAATGATGGAAATAGATCACTGGCCTTTGAAGATTATAGCCAGTCCCTAGCTCCAGCCTCCGTTCTGTTTCCTGATCCACTATGATGAGATTCCACCAACACCCCCCTCCCCCGCCATGCCTTCCCCACAGTGATGGACTGAAAGTCTCTAAATCTATGAACTGAAAGAAATCCATCTTCCCTTCAGTTGGTTCTGTTGGTTTCTTTTGCAGTAAAACATCAGGCACAAGAACTACATCCATCTCCATCAATGGGTTGAGTAAAGTATTCCTTTCTGTTAAAACTGACCGGTGACCCCAGAACTTAGACAGTTATTGTTTTACTGATTCTATGTACAGGAAATGTGGAAGAAGCTTAGGCTTCACAGCAGGGGAGGACACCAGGAGAACAGGGCCCATAGAATCAACTAAGCAGGATGCATAGGGGTTCACAGAGACTGAAGGGAAAAATCACAGAGCCTGTGTGGTTTTGAGCTAGGTCCTCTACATATGTATTATGGCTCTGTAGCTTTGGGTTTTTGTGGGACTCCTATCAGTGGGAGAAGGGGTGTCTCTGACTCTTTTGTCTGCTCTTGGGACCCCTATCCTCCTACGGGTTACTCCAT
This sequence comes from Cricetulus griseus, assembly GCF_003668045.3. NCBI lineage: Eukaryota > Metazoa > Chordata > Mammalia > Rodentia > Cricetidae > Cricetulus > Cricetulus griseus. The sequence goes on along the minus strand of NC_048600.1, from coordinate 37,606,850 downwards.
CCAGCCTTAGAATGAGGATTTGTGCCTAGTCTTATTGCATCTTGTTAGGCCATGTTCAGTTTATTTCCCTGGGAGGCCTGCTCTTTTCTGAAGGAAACAGAGGAGGAGTGGATCTGAGGGAGAGGAGAGGTGGGTGACATGCTGGGAGGAGTGGAGGGAGGGGGAACTGCAGTCAGGATGTGTTGTATGAGAGAAGAAAAACATGTCAGGATGGCAGTCATCCACAGGTTAGTGGGGGCTAGAAGAACCAAGGTGGCTCATATATCTCATGTTAGTCCTGGGTGTGAAGCATCTGGCCCACAGGACTGCTTGAGTGTCCTTCCTGATGGCAACTGGATTCCTTTGGAGGCAGTGACCCAATAGGAAGCAAGGGAAACCACACTATCATTATGACCCAACCTCAGAGGTCATGCATCATAATTTCTGAAATATCTGTTCAGTTTCAAAGATCAGTGAGCTACAAGAGCATACATTTCAGGAAGTAAACAAATTGCTACAAGCCATCTTGGAGAAGAGTCAACATAACCAGATATACAAGTCTCACCACCACACAGTTCCATTCCTTCCTTTATCTTTGTCTCAACAGTCTCTGTACTGCCATCCCCCAGACTCCCTCAGAAGGGACTTTTGACATCACTGCTTTCTTGGATGCTCTCGAGTGCCGGACCATGTCCATCTGAAATGTGCTTTCTGTACAGTGGATTCACTTTTCTTTCTCAGGGTGATTAGTATCTTCTCAATTCAAACGACCCACTCACTGACGAACCTTTATTCTCTTTGAATGGAAGCTAATCTCTTCACCAGAGAGGGCCTGGCACTCTGGGGTGGGGAGTAGATGGGGGCTTAACTCTAAAAATTCATAAAAAGTAGCTACACAAAGACAAGTGCCATTTAGGAGTTCTTGTAGGCCCCAGGCTGATTAGAAAATGTTATAAAGTAATTGCAGAGACCTCCGGAGAGGGCGGAAGTTGTGGTGGGGAAGATGTCATTCAAATCAGGCTGAAGGAAATATTTTACGGAAAGAACCAAGCCTGTGAAATGAAAAACAAGGCTTCCAGTTTCCTACATGTCAGGAGCCCCAAGAAAAGGAAGAAGTAATGTCGTATTTAGATGTCATGACAAACGGTTCACTGTAATGTTGGGGAGAGAGGGAAGGAAGGGGAGGGTGAATTTATAAATGGAGAGAAAAGGACACCAGGAGAGATAACTTTTTGTTTTGGGAATCTATCTGCCTTGTACTCCCAACTGGTCAAGAGTGATGAACAAAGCAAGTAAGATGTTTCCCACTCTTAAGGACCCAGACTGTGGGTAAAACACAGTTGTTTTAAGGTGTGGGGTGAGAGCAGAGAGGAAGGTGCTGTTTCCAGCTTGAAGGTCAGAATAGGTTTCCTGAAGGAGGTGATGAGGTCTGGTTTGAATTTTACAGCTCAGTAATAAGGGAATATCAGGTGGGGCTCCCAGAGAGGAGAACCAGCAGGGGCTAAGAATGGAGATAAGCAGTGTGCGGAAGTTGCCAAGGTGACCACCCTTGGAGACAAAAAGTTTCCCAGTCTTGTAGGAAGATGGATGAAATAATCAAACAGTGTCTTAACTTTGCATTTTGTTAAATGTCTCTCCTTTTATCATAGCAGTGTTTACGAGTACATACCCACTAAATAGCTTTCATCCACAGGCTGCCTAGAGACCCAGTCAAGAGCATCCTTCCTGCTTGGATCAACCGGATACCCTGGTGCCATTGGTTGAATAGGTGCACTAAACATCTGTGTTGGAAACTTAATTCCCAAATTCATACCTTGAGGTGAAACATTGGGGAGGTAAGCTAAGTCATGAGGTTGAAGCCCCCACAATAGGATGAGACATAATAATAATGACAGGTCTGAGCTGTTACACTCTCTGTTTCCTTCCACCCCCACTTGCTTCCCCTGCCTTCCACCATGGGGTCAGGTGGCCCACAGTTTCCACCCTGTGTTGGAACTGTACTCTGCACTTTCAGACATCAGAACCATGAACTAAGTAAATATATGGTTTTTTTTTTGTCATTTTCCCAGTCTTAGATATTTCTGTTATAGCAAGGTAAGTTCCAAAAAGTCATAAAAAGTGGCAAATCCCCCTTCTCTGAGTTATTTTCCTCCTCCCTCCTCCTTTCTTTGTCAGTCTCTTTCTTTCAAGGCAGACTGTTGCTTCTCTTGTACTGGACATTCTAAGTGAGGAAGTTGATCTAGAAAAGACAGAAGGAGAAATGCAGGAATGGAGACAGGTGGAGATCCATCTGCCTTTCTCCTGAATGCTGGGATTAAAGGTATGTGCCACCACTGCCTGGCCTCTATGGCTAGCAAGTGTGGCTAACTTTGTACTCTGATCTCCAGGCAAGCTTTATTTGTTATATCATAAACAAAATATCACCACAAGAGAGGAGGACTGAACTCCCTAGACATTTTCTGGTTTGTTTAGTACAAGGCTTTCTCTTTCCAGGTTAGAAGCGACCTCTCTTCCTACTGTATGCATTTGTTATTGTGTCAGCAGAAGACTTTCTCAGCAGAGGGCAGACTCTCCCTGATGTTCATGTGGATACCCTGGTGCTGTCGACCATGGAATGGAACTGTCCTTTTTTCCCCTTAAAAGAGCTATACAATGTTCTTGCCTTTTCATTGCCATCCAGAGAAATGTGAACTAGGTTTTCTGGTCTACTCAAGGAAATGACACCAAAATGACTTTTCTCCCCATGATAAGAAATTAAAAAAAAGAAATTACTGAGAACACTTTCCCCTTGTTAGACCCCCGGAAAACTCAGATATCTGGGGTCCCAGGCCACGTTCACGGTCACCCCAATCACCAGGCGGATTCGAGAGCTTGATGCAAACTGCACGAGGCTTTATTGTAATTTAATGCGCTAACCCCATGTTAGCTCGGGTCTTTCACCCACCTGCCATGGTGGATGGCTACCAAAAGACAGCTTGAACCCACTGCGTACAGATCTTGTAGGACAGCGTAAGGGGAATGTCTAGGGGTACGCAGAGGCTCACGATTGGTGTGCCTCCAGGCTTGGAGGGCTTGACCTGTGTTGATTGGTCAACTGGTTGTTATGGCCCATAGGCCCTCCCAGAGTGGTTGCTATGCTTTGTGCGTCATTGCTGTGCACTTGTCCATAAAGCACACCCAGGGTGGTAAAGCATAGCGCCACCAGCTAACTTCTGATTGGTTCCTTGTCATGAGGCAGGCATCTGACTTTCTAGTGACTAACTAACTTCTGATGGGTTCCTTGTCACAAGACAGGCATCTGACCTCTAAGTGACCAAGGCAAGTTTATGGCAAGCACGTGTTCAGCTGTTATGGCTGCCGAAAGGGGAGCTGGTCCCTTTACCCTTTCTCCGAGTTCAGCAGCATCATACTTTTGTCTGGCCAGCCAGATGGAGGCACTTGGAAACTTCCCCTGCCCACCATAGGCACAGGATTATATTTAATTACAACAAAGAGGTTTGGCATTCAGGCAGAGAGGAGAAGAAATGAGCCACCTCTCATGTAGGAGGGAACTGTGTCTGTGTTCTACACTGAGCTCTGCAAGTGATCCCTGAGAACAAGGTATTGCCAGAGATGAGACTTCAGGTCTGTGCTATGCCCACACCAGCACTGTGTCTTCTTCACGCCACCTTCCCTTTCATAGGAAACATTGTTCCGTACAGGGCAGCACTGAGTCCTGACATTTCAGGATACTGTACCTGGCAGTAACTCAAGATTCACACATCCATAACTTCTGGATGAACATGAAATAGTGTTTTCACTCAAGGCTATAGCTAAGATGGCACCATAAACTGTTGTTCCAGCTGAGCCCACAGATGACCCTGAGGCCAGAGCCTTGGCTGCAGATTGGAGGCTCATTTCCACGGTTTCCTAGGACCTGTGGAGAAAAGCAGGGCTGCATTGTATGACGGCGAGCTCATGTTCAAATTCATTCCTGAGGTCTGATCGAAAGGCAGTGTTATGTGAAGTCCTGCCCAGATCCTAGGGGCTGGGAGCATGTGGAGTCCAGATCTGACACCAGAGGCTAGGCAGGAACAGTGCAGTCTGTGTCTTCCTTTTGCTCAGATGATCCCTCAGGCCCTCCTGGTGGACTGCTTATCTTCAAAGTGTTATTTGACATTAACTACTTCTTAAAGTTCACCTGAATAGAATGGAAGATTTGCCTTCTTTATTTCTTGACTATCTGTCTCTCCCTTTTCCTCTCTCTCTCCTACTCCTCCTTCCACCTCTCCTGCTCCTCCCCCCTCCTTTCTCCTCTCACCTCCCCTTCCCTCTTTCTCTCCCTCCCATCTTCCCTCTCCCTTCCTCTCTTCACCCCCATTCTCTCTCTTCCTCCTCCTTACTCCCTCTCCCTCCTTCTCTGAACACACTCACCTCTGGGGTTAGTGGGTCTCAGCTGCTCTTTGGGGCTGGAAATCATGTGTTTTACTTCTACTCTGAAGCATTAATGATGGAACAGATGTATATCTTTCTCAACTGCAGGCAATCCTCATATCCCAAGAGGCCTTGCATCCCAGGAGTCATAGCTGCAGTTGGTGGGGATTCCTCAGTACTGAGTGGCTATGAAGCACAATGCCCTGCCAACCTGCCATGGCATGCATTAGGGCTGAGAAGTGGACTGTTGTGTGGTAGCACTGGGATTGGGGCTGTTTGTTACAGGAGGAAAACCTAGTCTTTGTAGCCATCAAGATGTTTACTGGCTCCTGTGCAATGGGATTGAAAGCCTTACATGGAGGCAATTTTATTCTGCAACTGGAGTTGCTCTAAAATGCCTTGGGAAACCAACATCACTTTCAACTAGTAAATTGTTAAAATTGGAAAAGAGATCTTCTGATAAAGGAGCAAGAAATGAATGGAAAAGGGAGGCACAGGAGGACCAGGGATGTTCTGAGGGACACTGCTGTTCAAATAGATGTCTCCTAATAATATCATAGACCTTGCCATTCCAATGAGGCCACTGTTTTACCCTGTTGTGTGCAGCCTGCTATTTTTCCTTTCCTGAGTAAGGAGGGGCATTTGTTAACAGATGAACAAATCAACTATAAAAGAGATGAAGCACCCAGAAGACCAGAGCCAGGGCAGGAGTCTTGGGTTAGCTCCAAGATGGACCATAAACTTTGAATTTTAATGGAGTACACAGATGACTCTGAATCAGAACCTTGCCGCCAGATAGGAGCTTCACTTCTAAGGTGTCCCAAGAGCAGAGAAGAAAAGCAGTGCAGCACTGTGTGGCTGAAAGCTCAAGTTTAGACTCAGATGACCTTAGCTTGACATCCAGCTGGCTTTATTTCAAGTGGGGTGGTATAGGGAGGTTGCTTTATCTCAAGCAGCTTCCTCAAGTATGAAAGAGTTAAGATGACAGCAGGGACCTCACTGCACTGTAGAAGGCATTTTAAAAAAGGACAGTTAGGGCTACAAAACGTTAGTGTAGTAAATGTAGGTCGTTTCCATGTCTGTGGAATCTTTGTTGCACACATCCTACAATGACTGCTGAGACTAACCATGTTTCCAGTTCTGACTAACATGTTTGTGCTAATATTATTGCAGAGGCAGCAATCTGGACCTTTACAGAGCCAAGCTGTGGTGGCTGAAGGTCGAGAGGCTGCCTCAGTGCCTAGCTGGATACCTCCTAAGTTGTTGTAGTTACCTATTGTTACATAAAACAATTCCTACAAATACGAATCTTTAAAAAACACCGAACATTTGAGCTGGATAGATAGCTCCGTTGGTAAAGTGCTTGCCTGGCAAGTACAAGGGTCAGAACCCATGGGGAAAAGCAGGTGGGGTGTGTGTGTGTGTGTGTGTGTGTGTGTGTGTGTGTGTGTGTGTGTGTGTAATCCCAGAGCTGGGGAGGTGGAGATAGACAGGGCTGCAGCTCTCTGGCCAGCCAGCTTAGCTATTGGTAAGTTCAGGCCAGCAAGAGATCCTGTTTCAAAGGAAAGTTAGACAGCATCTGAGGAACAAGGTACAAAATTTTCCTCTGACCTCCATACTCATGTACACACATATCTGCACACAGACACACACACATATAGACACATGCATGCAGCCACACACACAGACACACAGACACACACACACACACACACACACACACATAATACATACCCAATCACACATAGACACACACACACACAAGCACACACACACAGGCACTCACATACATACATGCACAATGCATACCCAATCACACACAGACACAAACACCCAAACATCTATTAACTCTAGTAAATGTGGGTCAGAAATCTGCATGCAGTATAGTTGGGTGTCTCTTGTTCAGGGTTTTCTAGAAACTGTCAATGGAAGTATAGTCTAAAGTGGCAGCAATTTTTGCTACCAACTTCATTTGCCTGGTCATTGGGCAGGGTGTCTCAGGTCCTTGCTAACTGCTGGCCAGACACACGAGTCCAGTGGGTAGGTGGTATCATGGAATCAGCTACCTTCTACCACAGACAGGCTTCCATGAGGGAGAAGGGAGAGAGGGACAGGAAGTAGAATGCCATGCAGGAGGGAATGTAAGACAGAAGCAATTATTTTACTGCTTGATTTTGTAAGTGACATCACATTGGTTCTGCCACAGTCTGTTCATAGAACTAAACCAATAATTCCAAATCATGTTTAATGACAGTGGTATCCATAGATGTTGACAATAATGGGAGTAATTTTCTCACAACTTGAACTGGGGACCTTGATACAGGTCTCCACCCTGTTTCTCGAACCTGTTCTTTTGTCTTCCATACTCTCCTGGAACTGACCGGGGCTGGGCTGGGGCTGGGTTGAAGGCCTCTTCTCAGGGATGTAAAGACACAGAATCCTCCTGTTCTCATTGACCCTAGCAAAGGCCCATGTGAGCTTTGCTACTTGAGGGCATGAGAACTCACTCTGATGGACTGAGTTCTTCCAAGTCTACTGTTAATGGAACCATTACTATGCCCAGAGTCTTGGACTGTCCATATGCACAACCTATGATGATGAAACTCAGACAACCATTATCTTCAATTCTTGTTTCTGCCAAGAGTTTTAGAAGCTTGTTTTAGAATTCAAAATCAAGGAAATTAAGCTTTCTCTTGTTTCCGGATTTTCCTGTAATACTCTTCCCCCAAAGCAGAGAACACAGAAAGTGCTTGCCTCCCAGGCTGACAGGAAAGATCAGCAGTGATTTGCTTCATGTTGATACTGTTTGGATCACTTCCATCAGTCCGTGAAGCATAAATTCTGGAGGTTAGCAGATAGCAGGAGCAAGGGTGTCAGTGTGATTGTGCGGTCTGGGGCAGTGATTAAGAGTTGCATCCATGGATGGGGCTCAGTTGGCTGCTGGCATTCCAGTGGGCCTGGCTGACTTATAGACAACAAGAAGGAGACACAGTGTAAGAAGAATGAGGTGAGAGTCAACAATGTCACCGGACTGCTTTATGTCCATTTCCATCCAGAGACAGAGCTGACATCTGGTGTCTGCTGAGACTGGCATTGTTTTGTCCTTGAAGAGGAAAGTGAGTCCCATTTTTAAAGGCCTTTCTGTGTCCTGATCTTCTGCAGTGTTGCCTCAGAGTGGGGCAAAGGTGGCATAGCAAGAAGGAGAGTTACAGCAGAGGCCTGTGGTAGTTTTAATCTTGTCAGGTAGTCAGTTGAACAAGAGGAGATTCAGGAGAGAAGAGATCTTGGGACACCATCACAACTATTACAATCACTATCATTTTATCTTCATGATCACCACGTACTACCATCACCACCATCATCATCCTCATCACCACCATCATCACTGTTATCCTCACCATTTTGACAGCATTTCAGCATCAACACCATCATCATCCACACCATCACTGTTCTCACCATCATCACTACCACTATTAGATCACTAATATTACAGCACCATCACCCATTATACACTATCACCACACACCACTAACATAACTACCACCACCACCGTCACCCTCACCATCATCATCACCACCATCGCTATTATCATCCCTGCCATAATCCCTGTAACTATCATGGTAATTATCTTTATCACCGTGGTCATCACTAGATCACTAGCATCACTTCTGGCATGCTGCTCTAGGTAAGTTAGTCTAAGGCCTGCAGTCTCAGGCTCCAGGAGATCCCAGCCAGTTCCACTTTGCAGAATCAGTGTGTTCTTCTCCAGGTAATGGAGGACCCTCTCACCCAGGGTGTTAGCAGATGAGCACTGTCTTTGCTCTACATCTATGGCCAGCACCTCCCCACTGGGAGCTGATTTCTCTAATTGATGATTCAGGACTGCTGCCCAGGGCTTGGAGGTGCCTACCCTTCTGAATTCTAAACACTGTGAAATGCACTTGAGATTCCTTGGTAGCTGAGAAAGGGAAAAATGTGCTTGAGTTTCTTTTTTGTTTTCCTTCTCTTAAAGAGACTCAAAGGTCATTTTGGTGGCAAGCCCAAGTTCCCTGGACAAGTCCACTTCCATCCAGAGACAGGAGTTGACTCTGGATACCTGCTGAGACTGGCATTGTTTTGTCCTTGAAGAGGAAAGTGAGCCTCATTTTTAAAAGCCTTTCTGTGCCGTGATCTTCTGCAGTGTTGACCTCTGGCTTCCAACCGCATCTTAGTTCAGTTATTGGTGTCTGACCCTGGCTGTGACATAAAGGGAGCCAGAAAACTCCCAGTCTTTCAGGCAAGTCACCATCATGTGTTACAGGACTGGCATTGTGACTGCTTCACACAGAGACCAGAACAACCTGAACACCGCACTTTCCGGGTGCAGTGTGTTTTTATGTGGGTTTTTCACTCATCCTTACATTTCTGTTAGACAGCTGAGGCTGCCGGGGGCTTCACTTCCCTGAGATCTGGAAGTGGATTTGGCATTTGTGCTGTAAACATTTAACTTTTTGAGTTGAGACTTGTCCTGCCTCATCAGACTGCTTTTATTAGTGATTCCTTCCTGTGGATTAAGCCTTGCTCTGCCTCTGGGGAATTATGAAGAGGATTTGATTAATGGATTCCTAAAAATTCTCTAGTTGGGGAAATGAAGTTTACAAACTAGGACAGATGGCTAGATCTACAGGCATTTCGATGCAGGCCTGTTGATGAAGAGGCACTGTTGATCTTTGAAAGCATGCAAGAATGTACCACGGCACTTTTCCAGGGAGGCATCACCCAGAACAGGCAGCTGAATGGAGTGTCAGTGGTAGCAATGAGTTTTCAGGTCATTGAGCAGTTTCTGTCCCAGCCTAGAGCTCCGTGTAGATCTCCTTAACGAACGGTGTGCTCTGTAGACCAGCAACTGGATTGTGTTCAGGGTTGCCATGGAAGATGTCCCTAGAACTCCAGCTGCTGCATCAGAATCTGCATTTTAACAGAGTCCCTGTGTGACCCGAATGCACAATACCATTTGCAGAACACTTGAGTGGAGAGGCTGAGCTTGCAGCCTCGGATCACACTGGAAGCAGATACTGAGGGACTCCAGTGAGCTCTCAGGTCCTCACCAACCCCGGGGCTGTGTCTATCCATGAATAATGTGACACATGAAGAATAGCATGTTCTCCACCCTCTCCCACTGTTACTCTGTTGTTTTGACCTTGTGGACATTTTTAATGCAAACATCGATGTGAAAATTCTTGCAACATTAATTTTCTGCAACAAAGCACATTCTGGAGCAGACTCCATTAAGCCATCTTAATCCAGGGTTTAATTTTCTATACAGCTCCACAAAAGTATTTCCATTTTTTCATTAAAATGTTCATTTGTACCAAATTGTTTTCATGGGATCAATTATTTTCTGCTTAAATTTTATAAAAAAAAACATTTGACTCATCAGTTTTATTCCATGCACTAACTTTTAGTGATGGTAACTGCTGAATTTTAACTGTTCAACTTCTATGTTCATCTCCCCACGCCAGCCTGGACACTCTCACATGGACAATTTATGCACTTTCTCTCCCCAGTATCCAAGCTGTTCATAGGGTCTGACCCAGAGAGTTTAAAAAATTCATTCAGTGGTAGAAACTGGATTTGCAGTATTCATTTAAATTCAGTATGCAACAAAGCTGTAAAATAGAGATATTGATACATCAAAGAGGAGCAGTTTCATCAGGCATTTGAAGAGATGCCCATGCCCCAAAGAAAGTGTGTTCATTGGGCATTGTAGGAGACATCCATTCTCTAAAAATGAGCCTATTCATCCTGCATCTGACCTAGCAAATTTTAGTCTGGCACCTGCATACTAGAGACCTTTCACACTACACTGAATTAAAGATTTAGCCATGAAAATGACACCAGCCTGTGTGTGTGAGCACTTGTGTGTATAGAAGTAACCATGTACTATAACAGAGGATTACCAGCTTACAATCCACACCACCAGAGAAGCTAGGAAACAAGGAGGACCCTAAGAGAGACATACACAGTGCCCCAGAGAAGGGGAAAGGGACAAGATCTCCTGAACTAATTGGGAGCATTGGGGGAGAGGAGAGGGAGATAGGAGAAAGAGAGGGGGAGAAGAGGAGGGGTGAGGACATGAGAGAGCACGAAGATTGAATCAGGGGAAGAATAGAGGCAATCAAGAAAAGAGATATCATAATAGAGGCACTAAGGAAATGTCCAGAGATCTACAAGGATGACCCCAACTGACAATCTAAGGAATAGTGGAGAGGCTACATTAAATGCCCTTCCCTGATAATGAGATTGATGACTACCTTATATGCCATCCTAGAGACTTCATCCAGTGGCTGATGGAAGCAGAAGCAGACACCCACAGCTATACACTGAGCTGAACTCTGGAATCCAGTTGCAGAGGGGGAGGAGTGACGAGCAAAGGAGTCAAGATCAGGCTGGAGAAACCCACAGAAACAGCTGACCTGAGCAAGGGGGATCTCATTAACCCCAGACTGATAGCTGGGAAACCAGCACAGTATGATCCAGACCCCCCCTGAACGTGGGTGCCAGTTAGGAGGCCTGGGCAGTCTATGGGGCCTCTGGTAGTGAATCAGTATTTATTCCTAGTATAGGAATGGACTTTGGGAGCCCATTCCACACAGAGGGATACTCTCTCACACATGGGGTAGGGCCTAGGCCCTGCTCTAAATGATATGTCAGACTTTGAAGATGCCCTATGGGAAGCCTCACCCTCCCTGGGGAGCAGAAAGGGGATGGGATAGAGAGTTAGTGGGGGGCAGTGGAGCAGGGGAGGGAGAGGGAACTGGGATTGACATGTAAAATAAGCTTATTTCTAATTTAAATAAAACAGAAAAAAGTAAAAAAAAACATAAAGAAGTACCATGTACATATGCTCACATATTTGTGTTTTATATCTGTGCATGTGCTTATATGTATACGTGTATATGTGCATATGTGTGTAGATGCAACTGTATTAATGTGTATTTGTGTCTCTATGTGCACATATGTGCATGCCTGTGTGTGTGTGTACATATATGGATGTGTTGGCATTATGCTTATGTTTATTGCAGATGCATATGCATTCATGTACATATATGGATGAATGTCTGTGTAAGCATTTGTGTAAATGTGTGACTGTGTGTACATATGACTGTGCCTCTGTATGCATACATATGTCAATGTGCATGCATTTGTGCCTCTGTATGGCTGCATACATGAATACAATGTACATATGTATATTATACTTATATACATATCTGTATATGCATATATTGTGAGTGTTTGTGTATATGTGACCTCTATTTGTATGTACCTTTGTCTGCTCATGAATGTGACCATAGGTTTGTGTTACATGCGCAGATGTATTTCTGTTTGTGCATATAGCAGTGCACATGAATTGTAAGCATGAGTGTGAATATGAGTTGAGTGTGTGTGTGTGTGTGTGTGTGTGTGTGTGTGTGTGTGTGTGTGTGACTGTACCCATGTGTGTGCTTGGGCATGTTTGTCTGTGTGTACACACATGTGCATGGTTACCCTTTACTTTATGGCTAATATCCACTTATAACTGAGTAAATACCATGCTTGCCTTTCTGGGTCTGGGTTATCTCACTCAAGATGATCTTTTCTAGTTTCTCCCTACAAATTTCATGATGTTCATGTTTTTAACATGATGTTTTTTCCATGATGTTCTTATGTGGCTGTACCACATTTCCTTTATCTATTCCTTGGTTGATGGAGATCTAGGTTGTTTCTCATTTCTGGCTATTACTAATAAAGCTGCTGTGAACATAGTTGAGCAAGCATCCTTGTGATATGGTAGAGTATCCTTTGGGTATATGCCCATGAGGGTATATCTGGGTCTTGAGGTAGATTGATTCCCAGTTTTCTGAGAAACTGCCACACTGATTTCCAAAGTGGCTGTGCAAGTTTGCACTTTCACCAGCAATGGAGGAGTGTTCCACTTTCTCCACATCCTCTTCATATGAGTTGTCACTTGTGTTTTTGTTCTTAGCCATTCTGTCTGGTGTAAGATAGAATTTCAGAGCCATTTTGATTTGCATTTCCCTGGTAACTAGCGATGTTGAACATTTCCTGAAGTGCTCTTGGCCACTTGAGATTTCTTTGTTGAGAATTCTGTTTAGATTTGTACCCCATTTTTTGGATTGGAATATTTGATTTGTTGATTTCTAGTTTTATATATATATATATATAATATATATATATATATACATATATAATATATATATGTGTGGTGTGTGTGTGTGTGTGTGTGTGTGTGTGTGTGTGTGTGTAATTGGTCCTCTGTCAGATGTGGCTGTTGTGAAGGGTGTTGTTTCCCTGATTTCTTTCTCAGCCTGATTTTTATTTATACATAGAAGGGATACTGACTTTTTTGAGTTAATCTTGTATCCAGCCACTTGACCAAAGGTGTTTATCAGCTATAGGAGTTCCCTGATAGAAGTTTTAGGGTTGCTTTTGTATACTATCATATCATCTGCAAATAACAATACTTTGCCTTTTTCCCTTCCAATCTGTATCCCCTTGAATTTTTTTAGCTGTCTTATTGCCCTGGGTAAAACTTCAAGTACTATATTGAACAGATGTGGAGTGGACAGCATTGTCTTGTTCCTGATTTTAGTGGAATTGCTTTAAGTTTCTCTCCATTTAATTTGATGTTATCTATTGACTTACTATCTGATATGGGATATCTCGCTGTATACTGTGAATATGTGTTGCTTTTCTTGGTTGATAAGTAAAGCTGATTTGGCCAATGGCCATGCAGAATAGAGCCAGGCAGGAAATCCAAACAGAGATACAGATAAAAAAAAGGCAGAGTCGGGGAGATGCCATGTAGCCAACAAAGGAGTAAAATGTCAGAGCATCACCAGTAAGTCACAGCCACATGGTGATACATAGATTAATAAAAATGAGTTCATTTAATTGTGAGAGCTAGTCAGTAACATGCCTGATCCATTGGCCAAACAATTATAATTAATATTAAGCCTCCAAGCATTTACTCAGTAACTGGCAGGCAGGAGAAAAAATACCCCATTTACAGCTGTATATTGCCTTTATTATGTTTAGGTATGTTCATTGTATCCCTGATCTCTTCAAGACTTGTATCATGAAGGGGTGTTGAATTTTTCCAAAAGCTTTTTCAGCATCTAATGAGATGATCATGTGTTTTTTCTTTCTGATTGTTTATATGGTGAATTATATTGATAGATGTTCTTATGTTGAGTCATCCCTGCATCTCTGGTATTGATCATGGTGGATGACTTTTTCATGTGTTCTTGGATTTGGTTTGCAAACATATTATTATTTTTGCATCAATGTTCATGAGGGAAATTGGTCTGTAATCCTCTTTGTTGAATCTTTGTGTGGTTTGGGTATCAGGGAAACTGGCCTCATAAAATGAATCTGTCAATGTTCCTTCTGTTTTTATTCTGTGGAATAATTTGAGGAACCTCTGTATTAGTTCTTCTCTGAAAGTTTGGTAGAATTCTACACTAAAACTGTCTGGCCCTGAGCTTTTTTAGGGGGGCTGGAGTTGGGAGACTTTTAATGACTGCTTCTATTTCTTTATGGGTTATAGGTCTATTTAAATTTTTATCTGATCTTGCTTTTAAGTTTGGTAAGTGTTATTTATCAAAAATTTGTCCAGTTCTATTAGATTTTCCAATTTTGTGGAGTATAGGTTTTTGATGTATGACATAATGATTCTTTGGATTTCCTCGGTGTCTGTTGTTATGTCCCCCATTTTCGTTTCTGACTTTGTTAATTTGGATATTCTCCTTCTGCCTTTTAGTTAGTCTGGATAGGGATTTGTTTATCTTGTTGATTTTCTGAAAGAACCAATTCTTTGTTTCATTGATTCTGTGTTTTTTCTCTTTGTTTCTATTTTATTGATTTCAGCCTTCAGTTTAAGTATTTCCTGACATCTACTCCTTTTGGATGAGCTTGTTTCTTTTTATTCTAGATCTTTCAGGTGTGCTGTTAGGTTGCTATATGAGATCTCTCTAATTTCTTTATGAAGGCACTTGGTGCCATGAACTTTCCTTTTAGCAGTGCTTTCACTGTGTCTTATAAATTTTAGTATGCATTGGTTTTCATTGAATTCTAAGAAGTCTGTAATTTTTTTGTTTATTTCTTCCTTGACCCAGTGGTAACCCAGTAGAGAGTTGTTCAGTGTCCATAAGTTTATAGGATTTCTGTTGTTGAAATCCAGCTTTAATCCATGGTGATTAAGATCTATAAGATACATGGGGTTATTTCAATTTTCTTGTATCTACTGAGACTTGTTTTCCTCTCTGGACTTCTAGCCTAAGAGGCCAAGGTGACTAGCAACTCTTCAGGCCCAATAGGGTGTCTCTAATGGGATTTTTTCAGCCAGTAAGACCTCTGGGGTTTTGGATACTAACGTTGCCTCTGAGGCTCCTTTTTTGTTCTCCTGGGTTTGTAGGTAGCTAATCTAGGATAGCTGTAGCTGTGCCTGCCTCTAGATAGCCTTCTCCACATTTTTTGATATCCAGGGTCACTGTCTACCTAAGATTTAATTGAAGTGTTTAGGCAAAAATGGAAGAGGATAAATCAACCACACAAATACTTTCCAAGCCTGATGCTCCATCAGCCAAAGTTACAGGACCCAACTGCCTCAACAGGTAGGAAAACATACTCTACCTTAGTAAGAGATGTTACAGACTGGCATCTCCAAACCAGGCAGGCCCAATCCCAATATGGGAGGAAGGAGAAGGTTGGTGGGGACACAACCCAGACTTCATGGCCTTGGGGCAGGACTAGGGATGGTTATGTGCCAGCCTAGTTCCTGGCAGCCCATTCTCATTACCTAGCCTGAGAATCCAAGTCAGCATCATTGAGTTTCTCTTTCCTCAACGTGGAAATGGATGTAAAAATAGCATCTGTCATAGGATCTCAGTGAGGGTGGCCTGATTCATTTCCTTGGCCTTTTAACTAGTCCTTTTGTTCTGACCTCACATGGTCTATGGTCTCTTCCCTGAACATGCGCTATTTATCCTCTGAGTACAAGAATCACCCATAAAGACAGACAGTAGATTTGTGGCTGTTGGACCTGAGGACAGAGGAAGAATGATGGCTTTAAATAAGCAATGATTCAAACATTCTAAAGTTGTGACGATTGTGTGTATTAGTGGGTTTTCTTGTTGCTGAAACAAAATACCAGCAAAGCAACTTATAGAAGAAGGGGCTTATTTGGGCTCACAGTTTGAGAGAGCACAGTCCATCATGCTGGGGAAGGCTTTGGGGCAGGAATGTGGTTACACTGTATCTGCAGTCAGGAGAGAGGGGGAGGGGAGGAGAGAGTGAGAAAGAAGGAGAGGAGGGGGGAGAAGAGAGGAGAGAGGCTGGTATCCTACTCACTTTCTCCTTTCCCCCTTTTAATTCAGCCTGGGACCCCCAACCCTGGAATGGTGTCACCACATTCAGGGTGAGTCTTTTCAGTCAAGTCTCACTGGAAATGCTCTCACAGACACACCCAGACTCTTCCACATCTCTTAAGTGATTCTAATCCCTGTCATGTCGATAAACAAAATTGACTGACACATTGTGTGCATTGTGTGAGGATGAATATGTTCCCCTCTTCCTAGAGACCTCTTCCCACAGATATTTGCCCTCACTTTAGGTCTTTGCATAAATATGCTGAGGCTTTTCCCGGGTCCCACTCTGTGGTCATATCCTCCCACAGCCCCTTCCTCCTCTTTGACATTTTCTTCAGCTGTGTGTTTTATTTATTATCTACCTCCTTCTTTGCCCTGAAAAACACAACATCAAACAGCCCACAGGAAGGTGAGGCTGTTCATTTACCTGCTCCACTGCTCCTCTGCAGAGAGTGCTGGCATATTGCAAACCTCCATAAATATTTGCTGAATGGGTGATACAAACAACCTACTGCTTGGTGAGTGCTCAGGGCAGGAGGAGCATAATCAACGCTGGTTTTTATTATTGTTGTTTATTTCAAATCAGCTACTTAATTACCAACATTTTTGTCTAAAGTGACTCTAAGTTTGAGTCAAATGTCTTCCCCTTGGGAGTTCTTGCTTGCTCCTGCAATGTCTGTAGACTCCATGCTTCAGGCCCAGGTTCCTTACTGCTGGGCACAGGGAGCGGTGACATTTATAAATCTCTAGGCTCTTAACCCCCTGCTGATCCACGGAGAGCATATCAGTTTGATGCTAAACACAATGCCCGGCTTAGAACAAAAAAATGAGGAAATAGCTAAGAATGGGTCCAGGGCTGACAGGGAAGGAGGGGACTGGACTCAGTCATATGAACTGACTGGTCCCCTGTCTTAGCTTGGTGACAGCTGAAATGACCACCATAAGAATGCATTTTTAGCACCCTACTCCTTTCATTTCGTTCTTGTTTTTCTAGACAGACCTGTTTGCTTCAAGTTGTCTCCTTTGCTCAGAGCTCAAGTTGTCAGCATTTGTATAACTCCTGCATGTTCCTCGCTATCAGTCTGTTCCCATCAGGCTGAAGGGACCAGACCCTCACCCAGTCCCCTCCTTTAGCAGCCATGACAGGCTGCAGAAATGACATGTAGGCCTCTGACTCAGCACATGTTTGACCTTGCTGGGCCTGCCCTAGTCACTAGGAGGTCAGATACTCTCTTCGTGGCAAGGAACCAATCAGAAGTTAGCTGGCAGGGCTGTGCTTTATGACACTGGACTTTATGGTACAAGTGGGACAACAGTGACATGCCGAGCATAGCAACCACCCTGAGAGGGCCTATAGGCCATAACAACCAATTGACCCACAGGACTGAGCCCAGTAAGTGTCCTGTTCCCCCCTGCCCTGCCCTCCTCAAGGTTTCTCCAGGTTCTTCTCACATCAACTGCTGTGTTGGACGGATGGAGGGCCTGAGTTAATGGGGTTAACTCATTAAGCAACAATAAAAGACTCTTTGCTTTTGCATCAGAATGGTTCTCTTGGTGATTTTGGGGGGCTCAGAATTTGGACACAACAAGGCTAATATTCTTTAAAAGCTGGGCCTGCTATAGCCCTGGCTGGCCTGGAAATTCCTGCGTAGATGATGTTAACCTTGAGCTTGTGATCCTCCTGCCTGTCCCTCCCAAGTGCTGGAATTATGAGGTTATTTCCGGGTTCTGGGAGACAGGTGATCAAACCTAGGACTTCATGCATTCCAGGCAAGCATGCTATTAGATGAATGTCATCCCCAGCCCCATATTTATTTCTTCCAGACAATACTCCATCTCCAAAACCCTGAGAGCAGTGTCTGCAGACATCACCCTCAAACTTCCATCCATATGCAGACGGGCCACTCTTTAGTTCATTGTAACTGAGAATTGCACTGCACAGCGTAGGTATGGTCTTTCCATCATCAGCCACCACTTAATGAGAACTGTAGGGCTGGGGATGGTCTTGCAGAGACCATTAAGAAGATCTGAAAGATCATACTGTATTAGTAGGACCTTATGTTTCCTTAAAGACAAACCCACATCTCAGAAGGGCTACAAAAACCCACTACAGTAACAGAAACCACGAAGAATAAGGATGTAAACATCAAGTGTCAGCAACCATTCAGACAAACACCAAAGTTATCCATTAGGCAACTGGCAGATCATCAGCGAGCCCAGTAAGCTGCAAAGACCAGATCAAGCTGGGAAGGGATTCTGGCCAGCTTGAGCATGGCAAATATCACTCTTGAGGGCCTTGCCCCTTTCTCTCATTCCGTCTGCCTTACTAAAAATTGTTAGATTACGTTCCTAACGCTAGCCCTCAGGGTCTACTCCCTCATTTGTCCACTTTTTCCTGAGGCTGACTACTAAGATCCAGCTATCAAAGTATTGAAGTCCAGCAATCAATAGTCCCTTTTGGCTCACCTAACTAACATGCTCAATTAAAACTAAACACCTTGTCCTAACACAGGGTTTCCCCCTTTAACTTTATAAACCATAGTTTGTGTATGTACCATGTATATCTCCTTTCTATTCAGAAGCAGTCCTTTACCCCCCCCCCCATGGGAGACACAAATAATTCTTCCCCCATCCTTTATTCCCTTCTCCCTCTCCCTTGTCCTATATCTCCTGTCTTTGTCTCTTATCATGCCTCTGGAACAAATTAATCTCCTTAGGGCCAAGAACTTGGACTTAGGATGTCTCGAGTCAACTTCAAGATCCCTACAAGCTGAGTCATTAAAATATGGTTGCTTTTTAGTGGCTCTGCTTTTAAAATAAATAACAGGCCATTTGAAATGAATTCAGAGAATCCTGTTTTAGCAAGTCTTGTATGAATTAGACCTATAGACAGGGTCTTGGCTTGCTGGCAGGTTCTCCATTAGCAGTTCTTGAGAGGAATAAACTTCATTTATCTTCAGATCAGTTTAGCTCCTACTGAGGCCTGGTGATAGGCAATGGGTTCAGAGCTGAAGAAGTTAAGAGCCTTGCCTTACAGAACGTCACATCTCAAGACAATTGCAAATACTTTCCTATATGACACAAATAGCAAATGTGTAGAAATCAAGCAGAGGATTTACATGCTATTAGACTATGGGTACTGGTGTCTGAGTATGTGTGTGTGTACAGGCAGAGGCCACACCATGAGAATCACAAATGTGAGAAGATCTTTAGTTATTGTAATGGCTAATAGTGGTTGTCAGCTTGATAAGTTTAGAATCATTTAGGGACAAGCCTCTGGGCCTTCTGTAATCTGGGATTATTTAGGACAGGCTCATTGAAGTAGGAAGATCTGCCATAAATATGGGTGGCACCATTCCATAGACTTGGATCCCAGACTTCATAAAAATGAAGAAGTGAACTAAGAACCAGAATGCATTGCTCTCTGCCTCCTGAATGCAGATGCCATGGAGCCAACTGCCCTTGGCTCCTGCTGCCAGGCCTTCCTTGCCAGAATGACTGAACACTACACTATGAGCTGAAACAAACCCTTCCGTCCTTAAGTCACTTTTGTCAGACATTTCATCACAGGATCAGAAACCTTGTGCCCCTTTCCATCACTTTTCATTCTATCCCTCTGCCCAAGGCAAACACTAATCTATTTTCTGTCTCAGCAGATATTATTTTCCTGGGCTTTTGTATGATAAAATCATATAGTATGTGGGCTATTGTATCTGGTTTCTTTCACTTAGCATAATGTTTTTGTGGTTCATCCATTAGATGCACTTGGAAGCAATATTCCAACATCAATATACAATTTTATCTTTCTCCTTCATCTGTGGCATGCTTGCTCATTTCAATAATGGCTGAGATTTGATTCCCTCATTGCTAATGCTAGCACAGTTATGTGTTTTGCCTTTGTTCACCTTTTACTAAATAATAAGAGTGAAATGAAATAGCCAAGTAAATCACATCAACAAAGACAGCAATGGTATTGGAACTACCATTGGGCGAACAGAGTGATTGCACAGCCAGGGATTTGTTGGATATATGTGAAAGTTAAATTTCAGCACACACATTTGTTTTACAGATATTAATGAGCTAGGAATGAAAGGGCCACTCTGGCACTTGAATTGATGACTCTAAGGGATTCCCAGTGAGTGTCATTGTCATTGTCTTCCACATCCCTCAAACAACAGCAACTACTTTTTTCTGAGGGCATGATATGTGTTAGACACTATACAACTTGGTTCCCACGAATTTTTCACTTTATCGTCAGCTACTATTTGACTGTGCCTTATCAACATTATTAATTTTTTAGAGACATGCAACTCAGGCTGGCTTTGAACTCACTATGTAATTGAGGATGATCCTGAACACCTGATCCTACTATCTCCTCTTCCCAAGTGCTGGGATCACGGGCTTCACCACACAGTTTATGTGGCACTGCAGCTCTAATCCATGGTCTCACACCATCTGGGCAGGCAGCCTACCAACAGAGCTACAGCCCCAACCCTACTTTGTGCTTTATTTGATCATTATTTATGTTTCACACATGGAGAAAATTAGGTCCAGAATTGATGAAGAAGCATAACATAAGGGGTAGAGACAGGTTTGAAGACGAGGGCTCTTTTATATCCTAGTCCAGCAACTGCATGTTGTGTAGATAGATGCAGAGACAATCGAGGACCACAGCATGCCTATTCACTAAGCATAAAGAGATTTTATACCAACAACTAGGTCATGTTGTGTAGAGTGATTTTCATAACTAGTCAAATGACTTTGGACTCACTGCTCATGCTCTTTGCTTCCTTACATCTGAAATGAGGGAGTAGTGTGTATTTGTGACCCTTTTTGTTTGTTTTATTTAAGGGGGTGAGGGAAGATCATAAAGGACAGGATTTGGGGTCTAGAGTCTGAAGTATAAGGAGGGATCTGAGTGGACCTATATGGGGGAAAAAGCTTAGCATGCAGGGAGAACAGCACAACCAAGCATGAGTTTGGAGTCACAGTGTGTCAGGATTGCTGTGGGATGAAGGAAGAGAGGCTCCTGGGAGACAAGGCTGAGGGGAAGTTGGGGTGTGATCAGACCTTTTGCAGGACCTTGCCTTTATCATAGGGAAGGAGGAGAGAAATTGTGGAGTTAAGTGCAGATGTGATGGCAATGGAACTCAGCTGCCCAAACATAAGCTTCAAGTGGGAGTCGTGGAAAGGGTTCATTTCCAAGGAGATGGGGTTCTCACGGCAGGTTTGAAGACTCCAATAAAGGTTTCCCCCTCAACAACTCAGAGGACTCATATACTCCAGGGAGTCCTTGAGGTCTCTTAAATCCTTGGCTGATGTTAGAATGAGTACCAGCAGAATGGGTCAGGGGTCCAGCTTCACCTAACCCACTGTCTGATGGGGCAGCCACTGATAATGAATTCTTATCTCCTTAGCCCCTTGGTGCAGAAGCATTTACAGTTTCTTTCATCAGAAGGGCATTCAGAACCCTTGAGTTCGGAGTCTAGTGTACTGAGACGTGACATGGCTTTTCTTGCAAAATGTAGGAAACTTCTTTCAAGTTGCCTTCACTGATGAAGAGTGGGAAGTGTCAGGCATTCTCACTTTCCATTCTGGCCTTCCTCAACTAGAATAAGAAGATGAGTGTCTCAGCAAAGGAGAGTGATTAAAAGCCCCATTTTCTTCCTGCTCTGATGAATGAATTGCCAGGGTGCTGCCCAAACACTGTGCAGCCTTAGGAGGTTACCTTTCTAGGTCTCAGTTGCTTCGTCTGTGAGATGGGAATGCAAACAACAATCATAGCTATTATGGCTATTAGTGTTGAATGAGCTCACATTCGGAGAGCATTTAGAACAGTGCCCGGGCTATAGGAAGCCTGGAAGTGTTTGTTTACTAAATGTAAAGGGATTTTGACCCAATGCCATGTTGTATGGAGTGGGTTTAGATATCTAGTCGAAAGACCTTAAACTCACTGTTCCTTCTCTCTGCCAGGCTTGGCCTCATTTCCATTAAATGAAAATGAAGGAGTGTTTTTATCTCTATGACAGTTTATTTATACAATTAAGCTTTTAGTGTTTGAGAATTTCATACATGCATACAATGTGTTCTGATCAAATCCACCCCACTCCCTCCCCTCCAACTTTCTTCCTATCCCCCACTACTTTTCTCTCCCAAATTCATGTGCTTTAAAAAAACTCACTGAGTTCACTTATTTCTGCCAGTGTGTGCACAGATGTAGGGCCATCTCCTGAAACAAGGACCACAATCCTGAAGAAAACGGACTCCTGCTTCCTTAGCATCCATCTATTGCCAGTAGTTCCTTAACCAGGGGTGAGATTTTACCAGTTTCTCCCCATTCAGTCTGGGATTTTGGGTGGCTCCATCTTCTGCAGGTCTTGTATGTGTTGTTCACAGCTTTTAAATGTTCTCTATGACTTCTCTTGGTCTCCCAGCTCAGCTCCTCCCGGCCCTTATCCAGTAAAAGATATGTTTATTTACATGTTGTGGAAGCAGGGAATCAAACAAAGAAAGAGGCTACACAATTTTCCGTAAGTTTGGGATTAGTAAATAGTGGTGTTAATATAGTGGTGTTGTTGTGCCCAAAGAGTCCCCAAATGTTGTGCCCAAATTCTGAACCCCCAAATCACCAAGAGACTTGATCGAATGCAAAAGCAAAGAGTAATTAATTAATTAACAAGTTAACTGTATTAACTCAGGTCCTCTCTCCATATGACATAGAGGGTGGAGTGAGAAGGGCCTGGAGGGACCATGGGGCAGGGCATTTGTTGGGGTAGAGCAAGGGGAGTGTCTGGGTCCCACAACAGTCTCAGGATTGGCATGCTTCTGGGCTTGGGTCACCTGTCCTGTTTTGATTGGCCAGCTGCAGCTGCAGTCAGGTTGGTATGGCCTATAAGCCTCCCCAAGGCGGTTGCTATGCTCTGCACTTCACTGTTTGGGTAAAGCATATCCAGATCCTCTCAGCTAACTTCTGATTGGTTCCTTGCCACATGGAGGGTATGGCTTCCTAGTGATTGGGGCAAGGTCGGAAACTTAGCACATGTTGCTGAGTCAGAGGCCTATATCTTGCTGCGTCTTTTCTGCAGCCTGTCATGACTGCCAAAGCAGGGAGCTGGGTAGGGTCCGGTCCCTTCAGTGTGAATGTTTCCCAATCCTCATTAAACTCACAAGAAACATCTGGAAACTTCAAAAGCATCAATTCGATTCCCACAACAATAACAGACACAGGATCCCTGGGCATGGCACTCAGTTCCAGTACTTGGGAACGTTTCACCAGAAGATTCTAGTAACCTCTAAAGCTGTGGTTTATCTACTGAGATTACACTTCAGGTCTATCCAAGTAGATACACAAGGATGAATGAGGCAGGTCTGAAGGATTCTGATGTTGCTGAGCTGCACAAGGGATGCATTTCCTCTGGCGAACAGCTGTGTGCTGGATGACACACTGAGGATTCCACCTTTCATAGAGCCAGGCTGTCTTTCACATCATCACCCTGTCAGGGGAAGCAGACTGAGCCACTGGGGCTCCCACACCTTGACCTTCAGACTGTTTAGGCTTCTTTGAACTTTTGCTTCTTTGCCTGCTGGCCACCCAGGCCTTTGGAGAGGGATGCTCCTACTTTGTGTTAATTTATTGTCGGGTGAAAGGTTCAAGCATGCCCGTACCTCTTTAAGAGACAGACCCCACCCCGTGACAATGGGTGGGGAATGCACAGTGATGTGCCATGCTCCTGGTGCCATGTCCCTAGTTACCTAGTACGGACCTGTGTGAGGACTGCGCATGCGCCAGCCCCCCCTTTTAAGCTCACCTGTCTCTCTCTCTCTCTCCTCTCTGTCTCTTCTCCTCCTCCTCTTCCTCCTCCTTCTCTTTCTGGTTGGTCGATCACCCACCCCCTCTTTCCTCTCTCCTCTCTGCTTTGTTCTTGTCCCTTCTCCCACCCTGTAATAAACTTTACATTTAATGTACCCTCCATGGTTCATGTTCCATTGTGCCGGCCCCATCTCACGGTTTTATTTTTGTAATTTTTAAACTTTTTCAAAATCACTACACCTGGGTCAATGGAGAATAACCCAGCATATTAGTTACTTTTCTTGTTGCCATGACAAAATGCCTGACAAAATGTAAGGTGGAAAGGCTGGTTTTGGATTATAGTTCAAGTCCCTCATGGCAGGGACAGCATGATAGCAGGAACAGGCAGCCAACTGGTCTCGTGAATCTGTACTCAGGAAGCAGAATGTAAACAGGAAGTGAGGCAGAGCTATCAAAATTCAAGGTCTGTCCCCAGTGATACACTTCCTCTGATGAAGCACTGCCTGCTAAGATTTCTACAACTTTTTAAACAGCACCAAAAACTGAGGGCCTAGTGTTCAAACAGTTGAGCCCACAGGGACCATTTCACAGCACAACACCCAGGGTTTCTCATCCCTAGTTTGCAAACATTAAAATCACATGGACTTTGACAGAAGTGCAGACTTCCAGGCTATACCTGAAACTTCCTTACTCAGACCTATAATCCATGTCTTAACAAACACAGCCAGAGATAATAACACCACTGTGATCTTTGACCCAAACTTGTGTCTCACAAACCTAGTGTAAATTATCATTGTCTGGGGAGCTTTCAGTCCATACTTATGCCCAGACCAATTAGGACCCTGGAGAAACAGCAACTACCGGGTGTTAAAATAGAAAGTCGCTGGGCTGTGGTGGCACACGCCCTTAGTCCCAGCACTCAGTAGGCAGAGGCAGGCAGATCTCTATGAGTTTGAGGCCAGCCTGGTCTACAGAACTCCACAGAGAAACTCTGTCTAGAAAAACCAACCAGCCAAACAAAAAGTCCTCAGGTGATCTGAAGATACAGTAGGTTTCATCAGTTTGGCCAAATTTCAAAATAACAAAAGTTAATTTAAATTTCAGATAACAATTTAAGCTTTACATAAGTACATTCCATACATTATCAGAACACATCAGCATTAAAATTTTATTTATTTAATAATTTATTATTATTATTATTATTAATTATTATTATTATTATTATTTTGGTTTTTTGAGACAGGGTTTCTCTGTGTTTCTTTGGAGCCTATCCTGGCACTCACTCTGGAAACCAGGCTGGCCTTGAACTCACAGATATCTGCCTGCCTCTGCCTCCTGAGTGCTGGGATTAAAGGCATGTGCCACCAATGCCCGGCTTGCTTATTATTTTATTTTGAGACAAGGTCTCACATAGTTCAGCCTTGAATTTGCTGTATAGCGAAGGATGACAGTGTCCTTATTACCCTGCCTCCTGAGTGCTGGGATTATAGGCATTTGATGGACCAGCCTGACTCCATCTTAAGGTTGGAAGCCATTTTGCTATAAGGTCAGAAAGAGTTCATTTCAGTTTGCTGCAAAATTCAAGTTGATTGTGCTTTGAGGCTGTTTCTGGAACTTGACATGCTCCCACCCTATGGAGTTTGACTCACACCTTGAATGTACCTTGATAAGATGTCTGCCAAATAATTAAAAAATGTTCAACCAAGTTTCTATGAAACCAAATTAAATACCCCAACCTTTGAAAACCCCCTAGTCTTGGGTTTTTTTTTGGGGGGTGCTACATAGCCTCACTTTTTTCTATGTTCAATACCATATTTTCAAACCTTGCTTTAGGGAGATAGCCCTGTCTGACAGAAAATAAAGCTTGAGTAATTTGACCAAAGAATTTTGGGTGATGGTCTTTACTTTCATTCAGTAGGATTAACACATGCACCAACAAGACCCATTTTACTCTGTGGTGGGGATGGAACCCTGGGCTTCATGCATGCTAGGTAAGTACTCTATCAACTCAGCTATGTCCATGGCCAGTACTGAAATTTTATAGCGAACCTATGTACATCCTTTGATGACAGCCATTAATCTTGGGGGAATGATGTGTGTTATGGAATAATCTTTTTGTACACTGTAAAGACATGTCTTTGCCAAGGAGCCTTCTGATTGGTTTAACAAAAGAGTTAACTGGTCAATAACTAGGCAGGAAAGGTTAGTCAGGAGAGCCAAACTGAGAGAATGCTGGGAAGAAGGGGGTGTCATAGCATTTGGAGATGCAGAGAGAACCAAGATGAGCATGCCATACTGAGGAAAGGTACAAAGCAACATGATAGAGCATAGATAAGAAATATGAGTTAATTTAGATATAAGAGCTAGTTACTAACAAGCCTAAGCTATCAGCTGAGCATTTATAATTAATATTAAGTCTCTGCGTGGTTATTTGGGAGTGGCTGGTGGGACAGAGCTGACTGGTGGTTCAGATGGAAAACTCAACCTACAGATGTGTGTATTACAACTTTCAAAAAAAGCTTAATGAATTGAATTTTTACTCGTCACTGTCCCCATCACTACCCAACTATTTTGCTGCTATAACTGTGGTCCATTGAATCAGCAACAGTGATGTCACTGGGAGACTTGTTAGAAATGCAGGACTTCTGGAATCCCCAGACTTGCTGAGTTAGAATCTATTGTCACAATGTCTCCCTTCTGAGAACTTGTGGTCCACTAGAGTCACTACCAGTCACACACAGCTACTTAAGTCAATATTAATGAAAATGAAGTAAAATGGGACAGCTGCTTTTTCAGTGGCATGGGTCATATTTTAAGCACTCAGTCATCCGATGTGGCAATGCTCTATGTAAGCAATAGCTATAGAAACTCCATGGTGTACAATTCTCCCAGTTGCATCATTTTTTCCATGAAGAAAGTTGGGGAGGCTCATGAAACTTAGGAAGTAAATGAAAACTCAGTGAAAGTAGAAGCTTGTGAGATTCTCATATGCCCCACCCTAGCTCTATAGTACCAGAAAACAATGCTGGAAGAGGAAAATCAGCCAAGTGACAGAGGAGAGATTTCTTGGACTGTTGAGCTGCCTGCAGGTTGTCCAGAGAGCTCTGGGGATGTTGGAATGGGCTTTTCATTGACACAGCTGCTCATGAATCACACCTGCTCCTGTGAGCAACCCCTCCCTGACACTCATTGGGAATCCCAATAAAACTCAACAATTATTACATTGTTCTGTTATGGATTCTTTTTTGGTGTGTGTGTGTGTGTGTGTGTGTGTGTGTGTGTGTGTGTGTGTGTGGTGTGTCTTGTATGTGGTGTCTCTCTAGGAAGAAGTCTCTCATACAACTCTATATCACGGCCTAAAGTTCTCCTAGATATTGCTGGCTTAGAAGGAGGCACCAAAGATGACTTTATGGACCAACATGATCTTTTTCAAGGATGAAAAGTATGGCAGTGGGGTGAATGGAGCTGCTTGCTCCTCAAAAATGCTTGAGTCATCTTGGAAGAGTGGATGGGGAGAGAGACCTTCTAAAGTTGGTCAAGATCCTGGGCAAGCATGTCACAGCTCTCTGGCAGAAGCAGTGTGGCAGTGCAGAGTGTAAGTATCTATGACATCCACATTATTACCAGATAAATTCATTAGGCTAGACACGATTGCAGCGAATACCAAATGAGGCAACAGTGGCAGGCAGGACAGTAAGCTACAGTGTTACAGGGATCAATCACTACAGCAGGCTGCCTTCTGATTCCCAGTCCCAGCTGTAGACAGTCTGAATGAAGGATGCTCATATATAGAGTGACTCTTAAAATGTCAGAGGAGCAGGTTATAAGGGGTCACTACAGCAGAGCACTAGGTGCGGGCATGAAGATACTTAGAAATGAGACAAAGGGGCTTGATGAATTTGGATTACTGCCCCTGGATTTGCAGCAAGGAGGCTGGTTTGGTAAGGGCACCATCACACCTTGTGTTCTCAGTGACTTGTCATGGTTGTGTGTGTGTGTGTGTGTGTGTGTGTGTGTGTGTGTGTGTGTGTGTGTGCACTAAGAGAGCAGAGGAGAACAGTAGGTGTCCTATTTCATCACTGCCCGAGTATTTCCTCTAGACAGGGTTTCTCACTGAACCTGAAGCTAGACTAGCAGCCAGCAATCGCCAGCAGCCCGCCTGTGTTCACTCACTACAGCACTGGACTTACATGCATGCATGGCCACACACAGCCATTATGTGGGGTGCTGAGGATTTGAATTCCTGTCCTTGAGTACTCTTACCCACTGAGCCATCCTCCCAGCCCTGCGAGTGTTTTTCTGTTTTGTGTTTCTCATTTGATTGGCAGCTACCTTGGTCAGAGAAAACCCCAAGAAGCATTAGGAAGATGCTCACCCATCTGTGGGGCTTTCATCCTGGCTCTGTCCCCCAGAAGGTCCTGAGGTCCTGGGCAAAGCACTAGCCCCTCTGATCCTGTTTCCTTACTAGAAATGTCCTTATTTCCAAGGGCAGGTGTGGTGGAGATAACACGGCCTGGCTACAAAAGATACCCAGCAAGTGACAACTATCATCAACTCTGCACCTTTCAAAGAACCAACTGTGTGTTAGGCATGGGGAGAAGCGCTAAGGTGCATACCATAGGGTTGCTTTCAGACTCTGAATCTACAGCAGGGCAGAGGCCTTCAGGGTGCAGGAACATAGGTGAGCATTTCTCCTGAGGAAGGCTGCATGGGGAGGTGTTGCTGTATGGGTTGGATTGTGAGGGGAGGTTGAGAACTCTCCGGTAAGGTTTGAGGAAGTGCATTGCAGGGAGAAAGGGACAGCACAGAGGAAGCACAAGGGTGACATCCGGTCAAGATGAGGGATGCTTGTGGAGAAGAGATGGGAGACAAGTCCTGAGAGAAGGGCAGGTAGTGGCTAAGGATGAGCTTCAGCATTAGGCTAAGTCTCTCTCTGTCTCTGTCTCTCTCCCCATCCACTCTTTTGTTATATATCTGAGGCTGGCCTTGAACTTCTGTGCACCCTCCTCCCAGTGGTTTATAGATGTGAGGCACCACCACTTCTGGTTTTTCATCCATTTTTGATGAGGGGGAATATCTCAGTTCTGTCATTGCATGACAAATTTCCCCCAAGCATGGCAGCTCAAATATTAATGAAATTGTACTATTTCATAGTTTCTGAGGATCAGAAATCTGAAAGCAAGTCAGATTGAGTCTCCTGAGGTAGAATCAGACTGTTGGCAGGGGTTCTATTGTCATTCAGAGGCTTGACTGGGGCCGAAGGAGCCATTTCCAATATGGTACCCTCACATGGTGGGCAAGTTAATGCTGGCTGCTAACTTGAGGTTTTACACCACATGTGATCTCTTCAGGTCAGCTGGATACCTCATGATATTATGTGTGACTTCACCCACCGTGAATGATCTAACAGAGAGAGCAAGGGACATGTGGCAGTGTCATTCATGCCCTGCAGTCAGAAGTCACCTGCATAAGTCCTACAACACATTGTTGGTTTCAGTGTGACACTTTTAGGATGGAAGGGACCTTGCAAGGGGCTGAAATGTAAGGGGATGAGAGTCCTGGGCCTTTCTGGAGGCTGGCTACCTTCTCGTGAAATGGTCACTCCATTAGTTCTCTTTGTCCAATGAGGAGACTGAGGTAAGAGATTGAGTGAGATACCTGCACAGGCTGCTGTGAGATTCTGAGAGTGCTGGTACTTTCCTAAAGCAGCTGTTGGTCCTTTCAAAGCTGTCTCCTTAGGATTTCCAAAGGCATCCTTGTGTGGATGTCAGAGCAGGGACCATAGTCAAGAGAAATCATTTGACCCTTCCCCTCAGAACTTCAAGTTCAGGGAAAAAAAATCTAGTGTTAGGTCAGTTGAGGTAGACTGTTGGTTTGTTAAAGGTTAGTTTACTATTTGCTTTTGGGAAGCATTTGATTAGAGAAAGGTTATGCTGTATAGAGACAGATAGCTAGGTGGGGAGATGAATGATAGACAGACTGTGGTAGACAGATATGTAGATGGATACATAAATAAATGGGGAATTACATAAGTGGGAGGGTAGGTAGGCAGGTGGATAGGTGTGTGTGTGTGTGTGTGTGTGTGTGTGTGTGTGTGTGTGTGTATGTGTGTGTGAGGGTAGGTAGAGAGATAGGTCACGATATGATGGGTATCTCTAGTTGGGCAGATGAATGGATACTGGCACAAGGCTACCAACTTCCTTTTGAGAAGGGCTTTCTTTTAGTTCAAGGACATGTTCTTTCTCAATAACATTAACGTTCATTCTTTTTCTCACATTTCATATTCTGTCGGAAAATTATGTCACCATCACCACAATCTCGGCCACCTTGCTTGCCACCCATGTGACTAAGGCTGCCTTGTTTGTCCTGGGCCCCACATTTGCATCCCTTCAGCAGCCTCTTCTCTATAAGCCAGGGCTGTTCCTGCTGCTTTCTTTGTTTTTTTTTCTTTGTTTCTTTGTTTCTTTGTTTCTTTGTTTGTTTAATTGTTTCTTTCTTTCTTTTTCTTTTTCTTTTTCTTTTTTCTTTTTTGCTCAGATCCTTCTTGGCTTCCAACTTGGTGCAAACTTCAGTGTCCTCACCCTGGTTGGCATGGCTTTCACACCTCTGTCACTCTCTCTAATATTGACTCTCCCATCTCTTCCCGTGTGCTTGCTCTGGCCCCTTGGCTGTCCTCCCACCCCATGCCAGTTAGTTCCTGCTTCTGCTTTTTGTTGATAATTTCTCCTGCTGTATAATCTCGGTAAGGACATCTCTGGATAAACTAGATCAATCCTCCATTTCCCCCCCCTCCGCCCATGCTTTGTTCAAGGTGAGGCTAGCATGCTAGAATGCTGAATTTGTTGAATAAATGAGCAAATGAGCAATTAATTGTAGGAGACACTCTACATTTGCCATCATGCTGAATTTATCAGGGTATTTACTAGCTGGTTACTGCCCTTGCCTTGAAGACAGGGAAACTGAGCTTAGAGTTCATTGGTTGGCCAGCCTGGACAGGGCTGATATCCGAGCTTACATCTGTCTCTGAGGGTGATGTGTTCATTGCCTTTCAGTAGTCACGGGCTCTCCAGGATGTGGCTCTCTCTGCAGCAGACTGCAGGCATGACAGGAGAATGGTTTCAAGTGCTGTGGTTCCACTAGCAGTGGTGCTCAATCTGTGGGTCTGGATGCTTGGACAAACCTCTATCGCCAAAAATGTTTACGTTACAATTTGTAACAGTAGCAAAATTACAGTTGTGAAGTAGCAACAAAATAATTTTATGGTTGGGGGGGTCACCACAACATGGGAGACTGCATTAAAGGGTCACAGCATTAGGAAGGTTGAGAACCACTGCTCTAGGAAGATGGTATTGTTGGAATGGTGGTGTTGGAGGCAGTGAGATGGAAAGAAAACCTGTTGGTTGATTTTGCACATCATTTGTGTTTTCTGGTGTTATCTGTGTATCTCCATGGATGTTCATGTGTGTGTGAATGCATGTGTGGTGTGTGTGTACATGCATTCTGGTGTGTGCTTGTGGATGAACATAACTCAGGAATGCAGATGTTGATGTTGGGTGTCTTTCTCAGTCGCTCTCCATCTTATTTGAGGTAGAGGTCTCTCATCAAACCTACAACTCACCAATTTGTCTTGACTAGCTGAAAAGCAAGTTCCAGTAGTCTTCCTATTTCTTTCTCCCCAGTGCCAGGATCACAGATGTGTACAGTGACACCTAGCCTTCTACTGTGGGTGCTAAGGACCTGAACTCCTCAGACACCTTTCTGACTGAACCATCTCCCCTGCCCGTGCTCTTGTGTTTTGAGTGTGGTTTTCCAGGCCTGCGATGATGGCACTTGTCCCTGCTGCCACACTTCACTCTGCCCTGGATACCCTGTAGAGATGGTACATACTCCATGTATGCTTGTGGACCCCTGGAAGCATGCACTTTCATTGTTTCCAGCTGTCCCTGCATGCTCTGGTGAAGCTGGCTTCTTCTAGCTCTTCTTTTAGGTGGTGACAAACCATTCGGTCTCACTAGAGAGTAATGCGACTAAAAATAACCCAGCTGCCATTTCCTTCACCTTTTAATTTAAAGACAACACAGATGCACACCACAAAATGCTGTGAATGGAGCAGAAAGGCATTCCTGCCCCAGCAGTCACGCTGATTTGGAAATACCTTCTGTGTAGGAAAGTCCCTCCCCTGATATGACCTAACAGTGTGGTTTTTGGAGGAAGATGACTTTATTTTGAAGCTCAACTAAATGTGACTATATTCATACAAGTACCGCTCTTCAAAGCATATATCAAAGAAGGAGAAATGGTGAGCCACTGAATAGGACCATCACACACACAGCAGACAGGAGAGCAAGATGCTGGGATAGGCAGTCTGACTATGATTTACGTGAGTGTTGCATGAATGAGAAAGCCTAATAGCAGTGCATACAGGAAACCCAATAGCACAGACACAGAGCCTCAGTAAAAAACCAGTGGTGGCTGGGCAGTGGTGGCACATGCCTTTAATCCCAGCATGCAGGAGACAGAGGCAGGCAGATCTCTCAGTTGGAAGCCAGCCTGGTCTACAGAGTGAATTCTAGGACAGCCAGGGATATACAGAGAAACCCTGTCTTGGGAAAAAAAAGAGATGCTCACAACAAAACCGTAGCTAATGGTGTCACATACCTACTCCATAGGGCAGTTCTAAAGCCCCAAACACATGCTTCTGAGAACTGAAAACAGTAGCTCCCATACTATTGTAGTGTAAATGACGTGGGATAATGTTCTTATCCACTGTAAAGATTTATCACTCATATTGGTTTAATAAAATGCTGATTGGCCAGTGGCCAGACAGGAAATATAGGTAAGGATACTAGACTAGGAGAATTCTGGGAAGTGGAAAGGCAGAGATGCAGTCACCAGCCAGATGCAGAGGAAGCAAGATGAGAATGCCTTACTGAGAAAAGGTACCAAGTCACATGGCTAAACATAGATAAGAATTATGGTTAATTTAAGTTGTAGGAGTTTGTTAGTGATAAGTCTGAACAAGAGGCCAAACAGTTTATAATTAATATAAGCCTCTATGTGTTTATTTGGAACTAAATGGCTGCAGGACTGGGTGGGACAAGAACTTCTGTCTACATGTAACTATAAATTGAAAAACCAAATAAAGACCTGAACACCTCATAGATCACTTGACCTTTTCTAATGTAATGTCAAGAGACAATAATAATATAGACTAAACTTGAAATAAACCAAATGCCCCTCAATAGTTGAGTGAGTAAATAACTTGTGGTACAGGAATAGAACAAGGCATTACAAGAGCAATGGGAATAAGTAAATTACAACCATATACAAAACCCATACACCTAATTACAGATCTAAACAAAAAACCAAACTGAGGAGACAATTCATCAAAGCACTACAGTGTAAATCAAACTCAAAGTGTAACTCAAAACAAAGCTCAACAATACTGTTGTATATTCTTGCTGAGAAGTATCAGGGAGTGATGTGCACACACACACACACACACACACTTGTAACTCATACCTAAGACAGGACTGGCCTTACATGGCAGGTTATTCCCTTGGGGAGAGAGAAGTAATATGACATCAATATAAGCTATTGGCATTTGATAGCTGCCAGGAGAGGGAGAGTCAGTTTCTTTTAATGGTGTGACCCCCTGATAGGTCAACCACACTCCAGGGAAGGCCTTGTTATCAAAAGTAGTTGGTCAACACAGACTGGAATAAATTCGAGAAGGAGGAGATGACAACTAAAAGTTGGGTGTGGATGGAGAGGGTGAATCTATGAGGAGTTGGGGAGGGAGAAGATGAACAAATACATGATATGAAATTCCCAAAGATGTAATAAAATACTATTTAAAAGTTAATAATGACTGATAATAGCTTCCAACACTAGGAAATGCCTCCACTCTCAGCATCTTATTTAACAAACCAAAGTAGCTATTACTTATTATCGTGTCTTTTATTTTAGTACTCATGTGGATATAAGTATGATTATGTATGTAGACATGCATGTGCAAGTGTAAAAGCATGGGGACATGCAGAGGCCAGAGAAGGACATCAGACAGTTTGTTCTATCACTTTTCAATGTATTATTCCCTTGAGACAAGGTGTCTTGTCAAATCTCTAGGTGTCTGTGCCCCAACCATCTACAGTGATGGGTTTATAAGAGTGTGCAATCAAGTGGCTTTTCTTTTTCTTTTAGTATGTTATGGGAACTCCAACCCAGGCCCCCATGCTTGTACAGCAAGCATTTTAATGCACTGAGCCATCTCCCCAGAATCACTATCCATGAGTTATAGTGAGGAGAACAGCCTGGAAGGGTTAGTTTGTTGGGATCATCTGTGGTTCTCAATGGCTTCTCTTTTGGAGGGAACAGTTCCAGACCACAGGGCTTCCCTTTGCACATGAGCGGCAGCCTCCTTTGTGGTTCATTGCCATGAGGGAGGTGGTGCATTTGCAACCTGGTTCTCAGCTTGGAGAACTTTTACCCAATGCTGATGGTCAGACTTGTGCTGAGGAACATTGGTCAAGGATCCCGGTTTGCAGTCATGGTGAAAACCATTGAGTTAAGTCTGCTGGGTTTGAGAAGCCCCCAGCAGATTCAAACTATTCATCAGCTGTCCTTTTCTAAGCCATGAGCAGATAGCAGGCTGCACACCTTCCCCTGAGTTGGAGCAGTGTGGTGTAGAGGTCTCTACTCTGTGCCTCTTCCCAGAACCCTGCTGGGAAAAGGTCTAAGAATAACGATGGTCTGCTGGTCTGGGCTCATCTGGGAGTGAAGCTGGATGATCTGCCTCCTGCCTGAATTTGCATTTTACACTTTCTCAAGCTAGGAACACGGGAATGCAAAAGTGGACAAGGAGAAAAGAAATTCTCTGGGAAATCAGATCAGGGAAATGGTGTGATAGCAAGAAAAAGGGAGAAACAAAGACCTTGACTACTTATGGGTGGCACCACAGCATGATGGGAAAGAGGGAGCAGAGCTCAGCCAGAAGAACCACAAAGACACTGAGAAAAAGAAATCTCTCCTGGGACAGGGCTTCCATCTCCAGGTTCTAGGACAATAGGCCCCACAAATGTATTTGTGAAGTGAGTACTGAACACACTGTCTTGTTAATATTACTATTTTTAAGGGTCTGTAACCATTATCGTGACTAGCCTCCATAGCTTTTCATCTTGGTTCTTTTGAATATTGGACAAAGATGATCCAGAACCAGGTGATAACCTATGGATGGAAGGTGCTAGAAAGAACAAAAACATCAGTTTGGTATTATCACTAGGAACAAGGGTCAGGAATGTGATGGGACATTTAAGATGCAGGGAGGCAGGACCACACACATTTCTGTCTGACACCTTAGCTCGTGTGTGTGTGTGTGTGTGTGTGTGTGTGTGTGTGTGTGTGTGTGTGTGTGTGTGTGTATAAGTGTGCACATGGAGGCCAGACTTTAATATCATGTGTCTTCCTTAGTTGTTTTCCACTTTAATTCTTTTCAGGCAGACTCACACACTGGACCTGTGGAGAAGCGATTGGCTAGGTTTGCTGGCTGCAATGATCTAAGGCTCTCCCTGTCTCTACCTATCTCTCCATCCCTGAGTGCTGAGGTGACAGGTGTGCACCACACACCCACATTTTACTTAGGTGCTTCCCCTGGAACTCTGGTTTTTATACTTATGTAGTCCATCAGTCTACCCACTGGGCATCTTCCCATCCCCTCCTTGTGTTATTTCTTTGCTTCCCACTAAACATGCCAGTGCCTTTGACAAGGACACATTCTATGAGTCCTTCATGGTAGTGTCTTTGGTATCTCATCCAACTCATTTCTTAGCATCTCTTCATGCCCAGCCCATGTTTGCTCCCACAAATGTGTGATGTCCTTCACCTTCTACCTGAGCCCTCTGACAAACACTGTTGGTCTCTTGCTTAGCTTCACAGGTTGGAAAACTGGAGAGAACTGTTTTCAGTCTATTCAAGTCCCAAACCTGCATCCCTGTGGCCTGCTGTCTGTGTGCGGGCTCCAGTGTGGAGTAATTTGGGAACATTCCTAAAGGTTTCACTTTAAAAACCACACGATGATAGGACCATCCAGCAGAACTTGGTTCACCTGAGCCTTGGTTCACCAGATGCTGTTTTTTGTGGCCCTTGTCAACAGAGCTGCAACATTTGGCCTCATGGGACCTGACAGTTAGGAGGGAGCTTTGGTAACTACCCCTTTCCCAAGTCCATGCTGTGGCAGCCAGAACACGGACTTTGAAGTCTGGGTAGCTTGATTTCAAATTCTAGCTCTGCCTCTCAGGAGCTAAGGGACCATGATCACCTAATACCAGCCCTGAGCCTGGATTTCCTCCTGTTACAAAATGGTGGTGGCTGAGATGAGGTAAAACACAGTGAATGAACAATATCCAGCACACAGTAGGCTCCAAGCAATATTAATTTTGGCCCCCAGTGTTCTTCTGTCTTAATTCTGAGGCAACTTACAAGTAAGGTTTTCCTAAGGAGTGATCCAGAGAAGACAGATGTTAAAGGCAGGTGCAGAATTCTGTTGAACATTTCATAACCTTTATTTCTAGATTCAGTGTCAGAGAAGGAAACCTCAGCTCTCCCACTGTAGAGGAGAGAGAATTCTACCCACCTTCTGCCTAATGCACAGGAAAGTGGGATAGTGCATGACTTGATTAAATGCTGTAGCATATCTTGCCGTCTACAAATGAGTGACAATTAAATAGAAACAGCGTTCAGCGATTTCATTACCTGGTTAGGTAACATGCCCCCAAACAGCGTGCCTTCGTAATTACCGTACACTTTCCTTAAATACCCCATTTGCTGATTGTCTTATAACCGGATGATACACATCCATAATTTTATATTTATGGATAAGTGCTCTTTCCTGACAACTTGAACATCTAAATTATGCAACACAAAATCAGATAATTGCAGAGAAACATTTGTCGTCTGGCTTGTGAGATCTCCGGTAAACAGTGTAATTATATGGTGTCTGTTTGAAGGTGGGTTCCTGATGTTTGTCAGTTGTCTTTCCATCATCTTGCTCTTAAAAGGGAAATTCAAATGTAAAGAATGGGTTGCACCCTCAACAACTCTCATCAGATTGCCAGGTCCTTGCTTTTGTTTCCCAGTGTTCTTAGAGCAATGGGTACAGATAAGCTTAACCAAGGCAGCTGCTTTAACGAAGGTTATTCTTCGGTTTGTATCTGCCTTACTTGTTGTTATCACTCAGGTCTGGCCACTGACTGAACTCTATTCTTCAGGCAGTAGTGATTGTCTCAGTGCATGGTGATGTGAATTTAGCAGAGAAAATCCCTGGTCACCCTGGAGTTGAAGTAGATACCATGGGAAAAGCACTTGCTTCTAGATGGAAAAAGAAAGGAGACTATGCAGCTGGAGGGGGCCCAGCTGTTGCCATTTTTTCCTGTTGTATATTAGTTGCTTGTTTACTTTGCTATGATCAAATATGTCCCAAGACGCAATTTAGGGGAGGAAGGGTGTGTTCTGGGCTATAATTTGAGGATGCACTTCATCACAGCAGGGAAGATGTGGCGGCAGCAGGAGGAGGAGCATCTGCACCAGGAAGCAGACAATGTGCAGCAAAGGTGGCAGGGGCAGAAAGTCTCCAAGGCTTCCTACAGACAGGCCCCACCATCTAAAGATCCCACAACCTTTCCAAACAGTGCCACTAGCTGGGGACCAACTATTCAATCACGGGAGCCTGTGGGAGAGACTTCTTATTCAAATACAATACCTGCTATGTAGAAAAAAAGAGGGCCCATTAGAGTTGAGTTCCTAGCATGTGCAGATAATAGACATAATCCTTCCTTATCGGAGATGACAAAGATAAAGTAAAGGAGAGAAAAGGAGGAGATAAATGGATGGAGGAGGGTTGAAAGAGGGGAAAGAGGAAGAAGGTGTTTGTAGTGTTAATTAAGACCCAAGGTACTTCATTCAGTGAGGACACCATCCTCAGTTCTTCTCTTTTACTTCAGGCAGAATGCTAATGACACAGACAGGATGAGAGTGGGGTGGGCAGGAGGAGAAGAGAGGGGGAGGGGAGTGAGGTCAACTCTGAAGAAAGG
Organism: Cricetulus griseus; assembly: GCF_003668045.3. Taxonomy (NCBI): domain Eukaryota; kingdom Metazoa; phylum Chordata; class Mammalia; order Rodentia; family Cricetidae; genus Cricetulus; species Cricetulus griseus. Next base: position 37,569,153 of record NC_048600.1, on the reverse strand, counting down.
CAAAGGAAATAAATTCTCTACACAGCCCTAGTCATTTTCTAGGGGAATGGGATGAATGTGTGTGTGTGTGAGAGAGAAAGAATTTATTAAGACAGCTTCTGTTGAAATAGGCACAACAGCTGAATCACACCTAAGACACTGAGAGCGCAGTAGTTCCTTGGATCCTCGAGACTGGGTGCCTCTGTAGTTGAATAAGTTCACAGTAACTGTCTAGTACTGGGGAAGCCAACAACACTGTAGTTGCTTGGTCCATAAAGCTCATTGTCCCAGCAGTCCCCAGTTTAGCTCCAAAACCCAGGAAGGTTCCTGGGGAGCCACCTTGGTCCAGGGGTGGAGCCTGCAAAGATCGGTTCTCAAGTCAGCAAAGGATTCAGCAGCAGCAGCCATAGCAACAGGGTAAATCAACTTGGCAGCCAGAGGAAAGGCCGAGCCAGAAACAGGGTGAGTAATCTTCCTGGGCTCTGCTCTCTCTACCAGGAAGTGAGCCCAGAATAAGAGTGGGTCTTCCTGAATTAATTAATTAAGAATAGTTTTTCAGGGGTGGCTCCTTTCTTGGGTGAATATAATTTGTGACAAATTGGCATTAAAACCAGCAACAATGCCCAGTGAGATCCATTTAGGACTTGTGACCTCCGGAACTAATGTGACAATGCATTTGTGTCTTTCATGCCACAGGAACATGAAAACAACATGCTGGCTGTGCCTTTGAAAATATGAAGGTACTTTGATTTGGATCTTAGACATCCCCCAAAGCTTGTGTGTTGAAGGCTTGGTCCCCAGACCCTGGCTCTTGGAATCTTTAGGGGGTGCAGCCTAGTGGAAAGAACTTAGGTCTCTGGGGATGTATCTTTGAAGTGGACAGAGCCAGGTACCACCATCACTTTCTCTTACCAACGTTTCTTTCCCCTCCTCTCTTCCTCTTCTATCTCTCCATTTTCTCCCCTCTCACCTTCCGTTGCTCTACATTTTCTCCTCTCCTCTCTGTCCCTCATTCTATCCCTCTCTCCCGTCTCTATCTTCCTCTCCTTCCCTTTCCAGTTACCATGACATGATGAACTTTGTTTCACCATGCACTCCCCATCTTGATATTCTCCCTCTCCAGTAGCCCCTAGACAATGGTATAAACCCACCACAGACTAAGACCTTTGCTTTAAGTAAAGTTGGTTATCTCAGGTATGCTGGCACAGTAACAGAAAGACAACATGGAACCCATGAGACCATTTATTCCTGTTGCTGTAATTCCCTTTGAGGTGATGGGGTGGTGTGTGTGTGGGTTCCTAAAGAAGTGAAGTTTCCATCATTGGCTGCTGTGGGTGAGACGTCTGTGGATGGAAGCAGCTTGACTGAGCCACAAATTGGGCTCTAGCAAAGGTCTGTAGGAGGTAGAGGGAAGATGTTCTCTAGTGACTATGGAGGATAACAATTATATTGAAGGGACCAGCCCCCCATTTTGGCAGCCATGACAGTAACACGTGCTCGCTGTGACCTTGCATTGGTCACTAGAGGTTAGGTGCCTGTCTTGTGGCAAGGAACCAAATCATAGTGGTGGCACTATGCTTTATGGCTCTGGATGTGCTTTAAGGACAAGTGCACAGCAATGATGCACAGAGCATAGCAACCACCCTGGGAGGGCCTATGGGCCATAACAACCAATTGGCCAATCAACACAGGGCAAGCCTGGAGGCACACCAATCCTGAGCCTGTGCGTACCCCTAGACACTCCCCTTACGCTGCCCTACAAGATTGCTTGGCAGCCGGTTCGAGGTATCTTTGCTAGCCATCCTCCATGGCGGGTGGGTGAAAGACCCGAGCTAACATGGGGTTAGCTCATTAAAAAAACAATAAAGCCTCATGCAGTTTGCATCAAGCTCTCGAATCTGCCCGGTGATTGGGGTGACTGAGGTCGTGGCCTGGAACCCCAGATACCTGAGTTTTCTGGAGGTCTAACAATATGTATTTAGAGAAGAGGTGAGAGTCCTGTGACTGGACTGTGGTCAGTTGAGATGGGAACTTGACCATGGCTTCTATAGCATCATGGCAAGAGATGACGAGAACTAGGATTAGAGCAGAGCAGAAAGAGCAATGCCAAGTCTAAGACACTAATCTGGGTCCACACCTCTTCTGCATAGACACACAGCAATGCAGAGAATTCATATAGAGGAGAGAGAAGGCAAACCACTATGGAGTTATTATTTCTCATACCTTGGTAGATGGGAGCTCAGGGTCTGATCAATTTGGTGATGAGAACAATTACTTGACTGTAAGCATTACACAGCAGCTTTTGAGCCCTGAGTGGCATTATGTTCTACCAGCTAGGATGCTCACTGGATGATCATCAAGCCAGAGGGAGAGCTAGAGGGACTAGGACTCACTGTCTATCTCATCTCTTTCCAGAAGAGTTCATTGGACAGACTAATGGGTATTCCTGACCAGAATTCCCTGGTATGTAGGAGAAGAAGCTACCCAGTGAGGGTGACTCCTCTGATGGAGCTTTGAACTTGGAATCTGCCACCCAAATGCTATGGACCCTCCCTTCTGGGGTGGGGTGGCCTTGAGAAAATCACACCATCTCTCAGAGTTTCTGTTCTCCATGTACTTTCACTGCAGTAGGCTCTTCAGCAGCAGGTTCTGTTTGGACCTTTCAAAGGCAGTGTTTTAAGACTCAACACTTCCTGGGTGGGGAAGGACAGAGGATTGGGCTGAAAAGAGCTGAATTGTTGAGCAAGAGCAGCAGAGACCTCAGCCAATTGCAGCATCATCAGCTACCTGGATGTGGGATGACTTGGATCCTCCCCCACTGGACAGATAATGGCTGGGCCAATTGTTGGCTACAGACTGCCCTGGGGAAGAAACATGACCTTGAGCAAGGCAGTTCTTCCTGCCTAGGGATGAAATTCCTGGGGAGGAATATGACTGAGCTGTTAGGTAACAGTACTGCCAGCATCTGAAAGGAGCAAATGCTCCCAATAAGAGATGTGTAAGCACACCAGGGCATCCAGCACAAAGAGCGACGTTTAGGGGAGTTAGGAGGCTTAAAGTTGGCAGAGTGTGCCAAGTGATTGACATGGACCTCAGCACATGCCACCCTCCCAGCCAATGGTTGTTGGTGATATTATTATTATCACAGCAATTCTGTTGTCAATATCCAGGGTAGTGAGCAATTTCCAAGCAACCTTAAGATCCAGGGAATTCAGAGGAAACGTAATCCTCAGAGAGTTCAGTGGCCTTAGAGGAGCCTGTAATCTCAGAGGCACTGACAGTAGATTTATGTCCTGAAAAGGCTGTCAAGACTGCAAACGAAGGGACTGGTGTTGTTTTTGAAGAGAAAAGCCAGAAGGAAGCAGAAGTTTCTACAAAGCCATTGTTCACTTGAACATAGCCTGGTTTATGGTTCTCTAGGGCCAAGGACATGGTAATAAACATCAGAATGCGCTCACGTTCCTTGAGGCATTTTTAGTCTACAGTCTTCTTCTTACTGGACCTGATACTGAGTGGGACCTGGATAACTATTTACAGCATCAATTGTGGAGCATGGGAGTAAGCAGGACACTCTAAGGAGCCTCCCCACCTCTTCCTCTTGGTGGGCCTTGTCCTTCATTCTGTTCCTCCTTTATCTCTTCATGGAAAGAAAAAAATGATAGGCCAGGAGAACATGTAGCTGGATACACCAAGTTCTGTGTGATCTGTTGGGAGTTTGTGCCCAAAGCCTCCTTCCTGGAGGTTCCAAAGAAGCATTGTCATGGGTGGAGATCTGTAGGCCAGTGGTGAACTGTATGAAGATGAGACCGGACACCTTAGAACCCTGAGACTTTATGTGGGGGACTGGTACATAATAGAAACTTACTAAAGTATTTATATATTGGATGAATGAATGAATGAATGAATGAGTTAGTTCTTACCCAGAAGATATGGAATGCCCCAAATTCATCCTTTTCACCTTTATGTCACAGAAGAGCCAGTGTGTTGCTAAGCCCAGAGATGTGACTTCCATGCTTATCTTGAGACACTACACTACCTCTGAGTCCTGGGACCCTTGGGAGTTGTGTTAACTAGGTGATTCCTCACAGATCACATTCTACTGTGATGGAGAGAGTGTGCAGTGTTCTTGCATGTATCAAGGACTTTGTATGTACTGAACCCTCTGCCTGGTCAGTAGATAATACCTCAGATGCTTGTCCTTGAGATATTGCAATGGAGTGCAATGTCAGCTCCCATGTCTTCTTGGTTTCCAGACAATGGTGGGGCGCTCCTCTGTATACTACACATCCTTAGCCTGTGCCTTGGGTAGGCAAATATGTCAGACACTTGATGCCTTAGAAATAGTTTTCACATTATGAAGGAGGGAGTTGGAGGATGAAGTTTGGCTTCCTTTCCCACAGATGGGACAATTCTTAGGTGTGTCCCAATGTTTAGATATTCCTTGTGAATGCAGGCTTGCTTGTCTTTGGCTGTCTCTGCGTCAGTGCATCCCTGAGTTGGCTTTCTTCTTTCCCCACATTTTTGTTCACCTCTTCTCTGGAACAAGCAGAGCTCTTCCATAGAAAGGCCTTTTGCACAGGCTCTGTCTCAGGCTGTGTTGTTCATTTTTAGTTGATATGTTACTTTTTCATCACTGACAAAATGCCTGACACAGACAACAACCAGGAGGAAGGATTTATTTTGCTTATGGTTTTAATCCACTATCATGAGGAGGCTGTGGTGGAATAGAGCAGCTCTCTGCATGGAAGGAATGTGTGTGTGTGTGTGTGTGTGTGTGTGTGTGTGTGTGTGTGTGTGTGTGTGTGTGTGTATCCACAACAATTGCTTGTCTCAGATTCTGAAATCCTCTATTGATATTCTTGGTATGGAGCCTTAGCAGTGCCAGTTGGTTGCCGGGGGATCTGAGAGCCATCAAGGCTCACCCATTCTGAGAACTTTGGGAGTCCTCAAGGTCTACCCTTCAAAGCCACATGGACTGGATTGTATCTTGTCTCAGGAATGCAATCTATTGGCCTGGAGCTCATTGAGAATGCTTGGCTGGACAGTGAGTCCCAAAGCTCTGCCTATTTCTGCCTCCCTAACAGTAGGGTCACTCATACTATCATACTTGGCCTTTTACATGGGTTCTGGGGATTGCACAGGTCTTCATGTTTACAAGGCAAACACTTTACCAGTGGGGCTACCATGCCAGCTTTAATCTATTACTCTTACCTTGTAGTAAGTCTATAAAGCAAGTTCTGCTCTGATCCTGATCCTATTAAACAGATGGATAAACAGACACCAGGGAAGGCTCATGAACTTGTCTGTAATATCTAACGGTGGGTGCAGAGCCTGTACCTTTTGCACTCCCAGCTTTCCAATATCTGTAACTTTTCTTTAATGCTTGGTGCACAGAACCTTTCCAATGCCACCTTACTTACTTCAATGGGGTCCAAGCACTGCTATTGTCCTTATAGGGCAGACCTAACCACCCACCATCACTTGTGTTAGCTGTGCATTCTAAACTTATTTCTCAGTATTCTTGAGAAGGTGCTTCATCAGGGTTCCACCGAGTGCCAATGGTCACCCATGAGTCTAGCAACCATCCAGGCTTATTCTCAGAACTCTTGGGAGGTGGATAGGTCCATTGTTCACAAGCCTTTTGGATAGGTTAACTTGGATCTTATTATGCCCAGCCATCAGTGACCCTTTAATTATGAATGTATCGCTTGTATCTTATTTTTCAAGGCAACAAACAAAAGTATTCACTTAATGTAGCTCATGCTCAGCCCATCTTCACAGATAAACATAAATAAATCACACCACTTTCCCATGAATTATGCATTGAATACACATCTGTAAAACTTCCTCATCAGTGGTAGGACTTTGAACATATGGGGTTTTAATTGGACACTAAATCAATTTTCATATCTCTATTGATGGAACTTTAAAAATGATTCCTGGCTTTATTTAAAATGTCAGTCCTTGTTACATGATAAAAAACAAACCTCCACCCCTGTAATTCTGACACTCAATGCTTGTTATCTTGTTGGACAATTCACACCTTAGCCCAGGCTACCTATGATAGTGAGGTTAGTGTGGCTAGTAGCAATTGGGCAGCAGAATGCTCAAGCGGCACCCAGAAGCAAAAGGCAGAAAAATGATTGAATTATTGAGGAAATTCATATATGGTAAGAGCTCATGCGGGGTGGGGCAGGGTCTTGATGGAGTCTAGAGTGGAATAGACAAAGAGGGAGAGAAGAACGATGTCAAATTATACACTCTTTCCTTCCCAGCTCATTTAATCTATATTCTTTCTCTGCATGGCTTTGCTCCATTTTAAGAATGTGAAGATCAAGGTTCACATTAGTCATCTGTTTTTCTCCACAACATCATGCTGTTGCGCCCAAATTCTGAACCCCCAAATCACCAAGAGACCCATTCCAATGCAAAAGAGTCTTTTATTGTTTAACGAGTTAATTGTCTTTAACTTGTGCCCTTCAGGTTTATCAGGCTGGGTTGTGTGAGAAGGACCCCAAGGGGCTGTGAGACGGGGATGGGGAGGGGTTCAGTGGGGTAGGGTGGGGTGGGGTAGGGGAGTATTTATTGGGAGGAACAAGGGGAGTGTCTAGGGGTATGCAACAGTCTCAGGATTGGTGCACTTCCGGGCTTGGACGATCTGTCCTGTTTTGATTGGTTACTGGTTGTTATGTCCCATAGACCCTCCCAGGGCAGTTGCTATGCTCTGCATGTCACTGTTATGCCATTTTTGTTTTTGTTTTTGTTTTTGTTTTTGTTTTATCGCAAAGCGTGGTAAAGCACTCCCAGATCCTGTCAGCTAACTTCTGATTGGTTCCTTGCCTCATGGAGGGCATCTGACCTCCTAGTGACTAGGGCAGCTCCTGCAAGGTCAGAGGGCCGGAAACTAAGCACATATGGTGAGTCAGGGGCCTTTGTCTTGCTAGGTCTTTTTGTAGCCTGTCATGGCTGCTAAAGCAGGGGGCTGGGGTGAGGGCCTGGTCCCTTCAATGCAAGAATCAGCTCTGGGTGGTGGCTCTGGCTCCTGAGCAATTGATCTTTTCCAGATGGTGAGGGCTTCATGGACAAGTGTGTGACATCTTACCAGAGCCCCTGCTTCCTGACAGGTGATTATGTTCGGCAGCTTTCTGTTGCTGTGAGAAAACACCAGAGCTAGACTTACTTTGGCTCACAGTTTCAGTGACTTCAGTCCACAGTGACTCAATTCTATTGTTTCTGGTCTTGTGGTGAAGTGAGCATCATGGTAGAGAGGGTGGGTGGAGCAAAGTTCCTGGCCTCCTGGTGCCTGAGAAGGAAGAAGGAGAGATACTGATGAGGGAGAGGGGAGGGGCCCTGAAGACAAAATACACTCTTCAAAGACACACTGACATACTTCCTCCAACTAGGCCACAGCCCCTTGATTTCTGTCATTTCTTCATAGCCCATTAAACTATGAATCTATAAATGGATGAGAATCTATAAAGGGATGAGATCACAGCCACATGATCTGATTACATCCTAAAGATCTGAGCTCTGCTTCATTGAGGACAGTACCTGGGGGTATTTTTCTGGGGATGGAGGTGGTGTCATTTAAGATCCCAACTGTAACAAAGACAACATGACTACTGCTTAATGGGATGTTGATATGCTGGAAAGTTTCCCAGTTAAATGCTACAATTCCTCAGTGGTCTGTGGTAAAACAAGATTATATATCCTGACTGGGTGGTGGTGGTACATGCCTTTAATCCAAGCACTCAGGAGGCAGAGGCAGGTGGATGTCTGTGAGTTCGAGGCCAGCCTGGTCTACAAAGTGAGTTCCAGGACAGCTAGGGCTGTTAGGCAGAGAAACTCTATCTCAAAAAAAAAAAAAAGAAAAGAAAGAAGAAGAAAAAAGATTATATATCCTCTGAAGAAATGAGCTCTACTACAGTGACTGTGATCAAGAAAGAGCCTGTGATAACTCGCCTGGGACACCACCAAGGGGACTTGGAAGTTCCTGTGAGTGTAAGTGGAAATGTTTTCAGATCAAAGAGTGTGCGAAGCCATAGCAAGAAGGTGTTTATCTGCAAGCTGAGCGGTGAGTCCTCAACCGCAGGCTCCCCTTCAGAACAGAAACAAATTTGTGTTGTTATCCAGTCAGTGTGTGGAATCCCTAGGGAAAGTACAAAAGTTCTTACAGGAATTTAGTGTGCTCTGGGACATAGGTTGTCATATGGCTCCATGCCTTCTCTGGACACTGAGTATGTGAATGTTCCCCTCGGCTGGGAGCATCTTCGTAGTTCCTTGTTTATATCTCTGTGTCCCCATGGCACAGTCAGCACTCTAGTAATGTTTATTAAATTGTGTTGCAGACACAGCATGGAGTCGTGGTCATCATTTAACACACAAGGGCTCTGTGCTGTCCCATCCGAGCTCCTCCACAGTGTCAACCAGATCTCTTTTAGGAAGAGGAAATTGCCTAGGGAAGCCTCTCTGTCAACAATAAGCCCACCTAGTGTGGCCAAGGGTCTCATAGAGACCTCGTGTAGATGAGGAAAATGAGGCTCCAAAATTGTGTCCTAGGTTTTATACTCAGCCAGGAAGTGGTGATGCCTAGGGTGAAACCTGAGGTGAGCTGATCGTAAAGTCATCGTGCTGACCCACATGTCCAACTTCTGCACTGTGGGGCCATATCGCAGTAAGTTCATGGTGACTTGAAAGTATCACAAGTAGGGAGTGCACTGTTTACGCCTATCCTCCTGGATCCGTAACTGTACACGGTACACTGCGGTGTCAGTTGCTCCTCTCTGATTACCAAGCTGTGTAGGTGCTGTGACTTGCTGACGCTGTGGGGCATCATTAGTGAGAGACTGTACTGCATCTTTTTTTGTAAACACCAAGAAAGTATCAAAATTCAAAGTATTGTTTCTGCTGAATTCATATTGATTTCTTGCCATCATAAAGCAGAACCATCATAAGTGGGCAACTGCAGGCACTTGAAGACTAGATCCAATGATTGACAGAAACAATAACACACGAGGGTTGGGTGATGTGCTGTATTGTCTATAGTCATTTTTTTTTTCACTGAAACCTCAAAGATCTCATAGTTAGGTACTATCACACCTTTGTCTCAATGAGGCACGGGGGAACTGATATTGTAGCTAATAAGAAACAAAATCTGGCTGTGGACCTGAGATGTCTGCTTTTAACAACTGATCTTTGTTGGTAATTGCTGGACACACTCCAGTGCACAGTAACATTTTCCCTAGGATGCCATGGTGGTGGAGAACATTGCTGGAGTCACACAGTGGGTGAGAGGATGAGCTGGACCTCTTGACCTATGTGGGCTCCTAGGTCTCTTTGTTCAGCCACACATGTGTTCCTCCTATCACTCCATCTTATCCTTCCCTCACCTCGTGGATGCTCCCAGGTGGTCTGAAGGACTTCTAACCCTAATAGGTAGAACCTTCCCCAGGGGAGTGAATGACAGCCAACATTCTCTGGGGAACTAGCCCTGGAATGGACCCAATTTTCATTTTCTCATTATTTTGATTCTGAGTTTCTGCAAATTGAAGACTCGGAGCTTGAGGATTAGGCAATTTTCTTGCCTCCTGTAATGCACTTTCTCAGAATTGGTTCTATCAAGACAATTATTTGAAGCCTTTGGATTGCTCCCGCAGGCAAGCCTGAGAAGTCAGATGGCACATCTTCATAGGCAGACAGGTTTGGAGGTTCTTTCATCTTCCTTGGCCTTGCAGGCACATAAAGGGAAGGCAGGGCAAAAGGGAAATCGCTGCAAAGCTAAAGTCTGGCCCTCCCTGCTGTGCAAATCTCCTGTGTGGAAACATTGCACCAAGGGGCCTGGCTGGGGCTCAGTTGGTAGAGTAATTGCCTAATGAGAACAAAGCCGTGGGGTTTTGCCCTAGCACTGCCTACAGGGCTTTCTGATGCAGCCTTGCAATCCCAGGGAGAAGGAGCTGGGAGCAGGAGGGTCAGAAGTTCATCATCCTTGGCTACCTGGTCAATTCATGTCTACCCAAGTCATTATGGGCTTCACAAGACCCTGCTTTAAAAACAAAATAAAACAAAATAAAAGAAAATAGACACACCAAATATGTGTTTTTCTGAACTGTGAGCCAAACTAAATTCTTCCTCCTTTGAAAAAAATCAACCAGACAAAATGAGACAAAAAAAAATTACCAAGTCTTCCACACATTTTCCTGGAACTTTCAAAAGGCTCATGCTGACCCTCTGCAGCAAGTATTATCATCTACATTCATTAAAAAATTCTCTTACCTTATTTTGTTTGTATCTCTCTGTGTGTGTCTGCCTCATGTGTAGCGTGCAGGTGTCTTCAGAGACCAGAAGAGATCTTTGGATCCTTTGGATCTGGGGTTATAAGAGGATGTAAACCATTTGCCATGAATGTTAGGAACTGAACTCCAGTCCTCTGTAAAAGCAGCAAGTGCCCTTAATCACTAATTAAGTCCTCCAGCCCCCTATTGTAGGCACCCTCAACTGAGGAAGCAGGCTCTGAGGTGAAATTTAATTTTTCAGTTTTGAGTTGCAGAGCCAAGCACCAGAAGGGTCACATACTGTTTTCAAGGAGTAGTTCAAAAGTGGCTAGGTAAGGATGTCAGGACAAGTGTGTGTTTCCAGGTCCCGTTCTGTTGTGTGTGCCATCCTGCCTCTCTGCTTTCTGCTGCTGTGAGGTGAAGAGCTTTGCTTTGGCAAACACCCATGATGCCCTGCCTCACCTCAGGCTCACAGCAATGGAGCAAGCTCACCATGGGCTTGTGTCTTTCTCTGTAACAGCAGGAACACATCTGGCTGGCACGGGCGACACTTGTTGATTGTAATTCAGGTCACCTACAGCAGGTTAGATGGCCTGCTCTGCTGTTCCTTATTCCTTCTTCTCACTGAAATTTTTCAATAATCCCACGGGTTCACAAAACATCAGCTATTTCTCTTTTTATGCTTTAAGGGTTCATATTTTATAATAATATGTGCAAATATATGCATTTGAAATCATTGTTATTTGCCCATCAATGGAAATGCAAGGCAAGTCTACTGCTCCAGACCTCAGCTTCCCTACTTGTAAAATGGTAACAGCAAAAATGGTGTAACTTGTGAGGTTTATATGCATTTAACTAAAAGTAAAGCATGTATAGTGGTCAGCATGAACTTTGGTATGTGTTCAATGTATAACTGGTATTATTTTTCAAATTACCTTCTTTTCAATATTTGCTTATATTATTTTACTTTACTTATATGTTTGTGTGTATATCTATGCCACATGTGAGTGCAGTGCCCACAGAGGCCACAAGAGGCATCAGATCTCTTGGAATTAGAGGTACAGACTGTCGTAAGCCACCGCACATGGATGCTGGAATCCAAGAGGACCACTGAACCACCTCCTCCACCCTTCTGCTCTTTTTGTGGGAGAATCATCTACTCTCAGGTTTTAGAAAGCATTGAGAAGTCAGTCATCAGTAGACACCATGGTAGCACATTCTGTGCTCTGGATGTTGTCTGAGGAGCTAACACAGAGGGCCCACTGATATCCTGGTGACAGTGGCAGCACCTTGGCTCACAACACTGGAACCAGGGTCCCTGGTTTGAGGCCACAGAAGCAAATGCAGGTCTGATAAAGCTCTAACCATATTTCTTCCATGTCCCAGACATTCCAAGCCCCAAAGCCCCCTTTAGAGAATGAACAATCTCTCCAGGGAATGGGGAGCTCTGATAACAAGAACCAAACATTAGCATAAACATAAGCTGTGCTTGTACTCAGTTGCCTGACAGCTGTTTATGGATGAGGGTATGTGATTGGGTGAGGTTTGTTTTGTGTTTCAGGGACAGTGACCCAACAGGCCTGTGCCAATGCAATTATTTCTAAAAGACTCTTGAGAATTTTGTCTTTAGAATTGTGCTAAAGGTATTGATAAGGCAGTCTCTCTCTTTCTCTGGCTCTCTCTGTGTGGTGTATATTTCAGTTATTTCAATCCATGCTCCCCCGAGTCTCTCTTTGGCTGGCAGAAGTCCTCAGGGGCTACTTGGCAGATGATTGCTGCTTCTTATCTGCAGAGTGCTGTCAGTCATGTGGTACCTGGGGGCCAGCCCTGTACACAAGGGTCTTTCTGCCATCTTTGGGCACTCAGGTCTGTGCAGCTCCTGAGGAAAAGTTAAAAAACAAGAAACAAACCAGAACACTCTTGGTTCTTTATCTGACATGTGTTCTGAGACTGACTGGTCTCTTCCTCAAAAGGTGGTAACGAACTAATGACTCATATAGGATGGTGATTTCTTTCTCCATATCGAGATACCCCAACATACTGGGAACCTGTGTTTATCAGAGCCCATTGTATTTATTAAGGTTTGTTCCACATTTGCTGGGGACAGTGGAAGGGAAGTCAAATTTGAAGTAGCTAGGTTCAGAAAAGTGATTTTAATAAGAGAAACCAATCTCACAGAATGGAGAGTTAATAACAGGGATCTGAAGTGGCCAGAGGGCAAATGGCTTTGTAAGAATAATGGCAACAGTTCACTGGTGTGTTCTCTCAACACAGACTCATTGAATATTTGCCTTGTGCCAGTTCCTGCTCTTGGCAGTAGGGAAACGGATCTTCCCTGGCCTTCAAGGTCTAGCCAGGATACAGTCTTCTAATAAAATATTTCACTAATAAATACACTATAAGGAAAATCTCAAGGTGCATGGAGGTTGACAAAAAGGAAGCCAGTCCAGATCAGAGGTTTAAGGAAGTGCCATTGCAGATGTGTGAGGGACTGGGGACTAAGGGAGAGTTGCTCAGGCTGAGGGAATAATGGAGACTCTGTTATTGGAAGAATTTGCCTCTTTGGGCAGGGGAGATACCACATATGTGCTTGCAATCAGAGGCAAAGCAAGCAAGCTGTTAAAGGGGCTGGAGATGGGAGGAGGGTCCTCTAGAACACACCAACTTTGAACTTTAAGAGCAAAGAACAGAAAATAGTGGGGAGTTAACTCAGTCCAGTGCATCTCAGCTTGGTCCCCAGAGACACTTAACAAGCCGAGTGCTGTGACAGTGATTGCAATCCCAGTGCTGGACAGGCGGGGACAGATGGATGCCTGGGGCTTGCTGACAGCCAGCCTTTCTTGCATGGCCAGTTCCAGGCTAGTTAGAGACCTTATCTCAATAATAAAATAAAATAACATGATAAATAGTATCTGAAAACAGACACCTGAAGTCATCCTCCACTCTCTACATGTCCATGCACACACACACACACACACACACACACACACACACACACACACACACACACACACACACACGAGCAAAGGGCATTAAAAGTCCTTTCAAATAGAGAGGGAAGCTAGAGGAGGCTAGCATAGAAGTTAGGAAGTTGTGACCATAGTCCTAGTGACACAATGAACATTCTTATGGAATAAGGTGGGTGATAGAGACAAGCCAGTAAATTCTTTCTTTCCCCACTTAAACTAGAAACACCTTTATTGATAGTTTAAGACATTCATATACAAAAACAAATACAAGACAATGAAGTGTAAAATTGAAGCACATGGGCTAATATTCTTCACCCTCATCATCTCCTTCAGCACTGTCTGCTCCAACCTCCTCATAATCCTTCTCTAGGGCAGCCATGTCTTCACAGGCTTCAGAAAACTCCCCCACTTCCATGCCCTCACACACATACCAGTGCACAAAGGCACACTTAGCATACATCAGATCAAACTTGTGATCTAGGTGAGCCCAGGCCTCAGTGATGGTTGTGTTGCTCAGCATGCACACAGCTCTCTGGACCTTGGCTAGATCTCCACCAGGTACCACAGTGGGAGGCTGATTAATGCCAACCTTGAAGCCAGTGGGGCACCAGTCCACAAACTGGATGGTATGCTTGGTCTTGATGGTGGCAATGGCAGCATTGGCATCTTTGGGAACCGCATCCCCATGGTACAGCAGCAGGCAGCAAGCCATGTATTTACCATGGTGAGGGTCACATTTCACCATCTGATTGGCTGACTCAAAGCAAGCATTGGTAATCTCTGCTACCATAAGCTGCTCAAGGTAGGCTTTCTCAGCAGAGATGACAGGGGCATATGTGGCCAGAGGGAAATGGATTCGAGGATAGGGTAACAGATTGGTCTGGAATTCTGTCAGGTCAACATTCAGGGGTCCATCAAATCTGAGGGAAGCAGTGATGAAAGACACAATCTGGCTAATAAGGTGGTTAAGGTTAGTGTAGGTTAGATGCTCAATGTCGAGGTTTCTACGACAGGTATCATAGATAAGCCAGTAAATTCTATGGGCATTTAGAAAGGGCGCTGCAGAGGAACTCGTGAGCAGGTGAATGTTGGTGAGGAGAGAATAGGGGTTTCAAAATAGTTGCTAAGTAGTTATCACGACATGACAGTCACTGGGCCATTCCTGAAGAAGACACACATCCATCCAGGGCTGACTGTAAGGACAGGTCAGGAGCCCAGATGCAGTCAGAATGAGTTTGAGATGCCCAAGGGATGCTCAAATGCAGACTGTATGAAAAAGTAGCTTTGTTTAAAATACAGAAGAGCTATGTCTAAAGTGCCTGTACTGGAAATGTCAATGAAGATTTGTCAGTCTTTGGGAGGGAGTTTTTATTCCCCATTTCATGACAGCTGTACCTAAGACTAAGGGCCCCAGTGAGGGGTGAAATGAAGCTATGAAACAGAAATTGAGATAGTGTGCCCAGAAGAGAAAAAGCAGAACCAAGAAATGACTGTCACAGAGGCTGAGAATTGTGCATGGAAGCCACTGCAGCTGCGATGACAATGTAGTGATAGTGGTTATAGTATAAGATGAGGGGAGGGAAGGGCACGAGGGGGTGAAAGGGAAGCAGAAGATGGGGAGGATAAGAAGGAGAACAAAAATAAGAGAAAGAAGATGAAGAGGAAGAAAGAGGGAGAACACAAAAGAGGTGGGGGAAGGAACAGAATGAAAAAAATGAAAACAAAAGGAGAGAAGAAGTAGGAGAAAAGGAGAATCACTAATGGTTGTGGTCCCAGCAATAGCCACAGTGGCTGCAGGCACAGCAACGGCATCCTGGGAAGCAACAGCAGCATTGGCTACAGCAGCAGTGGCTACAGCAGCAGCCAGGGCTGAGTTATTGACCGGAGTTCTGCAGTGCAGCAGTTCAGTCTATGTTTTCCAAGCAGACTGCATCATCTGACAGGTCAGTGCAATAGGAAGTTTTAAGATGAGAAAACGAAGAGGCAGAGTTATTAGGTTGTGCTGTCCTGAGAGAGGACTAGTACGAGCAGGATGGAAGAGGAAATGTGGCTGCCCGAGTGCCCACCAAGCTTCACTCCAACCAGTGCATGGTGTTGGTGATGGCCATTCCATGAGTTCTCAGTCCCTGGTGCTTCCCACAGAATTGCGACTCGTTGTCAAGTTCATCCATCAATGGGTGTTCAGACCTCTGAGTGGGCCCTCTGGTTCATAGGAGGACTTGGAACATAACAAGAAGCATGATTTCACCCTGAAGAATGAACAGATTTAATCTGTCGTGCTGGTTTTCTATAAGATCCTCAATGTTTTGAGTTTGTTAATGCTGAATTTTGAGTCTACTTTCCTATCTAGCTGTCTCTTGTCACTACAAACTAAATGTCACAAACTTATTCAGAAACATTTTTTTTAAGTCAGCCCATTAGGAGGAAAAGATTTTGGAATTCTGCATATACTCATGTAATTAGATGCTCATCTCCTGAGTTCACACTCTCAGATTCAAGATATACATCTATCTAGCCTCTCCCTGCCACCACCCACTGACCACTCATACTCAGTGTTATTAAAGGTTAATGTGGAAGTAGTGTTTTTTTTCTCCTCTGCAAGCCTACAAAGACGACTTTGAAATCATGCTAAGCCTGGGTCAGCCATAGCTATATAAATGATTCACCATGCTTTTTAGGCGTGTAATATTATGCTTTCCATTCCATACCTAAGAATATTTATGCATAGAAAAAAGGGATAGGATTTTGCAGCAAAAAAGAGAACAGATTTGGGAACCACCTGGACCCTGGTTTAAAACTCTGTATAGACTGTCGACAAGTCATTGCTTTATCTAAGTATCAATTTGTCTAATTTTAAAGCATAAGACACTCATGCAGTGGGATTTACCTAGGACACCCTTACAACTCAAAGCTTCCTGCCACAAATGTACTAGATAACTCAATCAATGCACATTTCCTCCCCCGTTCCTGGAATAAGCCTTTACATAAGAGAAGTGAGAGACTTGCAGGCTGTGAGGTATTATCGCTTTTGAGGATTTGCTTTGTCTTTGTCTATTGCTATTTTCTTACAAGGCCACAGGTCCTAGCTCGATGGAAACTACTGAAGCTCTGAAGTGCATCTGGATGCCCACACATCATCACGATTTCTCTGTCATTTAAGACTGAGTTCAACCATGACCTTCAACTAGTCTCTGTGTTGCATTCCATCTATCAAGGTGTTACTTCCTTCTTTTGTATATATGTATATGTATATGTATACACACACACACACACACCTGAACACACACACACACACACACACACACCTGAACACACACACACACACACACACACACACACACACACACACACCTGAACACACACACTCACACACACACACACACACACACACACACACACACACGTGTGTGTGTTCAGGTGTGTGTGTAGGCCAGAGGTCAGCCTCAGATGTCTTTCCTTGGGTGTCACTCACCTTGGTACCTTGGTTACCTGTCAAACGGGATCTCTTCATTAACTAGCTGGATTGCCATACAGACCCAGGAATGCAACCATCCCTGCCTCCTAAGCATTGGAAATTCAAGAACATGCCAACATGTCTGGTTTGTAAAATGGGGGTTTTGGGGGATTGAACTCAGGTCTGCACACTTGGGAGGCAAGAACTTTGTGGACTGAACTACCTCTCCAGCCCCAGCCCCAGTCCCAGTCTATACACCATATTCCTTGTTGTTGTTTTGTTTTGTTTTGTTTTTGTTGTTTTGTCACTTGGTACCATATTTGTTTGTTTATATTTTTCCACCCCAACAAGAGAAAGTTTTCATTCAGGACAGAGATTTTGGCCAATTAATCTGGATCCATGGAAGGTTGCAAGTAATTGGTGTTGTAAGACATAGCTTGAATCAATAAATGTGGTTGTCAATTAATATCATTATCACAACAAGGATTTTTTTGTTTCAGATAGAACATGAACACACACACACACACATGCACACACACACACACACACACACACACACACACACAGAGAGAGAGAGAGAGAGAGAGAGAGAGAGAGAGAGAGAGAGAGACAGCATGGGTGTACAGTAGCAGAATGAATCTGAATGCCATCATGAGGTGTGTTGGACAGTGGGCCAGTCCTTGATTATATCTTAAGAAGCTTGGCATTAAGCATAGCTGTGTTTCATTTTGGCTTCATTTTTCATCACTTGTCCTTCACAAACTAATTTGCATTCTCTCAATAGATAACAAATATCTATATACTGAAAGGTTCATAAAAACCTTCTGGTCAACAAGATAGTTAGAGAAGAGGAAGCAACAGTAAAACAAACAAACAAAACAAGCCAAAGTTTGGTCTCAAACCCCAGAAAGGTAAACGGTTCTCTAGGATGGCATCATTCACTGCTCATTAATTCCCCCTAGCATTCACTGCAGAGGTGCCCCTGCTAAGCCACCAATGCCTTTCTTGTTGAAAGTGCATGAGTGTTTCTTTTATCCTAAAGCGTGGTCCAGATTTGACCAGTCCCTACTCCTTTTGAAGTAAAATCTGAATGGTTGAAGGCTTTGGATATGGAGTCCCACGGTGTGGCAGCAAGAACCTTGTTCCTTTCCCATGGAGTGTAGTCCTGGGCAGGTGGCTTCAGTGGTTCAAGCCTTAGGGCTTCCTCTTGTGAAGGCACATAGGAGGATATGAAGAGAATCCCTCCATGAATATGAAGTGACATCCCTACCATGCAGTGCTCAGAGCAGGCTGGCAGGTATGGAGAGTCACTTGCTCCTCGTGTTTCACCAGCATCTCCGGCTTCTGTCTGTAGCCTGCTTTCTTGCTTCCACTCTCTGGCTCTTTCCCTCTCTTAAAAAAGGAGTTTCTCCAGGGATTTCTCCCTTTTGAGCATTTCATTCTTCCTAACACTGCATACCCTACAATCTTCTTTTTATGCTTCTCTCCATTTTGTTTCTAGCCTGGATTTTTCTTCCTAGGGTATGTTCCAGGCATCTTCCAGGGACTGCAGCCTCACTCTACTTAGATGGAGGGCACAGCCTTCTCCTGAAACACAAACCTTTCTGGAGCATCATCCCCTGTCTTACAAGGCACCCAGGAGCTCAGGCCAGAGTCATTCCAGTCGTTCAGGCAGTCATCCATCCTGTCCCGCTGTGACATACCATCCACCACATCCATTCCCACTGCACCGCCTTCCTTCTGGCAGAGGCATCTCCAGTAGCCTTCTAATTGGTCCCCCTGCTGCCGTTCCTGCCCATCTTCACTCCATCACCCAGCTGGAGTGCTCTTTCCACAGTGAACACCAGATCACGCCAGTCCCCTGCCTAAAATACCTCAATAAATTCTCTTTATCTTGAAGACAGAATCTTGTCTCCTTCATAGGGTGCACTGGATGCTGCGATGTGCCGTCTGCCCTGCCCCTAGACCCTGACATTCATTCTCTCAGCTCCTAAGACATGGACTGCTGCTGGCTCACAGCTGACATCTTCTTAGAGTCAGAATGGTTGAGGGAATCAGATACTGATTTCTGCAGGCTGGGAGCAGGCAGCTTGACCTCTCCAGGAAGGTCACTGCCATATTCAAGGGTGCACCACAGACAAAGCTCAAGTGACAATGGTTTGGCACACAGATCTTCCTTCCTTCCTTCCTTCCTTCCTTCCTTCCTTCCTTCCTTCCTTCCTTCCTTCCTATTTTATTTCTTTTTAAATTTGGGACATCTTTTAACAGTTACCCCAGCTTTAGCTCTCACTTTATGAACACAGAAACCCCTCTTGTCCCCCGACTTGTAACTTATCTCCTCCCTCTGCCCATTTCTGCTTCTGTCTTCTCTTTCCTTACATGTGTGCTTTCCAGTAAAAGCAGCAGTGTGCACTGCACCTTCCACCGTCCTTCATGATCTGGTCTAGCACAAAGCCATGGACCAATTGGTTATCTGGTGCCTTGTTTAGTGGGAACAGTGTGCATAAAACATGAAAAGTGAAAAGGAAGCTTCCTTTCATGTGGTCAGCAGATCTCAGCAGGAGAGGGCAGTGGCCATTCGGAGCATATCCAGAATAGCAAATGAGTCCTGTGGACCCCCAGCAGCTGTTAGTGGGCTTGGTGGTGATGGGAGCCTGCCATGCAGGTGGGGGTGGGGGAAGAACAGAGGGGCTTACTCTTAATCGTTAATGCTTCATTGTGACAGCATTTACTTTGGAATTTATTTTCTCACATTCTACAGTCTGCCAAGTCAAGAACCAAAAGAAAAGGCAAGTCAGAATATATTTTGCTCCTCTAGCCATGGCTCCTGCTGAATCTCACCTTTTAAAATGACTTGAGAGCAGCAAGGGCAGATTGCTGGCAGAACTCTTCTTGCAGTTTGGTGGTAACCTGATCCCATCACACAAAGGGTAATGACAATAGCAACGTCATTCTGAGCCATGCCCAGTAGCTCAGCGCTTGCTGTGCTTTCTTTATGATACTTCTGAGTTTTTGATGCTGTTAATGTCCATGTGTGCATTGTATTGACCTCTATGACCTTCTTGAAACCTGTCTCTTCTGTGCTGACCACACCAGTAACCTTGTAATTGCTTGTTTTCTCTTTTCACCAGCTATTAGGGAACTCAGAGCTCAATTTCCAAGGCACGGAGGCTACAAATATGTGTGTTGTGGACATTGATCTGACTTTCTTGTAATGTTTTGCTTATATTTATTTTCCTTCTCCTTAATTTCCTCATCAGAATTAGTCTGTAACTGTTCTGATTCCAATCTTTTAAGATGGAAAAGAGAAACATTAGACAATTAAGCATTTTAATGATCACAATGTATTATAATTGACCATCTGTGTTGGTTGATCTTCATTATCAATTTGATTGGATAGAGGGATGCCTAGGCAATTAGTAAAAACACATCTCTGTGTGTATGGGGTGGATGGTGTATGGGGTGGTGTATGCTCCAGAGATGACTGAATCATGAGGGCTTTGATCTGATAAACAGGTTTTTCCATGAATGAACTCAAAATCAGAACAGGCTTTTGTTGGGTGGTGACACTGTAGAAATAGGTCCTGACTGAAGGAAGTGGGTCACAGGGCATGTGTCCTTGTGAGCTGCTTCTTGTCTAATGGGAGGAATTAAGTTCCTGGGGTATATCCTAAGAGCTGTATCTTACCCTGACCCCTTCTGTACACTGTCTTCTCTTGGTTTCCTGTCTTACATGAAGAAGTTTCTCCATCACACATTCCAGCTGCCATGATGTTCTGCCCCAGTGTGTGGTACCAAGTGCTCATGGACTGAGCTGAAACTGTGAATCTAAATAAATCCCTCCTCTCTCACGATGTTTCTCTCAAATACCTCAAATGCTCATAGAGGTGAAAAACTGACTAACAGAATTGGTGTGTGTGTGGTTGGCATCTAATGGGTGGAGGTTACCCCAGCTTGGCTGTCTATAGCCAAAAGTTACCTGGTCTAAAGTCAATAGTACTAGGATCATGGAAGTCCAACTTGGAGCTATCTTTCACCTTTCTTGATCCCAGGGCAGCCTCTCCCTTGCGGTGCTTCCACTGTTTGCAGAGGAGATGGTCCACACCCAGGGGTTGGGAGAGGGCAGCCCCTGCTTTCTAGTTTCAGCTTCTTATAAGAAGCTGGTGTCCATGCTGACAAAGATAAATGAGCACATTGCAGAGAAAGTTCCCAGAGGTAATCCAGGACTCACCAGAAGCCAGTTCCCCACCCCTGTCTTAAAATCAAGGAGCAGATAATAAGCTGCATTTATTGGAATGGACCTGGGTTGGATTTGAGGACAAAGGAGTTCATTTGTCAGGGCTAGCTCTTGGGGACACTTCTGCCAACTTGGAAACATATGAGTAAATTAACCTGGATGGTGCACATCTAGTCATTGTGTAAGGTCTGTGGAGCTTAGCTTTGTCTGATAGTCTTGAGGTCTGGCCCCACGTTTTGATGACTCAATAACTTACTATGAGAGTATTAATTCAACTCTATGTTCTGGAATTTGGCTTGGGTTTTGTGAATTTAATCTCCATCTATGTGAATGCCAACCAGCAAAGTAGCTACCACCAGTTCTTCCTTTTGTGGATAAGAAGACTGAATCCTGTCCAAGGTCACCAAGCAACACAGAGCACTGAAATACCATCCTAGTTTCAATTCCTCTAATTGAGCTTTAGGGGTGATTCGGGGCCTTAAATATACCTGACAGTGGCTTTTTGTTTGTTTTTTAAAATTGTTTTTCAATACTTAAAAAATAAAATATGCTACAAAGTCATCGTATTGTTCATCCTAAAGACTATCTAACAACCTTGTATGTTCCCACATGGTAACAATCACCTGACCTTGAATGGTGGCTTCCAGGTTTTTTATTTATTTTTTTCCGACATCATTTATTAGTAACCTGATTGGCTCCAGTAAGGATCTGAGATCTTAACTCCCAGTCAAAAGCACCTTGGCATGTGGGTGTCAGGCAGAGACAGCAGTGCTGTGTGTCTCATGAGTTGTGTCATGGCAATATGCAGCATGACACAATCTATGTCTTGAACTTGAGCAGTCCTCCTGGGCAGAAGAGTGGGAAAGCTCACAGTCCATCACTAGGGCAGGAAGTGCAGAAGAAGTCAAGACTTGCTTAGAAGCCAGCTCAGAGGCTAGGGCCTCTCTCCAAATCCTTCTTCAACTGTCTGTAAAAGAGGAAGGGTTTTAGAACTCCTGTGGGTATTGTTAAACTGGATGCCAGGTCCAGGTCAATGCCCTGGAAGGTTCGGCTGTATTTCTGCTGTTCAGGGGAAATCAGATAACGTAAAGAACCCCACTACTGAAGAATTCGACTTAACAAGGCTTATTTATGTCTCAGTGCACCACAGGTTAAAATTGCATCATCTTTCCCATCTATCAATAATGTATAAATGTGTGTTAAATTGCCATGCATGCCTTTAGTCTCGAGAAATGCAGAACAAATAACTGTCTTAGAGCCTTAGAAGATACACACTATTACCCTTCTTGCATTAAACATAGTTTTGGGGTACCTTAGGAGGGAGGTCCCAGGGGAATGTTTTCATATCTTCATCTTCTGGATTCAATTGGCTACAAGACAAAGGTCAGAAGCACACTGCTCTATGACAATGAAGTTACCTTGTTCCTTTCACTATTCCTGTTCTGTCCTGGGTTGACAGCCTCATGTGAATTGAATTGTGTTCCATCTTTATAGCAACTCTGTAAGGATTCAGGCATTATGCTGGCCTGGCCCTGTCACCTGGCAGAATGCACTCAGGTGGTACCCTCGTCTGCACGAAGGTGCAAAGGACCCCTTTAA
Organism: Cricetulus griseus; assembly: GCF_003668045.3. Taxonomy (NCBI): domain Eukaryota; kingdom Metazoa; phylum Chordata; class Mammalia; order Rodentia; family Cricetidae; genus Cricetulus; species Cricetulus griseus. The sequence goes on along the minus strand of NC_048600.1, from coordinate 37,546,644 downwards.
AAGAAAGACCCCTGCCCCTCTCTCTTTTCCACTGTTCCCCTGGGGCAGACAGGACTTTTCCTGTCTCCTTCTTGTCATCTGTCGTCTCTCTGTCTCTGTGTCTCTTTACCTCTTTTTTCTTCCCTTCCCTCCCTTTCCTTTTCTAGTAAAACTTTTCACTAAGCTCTGCCTGGCATATTTGTCCCCCGCCTCGGTCATCCTCACCTGACAAGGAATCTACCAAGGTTCCCCTGGTGCTTTATCATAACATTGTTCCTAACAAACTCACTGAAGTGGTCGTATTATCTCCCATCAGCAGACGTGGAAACTGAGGCTCTGAGAGCTTACAGGCTGAAGGTCACCAGCTAGTGTAAACTAATTGGTATTCAAATAGTTTTCCTGGCTTCCAAAAGTTTCCACCCTCCACTTATGTAAATTTGCCAGCAATTTAAATTAAACTATTTGGCCTCCCCAAGAGTACAATTTGGAAGAGATTCATCCATCCCATTTCCTAATTATCCAGTGAAAATCTATGAGTCTCAAAGACTGGAAGCATTTGTCATTGTATAAGACTTGGACTCTAAGAAGCATGGGTTTGAGAACTCATTTCGAATCAGCTTGGTGTAAAGAGGAGCTAGGAAGAGGCAGTGCAACTTCCATGGTCCCTCCTGACTACCTATCCCCCCAATGTTCCCTTAACTAGAAAAAACAGAGAACATTTGCCCAAGTTACTAAATGCTTCAGTTTGCCCCTTGCTAAGAAACATAACCTTTTGTTCAGAGGATCTCAGTTAGCAGGAGTCAACCTGTGGTTAATGAGAGAAAATGGAGGGGGTCCCTGAATGGAGGCTTTATTTCCGTTTCATAAGAATCGTGTGTTAAGTGGAAAAGGACCTGTCTTTATTTTAATTGAAGAGATGAGGGTGGCCTGCATGCATCTCTAAACTTTAGTGGAAAGATGATGGGGCGGGCTGTGGGTGGACAGTTCTGAAGTCTTTTCTTCGAGGTTTGGATGAAAACAGGCATTCCTTGGATTCTCCTTCCTTGCTTTTTACTTCTCTGTTACTGTCTTCACACAGCACTGGCTCTCCTTAGAGCCTGGGGTGTGATCGAAAAAGCCATCGATGCTAAACATCCTAAGAGCAAGACAAATTAGGGAACTAAAGAGCTCAAGGACCTGTGAGTGGGTGGAGAGAGGCAGATACCATGCGTGGAATGTACCGGACCTCAGACCTGGAAAAGGGCCTCTTATTTCCCTAACACCCTGGCTGTGCCAAGTACCCTGCTGGGTGTTTTAGACTTATATTTGGCCCTCCCATTAGGCACGGTGTTATTCACAAGGGGCTGATGCTAGGAAGTGGAACCCGATTCAGATCTTCGTCTTTCCTGTGACATGGTTCCTAGGCTCTCTGCAGTGCCTTCAGCTGGGGTTGTGTCCTGTTTTAGGGGTGTATCCAGTACTCTAGGATGACCAAGTATTCTAAGTGTTTATTTGTTCATTTATTTTAAAGGAGGAAGGATTTGTTTTGCCTTGGGGTTCAAAGGGCTCCAGTGAATGTGGGAAAGAGTAGATTAGCTGTAGCAGCAGGAGCGTGGGATGAATGCTCAGATCTTAGCCAATAAGGAAGCTTAATTTACTTTTTCTTTTTTGATTCGTTTTCCCTATGTAGGCTAGGCTGGCCTCAAACTTGCCGCCTTTCTTCCTTCACTCAGGAAGTGTTGGAATCACAGGCATAACCGACCACCCCCAGCTCATGATCCCATTTCCTTGGGGAAGAGAAAAGGGATTCAAAACAGAATTCAGTGGAAGTCTACTGAAATGAAAGAACAAGATTATTAAGATGGCTGAGTTGGCAAAGTACTTTTATTTTAAGCATGATGATCTGAGTTTAAGTCCCAGAACCCATGTAAACAAAAGTAGAGCCTGGTGGTATGTATTTATAATCCCAGTGCTGGGAGGGGGGACAATGTGGGGGAGGTGGAGTAGAGAAAGTTGGATCACCAGTTTTACTGGCAGGCCAACCTAGCCTACTTGGTGAGTTCAAAGCCTGTGAGAAACTTTGTCTGGAAAGTAAGCAAGCAAGCAAACAAGAATGAACAAGGCTGTCAAGATGGCTGAGTGGGTAAAGGCACTCACCACCTGAATTCAGTCTCTGGGATATCTATAGTGGAAGAGACTGTTCCAAAAGCTGTCCTCTGTCCTGAATATAGACATTGTGGCATGCATGCATGCATGTGTACCCATAAACAGATGAAAAACAAACAAACAAACCTCAGACCCCCAAACAGTGGATGGGAACTTGAAGAATGACACAGCAGGCTGTCTTTTGGGTGTGTCTATCCACAGGAGAATGTGCAAATAAACCATAGGATAACCTCAGTGAAATAGTTCTTAACAACAAAGAGCAGAAACTGCCAACACTTGGAAAACATAAATGAACTTTAAAATCACACACACTGGGAAAGCATCTGTACAGAAAGAATATATGAGCATAATTTTTAATCTCTGTGTGTTTCAAGAATGGATTAATTTGTGGACACAAATCCAGAGTGGTGCCTGGCATAAGGATTGGCATGTGGGACTGTCATGGAGGCAATACTATTTTGGGTCCTGACAGGTGACAGGTACTGGAGTTACAGAGCTACATGCCTTGCTGGAACTGCCACAACAAAAGTGCATAGTTCATGTGGCTCAGACAGCCGAGATCTCCTTGCTGGCTCTTCTGGAGACTGGAAGTCAATGATAAAGCTGTGGCCAGGCAGGGCTGTGAGGGAGGCTGTGTCCAACGCTTCTTTCCCTAGCTTGAGAATAGCCATCTTCTCCCTGTCTTCACACAGTGTCTTCTCTCTGTGTGTCTGTGACCTTTCACACCATCTCTTCTGTTTGAGTGTCCATGACCATATCTATCTATTCTCTGGTGAGTACAGCACACATACTGGATTAGGACCCATCCTAATTATGTGTCACTGTGTTCTTTACCTCTCTAATGATCTGTCTGCCTATCACACACTGCCATGTACTATGATGTAATGAGTTCAGTGTGTGTGTGTGTGTGTGTGTGTGTGTGTGTGTGTGTGTGTGTGTGTGTGTACCCAGGGGCTCTGCACATGCATGTGTGGATGGAGATCAGAGGAGGATACTAGCCTTCCGCCATTGAGATACGGTCTCTCACCTAATTTGGAGCTTGCTAGTTGGCTAGGCTAGATGGCCAATAAGCCCCAGGATGCTCCTGTCTCTAATCCCTCACCTTCCCAGGACTGGGGTTACTGGAGTACATGTGACTATGCCCAAGATTTCCCATGGCTGTTGGGGATTTGAACTCGTGTCCTCATGCTTGTGCAGCAAGTGTTCTTACACACTGAGTCATCTCCCCAGCCCCAACATATGAATTCTGGGAGGATCACAATTCAACCCAGCAAATACATCCTTATGATTTGTACAACTGGCATGTAAAACTTTTCATCACAAGGAAAACAAAACTACAAAGAGATATTGACCTGAAGTTAATGATATGCATACCGAAGAACTTAGAGAGAAATGCATTAAGCTTAGCAATTTACTTTGAAGTGATACAGAAAATTAGAACTACAGATGCAGAGATATGTAGTAGAACAAATATACCATTTAAGTGATAGACTGTGTGGCAAGGGCCGGGGACATAGTCCAGGTGGCAGAGTACATGCCTAGAATGCATGAAGCCCCTGAATTTCATCCCTATCACTGCACAAACTGGGTATGATGGCTCATGCCTGTAACCCCAGTGCCTGGGAAGCAGATAGGAACATCAGAAGTTTAAGGTCATGGGAACAGAAATGATGACTCAGAGGGTAAGGGTGCTTTGTGCTCTAATGGAGGACCTGGCTTGCTTCCCAGCTTAGAGGAGACTGACAACTGTCCATAACTCCAGTTCCAGGGAGTTCTCAGAACTCCTCAGAACTCCAAGGGCACCAGGTATGTATGTGGGGCACATAAACACACATGCAGGCAAAACACTCATCAGTTAAGGTAAATAAATAACAATCCTGTAGAAGGAAGAAGGTCAAGGTCATTCTCTATCTGGTGAGTTTGTGTTCAGCCTGGGAGACATGAGATTCAGTCTCAAAAACAGCAGTAGTCCACCATCCATGCATACAAACAAACTAACAAAATTACTGTGTTAAGTGATGAGCGTTTGTATAGTCACTGTGAAATTCCTTCAGTTCCGCTCTTTTAGAACTTTTATAATAAAAATATTAGCGTGTATTAATGGATCGTGCACTGCATACCAGGTGTGAAGTGGTATGACAGGAGTTGAAGGATGTATAGAACAGATAAATAGCCTCATGAAGCTTGCATTGTGGAACCATTGGCTGGAACCATTGGTCCCAGAGTCATATTCAATGGATACACTCATTTATGAGTTAATCAGACCTAGCCTGTCTTGGTGCCTGCCACACATTTCATAGTTAGCTGCTCAATAAACATGGATCTGTGGGCTTTATGTCTCTCCTTAGATGATGAATTCTGCAGCAGCTTTTAGTTGTGCAAAGATAAATCACTCAGGGTCCAAGTGGTAAACCACAGAAATAACAGCAATTTATATACACACCCCAGGAGTCCCTTGTGAGAACTCCTCCGCTATTTATGAGGTGGAGTGACGAAAGTTAAAAGCAAGGACTGGAATGGAAGCGTTATTTTATTACCCACTGAACACCACAAAAGAAACCCACTTGGAAATGTTTATTGGGAATCCAGTTCGTTAGGAAGTCAGCAAGACAAGACATTTATCACATACAGGAAGCAGACAATCCCCACAAAGCTGCAGTGATATTTTTAATACAGGCTGAGCATTTCTCAATCGGAACAAAGCGATATTTTTTTTCAGTCTTTTCAAATAACTTCCCAGCTTATGGCGCAAATCATTGCAATGACTCCAATACAATAATGGAAAATAACTCCTCCGATGGAGTTTACAGGAGGGGAGTATGGGAAACACAGTGTCTTAGTTATTTTCTGTTGCTATGATGAAATCCCTTGATAAAAGTCACTTAAGGAAGGGTTTGTTTTGGCTCACAATTCATGCTGGATAAATCAGGGTGTTTGAAGAAACTGGTCACACTGTGTGTGTGCTTAGGAAGAGAAGCAACTGGTCACATTGTGTACAGTTAGGAATAGAAGCAACTGGTCACACTGTGTGTGCACTTAGTAGAGGAGAGCAAAGAACATTCGTGTTGCACTCACTTCCTCCCTTTTTGCAGTCAGAACCCAAGTCAAGGGAATGGTGCTGTCCTCCTTTGCAGTCTGCTCTTCCTGCCTCAGTTAATTAACCTAATCAAGAGAATTCCTCACAGATGTGTCTCAGCTTCCTGGAGAGTCCCAGCTGGACCTTGTTTCCTAGGTAATTCCTCACCCCATTGACAATCATCAAGTTGATAATCCATACCAACCATCACACCCAGACTGACATAATGTTTTTTTGGTTTCATAGGAGCTTTTCCATTATGCCACAGACTGTGAGTTTGAATTTGAATTTAAATAGATGGACTGAGGCAAGATAGTTTACTTCTTTAAGTGATGTATTAACCCGTGACTTAAATTATACATACATGGAGATGACATACATAAAATGGAGATGAAAAATCTCAGCACCCAAATGAAACTCCTTTGCCATCAAGAAACAATATGGATGAGGAAGTAACGGGGAAGAGGAAGGGAGTCAATAGATTGGGGGATGGGGGACCAGTGGGAGTGAATATGATCAAAGTATATTATACAAATACATGAAGTGCCATAATGAAACTCATTATGCACAATTAATATATGCAAATACAACTAAATTCTAAAACATTATGACTATTTAGAATGTCCTAAGGATGGGAAGCAAGGGGTAGAAATTTATTGTTCAGTTTGTTGCTGATTGTTTTTTCTGTTTTAGCAGCTTGCCTTCCTATGTAGTCAGGTTGCCTTCAACTTTGTGATCCTTTTGTCTTGGCCTATGAGTGTTGGCAGGATTGTTACCTGCCACAACAACAAGCTGGGGAATGATTTTGAAAAGGTTTATTATACATGTGTGTGCATGATGTACATTTATACATGGGCCTGAAAAAGCTGAAAGAGAGCATTGGGTCCCCTGACTGTGAAATTCCAGATGGTTATGACCATCTGATGGGAGCATTGGAAGCTAAGCTCGGGTTCTCTACAAGCAGAGTATGTCCTCTCAGCTGCTGAGCTGCCTTTCCAGCCCATGGGAATGTAATGTATCCCTAGGATCTAGTCCCAGCTTTAGTTTAGTGTAGTTCATAGTGTTCAGAAGATGGTAACAATGAGGATAACGATGACAATGAGGAGGAGGAGGAGGAAGAGGAAGGTAGTGGTGGTGGAGATAAGAAAGAGATGGATATGTACAGGAAAACTGTTGCCCAAAGCAAACAAGACGATTGATATTTTGTCTCTGGAAGAATTGAATGTCACAAAATCAACAAGATACTTGAAGATTGGCACCATTTACAGTTAAGTTTTGGTTCAATAAATATGGCAGAAGGCGGTATTCTGATGACCAGTGTTCAAAAACTTTCTGGTGAACAATTGTCTGTCTTAGTACTGGAATGTCATCATCAGTTAGTGGTGTCTGCCATGCTGTTGGGCTATAGGCACGACAGTGCATAGCTTCTAGTAAAAGAACCCCCAGACAGAGATCCGACACTTCACACCCATGACTTCTCCTAAGGTTCCCCGTTAGTTGGGAGAAGTTGTTCTCATTAATTTTGACAGCAAATACTACCTGTTTCCTTTCACTGTCATTCCTTCAGCATATAGCTAATTCTTGGTGCTCAGTGGATACTTGTCAAATCAAATTCTAAAATGTCCTTTGTGTGGTGATTAATTAGTATGTCCGCCACTGTGTTCTGCTTAGAACTGTGCATTCAGAACCCAGAAAAACTCTCACCCCTATACAAGTTCTCATCAAAGTGTGTGCGGGCAAAAACTAGCCTGCACCTGACCCCAGGGAGCCCACATCTTTGCTCTCAGTTAAGCCAGAAGGGAAATCATTAGCTCACATGTCACATGGGATAACATGCTCTTCCTCTGCTTCTTCTGGTTTCTCCCCAGTAGTCATGCAGGTCTGTACGGCAAGAAGGCAGATGCGCATGAGCTTATTTTATCTTTATTATTCTGAGATTTGCAACATGATCAACCTTGTGGCAGGACCCTACTGAAGAACTCTATCCGAAACCTCCATGTGCTTAATGCTAGGAACAGGCTCTGTTTCCTCCCAGCCTTCCAGAAGGTAAGGTTTCTTCTTCCAGGCTTAGGTAACAGTAACCTGTTACCTAAGGATCTGTCTGAATCACTCTTTTGCAACTCTAGGTCCTTTGCATTCCTTGGCAGTGTGGTTTGAAAGTGAAATGTCTTCTAGACCCTCATGCACTTGAACCAGCAGTGGTGCTATTTGGGAACCTTTAGGAGGCAGAGCCTCACTTGTAGGCAGTGGGGCCCCAGGGGCAGGCCTTGAGTTTTTTTGTTTGTTTGTTTGTTTTTTTTGTTGTTGTTTGTTTGTTTTTGTTTTGTTTTACAGTCTGGCTCCCCTCACTGACTCCAGATGCAGTACCACCAGCTGCCTCATGTCTGCCACGATGCCTTCTTAAACCAAGTGGCAAAATAAACCAGCCCTTCCTAGTGTTGCTTCTGTCAGTTACTGTGTCAAGGCAATGAGACAAGGACGTAATAGAGCTGGCTCACAGCTCTGACAGCGTGTAAAACCCTTCTCCCATCTCCTTCTTTGGTGGCTTCCTGAGGGATCTGTCACGACAGGAACATTCACACACTGAACTGTTTTGTTCCCATGTTCCCAGAAGCCGCTGCCCTTCATTATGCGCTGCCTGTTGTCTTTAAGATCACTGAGTCTTACATCTCTCTAGGTTTATATAGTTATTTCAAATGCCAAGGTAGAGATCTTTAGGATTCCATCTTAGACAGAAGTTGACCCAGGCCCAACAATGTATGAGTCTTTCTGGTCCATGAATCCCAGTACATAAAGAGATGATTGGATGCATACTGGTTTGATTGGTTTTAGTTAAATAATGACTTAATAGACTTTTAAAACACACACACACACACACACACACACACACACACACACACACACATACACACACAGCCATAGGAGCAGTTTCTGATCCTCCACCGGAAGGAAGCACCAAGGTCACCTTGTCCTTCCCCCTGAGCTGCTTGCAACCACCCTGTGAGGCCAGATTCTACTTTCTGTGACAATGGCTTTTAAAAATGCTGAGCCCTCTGGTTTAAGGCAGATATTCACAGTGTACAAAAAGATTGTTCCAATTTCCTCATGGTTAGTCTGGATAAATCAAATTATGTGATTTCCTCTCATTAACACCCTTTAATATCATTTATAAACCACCCATCAGCTCTGGAATAAAACCCCAATTCAACAGCCTGTCCCAAAAGTCTTCCTTGATTTCCCCGTTACCTTAACCCTCCTGCCCCCCTGAGTTCTGTGGTTTTGAAACAAACCTCTTCTTGCCCCAGGGCCCTTTTGCTTGTCTATTCTTAATTCCTGGCACAATCTTATGATTTCTGTATGTTTTCTTGGTCTTATCCTTCAGGTCTTGACCAGTGTGAATTAAGTGGATGTACAGATTAAGATACTCTGGACTAGGATAATATAGGTTAATTTTATTCAGGGAGAAGTCACTTACATGAGAAAATGATAACCCACAAGTTCTAGCTCTGAGGATTAATGCCCAGCTGCTCTCTATGACCCAACTGGAACCAAACGAGAGAGCTAGCCTGTCCCAGACCCCAGACCAAATCCCACACGCTCATGTATGCACCTGTGGTCAGCACCACAGGTGCGTCTGGTAGATCTCTCACTACATAATTAATTTTATATTTTTATTGCATTTGCTTATTTATCATGTGCCTGTGTGTGTGTGACAGAGAGAGAGACAGAGACAGAGAGAGAGAGAGAGAGAGAGAGAGAGAGTGCTTTATACAGTATGTGTCTGAGCCAGTTTTCTTTGTCCATCATGTGTGGACTAGCAAGTTCCTTTGCCCTTTTGCTGGCCAAGTGTTAGTTGTTTAACAGAGCTTCCTTGGGCCTTGAATCTGCCTATGTTCCTTTCATCTCATAGGTGACAAAAGTAGGTTGGAAAACTGATGTAAATAAAAGCCTCGAGGGTGGGACCTGTAACCTGAGAGCAAGTGATGTCCACTGTTTCATATGAGGCTGCAGAATTGTTGGGGGCTTCTCCTATGGGGGAATTAATTTTAGGATCAAATTGACGAATGCTTTTATTTTCAAACAATTACTCTAGTTTTTTTTTCAATAGTTAAAATTGGTGTTCTTTTTGAAAAAAAAAAGAAAGTCATTATAATTTTCTGAGTTAGTATATTAGCTACTTTTCTTTTATTTTTTATTTAAATTCATTAATTACTATTCACATTTACATATCCATCCTCCCCATTCCCTAGCCCTCCCATCCTCCCATGTTCCCCACCCCCAACCCACCCCTCAACTCCTCCCCAGGGATAGTGAGGCCCTCCACCAGAGACCTTAAAAGTCTGTCATATCATTTGGGGGAGGGCCTAGGTCCTCCTTGCTGTATACGGTCTGCAATAGTATCCCTCCATAGGGAATGGGCTCCCAAAGTCCATTTGTGCTCTAGGAATAAAGACTGGCTCCACTGTGAGAGGCCCCATAGACTGTCTTGGCCTCCTAGCTGGTACCCACATTCAGAGGGCTTGGTTTGTTCCAATGCTGTTTCCCCAGTTTTATGACTAGGGTTTCTGTGCTATCAGTAGGTCAGGTCAACAGTTTCTGCAGGTCTCTTCAGCCCATCATGGCTCCTTTGCTCATCCCTCCTCCCTCTCCACAACTGGATTCCAGTAGTATGGTTCAGTGCTTATATTAGCTACTTTTCTTGCTGTGGCCAAAGAAAATACCCAAAGAAAAGCAACTTAAAGAGAGGGTTCATCTGGCTTCACAGTTTGAGAGTCCAGTCCCTCATGGTGGAGAAAGCATGTGGCAGAGTGTGAGGCATCTGGTCACAGTACACCACTATAAAGAAGCAGAAGGGCTTAAACTAGTTGCTCAGCCAGGTTTCTCTTTTCAGGCAAGCTGGGACTTCACCCCTGAAATGTGCTGCTTAATTCAGGATTGGTCTTCCCACCTCAGTGAACTGAATCTTGAAACTCCCTTACAGACATACATAGAGGCGTGTCTCCCACAGATTCTAGATTCTGTCAGGCAACAGTCAATGTCATCCACCACAGGCAGGAAAGTAGCGGGTTTCCTGTGACACTTTCAGGCATGTGCATCTTTATAGTTTGTTCTAGTCTGTGTAGGTAAAAAGTCTGAACTCACTTCCAGGACTTAAAATTTCACCAAGTCCCTGAACTTGAAAATGCACCAATCCCTGAGATCAAAATCCCACCAATCCTCGGTCTCACCATAAGCTCAGAACTTGAAATCCCACCAATCACCACCATGGAAATCTCCTCCCTGGAAAACTCAAACCCAAGAAATCCTATATGAAGCCTTCCTCCTGCTAAGTTCTCTGCTACTTCTCCACAGAGCAGAGGCAGCCACCCTCCTGTGTCCTTCCCAATAAGTCTCTCATGTGAGGTTTTTTTTTTTTTGTTTTGTTTTTTGTTTTTTTCAGAGATAGGGTTTCTCTGTGTAGCTTTGGAGCCTATCCTGGCACTTGCTCTGGAGACCAGACTGGCCTCGAACTCACAGAGATCTGCCTGCCTCTGCCTCCCGAGTGCTGGGATTAAAGGTGTGCGCCACCAACGCCTGGCTCATGTGAGTTTTGTTGTGTGGTGTGACTTTTTGGTATTCCTTGGCTCCTGACTGCAAGGATACATTTCCATCTGAGCTGTAATGCTTGCATTGGGGAAACCTTTCCCCTCAGAGATGCAACACACTGTCCTTCCACACTGCCTTCCCTCAAGTTGCTGCCCTTTGAGCTTCCTTCCAGGTGGCATGCTCAGAAGGTATTCAGATGGGCGTAAGCAAACTTCCACAATGTAAATCTTTTCCTGCAGGCTAGCACCTCTATCATTTTTCCATTGCCAGCAGAATTGAAAAAAGCTTATGCTGTAAAAAAGACAGGAATTGCCAACATGAGATGTGCTTGCTTTCTAAAGTAGATGTGAAATAAAAAGGGTGGTGCTTCCCCACTCTAACCCAAACCAGTGCAGTGGGAGAAGCAGCAGGGGTGGGGGTGGGGGTGGGAGGGTCCTGGCACACACAGCATTTCGAGGTCGGCCAGGCCCTCATGGTGAAACTCCTGCCCTCCCTAGCCTGATAGCCTGACTGAAATCTGGATACTTCTTCCTGTCTCTCTGGTCGTCATGCTCAGATATGACTTGGGCTTTGGCTGCAGTGTCTGATGTTTAGCCATAAAATGCCCCAATTTTTCTGAAGAATCTTCCAGAACCTCTGGTTTTTCCAGTGGGAGGACAGGGAAGGCACGTGGTGTTGAAATGGGGGGCATCCAGGTTCACACCTCTGGGCACACTTAACATGTTTGTACTGATGACTGACTTGAGGGTTGCAGCACCACACAAGGAGACAAACCTGTGGGCATAGCTGTGTGTGAAGCAAATTTCTAGACTAAGGTCTTTGAAGTGGTAAGTCTCACCTAAATTCTGATGGAGTCCTCAAACATATAAAAAAAGAGAAAATGAGCTGAAATGGGGCTGGGAGGTAGGGCATGGGCAATGACTTGGGCCACCGTAGCTAAAGATGTGTCCCTTTAAGAATGGTTGCTCCATGCTTCTGGTGTTGTGTCACCTCCTACCCCCAACCTGAGGAAATTGCAAATGTTACAAAAATGGTTGTCAGGGGAAAAGAGCCTGTCCATGGTAAGGGGGCTCAGGAGTCTATAAAAAGCTGGATCCAAAGCCTCTTCCCCAGACTTCCACTTCCGAGGGGGCCCCTCCCATCTCCTCCATAGGAGCTGCTTATCTAAGAAAGTTTTTACAGCTTTTGTTCCTTTTGTGTCTGTGTGGCTGCTGTTTCTCAGTTCCCTGTCACTCTGTAGCTGTCAGCTGTCCCCAGATCTGTAGCCATTACTTTGTTCAGGACTCCCATGACCTCTACTTTTGTGCCTTAGATCTCTCTTCTCTTTTGGAGAAGCTGCCTCTTTTGCTTCCAGCCAACTGTCTGACTGCCACACCCTTCTTCCTTCATTCTGTGGTCTGAGTAATGCTTTCCAGAATGTGTTCTTTGGCCCAAGTAGAACTCAGTGGTACCCATAACCAATCATCCCTCAACCAATACCCCAGTAACTGTGCCTTCAAACTGTGATCCAAAACAACCCCTTAAGTTGACTGTGTCAAGCATTTTAGCCCAGAAAAAAAAAAGTCTCCAATTACTCTAGGCGATGTGGTCTAAAACCTGTCTCTGTGGTGGTTTGAAAGAAAATGGTCCCCAAAGGGAGTGACACTATTAGGAGGCGTGGCCTTTGCTGGAGGAAGTGTGTCACTTCAGGAGTCGGCTTTGGGGTCTCAAGCCTCTTCCTGTGAGACAGACTACTTCCTCTTGCCTTGCAGGTGAAGATGTAGGGCACTGGTTCCTTCTCCAGCACCATGTCTCCCTTAATGCCACCGTGACACACCATGATGATAATAGACTGAACCTTTGAAAATGTAAGCCATCGAATTAAATGTTTCTCTTTATAAGAGTTGCTGTGGTCGTGGTGTCTCTTCACAGCAATAGAAACCCTAACTAAGAAAGCCTCTTTCCTTATCTCTAAACCATTGGTCTTTGAAAAAGCTTAGAGAGCAGAAGGTGGTTCAAAGCCCACCGAGCCCACAGCTGCCAGCTAGGGCCGTTAACTATGGACAAATGCTTGTTTTATTAGTATATTGGTCAAACTCTTGTGTGAAATTCAGGTACTAACTAAAGCTTTGTCGATGAGTTGTTGTGTTGATTACATGAATTCCAGGAGAGGGCCTTTAATCAGGGCTGGGGATAATAAATGCTCAGCTAACATTATTGCCAGTATAGCCAAGACTGACCTTCCTACAGAATGCCAACACTTGGTTTCTGATTCTGACCTAGTCTTAGTTTTCCATGCTCCTAGACTTTTAAGATTCGTCTATATTGTTAGATTAATTAGAAAGAGAGCTGATGGTAGAAACTCATTCTTTATCATTGCAGCAACCTAGCCTGCTGCTTTTAGACAATGGCTGGTTCCCTACTGTTACTTTGTTTTTCCTTCAATTTGGACCCCAGCATACCTGCCCCTGATACTCTCTGGGTATTTCCTATTATAACCAATGTGCAACATCCTTGTGGCAGAAGTATGCAAAGCAGAACCAAAGATGCAAATGCAAATGTGTTAGAACATTTAAAATTAAAAGATTTTTTTTCAAGAAAGGTTTCTCTGTGTAACAACAGCCCTAGCTGTCCTGGAACTCACTCTGTAGACTAGGCTGGCCTCAAACTCACAGCGATCTGCCTGCCTGTGCTTTTCCAGTGCTAGGATTAAAGGCATGCACCACTACCACCTGGCAAAATTAAAAGATTCAGCATGAGCTGTGTCTGGGTGACTGCACACTTGTAATTTCAGTACATGGAAGGCAGAGGCAAAAGGATTTTTGATTTCAAAGTCAACCTGGGACTACATAAAAAGACCCACATTGCAGACAAAACAAACAACACATTAAGGTTTGAAGAGTATGTAGACACACTGGAAATTTCCAATGGTAGCATAAAACGATACAACCATTTTGGAAAAGTATGTCAGTTAAAATTGTTAAACAAATCTTCTTATAGGATACAATAATTCCATTCTTGGTATTTTTCCAAAGTGAAATTAAAATGGAAATACTTGAGTGTTCATAGCAGCTGTATTTATTATGATAGTCTCATACTGAAAACAACTATGACGGTTGTCCGCAAATGGATGGAAGAACAGTTGTGACATAATAACCTGCTGTTCCAGGGAACAACCTACTGTGATATGTGACAACAGATGGGTCTCAAGAACATCCAGGGTTAAGAAAGAGTAAATACTATGGGACTCATTTATAAGAAATTCTAGAATAGATAGAACTTGCCCGGGGCAAGAGTATCAGTGATTGCTTGGGGCGGAGAATATTCATTTTAAAAAGTACTCATTCCAAAGGAGTACAGAATTCCAGGGTGCACACAGAATTCTATGTTTTATTGAGGGTAGTTGCTATACAGAGAATACAATAAAAAACGAAATGCCCTCCAACTCAGGAAAATAGAAAAGAAATAGAACAGTTGCATTCCCGAATAAGCACTGAGCCACAGCACAGTGAGAATCGAAAATGGGGAGAAGTTCAGGTCCTTTCTACAGCCCATTAGGTGCTGCCCATCAAGAGTATTCTCAAGAAAAACAGTTCCCAGTCACTAAACAAAGAGGGTACTGCATTTGTCTCTCATGGTTCATCCCAGGTTCCAGATTCCCTTGGTAATTGGGATGACCATCTGCATTTGCTAATTGGTTCCATCAATGGAGAGACAAACATCTCACATGCCCATGACAGGAGGCAGTTTTGTGACTTAGAACTAGGTGTCAGCTGTGACTTGGATTCAGGTTCTTCCCCTCCCACAGGTAGTGGGAGGTAGAGTGCTGGCTTCCACTGTTTCAGACAGATGGCTTTCCAGTCTCAGGGAAAACACCCTAGGTCCTTACATGGCAAAAAGGCTTAATCAGTGGGGTATTTTTGTTTGTTTGTTTTTTTGATATACATACATTTCAAAGAGATAGAAAGAACTCAAGATTAGTTGGCCCTCTGTGTCTGCATGTCTCATGTGCAGGAATTTAACCAAGGATATGGAAAATATTTGGAAAGAAAGTACCCGAGTATGTACACATTTTGTTTTTCTTTTCATGATTCTTCAAGTAGTAATTAGACAACACTTTGACATCATGATTATTTAGAAAGTTAGCAAGTTTAGCCTAGGGCCTCTGACTTCTCTAGCCAAGGCCTTCACCAGAATTACAGTACCAGGCATGAAATTCCTTATTGTGAAACCGATGTCAAATCCTATCAGAAATCAGTTATTTGCCCATAATAATCATGTCACTATTGCACTAGCTGCCCAGCTTGTCTGGAAAATTGGTTTTGTAGCATTTGGAAGTCTAGTGCTGGGTAAGACCATGGATGTCTTCACTCTCTCAGCAGCCTGTATCGCACCTTCTGGCACTATGAAAGCTAACAAACAGGGAGGAAGTTTTGTGATCAGTTTGAGATTGATTTCTCTATGTCCTTCAGTCAAAGTGTGCAGTGGTTTCAACAATAGTGTCTTACCACACACTTGTGATGGGTAACGGAGGAGGCAACAAGGTGGATGGATAATCTTCAGGTCCACTGCTTACTGAGGATCTAATGGCAGTTGATAGTTCCTGGGAAGGGGGAATCATTCCTTTTTTTGGAGGATGTAGCCAATAATGACTCCCATGCTCCAGTGGACGGCCCCACCCTCTTGGACATATGGGCAGCATGAAGTAACTGGACTTTAGTGTGTTATAAGAATAAAAGCAATAAAAAGGATGTGTTGCAAGGGATGGGTAGGGAGTGGAAAGGGAGAGATGAAGGGTGAATATCATCTTTCATTCTATGAAATTTTCAAGAATAAAGAAAAATGATGTGGAACAATTATTTACATAGCAGCTACATTGTATTAGGTGTTCTAAATAATCCTGTGATGATTTAAAGTGTAAGGGAGAGTGAGTGTAGGGTAATTGTGAATATTATACAATCTCATAGGCAGGTTTCTTTGTGAGATGTGTTATTTGGGACAGAGTGGGGAAATCCTCAAACCAATCTTTCGTAGACATGAAGGAATCTCCAGACAAGTTTTCTAGAGTAAATGGTCTAAGAAAGTGGATGGAGGAGAAACATCTTTCCTTACCTTCAGCAGGGAGCTTGAAACTTCTTAATTTTCATTAGTATTGCCTTTGTTGAAGTTTGTATATGGAGTCCAAGTTACTGTGTGTGCCTCTTCATATACGAACATTCTGCCTAAAATGGTGAACTAAAGCATGTGCCCGTCACTCATAGTACTCCTATTTCTTCACAGGCATCTCAGAGAGCCTCTGTGCTTTCTGTGAAAACATTCACGAATTTCTGTGCTTTATTTTTGCTGTCATAACGGCATAAGAAAAATTATAGCTGGGTTATACCCAGGTTAATACAACTCATATTAAAGAAATCCTCTTAAATTTTGGTGATAAGGGAACCTAATTCCTCCCAGGAACAGAAAAAATGAAATTCAAAGGGAATTTAGTAAAGAATATTAAAGTAATTTAATACCTGCCGTCCTGCGAAGCATATTTTAAGCTGAGGACTTTCTCTTTCCTCCTACCCTCTCCTACCCAAAATAGTAATTGAGCATCTACCATGTCCTAGATTTTTCTAGACACTGAGAATGTGATAAGAAACACAGGCCCAGCACCTGCCCTCGTGGAGATTACCATCTGGAAAGGCAGCAGGCATAGGTGATTATACTAAATCCTATTGTTTATTACTGAGGACTCCATGTGAAAGGTCCCCCAAAGACTTACATGTAGAAATCTCGATTTACATGTAGTAATGCTGTTTTTGGATGGCTGTGGATATGTTGGGACTGGGGCTTTGATGGAGGAAGAAGGTCACTTGGATCCATGAAGGGAGACCTAGTCACAAACTAAAACACCCAGGCATCACTAGTCTGGTATAAGTTCTCATTTTTCTCTGGGTTTTCAGATGACTCTTCTCACAATGATGTGGCTGTACAAGCCACTGTGATGCGTTTGTGTTACTTTTGTAACTTGAATATTTCTGGTCTTGGGGACACAGTCAAAATCTGTCAAAGTGAACTCAGAAAAGGGTTGATTTTTATCTCCTTCACATTAGAATCAGAAGCATGGGAGACCTACTCTGCATCATCTCATCGGACAGAGGCGTGATTTATGATGAGTGCAGAACACATAACCATCTCCATGACCTGGCATGTCCCATACTTCTTTTCATTTGTCACACAAATTAATTTGGATGTGTCATTTAAACACAACATCTATGCTCACTCACTGGGTCAGGAGGGGTGACATAGAGGAGGTGTCTTTTCTCCAGTCTTGGAGAGGGGCTTCGCTGAGCTTCTGTCTACCTTCAGTTTGTTCAGCTTTTATTATTTCATGATTGCTAAAAGATGTTCATTGTTTTGAACTCCTTTAAAAACTGAAAGTGTGGAATAGTGGTGGTACCAGGTCACAGATGCAGTGGAGCAAGTAAGGGCCTCAGTTTCCCATGTGTATAAGTGTGTGTGTGTGTGTGTGTGTGTGTGTGTGTGTGTGTGTGTGTGTGTACACATGAGTGAAGGTCAGGTAGGTTGATATTGGGAGTCTTCCTCAGCTGCTTTTGTCTTGTCCTAGTTTCATTTCTGTTGCTATAATAACAAAAACAACTTGGGGAAAAACAGTTTGTTTGGCTTGTGACTCCAGGTTGCAGTTCATTGTTACAGGAAAGTCAAGGCAGGACTCAGTAGCTAGTCTCCTCCACAGTCAAGAACACAGAGGGGATACATGCATGGATGCCTACTGCTCAGCCCATTTCTGTACTATTAAAAGCCCAGGAAGTGGTATCATCAACTTTGAACTGCATCTTCACATATCAATTAATGAAAACCAAGACAGCTGCCCACAGACATGCCTACAGGCCACCCTGATCTAGGCAGTCCTACACTGAAACTCTTCCAAGTTGATTCTAGATTCTAGATTGGGTCACATGGACAATTAAAAGAAACTCTCACAGCTTTTTACCATTTTTTTACATCCTCTTTAAAGTCATTGAACAGATTCATAATTGCTATTTTGAAGTCCTCATCTTGTGCTTCAGCTACATAGCTTTCCCCAGGCCCTATTACAGTGCATTGCTGGCTTCTGAAAGAGGTATATTATCTTGGTTGCTCATATTTGTGTTTTTGTCCTGAGATCTACACATCTGGAATTAGGATGTTTGAAGTGTTTCTTGGTGTAGATATTAGGTCTTGTCTTTGTTGTGTGGGCATTCTGTTCTTCCGTTGCTATTACCACTCTAGGTCCTAGGCAAGTATGGTAACTGTGTGGTCCCTAAGACCCAGCCAAGGGTAGTGGCTGTAGGGTCCCCCTAATAGAGAGCTGTTCTGTGAGCCAGAAGAGAGTCACGAAGGAATGGAGATGGTCTAGAAGGAAAGGGGTGGTGAGAAAGAACTATGGAGACCATAGTTCTGCTCCAAGAGGCGAGTCCCTAGGGGAAGGATGTGAGCTGGGAGGAACTCCTAGTTTTTTGAGACAGCATCTCCCGCTGAACCTGGGACTCACTGATATGGCTAGAATGGCTGGCCATCAAGTCTGAGGGACCCTCCTGGCTCTACATTGCCCTTTCTAGGATTACAGGTGCACTCTACCACGCCTACTTCTTGTGTGAATGGTAAGGCTAGAGCTCAGGTCCTGGCCTGTTGCTCCCATCACATGACTCTTGTAGTCAGTCCTCCAAATGGAAATATCCCATCCTGGAGTCGGGAGGGTGGCTATTAAGATTTGGGAAGCTCTGAAATCTTTAAGACTGGAGCCCTTCCCAGTGGTCAAGAAAGAAGCAAGCAATTGCTGAGGGAACAGAGGCTGTTCATGGGAGCTACCTGTAAATTGTTGAGGGGGAAGCATTTCTTAGTCATCACTTATGCTGGGGTGGGGCCTTTCCATGATTCGGCTGCCTTCGAGGTATTCATATCTCGAAGAACTCATACTCCCGGAGAATAACCCTTTCCCCTGTTTCTGTAAGAAACCCCAATATACTTGTCTTCTCACCAAGCTAGACTGGTGGGATTTTGGGTCTGTGGTCCGTGCCCCAGCTAGGTGCAGAGACATTTGTTTCTCTCTCCACAGGCAGAGTCATACAGTAGTAGATTTGGCTGGCTTCTTTCCCACAGTCTCCTTTCCCATCCTCTCCATCCCTGATGGCTCTCTCGGTGTATTAACTTCTCTGGTCTTCTCTCTAGTACCTTATTTCATCTTTTAACCCTAGAGGGCAGTTTTTAAATTGCACCCGCTCCCCAGGTGTGCTTTGTGGTGTGTGGAAATCCGTTCTCACTCAGATGCTGCCCACAGAGGAAAGACTTCAGGAGTTTCCGGGCAAGCCTGGGAGGCAGCTAGGAATAAATGCTTTCGCTTGGCCTCTACGGGTGATCTTTAAGCACCATTTTGGTTTGCCATAATTCCTGGTGAGTGTTTTTCCTTGCCCACCTTTCCAACCTCACCCTCTCATACCACCACAGCAGCTTTGTTTATATTTTGGAGATAGAGTCTCCAGGTGGGCCTTGAACTTGTGATTTTCCTGCTTACTGGGCTTACAGATGTATATCACCTCTTCGGGACAAGCAGTGTTTGATAAAGGCTAGGTCCCAGTAGTGGGTAGAGAGCTGTTTACTTGGATAGGAATAAAGGAGAAAGAAATCCTTGTTATGCCACTTCATATGAAAAATTTCAAAGCAGAAAAAGAATTCTTAAATATAATACAAAGAGTCATCCACTCTGGTGTTTTTTAACATATCTTTTCTCTATAAAGTTCAGACAAAAGTAATATGATTTTGCATTCTCATTATTTTGCTAGCCATTATGGGGCAAGTGTTTTCCCCAATATTAAAATGCTCACACCACAGCCTGTCATGTTAACAAGCCCTTGCTTAATCAATGTCATATGACAGGCCAGTTGGGTTGTTTCTGTTTCCTATATGGTAATAACATTGTACACAAAACTTTGAATTTCAGAATATTTCCTGATGATTTTTCCCAATGATTTTTCTAATGATTAAGGATCTTGCCTTGTTGATGCTCACAATTTGGTATCTATAGATAGTATCTTAGTTATATAGATATTGTGATAATTTGGCGCAGTTCGCAAGAAACTGGGAACAAGATGGGGGAAGTTGGTATTGGGAAAAGGGATGAGGGACGTTCGGTCTTACCTGTTTTGTGTGTATGTGTTCATGTGTTTGTGAATATATATAGTTCCACATGCAGATTTATGCGTGTGCATGTGTGTACAAGTGCATTCCTCAATTGTTCTTCACATGAATTCAAGCAATTTCCTTTACTTTTATTTTATGTGTATGAGTGTGAAGGGCTGTCTAACAGGCCCAAACATGGTGCCAGCAGGTCTTGCTTTCTCCTCTTCCCTCTCCCTTGCTAAGTCATTGGATTACATTCCTAAAGCTAACCTCCAAGGTCTCTTCCCTTATTTGGTGATGTCCTTATGCCTGACTAAAAATTCTAACTATCAAAACATCAAGGTCCAGCAATCAAAATCCATTATTTGGCTACACTGGCTAACATGTCCCATCAGAATTTACCAACTCATCCTAGCACAGACTCTCCCTTTTGTCCTTAAAAACCACTCCTACAGAAACACCTGCTGCTCTGCTTGCTGTCTGCTTTTGTCCAATCCATAGCCTTCCCCCCATCCCTCTGGTTTAACAAATCTCCTTTTACTGAGGATTTGCTGTCTGGGTGTGCCCTGTGCTGACTTCGAGGCCCTTTCAGGTTGATATATATATATATATATATATATATATATATATATATTCATTACATGTGTGCAGAGCCTAGCCAGAAGAGAGAGTTAGATCTCCTGGGTCTGCAGTTACAGACATGGAGTTGTGAGCTGCCATGTGGGTGCTGGGAATCAAACCTGGGTCCTCTGAAAGAGCAACAGTTCTCCCAATATGAGCCATCTCTCCAGCCCTCTACATTATTATTATTATTATTATTATTATTATTATTATTATTATTATTATTTTTGAGGCAGATCTCACTGGACCGGAGCTTCCCAAGTAGGCTAAACTAACTGGCCATAAGCCCCAGGGATCTCCCTGTCTCCCAAGCGCCAGGAATACAAGTGTGCAACTGGGCTGGCTGACATGGGTCCTGCAGGTCAGAGCCAGGTCCTTATTTTGCTGACTGTGTCATCTCCCCAGCCTTTGGTTTCCTGCAAAGGGTATTTTATTCTGGACTAAATGCTTTTCTAAAATTGGCTTTTTGTTAGTGTCTTCCACTGCTGGTTATCTTAGCACAAACTGGCATACCAGGTCACTTTAAAGATTATTTCAGTTCTCTGCTTGGATGTCTATTAAAATTTACATTTATTGACAAATAGTAATTTGTGTACATCAGTGGGGTACAACGAAATACTTCAACAAGCGTACTGGATCTTTTGTAGAATGAGGCAACCTGATGAATTAGCACACCTGCCAGATCAAAGGCACATTTTTTGTGGCAGGAACATTAGAATCCACACCTCTAGCAATTCTGAAATATAAAATACTTGCTATTGACTGCAACTGTAGTTACTCTGCTGTGCGACACATCACAAGAACTAGTTTCTCTTGTCTTACTTGCGCTTTGTACCCCTCGGCCAACACCTCATCTTGCCTACCACCACCATTCTACTCTTTATTTAAAGAACACTTTTATTGAATTTTTCTAATCACATGCATATAGTGCCTTATGACTACTGTCCCTCACACTCTTACCTCCACCCTGTCCATATTATCACCCCAAAGTCCCTCTCCCACATTCAGTCCCTTTCAGTTATTGTTTTGTGGCCCAGTTAGCTTAGCCAGGGCCTTCTGTGTGGCCATGAGTTTGTAACTGTCACCAGGAGCCTGGTGTCTCCTCTGTGGCCAAGACAATGACTGCTTCTTCCAGAATCCATAAGTAGTTAGTAGTTTAGCAGGGAGAGTGGGGCCTGGTGGGCGTTCCCTGGTTTGTTTTTGACCACTGACAGGCCCAATCCTGTAGAGGCCCATTGCAGGCTGTGCAGCTGCCATGTGCTCATGGCTGCATGGGCTGTGCCCTATCCAGAAGGCAACATTTCATAACCCTACTCTCTACCTTCATACTCGTAGGTGCTTTTCCTTCCTTCCTTTGTGGTGCTCTCTGAGCTTTAGCCGGGTTGATACAGACATCTGTTTATGCAGTTCTTATTTTCAGAGTCTGCAAACCTATTTTACATAGTACAATGGCTTTTGGACTTATCCACATTGTTTCAAATGACAGAATCTCATTCTTTTCAAATGTTGACTCATATTCCTGTGTGTGTTTATCACATTAAAAATGCGTCTATCAGTTGACATGTACATAGGGTTGTTGCAGAATTCTCACGTTGGTGAATAATGCTGCAGAGAACAGGGGAGTACAGGTGCCCTTTGACACACCGATTTCAATGCCTTTGAGCACATACCCAGAAGTCTGAATAGAAATATGTCCTCCCCTTCCTCTAACTACCTTCTCTCTTCACTCCCTCCTTCTTCCACCCCTGTCATTCTTTCCTTCTTATGTGGTTCCCACAAGGAACAGATACTCAGTGCCTACAATGAGCCAGGCACTGTGCCTGGATCTTTATGGTATTATTTATTTAGTTCTTGCAACAGTACCAGTGGTTACCAACACCCAATTCTGTGTTGGCAAGACAAAGCTTATCGAGGTCACCTGGCTTATAGAATGCTTCATTCTTGGCAAATGTCATGAAGAACTAGATTTCCCCTTTGATCTCAAGCCCAAGATAGTCCATATGGTAGCTTGCTGTTCCTACACTGGGGTTACTACTTGAGGCTACTCTCCTCCTTTGTTTTGGTGTTAGTGACATTGTGGGTCTGGTGGAAGGGAACTGCTGTTAGTTCAAGATTTCTCTGTGTAAGGGATACATGAGAGAAACTTTCAATAACTGACTTCTCTTGCTCATATTTTCAAATGTTTTCAGTCATTATGCAAGCAGAAACAGAAGACTAAAGAAGGGTAAAGATCTATAATTAGTGAGATCTTGGAATGTGACAAGGACAGCCATACCTCAGGTCCTATGGATTACAGCACTTCCTTCTTGGTATTGGTGATCACATCTCAAAGCCTACTATTTAGGGCTAGAGAAGTTAGTGGTGGGTGAAATGATTTTACAAGTGTTTACTTTCCCCTCCTAGATTTCTCTCTTCTGTTTGTTGTGAGAAATACACAGAGCTAATGAGATTGAGTAGATTCCCCTAGTGCATGATAAAATGTAGCTGCAATGAGGTAAGCATAGGTTAGATTCTTAGTGGTGAGATGCTAGAAAAGATAATTTATCTTTCTAAGACTCAGTTTTTGCCTATTTAAAATAGGATAGTGATGCACTTGGGGCATAGCTTAATTGGTAGAGTTCTTGGCTAACACACATGAAACCTTCCTTTTAACCCCCAGCAGTGCATACACTAGGTTAGGTCTGTAATCCTAACACTTGGGAAGTGGAAACAGGAGGCTCAGAAGTTCAAGGTCATCTGGGATATACAGCAAGTTCAAGGCCAGCCTGGTATATACAAGATTGTCTCAAACACAAAACAACACATTGATGCATATCTTCAATTTCTGCTTGCAGATTTTGGCATAATGCATTTAATTTACATAACACTAAATTATTTTCATCATTTCTTCATGAGACATAGTTCTTTATTTGTCTCTTCATCATTCATTTTACTGGGCATCCTTGACCCCCAGGGTTTTCTCATTGGATGATGGACGTTTCCATGGAGAGATGGTAGACTCTCTCTCTCTCTCCATAGGTGCTAAAACTTAATTTCTCTGTCTTTTCTCCAAACCTCCTACTAGCACATTCTTAGGCAACCTAAGACGATTTAAAACATTTGGATTGACATAGTTCTGTGAGATTGTAGTGCTATATTGTAGAAGAAAAGCCAAGGCACAGGATAAAGAAGAATGAGGTTGCATTTAAATAGAATGAACTGGGCAAGCTGCTCGGGGGGGGGGGGTGGCCAACCTGTGACTGAAAGGGAACTGAAAAAGTTGCTACACAGAGACATTTTCTGTAAGCATGCTCTGGTTTGAGGGGAAAATAAGCACATAGGTAAGTAGGGTAGGGTGCTGGGTCCCAGAAATACCCACACCAGGAAGTTGGAGTGGGTTTAGTAATGAACAATGAGAGCAGAATGGTGGCCAGTTAGGGACTTGGGGAATATAGTAAAGACTTGAAATAGATGTGAGGAGAAGGAACAGGGTTAGGGTGCTGGGAAGGGAGGGATGTGAAGGATCTTTTTCTTTATAAGCAGCATGTTAGCTGCTGAATAGAGGGTAGATATAGAGTCACCAGTAGAATGATGATGGAACCCCCCAAAGCCGCTTAACAGTGGTCCAGATAAAATCAAAGATTATAATTGGCTTATACTAGTAGTGGTAAGAAAGGATGGGCTGCTTGGTGTTTATTGGCGAGAGATAGAGATAGAGAGCAGAGACAGAGATACAGAGACAGAGGCAGTAATATTGGAGGAGATGGAAGGTTGCTGCTGGGGCTAGTGATGGTATTTGCAAGGATGTGTGTGTGTGTGTGTGTGTGTGTGTGTGTGTGTGTGTGTGTGTGTGTATGTGCGCGTGCGTGCGCACTCATGGGACAGTCACAGAAATGTTTCTAGAGTCAGATTCATGTCATAGGTGAAAGTATGGACGGCTCAGCCTGGGCTGGGGCCAGTCTGGTCAGATTTGGTTTTCATGAGCCCAGACAAATGGAGACACTCATCAAACTGCATCTTCTTCAATATGCAATGTGAACCCAGCACCGGAGAAGTGGTTGCTTCTTGTTTCTATGCAACTCGAGGACAATTAGAGCTAAACACCTTGGAGAAAGTTATCCTCTCTCCGAGTTTGCTAATTCCATTTCTAAAATAGCTCTAAAGTCTTCACTTGCTCATGGCGGGGATAATTAAAAGTAATGAAGTGAATTTAGGGGTGCACATCAGAGACTGAGCCTGGAGAATCTGCTGTGATTACAGACATACTGCAGACTCTTTGAAGGTAATTGTCGAGCGACCCTTCTTCATTTGTATTCATGGAGACAGGGGGCCTATTTCAGGGTAAACATTTCAGAGGTGCCATCACATGGCACATTGCAGAATTTAGAATTCTCTATTACACTTTAAGAGTTCTAGGGCTTTGCCCACTGGTTACAAATGACTAACCACAGGCGACAATCCATGCTTTACATTCTTATTCTGTAAATAATGAGTTTAAGAGATGAGAATGTAGAGAGAGGAAGGGTGAAAGCAGGAGAAAAACCTTCATTTGTATGTAGTTAAGGTATAAATATTCATTGAGCACTTGTATACTAGACACCAAGCTGCACTCAAGGATCTGAAGATAGATCAACAAAGCAAGCTAGATCTCTCTTCTTAGGACTCTCTAGCCTAGCTGAGAGAAACTAAAACAAGAAAAATGCAAGTTGGTGACACAAACAGTGCAAGTATAAAAATAGGAGATGGGTCAGAGGGAGCCTTGGTTCAAACCCTCTCAAAGCTTGAACATTTTAATTGACAAGAAAGATACCGACTTAGTGTTTCTGTTTCTGTGAAGAGATACTATGACCACAGCAACTCGTATAAAGGAAAACATTTAGTTAGGGCTGGCTTTCAGTTCAGAGGTCTAGTTCATTATCATCATGGCAGGAAATGCAGCTGCACGCAGACATGGTGCTGGAGAAGGAGCCAACCGAGATCTACATCTGGATTAGTAGGCAGCAGGAAGAGAGAGTGACACTGGGCCTGGCTTGAGCATTTGAAACCCAAAGCCTACTCCTAGTGACACACTTCTTCCAACAAAGCCACACCTACTCCAACAAGGCCACACCTCATAATATTGCTACTCCCTACAGGCCTCTGGGGGTCAGTTTAATTCTAACCATAACAGAGACAGATATCTGAAAACCAAAAGGAGGCTAATGGACAAAGAATTGATGGGACTGAGGGTCCACATGGCTGTGGCAGAATGAATATACCTGAGTATACAGGTCAAAATTAGGTGTACAGAGGAAGGACTGCAGAATTTATTGTAAGTATGAAAATAGGAGGGTGTGAAATGTGGCTCAGAGGCTAATAGCACTTGTTGCTTTCCCCCAGAACCTAAGTTCTGTTCATAGCACCATGTCAGTCAGCTCACAATCATCTATATCTGCAGCTCCATAGGATCCAGTGCCTCTTCTATCCTCTGTGGGCGCCCGTGCATATGTGGCATACACTCATGCACATACAAACGCATAAATAAACATAAAAAATAAAGACCATTAGAAGCCTCCTGGCTGGGAACAGCCCATTTGTTTTTGCTGTTAGATGCTCTTTGGTATTCAGTTAGGGATAACTTGTTGGAGAGAAAGAATAAATCAGGAAGAACCTGGAGGAGGCTCCCGCAGTGGCCCAGTGGCTAGATCACTATGTTGAGTGAGAAGATGGGAAACATGAATAGAATTAGTCACCAGTTTGAAGGCAAATTTGCCATAGTTTGATGAGGAAAAAGAGGAATGAGGATAGCCTGGCTGGGCACAGCAGGGGTGGTAGACAAGAGTCTGTTCAGTGAGTTCTTCAAGCTTTGGGCTTGAGTGGCCAGGTGGTGGATGTGCCACCTGATGGCCTGAAGAACAGATGCTGGAGAGATAAGTGGGCGTGGCTAGATTTCCTCCACTGACTGAGGCTGTCTTAGCATTGAGCTACTGATTGATTGGAAGAGGTGAACTAGAGCAAGGGTCAAAAAAAAAAAAAAAAAACCCGACAAAGAGAAGATACATCTCCACTTAGGTAAGGAGAATGAAGGATTCTGGGAGGAAGTTAGTGGAGAGGCTGTCAACCACTTGTAACTAGTTTAATGAGCTAGTCTTGTTGGATTGGGTCTCTGCCCAAAACTCACAACCTTTGAGACTCTCCGGGCTCTGCTTGTCTTCACATGTAAGACCCAAAGCAAACACTCAACCAAACGGAGCTGGGTTCCTATCTTAGGGTTACTACATACTGGATGCAGGATCTTAGGCAGACAATAGAAGCTACCCCTATTTTTCCCCATATTAAAACAGCCTTCGTGTTTCCCATATTAAAAAAGGATGTAAGATGAAGTCTTGCCTCATGGAGTTATTGAGCTAACAGCTAGCCTCATGGAGCTTCTACTCACGATGTATGTGATTGCATTTCATCTTAAGCATAGCTCTACAAAGAATAACTCTTATGGCTCCATTCCATGGATGAAGAAGCAGAGGGTTAGAGAGGTGTTGTGTAGCAGTTTCCTCTGAGCTGAAATATTCCATCCCGGAGGAATCTGAGTTTTCAGGATGTAAACAAACCACATGTCCAGGAAGTGAAAATTTCCATGCTTCACAAGTTCTGGCCCCACGGTTATAGTCACATGAACAGCTTCTAAGGGAGGAGACTGGCCTGCTTAGCAGCCTGCAAGTTGCACAGAGAGATCCAGGGTGCCAGCTTCTGTGAACTGTTGCCCTCGACAGGGTGAGATTTTGCTGCTGTAGCTGCCTTTGAGACCCCACACTCCTGTAAGTAACCCCAATAAGCCTAATTGGGTCACCATGTTGAATTTCCCTGTCATCATATGCTTTGTTCTGCCATCAGTTTTCTATCTGCAGTGAGGAGACATTTGTTTAATGTGTCCCCAAAGAAGTTACATGATATGTCCAAAACTCCACCCCCAGGGGGCAGGAGAGAGGAAATAACCTGGCCAGTCTGCCTCCTGTGTGAGCCATGCAGATAACCGTCACACTGCTCACTTTGGCCGCAGAAACTGAACCTGACTGTATTTTCAGCACAATGCTTGTCCCTATTTTCAAGCCCCATGTGCAATACTGAATTATGATGTTGCTTCCATTTTGACTGTTTTCTCACGGCAAGAATGGTGACTCACCCACAGCTGTGCTGTGCTGCCCATGCCCACCAGCAGGTGTGAAGAGGATGTTGCCCAAGGGCAAACAATAGCAAGACAGCTGCATGCAATTCCTTTATCTGTGTGCAGTAATCCCAAGGAGCACTTGCTCTATGCTTGGTAGAAGAAGACATCTTCCCCCAAATGCAACAAGCCCTACGAGTGCACAGAGGTGAGACAGACATGGAACCAACATTTCAGTATCTTCTTCCAGGCCTGAGCTTCCCCCTTGGCAAAGAAAATAGTCTCATTGAAACAGGAATTAAAGCAATAAGTTGTAATTGGCACCAGCCAAGTGCCCACACAAGAGCTAAACATAGAAAACAGGGAGGAGAAGTCCACGAGACAGAACAGAAACTTCCTAATTCATTCTCCTGCCAGCATTCATGACAGTGAGTATGCCATGGGCAGGACAATTAAACTGAAATATGGCCCAACTAAGCAGAAGAGTGTTCTAGCCAGTAGGCCAGGAGAACCACTGACAATCCTTCCAGAGAAGTGGGTGGAACAGGGTCCTCAAGGCAAGGGCTAATTATCTTAGCTGAGTCCATTTTGGAACTGAGAACTGGCCTAAAAAATAAGTGCCAGGTCTCCGGGCTCTAGCAAGAAGAGTATTTAATAACAAGAGGGATAGACAGGAGTGGCTTATAATGATTTTGTAATCGATGCGTGCCTGAGACCAAACATCATTTCATAGCATGAAGGAATGTGTCTGATTGTATCTCTAATTGTGGGAAGAGAATGCCCATGAGGACCGAGCTTCGGGAAGGGGGTCTCAGGGCAGGTGTATGGCAAAACTGTGGCTGTTCCCACATCTCCTAAGATCTCTTCAGTGAGGAGGATGCCTTCCTCAGGCAGAAAGGACCTGTCTAAGTGGCAAATCATTCCTGGTCCTTTTAGGTGTGGGAGTGTAGAGTCAGTGGTGAGGTGGCATAAAGGTTAGGGGATACAGCCACTCTTAATACTGAAAAGGCTAGCTATCCTGAGGGCTGTTTGAGAAAACCCAGCCAGTGCTTCAAACTCCTAAGGCAGTGTCACCCTTCTCTTCTTCCACTTCTCTAACCCTGTAGGAGTTGGCTGTGGGAGGGCAGGGAGGAGTAGCAACAATCTTACATAATGGACTCTGTGGCCCTGAGTCCATTTGGTATTAGTTATTTTTCCTGCTGATGTGATGAAGTACCACAACAAAAGCAACCTAAGGGAGAAAGGCTTATTCTTACTCAAATGTGAAGGTGTGGTCCACTGGAACAAGGAGTCAAGGCATCTGGAGCTTGTGACCTGTGTCCACAGTCAGGAACCAGGTGAATGCTGGTGGTCCTCAGCTGGATTCCTCCTTTTACTTAACCCAGGCCCCAGCCCATGGGATGGTGGTACCCACAGTTAAAGTGGGTCTTCACACCTCTACCAGCCCAATCTAGATAATCCCCCATAGGCTTGGCCAGAGGCTTGTCTTTTAGTTGATTCTACATCTTGTCAAGCTGGCAATCAATTAAACATCACCACATGGACTCTAAATGTCTCCCTTTTTTGCTTTATTTCCATGTCTCTTTATCACTTTTTACCATCACTGATTACACATTTTCTGTACTCTTTTGAGTACACATTTTTATGTAGTCCAGGCTGGCCTTCAACTAGCTATATAGCTTAGGATGGTCTCGAATTTCAGATTTTCCTACTTCCATGTCTTAAGTAATTGAGATTATGGGCATGCACCACCACATCCAGTGTTTGTGGTACTGGGGATCAAATGCAGCTTTACATATAGTAGACAAACTCTCTACCCACCAAGCTGTGTCCCTTGCTCCATCCCTTGATATCCTAGGACATGATTGTATCCTGGGATATTACCACTTGGTTCAAATTTCATTCAGTACAATAAAATCTTTTTAATGATGATTTTCAGTTTTTTGAATTTGATAAAAAGTGGGTTGTCACTTCTTCATTAGTCGATATTGATTGTATTATATAACAGGTTTCATTGTGACATTTTCAAACCTGCTTGTGATGCACCATAACCCTTCCCATCCATTACCTTTTCATTTGCCCCCTTTCTGTTCTATAATAATCATTTTATTTTTGTTTTTCTTTTTTAGATTTTGCATATGAGAGAAAATATGTAATGTTTCTCTTTCTGAGTTCAACTGATTCTGAATAATGCTGAGTTCAAATGATTCAGTTTCATCCATCTTCCTACAGTTGGCATATGTTAGTTCTTTGTGGTTGAATAACAAATAATTCAAGTGTGTGTGTGTGTGTATGTGTGTGTGTGTGTGTGTGTGTGTGTGTGTGTGTGTGTGTGTGTTGCTTTCTTTGTTCATTTTGTAGATGGGCACCTAGGCCAGTTCTATTTCTGGACTACGTGTACATGTAGATTTTGCTGTTGCAGACTGACTTGGATTCCTTTGTGTATGTTCAGGAGTGACATAGCTGAGTCATATAGTAGACCTATCTTCAGCTGCTGAGGGACCTTCTGACTTCATAGTGACTTCACTAGTTTAATTTCCCATCAGTGGTGTATACTTGTTCCTCTCTCCCTGAGTCCATATTAGTGTTTATTATTTTTCTAGACAAGGACCTCTTAAGGTGTCAACTGACCAGATGTTCTAATTCTTGACTACTTCCAAGGCAGGAATCCTTAACCAGAAATGGTTGTGATTTTCAACCCCAGGGGACATGGGGACATTTTATGTTGCCATGACTTAAGGAGGATTATTACCTGCGTCATGAAGAAATGTGTGTGTGTAGCCCTACATAGCAAAGATCACCCAGCCCCGAGTTTCAATGATGTTGAAGTTTAGGGGTGGAGAACTCATTGTGTGCCCTAATATAGCACCACAGGTGGTGTTTTCCAGTTTTTCCAGGTAATGCATATAAAAAGGGCCTAAGAGGCAGGAAGGTAGCTTTTGTTCAAACTCAGGTAGAGAAAGTAGAGGCTGTACTATTATGCATATCGGTAATGAGATTGAAGGTCCACTAGGAAATCAGAACATGACTACCTAAAGATATTTCCCAGGCCAGTATCTGAATTTCATTGCATCTTTGGGACCAGAAGCCAGTACCTAAAATCAAGTGCAGTGGATGTTAGAAGGAAAAGTAGCAGTTATGGAGAGGTGCAGCCTCCTTGAGCATGAATTATGAGAGGCATGCAACCACAGATATATCACAACAAGCAGAGATTTGGAGTGGAGACTAGTGAGCAAGAGGTGGTGAATGCAAAGGAACTTACAGTAGTGGACTGACTTCCTGATTTGCTGTCTGTTGAGTATGTATGCATTCCTTCTGCCTCAGATGCTGTCTTTACTGTTGTGTGTAGGTAATTATAAAATCTTATCATTATTAGAATGAGATCACTCCTTAACTATTGGTGGAGAGGCACTCTGTAGCAAGGCAGAAAAAAGAGACCAAGGCTGCCTTAGTGTGATGGTGATAACCATGAGCTCAGAAAGAAATCAGTATGAGTGAGAAAATGATGTGCCCTGAGAAAGACTATGTTACAAATAAGTTTTGTTTGTACATCAGTGGCCCATGTGCTCCTTTGGAGGTATAATTCATTAGAGTGTTTGGAACATTCCACCATGATATGTTTATTTTCCTTTTTATAAATTGCAATCATGCCCTACTGTGTCTAGATATTATATAATATCTATTACTAAAAGATAAAAATAAAAGTTAAAAAAGTCAACGATAAGAAATATTTTCTTTATGCACCCCAATAAATTGTTCTGCCCAACTTTGACCACCATTGTGGCTGCTTGCCTATGAATGAAAATGGATAATGTATGCCGTCCATTAAAAAAAAAAAAGCCCCTAGCAGAGGAAAAGACAAAGTGTCTGAGGGTGAGAGGGGGAGGGGTGGGGGGAGAGTAGGCTTCTGGGAGGGTCCCGCAGTACACCCTGCTTATACTGAAAGACACTCTGAAGGAGAGAGGGCAGGAAGGTTTTTGTCCTTCTACCGCCCTTCAGGTGCAGTCAGAATTGACACCACATTGCTTTGTCTAGCAATTGTGACCACCTCTACATACTGGTGAGACACAGCAGTCCTTGTGACACACATAGCCCTGAGCGGGCACACAACCTTTTTTGTTTGTTTGTTTTGCCACAAGCTTCTAGAGCTGTCTGCCATACTTTCTACCAGACAGGACACACAAAAGCAGAAGTGTGAATGCTTTTGTTTTTCATATGAACTTGTGTTTGTGCAAATGACTTGAATATCATTTCCATGTTTCCAGCACCTATAAGGGTAGACTTCCAAAAGATGACTTGTTATAGACCTTGTGGTCCAATCTAGGCTTCTTGAATGAGGAGAAGGTGTGCTGGCTAGTTTTATGTCAACCTGACACAAGTTAAAGTCATTTGAGAGGAGGAGCCTCAAACTTATAGGGCATTTTCTTAATTGGTGTTTGATGTGGGAGGGACCAGTCCAATTGTAGGTGGAGGCATCCCTGGGCTGGTGGTTCTGAGTTCTATAAAAAAGCAGGCTGAACCAGCCAGGAAGAGCAAGCCAATAAACAGCACCTTCCATGGCCTCTGTATCAGTTTCTGCATCCAGGTTCCTGCCCTGTGTGAGTTCCTGTCTTGACTTCCTTCAGTGATGAACAGTGAAGTGGAAGTGTAAACCAAACCAACCCTTTCCTCCCCAAGTTGCTTTGTATTTCATCACAGCAACAGGCACCCTCAATAGGACAGGGGGCAAGAGATTTGATCAAGGTCCTGTTTTTCATTCGAGTGAAGAGAAATGCTACTGTCTTCATTCCTGGATTTTTGTTTGCTAACTGATCAGGTTGGAAACTTAACTTTTAGGCCAAACAATATACACCAGTTAAATTTAGTTCAGAGCCAGTAGGAAGGCAAGCTTTTATTTTATTTTTTAAATTGATTAAAAAGTGTGAATGTGTCAAAGACCCTGTTATGGCATACATTATGTACTTCCAAATTCACATTGACTTCCTACCTCTAGGACCTTAGGACGTGATGTTTGGAGATTGGATCTTTGCAGAGATGTCCAAGTTCAAATTAAAGCTGTCAGGGTGAGCTGTAATCTGGCATGACTGCTACCCTCATAAAAAGAGGAAGTTTTGATCCTGTAGAGACATCATGGGTACACGTGTACACCTAGAGGAGAGGGCCTGGGAGACAGTGAGTAAGTAGCCAGCCAACTGTAAGCCACCAACCCCACCAGCATCTCAATCTTAGATGTTCAGTCTCACATACTGTGATAAAACCAATCCTTGTTGATGAAACCACTCAGTCTCTGGTGTTTTGTTATGATGGGCAGGCTCCTTTACTTCTTATAGCAATAATGCCAACAGCTAATATCTTAGTTTCAAATGAATTTCTCAATTAATCTCCATAAAACTGTATATTGTAGACAAAATTCTTAGCTTCATTTTGCCCATGAATGAGTTGAGGCTAATAGAATTAGGATACAGCTGAGCTCACTAGTGTTCCAATGCCATGCTCTTAATTTTATCAGGTGATGTGGAGTACTGACTGGGTCTGGGTACCCACCCAAGCTCAGAATAGACAGATGGTGCCTTTCCTGTCTTATAGGAAGTAGAGTAGAGAAGAAAAGGGAATCAGATTGTACAGAGCTAGTGGCAGGGCCAAACTGCTGCCTGTAGTATCTGGACTTATAGGTCCTGGCCTACCATTTCTCCCTCACTTGCCCTTCCCTGAGGCAAACTGTTTCATCTTCCTGGAATAAGCAGGGGCTTTCTTAGGCAGTAATTTCCCCAAGGTTTAGTCTGTTAAATTATATGTATGTATATAAAGGTGTAACCACCGATAAAGTTGAGAAGTTTACTAGGGGAAAGGACATGGCATCTTACAGATGCTCCTTAGGGAGGGCCTCTATGGGAGTCAGAGGGAGGAAGACATGCTTTGTTGTTTTCTGTATAGCCTTGCCATTCCTTCTTAGTATTCTGGTCAGCCTTCCTTCCCGTCGCACCCCTGCTGTAAAACATCTCATATAGCTCCCTTATGTTCCTATCCTTCCTGCCTCACCCCTGCTGTAAACCCTCTCATGCATCTCCCCTGTGTTTCCAACCTTCCTCATTTAACCATATAATTTAACCCTAACATTTCCATGTGCAACTTCCTAGCTTCTGAGAAATAGAGGGATCCAGACTTGATGCTACTCCACACCGACTTTCTGTCTTATAGCAAGTAGAGGAGGATGGTAGAGGGAAGCCTGATTTAGTGCCAAAGTGTGGGCCTACTGTCTCACCCCTGCCAGCTACCTCCCTTTGAATATTTAGTCATTTCCAGAAACATTCTTAGCCTCTCTTCTGTACCAGGCAGGAGGCTGTGGGCTGGCCTGTCAGTGAACCCAGAGACATGGCTGCCCTCATGCTTGTGGGCTTTTTGGTCCAGGGACATTTTTAGTTTTCAGATCCTTCAAATCCCTGACTATCTTCTTCCCTCAAATGAGGAAGGATGAAGCAGCAGGCTGCTCCATTTGATGGTTTCCTTTATTTCCGTCTTCTGACAGCCATCCTTCACCTGTGACGGGGACGATGACTCTTCTCAACGATGATAAGTTTGTACATTTTGACTGTTTGTGAATCTCCCTAATTAGTTCTTTATAGATTTCCATTGGCAACTCAATTTGTGTTTTGAGTTAAAATTGGGCATTCAGAGGAAATGCCTTGGAGTACTTTTTTCCCTTGGAGCCTCATACTTCACACTGGCAGTTGCTGACCTCCCTGTCCTCTAAGCAAGTGAGCAGCACTGTTTGCCTCATAGTGACGCACCAGCCAGTGGTTACCATGGAATAAGACAGCAGCACTGCCCCTGTCGTCATGGAACCCCTGGGCCATCTCCTAAGCAACCTGGCAGGAAATCCCCAAACAGTTCTATGTTCTCTCTGCCACTGGGGTTAGTTCTAAATTTATTTTTGACATCAAAAGCATTATGTGGCTAAACAAGTTTAGGGAAGGAGCTGCAGAATACCTCTGTCCAGAGAGACAGAAAAAGAAGGCTGGAGGTGGGATGGAGGAGAGGGTGGGGGATAGCACAGCAGAGAAGACATGAGTCTGAGACAAACTCAGAGAGATGCTAAGAAATGTGTAGAAAGAGACAGAGATAACTGACACACACAGGGGCGAAGAGACACAGAAAGAAGACTTTTTCACAGAAGACAGTGTCTCACATAATACTGAAATATCTGGGGAAACAGCAGCATGGGCTGTGTGACTTTGTGCGTCAGCCATTTCTTCACTTGCTTCCTGTTTTCATTCACGGTGCGGAAATATTAAAAGAGTCTGAGATACTTAGACTCTGGAGAATCCACCTTCTCCTGGTGTGTGGAGAGCGGCTTGATATTTTTGTGGGACATGAGTGAAGGAAGGAGAGACATAAAAGAAAGTTCAAGTCAGAGTCATCTGAAATCCTTTGCCCTCTACAGAGACCATTTGAGAAGCCCAGGTAGGCTACCCACCAGTGGACATCCCCTCTGGATGCCTTCTGGCCCTATCCCCAGTTCCCCCTCCCCTCCTCATTGCCCTGTCCCAGCCCCTGACTTGGGCAGAGACACCCCCAGCTCAACCAGAGGCCATGTAGACCACCAAAACTCCAGGGAGGCCACTTGCCCTTGAACCCTCTCACTTTCTTGGTCTCCCAGCCTATCCCCAGTCCCCCTACTACTCCTAATATTGCTGGGTCCCAGCCCCCAACTCAGGTGGAGACCCCTTGTTGGACCAGAGACCACTATGACCATCAGAAATCCAGCCCCCAACTCTGATAGAGACCCTCTGTTCAACCACAGGCCACACCTGCCAAAAGACCAGAGAGGAAACAGAAACCAAGGAACAAAACACCCCTTCAACAAAGACAAATTCAGAAATTGGCACTTATACCTCAATTACCCTAAACCCAGATGCCTAGATAATAGCATAAGAGCACAATCAACAACAGCCAAGGCAATATGTCACTACCAAAGCCCAGCTAACCACTACAACAAGCCCTATTTCCACATAGCTCAAGAACAAGAAAACAACCTTAAAATCAACTTTATGAAGATGATAGAAGTTCTTAAAGAGGAAATGAAAAAAATCCCTTAAAGAAATTGGGGAAAAGATAAACAAAAAATTGAAAGAAATAAATAAACCCTCTTAAGGAAAACCATGAAAACAAATAAACAAGCAAAAAAAGAGTTGAAAGAAACAAATAAAACTGTTCAAGATCTGAAAATGGAAATAGAAGAAATAAAGAAAACACAAACTGAGGGCATTCTGGAAATGGAAAATCAAGGTAAGTGAACAGGAACTACAGATGCAAGCAAAACCAACAGAATACAAGAGATGGAGGAGAGACTCTCAGGCATTGAAGATACAATAGAAGGAATAGATACATTGGTCAATGAAAACATTAAATCTAAAATATTCCTAACACAAAACATCCAGGAAATCTGGGACACTATGAAAAGACCAAACCTAAGAAAATAGGAATAGAAGAAGGAGAAGAATCCAAGCTATAGAAGAAAATTTTCCTAATCTAAAGAAGGATATGCTTATTTCAGATTGGACCAGAGAAGAAAGTCCCCATACCACATAATAATCAGTACACTAAGAGAACAAAGAAAGAATATTAAAATCTGCAAGAGAAGAAGGCCAAGTAACATATGAAGGCAAACCTATTAGAATTATATCCAACTTCTCAATGGAGACTCTCAAAGCCAGAAGGGCCTGGACAGATGTGCTGCAGACTCTAAGAGACCACAGCTGTTCCTGGAGTTTCTTGACCCACTAGGTCCTGCCAACACTTCAGCCCCAAATAAACATGCAGATGCTATATTAATTATAAAACTGTTGGTCCATGGCTAGAGCATCTTACTGGCTAGCTCTCTCTTGGTTATTAACACATTTCTATATATTTAAGTATTTCCAGGTGGTCTTATCTTACAGGAGAAGGGTCCGAGCCTGTTACTCCTTCTTCAGCTACATGGCATCTCATTGTGGTGTCTCTTCCTACATTTCCCGGAATTCTCCTCATCTTCTAGTCCCACCTATCTTCCTGCCTCTATTGGCCAAACTGTTTTATTCACCAACCAATAAGAGAAACATATATACAGAAAGATATCCTCCATCATCTCCTCTTTTCTGCTAAATAAAAAGAAGGGTTTTTACTTTAACATAGTAAAATTATATATAACAAAACAGTTACCAAGCAAGAAATATAGTTAACAATATTTGTCCATTAACATTTGACAAAATTTAAAGGAAATATTCTATCACCTATTCTATCTTTGTGAGTCTAAAGTCTTATATGTAACTTATCTTTTACCATAACTAAGGAAAACCATAACCATAACTGTCTTCAACTCCATCAAAGACCTCAGAGGGACAATATATAAACTCTAGAATTGACAGAGACATATTGCTTCCTGGACTGCCCATAGGCCATAGTGTGTCTGGCAGACTTCTCAGTGAAGCAGGAAATTTCAAACTGTCCCACCTGTATTGGCAGTTTGTCAGTTAGTTTTCTCTGTGTCTTGTAGAATGTCTGGCAGACTCTTCCATGAAGCAGGAACCCTGAAGAACTGTACCATCTTGTTTTTTCAAGTTCAGCAGTCACTTTTCTGTGGGTCCTACATGTCTAGTTTATACAGCATACAGTAAAACAGTCCAGGCAAGAGCAGTTTCTTGCCCAAATGGCTAGTCTTGCCATATCAAAGACAAACTCCACAACGAGTTTCTTCAATGCCCATCTTCCTCTCTGATGAAATTGGTGTTACCAGGAGCAGTTGTGTCTCACTGTCATGAAAAACTCTATAAACTATTTTAAATACCATGTTCTGTAGGTCTTTGAAAGGTTTAAAGAATATCTATCCCTTTGAAATGTATCTCTGTGTATCTAGAAAATCTACATAAGTTTTGACTATTATAGGTGACTACAATCTGCATTAAGTTATGCATTACACTTTTAAAAGAGCTGTATAAACACAACACCTAAACAAGAGGAGAAATATACCTATAACAATTGACCTTAAATTGTATCAATAAATCAAAATCCATACCAATGCAAAGTATTCATTTATATATCATATTCCCCTTTTTTCCTTTAGAAAGAGATTGGTTGTGCTCATTAACCAGTTAGAACCAATCCAATTTAAATCAAAACAAACATTTATAAACAGTATTTTGGAATTTGGGCATCATTCTCTCCAAACTGCTTCCTGCTGTTTGGGGGCACTGTCAATACCATAGGGATACTGAGAAAACCCAGAGACCTGCCCAAATCCTGGCTGTAGTAGTCTGCAAGGCTGCATTGTCACAGCTGTTTTAGATGTTGGATCACCTGGGCCACTGCTTCAGGGGGTCTTGCTTTATCAAACCATATTAGTCTGGAAGGAATCCACAGCTTTTCATTTTCTGTGGAAACAAACGGAACCTCTTTTCCAAAGTAATCTGTCCTTAGACTTAAAATTTGATGTCAAAGCATTTTCAAAATATGTATATTTGATTTATCCAGCAGCATTTATAGTCAAATGTCTTTTAGCAGTTGTTGCTCCTTCCTCAGCAATCAATTCAAAGACAACACAATAGCATGCAGTATCCAGATTCTCTGTGCATTTTCCATTCTTATGTGGATTTTTTATTACTCTATTTCTTTTATTTAATTATTTTTTGTTTATTGAGACAGGGTTTCCCTGTGTACTTTTGCCTGTCCTGGAATCCTCTCAGTAGACCAGGCTGGCCTTGAAATCACAGAGATCTGCTTGCCTCTGCCTTCCTAATATTGGGCTTAAAGCTGTGTGCCACCATATTCACCTACTATATTTCTTTTTTATTTTTCAAGGACTTTCTCTATCCTTTTTCTTTTCTCTCCCAAGCCTACATATATTTTTAAACACACTGTAAAACCATTAGAGATTTTTTTCATCTGAATCTGTCTTTACTGTATATCCCTATCTTTTTCTGACCACATAAGTCTTATCAGTTAAACAGCATTGCTAAAATTAAAGTGGGTGTTTTAGCTGCTGGCTTTCCAATGTGGTGGGGACATGCTTACTGCCAGCACTGGGAATTGTGCTCACCACCTCTACTCTTAAACATTTTTGTCTGTATGAGTAAATACTAAATCTGCCATGCAGCATGCTGTATGGCTTAGAGATGTAGTCACTGCTCTGCCAGCTTCTCATACACACCATTTACCTGTTTGGTAGCAGGGCCTCTTAAAAGAGCCATGCAGTTTTTTGCTGCTAATGCTGAGTCAGGAAGCCTCTCTTAAAGGAGCTTCTAGCCTGTCTTGTCTCTAGCAAACAGAGCCCACCTGAGAAAATGCTGCTACCAAGAAGTCGTGCTTGTCTCTGTTCTTTTGTTTAGAATTCCTTTTAAAGTTTTTGTCAGGTTTTACATGGAAAATCTCACCCCACGTGTGGGTACCATTTTGTAACGAGTTTCTTGTACCACCAGGTCCCACCACCCCAGAGCCCCAAAATAATCACACAGAGACTTATATTAATTATTAAACTTTTGGCAGATGGCTAGGGCTTCTTCCTGGCTAGCTCTCTCTTAATTATTAATCCATAAACTACTAATCTATATATTTTCACGTGATCTTGGTTTACCTGAGAATGTCCAGACCTGTTTCTTCTTTGGTGGCTACATGACATCTCTTTCGGTCTCCCTCTGCCTATCCTTCCCAGAATTTTCCTTGTCTCCTACTTCCAGTCTAACTTCCTGCCTCCATGGGCCAAACAGTGTTTTATTCATCAACCAATACGAGAAACATATATACAGAAGGAATGCCCCATCACATAGCTTGTAGTGTTAATCCATCAGAGTCTGGTAAAGATTCTCAAGAATTTATTTAGGTGTAAAGTAGGGGTAAACACTCACTGATACAGAACAGGTAGACATTGCCACTGTTCCAGGTGTCTTCATTAAGTTGTTCTGTCTAGGGGTGAAGAGCAAGCTGCCTACTTTGCTCCATTCACCCAAGAGAGCAAGAGGGTGAGAGACCCTTTCTCTCAGCCTGTAAGTTGTCATGTAGCAGACAAGACCACTCCCTAGGGCTTGCTTCCCCCAAATTCATTGACTTAATGTATTGAAATCCCAGAAAACTTCCCTCCTTTTTACTAAATAAGAAGGTTCTAATCCCAGAAAACTATTGACAATAAGAACAAATTCCAAGTATTGTGCAGAAGAAAGAAAAAGTAATAACACAAACAAAAATGATACCACAACCACAAGAACAACATCAAGCAAGAAACATATACTAAATGACAGGCCATGGGATATTTTCAAATTACAGAGATTATTCATATAGCTATCCTATCCTGGAAAGTCTAAATCTTATACCTAATATGCACTAGCTAAAATATGAGATGATTGTAACTATAACTATCCAATCTTCAACTCCATCAAAGACCAGAGACAGAAAATAATATTACCAGAGTAAGCAGGAAGTGGAAGCAAAGGACTTCCAAAAGATGTGAAAAATGACAGAAACAGCTGGTTGATAGTTACCCAATGTTTTTCTGTAACGTTGGGGCATCCAACTTTGGCTATAGGCCTAGAATATCCGACAGACCATTTTCAGAAGCAGGAAAATTTGAAGGGCTGTCCTACCACCCTGTTTCCACAAGGGTCAGTGTTGCTTTTTCTTGTATCCTGCTTGTCCAGATTGGACATCGTGTTCACTGTCAGCGGTGGAGGCTAGGGCAGTTCTTTGCCCAATAGGCCAGTTTTGCCAAGAAGAAAACTCCATATGGAGTGTTTTTGGTGCCCATCATTCTCTTGGGAGTAGATTGGTGCTGCCAGGAGCAGTTGTGTCTCAGGTCAACATAAGTTTAAGTTATTAAAACATTCAAATATCATACTCTGTACCTCTTTGAAGAGTTTGAAGATTACCTATCTATGCACAGTACTATCTCAGTGCATCTGGAGAACCTTACTAACATAAGTATGACAAACATGGGTGACTAGTAACCTGTAACTCTTAATAATCTATATAGCTTAAAGACTAAAGCTCCATATTATACAAGTAAACAATATTCAAACATGTGTACAGCATAAGGACAATGATCTCAAAATTGTAACAATATATAAAAATATCTTAATCAGAGGTAGAAATGTAGAGTGCAATATGACAAAATATCCTTAATTTGTATCAATATACAAAATATCTCAGACAGAAGTAGAAATATACATACAGTATACCAAAATAATTTCACATTTGTATCAAATATACAAAAATATTGTAAACAGAAATAGGAACATACAAAATATGACAAATGAAATTGTGAGGACTTCTAGTGATGGAGGATATGGAGCCTAAACCATCCATCTTCTATAACCAGGCAACTTTCCAGTGGTGGGACTTGGACATCAACCAAGCCACAAACCTTCGACCTACAACCTGTCCTGCCTGCTGGGACAATGGTGGCACAGAGCTTGTGGGAGTAGCTAAACAATGACTGGCCTAACTTGAGGCCCATGCCACCACAGGGAGCCCACCCCTGATACTGCCTGGATGGTCAGGATCCAGAAGCTGGACAGCCCAGAGACCTAAGGTAGAACCAAACAGGACTGGCAAAAGAGGAGGGTGGCATTTGATCTGTAGTTATTTTTATCATTACTGAGGACAGTATTAATTTATACCTCTACACACACACACACACACACACACACACACACACTTAAATTTTTATTGGTATATATTCATTGTACATAATGAATTTGGATTTCATAATGGCATTCTTGTAAGGATATATCTACCTTGTACTTATTCCTTCCTATGTTATATATACACATATGATTTTATGACTCTACATAAAATCAAGGGTCCACAAATGAGATAAAAATGTGTGATGATTTTCCCCTGTCACCTCTCTGATAGTAATTATGGCCCAGCGTGATATTAAAGGTTCCTCATGTTCTCCCTTTATGTCTCAGAGGCACCTTGCATTATTTATCCTGCAGTCTACAAATATAGCCTGAAGCCAGCACCAAGGTCAAGGCAACTTGTTCAAGAACTAGCAAAGAGCTGAGTCAAGTTCACTCCCCCTGACTGCAAAGTCAAGGTCGACCTCAGAAAAGACAGGCACGTGTTACTATTTTCTCTAGCTACAAGTTGGCTTGTAGCTTACTGTTGGTTTTGTTATAATTTAAGAAGTAATTTTTCTTCATCACTGACATATCTTCCATTGACATTCCAGTTTTTGCCAACTTGTTTGTGTCATTTGTGGTCACAATGCTCTCTCAGCATCTCTGCCAAGTAGCTAATGGTGTATGTATTTGTACAAGTGCATCCATAGATCTGATGCTAGATTTTGCTTTGGTACTGTGGTAGCTTCCATTATTCTGGGGTCCAGGTCCCTGAATTATCAGAAATGTATGCATAGTTATTGAAGCTTCATTTAATTGACATCAACACACAGCTCCTGCTGCTACACTGAAGAAAGTTTTACTGAGCCTGGGAACAAAAGGCTTCACTGGAGAAGTCTCTCTGCATTCATTATTAAGATGTTTTCCAGTGCTTTTCAATAACAAAGGACAACTTGAGTCAGCTTGAGCAAGAAGCAATTTGTTGGGAGGGATGCAAGGACATCTAAGAGAACCTAGGGAATGAGCCAGATCTAAACAAATGAAATCAAATTTTAAAATGGGCTCCTTCAGGGACCCAAGTGGAAGGAGTTTATGATTTATTCATTTTGAGTTCTGCAATGGAATCCCTACAGCCAGGTTTGGCAGACTTCCCCTCTGGAGGCGTCTCTACTACCATCTCAACCCCACCCCACTCATCTGCTAGAGTCTACCTTACACCTATTCAGGAGAACCAGCTATTACATTTTCAGTTACTTTGTAAATCAGATGTTAATATCACTGACA
Organism: Cricetulus griseus; assembly: GCF_003668045.3. NCBI lineage: Eukaryota > Metazoa > Chordata > Mammalia > Rodentia > Cricetidae > Cricetulus > Cricetulus griseus. Next base: position 37,504,106 of record NC_048600.1, on the reverse strand, counting down.
TTTAAAACCCAAGTTCTGTCATAGAAGTACTTACAGCAAGGGGCTTCTTAGGTGCTACATATTAAGGTTGGATTGTCTATCTATCTATCTATCTATCTATCTATCTATCTATCTATCTACCTATCTATTTTCTATAATCTGTCTACCTACCTACCTACCTACCTACCTCCCTACCTTTCTATCTGTTTGGAGAAATGATGTACCAATACATTCTCACTATAGACTGTATATACACCAATTTATAAAAAAGCATGTTTAAGACTATGAACCTTGAAGTAGACTTGGTGAGGTTGTGGTCTGCTATATTGTTTCTCCCCCTCCCTATCCCCTTCTCTTCTTCACTCCCTCTGCTCCTTCCTTCTTTCTTTCCTTCCTCCCTCCCTCCCCTCCCGCCCTTCCTTTCCTCCCTCCTTCCTTCCTTTCTTCTTTCCCAAGATCCTCTATGTAGAGATGGTACCTAGGCTCTTCCCTCCCTCGGCCCCTTCCTTCCCATGATGCTCTTTGTAGAGGTGGTCCCAGGAACTTATACACATTGAGTGATTGCTTTACTGTTGAGTTATATTCCCAGCTGACTGTATGATTTTTTTATTTTGTAAGCTTGAAAGTTTTATAGGCTTCCTGAAGTGTAGATATCTTTTCCACAGAATAAAACAACAATTAAACAACAAAGGTTTGTAATGAGAACTCAGTAATCCATAGTGTCTAGTTTGTGGAGAGCAAGATTTATGTGATAGGTATTTTCCACATTCTCTGCCCTATTCTATATGTTTATTCATTCACTATTCATGAATACTTGATGTTCTGCACAATTGACTTACTTTGGTGGCCTCCTTTGTTCTTGGGCTTTTGGATTTGGATTGAACTTTATCATGGTTTTTCCTTGTTGTCTAGCATTGTAATGGGAGATTATCGGGTTTTTTAGCATCCACGTATGGGTCAGCTCACCTAATAAATATTATATTAAGTATCTATCCTATTGATTCTTTTTCTCTGCATCATTACAACAGAGGAGGAGGACATGCCTTTCAGAATTAGCTTGGTGATGTCATGAGAATGGTTTCTCCAGATGACTTTTTAAGACATTAACTCTTTGATTTCCCCACATTTATCATTTTCCCCAAGGCCACTCAGAGGGTGTGTGAGCTTGCAGGGGAGTCCATTTGGGCATTTTAATAGGATGCTGTTATCTACAATGTTCAAACCAAGAGCTGCATGATTTATAAAAACATCATAAAATCTCATAATAATTTGAATATATATTTATGATTTAGTGCTGGGATGCATCCACAGCTACTTCTGACTACATGTGGCCATATGTTGGACATTCCTACTAGAATTTATGATTTCATACACTGCCTGAATCCAGATACACAGCCACCATATTTTCTGTGCTCCAGCACAGAGAGCTATGGAGTATCTTCTGACAAAGTTCTCTGGGAGGATTTCACTGGAGTTAATGGTTATAAACTAGAAAAGATGAGGCTGAGAAAATAAGCTGTTTTTGAGGGGAGAGTCTTTCAGCCCCTAAAATTTAGTACTTGCTCCTTTCCTCTTGCGGAAGTGTCCTCACAAAGGATCCCTAGAATGTGAAAGTACTAAGAGAAATTAGCTCACAAAACCAACAAAGTTCATGCTTCTGGAGACAACTGTGTGGTATGCTAAAGGATATTTGGGGTTAGACTTATATACATTTCGAAGCTACTCCCCAAACAAGCACCGCATGGGTTATTCTCAGCAGTTGCATCTTTCCTATCTCATCCATGGAGTACAACACCTTGTCTAGTGCATTCTGTTTTTCTGAGTCTAAGAAGACATCTAGCATTTGAAAATTATATATATATACACACACATATATATGTATATATATATATATATGTGTGTATATATATTAGTTATGCTTCTTTTGCTGTAACAAAATACCATGACCAATAGCAACTTAAGGAATAAAGGGGTTTTTAGCTTATGATTCTAGAGGAATGGAGTCAAAAATGGTGGCGAAGTCATGGGAAAAGTAAAAGAAAGCTGTGTGTATGTGTGTGTGTGTGTGTGTGTGTGTGTGTGTGTGTGTGTGTGTGTGAGAGAGAGAGAGAGAGAGAGAGAGAGAGAGAGAGAGAGAGAGACAGACAGAGTCAGAGAGAGAGAGAGCGAGCAAGAGAGCGAAGAGTAGGATGAGGCTAAACCCCCACTCCCACTTACGTACTTCCTCCAGCAAATTTTCACCTAAAGGTTCCATAACCTCTCAACCATCACAGCATCTATTTGGATTTGAATACCAAGTGTTCAAATACCTGAGCCTGTGGGGGACATTTCTCATCAAAACACGTTTAACAAGAGTTACTTTTCCTTCTATGGCCTAATTCTTGACTCATAGCACCTTAAGGGAAGAAAGGTTTATTTTGGCTCACAGTTGGAGGGAATACAGTCCACCATGGTGGAAATGTTGTGAGGAAGGTAGCTGTGGTGGCAGGAGTGCAGAATCTGTTCACATCTGTGCTTGAGAAGCCAATTAGACAGAAAGCAGGGCAAAGTTGTTATTCTGAAGTCTTATCCCCAGTGACCCACTTCTTCCAGCCATTCCCCAGATCTCAAAGGGTCTGCACCTGTCATGATACTTTGTCTGTGCTTTAACAAATAAAGTTTGCCTGAAGATTAGAGTATGGAGCTATCCACTAATTAGCTATAGAGGGCAGATAGTGGTGGCACACGCCTTTAATCCCAGCATGTGAGAGACAGAGGCAGACAAATCTCCGTTAGTTCAAGGCCACCCTGAGCTACATGAAATTGATCCAGTCTAAAAGAGAAACAGAGCCAGGTGGTAGTGGTTCACACCTTTAATTCCAGTGCTTTGGAGTTACGTGCCTTTAATCCCAGCATTAGGGATATGGATACAGGAAGGGATATGCCTGGGCAGAGAGAATATAAGGCAGGAGGAGACAGGAGCTCAGGGCATTCAGTCTGAGCATTTAGTCTGAGGATTTCTAGAGACAGGATTATCCCAATTTGGTCTGAGGTAAGAACTAGTGACTGGCTGTTCTGCTTCTCTGACCTTTCACCATTTACGCCTATATCTGACTTAAGAGTTTTTATTATTAATACCGATTAGAATTCACGATACACCCCTCCTACCCACTGTCAGCTTCATTAGCTGGAGATCAACTGGTCAAGCTCAAACCACAGCAGGTGTTATGAAACACCACACAGCACAGTTTCTTTCACAGATCTGGAAGCAAACCAGGTCTTGTTAGGTTGGAAAATACTACAAGTAGAAAGGAGACTTAATGCTAGTAGGGATTTCCTACAACCATTACAAGGAACAGAAGAAAGTCTGCATGAAGATTTAAAGGATGCTAATCTGTAACTGGAAAGTTAGGGCCTTTTCTAATTCCAAGTGGAGAATATTTGCCAAATGTTTTCAGCTCAGCTAGGAACTGTCACTTTTTATTTCATTTCTTGTCTAATTACGGGAGACACAGGAGATTAACATTACCGTCTCCAACTTACAGACCAGGAAAACGAGGCACAAGAGATTTAGATGATTTTTCAGTGACATTTAGCTAACCCATGGCTGAGCACAATTTGAACCCACCATTGTCAGTCTGACTCAAAAAATCTAATTTCTTTTCCATCATCCTAGCTTCTTCTGTGTAATTTATACATTAGTCAATTCTAGATGTTTTGTTTTCCAATGAAGACCTAGTGGTAGAATCTATAGGTAAGATAATTATGTTTTCTGTGTATACAGAATTGTAGTGACTCCTTGTGCTTTGAAGTGAAGGGGACACCGGGACGATTTAGGAACAATGATTTGTTGCCAATTTGCAAAGCTAAGCAAGTGTGTTGGTTGGCCTTACAGGAACTGTCTGCCCTGCTGTCAAATCCCAGGTTTTCTAGAAATGTTTTTCTTAGAGGAGCCTTTCATTTCCAGAATCCAAGCTAAAAGAAAAGGAAAGAAGTCACCCAGAATGTGTTTTCATCCAATATTTAGACATGGTAAAATAGCTGTACATGCTCAGTTGATTATCTGATGGGACTTTGAGGTACACTAGGGTGGGAGAGAAGCTGCCTCATCTGGATAGGGTGAAACCATTCATCTTTTTTTTTTCTGGGCTGCAGGGGAAAGAGGAGGGAGACCACAGCTCACCCAGGAGCAAAGGGGGTGCATAGTTAATGCACACTATGGTAACCAAGCATGGAAGTTACATGCTAATTATTTAAGGGCTGCATGTCTTACACAGCCCAGCCACGAGCTGATGCTGCCTTTGCTGGCCTGCAGCTACGTGGCTAATTGATGCCTATCCTGCAGTGTGTCTCTGGAGGTGAAATCTGAAAACCAGGAACTGGCTAGATACAGCATCCTGCTGCTAATATTTATTCTTGACTTGTTTGTTAGATTCCATGAGCCTGAAGAGGGAGGCAAGTCCTCCATCTTCTCCTAAAAAGTACTACATGTGTGTAGTCTTTGTATCTAAGGTTTACAGGTGTTCAGTTGTATGAGCAGAACAGTAGGATTCAAACTCAAACATGAATTTGTGTGTAGATACCACATCTGATGGATGCTTTTGATTGTCAACTAGAGTGGGATTAGACTCTTCTAGAAGACTGGTGAGGTTCCCCTCTGGGTTGTCTGTGGGGGAATTCCCAGTGAAGGCATTTCCAGAGAGGATTAACTAAGGAGGGCAGACCCATTCCGAGTGGGAGGCACTTATCCCTAGGCTGGTATCTGCACAGAATTAAAGGACAAAAGAAGTAAGAAAGTTTAGTGCAGCCATCCACTGGCTCTGCTTCTTGGCTGTCATGATGTGAACAGTTCCGCTTCATCACTTCCCACCCCCAGGAATGGGTTGACACCCCTGGAACTACAAGCAAAGTGATTCCCTGTTTTAAATGGTTCATGGGCATTTTGGTCACATTTATCCAAAAGTGACTAACATAGACAGAAAGTGGTCCAGTCACTGGCTCATCTGGTCCCACTCCCATGACTGGAACCTTGAGATTTCATGGGGCACTGCATGCTTCTAGAATGGACTGGAAGCCACCAGAATGTGACATGAGGAAACCTAGTCATAACAGCTTAAAGGTACCAATCATGGGCCTGGAAAGATGGCTCAGTGGGCAAAACTGCCCACTGCACAAGCATGAGGATCTGAGTTTGAATCCCCAACATCCATGGAAAAATCTGGACATGACCAAATGCAAGCTTGAAACCCCAGTGCTATGGGTGGTGGAGACAGGAGGATTGCTAGGGCTTGCAGACTGCCCAGTCTAGTTCCAGGCTCAGTGAGAGACCCTGCCTCAAGGGAATAAAGTGGAGAGTGATGGAATAGGACACCGAGAATCTTCTGGTCTCTGTGTGAGCAGAGACCCCCATACTTATGTGTACATGGAACACACACCCACACCCCCACACACACCTAACTATTGTTAGTTGGTCAAGAATTTTGTATCAGCCACTAAACCATTGATAGTTTCTTTCCAGTTAGCCACAGGGAAAAAAAATCCTGCATTTACAGCATGGGTATTTGAAAATGCTACAAATTCTAGCTTTTAAATCTCTCTTGGAGAGATGGCTGACCAGTGGGTCCCACTGCAGAATCACCATTTTAGTATCCACAGCTATGTCAAGAATGTATGCTCTAGAGCCCGTTAAGATGGCTCAGTGGGAAAAGAAATTGGTGCCCAGTCTAACAGCCTGAGGTCAGCCTCTGGGACCCACATAGTGGAAGGACAGAAATGATTTCTCCAAGTTGTCTTCTGACTACAGCTGTGCAGCATGGCATATGTCGTCCCCCCCCCCCGCCCCCAGACAGGCAGATGGACACATAATTAAAAACTTAGTAAAGAATATGAGCTTTGGAATGAGACTCAGGTGGGTGGAGTTTTCAGATTTTGGATGACTTAATAATAGCACAACCTAAGGCAAAATATTTAACCTCTCTGAACCTCAGACCCCTGGTTCCTGAGAAGGTATAGTTCAGAAATAACAAAGTAGAGTTGCTTCTGAGTGCCAGGCATAGGGGCGTCTGGGGGAATGCCCACAGAACACCTGACTTTTGAATAATGGCCTTCATGTTGAGAAGGAATCCGAGCTCTGTTACGATAAATCTTTCTGCCACCTACTTGAATTCTGCTTGCTGCGTTAGGGCCCTAAATAATGCATAGAGACTTAAATTAGGCACAAATGCTGCTTGGCCAATGACTAGGATTCTCATCTGTTAGTTCAGTCTTAATTATCATAAATCTATATATTTTATAAGACTGATCTTATTTAGGATGCCTTCCATTGGCGTCCTCATCCCTGGATCACATGGTGACTCTGGAGGAAGAGAGAAGGGGCCCACTTCCTTCTTGCCCTTGTTTATATATGAGTCTCCCTGCCATGTCACTTCCTTCGGATCACCACTTCTTTACTACATTTCCCAGAATCTTCCTTGACTCCTAGTCCAGTCTAATTTGCTGCCTCATTGGCCAAACAGTACTTTATTCAATAATCAATAAGATGAACACACACATTACCCATCATCTCCTCTTTTCTGTCTAAAAAAAGAAGGGTAACTTATCTTTTATAATAACTGAAGAAAATAACCATAACTATCTGTCTTCAACTCTATCAAACACCACAAAAGGATAAAACATACATAAACTCTAGATTTGACAGAGACATCTCACTACCTGGACAGTCACCCAAAGTTCCTCTGTAACGTTGGGGCATCCTACACCCATAGGCCATAGTGTGTCTAGCACACTTCTCCATTTCAACAGGAACCCTTCAGTACTGTCTTGTTTTGTAAGTTCAGCAGTCACTTTCTTGTGGGTCCTGCATGTCCAGTTTATACAGCAACAAAGAGTCCAGGCAAGAGCAGTTTCTTGCCCAAATGGCTATTCTTGCCATGTTGAAAGCAAACTCCATAATAAGTTTCTTTGATGCCCATCCTCCTTTCTGACGTAATTAGTGTTCCAGGAGCAGTTGTGTCTCACTGCCAAACCCCCCCCCTAAACCATTTAAATGCCATATATTCTGTAGGTCTTTGAAAGGTTTGAAGAAAACCTATCCATCTCAAATACATATCTGTATATCTAGAAAACCTAACTAACCTAATTATAAGTTCTGACTATTATAGGTGACTATGTAACCTGTATTTAATTATGCATGTCATTTTTAAAGATCTGTATAATCACAATACCTAAACAAGAGGAGACATATACATATCACAAAATTGGCCTTAAAGTTGTATCAATAAATAAAAATCCATACCAATGCAAAGTATTCATTCCTATATCCTATTCCCTGTTTTCCTTTAAAAAGAGACTGACTATGCTTATTATCATTTATATCAACCCCATTTAAATGAAAACAAACATTTATAAACAATATTTGGGAATTTGGGCATTGTCCCCAATCAGCAGGAAGTAGTTTGGAATGAACGATACCCAAATTCCCAAATATTGATTAAACCATATTAGTCTGGAGGGAATTTATAGCTTTTTAATTTTTTTGTGGAAACACAAGCAAAAACGTTTTTCCCAAGTAGCCTGTCCTTAGACTTAAATTTTGAAGTCAAAGCATTTTTAAAATGTGTAAGTTGGATTCATTTAGCAGCACTTATAATCAAATGTATTTTAGCAGCAGTAACTCTCTCCTCGGCAATCAAACAATTTAAAGACAACAATATAGCATATAGTATCCAGACTCTCTGTGTATTCTTCATCCTTAGGTGGCTTTTCTATTATTTGACTTTTACTTTCTTTTGTTTCTTTTTTCCTGAGACAGGGCTTCTCTGCAGAAATCCACCTTTTGGTGGATTTTTTGGAGTGCTGGGATTAAAGGTGTGTGCCACCATACCCAGCTACTCTATTTCCTCCTGTTATTTTTTCTTTCATAAGCCTACATATATTTTTAAACACAGTGTAAACCTTTAGAGGTTTTTCTTTATCTGGATCTGTCTTTACTGTAAATCATTACCGTTTTCTGGCCACTAGTCTTTTAACTGTTAAACAACATAGCTAAAATTAAAGTGGCGGGTTGGAGTATGTAGCGGTCTTCTTAGCTGCTGTCTTTCAAGGAGCATGGCGCCAGCTTGGAGATGTGGTCATTGCCACTGCCAGCTGCATCGGGCATGAACCCACAACAAAAGTCTCACATTCTGCCAACTGAGCTAGTGGGACCTGTTAAAAAGTGGGCCGGGGGTTGGTGGCACACGTCTTTAATCCCAGCACTCGGGAGGCACAGGCAGGCGGATCTCTGTGAGTTCGAGGCCAGCCTGGTCTCCAGAGAGAGTGCCAGGATAGGTTCCAAAGCTACACAGAGAAACCCTGTCTCTGAGTCAGGAAATCTCTTTTAAAGCAACAACTTGAGTCTCTGCTTGTCTCTAGCAAAACAGAGACCACCCAAGAAAATGCTGCTAACAAGAAGTTTTGCTTGTCTCTCATCTTTTGCTGCTAAAATCCCTTTTTAAGCTTTTGTGAAGTTTACATGGAAGTTAGTAACACTACCTCCAGATGCCCGGGTTCTGCTGCTGTTTGACTAGTCACAGAAGGCAGCTTGGGGAGGTGAGAGCTCAGAATCCTAACCCTAGAACTCTCCAGGGCTGTAGACTGTCTATGGAGTGCCGAGTCCAACCCCCCAAGAACACAGGGAGAGCATATGGCAGCGAGAGCATATGGAAGCCACTCCGATGCCTCTCAGCAGCCCAACAGGGCTGGCTGCAGCGGCAGGTTTCCCTCTTCCTCTGGGAATCATTCTGTTACGATAAATCTTTCCACCACCCGCTTGAGTTCTGCTCGCTGCCTTAGGGCCCCAAATAATACATAGAGACTTCTATTAGGTACAAATGTTGCTTGGCCATTGACTAGGATTTCTCATCTGTTAGAGCGCATACTCCAGGGCATCAAGGACAGAGCAACAATTGATTAGTAATGTCTGTCATGAATGTTGGGAAGGGCGTTGTGGTATCACAAGCAACAATAACAGCCGACACAGAACAAGCCTTTATATATGCCAGACGCTTTTGACAGAGTGATCTGTTCTGTATAATAATAACTTGGCTCATTCCAGTAGCCTGGTTAGGCAGTGTTTCTCTGTTGGGGTGATGTCCCAAACCAAAGCTATTTGGCAAAGTCTGGGGATGTTTTTTGGTTGTCAGGACTGAGGTATGTGTGGATGGGTGGTATTGGCACTGAAGATCTGATGAACATCTGACAATGAAGAGGACAGATCCCTTCACTCACAACCCCCGAATTACCCAGCTCAAAGTGCAGTGGTGCCAAGGTTGAGAAAGTCTGCAAGAATGAGTATTATTATTCCACAATATTTGCGGGAAGTGAGACACAGAAACCAAGGCACTTGTTCTAGGTCCTCCAGGAAGCAGATAACTGTTATTGAGTCAGACATAACGCTCAAACTTCCCTTCTGCATGTTTAGTAAGAATATGGCAAGGAGCAGGGCAGGGAGAGCAGGAGCTCAGAGCAGCATTTGCAGGTTGCAGTCACAGGGGGTTTGCTCTTTTGTTTTGCTTTGCTAGTGCTGAAAAAGCCCACTTCCCCAGGCTGCCTCTTCCAAATCCCTGCTGTGAAAGTTCAGCTCTCTATCTCAAATTTCCTCTGGCACCAGAGTCCTCCTTCCAGCTGCTCTCTGCTTGCTACTCCTGCCTGGTGCTGGCAGGTGATGGCCTGTGAGTGTGATTTGCTCTGACACACCACTGCTGCCAATGTTGCCTGGGAAAGTGAAGCTGGGAGGTGTTGCTGCTTCACCAGTACAAAATACCAGCTTTGCACGTCTCCCCAGGAAAAGCAGGGCTGGAGATGGCTCTAGAGGATCTATAAAATAGCAGTGCTCAAGAGTGGCTCTACGTGGCATCCAGTGCTCTGTGTGGCAGTAGCTAGTTGTCAAGTGCAGGGTGGGTGCTCTCCTGAAGCTTTGGGAAGCAGAAGGCAATAGTTAACTACTCCTCGGGTGGTGGGGCTGCTGTGAAACTTGGATCTACCTCATGCTTCTAAGGTGACCAGAGACACTGTTTAGAGTGTGAACAGAGGAAGAGGAATGATGTAAAACTCAGGCTGGGAGCTCAGCTTCAATTGCTGTTTAGCAATTTAGCTGCACCCCCTCTGAATTTTGCTTGGTGAGCATCACAACTCGTTAGATATAGGCACAGATACATAGTGCTAAGACCTAAGAAGGCAAATTGTTTTCTTTCTTATTTATTAAAGCAACTACCATGTTGATGCAGATTCTGGGATCAAAGTCAGGCACTTCAGAAAAGAGATGTCATGTCTGTTGTAGATATAGACATGTGGAAGACAAGTATGCACATCTGGTGTTCATACATAGGCTTTGCAGCTTCAGAAGTACTTCTTAGAAATTCTATCACTGCCCTTGATTATTTAAGCTGCTGTGCAGCCAAGGAAAGCAGAAATCACTGGAGAAGAAAAGCTCATTTTCTTTAAATTATGATTCCTAATGACCCAATGGCCTGCACTGCAGACAGGTTTTAGCATGCTGAGACAGTAGGGAATTGGGAACCAAGTGATTAGTGATAATTCTCTCACCCGCATGACTTGTTTTTGGCAAGTCAGGTATCCTCTGATGAAGGAAGAGTTAGTGATGCCCAGAAGAGGGGAGTCAGCTGAGAGGTTGATCCCAGACACTCGTGAGCACAGGGAAGAGGGTTGATATTAGCTGGGGAAATTCTCTAGGTGGGCGAGCATGGTGTTGGTTTCATCTACATCCCCAGACATTCACCTTTAGGTATGAACTTCTTATGCTTCCTCTGGAGATCACAGGCTGCATGAGGTTCAGACCTAGCCAATCAGAACATTCTGGACCACAGGAGTAGGTTAAGGGGGTAGTCATGTGATCAAAGTGAAGTTGAAAATTAAATGCCGGCATTTTTGTGGAATTCTTGAGAAAACAGTTCTATCCATTAGCCAGCATGACATTAGCTCAGATTTCCTGAGGCCAATTTTGTCAATACAGGGGAGACTACCTGATGATGAAGCCACAGTGGAGCAAAGTAGGGATGAGGGATGGCAGGATGGAGGTTCTCAAAGGCACCATTCAAATTTCTAGAAGTAGCCAAGGACATCTGAATTCCTATGCACTTTTCCATGCACTGATTTATGATGAATTGTTTTCAGCTGCAAAAAAAAAAGTCCTTAATGAGTCCAGGAAGCTTTCCTACATTTGATAGGAGAAAGATGAAAACTCCAGACAAAACAAGATTGCAACTGAATGTGGTATGTGCCAGTGACCCCAGTAATATGGTAGCTGAGGCAGGGGGATTGTGATCTGGAGGACACCTTGGAGTACATCACAAAATCTAGTTTCCAAAAACAGTAACAGTAGAAAAGTAATAGAAAGAGAGGTTAGAATATCTCTAATTTGCTAACCATGAGAATAACTTCTACACACTAGAGGTTCCATGGCTACCATGACTCTCATTACATGGCTCAGACCAGGAGGTTGTCACACATATTAATAATAACTGTAGTGTGGACTTTTTTCCACTGAAGAAATCAGGAGTTAAAAGTGGCAGCTATGGACTTACTGGGTAGGTGTTAATGTCTAAGTGGCCAGCCCTATACTCATCTGCATACAAGCAGCACTGAAACATATAGTTTACTCACTTTTGAAATTCTCAAAAAATTAAAAATCATTATGTAGTTGTTGTGGTGGTGCACATTTACAGTGACTGATTTGGAAGACTGAGGCAGGAAGATTGCCACAAGTTTGAGGCCAGCCTGGTTTACATATTAAGACTGTGTCTCTAAATGCAAACTAATGTTTCATGTCCAAGGCATAACAACTATATCCATTACAAAGCTTAGATTGATAGCCAGGTTTGCCTAATCTTGACAGCATGGGTTTTAATTGTACATGGACTGCTTAGCCTCTCAGTGAAACACTGAAATGAAAAGAGAGAAAAGAGAGCAGAGATTGTTATGAGCCAGATACAGTACAGTGTACTCTATCCTCCCAGCAAAGTAAGACCCAGGGTGCAGAGAATAAGAAAGGGAAAAACCTGGAGGCAGGAAGCACAAAACCTGATGCATGGAGCTCTTTCTGTAACCTATATTAAAATAATTGATCAAATGTATATTATCAGCTCCTGGAATACACAGTGATAATGGCTGTCCATAGATCACTATGCAATCTTAGGCCTCTAAAGAGAACTCTTTGGAAATTCAGGAAGGATGTCACTGCATTCTGTTATACAAGCCATTCCTGGAGAGACGGGGGGGGGGGGGCGGGAGGCGGCAGGTAGTCACAGTTAAGCATATCTTGATGCCACTGGTAACAGTTATCAGTGTGCCAGAGCAGTTACTAATCTTCCAGGGGACAGGCTAGAGCCATGCACTGTTCTGTACTCTGGGAAAAGCCTGTCTCAGAATCTGTAAAGATAGTTTCTGATGGTCTGCATGCCACTCATTAGTGAGCCATTTGTCCTGGGCTTGAATAAAAGCTAACCGTTCTGCCTCTAAGAGCCCCATGAGCACAAAGCATGGGTCTTAAATGCACAGGAGGCATGCTCTTACCTTCAGCATGATCCACGTTTTAAAATGTTTAACAATTAGGAAATGCCTGGTTAAATGTCTTTCCCCATTTCTATTCCCCACATCTCTACAGTTTAAAAAAAGCATGATTGTGGCTGCTGAAGATGGAATCGGCAATGGTGATGCTGACAATAGTGGTGATAACGGATTATTGAGCATAGACAATGTACCCAAGTCCCTGCTGGGTCATTTACATGTACCTGTGCTCTGTGTGCCTCTAATTCCCCTTACTTTGTACTTTCACCTAACTGGCTTTATTCCTCCATGCTCCCACCTACTGATTTCACTCAAACTTTCCTATCATGCCTGTTTCTTAGTTTTTGGTGCCACTGCTAAATAGATGCACCACTACTGGGTAATTTTAAAACATTACTGTGTTATTCTTTGAATGATGTCCAACTCCCTTTTGATGTTTTTTTTTTTTTTCTGAAAAATTTCATCCCCTGTACAAAGAACTGTTACATAAAGACATTTTTATATAAGTATGTAAAAAAATTCATGTTGTTCACATTCTCCCCATAAACACCTCTCCTCTTTCTCCTCTTCCCTGTTAGCCCCCTTTGTTTCCATAGATGGTTTCATTTTCATTCTCCTGTCATATGTACACACACATTTTTATGTACCTCTATCAAATCTATGAAGCCCCAAGGAGAGAAAACATAGGGTATTTGTTTTTCTGAAACTGGCTTAATCTACTTAATTAATGTGAATACCATCAGTTTACCCATTTTCCTGCAAATGACATAGCTTTGTTTATTATGGCTGAATAAAATTCTACTGTGTACATACACCACATTGTCTTTATCCATTCTTCTGTTGTTGGACACCTAAGTGGGATCCATAACTTACCCACTGTGAGCCCTGCTATGGTAAACACTGATGTTCAAGTATCTTGATGATTTAACTGGGAGACTTTTGGTAAATACCCAGGATTGTTGTAGCTGGTGCAGTCAGATGATTGCTCTCTCCATACCTGTTTACAGTGACAGGGTTCTGTTCATATCCCTACCAGTCCTGTCCAAGGATTCCCCCTTTTTTGTGAGAAAAACCCTAGTACCTTGTTTGCTTTTTTTTATTCTAGGGACTTTTCAAATTGTCTGGCATCTGAAAACTGTCCAAAATACTACCCACTTTTCTGCAGAATAGACCTGTACCATCATCTGAATCCTATAGATGAGGAAACGGAGGTATGCACAGAGTGTAGCAACCTGCCCCAGCTTGAATCCAGTCCTGTTTCATGGAAGCTTTGCCCTAGACTGTTATGTTATAGTGATGCCTTCTACTAATCAGTTGACTTTTTGTTGGTCAGGGAATCTGATGTCTGCCTGGTGGTGGACTTGGTTCAATAAGCCCACAAGGTTAATGCTCCTCTTTTCAAATCCAATGGTAGCCAGTTTGTATATTTCAGTAGTGTTTTGGTTGAAATGGTCTTTGCCAGGAACTTGGCAATAGTATTTTCCTAGTGTTTCTAGGTGAGTCCTCATGCAATGTAAACTTACCTCACAGTCTCTTCACCCTACAGTGTCCAGGTTGCACTTCTAGCTTCACTTCAACTGTACCCTCCTCCCAATGGCCTCTCAGGAGGATGTGTAATGATAAATCTTTCTGCCAAGCCGCCTGAACCCCACCACCATGTGGGTGGCCAAAATAACACACAGAGACTTATATTAGGTACAATGCTGCTGGCCAATGACTAGTATTTCTTATCTGCTAGCTCAGTCTTAATTATCAACCATAACATTAATCTATATATTTATAAAGACTTATCTGATCAAGGATGCTGGCAGCATGTGTCCCCTCTTGCCAGGCTCACATCATGACTCCTGTCTCTACTACATTTCCCAGAATCCTCCTCGACTCCTAGTCCCACCTATCTTGCATCCTTATTGGCCAACAGTATTTTATTCATTAACCAGTAAGAGAGACATATACACAGAAGGACATCCCCCATCAAGCATGCTTGCTTTTCTGTCCTCTATGAATACCAGTTTTCTCTCAACTCTATGCTTATAATTTTCAGAATATTTAACACATAATATTCTTCTCTTTTAAATTTAATATTTGAGATGGTTTTTCTATGTAAACCTGGCTATTCCAAAATTTACTCTCTAGACCAGGCTGGCCTCGAACTCAGAGATCTGCCTGCCTCTGACTTCCAAGTGCTGGGATTAAGGACATGTGTGTTGCCCAGCAACACACAGTATTCTAATCTGTCATTTTATCATTCCAATTTAGGCCTTTTGGTGTCATCCAAGTGGGTTGTGATAATACTTTTGAGGAACCAATGTTGTAACCCAAAGTGCCTAAATACTTGATAGACAAAAAGTGAGTTGGTGGGGCTAGGAGTGAGGCTCAGCAGAATGCTTGCCTAAAATGCATGAAGCTCTGGCTCCCACTGCATAAACCGGGTGTGTTGGTGCACACCTCTAACCAAAGCACTCAGGATGTAGAGACAAGAGGATCAGGAATTCAAGGTCATCATCGTTATATAGCAAAACTTGAGGCCAGCATGAAATTCTGTCATAAAACTCATCTGCAAACCACAAAAGTAATAGTAGGAGTGGTAATGATAGTAGTAGTAAAAATGTAAAATGAGTTGGTGGATGGATGGATATGTGAAATGCAGGGATGGTTTTCTATTTTTCATATCTCTTATGATTTCTCATATGCAAAATCCTTTTTAGAAGCCAAGGAACACTCCTAGAGCAACTGGGATAGTGAGCTTCATTTGAGCAGCTATCTGTCTACTCACTCACCCAAACATGAACATCCAGGCTCAAACTATCACCTTCTTTTGGAAAGACTATTTGAGATCATGCTATTTCAAAAGCATCTGTCTTGGAGATATAATCAAGTCCAATTTTTCTCAAGCTAGCTACCACTGAAATCATCTGGAAATGAATGCTCACTACCTAACCAGTTACATTCACCATGAGCCTGATGGGTGTCATGGATAGAGGTGTACACTGAGTACTCCATGGACTGACAAAGGAAGTTCTCATTGTACAAACCCAGGGGTGCATGTTTTGATCTCTGATCATCTTTTCCTCTCCTTCAGTTACCATATATCATCTTACATACGTATCCTGGATGCTATAATTGAGTTTCCTTGCAAAGCTTTAAAAAAAAAAAAACACTACTATGAAACACCACATTTTCTGAGGTTTTCTAATTGGTCCTTTCTTATCTCCATATGGTAAACATTCATTATGCCTTTCATTAAACAGCATGAAAGACAATTTGTTTTTTAAATTGACTTTCTCAATTGCAGTCTGAGATGAATGGTTTGATGCTGTTGTTTGGAGTATAAAATTAAAAGTTGAGTATAGTAATACATTATTGATTCCTGACTATTGTTCTTCCGGCACATGCACTATTGATTAAAGCCCCAATCTTTGTTCCTTCATCCCAAGAGAGCAAATCTGTAGAGCTTCCAAGAACCAAAACTCTGGCGTGAAGACTTTGACAGTTGGTGAGCCAGGCTGTAGCAACCCATATTCTTATCAGTGATATGAGTGGCCTTGACTAGATGTCAGCCTGAGTGCACAGAAACATGATGAATGATAACAAAGAACTTACCAGCTCAAGGATGCTGCATGTGTTTCTGTCTTGTGGGACTAGGTGGTGGTGAGATCCATAAGTGAATTTAGTGCAAAGGGCAGCAACTCTGACTAGAATAGGCAGAGTGTTTTGGGTATGTGGTAGGGAATGGCTAGAATTATTGATCCTAGAGATGATCCCTATTTTCTACTTGCATCTATATGTTCATCTTACATTGCATTGGGAACTAATTTTCCCAGAACAGACATGCTTTTCCTAAGGCTTTCAGCTTGAACTATTTCCTCTCATTTCTTGCAATCATACCAGCCTTGCAAGTCCCCAGTACCTAACATTTGCCTTTGAATTGGAAGCATCCCATCTCTCCTCCATGGGAAATGATGTTGGAGAACAACATTGCAACATTAAGTTTCCCTGTCTACCTGTGTGTTGTAGTGATGGTCTACACTTAGCATTTATGAGCTTCCAGCTTTCTCTTTTTCTTGGACCAATTCACATGGCCAGATAAATTTGAAAGTAGCATATATTGATGGAAGTAAGATGAACCTCTACGCACCCCCAACTGTGAATCTGGGTAATAGAAAAGAGAGTTGTCCTCGATAGTTTTTGTCAACTGGACACAAGTTAGAGTCATCTGGGAAAAGAACTCTCAGTTGTCTCTATCATATTGCCTGCAGGTAACTCTGTAAAGCATTTTCTTGATTAATGATTTCTGTGGCAGAGCTCAGTCCACTGTGGATGGTCCACTCCTGCACTTGGCATCCCAGATGGTATAAGAAAGCAGGCTGAGCAAGTCATGGAGTCAAGCCAGTTAGCAGTGTTCCTCCATGGTCTTGCTTCAGTCCCTGCCTCCAGTTTTCTGCCTTGAGTTTTTGCCCCTGATTTTCTTCAGGGATGGAGTAGTGTGTATGATCTTTCCTCCCCAAGTCGCTTTTGGCCCAGGGTGTTTTATCACAATAATAGAAACCCTAACTAAGATTGGCTTCAAACTGTGAAGTCAGCACACAATGTGCCAGAGTGGAGATAACAAAGAAGGAGCTGGGCAAGGATGTAGTTGATAGGTAAGGACCACATATAAAAAGATGTGTGCACAAAGAAGTGTGGGAAAGAAGTGTGCACAAAGAATTGAGCTAGAGAAGCAGTCAAGCCCAGTCAAGTTAATTCAGGCTGAGAAGGACATCAAGTGCAGTCACTTTATCAGAGCCGGCTACACATGGGGAATACGCCAGGGCACCCGCCTATACTTGCCTTTGACTTTCTATTAGTACTCTATTCTTAGCAAAGTTGGGATGAAATGGTCCTCTCATGAGTGGCTGGTGTGGGCAAACTTGTATGTTTGTCTATGTATGTGTGGTATTTGTGTGTGTGCAGACACAATTGCACATATACTTAAATTCCAGAAATCAGCATCTGGTATCTGTCTCTATTGCTTTTCACCTTATTTTGTAAGATGGGGCCTCCCACTGAAACTGGAGTTTACCACATCAGGTAGGCTGGCTGTCCAGTGAACCTCTTGGATTGGCCTGTCTCCATTTCCTCAGTGCAGGGCTTATTACATGACATAGGCAGTGCTGTGCCTTGCTTTTATGTAAACACCAATGAATCTGAACTCAGGTCCCCTTACTTGTGCAGCAATCTCTTTCCCCACTGAGACAACTCTCTAGCCTCAGGAGCACACTTTTTAGGGATGAGGGCAAGTGTGTATCAAGAGACTAAAAGTGTGACCCTGTGATTCCACCACTGTTCTCAGATGGGTGCACGTGTGGCTTTATATAGAAGAATATGTACCACAGGGATATTTGGAGTAACAAAAAAATGGAGTTTATCTAATGTCTCACTACAGGGCAATGGGAATAATATTCATTCCAGGTCAGTATTTATATCAAATAGTATAATTTTCAAAAGTAAAAAATGGCATATGGAAATACTCATAATCTATGCTGTCTCTGGGTTGGAGAGATGGTATACTGTTGTTTAGCTAAATGGCTGTGCTGTCAAACTGCCTTCTAAATATTTATGCTTGTCCCGTAGACTTGTGATGCTCTTAACTTTCTCTTTGCAGAGGTTAGTAGTTAATTCAGAGACTCATAACTGTCTGACTTGCCAGGTATAAATAGCTTTGCTTGCTCAGCTGGGCATACTTCATCTGTATCAACCTCCCTCATTCAAGGATCGGGGGACACCACAAAAACGAGGACAGAGAGAATGTAGTAGCTGGAGAGTGGGGGAAGAGCTGTAAATGCTGTCTTCTGACTGGGAAACCATAGATCTGTTGAACACATGGACTTTCAGCTGCTATAGTTACCTACACAAGAACCATGCAAGATCAAGCCAGTCAAAATCCAGGATGGATCAGGGAGGGACCCTACTCAAGGCCCAAGGCTCTACCATAGAAGATGTGTTATTGGCGGTTGGTGGTTGCTGAGGGAGGGGAGTCACTTTCCTTTGGGGACATTGCTGCTAGTAGGATGTCCATGACCCAGTGGGTGACCCCACATTCAGGTACAATAAGCATCACTACTTGAACTCAAAAGTTGTAAATAACAATAAAAAAGAGAGAACATGAAATTGAACAGAAGACATGGGGTGCACCACAGGAAGTTGGAGGCAGGTAGTGGTGGATAAATAGATCAATATACCTTGCATAAATCTATGAACTTTTCAAAGAGTAAATAAGAATGTTATCTGAAAATATTTTGAAGTTTTATCCCTAGAGCCAAGCAACCACAATGCCAAGTGAATATACATAAGACACAATAATTTTTTATATCAGAGTCCAAAATTTAACAGGCGATTTTCAGTGTGGATATGAAAACTGCTGACTCTGAAAATAACCCTTTCCCAGGGACAGATGTCAGTGTGTTTGTGTAAAAATAAACATGAGAAAATGGAAGGAAGTCATGAGAGTGTTTTGTGTGTGTGTGTGTGCTTGGCACAATATCTGTCATGAATCTGTGACTTCTACCATGAAAGTGCATGATTTCAAATTTGTCCCTTTTCTAATTATAAACCTCTCTGTGACAAGCCTTTCAGGGTTCAGGAGTTTTGGTAGAATATGCTCTGTCTAGAATGTGATACTCTTCCTGGAGTTAGGTTGCTGGCTAGTTTAGCCTAATCCACAGGTTCAACATCCTGTCTCAAAACATAATGTGAAGAGTAATTGAAAAAGATACATGTTGACCTCTCTCCACCACAAGCATGTAAGCATGTAATCCCCCATGAAAGAACATATACATGTACACACACACACACACACACACACACACACACATCTCTTGTGGACACCTCTTTTGGTACCATCCATCTCAGAAAACATTCCTCCTTCACTGACAACTACTCTCAAACCCACAGATTGGCTCCCCGGGGCGACCATGTTTGTGGATAGCTGATTGGATTGATTCAGTTGGGCCAATCAGATTCACTGTGTTGGGAACTTGGAGCCGAATGGAGAGTTACCCATCTTCCTCAACAGAACAAGCAGCAATAGAAGCTACTGTTGAGAAATAATGGGGCAGAAAGATGCAGGGGTTACTGTAGACACAAACTAGAGGCTCCAGTTCCAGTGTATGCTTGCTTCCCTGGTGACCTGCCATGCTGGGCTTTTTCTCTTAATTAGCATATAAAAGAACAGATTCCCTTTTAGCATTTCCACATACTTAGGTTTGGCTGATTCTTCCGCTTTCCCATCCCCTCATGGTTCCTATCACATGAGTTTTATTACCTTCCCCCCTCTCCCTTAAAGCCTTCTTCCCCCTCCCACTTTTCAGGACCCCCTTCTAGTTTCCTGTCCTCTATTTATACCTACATAACAATTACAGGCCAGGATCTGTGTATGAGAGTGATCATGCAGCATGTATCTTTTTGAGCCTGGGTTACCCCACTTAACCCAGTATTTTTTCAGTTCCACCCATTTCCCAGCAAATCTCAGTTTTTTCATTGTTGAATTTAATTCACTGTGTATATGTACCATGTTTTCATTATCCATTTATCTGTTGATGGACATCTAGGCTGATTCTATTTCCTTGCTATAATAAATAAAACACTAGACATAGGTGTGTAAGTGTCTATGCTATAAGATAGCTGGACCATATGGTAGTTCTATTTTTAGTTTTTTGAGAAACCTCCCCACTTACTTTCATGGTTTACATTCCCACCAATGTCTACCAAATTTTCCTTCTTTCTCAGTCCTCTTCAGCATTCCTTGTCATTTGTTTTCTTTCCTCTCTTTTGAAAATTTTATTTAAAATAGAATTTTTTACATACAATATATTTTGGTTATAATTTCCCTTCCCCTTACTCCTCCCAGTTCCTCCTCCCTCCCTTCCCATCCAGACTCACACCCTTGCTCTCTCTCTCATTAGAAAACAAACAGGCATCTAAGGAATAATAGTAAAATAAAATAAACGTAAACAAAGAAGTCAGAATAGGTCAAAACAAACAAACTTCAGAAAAGAGCCAAAGAAAAAGCATGAGAAACACAGATGACACAGATACACACGTTCACACACAGGAGACATGGGTTTACACACAGGAAACACACATGCTCATACACAAGAAATCCATAAAAACATAAAACCAGGAGCAATAAGGTACATGCAAAGGACCTACAAGCTTTACAAAAATGCACTGACACAATATTTTGACACAAAGAGCCTCCAAAGATGGCATTGACTTTGTTTTGTGCTGGCCATCTACTACTGGACATGGGGCCTACCCTTAAGAGTAGTTTGTTTCCCCAGTGAAACTCCCTTGTAGAAAACTATTCTTCATTTGCAAGCAGCTATCAGTTGGAGTAGGTCTCTGAGTTTGTTACCATCTACTGCAGGAGGAAGCATCTCTGATGATGGCTGAGCAAGGTACTGATCTATGAACATAGCAGAACATCTTTACGAGTCATTTTATTGCTATTTCTTTTAGCAAAAACAGTATTTGGTTTACCCCTAGGTATCTGGCCTGTCTGGTCTCAGGTTCTTTGTCAACAAAATATCTGTTATGGGTTCTATCTCATGGAGTGGGTCTTAAAACAAATTAGATCTTGGTTGATTACTCTCAACCTTGTGCCACCATTGCATCATTGTATCTTGTGGGCAGGTAACAATTGTAGATAGAAGTGTTTGTACCAGGGTTGATATCTACCTTTCACTCTGGGTAGCATACAGAGTATCTTCCAGTACCATGAACATTAGACTGCAGTGAGTTCTGTAGGTGGTGTTTTTATCAATAGGGTGTAAATGGAGTTCTTAATTGGTCTAGACAATAAAAAGCCAGAGACAAATATAGAGAGAAATGCTGAAATATCAGAGAGAAGGAGCAAGTCACAGCACACCTTACCTCCTTAGCATCTCCGAAGACAGGAGAGCGATTTCCTGTTTCTCCCTGCTTATATCCTGTCTGTCTGTACAGACCTCCAGACCTCTATGGTTAGCTAGTGTCAAGCTCCATTCTCTGACCTGCAGACAGGCTTTATTTGTTCAAGTAAGATAGCACCACAATAGGGCTTTACCATCTATTTGTGGAGAACAACCAATAATATCATTGGCAATAGACTGGGTTATTTGGAGGTTTCTATGTGACCCTTTGGCTAACAAGTTGATTAGATGTAATCCATTCCCAATACTGGAAGCTTCATTTAGTGATGAGAGATGTCCAGTGGGGCCATCTCCCTTATTATTTAACAATTTCATTTAGATTGACTTGATACATGTATATATTTTAGGAAACTTGTATGGATTTGTTTTCATAAGCCCCTCAAATGGCCCTTGGTTTTAGCTGTTCTCTCCTCTCTCTCTCTCTCTCTCTCTCTCTCTCTCTCTCTCTCTCTCTGTTTCTTGAGACAAGGATTCTTTGTGTATTCCTGGCTGTCCTGGAAGTTGCTCTGTAGATCTGCCTGCCTCTGCTTCCTGAATGCTGGGATTAAAGGTGGGCGCCAGCTGTCCTTTCTTTTATTCCCTGTTTTAATCCTGCCATTCCAGCCCCTTCCTCCCCATTTGTCCATAACTATTCTATTTCCCCTTCCTAGGGAGATCCACTACATCTCCTGGCACCCAGTCCCTTACTCTATACCTAACCTCTGTGGTTGTGTGGACTGCAACTTGCTTATCAATGACTTAATAGCTAGAACCCTCATGTAAGTGAGTATATACCATATTTGTCTTTCTGTATCTGGGTTACCTCACTCAGGATGACTTTTTTCTAGCTTCACCAATTTACCTGTGAATTTCATTTTTTTAATGGCCAAGTAATATTCCATTGTGTAAATGTACCACATTTTCTTTAGCCAGTGATCCATTGATGGCAATCTAGTCTGTTTCCAGTTTCTGGCCACCATGAATCCTTCAGCAATGAACAAGGTTGAACAAGAGTTTCTGCAGTAAGATAAAGTGTTTTTGAATAAATGCCCAAGAGTGGTATAGCTCAGTCAGTAGAGCATGAGACTCTTAATCTCAGGGTTATGGGTTTGTGCCCCACATTGGGTGCCATTGCAAGATGGAGGTTTCTGTCCTGCCCGGTCCTGCTGCCCTTAAGCCTCAAATAATCACAGAGACATATTAATTATAAAACTGTTGGACAATGACTAGGGCTTCTTTTTGACTAGCTCTGTCTTAATTATTAACCCACAACTCTAATCTATGTATTTCTACATGGCTTTACCTTACCAGAGAATGCCTGGCACATCCTGTCTTTTCAGTCTCTACATGGTACCTCCTCACAGCACCTCTCTGCCTCTCCCCAGCATTCTCCTCCTTTCCTAACCCCACATATCTTCCTGCCTCTACTGGCAATCAGTGTTTTATTCATCAACCAATAAGAGAAACATATATACAAAAGAACACCCCCCATCATCAGGGTCTTGACATAAATCTACTCCCAGCTTCCCAAGGAACTGCTGCACTGATTTCCATAGTGACTGTACAAGTTTGCCCTCCCCCCAGCAATTGGGGAGTGTTCCCCTTACTCCACATCCTCTCCAACATGAGCTGCCACTTGTTTTCATTGATTTTGGCTATTCTGACTGGTGTAAGATGAAATCTCAAAGTAGTTCTGATTTGCATTTCCCTGATGGCTAAAAATGTTGAACATTTCTTTAAAACATCTCTTGGGGATTTGAGGGTTTTTTTAGAATTTTTATTTAGATCTGTACCCATTTTTAATTGGGTTATTTATTTTCTTGATGTCCAGCTTTTTGAGTTCTTTATATCATTTGGATATTAGCTCTCTATCAGATGTGTAGTTGATAAAAATATTTTCCCATTCTGTAGGCTGAAGCTTTATCTAAATGACAGCATTCTTTCCATGTAGATGCTTTTCCATTTCATGAGATTCCATTTATTAAGTTTTGATCTTAGTGACTGTGCTAATGGTGTTCTTTTCATAAAATTGTTTCTCATGACAATGCAGTCAAGGCTCTTTCTCTTTTGTTAAGTTTAGTGTATCTGGTTCTATGTTGAAGTCTTTGATCCATTTGTAATTGAGCACAAGGTATACATATGGATCTATTTGGATTCTTCTACAAGCAGCCATCCAGTTTGACCAGCACAATTTGTTGGAGATTCTCATTCTTTCCAGTTTGTATTTTTGGTTCTTTATTAAAAAAAAACAGGTATCCATAGATGTGTGGAATTATTTTTGGATCTTCAGTTTTATTCCATTGATCCATGTGTCTGTTTTTGTGCCAATACCACATTGTTTTCTTTATTATAGCTTAGTAGTACAATTTGAGATCAGAGATGGTGACGCCTATAGCAGTTTTTATTATTCAGAAGTGTTTTTAGCTGTCCTATGGGTTTGTGTGTGTGTTACCCCTCCACCCTCCAGTAGAGAGGAAAGGGAGAGACCCCACCTATACCCACTGGAAGAAGAGATGGGAAGATGACAATATAAGAACACATCCAACAATAAAAAGACTTATATGACACCACCAGAGTCTAGGGACTCTACACCAGCAAGACCTGAACATCCCAACACAGATGTAACAGAAGAGAATGACCTTAAAAACAACTTCACTTCATGAAAATGATAGAGGCCCTCGAAGAGGATATGAGAAAATTGCTTAAAGAAATGGAAGAAGAAAAAACCAAAAAATGCAAGAAATCAATAAATCTCTTAAAGAAAGCAAGGAAAGACAAGAAAAAAACAATCAAACAGATGAAGGAAACAATTCAAGACCTGAAAACTGAAATAGAGACAATAAAGAAAACAACAAAATCTTGAAATTCATAGGAAACCGGGTGGCACTAGAAGAAACCATCCTGAGTGAGGTAACACAGTTGCAAAAAGACAAACATGGTATTTACTCATTCATATATGGATTTTAGACATGAAGCAGGGGATTTCCAGCCTACAATCCCATTGCCAGAAAGTCTGGGAAACAGGGAGGACCCTAAGAGAGACATGCATGGTACCCTGGAGAAGAGGAAGGGGAAGGATCTCCTGAGCAGATTGGGAGCATGGGGCAAGGGGAGGGGGATCTGGGAGAAAGAGAAGGGGAGAAGAGGAGATGAGAAAAAGACATGGGGGAGCAGGAAGATTGAGTCAGGGGAAGAATAGAGGAGAACAGGATGAGAGATACCATAATAGAGGGAGCCATTATAGGTTTGAGGAGACATCTGGCACTAGGGAGATTTCCAGAGATCTATAAGGATGACACCAACTGGCAATCTAAGCAATAGTGGAGAGGCTACCTTATATGCCCTTCCCCAATAATGAGAGCCTTCATCCAGTGGTTGATGGAAGCAGAGGCAGACACCCTCAGCTAAATACTGAACTGAACTCCTGGACCCAGTTGCAGAGAGGGAGGAAGGATAAGCAAAGGGGTCAAGGCCGGGCTGGAGAAATCCATAGAAACAGCTTACCTGAACAAGGGGGAGCTCATGGACCCCAGACTGATGGCTGATGGCTGAGAGGCCAGCACGAGACTGATCCAGACCCCCTGAACGTGGTTGTCAGTGAGGAAGCCTCAGTAATCTATGGATCCTCTGATAGTAGATCAGTAGTTATCCCTGGTGTACGAATGGACTTTGGTAGCCCATTTCACCGGAGGGATGCTGTCTCAACCTGGACACATGGGGGAGGGCCTAGGCCCTGCCCGAGATGATAAGACAAACTTCAGAGATCCCCCATGGAGGGCCTCACCCTCCCTGGGGAGCAGAGAGGCATGGGAAGGGGGGTTGGTGGGGATGGTGGAGTGAGGGAGGAGGGGAGGAAGAGGGAGCTGGGATTGATATGTGAAGCAGGCCTGTTTCTAATTTAAATAAAAATTATTATTTTCCATTTGCCTTTCTTTTTTTGAGAACTGTCTGTTGCATTCATTGGCCTATGTTTTGCTTTTACTGTATATTTTAATCTTGTCTTAAACTTGGAGGCCGAGTATTTTATTTGACTTCTAGGTTGCTTAAAGTTACCCAGTAAAGGTCCAGTTTAAGAAAAGGCTACATCTTACTTTTAGCCTCTGTAAATTCCAGTCTCCCAGCAACCCTTCTCTTTGGGGAAACCACTCTTTTTTTTTTTTTTTTGCAGATTTTTTTATTTGAATTAGAAACAAGATTGTTTTACATAACAATCCCAGTTCCCTTGTCCCTCCTATCCTCCCCTACCACCACCACCCCCAACTAAAACCATAGCTATCACTTATCCTTTCTGCTTCCCCTGGATGGTGAGGCCTTCCATAAGGTGTCATCAGAGTCTATGGTATCCTTTGGGATAGGGCCTAGGCCCCCCCCCCCCATGTGTCTTGGCTCATGGGGTATTCCTCTATATGGAATGGGCTCCCAAAGTCCACACCTATGCTAGGGATAAGTACTGAACAACTACAGGAGGTCCCATAGATTTTCGAGGTTTCCTCACTGAAACCCCTGTTCCTGGGGTCTGGATCAGTCCCATGCTGGTATCCCAGGTATCAATCTGGGGAGCAAGAGCTCCCTGATGTTCAGGTCAGCTAGGGGAAACCATTCTTAATGAACCCTCTTCACACTTGTCTGGCAGTAATCTCAAATTCCCTCCACTTTACCTCATCTCTCCTACTTCTTTTTGTTTTGCTATCTGCTGTTTCTTAGCTGTGTGCTTTGTAAGCATCCTGGGAACTGAAAATTTGTCTTTTTCATTTTGTCTGAATCCCATAACACCTACTACTCAGATAGGCAGAAATTGATTTCCTGTGTGGGAATAAAATGGTAGGGCAAGTGGAAGAAACAGCGGCCAGGGCAAGCCCCAACCCATCTTGACAACCCCTGTAAGTCCTCTCTTACTTCCTGAGCTCATGTTCTGAAAGTGGTCCCTGGTTGGTGCTTCTGCAGGCTGCTTGATTCAGCGAGTGCAGGTGTGTTGAACATGATGTTGTGAGTCAGATCTCCATAGGAAACTAGCTGTGAGGCATTAGCACATTATCTATCTTTACTGAGCCCCATCTTTCAATTTTTTAGATGCAAAACATGGCCAGTCAAAAGAAATGGACGGGGTGTGTACTGAATGGCGCAATACTTAAGAATGCAGAGTCTAGATCAAGATCCAGTTGAGATCAATCCCCAGCCATAAGTCACCTGGGCTGTCACAGAGCAGTGATAAAGTTTCTGTGCCTTAATGCTATCAGACTGCATGATGAGAGTGATGAGAGATGCAGATGTAGCTGAAGATGACCAGGAACTTCTGATCCCGCTCTTTCTACTTCCCACATGCTGGGACTGCAGACATGTTCTGTCACTTATGATTTATGTGGTGTTGGGGGCCAAACTCAGGTTTTTGTGAATGCTTGGCAACAGCATTAACCAAGCTACATTCCAACCACAGGTGGATAATCTTACTTTAAATTGACACATAATGATTATACACATTTGACACACACATATAAGTGTATATATATATATATATATATATATATACACATACATATGTGTATACATATATACATATAGTGTGTGTGTGTGTGTGTGTGTGTGTGTATGTGTGACATGGAGGCCAGAGGTCAGCCTTTGGAGCCATCTGTCTTATTTCTGAGGTAGTGTCTCACTGGATCCTGGACCACACTGATTAGGCTAGACTGGCTAGTTCAGAGTAAGTCCCCAGGATCTGCCTGCCTCTGCTTCCCTAGCACTGCGATTACAGGGATGTGCTACTCTGTTTTTTTACCTTGGATTTTTGGGTATTGGACACAGATCTTCATGGATGTAAAGATAGTCCCTATCTCCTATGTTCTAATTAGATGTATTTATTGAGTGTAATATAAGAAGTGATATTGGTCATCAAACTCAAGACTCTACCAATTGAGACACATCTCCAACCACAGGGGAAAATTGCTTTAGTTGACAAGTAGTAATTATAATTAGCTGACGACTACTACTACCAAACTGTGTGGTTGCGAGTGAATGTGCATGGGAGTGCACCTGTGTATGGAGGTCAGATACCAACCTCAAATGTTATCCCTTTGGAGACGTTCACCTTGTTTTATGAGAGAGACTTTCACTGTATATATATCCGTGTTGGATCTGCCAGTCAGGCTAGTTAACATAACCATCATATCATACAATTACGGTGAAAACATTTAAGAGCTATCTTTTAAAGAAAATTTGGATTATGCAATGTATTTTATCAACTATTGTCAGCAAGCTAGGCTGCAGCTCTTTAGCATACATGTCTCCTGTCTAATTGAAATGCTAAGCACTTAGAAGAGAAATAGTAATTATCAGAGGTTGGGAGGCTGGGCTTGGGGTATGAGGAATGTGGGATTTGCTTTACGATATCATGGTTTGGGGATATTTGTTAGTAGGAGAATATGGCTGATACATTTTCTGTGTCTCTTTTCTCTCATCTAAAAACCAAGCACTCACTATATGAGGTCTCAGTGAGAGTTGCTTTACTGTGTGTATAGCACTTAGAACACATGTTCCATGTGTTCTGCACACATGTTCCATGAAGCTGCTATTGATTGTCTGGTGACACAATATGGTGTGGGGTACATAGCAGGCACCCAAGAGACAGTGTGTCCCTCTTAGAGTATGCTCACTGAATAACTGGGCAGTAGTTCACATTCAACTTCTGCCTGATCTTTTGGACATTTTTTGGGCTACTAAAGATCAGCACAGGGTTTCCACTGATGCATAAGCATACTTGATCTGAAAATGTCCCTCCTCTCTTTTCAGGACCCTTGAAACAAGCTGGGGAGGGGCCCCAGTGTGATAAACAGACACTCAGCTCTACTTTCTTTCATCCTCAGTGGATGCCTTGAAGTTCTAAGCAATGGGGCTTGAGACAAGCATAGGGCACAAGCTGGTCTCCTGACAAGGACTGATTTATGTTGGGAGCGCATTCACAATGAACAAGAAAGGTTCTTCTGGTGTGTGTGTGTGTGTGTGTGTGTGTGTGTGTGTGTATGTAGACCCTAGGTTGACACTTCTTTATTGAGACAAGGCCTCTCTGTGGACCTGGATGGTCAGCAAGCCCCAGGGATCCACCTAGCCTGGTAAATCACCCTGCCCCAGTGCTGGGATTGCAGATGCATGCACCAAAATTTTCACATAGACACTGGAGGTTCAAACCCAGGTTCTCAAGCTCATTCATCAAGCATTTGATCCACTTAGCCACTTCTCCAGCTCCTCAAAGAGTCTTTTAAAACAGAAAGCAAGTCGAAATGCCTATCTTAAATTCATAGAAGACTGGCAGATTGGAAGCACAGTTCTGTCTGGACAGGACTTGCTTAGGCAGGGGGAGGAATGACCATTGACAGAGCCTAGCAGGTGCAAAATGACTTCTCTGCTGGACCACGAGGAAAGATTTACAATGCCTTCTGTTTATTTGGTGGTTGTAAAAACTCTCTGTTTCTGTGACTTTTAGAGTCATAGTTTTCAATTTTCCAAGAGCTTCTTTTCTCTAGTGAGGTGTGATAAAGTCTCCTCTGCCCTCCCCCAAAATACACACTGTTCACAGAGGGCAGCACAAAGAAGGGTCACCGAGCCTTATCTTGCTGCATGAAAGATGGTCTCTCATCAAACTCAGCCAGCAGCCAAATTCAAGGAGGTTAACAGGATCATCTATGAAGTTGGCTGCTATGCCCTCACTCTCTTGATGACCTTGGGCCAATAATTTAATAGCTCTAATCCTTAATCTCCATCTTTTTTATCTTAAGAGAATGGGGAAGGCAGTAGTTCTAACCAATTAGGATGCTGTGAAGGTTCAGTGCAATAATAACTGAAGAATGTCTTGCATAGCTCTTGGCAAACAATTAGTGCTCAATAAATGACACCTACCACTGCTGTTATTACGTTAAGCAATTGCTGCATGTCTCTTGGTACTCAAACTGTGCATGAGGGATGGAAAAAAGGTCGGTGGCCATGGAGATGGCTTAGGTGATCAAGTTTCATAAATGTGAAGTTCTGAGTTTGGATCCACTGTAGCCATGGAGACATTGGCATGCGGGTTGGTATCTGTAGCTCCAGCATGGGGGAGATGGAGACAGGCAGACTCCTGAAGGTCATTAGCCAGAAACAATAAATTCCAGGTTCAGTAAGAGACCCTGTCTCAAAAATAAGTTAGAGAGCAATGAAGGAAGAAGCCCATTGGTGGGCTCCAATATCCACATGCAGGCATAAACACTCACATATGCACCTATACGCACAAATACACACACAGAATATCAAGAACACAATTACTTTTGGTTTTACGGACCCAATGGTCTCCATTGCAATTATTCACTTTTGCTTGGAGAAAGGCAGCCAAGGTTGACCAATAATTGTCCAGTAAACCGTTATTTGCATACTCTGTCTGTTTGCTTGATTTATCCTGTGAGTAGACATTTGTTACCCATGTCCTAGAGACTTTTGCTGTTAGGAATTTATTTGGTTATACTTGATGGGAAATACTGTGTTATAGAGTCTCAGAAAAGTGGGTTCTGGCATTGGTTCTGTGGTCCAACAATGTAGGCCAGTGTTTCTGTGGTTCTTCACATATTTTCTTTATGTATCTCAACTTTATCATATGCTCAATGAACACAAGAAGGGTGTATGGGACCCAGCCAATGAGAACAAGGCTTTACCTAGATATTTCAAACTTCAGTGGCTGGATTGTGCCTCGTGGCCATTCCTTGTTGCAGTGGAAATTGGGTGGTAGCTATTGACATTTTCACCATTTATAGTGGAGATGGGCAGAAGAAATGGGGTTGAGGACCTGTGAGGTTCATCAATACATCACTGTGTTCCCCTACCTGTAAGTAATGTGTCTGAATAAAGGTTGAAACATTTGATGCAGAAAATTTACTACAACTAAATCTGAGTATTACCATGCACACCAAATACTGGTTAA
Source organism: Cricetulus griseus (assembly GCF_003668045.3). NCBI lineage: Eukaryota > Metazoa > Chordata > Mammalia > Rodentia > Cricetidae > Cricetulus > Cricetulus griseus. Next base: position 37,473,716 of record NC_048600.1, on the reverse strand, counting down.
AATACCCATTTTCCCTCCCTCCTTCATGATTAGTGGACTCTCTTATTTGGAACTTGTTGGCATCATGATACTTCAACAATGTGCACTTTCCTGCCCCCTAGATTCAGTCTATGAGTTGACCAAAGCAGTTGTCCTGGTCAAAGCAGAAGTCCCAAGCATGTCTGGGAGAGGTGTTTCCCTTTGCTATACGTTGCCCCTTTCCATCTGAACTCCAGGGTGTAAAACAAACTTGGAGTCAGTCTGAATCAAACCTACATGAGCAGCCAGGCCTAGCTGGACTCATCGTGAAACAGAGTTGCTCAGCCAAGTATATCAAATGCCCTCTCAACCTACAGGTTCTGAGTGAGGACAAATGCCGGTTCTGTTGAACGGCTGTGTTCTGGCCTGGCTGTTACACAGAAATAGCTAACCAATAGGACTCCATCTTTTATAGGTGCAAGAGGGTACTCACTAACCAAGACCTCCATCTACATGGATTGGTTTTTGTTTTTGTTTTACTTTGACTGGAGGTCTAGTATTCAAGATCTGCTGCTAAATTTCAGGGATACTATACCACATTGGTTGTGCAGTGCCTTGTTTGAAAGTGGAAGTATGAAATCAGGAAAGGAAAGATGATTATTCACTGTGGGGAAAGGAAGAAAAACAAAACAGAAGGGAAGAACACTAAAATTGCCATGTCACAGTTAAATAGAGGGTCATGGAACAGGTAGATTGGGAGGGGCATGGAGTAGAGAGCATTCTGGGTGCGGGATCAGTGTTATTCAGAGTTTAGAGGCAAAAGGGGCTTGATCATGGAGAACCAGCAAGTGAAGGTTTCTAGAAGGTCAGTGGTAAGGAACAAGGTATCTGATGTGCCTTAGAGACAGTCTGCTAAGCAAGGACAAGAAAACTATTTGGGGCTTAACTACAATGACAGTGGAAGCAGTTGGGACCACTGATGTCTGCCAATTTATTTGAGTGCACAGTTATTTTAATGTAGCAGCCACCACTTCTCAGGCACTTGCAAAGCGTCAGGCACTAGGCTGTTTCCATGCTTCTCTCCCAGCCACTCTAATAGATAGATATTGCTACTCTCCCTCCACAGATGAGGAAACAGTGGCTCAGAGGGGTAACAGCTTGTCCACAATCATAGAATACTTGCTAGCTAGTGTAACCACTCACGATGCTTAATTCTAGATTCTTGCTCTTTGACCACTGCAGTTCCAGCATCTCTACATAGTAGAATGGGGAAGGGTCTGGGTCAACCAAGAAGTGTCAACAAACACAGTCGAATGCTCACCCTCACCATCATCCCCCTCACCGCCTCCCATCCACCCCTCCCCATCTTGTAGTCTCTGAGCTCACAAGAGTCACTGAGCTCATCATCGGAGGAGTTGTGTGAATAGAATGTGACCATGTCCTCAGGAAACTTGATTGACAGAGAAACAATGCTTAGCACCAATGACTTTTATTGGTTCATTAAGACAGGCTCCTTGAGGCAGTGACTGGAGCATGCTGGGTTTAAGCACCAGAGAAAGAGGTTAAAAAATAGATCTGTCTGATAAAGTGCTTGTCACATGAGCACAAGGACTTGAGTTTAATCCCTAGAGCCTTCCTGAAAAAGACAAAGAAAGCAGAGCTGACATCATAGTGCATACTTGTAATCCCAGCACTGGAGAGGTAGAGGCAGGTGTATGCTTGGAACTCATTGGCCAGTCAGTCTAGTGAATCAGGTTCCGGTAAAAATGAAAGACCACACCACACTTCTCCCCCAAATAAACAAGTGGCACAAAGCCAATGTGCATGGCTCCTGAGTAATGACACCTGAAGTTAGCCTGCGACCTACACACTTGAACACACATGTGCCTGTGACCCTTGTCCTCATTTGATTTCTATTGCTGTGATAAAAATAATGATCAAAAGAAGCTTGGGGGAGTAAAGTGTTTCTTTTCTCTTACAGCTTGTAGTTCATCATCAAGGGAAGCCAGGGAAGGAACTCAAGGCAGGAACCTGGGGGCAGGAACTGAGGCAGAGACCAAGAACTATGCTTATTGGTTTGCTTCCATGCCCATGTTCAGCAACCTTTCTAATACAAGCCAGGACCTCCAGCCCAGGGGTGACAGCACATAGTGGGCTGCGTCCTCCTACATCAGCTGTCAATCAAGAAAATGCTCCCCTTCCCCTGCAGACATGTTTCCAACTGATGTGTTGGAGGCAGTTCCTCAGTTAAGGTCTTCCCAGGTGACTCTAGTTTGTGTCAAGTTGACAAATACTAGCCATTACCACTCTGCACACACAAATGTACTTGTGTATAAATGCACACACACAGACATGTCAACACAAAATAAAAAACACAGCTTCAGGGTGAACTGGAATAAAAATGTTTGAGTGTGAGTCTTCTCCACCTCCGCCCCTCCTCATCCCTTTGTCTTTACACTTCCCCAGTGACTCTGCAGTCCCACGAAGGTGACATTGGCAATCTCTGTAGATACATCCTGCCTAGGACACTGCTGCTTATCACACATGGCCGGTCAGCTACTTCCTCCGGGGTGAGCAATGCCTAGAAGCTTATTTTAATTCCTCAGGCTCTCTGCTGAACAGTAAGAGCTGCCAATCTCTGCCCTGGCCCCTGGACGAGTTCTTTGAAGATGCCCGTTGCCTGAAGCTACTGTCAAACTATTGGTGTAGCATTCAGCATGATGTCCAGTCTTTCTGGATTCATCTGTGGCTCCTCCAGTCATTTTGAGTGGGAGATATTCACCAGAGAAAGAACAGTGGCCATACCTGCACCTCTAGCACAAGGTACAAAAAGAGTGAATTGTATTCAAATGGAGGATCTCCATTTGGGTTCACCATTCTGGAAGGAGCAACCCCCCACTTCTGCGTATTTTCTGTTCAGGACTCTCATAATCCTAGAATATTTCTAGGATATGCGGCTTTGAAACAATCAACATCATCTAAGTTGCTGTCTGAGAATCCCCCAGTTGTAGTTTTGATTTTGGAACCTGGGTGCTTTCTTAGATAGGCATTCGAGTCAGAACACTTGATGTGACCTCGGTATTTCCATCTGCAGTCAGATTTGATTTCTGCTGATTCGAGGAAACATCCCTGAAAGAACTTGCATCTGTAGCTGTGGGAGGATGGCTAGTTTACACTCAAATGTGTGGGTCTGCTGAAGTCCTGGAGTTGACAGTGTAAACATGACACCATTTCCCAAATAAGGATCTCAGAGCCTGGTGACAGGTATGGTAATCAGTGCAGTAGGGGACATTTATTTTGCTGACATATAGTTTGTATGCAGTTCATCTGTCACTCTGTGTGTGTGTGTGTGTGTGTGTGTGTGTGTGTGTGTGTGTGTGTGCGTGCGTGCCCACTTTTGCCTACATAAGTGTGCCTTTGGGAATGTACAGTTTGCATGTATATTTTCCAATTTCTGTCACAGAGAATGTTTTCCAGTCTTTTCACAAAAGCTTTATAGTTTTTGCAGTATCCATCATTGTGGGTTTGTCAATGCTGGTCCTGATGAGGGCTTAGCATGATAGTTGCCACACAGTCTCTCTTCAGCTAGTACTGCATGAAGATGTTAGACAGTCTAGTGTGTTGGCCCCTGGATAAGCGTCTTAGATAATCCCTTCCATCCCTTACTTAGACCATTCTTCTCTTCCTGGTTTTCTCAAATGTTGCCAATCCTCCCATTTGCCCCACTGTTTCAGAATATTTGTTTAACTATGTAAAGATATGTTGCATTTCTTTAACTATGCGAAGATATTTTGCATTTATTTAACTATGTAAAGATGTGTTGCATTTGTCTAACTATGCAAAGATGTGTTGCTGTTTTACCTTGCCTGCCTAATGAATCTGATTGGTCTAATAAAAAGCTGAACAGTCAAAAGTGAGGGAGGGAGTATAGGTGGGATTTTTACGCAGGGAGAGTGAGTAGGAGGAGGAATTTAGGTTCAGGAGAAGGAAGAAAAAGAGACACCAAGAAGATGCCAGGGGCCAGCCAGCAGGACGAAGAAAAAGGAGAAAAGTAGGACATACAGAGTAAAAGAAAAGAAAGACCCAAGGCAAAACATAGATGAATAGAAACAGATTAAATTAACTTAAAAAGAGCTAGTGGGATAAGCCTAAATGAAGCCCAAGTATTCATAATTAATAGTAAGCCTCCATGCCCTTATTTGGGAACTGGTTGATAGCCAAAAGAAAATGCCAACTACACCCCACTGTCATTGTTTGTTCCAGATGGTCTCATACATCTCTCCTTGGACTTTATGCCCCTTCCGCTGAATCTAGAGGCCATGTCTTTGAGGAGCCCATCCTGAGGTATAAGTTTTATTCTAAGTTGAGGGTGAGGGTTGGGTTTGAAAGCACCCAAAGGCATCCGAGGACATTTAACTAAGACTTGTAAGATCACCATGAATGCCTTAGTCTTTTTTTTTTTTTTTTTTTCTGTGACAGAATATCTCACAGAAAGATGTTAAGGTAAGAAGGATTTGCTTGGCTTATGCTTTCAGTTCCTGGATTGCTGACTCCACGTTTCTAGACCTACAGTGAGGAGAGGATGTGGTAGAGGAAACTGTTCAATTCATGGCAGCCAAAGCAGAGGGGGGAGGGAGGGGGAAAAAGAGAGGGAGAGAAGGAGGGGGTGTATGTCTCTGTTGACCTCCTCTTCCTTTCCCTATTATTCCACCTGATCCACCAGCCTATTGGATGGTGCTGCCCACATTCAGGTGGGTCTTCCCCTTTAGAATCATAAACATACCTGAGATAAGTTTTACTAATTTCCCAGGTACCTCACAGTTAATCAGCTTGACACTGGAGATCACCATCACAGTGGTGACACAGTTGGGGGTAGAGAAAACAATCAGGGTACATCCCCTTGTTGAGAATTATCTGCAGAAATAAGCCTATGTTTTTGTCTCAGCTCTGCCTGGGTCTGTGGTACAGCCTGGGGCTGATCACAGCCCTTTGTATCTTGGAGGACTTGGGTCATGCCAATTAAATGCCAGTCACTTAACTACTGGCTAACAGGAAAGATGCTGCGTCTCCCTCCAGGGGCAGCATCTCAAGAGCAGGGCCCCCAAATCCACATTTTTATATGTTTCCCAAGTGATGCCTTCCTTCTCTGGAGGTTGGGAACTGACAGGTGAGGCAGACTATGCAGTTCTTTATAGACACTGAGACTATTATTCTGAGAGTGAAAATATTGACAGATAACAGATGGGATTTTCTCAAGGAAAAGAAATGAAAACCCTACGATCTTGCAAGAAATAGAAAAAAATAACAAACTGTTTGAAGAAGTACATCGGGCTAGGAGGAGAGTGCCTGGGGCTGGGTACCTGACCTGCAATGTGAAAACTAGCTAGCTGGCTGGGCTCCAGGATGAAGAACACTCTGCCAGCCTCTCCAAGCCGATTCATCTCTCCAGCTCCAAGATCAGGGAGATGTTGAACCTCCAAGCGCTTGGCCAATATAAATCAGAAGCACCACGGTTTAATAAGGAACCAGGCTTCCTTCATCTTGCTCTTTTCACTGAGCTGTACTTTACAGTCATGCTTTGCAAACTGGTTCTCATGAGTGATCTGGTTTCTCTCCGTCATTAATGGCGCTAGCTACTAGTGACAAGGATGACAAGGTTTGCTGTGTGTTTGCCATAAGCCAGATGCTATGCTTTCTCTGGGGATTATCTCACTTCCTTGTGACAATTCTTCAGGTGGGTGCTGTCATCATTCTCATGTCAGAGCTAAGAAAACCTAGGCACAGAGAGGTAAGGTAACTTCCCTAAGGTGACACAGACTCTGCTAACCTCTAAGAGCCTACATAAAACCAGGGAAAGATGCTCCCCATTTGAGTACAGATGTATGAACACATGCTAAAGAGCATATTTAGAGGCCAGGGGTGGAGGCTGGTTGTCTTCCTTCACAGTCACCTTTCTGAGACAAGGTCTCTCCTTGAACCCAGGTTGCTGATTCAATTAAGCTGACAAGTCCCAAGGACCCTGCTGCCCTCACCTCTGCAATGTTGGGATTATAGCCAGACTGAAACTCAGCTTTTTTGTGGGTTCAGTGTTTGAACTTAGACCCTCTTTCTTGCTTGGCAAGTGTTTACTGACTGAGATATCTCTGTAGTCCAAGATGTACCCCTGTCGAGTTAGAGCAAGACACCATTTGTGTGGATACACGTCTCCCAGTGTATAGGTTGCCAGTGGTTGTCATCTTCACATAATGATGTAGCCTGATCCTCAAGATTGACTATCCCCAAGTCAGCTTTTACAGCATGGTGGGTACAGGGCAATCTGGGTTCCAGCCCCTGCTCATCTCATCTGAGTGTGCATGGTGCCGTGCACAGCACCTACCACTACACTGCATCAGCAGGTACCTTCCTGCCTCTAAGTGATGAAACTGGGATTTGAGCCTAAGCTTCCTGACTGCAACGTAGATATTTGCATCTGCATGAATTTAAATTCTTGTCAATATGTAAAGATAATTCACAATTTCTTCTACTAAAATGGAGATTTCCAAGCAGGCATAGAGAGCTCTCAGACGGAAGGATCTAGAGACACTGGTACAGAGCACCAGACAATGCCACAGCCAGAGAGACCAGTGGGGATTAAATTCTATCTTCTCAAGTATATACTCACAATGGAGTGTTGGTTTGGAATAGACGTGAAAGGGATTCTGAGGCCGAATGATAAATCATGGAGAGGCATGACATTCTGAAGATGAGGCTCAGGGTGGTGTGAGTCCATTCCTATGGGTAGCACCCATGTGTTCAAGGTTCTTTGTTTAGCACACCTGCTATCTCAACATGGATGTTAAAAGGGGTCAAGAAGGTGGCACAGATGTGCTGTCATGAGGACCCGAGTTCAATCCTGAACACCCAAGTAAAAATCTGGGTGTGTTTGTGCATGCCTGTAAACTACCCCAAGAATGCAGAGGCAGAAAGATCCCTGGTGTCACTGGCTAGCTAGTCCAACTTACTGGTGAGCTCCACATCAATGAGGGACACTGTCTGAAAAAGTAAGGTGCGTGCCAGAGAGATGGTTCAGTGGTGAAGATCACATATTGCTCTTCCAGAGGAGGGACCTGAGTTCAGTTCCCAGAACCTACCTCAGGCCTCTTACCTTTAACTCCAACATGGGGAGGGAGGAGCATCCTGATTCCTCCAGCCTCTGTATGCACCTGCACTCATGTGTCTGTACATATTCAGGATTGAAAATAAAAATAGTCTTTTTTAAAAAAAAAATGCAAAAACAAGGTAGATGGCTTCTGAGGAATGACACTTGAGGTTATCTTCATTTCTCCACAGGCACATACATTTATGCACATTTGCACATAATCTCACATATGCACTCTCATTTGCACACACCGGTGGAGAGCAGGTAGACATCACCAGGTGTTATGGAAGTCTCAGCTGTAAGGGGCCAGTACTGAGAATCCTTGTCACCATGGAACACTTTGACTGAAGTGATAGGCACCATGGGTGGTTACACAGTTCTACACATGGATACGATTACATGGAAATGCACACAGAGCTGTGTGTATGCAGAGCTGGTGCAGTCTGAACAAGCTTCTTGGGTCATGTAGTATCAGTTTCTAACCAGGACAGAGTTAGGGTCATGGCAAAATGATTCTAGGAGAAAGGAGGTGAAGAGTGCTTTGGAAGTGGGGTGCTATTTCTTGTGAGTTTATCATTATTTCAAGATAGAAAGTTCAAAAATTCTACAGGGAATGTTTACATGTGATCAGGATATAGGAAATTTTTACTGCAATGCATAGTGTGCAAATAGTAAGTAATATAAGTAAGAAATGAAAACTAAACATTCAAATCACAATTAGGGGCTGATGAGATGACTGTTGGCAGTGTTTGCTGCTCAGGCCTGAGAGGCTGAGTTTGATTTCCACTTCCCATGTGGACCCAGCTCAGAGCCTACTGAGCTCCAGGTCAGTGAAAGACTTGGTCTCTTTAAGTTGTGTCTTAGTTTAGGTCATAGAATTGTGCATTGGGAACCCTCACACAGAGGCACGAGAAAGCAGGCATGAAGAAGATACTGGCATCAGGAGAGTTGTAGTGGTAAGAGTGGATATCCATCAACACTATCTTACACTTTTGTTGATGTCTGAGTGTGAGGAGATGTGCAAGATCCCCACAGATTAGAGAGAGGGAGGTATTATAGAGCAAACAGAATAATTTGAAGACTAATAAAACCTAAGTGTAATATGGATATACATGACTGAATGTACAAATTAAAAATATATGTGTAATTATGTTATGTGAGAAGGAGAAGGAAAACACCTGAGTATATAATGTATATGTTTATGAAAATGAAGAGAAAATCCATTTGGAAATGTATGCTCTAAACCAATAATGGATGTGCAATGACTAGATTGCTTGCCAAGTATGTGTCACCCACTCCACAAACAATTTTACTTTAGCCATACAACAAACTTGTAGGGTAAGAACTACTGTCACAAAGTTTTGTTTCCCACATAGCACCATGGAATTGGGAAGCTGCTCACTGAAGGCAGTGCATTCCCCAGACTGCAAATTTCTCTCTGTCTCACTGATCTTGAGTCCTCCACTTAGGCTCACAGGAAATTATTCCTTTCCAGACACTGTAGATAACACAGAGGTAGAGTTGGGCAGGGGGCAGAACAGTCTAATCCTTGTCCTTTACTTAACAGCTAATGTCCATTTACAAGTGAGTACATACCATGTTTGTGTCACTCAGGATGATCTTTTCTAGTTCCATCCAAATGCCTGCAAATTTCATGATGGCATTGTTTTTAGCAGCTGAGTAATACTCAATTGTATAAATGTACCACATTCTCTTTATACATTCTTCCATTGAGAGACATCTAGGTTGTTTACAGATTCTGGCTATTATGAATAAAGCTTCATTGAACATGGCTGAGCAAATGTCCTTGTAATATGATTGAGCAGCCTTTGGGTATATGCCCAAGAGTACTATTACTGGATCTTGAGGTAGATCAATTCCAAATTTTCTGAGGAATTGCCATATTGATTTGCAAAGTGGCTGTATAAGTTTGCACTCTTACCAGCAATGGAGGAGTGTTCCCCTTGCCCCAGATCCTCCACAGAATAAACTGTCACTTGTGTTTTTGATCTTAGCCATTCTGACAGGTGTAAGTTGGAATCTCAGAATCATTTTGCTTTTCCTTGATGGCTAAGGATGTTGAATATCTCCTTAAGTGTTTCTCAGCTATTTGAGGTTTTTTTTTTTTTTCTGTTGAGAGTTCTCTGTTTAGATCTATAACCCATTTTAAAAATTGAATTATTTGGTTTGTTGATGTCTAGTTTCTTGAGTTCTTTCTTTATTTTGGATATTAGCCTTCTGTCAGATGTGGGTGAAGATCTTTTCCCATTCTATAGGCTGCCGTTTTGTCCTATTGACAGTGTCCTTTGACTTACAGGTTTTAAGTATTATGAGGTCCCATTTATTGATTGTTGTTCTTCCTGCCTGTGCTATCCAGGTAGTTCTTTTAGGAAGTTGCCTTTTAGGAAGTTCTCTTTTGTGCCAAGGTGTTCAAGGCTATTTCCCACTTTTCATTATCAAGTTCAGTGCATCTGGATTTATGTTGAGGTCTTTAACCTACTTGGACTTGAGTTTTGTTCAGCATGATAGATATAGATCAATTTGCATTCTTCTACATGCAGACAGCCAGTTAGATCGGCACCATTTGATGAAGATGCTTTCATTTTTCCATTGTGTCTTTCTGGCTTCTTTATCAAAAATCAGGTGCCCAAAGGTGTGCGGATTTACATCTGGGTCTTCATTTGATCCCATTGATCAACCTGTCTGCTTTTATGCCAACACCATGCTATTTTTACTACTATAGCTCTGTAGTACAGCTTAAAATCAGGGATGCCCTCTTATTACACAGGATTGTAAAAAAAACCCTGAAGGTTTTTTTTTTTTTTTTTATCAGTTGTAGGAGTTCCCTGATATAACACACAGACCCATAAGAGCTAAGTTTCAAGGAGAGCTCGGGGGAGGGGGATACATAGATCTCCATGGAAAGGAGAAATAAAATAGATTTTGCAAGTAAGAGTGGGTGGGGATGGGAACAGGAGGGATCAGGCAATGGGTGGGAGAGATGACTGGAATTGGGGGGCAATATAGAAACCTAATGTAGTAGAAACTCCCTGGAATCTACAAGAGTGACCCTAGAGAAGTTTCCTTGTAACAAGGATACAGAGCCCAAATTGGCCATCTTCTATAACCAGGCAAGGCTCCTACCAGTGGGATTGGGACATCAACCCAACCAAAAAACCTTCTACCTACATACAATCTGTCTTGTTTACAAGACATGCTGGCACAATGGTGGCACAGAACTTGTGGGAGTGATCAACCCATGGTTGGTCCAACTTTGTGGCCTAGACCAAGAGAGGGATCCCATACCTGACACTGCCTGGAGGTCTGGGAACAAGGGGCAAGATAGTGTTAAGTCTTGGGATAGAACCAAGAATAGCTGACCAAAAAAGTCAATGAAATGATTCCTAATGATATTCTGCTATATTCATAGATCAGTTCCTAGTGCAGGTGTCATCAGTGGGGCATCATCCAAAAACTGATGGGAGCAGATGTAGAGACCCACAGTCAAACTGTAGGCAGAGCCAAGGGAACCCCCACAGAAAAGTAGAAAGAAGAATTGTGGGAGCTAGAGGGGAAAAGAAACACGGGTCTTAGAATCAATTAAGCAGGATAGGGGCTCATAGAAACTGAACTAACTAACAGAGCCTGTATGTATCTGAGCTAGGTCCTCTGCATATACCTATATGGTTGTGTAGCTTGGTGTTTTTGTGAACTCCCAGGGTATCTCTGACTTTTGCCTGTGCTTGGGACCCCTTTCTTCCTACTGGGTTGCCACATCTAGCCATGATATAAGGATTTATACCTAGTTTTATTGTATCATGTTAGGCCATTTTTTGTGGCTATCCCTGGAAGGCCTGCTCTTTTGTTGTTGAAGGGAAGCAGAGGAAGAGTTGATCTTGGAGAGAGTGATGTTGGGGAAGGGACTGGGAGGAGGGGAGGGAGGGGAAACTGTAGTCGAGATGTAATATATGAGAGAAAATAAAAGTTAAAAAATAATACCAATAAAAATATGCTTGCATGAGCAAACAATTCTTTGTAAGGTAAAAACAAAACAAAAATGTAACAACAAAAAAAAACCAGTCTAATGGAGAACCCAAGAGGGAGTCAAAAACCCACATACTCCCAAAGGTCCCATGTTGCTGAACATGTCTCCTTCACCCAGAGCTGCAGCACATGAGTCTCTGCTCTGTGAAGGCAAAGAACAAACAGCACAGGGATGGCGCTTATGTCAACTAGCTCTGCCCTGGCTGTGTCATTGCTGGTAGTCTTTTGGAGAAGGGGATCCCATGCAGCTAATACCTGAAGCATGGCTGTCCTAGTGGAGGGGGGACATCTGGGGCAGGGAAGAATGGAAAGGGATTGGTCTCTCTTGGATGCTGCAGTGGAGGAAGCACTGACCCCTGTCCTGGGATTCAATGACAAGTGAGTCTGAGGGGCAAGGTCGCTCACTGGTGGGCCGTGCTCCCATTGTGGACTGAGTGGACTCCTCCGGCCTCGCAAATTAGCAGAGGGACAGAAGATCACAGTGGTTAGGCAATCTCACTTTTTAAATTAAACACAAATCTCTTCTTTTCTTACCGAGCTCTATGGACGTCGCAGAGCCGCCTCTGTCTACCTCAGTGTGAGGGCACTATCCCCTATGGTGGCTTCCCCCAGCACCATGCTCACTTCTTTACAGTGCACCCCCAACATAGAGTCATCATTAAGTCATTAGCAGCACCACTAGTGGTTTGATCTTCCTCAGCCTTGGCGTGTGAGCTTCGTGAAGGCAGAAGGCAATTTTGTGCTAATTAATGAGTTTCTATTATCCAGCCCAATGCCCACCACATAGCAGGTGCCCAATAAACACAGATACCATAAATCTAATATTAAAAATAAAATCTTCATGTGGTTTTTCAATGATAATGAATCTAATAAAAGACTAAGTGATTCTACATCTTGCTTCATTTATCCACAGAACTACTGTATTTTATTTGCCCCATATGATATGCAAGGCTTTCACCAAGCCATGAGAATACAGCAGTGACAGAGAATACATTATATTTGTCTTCAAAACTTGAGTTCATGGGTCTGGGGAGATGGCTAAGTGGTAAAGTGCTTGCCATGCAACTCAGAATCTCACCTGAGTTAGATTCCTAGAACTCAATTTTAGAAACAAACAAACAAACAAACAAAAAAAACAGAAGTGGCAGCTTGGGCCTTAATACTGGTGCTGGGGAAGTGGAGGCAGAACATCCCTGGGGCTTGCTGGTCAACCAGGGCCAGGTTTAGCTAGAGCCCCTATCTCAGAAAATAAGGTGGAAAGTGGTTGAGGAAGACACCCAATGTCAATCTCTGGCTTCATGTGTGCTATCATATACAAAAATGTATGTGCACTCACACATAAATTAAGTTCAGTGTCTAGGGTGCCATGTCATGGTACTGGTCTGCTGAGACCTTGTATGAATGCTGTGCAGGGTGGGTCTATTGTTTACTGTCCAATGCTGGCTTCTCACTCACTCACCATCCATTTATAGTCCCCCAGAGTCATCAAGGACTCTCTTCTGACAACTACTTTTCAAGACAGTTCACCAATGCTACCCATTCTCCTTCCCAGGGAGTCTGAACTTGAAACAGCCTCAAGGTGAAATAATTGGATGTCTGTCAAGTCTCCCCAGCCCAGAGCTACAAGATCTTGGGGGGGAGTTACACAATCAGCATAGCTCTATTCTCTTCACTAGTAAGCAGTTGGTCCCCACCCCCAGGGCTTTGTGATGCTTAATTAAGATCATGTGTGTGGTGGCATTGCTCCTGCTGAGCCATGGAAGGAGCTGGCTTCCCTTTCTGTTCTCCTGTGAGAGCTCTTAATGCATTTGGGGGCCTCTGGGGGCCTCGGGGAGGACCTGGGGCACACTGTTGCCTCCAAGGCAGGCAAGGGAGCTCAATTCTAATGATGCTTCTGGGATTTCTGGTCAAGTTAGTTTCTTGATCAGCATTCACCTAGGTTTTGGGAAACAGACAAACTTAATACATGTATGTGGCTGTCATTTCATTACTCCTATATTGAGACTGCTTTTTTTTTCTTAAAGAGGAAGAATCCTTTTGCCCTTGAATGTATTAAAAATAGTATCTCCCTCTCTTTTCTTCCTTCCCTCCTACCCTTCCTTCCTTTTATCCCTTGTTATTTTCTCTGAGCTGTTCCCCCCTCTCTCTCCTCTCCTCTCTCTACTCTGTTTTTGAGGAATTTACTTGGCATAATATAATACTCATTATAAAAGACATCTAAAACCAGAGGCAGGAACTAAATGACTCTTATGGTGAATTTTAAAATTTCTCCCTTTTCATTCCTGAGATTTTGCAAGAAGAGAACAAATTGGAGCTGGGAATAAAAGGGAAAGAATGAAAGTTTCCCAGACTCTAGGACTGAAGTGACCACTTGGTCACTTGGGCTATTTGACAGTACCTAAAGTACAATGGAGCCTCAGAGCCTTGAGCTAGACCTTTCATGCCAACCTCATCTCTTCAGCTACTTAGAGTCTTCCTTAATTTCCTTTTGTTCATGCACTGTGACTATTGGTTTCTGGTTCTACAGGCAAATGCTTTCGAGTGTATAAAAATGATATTTCCTTCCTTCCTACTTTCTTCCCCTCCCTTCATCCCTCTCTCCCGCCTTTCTTTCTTCCATACATCCTTCCTCCCTGTTTTCCTTCCTTCCTTCATTCTTTCCCTTTTCCTCCCCTCTCCTTCCCTTCCTATCTCTTTCCTTTGTTGCCAATTGAGTTTTACTGTTGCTATGTGGTCTCAGCCTTCACATGCCCTCATTGGGTTCCTCCAAAACTTCCTTCCCTGTAAATGGAGTTCTTAATTGATCTAAATAATAAATATTATTTAGAGGAGAATGCTGAGAGATCAGAGAGAAGAAGGAACAAGCTAAAGCCACCTCGTTAGCTTCCTGTTTATTCCCACTTAGATCCTCTCTCTGCCCAGCCATCTTACTTCCTGTCGGTCTGTCCAGACCTCCAGACCTCTGTGGTTAGCTAGTGCCAAGCTCCATCCTCTGATCTTCAGACAAGCTTTATTTGTACAAGCAAGATATCACCACACTTCCCCAAATGTCCTCTGTGCCTCCCTTTTTCCTCCCTCAGATCCGGTTTTCTCTACAGCCACCCGAGTGTGAGTCAGATCACAATTCCTAACACCTCTCCTTTGCTTTAAAGCTTGCAAAGAGCCCAGCATCTGGCACCTCACTCTTCCTTGTCCCCAGCCCCCTTATTTCCTCTGCTCCAGTTGCACTAGGGTCCTTGAACATTCCCACTGTGTTTTCCCTGCAGGCCTCTGCCAAACACTGGAGTACTCTTCCAAATATGATTTGACCTTTGTCTCCTTTCTCCAGCAGTCCCAACCTCACTGTCACCTTCACTTTGAAATTGACCCTCTTTCATATCACAGAAACATGCCCTGTCTGGGCTCTTCCACTTTGCCCCACTGTAGAGTTTCTTGTTTCTATAACACGTGCCATCTTACTGATTGGTTTGCTTATCTGGTATAGGCATTGTAATTTAACAAAAGCAGCACCTGAGAGAAAGACAACATGCGACAGGGTTCAAGGGCAGAGGGCTTTTTTTTTTTTTTTTTTTTTTTTAATTAGGGAAAGGGATCATAAAAAGACCAGCCTCTGGAGATGGGAGCAGCAGGAGAGAGGAGAGAGGAAATATGGGGGGGAGGAGAGATAGGGGGAACAGACAGAGAGAGGGAAAGAAAGAGAGAGAAAAGGATGGGAGGTGGGCAGGCCCTTTTAAAAGGAAACATAGTGTATATGCACAAGTGGTGCTCTTAGTGGCTGTCAGAATCCCAAGGACAGGCCAGTACAGATGCCTGAATACTAATAGGATTGGCCACACTGTGCCCAGATGCCAGAAAGTGAACTAAGGGATTAGGGTCTGTGTATGACTTTCTAATACATGGAAACCCATATAACAATGTCTAGCACATAAAAATGGGGTGGAAAAAAAGGAAAAAATTCTCCACTGTTACTCGGTGTTTCTGTCCAGCACGAATTTTGACTGAGCAGAAGAAAGGGGTTGCAGGGGGAAGAGTAAAAGACACAATTGAAGGTATAGTATTTCTCTAGTCTTCAGAAAGGGGGTGGGGTCCAGTCAGTTTTCTCTAAGAATGTAGTTCCTGATGTTCCAACCACACGCCAATGGGATGCTGTACAGCCAAGAATATTTGAGTAGTACAAATTGGCCACAATGGGGAAAGAGGACACAAAGTTTGGTGGAAAGGAAGCTGGCATGGATCTGTGTAGAGATGGGGGAGAGAGAGTGAGTATGATCAAAACATGAATGGAATTCTCTAAGAATTAATGACAATGTATGTGCTGGTTGGTTTTGTCAACTTGTCATAAGCCTAGACATAGCTAGGAAAGGTGAATCATAATTGAGAAATGCCTCCATGAGATTGAGCTTTAGGCAAGTCTGTGATTAATGATTGATGTGGAATGGAAGGACCAGGTTACTGGGGGTAGCGCCATTCCTTCAGGTAGCCCTGGGTGCTATATCAAAGCAGGCTGAGTAAGTCATGAGGTCAGTAAGCCACACTCGCTCCTCCATGGCCTCAGTTTCAGTTACATTCCTGCCTGGAGTTCTTGCCCTGGCTTTCTTTCGTGACAGACTACAAATATAAGCTAAAATAAACCCTTTCCTCCCCAAGTTGCTTGTTATGGTGTTTCATAATAGCAGAAGAAACCCTAACTATGACAGTATATTTTTAAAAATTATGCAATAAAAATTTCAAATCAATAAAAATATGACTGATTGGAAACATAAGTTAGAAGACTAGAAGTTCATCATTCACTCATCCAATACATATCCATGACTGGTTGCTTACTGTGTGTCAGGCACTGTGCCAGTAATTGGCATCTAATAGGCTGGGTCAAACCACATATGTATTCTGCCAACATGGAAAGAAAAAATTATAACTGGTATGTTAGTTATATTGTCACTGTGATAAATGTCTGCTAGGAACATTATAATGGAGGACAGATGTATTTTGTCTAATGGTTGACATCTGCAAGGACAGAGTAGCCATGGTGAGGGAAAACAGCTCATATCATGGCAACCTGGAACTAGAGTAAATGCTGTGTTAGTGGCTTTCGTCCTTCTCCTTTATTCCACCCAGACCCCAAACTTATTGAACGCTTCCTCCTTGATTGTCATTGGATGCTCTCAAAGACACACCCAGAAGTGAGTCTTACGAATTTCCTAAGTGTTTCTCAATTCAATTAAGTCAATGGTTAAGATGTATTGACACAATGGAGAGTTTAAACCATGAAAACTGGTAGTAAGGAGAAGTGGGGGGGGAGGGGGTCTCATGACAGAATCTTGGAGCTTCATGCAGGAGTTGGAAAGTTTCCCCACAGACATTATACTTAAGTTGAACTATGGAAGATGAGAGGAACTTAACTCAGATCTAGACAGTCCTTCCTGGGCAGAGAGAAAGGCAATGTGTACTCTGTGGAGGACTGTGGTGGATGGACCAAAGAGAAGGTCAGAGTGGTTGGAGAGAGGACCTGCATCCAGAATAGGACTGAGCTTGTAGACAGCGTCCCAGTTGTGCTGGGTGTTTGAGGCCATAGTAGGAATCTGGTCTCTGTTGTAGAGATAGTGGACCTCTTTAGATTTTTAGTGCATTAGACAGCAACAGTTCTGTGATGTTGAAGAGAGCAGGCAAAAGCACCTTGACATGAGAAGTGCCATTTTGACTTCAGACTCTGTTTTACCTGTAAGTTGGAATAAAGTTCAGGTTCCCAAGCCCTAGGGGAGCTGAGAACTCTCCAATGGCTGACCAACGTTCTCCGTAAACCATAGAAATAGTTGTTACGCACCTTTAGTTCTTTAGAAACATTATGACTGTTCCCAACAACAGAAGGAACAAACGAATCTGATTGGTTGGACTGAAAGTCTCGCATTGCACATCAGTTGACAATGATGAAAGATTCAGGGAAGTCAGATCTCTAAATCCTGATTGGTGAAAACTGTAACTGTAACTTGGCAACAAATGTTTGTGATTTGTTTTTATGCTTATAAACCCCACTTCTGCCCCTGCTGGGGTCTGTCAGGAGAAACAAGGCTCCTGAGCCCTTGTCCTGCAGCCCTGATCAATCAGTGACCTGATTATATGGTGAACTATTAAAATCTTTGGAACCCATGAGTGTCTCTCCCCTTCTTCGTGGAGCATAGGGGCAAGGTGTGACAGTGTGAAGACCCTTTGGCTGTGATGGAGGAATTGGGAGTTGGATAATGGATATATGAAGATGGTTAAGAGGAATGTGTAGTGAGAGAAGTTGGAGACTTGAGCTTGTGTAATGGGGTAAGGATGGGGAGGTACAGATGGTTTTATTTTAAATAGAGTTTGGGAAACTCGTCTGTCTCTTTCTGAGCTCCACGGCTGATACTCTTCATGAAGTCAAAAGCTGAGGAAAGCCACAAGGCCTCCTCTCAAGGGTGGGGACAGAGTGCTGACTCTGAGACATCTGAGCTGCAAAGTTGCTCTGCAGACAGCAGAGGGGCCAAGCCTTACCTGGGCTGCAGAACTTTTACAGTCTATACCTCCTCCTCCTTCCTGCCCCTCCCCTCCCAAATGAGCAATGGAGTCTCTGCTTGGTTGGCAACTTGACCATATCTGGAATCAGTTAAAACCTACCCAGCTGTGGACATCTGTGAGGAATTATTCTTGAGTGGATCATTTGAGGTGTGAAGACCTGGTCTAAATTTGGGCCGAACCTTTAACATAAAAGGATATAAAAAGAAGCTTTTGCTTTTTGCCTGTTGCCCTCACTCTCGCTGGCAAGTTCATCTATCCTGCTGCTGAGGCATTCTTTCCTGGTATTAATTAGAACCTAGTTCCTCAGGATTCCAGTGTAAACTAAAACCCACTGAGAGACATCCAGCTTAGTAGATTGAACAACCATCAGATTCTTCACCTTTGAATCGGGAGACAAGCATTCCTGCATTTTCCGGACCACAGCCTATAAGCCATTCTAATAAATCCCCACTTAATATATACAGATCCGTCCTGTTGGTTCTGTTCCTCCAGGGAACACTGATTGCTACAGACAGCATTAAAATTTGTTTGCTTCCTGGTATACATCCTCTGGCTTTTGCACAGGCTGTAACCCCACCTGGCACATCCTTCTCCTTTAACCTTTTGGTGAACTTATACCTTCCAAAACCTAGACTTATATTCCTCTGTGGACTGGGAATATGGCTCAGTCATTAAAGTGCTTGCCACACAAATATGAAAACTGAGCTCCCAGAACCTACCTGCAAAAGCCAGGTGTTAGTGTTTCCTGTAACCCCAATGTTGAGGTCGTGGTGGTGGTAGAGCCAGGTGGACCTGCAGTGGCTTGCTGGTCAGCCAGTTTAGCTAAAACAGTGGGCTCTAGGTTCAGTGGAAGACCCTGTTTCAAAAAATAAGGTGGGGAGCCAGTGAGAAAGGCACCTGATGTAGACCTCTGGTTTCACGTGTGTATACACACACACACACACACACACACACACACACACACACACACACACACACACACACACACACACACACAGAGTCTTTTGCTACCCACTACTTTTAAGCATTCACAAGTAGCCCTGGTACCAAGTATTTCTGTGACAGTTCAGAAAATAAAAAAAGCAGTGTTTCAACTCTAGCTCCCCATTCCCTCACTGTATGACATTGGACATCCCACTTGATCTTTCTGCATCCCGGTTTCTCATACGTAAGATAGGATAAATAATAGGATGGTTATTGTTTGCAAGATTAAGTGAAGTAAGCCTGGAAAATTGCCTGCTGCATGTTAGATGTGCTCCACTATTATAGAGTCCTCTTTGCTCTGTTTCTCCCCTAGAGGAAAGGTATGCTCATTTCAGAGACATGGTCCTGCAAAGAACACCCTTGTGATACCAGCTGCCAGACAGTACAGAGTTGCCAAGACTTCCAGTAACACTAGCACTCCAGGCTTCTGGAAGCTGAAGGATCCTTCTTACATCTTTGACAGAGAACATCCAGAATCTCCTGTACGTGCACCATAATACACATTTTCTACAGGGCACATCAATTATGCATTCCCTTATCACCATGAATATTTAAGACTTCATATGCATAAATAAAACATACATTAATTTGAACTTTGCAATTGGATTTCTTTCCTGACCTGTCCTCACCATCAGTGTCTGTTGTCCACAGACATAAATCATTCAACTTCATCCTTCCTGGGCTGGGTGTTCTCCTCTGTCAGGTCAGAACAATTGGTTCAAAGAGCCTTGGTGTGTAGTCACCAAGCGACGACACTGACCAAATCCTTTTGTTTCTCTTTTGTGGAAGAAATTAAAATTATTCATGAGGTCCTGCTCAGCTGAACAGTTGGATCCTTTCTCTGCACTGCAGGGACAGATTTCCTGGCCAGAGCTTGCTGCTGAAGAATTGAACACTGGTTAAAAGTGAACATCTCCTCCAAGGGGGGATATTAATACACTTAATGTTCAGGAAGCCTTGGCAACCCCTGCTGGGAGGCTGCCAAACAAATTACATTAGGTAGATGCTCTCATTCTCAATGGGATTAACAAGTGGCACAGGTCCACCGTGTGTCTTTATTCACTTGGATCAGGCACAAGCAGATGTGTGCCACTTGTGTCTTCAAAGCATGGGTTAGTGTGTACCTTCAGCATGTCCTTTGATGGTATCCTCACAAGTCACCAAGGTGTAGCAGAACAGGGGCCTTGTTCAGGCTTGTTCAAGATAAGTGCCTGTATGCTTGTAGGATTTTTCTCTTAATTTGTTGGCTTGGAGGCTGATTCTTGGACTACTCTCAAAGCGCCCTGCCCAAGGGTCACTAACTGAAGGTCCATAATTATACAATGTGAACAAACAGTGTGGACTAATGGGGAACGTGAACACACAGATTGAGCTAGAATTTGAACACAGATCGGTGTGGCTCCCAGGTTTGAACAAGCTCCATTGTGAATGGCACAGGCAGTGATTCAAAGCAAAAGTTTCTTGGGCATATTTCAGTGTATGGTTGTGTAGGTCCTCACTCTTTCAGAAAGAAACCTGTGTCCTCAAAGTTCATCCTGCATTCTTCCAGAGCTACTTTTTTTTTCATCTCAAAAGCATTTTGCTCTGAGGATTCAAACAAAGGCAAATTTGCCACCTTCCTCACCTTTTCCTGAGGTGTGTCCTGTGGAGACACTGGCTTCCTTCCTCCTTTGTGCATAGGTCTCAGCATCAGTAATTTCTACAAGCAGAGAATACTTGACTCACCCCGCAGATAATTTGCAGTTTTTTGGTGTCTGTGGTAGGTGCTGCCGGGGGAGGCCATGCTCATGTCTGTAATCCAAGCTGCCACTGAAGGCCGTTTTGATGTCTGTGGTCCATGTTGTGGCCAGAGGCCACAAGGATGTTAATGAACTATGCTGCCAACCAGAAGCCATGTTGATGTCTGAGGTCCATGCTGACATCAGAAACCATGTTGAAGTTCATGATGCAGGCTGTGGCTGGCAGCTATGGGCAAGGAAGCTCTTTGCAGTGGTATGGATGACGGCAGAGAATGGGAGACACCAAAGGACTCTGTGATGCCTCCCCAGCCACCCCCCAAAAATACAGAAAGGAAGCCATTAAAGACAGTCCTTAAAAACTGTGATAAAGATGTTGAAGTGTAGCTCTTCACAGTTGATGGCTTCTAGAGGTGGGGGTGGAGGGGGGAAGGACTCAGCTTTCTTTAAGGGGCTGGCTCCTAGGTGGTTGACCATGATCCAAAGATTTATGGACAACATAAATTAGACTTGGCGTTTTTTTTTCTTTGTATATATATGTGTGTGTATATATTTGTGTGTGTTGTTGTTGTTGTTGTTTTTGTTGTTGTTGTTGTGTTGTTGTTGTTGTTCTGTTGTTGAGATACCTAGGCATGAGTTCAAATATTCCATCTCCAGTCGAGAGCAGAGATAGAGAACAAACGCACAATTGTTCATTTGTGAACAAAAAGAAAAAACAATTTCACTTCTAAAGTGAAACACATCACTCTGACCATGCCCAAGTGTTCGTGGTCAGTGTCACCTGTGCCAGCCCTCAAGCAGGTGTGGTGAGCATTTCTCCCTGTACCCTTCCTTGCTGGTTCTGCCCAGCAGGCTTCCTTCACTTCTATATAGTTCAGAGTCCACCCCATGAAATGGTGTCACCCCCATTCAGCATTGGTCTGCTTCAATTAATAATCAAGATAATCTCCCACAAACACAGCCACAGGCTAAATGAATCTAGACATTTCTACTACTGAGACACCCCTCTTAAGAGTCTAGGCTGCAGGATGGTGATGTGTGAAGTCAACAGCACCTGCCCCCTGTTTAAGTGTATTTCAGTATCCATCTGTGCCTCCCCTCATGCTTCTCTAGTCTTGAGTGCCCACTGATCTCTCTACTTCCATGAAAGCCATTCTTTGCCCTTCACATGAGAGTGAAACCATGTAGCATTTGTACTTCTGGAAGGTAGTCATTGGACATTTGCTCTGCCCTTCGCCTGATGGAAAGTGACCTGTGTGTGACTCTCTTATTAGTCAACAAACCACCTGAGTCCATTTGCTACACATTCCTACATGCCCCTGGTCCCTGACATGTCATTGCTTGGCATTTTGCCTGTTGGCAAAGACCTGGTTAAAACCTTTATAAATTATGTGGTTTTGTAAACTGCTAAGAGCTATGGAAATTGGTACAGTTCTTCAGGGGGAAATGGTAAGATAAATCAAGAATGGTGAAGGCAGTTCCATGCAGTCTTACTTTGGGACTCGACTCCTTCATCCATTCTAAGGGATCTGCTTTGTCCTCTTCCTGTGCTTGGCTGTGTACTTACACAAATACTTCATATATACCCTCCACACTCCCATGAAGTAGATAGAAATACTAAACCCATTTAAACATGAGGAAATCACAGTTCAGAGAGGTTGAGTCACTTGTCCAAGACCTTCAGCTGCTGGACCAGAAAGGATAGAGGTTTCAGACCAATGCATTTTTCTCCAGACAAATTACCCACGTAACTGGCCAGACTCCATGACAGTGCTATTTTGGAAGCTCCATTTAATAAGTTAAAATGAATTTTATGGGCAGCTGAGTAATTATCCAACTTGAACCCAATTAAAAATTGAGTCCATTCTGCCTGAATTGAGGACTTCTTTTGATTAATGCTGGACAAATGGATTTCTCTTTTTAACCAGAGCGCTGAGGCCCAGATGGCTGGTCTGGCTTTGTACGGGTCACCCCCAGTGAAGTTTGTATGATGGACCCATATGTATCTACTTGTCCATGTCACTATCTGGACAGGGTAAGACTGCATTTCATTTTTGTAGTTCTGGGGATTGAAACTGTAGCCTCAGACACGCTAAGAAGGTGCCATTCCATTGAGCTGCCTCTCCAGTCCTGGTTTTCTATTTTGTATTTTTAGGCAGTGCTTTAGTTTGCTCTATATTGCTGTGCTAAAACACTGACCAAAAGTAACTTGTGGAAGGAAGGGTTTATTTTGCTTACAGGTTGTAGTCTACCATCGGGGGAACTCAAGGCAGGAACTCCAGGTAGGAGCCTAGAAGTAAGCACTGAAGCAGAGACCATAGAAGAGCCTTCCTTACTGACTTGCTTTCACTGGTTTGATTGGCTTACACCCTGCACCAACTTCCCAGTGATGACACTGCCCCTGTTGCACTGGGATCTTCCACAGTAACCGCTAATCAAGAAAATTCCCTACAGACTTGCTACAGGCAATCTAATGGTGGCATTTTCTCAGTTGACATACCTCTGCCCAGACAACTCTAGTTTGTGTCAAACTGAGAAAAAGCTAACCAGGACATGCAGGGTCTCACAAAGTAACCCAGGGTGATCTTTGATAGCTTATGTTGAACATACTCTGTAGCCTAGACAGTCTTTGAACTTATGCTCCTCCTGCCTCAGCTTCTAGAGCAACCTGGATTATAGGCATGCAGCAGCAAATCTGTCTAGAAATAGGGTAGTGACTGCTCCAAAAAGACAAGGGTTTGTATTATCTGCAGCCAGGTTGATTGGAGCTATTTCTTTTGGGAAGCTCAGGGTAGATAGGCAGAAGGACATGTGTTTTAGAATCTCTGGCATGCAAACTGGGAGCCTGGGTATGTTACACCACTCTCTCAGCATCATTTCTTTTACCTGTAGTAATACATGGTCAGCGACTTGAAGTTGCAGGCAACAGAAATTGAGTCCCAGGGTTATCACAGAGAGGTATGTAAGCAACACCCGCATATAATATCTCTCAGCCTTGCTTCTTGGAATCCTCATAGGCACAAACATTGTCCCAGAAACTGAACCACTCTAGAGCATTGCCCTAGACATGTTTGTACTGTTACCTCAGTGGTCCCTCATGCCCAGGGATGTTAGAAGAAGCTGCCACCAACATTTTCTACTTTTAGAATGGGTTTCACTCCATATTTTAGTGCTCGCAGCTCCAATTCCATTCTAAGCAGGCACATCTGGGCATTTGGCATCTACCGTCTACAGTAAAAGGCTCTGTATCCAAAGTGGGAGAAGACACTGTAGGTATAGGAAGGTGATTTGGGGGTGCAGTGTAGCAATGGACACATTCCATCTTGCAGGGAAACTCTAAGATTCAGGAAGTTCTTGAGATCACAGGCTTCCTAAGTAAAGGACTCTTAAGAGAAGCTCTGATGTTTACAAGATGCTCAAGGTTCCTTCCTCCCAAAGTTATGCAAGCAACAAGGACTGCCAAGAATAGATGATTCCTACAGGCCAGGCTGCCTCCAAGTTCTGCAGAGAAATCCAGGGTTCCCGTTTTTATGAGCTGTCACTCATGCTGGGCTGGGCTTATGATCCAGCTGCCTTTAGCCACCCCTTCTCCTGTAAGCAGCCTCTCACCCTTTCTGCTGTTTGATGCAGTGGTATCCTCACTTTGGTCTGTCACCAGTTCCCTATCTGGGGTGAGTAGATGTTGTTCAGGTCTTGCCAGGAAACATGTCACACAACAAGGGTGGGTAGAAATAGAATGACGCACATGGGAATGATGATTACCATCTGCTTGGTTTCATCCACTCTTCATCAGTCCTTAAGTATTTACTGAGCACATATTAATTACTAAGCAGGAACTGTGCTAAATCATGTCAGCTGCAGATAAGTGTGGATTGTGATAATTTATAATCTTACAATACTATTGGTAAGAGATTATTACTATTATTATTATTATTAATATCATTATTATTATTTGAGATAGAGTCTTACTCTGTAGTCCTGGTTGGCTTGCAATTCACTATGTAATGCAGTCTGGCCTTAAGCTGTAAAAATCCTCCTGCCTCAGCCTCTCAAGTGCAGGGATTAGAAGAGTAGAACTTCACATTCAGCTGGAGTCCCCCCCTACACCCTTTTTTTTTTTTAACTTGAGGGCAAGCCTGGGTACAGTACTAAGCACACAAAGCCTTTTCTGGTAAATGTGCCAGTATTGTCATGCAAAACCACACAACAGGTGTATAACAGGAGTGAGTTCTCTCCCTACAGTCCAATCAGTTCAAACTTGCATGGGAGGAGAAAAGAATCTCTTGCTTTTCTGTTAGACATGAATGCATTTTGAAATAAAAACACAGAACCCTGATGATATTACCTAAACTCATGATGCTGGTTGCTGTAGTTCAATCAGGGGCTTGACAGCTACCTAGCAGGTGACAAATGGAATTAAGGGCTCCTGTGGCATTGATGCACAGCTTGCAAAGACTTGCCACTTAGAGCTCTGTATCGTCTGTCGCCCAGTCCATGCCCTGTGCTGAGTTAACAGACATAATTAAAGATGTGTTTCTGCTTGCAGAGTGATAGACTGAACTTTGGGACTGTGACAGCTGTTAGCCTAATCTCTGGCTTTCTTATAGCTTCTTCTAAGTTCAGGGCCTCTTAGGATTGTTGGAGAGAGAGTGGAGGACAAGGTACAGAAGCAAACCCTGGAAATAGGCATGTCTGTCAAGGGGAAAGAGAAATTAAACCTGGTGAGGTATGAGGGATGGAGATGAGGATGAATCTGGTTACTTCCAGAGAAGGTAGCATCTGGTGAGGGAGGGAGGACAGGTATTTGGGACCTGAAATCTCAGTATGGTACCCATATCCACCATGTCCCCAAGATGTGTTGAACTCATTTACACAACTGTCACAGAAATGATAGCCAAAGGACTAAGAAGATGGCCCATCCCAGACCATGCCAACTTCCTAGCATATTGTCTATCCTTTGCATTTGTTTCTCTACTAGGAAACCTAATTCTTATGGTCTTTGATAGGCTCCCACTACACCCCAAAGCCTTAGTGGTGGCTTTCTGAGACTTGACATTGCAGAAGACACAGGACGTGAATATATCAGAGAATACATTTCCATATATATGCACACATGTGTGCATACACACATATGCAAGAATATGTGGTCTCTTTGGAAAAACTGTGGTCTGTTGGGACACACAGAAAACAAGCCAGCAGCCACTAGAACAAGCCAGATTTTGACTAAAGAACACAACTCAGGCTGCAGTGTACAGGAAGGACCCTGGAAATTGAGCTGAGTTTGGGAAGGCAAGAGCATGTTAGCCCTTTGCATAATGAGGGCACTGCATGTGCTGAGGTGGGGTTCTTCATTTCCATTTCACTTGTGAGTTAGAAACGTGCAGCTGTTGTTATTATGCTTTATTGCTTTTTGTTTCAAATGCTTATGTCATTCCCATAATGGGAATTATGATATTTACAATATGATCCTTTTTGAGAGAAGATTGTATTACACAGTAGGTGTTTAAAAGACATGGCTTCCCATCTTTCCTGTTGCCTCTCATTGCCCACTGAAGTTGACTGAGAAATGACCTACAAAGAGGAAATACCATGAAAATGGAACCAGTAAGTGTGACTTTCTTTGGTGGGAAAAAGATCTTTGCTGTCTTCATTAAGAATCTTGAAGGTGTGCTAAGATAAATAGCTTTGGCTGTGTTGGTGGTTCATGGTCATGTTGTATTTCATTCCCACACAGACTCCTGACTGTTTGGCAGTTGTACTCCCACTTCTGTGCTACCATTGCACTAGAACATCTTGCAGGCAGGTCACTATTGTAGATCAAAGGGTTTGTAGGTAGGTTGGCATTTACCTTTCTCCTTTGGTAGCATGAAAACTACCTTCCAGAACCATGGATGCTAGTCAGTAGAGGTGAAGGCACTAGGTGGGCACCCGCTTGACTTCCCTGTGTTCAGTGAGTTATGTAGTTGTTATGTTCAGCAGTAGGGCCTTTATCTTAGTACACCATTTCAGTGCAGGGAACAGAATTGTAAGGATCCACTCACAGACATAGAGATATTTCTTTGAGAAATTAAGTCTCTACTAGTGGAGAAGTAATCCATGACCTAGGGACACACTCTGGTTATTATTACTGTTGTTACATGTGTGCTCTTGCAGTTTAAACAAATGACTTACATAAACAATTGAAGGAAGTTAGAAAATAAAACACACCTCCCATTCTCTGTGTAGGAGGGGTGTTTCAGTATCAAGGAAGTCATCTGACTTTTTCCTGACATTAAAAATATTCATTTAAAAAGGTGTGCCAGATGTTAATGATGAATCTACCACAGCAGTGAGCCCCAGAAAAAAAAAGACAACTCCCTCTTTCCATTCTAAACCAAAATGCTGTGTCCCAGATAAGATCTCAATGCCCCAGAGGAAATAAGACAAAATGTGTAAAAGGATTTCTACACATTGCCCATTTTGACCAACAAAGACAAATCAATTTTGCTTCAATGAGCTTAATGATTTATATTAATGCTAATCTTAACAAATTTTCAAGATGCTACATTTGAAAGAACATTAGCATTTTTGAGATTCAGACTGAGAAAACAAATTCTAGGAGTTTTTTTTTTAAATCTCTTCAGATTATGTATAAAAAGCAAAAGGAGTCCCAATAAGATCTCTTATGAGTCCTAATAAGATCGTTTACAAAATTACTCTAATGTACTAAGATTTATGAGTATGGGCTGGAGAAACCAAAAATTAGGCGGGGGAAACCACCATCAAGCAAGAATCCATATAAAAAGCCTTCATATTTACTACTTGGCGTCTACAATACTCAAATACACTCTGCATAAAGGAACTCAAACAATAAACCTGGTGCCCCAAAAAAATCTTGAAGGGAAGGTTCCTGAGTTATTCAATAAGACTCTCAATACAATCACAAATGTCATGCCAAAGACCGCTAAAGAGGCAATAGGACATTGAGGTCCAGGGATGCAGCAGCATCAGAGAAGCCCAGCACCCCCTGGGGCAGGACGAGGTGGGGAAGACCACCTTCTTCTGGCAGCCTTGTCAGCAGCATGGTCCCATTCAGCCTGGAGAAAGGTTTTGGAGCTCCTGGGCTCCTAAGCTGTAAAGACACATTTCTACTGTTTTTCTTTTTAAAGATATGTTGTTCATAGTAATAAGTTACTCTAGGTCCAGAAGCTGAAACGCCCACGTCTGTGGTCTGGATCCTTCCTACCCTGCACTGCACAGCTGCAGAACTATTTGATCAATGCATTTGAGGTAGGAATTTGGATGCTTGTTCTTCTAGGAGTGTGTGAACATTTCTTTCCTCATGGAGCTGCTGTGAAGTGGGTGGTTTGGAAAGGGTGTTGCATTATCTGGAGGGAGTGAAAGCCTCAAGGTTCCTAGGTCATATCCAGGCAGCATAGGCATCAGAACTGGATGGAGAGGCAGAATGCCAGAAAGAGAAAGCTGAGGCTCTTTATGGGATCCAGCAGTGTGAACCTAACCTGGGCAGGAAGACATACGTGGATCAGCACAGGCTTTCACAAAAGAGCCATCTCAGCAATTGTGAGCTATTTGGTACCCAAGGTGGGATGCTGCACGTAGGAACAGTGGTCTTCCAAGCCACTTATCTTAGTTCTTTCACATATGTTCATGGTGGAAAGTCCAAGTTGGGTCCAGGGTCAAAGAGCTGAAAGGTCATGCAAAGACTTGCACCCAGGTTTATAGGATTCCAACCATTGCTCTCAAAATTGGCCTAAGACTAGGGAGGGCCATCCAGGTAGGCTGGACTCAAAGGTCCACTTGCTTACATATTCATGTTATACCCCAGAGCCTGATTCTGATTCCAATATTTCCAGTGTTTCTGCATGTGAACTCTTAACAACTCAGTAAACACATGCTTTTATGAAAGTCTAAAAGTCTAATTGGGTTTATTCCTCAGACTTTTGATCTAGAGTTGGGTGGGGGTTGGTCTAATCAGCTCCCCCTCCAGGCTGCATTAAACACTGTGATGAGATGAACAACACTGGGCTCCATGTCAGGCTGATTAATTCCGATAGCAGCTGTAATAAAGAACAAGCCACATTTCTATCTCAGCCCTGTTACCTTCAGTGTTTACTGCAATGCTTTGATCTTAATCTAGTTGCAGAATCTTAACAGCACATGCAATATTCCAAGGATTTCGTAGGATGGTCTGTGTGACTTGCTCTGGGGGGGAAAAAAAAAGAACTTATGCTTCTATGACTTCTCACAGATTCTTGGAGTCACATGCGCTTCCTAAAATTATGGGTCATTGAAAAGGTAATCCTATGCTAATTTGATTTTCTAAATCTTGGGTCGATTCTGGCAGCTCCTCACAGGTTTCATGAGAAAGACTATTTCAGCTCCTACTGTGCAGGGTTTTGGAGTCCTTTTTTTTTGAATCTGCATATACAAACTCATCAGAGTTGTAAACATCTCTATAATGCAGATACACATGTTATCTGCCTGTTAAAGTGATACACCCAAGGTTTAGGGAGACTAAGAAACCTTCCCTAAGCTAACCAGCCATTAATGGTAGGCTTTGGGTTCAGGATGCCAGGTTCAAGAGTTTGTCCTCTGTCTACTGCCTCAGTGCCCCAATGTACTCCAAGACTGTTTGGTTGAACTATAAAGCAATTAACATTAGTTCAGCTCTTGTTAGGGACCAAACGTTTTACAGGATTCTTGGTATGTTGTTTGAGGGGTTCTCAAACCACTAAGTTAATCCTCACAGCTTTCTGGGAACTTATTAAATCCAGATTTTCTAGTTAGGAGCTATGTAGTAAAAACTGAAGTTTGTATTTCAGAGGTGGTTCAGCCTGCCTCCTGGAAGGGGGGATGGTGCAGCAGGCAAATCTCTAAGGAGAATGGACTGACTTCCTGCTATTCTTAGAATCCATCATCAAATTATTTGCCTATCTATCTATCTATCTATCTATCTATCTATCTATCTATCTATCTATCTATCTATCTATCTGTATACCTATGTATCAATTGTCCATCTATATATTTATTGTCTCTTTTCTGCCAACTGTCTACTTACCACCTATTTACTATCACCTATCACTCTGTCACTCTATGTATTGTCTATCATCTATCTATTTGCTGTCATTTATCATCCTGTCACTCTACCTGTCTACCATCTGTCTCTCCATTAATTTGTTTATGGTCATCTATCACTCTGTTGTCTGTCTGTCTGTATCTGTGTGTTGTCTATCATCTATCTATTTATCTACCTATCTAACCACCTATCTATCTATTATCTCTCTCTTCATCTAATCTTCCTAAGGACACAGCATAGAAAGATGATGGATAGATAGGTTGATATCCAAGCATACATTATCAAAGTTCAGAGGTTGAACTTTGAGCCAAGTAACTACTCCCATAGCTACTTATACTCCTGGCCTTGCATGCACCACCTCTCTGCAACAATGTTCCAGCCATGATGCTCTTCTCTCTGCTTCAGGGGCATTTCACTTGTCAGATGACATCCTACATCGTGTAGGCTATTTCTATGACTGGCTCCTATATCTTCAGGTTTCAGCTTCAGCATCACAACAAGATCATATATACTCTTTCCCTGTTATCTCTCTGTTTGCCTTCTTGATTTTTTTTGTTTGTTTTTGAGACAGGGTTTCTCTGTATAGCTTTGGAGCCTGTTCTGGACCTTGCTTTGTTGACCAGGCTTGTCTTGAACTCACAGCGATCCATCTGCCACTGCTTCCCAAGTGCTGACATTAAAGGCGTGAGCCACCACTGCCCAATGGCTTCTTGATTTTGAGATGTAGCCTATGCTAAACCTGGTCATCTTCTTAACCCAGTCTCCAGAACATAGAAATTATAGCCATGCATCTCCTGGCTGGCTCTACCATGCAGAGATGAAAGTCTGCAAGGAGTTAGATGGTATTCTAGGATTTCTGGGCTATCTAAGGTCCTTGATGCACACATTCTGCATGTTTGCAATCTTTCCAAAGACAAAAAGCTCATTAAGTCTTTTCATGTTGTGCTGGTTCTTGACAGACTCTTCGAGCATCTGGTTCATAGATTCTTCAGCATCACCCTTCTGAGATGACTTTCTTATTTGACTGTGGGTGACCAGAAGGCAGACATTTTCTCTGCCTTACTTCAGGGCCTATAGCAGATGCTAAGCAAGTAAAAATTTGATAAAAGACTACCCGGAAAGGGAGTCCCACCCCCAGCCTTGAGATGAATACTGCCAGCAAGCTTTAGTCCAGATGACTGGAAGTGACCCAAACCTTTGTGATAGCTCTGTGAGCCTGGCCATCTACACCGAGAAGCAGAATCTCAGCTCTTCAGCCCACACCAAAGCTGTCAACCTCCATAAGCACAGGGAGACACAGAAGGTGGGCACAGGCACCTGCTCTACCTTGCATATCAACCTTGGATTTGGAGATGCAAAGGCCAGGTGCTCAAACAATGTCAACTTCTATTTAGTAGAAAACCAAATGGACAACTCTTCAGTCTCCCAGATCTTCTCCACACACACAGGAAGGGTGTCAGCCATTAGCCCCGGCACAAGAGTTGTAAACAAGTGTGGTGGCTGTGGAAAAAAAGCTGAGCAGTGGTGGCACACACCTTTAATAACCTTGTCTTGAAAAAAAATAAAAACAAAAAAATAACAACAAACAAATACAAAACAAAAAATCCAAGTGTGGTAGACTAGCCACAGCTTGACTGTTTCTGTGTTAACTCTTTCTGGTGATTATGATGATGGTAGTATCAGTGATAATGGTGGTGATTATGTCAGTGAATTTTTCTCTCTGAAACTGAACAATGCTCTATTGTTATTTTTGCACAGATCATCCACAGGAGTTTTAGAAGCTCCAAATAATTCAGAAAGAACAAAAAGATAACAAAAACTCTCTCAGCTCATTCAAAGTCCTAACAGCCCTTAAATAGCTAGTTAACCACTTTCAGTGGCTTAAATAGCATCTGTAATATCGTTCTACTTCTGAAGAAGCACACACTCAAGTCGCTTAAATAGGATTATATACTGTGAGAGGTTCTGCAGTTTGCATTTTGCCAAGAAAGTGGTGACACTAATGGACAAGTAAAGCCAAGTCAGAATAAGAGAAACATGTTCTGTGTTCCAATGCAAGCTCAGGAATCCTGGCTTAAATATTAGGGCCAACACCAGGGGCCTGTCTGCATGAGAAGTAACTGAATCACTGCTTTTAGAAGTGCTGGACCAGACTTCCTTCAATCAAACATCCATGTCTCCAACAAATGAACTTGCATCTGTCCTCTTCCATGGCCAGTTAAGTCCCAATACTACGTACGAACAGTGCAAGCACTAGTCGTTTTCTTATCTGGGAAAGCAGATTCCAGACTTGCCTGGGGCCATTAGCACCTGGTGTTGGTGATAAAACGGTGGAGATGCTTCCTGTACACCTGACTCAGGTGCAGCTCCACACACTACATCATTTCTAAGTTTAGATATGAAAGGTCAAGAGAACATGAGGGAAGAATCTGCACTTAGGCTGGTCTTGCATTTTTTGTGTTACAGAATTCTTCTTCTCCCTGTTAGCTTATTTCTGCAAACACAAAGTCTGGAAGCCCCAGTTGGTTGTACTTCAGTAAAGGGGTGCTCTTACCAATGCAGGAAGATCATGTGGCATGAAAATCATCATAACAAATAGTTGTCATATGTCAGCCACTGGACACTGGGAGAGCATCTTGCACCTTATATTCTATAAGATAGGAGCTTCTGCGATATTCTCCGGTCTGCCTCCTAGGTCACTGTAGTAGCACAGATATTAGGGATGCATGCCTCTGGAATTTTTCCATGGATTCCAGGGGTCAGACTCAAGTCATCCGGCTTGTGGTGAGCGCTTTTGCCATCTTGCTGCTCCCTACTCCCGTGCTCTCACAAAAAGGAGCCTTAGATAAGAGTATCCCTTTGTTAAGAGGGAACCTCATATTTGTGCTATCTGACTTTTCTATCTTTTGAGTTCATTTGGTTATGTATCCAATAGATATTTGTATGGCATTTATTCTGTGCCAAATACTGAGATAAAGCAGCAAAAGAAACAAAGCTCCTCCCTCCATCCTGTCACAGAGCTTGCTTTGACAAAGGAGATTTGAGAAGTAAAGCACAGCAGGAGAGGTAAAAGGACACAGATGGTTCATATAAGATGGTCAGGGATGGGCTTCATGATCCCAGAAAGTGTGGAGAGAAGTGTAAAGATGAAGCTAGAGAGGAGCTGGTGTGGGGCAGCTGGATTACTCAAGGCTCTGTGGGCCATTGTAAGGGACTTGGGGTTTGCCCTGAATGAGAAAATGAGTAATATGAACAGATAGCTTCTTTTCAGAACCGGTCTAGTTGCTGTGTGTGTTGTGGGGGGAGGTCAAGGACTGAAGCAGATGGAGCAGTAGGGAGGCCATCTTAACAATTTAAAGGCAAGGGATTTGGGGCCACTGTGCTGGTTTCTTCACTTGTTGCTTTAACAAAACCAGCTTAAGAAAGGGCATGCCTTTAATCCCAGCACTCGGGAGACAGAGGCAGGAGGATCTCTGTGAGTTCGAGACCAGCCTGGTCTACAAGAGCTAGTTCTAGGACAGCCTCCAAAGCCACAGAAAAACCTTGTCTCAAAAAACCAAAAAAAAAAAAAAAAAAAGAAAAAAAGGGGGTGGGTTTGTTTGGGGTCACAGGTCAAGAGCACAGTCCAACATGATCGGAAGTCATGATGGCAGGGGTGTGAGGCAGCTGGTCGTACTGCATCTGCAGGCAGGAAGCAGCCATTCCATCTGAGAGAGCAGAGCATGGATTGCTATGCAGTCAAGGTGAGTCTCCCCACCTCTAGATGACCTAGACACTTCCTCAAAGGCACTCCCAAAAGCTTGTCTCCTCAGTGACTCTCCACTCTGTCTGTTGACCACAGCTTGGCTTGGAAAGCAGTGGGTGGATTCTCATTATGTGTAGGGAGCAGAGTAAATACTTCTTTATTAAAATAAATAGAGTTGAGTAGAGATTTACAAAAGGATGATATTAATGCAGTTCTTAATTTTATGCTGTGCTTCAGTATGGTTAAAACAGCAGTGAAAAAGCTTGGTCTCCTCAATCCTGTTCCCTGTGCCCAGTCTCCTCCTGAGCAGAGTGAACAGAGCTCACTTAAATCCACACTTGTAATCTGTGCTCCCTTGGAAAGTAACTAGCCCTCTCTGACTCATTTCTTTTTAAATTTATTTTTTTTAATTTTTAAAATTTATTTTTATTTGAATTAGAAACAACCCTGCTTCACATGTAAATCCCAGCTCCCTCTCCCTGCCCTCCTCACCTGCCCCCCACCAAACACCCCACCCCACCCCCTCTGCTCCCCAGGGAGGGTGAGGTCCTCCATGGGGGATCCCCAAAGTCTGTGATATCCCCCCAGAGCAGGGCCTAGGCCCTGCCTGATGTGTCTGGGCTGAGACAGCATCCCTCCAGGTGAAATGGGCTCCCAAAGTCCATTCGTACACCAGGGATAACTACTGATCTACTATCAGAGGACCCATAGATTGCCAAGGCCTCCTCACTGACACCCACGTTCAGCGGGTCTGGATCAGTCCCATGCTGGCTTCCCAGCCATCAGTCTGGGGTCCACAAGCTCCCCCTTGTTCAGGTCAGCTGTTTCTGTGGGTTTCACCAGCCTGTCTTGACCCCTTTGCTTATCACTTCACTCTTTCTGCACCTGGGTTCCAGGAATTCAGTTCAGTGTTTAGCTGTGGGTGTCTGCCTCTGCTTCCATCAGTCACTGGATGAAGGCTCTAGGATGGCATATAAGGTAGTCATCAATCTCATTATCAGGCAAGGGCTTTTAAAGTAGCCTCTCCACTATTGCTTAGATTGCCAGTTAGTGTCATCCTTGTAAATCTCTGGAAATTTCCCTAGTGCCAGATGTCTCCTCAAACCTATAATGGCTCCCTCTATTAGGGTATCTCTCATCTTGTTCTCCTCTATTTGTCTCCTGACTCAACCTTCCTGCTCCCCCATGCCTTCCTCTTCCCTCCTCTTCTCCTCCTCTTTCCTCCCAATTCCCTCTCCTCTCCCCTATGCTCCCAAACTGCTCAGGAGATCCTGTCCCTCCCCCATCTCCCAGGCACCATGCATGTCTCTCTTGGAGTCCTCCCGTTGCCCAGCCTCTCTGGAGGTGTGAATTATAGGCTGGCAATTCCCTGCTCCATGTCTAAAATCCATATATGAGTGAGTAAATACCATATTTGTCATTTTGTGACTGTGTTACTTCACTCAGGATGGTTTCTTCTAGTTCCATCCATTTGCCTGCAAATTTCAAGATTCCATTGCTTTTTTTCTGTTGAGTAGTACTCCATTGTATAAATGTACCACAGTTTCTCTATCCATTCTTCAGTTGAGGGGCATCTGGGTTGCTTCCAGGTTCTGGCTATTAGGAATAATTCTGCTATGAACATAGTTGAAGAGATGTCCTTGTTGTATGAATGTGTATCTTTTGGGTATATGTCTAAGAGTGGAATTACTGGATCTTATGGTAGACTGATTCCAATTTTCCTAAGGAACCTCCATACTGATTTCCAAAGTGACTGTATGATTTGGCACACCCACCAGCAGTGGAAGAGTGTTCCCCTTTCTCCACATCCTCTGCAGCATAGACTATCTTTGGTGTTTTTGATTTTAGCCATTCTGACAGGAGTAAGATGGTTTCTCAGGGTTGTTTTGATTTACATTTCCCTGATGGCTAAGGATGCTGAACACTTTCTTATGTGTCTTTCAGTCATTTTAGACTCCTCTATTAAGAATTCTCTATTTAGCTCTGTACCCCACTTTTTAATTGGATTATTTGGTGTTTTGGAAATTAGCTTCTTGAGTTCTTTATATATTTTGGAAATCAGCCCTCTGTCAGATGTGAGGTTGGTGAATATTTTTACCCATTCTGTGGGCTGCCGTTTTGTCTTGTTGACTGTTTCTTTTGCCTTACAGAAGCTTCTCAGTTTCAGGAGGTCCCATTTATTAATTGTCTATCTCTCAGTGTCTGTGCTACTGGTGTAATGTTCAGGAAGCGGTCTCCTGTACCAATTCGTTCGAGGGTACCTCCCATTTTATCTTTTAATAGGTTCAGTGTGGCTGGGTTTATGTTGAGTTCTTTGATCCATTTGGACTTAAGTTTTGTGCATGTTGATAGATATGGATCTATCTGCAGTCTTCTACATGCCAGCATCCAGTTATGCCAGCACCATTTGTTAAAGATGCTTTTTTTCCATTGTATAATTTTAGCTTTTTCATAAAAAATCAGGTGTTCATAGGTATGTGGGTTAATATCAGGATTTTCAGTTGTATTCCTTTGGTTTACCTGTCTATTTTTGTGCCAATACCTAGCTGCTTTCAGGACAATAGTTCTATAATAGAGCTTGAAGTCAGGGATGGTGGTGCCTCCAGAAGTTCCTTTATTGTACAGGGTTGTTTTGGCTACCCTGGGTCTTTTGTTTTTCCATATAAAGTTGAGTATTGTTCTTTCAAGGTCTGTGAAGAATTGTGTTGGAATTTTGATGGGGATTGCATTGAATCTGTAGATTGCTTTTGGCAAGATTGCCATTTTTACTATGTTGATCCTGCCTATCCAAGAGCATGGGAGATCTTTTCGTTTTTTGGAAAGATCTTTAATTTCTTTCTTTAAAGACACAAAGTTCTTGCTATACAGGTCTCTCACTTGTTTGGTTAGTGTTAACCCAGGATATTTTATGTTGTTTGTGGCAATTGTAAAGGATGATGTTTCTCTGATTTCTTTCTCAGCCCATTTATTGTCTGTATATAGTAGGGCTACTGATTTTTTTGAGTTAATCTTGTATCCTGCCACTTTACTGAAGGTGTTTATCAGTTGTAAGAGTTCCCTGGTAGAATTTTTCAGGTCACTTATGTAAGCTAACATATCATCTGCAAATAGCAAAAGTTTAACTTCTTCCTTTCCAATTTATATCCCCATTGATCACCTTTTGTTGTCTTATTGCTCTAGTTAGAACTTCAAATACATTATTGAAGAGATATGGAGAGAGTTTGTTTATATGGTGGATTACATAATGGCTTTTCTTATGTTGAACCATCCCTGCATCCCTGGGATTAATCCTACTTCATCATTGTGGATGATTTTTCTGATGTGTTCTTGGATTTGATTTGCCAGTAGTTTATTGAATATGTTTGCATCAATGTTCATGAGGGATATTGGTCTGTAGTTCTCTTTCTTAGTTGTGTCTTTGTGTGGCTTGGGTATCAAGGTTATTGATGTCTCATAAAAAGAGTTTGGCAATGATCCTTCTGCTTGTATTATATAAAGTTGTACTTTGAATTTCTGGTAGAATTCTGCACTGAAACCATCTGGCCCTGGGCTTTTTTTTTTCTTTTTGGTTGGGAGACTTTTGATGACTGCTTCTATTTCATTAAGACTTATATGTCTATCTAAATAGACATATATGTTTAATTTTGGTAAGTGATATCTATCCAGGAAATTGTCCATTTCCTTTAAATTTTTGAATTTTGTGGAGTACAGGTTTTCAAAATATGATCTGATGATTCTCTGGATTTCTTCAGTGTCCGTTGTTATGGCTCCCTTTTCATTTCTGATTTTGCTAATTAGCATGCTCTCTCTCTGCCTTTTGGATAGTTCTGTTAAAAGTTTGTCTATCTATTGATTTTCTATAAGAACCAACTCTTTGTTTCATTGTTTCTTCATATTGTTTTCTTTGTTTCTACTTTATAGATTTCAGCCCTCAATGTGATTATTTCCTGGCGTGTTAGTTTGGTTCTTTTTGTTCTAGAGCTTTCAGTTGTGCTGTTAATTCTCTAGTGTGACTATTCTCCAGTTTCTTCATGTAGGCACCTAGTGCTATGAACTTTCCTCTTAGCAGTGCTTTCAAAGTGTCCCATAAGTTTGGGTATGTTGTGTCTTCATTCTCACTGAATTTTAGGAAGTCTTTAATTTCTTTTTTATTTCTTCCTTGACCCAGGAATGGTGCAATTACACATTGTTCAAATTCTATGAGTCTGTAGGGTTACTGCAATTTGTATTTTCATTGAATTCTAACTTTAAACCATGGTTGTCTGATAAGACACAAGGGGGTTATTCTGATTATTTTGTATCTGTTGATGTTTGCTATGTTGCAAAGTATGTGGTTGATTTTTAGAGAAGGTTCCATGTGGTGCTGAGAATAAGGTATATTCTTTTGTGTTTGGATGGAATGTTCTATAGATGTCTGTTAATCTCAATTGGGTCATAACTTCTGCTAGTTCCTTTGTTTCTTTGTTAAGTTTCTGTCTGTTTGTCCTGTCTAGTGTGAGAGTGGGGTGTTGAACCCTCCCACAATAAGTGTGATTTGAGTTTTAGTAATATTTCCTTCACTAATTCAGGTGCCTTTGTATTTGGTGCATAGACGTTCAGAACTGAGACTTCATCTTGATGGATATTTCCTGTGATGAATATGAAATTACCTTCTTTACCTCTTTTGATTAATTTTTGTTTGAAGTCTAATTTGTTAGATAATAGAATAGCTACACCAGCTTGCTTCTTATGGACATTTGATTGGAAAATCTTTTCCTAACCCTTGGCTCTGAGGTAATGTCTCTCTTTGAAGGTGAGGTGTGTTTCTTGTATGCAGCAGAAGGCTAGAATTCTGTTAGCCTGTTTCTTCTTATACGTGATTTAAGACCATTGATATTGAGGGATATTAATGACCATTGATTGTTGATTCTTGTTTGCTTTGCATTTGTTTTTGGTGGTGGTATTGTGTGTGAGTTTTCCCCCTATTTCTGGCTTTTGGTAAAGTGAGATTATCTACTGTATGCGTTTTTCTGAGTATAGTTGACTTCCTTGGGTTGGAATTTTCCTTCCAGAATTTTCTGCAGGGCTGAATTTGTGGATATGTATTATGTAAATCTGGTTTTGTCATTTAATATCTTTTGTTCTCCATCTATAGTGATTGAGAGTCTTGCTGGGTATAGTAGTCTGGGCTGGCATCCATAGTCTCTTAGTGTTTGTAGAACATCTATCCAGGACCTTCTGGCTTTCAGGGTTTCCATGGAGAAGTCAGAATTCTTATAGTTCTGCCTTTATATGTTACTTGGCCTTTTCCCTTAGCTGCTCTTAATATTCTTTCTTTATTCTGTATGTTTGGTGTTTTGATTATTATGTGTTAAGGGGACTTTATTTATTTTTTTTTGGTCCAGTCTATTTGGTGTTTGGTAAGCTTCTTGAGCTTTCATAGGCATGTCCTTCTT
This sequence comes from Cricetulus griseus, assembly GCF_003668045.3. Lineage (NCBI taxonomy): Eukaryota > Metazoa > Chordata > Mammalia > Rodentia > Cricetidae > Cricetulus > Cricetulus griseus. Next base: position 37,435,060 of record NC_048600.1, on the reverse strand, counting down.
CAGGTTGGGAAAGTTTTCTTCTATGGTTTTGTTGAGTATGTTTTCTGCACCTTTGAGCTGGGCTTCTTTGCCTTCTTCTATACCTATTATTCTTAGGTTTGGTCTTTCCACGGTGTCCCATATTTCTGGATATTTTGTGTTAAGGATTTTTTGGATATATGATTTTCTTTTCTCAATGAATCTATGTCCTCTAGTTTATCTTCAGCGCCTGAGATTCTCTCTTCTTTCTTTTGTTTTCTGTTGGTTATGCTTGCATCTGTAGTTCCTGATCGTTTATCCAGCTTTTCTATTTCTAGAATTCCCTCAGTTTGTGTTTTCTTTATTGTCTCTATTTCAGTTTTCAGGTGTTGAACTGTTTGAATTGTTTCCTCCATCTGTTTGTTTTTTCTTGGCTTTCTTTAAAAGATTGGTTGATGCCTTGCATTTTTTTGGGTTGTTTTTTCTTCCATTTCTTTAAGGGATTTTCTTATATCCTCTTTGAGGGCCTCTATCATTTTCATGAGGTTGTTTTTAAGGTCATTCTCTTCTGTTTCATCTGCATTGGGATGTTCAGGTCTTGATAGTGTAGAGTCCCCTAGACTCTGGTGGTGTCATATAAGTCTTTCTGTTGTTCGATGTGTTCTTATACTGTCTCTTCTTCCAGTGGGTATAGGTGCGGTTGCTCCCTCTTTTGGTGGGTATGGGTTCAAGGGTCTATACTCTCGTCTTGCTCTACTGGAGAGTGGAGGCGAAAGGAAAGAATGATGGCCTCCAGGTCCCTCTGAGGGATTCAGTGACAGGAAAGGTCTGGTGGCCTCTGCAGGTCAGGGGAACCAAAGAGGAAAAGGTTGGCTGGAAGAGCCCCTGGCACTCAGTGCTCTACTGGAGGGTGGAGGGGCAAGGCAGGAATGTTGGTTGATGCCGGCTGCTTTGGGCTGCCTCCAGGTCCCTCTGTAGGATTCAGTGGCAGGAAGGGCCTGGTGGCCTCTGCAGGTCAGGGGACTTGAAGAGGGAGAGGTTGGCTGGAGGAGCCACTGGCACTCACTGCTCTACCGGAGGGTGGAGGAGCAAGCTTTAAATTTATTTTTACTTTGTTCTAAATTATGTTATGTCTGTGTGTATGGGTTTGTGCATAAGAGTGCAGTGCTTGTAGAGACCAGAAGAGGGCGACAGATCATCTGGAGTTAGAATTACATGCAGTAGTGAACTGCCTGACAGGGGTACTGGCAACTATACTCCTGTCCTCTGGAAGAGCAGTATAGGCTTTTATCCTGACCCAAGGTTTCACCTGTAAACTGGAGCAATGCTATCAAAAACTGTGGAGATGGGAAGAAATTGGGGGGAGGCATTTGTGATTGGTTTTGATCAAAACACATTATATGTTTAAATAAAATTCTCAAGCAACAACAAAGACCTTCCATGAGAGTGACTGGGCTTAGGTCATGGATAATTGAGGCCCACTTTTCTGGGGGGGACTTATGTGATAGATGCAGGCTAGGTGTTGGACATAAATCCTCTTGGGGGTTGTATGGACTTGAACTTTAACCCTTGGGCCACTGACTTCCCTTGAGGTCACTAAGGCACTAGGAGAGTATTTATTTGGTACTGTGGAAATATAGCAGACACTAATCAACTGAAGGGAAGCCAAACCAAGATTGCTCAACCACTTGGTCAAGATATTTAGACACCCCATGCCTCCATTTATCTGCTTGTAAGTTGCTGGTGGTGGGGAGTGGCAGGGTGGACAAGAGGTCCTTGCAGGCTGCTTGGGAGGAGGAAATGAAGACATGGGTGTGTTGAACTATGAACCCCCCACTAGTGTTCCCATTCCTGCTATTCAGTCCCAACCTGCCTTGGGGTTTGCTTTCATTCTTGCCTCACATCTGTCCAAAGTTACAGGAAAACACATCCACTTCATTTTGCACAAAGATGTACATCACGTTCCGGGGCTGGGGAGTTCCTGTCATTGCAGATCGCCTGATTGTAACATTACCTGTCGGCCTTTCCCAAGTTGGTGTCTGTTCAGAGAGACAGCTGTCTCCTTATTGTGAGCAGAGGTAATGCATGATACAGGGGGAGGAATGGGTGAAAAGAAGGACGACAGGATTTCTCAGTGCTGCTGATAAACTGGTTGGTATCCTTGCTGAATTCCATCACTGTCTCCTCCATGATATAACTGATCTCTCAAGTCCGTGCTTGTTTTCTTACCTATAATTTTCCACTGGATTCCCTAGGGCAACAGGTTCATCAGAAATGTCCAAGATTGCCACGGGTGTCTTGAAACACTCTACTTCATCACTCTAGCTGCACCCTATGCCCTTTACAACTTGGTTTTGCATTCTTTCTTAAGTCCACAGGGTCATTCCACCTGCTGTTCTGTCTTCTAATAGGAGATGCTTTGGGAAACGGAGCATTACAGAGCAATTCACAGTCAATACAAGACACATACACCCCCCTCAACCCAAGCCTGACATCCTGTCCCCACTCACATGTCCTTAGGAGTTAATTGTCGTTCCTGTTTTTTTTTTCTTTAAATTTGTCTGCTTTCTGAACCCCAAAGCCTGCATCCTCACCAGCTGAACATGAATCACCCCCATACCGAGCGCACAATCAGGTGTCATGCTCTGTGCTTGGTATCAGCAGCAGCACCGCTGGAGCCCAAAAAAGCCCAGCTAATTACAAGCCTGCGTTCTACGCTGTTATTATTTGAATGTAACAAAGGCACCTGCCACGTTAATTATGCCCTTCTAATAAACATCTCCAGGCAGCCAATCAAGAATGAGCAGGGTGGGGGTGAGTGTTGAAAACTTGGGTTTTGACATCACATTGCCAAACTTTCCTGGGTTCAATGATGTGTTCATTCACATGCAGATCCTGCAACCTGCACCCAGACCATCAGGGAAGATTAACTGGCTAAAGTGCACAAAATGCATGAAATCGCAAAGAATTTTCACGGAAGGAGAATCTGGATCCAAACTTCTCTGCCTGTGCGTTCAGAGTGATAAGTTTACACCTAGGATGGGGGTGTGTGGAAGAGAAAGACAAAAGGAGGCTGCACACTATGACTGTATCTTCCAGGCACTGACTTTTTTCTTGTTAATGTATAGCGGAATAACACAGGGTCAAGGGCACACCTCTCTCTGATCCAGCTTTTCTTGTTAGAATAGTTTTACTATGGTAAGTATGTGTAATGGTATACACTCAGTGAGTTATTTTGAAATTATTTATTGTACTATTATAAAATATATGTAATCAAAAACCTGCCATTTTAGCCACCTCTAAATGTGAAGTTCAAGGGCATTAATTACAACCTCAATGTTTCGAAACTAACATCTCTGATTTTCCAAACATTTTCATCACTCCAAATAGAAAAATTATAGCTGTTACAGATTGATTGCTTGTTCACATACATTTAGAGGATGCAGCAAAAATCTAGAGCAAAACTAAAGCATTTCTGATTTCCAACGGGACCACTTTGAATGTCTTCAGGTTTCTCTAAAGAGAGGGAGGGCGAGAGGGGGAGAGAGGGAAGGAGGGAAAGAAGGAGGGGAGGAAGGGAGAGAGAGTGAGGAAGGGCAAGGGAGGGAAAGAGGGAAGTTTTATTGACTTTATTAGATTGACTTACACTATGTGGGATCTGGGTTGTCCAACAACAGCAGTCACACTGGAAAGGCAAACAATCCTGCAGTGGCTTGGTCCATGAGGCTGGGTGACTCAGAAGTCAACATCTGGTGCTGAAGGCTGGGGAGCTGCTGGTCTTCAGTCCACACTGGAATCCCCGAGAAGTTAGTTGAGTGTCTGCCAAGAAATGGTGCAGCAACAGCAGAGATAAACTTCGCATCAAGAGTGAGGCAAGCAGGCCAAATGCAGCTTCCATGATTTTAGGGTGGGACTTCCTGCTTCAAACGATCTGACCAAGAAAATCCCTCACAGGAGTGCCCTGCAGCTTGAGTTTTAGTTATTCCAGAGGCAGTCACACTGACAGCTAAGATTAGCCATCACATCCCAATTTTGAATTCTAGAGCCTGGATTAACATTGCCCAGCAACTATAGATGGAGTCAAACAATGTATACTATCTAATGTCTGGCTTTGTTCTTGTGACAGCATTCATGAGATCCATTCTTGTTGTATTAGTAGTGGCTTCCTTTTCATTACTATGTAGTTTGTGAGTACATGCTGGATCATTTCCTTTCTCCATGTATTTTATCAATGGACATTCAGGATTGTGGTAGTTATCTCTAACTGTCAATTTGATATAGCATAGAATCACTTGAGAAAAGTGTCTTAATGAAGGATCGTGCATACTAGGTTGGCCTGTAGGCATATTTATGGAGGGTTGTCTTAATTAAATTGATGTAATTGTTCAGTGTAATTGTCCAGTGTAGGCAACATTATTCCTTAGGCAGAGGGTCTTGAACAATAAGAGTGAAGACATCATAATGAGTGAGCAAGCGAGAGAGCATGAACACATTCATTTCTTTCTGCCTTTGACTGTGATGTGACTAGCTGCTTCAGGCTTCTGCACTGACCTCCCTATGGTGATGGAATGTAATTGTAAGCTGAATAAACCCTCCCTCCCTGTGTGTTGTTTGTTTTCAGAGTATTTTATCACATCAGAAGAAATGAAACTAAACAGTTGTTTGTAGTTTGGGATTGTAGATAAAAGCTATATTATGGGTAATCACTCTCCCGCCCCCGCCCGTGGCTATTACATTAGTGTTCCAGGGATATCATAACAAAATACTAGACACCAGGCAGTTTAAGTAACAGAAATTTATTTTCTGGTTGGTCTGAGGTTTTGGAGATCAAGGTGTCAGCAGGATTGGTTTCTTGAGGATTTTCTTCTTGGCTGTAGATAGCCAATAACCACCTTCCCCTAGTGTCTGCACAGCCTTCCCTCTATAAGTTTCTGTCCTAATCTCTTCTTATCAGGACATTTGTCATGAGGGGCTTGAGCCCACTGTGCTGGCATCACTTAGTCTTAATTGCTTCTTAAAAACCCCTGTCTCCAAATACAGTCACATGCATTGGTTGTGCTGATCTGTGAACTAGGTTCAGGAAGGATGATGCACAGATACAGTTCAGTCTATAAGAGCTGTGTGATTCAAAGTGAGTTTGATTGGGCACAAAGGTGTTTATTTATTGTTAGCAGATATTCGAGTTCTCCAAAGTGATTGCAATAATTTAATGTTCCATCAGCACAAAGAACGTTCCAGTGCCTTCACCCCCCAAGTCATCATTTGAAGTTGTCAATCTTAAATTCATCTTATTCATTCTGGCATACAAGTGACATTCCCAGATCCTTCTAAGTCAAGGTCCTCTCTGATGCCTGGTTTCTATTATGCATGCTAGAGAGCAGTGTATGGTCACATGCTGCCTCCGAGCCTGCTGAGATCCTGTAGACTGCTGCCCTGCGCTAGTGTGGGATGTGTTCTTCACCCTTGGGTAGAGGAGAATTCATGGGAGATATGAATTTAAACCTTTATGTGCACATGAAATTTCTTAAAGACTCCTCAATTAGTGCACATTGCTTTGCTAAAAGAAGAAAATACAAGTCATATTTTAAAACATAAAAGCTGGGGAGATGGCTCCATAGTTAAGAGGACCCAATACTGAAGTAGAGGACTGCAATTTGGTTCCCAGTACCCATGTCAAGAGTCTCAGAACAGCCCATAACTCCAGGTCCAGGTGATCTGACGTCCTCTGTGAACACTGCATGCATGTGCTCTAACACACACACACACACACACACACACACACACTCTTAAAAATAAATAAATCACACATACACACACAGTTGAGTTCTTCAGTGCTGGGTGGGGGAGGAGGTGGAGGAGGATCTGGGAGGAGTTAGTGAGGGAGGGGAAACCATGATCAGAATATAGGGTATGTAAAATTATTTTCAATAATAAAATAAAATAAATCTAAAAGCATCCATAAAACATGTGTACACGGGAGGTCATTGTAAAATCTCTGGAATTATAACACAATAGTGTGAGTTTTGGAAAGCAATTAAATTCCTTTTCCAAGCACTTCTTTGAGTCAGTGAAAGGGATGAGTCTAGGGACAGAAGAGCAGGCCTGATTGCTTGAGTTGTTTGAGATGCAGGTATATATATATATATATATATATATATATATAATATATATATATATATATATATATATGTGGAAGAACTTCCAGGCATATGTCGTTCGATTACTTGTGTATGCACACAGAGAACAGAGGACAACTTTAGGTCTTGCTTCTTATATACTGTGCAAAACTTTCCTTTGAGGCAGGATCTTTCACAATCCTGGAACTCACCAAGTAGACTGGCTGGCTGGCTGACCAGTGAGCCCCAGGTACCCATCTGTTTCCAACTCCAAGTCACCACTGTGCTTGCCCTTTTAAAAACATGGGTTCTTGGGCATTGAACTCAGGTCCCCGTGCTGACCCACCCCCCTTCGTCTGCAGATGTACTCCTTAAATAGCTTATATTAGATGACATGCTGAAGCTCCTTTTGGCAATGTTTGTAGCTTCTTGATTTTATTGGTGTTGGTCTATCAAAATGAGCAATAACCATTATTGTTGCAATGATTTGTATTCAGATTAAGTTACATGACCCCTACCCCCGACAAAGTTGCAGTGCTTCCAAGTGGGAGAAATAAGAGCAAAATTTCAAATGACATCTGTAGACACTGAGTTGCTTCCATGCTGTGTCCAGGCAGGATTTCTAACATCCACAATGCTACAAGGTGGATGTTATTTAGGCCAGCCCATTAAATACATGAAGAGACACAAGTACTTGTTGAAAGTTTCATGGACTAGTGGACAGGGCCAGTGTTTGAACACAGGATTCACACCCTGTGATGGCTATTGTTAGAAGTATTATTTAAAATCTACATCCAGGGCTGCTGATAGGGCTCAGTGAGTAAGGCACTTACTTCCAGCCTGACAACATCAGTTCAATTTCTGGCACCCATGTGATGGAAGGAGAAAACTGATGACTGCAAGTTGTCTTCTGATCTCCATATGTGTAGGGTTCCATGTGTACTAAGTAAATAAAAACGTAAAGATCTGTATCACTCTGTGGTATGATAAGAGCTGATTTTGAGCCAGCCTTAAAGGAAAAGTCCATCCACCAGCAAGTTCTGCCTTGCACAGAGCTGCAACTGGCCTCTTTGCAACTTTACACAGTTGCTTCCAGTGTTTAGCATTTAATTACATCTTGTCTTCTATTATTCTCTCATTGTCTCTTGTGGCTCCTCCCTTCTTCCTGGCTCCCTTGCCAGCACCCCTAGGACAGAGATCAAGTCTTATAGGCTCAACACCTCCTAGAACAGCAAAGTAAGAACTTATTAGATGAATACTTGCTGGTTGAAAGCTCCCACAAGGATTTCTCCTTAGAGTGTCATCCCTTGTATGAGGAAAACTGTGTAGAAAGGTCACCCAGAGTTTGCAATTTAAATGTGTCCAGTTTAAATGTGATTAGAATACTTTGGAGTAGACAGTGTAGTCAATACTCAGCAGCTTTATAACTCAAATGATACTTCTGTCCTAATGACTGTGATTGTGTGTGTGTGTGTGTGTGTGTGTGTGTGTGTGTGTGTGTGTGTGTATGTGTGTGTGCTCACACATGTGGAGTGCATGCAAATGAATATATGATACCTACTATGCAAACACAAAGAGGCCTCCCACTCTCTGCCTTATTGCTTTGAGACAGGGTCTTTCACTAAACTGGGAGGTCAAAGTTTTGGTTAGCTGGCTGGCCAGTGAGCTACTGGCATCTGCTTGCTCTACCTTTAAAATACTGGGGTTACAGACACAGCTTACATAGGCATCTCCCCAATCCAGAGGATGTCAACTGGTCATGTCTCTTTTCTTCAGAATGGTGTGGATACCAAATGAGAAATGAGGGTATAAAGTATTTAGAGTTAAGTCTGCACAAAGGAAGGTCAGGATGAGCTTGCCTGCCTGGAATGTTGTTGGCTTCAAGGTGAACTGTTTCCCAAGCATGCTTCTGCTCTCAGATACAATCACTCACTCCTATTTGCCGTAGTGCACTCTACTTCCATCTCCTAACTAGAATTTAGCCAGCATTCTTTCAATAGCAATTGATTGAAACCCCTGTTAAGGCAGCACAAATAGAGAGGGAATTTAAATTGGTTGCATTGTGTGACTAGACTGTCTGGGGGATCGACATACTGGATCAGAAGATTGGTATGGTATCATAAGATGTGTATGATGTCATGAGAGATGATTAGATTCTGTTTCTTTTTCCCTGCTCTGCTTACAGCCCAAGTTGAGAGAACCCCAATGACCCAAAGGATGAAGTCAACATCTCCATTGTTCCTTGATCTCACAGAGGTCAAGTGCCTATCACTATGCCAATCCCTTAAGGTTAGAAGAAACATGAATATAGCTAGCTCAGACATGAGCTCCACCCAAATGAGGTGGTCCTAGCGAGAGTGACCAGAGAGAAGCCTGAAGGCCATCGGTAGAGCAAAGGCAGACACAAGATATGATTCCTACAACTAGTTAATCCTATAGTATAAATCTATCTCTTGCTACCCTGGGGCTCTGGAGGGCAGGGTGTTGGGTGATTCCTCTTAGAACTGAGCACTTAAAGGAACAAGAAGAAACATTTAAGGTGCTTTATTTCCCAGATGTTCATTGAGTACAGGACAAGCAAAGGAAGATGTAGTCCCTGCTTACCATATGACTTGCTGCAGTAGGCAGAATACACAGAAATGACCACAACAAAGACTGACACATGCCTGATGTGTTCTCAGCCTTGAACCTGAGACACAATATAAAGGAGAAAACAATAATACCACACAGCCTCTTCATGAAACTCCTTTTTACACCTTCACAGCAACTTCCAAGGTCAGAAGATACAATGGGACCCCATTTTATAGGAAGGGAGCATAGAAGTCAAAGGACACACCACACACACACACACACACACACACACACACACACACACACACACAGACACACAGACACACACACACACACACACACACACACACACACACACACACACACTGTCCTAAACACTCACATGCTTTCACATAGAACCTTCACTCTGTAAAGTCATATCTTGTTTGAAAGATCAGAAAACCATTTCTTGGGATAAAGAAATTGTTCAGACACCAAAGATGGAACTTGGATTCTGAGTCAGTTGATGATCATGGAGAGATTGAGAGTCATACAAAGCCTGAGGCTGAGTCTGGATTCACTGTTCAAAGCTCATAGCTCCTAGTCCAGTGCTCTTTCTCAGCCCACTAGAAGTCCCCCCAACCCCCCTGCTCTACCCCCATCAGAGAGTCACTTTAGTTGATCATTAGGCAGCAATCCTTGCAAGCAGCAAAGACCCAGAAGGAAGACTAAGATGTCTGTTGCTCTCTTCAACAAAGCCTTATGTCCTGTCCCCAAATGCCAACCTACTTTTTCCAGAAGGTATTTCTGTCCATTGGATCACTCATAACTAACTCTGTTCCAGACACTGGTGATGCTGGGGGCAGTGGCATGCAGCCAGCCCCTCCAGAGCTTGGCTGGGTGTGGGGGCAGCTGGGATTTGGCCTATTTTGCTCATGTGATAGCCAGAGACTGTTCTGCTAGGGACATCCAGCTGTACCCATAAACAGGATGGTCCCAACTGCTAAAATTGTCACACTCAGAGGAAGTTCAATGCCTGGGATCAAGGAAGCCCAACAGACTATTTCTTAAACTTATCAAGTAGATTAACCAACAAATCCAATCAGGTGAAGGATCTATGTCCTCCAAAGGCTGACATGTGATTGAACTAGAGCACCATCTCTCGGATGGGTCTCTTCTCCCTCCTCACGAACAGTACAACAATAACGCTTCCTATATTTGAGGGTTTCATCTATATTACCTGAGTTTGCTCTAATGCTTGATCATTGATTGTTGAGGACATTCTTTAAACTACATGTATTGTGATCATTTCGGAGTGAAGCTGAGTCTCAGAAAGAAGGACAGACCAGACTCCATTTTGAGGGAAATGGTGAAGGATTTTCTGATGACCTGTGTTGTGAGAGAAAAAACAGGCCAAGAATGAGGTCAGTAATTTTTTTCTAATCAGAGTGACAAAGTTCCTCCTGACTAAAATAGCAAGACTTTTGTCCAGTGGTGAGTCAAGAGCTTAGCTCTGTACCTCTGAAATGAAAGTGGGAAGATGCCAAGAAAGAGTTAAACATAAAAAGAGGATGCTGGAGATGAGAGGATAGAAATTATGGTCATAGAGAGAGAATTAAAAGCCAAGAGGTTGGAGATCATTGAAGAAACTGGACCTAGAAAAGAGAATGAGTTAGGGACAGACAGTCTGGAGGCACAGAGACAGGAAGACAAGACACAGCTGAGAAGATGCAGGAGGTGTACGCAAAGCATGGGAACACAGAGGGATGGAGAGGATGGTATTTTAAGAGGGAGTGACATTAGTATAGCTGATGCTCCTGCCAAACTGGTTAAGCCTGAGGACTGATTGACCGTCTGTTTTATCACATTGGATAGTATGAATGACCTTGACAAAGGCACCTGCGTGAGTCGATAGGGAAGAACGCTGGTGAGAATGGGAACACAAGTGAAGACAATTATCTTATGTGTTTATAGGAAAGGAGAGCAGAGAATGCAAGTGTAGCTGGACAGACCACAGCCTATTTTACTGAAGAAGAACATTACAACATGATTGTGTCAGAGAGGAATGATGTATGATGCAAGAACCAAAAGAAAATGGAGTGATTGCAGGAGAGTTAACTGGGTTGACTGGAGGGCGGGGGCCCCAGGCCACCAGAGCATCTGGGTTTGGAGTGTTCCCTGCATTTGCTGAGTGGACTCTTTCCAGAATGACAAGCTCTTGACTTCCTTCCTCAGAGCCACTTCAGACTTCCCGGAGAATGCTGCTGCTCGGAGGAGCACAGCCCAGGATGCAATGCTTGCTATTTCTGCTTTGATAACCATGAATTAGAGAGAAGAAAGAGACAGGAGGTGACAGAGGACTTTGTCTGGGCTGCTGAATTTAGGTGTGCGAGTGGTGAGCGTGCTTTCGACATCACCTTGCTGGGATGTTTTCAAGGTTAGGAGGCATTTTCAAAAGGACAAAGACCACAAAAACTTACCCATGGGAATCACCTAAGACATTCAGCCTAAGGGAGCAGCACTGGTTTCTTTCAAGGCCATCCAAATAACAAATATAAATGGAGGCAGATGGAGGAGTGGGCAGCTGACCTTAGGGAGCTTAGATTCAGGAAGCTCTTAGTGAACTTGTCAGTGAGGAGGGGAAGGGACAGACACTGCCACACACTGTTGCTGTTGCTGTCACCTGAAGCCTTCCTCTAGGCTCTAAGGGACCTTGGCTTAGGCCAAGGTAGGATTTGGGGGTTTAGCACTGAAAAGAATCTGCTACATTGAGTCAGAGTTGGAAGTTTTATCAAAAGATTTTTTTTTTTTTTTTTTGGTTTTTTGAGACAGGGTTTCTCTGTGGCTTTGGAGGCTGTCGTGGAACTAGCTCTTGTAGACCAGGATGGTCTCCAGCTCACAGAGATCAGCCTTCCTCTGCCTCCCGAGTGCTGGGATTAAAGGCATGCTCCACCAACACCCGGCTTATCAAAAGATTTTATTTTGGTTTATGCACAAGAGCTAAGAGAACAAGAGTTGCTCTGAAGCAAGTGAGACACACTCAAGTGGGGTTATATACTTCCCAAGGGAGAGTAGGGGCAGTAAGATGCACCCTTCTTAAAGAGAAAGCAAGTGATTCTTTATTTTAGCATTTAGCTGTACATTCCATTTTTGGTGACTCTCCAGTTACATCTTGAAAGGTTGCTAAGAAACTACCCCCACCTGCTTTTTCCTTTTGATAATAGAGCTATATAAGGTGGCCACAGAGACCCCTTGGATGGAACTTTGATCTGACTAAATGAAACAATATGCTATTGGGGTTGAAGAAAGGGGTAAATCCACATCCCTCCCTGTAACTGAGGTTTTGAAAAACCTGGGAAGAAGGAAGACCCTGGGAGGAAGGAAAGCCCATAAACAGCTGTTAATTGTAGTGGAATTCTTGCTGCCCTGCTGGCAAAGGCTTCAGCTGGATTCCAGTGGGGAGCATCTCTCCCATTTCTTGCCATTCCAAGATCTCCTCTGCCCTTCTGTCTTGCCTCCCACCCGGGATGCTCACAGCAGGTCCATCGTTAAGTGTTTGGAGACTTATACAAGAGTCCTGGGGGTGCACAGAGGGTGGGTTAGGGCCACCACGTAAGCCTGAAGGAGGCAAAGCTTCAGGGCACTGTGGATCCTGCACAGGAGAACCTAAGAAGTCCACTTATGACACAGGAAGCAGCCCCAGAAGTGCAGGGAGCACTAAACACCAACCTGGTTGGAACCAGTTTAACTATATTCTGAGTGCCCTTTTTAATTAGTTTTAAGTGACCAAAGTAATGGGCTTCATTACGACATTTTCATACGGGTTGTTGGCTTTGGTTACATGCACCACACCCACCATCCTCATTGCTCCCCTTCTTGCTAGTCCCCTCCCTCCCCTATCAGTCCCCTTCCTGAGTTCATCTATCTATCTATCTATCTATCTATCTATCTATCTATCTATCTATCTATCTATCCATCCATCCATCTATCTATCTTCACATATTTTGTCTAGATTTTGCATATGAAAGAAAGTATACTGTCATTCTTTGGTTCTCCCCATTGCTATTTCTTGTTTCCCACACTCTTTCCTGCTAGGCTTGACTGTAGTTCAGTGCCACAGCCAGCACTTGTTTCAAAGAATTTTGATGGAGGGACAACCAAGCTGGACACATCTGAAATGCAAAGTAGAAAAATCTTGAAAAACAAGCAGTTGTTTTCTCAGCAGTGGATCCATAAAGGAGTAGTCAGGCTCAAATGACAGCTCTTCCTGCTATTTGGGGGGTCTACTGGCAAGTGTAACTTGGCTGTGTGCCAACTCAATGTCTTGCACATAATTGTGAAACAATTGTTCTTTATGGTTGGAGTTAAGAGCTGACGTTTTCTGATGTTAGGCCACTCACATTAGACAGGACTTAAAAGAATCAGAGGCAACCCCTGTAGCCATAAGGGAGGTGACCTCTGAAGACACCATTTATTTTAACACAAGGTGAGCATAGAACACAGAAATCACCTCAGGAGGAAGGCTTTTAGCCTGTTGACTGTCCTTCAGTGGGTTTTCCCACACTTTAGTGGGGAGCCCTGGATGAGGTGCAAATGGATCCTTTTTTTTTTTATTTGGAGAATACTTTATTAGGTTTTGTAATCAAGCCCAAGTAGATAAGACCTTACATATTTAATACAGTGTGTTACCCCTGTACAAATGGAAAAAAATTAAGTTCAACATTTCTAGACCAATATGGCTGTTAATTTCTGTACAATGCCAATCCAACAAAGTAAACTGGGATACTTTTTTCCAAAGTTGACAGCACAGCTAAAGTCTCCAAAAATTCAAATTATATAAATATATATATATATATGTATATGTATGTATATACATACTATATATGCATATGTATGTATATATATGTATGTATAATATACATACTATATATATATATATATATATATATATATATATATCAATAATAGCAGTATGTTATGCATCAATAGCAGCAACAGCTTTTCCAGGTTCTGCAGTCATTTGAACAAAATTGTAGAGACATCCAGCACTCTCCATTTAAAAAAAAAAAGTAAAAAACAAAATCCCAGAAAACAGCACAGTTCTGTTACTCTTATGGTACCTGGCACCATTTTTTTAAATTAGGCAAATGGATCTTTAACACCCCTCTCTTTCAACACAAGAAAAGCAAGCCTCTTTTCCTTAGGTACAGATCTCCCAGGTACAGGGAACCCCCTAGAATGAAACTACCACTCATTTAGTTATATTTGTTTTGAGCTACAGTTCACAACAGTAATTTTTATTTGTTTTTATTTTGCAGCTGTCTTCCACCACTATGAAGAATACTTATTTCTTTTTTCTGGGTGGCACTAATTCGGATTTTCACATGTTTCTCGTGACTATTGTTTTAAAGCCGGCTTTTTTTTTTTTTTTTAAGTGAGCATCACTAAAGATAATAGTAAGTGATGGATGCTGGAAGTGGCACTTGTTTATGTGACAATTGTGAGCCCAAGAACATAGTGTGAGAAATGAAGCTGAGTCCCAATGACATCATGCCATGTGATAAAAGCTGCCTGTAATATGTCATATACTACATGTACCCATTTCTATCCATTTCAATGCAATATTCCAAAGGGGCAACTCAAAGTGACTTCCTGGGGCTGAGGCCTGAGCCTGAGGCCTTTTGCTTCAGTGATGGAAGAGTCATAAGTCGTCTGTGTTTAGGTTACATGAATCAATGAATTTGCTAGAAAAGAGCCAATAAGTCCACCTAAAACAGATTCATGCAATAAATGATTATATTTGAATAAAAGTTTTAAAATCTTGAGAGTCTTCAAAATAAAAAAACAAATAAAAAAGTAAAATCTTGAGAGTGGCCTTTGAATATCTGAAATTTTTGGGAACATTGGTTCGTGATGATTTGAGTAGAGCCCCCACAGGCTCCTGTGTTTGAACACTCCCTCCTCAGCTGGTGGAACTTTGTGAAAGGCTGCAGAACTTTTAAGACGTGGTGCTTTGCTGGAGAGAGTGGCTCACTGGGTGTAGGCCTTGAGGGATCATAGATCACTTTCACTTCCTGGTCATTCTGTGTGTCCTGACTGCAGTGGCAGTGTGACCAGCCACTTCATGCTCCTGCACCAGCTTTTACCCTCAGTGATGGGCTTTATGTCTTCTTAAGCTGTGATGGGAAACAGACATTTCTTTAAGCATCGTTAATGGTTGGACAGTTGTGCCCCTTAGAGCTGCCCCAAGGGCAACCTTTAAGGATGTCCAAACAATGTTACTGCAAGACTCTTGTCATATGCTCCCATTTGTCCCATTAACAGCTTGTCTAATGGCATGGATGCCACTTGAAATAAAGCTACCCCCAGCCCAGATCAAAGGCAGGTCTTCTTAGCACCCAACAGTATGGCTGGGGGTGGTGGTGTGGGGCCATCTAAAGTCTAAGAATCATGGTTTATTCATGAAGATAAACATAGCTTATTTATAATAAGGGCCAGCAAGTCATTTCTGAGGGCACAGAATAGAACGAGATGAACCAGAATGTGATCACTGGGTACAGCAGGTGGACATTTGTCTATCTCTTGTCCTGTTTTAGGACCTTGTCACAAACAGACCTAACAAAGAGCTTCCTGGAGTTTTATCCATTTTTAGAATGATGAGCATCTGCTTCGGAGTTCAGGGGACAGCTCTGTTGGAGGATGACACCCCCCAAGCTAAAAATGCCCTGCTGATGATGCTGAGGGTGGACAATCCCAGCACAGAGTTTCCCTTAGGTTTCTAAGCTTGCACAGATTGAAATAATTACTGCTTGTGACTTCCTTGATGAGGAAGCAAATGAAGACTCTGAGATGAAGACAGCTGGGCAAATGATGGGGCAGGACAGCCTTCCCCATGGAAATCCCAGCTGCCCAAGGCCAGCCCCTCCAGAGACTGAGGCATGAGATGGGAAGGCCTCTAGAGAACTCAGCTGTGAATCTAGTGTTCTCATCCTTTGAGGCCAGGGCTAATCTCCTGCTTGTTGCCACTCAAATGCAGTTTCTCAGATTCGCCTCTCTGCTTCCTCTTTGGATGTCACAGTAGAAAAATCTCCCCATGAAGCCACAGTAATCCATTTAAAGCCAACGAGACACAGCCACACTCCTGCTCAATGCTCTGCAGTGGCTTCTTACTTTATTAAGTCCAACTTTGTTGTTTGTCATATATTGCACTTTAATTTTTTTATTAGTTCAAATTAGGAACAAGCTTGTTTCACATATCAATCCCTTCTCCCTCTCCCTCAGCTCACCCCCTCCTCACCTCCCCCACCCCTGACCTACCCCACACGCCATCCACCCTTCACTCCCCAGGCAGGGTAGGGCCCTCAACAGGGGCTCCCCAAAGTCCACCACATCAACCTAGGCCAGGGCTAGGCCCTTCCCCATGTGTCCAGGCCAAGAGTGCATCCCTTCACATGGGATGGGCTCTCAAAGTCCCTTCTTACACCAGGGAAAAATACTAATGCACTACCAGTGGCGCCCTAGAGTGCAGAGTCCTCCTCATTGACATCCATGTTCAGGGGTCTGGATCAGTCCTGTACTGGCCTCCCAGACAGCATCTGGGGTCGATGTGCTCTCCCTTGTTCAGCTGTTTCTGTGGGTTTCACCACCCTGGTACTGACCCCTTCGATCTTCATTCCTCCCTCTCTGCAACTAAGTTCCAGAGTTCAGTTCAGTGTATATCTGTGGATGTCTGCCTCTGCTTCCATCAGCCATTGGATGAGGGTTTTAGGATGGCATAAAAAGTAGTTATCAATCTCATTTTATGGGAAGGGCATTTAGGTTATCCTCTCCACCATTGCCTGGATTGTCAGTTCGTGTTGTCCTTGTAGGTCTCTGGAAATCTCCCTAGTGCCAGATCTCTCCTTGGACCTAAAATGCTTCCCTCTAATATGGTATCTCTCATACCGCTCTCCTTTATTCTTTCCCCACCTCAATATTTCTGCTCCTCTATTTCCTCCTCTCCTCTCCTCTCCTCCTCCTCTCATTCTGGCACATCCCTCTCCCCTACCCCCATGCTCCCAATTAGCTCAGGAGTTCCTGCCCCTTCTCATTCCTGGGGTCCATGCATTTTTCCCTTAGAGTCCTTCATGTTTCCTAGTTTTTTGGTGAAGAGGATTGTAGGCTGGTAATCCTTTGCTATATGTCTAAAATTCATGTATGAGTGAATACATACCATGTTTGTCTTTTTGTGACTGGGTTACCTCACTCAGGATGGTTTCTTTTAGTTCCGTCCATTTGCCTGCGAATTTCAAGATTCCATTGCTTTTTTCTGCTGAGTAGTAACTCCATTGTATAAATGTACCACATTTTCTCTATCCATTCTTCAGTTGAGGGGCATCTGGGTTGCTTCCAGGTTCTGGCTATTACAAACAATGCTGCTATGAACATGGTTGAACATATGTCCTTGTTGTGTGAAGTGCATTATTTGCGTATACCCAAAAGAGGAATGGCTGGATCTTGAGGTAGACTGATTCCCATTTTTCTGAGCCACTGCCATACTGATTTCCAGAGTGGTCTTACAAGTTCGCACTCCCACCAGCAATGGAGGAGTGTTCCATTTTCTCCACATCCTCTCCAGCATAGATTGTCATTGGTGTTTTTGATTTTAGCCATTCTGACAGGTATGAGATGGTATCTCAGAGATGTTTTGACTTGCATTTCTCTGATGGCCAAGGATTTTGAGCACTTTCTTAAATGTCTTTCAGGCATTTCAGGTTCCTCTGTTGAGAATTCTCTATTTAGTTCTGCACCCCACTTTTTAATTTCATTGTTTGGTGTTTTGGTGGCTAGCTTCATGAGTTCATTGTATATTTTGCAGATAAGCCCTCTGTCAGATGTGGGGTTGGTGAAGATCTTTTCCCATTCTGTGGGCTGTCGATTTGTCTTACTGACCATGTCCTTTGCCTTACAGAAGCTTCTCAGTTTCAGGAGGTCCCATTTATTAATTGAAGATCTCAATGTCTGTGCTACTGGTGTAATGTTCAGGAAGCAGTCTCCTGTGCCAATTTTTCAAGGGTATCTCCCACTTTCTCTTCTAGAAGATTCAGAATGGCTGGATTTATGTTGAGATCTTTGATTCATTTGCACTTAAGTTTTGTGCATGGTGACAGATATGGATCTATCTGCAATCTTCTGCATGTCTGAATCCAGTTGTGCCAGCACCATTTGTTGAAGATGCTATCTTTCTTCCATTGTATAGATTTAGCATCTTTGTCAAAAATAAAGTGTTCATAGATGTGGGGGTTAATATCAGGGTTTTCACTTCGATTCCATTGGTCTATCTCCCTATTTTTGTGCCAATACCAAGCTGTTTTCAGAACTATGGCCCTATAATAGAGCTTGAAGTCAGAGATGGTGATGCCTCCAGAAGATCCTTTATTGTACAGCATTATTTTGGCTATCCTGGGATTTTTGTTTTTCCATATAAAGTTGAGTATTGTTCTTTCAAGGTCTGTGAAGAACTGAGTTGGGATTTTGATGCGGATTGCGTTGACTCTGTAGATTACTTTTGGCAAGATTGCCATTTTTACTATGTTGATTCTACCTATCCAAGAGCATAGGAGATCTTTCCATTTTCTGGTATCTTCTTTAATTTCTTTCTTTAAAGTCTCAAAGTTCTTACTGTACTGGTCTTTAACTTTTTTGGTTAGTGTTACCATGATATTTTATGTTGCTTGTGGATATTGTGAAGGGTGATGTTTTTCTGAATTCTTTCTGATTGGATTTATCATCTGTATATAGTAGGACTACTGATTTTTCTGAGTTAATTTTGTATCCCGATACTTTCCTGAAGGTGTATATCAGCTGTAAGAGTTCCCTGGTAGAGTTTTTCGGGTCACTTATGTGGACTATTATATCATCTGTAAATAGTGAAAGTTTGACTTCTCCCTTTCTAATTTGTATCCCTTTGATCTCCTTTTCTTGTCTTATTGCCCTAGCTAGAACTTCAAGTACAATATTGAAGAGATATGGAGAGAGTGGACAGCCTTGTCTTGTTCCTGATTTTAGAGGAATCGCTTTGAGTTTCTCTCCATTTAGTTGATGTTGGCTGTTGGTTTGGTGTATATTGCTTTTATCATGTTTAGATATGTTCCTATTATTCCTGTTCTTTCCAAGATCTTTATCATGAAGGGATGTTGGATTTTGTCAAAAGCTTTTTCAGCATCTAGTGAGATGATCATGTGGTTTTTCTTTTTCAGTTTGTTTATATAGTGGATTACATTGATAGATTTTCGTATGTTGAACCATCCTTGCATCCCTGGGATGAAGCCTACTTGATCATGGTGGATGATTTTTCTGATGTGTTCTTGGATTCGATTCGCCAATATTTTGTTGAGTATTTTTGCATCAATGTTCATGAGGGATACTGGTCTGTAGTTCTCTTTTTAGTTGTATCTTTGTGTGGCTTGGGTATCAAAGTGATTTGTAGCCTAGTAAAAAGAGTTTGCAATGCCCCTTCTGCTTCTATTGTGTGGAAAAATTTGAGGTGTACTGGTATTCGCTCTTATTTGAATTTCTGGTAGAATTCTGTAGTGAGGCCATCTGGCCCTGGGCTTTTTTTGGTTGGAAGGCTTTTGATGACTGCTTCTATTTCATTAGGAAATATAGGTCGATTTAAACTGCTTATCTGTTCTTGGTTTAATTTTGGTAAGTGATATCTCTCCAGAAAATTGTCCATTTCCTTTATATTTTTGAATTTTGTAGAGTACAGGTTTTCAAAGTATGACCTGATGATTCTCTGGATTTCTTCAGTGTCCATTGTTATATCTCCCTTTTCCTTTCTTATTTTGTTAATTAGCATGTTCTCTCTCTGCCTTTTGGTTAGTTTGGATAGAGGTTTGTCTATCTTGTTGATCTTCTCAAAGAACCAACTCTTTGTTTCATTGATTCTTTGTAATGTTTTCCTAGTTTCTACTTTATTGATTCCAGCCCTCAGTTTGATTATTTCCTGGTGTCTACTCCTCCGTGGTGAGTTTGCTTCTTTTTGCTCTAAAGCTTTCAGTTGTTCTTTCCATTCTCTCGTGTTACTATTCTCCGGTTTCTTCATGTGGGCACTTAGTGCTATGAATCTTCCTCTTAGCATTGCTTTCAAAGTGTCCCATAAGTTTGGGTTTTTCATTAAATTCTAGGAAGTCTTAATTTCTTGTTTTATTTCTTCCTCAACCCAGGAATAGTGCAATTGGGTGTTATTTCCCAATTTCCACGAGTTCGTAGGTTTTCTGAAATTTGTATTGCTGTTGAATTCTAGCTTTAAAGATCTGATAAGATACAGGGGGTTATTTCAATTCTTTTGTATCTGTGGAGGTTTGCTTTATTGCCAACTATGTGGTCAAATTTAGAGAAGGTGCCATGTGGCGCTGAGAAGAAGGTATATTCTTTTGTGTTTGGATGGAATGTTCTATAGTTATCTGTTAAACCCATTTGGATCATAACTTCTATTAGATCCTTTGTTTCTTTGTTAAGTTTCTGTCTGAAGCTCCTGTCTAGTGGTGAAAGCAGGGTGTTGAAGTCTCCTACTATAAGTGTGTGTGGCTTTATGTGTGGTTTGAGCTTTAATAATATTTCTTTTATGAATGTGGGTGCCTTCGTATTTGGGGCATAGATGTTCAGGATTGAGACTTTATCTTGATGGACTTTTCCTGTGATGAGTATGAAATGCCCTTCTTCATCTCTTTTGATTGATTTTAGTTTGAAGTCTAATTTGTTAGATATTAGGATTGCTACACTAGCTTGGTTCTTGGGCCCATTTGATTGAAAAATCTTTTGCCAACCCTTTACTCTGAGGTAACGCCTGTCTTTGAAGTTGAGGTGTGTTTCTTGTAAACAGCAGAAGGATGGATTCTGTCTTCATATCCATTCTGTTAGCCTGTATCTTTTTATGGGCAGGTTTAGACCATTGACATTGAGGGATATTAATGCCCATTGATTGTTGGTTCTTGTTTGTTTTGGATTTATTGTTGGTAGTGTCATTGTGTGTGTATTTCGCCCTCCTGTTTATTTTTGTGTTTGGTAAAATTGGTTTATCTATTGCCTATGTTTTTGTGAGTGTAGTTATCTTCATTGGGTTGGAGTTTTCCTTCTAGAACTTTCTGTAGTGCTGGATTTGTGGATATGTATTGTGGATAAGTCTGGTTTTGTCATGGGATATCTTGTTTTCTCCATCTATAGTGATTGAAAGTTTTGCTGAGTACAGTAGTCTGGCTTGGCATCCATGCTCCCTTAGTGTTTGTAGGATATCTATCCAGGACCTTCTGGCTTTTAAAGTTTCCATTGAGAAGTCGGGTGTGATTCTGATATGTCTGCCTTTATATGTTACTTGGCCTTTTTCCTTTGCTGCTCTTAATATTTTCTCTTTATTCTGAAGGTTTGGTGCTTTGATTCTTATGTGTCAAGGGGACTTCTTTTTGTGGTCCAGTCTGTTTGGTATTCTGTAAGCTTCTTGTACTTTCATAGGCATATCCTTATGTAGGTTGGGGAAGTTTTCTTCTATGATTTCGTTGGATATGTTTTTTTTTTGAACTGTATTTCTTCATCTTCTTCTATAGCTATTATTCTTAGGTTCGGCCTTTTCACCATGTCCCATATTTCCTGAATATTTTGTGTTAAGGATTTGTTGGACTGGAGATTTTCTTTGGTTGATGACTGTATATCCTCTACAGAGTCTTCAACAACTGAGATTCTCTCTTCCATCTCTTGAATTCTATTTGTTATACTCACATCTTTAGTTCCTGATCATTTATCCAGCCTTTCTATTTCCAGCATTGCCTCATTCTGTGTTTTCTTTATTGTTTCTATTTCACCTTTCATGCCTTGAACTGTCTCAAGTGATTCCTTCACTTGTTTGGTTGTTTTTTCTTGGCTTTCTTTGGATTCTTTAAGAGATTTGTTTATTTTTTGGTTTGTCTTTTCCTCCATCTCATGTAATTTTTTGCTTGTTTTTTCTTCTATTTCTTTAAGGGATTTTCTTGTTTCCTCTTTAAAGGACTCTATCATCTTCCTAAGATTATTTTTGAGGTCCATCTCTTCTTCATCTTCTGTGTTGGGCTTTTCAGATCTTGCTGGTGTGGAGTCCCTAGATTCTGGTGGTGTCATATTGTTTTTTTCTGTTGTTGATTGTGTTCTTACTCTGTCTTCTTCCCATCCCTTCTTCCATTGGGTGCAGGTATCTGGCAGAGGGCTCAGCCTCTGGCGGCAGCGGGATGACAGAGGGTGGTGTGTAGACAAGGGTGGGGTGTGTCTTGACTCAGGGTGGGCCTTCCCGGTCTGGGGAGGTCCACTCTTGCTCAGGTGGGCTCAGGCAGAAGCTAGCAGGGATTGGTGTGAGAGTTTGGGGTAGCAGAGCAGCACCCAGACTCACCTGAGATTCGGGCACCCACCAAGGACAGAAAGGTGGAGTGTGGACAGAGGTGAGGTGTGTCCAGACTCAGGGTAGGCCTTCTGGTCTGATCAGGTCCACTCTTGTCCGGGGGGTGTTTCAGGCAGAAGTGAGCAGGGGTTGATGTGGGAGTTTGGGGAGGGGGGCAGAGCAGCTCTCAGAATCACCTGAGGCTCCGGCACCCACCACAGGACAGAGGGCAGAGTGTAGACAGGGGTGAGGTGTGTCCAGACTCAGGGTGGGCCTTCCGGTCTTGGCAGGTCCACTCTTGTCCGTGTGGGCTCTGGCAGAAGCAAGCAGGTGATGATGGGGGAGGTTGGGGGGCGGGCAGAGCAGTGCCCAGACTCACCTGAGGCTAGGGCGCCTGCCGAGGACAGAGGGCAAAGTCATATTCCACTTTTGACCATTGCCGTTTTATATTGTTTCCTTTGCCGTGCCCAGCCTTTTCACATGTGTGAGGAATTTTTATTTAGGAAGTTGTATGTCTCGTAGTGAGAATTAAATTATGTTTCTTTTAAAAATTAGAGAGAATAAAACTCAAAAAAAAAAAAAACCTACCAGGAAGCAAAGCTCATTTTGACCTCAGCCTGTGCTGCCCACATGTGATTCTGAGGAGATAAAGATGCAGTTGCCTGGAATACAGATGTGCTGTTGTACAAAACACCCTGAACGCACATCCTTATGTTTGGGATATCTGAAGTAGTATAAAAAATAATGCTACCCCACTCATTAAAACATTTTTGTTTTGAAACACGATCTCATTTATCCATATCCTCAAACAACCTATGTAGCTAAGGATGAACTTGAATTTCTGGTCCTCCTGCCTTCCTTACAGTACCAGGGATTGAACCCAGGGCTTTGTGTATGCTAGGCAAGTGCTCTATCAACTGAGCCATGCCACCACCCCCTTCATTAATATGTCTTTATAGCATCACAATTTAAATGATAGCATTTTAAATTTATTTAGTTAATAAAATATAATTATTAACATTAACATATTAGTGTTCATATATTAAGAAAAGCCTCACTGGAGCTTTTGAAATATAGCTTCATAGAAAAAATCCAGTTTAATGACATAATTCAGGCACAGAAAGATAAATATCAGGTGATCTCATCATACATGGAATCTAATAAGTTTGCCTTCTGGAAGATGAGTGGAATTAGCCAGTGCATTGAATATTTTCACTATGAAGATCTGAGAGGCCGTGGAGGAGATGTTTTTGGTCTGACTTAGGCATTATTTAATGTGCAGGTCTTTTTTTTCCTCCTGGAGCTGAGGGCTGAACCCAGGGCCTTGCCCTTGCTAGACAATCTCTCTACCACTGAGCTAAATCCCCAACCCCTATGTATAGGTCGTAAACATTACAATATCTCACACACTTGGGCTTGATGGCACAAGCCTATAATCCCAGGTACTTGGGAAGCTGATGCAGAGGCAAGGCAAGTTCAAGGCCTATCTGGGCTACAGAGTGAGTTCAAGGCCAGCCTGAGCAATTTAGTGAAATCCTGTCTCAAAATATAAAGCAGGGATAGGAGCATGTTAGAGGAGAGACCTGGATTGGTTTGTGGGGACAATGAGGGGTAGATTTGACAAAAATAAAATGTACTTGAACATTAAGGAAAATTCTTAAAGAAAATACAAAAGCTTGTAGGTATCTATAACAGCTTAGCAGTAGAGTCCTTGGCTAGGATGTACTGGTTCTTAAATTCAGTTCCAAGTACTTGAGAGAGAGAGAGAGAGAGAGAGAGAGAGAGAGAGAGAGAGAGAGAGAGAGAATTTAAAACTATGTCAGTGACCATTTCTGCTTGGCGACACTGACCATCCCTCATCCATATCCCTGTGTCATAAGAGCCACCTTGGCCTCTTAACTATCCTTGATGTTGATGGAGGCAGTCATCTTTGGGCACTGCTATCTATTGAAACTGGAGAGCTCTTTACCTACTTAGCACAGCATCTGACTTCCTATTTGCCTCCTCCTGGCCTCTACTGAAAGACAACCAATCAGTTGGGAGGCCTTCTCTGTTCACACTTCCTCAAGTAGACCCCATCCTTGTCTGGTTTCATTTCTGGGCAACAAAACTGCCCATCACAGGTGCAGAAGGGAATCTTTCAATTTGCAGGAAATAGCAACACAACACTGGGCCAAACACATCAGATTATAATTGCCATCTTCATGTTCGGCATGCATCCATGCCATGCTGTCTGTGGACTTTCATACATGGTGTACTGTCTTAAATACACACCCCTGTCTTATGCCTGGGAAATCCTGACCTTCTCACAGTGTAGGCTCAGAAACCAACCCTACAGAGGATACAATTTTTCTAGACACTTCGAATCTTCAGCACTCATCGGGGCATGTGCAGCTTTCCCTCCTGAAAGCCCAACAGGAGGAATATTCACATCTGGTAAGCAAACAGCACTATTTTGGAACACCCTAATTAGTGGTGGTGCTAAGCTTTTTTTCTTGCTTCCTGGGTGCCATATGCTATGAAAATCACACCCAGCTCAGCTCAGGGAAGGGTTCACTAAACCCCAGTCTAGAGGGGGCAGCCCACATCAGTGAAAACAAATAACAGCTAAGGTGGAACCCAATTAAAATTCAATTTATCCTGAACCTGGCACTTCAAGAAGGGTGTTTAATTTCATCAATACAGCTTAGAGAATTTCTCCTATGCAGAAGTATTGGTATGAGAGCAGGATGAACAACCGTCAATCCCTAGGGAGGCTGAATGGTAGAGATGGCAGAAGCCTATGGATGGGTGAATTGCCTGGGGTTTGGGAAGCAAACATTTATACACACTGTTGGGAGACATGGAAGGGGACCTTGAAAATAATTTGAAGAACTCTTTGTACTATCCACAAGAACAAACAAAACCAGAATATGTGTCACTTAGTTCAGATATGTGGAAGATGCACACTATCCACAGTAGAAGAGACTTGAAACAATTCGAGTATCCAAGAAGAAGGAACAGGCTAAACAATAAGATGTTGATGTAGGGTCACACACTGCAGCTTTGGAGAACACGAAAATAGCTGATTATGCTCTGACATAGATACACACACACACACACACACACACACACCCATAGATATGGGGATATATACACATATAAGGGCATATATATGTACATATCCCCGTATGTGTATATGTATATGTGATGTGGGAAGTCCTTCTTTATGCTGCAAATATGTGTTGCTTTTATTGGTTGATAAATAAAACTGATTTGGCAAATGGCTAAGTAGAATAGAGTCAGGCATTAAATCCAAACAAAAATGTGGAGAGAAAGAAGGTGGAGTCAGGGAGATGTCATGTAGCCACCGGGGAAGCAAGATGTGAGGTAACAAGCCACAAGCTTCATGGTAAAATATAGAATATTAGAAATGGGTTAATTTATAGATAGAGTGACCCAGTTAGAGGCCTGAGCCATTGGCCAAACAATTGTATTTAACATTAACCTCTGAGTGATTATTTCATAAGTGGTGTGGGAACTGGTCAGCAGGAGAAAAAAAACAGTTCAATGGGACCGGGTGAGATGCATAAAAGCTACCAACTACATATAGGTATATGTATAGGTATATGAATATTGCCTTTTTATATGTTTATATATGTATATTTAGGTGGACAGAAACTGTTAAGTGGTGCTCTCGATGTTCCTCTGAGGATAACAACAGAACATACAGATGTTTGATAGGTCTCTGGAAGGCTACAAGCACATGTACTTGCAATAATGGTTACTTCTAGATAGAACCCAGAGATGGTTTTAGTATTTCATTTTCCTTACACGTACTTTACTGCTCAATTCCTACATACACATATATTAATTTTTAAGCTAGAATTGTACTTAGTAGAAAATACAAGAAGCTCATTTATAAATGATCAATGATTTCTTAAGTTCTGTTGCTCTCTTGAGTACTGACTGAACACTTAAACCTGTCACTTCAGGGTTCTACCTGTAAAACATACTCTGGTACTTACCCCTTGAGCTGCATAAGGTTATGTTACTGTTTACTGTGTTCCCCAGACACAGTGGTGCAGCAGGCCTGGCTGCCCCCTACACCTGCTGCAGGAGAGAGATGAAAAAGGGTGATATTCTTTGAACCTCTCTGTTTGCCAGCTGCAGAGTGCCATCCATATTGTCCAGCCTCCTGGTCTCACCTGCTCTTCTAGTCACCTAGCTACCAGCTCTGAGAACAGAACATGTGCCTGCAGACTGAATGAATGAGTAAAGAAAAGAAGGAATGAGATGATACTCCTGTCGAGAAAGGAGAAGTCTGGTTCAGAAAGGCATGCTCCTAGCTGAGCCCTAGAGCCACAGCACTGCCTGGGAGCTGCTGTGGTAAGGCTGAGATGAGTAACTTTCTGTGTCTGGCACTGGGGGAACTTTGTAGGCAGGAGATAAACACCTAGGGCTCATGTCCTGACTGAGAACCAGGAAATAGCAGACAATGAGTCCCCAGGAGAACTGCTTAACATTTAAAACAGTATATATGTTTAAAATATATCTCCAGGATACACTAGTCAGTTTCTTTAATTCCTGTTATCTTCCAAATCCCAAGTGGCTTGTCTACACTCTGAAGCCTCACATATTTGAGGGAAAATGTCTATACTTTACTAGGCCTTTATTGGGCACTTTTACTAAGGATGACATTGAACAAGTTGCAACAGACGTCTTTCTTTAAGGTATATGTCGTAGAAGTCTCTGTATCTTCCTTCCTTCCTTCCTTCCTTCCTTCCTTTCTTCCTTATTTCCTTTTCTTTATCTTTCCTTCCTTTCTTCTTCACCCCCAACGCAGCAGCCTTGAACTTACTGTATAGCTAAGAATAATTGTGAATACTGCAGATTGGAAAGGCTTGGCCTTTGGACAAAGTTGTGTGACTTCTTAGGCATGCAAACTCTTTCGGATTTTAGCCCTGGTTCTGGATTTGCCTGGATTTTGGGCTCCATAGAAAATATTCCTTCAGTCTTAGCTTCAATTTTCCTACCTGTAAGTGAGAGTGGTAGATAGGGGCACCAGGAATAGTCTGGCTCTAAAGTTTCAGAGCTCCCAATGTGGGCAAATGTTGGTACTCTATGGATCAAATTGTGTCCCTTTAACTTCATATCATGAAACTCTTGTCTCCCATGTGGCTGTATTTCTTTTGAAACAGTGTTTCATGTATCACAGGCTGGCCTCACATTCCCTATGCAACCAAGGTGGCATGTGACTGTACTTGGACCTAGGGATTATAAAAAGGGTGTTAAGATTACAAAAGCTTATGATTCTGGCCTCTGGAACTATGAGGCAGTAAAATTCTGTTGTTTAACCTCACGGTAGGGCATTTTGCTCTGGTATGCCAAACTGCTGAGTACACTGACCACCACTTTATATGGATCCTGTACTGAAAGGCATCCCTAAAGGTGGGCTAGTGTGGACTCTTTGAAACACATCCTGGGTCTATGTCAAAGTAAGTTATTCTGATGATCCACAGAGGGGTCAATACATACAGAATGAAAGAAGTGGATAAAATGATGACAAGTGGCCATGACCTTGGCATTTTCTTGAGGTCTTTCAGGTCAGGGAGTTTAAGAGAAGCACAGAACACAGAATTCATGAGAAGTAGGATGGTGACTATCTTCCCCCATCTTCCCGCCTCCACACCTGTAGTGTGGTAGGGAACAGGGGCTCACACAGATTGTGAGGGCTGGCTGGGCAAAGTGCATGTCAATCTGGATAGATTTCTGGGCATGGTCTTGAGTTAAGAGGCTAAGTCAGATTCTGAGGGGCCAGGTTTGCTTCCTTGTGAGGCTATGAGCCTTATGCATGGAATTTTCTAATGCAAAGTTTAGGTATTGAGGTTGGATTTATAATAGATTCCCTGCCCCCCCCCCCCCCGCTGTTGTGACAGATAGCCAAGAGGAGCAACTTAAAAGAAGGAAATACTACATTGGCTCTTGGCTTCAGAGATTTCAGTCCATGATGGTCTGGCTCCATGGTCACAGGCATGCTGGGAGGTAGATGCCTCTGGAGGAGGAAAGGTGCTCATTCATGACAGCAGAGAGGGAGTCTCAGGAAGGGGCTATAGGTAAGACAGACCCTTCAAAGGCACACACCAGCAGCCCACTTCCTCAGCTATACTCCACCTCCCACAGCCTCCAGACAGTCTAGTTCTCATTTGAATCTCTCTAGGCTTTACACCATGTATCAGGTCAGAAGCCCAGGACTAAACAGGGTCTGGAAATACTCTCATAAACAGTTTCTGAGGCATGATTTACTAATGTGTTAGACACTCATACAATGAAATAGACAATCAGAGTGGCCCACCTCACTTCTTGTATTAAGTCTTTCTAGCTGTTAGATTTTAAGAATGACCTCCTGGGATTCTATGCCTTTGCTTAATTTTTGTTTAAAGTGTTTTAATCATATGTATTGATGGAGCCCAACACAGTACTGCAGCAGATGTGTAGTTTGCATCAATCAAGTCAAGGCAATTGGTATTTCCTCTTCTCAATATGTCATTCACCTTGGGGCCTTTGAACAACTCTTTTCTAGATCTGCCTATCCCTCAGTTTCCTTCCATATGAAAAGATACTGTAACATTCTATGAGGTAGTGGGAGAATAAAAGGACAAGTGAGAAGTGGGTGCTGGGTACAGAGCCTGGCACATAGCATCAGTCCACAGTGGCTGACCTTTTTCTCTCTAATTTCCCTTGTAAAGAAGTAGGGTGTAGGGACGAGGGAAATAGAGTGAGTGTTGTTCTCTTGCAGCCTCAGGATTCCCTCTCCACAATCTTCTGCTGGGTCAGGGAGGCTGGGCAACCCCCTTTGCATAAAAATGGATAAAACAAGGTCTTTTTGAGATGGGTTCACTTGATGAAGAACTCTTGGGAATCCATTAACTCCAGTATTACTGAACATCTGAATGTAATTTGCAAGCTATAATAACATCTTTCTCGGTAGCAAATGTTTATGCTCCTCTATAATTTTCTTTTCCATATGAAAATAGACCTGTCATCCTAAGGTGGTCGGCCAGCTGCCTCCATAATATCGTTAATAAGCAGGGAGAATGGTTGATGCGTAGTCTGTTGAAGGAATGAGTGTTTCTGTTCACAAGTAGGGTCTGGGGTCTACTTCTGTCTGCTGTGCCAAGAAGGAGATGCTGTGGACTCTAGAAGAAAAGAATTAGGAGAAGCCTGGGGCATGAGCAAGTAGAGAACTGGTATTTCTATAAGTCCCATTTTGTACTAAGTAGTACCCTGGATTCTTACTCATTTTAGTCTCATTCACATTGCATGTTACATACTCAAGGTCTCCACAAGCATTTTCCAAATGTGACTTCTGGCCTCACTGGACTTAGAATCACAATGGGTTTTGTTTTGACATTTTCATTATCAGTGCATTTTGGGTCTAGAGACATACCCAAAGAAGAGTATTTACTGGGGTTGGAAGACCATGGCACTTTCTCCTTGGCTGCAATGTAGTGTGGGAGTAGAGAGGATAATTGGATAGCATGTTGCACATCTTGGACATTATCTAGAGGACAACAGGCAGCATGTTTTATAGAGGATGCTCTTGCTGGGATGTGAGTATGAACAGGGGTAGGAGTGGATCTCAAGTCTACAGCACAAATTGTAGGAACATTGCTATTATCAAGGTGGAAGGTGAAAATGACTTGGGACAAACCATAGGCAGTGGATATGGAGACCAGATGTCAACTTTGAGATGTATTGACTGGAGTAAAAGTCACTGTGTTGGGTGAGTAATTGTGTAGTGAACACTATGGGAATCAGCTAGGAAGCCAAATAAACCATTGACCAAGAAGCCCACCTCCAAAGTCAACACTCTTGCTTTAACACCTTTATTTTTATTTTAAAAGCATTTCCATGGGGTTTCACACATTTTCCACACCGTGGTTGACTTCTTATAACTTTATTGTGAGTGGCAGTGCAATGCTGTGTTGTACAGACATTCATACTTTATTAAAACAACACTTACTGCTGGAGACTGAGGTTCACTTACAGCTTCTCTATCTTAGACTCTTTCTGGGGAACGGTTCTTAGAGAACACTGGAGCTGTTTAAAGAGCCATGTGAAGTGAGGACTTATCAGTGGGTTTGTTTCTCCTCTTTGTGTATACTTTCTTTGACTCAGAATGACCTCAACACAATCGACTCTAAACAATATCTGCCATTTTTTAGATCTGTCCAGACTTCTGAGCATAGGCGTCTGCTTCCTCAGACAGTGACTAGAGACTGGGAGTTGGTTCCTGCTTGCCTTCTTCTGCAATACATTTTCCTTGTCTGTAGAGGAAACGAGTTTAGGCTCCATTTCTAGGCTTAGAATAGAGCATTGAGAACATGACCTCTAAAGTCAGACAACATGGATTGGAATAAATCCAGAGTCAGGCAATTTATTCTCCCAGCATATCAGTTTTCTCAACTGTGAAATGGTCATGATGGCAGGGTATGGCTTATCGGGTTATAAGAGGTATTAATGAGATGAGCATTTATGATATCTGGTTGTTCTCAAGCTTCAAGGGAATATTCACTCTTCATGTTATTTCATATGCTGGCTTCAGAGTGCCTGAAACTTCAAAAAGCAGAGTTAGAACTCTGTTGTAATTTAAGTTCATAGATCCTGGGGTCATCCAAGTTCAATTTCCCATGGATGTCTCTGGGGCCTCAGATGACTTCTGTGAGCCTCAGTTTCTTTCCATGAAAAAAGCAGATGATAACATGACTG
Organism: Cricetulus griseus; assembly: GCF_003668045.3. Lineage (NCBI taxonomy): Eukaryota > Metazoa > Chordata > Mammalia > Rodentia > Cricetidae > Cricetulus > Cricetulus griseus. Next base: position 37,404,301 of record NC_048600.1, on the reverse strand, counting down.
TACTAAAGGGATGCTATGATTCTGCAAATTAGTTAGCATATGTGAACAGCATACCACAGTGCCTGGAGTGAGGTGAGTGCCAGAGGATGCTGGGAGAATGTTGGAGGATGTTGGAAGGATGCTGGAGGATGTTAGAGGATACTGGAGGATGCTGGAAGGTTTCTGGCAGCGAGAAACCTGCATTTCCTTCTTCCAATGTAAATGCTCACTGCCTCTAACTGCTACTGTCTGCTGAGTGTCTTCTGCATGTCAGGGAAGTCATGAGACTCCTCACACAGAGTAACCAGAACTCTGAGGACAGTGAGTCAGGGAGGAGTTACATTTCACCTTCCTTTATACAGACTGGGAAGGGGAAGTTCAGGGTGTTGCCTGATATGGGTGCTGTGGTCAATCCAGCGGAGAGTTTCTGTGTGATTGCACACTCTGTGTCCTTCCACAGTACTATGTAATGCACCTCTCGGAGGTTCTTGACCAGCAATGAAGGAATTTGGAAACCTACCAAAAAAATGGTGTCCTTGAAGTCATGATGAAAAATGATCACTTTTCACAGTCCAAAGAGCTTCTTATTAAATTACCAGCTTCCTTTGCCCAAGGCTGGCCCAGAGAGCATTGGTTTTAGTAAGGGACTCTTTCTGCTGGAGGGTCAGTTTTAGCCTGGAATCTGTTCTTTTGAATCAGTTCCAACAGTCTGATTTGCTGTCATGAACCTCTTAATAAATGAGCTACTTTACTCAATTTCCAATAAACTTTCCAGCGTCGAGGTGAAGAGAAAATTCCGAAATAGACCTCAGATCCATATAAAGTCAGAGTGGGGCTTCTTACCATGGCTTTCACAAAGACAAAACGTCAACAGCAAAGGATACAGCCAGGTAGAAATGAAGAGTGATGAGAAAGGGATAGCGAGAAGGGACAGTGTGACCTTGCTTAAGCTAATTTCATAACTTTTTTTTTCTTTCCTGATTTGCTACTGGGAAATCTCAGATGAAGCTGCCAGGAATTTATGGGTACGGGAAGAGTGTCGTAGCATGAGCTCTGGTAGAACAAACATTTTTCAGTTATTAAGGCAAAGCCAACCCCTTTGTCTATCTCATCACTGGCTTTTTTAACCAATTAGCTTCTTGGAGTTAAACAAATGCATGAATGAAGACACTTGTCAGTAGATGTCACATGAAGACTACAGCTTTGCAGACAAGTAGTCTGGGGCAGGTGGTCAAGTGTCAGCTCTGTCACTTACTACTTCTGTGGCATTGGGCAAGAGTCTAGTATTATTGATATTTTCTCTTTCATACATGATGGATATTAACCCCACATCATCTGGGTTGTTTGGAAAATTGCACAAATTTGTGCGAATAACATGTAGTGCCAACATGTGAGATGTGCCATATAATAGGTATCTAATAAATATCAATAAGTACTGAGGGTCCAGTTAAAATGAAGGATAATTAGTACAGGCTCCATAAACTGTATAATTCAAGAGTCTCTTAGCATAAGGACTTTATGGAGTATTTGCAAAAAGGCTGAAAGTTTATCTTTCTTGCCCATCCTACCACGAATCTCTAGCCATTGCTCCATCATCTGCCAGGCTGGGTAATGGGACTGAAATGTCAGTAATGGATTTTCCTCAAAGGTAGTGCTGAAGTGACCTCTTCAGGGAAGGAGAATATATTATCCCCTTCACCGGGTCCAACTCACGTATCACTTACTGAAATTATGGCCCATGGACCAACCTCACATGAATTTGAAATAGGCTCAGAATCTCAGCTCCACCCAGACAGCAATCAAAGCCAGCATAGCAGCAAGGTTCAGGTGAGCACATTCATTCTGAAGTGGAAGAAGCAGTGCTCAGAGTTCCAGGTGGGCCCTAGTCCTTCCATTATCACACTGACAGTGGACCTGTACACCTGTTTTTTTTTTTTTTTGTAATTAGTGGTTACAGTTTTCTTGATATTTTATCTTGCTCATCTCTGTGGCAAGTTGCAGGTAGTTAGGAAAGGACGCGGATAGAAGGATGAGGTTGAGTTTCCTGTGGTGATGATATGTGTGAGCTTAAAGGCTTCTACTTGGCAATCAGGGTACAAAGGAGCTTCGGAGACACAGAGGTCAGGAACTCCAACATCTCTCTGTTCTCAGCATAAACACAACTAACACTCCGGAGCATCTGCCTGAACTGCTCCACATTGCAACAAATGTGGAGAATAGGAAGAGACTTCCACCATGCCAAATTTCAAACACAGTTTATTTGTTGAGTTTGTCCAAGGAAAGAACACATAATGATGCTACCACAGACCTGGGGAAAGAATGTGAGCATGAGAGGTTTGGGGTACACTGCATCTCTGAGCACCTATTGAGACTGATGTGGTCATGCATGCCTGTAATCTCAATACTTGGGAGGGGCTGAGGCAGGGGGATTTCCCTGAGTATGGGGCATGCACAAGATAGGCCCTATCAACAATTAGTTATGGATTGAGCAGGGCCTCATAGGGCTCCACTCCTCCAGGCTGAACTCTTAACTATTGGCGAAATTTGGGGGTCTGGGAGACATCATGTTCAGTTGTGGAGCCACTGAACATGATGGGTAGATCCAATGGATAGTTCCAAGCCCATGGTTGCACATATGGCCTTGACTAAACCCAGTGGGTGACAAAATAGCAAAGACATGAATGTGAAAGAGGGATATGTAGGGAGGATGGAAGGTTGGTGTGTGTGAGAATATCAAAGAACATGTAATTAACAAAAAAAATCAAGAAAAAATAAAAGCTGTTCAGTTATAAGGTAATGAGTTTTTAAAGACAATTATCCCAAGACCCCAAGGTTGAGTTGGGAGGGTGGGAAAGGTGGAAGAGTAGTCAGAACTGGAAGTTTCCTACAAAACTCTTTCCTCCATATACCAATATGTTTGTATATCGAGGACTAGATTACAGTATCAGGATTATACAAATTCTTCTTGATCACAGGGTTTAAGAAAAGAGTAGCATCTCATTCAAAAAGGAATAAAGCTGTCTTTTGTGTCTTTGGAGGAAAATGCAATGCAGTGGCCTCTCAGGATTCATTAGCGTCTCTTTGATTTTACGAGACTGAGATTGGTCATCCTGTCTTGTTCACCGTGTCCTCCAAGGGCTTCATGCAATTTGTGGACTTTCTGCAACCCTCACATCCTGCGGTCCATGCCAATAGGCCTGATGAATTAAACTGGCCCAGCGGCTTTTATTTTTTCTGTTTTTACTTTTCCCTCTGCCTCTGTTTTCTCATTAGCCTTTGCCTTCACTGGCTTATTTGTGTAATCATTCTCACCTTTTATGGCCCAGTGCCCGTGAGTTTCTTCCTCTGCTGTGCATGGCTGTGATTACCTGGAGCTCTGCACTCAGGCCCTATGGATTCTCTTTAAATTCAGTCCCTTCTTCAATGTGTGACATCAGGTAGGTCTTGTAAAAAAAAATAATTAGTTAATGATTTTAACCTCTCTATGCCTAGGTTTTTCTCCTCTGATCAGTGGAGGTAAGGATTGATGGGATAGTGAATTTACAAAGAATTTAGGAAGGTTAGAGTGAATGCTGTTAAATGACAGAGTCTGTGGCACTCTTTCAGTCTGGGATCACCTCACACATGTTCTGGGTCCCAGTCTCTGGGGTCAGTGTCCACAGGGGTGTTTTCTTGCATAGCTCCCCTCTCCCTAAGCAACTAAGGGCAGGGGTCTTAGCCTGTCCAATTCAGAAGGTGTGCAGATGTGTCCACACCAAATACTTAGTTTGTACTGTCTTTGTGTGTAGAGATGTTATTGGGGAGCCTCCCTTTATCTGTACCTTGATTGTTCCCCCAATTCTTTAGTCTCTCTCTCTCTCTCTCTCTCTCTCTCTCTCTCTCTCTCTCTCTCTCTCTCTCTCTTTCTCTCTCTCTCTCTCTCAGACTAAGTCTCACATAGCTCAGACTGACTCCAAATGTTCTATGTTGCTGAGAGTGACCTTGAACTCGTAATCTCCCTGTCTCTACTTCTTAAAAACTGATTATCAGGGACATGTGCCACCATGCCCAGCTTCATCCTCTCAAGGTTTTTTTTTTTCTATCTTTCCCTTTTTGTGTCATTGCCTCATGCAGCCCAGGGTAGTCTCAGATTCACTCTGTAGGCAAGGATGGTTTAGAATTGCTGAGCCTCCTACCTTCACTTCCACTGCATTGGAATTCCAGTCTCACACCAGCACACTGGGCAACTATAGGGTATGTGTGTACCCATGTGTGTGCATGGGTGTGTGTTCCTGTGACTCCTAACTCCACTTTGGGTTGATTACTGCCCTCTGCCAAAGAACATTTATGAATACTAGCAAAGGATGTGTACAGTGAGGTAGAGATTATACAAATGCTTTACATTTGTGTCTCATTCAAATCCCATACTCCCTGTGGGGGTAGTTATTAATCCTCTTTTTGTATTTTTCTCTTTTATTTAAATTAGAAACAAGCTTGTTTTACATGTCAATCCCAGTTCCCTCTCCCTCCCTTCCCCTCCCTGTTTTTGTATTTTAATTTAACTTTTTCCTTTGAAATTTTATGCATGTATACAACGTATCTTTGATCAAATCCACCACTTCACTTCTTCCAAGTCTCCCCCAAACCACCCATCACATCTCCCTCTAACCTTCCTACCTTCTTTTTATTATTTAGCTATTTCTGTCCTCAGTCAAATGAATGCTGCCCATGAGTGTGGGTGTGGGGTAATCCACTGAAGCATAGCAACCTACCAATGGCCACACCCCTAAAGTGCATCAGTTGTCAAAAGCTCCTCAGCTGAGGGTGTGGCTCCTGGAGACTGTCCCACCTCCATGCTGGAACTTATAATTGGTTTGATCTTATGCAGGTCACCGCAGCATCTGTGAGTTCATGTGTCCAAACTAATCATGTTCTGTACAGAGAGACTTCTGATTGCAGTGGCTAGTAGTTAATGCAGAGAAGCATATTTTTATTTCAAACACATAAGTAGAAGCATAGAGACTTTTCTAAATGTCACATAGCTAATGAGTGTTCAGTCGGTGTTCAACCCAGGCACTCCACCAGATCTCAAGTACATAACTGTCATGCCAGCCTCTTCTAAAAGGTTCTGTCCTTCTGAGAATGTCTTATTTATCATAATATCTTCCAAGTTCACTGGCATTATCCAAATGGTGTGTTTTAGTTTGAATACTGTCTTGTTATCTCTATCTATTGTGTCTTCTCTGTCAGTCATCTGTTAATGGACATCAGGTCATTTCTACATGCTGGCTCTTCAGAACAATGCTAGAATGAGCATGGCATGCACCTTTCTCTTCAAGATCTTGATTTCCTTGTTTCCAGATGTGTACCCAGAAGGGGAACGGCTCGATCACAGGGCAGGTTTATTTTAAACTTCTTGAGAAAATTTCACATTGTTTTTTGCAGCAGCTGCATGATTAATATTCTGAGAAGCATCCACTTTCCATTCTCACAGCCCCACCATCACTTGTTCCCCTTTGTTTTGATAATAGCCTCCCTAACAGATGTGAGGATAAGATTCAAATACTATGCGATTACATGAGCCATCTAATACAGTCAAATGCATAGGAGCAGAGAACCGAAGAGTGGTTCCCCGGGGCCAGAGAGAGAAATGGGTGCTTGCTAGTCAATGGGTCTAAAGCTTCAGTTGTGTGAAGAGCATGAGGGCTGCCAGTTGGCTATGCAATACTCACCTATAGTTAAAATTACTGCATGTGAATGAAGTTGTTAAGAGGGCGGAGCTCAGGATATAACCCTGCCCACAAAGGGAATATGGAAAAATTTTAAACTTGTGTGTGTGTGTGTGTGTGTGTGTGTGTGTGTGTGTGTGTGTTCCTGTGTGTATGCATGCATGTGTGCATTCGTGTGTGCCTGTGTGTGTGTGCTCGAGCACGTGTGCATGTCACAGATTGATGTTTGGTGCCCTCGTCAATCATTCTCCAGTGAATTTTTTGAGACAAGGTCTCTTAACTGGGAGTTGACTGGCTCATGTAGGCTGGCTGGTCATTGAGTTTCAGGGACCCTCCTGTCTCTGTTCCCCCAGTGTTGGGGTTATAGATGTATTCCACCATGCACAGAAATTAACTTGTATAATGAGGATCTGAACACAGGTGCTTATACCTGTGAGACAAGTGCTTTGCTTGACTGAGACATCTCTTCATCTCCCCAAAGTAACTTTTGGAAATGAGAGACATTCCAGCACCTTGTTGTGACAATTGCATCCTAAGTGGGCACCACCATGCAAATCTTGAAATTGCACATATTAAATATCACCTGTAGGTTTTGGTATGCCAATTACCCTTCAGTGAAGCTGCTTTTAAAACCTGCCTTGTCTTAATAATTGCCTTTTGTTCAACTCTCTTTCTCTTGAGAAAGACAACAGCTTTTTGGAAGGAAACCAGCTGTCTGTGCCATGGAGGCAGAGACCTGGGAGTAGAACACATCTCACAACTGCCCTTTCCTCTTCACTGAGTCATCTCCAATCAACTTCCAAAGTAAGACACCTTCTCCTGGCTGCTACCACCTTCTGGGATGTTCCAACAGAGGACACTGAACTTTCTTTTTTCTGTGATTCACCCCCTCTATACCCTGATAGGGCAGATCTCAGCTTTATAGACTCAACTTTGCCAGTCTGAGTGACTTCTAGAACTTTCTAGAACTGCATCACATCTCCACATTTACTGGAGCTTTACACAGATGTGGCCAGACCTCCAAGCTACTATTCAAGTGGTCAGCTACACTTCCTTCAAGCACACCATACTACTCAGGGCAGTGCAAGCTCTATCACAAATGGATCCAACTGTCCATTACAGTCACCTAAGGGGAAGTTTGATTTTCCTCATTTGACAGTCTAAAGAAAGCCCAGGTTACTAGAAGAGGTTCTATAGTCTACTGTCACTGAGGGATCCAAGCCAATGGGAGCTCTCTTACCTTCCACCTGGTATTCCAAAGTCATAACTCAACAGTACAGCTCATCTGGATGAAGGGGAAGAGGTGGAGAAATATGCATGAAGATGTTAGGTATTGGCCTGGAAGCAATGTACATTGCTCTAACCTGCTTACCTTCCTCAGGTCAGAACACAGTCTCATGGCCACATTGTCCTTGTATAACAGAGGCTTGGAGATGGAATTTGTATTCAGAAAGAAGAGGCAATGGGACTGATGGACATCTCAGCCTTCACACCAGGGAAGCTTCCTCCTCCTCTTCTACAGCTAGCCTCCCTTTTCTCACCTCTGATTTCCTCCATCTCCACTCCAGGATCCCCAATAAATAGTCAGAACCAGGATCCCCTGCTTCCTGGCAAGACCAGCCATTCTTGATCAACTCTAGAAACTGAAGACAAGACTCTGGTTTGGGGCTGCTGCTGATGGAGAGACATCTCAAGGAGTTCAGGGCTCAGAAATACACTTTAGTTGTAATTACTAGGGCAGATGATTGAGAAATTCAGTTTCCAATCTTTCAGGCTATGTATAAAACATGTGAATTGCATGTTATTACATTCCTGTACATCCTGGATTTTAACTAACAGAGTGGTTATCAGCCCAGGTTTTTTGGTTTAACACGTATTTCTTGGGAATAGTGAGAACCCAGAAAAGGTAGTCATTACTGTGTTTGTTAGGGCCTACTAGGACCCTAAGATCATTCTCAGGCTGGAGCTGGGTTTGTAAAGGATAATTATTGATGACAACTTATTTTTAACAACAACATGAGCATCTATCAGACAGTGGCAACAATAGAAATGAAAGTTCCTGGGTGTCTGTCCTCTGTATTACTCATCTATAATGTCCAGCCCTTGACAGTGTGATGTAGAAAAATATCGTTCCTTCTTATGTTTACAAACTAAGTTTATCTGAGGCTAGGGAGATGGCTCAGGATTGATCTGAGTTCAAACTTCAGAACTCATATAAAAAATAAATTTGGGTATGATGGTGTATGCTTGTAATCCCAATGCTGGAGGAGCAGGGGCAGGTGAATCATTTGGGACTCACTGGCCAGCCAGTCCAGCCTGCTTACCAACTCTACACCAGTGAGAGATTTGTATCAAAATAAAAGTGGCCATCATCTGAGGAATAACCCAAGGAATGACATCTTAAATGCCTTTTCACATATGTACACACATATGTATAAGCACCCAAACATTCATGTACCTGCATACACATGAAGAACACACACACACACACACACACACACACACACACACACACACACACAGAGAAAAACATTTTTCTGGTTTAGCTTTGTGAGAACAGCATACATATTTGCATTTTATGTTCTGGATCCTCTTCTCCTACCTCATGCCCAAACCACATAAGAGTACCTCTACAATGGTAGGGTGGGGTGGGGAGAAGCATATGGACCAGCTGAGAAACAAAGTCAGTATCACTGAGTAGCTATCTTGCAATACCCTGGGTAATGCATGTATTAATGTTAGGCCTCCAGTTCCTCTTGGACCTGGGCCTCTTCTTTTAATTCTGAGGACATATACTGGCACAGAACACCCTCGTAGGCAACTTAGAGTCCTATGGCAGATGCGCAAGCATAAAAATTTAGATAATGGCATGAAAGAGAACAGATACCTGTTTAAAGTAGAGTGAAGTATCAATTAAAGAGTAAAACTTAAAGAGAAGCAGAATTAGAAATGAGCCAATAAAGAAAACTAAATCTGCTGCAACCATACTGTTCATCATGGTAAGTCATCCGTTGCATCCCTCGTCCATCATGAGGAGCTGAACATTTGTGTATCTTTGTGTGTCAGGGTTTCTTTCTTCCTTCTAATGCTCAGTGCAATCATTTTAGGATGCCTCACTGTGACAAGTGTCCTCCCCAAAGGACCAGTTCACTGATTGGCAAATTTAAAATAATCCTCTTCAAAGACCACTCAGATCTTCAAAGCAGTCACAGGATGAGCAAAGGCCACTGGAGAACATGTCATAGAAGTCTGTCCCTTATTTCCTTTGTTCCGTGGTGGAAGGAAAAGTAGAATTGAAAAGCTGCTATTCAGTGTTGCCAGATATTTTTCTGTCTCATCCCAGGACTTAGGCATCTGATGCCCACAGCATGAGGCACACCTTAGGGTCTCTAAAATCTGACAAATGTTCTCTGTGTTCTTTGAACCTGTCCCAGTTGAGTCATGGGATGTGTTCTGGTTACTGTACCATCCAGAAGCAAGGGCCCCAGCGCTGAATGCCAGCACTAGGGCCCCATCATTTACAGACAGCATCGCATCAGGGTGCTCAGAATGGAAAGCATCTGCAGGCTTAGAGCTGTCTCATGCTGTTGTGAACCTCAGTGTAGACCCTGAACTAATTGCTTTACTGAGAGTAATTTATCTTAGCCACTCTCATGAGTCCTGCTATATTGTTGAGTATCTCTGTATGTCTGGGCTCTCAGCAGCAGAAGCCTGGGAGCATAGCCCTGTATCTTTGAGCAGAGGCTGTGGAGACAGACTGCCTAATCCAAACCTTAGTTCTGTCTGTCTCATCTTAGGCAAGCTGCCTAACCTTTCTGAGCCTCAGTTTTCATATCTGGCAAGCAGAGATGAAAGCAGTACTTACTACTTTTGGTCTGAGGAGATGAGATCATTATAATTCTGTGTCTAGATTTTTTTTTTTGCATGTACACATGCACATGGAGGCCAGGGGTCAATGTTAGGTGTCACTTCGGAGGAGCTGCCCACCTTGTTGTTTTTTGTTGTTTGCTGTTGAGACAAGGTCTCTTACTGGCCTGGGTGGAGCTAACTGATTAAGATAGGATGGCTGGCAGTGAGTCCCAGAGATCCACCCATCTCCACCTCCCGGTGCTAGGATTACAAGCATGTATCCCCATGCTTCGCTTTTTCTGTGGTGCTCAGATCCTTTATTCTTGTACAGTGGGTGCTTTGCTTATTAACACCTATCCCCAGTCTCTATATGTAAATCAATATCTGGCTCACGGTGAGTTTAGTCCTTAAATGTTGGCTATCCCCACCATCATCTCCATAGAGCAACTATACTTTTGAGTCACTACTTTGAATTTCCCTAGAGAAACAACTTAAAGGAGGAAGGTTTAATTTTTGCTCTTTGCTTTGCTTGCCATGGCAGTCCCCACTGCAGAACTCTTTAGTCCATGATAGATGGGAAGCAGAGAGCAGCAAGAGGAAAGAGCCAGGGCAAGATGCAGTCACATTCTCACTGATCTCTTTCCTCCAGCTAGACCCTATCTTCCACTGTGCCCCTATCTCTCAACAGTCTGTTCAAAATCTGAATCCTTCAGTGGCTTAAATCATTGACAAGGCCATGTGTCAGACAAGCACTGGAGATGATTTAGTAGCCAGCCGCAAGACTCTCATTTGGGGGGGTTATGCACACCTCTCCCTACTCTGATAATCATGCACTTGGAAGCCTAGTTCCTTGATCTGAATGTACTACACACACACACACACACACACACACACACACACACAGAGACACACACACATACACACCCTTTCTGAACCACACACTTAGCAACCCCTTTACCCTCAACTGCATTAATCTACATGTATTCCCATCTTGTCTTTGAGCAATAATTTGCATTTTATTGCCTCTGTTAATGATTAAACTTTTTTCTATTCATGACAATTTCTACTCATGTACATTCACAACATATCTGGGTATGAAAATTAATAGGGTCAGTCTAAACTGAACTGGTTTTGGGTGCTTGTGTATAAGGCACAACTGTGTCCTCTAGTGACATGCATGTCATCACATGCAATCATCAGAAATGCCCTTACAGACACACTCACAGGTACATGTTGCTAATTCTCTGTGTTTCTCAGTCTAGCAGAGCTGATGTGATGGGCCACCACATAACTTATCTGAGTGGTTAGCTTTTCTATAACCCAATCCAGGAGGCTGGAGATACCAGTCAGTCATCTTTACTGAGAAGTCCTGGAAAGTGTCCCATGACCAAGTTTCTAATTCATTCACATCTTGATATGGAATAGTTGTCCTTAGACATCAGTCCCATGACATAATACAACTGGGAGATGTTCAGCAAAAACGCAAGAGAATCACAGAATTCCTCTTTGGGGGGCCCAAGCCCCTCACTCTTGGTTCCTGTTTCCTCTTCATGTGTCCTGCTCTCAGTATCCACATGTACCTGGAGAGGAACATTAACAGAAATGCCTATGTTTCCCATAGGGTGAGGACTCAGATTTCCATAGGATTTCCTCTGTGACAGGTTTTCAATTGACTATTTTAAAATGTTTGTCCAGTTGACTAGCACTTGCTGTGTAACTGTGAGGAGATCTGAATTTGGATCCCCAGAACACAAAAGCCAGACCTGTTGGGGATGCACTTGTAATCCCAGCACTCCTTCGGTCAGATGGGAGGTAGACACAGGAGAATCCAAGGAAGCTCAAGGACCAGATAGGTTTGTGCACAAAGTGGCAAATGACAAAAGTCCTTGTCTGAAACACAGTGGAAGATAAGGACCAACACCTGCGCTCGCCCTCTGACCCTTCATGCATACTGAGACACACACTCACACATGGACACTTGTACTTACGCACCAACTTAGTTTACAAATATACCTAATATAAAGCATTTTTTGTCTTTGGCTAGGGACATAGGTCAGTGATAAAACACTTATTAGCAATTATCTTCACCACCACAAAAAGAGGAATTAATGTTCTTGGTCTCATTGACTATTCCCTAATGCTGTGATTAACAGGAATGGCTCTTTTCATGTGGCCACCAAGGAAGTGGACCACAGAGAGGTTAGGCCATTTGTCAAAGGTCACACAGTTCATAAGCAGCACATAAGAGACCAACCCTAGAGTTTCCTTCCCTTAAAGCTATTGTGTTTTTCATAGGATCCTGCAGGGCTCCGGAAAGTAAGAAGAGCTTTACAGAACTGAGTAACAGCCTTTCTTCTTAGAGACGGAGGTGTGGCAGTCAGGGCCTGGCTTTCAGTAGTATGGCATTTTTGATGTATCTTCATGACCCCATTTAAAGTCTCTCTCCTAAACTCTCCACTCTCCCAGAGGCCAGGGGAGCAGTTCACAGGCACCATTATCCAGTGTGACACTTTCTTCAATGTGCGGTCATCATCCTTGGTCCCCAGGAAATGACCTCATAAAGTACCTTCCCTCTCAAATCCATGGATAATAAACCCACTTTCTTCTTTTCTCACAGCTCTGTCTCCTCAGTGTGAGTCCAGCACCACCCACCCTGTTCAGGGCTTCCTGCTGTTTGCCTTAGAAGGTGAGGAGGCCAAGAGAAAGTGGAGGACTGGAACCCCAGCTTAGCTGCCTTTAAGCTGTGGAACCTTGGAGAAGTCTCTTGGGTTCTCTGGACTTTCTTTGTAATTCAAGGATATTTTAATTCATTTGCATAAGTTTATTGAGGTCTGTCAGGTTCCAGGTACCCTGCTGAACAGAGATGCTACAGTGAATACCGTCCCCAGTTTTGTCTGAAAAAGCCTCTTTGCTATGACAGGGAAGGGAGACAGGGGAGATAATGGCTACTGAGCAGGATAAAATGACACTAGAGCTAAGTTCTGCAGATAGGAGGAACCTTGTGCTATGGAATATGTAATGGGGAGAGTTCATTGGGTCTTGGCAAGTAATTAAGATCCCAGGGATGGATAAAAGTTAGTTGAGAGAGGCAGCTTTTCAGACAGAGAAAATGGCATGCTTAAAGGTCTTTCCTGGCAGAATGATTTGTGGAAGTGATGAAATGATGGAGTGTCTATGATAGCTTTTGGAACAGTGAGGCATTCTGTGCCCCTGCTTCCCTAGGTCCGTAGCTCTCCCTCTACTATGTCGGCATGATCATGGGCCTGCTTGATGTTAAGTCATCAAGATCATAAATTCCAAGTCTGGTGTCTGTGTCCTTCCACCTTTGGTGTATGTAGCAGATTGGTTCCAAGACACACCCTCTGTCTCACAGACCTAAAGTCTACAGATACTGTGTCTTACATGGAAAGGTGTGGTATTTGCATGGAATGCACAAACGTCCTCCCATCTACTGTGAATTATACCCAGATGACTCACAACTCTGATATAATGCAAATGTTATGGAAGTACTGGATATTCAGCATTGTTTGGGAGCAATGACATGAATATCTGTCCGTGTGTGTTGTGAAATTCCAGCATAGTGTGCATGTTCCATACATGGTACCCATGGTGGTGGTCTGTTACAATAAATCTTACAGCTGTCTCTCAGAGAACTCTATTTCTCTGTTTCTAGTCCCTATTCAATTAAACCAATGCTGGATTTAGAGGTGGATTTGGCTTTCCTCCTCTAAAATCCAAGTTATTTAACTAAACTTTAGAGTCTCTGTATTGTATCAAGAAGCCAATTGATGTATTACAGAATAAAAGAAGAATTTGGGGACTGTCTTCGTCTTTTCTTGGATCTTTCTTTCAAGGTGTACACCCTCTCATAATTGTTATGCTCCCATGGTTGCCTTCCCCAGTATGTGTACATCACAAGCAAACATTTCTCTGCTAACTGTTTATGTTTGAGTCCCACACAGCCAATGAAGACCTGCATGACAGTAATCCCTGGACACCCTGGAATGAAAATGGGCCACACCTCCTTGACTGCACTGGATCCAACTTGCTCCATTTCAACTGACACTCCCGCCAGAGCTTTGGGTACTGACTTCAATCAAGTTGAGGATTTCAAGCGAGATCTTCAATCAAACAAATCCCATCTAACATGGACTGGATACAATCCATTCAAGACTTTCACTATACTAACATTTTCTTCCTATAGGACCCCACAAGGCTATCATCATCCAATTTCAGCAGGAAGTAACTTGGAGGATGCTACACCCCCTTTCCCCATTGTTGTCATTTACGATACTATATATACCTAGTTAGGGATAGCTTCCTATTGTTTATGGTTGGGATTGGAAGGAGGTATTCAGGCTTGGACACCTCTTTCAGATGACTTTCGGGTTTAGTTAAAATAGATAGTTAGGATGTGACATAAGTGGATTGTTGTGTCTTCTTATATTTCACCTTTATGATTGTTAATTTTGGATACTTTACACTGTTAAGTTTTAATCCTCTTTTAGACTAAAAGTGGAATTGTAGGGGAACCTGTAGCCACACCTGCTTAGTGGCTGGCTACAGGTCTGCCTGACCATGCCTGCAAGGGCATGGTCAGGGTGAGGTAGAGTAAGAGTTTCAGTTGGCTGGGTTTCGCTTTCAGTTTTCACCTTTCGGCTTGCTGTGCAGACTGCTGCCATAACGACTGGCTAGGTCGCTCTGTAAGTAAGGCTTTTCCCTATTAAATACCCTTGTATTTCTACCTGACTCCATACTGGTAATTTCCCACTATAGTGGTTGTGACAGTAAGATGACTGACAAGGGCACAGTGATGCTGAAAGTGTGAATGATACCTTTTAGAGACTTTCCCATGAGGCTGCATCCTGAGAGGAAGTCACACTCTCCCCACTTCATCTCCATCTGTCTTATACAGCACTACAGAGACCATTCTCACAGCACAATGCCAAGAAGCCATTCAGAAGGCTTCCTCTTTATCTTCATGTCACACAACTGTCCCCAGAAACCGTTTGCTTATCACAGTCCTTCTCTTCATATTCAATGAGGGCTCATCCAGCAAAGGCAGCCTCTGAGAAATGCCACCTGTACTTCCTACAGAAACATTGTTCTCTTTCCTCAGCCTGGGCTATCAAAGCCTGTTGTGTGGTCTCACACAAATGAAGCCTAAATGGAAGAAGGCATACTTGGCAGAGAGATGTCTGTCTGGGTGCTGCCTTTCTGTTGTCTTCACTGGGTCCCAGGAGCACTTGCAAGCCTTCTCATTCACTGACACAAACAGGCTCTAAGAGACTCTGTCTTGGTTATTTCCAGTCTCCTCAAGAGCAACAAAGCCCTATCAGCTTCCAACAGCCTTCCATTCAGCTCTGTGCAGAGACCTGCTCAGCTTGAGAAGGGTGAGTACCACACAAAATCCCTGTACTTCCGTGTGGGACATGAAAAGAAGCAGAGGTGAAAGGCTTGGAGTAGGCATAGCCAGCCCTGGACTCCCTTTGGTTCTACCTTCCCATCCACTTTCTGTGAGTTGCTCACTATGACATAGAAACTCCCCTTCACCTCTCTGGGACTCAGTTTCCTCATTTGGAAAAATTGTAGTTCATGCTCCATATGGAGAATCTCATTCGTCTCTCATAACAAGTATGTGATGAGGCACTTTCCTCTCAACTTACACATGAAGACATCAAAGTACAGTCACATAGTCAAAGCCCAGAGTCACAGTCACAGTCCATAGTCACAGTCCAGTACTTGTGAACCCAAATCATGAAACTCCAAACCCAACAATTCCCACCTCCACCCTTAGCTCAGAAGTGGCAACTACACTCAGTTATCAAAGTAGATTCTGTAATGTTGGCTCAAGTTCTCATCTAGAATAAGCCACACAAACCCCATTCAGTATTTTGGCTCTGAGCCTATGCTAAAGTCAATAAAGAAAGAGCTCACAGAAAGATCTTGTTACTAAACAGCATATCTAAATAATTGACTTTATTCTTCAATAGCAATGAGGGGAAATCTAATTGCTGCATCCAATAAACTCGGGAAATACAATTTCTAACTCCCTAAAGATGCGTCAATATGTCTCTATGATAGGGAGGGCTACAGGACTGGCATCCTGTTAAATGCCTCAGCCTCACATCTGATTGGCTGCCACTGGTCATATGTCCCACTTCAGCTCCACAAGAGGCTAGGGGACACAGAAGAATGCATGGATTCCAGGCTTGGTCATAACCTGCCTTAGATCTGGGTCCTCACACTATTGGCATTCTGTGCTCTCCGGGGGCTGATGGAGAATTTGGGCTTCAATGTTCTTCAAGGCTTAAATGAAATGTAAGAATGTTAGGGTTGGTTGGCCAGGAAGGCAAATCAGTCAGAAAAACATGGATTTCCAGTTGAGATTATTTTTTCTAGTTGAGATTATTGATTTAGCCTCATTTTAAAAATTGTCAGATAAGTATGTAATGTATGTTGAGGAATTTCCCCCCATCCCATACTTCCACTGTTTTCCCTCCCTCTTTCCATTTGTCTCTTTTTTTCTCTTAGATAGTTTCATTTTTACTTTCATGTCATACATACTATTAGAATTTTATGTATCTGTATAAGATCTAGGAGCAACAAATGAAAGAAAACTTACAATATTTGCCAGAAATTGGCCTAATTAACTCAGTGCAATTCTCTTGAGTTGCTTCTATTTTCTTGCCAATGGTTTCCCTTCATTCTTGTTTATGGCTGAAATCCCATTGCACATGTATATACCAATTCTCCTTACCCAGTCCTCTGTTGTTGGATGCCTAGATTGTTCGATCCTTACAGTTCAGTTCTTCTCAGAGTGAGTCACTACAGCATGTCTCCTCACCCTAGGTACACACCTCTCATTTTGTCTCTGAGAACTCTCCAGCCAGAGTAAGAAACTAAGTTTGCAAATGGTCAGAGAGCTAAGAGTGTCTACGAGAAACTAAGGTCAATGGCCTTTGCTCATTTTTTTATGAACTGAAGAATTCTGTTTCCTTCACAATCCATCTGTAAAAGGGGGATTCTACTCTGCCGAGCCATGGCCTCCAGGGGCTGATCACACAGCTTGTCCAAGGATGTTGACCTCTTCTGAAAAAAACTACCCAAAGCTAGAAGTATCCTGAATGATGTGGAGAAATTATGATATCAAAATGAGAGTTTAGTTCTGTCTTTCCAAGACTGCCCTTCTCTTTCTACCTATGGAAATTTGAGAAAGGGCTAAAGAAACCCCTTAGAGACTACTTTGGGAAACTTTGTCTTCCAAGAGCATGAAACATGCCAGTGGGATTTATCGTCCAGAGACTGACAGTGCCTTTTGACTTCTCAAATGTTTAGAATTCTTCCTTATTTCTGAAGAAGAATGATTCATATTAAAAGAAGGTCAGGGAGAAAATGTCATTACAGATACTATCAGAACCTCCTTAGGATGATACATTTTTGCAAACTCTCAAGAAAGCTACTTGCAATATATTTCCCTAGATTAAGAAATGTTCTTTTACCTATTGGTGCAGCAATTCCACTTCAGAAATTTATCACAAGGAAATAATCACAATGAAAACAAATTAGGCATATGTAGGGATGCTCAAGCAGGTATTATTTGTTTTGGCAATAATCTACACGTCCAATAGGAGAATAAAAAGGCAATTATGGTATATCCATGTGACACTATTATGCAGCTATTTAAAATAATGCTTTGCATCCTTTTTATGAGGTAGGCAGTGCTTGCTGAGCTCTGCAACTTACGAGCTGTGTAAACGACACACATGCTGGTGAAGTAAGATAGCAACCACATTCAAGCCATAATGATGCAAGAAGGAATTACACTTGGCGTTTATTATATCCTTTATATGTTCCTCATCATCAAAGCTTTCTTCAATATACATATATTGTTTTTATAATTTACAAAAGAGCAGACTGAAGCCATACCTAGTTGGAGCATTTCTTTGCATCTGCAGACTGGTATAGCTGCCAGGCCTCTGTGTAGTGGACAGTGATTAGCTCAATAACTCACTACTGGTCAGAATGCAGAGAATAAAAATCTGTGCAGTGCTGAGCAGCTAGGGGGGCATCTATCACTCCCACCCAGGAACTATTGCAGAGGAGAGGAGTGGAAGGATTATAAGAGGTCCAAGTCATGGCAGGACCAATGTACTTATGAACTCACAGCAGCTGTAGCTGCCCGTGTAAGATCAAGCCAGATACTAACACACCAGCACGTGTGGGGAGCCCCCACTCATGAGCCCCCACTCCTAACTTAGGAGCTGTTAACAGCCAATGGCTTCTGGGGAGAGGGAGTCAGTTTTTTATGGGTGTGGCTCCTACTAGGTTGACAGCATTTCAGTGGATACCGCATATTCATGATTACATTAGTAACACAAATTGGAATTAATGGGCTATGGGAAAAAGAGGACACAGAGTTGGGGTGTAGATCTAGGAGAAGTTAGGGGTGGAAGGGGATCAGTATGATCAAATACATTGTATGCATGTATGTTTGTATGAAATTCTCAAAAAGTAATAAATAATACTATCTTTAAAAAATACATATTTTTGAGTTGTTCTAAATGCTTCCAACTTGAAAAGACACATTCTATTTCTTTTGCTGAAGTTCTGGCCATGGAACATAGTAGGTAACTGCTCTTCTACTGAGGCACCCTTCAGCCCAGTTCTTCTTAATGATCATGAAGTGATAGAAAGTATCACATCTTCAACCAAGGTGCCAATTCCATGAAGTACGATGAGGATGAGGTTTCCTTGTAAAGGTGACAATGAGATGGTTTAGCAATGGGGTTAGGGAAGAGGGAGAAAGTGGGACCCAGTTCTCCTTTTCTCTGGCAAGTGCACATGGCCTCAGGGACCCACACCGTGGCTCTGGTTCTGCATTCCCACACAAGCAGGGCAAATTCAGCAATGTGTTGGAGCGCTGGAGAGATGGCACAGCACCCGCACAGTGGTTCACAACCTCCTGTCTCTCCAGTTCGAGGTCCAGCCCACAAAGCTACCCAATCAGCTGAATGGCAGTTGTTTTCATTTACTTTCCTCAAGCGGTGTTCATCAAGTTTGCATGGTTTGGGGCACTAGACCAGCTCTTATATTCTCAAATGCTGTATCACATAAAACTTAGTGTTTCTAAAAACACCTGGCTTCTGAAGCCAAGATTGGGGAAATTTGGCCTAATGGTTTTGGGTAGTCTGGGAAAACCACCTTTTATAGTTTTTTGTTTTTTCTATTAATGTTAATGAATCACTTCACTAAAACTGGTAATCAAAGTCAACATACAAAAAGAAGCAGTGTTGTTAGATGCCAGGAGTAAACTACCTGGAATAGAAGTTAAGAAAACAGGTGGAAAAGATGGCCACAAGAAGGTCAGTTCTCAGCACAGCAGGCAGCTTACAATTGCCAGAAACTCTAGCTCCAGAGGATCAGATGTCCTTTTTTGGCCTCAGTGGGCATTTGCATACAAACACATAGACATTCCATAAATAAAAAAATTAATAAAAATTAAAATAACTCTAGAAGCAGTCTTATTTACAATGATTACAGAAAAATCCCCCAGTGATTCAAGAATAAATTTAATAAAAATGTGAATAATCTTATTATTCTGTGTGTGTGAGAGAGAGAAAGAGAGAGAGCAGAGAGGAGAGAGAGAGGAGAGAGAGAGAGAGAGAGAGAGAGAGAGAGAGAGAGAGAGAGACTGTCTGTGTAGCTCTGACTGATCTGGAACTTGTTGTATAGACCAGAATGGTTTCTACCTCACAGAGAGAGATCCACCTGTCTTTGCCTCATGAATACTGGGATTAAAGACAAATACTATTACACATGGCCCAAGGTGAGCACTTTTATAATGAGCACTCTAAAATATAAATTTTAAAAATTGAAGAGGACACAGTATCCTATGCTCATGGATTGGAAGTATCAGCATTGTTTAGAAGTTAGGTTTAGGCCCATACTGCCTAAAACAACCCATACATCCAATACAATCCCTGTCAAAAGTGCCAATAACATCTCCAAAGAGCTAGAAAAAAAAGCCAAAATTTATGTGGAATGTCAGAATCTCTGTGTAGCCAAAATCATCTTGAGCAAAATGAAAAACAAACAAACAAAAAATCAATGTATCCTATGACCTGACTTGAAAGTGTATTACAAAGCTGTCGTAATCAAAATAGCATGTTATTGACATCAGGACAAACACATAAAAATGGACAAAACAGAAAACTCAGAAAGGAACCCACACATCTGTAACCAACAAATGTTCAGCAGATGCTAAGAGCACACCTTGGAAAAGGAAGATCTTTTCAGTACATTGTGTTAGGACAACTGGCTATCATATGTAAAGAAGACAGCAAGATCCTACCTCTCAACACTGCAGGACTCAGGTCAGCAGTATAGGCCGTTTTCAGCCATTCTTGAGAAACTCCCTCAAATCAGCTGGAAAACAACAACAACAACAGCCACACAGCAGCAACTTCCTGCCAGGAGCTTCTAGAGGGGCATACAAATAACTTCATTCAGAAAACACTTAATAAAATGATGGTGCTCTTTTAGACTTACTACAGATCAGGGATTACACAAAACACTTTAATTATCCCAGGTAGCCTTTGTAGATGTTCTGTGAATTAGGTATTACTATTCCCATTTAAGATGTGAAGAAAAATTTAATGTGCCCATGGAATATTGCCGGTGTCTGCTACACCTGATCTACAAACTCAGGGTTTCTAAAACCAAAGTTTATGCTCTCCACCAGTTCAACACCTGCACAGTGAATACTGTATGGTGATCACAGCGGGCTAGTTTTAGCTGTTAACTTGAGCTTCTGATCTTAACCAGTTCAACACCTGCATCGTGGATACCATATGCCGATCACGATGGCTGATTTTAACTGTTAACTTGACACAATCTCGAATCACTTAGAAGAAGAGTGTTTCACTGAGGGGTTGTCTAGACCAGACTGACCTGTTAGCACACCTATGGGTTATTGTCTTAGTTATGTTCATTGATGTGAGTGATCCAGCCTGCCATGGACAGGTCCATTCCTCAAGCAGTGGATCCTGAACCGTACCGTGTGAAAAAGAGAAGAGCAGTAACAAGCATAAGTGTGTTGATTTCTCTCTGCTCTTAACTATAGACGTGGCTGTCTCAAGTTCCTGTCACAAAAAAATGGACTGCAATCTGGGACTGTGAGCCAAATAAACCCTTCCTTTTCAGATTTGCTTTTTGTCAGTTTTTTTTTTTTTTTTTTTTAATCACAGCAGCAGAAATAAATTTGGAATAGTGATGGGTTGCTTCCACAGGGCACGTTTGCAGCTGAGGTGAGCTCTGCAGACAGTGGGGACAGAGGGTGGAAACCACTAGTTCTATGGTTTTGATGGATCCTATTATTTGAAAAAAAGGCAGAAAACTATCATTGTTTACGGGCAATACAATTATCAACCCATGAAAGCCTCAGAAATATCAATCTGTGAAAGCCTCAGAAATATCAAGGAAGGCAGTAAAATGGCTATAAGAGAAAATAAATACACACAAAATCAATAGTCTCTTAATACATTAGCAATAAACAGAAGGTACAATGGAAAAAAATCCTTATTTTCTCACAAAAGCAAAAATACTTTTAAAAAATTCCTTAAGGAATAAACTTAACTCAATGAAGAAAATGACAATCATCTACTGAAGAACATTGTGAAATTCCCTGGTTTAATGTAAAACATATGCTCTAAAATGGCCAGACACTCTGTTATAAATAAGTTTTCCCTTAATTAATTTACTGGTGTAATGCAATTACAATATAAATCTCAGTAGAGCATTTTGTGGGAAACTTGACAGAGTGATTTTTAAATGCCTTTAGACAAATAAATGAATGAAAAGAGCCAAGGGAAGAAAATGTAAAGAAGTTAACAAAGTGAGATTGTGGTGTGTCCAATATTCATAAGTGCTAGAGGTGTAACCAATCTGAAAGTGTGGCATGATCAAACTAGTCATGACTCCAGCATAGGTGGGGGAGGGACTCATGAATTTCCTCCACATTCAAAGAGCTACTGGCAGTTGATGGCTGCTGCAGAAGGGAGAGTGTCAGCTTTCTTCAGGAATGCAACCCCTGATAGACTGTCCATGTTACAGTGTATGGCCCTTGCCCATTTCAGCAGCATTGTACCTAATATAAGACTGTATGTTATTCTGGGTGCCCACATGGTGGCGGGGCTCAGGCGACTTGGTGGAAAGGCTTATCATTACACACCTACATTAAGGAATGCACCAAACAAAATCCTCTGTGGCTAAACTCACCTTCCTTTCTTGGTTTATAATTGGCTTTCCCCATTCCTGTGGGCTTGAGCCAACCCTGTCTTGCTCCATCTAGTTTAGAACTCACTGTAGCAACTTATGATTTCCCCTTATCTTGGCAAGCAGACCATGAACACTCAGGAGGCAGCCACTTCACTGCCTTCATATGCTCATCCTCTGAAATATAGCAATACATATATTCTGTTGTGTGGATTGGCAAATGACCCTTCATTCACTCACAGAGGCCAGGATGACCCTGTAACCACACTGCATGTATTGACTTCAGAAAATACCACTGGAGAACAAGAAATTTTTTCTCCAACTTATTTTGAGATTATTGGTGATGGTCTCTTCCCAGCTATGGACCATTTATTTCTCATACATAGCTTAATTAGATAGTGAATCGAGAGGTGCTGAGGAGAGAAAACCATTCCAGAATCTGAGAAACATTTGCTTGGTTTTTGTTTTTGCATTCCAACATATATTCAGCCCCTGTTCTGTGTTACAATGTTCAAAAGATCAATAGGTAGTAGTTTACCTTTGGGTAGCTTTCATGAATTATCCCAGAATGCTCTCTGTCTCTCTATCTGTTTCTGTCTCAGTCTCTCTCTCTGGCTTTTGTTTTCTAGACTTGATACAATCATTAGTATTACGGAGTAATTTCTATGCCACTACTTTTTTGCCTCTGAGAAAACACACACAGACACACAGACACACACAGACACACACATACACACATACCAGGAAAGTTCTTTATGCATTGTCAGTCTTCACTTGAAATGGCTATTCTGTAAATTGCTGTGATGGGTATGAAGAAGTTTTCCTTCTTCAAGTAGGGTAATGTCATTGATGAAAGCTTATCATACATGTAGGAGACATGAGTACAGAAAAAGGGGGACCTGTGCTTCTTTTCTTGTCTTTCATTTTATTTTACCTATAGTGATACATATATATACACTTTGATATATATATATATATATATATATATATATATATATATATATATATCAAAGGAGCACAGAAAATGATTTAACAGGAAAACACATAACCATATAAAAGTAAGCACATAAAAACCATAGAAAAATATAGTGAACTGGAAGGGCTCTGTTGCTAATGGTGCTTCTGGGGTTCAACTGTACCCATCTGTCGTCACTAGATGCAGGATCTTCTGAGGAAATCCCTTGGCCTCACTTTGCTGCAACCCAAGGTAAGGAGCTGGCTCAGTTGATGAAGTGCTTGGCTGTATGGGCATGAGGAATTGAGTTTGATACTAGAACCCACACAAGAGCCAGGAACAAAATAATCCCTGTAATCTTAGCACTAGGGAGATGGAAATAGGAGGACCTCTGGGCTTGCTGGTCAACCAGTCCACCTGAATCATTAAGCTCCAGGTTCAGTGAGCACTTTGTCTCTGAAAATAAGAAAGAGGGTGATTGAGAAAGAGTCAACCTCTGGGTTCCAGGTACACACACATACACACACACACACACACACACACACACACACACACACACACACTCCTCAAGGTAACAATATCAATCTTCCAATATTATTTAAGAATTAAATAAAACAAACATGTTTATTAGTATCCATATTAACTGATTCAGAGAAACTAATTAATATTAGCCATTTAAATGCCTTTATCACTTTTTGGACCAAATCTTTCTTTTAACTTATATAAGATTTTGTATGCCTAAAATTTGTCAAGAATAGTTTTCCAACAATTCTTGCTGACAGGATGTTGCCATGCACAGTTTTAGCTGTTGTCACTTTGACTTTCTGCTAATCATTCTACCAAATCTAATTTTTTCCTCCGGTTCATTTTTTCTCTTTGCAGATTCCAGTGTCATCCAAAAGCTGTGATTCCTCAGTCAGCTCTTCAGCTATAACAGACTTCACTGTGTGTGTAGATTTAACAGCTGTCTGCTTCAGTTTGTGATGTGTGTCTCCATGAGTTAGATGCATGATGATGAGTAACAAACAGTGTTTTACCATCTCTTGCATTGGGAAACTCATCTGCAGATATGTT
This sequence comes from Cricetulus griseus, assembly GCF_003668045.3. Taxonomy (NCBI): domain Eukaryota; kingdom Metazoa; phylum Chordata; class Mammalia; order Rodentia; family Cricetidae; genus Cricetulus; species Cricetulus griseus. The sequence goes on along the minus strand of NC_048600.1, from coordinate 37,380,460 downwards.
ATATAGATGTGGGGTGCACCTAAGTGTTGGAATGGCAAGGTGCAAGAGTTTTCCTGTATCTAATCTCTTCTGAAATGTAGCATAGAGGACCAAAATACCAGGGAAGTGATCAACCTTGAAGGCCCCTGTTGTGTGTCTTTACTTGGGGAAGACATGGACAAAGATCTGCTTACTCCAAGGAGGTCACTGAAAATGGGCCAAAGAAAGGATCCCTTTCAAGTCTGCCTTAGTGAATATATTGGGTGATGGTGACTCAAAGGCAGCTGCATTATCAAGAATACCACTCCATCATGAGTGATGACTCATAGAAAAGGCCTCTGTGGAGTTAGTTCCCTGTGTCACCTGCATGCAGGTCAGCTGCTTAGATAATCTCTTCTCCTTAGCAACTTTTATTGTGGTATGTTCTTGGGGAGGGGACTTGTGAATCTTGTCATCCTCAGGAGACTTCTGAGTTAGATTTTGCTTGTTAGATCTTGTTTCTTTCATCTTAATGGGACTTCTTCCAGGAGTGAATGCTTCAATTCAGACAGAGAAAAGAGCTACATAATTCCCCTTTATACTAAAGAGTTTATATACTAAAAGTGGTTCTACATATACAGAGCAATGCTTCAAGAATATGAAAATGATGGTAGGGGAAGGAACTTGGGGCTTTGAGTCTAAAAGCCTGGATTTTTAGATTCCAGTTCTTAGAGGCCACACCCAAGCATCTCAAACTGGGGAAGCCTTGGCCCTTTCAAAGCTCAAGTTAGTGATGCTCACCTCTAGTCTAGAGGTGATGCTCACCTTCAGAATTTAAGGAATGGGGGTATTCAAATTTTATTTCTGTTGATGTGATACAATATCCCAACAGAAAGCTATTTGTGGGAGAAATGACTGTAGTCAAGTCACAGAAGCAGAAGCCTGAAGTAGCTATCACATCACACCCATAGTTAAGAGCAGGGAAAAATGAATGCATGCGCACTGAACTCTCAACCAGATTTATTTACTCTTACACAGCCCAGAGCCAAAACCTGGGAATGGAGTCACCCACTTTCAGGCTGGATTTTTTGCATATCATTTAAGGCAATCAGGATAATCTCCCATAGACATGCCCCAAGTCAACCTGATCTAGGTATCCCTTCATTGCTTCTAAGGTGATTCTAGATTGTGTTGAGTGCACGATTAAACCATCACAAGGATGATGGTCATGTCCTTCTTGCAAATAGATGGTACAGCCAACATTTGAAGTCCTGATGACTAAGAATATCCTATACACACTCTACCCAATAGGTCCTTCGGTGATGATCAAAATGTGGTCAAACGACATTTTCCAACATTGTTCCTATCAGCCATATGAAGCTGATAAGCACTTGAAAGGCAGCTAGTGTGATTAAGGGATTGATCAATTATTGGATTCATAATTTTATCTGATCACAGATATAATTCACCTCCTTATGCTTGGCCTCAGGTACCAAGCACTGACTGGTTGGTTGATTGATTAATTAGCTGATAGACTGATTGGTAATTCATTGGTCAAAAAATGCATTGAAGTCACTCTGCCTCAGGTATACCACCAGAGCATTGTAGATAAACTAGAAAAACTATCAAAGGCAGCTCCTGCATCACTAAACCCCCAGGCTATTTGATCTACAAATGCCTGTGATGCCCTAATTAGACAGATCACTATGTTCTAATTCCTATGATAGGACAGCAAATTTCTGCAAACCTTAGTAGATTGAATTTATTATTCCCATGGTTTTGTGGTTTGGGATTTTGAATCAGGTTGGATGTGTAAGCTGGGTTGGGTTTTGTCATGAAACTGCAGTCAGATGGTGATTGGCATGGGGACTATTCTGAATACTTCTTCACTTTATGGTAAATAACTGATGCTTGTGGGTAGAAGCTCTACATAACCAGGGCTCCTTGGTTATCATTTTCTATTTCTAGAGCAGTGTTTCTCAACTCATGGGTTGGAGGTTACATATCAGATATCCTGCATATCAGATACTTGCATTATAATTCATAACAGTAGCAAAATTACACTTATGAAAGAGCAACAAAATTTTGTGGTTGGGGTCACTACAGCATGAGGAATTGTATTAAATGATAACAGCATTAGGAAGGTTGAGAACAACTGCTTTAGAGGCTTTTACACATTCAGGGAAAATGGGATTCTTAGCTTTTATCGACCTTCAAAGTCAGAACAGGGGAGATTGAAAGGAGAGAGGAAAGTGTGTGTGTGTGTGTGTGTGTGTGTGTGTGTGTGTGTGTGTGTGTGTGTGTGTTTGTGTGTGTGTATTTCAGAAGAAAGAGGGTAGCACACCAACTTTTAGCTACTTTCAATCACTCTGGCAAACACTTGAGAAAAGCATATTACATAGAGGAATTGCTTGGTTTTTAGGGAGGAACTATTAATTTTGGTTCACAATTTCAGAGGTTTTATCCCATCATTGTCCCCTCAGTCCAGGGGTTTCTGGCCATGTGGTCAAGAATCTTGATTGGTTAAAGTTGACCACTTTGTGTTGGACAAGAGTAGAGCCAGAGGAAAAGACTAGGGAACACATACAACTTCCTCAAACACCCTTTCCAAGTGATCTATTTCCTCCAACAAGGCCCCTCCAGAACTCCTCAGAATAAGATCAACATTTGGGGACCAAGCATTCAACATTGTAAGATATGAGGAAATTACATATTTAAGAAATTTCCCTTATCAGTTGGGCAACATTTTTGTCTTTGGTGAATTAGCTTTGGAAATTTCACAAAAAAAGAAATATAGGCTCTATGGCTTGAAGGAAACATGTTCTTCCACCATAAGATCATGTGCCTGTTGTCCTAGTACTGGTGAGTCTGACTCAAGAGGATTGTGAGTTAGAAGTCAACCTGGATGACATAGTCATTACTTGTTTGAATAAACAAAACAACTAACCAACAAAGAAAAATGTGAGACTGGGCACACACACTTTGGTATGCCCATTTGCAGAGAATGTGTTCTGCTTCAGTTTCTTAGTAATGGCTACCTGAGAAGTTGGGTGCACTCTGTGCAATTTCACGCTATCCTCACACAGTGGGTGTCTTACTTCTAACATCCCCAAATCTCTCTATGATGCTATAGGAAACTAGAAGATAGAGAAACACTTTCATAGCAACATACATTGATGAAATGGATGGTAGTGGGAAAGTGAGCCATGTTAGACCCCCAGAAAACTCAGGTATCCGGGGTCTCAGGCCACGACCTCGGTCACCCCAATCTCCAGGCAGATTCGAGAGCTTGATGCAAACTGCATGAGGCTTTATTGTAATTTAAGGAGCTAACCCCATGTTAGCTCGGGTCTTTCACCCACCTGCCATGGCAGATGGCTAGCAAAGACAGCTCCTAGGGCCTCCCGAGAGATCTTATAGGACAGCGTAAGGGGAGTGTCTAGGGGTATGCACAGGCTCACGATTGGTGTGCCTCCAGGCTTGGAGGGCTTGTCCTGTGTTGATTGGCCAACTGGTTGTTATGGCCCATAGGCCCTCCCAGGGTAGTTGCTATGCTTTGCGTCATTGCTGTGTGCTTGTCCGTAAAGTACACCCAGGGTTGTAAAGCATGGCGCCACCAGCTAACTTCTGATTGGTTCCTTGCCATGAGGCAGGCATCTGACCTCTAAGTGACCAACTAACTTCTGATTGGTTCCTTGTCACGAGGCAGGCATCTGACTTTCTAGTGACTAAGACAAGGTCATAGAGCACGTGTTCAGCCGTTATGGCTGCCAAAAGGGAAGTTGGTCCCTTCATTCACACATTCTCCAAAAACTACTCAAAGTTTCCAGGTTTTATGGAATCAAGCTCATCTTTTAGTCAGAGACAAGTCAACGTGTTCTTACTCTTTGAATCAGTTGATGAGATTGTGGTTGACACATGAATAATTGGAAATGCTTAAATGTTCACGGTATATAACTTGATATATTTGAAGATAAATAGATACTCATAAAGCATCAACATAATAAAAAACCTAAACATGTCAATCACCTCTTTAGCACTTTCATTCTTTTATGAGTGCCAGGCCTGGCCTGTATCAGTCCCACGCTGTAGAGGCTATCTATTGTGGACTGATGTCTTTGGGGCTTCGATCAGAGCTAGCCATGTGGCCCCAGGTCCATCCCTGAGTCAGGGAGTGCTGGACTGGGAAACTCCTAGCTACCCAACGATAATAAAGACACAGACATCTTGTCATTTCAGGAGGGCTCACAGTCCATGCTGGAGTCTGGAGTCTCTGGTTTATTAAAGCATCCTCTTAAATAGCTTTCCCACAGTGGGGGTGAATGCAGAAGATATCTACTATCATGTATAAAGCTGATATCAAAAAAATGTGCTTAGTCCCTAGGCACATAAACAAGCCCTCAGAAAAGGTTCGGGCTGCACCCAAGGCCTAGGTCTGTTGTTATGCAAACTAGGAGACATTCTCCACTTAGGCCAAGCCATCCGGTGGTAATTAGCTGGTATCTGGAAGACAATGGACAATTCAGGCTTCTGGGTTAGAGTTTGAGGCCAGTATCCGAAATACCATAATTGATAATTTTTGGGTCCCTGACATATGAGAGGGTTTGCTTGTTTGTTTTTCTTTGTTTTCTTCTGTGGTAATAACATTTAACAGAGGCTGGAAATGGTTCAGCAGTTAAGAGCACTTTGATCCTGGTCCGGCCCCTTGCCAAAGCAATGCTGGAGAGCTGACTCTGGTGATGTATGTGGGAGAGCTGGCCCCCAAAGCATGAGTGTGAGAAAGCTGATCCTACCCCTTGCCAGATGCCACAGGCATGAGAGCTGGCCCTGCCCCACACCTGAGCAAAGCAGAAGAGCTGCAGACATACCCCTACAACTGCTCCCGAGATCCAATGCCCCTAGTCTCATCCCCAGCTCTGTAGCAGTAATCCTGTAATGTTCTCTCTTTCTTCTCTGACCCCATGCACAATGCATCATAAAGACATTCTCCTCCAACCTTCCATTTTTCAACTCATTCCAGCATCCCAGCCTCCAACACCAGCAGATATTCCCTATGGTCACATCAGCTAAACAGACTAGGAAAACAAGCAACTCACAGCTGTCATGCTCTCCAAAAATCCAGAGAGGATTTTCGAAAAAAACTCTCTGAAATTTTCAGAGACCAAGAAGCAAAGCACACACCAAACAAATCCAGAAATCAGCATCTAGGTCTATAATTATTCCAAACCTAGATGCCTAGACATCAGCATAGGGACACATACAGTAACGGTCAACGCAGCATGTCTCCACTAGAGCACACCTATCCCACCACAGCAGGCCCTGAATATTCCAACATGGGTGAAGCACAAGAAAAAGACTTTAAAACAGTCTTTATGAATACGATAGAGAGGTCCTTAAAGAGGAACTTAATAAATACCTTAAAGAAATCCAGAAAAACACAAACAGTGGAAGGAAATGAATAATAATGTTCAAGACCTCAAATTGGAAATGAAGAAAATACAAACTGAGGGGATTCTGGAATTGAAAAATTTAGGAATTCAAACAGGAACTACAGTGGCAAGCTTCACCAACAGAATACAAGAGATGAAAGAGAGAATTTCAAGCATTGAAAATATGGTAGAAGAAATGGATACATTGGTCAAAGAAAATGTTAATCTAAAAAAAAACTCCTGACTAAGACACCAGGAAAAGGTCAAACCTGAGAATAATAGGTATAGAGAGAGGAAGGAGAAGTAACTCAGCACAAAGGCCAGGAAAATGTTTTCAACAAAATCATACAAGAAAATTTTCCTAACTTAAGGAAGGACATGCCTATAAAGGTTAAAACAAACAAACAAACAAAATGAAAAACAAAACCAAAAAAACACCAAATAGATTGGACCAGAAAAGAAAGTTCCCTTGCCACATAATAATCAAGAAACTAAACATTTAGATCAAAGAAAGAGTATTAAAAGTTGCAAGGGAGAAAGAGCAAGTAACATGAAGGCAAACCTATCAGAATTACACCCAACTTCTCAATGGAGACTCTAAGAGCCGGGAGGGCCTGGACATATTTCCTGTGGACTCTAAGAGACCACAGATGCCAGCCTAGACTACTATACCTAGTAAAAATTTCAATCACCATAGATGAAGAAAATAAGATATTTCATGATAAAAATCAAATTTAAACAATAAAATCCAGTCCTACAGAAAACTCCAACTCAACAAAGTCAACTACACTCATGAAAACACAGTAAATAAATAATCTCACATCAGCAAAATCAGGAGGAGAGAAGCACACACCACAACCAACAAAATAACAGAAATTGACTATCAATTGCTCTCAATATTAATATTCTCAATTCCCCCATTTAAAAAAGCCCACAGATATTGTTTTATATAAAATCTCAATAGTTTGATTTTATCAGTAAAGACTTGGGAGCCAGATGCTGAGGTGAAAGCCTGCTAGCTCAGAGAGGCAGAAAAAGTACCCAGCTGACCTCCCTCCTCAGCAACATCCCATATGCCTCTTTTCTCCTAGTCTCAAACAAGAGCCTCAAACTGAATATTCATCCCTTCTACTTCCTGTGCATCTCTCTATCCGACCTCTTGACCCCCTTCTACTCCCTATTTTTCATAATAATCCTATTTTCACTTCTTGTCAACTGGTTGCTTGTTTTGCCTCTTGACCAATGGTTGACTTTATTAATACTGTTTGTGATATTCAAGCAGAAAACTCTTGGATTAAAGATGGGTGCTAGGTCTGAGCCACATCACAACTAGAAACAGGTTTTTCCAGTAAATAATTCAAACTTGAAGTACTGCAACACACAGACTAACAGAATGGATACAAATACAGGATCCATACTTCTGCTGCACCCAAGAAACACGCCTCAACATCAAGGATAGACATTACCTCAGAGAAAAGTGTTGGGAAGAGATTTTCCAAGCAAATGCACCTAATAAGTAAGCTGGTGTGGCCATTCTAATATCTAACAAAATAGACTTCAACCCAAAAACTAATCAAAAGAGTTAAGGAAGGACACAATATACTCATCAAAGGAAAAAACCACCAAGATGACATTTCAATTCTTAACATCTAAGCCTCAAACACAAGGACACCCAACTTTGCAAAAGAAACACTACTACAGCTTAAACCATATACTGACCCTTTCATCCTGATAGTAGGAGACTTCAATACCCAACTCTTACCAATGGATAGGTTATACAGACAAAAACTAAACAGAAAAATACTGGAGCTAACAGATGTTATAAACTAAATGGACCTAACAGATATTTATAGAATATTTCACCCAAACATAAAAAGAATGTATTGAATTCTCTGAACCTTGTGGAACTTTCCCCAAATTTTCCTATGTATTTAGACATAAAGCAAGCCTCAATAGATACAAGAAAATTGATATAAACCTCTGCATCTTATATGACCACCACAGATTAAAGCTGAATGTCAACAACAACAGAAAGCCTACAAACTCATGGAAATGGAACAACTCTCTCCTGAATGAAAAATGTGTCAAGAAAGAAATAGAGAAATAAGTTAAAGAATTCCTAGAATCCAATGAAAGTGAATATACAGAATATCCAAATTATGGGACACAATGAAGGCTGGGCTAAGATGAAAGATCATAGCACTTAGTGCTTATGTAAAAGAGAGAGAGAGAGAGAGAGAGAGAGAGAGAGAGAGAGAGAGAGAGATCTCATACTAGCAACTTAACAGTACTTCTGAAAGCTTTAGAACAAAAAGAAGCATGCACACCCACAAGGAATAGATGGCAAGAAATAAGTAAACTGAATGGTTAAATCAATAAAATAAAAAGAAAAAATAAAAGTATCACCAAAACTAAGAGTTGGTTCATTGAGAAAATTGTCAAGACAAACTGTCTTGTGGTTTTATTGCCATGAAGAGAGATCATGGTCATGGCAACTCATAAATAAAATATTTAGTTGGGGATGGCTTACAGTTTCAGAGGTTTAGTCCATTATCCTCATGGTGGGAAACATAGCAGTGTGCAGGCAGTCATGGTGCTAGAGAAGGAGCTAAGAGTCCTATATTTTGATCCATAGGTAACAGGAAATGGACTCTTTTCCATATTGAGTGTAACTTGAGCATATGTGACTTCAAAGCTCACTTCCACAATGACAGACCTCCTCCAACAAGGCCACATCTCCTAATAGTGCCATTCTCTGTAGATCAAGCATTCAAACACATGAGTCTATGGGGACCATACATATTCAAACCACCACACAAACCCTCATCAAAACTAACTAAAAGGTGGAGAGACTATACAAATTAACAAAATCAGAAATGTAAAGGGGGGCATAATGACAGACATGGATATCTCAACAGGTATCACTTACCAAAGTTAAATCAAAGTCAGATAAACAACTTAAACAGATATATATCTTCTAGTGAAATAGAAGCACATATATAAATTGTCTCAAAAAAAAAAAGCCCAGGGCCAGATGGTTTTATTGTAGAATTCTCCAAGATATTCAAAGAAGAGTAAATGCTAATACTCCTCAAATTTTCCCACAAAACAGAAACAGAAGGAACATTGCCCAAATAATTTTTGAGGTTACAGTTACCCTGATACACATACCATGTAAAGATTCAACAAAGAAAGAATTACAGATCAATTTCCCTTATGAACACACATGCAAAAATAAAATAATTGCAAACTGAATCCAAGAACACATCGAAATTCATCCACTATGATCAAGTAGGCGTCATCAAAGAGATGCAGAGATGGTTCAATATAGGAAAATTAGTCAATGTTATCCACCATATAAACAAACTGAAAGACAAAAACCACATGGTTACCTCATTAGATGCTGAAAAAGCCTTAACAAATCCAACACCTGTTGATGATAAAAGTCCTGGAGAGATTAGGGGTTCAAGGGACATACCTAAATATAATATAGGCAATTTACCGCAAGCCAATAGCCAACATCAAATTAAATGGAGAGAAACACAAAGCAATTTCACTAAAATCAGGGACAAGACAAGGTTCTCCACTCTTTCCATATTTATTCAATGTAACACTTGAAGATCAACCTAGAGGAGCTAAAAGGGATACAAATTGAAAAGGAAGAAGTCAAAGTATCATTATTTGCAGATAATATAATAATATACATAAGTGACCCTAAAATTCCACCAGGGAACTCCTACAGCTGATAAACACTTTCAGCAAAGTGGCTGGATACAGGATTAGTTAAAAAAATCAATAGCCCTCCTATACAACAAATGACAGACTGAGAAAGAAATCAGGAAAACAACACCTTTCATAATAGTATCAAATAATATAAAATATTTTGGAGTAACTCTAACCAAGTAAGTGAAAGACATAACAATTTCAAGTCTGAAGAACAATATTGAAGAAGATATCTGAAAATGGAAAGCTCTCTCATGCTCATGGATTGGTAGAACTAACATAGTAAAAATGGTCATTCTACCAAAAGGAACTTAAAGATTCAGTACAATCCCCATCAAAATCCCAACATAATTCTTTACAGACCTTGCAAAGACAATATTCAACTTTATACAGAAAAACAAAAAACCTAGATAACTAAAATAATTATGAACAATAAAAGAAATGCTGGAGGTTCCACCATTCCCAATTTCATGTTGCACTACAGAGCAATAGTAATAAAAATCACATGCTATTGGCTTGAAAACAGACACCTTGATCAATGGAATCAAATTGAAGTCCCAGACATAAATCTGCACATCTATGGATACCTGATTATTGATGAAGAAGCCAAAAACACACAATGGAAAAGAGGCAACATTTTCAACAAATGGTCCTAGTCAAACTGGATATCAGCATGTGGAAGAATCCAAATAGATCCTTATTCATCACCCTGAATAAAACTCAAGTCCAGTTGGATCAAAGACTTCATCACAAAACTAGATACTCTGAACCTGATAGAAGAGAAGGTGGGGAATAGACTTGAACACATTGTTACAGATGACTTTCTAAACAGAAAACTGATAGCAAAGGCACTAACATCAACAATTAATAAATAGGATCTCATGAAACTGAAAAGCTTCTGTAAGGCAAAGGACACTGTCAATAAGACAAGATTGTAGCCTACAGAATAGTAAAAAGATCTTCGCCAACCCCACATCTGACCCAGGGATAATATCCAAAGATATAAAAAAAACTCAAGAAAGAAGATATAAAAACCCAAATAATCCAGTAAATAAATGGGGTACAGATCTAAACAGAGAATTTCAAATAAAGGAATCACAAATGACTGAGAAACACTTAAAGAAATGTTCGTTGTCCTTAACCATCAAAGAAATGCAAATCAAGACTACTTTGAGATCCCTCTTAACACCTGTCAGAATGGATAAGATTAATAACATAAATAACATCGTGTGCTGGTAAGGATGTGGAGCAAGGGGAACACTCTGCCATTGCTGGTGGGAGTACAAACTTGTATAGGCACTATGGAAATCAGTATGGAGGTTCTTCAGAAAGGTGGGAGTTAATCTACCTCAAGACTCAGTTATACCACTCTTGGGCACATAACCAAAGGATGCTACGCCCAACCACGAGGACACTTGCTCAACCACGTTCATTATGGCTTTATTCATAATAGCCAGAAACTGGAAATAACACCAATACCCCTCAGCTGAAGAATGGATTAAAAAAAATGTGGTACATTTATACAATGGGCTATTACTCAGCTGTTAAAAACAACAGCATGAAATTTTCAGGCAAATGGGAGGGACTAGACAAAAATCATTGTGAGTGAAGCAACATAGGCCCAGAAGAGAAATATGGCATGTATTCACTCAAAAGTGATAACCAAGCTACAATCCACAGACCTAGAGAAGTTAGGCAAAGGAGAGGGCTCTAGTGGGAGATGCATGTATCTTCCTTGGAGGGGAAAATAGAATAGATTTTGCAGGCATACTGGGGGTGGGTGAGGCTGGGAGCAGGGGGATCACACAGGGGGAGATGGGGTGAAGGGAAAGAGTGTAGGGAGAGTATTAGGAGAGCTGATCCGTAGTTCGTACGGTTGAGATAAACACCAGTCAAACGCATGCCAGAGTGTGCCAGGGCAGCAAGGCAGCCAGGCCAGAGAGAAGGGGCTCCCAAGTGCTTTGCAGCCCCTTAAGAACCCATCACATGTCATCCTGACCTCACCTTGACCATGCCCTGAGAGGTGTGGTCAGGCACACCTGTAGCCAGCCTCTAACAGGCATGGCTTAGTGTCCCCTACAGGAGAGGAAGCTGGAATTGGGGGATTTAGGAGGTGGCATGGAAGCCTGATGCACTGGAAACTTTCTGGCATCTATGAAGGTGACCCTAATGAGGACTCCTAGTAATTGGGGATAGAGTCTCAACTGGACATCTCTTATAGCCAAGTGAGGCTTCCTGTGGTGGGACTGGGTCACATTCATTTGAGTTGTTGTCCAAGGAGCTCCCATGGAAATCTCCAAACAACCCAGGCTGTTGCTAAGAAAAGGGTTGCTCTCTGAAAACTTGACAGTGAAAACTTGCTGAGGATAATACCCACACAACTCATTGGACATGGAGAAGTGGAGCTAGTGCCTACATGGAACCCTCACCACTACATTCTAGTATCTTTGGCATGGGAAGGTACTCTGCAGACTACTGAAAGAGAAACATGGACACCAACCCAACCACAAAACCTACAATCTGTCCTACCTATAAAATATGCTTGGGCAACAGTAGCACAGAACTTGTGGGAGTAGCCAACCAACATCTGATTTGACTTAAGGCCCACTCTGTGAGAAGGAACTCATGTCCAATACTGTTTGAGTAACCAAGAACCAGAGACTAGAAAGCCCAGAGACCTAGGTGAAACCAAACACTAGTGGTCCAAACAACTCAATAAAATGATTCCTAATGATATTCTCCTATACTCATAGATTAGTCTTTTATCCAGTCATCATCAGCAAATGGGAACAGATACAGAAACCTGCAGCTAGACAACATTGTACATAGAGAGAGTTTAAATTGGAGGTCTCCATTGATTATCTCTCTTCAGTGTTCAGAGAACCTTGCAGAAGAGGAGGTAGAAAAATTGTAAGAGCCAGAAAAGATGTAGGACACCAGGAAAATTATGTCCTCTGAATCAAGTAAGCAAGGCTCATATGAGCTCACAGAGACTGATGCACCAAGTACAGGGCCTACATTGGTCTACACCAGGTCCTCTGCACATATATTATAGATATTATCTTAGTAATTTTTATGGAACTCCTGACTATGAAAATGAGTGGGTCTCTGACCCTTGTGCCTGTTCTTGGGACTCTTTTCTTCCTAAAGGGTTTCTGTGTCTAAATTTGGTATGATAGATTTTGCTCCATTTTATTATATTTTATTTCATTGTGTTTGGTTGTTATCTCTTAGAAGTCTGTTATTTTATAATGAGAAGCAGAAAGGGGATGGATTCAGTGGGGAGTGGAGTGGAGGAGGAACTGGGAGGAACAGAGGGAGGAGAGTCTATTATCAGGATATATTGTATGAGAAAAGAATTTGTTTTCAATAAAAGAAAAATATATGAAGACAAAAAGAAGAGAAAAAAGAATGAAGAGAAAAACAAAACAAACAAACAAACAACCCCAAACCAAAATAAAACAAAACCCAAAAGATTTTGCCTTAGAATCATAGAACCAGATTTTAGGTGAATTTTACTCAAATATTGACATTAAACATGTAATTATTCAAGGGAAAGTTAATAAATTAGATATAAACAATACCTTGAAAATACAAGGCAAGGAACCTGAGGTTCTTGGAAGTCTGAATCCTGGAGGATGAGGAAGCAGGCAAGTGTCTCAGAATGAAGGTGGGATGTGCAAAGGCCCTCTCCTCAGAACAGGAAGAACTGGCTGTGTCCTAGAACCAGCTAAAGCTCAGTGAGATGTGATGAGACTAGCTGGGTAAGGATGGAGGGGATGGCAAACTGATTCATCTTTAAGGTAGAACTGGACTTAATCTTGGATAACCATACCAAGTTGTTCCCTGAATGAGACAGCTTTTAGCGAATGGGGCCAAGGTCTGTTCAGTATGCAAAAAGTTTATTGGATGGGTGGTCAGAATCACCCCATTTCAGTATCACATAGCATCAATGTGGACTAGGAAACCTTCCTACATTCTTCTTTCTGAATCCATAGTAGGCCTAAGTTAAATGGCATCTGGTGAGGCAAAATGAGGGTGAGGAGTAGGGCAGACATGAACCCAACCTCATTCGCCACCATGATGAGAGTTGCAGGTAGATCCTTCCAACTTGGGAATTCTCATCCCCTTTAGTATCCTAAAGTGGAGCCCAGGCATGAAGGGGAGAGGTAGCCTTGGACTCACCCAGTTCAGGGATTTGGAAGCTTTGCTCAGCAGCTGTTCTTCACACGGTCACTTCAGAGTGGCAGGAACTTGGATGGAACAGATCTCAATAAGATAGGTGACATGAACTCTACAATAGTGACAATCACTCCTACCAAACACTTGTTACATACTCCATGCTTATACAGACTAATTAATAGTCACACTTATCCTGTGAGTGACTTTTATTACCCTTATCAAATTAGGCAGCATCAGACTTAAGAAGTAACTTAGTCAAGCCCACACAGTCAGTAGTGTAGAATCTTGATTAAAAAGGGGGCTTGGCTCGGGATTGGGGAGTCAGAAAAACCTGGGCTCAGACTCTGGTTTTGTTATTGTTCAGCTGTGTGTTACACCACTTTAATTTTTTAAACCTCATTTTCATTTTTAAGACAGTGATTAAAATCAGAAAAACTACCTCATTGGGTTGCTGGCAAATCAAACTGGAAAAGCCATTAAAAGCCCCATGGAAAAGTGGGTGTGATGGTCTGCAGTTGGTGTGATCACCTCTGCCGGAGGCTCTCACAGTTTTGAAAATTGGCAGTACTTATAAATATGTAAGTGAAGATGGTAAGTATAGCTCCTAGAGCAAAGGGGACCTCTACTCCCTGGTTTCCAGATGAAATATCTGAAGTTCAGAGAGACACGAAAGGATGGCCTGCTTATAAGAAAGGCTTCAAAATCAGATTTAAAAACTCAGGGTATGCTGTGTCATCCCTTCCTTCTGTCCTGGTGCCCATTTGTTTGTTGAGAAGTGAAAACATTTCTGTAAAGATAAGGGCAAGAAGATTCAGTGTCTCGGTGCTCGCTCTGATCTGCTCTCACAACTTTGTAAGCACATTCTATTACATTAAACAGCGGTTTATCACAATGCCTGGGTGTGACCAGCCATAAGTCACTGCCTTATCAGATGGTGCCTCTTGCATGAATGACATTTAATATTTTGCTGCAGGAATGAGATGCAGCATTTCAAGCATTTGTATAACATGAGCAGATTATCCAACTACATATCTAAAAGGGCCTTGTCATAGACTGAACTGAAATCAGTAGGAGTGGGAGTCTGAGGTGCTCTTTGTGACTCTAAGACCTTGGAGAGATCACATGGTAGCCATGTCAAATGACTTAGTGAAATGATGCAAACTTTTTCTGGAACTGGGAACGTCTAATCCAATCCTGGATTGGCCAAGGTTCCAATTGCATACATTATACAGCTGACTCTAAAACTCCTGTTTGTTGTAGAGGAGACGGGGAAGAACACAAGCCCAGTGAGTTGCCTTGAGGGTCTGCTGCGGAATCATGGGAAGAAATCAATTCAGTCTTTTCAGTCATCTTTCCCAAGTTTCTCATCTGAAAAATGTGGCAGTTGAATTCCTGGTTTCCATGTGTTCTCTCATTGAAGTCATTCCAGTGAATGCCCGGGGTACAACTCAGGGACCTAGAAGAGCCATATAAACATGAAACCCAGACATGTGGCAGGGGTCAAGCTGACAGCCACTGGCAGAACCAGAGGAGTGCTGTATGTATATGAAGAGGATGTAGACCCACTGAAATAGAGTCGACTCTTTATGTGCATAATGAGTTCCTCCACCCAGGAAGTTCAGGGTAGAAAAACAGGCAGCAGGGAATCCAAAGGACTTGAAATTACAGTTTGAATGTTAAGTTTGCACTTAGATCCCAGGCAGACACTAAACACAGGCAGCACCTGGAGGAATCCGCACCCTTCATCTGTAATGTGTTAACAATGAAGATTTGGTGCCACAGGTATGATGAAGGCAAGCTTGCGATCTTTATTGACACAGTACAGAGAAGGACTGTGACAGTGGAAATGCACAGAACAGTGGGGTTTCCCACGTATGTGTCCAAGGCCCCACTCTAGTCATGTTGTATGTAAACCCATTCCTGAGATCATCCTAGTTTTATCTGATGCACAGAAAATGAAGCAGCTCAAGGTGACAGAGCTGACAAAAGGTGGTGAGGATCTGACTCTTAGCTCCTGGGATGCTAATCTTAACTCCTGCTTTCGGGAGGCACAAGGAAAGCTTTATTCCCTATTAGAGACATGAGCGAAATAGTTTTTCCTGGTTACCTACAAATATTCAGTATCACTCAGAAAGAGTGTGGCAGACCATGTAGAGACCAACCTCTTGTGAGCATTTATGTTGTAAAGGTTACCAGATAATGGCCATTCCACCCAAGCAGGCCTATTGCACCAACAGAATTAGCCAAACCTGTTCAGGAGACCTGTCAATGGTAGTGATTGGGCAGGGTCATGGCTAAGGAAATCTAAGCTAAGGACATGCTCCCAGTGTGGATCGAGTTTCTTTCTTTCTTTCTTTCTTTCTTTCTTTCTTTCTTTCTTTCTTTCAGATTTTTTTATTTGAATTAGAAACAAGATTGTTTTGCATGACAATCCCAGGTCCCTTCTCCCTCCTGTACTCTCCTACCACCAACATCCCCAACTAAAACCCTATCTATCACATATCCTTTCTGCTCCCCCAGATGGTGAGGCCTTCCATAGGGTATCATCAGAGTCTATAGTATCCTTTGGGATAGGGTCTAGGCCCACCCCCCGGGTGTCTTGGCTCATGGAGTATTCCTCTATGTGGAATGGGCTCCCAAAATCCACACCTATGCTAGGGATAAGTACTGACCTACTACAGGAGGTCCCGTAGATTTCTGAAATTGTGGATCCAGTTTCTAAAGAGGGAATTGCAGTGTCTGAACTCTAATTTTACTCCCCATCTGCCCAAAATCTCTATCAGTGCTCAAAAGTCTAGGTGATCACCTTTCTCCAAGTTTTATGCTTTTTCTGGGACAGACTTGACAGAAATACAGGGGAAAAATAACATTCTCCATTATCAATTGATTCATTTAATTTTGCAGTGCAGGGGTAGAACCCAGGGTCCATGCATATTACGAAGGTGCTTGACTACTGGCTACATACTGAGCTGAGAAAATTAAAACTAAAAAGGCAAAAATAAATGGGGTTCTTAAGAAATGTGCTTGAGTTTTGCAGCTCCATTTATTTTGGCACCATGAGGCTTCCCGTCCCACAAGGAATGCCTCATGAATCTCACAGTAATTTATGTGATTCATGTGAAGAAGCAGGCAGGCTGTTTGGTGGGTGATATCTGAATAGAGAAGCAAGAGGGGAATTCTGAGGCCCCCTCTTCATGCCCAGACTCCAGCAGAGACTGGTGACTCCCCTCAGTGCAGCCGAAGAGGAATGTGGTCTTGTTCCCTAAAACAGATTGAAATGCAGTGATAGATGGTGCATGTACGGTGAATGCTCAAGCGGCATGTCTTAAATTTTAATGCTCCTTCGAGTCACCTGGGGAGCTGTTAAAATGTACATCCTCTCTCAGCAATCAGATTAGCTTCCCGTGGCTGCCACAACACATTACCCAGACTTGACGGCCTAAAACAACACAAACTTATTATCCTACAGTTCTGATGGTCACAAGTCTAAGGTGTCAGGGGACTTGGTGGAGCTAATTAAGCCAATTTCATCTGCGGAGACCTTTATTCCAAATAAGGTCACCTTCTAGGCACTGTACTATATGCATATATTTTATGCATATACTTTATGCATATATCTTGGGGGGAACAATTCTACCCCATATACTAGTGCTGAGGGGAGGTAGGCTCCAAGATACTGTGTTAACAATAGGCACTGAACTTTACTGCTCAACAGATCACAGTTTTAGAGGCAGGACTTCAAAAGTGCATGAACTGATGGTTTGCAGCAGCTAGCAGTTTATTGCAACAGTCAGTTTTGATTATTGGTGTGATTGGATTAATAATGAATACAGGATAACTAGCCACTTTCTGACTGAATGTAAGGCCTGCTCCATAGACAGAATTTCTTATCAGATACTATAATCTTAGTCAAAAGCTCATGGCTGCAGAGGTCATAGGTCCCCGGGATAGAACCTGCTATTGTTAATTTGCAAAATGGCCACACTGTCAAGTTGGTTTCTAAAGATTCATGTTCATACTCACATAACCTGGTGGCTCTCAGGCTTCTGGAGAGACATGTAGCCAGTTAAAGTGTTGAGAATGAGTGAGCACCCAGACATAAACAGGACATCGGTATTAACCCTCCCTTCCTTCCCAAGTTTCAGAGAACTTTACAGAAGAGGGCAGGAAAGGATGTGAGAAGCAGAGGTTGGGGGTGGGACATGCTATGGGATGCTGTCTTCTGGACATGACATGGCCAGTGCACCCATGAATGCACAGCAGATGTGGTTACCTGCCCAAGAGCAAGCCAGCCCAAATCCCAGCACTGACAGGGTAGGTAAGTTCCAGCCCCATCTTTTACAAAGGAGCTATTGCAATAGAGAGTTCCAGTCCTGCTTCTTATGATGGAGCTATTGCAATAGAGAGTTGATGCAGGAGGAGAACCACTCTTTTTTGAGGATGTGGCCACTGGTAAGTAGACTTCCCATGCTCTAGTGGGTGGCCCCACATGGACATGCTCATATGCTCCAGTGGATGCCCCACATCCATGCACACGTGGACATGTACACATGCTCCAGTGGATTCCCCCACATACATGCACACATGGACAGCACCAGGGTGACTTAGTGGGCTATTGTCACAGTTTTGGTAACTTGACATAAACCTGGACGTTCTGGGAAGAGGAAATCTCATTGAAAAACTACCTCTATGGAAGGGCCTGTGGACAAGTCTGTGGAACATTTTCTTGGTTGTAAATGACATGGGAGGCTCAGCTCACTGAGGGTGGTGCCATGCATGAACATGTTGGGCTAGGCTGTGCAGGAAATGTAGCTAAGAGATCCAGGGGAAGTGGGCCAGTAAGTGCCTTTCCTCCACAGTCTGCATTTTAGTTTTTGCCTCTGAGATCCTTCCCTGAGTTCCTACCTTCAACTCACTGCCTTCCCTTCACAATGTACTATATACTGTAAGAGGAAACAAGCTATTTTCTGCCAAAGTTGCTTTGGGTCAACGTTTTGTCACAGTAGCAGAAAGTAAACTTAAACAGTTAAAAAAAGGAGGACAGATTTGGGAAGGAGCTCTCTTAGAGGAATATGGCCAGTCTTAGAGAGAGAGAAAGGGTGGAGGGAGGGACAATGGGAGGGAGAAAGACAGGGAGGGAGAGACAGAGAGAGGGAGGGAGGAAGGAAGATAGAGAGGGAGAGAGGGATAGAGAGAGGGAGGGGAGAGAAGGAGAGGCCCTAAATTATCCATTGAGGGCTTCATAATATGGCATTATTGAGAAGCAGTGAAAGGCATGATGTAGGACCTGGTTTGAGGAAGTAGGTAAGGGTTTTCTTGGGTGCCATATCTTGCTCTGTCCCCTTAGCTCCTCTCTCTTTGCTTCCGGAATGCCATGTGGTATGAGTTGCTCAGCTCCAATCCCCATTTCTACTAAGATGATATGGTACCTCTGAAACTATCATCCAAAGTAAATAGTACTCCCTTTAAGTTGTCATGCCAAGGATTGCCTCAAATTGATGCAAAAGCAGTGAATGCAGTTATACGTAAGACTGACGCCTACCCAAACCTACTGCTTCTAAGCCACAATTTTCCAACTTAAAACAAAGTGAGTGTAAGTGTGTGTGTGTGTGTGTGTGTGTGTGTGTGTGTGTGTGTGTGTGTAAGTGCATGTAACCCGTGTGTACAGATGAGTATGCTTGTTCATGCTGAGGTCAGAGAAAGGTGGCAGATGTTCTTTTTCACCCTCCACTGCCAGTTCCTCCAGTGTCAGATCTTTTTCTAAGCCTGGAGCTTGTGTCTGAGCTCGGCTGGAAACCAGTGATCCCAGCGGGCCTCCTGTCTCCTCCCTGCTCAGTTAGTACTACAGCAGCTACAGGGATGCCAGGCCGCTTGTGTGGGGTTTCTGGGATCAAACTGCCATCTTCATGACTGTGGGGCAAGGGCTCTTAACTGCTGAGCCATCCTTCTAGCCCCATCCGAAACTTCCTGAGAGTGGAACGTGACAGTGTGAGGGAACAGTTACCACACACACTGGACAAGCATATTCAGGTCGCCGACCTCCTAACAAGACTTGTGACTAAGGGCCAGGAAGGTCACAACCAGAACATCCAAAGAATATAATAAGTTCTATGCTGTTACCTTTTGTTATTGAGGCTTCTTGGATTCTCCCCACCTCCCAGAATAATGTACAAGAATATTGCATGTGCTCCTATTGAAAGGGATGTTTACAGGTATTGGTGCAGCCTTGTCATTCCTTGGGTTCAGCTCCCAACCCACCATGTTCTAGCTGTATAACCCTAGGGAAGTCCATTCCTTTCTATTTCAGTTTTCTCACCTGGAAATTAAGCAGGACTTCTTTACCAGAGTTGTTTTGAATATTTAAGAGCTAATATTTAGAAAGCACCTGGAATGTTGCCCAGTGTATAATAAACCCTCAAAACTATAGCTGATGGTAATATTATACTTACTATTATTATGTCCCTGTAGCCCATTCATGATTCTGATTTACTTCTACGTTCTTATCTGGATGTTTTTTAATAGAGAGTTTTGTCCAGGGACAGTGATAACAGAATCCATTTCCCTGTACCTTTTCATTTCGTTTCATTTTTTATTTGTTGATTTAATTTATGGCCTGGCTCATCCTCAGAAGGATATGAGACAGAAAGGAGATCTGTATCCTGGATTCTAACTGTCCGGAGGCTTCTCTAGATTGTTTTCTGGCCTGACGCCTTTGCATTTGTGAAATGCCCAGATGCCTCCTCCAGAGGAGTACTACAGGATGAGATTATAATGGCTCCCTGTCCTCAGGTCGACAATGATAAATGAAAGAAATATGGCTGTTGATCCCTGAGAGCCAGTGTGGATGAGGATACTGTGACAAATCTTCCTCGGAAATCTCCGTCTTCAATGGTACATGCTCTGAGTGACAAGCAAGAAGAGGCCACACTATCATCAGAATTTCCCAGGAGGAGTCCCTGTGTCCCAGCCCATCTTCTTTGCTTCCCAGTGAAGTTTACATCCAAATTGAAGTCTTCTGTTTACTCATGTATTTGGGAAAATATAGCAATAGTCTTCCTCCCAACACATCATTTTCTCACTTCCATGCTTTTTATTTCCTCTTTTAAAAAAACATTTTCAAAATTTTAAGATTATAATTACATTTCTCCATTCCCTATCCAAACCCTCCCATACACCCCTCCCTACTCTCATTCAAATTCATGAATTTTTTCTTTTATATTTATTTTTATTATCCACTGAGTATAACTGGAAGTGTTTGCATGATCACAAGTATGGAGTTTCTTACCAGTAGGTACACTACTGAAGCAAAGTGAACCTTCCCACAGCTAACTGTCAATATTTCCTCAGAGACATGAAGGTGAGACTCTTGCTGAAGAATCCACCCTTCCATCACCAACTTTAGGAAACCAAGCTGATACTGACCTGGATGCCTCCTTCTGTGGTGTGTGTGTGTGTGTGTGTGTGTGTGTGTGTGTGTGTGTGTGTGTGTGTGTGTGATAGCTCTCACAGTGCTGGATGCCTCATCCTGGAGGGCTGGCTCGCAGAGTGCTGGATACTTCCTCTTGGTGGTGGTGGGGGGGATGCGCTAGCTTTCACGGAGCTGAAAAGTGCTATTCAGGCTTCCAAGGGGGGAAATAGTGGTCCTACCCAGCTGGAGCCCTGTGAACCACAACACCTGGACTGGCAAGACATCCCCAATGATGCAATGGAGGCATTTATGTCTTGAGGTAACCAATAGCTTTGTAATTGAACTAGGTTATTCAATAGGAAGAACTCATTCCTAGACACTGTAAACCTGGTCAAGAACCTGTGGCTGGAGAGGTCAGACCCTAGAGGGAAAGCTACAACTACCATTCTGTAAATAGTTTCTAACTGCTCTCTAAGTCTAAATCCTTTTACTTATAGATAAGTAAAGTTTTAATGCCTCAGCAAGAAGCTTTTATTTTATAGTTGTTTATTTAGACGGAGGCTATGACAAAAATCCACAACTGGTCAAAATGCCTAGAATAAGTGACTGAGGGGGGCCCAGGTGCCCAGCTACAAATGAAACATCTATAAGAAAATCCCTACATGCAAGACTCAGGGAACATTGTGGAAGAGGGGTTAGAAAGACTGTAAGAGAGAGTGGCTTTTGGGCATGGCAGGGATGTTGAACCCATTAACTCTCAACAATATGGTTGTCTGCACAAGACCAGCAAAATCACAGCAGTCAACATGTAATAGTTGGAGGAAAATTTCACAAGGCTCTTGTGAAATGAAGACCCACAGGCAGTCAGAGGCTGCTGAGGGAGGCAGAACCAGTGTTCTTCAAGGATAAATCCTCAGATCTAAGTGATAAGCCCTAAACACAACAATATGGGCAACACTTTGGACTCAGAAGGTCCGATTTTTATATATAAATCTTATATCTATTAATGCTTGTTTTATCATAGTAACAAAAATTCTAAGACAATAATTAATAAAAAATTGATTATAGAAGATGTCATGAATTCAAGATGGAGTGGGGAAATGGGTTTGGAGAAAGAAGAAACAGGAATGTAAATGATAAAAACGTGTAAAATTCTCAAATAAATTAAAAAAAATATTTACATGATAATTGTTAATATAATACATTATTTTAAATATGTAATAGTTAACAAAATATATAAACACTGTGTTATGCAGGTTGCTCTCCATAAATGTGGATTCTGCATCCATGAATTCAATGAACCACTGATAAAACATTTTTAAAAGATATTCCATGTACAAGATCAATCCAGTCAACATGCCAACATGGGTAGGAGAGTTGCTCATGGGGCCCTACCATGACTATTGACAGCTGAGGAATATTGTAGAAGGGGAAGTTGTGTCTTGCGGGGGGCACTGTTAACTTTCCCATTTCGTACTTTGGTATAGCCGCACATTAATGCCATAATGTGCATACAGGCATCATGAGATGGATTCTGTGGGTTACGAAACCAACCTAAACCAAACAACACAACCAGAGACAAGCATGAAGGAGAAGTGGAGGTGTGATGACAGAGGCCCAGGGTGAGTGACAAGGATGAGATGGATGAATATGATCAAGATACATTGTAAAAATTTATTAAATTTATCAAAGAACAAGAGAAAATATTCTTTAGATTATTGCATGTATACAGAGCATTGATAAGCTTTCATCTTGTCATTATTTCATAAACAATGTAGAACAACAGCTATTTGCATACCATTTACATTATATTGAATATTAATGGTGACTTCAAATATACAAGATGATGTGTAGAGGCTATGCACAAATATTATGCCATTCTTAGAAGGACTTGAACATCTGAGGATTTTAGCACCGACAAGGGGTCTGCCCTAGTTAGCATTAACTGTCAACTTGATATAACATAGAATCACCTGATAAAAAAGAATCTCAGTTGAGTACCTGTCTTTCTCAGGTTTGTCTGTGGGTGTTTCTGAAGGATGGCTTTACTATTAATAAAGATGCTATAGGTGACACCATTAAGTGATTCTAGGCTACATAAGGAAGCCAGCGGAACATGGGTCTATGAACAAATCAGCAAGCTGTCTTTATTCATGGTTGCTGCTTCCAGCTTCTTTCCTTGACTTTTCATAGTGATAGAGTGTGACCTGGAAGTATAACCCAAATCAATCCCCCCTTCCCTAAGTTGCTTTGGAAAAGTGTCTTATCAAAGTAACAGAAAGCAAACTAGAACAGCACCCTAGAATAAATTCCCTATGGACACCAGTAGAGAACTACTTACTGTTTTTGATTAGAGATATTATGATAACTTTATGCACTTGATTATGATTATTTATAAGCATGCATTCATTTTTCTGATATTTAAAATAAATTTACATATAACTAAATATTTTCTAACATAATGCTAACATAGGAAATAATGATAATGCATCAGCTTTCCATATAGTTCAAGGTGCACGCATCTGAACTTACTTATGGATTCCAGAGCTAATCAGAGCAGGCCATTGAGTTTCCTGGTCTGCTCACAGTCAAGTCTCACAATGTGTGATGGATGCTTCTATATATTTGTTGTGTATGAGAAATCAGCAGCTAACTGGTGAGAAAATTACCTGTCAGTTCCCAGAAAGCCCAGATGTGATAAGCAAGCCACTCCATTGTACGATTGTGACAAATGGGATCTATCAGGAAGGCTTTGGCAATTCACGTCTCAGTGTTAGGAGCTTTAATTCAAAGGAGGTTTTTGATTGGTTCAATAAAGTAGACAAGCAAAAAAAATTCTTTATTAAGATTTTATGTTACATGCTGCTTTGATTTCTCAAAAGGCCAAAGACCCATTAAGGTTGACCCATTCTATTCTGTTTTGTGTAAGAGAAGACTGAAGCATAGGAAGAATACTGGCTGTTAGGTTTGCTTTTCTATGGTGCTTGGCATTGAACCCAGGACCTCATGTATGGTAAGCAAGTGTTCTAACTCTGAGCTACAGTGGCAGGTTGGGTGTTATGCTATGTCCTTCCAGCTTTGTTTTCTTCCTTCTCCACTTTGCTCTCTGGCCTAGACATGGGACTCTGTTTAGAACTCAGATAATGGTTAGACTTAGACAATAAAAAGGGGCAGGAGGAGACCAGGGCATTGAAAAGAACAGTAGGCTGTGAATTGGCAGAGACAGGCCTCTTCCACTAAAGACTTGCAATAGCTTGTATCAGGTGCTATATTTTGGTTTCCAAATAACTCCTAAAGACCCATTGGTCTCCAGCCCATGGAATGATGGGAGGCTCCTAGGAAGGTCATCAGAAGGTGTGGGCATCATCAGAAGAAGCCAGGTCTGACATTCACTCATGACATCCTCAACTTTCCAGTTACTATCAAGTCAACAGGTCTCATCTACTCCTGCCATGATGCATAGTCACCACAGAACCAAAGCAATAAGGCAAAGGGATCAGAACTGAGCCTTCTGAAACTGTGAGCCAAAAGAAGCCTTTATTCCTGTAAAATCAGTGACCTCAAGCATTTTGTCTCAGTGATGCAAAGAGACATAGCATAGCAAGATGATACAGGTAATTAAGTAAAATGGAAAATGCTGGAGAAGATGCAGGGAAGGGACAATAGGATAGAGTTCAGACATGTGGATTTAAGACACTTCCTAAACAACTCAATAAGAGGCTCACCAGACATGGCAATAAAGGATCCAGTGGACAGCAGAGACAGCTGGAGATAGAGGGGAAGCCAAGTGGTTGATGTAGAGCCACAAGACAATGCATTGAGGGCAAGAAAGAAAGGGCTAGAACTGAGTCCTAAGGGAAGACAGGACTAGGTAGGAGCCAGGGATCTGAACTGGAAAAGGCAGAGGACTCTGGAAATGCTAATAAAATCATGAACAGATTTGGGAATCGAAAGGTCTCTAGTGCACACAGTGCATACTGTGGTGCAGAGCACACACAGCGTTTCATTTACCATGTTCACCAGTTTACAGTGTGTAGTTCACCAACATCAAGCACATTAGCAGTGGAAATAAAATAGCCTGTCTGGGGAAAGTATCCTGGAAAAATATAAATGGAAGAGCCTTAGAGAAGTACCTGAACAGACATGGGCAATTAGAGATCCCGAGATTGCTGTAGGCTACTATTGGGCCATTATGGCAGAATACAGTGACAGGGAGTTTGAGAAATCGTGTTTGGTTTGCCTTCTCACCTGTTTTATTGGTTCGTTTGATACTTCTCTTTACAGATGTGACTTAAATATAGTTTATAAATGATACAAGGCACTGAGAAGAGGGAGGGGAAGGGAGCAATAAGGAAGAAGGCAATATTGGGTGCAGATGGGTGGGAATCGGATTCGGAATATAACGAAGGGAGCCAGCTAAAACAGAAGGAGGCATGGGTGTACCTGTCAGGGTTCAACCAAGAAAAAGGCAAATAATGGAGCTTGCCATGGTAGAAAGAGAGTGGATGCAATATGGAGGTGATAGAGATACCACTGCAACCTAAAGGCACAAATGTGGACCCAATGGGGCAGGGCAGACTGAGGCTTGTTGGTGACATTAATGAAGTGAAGGTCTGTAAAAGCTAGTCAGTGGTCCTTAGTTGGTCACACATAAACCTCACCCAAACCAGGAAAAGTGAGGGATATTCAGGAGAAAGAGAAGGTGTGAGGTCATCCTCTTTCTCCAGTCAGGTGAGTGAGTAAATAAGCAGGGATGCTAGGGAGCTACAGAAGCCTGGTATTTGCTTCTGTTTCCAGCTATCTGGTGTTGCTCACCCTTACAGAAATAGACAAGGAAGAGATGTGTAGGAGATGCCTAGACAAGGTGGGAAGCCACTGAAGTGTGGACAATAGTCAGCTTTGGGAAGATGTAAGGATCTTTTCACCTGTTTCTAACTTCTCTTCTGAGGTTGGTGTCATGTACCAGGAGCAAGGAGGGGTCACTGGCAAGTGTTCAGATTAGGAGGGAAGGATGATACTCATGGTGATGATGATGCCATTGTTGACCTAAAGAGAGCAGAAAAGCTTGAGGTAAGCCACAGCTAATGAAGGAGTGGCCTGCTCTACACACTTTGTCGTCCTTGCCCCAATGTCCTGACAGGTGCAACAAGACTACTAAAATAAGAAACACTGTTTTCAAAAGCCTGTGATTTATAAGAAAACCCAAGGCATCAATACATCAGCCAGTGGAACCAATAAATGAACTTAGCAAGATCACTCACTGAAGTGTTAATGCACACAAATATATTATTTTGTGTATATGGTGAAACAGAACAGAATAAAAGAATAATCTAGAAAAGCCACCAATAGAGTCAAACTTATATTATCCATAATTATAGACTAAGGCACCAAAACAGTTTATCACAGGAAAAATGAATTAATCTCTCTTTATATTATACTCCAATTTGAATTCGAGATGGATTAAAGGCCTAAGCATAAAATTAAATATAAAAATTTAGGAGACATTATAGGTGACTTTCTACACAATTTGGCTATAAAGATTTTCTAGGTGAGACATGAGAAAGAAAAATGAAACATATACTAGTTTTCATCAAAACTAAGTATTTTCTCTCTCTGTGTTTGTATGTGTGTGTTTTATGTGTGCTTGCCTAGTTTGTCTATGTGTTGTGTGGTGTGTGTGTGTGTGTGTGTGTGTGTGTGTGTGTGTGTCTGCATGTATGTATAGACCAGAGCTCAACCAGCCTTGAACATTGTGCCCCAGTAGCCGTCTACCTTGTTTTTCGGAGAGGGACCTCTCTGGGAACCTCAGGCATGCAGAGTAGGCTGTGCTAGATGGCTAATGAGTTACAGGGAACTGCATTTCTTAGTCTCCCCAGAATTGGGATCACAAGTGCACATCACCACACTTAGGCTTTGTGTTTGTCTGTTTGTTTGCTTGCTTTAACTTGGTGTCAGTGTGCAAACTCAAGTCCTCACGCTTACACCGCAAGCACTCTACCACCTGAGCTATCTCCCAAGGCCCT
The DNA here is from genome assembly GCF_003668045.3 of Cricetulus griseus. Lineage (NCBI taxonomy): Eukaryota > Metazoa > Chordata > Mammalia > Rodentia > Cricetidae > Cricetulus > Cricetulus griseus. The sequence goes on along the minus strand of NC_048600.1, from coordinate 37,353,737 downwards.
AAAACTTAAACATTCTAATTTTAAAATATTTTTTAAAAGTGTGTGTGTGTGTGTGTGTGTGTGTGTGTGTGTGTGTGTGTGTGTGTGTGTGTGTGCATGCACATGTGAGCACTGAGGCCAAAGGGCAGCAGAGCCTCTGGAGCTGGCATTATAGACAGTTGTAAGCTGCACTGAAAGCTATTTCTGCAGCTCAATTTAAATATTCTTGCACATAAAAAATCACCATTATGAAAACTAGCCAAGAAACTCATATACACACAAAAAATTCAAAACATACATATGACCTGGAACTTTATCAGAATGCTTATGGAACTTTTAAAAACCAGTAATAATAATAAAAAAATAAAAAACAATCATCTTAGGCAAGATGGTGCACTCCTGTAACCCAGCATTGAGAGGTAGAGTCAGGAGGGTCAGGACTTTAAAATAGCCTTGGTTACATAGCAAATTTGAGGCCAGCTTGCATAATATAGACCTCATTATAAAGATGAAAAATCCTAGCCATGGCCCAATTGAAAATGAACAATGCCTCAAGTGCACTTTTGCAAGAAAAGAAACACAAATTTTAAATAAACATACAAAGGTATATCTAATATTATCAATCAGGATAAGACTGAAACATTAAATCCATGATGACATGTAGCTGTTCTCATCTGAGTAGCTAAAACTAACAAAGATCACATATCAAATGTTGGCAAGGACACAGAGAAACTGATCCTCAACTATGACTCCTAGTAGTTGGTACAACCACAGAAGACAAATAATTGGCAGTTCCCACGTGATAACCTTGTGTATCTACTCACAGATAAACAACAAAAAGAAATCCACAGAAAGATTTGTAGGAGATGCTGACACAGAACTTTGTAATTGCTTCAAACCAGAAACAACTGAAATAGTTATCTGTGGAAAAGTGAACAAACAGCATATTTATACAGTGACATAGCATCTCAGCAATAATTAGGGAAAGCTTTACATGCAACAATAAAGATAAACCATTTAGACATTGTACTGGGGGGAAAGAAACCAGACACAGAGAAGAAACATGATGCTGTTACTTTAGTGTATTGAAGCAAGTAAAACTCATCTGCAGTAAGAGGCAGGAGGGTGTGGGGAATGGACAGGAAGGTGGGACAAAAGAGAATTTTTATCATGATAGAAATTCTGCTCTCTGTTGATAGATTATGGGTTGTAACAGTGCATGAATTTTTCAGACTCTTGAAATACACATGTAAGATTTAGACATGCCTTCTAAATTTTATCTGAAACAGAATTAAAAACATTTTTTACACTCAAATTAAGTGGTTGCCTTTCACAGTGCAACATGCAACATCCTGTTATCATGAAACTGCCTGCTTTGGTGTATCCTAGACTTGGGCAAAGGAACAAATAATTTGAAGATAGTGAGATCCAGGTTTCATCACTATTAGAAAATGAAGCAGTAACTACATAGAAGGTGGGATGCATGCTGTGCTACAGGACTGGGATTAGAGGTATTTCTCTTATATACATTGATGTTTAAAAAAGCTTGTGTGTGTGTGTATGTATGTATGTATGTATGTATGTATGTATGTATGTATGTAGGTATGTATTTGCCTGCTTGTGTGTATGTGCATCAAGTACATGACTAATGCCTTCAGAAGGCCATAAGAATGTGTTGGATCCCCTGGAACCCTGGTTCTTTTCAAAAATAGCAAGTGCTGCTTTTTCCTTAAATTGAAAATAGACTTATTTTTAAATCTTCATACAATATATTCTGACAACAGTTTTTACTTTCACAACTTCTCTCAGATCCTCCCCACTCATCCAAAAAGACATCTTTTTTTTCTTTCTTTCATTAGAAAATAAGCAGGCATTTAAAAACAATATAACATAAGTTAAAATAAAAACAAATAATCAAGAATAGTAAAAAAAAAATCAACAGAAAAAAGAGCCAAAGATAAAACAGAGACACACATTTGCACACACAGAAATCTCACAAAAACATGAAATCAGAAATCATAATATATAAATATAAGCAAAAGACATGTAAGATATAAAGAAAGCCCAGACAAAATGTTATGAGAGCAGTTGCCAACTGTGGACAGCTTCTGGCCTAGGGAGGGGGCTTGTGCCAACTTTCCCTTTTCAGTGCTGGGACCCCATCAGGCTTCGACCTGCATAGAACCTGTTGTCTCTGTGAATTCATATGTGTTCTGCTGTGTCTAGAAAGCTATGATTCCTTAGTGTCCTCTATCCCCTTTCTGTCTCCTCTTTGCAGATTTTCCTGAACCCTTAGGTGAGGGATTTGATAGAGAAATCCCATTTAGGACCAAGTGTTCCAAGGTCTCTCACTCTCTACACATTGTCCAGTTGTGGGTCTCTGCATTTGTTCCCATCTCCTGTAGGAGGAAGCTTGACTGTTGACAACTGAACAAGGCACCAATCTATGAGTATAGTTGAATGTCATCAGGAGTCATTTTATTGTTTCTGTAGTAGTACAATAGTGTTTGGTTTTCCCCTATGTCCATGGCCTATCTAGTCTTATGTTCTTGACCACCTAAGCAGTGCCAGGGATGGATTACATCTCATAGAGTAGGCCTTAAATCCAATCAGATAGTGGCTTTTTACTTCCATAACTTTTGTGCCACTAGTGCACAAAAGTATCTTGCAGGTAGATTATCCTTGTAAATGGAAGGCTATGCAGCTGTGCAGCATTCACAGTACCTTCTGATACCATGAACACTAGTTAGTAGCGATGAAGGCTCTAGTTAGGCTGAGCTGTTGCTATCAAAGTTGACTGAAGGTTCAGGCTGGTACAGGTCCATAAGGACCATGTACAAATTCTTTATTGATTGCAAAGGGAAAGTAGTGGAGATAGCTTGCAGATGTGTCATTAATTAGGCACATTGGAAGAATATGCTATAGCATAACTGGCTCTTCAGAAATGCCATGGTCAGTAAAAGCAAGATATGGCTGAGGAACATCCTAGAATGAAAACAGACTGGAGACGCCACAGTTAGATGCAATGTATGCCATTGATTGGAAAGTAGACTTGGATGGGGTGAAGGTCCATGGAAGACGTTGGAAAAATAAACATTTAGATACAGACTATGTTCACAATGACATATCATCAGTGTTAAATTTCTCGAATCTAATAATTATATTGTTTACGGAGGAGAGATGACTTTCTCTCTTAAGATGTATACACTGAAACTGAGGAACAAGGTATATGGTTATTTCCAACTTCTCAATTGTTGTAAAAAGAATATATAAAATTGAATCATATTAGGTAACATATTAACAATTAAATAAAGAGCCTTGAGATTTTCTTGCATTTATTTTTTTATTCTTTATATGAGTTTGAAATTGTATAAAAATCAGTGAGGTGACTGGAGAAATGGTTCAGTGGTTAAGAATATGTACCATTCCTCTAGAAGACCTGAGTTTAGTTCCCAGCACGTATATGGGGCAGCTCAGAGCTGTCAGTAACTCCATCTCCAGAGTATTTGATGCCTGCTTCTGGCCTCTGCGGGCACCCACACACATGTTGAATTTACTTATACAGATCCACACAGATGCATAAATGGTGCATATGTGCATGTATTAAATCACTAAATAACAAAATAAAATAGAAATAACAATAAAAATTTAAAATCAGTGAGAGAGGTGGAGAGGGGGAGAAAGAAAAGAAGGAGGAGGAGGTGAGGAGAAAGACAGACAAAGGCAGGGAGAGGAGGGAGGACTCTAGGGCAGGGAGAGAGCAATACTATGAACGTGATTATGTCTTTGCACTATGCTCCTTAGCTTTGTATGGCTTTGGCTAAACAAGTGGGTGTCCCTGGGTTGGCCGACAACGCTGACAGGCAGAAAGTAGTGATTACAAGTGTGTAAATCAAAGAGTTGGTTTAGACCATAAAATTGGAAGTTAAAAAAAAAAAACATGTCTAGCTCTGGGAAATGGGATTTCTTTGAATATATTATTCTGCAGGTTCTCTTATAATTACAGGCATAACTAATGCAAAGTTACACACTTTGTTAGTAGGGATGTGGGGAAAGGAAGACACACCAGGAACCAGGCCTCTCTCTCTCTCTCTCTCTCTCTCTCTCTCTCTCTCTCTCTCTCTCTCTGTGTGTGTGTGTGTGTGTGTGTGTGTGTGCGTGTGTGTGTGTGTGTGTGTGTACAGAGTGCCACAAGATCATCCTAACACCCACCCAGTTAAGATGAGAAATGATACAAAAGAAACAGGAGATGTCACAGAAAGCTGGAGTTTCACAGCCTGAATGTACAATGGGAGCAGAGAGCAACTGTTGAGAGGCACCAAATATAAATTACAGCAAGTGTGCATCTTGTAGCTGAGCTTAACAATGAAACCTGACAGCAATGATAGCTCATGTCCAGGGGTTACTCAACATTCTTGTGTTAGAAAACAGTGTGGATTTTTTTCTCTTGCAAATCAAAATATGTCCTTGATATAATTTTCTTAGAAAGAAAATGCACACAACGCATCTCATTTCTCTTAGGAGAAATGTTCATTTCTCTTAGAAGCTCCTGCAAACATTAGCCTAAGAGGAGGTTCCCTTCTGAATACATGTCTTTATTCCGTATACCAGAGCCGTGTTTTCTACAGTGTCTAATTGAAACCTCTCTGTGGGGGCTGGGGATAGGCCTTGGCTGATGGAGTGTTTGCCTGAGCTTTCTCAGCATGCATGAAGCCCTCAGCTCCATTTTCAAAACTGCACAAAACAGTGTAGCGGCTCACACCTGTCATCTCAAACACTGCAGAGATAGAGCTTGAGGGTCATGAGTTCTTAGTCCTCCTTGGCCATGTAATGAGTTCTAGGCCAGCCTAGGGTACCTGAGACCCTGAATCAAAAATCAGAGAGGGGAAGGGACAGAGAGGGAAGGGGAAGGAGGAGAAGAGGAGGGAAAGAGAGAGGGGGAGACCAGATGACATCAGGAGGTAAGTTACAGAACTTTCTTTGTGAGCAGCAGGCTCCCCACATGCTACTAGGCACTAAGAGTAAGTTGCAGGAACAGAGTGCAGCCCATATGCATCCAGTGGTGCTTTTCAGTAACTCCTTAGTGTTTTTCATTGATACTCTCTCAGCAATCTTTGCTGGGTTTCCCATGCCCAGGGAGTCCAGCCTGGAGCCCCACATCAAGGCACACCCTGACAGCTTGCTTCTCCAGCAGGAATCTCAGAGAGCTTGCCTGCCTTTCCCTCATCAAGGTACTGAGACCAACAAAGGCTACTCCAACAATGCACGTTAGGGCAGCAAGAACGTTCACAGTGCTTGTGCCTCTGGTGACTGGCTTGCTTACAGTTTCCATAGAGAACTGCACATACACTCCCTCAACTAAAACATTCCATTTCTCAACAGAAGAAAAGATGGACAAGCTGTAGTATTTTTCTTCATAAAACAACCACCACATGCAAGAACATAGGCAGCACTCAAGGCAATTTGTTAAGCAAAGGAGAGAGACCACAGCATCATGAAGCATGGGACTATCTACCTGAAGTTCAAGGGAAGGCTGTCTTGTGACCGTCAAGGGACAGAGGTCACGAGAGTGATCTATACTCACAGGAAGGCAACAGGGACCAGTCCGATGGTGTGATAGAACCTTTCTCACCTTGATCTGGGTGGTAGTTCGGTCTTACTGGGGAGCACAGGGGGAAACTGGGTCTATACAGATGTGCTGGCTTTTTCTGTTGCAGTGTGGCTACTGTTCCATTACATGTATATCTTGTAGCATCATGTTGCATATTGTAAATGTACATAATAAAATCTATAAAATAAGTAGTGTACTTAATAATGATGTGTTTATGGGTAATGCTCTTAGTTTGAAATCTGCCTTTTTAAATTAGCCCAGACGCTGTGGACATCAGTATGGAGCTTCCTCAAAATGTATGAAATAGTCAAGAATAAAGAAAATATTTTTAAAATGAACTTTTAAAAATTTTATCTATTTGTTTTACACCCTGACTGAAGTTTCCTCCCCCTCCTCCCATTCCCCCTCACCTCTCATTTGCCCTCCCTCCCAATCTACTACTCCTCTTCTGTTCATGAAAGGGTAAGTCTTTCATGGATATCAACAAAATATGGCTATCAAGTTGCAGTAAGACTAAGAACCCCTGCTTTTACTAAGCTTTGGCAAGGCAATCCAGTATGAGGAATAGGTTCCCCAAAGCCAGCTAAAGCCTTAGGGACAGCCACTGCTCCCACCGTTACGAGTCCACAAATAGACAAAGCTACACAACTGTCACATCCAGGTAGAGGGCCTAGGTAAGTCCCATGCAGGCTTCCTGGTTGTCGGGTTAGTGTCTATATGAGCCTAGGTTAGTGTTTCTGTGGGGTTTTGTTGTGATGTTCTTGACAACCCCATTCTTCCCTCTCATTCAGCAGAATTCCCTGATCTTGGGCTAATGTTTGGCTGTGGGTCTCCATCTGTTTCCCTCAGTTATTGGATGAAGGCTGTCTATGACAACTGGGGTAAGAATTGAACTATGAGTATAGCAGAATATTAAAAAGTATCATTATATTGACATTTTTTCCTACAATCATGTTTGGTTCAATCTTAGATCACTGGGTCATCCAGCCTCTGGGTCCTGGCACTCTAGGCAGTGTCAGGGGTAGGCTCATTCTCATGAGTGGCATGGGTCTCAGGTTGGACCAGTCATCAATTGGCCAGTCTTCCAATCTCTGCATCACCCTTATCCCAGCACATCCTATAGGCAGGGCAGACTTTAGGTCCAAAGTTTTGTGGCTGGGTGGGTGTCCTAATCCCCTCACTGGAAGTCTTACTTGCTCAGTTCAGGCTACATATCCTCTATTGCTACAATTTTTAGCTGGGGTCATCCTTGTATTGCCCTGGGACTTTTCCTTGTACCCAGGTTTTTACCTGATCCTGAAATCCCCCCTTTCCTGTTATCTCTTTCAATATCTCTTCTCCACCCATCTCCTGACCTGATCTCTCATGTTCCCATCCCCACCAAAACCCTAGTCCACCCATGAGATCTTTTCTTTATCCCCTTCCAAGAGAGATCTGAGGGTCCCCCTTTATCCCTCCTTGTTACCTAGCCCCCTTTGGTCTGCAGATGGTAGCATAGTTATCCTGTAATTTACCAGCTAATATCTACTTTGAGTGAGTATATACCTTGTTTGTCTTTCTGGGTCTGAGTTACCTCACTCAGGATAATTTTTTTCTAGTTCCATCCATTTGCCTTCAGATTTCATGATGTCATTGTTTTTAACAGCTGAGTAATACTCCATTGTGTAAATGTACCACATTTTCTTTATCCATTCTTTAGGTTGAGGGGCATCTAGGTTGTTTCAAGGTTATGGCTATTATGAACAAAGCTGCTATGAACATAGTTGAGCAAGTGTCTTTGTGGTATGATTGAGCATCCTTTGGGTATATGCCCAAGAGTGGTATACCTGCGTCTTGAGGTAAATCGATTCCCCCTGTCCTCCAGTAAAGCTTAAGTCTTCTGAAGTTGTAGTCTGGAATATGGATCCTAGGGGAGGGAGTATAGTCTCTAAAATGAAGTTTTAAAAACCTAAAGGTGGAAGTCAGCTATAGTGCTCCTGATAACATACACAAAGGGATATAAGTCAATACACCTCAGAGATGTGTGGACATTCATGTTACTGTGGCACTATTCACAGCAGATGTATTGTCATACTAGATGTCCCATTAACAAATAGATGGGTAGAGAAAACACAGTCAATGTACACACACACACACACACACACACACACACACACACAGAGAGAGAGAGAGAGAGAAGAAGAGAGAGAGAGAGAGAGAGAGAGAGAGTCAGAGACAGAGAGACACATACAAAATAATAAATTATTAAGTAAATAAATATTTTAAAAAATACCCAAAGGCTAGGTTTTCCAAATAACATCATCTAAAATGTCAGTTGACTTATGCAGAAGTTACGTTTTAAACAGATTCTCTATGATAGTTTCTTAGGAAACTAACTTCTCAAAATCTTCAATGCAAATAAAATCCTACTTACAAAGACACATGTACACAAGTATACATGGAGCTACTAGGGCTCAGGGACAATGCCTATATGTCAGACACCACAGGCTACCAAATAACAATCACAGAGCCAGGTATGGGTGACCTTTTATTGAGTTGTTGATCAGTGAGGTTCCCAAGATCCCCCAAATAAACACTGCCATTGCTCTTGGTTACTACCCAAAACTTGATGGTAAGACCCTATTGTTGAGGACACCACAAACTTGAGTCCACTCCATGAGGATATAGAGAAATAAATGCACATATATGAAATTTTCAAAAAATAAAAATTATTAAAAAATAAAATTAATAAATCACATAAGGTATTTTTTTGTACAGCAATATTTTATTATATCCCTAATATGGCACCACAGGTCGCAGTCTGATGGTATGTGGTATGAATGTAAAAGTGATTGTATTTAGGGGCTACTTTGGATGATGCTGGTTAACTTATGAATAGTGTTTCACAGGTGGAAAAGTCTGTTTTCTGGATTATGGTGGAAGCGAAGCTACTCATGAAGAGGGAATGAGTACTACTTTACCTGGGTTAAGAAATCCCTGAGCAACTCCAAGGACTGCATTGCTCAGAGGACTGAGCATATAATTTTAGACCATAGAAAGTCCTCTGAAAGATAATGACAACTAACAGACCTTCACTCCAAGCCAAGTGGACTCAATATACACTTGCTATTGTTTTGGTTGGGTTCACATTTGGCTCTAGTTGTTCCATTATTATTATCATTATCACCAATATTATTATTTGTGTTGTTATGTGATTATGCGTGTAGACATGTATGTGTGTATGTGAGTGTTCATGTGTGTGGGGGTAAATGTGTATTTGTGTGAGGGGGAGGCAGCGCTCATTGCTGGTGTCTTTCTTTAGGTGCCATCTACTGTTGGGAGGCAGGCTGATCCAAGGCTATCTCAGAGGCCCAGATGAGAGGTCAAAGGGGACACCAGTTCTGGGTCCTTGTCCAGAAGCAGACTGGGCAAGGCTAGGGCTAGGGGCAGGGCCTTGAAGGAGTTAAAGCTTCAGTTTCTGGGAATCTGACCTTTCTTGCTGCAAAGAAGACTTTAGTTACAGTCCCAAGGCTACTGTGTGCTTGGTCTATGACACATTTGAGATACCCTTTGTTCCTTTTATACTACATTGCTTGAATAAGCTTCCTGTTGACTCTGTACCTTTGTAAGATAGCTTTCTGTTGATTCTGTCCCATTTTCTCCTATAAACTATATAAAAGATGTTGCACCTATTAAACTTGCTCGCATGAGCCACCTGCTTGTACAAGACCTCCCAACCCCAAACTTTTTTACCCTTTTTATTTCTCATCCCCTGGTCTTCTCTCTTAGGAACTTGTCACTGAAGAATGACACCCTGGTCCAGGTCCATCTATTCTCTCCCCCCGCTTCTCCTCTTCTTCTGAGATAGCATCTCTTACTATCTGGAATTCAACAATTAAAGTAGACTAGCTGTCCAGTGAGCCCCAAGGATCTGCCTATCTATACCTCCCAGAACTGATTTTTTCTTTTAGCACATGCCACCCATGATAGTATTGTCAACCTGCTAGAATATATAATCACATAAAGATTAAGTCTCTAGGAAGAAGGAAGACATGCCTACTGTGGGCGGCACCATTCCTTGACTGGGATCCTGGACTGTGTAAGTGGAGAAATGGAGCTGGATGGCATCCTACAACCATTAAGCTCTGCTTCTTGGTGGCGAATGTGATATGATGAGAACTGTTCCAAGTGCTGACTTTTCTTCCTGATCATGATGGACAGGACCTATGAACTGTGGGATAAAATAAACCCTCCCTTATAAAAAGAAAGAAAGAACAAAAGAAAGAAAGGAAGGAAGAAAAAGAAAGGAAGGAAGGAAGAAAGAAAGAAAGAAAGAAAGAAAGAAAAGAAGGAAGAAAGGAAGGAAGGAAGGAAGGAAGGAAGGAAGAAAGAAAGAAAGAAAGAAAGAAAGAAAGAAAGAGAGAGAGAAATTCCCCTGGCAAAATCATTACTGTCTGAAGAGTTCTTTGCTGTGGGGTCTGTCCTGTGTTTTGAAGAATGCTCAGAGGCATCTCTGTTCTCTACACACTAAATGCCATTTAACATATGTCTGCTATGACAACCAAAATGCACAAAATATTATTAAATGTACCCTAGGGGACAGCCTCCACCAGCATGGAAGTGGCGCTCTATGGAGCTAGGGTTTATTTTAGGGGCTGGAGTGGGAGAGAATAGAAATGAGACATGTTGAATAGTTTCAGGCTATTGAATGGATGTGTATTTAAAATTATATCCTGATTAATGTACCTTTAAAAACCTCCATAGGTTTCTCAGAGATGAAAGGTGTACACAGCTTCATGTTTAATATAAGAATGAATACAATTAAAATGCCTTATAAAGGTAAGAAAAATTAAAGATAAAACATCCATTCACTGAGCATATGCTACATGGAAGAGGGTGAGTACTCCCTTTGGTGTTGGGGTACATGAGGAGACAAGTTGTAGTATCTTCAATGCAGACCATTAAGCAGGGTCTCTGCAGGACACCCCTTGGAAGCTTGGGTCCAGGCAATGGCATGCAGGACAATCCAGGAACTAAGCTTGTCACTGAGTTAGCTGTTGTTTAACCCAGAGCCTGGCTCAGAGAGAATCCTTGGCCCTATGCCCCTCTAAGTGGCTGAGGGAGAGGTGGCATGGGACTGCAGTGACATGATATCCTGTCAGGATCACAGATGTGTTTGTGGGGAATGGCTTGCTCCTAGGAAACCACAGAACTTGTCCTAAGCAGAAAACTGTGTGGCCAAATGCAAGCACCTATCACACACCCCTACTTTCATGCTGTATCCATCTTCTGTCGCAGGTTGCTGAGGATAAAAGTTTCCTCTGGTGGATAAAGTTATCAGTTGCTCAAGGAGTCTGTACTTCAAGGAGTCTGCATTTTATGCAGCATTTCCAACAGAATCATTGACTATGCCAAGAGCAGTGTGATGAAGAGGAAGTGAGAAGATATCTATATATCTGTATATATATATATATATATATATATATATCCCCGTTGCATATATAAATATGAAATATGTGTGTGTCTCTGTGTGTGTGTGTGAGAGAGAGAGAGAGCAGGAAAGGGAGAGAGAAAGAGAGAGAGAGGGAGAGAGAGAGAGAGAGAGAGAGAGAGAGAGAGAGAGAGAGAGAGAGAGAGAGAGAGAGGAGAAGAGGAGGAAGCTAAAGGAAAGGAGAGACTTACCTTTGGGTAAGCTTTCTGCTTCACCCAAATTCTTGCCCCATTTCTAACTTTAAACTGGACACCCCCACTGCCCCAAGTAAAGAAGACTGCTAAAAGCAGAAGAGGAAGAGAGCCATAGAGAGAAGAATATGTCCCTGGGAGTTCTGGAGGAAATCCTGAGGAAGGAAGCCTGAGTGGTGCATGCTAGAGGGAAGAGCTCAGAGCCAGTCAGGAACATGAGCACAGCCCAGTTTTAGCCAGTCTCACGGACAGATATTACTTCTTGTAGACACAGACACTCAGAGAAAGTGTTCTGCAGGGTCAAATACCATGAGAACTTGGTAAAATGAGTGATTGTAAAGGCAGTGAAATGTGCTGATGGCATCCCAACTACTACTTCTGTTTCTAATTCTCACCTCCCCTAGAATACTAACACACACAATGTAATATAGACAAGTGCTAATTGCAATTATTTCTGGTATCAATTTATCAATATGCAGCTTCAAAAATAAAATAACAGGGCATTGCCCAGAAGCAGCACCTAAATGTTAGCTCTTTGATAATGCATGTATTTTTCTCTTTTTTTGGTTCTTCAAGACAGGGTTTCTCTGTGGCTTTTAGAAGCTGTCCTGGAACTAGCTCTTGTAGACCAGGATGGTCTCGAACTCACAGAGATCCACCTGCCTCTGCCTCCTGAGTGCTGGGACTAAAGGTGTGTGCCACCAACACCCGGCAATAATGCATGTATTTTTATTGAGCACATATTTTATGTCAGACACTTACTAAGAGCCTGCATATTCATTTCTTCAATATCCCAATGACATCATTATATCCATTTACCAAGGGGAGGACCTGGTGGGTGACAGGGAGGTGACGCAGTTTACTTATGATCACATACTCTTTCCATAGCAAAGATTCCCACCTAATTTTGATAACCAGATCTGTGGTCTTAACTTTCAATTAATCTGCTTATGTATGTTTGTATCTACATATGGGTATATGAATGTATGTATGGTTGTTTGACTGATTGAGATGTCAGGGGTTGAGCTTAAGACTGTACACATGCCAGGTGAATAAGGTATATCCTGAGCTGACCTGCCTTTTTGTAAATATATGTGTTTGCTTATTTGATTCTAACAGCGGGATCGTGAGTTAGAAGAAGGAAACTGAGGCACAGAGAAGTACACTAACCTACTCTACTTTGTAAGTGTCCCTTGAGATCTTAGATTCAATTAATAGCCCATCATACATATAGCACCAATTAATTTATCTAATGAAAGATGCTTCTGAAGTGCCTGTAACCTCTTCAAGAGGGAACAGCATGCTCATCACAAATTCATTTACACCGTTAATTTGGTAAACTTCCTCCAGCCTCCATCCCACATGTCGCAGATTCCAGTCTTAATAAAACTTAATGAGATCTGGCTATAAATATGTGAAGGTAACTGCTTGTGTAACACTGTAATGTTCTGGAGTTTTCTACCACATTTATCAATGTTTTCAGGGAGGAAACTTCCTCAGCTTCTAAGGAAAGGAAGAAGAGGGTGCCAACCTCATGTTCCCTCAGGGTTCCATGCTGGAAACCAAGGCTTGGCCTGATTTTTCCTTAAGATTCTTTCTCCTATTTGATGTCAAGTACTCCCATGCCTACAAACATTGATACAGTACCTACTATGCACAAAGCTCTATTGTACCTACTATGCACAAAATTTTATTGTGTTTTTTTTTGCCGTGAGATAGCACAGAAGAAATCTAGAGTGTAACCATACACACATGCAAGATGTCCCATTTCTCACAGTGAGTATAAATGTGATTATTTCTTTATTGTAAAGTTAATTTTTTTTAAAAAAGTGCTTGTTTGCAACATTTGCATCAGTTGTTTTTCTGTTGATGAGATAAATACCACAATCAAAAGCAACTGAGAGGGAAAAGGAGAGAAAGTGTTTGTTTTGATGTATAGTGCCAGAGGTATTTGTTATGATGGAGGAGGCATGGTGGCAGGGAAAGCATGAAGACAAGATCAGGAAGCTGGCTCATCACACTTTCCATGGCACACAGGTTACAGACAGCCAGAGAGCAAGAAGTTGGGCTAGGCTATCCAACCTAAAAGCCCACCCCCACTGATCCACTTCCTAAAAAAGGCTCCAAACAGCACCCCCAGCTGGAGACCAATGGTTCAGATGCTCTCCTGTGGGGGGATTTCTCACCACCACAGTTTCTTAAAACACCTTGGAATTTGTTATGTTGCTTATGAATGTCTAACACAAAGGTTGTAAAAATCAACTAAAACAAAAACAGAACCCATGAGGTAACAGGAGGAAAGGATATTCTAATAGACAGGAGTGGATCTGGTCATAGGTAGTCATAGACAAAGCAGAAATGATAATCATAAAATGACTTGGACTTTGGCCTTAAACTTAAGTTTTTATTAGAACTTTGATCATGAACTATCTGTTAGGTTTCAAATCTGGAACAAATGGCTGTGATGCCTATGTAACATATCAGAGCAGACCTGGCCTCCAGGCTATCCCAGGATCCCTCACTCCCTACATGTTACAGGGTCCTCTTGGCTGGCATAACCCACACCCTCCCTGAACTCTGCATCCCAGGGGCCTGGACTGCTGTTCGCTGTATAATGCAACCATTTTGTTTACCACTCTTTTTGTTCCTTTGGGTCTCGTGGCTAATGCACCTGTTTTCTCTTTCTGCCCTTTCCCGCCCGTCCCCTCCCCCTCCCGGAACATGGTTCAGAGTCATGTACACTCTGGACTCTGATGTCCCTGTCCCTGTCTGCCTCTGGCTATGCTCTCCCAAATATCTACAATAAACTTTCTGTCCCACCATACCTAGAAGCAGTCATGTTCTTTTATTTTATTTTTTATTTCTTTTTTATTCACTATTTTATGGAAAAATTTGGGGTTAAAAAATATACATGCCACAAGGTGATTAAGGAAAACAAATTACATTCTCACCCTAGTTAGTGTTCTGGCTCATGGTGTATGGCCTACTATGGGGTGACGTGTTTGTTATTTTTACTCTCACTGTGTCATGACAGACATCTGTTATAAATAAATAATATAGAAGACACTCATCATGAAATGCCCAAATTCATTCAGAGCACTAGGCATATGACTTGTTGACTGTCATCCCCTCTTGTCATTCACAAAGGGACCAAGCCCCATGTTTACAGCACCTCACCTGACACTGGGCTACTGAAATTGAACATCTAGGCCAGGAGCTCAAAATCAAACATAAATGGAGGGCTGGCTACCCTAACTAGCTTGCTTTCACAACTGATGTGCTGTATTTGTGTATTAAAAGGCAGGGTTTAGCACTCTGGAGGCAGAGGCAGGCGGATCTCTGTGAGTTCGAGGCCAGCCTGTTCTCCAGAGTGAGTGCCAGGATAGGCTCCAAAGCTACACAGAGAAACCCTGTCTCAAAAAACCAAACCAAACCAAACTAAACCAAAACAAAACAAAAAACAAAAAAGGGGTAGCATTCAAAGGTATTTTTCAATAGTATAATCTAGAATTTCCTTGAAATATGTGGTCCTCCCAGTCTGCATGTACTGTCCTTACATTTGATAGAGATAGGCACTGTTATGCCCAGGACTTTTTGCAGGACCCCAAAAAGTCCACCACCAAGCAGAGGACTCACCAAATGCAAGAACAGAGCAGAGATTTTGCCCACTTGGGAGGGAGCAAGCAGAATACGGCTTACAACTGAGGCGGTGGGGGGGTAGGAGGAGTGGGGGGGTGGGGAGGTGGGGAGGAGTTAAAGGGAAAGTCCACAAGACTGAAAGATAATAACTGCATGTTTGGGAAGGATACAGTTAAGCAGGATACTGATGGGGAAATAAGTTTGTTAATTATCTCCTGGGCCAGGGATTTGTACAACCACAAGTTGATGGCTATCTGGTCTTCTTTAGGACAGAGAAATATTGATACAGCTGGGGTGTGTTATCTAGTCTCAGGCCTCTAGTCACTCACCCAGTTCTTTGTTTAGTCTTATCTGTCGGACTGCCTTTTGGGAGCTCAGAGGAGCTTGAAAGTTTTCTTTTTCCTGTATGGGCTTTGGAGTCTAAGTGTTTAGAATTTCATTATTTTTTCCCATTTCAGCATAATATATAGTTTGCTTACTTTTCTTTTATACTCTGAAAGATAATTTATTATTTATGACAGGAGGATTAAGAGTCTGATATAGAGAGGCAATAGAGAGAGCTAGAGAGTATGACAAGTCAGTGCAGACATTATCTACTATATCATACTATGGGATGGCATCCTATAGGCCAAACAAAACACATTAGTGGATGTCTGACCAATGACGGTCCTGTCCTAGTCAATTGTCTTATTTCTATGACAAAGCCCCTCACAGAACCACTCGAAGGAAGAAAGGGTTTAAGAAAGGATAGTGTCCATGATTGTGGGGAAGAGGAAGTTGTGGTGGCAGGATCATGAACAGCTGGTCACATCGAATGTACAATGAGGAAACAGAATGAGATGGGTGATGATGCTCAGTTTTTTTTTGTCTCTTCTGTTCAGGTGGGATCCCAGCCCATGGAATGGTGCCACCACATTCAGGATGGGTTGTCCCTCCTCAGCTAAACCTTTCTGGAAACACTAAGATACACCCAGAGGTGTTTCCATGGTAAAGACAACCATCCATCACAGGCCTCTAAGCAAGATCTGAAAGCATAGGATGATCTCATAAAAACCTCACAGGACTTAGTTTTCTTTTTTGACACACTTAACTGCCTATTGTATCCAACGTGTCCATGCTAGACATTAGGGAAAACCCTAGTGGAGAGTGTTCGCAACAACTCTAGAGTCCAATGTCACGACACCTTCTAACCATGTAGGATCATCAGTAAAATGGGGATTATTCCTAACTCCCAGGGCTGTTCTGAGATTAAAGGAAACTGCACAGTCAGGAAAGTGCTTGACTGGTAAGCATGACAGTGTGAGTCTGATCTTTAGAACCTACATAACAAGCTGGATGTGGTGGCAGATGTTTGTAATTTTAGTGCTAAAGAGGCAGGCAGAAGAATTCTTGAGGCTTGCTGGCCACCAGTCTAAACAAGGAAAAAAAAGGTTATTGGTGAACTTCAGAACAATGGGAGAACTTATCTCAAAAACAAAGTGGATGTGTCTGAGAAGTGATAGCTGAGGCTTTACCTCAGGCCTCCACACACAGACACGACAGCATGTGCATGTACATATGCATGCACACGCACGAGCACACACACACACACACACACACACACAAAAAAAATAAAAATAAGTAAAAAGTATTAATGAGATAACACACTGATTGTTAATAGCAAGTGCTTGTGAATATTAATGGAGGCCTGTCTCTTTCTATCATACAGTGCCCCTGTAACAGAGTCCTGGCATTTTCTTCCCTGTGTCTGTGATCTCTTTACACAGCCAAATTCTTGCAAGTTCTGGTTGGTATTGCATTCTTATTCATGTCTTCTCATATGATTGCCATGCAAATTGCCATGGTCTACATGGATACAGATGTCTCTTTCCAGACACCCCAGCTGTCATGTTGAATTATGCAGCTTCAACAGTGTTGGACCACTGTTCCTTGTAACACAGTCTTACGTCTGATACTGTGAAACACAGAGGCCTGTTAGACCTGATTTATGTCCAGCTGCAGAGCTTTGGTTCCTTGTGTCATGTCTTGTTATATGTGGCCTTACTGACTGACTAGGGCAGGGTGCAGAGTCCAGGATTCTGCTGCTATCTCAAACAGCCTGTGTCTTCCCTGTCATTTCCTTCCTACCTCTGTGTATCTCTTTTTATCCTCCCTATGTGGTTCCTACCACCTCCCTATGCTGTTCCCACCCGGAAGTTCCTTCCTAATGACCCTTGATTGAAGCCATTTGCCCTTTCTATGTTAAGATTTTCCCAGAAGCTCATGGAATCTGCTTGTCTGTCATTGGTGGGGGATTGCTGTTTCCTTAGGTCTTGTTTGTGTAACTCACTATATCTCCATAAATCCATGTTTATTTGTTTATCTGATTTTTGTCATGCATCTCCTCTCTATCCTTATTTCATTTTCAGTATTTATATAACTCTATGTGATGGCTAATCTTGATTGTCGACTTAAATTCATCTGGAAGTAGCTAAAACCCAAGCAGCTGGGGGCACACCTGTGAGGGATTGTTGTGGGCTGGATTATTTGAGGTAGAAGACCCATCCTGAATCTGGATAATTTGAGGTCAGACGACTCACTCAAAATCTGTGCTACACCTTCTGGTGGCAGCCTACATAAAAGAACATTAGAGAAGGAAGCCTTTGCTTTTTGCCTGCTTGTCCTCACTCTGGCTACCCTGCTCCTGAGATGACCCTTCCCTGGAGGTAGAACCTACTTGTTTGGGATTCTAATGTACACTGAATACTGGCTGCTCTCTAGAACTCTCCTGGGAATCCAGCATCAGATTAGCACTGCTGAGACATCAGGTTTTCCATCAGGAGACAGACATTGTTGGACCACAGACTGTAAGCCATTCTAAGATATATATTAGATAATTAATAATATATGATTAATAATATATATTAATAATTATATTATTAACATAATATAATCTTATTATATATAGTCTATCTCTGACATATATGCACGTACAGGATGATCTCATAAAAACCTCACAGGACTTAGTTTTCTTGACACACTAACTGCCTATTGTATCCAATGTGTCCATGCTAGACATTGGGGAAAACCCTAGTGGAGAGTGTTCGAAACAACTCTAGAGTCCAATGTCATGACACCTTCTAACCATGTAGTTTATTCTATCAGTTTAATTTTGTGACATGTTTTATAATGGAAGTAAGTGTTATTGATACACACCATGAGCACTGTGGAATGAACACTTACACTCTCTTTAATTTCAGACCTATCTCCATTGTGGTAATATTGGGAAGTTAAGGTTTGGGGAATATGAGGAATACATATGGGTGGAGCCCTCACTTGTGGTGTTATAACAGGGCTAAAGAGTTTGGTATGTTCCTTCTACAATGTGAGGACCCTGGAAATGTTGGTTGTGAGCCAGAGAGCAGATGTCAGACAAATTGGTATCTGTTAACTCCTTGATCTTGGACTTGCTAGCTTTCTAGAGCTGTGAAAAATAAACTGCTGTTGTTTATAACCCGTGTGGTCTATGGTGTTTTGGTATAGCAACCCAATCAGAGGAAGACAGCAATGTGAAGAAGAGCAAAGTCTCTGGGGTCAGAAGGTTATACTTTGGGGCATTAATTGCTCACCAGGAATGTGACGTTAGGCTCTTTCTTCCCTAAGTAGAAGGGCCTCATCTATGAAGTGAGTTGTTTGGTAGCTGGTAGCAAATATTGAATTGATATCAAAAAATGCTTATCATTATTTCTAGTATATAGTTAGCTTTCAAATATCTGTTCCTTTATGTTACAGAGAAAAATGCCCATTGATAACATGCCACTGGGTATGGGTTTGGCCTCCTCTGGGTAAGGGCTGCATGTGCACCTATATGGGCACAACAGTTCCTAAGAGACAAAGGATAGAGATAGACATTTGAAGAGGAGGCAATAGGTCTGTGGTGTTATGTTCTTAGCACCCAGCACCAAGAGGCCCCCTCTGTCCTGGCTTGAGGATGAGTCCTTGTGGGACTTAGAGTAGAGACTATATGCTGGAGACTGTCAGACCCACCTAGAATGAGCCTCTGATGATGGAGATTTGAGTGGTACCTCATAGTTTGCATTTCGTCTGTGTGTGTGTGTGTGTGTGTGTGTGTGTGTGTGTGTGTGTGTGTACATGTGTGTATATACACATACACTCACATATATGTGGAAACCAGAGGTTTACATTGGGTAAATTACATTGGGTAGTAACTCAAGAGCCACCCATCTTGTCGTATTCATTTATTTTTTTTTCTTTTTTGAGACAGGTTAAACTTCCTGATTATGTTGGGCTGGCTGGCCAGCAAGCTTCAAGGCCTTCCTGTCACTGCCTCCACAGTGCTGGGATTCCAAGTGTGGGCTTTGGGTATTGAAGTCATGATTACATGACTAGCACTTTACAAACTGACCTATACTTCCAGCCTTATAGTATATATTTCTAACCTGTTTCCTGGTGATGTTGCTGTCTGGAGAATATATTTGGGGAACTTCTTACTTCAGGTATTGCCACTCCTCTTAGTGGTTCTCAATTGGGTAGGCATACATTTGTCTTCCTGAATCTTTTCTCTCCAGAGAGATCATCACTCTGAACTAAAAAATTTCCCTTGGAACTTTGGAAATGTCTGGGGGCATTTTAAGTTCTTGAAGCTAGTCTGGGTGATGGAATCAGCCTGTAGTGGGTAGGAACCAGAGATGTTGTTAAGCATCCTCCATCAAACAAGATAGGTATTCATCATAAAGACACATGTAGCTCCAAACATGAGACCAATAACATTGATCGGAGAGAGAAGACAGCTTAGTGACAAATGGGTGGGCACCATGTATAGCATGGGCATATCTGACAGCAGGAAGATTCATATCCCAGGCAGGATGGAGTGGGGTGGCAAAGGACTTCATGGCACTACTTAGAGTAAAACGCAATTTAGAACTTCTGCATTATTTAGTTGTGTAATTTTATATTTAGTAATATCAGATCATAGTTAACCATAAGTAACTAAAATCATTGAAAATTAAACTGAAAATTTGGAGGACTACTGTACTGTGAGTTAGAATGTCAACACATGAATTTGAGTGTGGGACCTAGTTTATCCCACAACAGCCAGAAATTTCCATGCATCCTTTGGATACCTGGCCAAATGCTGCCACCTCTGAGACACTTCACTGACTCTTTTCTTGACCCTATAACCCATGAACTGCTTTTATTTTACATAACACCTCTGTCCCTGTTTTGTTCTAACTCCACCTGTTTGTGGAGCCTTGAAGTGGGAGGCTCCAGTTGGGTAGGCATACATTTGTCTTCCTGAATCTTTTCTCTCCAGAGAGATCATCACTCTGAACTAAAAATATTCTTCAATAGAAAGGTCCACCTTTTCAAGGTTTCAGATAGAAGACTTTATGGCATGTAATATCTTGTTCAATACAGAAAATCCACTAAATCACTAGGTTTCTTCCTGAGTTTGATCTGACTGGTAAATTCACAGCACAGATGCCTTTCCTCTTTGCTAAGTTAGATTTCAAGATGAACATAACATTTCTGAGCAGCAGCTCAGAATTGCAAGCTGGGGTACACATCCACCACTTCCCAGGGATGTTTCCCGTTGTCATTTTCCTTTCCATCAAACAAACAAAGTCTTCACTGCTGAGGAAAAGTGAGTTAAGTGCTCAGAAAAGTGGTTGGTTGAACTTGTTTGCACTAATGTGCAACCGTTTTCTCCTTGTACTATTTTTCTTATAGCTTGTGACAAAAATTCTCCACAAAAGCCCTTGAGGAAGGTGGGGTTATTTTAGCTCACAGATGGAGGGGATACAGCCCATCATGGAGTGTATAAACATGGTGGCAGGAGTGTGAAGCAGCTAGCTGGTCACAATCAGGATGCAGAAAGCAGACAGGAAATGAGGTTAAGCTATGTGGTGGTTTAGATGACAAATGATCCACATAGTCTCCCATGTTTGTCATAGGATAGTGACATTGTGGTTAAGGAATTTTGAGAATCTGGAAGTGTAGCATTTGAGGGTTTATTGCCCCACTCCACTTCTTGTTTTATCTCTCAGATTCCTGTGTATGAATGGAAAATGTCACCAGCCTGCTACAGCATGTCACACCTTTGTAACCATAACTCTTTCTGCCAGCTGCCTGAGTTCTGCTGCCATGTTAGGGCCCCCAAATAACTCACAGAGATTAATATTAGTTACAATGCTGCTGGCCAATGACTAGGATTTCTTATTTGCTATCTCTGTCTTAAGTATCAACCATAATCATTAATTTATATATTTTATAAAGACTTATCTTATCAAGGATGCCAGTGGAATGTGTCTTCTCTTTCTGGGATCACATGGTAAATCTCCTCTTTACTACATTTCCCCAAATCCTCCTCGACTCCTAGCTGTACCTATCTTGCTTCCCTAATGGCCCAAAGTGCTTTATCAACCAATAAGACAAACATATACACAGAAGGACTTCCCCCATCACACCTTTCATGCCATTTTGGACTCTAGTCCTCTGGCACTGTAAATCAAACTAAATTGTTTCTTTCTGAGGTGATTTGGTCATAGGATTTTATCACAGCAACAGAAAAGCAGCCAGCACAGGCTATGAAACCTCAAGGCCTCCCCACCAGTGATCCACTCCTACCAGTAAGGCTCCATCATGGCTGTTCAAAGAGCTGAGTCTGTGGTCCTTTGCTGGGGAAGTGGTAGCACCCACCTACTGTGCTCCAATCTTGGTGTTATCATCCCAACACTGGGCATGGTGCCAAATGTAGACGGACCATAGATGTGTGGGATTGACCTAAGAGTTCTAAGCCTTAACAAAGGTTCCTTGACTTTCCAAAACAGGACCACACATTGGGGACAAAGGACTCAAACATGAATCTATGGGAGACATTCCACACACAAAACATAGCACCTTGTAAGACTGAGTATATAATCATGTATATCTTGAGTCAGAGCACATCCATATGGCTTTGTATATAATCATGACTTGACACATGAGGACTTCATTGTTCTTCACCACTACATCTGTGGGTTACCGTTGCACATTGCACAACCTGAGGCTTCAGCCTTACTTGCCCCTCCAGTCTTCAACATTCTTGGAACTGAGCAATAGTCCTTAAGAAGTTTGTGTTTACACCCTGTAATAGGAATTGTTGCCACATGACCCCAGAAGTAAATACAGGACTTAAGCAAGCCTTGGAAAGTTTGTTTCACTTTGAAAATTATTGAGTTTATCTGCTTAGCTTTCTGCTTAAAACCCTTAGGTCAGTTCCACCTCCCCAGCAAAGGATCACAGACTCAGCTTTTAACATCAGATGTTTGTTCTTGTACAGGTCTGAAGGCTGGGGGTCTGAGCTCAAAGTATCAGTAGGATTAGTTTCTTTTGAGTGCATCTCTCTCTCTCTCTCTCTCTCTCTCTCTCTCTCTCTCTCTCTCTCTCTCTCCTTCTCCCCCTCTGTCATAGATAGCATATTCCCATTGTATCCTCATCTAGCCTCCTCCTTGTGTATGTCTGTGTCCTATTCTCTTCTGCTAAGCCTTTCTTGAGTCAGAGCACATCCATATGGCCTCATTTTAACACAGCCATCACGTTAGAGACTCTACCTGCTGATACACTGGAGGTTATAACACTGACACACATTTGGGTAAGGTATACAACTGAGTTCAATGGGAAGGCCCAATTTTCTCTGAACTACAATTTCACCATCTCTCAAATTAGGAGAGATGATGCAAATGCCAGTGCAGGGAACACCCTTAGGATGAACCTGGGATTTGATGAATAGAGATATCCTTTCTAATACCATCTCTGTGTCCTGCTGTTCCAGGGGGCTGGAGAAGAGAAGACAGAGATGACTGTCCCTTGCAATTTTACAGTATTCAATATTCTTCTTCCAAGTGTGGTCCTTAATATATCAGCATCACCTGAGGCTCGTTAGAAACACAAGATCTCTGGCCCCCTGCCAGATTATACACAGAGTTGAGAACTCAGATCATTAGCTGATGTATCAGCACTTTAAAACTGAGAAGCACTAATGTAGACAAAATATGGGGTGACTTGATTGTCCCCTTCTACCATCTTCTGGGACTAAATAACTCCCCTGCCCCCTTTCCATGGTCCTTGGGTCTTCCATACATCTTTCCAGTGTAGTTTTCTCTGTAAGACAAGAGGGGAAAACATTTTCTCAGAAAGACAAGATTCAGCTTTGACATGTAATCACTGTGGTTGTAATCTGTCAGTCAGGAGAGTTGTAAAGGGCACCTGCCTCATCTTCATATGGTTCAGCATTCTCTGTGCTCTTCAGAAGGTCAATAGGCCCAGCTCTGAGTTTTTGCAAAACCATCCCGATGGGTCATTAAAACACATTGCGCAGACAGTGTGGGTGGGAACACATGGTCCAAAATGCCAAATGCTCCTCAACTTATCCGAAGAGACACTGACTCCGTTCTCTTCTTTACCAGCCCCCACAAAAGTTCTGTATATAAGTATAACCCACATTTTTAGTTCTTGGAGGTGTCTCAATCCCCAGCATCCAAGGACACTAGCTCCAAACACACTAAGGACATCTCTCATGGGCCCAGTGTTTTTAGCTGTGGCTGTGAACTTGGAATTGGGAGACATTTTGGTCCTGGTTAAAAAAGAAGAAGAGGAAAAGTGTCTGCATTCATTTGCAGCATGGCTCCTATCCCACTGTCCACCAGGGCTGTTCTGCCTGACACAGCTAATTCTGCAAAGCCCATTAGCATCTCAGCCTGCTCCCTTATGCTTCCCAGACTGCTGTCTGCAATCCCGACCTAACCTCAGTGACAGCAGCCACAGATGGAGCCATTTAGGAGACAGTAAAACCATTTCATGTTCCCAACCACGGGATTCTTATCAGTCTGGATGCACGGCTGAACAATTTTCTAGGCTGTCCGGTCTATTGCTCAGACACCTGGGAGTCCCACCTCTCTGTCCTTTGCAATGCAAACCTCATTTCTGACAATGTATAACACACTCGCTCTGAAATATTTGTCAGAAAAATGTCAGGCAGGCCTGTACCTTGTATTTGCTGCTTGGTGTGTGTTACATTCAATGAACCTCTTTAGGCCCCAGAAAAGCCCTTCATCTAGAAGCAGCAGCCCAGGCATTTTAACCAGTGAGCCAGCTGCTGACATCCAAGTTAACTGACATAGTTTATATGTATTAAAAAAGCTTTTCTCCCATGTGCATATGCATGTGTGTGCATGAGTATGGGCACACATGTGCCACAGTGCATATCTGGAAGCCAAAAGACAACCTTGGGTGTCAGTCCTTGCTTTCCTCCTTGTCATAGTAAGGTCTCTTTATTACTCATGGTTGCATATACCATGCATCTGGTGACTACTTCTGCATTCTCCTGTTTTTCTGCTCCAAGGAGCCCTAAGATTACAGAGGCATGGTAACCTGCGCAGCTTTTTATAGGTTCTGGAGTTCCAAACTCAGCTCTCATGTTTATAGGCAAGTGCTTTACCCACTAAACCATTTTTCCAGGTGAAAGGTTTTGATTAATCTGCCCCTTGCGCCCTGGTGAAGTACTTTAAAGCCTAATTAATCAACTATCTGGGGACTGAAATGATGAGCTGCTGCCTCTAGAACTCCTGGCTGCTTCTTGGGTTAACCCATTTCAGTTCTAGTTCATATTCTTAAATTAAAATTTTTATTTTGAGATGATTAAAAATTTATATGTAGTTGTAAAAATTAATACAAAAAGTACATATGCCTTTTCCCATGTGACCCCAGTGGTAGCCTCTTGCACAACTTCCTGCAACATCACAGTCAGGATGTGGCTACTGATACAAACAAAATGCAGAGCCTCCTCATCACCCCAGGGACCACTTCCTGTTGCACACCACAGAAGCCATGGCAACTACAGTTCTCTTTGAAGCCAATTGGCTACAGCCATTATTTCTACAGTTTTTTTTTTAATTTCTATTATAAATGGAGCCATGCAGAATGGAGCCTTTTGAGACTGGGTGCTTTTCAGAAGGTTCGTCTCGATGGATGCAGTTATTGTTTGTTCCTCTTTTAAATGTGGAGGGGTAAATGCATAGATGTACCACAGTGTTTTAACTATCTATTTATTGGAAGATATCTGATGTCCCCCCCCCTCTCTGTGTGTGTATGTGTGAGTGTATCTCTATACACTCAAGGAGAGCAGGGAAGATATCAGGTATCCTGCTCTATCATTTTCTACTTTATCACCTTGAGGCAAAGTCTGTCACTGAATCTGGAGGCAACTGGCAGCCAGGAAACTCCAGCTATCCTTCTACCTGCCTCCACAGTGAAGGGGGCACAGGCATGAGTGGGGCCATGTTTGGTATCTTATATGGGTGCTGGTGATTCGAACTCAGGTCCCCATGCCTGTGCAACAAGCATTCTTATCCAATAAGCCATGTTCCCAGTCCCAACCTCTGACTTTGGGGCTATGATGACTAAAGCTGCTGTAAATTTTATGTAACTTTTTATGGGAAAGTGAGACTTCATTTCTCTGTGATGCATGACACATATTGACATGTTATATGGCAATTACATGTTCATTTAAGACAATTTAAGGCATTTACAGAGTTTTCCACAGTGATTACATCATGTTACAGCCACACCAGCAAAGAACAAGTAACAGTTTCTTCCCATTCTTGCCAATATTTATTGTTGCCATTATTTTTTTTTTGTTTTAACCACTTTGAAGGCCATTATCTTCATAACTTGTTCATTTTAATTCTCATGTCCATGGTAGTTAATGAAACAAACCATCTTTGCATGCTCATTTGTGTCTGTATATCTTCTTTGAGAAAATATATGTTCATATTTTAATATTTAATTAAAATATTAGAAATTTTTGAAATTGTATGCACATGGGTGGGGTGTCAAACATGGGCTGGGTGTCAAGCCTGCCTCAATGTGCTTTGTGGAACAGAAAGAATCGTGCATGGTAGGAATTATCAGCCCACATCTGAGATTGATATCAAACATTTTAAAGAGTATCAAACTTGGTTGTATTTCTATGACACTTTTGGAAAGTACAATTGCCTAATTTTTTCCTTCTTAGTGACAAAATGCTACAGTTTACAGTTTTACACAACCTTGATTTTATCTGCTGTTAGTGTTCACCATCAGATACATACTATTACTTTTGACAACAAGTTTGTAAGAGGAAGTGGGGTGAGCAGAGGTTGGGGGGTGGGGAGCAGAGGCTGGAACATGTCTGTACTTGATGGAATAAGGGAAGGAAAAGTTCAGAGGTTATGAGTGGAATTCACAATGTGATGGATTTGAGAGTAGGACAGGGGAAGACAAGCAGACAAAACGAATTATATAGAGAGGAAGAAATCCATAGAAAATGTGGGGAACTTCAAATACATAAACAGCAGAATGATGACACTGCTGATGAGCACAGCACCAAGCTCTAGAAGCAGCAATGGAAGGAGACAAGGGAGTCTGCTCTAGTCATTGTGTGTTCTGAGGAGTGAGAGGAAACTGAAGAAGTGATAGACAGGTGATTCACTATTTGCTTTTTTTCTGGTTCTGATTGACAGTTAATCACGTCTGTAGCCCAGATAAGAATACTAATAAGGGGCTGGAGAGATGACTCAGCAATTAGGAGATTTTTTTTTTCAGAAGACCTCAGTTCAGTTCCTAGTACTCATGTTGGACCCTGACAACCACCTGTAACTCTGGAACTAGGGGATCTGATGCTCTCTTCTGGTCTCCTCAAACACCTGTATGCATCACACATGCACGTGTCTTAGGAATCACATTCAATATCACCAGATTTGGAGCCTTTGGGGGAATGAGGCACACACACACACACACACACACACAGAAATCTTATGATAATAATAATACATGTGAAATCAAATTTAAGTAACTGACTTATTAAACTGAAGTATGTTGTGAACAGATCAAAACAGCAGACAGAAACGAGGATGGCAGGACACCAGTGTGCTGGCTTTCTCTTGCTGTGATGTGTCTGAGACGTCAAGTAGGAAGAAGCAGGATTTATTTGGGCTCACTGTTGCAGAGGTTTGGTCCCCAGTTGATTATCCTGCTGTGTCTCAGGTGGGTTAGAGACTGAAGGAAACTGCATACTTTGTGCCAGTGGAAGGAAAAAGGAACAGGAAGAGGATAAATCCCACAACGTCCATACAGGACACAGCCCAGTGACCTAAAGCCCTCTACCAAAGTACCAGTAGCACCAAAGCTGGGGGCCAAGCCTTTAAGACACTTTTCTGGGTGACATTCAAGTCTCAAGCTGCAGCAATGGACTCTAGTGTGATTAGAGAGTTCCACTTCTAGATGCTATCAGTGTGAGGTCCATGGCTTATGCAAGTCTTCTAAAACTTATGCATAATATAAGTGCAAAGAGAAAGAATGAAAGAAAATGAATGGTTTTTACCACATATTAGTGGTACACACTTTCAAAACACAGGAAGGGTAACAATAAGATGGTACCCAACACTGCTGTACAGCTGAACGATCAATCTAAGTTATTTAATAGGTTAGTGACTCATTTTTTCATCCATAAAATGGGAATAGCATTATACTCTTCAAAACAAAGGTCTTATATTATTGATAAAACCAAGAATGTAAATTTTTCTTAGAAAACTGGAGTAAAACTAAACATTGTGATCTGGCCATGATTCCCACACTTGAGAGGCTGAGGCAGGGGACTGCTGAAATTAGAAGACAGCCTGGAAAAGATGAGATGAAGGAGAGATAGAGAGGGAAAAGAAGGGGGAGGGGAAGAGAGACAGAGAAAGAGGAGAAGAAGAAGGATAAAGAGATAAATGGAGAGGCGGGAGAGGAATAGAGAGAGGGAGAGAGGGATACAAAGAAAGGGAGGAAGACAGAGAGAATGAGAGGGAGGAGTGTGAAGAAGACAGAAAATAATAAAAGAAAAGAAAAGGTTGGACCATATATTTTAATTAATTAAATAATTTATTTTGTATGTTCATATGTGCTCTATGTTTGTGTCTCTGTGTGTTTGGCCACATGGAGGTTAGGGGACAACCTGTGGGAGTCCATTCTCACCTACCATCTAGAACCAAGGGATCAAACTCAGCCTGCCAGTCTGAGAGGCAAACACATTTACCCACTACCTACTTGCTTTCCTTTGATTAAAGCTTTTCACATATTAGTGAAGTATGCTTGAACACACATCAGCAATAATCAATATCTGATAACATCGTTGCAATATTCTCACTTTCAAGTTTTCTTCTTTCACATAAAAATTATCTGAAGTCCAAACACAGTCTTCCTTATAAGAAACGTATGCTCCAGTGCATTGGTTAAGAGCTGCTGCATACTGGCATGTTTAGGATTCACTGTCTGTTCTCATCCCATTCCAAATGGACAGAGAGCACCATAAACATCCCAGTCACTGACAACAAGGCTGAAAGTCTTTTCTAGACAGTGAGCATTGGTGTAGCTTTCAGAAGCATGCTCCACCCTACAGGAGGGACACGTGCCCTCTCCATCCCTTCCAAAGGATGAGATTCACTAACTTATTGGCACTGGGAGTCCACAGTACAAGCTTTGAACTCAGCTAATTACTGGGCATGTCCTTTCTTTCATTTTTTAAAATTTAAATACATATTCTTTAAATTTTTATTTATTCATTGAAACTTTCATGCATATATACAATTCGTTTTAAGCAACTATTTCTTTTATTTCTAATATTATAATATCATTACACCATTTCCCTTCTCCCTTTCCTCCCTCCAAATCCTCCCATATAGCCCTTAGCTCTTTTTCAAATTCATGGCCTCATAACTCTATGTCATGTATTTTGATCATAACTACTCCACAATTCTCCTCCCCACAACTACATCTCTAGTTAGTGCTATCCATGTGCACACAGGTGTGAGGACATCCACTGTGGCATGGAAAACCTATCAGTGGCCACCCCCTAGAAGAAAGTGACTTTTTCTCAGCAGTCATCAACTGCCAGTACCTCTCCAGACAGGGATAGGGTCTTGGTAGCACCCCTCCTTGCCTCCAAGAGGAGTATTTAACTGGCTTGGTCTTATTCAGGTGACCACAGCATCTGCAAGTTCATTAGTGCAATAGCCATGTCTTGTTCAGGTGGCTCACCCTCCAGCTCTTATACTTTTTTCTGTCTCCTCTTCTATGATGTTCTCAGAGCCTAGGGTGAGGGAGTTTGATATGGGTGTCCCGGAAATGGCTGCAGTCCCAGTTGCTTATTCTCCGCACTTCAATCTGCTGTAATTCTCTGCATTCACCACTACCTACTGCAGAAATGAGTTTTTCTGTCTAAGGCCAAGATGCACAGATCCACGGTATACAGTGCTTAGAAGGCAGCTGGCAGCATGGCCACGTGGCAAAGAGCAGTCGGTTTCACCCTAGGGCTTCTGACCTCCTGAGACAGGCTTCTAACCAGCTTCACAGAATCAGGCAGGAAGTCTCTCCTGTGAGGAAGGCCTCAGAGCCAATCAGAAATCAGTTGGTTACACCCACTGGAGTCATATGATCTCTTATTCCTTACATAAACTTAAGGAGTATTATTCTTATCCTCTTCTTGACAAGGAAGCAGGCTTAGAGACCAGCAGATTCCTCAGTGCCATTAGAATAGGAATGGGGACAGAGTTCAAGTCTTGGGTAGGAAAACCCAGCTCTTCATCACAATGCTGTGTACCTAGGACGTGCAGAGCAGGGGTTAATAGAGGACATAATGGAAAGAGGCCTAATGTCCCCAGGGCTTCTGTGATCTGCCAGGCATTTACAGACATTCTGACTAGTCTTTGAAGCCACCCCAAAAGACTGATGTCATTATCAGTATTATCATTTTCCTTTTACTGCTGAGAAAACAGAGCAGCAGAGAGATGCAGAGAAGAGGAAGGGAGCAGAGGCAGAAACAATAAGTAGCCATGGAGCCCTGGTGGTGGGGAGAGAAAGAGAGCAAGTCTGTGGGCAGGAGTGAGCCTAGAGGCAGGAGTGGCTGCAGATCCAGGTCAGTGCCCAGCTGTGCTGTGATTGCTCTGGCTTCAACAAATGCACCCGTGGCAAGCCTAAGCAGCAAAACCAGGAGCAGGTTGGGGCTGCCCAGCTAGATGGAAGGGACCCCGGTGTCATGCTCTCCTCATCATAGGAAGCTGATAGTGATGTCCACATGAGAGCCAAGAAATGGAAAATGAGCTATTTCTACAGAGATAATTTAAACCTCTGAATCCAGCTGGACCCAGGGCCATCACTGTTCTTCCCGTTGCATTGGTCTAACACCATTTTCTGATTACCTGTTTGACATAGGTTTTCATAATAATCCCAAGACTACTGGAAGTGAATACCCATAGCTCTTTACAACACAGGCATTCAACTTCTGTTTTCTTAATAGTACCATTATTTACATTTTAATTTTTGGTGTGTGTGTATCTTTGGAGCATACACAAGACTGTGTAGGTGCATGACCCTATGATTGCATAACCATATGTGGTGTGTGCATGGTGCATGTATGTTAGTATTTGGTTCACATACTGAGGCCAGAGGAGAACATCAGATATCTTCCTCTATTACTCTTCATCTTATGTCTTTAAGACTGTATCCCACAGAGATATACAGTACCTGTTTAAGCTAGGCTGCAAGCTCCCGGGAGATCCACATGTCTCTCCTATTTAGTGTTATGGTTACAAGGAAACACCCTTGTATCCATGCCCAGATTTTTGTGTGAATGCTGTGGATTTTAACCCAGGTTCTTGTGCTCAGACAACCAGTTCTCTTACCCACTAAGCCATCTCCTGAGCCCCTCATGCTCAACTTTTCTATTCATCCCATTGAGTATCTGGGAAGCAAGTTACCTGGAAAGACTTCCTCAAGGTCACAGAGCTAGTGAGTACTGTGGCAGAGAGCAAAGACCTGGAGTCAAATTGTTGCACCCTCCCCACAATGGTGGCAAAGCAGCCAAATTTCTGTGTGTTTGCTCAGCAGACTCAGTTTGACCTAATTCAGACAATGCTTCTGAGCAGGCTCATAGCCAGGGCTTTAAAGAAGAGTAAAGGATGCTTTCCAGTTGTAATACCCTTGAAATTCTTTTAAGAGTAAATGGATGAGAAAAAGAGTGGAGGCATTTTAGCATTGTCTCATTTATTTTTCAAAATAGACCCTTATAGATATTTGACATCATTTATACTGTGTGCATGAGAAATGAGAAACATTCGAACAAAAACCATCTCCCTTTTCTGAACTTTTAAAATCTCTCTCTTTCTCTCATGTGTATGTGTGTATACGCGCGTGTGTGTGTGTGTGTGTGTGTGTGTGTGTGTGTGTGTGTGTTTGTAGGAGTATGACCATGTGTGTCTGAGAATGAGTCTTTTTTGCCTGCTGTATATGCCAGGCTCGCTGACCTGAAAGCTATTGGAGACTCACCACAGGAGTCATAAGGAGTCACAGATATGCTCATCACACACACTGCTGCATGTGGGTGATGGGGAATTGGACTCAGAACCTCTCATGTGCACGATAAGCTCTTTATTGGCTAAGTCACCCCCAGGCTTATTCTACACATTTAATATCTACACTAAGGGGCTTTCCTGTGTATGACAAGCTATGTGTGTATAGTGTATAATGGGTGGGTGCTCTGTTTTGGGGGAGCTTACGCCTGTCTGATTTGCTGCAGAGGGAGTCAGCATCCTTGAAATGAAATCCAACACCTTCATTCATTAGCTATAATCTTGGACAAGTGACTTCACTCTTCAGAACATCATTTCTCATCTGTAAATTTGGGATCTACAGGGATGTGTGAGAGTTGCTAATTAAATGTGTATACAACATATGGCAAGATTTCAGTGTCAGCTCCAACAGACAAGTTATTCTAAGGAGCATCTTCCTGGGCAAATGTCTCCTTGTTTCTCAGAGCATTCCTCCTCTTGGTTCTGAGACTTTGAACTCTCCAAGTGTCTCTCTTGGCTTCCCTTGAAGAGCTCTACCTTCCTCCACTGTAAATTGGAATTACTTACATGGCGCTCAGTCATCTATGAACACTGTCTCAAGTTAGTCCTCATTTTATCATCCACCTGAAAAGCTTTGGCTTGGATCTGAAAAGGCCCCACTGGCTTCTCAGTTTATGGTACCATTCTGAAGGGTGTGAGACCCTTAGGAAGTGGGGCCTGGCTGATGGGAGCAGGGCTGGGGTAGACTTTTGAAGGTCCTTGACTCTTTTGTGTCCTGCTCAGCAGCCATATGAATGGCCACTCCTTCGCAGTCCTACTGTCATGGTCAGAACAGCCCCACCATTCCTTCCCCTTCCATGATAAGTATGCTTCCCTCCCCTTGAGCATTTCTGTCAGGTATTTGGCAGTACAGCACAAAAGTAACTAATACAAGAGTCTAGAAGTATCTTCTATATTTGTGCATTTCCTTGAATTCTCAATCTTCTTTGACTACAGTTTAAGCTCTATAAAAACAATGTAAAATCTAATTGTCTTGTTCATCATTTGATCTATATCTGAACCATTACCTATAACTTGCTGGGACTGTAATATGTATTTATGCAATTAGTGAACTGGTTAATTAATACACCGAAGATACAGCTCAGTTGTCAGACATCGAAGTAGTTATAAGCAATAATGATACCAATAAGTCATGACATTTCCCCTGGTAAATAATCCAGCAATATCCTTGTACTTCAGCGACATCAGAATGAATAACTCCATGTGTCAGAGATCATAAAATCACCCACTGAATTAGTTATCTTTCTACCACTGTGACAAAACACCCAAGAGAACTTTAAAGTTCTAGAAATATTCTTCTCTATGTGTGTAGTTTTCCTTGAATTCTCATTCTTTTTTTTGGTTTTTTGAGACAGGGTTTCTCTGTGTTGCTTTGGAGCCTATCCTGGCACTCGCTCTGGAGACCAGGCTGGCCTCGAACTCACAGAGATCTGCCTGCCTCTGCCTCCCGAGTGCTGAGATTAAAAGTGTGAGCCACCAACACCCAGCTTGAATTCTCATTCTTTTTTGACTACAAGGTAAGTTCTACAAAAACATACAATCTGGCTGTCTTGCTCATCATTTCATCTACATCTGAACTCTGAACTCATGAGTGGCTCAGAGTTTCAGAAGCTTAAGACCATGATTATCATCGGGCCTATTGGGGTAGAATGTCATGGGAAGCATGTGGTAAGTTTCTCACTTAGAGAGAGAGAGAGGGAGAAAGAGAGAGAGAGAGGAGGAGAGAGGGGGGAGAGAGAGGGAGAGAGAGAGAGAGAGAGAGAGAGAGAGAGAGAGAGAGAGAGAGACTTCCTGATTCAATACCTTGTCACAAATGCCCTGCCCTTTAATTCCACATTGGAAAATTAAGCCTTTGAAACACAAAATTTGGGATGGGGGGTAATGTTAAGATGCAAACCATAACACTTCCTTTCCTGAAACCCGGGAAGAATATATTTGAGAATTCCTGAGGCAATTAATGTCTTGAGCTGATGTCAAGCATAATAAATATTGTTTACTCTAAACTGAATTAAATTCATCACCTATTTATTAAGTGTATATTATGTATTTGCTGTTGTACTTGGCCTTTCAGTGTGGGGTTAATAAGGATGTTTTGGGAAGGGGTTGTGTTAGTTGTGGCTCTCTGAAGAACAGAACCAATAGAATGAATATATATGTGCAGGTATCAAAAGGGATGTATTGGATTGGTTTGCAGGATGCAGTTAGGGTGTTCCAACAATAGCTGTCTTAGGTTGGCAAGGCTGAGAAGCCTGCAGTTGCTTAGCCCATGAAACTGGGTGTCACAGAAGTTCCCTTCTGGTGTTGAAGGTGTGGAAGTTTCCTGAGGAGCTGCTTCAGTGAACATCAGAGTCCTGAAGAAGTTAGCTCTAACACAGGGAGGGGAATGTCAAAGTACCAAGATAGACGGACTTGTCAGGAGAGTAAGGGCAAGCATGTGAAAGACAGCTTCCTTCTTCCCTGTCCTTTTTATTATCTGGGATGCTACCAGAAGGTGCCTGCCACCCACATAAGGGTGGGTCTTCCTGCTTCAGATAATCTGGTCAAGAAAGGCACTCACAGGTGAGCCCAGCAGTTTGTGTTTTAGCTGATTCCAGATATAGTAAAGTTGACAACCAAGATTAGCCATTGCGGGGGTATTTGTAACCTACTTTGCACACGTATATAGCAGGGATCCAGGCTGAGCTAGAAATGGGGTTCAGCTCTGTCTCCCTATGTCTGTGTGTGTGAGGTACTGAGGACACAGATGACTTGGCCATGGGTATAAACGAGGGCTCTAAGTAGGAAGAGTCAATATCCTCATACTCCATTGGATGTGCTGTCCTGTCTGAGATGCTCCAGACCTGTTGCTAAATGTGGGTAGGCAGTGTCTGCATGTCAGGGGCTACCCCAAACCTTCTGAACTGCAGTATCCATTTCAGCAAACTCCCCAGATGACTTGTATATACGCTGAGGTCTGAGGGGCACGTCATATAAATGGGTTCAAGGAGCTCTCTCCTCTGAAGCCTCCTCTGGGTCACACTTCCTGACAGACTACCAGGCAGTCAAGGAGGTAAACTAGGGGGAAGGAATATAGGGCCATTTGCTCACTGACCATCAGGCCTGGGAATTTCCAGGCACTCCTGAGCAGCCTGGGACAGAGACAAAGTCCTTCAGTGTGAGACGGGATAAAAGGCAGTGGTGTCCAGTTTGCAGTGGTGGTAAAGGCACATCTAGGAAACTTGTGACCTGTATGAAGTAAGTGTCATACAAGGTAAGATTTGGGCAGTTCATTTATTCTTCCAGTAATGATACATGGCACATCTCCCACAGACCAATAGAGGGAGGCAGAGAGCATGATGTAGGAGGTACCTCACTAAGGCCCAGATGGCAACAGAGTCTGCAGCCTAGCTCTGTCATTTCCTAGCTGGGTAATGTCCTTAGGTCACCAGACTTCTTTAAGCTCTATTTTCATCCCCTGTAAATCAGGCCAATGACGGCTGCTACTTTTTAGGGTGGTTGTATAATTGACTGAAACAATGTATATCAATTTCAAAATAGGACTTGAGCTATATAATAAAAACCAGTGCGGCATATTAGGTGGTGCTGCCCCACTGCCATCCTGCTGGATGCCCAGGTAGTGGTTCTCATTCTTGGCTGTATCCCTATCAAAGTTACCTTCATGCTTTTAAAATGTGGCCATCAATTATACACCAGGCCTACTAAATCCTGATCTTTGGGGACTAAGGTCAGGCATCAGTTTTGTGTATGTGTATATATGTGTGGAGTATGCATAAATGTGTACAGATGTGCACACATATGTGCACATGTGGTCTCTTGTGTGTATGTGGACACCAGAAGTCAACATCAGGAGTGTTCTTAAATCACTCCATTTTTTAAAATATTTACTTTATTTTTAATTATGTGTATGGGTATGTATCTGTGTGTAGGTTTGTGCACACAGAGTTTGAAAGTGCCTGCTGAGGTCAAAGGTGTGAGGTTCCCCTGGGGCTAGAGTTACACTTTCGGGACCTGAACTCACGTCCATACCATAACCCACTAAGCCACTCCCCAGTTCTTACACTCTGGCTTAATTTTTGAAATAGGGTCTCTCTCACAGAGCTTGGATCTCGCTGATTCAGCTAGACTGACTGTCTTGTCAGCTTTCTGGATCTGTCTGTCTTTGCTTTTCTGGCTCTGGGGATGCAGGCACACACCCAGGCAGTCCTAGGTATATCTAGGGCATGCCCTGTGTCATGAAATCAAAGATGGTTTTAGGGAACTTTGCTGTTCCTATGGAGATCTTCATCTACTGAGGAAGCCCCATGCAGAGATCATTATTGCCATCATACACAAAGAGCCAGGAGGAAGTAGCAGGAATGGCCATGCTTAGGGTGCATCTGAATACAAAAGGCACCAAGAACAAGAAAACATAACCCCATACCAGTTTTCTTTCTTTGTAAGAAAGAACACTACTGTCTATGACTCATATACTGCCAAAAAGTTGATTCTCACAGCAAAAAAGCAAGTAGGTCATTACAGCTCAGCCTGCCACCAGCTACTGGTAGTCTAAGGAAGTCCTAAGTCCCATCAGCATCTCCATGACCTGTCTTACCCCTTTGTGAGACAGTGGGTAAGTGATGTTCTTTAAGGGGCTGCCAGAAGGTGATGAGAAGAGTATTGTCACCCATCTCGAAGAGTGTTAAAAGATCCAATTAAGTGCAAGTGCAAAGCCTGAAGTCCTGCCGAATGTGTGCGAGTGATGGGAACAATCCTTGGCCAATCCACTATGCTATCACTCCTGCATCTGAGGTCCCTGGGAATCTGCTTGGTTAAACAGGGGGTTTATTTCTTTTTGTTCTGGTGTGTGAGTGTGTGTGTGTGTGTGTGTGTGTGTGTGTGTGTGTGTGAGAGAGAGAGAGAGAGAGAGAGAGAGAGAGAGAGAGAGAGAGAGAGAAGGTCAGCAGTCAATAACTCAATGTCCAGTGTCTTTTTCAATCACCCTCTACTTGTTTTTGAAAGAGTCTCTCTCACTGAATTTGGAACTATTTGGAACTTCTGGAATTCCCAGGATCTGCCAGTCTCTTTTTGCAAGCACTTTATCAACTGAGCCATCCTCAAATGTTGGACAAGTCCTTAGCTCAGAAGTCACACCAAGAGCAAAGACGCTTGGTAAGACTGGTTGCCTGTTATTGTTTGTTCAGTCTCCCTCCCCCCACAAGATATGTCCAAGCTCTAACCCAAATCACTATAAATTGGAATGTACTTGGAAGAAGACGATTTTCAGTAACAATTATGATGAGGTCAGCCTTGAGTAGGTGGGCTCTCAATCTTAATAGAGAGAAAGCCACATGTGCCGTCACACTACAGTGGCCTATGCATCGAAGGGGCAGGGGCAGGAAGATTGACACTCAAGTTCAAGGCATAGCCTGGTTTACATTGTGAGTTCTAGACAGGGAACTGGGGGACTAGTGTGACAATGGGGGCAGGAATTGGAACAATGCAGATACGGGGGGGGGGAGCGCTGGTGATGCTCAGGTTTCTGTATGAGAATCTTAGAAAGCTCCAGGGAAGATCCTCTCCTGGAGCCTCTGGAGGGATCAGGACCCTGCCAGCATGCTGAGTCTGGACTGCTGGCCTTGAGAACTGTGACAACAAACATCTGTTGTCTTCAGCCATGGTTTATGATGGCATTTCGTTTCTACAGCTTAGGGAAGCAAATAAATTCATGGCCTTTCCTTTCAAGTGTGTGGGTGATCACCTCTAGCTTGGGTCAGGGGACAGATAATCAGACAAATTGCCTTTCCTAGGCATGGAGTTGGAGTGGCCTGGCCCCCACCAGCTCCTATCTGAGTCCTGAAACAGTGTGAGCAGCTTCTTCCAAAAGGCTTGTTGCCTTTATTTTCTCAAGACAAAAATGTATTTGACTTTGGTAGAATTGGATAAAATTCAGTTGGAACCTAAAACAAATATGACACGAGAAATGGGCGAGAGGCTGTTTGGGAAAGATAAGTAAGGTGGAATGGTGGAGGAGGACAGCATAGACTAGTGGGAGCACTGCAGGGTTAGGGTAGACGGCAGATAAAGAAGAACCCCAAAGTCTGTCACCTTGCACAAGGAATATACACTAATAATTATTTTTTAAAAATGATTTGGAGTACAAAAATCATTCTAGTAAACCACATGAAGCAGTCTAAAATGGCCTGAAATAAACTGATTTAAGATTTTAAAAAGCATCGAACCAATAAATTTAAGATGTATGTCATAAATATTTGCTTTCTATGAGGCTTTAATAAATCCAGTGCTGAATTAAGAGTTAGAATCCATAAATCATGTCAAGTTCAAGATTAAGTGATGTAGACAGTCAATAATGGTATCCAGAAAGAGAACTGTCTGACAAGAAGGGGACCTGGTGGAGGAGGGAGGGAGAAAAAAACATGCACTGGGGGTGGGGTGTTCGTGGATCTAATCAAAGAACATTACAGGCATGTACGGAAATGTCACAGCGAAACCCATTAGTTTGTATAGTCTACTAGGACAGAAAAAGAACAAGTTTGACTTTAAAGAATGTAAGTGAAGATTTTTAGCTGTGTTGCATCCTGGTTACATTAGTCTGATGCAACAGCAAGCTCCATGAGCTGAACTCTTAGCCTCTTTCAATCAAAGCATTCTTGACCTCAGGCCACACTTGCTCACCAAGTCCCTACTGTCTCCCCTTTTCCACACAATGCTGCCCCCTTTTTGCAGTCACACCGAGCAGTTAGGAAGCAAGCACACTGTACCTTCTCAGGGCCTTCTAAGGGTTCCCTTTCTTTCCCCTTAGTCTCTCTGGTTTCTACCAGCAGCTGGAGGATCACATCAATCATTTAGCCTTATCACGGCTCCTTTTCTCTGTGCCACTGATGTGGGTGCCCAGGAGGAAAGGAACAGAACAGAGTAATGCTCAGGTGCAGCATCCCTCAAATACCATACTGCAGCGGCTTTAAATAACAAAAGCAGAAAACTAGACTCATCAAGAGAGCTTTAACAAGGTGGTAAAAGGAAAACCACGGGTGGTAAAAATGCACGTTAAGGCTGGGAAAGTAAAACGAGGAAGAGTAGATTGGAAAGATGGGAGTCGTTCTTGAGACAACCATTCATTTTCTCTTCTTCTGTGGGTTCTGATACTACCCCTCCCCACCACCCCCAGCTCATATGTTTGAACACTTGGTCCCCAGCTCCTGGTGCTCTTTGGGAAGACTGCGGACATGCAGACTCATTAAATGAAGTGGGTCACAGGAGGCTGGTCTTGAGGCTTTATAGCCCAGATGTAACTTCCTGTTTACACTCCACTTCTGGTTCCTGAATACAGGGTAATTTGATCAGCTGGGCTCCTGTTTCAGCCACCATGCCTCCCTCTCCTGCTGCTGCCACATCTTTCCCACCCTGGTGCACTGTACCCTCCCTGAACTGTTAGCCAAAGTAAACCGTTCCTCCCTTAAGTCGCTTTTGTACAGGCATTTTATCACAGCGATAAGACAAATGAAGCCCATGGCAGGGGGAACACATCGAGATAGCTATAAATGGCTATTCTTCATACTAAAGAAGATACTAATGGATAACGGATAAAACTAGGCTGCCAGACCAGACATGTGATTTCCCTAACCTCTATACAGATTGTTGTTATAATCAATATCTAGTTTTAAAAAAGGCCAGTGACAGCCGGGCGTTGGTGGCGCAGGCCTTTAACCCCAGCACTCGGGAGGTAGAGGCAGGCGGACCTCTGTGAGTTGGAGGCCAGCCTGGTCTCCAGAGTGAGTGCCAGGATAGGCTCTAAAAGCTACACAGAGAAACCCTGTCTCGAAAAACCAAAAAAAAAAAAAAAAAAAAAAAAAAAAAAAAAAAAAAAAAAAGCCAGTGGCATCTAGCATACATGATAGGAATGAAGGATCAAATGAGCAAATGCATTTAAAATGCATCTCAGGCAATTGTCAAAAATGACAGATTTTATTTTCACAAATTACACATTAAATATGTGTTGATTATAGAGCTTCTGTTTGACAGCTTCATTTTCCATACTTGTATTCACCTTCTTTCATCTGCTTCTCTGTGGACATTGGGTACTGCTTTTCTTTCTCATCTTATGTTTGGGATCAACATGGTCAGCACACATATGGCACACATATGGACGTGGTCAGCTCCTCTGTGCCTCCTCTGTGCTTTGTTCACTGACAGATATTCATGTAGAATCTCATCCTGGGGCTGGGAACAGAAACAGTGACCCTGTTCTCAAACAGCTTGCATTCCAGTGGTAGTAAAAATGAAAATGCCAATAAAATGAGTTCAGGTAGTGTTTAATGTTATGAATTTTATGTTATGTTAAATAAATGGTGTGAAATTAATCAGCAATCACTGGGTATCACTGCAGAGGCAAAGGATGCTACAATTGCTTGAAGGAACCAAAAATGACATTACAAACTAAGGCTATAATGAAAAGTAATAACCTGGCATGTGGGAAGTAGAGGCAGGAGCATCATGAATTCAAGGTCAGCCTAGGCTGCATAATGATACCTTGTCAAAAAAGAGAGAGGGAGGGTGGGTTGAAGAAAGGGGAAGAGAAGAAGAGAGATAGAGACATGTAAATAGATAGATAGACAGACAGACACCTTGTTTAAGGGTTCGAAATGATCATAACACAGAAATAAATGCGGTCACTCTGACTGGCCAGAGAAAGTCTACACAACTGAGATCGGGGCTTTGCCAATAATGCTTATCACCAATTTTATCTATTTGCCCTCACTGATGGCTGTCCTGTACTAAGATGTAAGTTTGTAGGGAGAGAGAAGAGTTGGAAGAAGAGGAGGAAGGGGCACCATTGTGATGGACAAAGAAAACAAATTAGCCTGATTTTTCCAAAACGTCAATGTGGGCCTTTAGCTTCTCTTCTATTCAGGGTGGTAATATTTGCCCTCAAATACTTGAGACTAATTTTTCTTTGTTTAGTTTAAGTTCCTCCACAAGTGCTTCTATTGAAAAAAAATCAGATAAATATAATTAAAAAGGTGAATATGCAGAAGTGTCTGGGTAAAATGCAAAGCCAGGCTATGAAGGAAAATTCTGCTTTGCTTTTGGAAGACCCTCCAGGGTTCACCTCTCTGTCTTCCCTCCAGGAGCCTCTGCTCTGAAGATGATTCTCTCTCCATCCAGGTGGAGGGACCAGGGGCTTATAGCCAAACAACATATGGACCAGTCCTAGGGAACCCAGCATAACTCTGCCTGATGCAGACATCTGAAGCATTCTTTTCCTTCAACATCTTTTTCACCATTGGAAACTATAAAATGCTGCTGCCTTACAGAAAAAAAGTGAGCATGGGTCTCTCTCAGAGTTAGGAAACCATCAACTTAATTTCCTCTTCTTGCATTTGTCACTGTGTGCCCTTGGGGAGTGGGCACAGGTGCCAATCATCTAGCGTATAAGGAGTGTTCAATGAATGGTCTCCTGACCCTTTAATGTTGGCCTTGAATTAGGAAATTTTACTCTGCCAACAGGCTGTGACAGGGATAGGGATTCACAGCTTGTCCAGGAATGGGAATACAGTCTGGGTAGGAAAAGAAGAGGTACAGATTTTGCAAACTCCACTCTCTCTGTAACCCCTGGTAGCTGATCCCATTTACATGCTACATTTAAACCTGTACCCACTTGTCACCACATGAAAAGTGGCTTCTCAGATAGGTGGAGTGAATCTCCCTAGTCTCTGAGCTAATCATCTGGCACTCACTAGTGCCATAACAGATGTCATGAAGTTCAATTGAAGCAATGGCATTTGGGGAAAGTACCTTAAGGCTCAAGGGGGAATTTTATGTAGAACATTTCATTTTCTCATCACAAACACACTTAGAGGACTCATTTTCCACATGGCCCAGAACGAAGGTCCAGAGCAACTAAAAGATTCATGCCAGATTCCAGGGAGATGCAGAGAGAGACTTGAACCCAGTTCTTATGACCGGAGTATCAAATCAAAGCCACTAACAGATCCTACATTAAGGAGTGCTGGCATGTAGGTGTCACAGACCTGTGTCAAAAACCTGGATTTAGAAAAGAGTGTGTGATGCAAACTCGGGAGCTGTGGATGAAAGTTGTGCAGCAATGTTATGAACCGAACCCTGTGATGCTGAAACCAGGGAGGGTCATGTGGAGTTGGGAATGAGTGCAGTGTTCTGAGCTCAGGTTCCATATTTGCAGCAGCTGTCACATTTCATGGCTTCTTTCTCTGCCTTGTGCTTTGATTAATCACACCTTTCATGATTCATATTGCTTAATTGCCTTCCAAATGGGTTATTTCTGGTGGCAACCTTATGAAGGTAGGTTTGCGGGTCTCCGGAGCATCTTAAATACAATGTTGCAAAGCCACAACTAAATGAGTCATGATCTTCGGAAGACAGCAGACACAGGTGGGGTGCTGGTTGTTTGAGTAAGGATGTAGCACTGATTTTCCTGTGCCCAGAAATGATGCATGTCTCTACCATCTACTAGGTGACCCCTAGCCACATGTGACTTTTGAACATTTTAAATGTGGTCAATGCCACTTGGAATTAAAAATTTAACTTTATTAAATTCAAATTAATTTAAAACTGTGAATAAGCAGGCACCTGTGTTTGTGGTTCCATCCATTACTTTCCTTGTTGCCATGACAAAATACCTGGAAAAAGCTACTGCAAGGGCTGGGGCTAGGACTCAGTTAAAAGCACACACTGCTCTTACAGACAAATTGAATTCAACTCCCAGCACCTGTGCTGGGCAGCTCACAGCCACCCATAACTCCAGGAGATCTGATCTCCTCTACTGGTCCCAGCGGGCATCTGCACTCATGTGTATACTCTCTCTCTCTCTCTCTCTCTCTCTCTCTCTCTCTCTCTCTCTCTCTCCTTTTAAAAAGCTACTTGAGGAGATGATGATTTTATTTGGCTTTTTATTTGGCTTATAGTTTGAGCAAATAGTTCATTGTGGTGAAGGAAGCCAGACTATGAAGCAGTTGGTTGTAGGGGGAGATCCTGTTTAGAGGTACTGCTGACCATGCCGGCTTGGGGCTGGTCACGTGTGTTGCTAACCACTCCAGCTTGGGCGTGGTCAGAGGGATGTGGGAAAGGTTTAAGTAGTTTAGTGGCGCTGGCTAAGCAGACTCGTGTGAGTACTATTACTTAATAAACTACCTGTTATCAATCTAGATCTGACTCCACATTGTGTTGGACTTTAGTAGGTTACATTGTATCCACAATCAGAAAACAGAGAGAAGTGAATGCTGGTGTTCAGCTCACTTTTCCCTTTCTCCTGGCCCCTAGTCCATGGAATGGTGCCACTAACCTTTATGGTGAATCTTGACATGTCAGTGAAGCCCACCTAGTCTCTTCTTCACAGAAACACTCAGAATCTTGCCT
This sequence comes from Cricetulus griseus, assembly GCF_003668045.3. Lineage (NCBI taxonomy): Eukaryota > Metazoa > Chordata > Mammalia > Rodentia > Cricetidae > Cricetulus > Cricetulus griseus. Next base: position 37,310,990 of record NC_048600.1, on the reverse strand, counting down.
TTTAGGTGACTCTACACCCTGCAATGTGACAATATTAACCACTATGGCTGTCATGTTGCACTGTTTAGGATTCAGCAGAGTGGACTTTGGATCACGCTCTGTCACAAACATTTGGGTGGCCCTGGCTATGCCACTTGAGCCCTGTGAGTTGAATTTTCTCACTTCTAAAGTGAGCTGCAGAGTTTCTTTTCCAGCAGCTACCATGATGATTTAGTAGGTTCTCAGATGTTTACTGTCTAGAATAATACTGGGCACATAAAATGGAAACCAATTCTGTGAGAGCTATCAATCCTGCTCACGCAATAGTGTGGATGAAGAGCTAAAGCACATTTTGCAGATTGGGAACAGGGGAGCATTTATTTCTTCTGAGTTTTTGTGGGTAGAAGAAATCCAAGAAGAGTTTACCTGGGATTTATCCGTCTAGTGCTATCTTTATTCCTATGCATATCAGGAAGGGAGGCTTACGGCAGATTCCCACCAACTTAGAACATAAGTTAGAGCATGTCAAGGCCAGGAATTTGCTGTATCCATGGATGTATTTTAAGAACTTCTTGAGGCCATCAGTTCTATTCTCATACCTTTAAACAGACTTTGTGTAGGTTCATGGGGATTCCAGAAGTTATCTTTCAGGTCTGAGTCTGCATGCCTTTCTTCCTCCTGGATGTTGTCTTAGACTTATAGTAATGCCTCCTTGTCTGGCTTACTTAGTTCTTCTCCATTTGACCCTTTTTAAAGTCACTTCATACTTAGAAATCTTTATCCCCTTCTTTGCTGTGGTTCTTGAACCAGTCCTGACTGCAGCACATTTGGAATGCCTATGTGGTTGATTTTCTCTTTGACATCGCAGATTTGCATCTCTAGTCGTTCTTGTGGCCTAGTACAAATTCTTGTATGTCACAGGATTATAATGGTTTAAAAAAGATAATGTAATGACCACAATCAATGATGATTGTGATGACGGTGATGTTGGCATTGATGATGACGATGATGATGGGAGTAGTCAAAATGGTGGTGGTGGTAGTGGTGATGACGAAGAGGATGGTGATAATGTTGTATGATAATAGTAGTGGGATGATGATGGTAATGATGGTTATAGTAGAGATGATGGTAACAGTGATACTGATGATGATGATAGATGGGTACAATAGATAGAATAGATAGATATGTAGGTAGACAGACAATGGTGGTGGTGAAAGTGATGATAATGATGATGGTGATAGTGGCACTGGTAATAGGGATGATGCTAATAATTATATATGATGGTAGTGGTGATAATGACAATGATCATTGCGATTAAACCAACATTAGCACAGTAGCCACCCTACTCTAGGCACTCTCATATGTGAGTTTTTATAGTGTTTACCATGTTATATTTATTTACTCTTTTCCCACTTTACAAATGATCAGAATGGAATGAACAAGTTTGAGTCATTTTCCCAAGGTCAAGGGTGACTTAGAAGTAAATTTCTTCACTAAGTGATCACACCTCCCGAGGGCTGAAGTAACTGTTCTCCCAGGACATTTCCCTGAACCTTTTCCCCATGACTGCCACCCCAAGAGTAAATGTTGCTTTGATTCTTGCTGACTTGGGAGCTAAGCCAATCCCAGACACTTCAGCATAGACTGCTGAACCTTAGAAATAGGCTTGCATAGCTCCCTGTGGCCTCTACAATTCCCAGGCACTTATCACTTGGGCAGCCGCAGTAGAATGATTTACAACCACTTGGTGTTTTCTAGAAGGGGGCTAAAAACTGTCACATACCATGGAACAGCAATGGCAGAGCCTAAGGGAACCAGCCACTGTGACCTACCTGCCTTCACCCTGTGCTACCTACTCTCTAATGAAAGGCTCAGCTGGTCCATGGCATTCCTTCTCTGGTTTGGCTATAAACAGCAGGGCAAGAACGAAATTGAGATCGGAGTTGACTGAGACAAAATGTCCATTACTGGATTTTATGTGGTGAAATCTTTTTACACCTCTATTGAGCTTCAGGGTCCCCCCTTCTCCTTATCTATCTACACATTGGGTCATTTCTCAAATCTGTTATTTCTCAAATACCTGTTAGCCTCTTTCCTGTATTAGAACATGTGCTTAATTGTCAGGGATACTGGGTTAGAAAAATTCCTAGCCAGTGTGCCCTGGGGATCTTGCAGCATAGTTGGAGAGAGAGAGAGAGAGAGAGAGAGAGAGAGAGAGAGAGAGAGAGAGAGAGAGAGAGAGAGAATTTGCTATGCAATGTAATGCATGCTGCAAGAAAGCCAGTCTATGGTCCTAGGGAGTTGCTGAGGCACAAGAGAGCAGGATAACATCCTGCTTGAGAAGATGAGGGCTGCATGAATGGGATGCAGGTGTGCTGTGCTTCTAAGAGTCGCCAGTGCTGTGTGAACAGCTGCCTCACATTCTCACCATCGGCATTCCCCACCATGATGAGTGGTAGTCTCAAATGAGCCAAAATGATCACTTCCAACCTTAAGGGAAGACATTTCCTCTGTCGAGCATTTTGTCACAGCTATGCTATTTACTCCAATCTTCTAAGCTAATGGAGACTCAACTCCTTCATCTGTGACACAGTAGGACAACCATCCCACTCCCAAGGTCATAAAGAAGAGAAAATAAGATGTCACCTGTTGAGTTGTGAAGAGCCTGCTACGCTCCTCACCCTTCTCTGAGCTCCAGACCATATCACCCCAAGGCTTCTTATTCTTTGGCTGCAGTTGTGTTGGTCCATGAGCCACATGTAGGAGTTGGGCAGTGACTACTGATCCCTTGCTTCCTCCTTACACTACTATGAGTCTCTGGAGTGTAATTCTTCGGCTGAAGCCACAACTCTGAGGGGCAGCCCCTCCCAACCTCCTGCTGCTCTGCAAATTCTCTGCCCAACCCACACCTAAACTCTTTGGCACACACCTGCCTCAGACTAACCCTCCAATATGTTGTATTTCTTGTTAACTGTTATGACTGTCAGTAAGACTGGCATTCAGAGAGGTCATTCAGATTTATGTAAGGTTATATTAAGATTTTGTTTACTGAGAGCCCCTTGCACAACAGCTGTTTCACACACACACACACACACACACACACACACTGTAGACACCAGTAGTTATTACTCTGATCATATACGTCTCACAATCAGAAAATGAGTCACAAAAGGTCACTATATTTGTCCAAGTTTGCATAGCCAGTGAAAGGTGGACCCTGGTGTGTGTGTGTGTGTGTGTGTGTGTGTGTGTGTGTGTGTGTGTGTACACATGGAGGCCAGAGGCCAGTCTATGCACTGTTTCTCAAGTGCCATCACCTTTTTTTAAGCCTTTAACATGAGGCTTTAATAATAATATTCTGATAGGTGATAAATCTTCAACAATAAAGATTTACAGTAATATTCTGATTATTTACTCTAATGTATAGAACTTTATTTGGGAAAAAGTCATATGAAAACTTTAACCCTTCCTGAAAATGAATCCTGGCAGTCTTCTTTCCTGAGGATGGAATCAGTGGGTGGGAGGAATGGGATCATGCTTGGAAGGAACATCTGACAATATGAGCAACAGTTTCATGGCATGGCTAGGCATGGCCCCCAGTCCCCATCCTGTACTAGCCCACTGTGAACATGACTGTCTCATTTCAAAGAGCAGCAGCAACCCCCTGGTTTTCTTTTAATTTAATAACTCAATTGCCTCCAGCTTGTGTTGTCCATTTACTCCAGAGTGTAGGATCATCTACGGGAGCATGGGCGATCCACAAGGAGCCACATGTTTGAAGAAAACTGACTCCCTCCCCAAGAACCCATCAACTTCCATAACTCCTCCATGAAGGGTAGAGGCTGAGGAGCTCTTCCCCTCCATGATAGAATGCTGACAAGCTAGGTCTTGTGCATGCCGTGTGCAGGTGACCACAGCTGCTGTGAGTTCACAAGTGTGGCAGTCCTGGGATGTCCAAAAGACACTGTTACAGTCCTCTCCACCCTCTGGCTCTTACAGTCCATCTGTGCCCCCTTCTGTGATGGGCCCTGAGCCTTGAGGAAGGGGTGTGATAAAGATGTGCCTACTTGTGGCTTAGTACTCCACAGTCTCTTCTCTGTGCTTCATCAACTTCTGAGTTTCTGCATCAACCACCACCCACTGCACAGAGACATTTCTCTGTAGAGTTCTCAGAATGGCACTAATTTTGGTTCAGGACTGATCCAACCCTGGGTCTGCAGAAGCCCAAGTCCCCCCACATTTTTTTCTTTGAGACAGTGTCCCTCATTGGCCTTGGGATTACCGATTCAATTGACTGGCTAGCCTATAAGCCTCAGGGAACTCCTTGTCCCCAGTCCCAGGACAGCAAGCATTCACCACTGCACTAGATCAAACTAAACCTCATGCTTATAAAGACTGAGCCCCCACCCCTGGATATAAATGAAGGTCTTTGAGATTTGTACCATTCTACAATGTTGTCACCCCTTTCCCTGTCCAATCCTAAAAATGAATGGGTGGTATTCTGCCCTGTGACTCCCATGCTCTTATTTAATTTGTCAAGACAGATCTGATTCTTATTATAGGCACCCTATCTCCTGACAAAAATACAACCATGAAAACCCAAATTCATCTCTCTGCACAAATGGAGAGGGACTGAGGCTGTTGTGGGCAAGGACCAATCATGGTCAAATTAGTAAATTATTTCCAGAAGCCCCAGAATCAAATCATGGCACTGTCTTCACATCTGTCAGGACACCCTTCTGTCTGCCTTCAATCATTTTGGATTAGTGAGTGGATTTTTCAGGTGGTCAGAGATGTCACCTCTTCAGTGTTGGGGCTCACTGAACAGGTGCCCCATGTCCTCTGCTCAATTTCTGACAGCACCAGGTGACTTCAGGAATCAGACTCAGAGTAGTCCGGGTCAGTGCTGCACTGTCATCAATTACAGCACAAGGCTGGACAGCTGGCACTCACCACGCCTTCACTAGGCCATCCAGCCATGTTATGAGGCTCCTGATGCCTGTTCTTCCAGGCAGCGTGTTGGTTTCCTGTTTGGAATTGCAAAGCTTTCTCTATGCTCCACTCTGAAACCTCTCCATTCCTGCTGTCTATTGGACTACATTCCTAAGGTTTATGCCAGAATAATAGGACTTCACATCTCAGCAATTCCTTTAGCTTTACTTCAATTTCTTCTTCTTTATGCTTCATCCAAGATAAACATTATTGAATACTGCATCCTAGATGAAGTTAGGATACTGTGATCAAAGTCTTTTGACTTCATTTCTATCTGTGGATCTGGTTCCTCTTAGTATTGAAGATCACAAGCTCTAAGCTTAGGAGAAGATGCATGGGCTGAGCTTCATCAAATGTTATTCACAGTTATTTCTGAAGAGGGGGATTTGGGGTAAGTTCTGTATTCCTTATTTGCAGCTTTCTGAATTAGGTGTTTTATGACAGTCAAATATAATTTCTACAAAGAAAATTATAATTCTCCAAGAGAGAGACAGACAGAGAAAGAGAGAGAGAGAGAGAGAGAGAGAGAGAGAGAGAGAGAGAGAGAGAGAGAGAGAGAGGTGTTGAAGATCCAGAACTGAACAGAGAACTTTAATGACTTTCAGTCACAAACCCATGAAGAAATGAAGACTCAAAACAGTTCATGGCAATTTGATTGTTGAAGCAAGACTAAAACCAAGTTCTGGAGTTTGGTCTGCTTTCTTCTGACTTTTCATTTGTCCACCCACCAAAACTTACCGAGCACATACTTGGAAATAAGAGAAGCCCTCTCCTGTCCCTCCATCAGTGAGAGAGTGTCACCTGTGAGATTGTGAAGGATTTCTCATGGGACCATGTGAGAACAGAAGTGATGGGAATAGGGCATTGGTTGGAGAAGAAGGAAGAGAGGGTTGTGGGCAAAGTAACAACTCAAGATTGGTGGACATGAGTGAGAGTCTGAGCCATTTACCCAGTACTGAGTGGTTACCACATGGCTCCAAAAATGGTGAAAAATTATGATGACAACTGGACAATTTTCAGATGGTGAGAGACCTTGAAGGAGTCAGCCCTAAATAGGAATATCAAACATGTCTCCTCAAGGCTCATGTATGTATACTGAAATGGAGGTGGAAAGATTTTAAGAGCCAGAGGTGGTAGAAGATGCCAAGGAAACTGTCTTCCAGACCCATGGGAGCTGATACACATAAGAACTCACAAAGACAGTGGCAACATGCATAAGGTCTGCACAAATTCAAAGAAGACAAAACCTGAGCACTGAGAAGGGGAAGTGGGCATGGAAGTCCCACCCCTGACAAAAAGCTATTAGCAATTTATACATCCTGTGAGAGGGATGCCAGTTTTCTCCAATGGAATGTTACTGGCAATATCAACCATTCCAGGGCAGGCCTGAGGCTCAGGAGCAGTTGACCAGCACAAGATGGACTCCATGTTTTGTGTGTATGTGCTTTGCTCTTACTTACTTCTTAGTTATGATTTGGTGCCTGTTTTTGGTCCTTTTGGGTTTTTATTTTGTTTTGTTTTCTTGGTCTTTTGTTTTTGGAGGTTTTTGAGAGATAACATGAAGTTTGGTGGGTACGAGATTTGGGGGAAGGAAAAGAATATCATCAAAATATATTGCATGGAATTGTGAGAAATATTTTTAAAAATATAATGGAAAATAGTGGCGGGAGTGGAAGAGGGGGGTGAGCTGGAGAGGTGGACTCAGGCAAGCTAGACTCAAATGCCCATGGTATCCAGTGACGGTAGCAACCTTGTCTTTCTTATTCACCACAGCCTCCCTACACCCACGATAGATGCTCTAGGGTCTGTATCAGACGAATGGCATGCTCCAAACTGCATTTTTTTTCCAGGAAGTCTTCTCTAGCTGTCTCCCTGCCCCACAAATGAACCTTCCCTCCATTCCTATTTTCAGCCTTTCCCCACTAATTCTAGCAACTTTGGCTACCACATTATAGAAAAGCTCGTTTTTAACATGGCAATTTCCTCTCTAGATCACGAGCTTGGGAAAGAAATGCAGTGTGTCAGATTCATCTGTGAATTACTCCAGGGTGTCTGGCACACAATAGGGTCTCAATGAAGATTTGATTCAAAGACATTTGTTAGGCTCCCCTGGTTTCAAATACTTTCCCTCCAGTGCTGCAAAGGTATTCACAATTGCTAGATACCAAAAGCAATTCAAAGGCCCACCAGCTTTTGGACAGAGAAATGGTTACATTATATCCCTAGGCTGCGATGCTGCTACAATGAAGGGGAAACTGAGACATATTAAGTGACTGTAAGAAAAAAATCTATGCTGGGCAGAAGAAACCAGACACAAGAGTACACCTTGCATGAAGCCATTTATATGCAAGTCTAAAAAGGCAAATGTCATCTGGAGTGACTGAAGCAGGTGGGTAGGTGACTGAGGCTGAGTGGGAAGGGCTAGAAGGGAAGAGTATAGGGGTGACACAAACTATGCCTGTTAATTGCTGTAAAGGTTCCACTAGCTGATAAATGGACAAAAGTTAATGAATGATGCATTTAAAGGTATTTTAAGAAATTTGTCTCATGTTCATCACATCCAGTAAAGACTATGCTACTTTGATACCAGGGCCACAGACTAACTCATGAGCCCCCATCAGTAGAACACTGCATGAAAGAACAGTTTCCCAAGTCAGACATTGTGGCACATGCTTTTAATCCCAGTACTGGAGAGGCAGAGATAGGCAGATCTCTGTAAGTTCGAGGCCAGTCTGGTCTACAGAGCAGGTTCCAAGTCAGCCCTGGGTGGTTAACAGAGAAACCATGTCTCAAAAACAAAACAAAACAAAATATTCTCTCTCTGTTGTTTTAAAAATGATTCCCCAGCCAGGAAATGGAACTAGCCCAGATGCCAACCAATAGAAGAGTGCATTCACTCAGCTGCTTAAGAAAACTGAAAAAATAAAAAAAAATGGGAAAATACATGGAACTGTAAAGTCTTCTATTGAGCAAAGTGACCCAGCCACAGAAAGACAAACACCACATGCAATCTCATTGGTGAACCCTTTCTAAATATTTGTATGTGGTTATGACAATGAGTTAGTTAGGAGACCATGAGAAGAGACCAAGAGGTTTGTAGATGGGGTTATCTGATATGAAAATGCAAAGGAGGGCACTGGAGAAGAGAAAAAGAAGGGAAAGAGGAGGGGAAAGAAATAACAAAATTAAATTTTGTTTGAAAATGGCATAATGAAAACTAATTCTTTCTAAGCTAATGAAAAGGGGTGCTAATGGTTTCTGATGGATTGATTGGGAGCCCAACTTTAACAAACCTATTGGATATAATAATAAGGACAGGGCTGGGATGGGGAAAGTGTGTCTCCCAATGAACTAATACAGGTTAGGCATACATTTTGTATAAGGTGTATACCGGTAGCCTCATTTTGTAGATATGGAAATTGAGGCAGTAAGAATTTAAACAACTAGTCTCCGCTTACAATGAAACTGGAGATTAGTGTCAGCCCAAGTAGGACACCTACACGTTTAAGCAATAACACAAATTACAGGGCATTTAGTTACTGTGAAATACAGAGATACATGAATATAAATATATAAATATTACAATCCAAAATTGTATTTCTTGCTGCTGTGACCTGAGGAGAGGGAACTTCATGGAGGAAAGACTTTAGGTTGGTGGGTAAAGCCCACTATGGTGTGGAAGGCATGGCCTGGGAAATTGAGGCAGATGGTTACATTGTGTCTTCTGTCAAGAATAAGAGTAGACAAGAAATGGGTCAAATTTTAGAACCTCAAGACCAGTGACCTCTTCCAGGGAGGCTCCACCTCCTAAAGTTCCCATAACCTTCCAGAATAGTACTATCACAGTAGGACAAAGTGTTCAAACACATGAGCCTACAGGGGATGTTTTATACTTAAACCACAACAAACTGAGCAGAATACAATGAGAAATCCCTATAGTATGCCAAACAAGGGATGCAGCAACATTTGTATCCTCCAGCTGACAGCCAAGCTACACTGATGTGCAAGGTCTGTACTGCTAGAAGTGAATGAGAGACTTCATTCGGTGATGGCTAATCTAGATTGTCACATTGATTGGACCGAAGGACATTGGGGAGATTACTTAAGCACATCTATGGGTGTGTCTGTGAAGGCATTTCTAGAAAAAAATAAACTAATCTGAGAAGATACACCCTAAATTTGGACAGTACCAAGCCATAGGCTGGGGACCCATATGGAATTAAAGAAATAAAATAGAAAGCCAGGAACTGCAAGTGTGTGTGTGCGTGCGTGCGTGTCCTTCCTGGCTATCATGATGTGAGTTTCTCATCTCTATTACACCTTTACTACCCTGGTTGATCAAAACCTCTAAAACCAGGAGCCAGATTTTTCTCTTCTAAGTTGTTTCTTTCAGCGTTTGGTCACAAAACTAAAACAGCAACTGAATATATTAACTTTTTCTTCTTCTCTTTAATTGCACCATCAAAGCTGTCAGAAAAGCAATTGACATATTAGCAAAATGAACAGCTGGGTAATGAGTAATGGGCTGACTCTCCTTGTAATTCTGAGAGGTGAACAAGACAAATGAGATCGAGAAATGACACATATATAAACTCATGTCTTCTGATACCTCTTGGATTCACCATTTGCTAGAGTGTGATACTTCTGCTACTAACAAAGCAACCCACATGGCCTAGCTAGTCCTGAGCCCAGAGTTGATCATCATCATGGCCAGGCATTGATCAGTGAATTCAAAGATAGCAGAGACATGCCCAAAGGCATAACATATGTCATTTGGTCAAGGCCAATTCTCTCTAGCCTCATGCATTGTAAGGAGCACACAGTAGAGCAAAGCCACCCTGAGAAGTGAGCTTACTCCAGCAGTGGGCAGTGGGTGCTGAGCTCTGAAATACAGTCCAGATCCAATTCACACAGAGCAGGTTTCTGGGTTCAATGAGCCTCCTTGCAGCAGAGTGACAGCCTTTCTGTTCTCTACCTGCACTGTCTGAGTTTGAAACGGAGGGTGTTTTGGGTCACAGTGAAGACTCAATCTATGTTTGCAGTGGTTATTACAATCACAGAAATCTCTCAGTTCCATGGCATGCTTCACATTTAGAAGTTCAGAATGTGTCTTAAAAGAGTTGTGCAAGGATTTGCAAATTTAAAATTGTCCAAAAAGGCTTATTTAGAAGTAAATATATTCATTGAATGTGGTAATAAAATTCACTAGTTTTTTTAAAAAAAAAACTTCTCTATTTAACAAAATATGTCTGGCTGGGCAGATGGCTTGATGGGTAAAGTGTTTGCTCCTTAGAATAATGACCAGAGTTCAGTTCCCCAGAAACCATCTGAAAAGCCAGATGGGTGTGGCCTGCCTGAACTCACAGCACATGCTATGTGGAGACAAAGGAGTCACAGAATAAGTCGGCTTGTGAGAATAGCTGGAATGTAGAGCTCTGAGTTCAGGAGAGATCATGTCCAATATACATGATGTCAACCCTGGACCTATATACATACATGCACACATGTGCAATGCACCCACCCATCCCCCATACATGAAAATATACATATGTACGTTCATGTGCACACATGCGAGCACGTACACACACACACACACACACACACACACACACACACACACACACGCACACACACACACACCCTAAGTATTTAAAAAGCTAATATATTGTTATAGTGGAATCAAGTAACCAGGAATTTGAGTACCTCAGCTTTTGTTGTAGACAAGGTTACAATGATGAGGTTGGAATTGTATCCTGATGCCACCGAACTGAGCTGCTCTGGCCTTTGATAGTTCTTCACATGTTTTTCCCACCCCAGGGCCTTTGCACATGTGCTCTTTTAAGTTCTTCTGTCCTCCCTGCCCCCGCTTATTTAATTCTCCACTTGCTAATTTACAGCTTAGTATAATTACCGCATCAAAGTCCTCCCCGACTTTCCTGCTTAGGGCAACACTTTCCAGTATTCCTTGTGTTAGTATCACACACATGCATGACTGCCACCTATTTGTTTCTTCCAATGGACCTTTTACGATAGGGGTGGAAGGGACTCATCTTTAACTTGTCTCATTATTTCCACAATCCAGTATGATTGTTCTCATAATAGGAGAGGAATAAATACTCTTTTAAAGAATAAACAAATACATGAGTGAGTCCGGCATCTGTGTAGTGGGTTTTGGTATTTGATATGTCTGAATGATAACTTTGATTCATTTCTGTTACATTTCATTGCAACCTAATCTCTACTGGGACATACACTTGTCTGCATTAATCTCTCACAACTCATAATTGGTTATATTTTCTATTATGTTGTATTCATCTCTGATCTGCCACACCTCACCTCTCAGCAGCCATTAATGACCTGTAAGAGTGGGGCCTTGTGAGATCCACCCAGTCATGTTGGCTTGTCAACCAATGTTGTCATTGTGTTGGTCTGGTTTAGGTGACTGCATAATTGAGTTTTCCTGGGTGCAGCTTCCCTGTCATATATAGATGGCACAATATTGCTGCAGTTATCCTGGTTCTCTGGCTTTTGCAATCTTTCTGCCCCCTCTTTCATGATATTCTCTGAGCCTTAGGTGTAGGAGTTGTGTTTTGTATCATTTGGGAATCCCATGGTCTCTGTTCTCTGCATTTTGACCCATTGTGGGTTTCTGTAATGGTATCTATCTGCTATAAAAATATTTCTGATGAGTGGTGAGAGCTGCATTTATCTGTGGGTATGAGGGTAGGTGTAAATGGAGTTCTTAATTGGTCTAGATAATAAAAAGACAGAGTCAAATATAGAGGAGAATGCTGAGAGATCAGAGAGAAGGAGCAAGCCACAGCATACCTTACCTCCTAAGCATCTCAGCAGAGAGCGATTTCCTGTTTCTCCTTGCTTATATCTTGTTTCTGCCCAACCATGTCACTTCCTGTCTGTCTGTACAGACCTCCAGACTTCTATGGTTAGCTAGTGGCAAGCTCTATTCTCTGACCTCCAGATAGGCTTTATTTGTGCAAGAAAGATATCACCACATACCAACCACCCTTTTTGTTTAAAATTTAAAAAGGTTATAACTATTATGAGAAAAACAATGTACAATAAATACAATAACTATATACAATATATACATGGCAATAAGTACATTAACAATGTCTGGTCCATAGGCATATGACAAATTCTGGGAAAGGACTCCATTATCTATTCTTTCTTGATGAGTCCAAAGTCTTATACCTAACTTACTTTCTATTCTAATTTGCATATCAAATTATTTTAATGTCTTTTAAACCTAAACACTTAATACGTCTATTGTGAGTGTCTTTACTGATTCTGGTAAACAGGAAAAACTATACTATTTAGTCTTCAGCTCCCTCAGAGACCCGAGAAGGAAATAATATTAACTGGGCAAACAGGAAGTGAGAGCAAGCAACTTCCAAAAAATGTGAGAAATGACAGAAACAGCAGGTAATAAAATATACACAAAAATACATAAGAAATCCCAAAATTACACCAGAAAACTTGTAGAAATGATTATCATTTCCAGAAAACTGGTAGGATACAAAATTGATTTGCAAAAATATCAGTAGCTTTCTATATATCAGTAACAAACATGCTGAGAAAGAGATCATGGAAACACTACTGTTCACTATAGCCTTAACAATATCTAGGGATAAACCCAATCAAGGAAATTAAAAACATATAAAATGAAAACTTTTAATCTCTGAAGAAAGAGATTGAGAAGGTGAATGATCTCCGTGCTTATGGATAGGCAGAGTAGGCATTGTAAAAATGATCATCTTACCAAAAGGTATTTACAGGTTCAATACAATTGCAACAAAAATACTGATATTTTCACAGAAACAGAAAAATATTCTGAAATCCATGTAGACCCACAAAAGACTAAGGATAGCCAAAGAAATACTGAACAAAATAACAAATTTGGAGGCATTATCACATCAGCTTTCAAAACCACATTACAGAGCTAAAGTAATAAAAACAGCATGGGACTTGCACAAAAGTGACATGTAGATATACAGAACAAAACAGAAGACACAAACATGAGTAACCATAATTATAACCATCTGATACTTGACAACAATGCCAAAAATACATACTGGCCAAAAGACAGCAAGCATCCTCAATAAGCAGTGTTTGGAGAACTGGATGTCCACATGTAGAAGAAGGAAATTAATCTCATATCTATCACCCTACAAAATAACCAATTCTAAATTGGTCAAAGACCCCAATGTGAAACTTGAAACAATAAAGCAGCTAGAAGAAAACACAGGCTATAGATAGGTGTACAGGATATAGATAGTTGTAAAAAAGGATTTTCTGAACAGGACTCCACTTACATAGGACTTAATCCCAACAATTGACAAATGGGAGTTCATAGAACAAAAATGGGTCCAGCAAGGAAACAATCAATTGAACAAAGACAAAGCCCATAGAGTGGAAGGGAATCCTTGTCAGCAATACACCTGACAGATGATTAATATCCAAAATATACAGAGAACAAAAGAAGAGGATAAAGCAAGAAAATAAATGACCCAATTAAAAAATGGGCTACAGATCTGCAATAAAAATAGCTAAGATTTTCTTTACAAGTGTTCAACATCCTTAGCAATGGGAGAAGTGAAAATTAAAACAAATTTGAGATTTCATCTTATTCCAGTCAGAATGGCTTGAGATCAAGGAAACAACTGACAATAAATATTTCTGAGGATGTGGGGAAAAGATGTCCCTCCCTCACTATTGATGGAATTGTAAACTGGTCCATCTACTCTGGAAATTAGTTGGGGAATTCTCATTTGAGAAGCAAAAGGAGATCTACCATATGACCCAGCTATGCCACTCCTTGACATAGGACCAAAGGACTCAATATCCTACTTACAGATACTTGCTCAGCCATGTCCATTGCTGTTCTATTCACAATATCTAGGAAATAGAAACATCCTAAATATCCTTAAACTTATGAATAGATAATGAAAATCTGGTGCATGTGCACAACAGAATTATGTTTATTTATAAAGAAAAATGAAATCATCAAATTTGCAGGGAAATGGATATATCTAAGATATTTGTTTTATTTTTGAGATCAATATAATTACATCATTCCTTTCTTCTTTTCTCTCTTCAAACCCTTTCATATTCTCTTCCTCACTCTCTTTTTTTTCAGATTCACCACCTATTATTTAATTAATTACTATTTCATGCATATATATCTACATGAATACATATATATTCCCAAATATAACCTGTTCAGTCTATATGATCTTTTTCATTCATGTGATTTCATTTGGCATTGTATAAGTAATCAGTGTGCTCTTCACTTCAGGCTTTCTCCCTATTCAAATTCCATAGTTGCTTGTAGTTCTTTGTGTAGAGTTGAGGCCTCATGGGATTTCCCTGTGAACTTTATCAAGTCTATTTGTGTCTTCCATGTTCATCTCATGTTTGGGCAGTCATGTTGTTGAGACTATATGGGTGTAGCTTCTGATATTACTAAGAGGCACCATCCTACAGAAAACTCCCTGATCTGGCTGTTAAAAATCATACTGCCCCCTTCTGAGCCATGGGTGCAGGATTGCTTTGTAGATGCACCCAATGGAACTGGACAACTCTGCATTTTGAGTAACACTTCCCTACATTTTTGAGTGGTTGTGGGTTTCTGTAATGGTCTCTGTCTGTTGCAAGAGAAGTTTCTTTGAGAAAAAGCCCTCATTTGAGCTGTTGGCTGGGTCTATCCAAGAGACTATTAAAACATACAGCCTATTGCTATTGCCCTTGATTCCCCTCCAGAGATGGAAGGTAAATCCCTATTGATGAAGACACAGTGCACTCAGACACAGACCCCAGAGGTCCTTGAGCTGGAACTAATCTGGATGTTCCTTCCCTAAGGACTAGCTTTCATGGCACCAGATAGCATGCAAGCTTGCAGAAGACATAAACAACCAACAGTGCTGCCCAGCTATGACACCTGTGAACCACGCCAATGACTAGCATGCCATAATAGCCTTAATGATGCAGCATTGGCATGAATACCTTGGCAGTAAACTATGGCTCTCTAATTGGATTAAAGTGTCACTCAGCCATGAGGGAAACCAAGTCTGCTACTGGAAACTGTAAATGCAGTTCTTAATTGGTCTAGATAATAAAAAGACAGAGGGAAATGCTGAGAGATCAGAGAGAAGGAGCAAGCCACAGCACACCTTGCCTCCTAAGTCTCAGCAGAGAAGAGCATGATTTCCTGATTCTCTCTACTTATATCCTGTTTCTGCCCAGCTACGTCACTTTCTGTCTGTCTGTACAGACTTCCTGACCTCCATGGTTAGCTAGTGGCAAGCTGTATTCTCTGATCCCAGACAGTCTTTATTTGTGCAAGAAAGAAATTACCACAGGAAACCTAGCTAATCACTCAATGCTAGTGAAGCTACTGATCTTGATGCAAGAGAATCTACAACTACTACTTTGCTAAACTTGCATAATCCCCAGAAACAATAGAAATGTTTGTCCTTATAACCACACATAATTTTAGCACTCATCTTGGAAACTTCTCCTTGCAATTAAAAACTATTTTATTGAGTGTGGTAACAGGCTCCCAGAAAGACCACATGCTGTTATCTCTTACTTGTGGAACCTCTGCTCCACACACTGGAGAGTGCTAAGTGCAGACATTCTACTCTGATCTCCTGTACTGGATTGAGTTGCAAATTCACGGTTAAAGCTCAGGTTGCTTCTAAGAGCTTAAGCTTAGTCCATCCATTTGACTATCAGACATGGCCACTTGGCTTCCCACAGACAATTTAACTTGAACTCTCAAAGCTGGAACTGTTATCTAGGTAAAGCCTCGCAGTGCTCACTCGCTGCATGAATGAATCAATGGATACATGCTTCTCTGATTGCCATGGATCACCCTCACTGCCTCCCCTACACTATATTATCACAGGGGTGGAGGCACTGGATGCCAGGCAGCATGGAGTATGGAAAGAGTGTGAGCTGGGGATCAGCTGTTCTGAGCCCAGGTGCTAACTGATGCAGCACTAAGCAAAAGGGATAAATGGGGACGGGATTGGAAAACCCATACTTGACATTCAAACCTTTCACATAATGGTTTCATTCAATAGATAATAAATCTGTGCAGAGAGCTTCACATGTCGTTTTAATGACTAGAAAATGTCAACTCAGGGTGGAGAAAGAGCTTGATCAAGGTCATCCTGCTGCTAAGTAACAGGGTAGAGATTAGAACCCAGTTCTATCAAGCCTCAAAATGCAGTTCTTTCCTTTATTCCACCCCAGCTACATGACCTTGAACAAAATGTGCAACTTCTCTGATCCTTCAGCAGTAACTGAGAGGATTATCATGTGGGATTCCAGTGACTGACCTGAAAAGCCACTGATAATTCATATTAAGGCAGTATATAAATACTGGTTTTACAGACTTCAAAATCAATGTACAGGTAGGGCAGAAGGCATAGGTGGTTTTGTCAGTTTGTTTAAGGCAGATGAGAGCTTTTTCTGTACCCAAGAGAGTTCTCACAGCTGCAGAGGCAGCAATACAATTCAGGTGTGTGTGTATGTGTGTGTGTGTGTGCGTGGGGGGGGGGTCAGAAACAAAGGGAAAACAACCTGCTCTTTCTCAACCTAGTCTATTTTTATTTTTACCAAAATATAGTGTCAGATTAGATTGCTTATTCTTTGGCAGAGGTGTGTGCAGTTATAGGCCAGCTGTTTGGAGCAAGAGCAAAGCATTTAAACACCACACTATACCCTGGCTCTCTGCCAGCAGCCCAGCTAGCAGCTCTGCAGGCTTTGCCCATGGGAGCACTGTTCGTACTCACACATTTTTCCCAAGCTTCCCTAATATCTGTGCAAGCCCTGTCTTTCTTTGGCAAGCTGTTTGTTTCCATAAGAACAGGTTGTTCAACTCTGTACTGTCACCTGTGGAGTTGGACCACCGTAGCCACTAGTTTAACAGTATCTGTGCAATCCTAGGTCATCCTGAACAGTGATGGTTTTGTCCCACAGTCAGTACCCCCATCATGGCTCTACAGTGCCTCTGTCTACTGATATGTGACTGTAGGTAAGCATGGCCCAGGATGAAATCAGGGCTTGATACTCATGGAGCTCCAAAACCAGCCTGTGTCTACAACAGAGGGAAGGATAGTAGTTGACTAATAAACACCAAGGGCTTTGAGAAAAGCCACAGTTGTCATCCTTGACAATGCTGCCATGTGCATAGAGACAGATACATGATGAGTGGAAGTAGCAGCAGATACTAATGGTATGTGTTGTGTGGGGTTTGGGACCTGGAGGGATGGCTCAGTCTATAAAGTGTTTGCTGCACAAACATGAGGACCTGAGTTCAATTCCCTGAGCCAATGTAAAAAGTTCAACATGTTGGCATGGAGGCAGAGACAGTTAGATCTCTAGTTCCCTGTTTAGACAATCTAGCTGAATTAGCTAGTCCTAGATCCCAGTTGTCTTCAAAAACAAGGTGGGCTGTTCATGATGAAAGACTTAAGGTTGACCACTAGCCTACACGTACTCACAAACACTAACTCACATAGTCACACAGATGCATACATACACACAATTATACACACACACAGACACACACACACACACACACACACACACAGTCACACAGATAAATATACACTCACACATATACACACACATACTCACAGACACACAC
Organism: Cricetulus griseus; assembly: GCF_003668045.3. Lineage (NCBI taxonomy): Eukaryota > Metazoa > Chordata > Mammalia > Rodentia > Cricetidae > Cricetulus > Cricetulus griseus. Next base: position 37,293,343 of record NC_048600.1, on the reverse strand, counting down.
ACACACACACACATAAACACACTCATACATAAACACATGCAATCACACAGATATACACACACACTACTAACAGAGTGTTTATGGTTCAGGCAATTGCTTTGTGTTAAATCATTTGCCACATTTAAAACTTACAACAAGTCTTCAAGTTCCTACTCTTTCTTATTCCCCATTTCACAGATGGGGAAAATGGTGATAACTTACCCAAAAATCTCACAGAGAAGTAGAAGAACCTAGAATTTGGACTTGCAGGGTCTGTTCCCAACCCTACACAATAGACTCACTTAGTGAGTTAAATACAGTGTAGACTTAATAGAAGTAGGTACTGAACATTGTCCCAGGAAAGAGGATTTTCTGGTGAGGCAGACACATATGCAAAGAACCAGAGGTGCCAAAGGGCTTGTACCTGTAAGTTCTCAATGTCTTCAGATTATAGCACAGAGGAAATGGGAAACTAGAGAATCAAGGGAGAGATGTCATTGGAAAGGTGGGCTTTGGTCTGGCTGCAAAGTGCTGGGCACAAATTCCAAGTCAGGTCTTGAGTTTTGACTTAGTAACAGGGGACTCCTTTGGCATTCAGGAAGTGAGAGACATGAGCTGCTTCAGATGGAAGACCTTGTCAGGCAGCATGAAAAATAGAGCTCAATAGAGAATTATGGGGAAGGGAAACTTGAAGGAGCCAATGCTAAGAGGTGACAGGGAGGGAAGGAGTCACTATTTTCTTCTGTCTACTGCCTTTAGAGCAAAGTTAGCCCCTAAACCATCCCCCAGAATATGATTCCATCAGCCTTATTCCAGTATCTTCTCTGTAATGTGTTGCATTTAACTCTACAACTACTTATGAGTTGGATTATATAACTTCAGAAGAATGATACTTGATCATCTTAAGTAATTATGCTCTTCTAACACTGACAAAATTCACTTTCTAGATACTAGCAAAAGGTTACAAAAACTTGGGGTTGAAGGAAGATAGATGCACGCTTGAATTTGGCCTGCTGTGGGCAAACTCCTCATTGCCCATAGTCAGTGAACTTCTTCATTGGAAATGTGGGTCCTGTTTTGTTTCCTTCTAGCTGTGTAGGATGTCTGGAAACAACTCATCAGAGAACTTTATTTTCCCAACTTTGATTGGATAAAGGTGTGAACTATGTAGGAAACTACAATAAATGAAGAGTTCTTCTGTGAAAACTGACAATATAGGTGCTGGGCAGAAGAAAACTAGCATTCTTGATATAAAGAAATAATCCAAAATGAAGAGATACAAGGAACACAAGGATGAAGATGGCAAATGGTAGACTTTGGAGTCCATGATGAAGCTGAGACTTAAGTCTCTCAGATCAGGGTGCAACAAGACCCTTCCCCAACTTGAAAACAAATTTTTTTTGGCACTGAGTCCCATTGGCTCACTCTTGAGTCAAGCCCAAGAGCCATGGAGGTAGCATATGGTGATGGTCAGGTTACCCTAAGGCTGGAGTATAGGTTTGGGGGGCAGTAATGTCAGAATTTCAGGGGATTCAGATACAGGTAAGAGACTTTCCAAGAAAAACCAATGTCCTGTTCCAGAAGAAAGAAACAGTTGTCAGCCAGGAAGCAAATAATAGAAGTGTCTACAACCTTTTCCAACACAAATGTCAAAATTTCATCAATCTTCCAACACCCATTAGTCCACGTGCCAGGCTATTTAGAGAACAACTCCATCAAGGTGAGAGAGAGAAAGAGCAAGCTCTGGGGAGAAGGGGTGACATGGCAAGTGGCCCTCTTCATTTTAACATTTCCAACACCATGCCCTTGTCCCACTGAAAGTCATCAGCTCAGCTGAAACACAGTTGGCTTCTGGAAGCCTGAGGCCTCTACTTCTAACTTCGCATGACTGTCCTCACATTAGCCTTCCTGAACTCAAACTGCCAGACACCCCAGTAATTAATTTAGGAACTAATATATTAATTAATATATAAGTTTAATTAATATAAATTAATTATATAAACAAATGCTGATTAGTATTCTCTATATGCCCAGAGGATGCTGTGCTTACAGACCTAAGCCCAGGGTTCCCTGAGTTTCCACCTCTAAGAATCTTGCTTTGTTAAAAATAAAGAAAAGGAACAGAGATATGGTGTGACATGTGGTTAGAGTTTTACTCTTTTTGCTTGATAAATTTGGGCTAGAAACAAGTCTCAGCCACCATAAGCATGATGGCCACAGGTAAATTAGTTAATCCTTTGGTGCCTCAGTTTTTCTATCCATGAAATAATAATCATTATCTCTACTTCTTGGCACATAGTATATCTTTGGTAACATTTCCGTATTCATCACACGTAAAGGAGATCAAACATGGAAAACTGGGCAGTGGATTCCATCACTGCTGTCGGGCTTGGAGTATTGACACTATATACAAGCACCACTGCAAAGCCCTCTTGTTCCATCTCAGTTCCTTCCACTGTCTTTTTTCCCTCAAATTACTGTTTTAGCTACCTGGGGCTGGTAACCAGGAGGCCTAAAGTGATGGAAGTTTATACCCAATGCCTATACAGCTCCGAAGACCACAGGAGTAAAATCAAGCTAGCTGCAGTGTTAACTCTTTGGTGAGTTTCTCTGTTAAGCAAGACAGAGACATCTAGGGCCAGCCCCGTTGGTTTACAGGGAGGAAGCTGACCATCCTTCAAGACACAAATGTACCTTCTAAGTTGTTATTCTTTCTTTAAGTTAAAACTCGTTGGAAAAACTTAAGAAACAAGTCAAAGGGACCAAGTTACTCTGACTCATTTTCATGTTATCATAAATGGAGCATGCCCATAAGCATTTTCCACCATTATCTTTCCCCTGGGAACTTACGCTTTATGACCTGGAACTAAGTCTGCCCCAATGTGCTTCTGCCATCTTTCTTTGTCAAACATACACTTTATGATCTTCAACTGAGCATGCTCAGAATTTAAGTCTCTGCGTGTGCTTTCCCATAGAAACACATACACCATTCTAGAGCCTAGAGCAAAATGTCCATACTTCTTTATTCAGAGACAGTAGTGCTTTGTGACTGGTCCTACTCATATATAGAGAGCATGGAACCAGAAATACAATTTCCTTAGGCCCTGTGAGGAATACATTTTTCTCTACTCTGTCTTCTAGTTGTGCTCATTGGCTTTGTAATAACCAAAGGAACCCATGTTTTGTTGTGGAGGATTCTAAGAAGAATCCATGTATTTTTCTCTCCTATCTTCTGGTGGTCACTAGACATCCTTGGTCTTCAATATAAGATGTAACTCTCCAATCTTGGCCTCTGTCTCTCAGGCCTTGTCCTCTCCATGTCCTGTGTACCATCTTATTCTCTATGCCTATCTCCCTTCCTCATAGACATCACTCATATAAGAAAACTCAACTTCAGATTTAGGATCCATTCAATAACCCAGGATGCTCTCATCTCAAGATCATTTGCTTATATAACTGTAATCCCCTTTCTCCTATAGAGATCACATTCATAGGATCTTGGTCTAACAAGTGGGAAGACCCTTTTGTGTTGAATGTGTTTTTAAAATTATGATAATTGTAACATTTCTCTCTTCCTTTTTCTTCCACTCAAATCTTCCCATATACTCCTCTTGTTCTCTTTCAAATCCATATTCATGGTCTCTTTTTTTTCAGTAATTGTTGATACATGCCTAATACACACATTTGTATATACATACATACATACATACATACATACATACATACATACATACCTTGTATATATGATTTCAGGGTTGACCACTTGGTATTGGATAACCCTAAGGGCATAGTAGCAGCATGCATACCTTGGTGATAACCAACAGTTCTGTATTAGATTTAAAATCCACTGAAGTAAAAAAAAAATCATGCCTGGTACTAGATATCTAGCTAACTAATTAGTGCTAGTGAACTCATGGGTACTAGATGAGAACCTACAACCACAACTATACTAAGAGAGGATAATTTCTAACAACAATCTATAAACATTTGTCCTTGTACCTACAGATAAGTGTGGTTTTCACCCCTCATCAAGGAAACTTCTCTTTGCAATAGATAGAGACTACTACAGAAAACTTAAAATCAATCAAAATGTGGAGTTGTGGAGTCCAGGCCCAATGGGTAGATCTACAATACACTCTGCACCTAATGCTCAGTGAACATTTCAGAAGAGGATCAGGGAGTTTCTTGTGTGACTATGTCTCCTGTAATGGCTGAAGATACAGCAATAAAGGACAAAGTTTTTTTTTTGATACACCTTTCTATTCACTATATTCCAAATTTCCCCTCTCTACTTCAAAGTCAGTCTTCCCTACACATACTTGTATTCCTAGCCACATGTTACCTCAGTGCTGCAAGATTCTGAAAGAGTTCTCATTTTCTACCTAAAAGATACCTAACCTGTTGTGGAATAATCTTTTTGTACACTGTGAAGATGTGTCTTTACCAAGGCACCTTCTGATTGGTTTAATAAAGAGCTGAATGGTCAATAGCTAGGCAGGAAGAGGTTAGGTCAGACTTTTGGGTAAATGGAGAAGAAGAGGAGATGAATCTGGGCATTAGAGGAGGGGGCAGAAGACAGGGAGAAGAAACAGGAGGTGCAAGACAGAAGAGAGGTACAAAGTCATGAGTCAAAATGTCAATTAATAGAAATGGTTGATTTAAGTTATAAGAACTAGTGGGACAAGCTTAAGCTATAAGCAAGCTTTCATAATTAGTAATAAGTCTCCATGTCATTTTTTTGTGAGCAGCCCAAAGAAAAGTATATCTTCACAACATCACATGAGGGTAAATGGAGTTCATAATTGGTCTAAATAATAAAAACCCAGAGTCCAATATTGAGGAAAATGCCGAGAGATCAGAGAGAAGAAGGAGCAAGCTAAAGCCACCTTTACCTCATTAGCTTTCCAGCAGGACAGTGGGTTCCTGTTTCTTATTGCTTATATTCTCTCTCTGCCCAGCCATCTCACTTCCTGTCTGTACAGACCTCTTGACCTCTATGGTTAGCTAGTGGCAAGCTCCATCCTCTCATCTTCAGACAGGCTTTATTTGTACAAGCAAGATATCACCAAACATGAGGCCTTTCCAGACCAGGACTCACTCACTTTCTCCTACATATTCCTCTTCCCATTCTTTCCTTATTCTTCTTGAACCATTATTGCTTCTAGCCTCATTCCTTATCTTTGTTTTTGTCTTCTATCACTATACATAAAGTCACCAATAACCCAAAGCTTATGACAGCATGGATTTATTATCTCATAGCTTCTGGAGGTAGAAGTCCAGGCATAGCACAGTTGTGTTTTTCACTCAGATCCCTACAAAGGTGCAGTCAAGGTGTGGGCCATATTGCCTTGCTGGGAAAAATACATTTACAGGCTCTGTGTGTGTTTATAAAATTTATTTCCTTCTGGCTGTAGAACTTGAGTTGTTGACTTGTCCCCAATCTTCACTGGAAGCCACTTACAGTTTGTAGAAGTCCCCACAGTATTCTGTCACATCGAATTCCCAAACATGGGTCTTACTTCATCAAGCCAATAAAGAGTAGTTCTCATCTCAGTTCATGTCTGAAAAAGCAAGCAAGCAAACAACAACAAAGACCAAGGATTTTTACCTGGTTGAGTCAGCTCCACCTAGAGTAGTTCCTTTATTTAAGTAATTCAATTTCAAAAACCCATAACAACAGCAAAACATTTGTGTTCTTAATTACAACTATAAAATCTTCATCTTTACTCTAGCCTATTACTAGAGCAGGTGATACTACTATTGTCAGCCTGGATTGCCAGGGATGAGAATACCATAAAGCTGGTTAGAGTCCATCTAAGCATGACTGCCTGTACTTCAGAGTAGAGTTTCCCTAATTACCTCTCCTATGGAGCCATTGTGTCTGTCCAGATATGGTTGTTTCTTCATAGTTCCCAGGGTTTTTCCTCTCCTCTCTCAAGACATTGAGTTGTTGAATGACAGCAACACAGATGATAATGAAGGACTGAGGAGTGAATCAGACGGCCTGGGGCCCATCCTGGCCCATCTACAAACTTGTGATCCTGTTCTACTCAAGGTTCTATAATAAGTACAGAAAGAAACACTTTGTAGTGTTATTTTGATCATTATATGCATAATTTTTAAACAGTTACCAATTTCTGGAAATATTGTTTATGGCTATTTTATAGGAGTCAAGATAGGCCAGATTATGCTGCAATGGCCCCAACCCAGGGGCTGAGTGATTAAAATAAATGATTATCGTCCCATAACTGCATGTCTGTGCATAATAGAAGCTAGCATGGAAATTCTATGTGCTTCAAGTATCAGGCTGAGAGAGCAACCACTATACTAATTGTTTCAGGCAGCAGGACTACAGCAGAAAACTCCAGGGTATCTTGTCAAATTAATGGCCCAGATCTGATATAAAACCAGACACTTATACTCACAACTGATTGACCAACTTGAATTCCATAGTCTCAAGGATCCAGAAGGCAAAAGCCTCCTTGTGTTCAAAACCACATGATGGTGTTTCCTAATGTCATTCTCCTAGCACAATCCTCATTTCACCTCAAGGAAGATTTTAACTTAGCTATCTGTTCTGGTTTCATGTAAGAGACTGTGATAAAATACCCTGACAAAAAGCAACTTAGGGAGCCGGGCGTTGGTGGCACACATCTTTAATCCCAGCACTCAGGAGGCAGAGGCAGGCAGATCTCTGTGAGTTCGAGGCCAGCCAGATCTCCAGAGTGAGTGCCAGGATAGGCTCCAAAGTGACACAGAGAAACCCTGTCTTGAAAAACCATAAAAAAGCAACTTAGGGGAGAATGGGTTCCTTTAGTTCACAATTTCAGGTCACAGTCCACTATTGCAGGGAAGTCATGGGGCAGGGACTTGAAATAGCTATTCCAGTCTCATCCACAGTCAAGAGCCAAGAGCAACGAATTCAGTTTCTCCACTCTTACACTGGTCAGGATCCCATCGTCACTCCAGATAGTGGTATTTCCCTCAGTGGTCATGTCTTCCCACATCAATTAACTTATTAAGAAAATCCTTTGAAGATATGCCCACAGGCCAATGGAACATAGACAATTCCTCATTAAATAACTCTTCCCAAGTGATTCAAGGTAGTGACAAGTGCAATTAAAGCTAGCCATCACATAATTTTTGTATCAAGAATAGCACAGATCATAGACCATAGTTAGCTTTAGCCACAAAAGCTTTAAAAGAAGGCAGTGCAAATCAAAGGTCAATCCTCCTTGCAATGAAATGGAAGAGACAAAACTTCCACCTTCCTTCCTTTCAATATTTCCGCATAGTTTACTACCACATCTCCTGTTTACCTGATGGAATGATCTGTCTGAGGAGTGCATTTGTACCAGTCCGAGGACGAGGGCTCTGCTAATGTGCCTCTTACATTGCTGCTGTGGCTTTGCTGAGGCATCTTTGGCTGAGTCCAATCCTGGGTCTCATTCTTGAAGCTGGACAAGATCTAATGTGGATTCTATCTTCAAGGAACTCTTCTGGAAATCTTCCATGAGAACAGCACCTGGAGGATGGAAGAGGGAAAGAAGTGATGCTGGCTACTGATGAAAATGTGGTGTGATTGGTGGTTTGGACACAGTTTCATATGCATTCTTCAAGGTTCATTTCCTGGAGGCCTGTCTTCAGTGTGGTCATGTTGCAAGGAAGGGCCCTGGGGATGTGATCATGGCCATATAAAGTAATCATGTGTCTGTATAAAAGAAGAGACATGCTCTACATGACACTGGGACACTGCCGGCAAGAAGGACACAACACAGCCCCTAGACTTTTGTTGTCCAGAATTGTGACCTAAATAAAACTATTTTCTTAATAAAGTTACCCAGCCTCAAGTATTTCACTAAAGTAGTAAAACAATGGACTAACAGATGCACTTTCTGGATATCTGGATAAGCAGATTGGTGAGACTGTATCCTCAGAGCAGCCCTAGGAGGATGGAGACTAAATTACCCTCATATAACTAGCAGATTAAAAAGGATTACTGTATCACTTGCACAGCATAGTTCTGGTTCAAATAATAGTATTTGGTTGATAGTGTTTAGTCTTCCGGAAGTTGACTCTGCTTCTGACCTGGCCCCTGGTCTTCTTTAGTGGTGTGACTGTTGGAAACTTGCTTATGTTATATGTGCCCAGGAGTGTTCGGCTGTGTTGGTTTCAATGTGAATGTCTCCCCCCATAGGCACACAAAACACACACACACACACACACACACACGCACGCACGCACGCACGCACGCACGCACACACACACACACGTATGTATGTATGTATGCATGTATGTATGTATGTATGTATGTATATATGTATGTATGTATTTGGTCCTCAGTTGATGTACTATCTGGGAAAGATTAGGAGACATGGCCCTGTTGGGGGAGGTTTGTCACTGAGAATTGGCTTTGAGAATTCAAAGGCTCACACTATTCCTAGCACCTCTCTCTATGACCAGTGTTTGCAGATTGACATGTGAATGCTTAGCTACTGCTCTGGCACTATGCCTGCTACCTGCTGCCATGCTCCCTGCCATGATGGTCATGAACTCTAACTAACCCCCTGAAGCAGTAAGCACCAAGTAACTCTTTCTTCTCTAAGTTGCCTGGTCATGGTGTCTTACCACAGCAATAGAAAAGCGACTAATACATGAGCTATGTATACACCACTGCATTTCCTCCCAAGGACTGAGTCACTAGTGACCTGGCATTTTTCTCACTCTCCTTTGCTCCTGCCGTTAAGGAGCAACAACAGAAGCAAGCACTGAACAGACTCTCTGCTAAAAACATTAAGGTACTCCAAGGAAATTATTTTAAAGTGAATTCATAAGCCAATGTTAAAAAATTGGTATTTTTAGAGCTAACCAATAGCACTGATTAGAGTTGGGAAAGGAAGACAGAAAGTTTAGCACAACACACATTCTTTAACTCTGTTAAAACCCCCATGTATATTTTATGCATCGAGAAGGCAAGTCTAATGTTGGATGTTAGTGTGCCATCAAGGCTGGGATCCAGCAATGTGGAGTCTAAATCCAAAACTCAGAAAACCACAGAGAGCCTGTGTTTGGCAGAGCGCTTCTTGCCTTGAGCATCCCACAGTTCTGTGTGTGCACAATTGTTTGGGGACTTGGCGGTGAGGAGCAATGGAAATAATTCCTTGGGAATGAACAAAATCAACAAAATATGAGGAAAAAATAGATTTAAAAAGAGAGCAAAGAGAATAAGAGAAAGGCAGTCTGGGATGGGCCAATTTTTTGTGCCTTGTGCAGCATTGGAGGCTGGTAGTAAATGCGATTCTAATGGTGTTTTTAAGGATGGTTCTTGTCTAATGGGGCCAACAAAATTCTTGCTACTGCTTATGTTGTGCGCTGTATGTACTGAGAGAAAGATGGCTTGAGGCTCGGGGTTTGTTTCTAGTCTTCCTAGGAAAGATCCCAAGTTTTGAGATTGTCAGTTAAGGGCAGGAGAGAGAAAGGAATCGGTGGTGATGAATCTGTGTTCATGCATGCCTTGTTGGGTGCCTACTATGTGACGGACATGTTTTTTCCCCAATGAACTTTAACTATACTGGCAGGAATAAAGATATTCTAAAGAGGCGCTTGTGTCCCTCCTACAATATTAAGACCATGGACTTCAAGAAATTGGGATTTCCCCAGGAACCTCATGCTAGGAAAGAAAATAAACTAAAGCTTAGGCCAGCACTGGTGGGGCAGGGGGACACTTATTTACCAGTAATAGATTTCATTTAGTTCTAACAATGTTCTGGAATATCTTGAAGGAGAGACTGGAACCTAAAAGTGATGGGCCAGTGATGGGTGGGACCACATGTTGTCCAGGACTGCTTAACTACACATACCTCTTCCCTACTATTTAATATTAAACCCAGTGTGAGAACCATGGAGACATACTTGGGAATAGTTACTGGGTCTCTTGATTTGTTCTTCTCCCCAGCTGTAGCCACACTGAATAAGTCTTTTTTTCCCCTTAAGCTACTCTCGTTTATTTAATTGTTCTATTGAGGACAGGTTACCACACCTAGTTTATTAGGGCTGTTTGTTCTAACCCTGATAACTCTGGAAACAAAATGAGGGAAGGAACCTCTGTACTGAGTCTGGAAGAGTAAACAGGGTTCTCTACAAAGGGAGTGTAGAGGAAGAAGGGAAGCTAAGAGAAGAAAACCAGACCAAACACCTTGGTCAAATTACTTTCACTCATTGGATTTCAGAGTATAGTTTCAGTGGCAAATGATGGGAAGTGATAATGACAATCCCTACTAAACGCTGAGTGCATGCTGGGAGTTCTACCATGATGAATATACTTCTTTCTCCTGGGGACATTGACAATGTCTGGAAAAAGTTTGGATTGCCACAACTATGGTGGAAGCAAGGGTGGGGTAGATCAGTGGTGTTTCTAAATATATCAGGATGCCTCTTTCCTGGGCCATGTTGTCAGGTTTGGGACACTTGGCTGTGTGTCTACCGTATGTTGTCTATTAGCATTAGTCCATCCATCCTCACTGTGTCCTGGGAAACTATGGCTGTATCCCTACATTTCCCAATGAGAGGGAGGTTCTATGAATGTTAGCTACTTGCCTCAGGTTACAGAGGAGCAGGAGAAGGACTGTGGACTTGAACTCAGGCAGCTGAGCTCCAGTGCCCTGGTAACAGTGAGTACAGGAGGGAAACCTGTTTGTCTGCTGTCATGGCTACATGGTAAAGGTCTTTGGATAGATCTTTCTTATGTGGATTTTTCATCTCTCATTTCCTAAGGTACCTTTCCCTTAGGCTACAGGCAAGTGGAATTCCCTCCTTTACTGAACCCAATCAAAAGACTGATGCATGGTGGGCAATGCCTTGGGGAACTGTGAAAGAAACTCCAGGAAAAAAAGGCAGAGGGCCTTTTACCTCAAGTGCATTTTGTTCCCTGGATTGTTCTTGGATGTGATTTTGTGGCTCTTGTGATGAAAATTTACATTCAGTTTATCAGACATGCTTACCCTTGTTGGATGTCAGAGCATAACTATAGAACCCAATCTGATCAGTGTACCCTGAATCTAGATACGGCCTTCTACTTTGCTTTCATGTTTTCCCAGATAAAATCTATAGTACATGCCAGGCAATGTGTTTAAATTCTCAGAAAGTTCTGGGAAAGGGCTGCTCTTTTAATATTTAGTAGGTGCTTACTGATGTTTAGTTTCGTGCTTTTCTGATCATGTTTTTGTGAACTCAAATGACCTTCTTGGACCATTGCTTTGTTATGCATGTTTGTATATAAAAGTACACTGAAACTGAAGTGAGGCTGCCTACAGCATTAGATTGTAGTCTGCCCCATATTTTTCAGGTCCTCAGAGCCTATGTCCAGCAGACAAGGTCTGTACAGGTCAATGAAAGCCAACACCTCCTACTAAGGAAAGTCAGAGAAAGGCTTTCCAAGAACATTGTCTCACTACTCTCCACACTCCCAAGTCAAGCACGCTCTTGCCTGCCACTAACTACAACTGAAAGGAGAGTCGCCCCGGTTTGTGGAGAAAGAAACTTAGCATACAACTGATTAATGGAAGACTATCTCGACCATCTCATTGTCAGTCCTCAGGGAAGATGTGGGGAAACTGGAACCCTCAGGCAGAGTGTAAATGTCAGAGTCACTGTGGCCATTTTTCATGTAGCAGACATGGTGCCATCTTCTAACCCAGCCATTTATTTCTTTGTGTAGACCCAATAGAATCAGAAAAGTACATTTTCTTAGCTCAAAGCAGTGCTGTTGAGAATAACCGAAATCTGAAACAACCAAACTCTCACCAGCTTTTGAATAGATAAACAAAATGTGCTATATCCACACAATGGGATTATTATCCAGTCATGAACAAGAATGTAGCACTGATATTCATGGCTACATGGATCATCCTCAAATAGCATGCAAACTAGTAAGAGTAGGACACAGAAATACACAAACTGTACAAGCCAGTTTGTAGGAATTTGTTATGACAAAATAGGCTAGTTCCCACTTGGGGAATGGTTGGGGGCAGATGGGGGACTTGCCAGTGGAGGTGGGGTTTCTTTGTGAAGTGAGCTTTGTAGTTACTTCCCCTGCAGCTGTGACAAAACACCTGACAATAGCAACTTAGGGAAGGAAATGTTTCTTTTGACTCAGTGTTTGAGGGGATAGTCCATCATGGTAGAGGAGTCATGGAGACAGGAGTGTGAAGCAGCGGTCATATCGCATCCAGAGCCAGGAAGCAGAGAGATGAATGCCGGTGCTCAACCTCCTTCCACAGCACACTGGATAGTACCACCCCATTAGAGTGAGCTGTCCCACACTGGTGAACAAATATAGAAGCTCCTTCATAGAGATGCCTAGAGACATGAGTCCTAGGCCATCCTAGTTTTTATGTGGCTGAATCAGTGTCAACCATCACAGAGATAGAAATCTAAAATTAGATTGCAGTGATGGTCACATGATTCTGTGAAATCCAGATTATTACTGAATACTTAATTAATTATATGCTATCTAATTTCTCACCTAATAAGTGACTTCTAGTTCCCCCAGAGTATGATCCAAGACCCAGCTCTTTCACTCACCATACATCACCACCACACCCCATGTGAAAATCAATCTCCTCTCCTTTAATGGGGCAGGGAAGCTGTCCCTGGGAGAGGCAAGGGAGACCAGCCCTAGCTTTGGTGGAAATGGATGCAGCTTTGCAGCAGCTCTCAGTGTAACTTCAGAGGCAGCCAGCTCAGTAGAAGGGGCCCTGCCTCCCACGGAGCCTCAACTGTGATTAAGGCTGCATAGACTTATATCATGGCTCCAGAGCCTGGCCAGTCATTCATCCAGAACAGAAACTTTGCAGTCCTGGGAAGCTAACTAATTAATTGTTGCATCAATAAAACCAAGGTTTGACCCTCTCATGATGAATTGCATTGTTACAGAGAACTTATCAGAGGTGATAAAGAAAGAAAACAAAGGAAATGTGTAGGGAATTTTATCTGCCAACAGTGAGCGTTTCCCAGGGACCAGAGGTCAGTCAGGGAGGAGCACTTACTCTCAGGGTGGAGAGGAGACTTCTTGCTGGAAGGCTGCCTCCCCTCTGTCAGTTAATACACAGATTTAAAAATCAGAAAAGCAGCCTTTCCACTCCAGGAACAATACAAAGCGATAGATGGAAAATGAAGACTATGGAATTGAGCATGGTGGCACATGCCTACAATGCCTCCAGTACGAAAGAGGCTGATGAGAGGATCTGGTGATTAAGGCCATCCTCAACCTCATGTAAGTTAGAGGTCAGCCTGGGCTACCAGAGACCCTTCCTCAAAGCAAAAGTAGTCTAGAGCCAGTGGAGCTTGGGTTCAAACAGGAGGTGATGTTCTTTCAAGAAATGGATGTTTTCTAATCTGTCCTCAGGTTTTTTTTTTAATCTGCAATACCAGGAAGAACATTTTAATGCTGTTAGAAATGCTTACACACATCAGGGACTAAATGGACTGCTCAGTCAGCAAAGTGCTTTCTTTGCAAGCCTAGGCACACAAACTCGAGCTCTAGAGCCCATGTTAATAAAACTGGGCATAGACGGCACATACTTTTTTTTTTTTTTTTTGGTTTTTCAAGACAGGGTTTCTCTGTGTAGCTTTGGAGCCTATCCTGGCACTCACTCTGAAGACCAGGCTAGCCTTGAACTCACAGAGATCCACCTGCCTCTGCCTCCCGAGTGCTGGGATTAAAGGCGTGTGCCACCAATGCCCAGTTAGATGGCACATACTTATAAACCCAGTGCTGGTGAGGTAGAGTCAGGCAAATCCCCAAGGCTTGCCAATCAAGGGGATAACCTGTCTCAAACAAAAAGATAGACAATACTTGAGGAATGGCGTCTGAGGTTGAACTATAACCTCCATATACATGCACACACAGGAACTTGCACTCCCACACACCCATAAGAAAAGCTAAGTTGTGGCAAAGGAAGTGTGGTTTGAATGAGAAGTGGCACCAGCAGGCTCATATATTTGAACACTTAGCTCGTACTTGGTTGCACTGTTTGGAGCGTTGTGGAAACTTCCAAAAGTGGGGCCTTGCTGCAGGAAGTGCATCACTGGAACCATCTTTGAGGTTTTATAGTTTAGCTCTGCTTCCTGTTTCCTCTCTCTACTTCCTGTTTATGGAAAAACCGTGACCATCCAGCTTCCTGTTCCTGCCTCCATGCAATGCCATCTCCACCATGATGAAATTTATTTCTCTGTAACCTTGAGCCAAAATAAGCCCTTTCTTCCTTAAGTTGTTTTTGGTAAGGGTGTTTTATCAGAGCATGGGAAATGTAATTAATACATGAAGTAACAAGGCAGTGCTGGCTAAGTAGCTTTCAGTGTGTGTACTAGGAACCATGTATCATTTTCCTCTTACTAAGATATTTGAGGGAACTGGGAAACTTGCTTTGCATGCACAGAACCTGGTGCTCAATGATGAGAAAGCAAAATAATACAACCAGGAGTGTTCACAGCGGCATCGTCCCATTCTTTCTCAGTATGTGTGACACCATCTAGTTTCAAAATATTAAAATCTAAATTAATTCACATTTGAGATGGGCTTTCTAATCCTGCCTTCTATGAATGTACACATACTTCAATCTGCGTCTCTACCACAGCGATCAATATCAGCAATCAATGTACAGAATGATTTCATCACCTGTCCCCAAATTCCCTCCTGCTATCTTTTTCTAGTCACAGCACACCCCTGGATTTTTAATACTTCATTAGGTGACACAATGATGTCATCTATAAAACTTCATGTTAAAGTACTGTGCAATTGAGTTACCAAAACATCATGCACTCAAAGCAAGCTCTTCATGTTTTAAGGAAGTTTGGGATTTTGTGTTGGGCCATATGCATAGATCCCCTGGGCTCCGGGCAGTCTACAGGACACAGATGTTGGACATGACTGTTGACCTTTGCTCCATTTCAGAGGCACACGCTGCTCTCTGTCACCCCCAAAGCTTCATCTTCAGAGAACACAGTAGAAAGGAATCATAGTGTGTGCTGTTCTGAAGCTAGCTTGCTGTGTGTTGATTTGATACAGCATATTGTGTCTGCTCAGTGAAAGACACCTGGGGTGCTCAGTGTGGGAAGATTAGGAATAAAGCAGCTGTAAACATGTATGCACCTGTTTCATGGAAAATAAGTTTTCATCTAAGGGGAGGATCAAAAATAGAAATCCTGCATCCCATGCAAAGTGTGTGCTATCTATATGTGAACCTATGATTAAGTTTGTCAAAATTGGCAAGTTGTGCTGATGAAGACAGCTCAGTTAATGCAATGCTTGCCTTGAAATTACAAGAACTTGAGTCATCCCCAGAAACTGCACACACACATACACGAGAGAGAGAGAGAGAGAGAGAGAGAGAGAGAGAGAGAGAGAGATCCAGGTGTGTTCTCTGGGAAGGCAGAGATAAGTGGATGACTGAGGCTTGATGACCAGCCAGGCTAGACAAATCAGTGAGTTCCAGGCCAGTGAGAAACCCTGTCTCAAAAAAACAGAATCAACCAAACAAGTCAACAATACCTGGCCTCTGCATGTGGGCACACATGCATGGGCATCTGTACACACACAGTGGCCAAATGATGTCCATTTGCTCTGACAGTGTATGGAAGCACCAGCACTGGCTACATTCACATCACTGTACCAAGGTGTGTGACAGAAATGCCTTAAGGAAAGATTTGTCTGTGTTCATGGTTTCAGAGTTGCAGCCATCATAGCAGGGAAGGCACAGAAGAGCCATGCCATGTGTGACAATAGGAGAACAAGGTATAGGCTGCTCACATGGCTGGGGAGAAAGCTACAATTTCTGAAGGCCTGCTCCTAGACAGCTTCTTCAGGCAGCTAAACTCTGTCCACAGCCTGCCAAGATAGTACTACAAGATGGGGAGCAAGAGTTCAAAGCAAGACCCTGGGGAGGCATTTCAGATTCGAACTGTAACTGTTCTCACAGCCACCCCCATGGGCATAGAGCAGAAACCTACCATGGTTCACTTAGTAGTTGATTGTGTTGAACATCTTTGGGTTACTTTTTCTTCTACAAATGCCCCATAGAAAAGCATGCATTGAAGACTTCTAGCTTTTTAAAGTTTTTAAATTTTAAGACTATAATTTAATTACAATATTTCTCATTTTCCTTTTCCCCACCCTCTCTCATATACCCTCCACACTTGCCTTCAAATTCATGGCTCTCCTTTTCACTTATTGTTATCATATGCATATATGTATATGTGCATATATGATCCTAAATGTAATCTGTTCAGTCCCTATAATGATATATTAATATTATATATATATATATATATATATATATATATATTATATATATATATATATATATTGTTGTTGTTGTTTTTTTCAGGGCTGGACATTTGGCACTAGACAGCTAACTCATGTGCTCTTCCATGGGGAAGGCCACCTCTCCTGTTCCCAGTTTTCCTCAGTTGCCAATGTTTCTTTTTTCTTTTTTTTTTTTGTGTGTGTGTAGGGTTGAGTGAGGCCTGTGGCTTTATTTCTGTCTAGTTTGGCATGTACACAGGAGTCATCCTTGTTCAGCTCATGTTTGGTAGTCATATTGGTGAGGTTTTATAGGTGTAGCTTCTGACATTACTAGGAGACAGGATCTCACAGCAAACTCCCTGATATTCCAGCTCTTACAGTCTCCCCCACCCTGTAATGTTCCCTGAACCTAGATGCAGGAGAATTCTGTAGATGTGTCCATTGGGATGAGAAGATACAACTCAGCATCTTGACTGGTTTTTGGTTTTCTGTGTGGTCTGTCTGCTGCAAAGAGAAGCTTCCTTAATGAGGGGTAAGGATTATGCTTATCTGTGAATGTAAGGACAAGTAGTTAGAGATTGTTGTTAGGCTTATGCTGCTTTAGTAAGGTAGTGGTTGTAGATTCTCCATGAGCCGTTGCCAGGATAGGAGGTTGGGGAACCATAGAGAGGGGAATAGCAGGGTACAAGAGATCTTAACAGGGAAATGGGACAGGGGGCTTCTTAGGGAAGAGGAGGGAGGAGGGGAATGGTGGGATACAAGTAATTTGATAGGGGAAATGGGAAAGGGGGGCTCTTCAGGAAAGGGAGAGGCAAATACAGAAGAAGGAAGGGAGATGGGTAAAATAACAATAAAGATCTTTGAAAAAGTCACAAAGAACCATACTATTAACCGAAAATCCCTATTACACACAAATTTCATGTGTAAATATACATGTGTAGTTTTAATGAACTTTTCCCATTTGGGTTGATAGGGCTCCCTTCAAGAACTAGCATAGCACTATAATCTTAAGGGTGCAGTAGTAGCACACACAATCTTGGAGGTAACCAACAGATCTCTATTTGGACTTAAGAGCCACTCAACAAAAGAGAGATCATGCTTGGGACTAGTAGCCTAGCCAACTACTCAGTGCTATCACTGAAGGTTTTTTACCCCTTCTGAAAACTTGGTGTTTGTTTTCTGACAGCTGAGTTGGAGCATTTCAAGGATGCATTCTGGATGTGAGTTTTCCTGTTAGATGTATGGTTTGCAGACACTTTCAGTTATGTCACAATTTGTCTTTTCATTTTCTTTACAGGGTCTTCCACTGAGAGAATGCTTTAAATTTGATAAAGTCTAATTTGCCAATTTATCTTTTATGGATTATGCTTTTAGTGTCAAGTCTAATAAATGCTTTGCCTAACCCCGGGTCACAAATGCCTTTTTGCAAGGGTCCTCTAAAAACTGATGTTTTTGTCTTTTACATCTAGATCTATATAATCTACTTTGAGTTATTTTCTTATGAAGCATGGGGTGTGGCTCAAGAACTTTTTTTTTTTTACAGTTGGGTGCACAATTACTTTGATATCATTTGATGAAGAGAATATCTTTCTTCTGTGAGTTACTTTTTTCAATTTACCCCACCCACCAGAGCATATGGACTCCTGTTTTGAGTCTCTTTTTCATTGACTAGGAGGATTGACCCCTCTGTCAGATCTGTGCTGGGCTGATTATTATAGCTTTGCAATAAGCTTTAATAATTTGCCTCTATTCTTTGTTTTCAACTTATTTTGACTCCAGATTCACTTGATTTTTCACATGTTTTTGAATTTGGATTGAGAGGTCATTTTCCTGCAGGCTTTGAATTGAAGCCATGAATTCAAAATATCATCTCATGAAAATTTGAATGGCTATAATAAAAGAAAAGATGATCAATGTCAATGGGGTCTTTTCATTAGAATGTAAATTAACACAGTCCCTACAGAAAAAAAGTATAAAATGTCTTTTAAAAATTAAAACTGAAAGCTCCATATGGTCTAGAAATCCTACTACTAGGTACATTATATATCTGAATTGAAATCAGATCAATATATTAAAGATATATCTATACCCTCATATGTATTACAACTTTGTTGTTTCAGGATATAGCATCAACAAAGGAGTCCACTGATGAATGCATAGAGAAAGAAAGAAAATGTGGTATATGTATGGAATACTATTAGGTTGTGAAAAGGAGTGAAAGCCCCAAGATCACACTATTAAATGAAATGAGCCAGGCACAAAAAGATAAACAATTCATAACTCTATACATATGTGAAACCCAAAGTTACCGCATATATGTTGTAAGTCTAGAGAAAATGCAGTGATGTGACTGGCAGGTTAGAGAAGAGAGGAGTATGAGACTTTGGTTAATGGAAAAAGTCCTGTATTTTTATGGATATTAAATCTCTGAATCTCTGTGACAAATACCTAAGAAATATCACTTGTCCGTGATTGATAGGGGTCTACTGTTTCCTGGTTTTGCTGGATGACACAGCAGAGGCTGGAGCATGTGGAAGAAGACAGCTGCTTATGGAATGGCACCAGGGAAACCAAGTGGCAGATGAGATGTGGTTATCAAGAACACATCCTTCAGGAATTTACTTTCTCCATCCAGGCACCACTTCTCAGTCGTCCAAGTTCTCAAATGTCTTTACTGAGTTATTTGTCTGGTTCCTCCATTAGTCCTTTAATATGTTCAAGGTCTACAGTGCTCTACACAGATTCAGCCTGAACTCTGGCCACTTGTATCTCCACAGTGTGTCCAGGCTTGCTGAAGGTCTATCAAACACACTAACTTTTATCAAAGAGTCAGTATCTTTAGTTTCATTGATTTCTACATTGCTTTTCAGTTGTCCAGTTCATTGACCACTACTCCTGTAATTATTTAACTGGTAAAGACTGTAACATCACTATCATGTTTCTTTGGGTGCTTTGCTGTTCACTAGTTTCCTGGGGGATGATTAGAGCATTGGTAATCTACCCCCTTCTCCTCTGTCTCCTTCTTCCTCAAGACAGGCTGTATATATGTATCCTGGTCTATCCTCAAGCTTGAAATCTTGCTGCCTCAACCTCCCGAGTGCTAGGATGACAAGGGTCTGATACCATACATAACTTATTTCTTCCCCTTTAATTAATTATGATATAAATCCATATGGTGTGCACTACTGTATTTCCATTCCACATATGCTGATATGCTCTATCTTATTTTCATTTGGTTCCAGATATTTTAAAGCTTTTCTTTTTGATCAATGGGTTATTTAGAAATGGTGTTATCCAACTTCCAAATTTTTGGAAACTGTTCTATTACCATCCAGTTTTTGATTCCTGCTCATGTTCAGATGGCATAATTGTAGTGTCTATTGCATTAAGTTTGTTAAAGTTTATTTTTTATTAAAGGTAGAAACTGGTAGAAACTGTACATGTGTTTGAGTAGTACATTATTCTATGTTAGAGTGAGATTTTTGTAAATATCAATTTGATCCATTTTTAAAGGTATTTACAATTTCTTTTCCTTTCTCCATTTATTTATTTATTTATTTATTTATTTATTTATTTATTTATTTATTTTGGTTTTTCGAGACAGGGTTTCACTGTGTAGCTTTGGAGCCTATCCTGGCACTTGCTCTGGAGACCAGGCTAGCCTCAAACTCACAGAGATCCGCCTGCCTCTGCCTCCCGAGGGCTGGGATTAAAGGCATGCGCCACCAACGCCCAATGGTATTTACAATTTCTATCTTCTGTTGGAAGAGCTAGGTCAGGGGATTCAACTACAAATGTCCATTTGCCTTTCAGTTTTTTCAGCTTGTGTTTTACATATTTTGAAAGCTCATTTGTTAGATGCATACTTTTTTAATATTTCTCACATTTCCAGATTGTGTTTTTTTTTAATTCTAGTTGGGTTTTTTTGCCAACTTGCCAACACAGCTACAAAGAAATTTCAGTTGAGAAAATGCCATTATATTGCCTATCAGTAACTCTGTAAGACATTTTCTTGATTTAAGATTGGTGTGGGAGAACCCAACCTATTGCTATTAGTGCCACCTCCAGGCAGATGGTTCTTAGGAATACAATAAGGCAAATTGTGCAAACCAAGGGAACAGCCAGAAAGCAATGGCCTCAGGGCCTCTTCATCAATTCCAGCCTCCAGGTTCCTGCCTTGAGTACTTACCCTGACTTCTCTTAATGAT
The DNA here is from genome assembly GCF_003668045.3 of Cricetulus griseus. Taxonomy (NCBI): domain Eukaryota; kingdom Metazoa; phylum Chordata; class Mammalia; order Rodentia; family Cricetidae; genus Cricetulus; species Cricetulus griseus. The sequence goes on along the minus strand of NC_048600.1, from coordinate 37,272,853 downwards.
GCACTATGATCTACAAGCTTAAACAAACCCTTTCCTTCCAAAGTTGCTTTTGGTCACTGATGGGGAATGTACTGTGTATGTTTATCTTATTGATTGTTAAATAAAGTTCTGTTTGGCCAATGAAACAGCAAGTTAGACAGGACTAGGAGTCAAAGAGGATTCTGGGAAATGTAGTAGAGTAGAGAAGTGGTGATCCAGGCCGGAAGTGGCATAGCAAGGAGACTCATATTTGAGTAAAGAGAAACAGGAAGGGTCTCTCTTTTCCCCTTCCTCCTCCAGTGGCGGAATGTGATCCACTGACAAGAAGGGACGCCAATAAGGCATCTGATAAGGTAAGTCTTATAAAATATATAGATTTATGATAATTAAGACTGAGCTAACAGATGAGAATCCTAGTCATTGGCCAAGCAGCATTGTACCTAATACAAGTTTCTGTGTATTCATTTGGGCCCTAACTCAGGCTGGTGGCTGGCGTAAAGCGCTCACAAGGCGGTGGGGCTCAGTGGCTTTTGGCGGAAAGATTTAATGTAACAGGTCACAGTGTTTATCACAGAAATCCAAGCCTAACTAGGACACTGGCCATTTATCATCACACAATACCTGTCTCTATTCTTCCACTCCTCCTCCTCCTTCTTGTTTTGTTTTTGGTTTCTTGAAATAGGATCTGTCCACATAGCCTGGAATTTCATGCAATTCACTATGTAAAACAGGTCTGTCTCAAATTCAGAGATCCACCTGCCTCTGCCTCCAAGTTCTGGGATTAAAGGCATGTGTCAGCACAATCGACTGCCTTTCAGATGCTTCTGCTTCTTTCTGTATTATTTTCTATACTTTTAGCCTGTCCGTGCCACTAATTGGAAGTCAGTTTCTTCCAGATAGTACATCACATGCTATTTAATCCCCACAGTCTCCATTGCTTTAAATTGGTATGTTAAACCATCTCTAGTATTTACAATTATTGATGTTTTTATAAATAGGTGTACCACTCTACTTCAAAAATTATTACCAGTGTGATTATACGAAGTGAGGAGTTTCATAATGGCTCCTACACAAATCTATTGTACATTTTGGCTGTAGTCGGAGCTATTAATTTTCCTCATCTCCCTCAATGTCCTCCATTTATTCTTCTATATTGCTAATATTTCCCTACTTTTCATGTCGTTTTTCTCCTTATAGATCCACATATGAGAGAATTATGGTATTTGTCATATCATAATTATCTTTCTAAACCTAACATGACAACACCTAGTTCCAACCATTTTCCTCCATATAGCATAATTTCATTCTTCTTTATGGAAGAATAAAACTACATTGTGTATATAAACTTCATTTTCTTTATCCATCCACCTCTTGGTGGGCCTCTAAGATAATTTCATAGCTTGGCTATTGTAGCTGGAGGTTTCTGTCTTGGCCATAAGCATGGCTATGCAGTATCTATTGTTGGTTGACTTTCTTTATTCCAACTATACCCAGAAATTATACATTTGCATCCTATAGAGGTTCTATTTTTAGTATTTTCAGGAGCCTGCACGCCAGTTTCCATAGTGGTTGTATTAATTCTCATCCCCACTAACAATGTATAGCCTTTCCACCCCCCAACTCCATCTTCAGTACTATTTGCTCTTAATTTATTGTTGTTAGAAATTCTGAATTGGGTGAGATGGAATGTCAACATAGTTTTGATTTACATGCCCTTGATGAATGAAAATGTAATTTCATTTGAAAAGTATTTTTCAGCTCGTTACCCGTTTATTGATATTTTACTTTTAATTATATATTATATATTATATATTAATTATATATATATATATATATATATATATATATATATATATGCCCATTAGTGTAGGTGCCTGTAGAGACCAGAAGAGGTTGCAAGATTCCCTAAAGCTGGAGTTATGGGTGGTTGTGAGTTGCCCAATATGGATATTGGGAACTGAACTCAAGTCCTCTGAAAAAACAGTAAATGCTCTTAAGGAATGAGAATCTCTCCAGGCCTATTTGCTCATTTTCTGTTTAAAATTTTGTGTTCTGTAAATATACTTCATAACAATGCCCCGTTATGGGATCCATATACTACTCTATTATTTATTTTCTTCTTATTTCTTCTGCTTCTAGTTTTACTCTTTGTTTTCTCTTTTATAGTATTTGAATTTTTTGATCTCCTGTTTTATTGTGGTTTTCACTATATCTTTACATACATGTATATGCTTAAGTTCCTTATACAAACTGACATAGTGTTTCCACAAAGACTATACAGATACTCCTGTCTAAGTCATCTTTAAATTACTTTTAATATCTAATCTAATACAAAACTATGGAAATACTTATTACACTACTTAAGGAATGATGACAGGAAAATACTCAATACTTGTATCTAATTCCCCTTCGGCTGCTGTCTGAAACAGTGTCCAAAAGTGACTCAGGGAGGAAAGGTTTGTTTTAGTTTACAACTCCAGGCCACAGTCCCCCACTGAGGGAAGTCAGGGCAAAACTATTGTCAGGCTTGCTTAGCAAACAGCACTACTCTGACAAAGGAACCTACTTAATGGCCAAAGGGTCCTATAAGTTGCTGGTGAAGTTAGAGGCAGTCTATAAATGATTCTTCTGTGAAAGAAGTTTGCCCAATAGTTGCTGGGAACCCCATATCTCAGCTCATAAAGTTACTATAAAAAGACTTGAAAATAGGAGGGGATTTGTTGGGGCCAGGGAAGGGTTCAGCAATAATGGCACTAGAGAGGGTGAGGGAGTGAGCATGACCAAAATACAGCATATCTACATACAATACTGTCAAAAAATTGGGGGGGGGGAGTGGTAACTCATCCAAACATCTGCCTGCTCCATAAGAGCCTGTCACACACACCATCTGAGACCCAGAAAGGCCTTAGTATATGCAGAGAAGCAAGTGGCATACTCCTCAGAGGAACAAAAGAAGTGTACGATCCCTACAGGAGAAGTTGGGGCCTTCATGGCACAACTGTCAAGAGCTTTTGTAATCACAGGTAAAGGGGTAAAAAGTTCAAGCTAGAAGTAAAGAGGCTCTATCTGCTGTTGCTAAGTCTCTGGGGTCAGAAAACATCTCTAGTTCAGTTAAGAACGAAGCATGTTGAGTGTGTGTGTGTGTGTGTGTGTGTGTGTGTGTGTGTGTGTGTGTGTGTGTGTGTCATTGTGGTCTTTCTCTATGGACGGATCAAACATTCAGTAATATAAGAACCTCTCCCTGCCCACATTTCTCTGTGTGTTTGCTCAAGCTGGCACTCCACATATGGTGACCTGACTCCTGCCTGGGTCTCTGTCAGAGAGAAGGTAATTGTTCCTCAGTAGCATTAGGAGATGCTCCAGAGCAGGTTCTCATCAACTGTGTCTTTTAAAATTAAGATTGGATTTTATTAAGGGGGCGGTTAATATATATTTAAGCATGGAGGTAGAGAAAGGGCGGGGGAGGGAGAGAGAGCTAGAGACGCTTAGGCAAGGGTCAACACATAGCTCGTGAAAAGTGGCATTTAAGTGTCACAACAATAGCTACACATACAGTTTTGGTGGCGTTGACATGTCATTGTTTAAAATGGTCCTAAGAAACTCTTTTCTTTTAGTAAAGGACATCTGGGGCAGGCCTTTAGGTGGGATTCCAGGCTGGTAGGTAAAGCCCAGGCACAGAGCAGAGGAACCCTTACTGCACTGGGTGCCAGGGCAGCCAAGAATATCTCTGACTATAAACGAGGTTTGTATTCCTGTTTGTGAGATTCTCAGAGGACCACAAGTTCACAGTCAGAGGAGTGAGGTTAAATGCAAAGGTTGCACATTTGTAGACTAACAGTGGCTCACTGCTATTGTAGCGTCATCCTTATTTGAACTATCATGAAAAAGGAAAGTTGTCTCTGTGCAGGCAATACTCACTGCAGATTTTGTTACTTAACCCAAAATTCATGTGTCTTAGAAGTTACTAATTTCAATTGAAAAATTATTTTTCAGAGTAAGACCATGGCATCCTGCACAGATCTGCATGGGTTCAAACCAGACAAAACCATAGCACAAGCCTCAGCCCAAATCAAGAAGCTATCTGCAACTGATAGCTGTTGGGAGTAGGAAAATCAGTTTTCTTCAGTTGAGTGACACTGGGTATATCACCCACAAGCCAGGACAGGCTGCTTAATCTGGAAGTTTAGCAACACAAATAAGAGCCTATGTTTGTTTATTTATATTTTGCTATTGTTGCTAAAGTGAAATTATTGACTGTCAGTGAGACTTTAGCCAGAATCTGGCATGAGGGGCTCCTTTCTCTTCTCATGTTCCTTTTGTTTTTTTTTCTGACTTCCAGCTGGTCGGTTTCCACTGTGAGACTATTCCCTTAAACTTACTGACCCAGCCTGGGTTTATATCAACTTTCAACAACCCCATGGCCATAAAGATGGGTTTCTCTACCTGGTGAAGCCTGAATCACAGAGTCACTTGTATAGCTTTCCAGGAAAGGCAGCTCAACCTGAATCAAGGATAAAAGGGAAGATAGTCAAAGGAAGATTGAAGGTTTGTGGTCAAAATAAATGCAGAGAAAACAGTTGCTCAGTATGAAAAGAAATGAGGGGGGAGAAGAAAGAGGTAGCAGGAAGAGGGAGGGAAGAAGGGAGGGAAGAAGAGAGGGAAGGAGACTGACCATGTCTGCTTCATTATTGTCTTGCTCTGACTGTGCTACCTACTAGCCTGTGGTTTTTTTCTGCTGTCCTTCTTTTTCAAGACAAAGGCCATGGCAGTGTATTTAAGGTTCACACCCATTCTAACCATTCTTGAATTTCAGATCATGTGTGCAGAGGTGCTCCTTAGATTCATATCATAAACAAACATTCTTCCACACTGGACTCAAGGAGAAAGTTTTAGAGAAAACACAGGAGGAGCTTCCTCACATAACTCGTGAAGACTGTAGTCTTACAGTCTTGCAAGAGCTCGTGTCCTGGTGTTGGACACACAGATTGGGGCTCATAAACACCCAGCATAATTAACTGAGGTAGCAGATGAGGGAGACTGAATTTGCATGGGTTCCTGATTCTGCCCCTATATTCATGTTCTTGTATCACCCCGTCACCTTGAATAAGGAAGAACCTATGACTTGCTTCCAGCCAACACAGTATGCCAATGATGGTGTGATAGTTGTTCCCATGGTGGTGTCATACCCTACAAGACTCCAGTTCATCCAGCTGGAGCCAGAGACTCTGCTGAGTCCCTGAATCATGAAGGGGTACAGACTTGGCCCAGTTTCTAAGTATTCAGTGCTAGCTGTTATTCATGTTGTAATGAAAGAGCTTAGTGTTCACATTCAAGGTAGGAACTAGTATTAATAATGTCCCTGTGTTTTTCAGAAAGATCCTTGTCTGGATAGACCCTAATCTAGAACAATGCTTCTATAAATACATACCATCATACCGACATCTATTCAGCCAAATGACCATGCTGACAAACCCCTTACTTGAGATACAATTTATCATCATGCAATTTCAGCAGGAAGGAGTTTAGTTTCTTAGGGATGGATCCAGGGTACCAGGGGTATTAAAGAACCCAAACTTAGCCAATGTTGAGGTTGAATAAGGAAGAAAAGGAGTTTCAAACAACCCCACTTCGAAAAAATACCTAAAATTTGATTTATCCAGGCTTCAGAAGCTAACCAGGGAGCTTTATTGAGTACCTGCCAGTAGTCACTGTATTCATGTGTGTGAACATACATGTGTGTGCATGCATGTACAGGCCAAAAGTTGACATTAGATGCCAGCCTCAATTGCTTTCCCCCTTATGTGTATTCAGCTAGTCTAGTAGGATTACAGGTTAACCACCACACCCAACCACCTGACATTTGCATGGGTTCTGTGATTCTGAACTCAGGTCTTTGTGCTTGCACAGCAAGTGCTTCATCCACTGAGCCATTGCCTTGGGCTCCATCCTCTTTATTTTACAGGGAAAGCTGAAGCAAAGTTAGAGAAGGTAAGCTGAAAGAATTTAGGTAACATGCCAGGCTCCTCAAGGCCAAGTCCATACTTCTCATTGAGGTGGAAAAACTGAGAGCACCCTTAGACTCTGCCACACTGGGCTTAGAATATCAATGGAGAAATGGATCTGGTCTCCAGAGAGGGAAATTAGAATAAAGGAGTAAGAAGAGGAGCCAAGCAACCTTGATTTGAAAATGTTGGAAATTGGCACAGCTTGGGTCACTATTAGGATGCCAAGAAATAAAACGTTAAGGGAATCACAGGGAGATATTAGCATCCCTGAAAACCCTCCTGGGAGCAGACACTATTCATTCTTCAAGAGTGCACATTAATCATCTTCTTGGAAGCTTCTATACCAATCTTTGTTTTCTTCCAACTTTTAAAAAAATTGACCACTGGAAATTGAAGCACAACAGGCTGCCAGTCTCTTCCCCTCTTTAATCTAATATTGTGATCATTCTGTTTTTGCTTGTCTCAACGTGGACATGAAGAGGGTAACAAAGATTAATGACATTTAAGAGCCAATAAATTATTATAACTAATTAATTTGAATAAAAAATTTTAACACCCCCCCAAAAAACCAATGGCACAGGGGCACATAGAGTGATAAGCCAAATCAAGGTTTTGCACAAAAAAAAAAAATAAGTGATAAGTAGTCCTAGCTGGTTGCTAGAAGTTAGTTGCAATTTTTCCTCTCCACCTCCCAGAATTAAACTACAAAAAGCAAAGACAATCAGTTGTAAGAAAAGAAAATCAGGTTCTTGTCTTCACTCCCACATGCTTGGTTGACAGGGACACCTGTAACTAAAGACATATTGCTAAAAGAAAAAGAAGAAACAAATTTCAGCATTTTGTGTGTCTAGACATGGAGGGCAATCAGGAACAGAACAGTTTCCAAAACTGATGGAATTCCAGATTTCATAGTGTCTTCAACAAAGAACAGCAGTAAAAAATCAGAGGGAAAGGCTGAGTCTCCATGTGCAGCAGCTTGAGGGAAAGGCAAGGGAGTCGAGGGTAAGGTCTATTGAGCACTGTGGACATAGCTCTACTGATAGAGTGATAGGTAACATGCACTAGGCCCTGGGTCCCATGCCCAGCACCACATAAAAGTGGCAGGGGTGGGGCAAAGAGCTATGGTCATTCTTGACTACAGAGCAAGACTGAGATCCTCCAGACCTGATCTAGTTAAGAAAGTGTTTGGTGTAGATCCTTCTAGAAACATCTCTGGGCTGATGCGGTATAAAGGTCTGGTTCCATACTTCCTTGCTTGCCTCATAGAGAAGCAGCATACCTTCTTGTTTGTTTTTGTTTTTATGGTCTTCAAGACAGAGCCTCATGTAGCTCTGTAGCTGAGGATGATCTTAAACTCTAGATGCTCCTGCCTCTACCTCCAAATTGCCAGGATTACAGGCAGGTCCCACTACACTGGGTTTATGTGATACCAACTGAGCTGCACCTCCAGCCCCATTTTCTTCTTTATAATTCTATATCTTGCTTTGATCAAACAGGGAGACAGAGGAGCTTCTCTGTACCTGCCTCTTAATGACCTCTGGGTGAACAGTCCTTCTATTGGGTCATGTAGTCTGTTTCTCCTATAGCTACAAGAACGGCACATCTCTCCATAAGAGCAGTCGGTGGTGGCAACTGTCAGCACGAATGGCAAACTAAATACCAGAGATGACAAGCATTACAACACTGAATCTTCACTGAGTCTCTGAGGACAAGACACTATGCTGGAAACTGCAGAGGAAAAAGAGTCCTGGGTATGTAGGGTTGTGAGAGAAGAAGAACCAAATCCATGTCTAGGTGTGAGCTCTCTAAGATGAGCCTGTTTCACCTGGGCACCATGTAGTTCATCTCTACCATCTCTAGAGATGCATCACTTTGTCTCATCCCCCAAACCAAGAAGACTTTATCCAAAGGCTTCTCAGAGGGATTACTATTAGGTAATGACTGCAGCCATCAGACGCAGCCTTAAAGCAAACACAAAAACAAGCTTCAGGGTTAATTCTCATGTTACTATTAAGCATACATGGATGGACTTGGGTGCTAATATAAAGTTTTGTAAGAAGGCATACTATAGGGGATAAAGACAGGATGGGTCATTACAATTGGATTATTATTGTTGTTGCTATTGTTGAGACAAGGTCTCATGTAGCCCTGGGTGGGCTCAAAGTGTTTATATAGCAGAGGAAGAGGACCGTGAACCTCTGAACCTCTTGTCTCCACTTCCCCATGATAAGATTGCAATCTGTGACACCACACTCTGCAGTGCTTGGATTAACCCTGGGGCCATAGCTTTGTTCACAGTAGGCAAGCACTCTACCATAAACAAGCCAATATAAAACTACTAGAATAGCTGGGATGGTGGTGGTGCATGCCTTTAATCCCAGCATTTGGGAGGCAGAGGCAGGTGCACTTTTGTGAGTTCAAAGACAGCCTGGTCTACAGAATGAGTTGCAGGACATCCAGGACAGTTTCACAGAGAAACCCTGCCTCGAAAAAACAAAACCAACCACTATTAGAATAGAAGCCAAAGTTTTGTGAAGATAAACTTGCAGTCCACAGCATAGCCCCAGGCCCCAGCAGCCAGAGCCATGTTATCCTTCTGGGGTCTGACTAGTAAACTCCTCCTAGTGTATCTCCAATGCCTGAGATTCTCTCTTCCATCTCTTGTATTCTGTTGGTTATGCTTACATCTGTAGTTCCTGATTGTTTATCCATCCTTTCTAATTCCAGCATTTCCTCAGACTGTGGGTTTTTTTTATTGTCTCTATTTCAGCTTTCAAATCTTGTACTGTTTGAATTGTTTCTTGCAATTTTTGGTTTGTCTTTTCTTCCACTTCTCTAAAGGATTTTCTCATTTCCTCTTTCAGGGTCTCTATCATCTTTATGAAGTTGTTTTTTAGGTCATTCTTTTCTGTTTCACCTGTATTGCAATGTTCAGGTTTTGCTGGTGTAGATTCCCTAGACTCTGGTGGTGTCATATTGGTTTTTCTGTTGTTGAATGTGTTCTTATATTGTCATCTTCTTGTTCCTTCTTTCAGTGGGTGCAGTTAGGGTCTCTTCCTCTCCTGGTGGATACTGGTCCAAGGTTCTCTTCCGGTGGGCACTAGCAGGTCCAAAACTCTGATGGGTCTCAAGGTGGGTGCAGGCAGGTCTGAGGCACTCCCTCTCCTAGTGGGTGGGAGCTGGAGTAGCACAGTACTGTCAGCAGACTCATGGTTGCTTGGTTCACCAGGGGTGGGGGTTGGGTGGGTGGAAGTGAGCAGGGGCAAGTCTACCTGCCTGCAGACCCCAGACCAGGAGTTCCCAGATTGGTCAAGTGGAAGTCGGGCCTGAGACAGGGGCCCAAGCTCACTTATCCCCTGAGTGGGGGTGGGAGTAGGCCAGAGATATCAGCAGACTCCTGGTTGCTTGGTCCACAGGGGGCAAGTCGGCCTGCCTGCAATCCCCAGGCCCCTTTCTTCTATCCTTAACCCCAGAACCGCATGACTGAAGCAAGCAGCCAAGTTCTGCTGCTTGCTGGGGCAGGAATGAGACCCTCTTGTTCAATTACATCTTTACCAGTTTTCTGTTTTCAATGGTTTCCTTCACTGACTAAGCTTGGCTGTCCTGAAACTGGATCTATAGACCAGGGTGGCTTCAAATTCAGAGATCCTCCAGCCTCTGCCTCTTGAGTTCTGGGATTAAAGGTATACACCACCACACCCAGGTCTACACTTTTCTTAAATACCTGTTTATAAGTTGGAAGCTTCTGTTTATCTCCTTGAACACAGTTCTTAGTTCCATTCCATTTCCTGATGCTCCTTTACTCCTCAAGTTGTATATTGTATTTTTTTTCTTGCTCAGCATGCTTCTTTTCATTATAAATCTTCATTAGAGGTAACGCTAATTACCACATGACAGAGTCTATACTAGGCTGTTTTCAGATTTCCTTTGTCAATGGACTCTTCAATTTAGCCTTGGGCAAATGTTTCATACAAGGACAAAAAAAAGCCACATTCTTGACCAAAATATCACAAGAAATATCTCTAGGTCACATACTAACTTTCTCCTCAGAAACCTCTTGATCCAGGCACCTGTAGTTCAAATCACCCTCAGCAACACTGTCTACATGCTCCTACGAGTAGTGGTCAATAGGCAGTGCTTAAAGCATTCTACTGCTTTCCTAACCCAAACTCCCAAAGTCCAAATTCTTCTAAACAAAAGCATGATCAGGCCTATCACAGCAATACCCCAGTCCCTGATACCAAATTCTGTCTTAGGGTTTCTATTGCCATGAAGAGACATGACCATGGCAACTCTTATAAAAGAAAACATTTAATTGGGTCTTGCTTACAGTTTCAGAAGTTTAGTTCATTATTATCAAGGTGGGTCATGGCAGCATGCAGGCAGACATGGTACTGAAGAAGGAGCCAAGAGCTCTACATCTTGGTCCACAGGCATCAGGAAGTGAACTATGTCCCACATCTACTCCAACAAAGCCACACCTCCTAATAGAGCCACTCCCTATGGCTGCCATTTTCTTTCAAACCACCACAGACAGTAAACAAAAGCAATAAGGCAATCCTAGCACATCATCTTCACACATTCCCCCAAACCCAAGGATATGTGTTTCAGTTTTGCTGAGTTTAGACCAGTTATGGACTGGTCGGCCATGGACTTATTCTGACATGCCTACTGTGTGAACAGTGTGCATTGTCAGTCCTCTGCTGGAGATCTGTCCTTGGCTCCTTCGGTCAGGAAATGAGGTCAGCAAGTATGAATGGAATATTCTTTGTCTCTGAGGATAAATAATAAGATGTTGAAATCCCTTGACTATTTGCCTATTTGCTTTTTTACACATTATCTTTTTATTTAGCCCAGGCTAGTATTGAATTTTCTAGGATGAAGAGGATGACCTCATGTCTCCTGCTCCTGAGCGCTAAGACTATAGCCATGCCCACAATAGCCAGTATGTGTACTGCTATAGACGGAACCCAGTGCTTCATGCGTGGGTTGGCAAGTATTCTAATGACTGAGCTCCACTGCAGCCCTCAAAACTTGTGTGATATACTTCACCTTAATGCACCTGGATCCACTCCACTGGCTTCCTGATTGAGCTGTTAGCCAGCTATGACTACAACTGTGGCCATGAACCTCAGTTTGTTGCATAGTATCTCACTGCTTCCTGACCAGATATCTACAAGTTCCATGTCAGATTCAGCAGGTGCATCAGAATATGTTTCTTGGGTCACTTGTACCTTCCCTTCTCTTGGGTAAGTCTGGAATGAAATGAATTGCCTCCCCTTTGCTGTACATATGTGCTGTATTGTTGGGACACCAGTGGTTATTTTTGCAGACACATTGCCTGTCCAAATCTCCATAGAGGAATGGAGATGGTGCCAACAACATGGATGTCAGAATACAACAGAGGATCCAAAAACAATGCTGCCAGCAATCATCAAAGCAAGCAGAAACCTCCAAGGTCTGCAAGGAAGGCAAATGAGCTCGTGTTTTGTGCAAAACTAAAAGAAGGAGATGAGGAGACGTCTGGGGAACAGGTGGGCAATGGGCAGCTGATGGATCTGTTGTGGAGGATACAGAAAACAGGCAAGCCGCCTGGGCTCAGAGAGCTCATTATTCCTGAAAGGAGCCCACTCATCCCCAAGTATTTCAAAGCCTCATGGCACCACTGAACTTGGTGCAGTTCCCAGAGGTGCCACATGCTGAAGATTATTAATAAGCCAGGTTACCTGGGCATTGCATTAATTACAGGAAGGTTCAATATTAGCTAAATAGGATTGGGATGGAAGAATCTGAATACTATTTCCTCCTACAATTACTTCAAGGATAATGGCAGTGAATGGCCACAAACTAGCATGATGTAATTTATTTTCAGTCTTTTGGGCATTTATATTACTGAGAACTAATTGAGTAAAGATAGAGATGCAGAGGTTTTTTGTTTTGTTTTGTTTTTTGGTGATTTTTCAGGTAGGTTCTCAGGACCATAGTTAGATAACAATGTGGGTATACAAGGCATCTTCAAAGCAGAGTGCTGAAAACAGTGGTGTTTCAAACTTCTAGAACATTCAAGGAGTGCCTGCCTCTGATCCTCTTTGTTACTGGGTTGCCATGGTGATGAGAGGGCTTGGACTCCAAGGAGACTGGTTAATAACCATGATGCCATTTCAAGCAAGGTTACTACCTAATAGGCACCATTTATCCCCCCATTTTCAGAAAGATCCCAATAATCTGTAAATTTCTGCTTTGTGGTTTATTATCACAGTACCGGCAGACAAGGTCACACCATCTGAGATAGGAGAAATAGGAGGGCAGATGGGGCAATATAGCTGTCTTAGGAATCCAAGAAAATTTCCACCCACAACTTTTCATAACCAAAGGGAGTGATGTTGGGTAGCCAGGAGATCCGAATCCAGGGACAGAGAACATGCTAAGAGCTTTGTACTAACACTTGAAAGGCTTCTGCTTTTGTTTTCTTTTCCAGAGTAAATCTTCCATGTGTTTCCTCTGGCTGAGCAGATTATAAAGGGACAGGAGTGCAACAAGGACCACCTAACTCTAACCTCAACCTGTCAGGCAAGCTCTAGAACTAATATTATCTGAATGCCTTTAAAATAAGTTCCCATCATGAAGACCTTGCATTTGTAGCTCAGTATTCCCTTTGGAGTCTTTGCTGCCTCTTCACCCACAGGCTTTCAGACAGACAATAGCTGCTTCCCTAGCAAAACTCCTTCAAAGCAATGGAGACAATGCCAGCTACTTCTCATCAGGAAGGAAAGAACTCCAGGGAATAGACTGGGTTCTAGTACTTCTCCAAAATGCCCATACCCTTCACTGGAAGGAAACACACTCACTGTACACCCTGGCCACATAGCTACACAGGAATTCACCAAACAGCTTTTGGCCTAAAGCCATGGCTCTAAAGATGAATCTGAATAAAGCATCCAGAAATCCCATTTCACCATCAAGCCTGTGAGAGGCCTCTGTCAGTCCCTCCCTCTTGCTTTTCTCAATAGCATCCTGGCAACCTGAAAATGATGTCATCCACCTCATGTATGACAACAGTCTTCCACACCTGACTCCACGGGACAGGTTGACGTCTGTCTTTTTCGGCATGGTGTGTATCCCAGTGCTTAGCATGGATGTAAACCTTGATAAATATTTGTGTCAATACTCAGTCTTAATTCTATTCCTCATTCATGTGACACACATTTCTCTAAGGAAAGTATTCTCAAAGAGTTTTGAATTATCAGAACAGCCCCATTTGGAAGAAGTCCCAATTAGTAGATTCTTGGAGTCCTCAAGGCTCTGGTTTGGATTGCAGGCCCTCGAGTGTCCATATCACCCTAAAAACTTAATTAAGCTCTGAGCCTCAGGCTTCCTATAGATCAAATGTAGAATTGGTTCAGATAAATAAGAATATCTCCCACCCTTACAGTGTCTGGCACTCATGAAGTATGTGCTAAACATGAATCCATTTCTTTCCTACACAGCATGAGTCATGGTGATACAAGATATGGCTTCTATTTCATGGGACAGCTCCAAACAGTCTATAACTCAAACCCTAGAGTCAGACTGTCTGGATTTGAAAACTGAATGTGTGCCACAAACCAAAGGGCCTTAGAATAATTACTCTGCTTCTTTGAGCTTTAGTTTCTTCAAATTCAAACAGATGTTCATGGATCTTACTGGCTTACCACGAATACTGTAAATCAATTAAATATTCGAATAGTTAACTCAGTGAATTCACCCAGATGGAGGGGTAGCAATGGGCCAAAGAAATGATTTCATCCAAGTCCAGCACAGTGACACGATGAACTTACTGGGGTACTTGCAAGAGCATGAGTGACTCAGACAGCTGCATCACCAAAGAGCCCATGCCAACATGGGGGATGACACACGGAAGCTGCATCCCTGGAGCTCCCAGTGCAATGTGTGGGCAACTCCACTGAAGAGCCTCTTCCTCCACCCCAGTGACTGTTCATTGTTTATATAACATATTGTCATGGATACAGGCTTCTTAAGGGCCTTGAGAGTTTCATGGGTTTCAGGATCTCCTTCCTTCCACTTGGAGTGAGTGTTTCCATTCCAAAGGTCATGCTTACCAATCTGCCTAACTGTAGTAAATACACATGACTTGCCCACTTTTGCTGTAGCCCAATGAATTAAATCTGTGAGCTGTGAGGGGGTGTCTGAGACTTGGTGACCATGTGGCTGAGCTGGTGTGTAGAGCCCCCACAACCCAGCCAACAACCCCTGAAGGCATGGCTGCCTCACAGGGTCATTTCAAGACAGGCATGAAAGCTGCCTTGATTTTAGATTTACCAACAGGTGAGAGTTTCATTGCTTAGCAGGGTCTTGGGGTCAAGGTTGACACCTTCCAGTTGGTGTGACATGTTCTAGCCTGACAAATGCATGCACACCTTTGGGGAACAGTTGTACAGTAGAGCATCTATTTAGGAAGCTTTTTGTTTGTTTTTTACACTTAGAAATATTTAAGACTTTTAAGTCAGAGCAGGGTCTGGGGCAGAGAGAAGAAAAGGTCCCCCACTAAGGGATATGGGGCATACCTGTAACCACAGCCCACAAGAGGCTGACGCAAGAGGCTGATTGGGAGTTTGAGGTGAGCCTGGGCTACACAGCAAGACTCTGTTTAGATAAAAAAAAATAAGCAAACAAAGAAAAACCTTCCTCCCTGTCCTCTTTAAATGTCTGCCAAAGCCTCCTTTGGAAAAATAAAATGTAGACAATTTGGTGGCTGGCGGCCAGCAGGGGCAGGACACCTCCTTCAGGTTGAACCTGATTTTAGCTCCTAACTAGTATGTTACACATGCTTCACCTCCCACGGTCCTGATTCTCTTTAATGGCTCATTTCCTTTAACACCTCTGAAAGCTTTTTCAAGGGAAAAAATCGAAGATGCCCTAAGAACATTGACTGCTGATTGATGGGTTCTGACTTCCCAGGGGAGAAGCCGCAGGGGCATAAAGAGAATGAAGATGGGGGGGCCAGGGAGAAGCTGCAGCTGGGGAGTCAGAAGGCTACCCCAAGGGAACAGTGGCCACGGCTGGTGTTCAGACTCAGGACATTGGCCTTGGAGCCTTATTCTCAGATATGCAGGAGTGTTTGTTGATTAAAAAGAAATAAGATAAAATAAGGTGTCCAAATGTGTGCTAGCTTAAAAACCATAAATTTCATTTTCCCTATTTAATGGTGGACTCTAGGAGAATGCTTCTTCTATGGAAAGGGAAATAAGAATTTTATAACCTCTATTCTGGCCCTGTGTGTCACACTCTTTCTGTGATGCCTGGAATGACTGCGGCCGTCTTGAAGCCATGAGGTAAGAATGAACTCCACCTAAAATGGCACTTAGAATCAAGTGCAGAAACCTTATTATCAACCTTCTTAATTTTTCAACCCTAAAGTTACCCTACGTCCAACATTCATAATTGTGGCTAAAATGGGGGTGAAGGTGATGAAGTGTTTCTATGGCAGGTAAATGACAGAAGTTCCTATAAATCATGGTGATGGGGCTGCAAAGACAGCTCAACAGGTAAAGCACTTGTTGCAAAAATGTGAGCCCCTGAGTTCAGATCCCTGGGTAAAGTTGGATGCATGAATGTCTCTAATTCCAGCTCTCCTGTAGCAAGACGGGAGATGAATCCAGGAGAATCCCACAAAGTTCATGAGTCACCCAGCCTGATATGTGTAGCAGTGATTATTAAGAGGCCCAGTTTCAAACAAGGTAGAAGGTGAAGACTGAAACTGGAGGTGGCTCTTGACATAGGCATATGTGGCACACACGAACAGGTTGGCACACACACACACACACACACACACACACACACACACACACACACACACACACCAATTCTATTGCTTAGAGGATCCCATGTTCTTAGATGATGGAATACTGACCAGACTGCATGACTTCCAGGTACACAAAGCAGTTATAAATGGAGTCTAGTCTCTGCAGTTATATAAAAGAAGCCAGACCCATGCCCCACAAGGACAGTGCCACTCAGTGCCTGTACTACCTGGATGCTGGTCTTCGGGATAGAATTCAAGTCTTTAGGATGGAAGCAAGCATCTTTACCTGCAGAGCCATCCCATGGTCCTTAGATTACCATACTTATCCAAAGAACCAAATTGTGTTAACTGGTTTATATAAGCATATACTCACTCAATCTTGACTGCCCACCAGCTTCTCATGGTACTGCTTGGGTAAAGCCACAAACCACCGTGTTCCACCAGTATATTTTCCAGAACTCTGTAGGAAGCCCAAGACTTTAACTTAGAATCACACATCTCCTTCAAGAGATGGGGAGCATAGCTATGATTTCATTAGAAAGCAAGGGGGGAGATTGTTACCAGTTAATAAATATCAACATGGCAAGGGACTACATAAGTGTGTTAACTCATTTTGCCTTTGCAGCAATCCGCATCTGTACACATTCTCCTTTTCCTTCTGGAATCACTGATGAGGAAGTCAAGACTCAAATAAAACTTGAAGAAATCTGATATATCATTAGGGATGCTACGTTTGGACAAAGACTCTGAAAATACACTAATTTTTATTTTATTGCATTTTCCTGTGCAACAGGGTAGTCATTCACTTGTGGAATTTGTTTGCTGTTTTGGCCCATGTGTATGATTTGGATGATCAAATCAAGGTAATTAGCATTTTGTCACCTCACACATTTATCATTTATTTGTGTAGAAAAATTTCAAAATTCTCTTGTTCCACTGTCACTCCACTGTGCTACCAAACACTAGAGATCACTGTTCTCCTCTAAGTTTTTCCTAGTATCTCTTGTATGACCTCAGGCTGTCCCTTCATCCTTTCCCCTTGCCTGCCCCACTATTCTGCTTCTGTGATATAACAACCATTTAAGCTTTCAGAAGGTGAGTGAGAAAAAAACAAGGTGTTTTCTTTCTGTGACCAGCTTATTTCACTTAATATGTTCTGCGAGTTCATCCACATTGCAGAAACAACAAGAGCTTATGCTTTTATGGAAGAATTACACTCCATTGTATACCTACACATTCTGCTTACCCATTCATCCATTGTTGGACTCTTGGGTTGCTTTCTTATCTTGGATGTTATGACTATACCTGAAATAACCATGGGAGTAAATCTCTCTCTCCCTCTCTTTCTGTCAGTGTGTGTTCATATATGTGTGGGTACATATATGTATATATAGGGTGTGTGAGTGTGTGTTTATGAGTGTATAATCCAGAGTTCAAACTTAGGATTCATTCCTCTCAAGCCATACAATTTATTTACTGAGACAAAGATCACAAATGGCTAGGATGGCTGGTTAGAGACCCACCTTCCTAAGTGCTGAGATGAGATTGCAAGCATACACCACCACTCCTGGGTCCTCATTGCATGGCAAGTACTGTACAAACTGAACATTTCCCTGGGCCTGAAGAGGGCTCTGTGATTCATTCATTTCCCTTGGGTGTGTGCATCCAGCAGTATCATTGCTGAGCCCATTGGCAGTGCTATTTTCAGCTTTTATGCCATTTGCTATAATGGCTGTGTTAATTTACCTTCCTATCAACAATGTATACATGGCTTGCCTTGGAGAATAAGCCTTTTTACACATGTAATCTCTATAAACAAGAGAATCCTCCTTGTATATCTTGTGGCCTCAATTCTGAAAACTTCCCCTCAATTTTGTAAGTCAGACAATTTAAACATTATGAACTTGACTTTGTGATGCCTGGGGGTTGAATTATACAGTCAGTCAATCATTGACTTAACAGCACTTCACTGAGCATCTACAATAGGGCAGAAATTGCTCGGATTACTGTAGATCTTACTTTGGTCGATAACACTCGGGGGAAGACTTCATCATTTAGTGAAAGGAAAGAGAAGCATAAACACAAACCTGCAATAACTTCAGAGGATATACAGTAAACAGGGTAAAATGGAACTGCACAGTGGAGGGGCATGACCACCCTGGCAGGGAGGGTGAAATGAACATCTGAGTGGCAGAATGGCAGCACAGCATTGCTGTTGACAGATGATTTAGATGTGAAATGTCTGTCAAGTGGAAGGCTTGGCACCTAACTGGGGCACTCTTGGAAGGTGGCTGATCATGGGGTGCCAACTTGACCAACAGGCTATAATTAGGAAGAGCCTGCTTTGAGGAAGTAGGTCTTAGGAATTGTATCTTTGAAGGCAATCATTCCCTGCTCCTACCTCTTCCTGTCTCTCTGCTTTATGGCTGCTAGGAGGTGAGCATCCTTGCTCTCCCACCCTCTACTGCCATAACATTCTGACCCACAGTCCAGAGCAGTGGAGTCACCTGGGTGAAACTTCAGAAACCATGAACCAAAGCACATCTCTCCTCTCTTAAACTATTTCTTTCCAATGTTTGTTACAAAGATAAATAGTCTGATACAGGCAGAGCAAGTTCGTGGCTAAAGATAAGCTCTATGGGTTTGCAGAACAGAAAGGGGGGCTGTGTGTCTCTGAATAAGTGAGGGAGTGTGTAATGGAGACCCTCACAGGGACAAAGCCAGACACAGAGCCATTTGTCTTAGGACTTGTGGTGGACTGAGAGACGGATTCCAAACTCATATCCTAAGAGTCCAAATCTATGAAGTTCCAGGAACTTATTTGGGAAAAGATCTATATAGAGAGACTTACGGATCTCAAGATCCCTGGACCAGGGTAAGCTTCAATCAAGTCATAAGTGGAAAAGGAAAGAGGATAAGAGAATAGAGGAGAGAAGGGAGAGAAGAGGAGACATGAGAAGAGAGGAGAGGATGGGGCAAATATGAGACAGAGTCTGGTGTAAAAACCAAGAATGCTAGGAAGAGCAGTCTGCAGAGGTCAGGAAGAAAATGTGGATTTGGTTCTCCTAGGTGTCTCAAGAAGGATCTGGTCTAGATGACCTTAGCTCTCAACTTCTGATTTCCAGAACTGATAAGAAACAAACATGTAATATCTTAGGTCATTGTACTTATGGCAGCTTGGTAAGTCTCTACTGGAAATGAATACAGAAACCCTGATTCCAGGAACCCTCAGTCACTCTGCTTCGAGTTGGTACTCCATATTGGTGTTGTATCCTTCTCCTAGGGAACCAGGCCAGAGCCCTCACCAATTTGTTCCCTTCCTGAGAACATCTGCCTCTCAAGTATGAATGTTCTAGGAAATTTATATGACATTATTATTGCATTGAAACTCCATTCACTTCTATTTGGACTGTTCAAAAAAATTACATCTGTATGTTTGAAAATTCAGTTCTATTGTTGAACACATCTTGGCAGCCATCCTTGCACCAGGCTTAAATTATCTTTCCGGTATTATTAAGATTCAACAGTAGCATTAATTGTACTGGGACCAATTCTAATAGCTTCAAATAATTATTAGAAATTGCTCATTATCTCTTTGAAAACCCTAAATATATATCTATTTTTTAAGATGCTGGCTCATTGAGACTGGGAAGGACAAGGACTTCCATTCTTGTGGCTCATGTGAGTCAGGGCATTGTTAAGAAAATAAACATCTGTGGGTTGGTGGGTGCCAACTTGAAATATTGACTATGCTGGTTGAGTGACAGGCTAAGACTATTAAAGATCTCAACATTGGCTTTCATATTTTATGTTCAAAGTAAAATATGTGAATGAAGGGAAAACTACTTTTTTCTTTTTAAATATATTTTTTATTTTTGAGATTATAATATAATTATATCATTTCCCCTTCCTTTTCTTCCCTCCAGACCTTCTATGTACCTACCTGGCTTTCTTTCAAATTTACGGCCCTGTTTTTAATATTGCTTTTATGTGTGTTTTGTGTGTTCTTTACATGACCTATGTACACCTCAGGGATGTGTTCTAGACATTTTTCAGGTCCCCGTCATTCATACCTTAAAGGAGCATCAGAGATTTCATTTTTAAAATAGTACTCCTAGGCTGAGTGCAAAAGATGAAAAACTCTTTTCTTTAAAACTGGCCTTTTCCTCTGTAGAGTACCTGTTGCTCTTCCTCCCCAGTGCGGCTAGCCTGTGGTGGCAGAAATCATGCAGATTCCATCATAATTGTCACCCACCCACCACTGTCCTTCTATTCATGCACGTGTCCATGATTTTACCCACCAAACATTCACGTAAATAGTCTTGCATCCACACATCCAAGTATGTATACACGACTCTTGGATCTCTCCATGCATACATTTACATATCCTTTTGTCCATCCACAAACCTATCCATCCATCCATTAATTTATCATTCATCTATTCGTGAACACACAGAGCCATTCATCCTTCTATTCAGTCATCCACACATCCACCTATACACCTATGGACCCATCTATCCATGAATACATACCTACATGACTCTATCTGGTGTCCATTTTTAAGCATCCATTTACAACTATTCCTCTTTTCTATTTCTATTTTCTCCTTTTCTAGAGTGAATATTATTTTTAGCTTAGTATCTCTTACTTTGCCTATTGTTGCTCTTCTAAAACATTGTTCTAAGTACTCAATCTTTAATTTTAGCCAACATGAAGATCAACCTACATGCTGAGATTTTGCTTGGAAATTTGACTGAAAGCTGTATTTCTAGATCTCTTATAAACTTTAGTTATTATCCATCATCCTCACCAGAGGCATTTTTTTGATGAGATGGATACAGTGTCCTCTATAGGTGACTAGTCCACAGGGGTGAAGTGTATTGGGAAAGGCCAGCATGAACATGGGTTGGATAATTCACCTATACTTATAATTATAATTGGTTCTGCCCCTACCTAAAATGGTTCTATCCTGCAGACACCCAACAGCTCCCACATGGTATGGATGTATCTGCCCCTTAGTAGTGAATAGAATGGGCAACCAGCTCTCAGGAAAGTGCTAGGGAGAAAAAAAAGAGTGTCACTGCAGCCCCGAACAAACCCCCTCACACCCACAAGCCCTATCTACTCTGCCTTCAGGCCACGCTAGTGGGACTTAGCAGCTCTTCATCATCCTGAGGGTCTAGGACCTGGAGGCGCCCTTGTATGTTACCCCCTGGTACCTCCAAAGCTGGAAGAAAGCCACCCATGGTTGCTAGTTTACCACTTTGCCATGTGCACTCCTCTTTAATAGCTGTTTTGTTTTGTTTTAACACAAAAAGAGAACACCTCAGATTTAGAGCCACCAGAAGGTGATATCCTATAACCCAACTTTAAATAGCAGCACCTCACTCCCAGCTGGCTTTTTATAAGGCGCATCTTCCACATACAACACCTGCTACTGTAAATGTCGGTGGTGCTTTTCCCTTTATAGTGGTGACATGCGGTTTAATTCTGTAATATTAAAACAACAGAAAAAACACATAATAATTATAAATGTGTGTGAAATTACAGGCTGGTAGGTGAGTGGTTGAATTTAATCCCACAACACTTCTTTAAGGTGATAAATGTTCCCACTTACAAACAGGATCAGTATTTTTAGTGAGGCGTTGAAATTGGCTTGAGCAACACATGTAGTGCAAAGTCAAGTCTCCCAACAGTTGAATGAATGGGAATCATGAGTTAATCACCTGGCTGTCATGCTGGTGAATTTGACCCAGATGCCTACTCCCCAACAAGCTTGGGACTTTGCTAATTGTCAGATTTAAAGCAGCCAGTCAGATGCATCAGTATCGGATCGACCTTGTTGATACAGCTCTTTCCGTGTGTGTCACCTGATGTCCTTACATCTTCCATTACGACTTTTATACCCCCATTATTCCTTCTGTCACTTTCATGGAGACATCACCTTCTTGCTTACATTAACTGATGTGGAAAACTGAGGTTCGGTGATGCTGTTCAGATCAGAAGTTGGATCCCACCAGGTAGTCATGATGTCAAGTGGAAGCTTACACTTGCTAACTGCTGCTGAAGGCATCTTTGTTCCTACAGAAAAACACAGAGACTAATGGTCAACACTATGCTGATGGACAATTCATAGCTGCTTCTCTTGCAGTCTTCCTCCCTTTCCCAAATCCCCTTTTAAGCTCAAGCAAGAGCCAGACAGAGGCAGCTTGATACCCTTCCTCTTGGTCAGATGTTCCAGTGGCCATTGGGCCAAGGCCGGTGAGCACTGGTCTCAAGTGCACACCTTCCCCTGCTGTTTAAAAAATTCTTTTGCTTTCAGACTCACCCATTTTCTGCAGGTTTCAACCTTTTGATGATTAGTGTGATACAAACTAGGCATTGACCTTTGGTGTTGGGAACTCAGGTGACCACTCACCGCCCAGTACCTCTGAACCAGGCTCGGGGGCACTCAAGGAGATCTTGTGAATCTTACTATGTTAAATACATACCTAAGATCACACTCTGAATGAGTGAGTGACCTGGTTTGAACTTTGTCTATCCCCAAAGCTTACATACTTCAGCCTCATCCTGTCACTCTGGATGAAACATAACTAAATCAGCAAACAAATTTCACTGTATTTGTTTCCTCTATCTCAGAAGAAAATGTCAAAAGCCATTTTATAAAACTATTTCATCTAAACACACTTAAAGGTTTACAAGGCAGCTTGAGGGCCTTAGTCCCAGAGACTGGGATGTGAATTTCTAGC
Source organism: Cricetulus griseus (assembly GCF_003668045.3). Lineage (NCBI taxonomy): Eukaryota > Metazoa > Chordata > Mammalia > Rodentia > Cricetidae > Cricetulus > Cricetulus griseus. Next base: position 37,250,318 of record NC_048600.1, on the reverse strand, counting down.
TGAAGTGACCAGAGGCAAGGGATGAATGTCGTGTCCTCATGACCAGCACAATGGTGATGGATTGCACCATCTTTCTTCAGAGCTCAGGCTGTCTGAGGAGGAAGCCCAGTCAGAAAAGCACTTGCCATGAAGGCACAAGACCAAAAGTTTGAATCACCAGAACTACATAGCAGAGCCGAGCAGGGTAGCATGTGCCTGTAATCCCAGTACAAGGGAAGCAAAGACACTGAGTCTAGCTGGCCAGCAAGTCTATCTGAATCTAACTCTATACCAGTGAAAGACTCTATCTCAAAAATAAGGAGAGTAACTGAAAAATATATTGGACATTGACCTCTAGTTTCCATGTATATAACACATATGCACCCATATACATGACACACACACACACACACACACACACACACACACACACGACTTAAAACAAAGGGAAGAGATACATGTTGTATTCAAATTACTAACAAATTTTTAAAAATTAAAACAACCTCATGCTTTGCTTCTCTGACCCCCAGTGTAATTGTATTTGTATTGAACCTTTAAAAGGTGTGCTGGCTGGTTTTTATGTGCATTTGATGCAAGCTTAGAGTCACCAGAGTAGGGGGAAATCTCAACTGAGAAAAATGCCTCCAAAAGATTCAGGTGTAGGCAAGCATCTAGGGGATTTTCTTAATTAATGATTGAATTGGAAGGGCCCACCCATTGTAGATAGTTCTGGGTGCTATGACAAAATGGGCTGAGCAAGCCATGTGGAGAAAGCCAGTCACCAACACTCTTCCTTGGCCTCTACATCAATTCCTGCCTCCAGATTCCTACCCTGACTTTCCTGGATGATGGGCTGAAATGTGGAACAGTAAGCTAAAATAAATCTTTTCTTCTCCAAGTTGCTTTTGGTCATGGTGTCTTATCATAGTAATAGAAACCTTAGCTAAGACAGGAGGTAACTAAGGATAAGTGGGGTCCTGAGTGTTTGATCCTGACCCCATAGTAATCAGTGTCCTAAAAGGGGACACAAGAAGACTCACCTGCCTGCCCCTGCAGATACACACCCATGGAAGAAGAGGACAAAAACCTCTTTAACATAGAAGGTCCTTCCTGATGCCAAGTAAGCTGGTTTCTCTGTGGACTTGTGTGCCTCTAGTATTGTGAGAATATGACTCTGTTCTTCAAGATCTGCCCAGCCTATGATGTTCTGCCCCGGCACCCTGAGAAAACCAAGACATGTGGTAATTAATTTTGTCTGCCAGGATAGTCAAACATAGCAAATTAAAGCTCTAGCTAAATTAACCATAGAGTAAGCATGGTTCTTTATCTGTGGAGCTCAGAAAGTGTGTCTCTGAGGACCCTAGAAAACCAGCAACCCAGAAACCCCAGCAAATGTATGTGTGTCCTTCCCTCCTTTCCTCTCCCCATCTCTTTGACTCTGTCTCTGTTTCTGAATCATTCTCTCTCTCTCTCTCTCTCTCTCTCTCTCTCTCTCTCTCTCTCTCTCTCTCTCGTGTGTGTGTGTGTGTGTGTGTGTGTGTGTGTGTGTGTGTGTGTGTGTGTGTGTGTGTGTGTGTGTTATTCCTTGGTCTTGGAGATCATTTCTAGACAAGCCTCAGGGCTTGCAGCAGATTTGCTTATCCTTTCTCCAAAGTGAAAGCTGCCTTGTTTACTTCTTCTTTGTTTATAAAAATAACACACACTTATGTGGAAAATAAACCAGCAATTTTAAGATGTAGAAAGGAGAAAGTAAAAGCTGACACAGCCCCTCTACTAGAATGACTACTGTGAAAATGCCGCCGCACAGCCATCCAGACCTGTTGTTTTTCATTCATTTCCATGTATATATAGACACAAAGAAATGATATATGTGCCTCAGAAATAAACATTGGATCGTATTACAACTCCAGTTTCAAGGCTGCCTTTCTCACTCAAGAAAAGTGCCAGCATAGCAGACATGGTTTCAGAAGCCAGCCTGCCTGGTTTAAGTCCCAGCTCTGCACTGCTAACTAGGAAGCTAGCTTCTCCAAGATGCACATTCTTTGTCTTGAAAATGGATACAAGTAACTTCTGTGTCTTGGGAATATTTGGAGCTCTAAATGGCCTTGTGTCTAGAAAATACTTTAGACTATGGCTGTGATATAGGAAATATCATACAAGAATCCATAAGATACATATACACAAATGCATACATATACCCATGCAAACGCACACACACACACACACACACACACACACACACACACACACACACACACACACACACACACAGGAACATGTACACATACATATACTCTATAGACAAAGATGATATTGAAGTTCTGATCCTTCTGCCTCTACCACATGAGTGCTGAGATTTCAGGTATGTACCTCCATAGCTGCTTTATGTGATGTTTGAACCCATGGCTTCATTAATGCTAGGCAAGCGTTCTACCATTTGAGCTACATCCTCATCGCTCTAGATCTCATCCCTGACAGAATGGAGCTTTAGGTCCTACTAAGGTCCTAGGGTCCTAGGTAGGTGGGTGCAGGTTGATGGGGTGGGGTGCTGGATGTGATGTTCAAGCTGTAACTCTTCTGGCTGCTGCCACTGGGGAGTCTATGGGAATTATAGAGAGGCTTTCACCTTAGAGAGGATGGAGAATAATGTTTTCTATGACTCAAAAGGGATTTGAACTCAATCTAAAGAAGTAAGGCAGATACCCACACTGTAGTGTTTGCCTGCACAGACTCATGTCCTGCATTGAATTCTAGGACTTGAACTTCCTATTGTAACCAGCCCTGCTACAGTTCCATTTCTTAGTCATGCTAGGTATCTAGATGTGCCCATTCTTGAATGTGAGTGGATCACTGATCTAAGACAATCCTCTGCCTCTCTGCCTATGCATGTCTAAGCTACACTTCTGAAGTAGTTACTTTTATGTCACAGTGACCATAGTACCTGATAGAAACAACTGGAGAGAGGAGACCTCTTCTGGTTCATGGTTTCCATCTGTCATGCAGGGAAGGCTTAGTTCATGGTGGTAGGAACATGTGGCAGAGGCTGTTCCCATTTCAGTGGGCTAAGACACAGACAGCGAGGCAATGAAGGTCAGGTCTAACTTTCAGTGGTGAGCCCATAGTATCCTACTTGCTGCAGCAAAACTCTAGCTTCTCAAGTCTCCACAGCCTCCCAAATCAGTATTAACTGCTGGGGAACAGACATTGAAAGTGGAGAGTATAAAGAACGTTTTATATTTAAGCTGTAATGGTCTCCACCCATTGAAATCACCCATCCTGTCTAAGAGACACCTGCCTGATCATAACCCCATCCCTCTTTCCCAGTTAACTGAATTCCTTTTCTTCCTCAAGTATAAGTGACTATGATGTACATACAATTGAATGTATGAAATGAAGATGACATAAGGAAGTGGCTACCTGCACCAACTGTGTGTCTAGTATCTGATCTCATACACTCACATGCATACACACACACACACACACACACACACACACACACACACACACTGATGTAAAATATTTGTGATGTGATGAAAGTTATGTGGATTTAATAGCTGAATAAATGACTTTAACCTGAGTAAGAGGCATACATTTTTTCCTCAGCTTTCCATCTATCTCAAGAAGCTTTCCATTAGCCCTCAGCCTCCCAGGATCTCAGTGACTCTGGCTCTTTTCATCTCTGTTTCCCCCACTTAGGAGCACTGCACATTTCTCTCATTCTTTTATGCAAAGAGCCTCTTTCTCTCAGCTTCTGCCTGAACTACACAACATCCCCAGGCTCATCCTCCCCACCAAATGCTTCTCCGATGTATTTTTTAAGACAGCAAAGGAAGCCCAAGTCCGTATCTCTGAATACTCCTAGTCTATGTGACAGAAAAATGTCAGCCAGGAAACTGCTCAGCAGACTGACAGTGGGTGTTCAGGTTTCAAGTTATTCTAATTTTTCTTTTTTAAAAAACACATAGTATTTCTAGATAACTTTCAGTAGACTATATAGCACCTTCTGAGAAGGAAAATAAAGAAGACTAACATTAGTGGCCCACACAATTATTTTTACCCTCGAACCCAGGCTTTCCTGACAATGTATTAGCTCAGGAAGTGACTAAGTTATCTGACTGTCGAGGATACCGCTCAAAGATATGTGGTTTGTTTTTTGTTTGTTTGTTTGTTTTTTAAAAAATTGACTTTCAGAACATAGGTCAAGCATTTTCTCTAAGAGCACCCATCCAGGCAGAGGCAGAGCAACAACTGAGACTCAGCCAGTGACTTCTGCAGAGCTGCAAACAGGACACAGGGAAGGACAGCTCAGGAAAGGTTGGTTTCAGGGATTTAAGTCCATGCTGTTTGGTTTCAGGGACTTGAAAGGTGAGAACAGTGTGACATCATGGAGGTGGGAAGGTGGGCAGAAGAGAACCTTTTACTTCATAGATGATGAGAGAGAGAGAGAGAGAGAGAGAGAGAGAGAGAGAGAGAGAGAGAGAGAGAGAGAGAAAGAGAGAGAGTGAGTGCTCTAACTCATCTCCAATGACTTACTTCCTCCAAGCTGGACCCCACTTGCCTGAAGCTTCTCAGGCTTTCCCAAATGATGCTGCCAGTTGGAGATCCTGGCTTTCACAGTGAACCAGTAGGGACATTTCACACTTAACCACCACAATCAGTCTGGTGGTGGTGGTGCACGCCTTTAATCCCAGCCCTCAGTAGGCAGAGGCATGTGAATCTCTGTGAGTTTGAGGCCAGTCTGGTCTACAGAGTGTTCCAGGACAGCCAAACCTACACAGAGAAACCCTATCTTGAAGGAAGGAAGGGAGGAAGGAAGGAAGGAAGGAAGGAAGGAAAGAAGGAAGGAAAGAAGGAAGGAAAGAAGGAAGGAAAGAAGGAGGGAGGAACCCACCACAATCAACTTTATGACCATATATCTCCATCTGGCGGTTTCACAGGCCTTGTCTCAAGCACCAGGTTACAGAGAGAAAAAGATCTGTACCTGCTGGAGTATACTTCACCCAGGTGTCACTTGTGGTTTTCCATGGGGCTGCCTGACCTAAGTGGTTAGACACAGGACCTGGAACATGCTGCTGAAGGATGAGTGACCTTCATGTTTCACACCCTGGGCAGCAAGCATGTCTGTAAAGACACCTAGAATTCTTGGCTGCCTCCAGCAATTTGTTGGCTGTGTGAAATGATGCTGAGAATGTCTTTGGGACAATTGTCCCTGTAAAGTAATGTGGTTGAGGCATGGTCTTTTGAAAATGGAAGTGATCAGACTCAATTAGGAAATCATCACACTTTTATTAGGCCCAGGGTACTGTCATCATGGTTTTCTGCCTGGAGGTTTAGCATCACGTATTGTACCTACTCTCTTACATTCAGGTGCAAAAGGAATATAATGTATAAAGAATGTGTTTACATCTGTGTGAATTCCACGTTAGTTTTCAAGCAGGGGAAATGAGCAAGGCTCGGGGTACACACACACTGGAGAGAGCAATGTCTGTTTCCCTAAGTAGTTCCTGCAAGATTTGGCTCTGCTAAGACCTGAATGGGGATTATGGGAAATAGAACAGCATCATTCAATGCCTGGGATCTTGACTCAGTTTACATCTCAGAGATATATTATACATCAGTTAAGTGCCAGGTACTCCTTTGTATTCTGGGGTCCTAACATCAATAAGTGATGGTCGTTCTTTTTATAAGGTTAATGGTCAAATTCAAGAGCACAGTATGATGTAAAAAAGCCACAAGCAGAGAATAATGGAGACAAAGAAGACAAAGGGGCAAGAGTTGCTATAAATGGGTTCCAGAAATGTAAGAGAATACTTGTTTGTGGAGGTCACATTGAGTCTAAAACCTGAAAAGAACAGACCTGCCTGAGAGATGAACTCCCTCAGGCACTGCCATTTTCTGGTTGTGTCCCTGCAAAATGTTTTCTTCCTATAAGGGTGAGTGTTTTCACCTGTACAGCAGGAGGAACAAGGGCTGAGAAGATGGCTCAATGGATAAAATGCTTGCTGTGTAAGCATGAGAACCTGGGTTTAGATGCCCAAAACTCATGAGAAAAGCCAATATTGGTGCCATCCCTCTGTAATCCAAGCCCACTCTGAAGGGTGAGTTTAGCACCCTGCTTCCACAGACCTTAGTATGCTCAGGGAAGTGGGGATGTGAAGAACAACACAGCCAGTCGCTTGTTTCCTGGCCATGGTTATGCAGCCACATTGTACATTTTGATCCTGGCGAAGCGCCTTTCTCCTTCATGGATCTATACTGGTGGCTCTCCATGTGCTCAGCACCGCAGGGCAGTGATGCTTCTGTAGGTAAGAGTGACTTGACCTCACCCTGAGGTAGCAGGTGCTAGAACAAAAGTGGTCACGAGTGAGAAAATGTCACAAAGATAGTAAACTGAGGCCATGAGATTGAGTATGATGCCTTCATCATAGCTGTCATAATGACACAGGATGAACCTGGCATTTGTCCCCAAACAGTGCTCAGTGACAGCTTATGCTCCAGGCTCTGTTTGGTGACAGCTCATTTAGGCAATACAGCAGACTCCCCTCTAATCCACAGTTCTACTTTCTACCATTTTCTTCAGTAACCATGGCCAACATCTGTCCAAAAGCATTAAGTGGCAAATTCTAAAAGTACATCATAAGTGCTCAGTCACATGCTACTGTAGATACCAGGATGAAAGCTCATACCTCTCTGACTGTTCACATGGGGCAAGAATCATATCTTTAACCAGTGAATATACACTGTCTGTGCTACTCACTCTTCAGTCATATGGTAGATACTTCAGTTGTCATGATACTGAAGTGTTTGTGTTAGAGGTTAAATCACAGTGTCTTAAAAGTCACTAAGAGAGGTTGGATTTCCCTTATAAGAGTAAGTAGATAATAAAGAAGATGAGAATTGAAGCAGAATGACCAATTTCTGCAACAGTTTAGGTAACAATGGGCTGAAGGAGTTAAAAACAAGTAGATCAGTGCCACAGGGTCAATATTCGTGAGGCCAAGAGAACAAGGAGGTAAACATGTATTGAGTTAGCAGAGTGGTGACCTGAAAATTTGCAGTGAGGAAGGTTGTAGGATGAATGAATGTCTGGGGGAGAAATCCAGGGTTAGTTGTGGCAGGTGGTAAATCTAAGATTAGTGCTTGGTATTTAAGTGGCAATGTCACCTAGGCAAATGAGCACTGCAGATCTGCAACTCATGGGAAGTCTAGGCCAGAATTATAAGATTTTTAGCCATCAGATTTCATATTATATTGAGTGCTGTGAGACAGAGAGGGGTATAGACAGAATAAAAGGAGGAACAATGGTTTGGACAAGATGGAGATTGAATTGAATATACCCTAAAATTAAGTGCTCACTCTCTCGCACATGCATGCACAGCTGCAAGCATCAATTGTGGAGTGTGAATTGAAGAGAATAGCTGTTTGCACTCTGGATCTGATCTTTATAAGTTTGCTCACTCTGGCCAAGTTGCTCTATCTCCCTAAGCCTACTCCCATTGCCTGTAAAACAGGGCTATGCTGAGTGCCAAGGTTGCCAGGGATTTTAGCAATTATGTGTGTCAACCTCTGGTGATAGCTTGTGTAGCAGCCTTCATAGTTGTTTCCCTCCCCTCCCAAACTCTTTCTGTTCTGTGTCCAATTCTGCAGCCTCTTGATTCCTGCCTCATCTTTCCCTAACCTCATCCCAAGCCCCCAAAAGGCAAACCGTTGATAACTCTCAGTGGGGTTTCTTGATTTCAGCTCCCCCTTTTCTTGCCTCCAAGTAATATCTGGCTCATCTGAGCAATCTCAAAACTTCTCATGTGTAAAAACAGACTATTTGGGATGAGCCGCTTCCTAAGCTGCATGCTAATAAGTGGTGTTCTTATTGTTATTATATTTGCTTTCAAATCAGCAAGTATTCTGATTAGGTTCTGTAGATGCAGATGATATTAGGCAGTGGTATGGGGAAGATACAAGCTATTCTTAGGCAATCTCTCTCTTGATTAGTCCCTGATGCTTATTTGATAGTTGATGACGTCAGGAGATAATCTTGAGATGCTGCCAGTGGTACTTGGGGAAAGCTGCTGAAGAGAGACTGAGGATAACTGTGTGATAGCAGTGGTTATTATCCAAGCATGCTGTATCCAGCATCTCACTTCCAAGGCATTGCCTAATCCAGACACTTCTTGAGCATTTGAGGAAGGGTAGAGGATATGTTGGGATCTTGGGTTCTGGGTCTACATGACTTAGGATTAGGAATGGTCTTTTTCTTATTTTGTGTGTTTTATGCTTAATTGTTCCAGGTCTCCATGCCTTCATGGTTAGTCTAAGGAAATGATATCCCTGCCTTGTGTCTTCATGTCAGGATTCTATAGTATGTTACATGTGGAAGATCAATGATTGTAGTGAGTGTAAGGTGGCTGTCCCACAAGTATCAGTAGTTCATATCTTATTTAATGCATACACCAAGCTTCCCATTCTGTCTCCTCTTTCCAACTTATCGAAGCTGAATATCAAAGAGGGCTCTAAGGTAGCAAGTCGGCTGAACTTGAATATGAATCTTAGTCTTCCTTTCTTGAAGTTGGTGTTTTTCTCCTATGTTCAGAACAGCAAATGTGTGTCTGAAAGCTAATGAGCAAAGCTATTCAAACACAGATGGGACCCAAGACTGTAAGTGTGTAGCTCAGTTTGTCAAGTGCCTACCTAGATCACACAATATCCTAAGTTCAATACCGAGCATCCAATAAAAGTAGGTGTGGCGGTATATGCCTTGGTCCCAGAATTCTAGAGGTGAAGGCAGGAGGATAAGGAAATCAAAGTCATCTCTAGCTATATGACAAGTATGAGGCCAGTCTGGGCTACATGAGACCCTGTCTCAAAGCAACACTAACAGATAAACAATTTCCCCCAAACCAATATTAGAAACAATAAAAATAAGAAGAACAAAAGCCGAGATCTTCCAGAAGATAGATTCACTGCATTAATTGGCTCACATTCACATGCAGCAAATATTTATTGATTTCCTAGAAGCATCTCAAACTGGCCCAGACAGAGAGTAAATGAAAGTGTACACAGGATGACATCTGTGTCGTGAAGAGTGTGGAATTAAGTGGAAAGGCTGATCAAAGGCAAAGAACCATCAATCGATGCAAGAATGTTTTGTCTATAATGAAAACATTTGGATACATTTGTGCATGTATCTTCCTGCATACAGTATTCAGATGGTGAGTTATTCTACTAATGAGCAACAAAATGAAGGTAAGAACCCAGTGTCACCTCAGACACAGTCTTTCAGAAATGTTAATTTTTCTCAAAATAGACCTACCCAACACATGACTCAGCTATATCTCTCTGTGTGTGCATATCCATCTTTATTTCTACACTATTCACAGTACCCAAGAAGTAGAACCATCCAACATGTCCTTCAATAGATGAATGGATAAAGATGATGAGACACATATATCCAATAGATTTGTTCAGCCACAAATAATGAAATCGTCGTATTTGTAGAAAATGATAGATGAGATGAAAAATCAATATATTAAGTGAAATAAGCCTTTTTCGGAGAAATATCAAATGTGGCAATCACCTTTATTCTCTGAGCCATCTCACTGGACCACAGAATCTAGATTTAAAGTGTGTGTGTGTGTGTGTGTGTGTGTGTGTGTGTGTGTGTGTGTGTACATGTAGATGAAGAGAGCAGAAAGGGAATGAGTAAATGTGGAAGAAGTGATCTTCGAGGATGTAGAGGGATAGAGAGTCAGGGCAAACATTTGGCATGAAAGCAAAATGGGGAACTATATTAGGGAAAGTAGACCAGAAAGAGGGGAAGAGATGGAAACAGTTAAGGAAGGGATGAGTTAGAACTAAGCATCATCATAAGTAAATGAAAATGCCATAGTGAAACCCGTCATTAGTTATACTAGCTCTGAAAGTTGATTAAAAATTTATAAAATCAGTGTTTTCTGGGCGGTGGAGGCACACACCTTTAATCCCAGCACTCCGGAGGCAAAGGCAGGCAGATCTTTGTGAGTTCCAGGACAGCCGGGTCTACAAACTCATTTCCAGGGCAAGTCCCAAAGCTATAGAGAAACTCTGCCTGGATAAAAAGCAAAAATAAATAAATAAATAAATAAATAAATAAATAAATAAATAAATAAACAACCAGAATCTATGTTTATTGTTCAAAGTAAAACGTGTTGTAGTGGCATCTTAGTATATTCATATCGTCTAAGTTGAACACATTTACCCTGCAGTGGCCTTTCCCAGCCTTCTTCCCTCACCTGTCTTTCCCCTCTCACTATATTTCACACATGAAAGAAAGCCTGAGTTATTTCTTTGTATGAAGTCGTCTTATTTCAGTTGATGACCTCCAGTTCCAATTTCCTGCAAATGACACTCTCAGGACACCACTGTTTCCTTTATTCATTCTGCTGACGACTTCCTAGGCTGATTCCACAACACCACTTGGGTGAAAACTTAGTTTTTGTTATCATTATTACTTCTGTTGATGTCCCTTAAAGGGTACTGAAGTTATTCTAGGTGAATCCAGAGGTGTGCTGGGGAAATGTGTTGACATTATAGAAATGTTGGTTTTGCCTTAGTGAGGAGAAAGGAAATTTTCAAGGAGCTGACCCATCATGACAGAAACAGCCTTGTGAAGGTTAGCTTGCCAGCACAGGAGCCTGCCTACTAGGTTAGATGTCACACATGGCAGAGGAAGGACCTGCTCATGAAGCTGGGTTATGCAACCTTCATGGAACTTCATAATGAGAATCTGATTCTCTCTCCCCCACTGGCTCTAAAGTGATGACGTTTGTTTGTGATGTGGAGTAAATCTAGGGCACTTGTTCCAAAAATAACCACAGTACGCAGAGGAAGGAGGTGGGTTGAGCATACATCACCTTCCCCTTGACACATTCCTCTTGTATCTTGCAAGGCCAGACAGGAGTGGGAATTAGAAGACAGTGTCATCCTGGCCTACCCTAGACCTTCTGTATTGTCTCACATTAAGCCATTCCTGTCACTCAGCTTGGATCTGGGGGACTCAGCTTTGTGGATGACCCCCAAGAGAGGACCCCATGATTTTGTCCAGAGCAACTGTCTTAGGAGCATTTAGTTCACTCTTCTCAATGTTCTGACATGGTATTCAAATCACCACAATGAGAAAGCAGGGACTCTGTACTTAAGAACTGTAGTAAATCCTTAAGACTTCTGGAGACTCTGCATGGTGGATTGGTTGACCTTTAAGCAACATAAGAGATCCGGAAAGATAGGAACTGGATTTTGCTCGTATTTATATTTCTGCCAGCCGACCACAGAGCTTTGAGCATAATGCATGCTCCATGAATATTCAGTGAATGAATAAATGAGTTAATGAGCAAGCATTTGAATGATGCGATCACTTTATTCATTCAACAAATAGCCATTTACTGGGCCTCCAGTTCTGTTTGGTTGTTACAGTAGAGGAATTAAATTTAATGCAATTGTTAGTGTGTTGGTACACATTTAAGAAATATCAGAGGGAGAGTGGAGGAAGGGGAGAGAGAAGAGGGACTGAGAGAGACAAACAAGGACAGAAAAAAAGAAAGAGACTCTTAAAGGGTGATGGATGTTAGAAAGAGAGGGGGAGGGAGAGGGAGAGAGAGAGAGGGAGAGAGAGAGAGAGAGAGAGAGAGAGAGAGAGAGAGAGAGAGAGAGAGAGAGAGTTGAATAACCTTGTATAATTGAGGTGGGAATCACTGATCTCTGGTGCTCCGTTATCCATAAGATGGTTTTGAAATGTGGTCACAAACTTTGTAATTTAATTCCTTCATTTTTAGTGTGACCATGCTTCATCTACGTCTATCTCAGCTAGGATGCAGTGGGTAAGTTGGGGTTTGATTTGCAAATCCCACAAAGGCTCACAGCTTCCTTCTCCTCATTTCCTTCTACTTTCTTCTCCTTCCTTTTCCCACTTATCTCTTCATTCTTTTCTTCCATTCCTTCATCCCATTCTTCTCCCTCATTCTCCTCCTTCCACCTCCTCCTTATTCTTCTTTGTCCTCTTCATCCTTCATCTCCTTCTTCCTCTTCTTTTTCCCCCTCTTCCTCCTGACACAGATAGGCCAGATTCTATGTGCTTAACACTGTGAAACAGGTCTGCGGAAAGGTCCATATATAAGAAAGTGAGGCTTCTATCCAATGGCCACAGCCATGTGAGTCATCTGAGAGACAGATCCTCCAGCTGCAGCCCAGGCCTCAGGTGCTTGCAACCCAGGTTAACATCTTGAGTGTGAACCTAGGAAGGATTTTACATCAGAGCCATTCAAAGGAGCCTCTTGTGTCCTCACCCACATTTTAAGATGGCAAATTGTTTGAAGCTATGTTTGGGGTTGTTAGCTTTATAGCAACTGATAACATAGTTTCACCCAGCCCTTAGTATCTAAACCTTTATCATTCAGGGTCCCATCAGGAAGAACCACCAGGAAATAATTACATCTAGAGTCTATTGAAGATGAATGGAGAACAGAGAGGGATGAATAGAGAAGGAGAGGGGATTGGGAGGTGATAACCTCCCTTGATGATGACATATAGTTAAATGATGTCTACACAGCTGCTCTCCTTCTGCCCAGTGCTGAAACTTCAACTTTTTGGGGTGAAGCAAGTTGAAATACAGAGGGAGAGGAGACCCAATGCACCATGAGCCTATGGAGATCAGCTAGAACTCACAATGAGGGGCTATAATCCAATCAGTTCTAGCTATAGCCCAGCCAGTTCTGACTATAGCCCAGTCAGTTCTAACTATAGCCCAGTCAGTTCTAACTATAACCCAGTCAGTTCTGATTATAGCCCAGTGACCCTGGACCTCATATCTATCCAGCCCTGGATGCCCTTTGTCATGGAGATAAGCCCACAGTTGGCCCAGGAGTTAGACAATTGAAAGAGTGTCCAGGAGATACTGGAACAAAGTAAAAAAAAAAAAAAAAGCCTGCAGCCCTATCCCACAGAGGCCATTCAGGATACAAGCTAGAGAAAACTCTATCCTACCCTATCAAGAATTTTTAAAAAGTTGATAACTTCCTTCAGGTCTCCCATGAAAGACGTCTTGTGGCCACCCTCACAGGGAGAAACAACACAGCACAAACCTGGCATCCTGCCTCCCTGCTTTCATCCATACTCAATTTCAACTAAAATAAATGTCTTGATGGCTTCCAAATTATCTTCAGTTCAAGTCTTTCCCCATACCTCATGAAAACCACCATTTGGAAGAGGACATCACAGGAGGGAGGTGTACCCATATGTAGGGGCATGTGTGACTTGCCACACTGGGGATGGTTTTCAGAAAGAGAAGAGGATGAGTGGAGGTTGTCACAGACTCTGAGGGAAACAAGAAGGAGTGCATGGAAGTGAGATGGGAGTCAGCTTCACAAGATGGCCACTCCTTTGTTGGATCATTAAAGGGTCTTTAGGGAGCAAAAGAAACAAGTGTTTACAATATCATTGGGAGATGGAAAACATTTGTCACATCTGGATTGACATCTGAGCCAAAGGGACAGTGGCAGGAAGGCATCTGTGTGTGAGGGACAGTGGCAGTGGTGAAAAGACTAGCAGAGTATTCTGCAGATAGAACCGAGCTCAGCTTAGCTCTCCAGCCAATAGGAAACTGGCAAAAGCTGTCTGCTGGGTGATGACCTGGTCAGAATTTTACTTTAGAACCACCACCCTGTCAAGTATGTTGAAGTAAAAGTTAAAGGTGAGTCCATCTTAGAGGCCTGTTATTACACTGTCATAGCAATTCATTAGGGGATGATGAGAGACAAAAATCATTTGTGAGATGGAGAACAGATGCAAGAATGCCCAGGTGGGCAATGCACCAAGCAGGAGAAGTTAACAGAGAGTAGCTGTGACTGCTCGGACTTTGGGTTGGAGAGTGGAGGCTGAGGAAGCTCTGCTCAAGAAAGAAAGTTCTAGGGAAAAAAGAAAAAGAAGAAAGACTTGTGGCAGAGGGGGGAAGGTGTATGTTTGTTAATGAGTTGGGTTGGGGACAGGTTGTGTCTTCAAACAATCTAGAAGAAATGGGAAAGGAAGGTGCTGGTTATTGCTGTGATTTGTTTACTTTTACTACATCAGTTACTTTTCTCATTATAGAAAAGCAGCTCCAAGGAAGATTTATTTTGGCTTTAGTTTAAGGGTCCAGCCGAGGACAATGGTGGAGGCATAGTGATAGGGACACAGGGCAGTTGGTCACACTGGGTCAGTAGCCAAAAATCATAGAGAGATAAATGCTGCAGCTCAGCTCATCTCACCCCCTTTTTATTCATCTGGGGACATTAGCCCATGTCATGAGGCTACCCACATTCAACATTGGTCTTCATACCTCAATGAACCCAGTCTAGAGACTCCCTCACAGACATGTTGTTTCCATGGTGATCCTAAATGCCATCAAGTTGGCAGTAGAGATTAAGCTGTGTGGTTGCTTTATCATCTACTATTGGCAAATGTGGGTCTGTGATCCTAATCGTTACTCCTTCTGCTAAACAAAGCAAATGCCAAACCCAGTAGAGTTCTTTCTAGGCCTAAAGGCAGCCCTAGTGCTGACCACTTTTCCTCTAGATTAGTCCCATCTGTAGCTTATGGTGGAATTTGGGTTGCTAAGATCGTAGAAAGGAGATGCTGGATATGTATAGAATCTGGCCTGTGGTTTAGTCTTACAATCATGGATTATAAAGCCTTATGCTCATGTTGTGCTAAAAATGAGTCGTTTCATCATGTCACTCATTCCGATGGTGGTTGTGCATCTCAAGACCAGTAAAATGTGCTCTGGTTCTATGAGCAAAGCTGGTCCCAACTTTTTCCCTTTGTCCTGAGAATGCTAAGAAGGCCATAAACAATAACCTTCTTTCCATTTTCTAAGTTGTAACTCCATATCCCCTCATGTGCATCCCTGTGTGTGCATCTGTGTTTATATGCACATACACATGTGAGTGTGCATATGCCTGTGTACTTAGGCTTGTGGAAGCCAGAGGTTGACAGTGGGAGTCATTCTTCTGTGATTCCTCTCTATTGTTTTGGGGAGCAGGGTCTTTCAGTGAATTTGGAGTTCACCTATTATATAGAATGACTGGCCAGAAAGCCCCAAGGACACTCCTGGGTCTGCATCTCTGATGCTGGGATTACGGGAGCATGTTTTGGGTGTCAGGACACTGAACTCAACCTTTCATGCATGTGTGGCAAAGGCTTTACCGGTGAGCCAATACACTGAACTCAACCTTTCATGTATGTGTGGCAAAGGCTTTACTGTGAGCTCCTGTTCTTCAGGGGACTTGGCTGATGAGGGAGGTCTGCTCTTCATTCTGTCTTTCGCTGTTCCTACTCTTCACCATTTCCTGCTTGCATTTGAGACTTCAGGTAACCAGATAACCAAAATGGTAAGACTATATGCTTCCAGAAGAAACTCTGTCCCCTACCTATGAAATGGTGGCTGGTATTTCCTACAAATTTAGGAAGAAGTAGAAGGCAAGGAGCCTTCAGAGTTAAGAGAAGTTGGTCTCTGTTTCTTCCTCAAAAGAAACAGAGAGAGAGGGGGGATGCAAGAGAAAGAAGGATCAAGCTTCTGAGACCACCCCCAGTAGCTGGCAGTGATAGGAAACAGGAAAGAGTGGGCTCTTCTTCAGGGACGAGGAAGGACTTTTGCATGAAAGCTAGATGTAAGTTTTTGCTGGGCCAGAGAACAGAAGATTCACACATACTCTCTAGAACTTTCAATGCTTTGGAAATTTCAGGAACAAAAGTTACAGGCCAATTTTCTATACATTGGCTTAGGGGCACAGCACAAAAATGTTTACATAGACTACCTTACAATTCCATACGAAGGGTACAGAAACAGCAGCCAGGCTGCTACCCTTAGAAGAGAGGCTCTGTGGCTTTTAAAGTTTTCTGTTTGTTTTTTCACATTTATTTTTTAATTAGTTGTTCTTGAAAGTTACAAGTTTCTTATGGTGTGTTTGAATCATATTTACATCCCTGCCCTAACTTCCCAGCTCCAATCCCTTTTCCTATCCTCTCAATTTTGTGTCCTTAAAGTGTATGTATTTATGTATGTATCTGTGTGTGTGTGTGTGTGTGTGTGTGTGTACATTTGTGGGGCTCACAGAATAGCTTGCAGGACTCGGTTCTTAACATGTTGGGTCCCAGAGGATTTAAATCAGGTCATCAAGCTTAGCCACAAGTGTCCTTACCCACTGAGCCATCTCACCAGCCCTGTGTCTCTGAGTTATAAATGAAAGATGCTGTCTGTCCTCAGTGAAACTGTGGTTAGATACCCAGCTCACAGCTACTCCATGACTAATTTGTTCTTTGGAAAGACTGCAACTCCTTAAGTTATAGAGCTAAAATGGCTCAAAACTTTTTTGGTGTGCACATGCATGTGTGTGTGTGTGTGTGTGTGTGTGTGTGTGTGTGTGTGCGCGCGCCTGCATGTGCACACAGAACCACTGTCCTTCCTGCTATGTAATTAACAGTGCTTCTGAAGAAGCTGATGAAAAGACAGAATTGGGGCTTCAAAAAAATTGAGTGAGAATTCTATAAAGAAACTTGCTACTCTGAAAGCTAATTTATAATTTAAAAGTACTTCTTAGTTATTACTATTTAATTTCATAATTTTTAAACATCGGAAGGTTTGTTTGAGAAGACTCAGAGAGGTTGAGTGTCTGGTTAAGGATCACACAGCAAAATGTGGCCAATTCCTAGAATTCCAATTCTCCTTTCTACAAATCATATAATGTTTTTTACAGTGAGTGAGTGCGTGCGTGCGTGCATGCGTGTGTTGGTTGTATATAAATGGGGACACATGTGTGTTCAGATATGTTTACCCATGGAGGTCAGGGGTTCATATTTGCTACCTTCCTCTACAGTTCTCCATCTTATTTTTAGATGGTGTCTCTCGATGAATCTGGCTAGAATGTAGCCTGTGAGCCCTAGGGATCGCTCTTGTCATTGCCCTCCAATACTAGGGTTACAGGTGCGTGCATGCCATAGTGCCTGGCTTTTATTTAGATGTTAGAGACCTGAACTCAGGTCCTCATGCTTGAGCAGCAAGCCCACCTAAGCCATCTTCCCAGGTCTACTCATCTGTTGTCTAAGCACCAACAGTTGGAGGTCTTAGGACTCAGAGGCAGACTTGGCAGCATGACAGTGCACATGTAAGAACGGGAGGCATCCTGACCACATGTGTACCACAACAACATCCTGGTTCCATTGTCTCAAAGGAGTCACTTCTCTTCTCTAAGCCTTGTACATGAAAACAAGGGTTATAATTTCTGTGAACAGGGGATGGCCAGAGGCTCCCTTATAAAAATAGGTTAATTTAGTGAACTTTGACACATTTTGTCAGAACTCTCAGAAAAGAAGATAAATGACCCCAATTATTCTGTTCCTAGCACAAGACTATAGGGTTCTCCAAGAAAAAAAAAGGCTTCATTGGTGTACTTACTGCAAATTTGACTGTCAAGTAAGAGCCTTTCCTTCTTGCAGGACCTAAACTGCCTGTTAATTAAGTTTAGCGGCTGTCTGTTCATTTGGCTGCAGCCAGTGGAATCTTGGGGGAAAAGAAAAGAACTGAGCCATTCCAGAGAGCAATGTCACTGGCAGAAGCAAGTGTCCCTAGCACTAAGTATAAATCGCTTCCTCATTAGGAAATAATTATGCTCCTAAACGGGACTACATGGATGTAAAGGCAACCCACAAAATGCCAATTAGTTTCATAGCAGTGATGGCATTTAGTGCCACTTCAGTTAATGGAAAATGTGTTGGAAATAGCCCATCTTTTGCTGCTCCAAAGGAAAGGCTGGGTCAGGGAAGGTAGGGCTCAGAAGACAGAGGATGGTACAAGAGAAAAGGAAAATATTTCTGTCCCACAAAATTTCTTGGTGTAGAGTATCGGGTCTGCAGATCCCTTCCTGTGCTGTGTACCAGACCACTGTGGGTCTTGGATTGAGGTGCTTATGTCTGTAAGCCCCTATCTCTACATCAGTCAAATAAATATTAGCATTAGGAGGTAAGGGCTGGTCTTGTAAGCTAGAAGACCTGAGTTATACTATCAGAACCCCCATTTATACAAATGTGGAGTGTGATAATGGGTATTTGTAATCCCAGATCCAGGGAGACAGAGACAGGAAGACTCCTGCTCTCTGGCTAGCTAGTCTAGCCTATGTGGTGAGCTCCAGGCAAGTGGGAAACCAATTCCAAAACACCAAGGTGAAGATGCATGAGAATGGCAGCCAAGTTGTCCTCTGATGTCCACCCTCACAGACATACACATGCACATTCCCCTGATATGCAACTGCAAATATACACATACTCACATAATCCCCACCCCAGATGCTTGCTATAGCACCATAGAAAGTGAAAACAAAACAAAACTGTTAGTTTCTTAGGTGCTCTTCTGAGGTCAATGGTTCCTCGACTTCTGTGGCTTTAATTATTTGAGGACTGAAGGAGTTTTTCCTTGCTCACAATGGCAATGCCTCATGACAGCATTGAAAAATTGAGTGTTGGGTTACATACACTCATGTTGTGGTTCAGAGTGTGATGTATCATAAGGAGACTAAGTTCTGAGCTTTCCTATGGCTCGAAGGGTTTATTAACATGACATCTGTGAAGGTATCTCAGAGTCATGCTCAAGAGACTTTGACTTTCTTGACCTATTTCAGCAGTGTTAACTGACAAGGCACAGTGTTAATTGTGCCTGAGTAAGATATTATCTTTCTCCCATCATTGTTTGCAAGCAAAACAAGAAGGGACAGAGAGGCCATTAAAGTCTGAGTCAGAAACACAAGAAAGGGTTAAGATACTAGGCATCTTCTAACATAAACTCTATAAAACCATCCATTTCACCCATTCTGTACGGAGAGATAACTTGCTCAACCCAGACACAGGTGCACGGAGGGTGAAGAGGTACCTTGGTCCTTCCTCAACTAGATGATGGGACAGATTTAGTAGACTTCCTAGGGGAGGCCTTACCCTCTCGGAGTAGCAGATGAGAGGTGGGGGGTAAGAGAAGTAGGAGGAGAGGAGGGATGGGAAACTGGGATTGGAATGTAAAAAAGTAAACTAATAAAAGAGAAAAATACATAAATTCTAAAAACAAACCCATTCATTTCTTGTAACTATTTTTGTCTTTTTCTTTTGGGTGCTGGGGATTGAACCCAGTGCCTTGAGCATGTCAAGGCATATGCTTTTCCACTGAACTGCATCCCGGGTCCTATCCACTTCTGTGAGGGTATGATGCTCCTGAACACAGAGATAGTGATACTTGACACATTACTGGGTACCTGTCATGCAGCAGACACCACACTGTGTTACATGCTAGTAAATGAGCAATGAATGAATTAAGAACAAGTCTGTGCACACAACAAACAAACATAAAGCTGTGACAAAAATTAATATAGTAAACACAATCTGAAAATTTTTCAGAAGAAAGTTCTGCAAAGACCCAAAGGGGTCAAGAAAGCAGACAGAGTGATGCAGAAGGTTCTACCTCAGAGACTGTGCCCATAGACTGCCTCTCTTAGGGGGTGTCATTTAAGCAGAACCTTAATATGGTAAGGATGAAGTCATGCAAAGATCTAAGGAGGGAGTTAACTGGAGAGGGAAAGGCTTGGAGTTGCTTGTTTTTGAAAGGAGAATTCATCCAGCTGGGTACTGAGGAGCACAGTGCAGATTGGCTGTACATGAGGTGGGAAAAGGCAGACCAATTAGCACCTTGTCTCTGTGGGGGAAGGATTTAGGTTTCATTCTGATATTTATGGACAGATACTGGAGGCTGGAGTCAAGTGAGTCATATCTAATTCGTGTTTAGCCTAGGTGATTTGTTCTCTGCTAGAGAATAGATCATGATGGAGGCAAGAGCAGAAACAAGTGGAAGGATTAGTACAGTTTCACAGTTGGATAAACAGTCACGGAAGGACTGAGCAACAGTGGCAGAGGTAATGAGAAGTAGACAGATCCTGGGTGTAGTTTAAGAATCACGCAGACACCCCTACCTGATGGGTGGTATGTAAAGAGAGATGACCACTGGACATATGGCTAGAGAATTCAGTTCTGGAGCAGAGCTGTTTTCTGGAATGAATGGGGAGGCGCCATGCTCTGATTGGCCACTTTAAATAAGCACAGTGTTTTGATTGGCCACTTCAAATGAGCAGATCTGTTCATGAGCCAAAGGATAGGGCTGTGGATGATCTGTGTCTGACCTTGCATAGGGCAATAGCAATGAGGGTGAGAAATGCACACATGGTTGTATAAGGAAGTGGTTCTTAGAGATCAACATCAGAGCCAAGGCTGTGTATGTGGGAGATGCCCAGGAAGACAGGATATGGGCAAAAGATAAAGGTGAAATTTTCAACTGAAATGTTGAAGGTTCTCCCCAGTTCCATGATTTTATCTTCCCTCCCACACTGCAAAAGCAAGCAAGATTAAGTGTGTGGTGGGAAGATTACTAGTAAGAAACCAACATACCTGGTCTGTCTCTCTCTCTCTCTTTCTCTCTCTCTCTCTCTCTCTCTCTCTCTCTCTCTCTCTCTCTCTCTCTCTCTCTCACACACACACACACACACACACAGAGACAGAGACGAGACAGAGTGGGGAGAGAGGGGTCAAAAATCTCAAACAAAAGTCCCCGCCTCCCAGCCAAACTGGAGTAGCATAACACAGTACCACAGAGCTGCAGCCTTTCCATGGCCTGAACACCGGTCAAACAGGGTTGCCTTGATTTGCATGTACCTGATTTGTATGACCCATTTTTGTATACCAGAGATTACACAGCTAGAAATTCCATGCATAACAGCTCATTCTAAACACACAGAACTGTACACACACATAGGCCAATCTAGACGGCCCTTGTGTACCTGGCTTAAATTACAAGCCAAGAAACTGTAGACAAACAAGCTCATCCTAATAGAAGAAGCACTTCTCTACAGTGGCTGTACCAACCCCAGCCTGCTATCCTGTGTTGCTGGCAGTACCCTTGTCACTGCCCAGACCATTTCTCTTTACTCTTCACCAGTCTTTCCCTACTAGCCATAGTATACAGTGTCATTTTTTCTGAGCAAGTCCTAAGCTCGTGTGGACCTTTAGCAAGGCCCACACAGCAGCAGCAAGAGCACAACAAAGACCACAGATCCATTTCTCATTTTCATATCAATTGGCAGAAATTATCTTTATTAGAAAAATGAAATTTCCTGTATTTACATTTTTACACTGTATGATGGGCACTTTCATTGCCCAGGAGTTATGTACATATCAGTTTGCACACACATGTCAAATCCCATTCCTTAAAACAGTTGATAACACATTGAACAAAATTAAAAAGACATACTACAAGAAGACAACCATAGTATATACTTCCTCTATCATAGAAAGGTGTTAAGCAAACGTGTAATTTTGTAGCTATGCTTGGAAATATTTAATACAGTTATTAGCACTTCCTCATGCAGTGGATCAGAACATGACAGGTATAAACTGCTGTGATTGGTAGGTGAAGATCTACTCCCAAATGAAGACCACTGAGTGGAGCACACAGCTATCCTTGGGCTCCACCATACAAGACATCAAGCCAGTCCTGATGTGAGTTATAGACAATGTTTCATGTAGCTGTGGATGGAAACCCTCTGCATATGAGTTCAATCCCATTCATACCGGGTTAAAGACAGACTCATACGTAAACCCTTTACGGATAAGCTGTTTAATTCAATAACTCTCCTGTGAGCAATGGGTAGCTTGTACATTATGCAAGTCTTACAGCATGGCTGGAAAATGAATAGTTTACCCTCTTTTACTGTCTGAGAAGGCCATTATTTATGATTTTATAACACATTTCTTATTCAAGCCACCAATTAAATCATCTAATTCTTTCTGATATTCTGGTTGAAATATATACGTAGACATACACAAACATTCCAGTGCCATATAAACTATGATGAATTCTACCAATTAATTTGGCAAGGATATGCTCTTAAATATGTTTTACCGGGGGAATGAATGAGATTAACGTTCAGACTTTGAAAACAACCATAAAAACAAACATCTTTGGGGACCCTCAGGCTGGGAAAGCATCTGACCCAAATTTATTTTGTGATTATTTGTGTTTTTTTAATGACCACGTTTCCGACATTTCCCTGACTTAATATCTTCTTTGAAAAAAAAAATTGTTCATTTACGTCATTTCCAATGAAAACTTCAGAGTAACATGAATGTTAGAAATGTTAGTTTGATCTTTCCAAATTCATCAAATTTTCAAAGAAGATTGCTCAGATTTGCCACAAAATCATGTGTAAATCTTCTGCTTCTGACATGGAATATTTCCCTAATGGTCACAGCCCCAGAGCTATGTCTACAAACTTAATACATTTAAGATATTTTAAAAGGAAAATGGGTTTTAAAAGTCAATACCATTTCTTCATTTGAATTAGCCTGACCTGGAAGAGAAACAATTCAATATATCATACATGCTTAATGAAAAAACCTCTAATGAATTCACAGGGCTGTGATTGTTTCTCATGGAAAAACAGACAATTCATTATTTTATTTCCAGACCTTCACTATTTGCTCAGTTGCCAATAGTCTTTGATTCGAGCCCTTTAAAAGCTTGAAACAGCAAAATGTCAGATCAATAAGAAATATTGAAAATGCCAAAGACAAACTTATGCTAGCTGGAGAACAATTAACCTTATTAATTTAAAAGGCATCTGTGGTATTGGCTATGTGTTATGCTAATATCCTTTTGAAGGTTTTTAAATCCTTCCCAAAGGTGTGAAAGAGAATTAACTAGAAGAGGTTATGACCCAGGGCTACTGATAATGAGGAATGTTCTAGAATTGTAAAAATGCAGACTCATTGATTGGCTGATACAGTACCTAAGCAGTATTGGTGAGTGATGATTGCTTCTGTCTTGTTCCTTCCTGAAGTTCACTGATGACTTATTTGTGAAGTGAATCTGAGGAATGATTCCATTTTAAATAGTTTGGTTGTGATTCACTGGGGAATTGTGTGCTTTGAAATACAGCTCCAAAGAGGCACGGCTCTCAGCCCTGTTGTTTGAGGCACTCAACTTTCTGCAGAGTGCAACATCCCTAGGAGTCAGTCTCCTTGTCTCTTATACAACACACGGTCTCAGAATAGCTATTAACTGATAATAACCTCTGTGTTTTGTTTTCATTTTTTTGAGACAAGGTCTCTTGTAGCCCAGGTTGGCCTCCAAGTCACTGTGTAGCCTGGGTATAACTTTAAACTCATGGTCTTCCTGCCTCTGCCTCCTGAGTGTTGGGATCACAGCCATGTGCCACCATACCCAGTTTATGCTCAAAGTGCTGGGCATGGAACCCAGGCCTTATGTGTGCTGTGCAGAGACTCCACTAATTGGGCTGTATCCTTAGGCGCAGCAACCTCTATATTGAGAGGCATTTGACTGTCAGTTTGAAGGATGACAACACCTGGAGAATTATTCTCAGGAATCAAGCTAAGGGCATCTGTACTGTGTTCAAAGACTCCCCAGAAGCACTTGGAGCAATGATTGCATTTTTTATGAAAATGGAACTCCGGAGCCTTCCAAAGCAATTTTCCTTCTGATCCTAGCTCAATCTTCTCATCTAAAAAATGGTGCACCCCACCTCACTGTAAATATAAATGCCAGAAAAGAAGTGTGGTCTAGAACATGGGTGGGAGGGGATACACAGATGGCACCTGTGTGCTCAGGAGCATCGCCTGCGTGACATATTGGACACCATGCCACTCTTGGCTCCTATAAAGTGCTGTGGAAACATCCCAATTCAACATTCTTCCTTGGGATATTAACAAGTGTTGGTGCATCGACAATTACCCTGATACTAATGACCAGGAGTGCATCTCTAAGGCAATTTAACAAATTAAACAGACCAAGAACAACAACAACAACAACAACAACAGCATTTTAATAGCTGGCCCTCAATCACCCTGACGACTAAAGCACTCAGTCATTAATGCAAAACTATTCCCCGTTCCCTGCCCTACCTCTGAACCTCATTCTGTCTGCCTGGCAAAGATAAACCAACACAGATGAATAGGAGGATCAGCGAGTCTGCAAATAGCATCCTGTTTAGAAAGGGGTCATGGTGTTTAAGAGAGTTTTGATTGAGGACCACAAGGCAGTGTGTGCATGTGTGTGTGTGACTGTGTCCACACACCTGTGGAAGCATACTATGTACATATGTTTAATGATACTAGCCCTGATGCCAACTGTTAAAGAAGAAAAGAGGTTGGGAAAGGGATATTTAAGGTTAGGCACATGCTAAGTAGAGAAGGAAAATCTCTGAAGCAATAAATAAATAAATAAATAAATAAATAAATAAATAAATAAGTTAATGCTGAGTGCAAGCACAGGGAGGAGTTGAGACATGAACAGTGTTCCAGTCTTGGAAGGGACTGTGAACAGAGGAGGGATCCCCAAGAGTTCTTGATACATCCCAAACCAGGAAACCTGGGTAGGGTACTTAGGGAAAATCCTGGGGACCTCAAATTAGCAAATCTCTTTCCACTTCTTGTCTGACCTCCCTGTTGCTAGTGAGGATTAGAACAATCTTTGCCTCAGTTTTCTCATCTGCAAAATGGGAACAATAATGCTTAACTTCTAGGTTAAACTTTTTCAGTGTAGACAATGTTGGGCATCTCGAGATTCAGAAGCTGATCCATGGTGCAAACTTGTGATGAGCAGAAACTATAACATTCTCATATGCATAGAATGGTACACACAGTGTGAACACACCTCCATTCACACCCTCTCCATCCCTCCATCCTTCCAGAAACACACCTGGATTCCCTTTCTTCACATCCTTGCTCTCTTTTTTTTTCTATTAGGGAACCTGACATTTCTTTTGCCATCAAAAACAGTAGGCACTTAGGACTTCACAAGCACACTCTTACCCTCTCCCTGACCTGTCCACACCCTGAGCTACCAAAAGTCTTTCCAGGCCATTAGCAACCCAACTGGGAAAGCTTTCTGTGTATTTCCTCTTTCTTCTTTACACCATGGTCTATTATTCCAATCCTTCGAAGGATTTTTCAACCCTTTTGAAGCATTTGAGGCATGATTTGGTAAGCCATGCTGGGCTGGTTGGACCCAGACCCAAGAATATGTGTGCAAAAACTGTGGAAGAATGAGTTTTTCCACTCGTTTAGCTGCTCCTATGCTTTCCCCACATCATCTCATGATACATCAAATAAATCAAGGCCATTTCCAATGACACCAACTGTATTTCCAAAGTTCCCTAAAACCCAGGGAAGAACGTTTTTTGAGAAAAATTTTGATTACAATATCAATTATTTTGATCATTTTATAACAGCATATTATCTATTTTTAATTTTCACTGTTTAACCTGTTTTTTTTTTTTTTGGTTTTATGGTCCTTGCATATCTTTTGTGTTTTGGAATTTACTTTTCAAACCATGAACTACCTACAGGAAGATATTCTACTTTCCATTCCATTTACAACCCCTTAGTTTCAAACTGAACTTCAGAGGGAACTGCGAACTTGTCTAGTCCTATGGCCTGATTGGTGTGCCTTGTTCAACAGCACAGCGTAGTCCTGGTTGCTGTCAGCCTTCATCTTTGGTTTGAAGCTTTAAACTATACCCTTTGTGGGTCTTCTCTAGAGGACAGACCCCTGAAGAAAGATCCTCTCTTCCTCAGGACCCTGAGAAAGTGAGGGATTGCAAAGGAGCTTAAAGAAAAACCAAATTCAAAGTCATGCTTGTATTTGCAAAGCGCAAGAAGCAAAGAAAGCCAGGATTGTTCTGCAAGTTTCTCTGGCTCGTGTTCCAGAGGGACTCATAGGGAGTGTCTTCCTAAAAGAAACCTAGAGATACATCAGCTTGGTAAAGGGTACCAAGCCAGAAATCAGACCAGAGTCTTGGGTTCCAGCCCCAGCTCCGATGTTTTCTGACTTTACATTAGACAGATTACTGTTCCTTGTCACCAGTCACTTGTCCCCTTTTCCCTTGGTGTCATTCCACAAAATCCATTTCATCTAAGATCTTTCTAGATGGGCATCTTGCACTCCTTCTATACTGACAGTGCTTCTAGGCACAGAATGAGCCGAGAGAGAGAAGAAATTCAATATGAAATCTATGTCTTTTGATGGATTTACAAAAGTCACATGTAAGTCCACATCAGCATCATATTCAAAAGTGGATGTAAGCAGCATATATTGCACACTCCTCACTCCAGAATTTTGTTCTTTAGGGGGCCAAGAACACCAATGCTCAAAGCCCCTTGAGCCCTGTCATCCTTCCTAGAGCTGATATTTAAAAAAATATAATGCCCTCTCTACATAAATACCCTCCTATCAAAATAATCAGAATGGGTTTTCTGTGTGTTCACACCATCACCACCATTTAATTTTTAACATAAACTTTACAATATGTACAGGTTTGTTTGGATAATACACTTAAGTGTGAAGTGTAGAAACCAAGCATGTATAATATATACATGTGTACATGAGCAACTGTATTCACAGAAGTGCATTGCATCGTCTCTGCTCTGTATCAAGCTGACCTCATCAGAGACAATTGGACATGAACATAGTACAAAGGAAAATGGCTGACTAAAAAGTGGCAGCTCCGCATTGGAAAAGCTTTTCAAGTAGAGACCCATAAACTTCCAGTGAGTGTTTCTGACCCTATTTAACGAAAAGAAGGAGGGGGCACACAGGCAGGCCAAATCCTGACTCAAGTGTAAATGAATAATGCTTTTGGAAGGAAGGCCTCTTTTCTTTAGACCTTGAATTACTATTAAGTAGTGACTGATAAATGTGGCTTCCTCCTGCTTAAACTTTATTTGTTGAAGTCCAGTTAAGTCTATTCCAGCCAAGGTTGGTGCCAACCAGCTCCATCTTGGAACAGGTACTCTGGTTTTCTTGAGGATTCACACACATCAGCTCCACACAAAGAAACGGTATGTGAATGCACATCACGCTAATGGGTATATGCAGCTCCTCTGACTGAGACTTCCGTTTCTCACATTAGTATTTATTTAGGTCTTAAACCACAAGGGACTTGAGTGCAAGGTATTTATTTATATGACAAGCAATTACTAAAGCTGCACTTTTTAGGTTTAAGGGAGATAAATTTTTAATCACCATTTAATTAACACCAACTTTCCTTTTCTTTTTCATTAGCAATTCTATTTGCAAAGAATTCGGGGCATTTGTCATTTCCTGAGAAGGATGCAGAATAATATTAGATACACATCGGTGGTAGACACATCAAATAGAATAAACAACGTGAAACTGTGTGATATCATGGATCTTTTGACTAATTAACTGCCTTGGCTAAAGTCCCGGTTAAATGAAACTATTTCATTTGCAAACAAGGTGTAATTTTCTTTTTCTCTCCCTGGAAAATAAGTGTGAATTCATATGACAGCTTTTGCTGAAATGGATAGATTCTAATTTGTCTACCAGAAAGCTAAATATTAAGTCTCCTCAAGTATACTTTGAGGCAGGGAGAGGGAAACCCAGAGCATGGCAAACACTATTTAGCTTGCTACAATAGTACAGAGACAGAGCAGTCACCAATGGTGAGGTCATCATCTGCTGGGGACTTGCCTTCTTGCAGCATTGAAGTGGCATAAGACCTACAGGTAAGGGTGGCAAGAATAGTTCCCAGAGCGCTGAGCTTTGCCAGAGTTGTGGTTGTGCCCTGGAAATTTCTCTTATGTAGGATATGCAAGCCTGGCTATTTGCATTCAAGTACTTCCATCTGAAGAACAGTTTGGTGTTTTCCAAAATGGAGAAAACCAACCAAAGCTTCTTAGATGAGAGGCCATGGGTGACTGCTCTGAGTTATTCCAGGTGAAGGCCAGGCAGTTAGGTTTAGGGAAGCTGGCTGCTTAACATCAGTGAGCCTAAGAGCTTGGAGTTTGGGCTTAGCACAGGGACCCTCTAACTGATGCACAGTCCAGGGCTTCCTGTCCAGGTCTCATCAACTCCTACTGTAGGTTCCATCTGCCACCCCTCGTGTTAGTTTTCCAAAGAACGGTACTCACTTGGATTACTTTCAAACAGGTCCACATGATTACATTTCACTTGTAAATTGACCATCTCATTTTCCTCTTTGGAATCAGCACGTGTAAAAGTTAGTGAATTAGTGGAGGAGAAACAAATGTTTACCATACAGGCCCTAACTACCAATAATTGACTTATATCTTGGTGTTAAAACAAATGTATTCTTTCCCATTACATAATTGGTTCTTCCAAAAGCCTCATTTTAATTTCTTTTGTTTGGGGTTAATAACAGAAATGATCTCTGAATTTTCTAGAGAAGGTTTTGAGGAAGCAGTAGGAATGTAATTTGTGCTCTCACTGGAATGCTGTGGCATTCCACAGCCTTCCTGGGCTTTGAGGACAATATAGGAAAGCAGAGAGCTATTTGGATGTGTGGCAAGTCACTACTCTGTGTTCTAAGAGAACTTTAAATTCAGTTCTGTGAGGATAGGACAGTGGTCCTAGCAGGAGGAATACAGATCTGGGATACAACAGGAAAAAAGTCAAGGAGTTACAAGACATGACAGTCACTGAAACCTAAACTTAAGATTGGAAACTGGGGAGGCTGTTCCTGGTCCTCTAATGCAGACTTCTCCATCTCTGGGACTCAGGGAATGAGAGGATGCTGGATTCATAGGATAAAATGTGACTCTGAAGTTTATCAACCTCTAGCACTGCCTCAGCCCCTTCTGTGTTCTGAAGACAAGAGGAGACATGCTCTCTCCCCATCCCCCTCTACCACACCATCACTGGCACTCTGGCTTATTGCATCACTTTTTGTCACTTTGGAACACTGTAGATTTGTTGAACTTTTCCATTACTAGCTCCATTTTAAGCATCCTCAAGCTCTACGAGAACCATCCCCACCTACTGCTCAACTACAAGACAATACCAGCTATGAAATAGAACAAAATAGAACACCCCATAAGGAAAAAAACATGATGGAATTTTAACCTGAAGTACTGTCCCTTTCTCCAAGAACCCAAATCAAAATTCAGTAAAAAGAAAAACAGGAAATGGTTAGTCTCTTTCATAATAGCAAGACACAAAACTTGCTCATGCAAAATACCAACACCAGCTAGCCCAGCTATTTCAAGGCCAATAATGCATTGAAAATATAATAATTGATACAAAAGAACCCTATAAAATGTTTCATTCATATTATTTTCTGTTTGTGATATGTCCTTGTCTAATAAATATCATAACTACCTTTTGGATGTTTTTTTAAATGTGGTAGAAAATTTATGTGCTAAGAAATTTTTCATGCATGAATATTCCCCTCACTGTCTCCAATTTTTTAAAAATAATGAGTATCTGTTCTGTCATATATGCACAGGCTTGAGTGGGCCAAGAATAGGACAATGCATGTGACTCAGGAATGACAAATGCATCGAAGACTTCTCATCTATCTCTGTTGGTGCAGGGGAATTGATTCACCTCCAAGAAGGTGCATATTTCAGAGGAGAGAAATCCCTTGTCTTACTGAGTTTATCCATAGCTGGAAGGGTTCTCAGGGTAGATGCACAAGTGGCTTTAATGTCTGAAGGATTTTGATTTGAGGAGCTTTGTATAGAAATAAGTGTCTAATAGGGTATTCTGGCATTAAAGAAGATAAATGTAAGACCATGCTAGCCTTGGGCACACCAATAACATGGTACTTCTTACAGATTACACATGGCTGCTGGCACACATCACCAAATTAACAACTCTAGGAACACAACACACAGCTAATTAGACACCATCATGGCTGTTTGGGGACAGAACAAGTTACGATTACTCTGGGAGGAATTGGGTAAGAGATACTATACAACCCTGAGTCATCACCAGAAGGGAGGAAATGCAAACTTACGTACATAAGAGTCTTCAAGATAAACTACAACGGCCACTATGTCATAGACAGAAGATCCACACTTAGATATCGAAGACATAAATGTGTTTATGCAGCTCCAAACAAGACTATTGAAGCTGAGGGTGAGAGATACACAGACATTAACATCCAAAGAGATTCTTATAGCTCTCCACCTGAGAGTCCCTGTGGCTATTTTTTCCAGGTGTGTCTTGGGGACAGACTACAATGAACGTAGCATATGCACAATGAACACACTGATTTTCTATTCTTTGGGGGAACCTGGAGTTCTTGGAGGCTGAGCCAGGGTTGTAATGGAAGGCATAACAAGAAAGCTGAGAATTGTTACAAGCCAAACTTCTTAACCCTTGCACATGTCAATCTTACTACAGTGCAGATGCATTCTTAACTGTCTTATTGTCTGTGTCAGACTTACATGCATACCATATTGCTTATTCTGTATTAGAGAAACTGTGAGGAATTTCTGATGGGGAAGTTACATGGTGGATTGGTCTTCATGGAATTTGGAATATAGGCAATCATAACATCACTGTTGCCATCCAATGCACCATTATTGCCACCATAATCAGTCTGGGAGACTTGCGCATATTTATTTATTTGTTTTTTGGTTAAGGATTCACCTATCCGGTATGTACTGTACTCAGCACATACCTCACAAGATTCCTTGAGTAAAAGATTATGGCATGGAGCCATGTGCAAAAGAGCCAACAAAAATGTACCTCCCTAAATCCTCTTCCTCCTAGTAGGGTGCTATGGGACATCCAACATTTATCCTCCAGAACGTAGACCATTCCATATGTTTCCTTATAGATAAACACTGATGGAAGATTTTAAACATCAGATTCTATACTAGGCATTTTCTTGTACACACGTCTATTGCTGCAGGAATTTAAAACCCTGGGAGTAGAGTACATGTTATTCTTATTTGCAGCATAAGGCATAACATGCTCTGAAATATACACATCACTGTGGCCCCGACTGTCCCTGGAGCAATACGATGCTGTGGACCTCAAGGATGACCGAAGATAGCTGTCATTTGCTGCCTGTGATGGCAATGAGTGTTTATAAGGGTCTGAGGGACATCTCCCAATAACTAGGCGTTGGTCATCCCCATACGTGTGGAGGAAAGGGTTATCAGATGTGTGGTCTGGCAAGAGAGACTTGCTTCTCTTGCTGTCCTCCAGACCTTGGGGGAAAAGGGAGCTTTTGTTCCCCAAGAGTTTGCTTGAGGGGACACTGAACAGGCTCCCATATAAGTTACCCTCCAGTAGCCTTTCTCTGTCCTTGAGGCTTATGCTCCGGGAGGGCCTGCTAAGGTCTACCTCCCTGGGTTTGTCGAGAATGTTATCATAGGAGTGCTGTCGGTTAATCCTTAGCTTGTTCTTCTGAAACTGGAGGGCGTTGTTCTGGGACCAGTCCTGCTGGTAGACCTCCTCCTGAGTAGATGGGTTACCTGTCTCCTGAAGCATCTGGTCTTCATCAATGTCATAGAGGTTCCCCATCCTCAGACAGGCATCACACTTGAAAGGAGACCTCATGGTAAAGTGCCCTGAGTAGGTGGGCAGGTTTGAAAGGCAGCTTCTGCAATGTGTGGAGTTCTGCCGATAGCGATCACTGCCCTCACTGTGTGGAGAACCCTTGTCTTTCAAGGTAAAGTGCTTGGCATAGAGTTTATACTGATCATTGTTGGGAAGTCCATCTTCATTGTGCAGCGGGTTCCTGTTCATGGGCAGTGTGGAATCTCCCTTGCGGAAGTTCTCGTTGTGGTCTTGGTAGGTATCTGAGAAGCCCACATTCTCAGGGATTGCTATGCTCTCAACAAACTGTGGAGGATCTAAGTGGAAACTGGGCTCCTTCTCACCATCGATGGTGTAGATCTTATCCCTGGGAGAGCTTGCTTTGGTTTTCATGTAGGTACGCTCAACCTCGCTACAGTCCTTGGGGTATTTGGAGGCCATTGACCTTTTGAAGTTGTCCTTGGTCTTGTGGTTCTTATTGTTATCTGGCTCCCTGTGGCATGTGGCCCGGCTGGAAGTTTCTGAAATGTCAGAGTGGGCTACCTCTTCTGGAAGATATCTAGGACTCTTTAGGGAGTGGGTCCTGTTCTCCACAGTCTTCTCATCCCTCTGTGAGACTGGGTTCTGGTTCAGAGAATCCTGGCGTAGAGATTCCATGGATTTCTTCCAAAGCTGCCGAGGTCGGGAGTTGCCTTTGGATTCAGTGCTTACAGCCACCTCCACTGTGTTAGGGTTCGACTCATTGAGGGTGAGAGGATGCTGTCCTTGGAACACATAGTTACTGAGATTATCCTTATGCCTGTTGGCCACAAATGTTTGGAGTTCATTCATGTTGTCCCCAAATATGCTGTCCTTCCCTTGAAAGGACCTGTTGTCCGAGTATATTAAATTCCCCTTGTCTGAAACCATGTCCACAATAAGTGACCCTCTTTGGATGAAGTCAGAAGCTCTTTTAGGTGAGTCCATTCTTGAGGAGTTCATGTTGGACATGTTAGAGATGTTCTTGGCTGAACGAAGAAGCTTTAGCATGTTGCTCTGTGACCCAGTCAAATTGAAGTCTGGGGACTTCTTCTTTTCTTCAATGTGTACACCATGGATACAACTATAGATGCCCTGTGAAAGGGGAACACAAAACCCACATCAACAGCAGGCACTACTAGTATGAAACCACTTGCCCATTTGAGCTTTACCTGCAAAGGTGAACTATGGAATTTTTGTGGGAGTCATGGAGAGATATCCGGATTCATTCTGAATCCTGATTATCTTAAGTCAATAGGCAAGACATGTTGCAATGCACCAGTGACGTGTAACTATGTATTCAGCATTGAGACAGTCTATTAAGACTCTGGAAGTAAATATAACTCATCAGTCTCAGAAAGCTCCTGAAACTTACATGATTCACAAGACTTCACCCAGATACATCCTTCCTTTCTTCCTTCTTTCCTTCCCTTCCTGCCCTCTTTCCTTTCCACCCCTTCATCTTCTTTGGCTCCTTCTGTTCTTCCCTCTCTCCCAGAGTCTTTCCCTACCTTCCTTCCCTTATTTCCCATTTTCTTCCATTCTTGGTCTCTCTTTCCGTCTCTCCTCCCTCCCTCCCCCCTCCCTCTTTTCCTTCCTTCCTCTTTTCCTCCCTTCCTTCCTTCCTTCCTTCCTTCCCTCTTTCCTATCTTCCTCTCTTTCTTCTATATTATTTTTAATCTCCTTCTCTGTGTCATGAGCAGTTAGTTGGCTAATGGTCTTTCCACAAACCACACTCCTCCCCCTTGTGCTAAGAATGCTGGAACACTCACTGTGGATGTAAGAATCATACAATTATGCCATGTGTTTCATAGAACCTGGCACATTAGCCAACCACCAATTAGACATATAATATAATCTTATATGTATTCTAGAGGGACTCTACACCTATGGGTGAAAAAGTTGATGTTTTTCTCTATGTCAGAATATATCAGAATCAGATAAGGTCTTTGTCACCTCTCCTTGTTGTATTATGAAAAATACAGTGTTTTTCTCTAATTTGCAACTTTATTGTAGCAAACTCCTATCCTCCCTCAGGGAACCTATAGACTTCTCTACACCTGTGACCACAGAGCAATGTGCTCCCCCTGCCACCTTGAACTTCTGGCTGTTCAACCATGCCACCTTAAACTGCTGACAGTGCTCCCCCTGCCATCCTGAACTGCTGGCTGTGTTTGGAAGAGGCCCACAGCTTGGTCAGAGCTGCATGTGCTTCAAGTGGTGGTAGGGATGATGAGGTTGGCTTAGCCTTCCTGGTTGCCCTATGATATGTCCGAGACAGCTAAAGCAATTGATACACTTGATCACCTGGGGGAGCCAAGGAAGGGAGAAGATGTGATAGGACCTTCTAGGCTTCAGGGTTTTCACAATAGCTTCCTCTATCTGAGTTGATCCATTTTCCACATGGGCTGTTTAGGAGGTGGAGTACATGCTCCAGAATAATAGGATGGGTCCGAGAATGCTGCATGTGGCCTTGGATAAGCTACTGTCTGCAAGTGAGCCTCAACTTTCCCAGTGGTAAGTGGAAAATAAAAACACAATTGTGGAGTGGACCAGCTGTGACCTGCCTTTGCTCCTTTCTGTCCAGCCTGTAAAAGCCACAAAAAGTGCATTCCACTAACTGCTCTAGATTGTTTCAGAAATCACTCTTGCATTCTGATTAGTAAGGCTGGCTCCTGTGGCGCCATGTGAGACCCTGGCTAGAGCTTCGTTTGTTACTTAGTGCTCTCTCTTTCCCTCTATTACTCACAGATTCTAAATACCTTCTTTGGGTTATGGAAATGAGGTACCCTCTTAGTGTATCTGGTGGGTTACAATCTTCTGGTCAACCTGCTTTGCTTCTTGAAGCACCTGACTTCCTAAAACATGCTCAGCTGGAAAAGGGCTCTACAGTCCCCCCCACACTTGGTCCCATTCTTCCTGGGCTAGGTCTTAATGGCCAGTTAGTAGAAAGCTTCTTTATTTCTTTGTTTAAGCTCTCCACCTTGGAGCACAGTGGGAAGGCATCTACAGCTCCCACCCACTGGTTTGTGTTTTTACCAATTCTCTTATTGCTCACACTTCAAGAGACAATCAAGGTGGATTTTGACTGGAGATAGCAAGCATCTTTTCCCCCCTCCTAAATGATGTGTGTCAGGGGAGAAACACTTTGGAGAGAGAACTAACATTAAGACTATCCCACAGATTGGAAGATGCATTTTTAAGTCATAAAATTATGACAAGGAACAGCCATTGTATATGCTTGGTTCCAGTGTTTAATAAATGTCTCATTTGAGCTAGTATAGCTCCCTTGACAGTATCAGGAAAGCATATGTCCTAGGTTAGCATCCATATTGCATCCCAGGAGCTCTCCAGAGACACTGAGACTGCAAGGAGAGCTGAGTGTGCTTACTGTATGGTGATCACTTTATTGTAGACTTCATGGTCAGTGTTCTGAAAGAACTGGCAATGAGGAGATGTATCCTTTGTGGAGCAGACACCTGCCTTGGGAGATTTCAGAGCATCACAGATCAGCATCCTCAGAAAGGAAGACCACACTCTGAATTTGACTAATGTATGTGACCCAACTTTGTATGCAGGTAGTGTGTGTGTGTATGTGTGTGTATACAAGTACATTCGTGCCCATGATCACATGTGTGTGTGAAGGCCAAAAGACAAACATGGGTGTTGCTTCTTAGGAGTTGTTACCTCCTCAGTGCCTCTGTTATATCCCATTTATGGCCTGATGGATAAAATGCAAGCACACCTGTTATTTCAGGGAAATATAAGATGAAAGTAAAAAAAGGCCCCACTTTAAGCTTTGGGGCCCCAGTTTCCTCATCCGCAGAATGGGTGGGATCAAATTAACCTCATGAGGTTTCACAGTGAGACAAGACAGAAAACATTATCTGGCTCTGACCATTATCCACACAGTAGCCACACCTTGCCATTGCTGGCAATCCTCCACTGTAGGCTTTTTTATTTAAATCAATCAGCATCAGGGGCTGAATTTCTGAGTGTTTCCCTAGTAAAGAAAGGAGGCAGGCAAATAATGGTACGTCCTTATTCATATTGATGAGGCTGCTCTGATTCAGAAGACAAATAATATTGGAGGAAGAGAGTCTCTGTCTCACTGGACTCCCTGAAGCCTTTGGGATGCATCAGTGGCTGGGCATCCCCCTCTGCTCTGGAGGGCAGGAAAGGTCAAATTCCACCAACAAAGCTTTACCTGTGCTCCCTAGTCCTCTCCATTTCCAGTCCTAAGATGCTTGTATAGGAATGCCGAACTCAGTTCATTTCTCATAATGATTATCCTACCAACTTGGCTGTTCCAAAAAAAAGCCAGATTTACAAGCAAATGCAACAGTGTGCATTTGTGTAACATAATCCCAGAACCATTTGGATATGAAAAGCCTTTAGTAACTGGCTGGGAGAATTAGTTTAAAGTTGGCATAATTCCTAGCTATATGCATGCATGTTGTTATTTTTAAGCAATCTGTGTGTTTAGATGCCATCAAGCTAATTAGGAAATATCTATTTGCTCAGAACCCAAGTCGAGTGTAATTGAATGGAGAAAATAAATCCTCCTCACAAAGCTAATGTGTACCTTCTGAATCTCCAAAGTTCTCAAAATCACCTAATGCTAAGAATACACAAATTCACTTTAGATTATTTCATTTCTCCCAATAAAAATTAGTATATAAAACTAAATGTTTTTGCCACTAAGATGGGAAGATGAAGGAAACAGGTAGATAAATTTAAAGAAAGATATATGATACATGTTAGAAAGATAGCTAACTAGATGATAGATAAGAGATGACAGATACATAGTGATAAGTATGTTAAGATTGATAGATTGACAGATGACAGATAGATGATATATTGATATATGATACATGACATAGATAAATGACATAGATAAAAAATCTATAGATATATATATATAGAGAGAGAGAGAGAGAAAGATAGATAATAAATCATTGATAGATGACAGATATATAGATGATGAATAAACAGATATCAAACAGAGTGATAAATAATAGATGGTTGATTGATAGGTCATGGGTGATAGAGACTGATGAATAGACATATAAGTGGTACAGGATAGATAGATAGATAGATAGATAGATAGATAGATAGATAGATAGATGAAAATACATAGATGATAGATAAACGATAGGCACATAGATGATGTTGATGATAAATTGATTATAGGTAAATAGATGATTGATATAGATAGGTAATATATAGATGACCTGGTAGATATTAAAATGTCTCAGCAATATGTGCCTGATTCTCTGAAACCCCTGTGTTGTTTGGGACCTGACTATTGTACCAGGAAGGAGCTGCTTGGGGTACTGACCCTGCTGATGGAGAAGAGCAGCCCGGGCCGGTCAGAGCACACGCCGGTGAAGCAGAAGCGTAGCTTCCAATAGAAGAGATGCTCCCAGATAAAGGTGATGAGGCTGAGGGCCATAGCAGCAGCCA
Source organism: Cricetulus griseus (assembly GCF_003668045.3). NCBI lineage: Eukaryota > Metazoa > Chordata > Mammalia > Rodentia > Cricetidae > Cricetulus > Cricetulus griseus. The sequence continues at coordinate 37,213,438 of NC_048600.1, read as the reverse complement.
GCATGTAGAACACGCCCGCCATGTTATCGATGTCCAGCTGGCTGCTCATCACCTCATTCTTCTCGTTGTGACAGATGCCTGTAAGCCACAGTGTCTCCAGTTCCTCCATCTCACCTGCACAGAACATAACACCAACAGGCAGTGAAGACCTGAGCACATGCCTTGGTGTAGGTACCTGAGTTAGGAACAGGTACATGACTTACAATTGTGTGTCCTTAAGGTAAGTTACTGAGCTTGGCTAACCTTTGACTGCTCAGTTGACACCTCCCTGCTACCATTATAGACAGGATTAAATTGGATGTATTTACAGTGTGGTGAATTTGGCAGTTCCTGATATAATTTTTATCATGGTTGCAGTCTCCTCCATATTATTTCCTTGTCTTCTACATGCCCCTAAGTCCCACCCACCCAAGCTCATGCAGGATAGGAATGCTGCAGTGCAAAGACTTAACCTCCAAACCCCTCACTTACATGTTAATGTATATAGCAGGAGTGCCTACTCCAGGGATTGGTGGTGAGGGTCAGTTGAGTCTGGTTCACATTAAGTCCCATAAACAATAGCTTGTGCTACTACTGATTGTAAAGAGGAAAATGCCTGCAACTGTGCCTAGCCGAGGGTAGGCCTCAAATATACTAGTTTCTTCTTTCTCATGTTTAGAACACCTTAAGCCACTCCAAAAACTCACCACAAATAATGAGCTTAAGATGCTAAACATCAGTAGAAGAAAGACATCTTGGCTCTGAATGGCCCCTTGCAAAGTAAACATCTTCCTCACTTCAACAGGCAACTAAGGAAACAGGTGCGCTTTTCATTGAAAATAAAAAGGAGGCATGCCCAACACATTTCTTCAGTGCATTTTATCCAGTTCCCCTTTAGGATAAAATTCCATGATCTCAATGTCTAAAAATTATACCAACCATCTACAATTCACTGAGCACTGGCATTTACTCCATGAATCAGTCTTAAGAATTCTATCTCAGGGACATTAATCATCAAAGAAAACTTGTATGCTATATGCAAATCATGACTCCACTGTGCATGTATGTGTCTGATTGCTAAGCTGAGTAGGAGGTATCTGAAGGAAAAGGAAGGGGACGGTTTTAAAAGTTTGTGCTGCCTCTTCTCTGGGGGAGGTAGTTACCATTATGGATTTCCAATAAGTCTTGTTTTTAAGTTCTGTGAAATCAGTGCATTATCACCTTGGGTATGTTCTCATGTTTGAATGTAAGCTGGCTGTGATATTTCCTGGGCCTTGTGATGATGTTCAGCTTTCTTCAGATTTGAACTGCTGCTGTGGGGTCAGTGGTCCCCCCATTGCCAATGGCTTGCTAAACAATCTCTGTTTTCTCTCAAATTGCTTGTGGAAATTTCCTTTTGACATTGGTGTAGAATATACATGTGGATTTGTTTTATTTATTTAGACTTTGGTCTCAGTGTGATGCTTCTATCTGATGACTCTTGGCTTGAATTCTGGAAAAAAGTTCCCACCTAGGGCAAGTGAGGTGGCTCCGCATGGCAGAGCACTTGCTGCCAGTCCAAAGACACACAGTGAAGAGAGAGAACAGACTCCTGAAAGTGGTCCTCTGAGTCCCATATGTGTATCTTGACATGTCTCACTCCACATGGACACACATATAAATATTAAAAATTAAAAATCTCATATATTATTGCTTTTAATATCAACTCCCCCATCTTTTTTTTAGTTTCTTTAGTAGACAATTTATTTTGATAAACTTGCTCAATAACAAAAATACAAGTGAAGAAAATTATGTTCACTTTATACAGTCGTATTAACAATTTGTTTTGAAACTATTAATTGAAAAATGTTATAACCAATTAGAAAACAATTCTTAATAAAGTTGGGATAATATACAGACCTTAACCCACAAACTAAAACCTCTCAAGGCAATACAACTAAAATCTCTGTGTAGGTAATTCTACACAGACCACCTTTTTCCTTCATACATTTTTATCCTTCAAAAAATTTTCTGAAAGACAGCTTACTGTTTTGACTGGTGAGTGAAAATTTAATTTTAAAAGAAAATCAAAGTGGGCTGATAAAACAGTTACTATAACCAGAGTAACTGGTGACTAGTAGTCTTTTAATAAAGACAAACTAAATGCAACATGTTCTAATGAAGCCCATGATGCAAAATCATAGCTAAGAATAGATCCAAAGTTTCAACTCCCCCATCTTAACAAATTTTAACCGTTTATTACTGTTTGTAACTCTTCCAAAACTTTGGTGACTACTGATCTATGGTGTTGTCTTTTCCACAGTGTCATGTAGTTTGAAATATTTCAGACTGGCATTTTTTGCTGCATACTATGCACTCATAATGTTTCCTTGTCATTCCCGGGTCAGTAGCTCATTTCTTTGTATTACTGACTTCTACAGTCTGGATACATTTGTTCATCTGTTCATCTATTGATGTTGATGTTGGTTCTTTCCAAATTTGCACCATTACAAATAAAGCCACCACAAACATTGATTAGTAAAGATTTTTGTGTGGATATTTTTGACTCATTTGGTCAAAATATCTAGAGAAACTTTGCTAAATTCTCTGGATTATATGGTAAAAACTGTTGAGATTTCTAGGAAACTGCCAAACTGTATTACAAACTAACAATACCATTTCTCATCCCAAATATCCACAAGACTTGATTATTTTGTCAGTGTTTTTGTGAGACTTTTGCTCTTTTCATAGGCTGACAGTGCTACCTGATTGCTGTAATTAGCAATTCCCCAACGACCTGTAATAACTCATTTTGTCCTGAAAATTTTTCATATTTATTTATCTCTGTGGGCTGGAACTGGTTGATCCACATGAAGATTGATTCTCTAGTCCATTTGTTCTTCAATTGGTAATATTTCACTTCATGTTTTCATTTTAATCTCTTTATTTTCCATGAGATATTAATTGGTTTCTTTCAGAGTGTCAGCTGTTCTTTTCATTATGATTTTCAAACCTGTTCTAGTTTAGCAATTTCAAACCTATAGTCAAGGGGAATAATTCTTAGACTTCTCATTCTATTTGCTCTGCATTCTCACTCATGGTTCTTGACTTCCTTGTGACAGTTGTAATCTTTTAAAATTTTATTTAGTCTTTGGTAATTTTGTATGTGCATCCAATGTACTTACAGCATATCTCCCCTGCCCATCCCCTTCAGCTCCTCCTGAATGCCCCCTACATTCACCTCCAAGACTCATATCTCTTGTTTTCCATAACCCATGGAGTCCAAAGAGTGCTTCCAATCTGTGCACGGGTACAGGGCATCATCCACCAGAGCACTGGCACCCTACTGTGGGACACACAGCTCAGGAAAACAGATTCTTCTTTCCCCATTGCCCACTGATTGCCAGCAGCTCCTCTGCCAGATAGGAGTGGGGCTTTGGGAGCCCCTCCCTGTCCATGCTGGAATGCCATGCAGACTACTTGATCTTCTGTAGGGTTTGTCCCAGCAACTGTAGCTGTTGTGGGTTTGTGAGTGCTATGGCCCTATCATGTCACAACAATCTCTCCTGATCTCTGGCTCTTTCTATCTTTCTGCTCCATCCCCCACCTCCCTTACCTCCTCTGAGCCTTGAAGGGGATATGGTATGACATAGATGCCCCATTTGGGACTAAGTATGCCTCCATCACTTTTTCAAATTTCAGGTTTCAGTATTAACCACTGCCTGCTGCATACCTTTCTAACTTTTGATCCTGAGTTAATCTCTGCAGAACTTTTTTCCTGCTGCAAATCATAAGCTCCCCCAAGATCACAGGGTGACAGAAGTGTCCCTAGAGATGGTTTTGGAGTTGGCTTCTCCCACAGCCCCAGGAGTTTTTAGTGCACTCATTTTTGCATGGAAAAGATTGAATGTGATTATTGCACCATATACTTGATGTACATTTGGACTCTCAAAGGCATCTGGGTTCAGTTTCTCACTCAGCATCAAGCAGATGGAAACCCTCCCTGAATTTTCTTTGCTTTGATGGACAGAGATTTTCCCAGTTTCCTTTTCATAGACAAAATGACTCATTGAAGGTCTCAGAGTTGTACATAGGAAGGGGAACATGCATATTTATGAGAGGAAAAAATACGAAGAACTCTATCTCCCGGCAAGTTCTTTCTCCAATATGGCAGGTCTGGTGAAGCAGCAGTGTGGACAGAGTGGCAGGAAGGACTAGATAGCTTGGCTGAACTTCTTCCCTTCCAACATACTGCAGCACAGCACGCAGTCCCAAACATCGTGGACGATGAGTATTATCTCCTGTCCACTCAGCACTGACACAGACTCATCCGAAGCCCTTTGCTCACCATGATCCTCCGACTTATATAACTGCTTCCTCTCTTTCTAAAGCCACCAATGTCACTTCCTAAAAACACAACATATTGTTGAATTTCCCCTCCCTTGAGATTGTGAGGACGCACACACAAAAAATGGGTCTTTCTCCCTAGGTTTCATAAAATTCCCAGAATATCTTCTCTTTAGTGTTGTCTCAAAAAGAGGCAGGTTTGTAAGCCTGTGACACTGGCAGCCTGGCTAAAAGAAACATTGCCTTGATTCCTTTCAAGATGCAAGTACAAAGAATTTTTTTGTCTTTGTCCTTTTGTCTGCGCATACCACACCTGTCTTTAGAATAAGCAAACTTGGTAAACCCAACCCAGATTCCAAAAGGAGAGTGACATTAAATTTCTCAGCACCAATTACAGCCTGTTCGAATCCATTTTCCAGTTAGATAGTTCATTCCTTGTGGCCTTCTTCCTAGTGTAGTGAACTGTGGTTCAGATACTTTCTTATTCCGTTTTTAATTTGCTCAACTATATTATAATATGCTTGAGGGATATCAGGGACCATGTTTTATGATTTTGATATTTCTCATGGCCTACAGCACATACTAAGCATCAGATCCATATTTTCTGTTTCTATTTTTTTCTTTGTATCCCCAAGCTTAAAATTCAACAGGACTACAAAAATGTGCAGATCTCTTTGCTGCTTTCCTGACTTATAATAATAGAGGAAAAGCAAGAACAAATGGGGAGTGTTTTGGTGGGTGGGAGAGTGGGCCTTGCAATGGGGAGCTGGTGTGAAGCCCTGAGCTGGTGTGAGGAAGCCCTGTGCTGGTGTGAAGTCCTGAGCTGGTGTGAAGTCCTGAGCTGGTTTGAGGAAGCCCTGAGCTGGTGTGAGGAAGCTCTGAGCTTATGTGAAGCACTGAGCTGGTGTGAAACACTGAACATCATTTCCATAAGAAGGAGCTTGGCAACACATATCCCATTGTCAGTTTAACCTCTTACAAAGAGGTCACAGCATTGTCAGTTTTATCCTGGGAACCAGTGCTGGCAAGTGGGATTGCTAAGTCTGTTTCCTAAAGGAGGCTAATTCTTGCTGGGAGGACAGAGACCAGATTCTCCCAGGAGCAGGGAAAGCTTGGGTTGTGGCCAGACCTCTCTATATTCTCCCTACCTGGGATAATGGCTCTCTCCAGTTAATGCCTGTAATGACAGTGACCCATGTGACACTGCATCTATGTCAAAGGGCCTTCTTATTTCTGTCTTCTAGGGTGCATCGCCATGTGAGGCATCACTGTCAGATTTCCTGTTTACATGGGTTCTGGAAATCACATTCAGGTTCCCACAAGGTGCCTTGCTACCACATTACTGGCTGAGCCATCCCTCTAGTCCACATTTTTATTTAAAAAATTACATGAAACTACTATATTCAGGCACTGTCATGATTCATTTCTATTTATTTTTTTAAACTAATTCATCACTCTCATATTGATGTATTGTGGCTGTCTAGATCACCATTGTCATCTGAAGCTGAGATTTAAGGCAGTGACGTTGTGGGATTTCCTTTTGCATTCCAATTTTGACATCTACCGAGTGGGAACACAGGGTTATTGACTTGGTAGAAGAGTTGTTAGAATTAAATGACGTTGCATGCATGCTACTACTCACATGTTAATAACTTGTCTTTCTGGGATCATATTCTTACTGCATGAAGTCAGAGAAGACAGGGAGTTACAGTGGGGCCCACAAGCCTTCCCATCCCCTTCTAACTAATGTATCCTGGAAATCCAAGGATGCCCAGCCCAGGAAGAGACTCAGCTTCCAGAAGACTCTGTGCCATTTAAAGTGAGAGGAATCATTGTCTTACTAGTAGGGAAGTCCTCAGCACTTCTGCACTTCCAGGGGGAGTCCCCAGCACTGCTTGGGGGAGTACAGTTGCTTTTCAGATTAGATTTCACTCAATTCTGTAAGCCCTCCTATGTGTTAGGGGGATTGCTACAGGAGGGAATTTATTGCAAGCAATGTGACTGCTTTTCCACTTCCCAGCACGTCTACCCTGAGGTCAGTTAAAAAAAAAGAAAAGAAATAAATTTTTAACCTGTACCCCTTAGGCTTTGTCCAGGCTTAAGAATATGTAAACACATTTTTTAAAAAGTCATCTCCACATACAACCTCACAGGCAGACATCTACATTTTTTCCAAGCCAAAGTCCTTGATCCTCGGCAGGAATGAAGTGAAAAGAGACAGCACTGGTGGTTTTGGGTTTTCTGGGCACTTTATGGTTTTTTTTTCTTTACTCATTCATGTATTTTTAAGGCATGTATATTTTTCACTTAGTGATAAGTAGCATGCTGCTTTTGGCATCTATGAACTCAGAGACCTTCAGAAAGAGACTGCCATGCAAACCAGTAATTATGTCATGGTAATATCAGGTTTTCACAATGCTAGAGGCAAGGAGAAACACCTACTGTTTGCAGGTCAGGGTACAGTTTGGAATTTGGGGGAAGAAGGAGGGTTCTCAAAAGAGTGCCTAAAAGAGCAAAAGGACTTCCAAGTACCCTGGGGATAACAGAGCTACAAGACAGTGAACACTCTGACCTTGTAGTTCAGGATATTTTGGCTGCTGCCCATGTTTCTCCAATCATAGTTCCCTAACGGGATTTCCTCACATGAAATCTAAAAAGAGCCAGCTGGAACAGGTGTGTGTGTGTGTGTGTGTGTGTGTGTGTGTGTGTGTGTGTGTGTGTGTGTGTATGTGTTGTGGCTATCCAAATTTCAAATTTGGATGATAATTCTAAAGTGTGCCAGGTTACTAGAAAAATCTATCACAGTGACATGATCACTATTAGAGTCCTGTCCTTTGCTCAGAGGGAACCAGAGCATGCAGAGCAGGCTCTCCTGCTTACAGACAGATTGTCACTGGAAGACACTTGAGAGAAAGGACTGGATTCACTGTGAGGTGTCATCAAGGCCACCATCGTCCATAACCATTTAGTCTGGGTATATTTAGCTGTGAGTATTGTGTTGTGCATCTGGGTATATGTGGGCATGTCTGTGGCACTGCACATCTGGGCATATGTAGGCATGTCTGTGAGAATTTCTAGATTGGATTAATTGAGGAGGGGATACCAGTCCTGAATGTGGACACCACCAAACCATGGGCTGGGTCCTAGACTGAATAAATAGAGAGTGAGAGTAACCTCAGCATTTAGTTTTCTCTGCTTCCTGACTGTGGACACTTGGGAATAAGAGCCTCTCTGAGTGACGCAGTGTGGGAATCAAAGAATGCAAGGCCAGGGAAGGGACTGCTCCATCACTGAGATAAACTGCCTCCCCCAGAACTGTGAGCCAAGACAGGCCCTTCCTCCACGAAGTTGCCATTGTCAGACATTTGCTCACAATGCTAAAACAGGTAGCTAATGTAAGAAGAGACCACATTTCTCCCAATATGACATGTTGGATACTACTTCCATATAGACAGCCACAGTGAAGTATTATTGTGTCTATGTCTTCATCAGCGGGAGGTAAGTTTACTCCATTTGATGGTATTCCCAACACACAGTGTAGGTCTTACCATACTAACCACAGATGGCACAAAGTTCTTCCTTTCTTGCCTATTTTGTGACCACAGATCTAAGAACCAGCAAGAGCCCCAAAGAGATCAGTCTCTGATCTGCAGGCACGGGGGTCAGGAACAGTTTATGAAACTCAGAAATGAGGGCTGGCTTTCAGGGCAGACTCTGTCCCTTCAAAGCTTTTGGGTATGGAGATGGTGGTTCCCGTGGGAAGAAGGCTTCCATCTATAGCCCAAAGACGTCAGCATGATGTTGTTGCTGATCCCATTAGGGTTTTCTGTGAACACCACAGGGAGAACTGACCCCATTCCATCTTGTTTCATGTCTTGTTGAGCCTTTGGGCACCTTGAGCATCTCAGAAGCCCAAATGGAATGGAAAATGGCAAGGCAAAGGCTTCTTTGTGCAATCTAGGGCACAGAGTCATATCACACTTGTGTTTTCAACAAGAACAGACTCTGGTGAAGCTGAAGTCCTGGGAGTGAGAAAAGTTTGGGTCCTACATAGTCAGGGATTCTGCATGTGGACAGGAGATGCCAGTCAGATTGTTGATGTATGGTTAGCAAAAAAGATCAGTGTGGTGTCTGGACCTCTGGCCTTGGGACCTTCACTCATTTACTACACATGCTAGACTCAAAATCATAGAGGTCAAGTGAAAATTCTAGGATGTAGAAGTGAAAAACTGAAATCCCTTTCTTCCCTGTAGCGACTCCAAACCTTAAGGTTTTTTTTAATAGGAAAGAGGGAGGGTGTGGTTAGAATGATGGCTCAAAGGAGAGGGGCATAGCTAGAGTGATAGCTCAAAGAAAAGGGCCATGGCTAGAGTGCCAGCCCAGTTGTTAAGGTACTTGCTATGTAAGACTTGAGGTTGGACCCCAGCACCCATAAGAAATGCCAGGTGTAGCAGTGTGCATCTGTGATCCTGGTGCTGGGAGGCAGAGACAAGAGGCTCTTAAGGCTTTGAACAGCAAGCCACTCTTGACTAACTGGCCAGTCTAGCCAAACTGACAAGCTCCAAGTTCAGCAAGAGACCATGTCTCAGAAAACAAGGTGGAAGGTGATGGAGGAAGACACTGATATATCCACATATGCTTGCCCAGGTATGTGCATCCACTCCCACCATGTGTATACCACAAGGACATGCACACACACACACACACACACACACACACACACACACAGAGAGAGAGAGAGAGAGAGAGAGAGAGAGAGAGAGAGAGAGAGAGAGAGAGAGAGAGAGAAATAGAGAGAGAGAGAGATCCTAAACCCAAACCTAACCCAACACAACTGACAAATAAAGAAATAAAACCATAGCATTGTGGGGCATGGAAATACCATTCTGGAGCTTATGACCTCTCAAACCATGAAATGAAAGGGTCACTGGGATATTTGCTAAAGAGGCAAAAATATCTTTGATTGTGGTATGATGAGGAATAGTGCAGATTCTGGATACCAGTAGACTGAATTGGAAGTTAAATAGTCCTTATTTAAATGTCAGAATATTCCATTTCTGCATAATGCTGAGAAGTCACAAACTAAAATAAAAATAGGGCTAGGATTAAATGTATCCAGTTAGATGCAGAGACAAGATGTCTTTGGCATAAATTCTTCAACCACCACCTTCCAACTGAGGTTTCTGCTTTGTGGATGGAACTTGACTATTGCAAATTTTGTTTCCGCTCATCACCATCTGGCAGGGGGTTCAGAGACCATGTGACCAGCTTTGCAACCAGAACTTAGAACATTTAAATGCACACAGGTTCTCAATGTTTATCTTAGAGAAAATGAATTAAAAAGATGAGATGGTTGGGCAGGTCTGTCTGTCAAACATCAAACAATGCACATGGTCAAAATTTCCCATCAGAGGGTGGAACTAGAGAGAAATACTTCTCTGAAGTAAGACTGAAGATGTGTGTGTGTGTGTGTGTGTGTGTGTGTGTGTGTGTGTGTGTGTGTGTGTGTACGTGTACAGTGAGGGGGACAGATGCTGACATCAGTCATCATTCCTCAGTCACTCCCTACCTTTTTCTTGTTGTTGTCAAGAAAAAGTCCTCTCTGATCCTGGAACTTGCCAGTTTGGCCATGCTGGCTGGTCTGTAAGTCTCTGCCATGCCACAGGGAATACATACATACATACATACATACATACATACATACATACATACATACATTCATACATACATATCAGCATGCCTGGATTTTCACATGGCCTCTGGGATGAACATCAGATGCTCATGCTTGAACAACAAGTACTTTGCCAACTGACCACCTTGAAGAGAACTTGCAGGAAGCCCATGAGCATCTCTGTGGACCAGGATTTTTCTGGCACCCCTGACCAGTCTGCTTACACAGACACAGACCTAATATGACTTAAAAGGCATATGAATATGGAACACAAATTAATTCACAGTAACATTTTGACTTTATACATTTTCTCCATCCAATGTTCTCAAAATCTTATGACCCACACTGAAAGGACAGAAGAATTTTAAATATCACTAAGGGGTCTTAGTGTTTTAAAAGATTGCAGATGTAAGAAATGATAGCAGTAATTTATTTTGTGCCAAGAAATACATCCTTTATTTCAGCAAATAAAATGACCTCACTACTTTTCAATTCCATTTTTATTGAGGTGTTGACAACATGCTCCCTGGGACTGTAAAATCCACAATAAAATTCCATTTTATCTGTATTCTCCATAGCCTAGGACAGTGCAAAGAGCTTAAGGTGTACTCAACACTTAGTTGTGGAATGAAGTTGAGGAGAGAGTGGGGGAGGAAAGGGAAGAGGAGTGGAGAGGATGGAAGGAAAGGGGAAAGAGATGCTGAGGGAGACAAAAATTGGGTTATGGACAGAAGAGTAGAAAAGTGCTATCACAGGAAGGACCACATATGTTTTCAGTGTCATCTGTGGTGAAAACAGAAAGAGGACTCTTGCTTTGTGTGGAGTATGGTGAAGGTGATGGAAAGCGCTACAGTGTGGAAAAGGTTTTCAGTTCCCTTTGATGGAATTCTCCTTCTGGCCTGCTGTCCCTCATCATGTCTGAAGAGCCAAATAGGGTTACACTACTGCCAGGAATACCCATTAGAGCAATTGAAGACAAGGGAGTCGCTAGATTCAGATTCCAACTTGGTATGTGAGGCAGACATGATGATCCCCCCATCCCATTGATCTGAGGTCATGTCCTGTGGACAAAGGTCACCAGATATATCAATGTCAATGCTGGGAGAGAAATCTAGACAGCCATACTATTGTCTATGATCACATGACAATATTCAGCCATGTAGCTACTAAAGCGAACACTGGGACTTCAGCTGTACTGAGTCCATGATGATATGGTCTCTGCTACTGAAGTTCTACTCTGCCCTGGTAGCACAGAGTTCTAGGTAACATGTGGCCCCATGGCCATTAGTGGGTCATAGGAAAGAGGCCACACTCTGTAGAACATTAGAGAGACTCACAATTGGCCATGCAGAGAATAAGTGTCTATGGAGTAATCATCCCTAAATGGAACATATCACACACACACACACACACACACACACACACACACACACACACACACACACACACACACACACGAGACTCGGGGAAGAAAAGATTGTAAGAATTGGAGGTGGAAGAAGTTCACTGTAAAGAATGTCTTCTAGATACACAGAGCTGTAGCACTCATGAACCCCACAGTTATGGCTGCTAGGACAATACCTGCACAAGATCAAGCTAGTTGCCATTTCAGTATGGACAACGGAGGAGGCAGAGGCTCCCAAAGCCCTACTCCTAGAAGAAGAGCTACTGGCAAATGATGGCCCATGGGGGACGGTCAGTTTTCTTCAGCACTGTGGCCCACAATAGGTTGCCTGTGCTCCAGCAGATGGCATGTGTGTATCGGCAGCAATGATTGAACTCAGTGGACAATAAAAAGGGAAAGAAAAGGAGGAGAGGAAAGAGGAAGAGGAGGCAGCATGAAGATGGTAGAAAGAAATGAAAGGGTGTTTCAGAGGAAATATAGTAGGAGCAGGGGTATGTGCTATGATCTAACCGTATTTATATACAAAATGACTAAAGAATAAATAAAAAGGAAAATGAATGCATTTTCAAACCTTACACATGTAGATGGGAATAAATTACAGTGTAAGAAGATCACATAAGCTTCCTGGGTACTCACTGTTTTACCAAGGTATTCTCATGAATTGTACCGTTGGCATCGTTACAATCCATAGCTTAAAGACAAGAATAGTACCCACCATGGTTGTTTCCAAAATCATGGGCTAATAAATGCCACTTCTCATATTTGACCCCAAATGTGAACCTACCTACACATTACATATGTCAACATTAATGGCTTTTTCCATTAGTGACTTTTTGCATGAAATATTGCAACCAAATTTTAACAGGATAGTAAAATATAAAAATTTCATTAAATTTTCTATATTAAAAATAACGTGGTGGCACATTCCTTTAACCTCAGAACTTGGGAGGCAGAGGCAGGCAAATTCTGTGAATTCTAGGCCAGCCTGGTCTACATAGCTGGTGAGTTTCAGGCCAGCCAGGGGTACATACTAGAATCCTGCTTCAAAAAATTTAAGTACAAAACAGGTAAACAGTAGACAGTTGGTTTGTTGGGTTTTTTTTTTGAATTTTTGCTATTTTTCAATGGAATTCAAAGTTAGGCAATCCTAAAACAACATGTAAAACTGATACATTGAGCCTTAGTCTGTAGTCATGTGCATGGGAATAACCTTTTGGAATAGTAATATATCACCATATTCAAGGATCACCGAGGGATATCTGTGGCCATTAACCCTCTACATTCATCATCTAAGAGTTCATTGCAAATAAAATTTTAAAAATTGCATGAAAGTGTTCTTCCATCATTATCATACAAATAATGCATCAAAATGTTCAATATCAGAAAAATATGAGGGGTAGGGAGAAGGGGCTCAAGAGAGGGGTAATGTGGCACAGTGATATGGAAGAGGAAATGGGAAAATATGGGGACTTTAACTGGGGAGGGGGGAATAGAAAACACTAAAGATGCTTGAAACAGCCAAAGGGAAACACTACATTTACTTAAAAATACATATGTACTATGTATTGTTTTATGTATATATCTTAAATGAAGTTATAATACTTGGGGTGATAATGATCCCCTACCAAAAGCCATAGACTATCTAACAAAAATTCCAGTTCTAGGCCTAGACACCCTCTCCAGGGGTGGTCAGGGGGACCCAATAGAGTCCCCAGACAATACAGACCATTGCTGTTCCCCTTGGCTAGTTACCAGAACCTGAAGATCAGACACCTTTGCTGAATTCACCACCAACTTTGGACACAGGTTGTGAAGGAACTATGCTGGAACTACCTCCACCTTGAGGACTAGCTCACATGGTATCTAAAGGTGCTATGCAAGTTGCCAAGGAAGAAAAGTAATTAATAGTCCTACCCATTCTTAAAGCCTATGAATCACAGCAATGACCAGCCCAGCAAGCTATCTCCAAGGGTGCAATAGTGTCACTTTTATCTTGGGCTTAACCAACAGCCATATAATTGGATTGTAAGTTTGCCCAAATAGGAGGGAATGCATTCCTGATACTGAAATTCTAACAAAATATCCATGAATGGTGAGGTCATGGACCTAAGAGGAGAATTGCCACGTTCTTAAATCACTATAATTCCCAACTGCATTCTAAACACCCTTCCTTACATCCATGAAAGAGTATAGTTCTCACCCTTCATCAAAAAAAAAGCTTCTTTTGTGCAGTAGTTGGAGAGAACTGTAGAAATCTACAGCTGGTCAAAATGCAGAGAACAACTGGCTATGAAGTACAGGACCCTTATTGATACATCAAAATGTGACCCCTACACCTAAAGCTCAGGGTACATCAGAGAAGGGAGGCAGAAAGATTGTAAGAGCCAGAGGGCTAGAATGTCTGCTATAAGATGATGTCTTCTGTATGTGACAGAATAGCTACATCCAAGTAATTTCAAAAATATAGTCATGTAAATAAGACATGCTCAGTGACATCACCAAGTTGACATTTCAATACAAATAGGGGAAACCTAGGTTCCAAGCCTAGATAAAGAGCTTCAGGAAATTAATGGCTGCTGAAAGAAGGAAAACTAGTCTCTAGGAATGAGTTCCCTGATAAGATTATCCAATCCCAAGTGATCATCCATAAACACATATGTATGTACGTATGTATACATCAACACTAAAAGGACCTAGTAGGTTGTATTTATACACACACAGCAATAATAAGGAAAAACATTCATGAATTTGAGAGAGGATTGAGGAGGAACAGGAGAAATTTGAGGGAGAAGACAGGAAGGAAATTATGTAAATGTAGTATTCATGTATAAAACTCTTTAAATTTTTTAAATTTAAACTTAAAGATAGCAAAAAAAGAAAAAGGAAAGAAAAATAGGATCAGGGTCTATCTCAGTGGTTGAGCACTTGCTTAGTGTGAGTGAGGCCCTGTGTTCAATGCTCAATACAAAAAAAACAAGCAAACAAAAATAGGCAATGTCTCCTTGGTTAAGCATGACCCAAAATTAAAATAATTGTTACTATCAGATAATGTACACATATAAAAATGTTTAAAGTCAGTGAACACAGAAATATCTGAATGTGTATGTCACTAATAATTATTTTTAAAATGCACTGTGTGTGACAGGATCCGATAGGCAATATACAAATTGGAAACAATTATGTGAAGGTAGTAGGTCTGTGTGGTTTTTCACATCTGTCTGTCCATCTATCTCTCGTTGCCTTTCTGAATGAGAGTGTTTGAACAGTATGGAGCTGAAGGATTGGAGTTCACTATTCCCATCCTGTCAAGTTTGCACAAGGCTGGCATTGCCTTTGACTTACCAAGAGTTACTATGTCTCATTTTCTCTTTTTGTGGTTCTCCTGACACTTGGCTTCCCCTAGGTTAAGTAATTCCCTGCTGGTCAGCTCATGCTTGGTGCAGCAGTCTTTCTTTGAATGCTGCTGTCTGTCAGACTAATAACAAATACTGAGATTTTGGAAACCAAAGGGTCTGTTGGGTAATTTGCAGAGGGAACTTTCACAGATGCAAATTCCAAGAGTTTCAGGGCCCCAGGGAGAGTCAATGACCCTTCTGGATATTTATGGATTTTTATGTTTCCTAAGTAAGAACTGTTCTATTATTATTCCAAGTATGTCTCTAGTTAAAATTAGGAGAGAGATAAACAAGTCTAATTTTCATGGTACCATCTGGTCACAGGCCAATGAAGAAGCCATTAAGGCCTTTATTGCTAATCTATGCTCAGAACTAACATATCTCTTCTCTGAAAGTACTGTTTCTGAATGGAATAATTTGCCCTGGGTACAGATTTAGGATCATAGAATGGTCAAAGTGACTCAGTGGCTAGGACATTAAAATGATCATTTATCAACACCTTCTTTGAATAGACAGACAGAGAGACAGACAGACAGACAGGAAGAACCAAAGAAGATGTTCATATGTAAATAAATTTTTTGCATGCGAAGATTTCCATATTGACCATGGAAAATAAGGAGATCTACATGAGAACGTCAGGCTCAGTCAACCCACCATCTATCAATAATGACCTTGGGACAACTCTTGGGTGGCTTCTGATGAAACTACATCCACACATGTCAGGAATCTGACCATTCACAGCCTCTCTCAAAATCTATTCTAGACCTCAGTCAATCAATGGCTTATTCTCCACCTTAATGTGAAGCTTCAGCCATGTCTATATTATTTTTAACACCATTATTATAGCCAATAAAGGAAAGTAAAATCTTTGATAACAGTAAAGATTCCCATGCCTATTTTGATCCTTTGTGAAGCAGAAAACAGCATTAAAGACTGCTACTTCCATTCACACTCTCCCCCCAGTCTCCTATATTCTTTATTATGGTTCCTATGAGGCTGATGCTTAGAGATCCTAAGACATCATTCCTCCTGTTTTCACCATCACCTGGATCTCAGTGAAGGTCAATGGGGATCCTTGAGAGAAGGAGGATAGAGAAAACACGAAGCCAAGATTTGACATCACGGAATCCAACTGAGTGACCTGTTGCATTTGCCAACAAGAGAGGATGTCTCCAAATGTTAAAAGTTGTTATTCCAAACAGAGACTCTTAACTATTGGGTATTTGAATACCAGTGTAGAGAAAAATAAAAGTGCCTCAGGAGAGTAAAAGTTACATAGTTGAATCTAAAACAGTTTATTCAGACACAAAAAACACGAAAACTCCATGCTACCTCCAGGACTGAGAAATAAGCCCAGGGCCTCATGCTTGGCAGACAAGCACTCAGCCTCTATACTATATCTGTAGCCTCTTTGTGATTTTTATTTTGAGACGGTGTCTCAAAAGGTTGCCAAAATTGGCCTTGAGTGTACTCTGTAATCTAGACAGGCCTTGAAACTTGTCATTCCCTCTTCTGAGTATCTGGGATTACAGGCTTACACCACCAGGTCCAGCTCGGAATCATCTTTGTAAGTAAAGGGCCCAAAACAAGAATGCTTAATCATCATTGTATCCCACCACCACGCTTCAAAGTTGCCATTAATTCTTCTTTGAATGAATAACTAGAAAGGAGACTGAATGAACGAGTGAACGAATGAACCAGTGAGCAAATAAAATGTGGGTGCTTCGCCAGTGGCATCCAGTCTTTACCAACTTGGTTAGAAAGTTTGTGATTTAAACAGTTCAGCCTTTGAAGGCTCAATTTGATTAAAATACATTTAGTAAGCAACAAAAACATTCTAGCATTCTGGGGATTATGCATTGCTGAGTATCTCTGCGGGGAACAAGAAATTCCTGCATCCAAAATAGGCCTTTGTGAACCTGGGAGAGGCAGCTCTGCATGACTATATCGGGGCCAAACATCTGACTTCTCTTAATTACATTCTGTCCTTGTTTCATTCCTTCTCATCTCTTGCTTCTGGGTCCTGAATTTTCCCAAAACTGCTAGCTTGAATGATCTCAAAAATTAGGCTGGGTCTATTTCCAGGGTGCCAGGGCCTGAGGCACAGACAAGTCTCCTTTACCATGGAAAACTAGATTGAGAGCACAGGCCCCTTTCTCATCCTTGACCTCTGCTGTTAGCATCTGTAACACACGCCAGTCCACCATGCAAGAAGAAAGTGGGCTGAGCCTGGGGTTTGACTGCTCTGTGTTCAAATTATGCTTTCAACCATCTCCATGCAAAATATCCTAAGACATGAGTGGCCTGTGAGGGTAACAGCAGCCACATAGCACAAGATAGCTAAAGCAGAGGCCCTGAGAACCTTTGGCACAGGCACGACCTTCAGATCTGCTGGTAGAAGCCCTACTGTTTAGAATACCTTATTTAGTCTATTTGTTACTTTGTTGTGAGGATTCAACAAACCAATGCATACGAGGCTTAGATGATTTTGTGGCACACAGTGATCCCTCTGTGACTGTTAGTGTCTGCCAATCTGCACCAGATGCTGAGGCTCTTGGGTTTTCTGCACTTCTCATCCTCCAGTCCCTACTCCATCCTTATTTTGCACATATCTCTTTAAACAGGCTGAGGATGCAAGTTGTCATAGGTGCTGCTGAGTCCTCTGAAGGCACGGGGGGGGGGGGGGCTATGTCAGAAAAGACTGTTGGCAGGGGAAGCCAGAGACACAGATCACATCTCACAGAATAGGGTGAAGCAGCCCCTGGTCTATGCTGGGAGCCAGAAAGGGGTTGGAGATTGCTCCAAGGCTCCATTTTCATCTTCAACACAGCCAACTGCTCATTTGGACAGACCAAGCCTGCTTTACTGATGTCCAAGCTAAAAATTATATAAAGTAACCACTCAGCAAACCTTTCTCCAGTCCCTCCTCCCCCCTTGCTCCCTCTCTTTGCTCTCCTTTCCTCTCCATCTCCTTTTTCCATTCCCTGTTTTCTTCTGCTCACACCATCCCCTCTTCTTTCTTTTCACTGTTTCCCCATCAGGAACCTGTGCTCTCCTCCCTGCCACCACTTATCTGGCCCTTCTTTCTCCTCTTTCTGCCCCCACCCCTTCCTTTAACAGAGCCAGTCTTTCTATAGTTTCTGTCTGTTTCCTGTGCTCTCTGCTAAGTTACTTAAGAGTGGAGAAGAGGTCTTTGGATTTTCTGCACCTCCTCAGCCTCCATGCAATGTTTCATCCTTTCTTTGTACATGTCTCTTTAAATGGGCTGAGGCTTTAGACAATCCAGACCGGAGATCATCGAACTTATTCTGTAAAAGGCTGAAGAATAAATGTGTACAACTCTGCAGCACAGAGTTTCCACTGAAGCTGCTCAGCCTTGCTCTTGTAGTGTGAGGAATACCACAGCCAACACTAACGCACAGGTGTGCCTGCCACCCAGTAGTACTTCGTTTTTACAAGTAGACAGGGGCAGGACTTGGCCATGGGCACTTTCTAACCTGATCAAGCCCAGAGGAAGCACAAGTTTCAGCAGTGTGTGCCCAATTTCCTGCTGCCTAGAAGTACCATGAGCTCTGACTTACATGAGAATACTCAGACTTCTGTCTAAATCTAGAGAATTTGGAAAACAATTCTTGGTTGATACAATATATGAAACACATGCATATGTGCACACACAGAAATTATGAAGGAAGCATTCATGTGTTTTTATTCTTAGGGACTGCAGGAATGATTTTGGCAGAGAACACAGTGGGAGTTCGACCCAGTTTAGCAGAAAGTCTGTTTAAAACGAAACTGCGTGTATCATTCCCAGCTCTGGTTCTGATGATGCCATCACAGTGAACAAAATCATACGTCAGTGAGGGAAAACCAGAAATGCAAGGTGGGGTACAGCAGCTTGATCTCACAGACCCTTCTTTGGGACAGAGACTAGGATGAGTGGTTGTGGGAAGTTGTGGGAGGTTTGCATGGAAGCTGAGAAGTGAGATGCAGAGAAATGATCTATAAAAATGAAAGAGGAGGGAGGGGCTAGAGGAGGTAAACACAGTACTCTTGAGGACCCACTGTGACCCAGCCTATTGGCCCATTAGAGATCCCTTGCCAGAGAAGAGCGGGTCAGGCTCTCTGTCCACACACCTCTTCTATCTGTTCACACTATGCCTTGGGAGGGAAGGGCCTGAAAACAGCACTACTCATTATACCGGTGGCTTCTCAATCCTAAATGGGCGGCTGCAAATTGCTATTCCAACTGTGTCCCTTACCCCTTGCTCTTGTCACAGGCCCCAAGTCTTCCTCAAAATAATAAGGCAAGGGGTCACTACATGGCTTCTTTTCCCTGTGTTATATTTGGAACATGTTTGGCCTAAAAGACAAGAAATCCTGGTTTTAGTCTAAGCTTGGCCACTCCCATACAACCTTAAGGCCACATTTTGTCTTTCTTGGCTTTAGAGTCCCTGTTGTGAGACAAACGTTAGCAATTGATAATCCTCCTCAGTCATAAAAGCCAGGAAATGCACTGCCTTGCTGATTCTGCACATCAAGATAATTGTTTTGGAAAGATTAAACAACCAGGAATGTTTGTCATTATTGTACACACATGAACAATGAAGGAATGTTCCTGCTTTACAGTGAATACAGAGGTCCAGAGGATGTGACATTGGACTGTGATCCATTGTTACCTCCCACATCTCTCTACTTACAAGTACTTGTTATGGTTTGAATGTAAGATGTTCATAAGTTCAGGTGCTTGAAACTTGGTTCCTGGCTGGTAGGTCCACTGTGGGTGGTTGTAGGTCCTTTAAGAGGTGGGGCTAAGGTAAAGGAAGTAGGCTAGTTCGCACTTGTTTTAACACTTAATCTTTAAACAATTCTAAAGATGAGAAAACTGGGACTCAGAGAAATTAATTTGCTCAACATTTCATGGCTCAGAGGGTTTTGATCAAGCCCTATTTCAGCCTTCAATTTGTTCTGCTTCCTGAGACATTTAGATGAGAGCAAGCTGCCACACATCTGCACTCTATGGAGCCACCTGCCACCAGGCATTCCCTGCCACAATGGACTATCTCCTCTCAAGCCAGAGACCAAATAAATCTTTCTTCCTTGAAATTGCTTGCTGTCAGGTATTGGTAATAGGAACTGTGAATAATATGGTCATCTAATTTCTTTCCTTGAAAAAATTACTTTATTGATCAGAGGATATATCTGATGGATCAAATAATCCCTACAAATATATCTACAATACTACCAACTCTCTGAATGGATTTAAATTGAATTCATCTGCCAATTCAGGGGAAGGAAGGGAAGCTAAACAAACATGGACACAAATGTTGTCCACCCTCAAGGGACTCAGAATCTAGTATCTTCAGAGGGACAGAGAACATGAAGGGCTAAATAAGAACACATAAGTATATGCCAGGCTCCAAGCTAGTTTTTCTGAGATCATGGTGTGTTGTGGGGGCCTGTCTATCGTCCACCCCAGCACCTGGGTTACAAGTTTAAGGGCAGCTTCACCAAGACATTTATGTGAGTGTTGGGATTATAACCCAGGTCCTCATGCTTGACAACAAGCATTCTTGCCACTGTGTCACTTCCCCAACCCCTAGTTCTTAAAATGTAAGCATTCGTTGCTCTAAACTTCCCCTCTATACTATTTTGGCTGTGTCCATGATTTTGGTAAACAGTTTCTATTTTTTCTTGAATGAAGGAACTTAAAATTGTCCTTTTAAACATTGGTGTTGGCTCACTGAATTAGCTTATACTTGTTTTACTTTTTACCTTTAAACAACTCAGATTTAAAGACAAAGAGACTGGAACTCTGAAACATTAATTTACTCAGGTTCCAGGGCTAGAAAAATTACAGAGCCTTCATCATGTCTCCTCTGCTTTCCTTGCATTGCTGGGTCCCACAGGACACTGTGAGCTCAGAGCTCAGCATGTTGGAAGGAAAGGGACTTGCATTTATTGGAGTCTTTATGGGGAGCAGAAGGATGAAGGATGGGCCACACTCAAACCTAGAAACAGAGTCAGAAGAGAATGAAGGAACTCCATTTTTCAAGGAGGCAGCACCAAAGAGCCTACATTTGTCCAAAAATGCAAATGGCAGCATTTCAGATGTATTGGGAGTGATAGTTAGGGGTGGAGAACATATAGTTAGGGGTGGAGAACATCTGTCTTTGCCCACATGGCCATGATCTTCTGAACCAGCCAAGGAAACAGTCTGAAAAGACCTCTGTGTTATTCCTCACAGTGGAGGCATGTGTGGTCATTACCAGCCATACCACAGGGTGTCCAGCTCCACCCAAGGAAATTAAGCTTGGAAGTTGGATCAGGGCAGATTGAAGTTGAAAATATTAGCAGCTCATCCAGTGGCCCAGAGCAATTTATGAAAGTCCTAATTAGCTACAAAAAGTACATCTCCAGTTATAGGAACACTTTGCACTCCAGCTGGCAGCAGGGAGTCCCTAACTGTCAAAAGCACCCCACCATGTCCTTCAAAGGAAGAACAGCTGACAAACAAGAAATGAGGATATCAACACCGAACCACTTAGAGTAGTGGTTCTCCACCTATGGGTCACAACCCCTTTAGGGGGTCACATATAAGATATACTGCTTATCAAATATTTACATTATGATTCATAACAGTAGCAAAATTACACTTAAGAAGTAATAACAAGATAATTTTATGGTTGGGGTCTCGACAACATGAGAAACTATATTAAAGGGTGGCAGCATTTAAAAGGTTGAGAACCACTGACTTAGAGGCAGGAAATGGTTCTTTCAATATACATCCCTTTACTGTTACATTACTTACTTCAAGATTTGGGGACATCAATATGCTGGGTTAGTGTTTCCCAAAACTCTAGGGCAGAGTTGTTGTAGAATGCTACAGCAATTACTAATTTGAATTACTAATTCAGAACACAGCTGTGGTTCCCTCAATTTACATACAATCTAGATGAACCTTTAAAGCAGTTACCACAACACTGCCAAATAAAAGTGTGAGGTGTTCAGTGCATTCATCTAACACAAATTATGTATTTATATACATATACATATATATATATATATATTCAACGTTTCATAGATAACAACTATCATATATGCTTAAATGTAGTATAACAATGATCATGAACTAGACTAAAGCCTGGGGGGAGTCCCAGAAAAATGAATTGATTTGGCCAAAATGTTTATGTGTGCATGTATTTGAATGTTCACACCTGTGTTGGCTCATCTGTGCACGAGGGTTTACATGCACATTGTGCGTGCGTGGGAGTGTGTGTGTGAAGGTGTTCTTTAGGAGCTATCCACATTTTATTTTGAAATAAGTTTCTCATTGAGACTTGAAGATCTCCAACTTGTGACTTATTATTGAGCTGCAGGGTCTGCATCTCTGTACCAGCACAGCACAGCACTGGGCTCACAGGCTCATGCCACCATGACTGGCTGTTTACATGGGCACTAGGGATTAAACTGAAATCCTTATGCCTGCACACTATAGACTTTATTGACTGAGCCATCTCCCAGACCTTACTTATACAAATATAAAAACAACAGAAATGTGTCATATTTTCCAAGTATTTCACATGTAAAATTTATTTTATGTGCCTAAACATGGCATAATACAATAGAGTGTACCATATAAATAATGTATAAAAACCTATGATGATTTATTAATGTGATTATTAGTATTTTTATTTTCATTTATTCAGTGGATTTAGCATGTACTGGGGACAAATAACACATTTCAGAGTTTAAATGGAAATCCCATAGAGCAAAGTGCAAACCAGTATAGATAAACATTAATGTTTCTTGGGAAAAAAAAATACTCTTAGCTAAGGTGACAGGCTGCTGTGGCCAGGATGTTATATTTTTATGTGTGTGTATGAGTGTTTCTGTGTGGATATGTGCACATGCTTATGCATGTCACCATCAGCCAGAAGAAAGTACCAGATTCTCTGAGCTGTAGTTACAGGTGGGCATGAGCTGCAGAACATGCGTGCTGGGAACTAAACTCAGGTCCTCGGTGTGAGCAGCATTCCCACTGTGCCATCTCTCCAGCCTGTTCGTAATGTTTTAGAGCAGGGTTTCTCAACGTTCCCAGTTCTGTGACCTTTAATCCAGTTTCCCATGTTGTGGTGACCCCCAATCATAAAATTATTTCACTGCTACTTCATAACTATAATTTTGCTACTGTTATGAATCATGAAGTAAATATCTGTGTTTTCTGATGGTCTTTGGGCATCGTAACCCACAGGTTGAGAACCACTATTTTAAAGGAAATAAGATCAAAATGGTACAAATAAACTTGGTTGAGTTTTTACATTTATAATAATCTATACAAGTTGTTGGCCACAGCATCACTACTTGGGAGATGATTAAAAATGCCAAATCTCAGTCCTTCTCAAATGAAATCTTTGCTTTAGACAAGACCCTTGGGTGATTCTTTTTGTCTCCTGAGCCCCACTTTCCTATACTGCAAATACATAGTTAAGATGCATTCTATAGCATTGTCAGGCTATATATGATGTACTTGGCATGATGCTGGGTCATCCACTAGGAGCTAGAATAACAGCTCTCTTCCAGGTTTTAAGCACCATTTGCTTACAAATAATATATACTGTCATTCCCTTGATGCTTCTTTTCTCCTTGGTTGTCCTGTGGATGGAACCCATGGTCTTGTGCATTCCTGTAAGTGCCCCCATGAGCTGCACCCCAAGCCCTTGCTTTCTTTCTTCTTGCCTCAGCATTCTCAAGTCTGGGATTGCAGGTATGTGTCATTGTGTCTGGTCTGACCTCTCAATATCTTTTTGTACTGGCCTTTGTATACCAGAGGATTTTGACCTCTGTAATGTTCCTTTTCCTTCCAAATCCCAGAATCATGTTGAAAATCCCAAAAACTCACAAGCTGTATCAGCACTAAGAGGTCCCTTGTTCACCTCTACTTTGACGCCAGAAATTCCATTCTTAACTGCCAGGCTCAGTGAGCCTCTGTGTTCAATTATGTCATCTTTCAGGTTCCAGGGAGATACCAAGTGCCACAGAAATTTACTAGTCATTGGGTCAGTACATCACTGAAGCTCCTAGGAACTCTGGGTTTGTTCTTCTCTTTCTGTACAGTCTCACTGCTCTGTGTTTCTTTATGATGTATTCTTTCCATTTAATCTCATTAAAATCTAGTGCTTCATAGATGTTTGATGAGTCTCTTGTCTATCCAAGATGTCTAGTAAAAGTGCATGTATGTATAGTCTACATATTTTACATACATTTTTATGAATGGATTGTTGTAAATATATTTCTATTTTAAATTTACATATTTTAAATGTATACATTGTAAGCCACTTGTGAGTGCTTTGAAGAAAAGAGCAAAAACAATTATACCCTTGTCCTGGATCAGCAGTGATATTCCTCAATAAATGTTTGGTATTGGTACTGATGGGACCAAAAGGCACTCAGGAGCTTTTTGACCTAGGAACTAAAGATTCTATAATGCATCCCACTGACCCAAAGGGGACATGGATGACGAGAGAAGGAAAACATTGTCTTACTACAGTTCTGTGCATCTTTAGACATAGATTAGTGGCTTTCTTCCTAGGGAGGTGACCGGTAGATTTTACATAAGAGGTCTTTCTATAACCAAACACTTCACTCAGAGGTTATATTTACGCAGCCCATTAGTAAATTTTTTTTATACTTTTGACACTCATTAGACTCATAATCGTCCACTGGAGCTACTCTATAACAAGAGATAAACACTCCATTCTAAGGGATGAATAATAATTAGGTACTGCTTGGCACTGTGCTCTTTACAGGTCTAATTTTAGAGCATAATTAATCCTGCTGAAACTGCATAAGATAAGTGAAATATTTATGCAGCTGTGTTAATTCATGTATTTACTCCTAGAGAGACATTCAGAATTGGACATGGCTTTCCGGGAAGATTATCTTAAGATGCCCCCTGGAGCAACGTCATTTTCTCTTCCATGTCTTTGCTTCCAGATGGCCTCTGAAGATGAAGCTGAAAAGACACATTTCCCAACCCTAGCAGTGTGACTGGGAAAAGCAATGAGCCAGGATATAAACTATCTATAAGAACCCAATGCTCTATATGTGAGCATCTTGAGCCAGGACATAAACTATCTATAAGTACCCAATGCTCTATGTGTGAGCATCTCAAGCCAAGACATAAACTATAAGAACTTAATTCTCTATATGTGAGCATCTCCAAATGCTGCAGGGAAGGAGGTCCCTGTTCAGCACCACAAGGAAGTATCTGGGATATTTATTACCTAACTGTATTATTGCTAATATATCACTGACTGAGCTACACTGAACATGAGCATCATACAGGGATGGTGATGGTAGATAAGGGAAAAGATGTTGAAGAGAAAGATGGTGATGACGGTGGTGGTAGAAATAAACATGGTGATTATAGTGATGTCAATGCTGATGGTAATTATGGGAACTTATGGTCCCATGATGCTGGTGTTTCTGATACTAATTCTGGGGATAGATGGCAATGGGAATGATGATGGAGGCGCGGTGATGATAATTATTTTGAGGCTGATGGTATAGACGGTGGTGATGGTGGTGGTGATAATAAGGATGAAAGTGATTGTGATTATGCTGCTGATGTTGATGCAATTATAATTATGACAGGGGTGGTGGCAGTGATAATGACGACAATGATAGTGTTGATACTGATGCTGATATTGTTGGTGAAGATGGTAGGGAAGTAATGGTCGTGATGGTGATAGTGATAATAATGAGGATATTGGTGGTTGTGGTGTCGATGGTATTTTTACCGATGATGGTGGTGGTGATAACAAAACTAAAGAAGAATATTTTGGTTTTAGTGACTGTGATGATCATATTATGAAAATGATGATGATGTTAATGATGATGGTGATGATAGAGAGGATGAAGTTCACAACTTACGTTTTTGAGCCATATTATGCTGTAGGGTCTGTGCTAAGCTATGATCTTTACACGTATCCCCTCATTTCATTTTCCATTCTTATCATATAAAAATATCTGAACCTACACACAAATGAGTAACTGAGGCTAAGAGGTAATTTTACAGAAGTATTTGTAAGAAGAGCAAACACAGATTTATTTCAGATATGCACTGAATCACTTCTTCCTGTAGTGCCTATTAACATCAAGTGTCCAATCAATCAACTTTTCCAGACATCTTAGAAAAATAAAAAGAATAGGACTTTTTCTTAACTGGATTCTTTCTGAAGTAGAGATATCACCACTTACAGGAAAGGGAAGTTGCAAGCCCCTTGAACTTCAGTTTCCACCTTTGTAAAATAAAAATGAAGAGGTGGTTCTGGAGATAAACTAAAGAATATATGTAAAGCATCAAGTATGTTGATTGACATACTCTGTTTTCTAAAGATATCGGCAATTTCATAACAGATGCTACAAGAGTGACAACAGCAGCGAACAGGGCTGGAGTTAAAGCTTTCTCATTTGACAGATACCCATCACATTTAAACACTTCCTGTCAAATGAAATCTAGCCTGACACCAAGCATTCATCCATACATGTCTTTATGTACTCAACTCTTCATTGACCTCTTACGTTCAGGGTTCTGTGGGGACTAGGTCAGCCTATGAAGAGGAGTGAAAAAATTGGTCCAGTGGCATCACAGTGTTTATTCCCCTTATTCTTTCTCTTCCCATAAAGGAATATATGCCCAATATTTTGGGTTTGGGGTGTGTCATCTGTTTTGGATAGGAGAGTATTAGAAGACAACCATGGAACCAAGCAGAAACACCCCATGTCCATACACAGCAAAGTGCTTCATTTGTGAAGAAAATACCTTCTTCCAGGTGACTAGTAACAGCCTGTCTGAGGTCCATAACCAGCATGCATGTGCAGAGGTCACACACTTCACTCATTGACTTCATCTCCATCAAAATCATCCAACCGTGAATCCAGGCTTGCCCACTCCATTTGCACTTCCCTCAGAAAAGTCAAGGCATCTTGTTGTGTGCCTCTGGGATTTTACAGCAATAGCTGACCAACATAGCCACAAATCACAGTTACACAGCAGAGAACATGACCAGTGATCCAAGGAAGAAACAAATGCCCTGGAGGGAATCCTGAGAATCAGATGTCCTTATTTGAGAGGTAAATATAAAACACATTTGAAATGTTTGATGGTAAAATGGTGCCAGGTACCATAAGAGTAACAGAACTGTGCTGTTTTCTGGGATTTTGTTTTTTACTTTTTTGTTGTTTTTTTTTTTAAATGGAGTGTGCTGGATGTCTCTACAATTTTGTTCAAATGACTGCAGAACCTGGAAAAGCTGTTGCTGCTATTGATGCTTAACATACTGCTATTATTGGTCTTTTTATATAAATATAAATATATACATATATAATTTGAATTTTTGGAAACTTTGGCTGTGCTGTCTTCTTTTTTTTTTTTCGAGACAGGGTTTGTGCTGTCAATTTTGGAAAAAAGTATCCCAGTTTACCGTGTTGAGTTGGTATTGTACAGAAGTTAACAGCCATATTGGTCTAGAAATGTTGAACTTAATTTTTTTCCATTTGTGAAGGGGTAATGGTATTAAATATGTGAGGCCTTATCTACATGGGTTTGATTACAAAAACTAATAAAGTATACTCTAAATAAAAAACAGTAGAATGTTTGATGGCACTGTAAAAATTAAGGAATTAGCTTTGTGAACTGAGAAAGAAGGAAAGCTACAAAGAATTATAAACTCCTTTCAAACCCAAACCAACATGTTTATAAACCTTTGCAAAACTCATATCATGTTTGACTACAGTGGTTGCTATATTTTATCCTCTCAGCTATACACAGCATGGCACAGTCTGTAATGTGTCTGACAGTATGCTCCATCCATTTCTGAGTGGGGCTTCTGTCCTATGCCCTGAGCTTTTGTGTCTTGTATTGAGGGAGTACCAGCCTGTGCTCTATGCTGGCATTCTAATTCCTGTCTTTGCATCAGCCACCCAGATAGAAACTATGGCTTGGAGGGCAGGACATTAAAAGCCATCTCATCATGCTAAGAGATGTGGAGAGATTACCAGCTGCTATGGTTAAATGTTCATGTCTTTCAACCCTGGGTCCCCATCTGGTAACACTGTTTGGGGAAGGCTGTGGATCTTCTAGGAGGGTAGAACTTTGCTGCAAGAAGTAAGTCACCAGTGCAAGGCTTGGGGTTTTATAACCAAGCACCACTTCCTGTGTGTAGAAGCAATGTGTCCTACCTCATAATCCTGCTGCCATGTTGGGCCTTAAGCTGTTTATTGTCTGATGTTTGGTCACTACAGTGAGAAAAATCAAGACCCAGCCATAGAATGGAGAAGGGCAGGAGGAAATACAATGCAGTCCCAGATAGCCCCGATCTCATTAGGCTGTAAATTTGTGAGAAGAGGAACTGCAGTTAGTTTGCATATTAGGCAGCAGAAGAGTGGAATTCTCATGGAAAACAGGGGGGCTCTTCCTTTTCTGGGGACTTCCTTTTCTTCATTCCTACACAAGAGACTGAGAATCACCATGTTAGCGGAACCTGACTTGCTTTGCAATCTCTGCTGATAGGTCCAGAAAAGTTTTCCTTTAATTCAAAACTCACGAGGAATGCTTCTCTAAGTTGGAATATAGGGAAAAGATATTAGGACTTAGATAGTGTGTTGGTTAATTCTAACTGTTTACTTGACACAGCCTAGGATGACCTAGGAAGAAAGTTTCAACTGAAGAATCATCTTGATCAAGGCGTGTCTGTGTGGGGTAGTCTTGATTGTTAACGAAGGTCAGAAAACTCACCCCAAAATGTGAGTAGTACTATTTCACAAACACATACTAGAGCTTTGTAAAGAGGAAAAAACTGGCTCAGTGTAAGAAACCAGTAACTCACGATGGAATATCCCCTCTCTGCTCCTCACTGCAATGTAGTTAGCTCCTTGAGCTCTTGCTTGGTTCCCTCCAGTGATGAACTGTGATGTGGAATTGGGAGTCAAATAAGCCTTTTCCTACTTTATATTGTTTTTGGTCATGGTGTTTTATCCCAGCAATAGAAATGAAGCTAGAATGTTATGGTTTGGATCGCAAATGACCCAACCCCAAAAGGTCTTACGCTAAATGCTTAAGCCCTGAAATAGGAATTCTGGGAGGTTTTGAATCAGGAGAGCTGTAACCCTAACAATAGCTCAACAAACCATTTATGGATTCATAAGTTAATGAGCTACTGGGAGGTGATGGAAAACTTAGACATGTGGCCTGTTGGAAGAAGTGGGTCACTGGAGACATGCCCTTGAAGGCTGCACATTGTCCTACTCCCATTGCCACATCTTGATCATTACAGGCTCAGCAGCTTCCCTCTACCATTAGCCTTCCTCACAGTGCACTGCTCCACCACAGGCCTACAAACAACGGGACCTTAGAGGGCAACCTCAGAAACCACAAGACAAAAATAATCTTTTTCTCCTTTAAGTTGCTTATCCTGGGTATTTTGTCATAGCAATGAAAAGCTGACTCACACCACAGCGGGGTTATGTAATGCTGTATAGCAATTGTCCTGAACCTATCCTACATTTGGGGTCACACAAATCCGCAATTTGAAGTACAAGGGGACTAGCCTGGGTATTTCAAGAGATTTGTTGACATCCTTCATTCTGAGCCTTACTTTGTCAAGTACAAGGTTCCTCGGGGTCTTACTTACCATCACCAACAAATTGAAGCAGAGCCAGGTCAATCTGCCTCTTCCAGGGTGAGCCCTTCTGGAGGGCAATTCCATAGCCAGTGGTGGCAAAGATGTACCCACTCCCAATGGTCACCAGTTTACAGCCTTCATCCCTCCCAGCCTTGTAATTCAAGACGGCTGCGTCATAGATGAAAGCGTCCAACTTCCTGAAATGACAAGACACCAGAGAGTCATGGGGTGGCCAGGTGCCATCTCAGGGCCCTGCTCTCCCAGCCAACGCCAGCACCTCACACAGTGGAGATGGTGACTCATGGTTGCTCCAGCCCCTTGTCATAAAAGGATCTATTTTTAATGAGGAGATAAAAGCCAGAACCTTTTCTTTTCAAGTTACAAGAGGCAGCTAAATTAAGACACGAAGAATCCATATACCCAAGTGAGTAAACAGGCAGGTTTTTTGTTTGCTAAGTGTTTGTCCTTAGTACCTCCCAGCAGTGGGGAAATGGTGGCCTGTTTAAAAGGTTTGCCTCAGAACACCATGAACCACTGAAGGACAGTAGAACTAGGTGGTGGCATGAAGCAGTGAAGAGGAATTAATCAGGAGTGAGGCCTTTTTGTTTTAAAGTCTTACATAAATACATTTGCTGTTTACATTACAAAATCATTACACAGTAACATTTAAAAACTCAAGTAATGTAGAATGGTATTAAAATTATGTAAGCAATTCAATAAGTAAGTTACAAAATTCTATAACCCAAAATCTTTAACTATGAAGCGACCTCTATTAGCATATTGATGGGTAGTCTTCTGAGGTTTGTATGCACACACACACACACACACACACACACACACACACACACACACACATACACAAACACAGAAATACACACTAATGTGCAGGGGATAGGAAAACCTTTTATGTAAAGACAAGATGAATAGTTGAGGTTTTGTGAGCCATATGTTCTTGAGTGTAACTGTAACTTTGCTGTAGTGTGGTGTTATGGATTAATTATCTCTCTTCCAAAAAAAAAGTTGAAGTACAAACTCTCAGTATGTGGTCTGTTTCAAAATGCAGCTGTTGGAGATATGACCAGTTAAGATAAGGTCATACTGAATGGGCCCCAATCCAATATCACACACACACACACACACACACACACACACACACACACACACACACACACACTGGTGTTTGCATTATATAAAGACTAGAATTATGCAGCTAGGAGCCTGTGAACAATGAGACCACTAAAATAGACGTTTCTATCTTATTCTCAGAGGCAGCATAGCCCTGCCAACACCCTGCTCCCAAACTCTGAACCTTTATAAATTTAGGGCAGCAAATTTCAGTTGGTTAAGACTGTCAGTTGAGGCAGCTTTGTTAGGGTAACCCAAGAAACCACAGAGTTCTCTAACAATCTGATAATACAGCATGAACGAGCTCAGTTCTGTTCCGCTGCAGTTTCTTTACAAGGCCTGGCTGTCCATCCACTGTAGTTTACCCTCCTTTATTTCACGTCCCTTCCAATGGATTACACCAAGTCATATCACAGAGTGCTTTCTTTTCTCATTTCACACATGCTAAGCATATCTCCATATCAATAAAAACAGTGATCTCTTCTGATAAGTTTACTTTTATTGCTATATTGCATCTATGCTTTGATTTGCTCCATAAACTCTCACATGTGGGCACATCTTTGGAATCACCATGCAGTTCAAAAGTGGGATGACAGGCATCACTTCAGAAGTCCTGTGTGACACCCCCACACTCACCATTTCCCAATCACAAGCATCATGGCATCTTAGGAATGAAGTGGCTGAACTCAATAATTACCTAGAACCCTATTAGTGAATATACACATAATCTCAAAAATTTGAAGTTATCTGAAAGGCGAAAACTGTTACCGTGGAGCGCACTGATGGATGTTTCCATTCTAAAACAGGAAAGAAAACTACATCGGCTATTATTCAACTTCCTGCCGTGGACGCCACTTCATTGTCTTTCTTTCTCTAATGAGGAAACGTAAAACACTGAAGCAAAGAAAACAGAAGTGGCAGAAGAAGATCTATCAGGCTGCATTCTGTCAGAGGCAGCTGCTGAGGGACTCCCTGTGGGAACACAACTATTTGCAAACTTTATAGGTATGTTCATCATTTCCATTTTTCCTGCTTTTGCTGTGTTTTTGTAATGATTACAGGTAAGGCAATGCTATAGGGCTTACATAGTTTATAGAAAGACTCCAAAACTTTTATCCAAAACACAAAGTATTAATCTCAAATCCTGCTCAGAAGGGATCTGCACATTCAGTCAGCAGCAGCAGCAGCAGCAGGAGCAGAAAGCTGGGTGTGGCTAGTGTTACAGGTAGACCAGAGCTGCCTAGAGAAGCAGCTGCAGCCTTTCTGGAAGGGCAGCTATACAGGAATGATGGGGATAATGTGTGGAGAGCTAGAAAAGACATGAGGACTCAGAAGCTTATAGCAGTAGTGGCTTCTCGTACAACCCTTGCATAAGAATGGCCTATTAACATCCCATCACAGGGAGGTAGGGATTTATATTCTTCAGTAGTGTCGTAACTGGAAGTTGTCCTTGGTCAAGTAAATGCCCCCAACCCATGTCCATGCAAGCAATCCTAATCAAATGTAGTGGGTCACAGGAAAAGGCATTAAAATAGGAGGGGTGTGTTGGGGAGAAGAATGGGGCTTCAGTAGGGAAGAGGGAAAGGAATAAGGAAGGGTAGTGGGGTATATAATTAATTAGAGACTATATATATTAAAAAATAAAGGAAAAAAGAAAAGGTTCAAAGCCATTCATAGTGTAATACAAGCACACTGGATAGATAGATTGAGCATATATAAGTCCTAGGCTGGGCTTGGAGGAAGGCATGGCCGCAGGAAAGCCATTTTTTCCTGTTGGATGGCCGGCTCCTCAGCTGTGAGGTAAGGAGGTCATGGTGTTCTGCTGAGATTCTGAGACATCCTAAGATTCTGTAAGTCACCTCTTGTGACTATAAAAGGGAAGTCATACATGGGATACCCTGTCTGTGGTATTTCTCCTCTTTGATGAAGCTGAGGTACTTGCAATGTCAATACTTCACATACTACAGTTGCCATGGAGATACTGAGAACCTTGGTTTTATAAAGACTTTCTAAGTCTCTGCAGACTCCCTCCATTCCTCAAGAAATAACCATAAACACACATTTCAGACTGTATACTTATTGTATATAGAACAGTTCAGCCTCCAGCCCACCTAGTGCTATCCCTGACATCTGGCATCTCATCACACCCCCAGCCCCTTCTAACACACTGTTGGGATACAAATCAGAAGCTAAGCCTGGCAATCATTCAAGAGTTGTCCAGCAGCAGCTTCAATTGGTATTGTTAGGGACAAGCAATAATTCTGCAAATTGGTACCACATTTCATGACACATGTTCTGCTGAGAAAGATGAAGAAATAGGAAAAAGGCATGGCAATTCATGGCAGGGACATAGTTGGTCCTGACAAAAGCACTTATGGATGACTGGAGTGGCTGAAGAAACATATCTTCAGGGCCACAGTCACAGGGAGCCACAGACGGGAATCTGTTCTTCCTGGTCTACTCTCGTGTGTTCCTGGGGCCACAGCAGAACACAAGCAGTGCTAACATTAGAAACTGAAGTTACATGAAGTAGCTTGCTCTCTCTCTCTCTCTTTTCTCTCTCTCTCTCTCTCTCTCTCTCTCTCTCTCTCTATTGTATGTATGTATATATGTATGTATGTATGTATGTATGTATGTATGTATGTATGTATGTATATCTCCAATGATTCCAGCACACTAAGTCTAGATACAAATGGGCACAGACACCTGCATGTTCAAAACAATATCCTTTGGGCTGGAGGAGATGACTCCATCAGTAAGAGCACCTTCTGTACTAACATAAAGAGCCACGTTTAAATCCCTAGTACACACAAATGTCCTTCTCTGACTGCTGCACACGCATGTACATACACAGCACACACACACACACACACACACACACACACACACACACACACACACTCACACACACACACACACACACACACACACACACACACACACACACACGCAAACTCCACACAAATACACCATACACAGGCACCACACATATTCTTTCTTGTCTACAGGAAACAAAGGCAATCCCAGGGCAATTGTTTGCATAAAGCACTTGGCATGCATCACTTCCATTGAGACATCACAATTGCCCAGGGGACAGATGACATCATTCTTGTGCTTTTCTGTTTTGTCTACAGGCATATAAGCTTCTGGAAAACTAAGGCGGTCTTGGATGCAACTATGGTAGTCCATATTCTGCACCACAGGGTTCTCCAGCAGAGTGTTGTCCATGGGAGCTTCCTGTAGCAATGCAAATGTCCTGTTTCTGCAATCTCCAGTGGGAGTGACCTTTGAACTTCAGTTAATGCAGCCAGCCAAGAAATTGAGTTTGTAATTTTATTGAACTGCACTAATTTAGACACTTGCAAAAAAATGGTTGAATGTGGCTGAGAGCCAGAGGTATGGACAATACCCACCAGGTACCCTGTCATGGTCAAGGTGAAGGCTGGGATCGCCAGACTCTGGGCTCTCATTCGTGCTCACAGTCCAAAAGTTGTACTTGTTTTCTGTTTCCAATTGAAAACAGTGCTGTCATTAATAGAAAAAATTAAATTGTGATATGCTAGAAAGAGATCTTTGTAAGCTGGAGGCTTTGGATGCTGCACCTGTATTTCTGAGGCTCAGGTTTTGTTTTGCTGTGGGTTGTGTTGTGTTTTTTTCCTCTCTGCAAAAAGGAGCTGACAGTATCTGCCCTCAGAGGGCTGTTGGGAACAAAGTGATGTTATGTAAGTAAAGCGTGTGCAATGGCCAGCTTATATCAAATGCTTAAAATGCATAAACGCATTCATTTAAATTCAGTTTATGGCTAAAGGCCCCACAGGTTTTATGCACCCTCTGTAATAAGTCCAGTTGCAAATAATTTGCCTGAGTAGGCTTCTTTTATCTATTTCCATTATTATTTTTCTCCTTATGTTTAAACAGACACATTTTTGAAAGGCTACAGCAGCCAAGGCTCTAGGTGTAGAAGGATGAGAGAATTTACCTATTGTGTGAATTGCTAATTGTCTGATTGGGAAGTTGAGACAGTGAGCATGAGCTTGACTGGACTCCATCACCCAGCTTCTAAGTGTCCAAAGCTGGATTTAGATTTAGGAGGATGCCAAGGCCACAGAGACCCTCTAGGACTTAAATACTAGGGGGGTTCAGTTCTGTGTGCTACTTAGGAAATTCAGATTAGGATTTAACACTGTAACTCAAGCCAGATACAAAAGAAGAAGCAAGGACGGGGCAGATCAGTAAGAGTTTAAGGGCATCTGGTTGATGATTCAGCTCTTGTCTATTCCCTAGCAGACATCTAGCATGTAGGTCTGGAGTTGCCTGCATGGGGCACTCTTCCTGGATTTACTATGTCCTAATCTGTTGGGTAGCTAGTTGCTAATGGGCACAGACTCTTGTTGGAAACAAAGGATGAAGAAGAGGAAGAGAGTTCACAAACATTTGAGGGATTTGAGCTGTAACTTCAGGAGATAAGAGTGATGAATCCGGCTGCAGATGGGTAATTGGCAGTGCTGAGCTCTGACCAGCACAGAGAAAAGGCCAGCCCTGGGGGCCTCCATCCTTCAGAGCTAAGTGTCCATGTGAAAGCACAGGCCTCATGGGGAGGGAACCCGGCTACATCTTCAAGAGGAAAAACCAGCCTCTCACCTTTCCAGCTAAGTGCTTTTCCCACTGCACAGGAGGAGGCACAAGGTCAGGATCTTCCTGAGGTGACAAGAGTCCTGCCTGATACCCTCCTGGAGTGGGGACAGTGCCCTATCTGGCACGCTGAGGCAAGCACAGCCTGTTTTCAGAAGCTCCACCCTTCTTGTGACAGAAACAGAGGCTGAAACCCCAAACAGCACCCCCATCCACACACACACACACACACACACACACACACACACACACACACACACACCCCACACACACACCAGATTTCACAGAACCTGTAGATGCCATCACTCTCTGTTACCAGTAGTCCTCAAGGAACACAAACAAGTAGAAATGATGGTAACACTGAAGAAGAGAGGGGACCAGACCTGGCTTCTGTACAAGGAAGCACAGGCAAGGAGGGGATCTCACAGGATCCTGGAGTACTAGAGCCTGCTGACTTCCAGCTGGGACTTCTGACAGCTCTGGAGAGCTCTGCAGCTTCACAGGTGTGTAGATCTGACCTCATCACTTCAGTGGGTCAACATGCTTATATCTATCTAGTGCCCTTGAAAGGCCGCTCTTAGGCCAAGCTATTTGTTAGAAAATTTGATTACCCATACTTGAGTGAAGACTGTACCCCATCATTGCAGCATGGGTCCTTTTTGGGAATGGGACTTGTGTTGCCAGGCAGCCTGAAATTTCCTAATCAAAAGCTTCCGGTTTTAGCTCATCATCTTATGCATGTTTTCAGATGCTCTCTAGGGGTCTCAGCACATTTAAAGGCTAATTATATAGTTAAAGTTAATTATTCATTCATTAACATTCAAGAAGCCTTTAACAAGACAGTGACTTGTTCTGATGAATTAATAAAACTAGAGCGTGTGTGTGTGTGTGTGTGTGTGTGTGTGTGTGTGTGTGTGTGTGTGTGTGTGTTTGGAGGACTAGCGTCAAGTGTTATGAAAACAGAAACATCTCTTTGATGATAACCAAACGCATTTTTTTTTAGGTTGTGTCAAAGCTTTGCTAGGAAAATGAAAAGAATAACACATCAGGGCTGGGAGATAGCTCAGTGGGTAAAACACTTGCTATGCAAGCATGAAGACCTGAGTTCAAATTCCCAGAATCCATGTGAAACCTGGACACAGTACTCATACCTGCAACTACAGTGTTCCTACATCAAGATGGTAGGCAGATACAGGAAAATCTTTAGATGTTCGTGAGTCATCCTGGTGTACACTGTGACACATGTGTGCACCTCCCCCACACATACTTCAACAGGTTACTTAGCACATTTAGACAGCTGTGGAATAGTGCACACCACTCACATTCTTCTTCACCAGCTCTAGCAATGAGGCCTTGTCACAGACCTCTCTGAGCCTTGGTTTTCCCTTCTCCTGTAGCGCTAGGTGTTAGGTAGGTAAAATGAAAAAGAAGGTGTTTTATAATCGCAGACCCTGATGAAACCTGGGGGACTGGAAAGGTAATTTTGTATGAGAGAAGTGTGCATGGATTATGAGCAAGTACCAGACACAGGGCTGTTGGCAGAGGGCACTTATGGTTCCCAGAAGGTACGTACTGCTGAGGCTTGACAAACTTTGCACATGTTCACTAGGAAAGAGATAGTCAGCCTATACCCACCCTCAACTAGGCTTGTCCACAGCTGGCTTTAAGAAAGTAGTTTAGGCTCAATTTTTCCAAACATTTTTAACACTTATCCATCTACCTATTTATTTATTTATTTATTTATTTATTTATTATTGTGTGTATGTGCACATATGTGTGCACCTGCATGTGTGTCATGAAACCCATATGAGAACAGAGTACAATTTCCAGGAGTGTGTTTTACATTCTAACATGTGGGTTCTAGGGATGAAAACCAGGCAGGTGCCATTACCCACTGAGCTATCCTGTAGATTTTAGGCTCACGCTTTTAAAAAATTATGTGTATATTTATTTTAGTGATTGTGTGTGTGTGTGTGTGTACATGCATATGTGGGTCTTTGGATATGGAACTGGAGTTACAGGCAGTTAAGAGCCACTCAACGTGGGTGACAAGAACAGATATCCTGTCCTCTAGAAGATCATCAGGCATTCTTAATCACCATGCTATCTCTCTAGCTCCAGGCTCACATTTTTGACTCTGAGTTTGTGAATGCAACATTGATATCAGAATTACAGACATTAATTAATTTTATAGTATATTCCATTAAGCTGACTTAATCCCAGATCAATATCTTGCCTGGCATAGTTACATTATCCCTGACCCATTTTTTATTTTGGAAACTGTTTTCACTGGAGTCAATTCTTTGTAAATTTTATGAAGATCTGATTCATTGATCAACTTCTGGAGCACAACAAATTCAACTAATTTATGATTCCTGCCATTTGGGATTTTTCTTTTGTAGTTACTATTTTCACCAAGTCTAATTCTCTTGAGTTAAAATTGTACAAAAATACAAAATTAGAAAAGAAGATTCCAGTCATCTATGGATTTTTAATCAATAACAAATTTCATCCTGTGTGTTTTTAGCTACTGTCAGCTTAATTTGTGTTGATTATTCCTACAAAGAACATGCACTATGAATTGGAATCAAAAGACCCATGGCTAGTATTTATTTTCACTGTGAAGATTCTGAGTAAATTTTTAAGACAGACAAGAATGGTTGAAAAGTGGAGACGATTTGAGAGAGGAAGAATAGATGCCAATAAAAAGAGGAAGAGAGAGTGGGGGCACAAGAAAGAGAAAATCAGGAAAGGAGGCAGAAAGAGAAAAAAACCTTCAAACACCCAGATGGATAAAGAGGAGTGGAGATAGATGGTAAGACTTCAAGAGACAGACAGGAAAGAGGGGTGATGGACAGGGAGAGAGAAGACAGAAATAGCTGGAGTGAGGCTACAAGGGGGCTGTGCCCTGGCCCCAACTTCAGACTCAGGAAAGGACAAGGAAAGAGAGAAGACCTCTGCTTTCATTCTATTGAATTCACTTCCGACTAAAATTGATTGCATCCAAAAGGTGGTGATATCATAGATTAGTGTTTGGAGTTTTCAAAGAATCAAACTGAAGTCCAGAATTCTCCATTCAAGAAGTTGTACAGGGCCTATAATTCCACCCACTGTAGACACTGTGAGTGCCTGCACTGAATCAGCATTGGGCTTCCCACATGCAGGGGACTCTGGGTTGGAGGATCAGGCTTGGCCACATGCTGTAGGAGATGGGCCAATCTGTGCCTCACAAAGCCTTGATTTCCATCTGACCAGAAGGATTGCATGATCCTTCTTGTGTGTCCATAGCAGGGTGAGATAACAGCTCTAGACCTTCCTGAGGAGGATGGAACGCTGCTCAAATGCCATTCTTTCTCCTCACCAGAGCTCACGTTCTGATGTAGGAGAAATATCATTTCTCTGGAAGGTCATTCTCATATGGAGTTCTGATACCAAGAAACATTTTCCTTGTTCAGACTTTCCTAGAATGGTCACTTCCTGCCAGATGCCATGTTCTTTGCCTGAATATTCCAACACTTTCCATTCACATTCCTATGGAGGGAACAAGTTAAAAAAAAAAACCTTTCATATATATTTATGTGTATGGTTGTTTTGCATGTGCATACTTGATGTCCGTGGAGGTCAGAAGAGGGCATCAATCTCCTGGGACTGAAAAATGGCTGTGAGCCGTCAGGTGGATGCTGGGGACTGAACCCAGATCCTCTCCAAGAGTTTCCAGTGCTCAATTGCTGAGCCATCTCTCCAGCTCCTGAATAGTCTTTAAAAGATGTTTGTTTAATGTGAGTACCTGCATGTATGTCTATGTATCATGAGAATGCCAGATGGCTTTACAAACCAAGAATGGGTGTCAGATGCTCTGGAATTGGAGTTACAGGTGGCTGTGAGCCACAATATGGATACTGGAACCAAACCAGGTCCTTTGCAAGAGCAACAAAACTCTTAACTATTGAGCCATCTCCACCAGCCCCAAACAGCATTTTATAAGTGAGAAGGGTAGAGTTTGAGAGGTGAATTAACTTGTGTAAGATTTCCCAGCTGAGTTTTAGCAGAGAGCACATTTGAGTCTAGGATGCTGAGTCCCAGACACCCTGTCACAATATAGAAGTGATGGGATACGAAGACTTTGTCAGGTCCCAGGACACAAGGAATCTGTACATCCAGAAAACAAAAATGAATGAATATAAATCAGTCACTTTCTAGAACATGTGGGATTAAGTGCCAATAGCATCCCTAAATCAATGTATCTAATTCTCCAAGGAATTACAGGTCATGATATTTCATAGATATAGGGGACAGGCTCAAAGAGGTTACTTAATTTGTCAAAAGGCACACAGTGAATAAGTTAACTAGACCTGGAGTGTGAAATTGAGTCTTTCTCACTCCTAAGTCCACAATCTACCATGTAGCCACTCGGGAGGCAAATTAAAAAGCCCATCAGTTGACCATAGGAGACCAGAAGTTTCAAAAAAGTCTGAATATTTTAACTGAGGGTTTCTATTTACAACTTGCAGAAGGGATTCATTAAGATGTTTAACATGGATGCTCAACCAGTAGCCCTCAGCTGAGCAGAGAAGCTCCAGCATAGGGAAATGCTTGAGTAAACTATGATGCATAAGCACGGAGGTTTTCCCAGCAGCCCCAGAGAACGACGGCAAAAACACCTACAGATCCTACAGATCCGGAAGCTCATCAAAACATATTAATTGAAAAACTTGACCTACTGCATATAGTTGGAGAGCATCTGCAGAAATAAATGTTGTAATTACAGATGGAGACATAAATAGATGCAAATATATACAGCCAAGGTCTAAGAGAAATGGACTATACATCAAATCAATGGCCATCCAGGCAGAGCTGGTTTGAAGTTGGCATGTGGTCAATGGGATATTTATTCATCTCTGGTTATTATTTTCATTTTTGTTCTGAGAATATGTTTTATAATGAGAAGCAGAGAGCAGGATGGTCCAGGGCAAAGCTCCTAGAACTAGTTTACTTCAATCATGAAGTTCACTGGTTCTGTGCCTGAGCAAATGACTTAACCAGCAATTATCTGTCTGTACAGCAGCCATGCCAATGAGCACAAGCTCAGCAAAAGAAGGCTGTGAAGAAGATATGGGGACTGATAATTAAAATGTATGTGTTAGGTTCCAACATGAATTGAGAGCCACCCAAGCAACTACAAATGGGAGGCACAAGAAACCAGACAGCACAACAGTCACCCAAGGGTGGGGTACTCTCCCAAGGTTTAACACTAGACACATGTGCATTGTGCCTCCCTGTGGAAAACAACCCCATTCTCTACAGCACGTCTGCAGATGGAACCTGAAGTAGCACATGTCCCCAGATGCCAAAGGAGACTTCCCTGCAAGTGCTGGCACTGGAAACCTGCCAGGAGGTGGTGCTGAAAGATTCCCATTGTGATTTCTGTGGCCTTCATGAATAGTGTCAGGAGGTACTAAACAGGGTCTCTGATGATGTTATTAACTGAGGATCTTGACATAAACATTACCTAGGGTATATAATGGACCTTAAGTCCAATGGCCTCAGCCTTGTCAGAAAAGATACACAGGCAAAGAAGTCAATGTGGACATGAAGGCATATCAAAGAGGCAGCTATGAGTCAAAGGAAACAGGGCCCCCGGAAGCAGAAGCTGGAGAAGCTGAGGAAGTGTTCTTCACTAGAGACCCTGGAAGGAGCATGTCCCCATTGTCATATTGACTTTGGACTTATGGTCTCTAGAACTGGGAGAATGCATTTCTAGTTGGAAAAGCCAGCATTCTACGGCAAATGCTTATGAATGCCCTCAGACTTCACTGCAGTAGGGGACAATGTCACCTGTACACCTACATTCCTTTTTCTCTGGTTGTTTTGAGACAGGTCTCAATATGTAGCCAAGAAAGGCTGCAAATTCATGATCCTTCTGCATCTGCCTTTCTAGAAGTGAGTTTCGTTCACAGGTATGTGTAACAGTGCCCAGAACCCACTGCAATTATCTACAAGAGGAGGATAGTGGGGATTGCCTGTGTTTGCAGTTGAACCAAGGGCTCCCTTTAAGATGCAGATGAAGTCTTGCAATGGGTGCTAGATGATTTTAGAGCCTGAGCCAGCCCCACTAGTGGAAGACTCGCTCTTCCAGGGGTTTATGAGACAAGACATTGGTAAAAAGACTATCTGAGGTTTGACACTTCAATGCTGTGACCATTAGTACCTGGTAAGTGGGGGGCCTGCTTGTAATTTTAGCTTTTGGAAGAAAGGGCCCTGTCAATAAGACATAGATGGTCAAGAACACAGACTCTCTGCTCCTTATCCTACCCCTTGTAACAAGCAGATCTGACCTGTCTTGGCACTGCCCCCTTCTCAGGTCAAAAAGAGGGCTAACCCATCGTGGGTCAGACTCTGAATGCTGGCTCTACCCCAAGCAGGTCCTTGGGCAGGCTGCTTACTCCCAAGCCTCAGACCCTTCTGCAAAGTGGAGAAGTTGCACATCCAGCAAAATGGAAAGGTGGAGAAGCAGTCGCAGATTTGAAGTTCCCATGTGAACTCAGCAAATAGTGAGAGAAGACACACAGAGAGAATACAGAATTTGGGCTGAGACAATGGCTCAGTCAGTAAAGAGCATGACTTGTAAGCAAAAGGACCTGAGTTCATCCTCAGAACCCAGCATCCTTAATAATCCCAGTGCTGACAAGTCAGAGACCAGAAGACAGACAGTCTGCCTGACTTGGTGAGTTCTAAGCCAGTGAGAGACCCTGTCTCAAGAAACATGGTGGGCAGGGTTCTGAGGAAGAAAACCTGAGACTGACCTCTGGCTTCCACACACATGTGCCCACACATGTATACAAGCCTACACCCATGCATACACATGTAGGGAGAGATCTCTAGGTACATGTAGCACTACACACATGTTTAAAAATAAGAACACAGAATCATACA
Source organism: Cricetulus griseus (assembly GCF_003668045.3). Lineage (NCBI taxonomy): Eukaryota > Metazoa > Chordata > Mammalia > Rodentia > Cricetidae > Cricetulus > Cricetulus griseus. The sequence goes on along the minus strand of NC_048600.1, from coordinate 37,171,288 downwards.
GGGAGTTCTGGCTTCTTCATGTTTCCCAAGATAAACCACACTGTGTATAGTTCTACTCTTAAGATAAGGAGTACATTTTTGTCTCTGGGGTCTTCATTTGCTGTATCTATTTCACATTTGCTTTATCTATTTCAATGGAAGGAGAAATATTCCTTTGAAAATAGCAATAAAATTTCAAAAAAGGAAGAGACATGTTGAAATGGAAACCTCCACAAACTTGGCACCGGTTTTATATAACAATGGGCAATTAGAGGCACACTGGCTGTGTATTGTCATAGAGATGGTCACCATTGTTACTGTCTTTAAATTGTCTCTGGAGCAATACTTATTTATTTCAGATACCCTGTTTCATCACTCTGTGCTTGTGTCTTGTGTTCCAGAATAGAAGACAGAAATAATGACAGTCGTGGCTACAATGTTGACACAAGGTTTAAATAAGATTGTGCTGACCAAGCCACCCAAACAGGACCTTCCCACAGGTCAATGCCCAATAAATGTTACCCGTTGGTAAGAAATACATCATTTAGTCCCAAAACAATTCAAAATGTAATAAAATGAGCTTCAGATGGGTAGATACAGCAATTTGAGTTAAGCACATTCAGATGTGGAACAGTGTTGAAGGCTTCAGGGAAAGCCAGGAAACATTTACACTATACAGTCTTATAATTGCTGAAGAAGATCACAGATTGAACTATGAATTTTCAAGTTATAGCCCAAGCATAAAGACAAACATTATTAGCTGCAAGACACATGTTGTCCATAGGGGAAAAAGTTTGACTTACATGGAAAAAAAAAAAGACTGTTAATGGTACAGAATCTTTGAGATGACATTCTCTGCAGACTGCATTGCAAGACGGCTATCAGCATGCTTTTCCAACAGTAAACATTTCTTGTGTGTGTGTGTGTGTGTGTGTGTGTGTGTGTGTGTGTGTGTGTGTGTGTGTGTGTGTGTGTGCATGTGTGCAGGTATACATGGAGTCAGAGGACAGCCTCAGAAATTCTACCCACCTCTTTTGGCCTGGGGCTAGGCTGTCTAGCCTGTAAGCCTTGGGGGTCTGCCTGTCTCTACACCTTCCCAGTGCATACCACTATGCCCAGCTTTTTCTGTGAGTCCTGGAGATGAACTCAGTTCCTCAAGCTCATAGGACAAGCACTGAACGGACTGAACTGTCTCCTAAGCCCTCAGTCAACATTTTTCTGTATTTCCATTTAGCCTCCTTCCTTCCTCTTCCTTTCCCTCCGTCTCCATCTCTGAGTTTACAGAACTGTGTATGTACTTCATTCAGTGTTTCCCCCAACCTCCAGTTTTCCTATTTTTAACACTTTTTATGGAGGGCCTTGAAAATCTTTTAATATTGTTTTTGATGGAGTTTAAGAAGAAGTCATTCCAAGGACAAAAAAAAAAGAAAGATGTCTCTGGTTTCTTGAGTTTTTATTAAGGAAAAACAACCCTAACCGTATGATGTGGTAGCAATTATTTTTGAGCTGTATTTGCAGTGTGGGGGTGGATCTCAGAAACCAGGTCATTGTCGATCTGCTTTTCTCTGGAGATGACGCGATCCCATTTAGAACAGCTCGCTGAGCACTGATGTCTACGCCCGCTTTCGAACTCAGCAGCTGAAAATGAAACTCGCGTGCTTGATTCTGTCTGACTGATAAAATATAGCAAATAAGCCCCACTCAGATGGTATCCTTGAAAGAACTCACTCGGCATAGCAACCATCCTGACATATCCCAAGTCTACCTTTCTTTCTGTCATTCTGTGTTGCTGGACCAGTTTCTTTAGAGAATAGAAATAAGGACTCTGTCTCTCTCTGTGTGTCTCTCTCTGTGTCTCTCTGTCTCTCTCTCTCTCTGTCTCTCTCTCTCTCTGTCTCTCTCTCTCTCTGTGTGTGTGTGTGTGTGTGTGTGTGTGTGTGTGTGTGTGTGTGTGTGTGTGTGTGTGTATCAGCTCTGAGGTAATTGCATGATAAGTTACATAAGACATATATATATATATATATATTATATAGAACCATACAACTCCACTTTCTAATCTTGCCTTGAACTCTAATCCTATCCATCCAACTCTCTAGCCAGGATCGCAAGTGGGAAAGGAGCCTGAGCCCTGTGCTTAATAATACTACGATATAGTGATTTTACTAAAGCCATCTGTTCATCTTGATGATCTTCATGTTCTTCATCTTATGAATAGAATAGCATGGTACCGAGCTCAGAGAGTATTGAGGGTTGAGTGAGGGTATTTATGTCATTCACTCAGGGATGCTGCTCAGAAACAGTAACATCTCACTAGGATGCAGATGACATGAAGGTGATGGTGTTGGTCAAAGGTACTTCCAATTTAATGTATCCAGACCTAAAGTCACCTCTCCAATGACCTTGCACTTCCTCCTAGATGTCTCTTCCTCTTCCCTACCCTGTCTCTATGGGGACAACTTCATCTCTTGACATTTAAGAGATTAGCATCTAAAAGCCTGAGGATTATGGATACCTGAATCAAAAACCCAGTTCCTGATAAAAATAAAATCACAAAAAGACAAACATGGTATGTACTCACTCATATGTGGACTTTAGACAAAGAGTAAAGGATTACCAGCCTACAATCTACATTGCCAGAGAAGCTAGTAAACAAGGAGGACTCTAAGATCTAAGATCGCCTGAGCAAATTGGGAGCACAGGAGGAGGGGGAAAGGAGCTAGGGGAATGAGAAGGGGAGAAGAGGAGGGGTGAGGAGGACATGAGGGAACAGAAAGGTTGAGTTGGGGAAGAAAACAAGAAAGGAGATACCATAATAGAGGGAGAGATTTTAGGTTTACAGAAAAATCAGGCACTAGGGAAATGTCTGAAGATCTACAAAGATGATACCAGCTAACAATCTAAGCAACAGAGGAGAGGCTACCTTAAATGCCCTCCCCGATAATGAGATTGATGACTGACTTATTTGCCATCCTATAGCCTTCATCCAGCAGCTGGTGGAAGTAGAAACAGACACCCACAACTAATCACTGAACTGAACTGGAATCCAGTTGTAGAGAAGGACGAGTGATGAGCAAAGGGGTCCAGACCAGGCTGGTGAACTCCACAGAAACAGCTGACCTGAACAACAGGGAGCTCTTGGTCCCCAGACTGATAGCTGGGATACAAGCATGGGACTGATCCAGACCCCAGGAACGTGGGTTTCAGTGAGGACCTCCTATAGTAGTTCAGTACTTATCCCTAGCATAGGTGTTGGCTTTGGGAGCCCATTCCACATAGAGGGATACTCCCTGAGCCAAGACACATGGGGGTGGGCCTAGGCCCTATCCCAAAGGATATGATAAACTCTGATGAACCCCTATGGACGGCCTCTCCCTCCCTGGGGAGCAGAAAGGATATGTGATAAGTAGGGTTTTAGTTGGGGAGGTAGTAGGGGAAAGGGTGACAGAGAGGGAACTGGGATTGACATGTAAAACAATCTTGTTTCTAATTCAAATTTAAAAAATCTGCAAAAAAAAATTTACACAACCCTAAAAGCCATGGACTTTGAGAATGAACCAGTGTAAAAGACTAAAGATCAGTGTTGCTTTTGGTCAGAGTGTTTAATCACAGCAACAAAATGAAGCTAGAACAGGTGGTCATGATACATGTGCAACATGTCTTTGAATGCATTTGATATCACTGACTCTGTACACTGAAAGCAACTAAGGTGGTAATTTTTATGTTAACTTTGTCACAATAAAAAATCAAAAAAAAGATAATTCTTCCTTTAAAATAATTCTTCACTTTACTTACTGCATGTATAGGAAGACAATGAGATCAGTCTGTTTGCCTATGATTTGGAGCTGGGAAAGAAATCAAAGAGGAAACTGGAGAGTGGGGTATGAAGCCTGAAGAGTTCAGCTTCTCAGGAAATGTATATGACTGGGGTTTCATATGCCCATGGATGTAAATGTCATAATGAAGCTCATGAATTTGTAGGGATAATATATGCTAATCTTAAATAATAGAAGGGAAGGAGGGAAAATGTTAGATTTGTACATCAATGTACAAATAAAGGCACATGAAAATCAACTAAAATAAAAACACCAATTATCATACTGTGTCTTAAACTACTAGCTCTTTGGAGTCCTGGGTACAATATTTCACTTAAATCTGGTATAGGAGCTTTGAAGTTTCGCCCCTTGCCAACACTGGTGAATGACACAGCATTTGTAAATCTAGATGCCTCTGCCCCATTCAGCGTCTGTCCTCTCTTCTAGACAGATGTTCTGATTAGCGTAAATCACCTGAATTGCTTATTCCCAGCCCTTCCCACGGGGAACCTGCTTTACCTGGCTTTCTGGAGCTCTTTCTGTTATCATCCCTGCTTAGATTTCGGCTACTGAGATGGCTAGTTCTGATAGTCAACATGACTGGATGAGATGCAACTAGGTTCATGAGGCACACCCCTGGGCATTTCTATAAGTGGGTATCTAGACATGACTAGATCACCAGCACTCAGCTCTCATCAATGGTTTGAACAGGCTCCAGGGAAAGGGTGAAACTACAGAAAGCCAAGCTTGACTGGAGAAAGTATGTCATCCTTTCCGGTTTTAACTCTACCCTACTTCCTGACTTCCAGGATGTGGGCAGCTCTTCCACACCCTACTTCCATGAGAGTGCAAGCTCTTCAATTCTATTCAAAACAACCATTGACCTCACAGATTGTTTCTGTAGGTACATGAGCATATGATCACAGGTTTGTTTAAAGAACCTTGGTCTATAAACCTAGGGTTACTAGCAGCTCCTCCTCCATAGCCATCTCTGAGATGGTACTGACCTCAGTATTTACATATCAAATCTGATTTTATTTCCCTGTGATTTTACTTGGTAACATCTTTACTTTCATTTATTATGAATCCAAATATACAAAGAAACATACTTTTAAAGTCTTTCTCCCTCTCTGTTTTTCTTCCAGCCTTGATTCATTCTAAAGATAAGCATTTGGTTGTCTACTGTTTATCAACTTGTCTCAATCCAATGTGTTTTTGAGACTCCTTTGAAGCAGCTGTTCTGAAATCCTCTCATGCCTCAGAACCAATAGCACCTAGTGGAGGATACTCATCAAAATGAAGTTTCTCCACGAATATACAGAAAGCCAACACAACACCCAGGAATCTGCATTTTAACATATTAGAACGTGATTCCTATAGTTCTGGCTCATCAGCAAGGCTTGGAAAAACTAGAGTTAGAATTCTTTTTCTTAGCCTTTCCTGAATTTTAACTGGTTTTTATGTGATCTGTCTGAGTTGATGCACATAAAAGAATCTCAGGGCTATTTCAGAGATCAAAGTAGCCAGCACCTTCGCCTTTTAAATGGAGAAAGTAAGACTAAGAGATGGAATGGTTTATTCAAAGTCAAGGCTGGCATGAAAAGCTAGAACTCAAATCAGGTCACTGAAGCTACTAAGTGGGCAAAGCCTTCTCAGGAAACAAGAGCCAGTACTTCCTGGTCATGCTTATGGAAGGTCTTTCCTAATTTGGAGATGCTACTGAGACCCATTGAGCCAGGAACAGGAGCCAACAGCGGAGCACCATGCTCAGGGTGTTCTAAGAAGTGTCTGTTGAACCACAGGGTAATGAGGGCAGTACAAGGAGATGTCATAAATCTTAGCAATTCAGGGATAGATGGGGTACCTATCTTTCAAAGCGATGAAGCTTTCTAGAGATGTTGTATGTGGTAAAGCATGGCAGTGACTATCATCATCATGATTAGACACTAATTTATTTACTACTGAATGTCAAAATTTAAGATCCAAGATGTGAAATGGCCTCTAACTGTGGCAGAGCTGATGTTTAAAAGACAGAACTGGGAGGATGTGGAAATAGACACAATAGATGCAGATGGGGTCTTGGGACAGTTCTGGGACAACAGTTCATTATCTGAGGGTTTGGAGTCAGTTCTCATAACATACCCCAAGAAAAAAATCCTAAATAATTGAAAGTGTAAGCCAGGGGCTGGGGATATGGCTCTGTTGGTAGTGTGCAAGCCAGGGCTAGAGATGTGGCTCAGTTGGTAGTGTGCTCATCTGACATGCATGAGGTCCCAGGTTCTATCACTGATAAACCAGGGTGGGGGTGTGCACCTAGCTACTCAGCACTTGTGAGGTAGAAAAAAAAAATCAGAAGTTCAAGATTATATTTGGTTACCCAGAGAGCTGAAGGTCAGCCTGGGAAACACAAAACCCTGTCTCAGTAAGAATGCAAGACAAGTGTGGTAACCATACCTGCAATTTTAGCACCTATGAAAGTGAGTCCATGAATATTGCTTGGCCAACATAGTCAGATCCTATCTCAAAACTAAAATAAATTCATAAATACATGAGTAAATAATAAAGTATACTAATGGAACAGAATTATTCTGTAGCTTTAAAGTAAATAAATATTTTTGAATTATAACTCCAAATTCAAAGGCCATAGCAATGATTAATATATTTAACTACAAGAATTAGAATATGCATGGGAGAAATTTCTTCAATAGAATAAAAAATAAACTGTTTTAAAAAAACTTTCCAAAAAAGAAATTACTGATGACTCTCAGTTATATACCAAATGATGTTGTTACTCACTGATAATAAAATTGTCCAAATTAAAATATGTCAGTGCAAGCTTTATTTAGTAGGAACTGTTTAGAAGGTCAACTGGGAACTGTATTAGTAATGACTTTGGAGAAATAAACACTCTCTTACAGGGTAAATATCCATATCCTTTTAAAGAAAATTTGTCAACATCTGCCAAAGTTACAATTATATGTAGTCTTTTACCAACTATTTCAATAAATTGATTTTATATTACATGAGATATGTGTAGGTGGTCTCCATTGTGCTATCACTTGCAATAGTAAAATACTGGTGTCAATCTAACTCCCTATCAATTGGGCATTGAATAAATACAGCGTGGCTTGTTTACAAATGAAAGCCTAGGCACTGACACACAACAATCTGAATTTGCCAGGGGGTAGATGATGGAGCAAATGTACCTGGTTACTGTGGAGGGAGGGCATAAAGCAGGTGAAGAATAGCATGGAAGGAGTGGTCACTTTTCATGTTTTTTGTTTGTTTGTTTGTTTTGGGTAATACTGGGGATTAAACCTATTTCCTTTTGCTCTATCACTGAACTATATCCCCAGCCCTCTTTTAATGTTTCATCTGGACATAGGGTACAACTAAGTTGCCAAGGGTGGTCTTGAACTCATTTTGTAAGATGGGAAGGCCTGAGTTTATGTTCTTCCTGGCACAGATTCTTGCATAGCTGGGATGATAGGCCTGCAACATCAGGCTCAGGGACTACTTTTTTGTTGTTTTGCTTTGCTTTGCTTAATTTTTGAATGATACAAATTTATTCAAACCTTAGTTTATTCAAATAACTAACCCTGGAGTCTGTTTTTTTAAAAAAGAAAAAACACATGTTATTTTCTGCCAGCATTAACCCCACTGAGCCTAAATCTCCAGGATGGAGCCCTAATTTGTTCTCATCCATAATGACCTATCATATAGCTGTCACCTAAAGGATAATTCGTTTCCCTTTAGCTCTTGCTTCTACTTTGAAGCAACAGCCCAACGCCACCTTTACATGGGAGATCAAATACACAGCAAGTCACCATCTGTCCAAGTTTCCAAGATGGATGTCATAATTATTATATGAAATATTATATTATTTCAGGAAATAATTTATACAATTTGTAGCCTTGGCTGATTTCTGCTTCTGCAGTCCTCTTTTTGTATTGCATACTGTTTAAAAATGAAAGAAAATAACCCATTTTGGGCTCTGGGTGACAAATGGATGACAAGGAGCCAGGCAGCCCTCAACCACATCATCTACACTGTGTTCATGGTCTGTCTGGAGCAATGATCTAGATATGTGTAAAAGAGCCCATAAACCCACAAGATGACTAAGCTTGAACGTCATAAAAAAGAAAAAAACCTTTACAGTATCTGCTAAAGATTACATAGTCCATGCCCCTTCAATTCTCACCTTAAAGGTGCACAAGGAGAAGCATGTGCCAAAGAAGACACAAAAGAGGGGCTCTTTAGAATAGTGTCCATAATACTCCATGCAGGACAGTGCTCACACATTCACCATGACTAAGATGGATAGATAAAATTGTGAAGTTGCTAACCAGGAAAATCTATTCACTGATGAGAAATGAGACCCAGGATTGGATGCAACAGTCTCACAACCAGAATGCTATGCTAAAGAAGACAGACAAAAAAATGGAACAAATGGGATGATGCTTTATGTGTTCAAGCAGCAGAAATCAACCTTCAGCTTTGGAAGTGACAAGGGTTGGTGGAAGATATTTCTAAAGATGGCATGGAAGACTACTCCTGGGGACCACAAACCAACAGCTCCAGTGAGTACAGACTCATCTAACTATTTAATATCAAACTCTTTGTGTTTTGTTTGTGCATGTGTGAGTTTTGAATAAATCATGGATTAAACATCTGAAGAAGGACTCACTCTTCCTGTCTGTGCTAACATACCAATCAAATTCCAAACAGGGGCTGATGGGGAGAAATGCTCTCAGAAGAAATTCCTGAAGATCTGTGTATCAATCTGGATTTAGCTGAGAGTGTAGAGGGGCTTCTTACTTCCCCCAAAAAAAGTAAAAAGCAAGAGGAAGCAGCTGCTGAGCTGTGGAGAACTGCAGCTGTAGTCACATGTCAGGCTCAGAAACTGAGATGACTGAGATCCCCACCAAAGCTAATTTTCTAGATAATCAAAACTTCTCTCATTATACAACTCCTTCATTTAAAATGAAATCATTTTAATGGAATCTTTCTAAATTGTATTTCACACATCCCTGACTTTTTGCAGATCCACAAATGGAGTTTAACCTTTGCAACAAATGACAACAGTAACAATAAGTATCATCTTTTGCCAGGTGCTACACAAAAGGCTCTCCAACACATTCGTCCATTTATTTGCCACAGAATTCCTATGAATTAGGTTCTATGATTATTCCCACATTAAGTGTGAGTCTCTGGATGATTAAATAAAGGTCATACACACAAAAAGTCACAGAGACAATAGTGGAGAGAGACAGTAGCTGTCTCCAGAGCCTAAGCTCTTATGCATGGGGCTTGTGGGTGGGTGCATTCATGTGTGTCACATCCATGTGCCAGCCATAGGTCAGTGTCAGATGCTTCCTCAAGTGTTCTCCAGCTTACTTGTTGAGACTGGGTCTCTCACTGGCCTGGAGCCCACTGACTGGCCCGAGGCTGGCTAGGCAGGGAGCCTCCATTACCAACCACCACTCACTCCTGCACTAGGATTTAAAGGAAATACCATCATACCTGTCTTTTATTTTAAGCATAGGATCTTGTGGATCAAAATCAGGTATCCACGTTTGTGTGGTAAATACGCTAACCAGATCAACTGCCTCCCCAGACTGCACTACCTTTTCTGTGTCTATGTGTACACTTGTATGTGCAGAAGCACTCTCCTGTGAGTACATGTGTGAACACCAGAGGTTGTTTTCTGGTATTCTCTCCTGTTGCTCTCTAGATTACTTATTGAAATGAGGTCTCTTGCTGAACCTAGAGCTTGCTGCTTTGTCTCAACTGCCCAACCAGGGAGCCCAAAGAATCCACCTGTCTCCACTCCCAGGTTGTACACTATCATTTAGCCTTTGGGGGTTGTGATGGCTATTCTCAGTTGTCAACTTGACTACATCTGAAAGTGACTAGGCACGCCTGTAAGCCAGCCTTCCTTCCTTCCTTCCTTCCTTCCTTCCTTCCTTCCTTCCTTCCTTCCTTCCTTCCTCCTTCCCTCCTTTCCCTTTCTTCCTTTCTTTTATTTCATTACCCCCTCCTTCCCTCCCTCCCTCCCTGCTTTCTTTCTTTCTTTCTTTCTTTCTTTCTTTCTTTCTTTCTTTCTTTCCAAGACAGGGTTTCTCTGTGTAGACCAGGTTGGTCTTGAACTCACAGACATCTGCCTACGTTTGCCTCTCAAGTGCTATGTGACTTTCTCTGAAGGAGATGCCAGGCAAGACAATACTGATGGCCTTTGGGGCCAACTAATAGTTGCATCTAGACCTATAATCAGATTCAAGGCAAATCAGGCTCCCAGAGGAGAGGTAGAAAGAGCAATCCACTACTAAGAAGCTTAATGAGTTTGCTAATTCACACAAGCAGAAGTCTGGGGAACATGTGTGGGAATGAATTTCAAGGGTGTGGGATAAAACTGAATAAGGCTGAGTTTATTGACATTGGTCCACTGAGTGGAGACTCCAGGTTAATATGGAAGTTTTCAGTTAAAAAGTATCTATCTAAGCAACGGAGGAGAGGCTACCTTAAATGCCCTCCCCTGATTATGAGATTGATGACTGACTTATATGACATCCTATAGTCTTCATCCAGCAACTGGTGGAAGTAGAAGCAGACACCCACAACTAATCACCGAACTGAACTGGAACCCAGATACAGAGAAGGACGAGTGAAGAGCACAGGAGTCCGACCAGGCTGGTGAAATCCACAGAAACAGCTGACCTGAACATCCGGGAACTCTTGCTCCCCAGACTGATAGCTGGAATACCAGCATGGGACTGCTCCAGACCCCAGGAACATGGGTTTCTGTGAGGAAACCTCAGAAATCTACGGGACGTCCTGTAGAAGTTCAGTACTTATCCCTAGCATAGGTGTGGACTTTGGGAGCCCATTCCATATAGAGGAATACTCCCTTATCCAAGACACATGGGGGTGAGCCTTGGCCCTATCCCAAAGGATACAATAGACACTGGTGACACCCTATGGAAGGCCTCACCATCCAGGGGGAGCAGAAAGGATATGTGATAGGTAGGGTTTTAGTTGAGGGGGTAGGGTAGGACGTGTGGGAGAAGGGAACTGGGATTGTCATGTAAAACAATCCTGTTTCTAATTCAAATTAAAAAAGTTGGAAAAAAAAGTATCAAAAGTTTGTTTGAATGGTTGGTTGAAGCATCTGTCAAAAGATGACCTGCTGAAAAAGAGCTGGAGATGCCTGATATCCCTTCACTTATGTGGATGAAGGGATTTTTAAAGCTCAAGGAAATCATAATGCTAGAATGTGTGTGCTATATAAAACCTAATTCTCCACAATGGGAAAACCCAGCTCTTCACTAATCCTATAAGACACAAAATGATTAGAGGGGTACCAGCATATCTAAAGAGGTTTATTGTTACCCTTTTCTTTATGCCACACCTTAGGGTTGGAGCTGCTGCCACTCAGTTGGATGAATTAAATGCAATGGGTTTAGTTGGGCTAAACTAAGAATTCTTGAAAGTAGAAATAGAAAAGGCTATAGCTTTATTCACTATCACCCCTAGTGACCCACTGATAAAACTGCCTCCTATTCCTGAGAGCTTAAGTTCTGCTGGCCTAGTAGTTTTGGTTCTAGAGTGGGGAGCATTCCTGCCAGAAGACACAACAAACATTGCATTGAGCTGAAAGCTCAGACTTCCCTCTGGCCACTTTGGGCTTCTGATGCTCTTAAGTCAACAGGCAAAGAAAGGAATAACAGTGATAGCAGAGGTGACTGATCCAGATTACCATGGGCAAATTGGATTGCTTCTCTATGAAGGAGGTAAGAAGATTATGTCCAGAGTATAGAAGATCCTTTAGGGTGCCTCTTGGTGCTACCATACCCTGATTAAAGTTAATGGGAAACTACAGCAGGCTAATCCAGGCAGGATGATGGAGAGCATAGATCCATGGGGAATGAAGGTATGGGTCACTCCTCAAGGAAAAGAGCCAAGACCTTCTAAAGTTCTTGCTGAGGGTGGAAGAATAGAGAATGGGTGTAGGACAGTAGTCACAAATACCAGCTAAGACAATGTGACCAGTTACAGAAATGAGGATTATAAGAGACATGAGTGCTTCTGCCATAGTTTGTTAAGAATGTGTTTCTACAGATACTTATGTTTTCTTTCCTCGATTTATTTATCATGTAATATAATGTCAATTAAGAGAATATCAGTGATTATCATATTTGAGTTTGAGATACTAAAAGAATGTCCTTCAAGGGAAATTGCCACCTATTCTAAAATTTATAATATGTTTACAGTTGTACAAATGATAGTTACATTATGTTAGGTATAATTATTATATAGTTATTATTTTCATTTGTAAATGAATGCATAACATAAGGAGATATGGTTTTGCATCAAGTTGACAAGGTGTGGATTTGTGATAGCTATTCTTAGTTGTCAACCTGACTACATCTGGATTAACTAAAACTCAAATGGCTGGATATGCCTGTGGGGGTTTATTTCTTAATTAAATCATTTTAAGTGGGAAGACCTACTTTTAATCCAGATCTTTTCATGTGGAAAGATGCATCATTAATCTGGGCCATACTGTGTGCTGTCAGCCTATACAAAGAATATGCATGGATGAAGGAGGCTTGTTCTTTTTGCTTGCTTGCTCTTACTGGCAGACATATACTGAAGATCAGCCGAGACATCCAGCCTCATGAACTATACAACTACTACTTACTGTATTCTTGGACCTTCAATTGGTAGACAGACATTGTTGGACTAGTTGGACAACTGCCTGTAAACCATTCTAATAAATTCCCTTTATACATACATACATACATACATACATACATACATACATACATACATACACACACACACACACACACACACACACACACACACACACACACACACACACACACACACTCATTCTATCAGTTCTGTTCCTCTGGAGAGCTGACTAATACAGCTCCATTTCACCATGTCAATGGGTAGACCAGAACCCTGGCTGTGTCTTTAGAAAGGATTTGCGTTCTTATCTCTTTCCTTTCTCCTTTGCCACTTTGTTCAGTGTGTCTAGAATGAAATTTAGGATTCTGCATTCCAGACACAGACTTTGCCTCTGAGCCTCGTCCCCAGCTGCCTTCATCAATATTGCACTGTCAAGCTGTTGCCACTATTCTAGCCTCCCCAAATAATCTAATATAAATCTAGTTTTACTTCTTTAAGCTCTCAACCTTTTTAGGTCTTTCTACTTGGCTAAAATATCCCACAGAGTTGAACCAACTTCTTTATCAGCTTACAGAACCCCCTGGGCTTTCTGAGTTTCCACACTTTGTGGGTTGCTTCTTCTTAACAGGCAGCCCATGATATCATCAGATTAACACAAACACTCCTCTGCTGGTGGCCATCTAGCCTGTGGCACCTCTCCAGAAAATAGGCAGTCTCACAGATAAGCACTGAGGCATGCAGAGTCTGTTGATGTCAAGTTTAAGCACTGATGCCTGCAGAGAAGAAGGAGCCATTTTCCTTACCCCGTTTTCAAGCTGACCAAGGCGTCCTCTACTCCCCTCTGGTTGAATTTGGTCATGTACTGGTGCATATATGGGTAGTTGTTACGGATATTCCTCTCTGTACTCCCATTGGGTACTGTCCCAAATCGGAAAGGCGGGGAATAGTCATGAGGTCTCTGAAACTGGAGGGGAAGTTAGGGGAGGGAAAGGTGAAAGGAAGAGAGAGAAGAAACCAGTGAGTGAGCATCCATGCAGTACAGAGGCTCAACATGCAGTAGTAGAGAACAGTAAGAAGATCCTTCTCAGCCTTCCATGTGCTCCATCCCATCTCCTGTGGGTCTGTGAGCCCTGAGAAGGTGGAGACAGCATCCGGTTTGTGTTTTCTATGCTGTTTCCCAGAACCGAGCACAGGGCTTGCTCTGTTGCTCAATGAATATTTGCTGAGGTTAGCTCTCCTATGCCATTAAGGAGACTAGCATCATGCTAGGTACACAGTTAGCACCAAGATATACTGAAGGAGTTAAGGGTCAACTTTGTTCCAACTCACTTGCCCGTTTTATGATGAAGTTTTCCTTTCTGCGATTATTACCAGTTAGAGCTTGCTCTCTTTTCCAGAGAATGACTGTATGCTACCACTCATTCATCCTCCATTCTTTCAGTCGTTTAAACAGGCAAGATTTGTGGAATCTGAACCATTGCCAGCCACAATACCTGGCTCATGGCAGACCCAGGGAAAGTTTGTGAACCAAAGCTCCCACTGACTTTGCTTCCTGGGATACTCAGTTTTGCATGGAGGTTTTCTATGCTATGTGATTCTTCCTTGACTGACTGACTGGTACTACCTGCCCATTGCTTGTGTGTGTATGTGTGTGTGTGTGTGTGTGTGTGTGTGTGTGTGTGTGTGTGAGTGTGTGTGTGTGTGTGTGTGTGTGTGTGTGTGTGTGTGTGTGTGTGTGTGATCACGTATGTGCAGGTGTTCATGTGTACACCTGTATATTCAGGGTAGAAGCCAACCTTAGATATCATTCCTCAAGACAAATCCATCTTGTGTTTTGAGACAGGGTCTTTTGCTGAACCTGGAACTCCCCAAATAATCTAGTCAGGATGGAGTTCTGAGAGATGAAACTCAAGTCCTCATGCCTGCAAGGCACTGAGCCATCACTACAGGCCCATGTTCATGGATTTAAGACATTTTATTAATATACAATATTAATTATATGCAATTATAGGATATATATATATATATATATATATATATATATATATATATATATATCGTACTTCAGTCATCTTTCAGGATAGTCAATTAGATTAGAAGTCAACTGGATATAGCCTGAATCCTAGAACTACAATTGATCCTAGAGGCAACAGAAGCAGGGGCCCTGCAGAAGGGACCACAGCAGCAATTCCTTTATAGGGTCACTATGAAGACGGAATAATATAACATTTGCCAAAGACTGCAATGGAGAAGGTATTGGAAACCAATGCTTTAGTATTTTTTGTTCATTGTGTGCAAAAATAATAGCCCAAGCTGCATTTTTCTACAGACTGTGAGTTATGAAACTAGAAGATAATAGTCATAATGACCCTTGTTGTGTCAGTTTAGTTACTTTTAATAGCTGACATTTCCCCAGGACTTACATGGGGATAGCAGTGTGCCCCAACCTTCTAAAAATGTTGGTCATGCAATCTCACAGATACAAGGCTAATCCTACAGCTTCATTTTGTATATGAGGAAACGAGGCTTGTATTATAGGACCTGTGTAAAAGCTAGGCATGTTGGTGCACACCTATTTCACAGTACTCAGGCTGAGGCAAGAAGGTCACATGTTCAAGGCCAACCTGGACCACACAACAAGTCATTGTCTCAAAAATAAATAAAATACAGACGAGGACCTAGAGATTCTGAAAGTGTAAGAATGCCCAGCAAACCTGAGCCAGTGCTGGATCACAGTCCAGGGGATCTCTCTCCAATTGGCAGACCCCACGCTTTCCACAAATCTAAGAACTGTCAGAGAAAGTGTCCAAGTTTACTCAAGAGCTACATCAGCCAGAGGTGCTAGTCTTGCTTCCAGAACTCACACTTCTTTTCACTGTTAATTAAAAGTTCCAGTTGAAAATCATTTTTTCTAAATGAGTCATGCTGCTGCAGAATTGGCAGCTGTAACTGGATCTGGGAGAGGGGGCCATCCATTGTCTAAATAAACTAAAGCCTCCTCCTGGGTGTACTTTGCATTGAGGAGAGAGAGAGAGGGGGGAGGGAGGGAGGGAGGGAGGGAGGGTGGGAGGGAGGGGGAGAGAGAGAGAGAGGGGGAGAGAGAGAGAGAGAGTGTGTGTGTGTGTGTGTGTATGGCATGCATGTGCATGTTACATGTGTATATGTTTGTAGGAGCATGTACATGCAAGGAGATATATGTATGTATATGTGTGTGCGGGAATGTACATGCATACATGTGTATGTGTGCACAGGCATGTGTTCACTCACATATGTGTATGTATGTGCATACGTGCACTGTATGTATATGTGTGCATACACACACATGTGTGTATATAGGTGTGCATGTGTGTGTGTGTGTGTGTGTGTGTGTGTGTGTGTGTGTGCGTGTGTGTGTGTGTGTGTGCATGCAGCATAAGGCTCTGTGCTCTCACTCTGCCACACAGCAACCTTGCTTATCACAAGAAGAGAAAGCACTGGGCCCGGCTACCTTGGACAGCAGCTGTAGGCTCTGGAGTAACAGCACTCATAGCGCCACTCATAAATCTAGCTGTTGTAACAGCCATTCCCAATCTCCAGAGACACAGGAGAGGGTCTGTTTGACTAAAAGTCTTCCACTTCCCTCTTCAGCTGCTGCAGAAATGCATCACTAAGATGCACTTTCCTCTCTTGCTCTGACTTGCCTTAGACAGACATTCTAAGTTTCTGTGATGGTTCTCATACCCTTAAACATCAATAACAGCACCCCCGTTAGCCAGCCCCAACACCCAGAAACCTTCCTCACTAGATCAAAGACTGTCAAATTTTTAAACAATGATTCACTACACATTTCTCATTGCTGCCTGTATACATGTACACACACACACACACACACACACACACACACACACACACGGTGCTCATTCCTTCCACACATAGCATACTCTAATGCCTCAATGCTGCTTTCTGGATTTAAAAGTATATTCATGAATGTTAAAACTGAAATAAAATGTACATAATATAGAATATATCATTTAAAACCTCTTAAGTGTCTTTTACTGGCACTGAACACACTCCCTTGGAGCAACCATCATTACCTTCCATCTACAGATAAGTTCATTGCTAAAGATTCCAAACCTTTACATCAATTCTCTGGCTCACTGAAGAGTCATGATCCTCAGTCTGAAAAGTTAGGGTCATGGTGGGGCTCATCTTTCTCAATTAGATCTACACTGTAGACATCCCATGTTTCTGACTGGAATGATTTCTGGTGACAGACTTTCTCCTAACCAGGTCCCATGCAAGCAGAAAGGAAGGAGTGGCACAGAGCTGCCTATGCAATGGAAGCACAGAGCAGTGGCATCATGGGGTCCAGATCAGGAAAGGCCCTCCCAGCTACTAGAGGCTTCTCATCTACCACTTAGGAACTGGGTTGTTTGGAACAGTTCATGAAGCCCACTGAGTCTGTTTCTCTTATCTATATATTATGCATAGCTTTGAAAATTAGTTATATCATGCCTGAAATGGCATGTAATTCAAATGCTTCATGCAGATCATATTGCATGTTCCACAGTGATCACATGTGTGTTGTTTTTGGTAACTGTCATCACTAAGCATAGCTTTAGCCAGTCTCCTGCCAGCATGGAATCTTTTCCTAATTTTCTTTCATCTGTATTCAGTGTGAGGACAGGTCTGAAGGTCATCTAAGTGAATAAGCTATGGTATGCATTTATGATGGAGGAGATAGACACAGAGGTAAGAAATACAGTTTTCAAAATACATTCGTCAAACAACCAGGACACTTCTACGCCCTGCATCCTTATGAACCCAAAACTATAGACTTGGGGAAGACATGCCTCATATATCTACAAATTGGAAATCCCTAGTAATAGGGGCCTCTAGTCCTAGCATGGTCTTCAGAGAGTGAATCATGTATGTACAGGTGCACAAGTATGTGAGTGTAGTTGAGGCCAGAGGGTAACGTCCAGTGTGGTTCCTCAGAGCCCATCCACCTGTTTGGAGACAGAATCTCCACTAACCTGGAATTCTCCTGGCAGGCCAATGAGTCCCAAGGACCAACCTTCCCAGAACTGGAATAACAAGCATGTACCACCACACCTGGCCTTTTTGACATGGGTTCTGAGGATTAAATTCAGGTCCCAGTGCACTTCAAGACAAGCCCTTTAAAGGCTGAGCTATATCTGTAGCATATACCACATGATTCTTGATGGGAGCCCAAACAGACTTGGCCTTCAGCAAAGGAAAGAGATTGGTTCAGAGACCTCCCTGCCTCGACTGTGATATCCCTCCACCCCAAGGCACCATAACTCTGAGAAGGAACACACAGTTCCCCTACTTGGGAAGCCCCTAAATTCCTGGGTAGTTGCAGGATTCCAATTCCATACAATAACTTCCCAGGCTCCGGAAGTGGAATAGTTTGAACAAGGCAGTAATGATGACAACGAAAAGAAGTGGGAGGAGGAAGAACAGGAAAGAGGAGGCAGTGCCAAGAGGAAGTGGGAAGGCAGAAATGCCACATAAGTAGTATCCCACACATGGTAAGGAGATTATCCCTAATCCTTATAGCCACTTGCCAGAACAGAATTAGCATATTTTTTTGTTCAGAAATTAAGGCCTGAGGATACTGAGATATGGGAAGCCTTGTCCATCAGAGGCCAGGGTTGGGTTTGGCCACAGCCGAGGTCCTCTTTCCTCTCAGAGATGGGTTTTCTCTGTCAGTGATTGCCAATATTTTGGAGAGGGTCCAACTTCCCTTGATAGTCTGTGGAAGCTTCTCTTACAGATTCACCTGCTTGCTCTGTAAACCCAGATTCAGCTGAACACACTGTGAACCTCAAACTTGTTTCTTTCACAGCAAGCACTAGTTAAGAGATTCTCAAATCCAAATGGTCACACAGGCATTCGCGATTAAAACACAACAAAGCAAAAACAACCCCTGTGTACAGAATAAAAACAAATTGATTCAGGACAGATTTACATTTTGCAAACTTCCCTAATGCAGCTGCCCTTAATCTTCTAGGAGCATTTAGATTATTTACTCAGAAATGTTCTGTTTATTGAATTGCATCAAGCAGTTAATTGAAAGTGCTATCAGTTTGTGTTCGATGCTCTGAGCACGGAAGCTGAGCTGGGTCCCATGGGGATACAGCATCTGCCACTGGGTACTTCCAAACCAGAGAAGGTCAGCCACATGATCAGTGCTTTGAATTAGTTTTTTCTAAAGTGGTCATATTACTTAGACTCCAAATTATAATGCAATCTATTTGCCTTTGAAACTAGCAACAAAGGGGTTGGGGTAAATGTGTCTGCTGCACAAACTTGAGGACCTCAATTTGGATCCCCAGTTTCCATTTAAAAAGTGAAGCATGGCAGCATACACCAGGGGAGGGAAGGGGTATAGAAATAGGAGGATCCCAGGGACTTTCTGGCTAGCCAGTCTACCCCCAAAAGTAAGCTCCTGGTTTAGTAAGAGACCTTGTTTCAAAAGCATTATGTGGAGAGTGACTGCGGAAGGCAATGTCATTGACCTCTGACTTCCACAGGTATCCAAAGCAGCATGACAGAATGTAGAGTAGTTTGTCAACTGGTTTTGTGTAAAGCCTCCCATTCAGGGTAGAGTTCCCCACTGCTTCTCCCAGCCACCTCCTCTAAGAATTTGCGCCTCTGAGCCTATCATATATGTAGTCATTGAACAGTACTTTGTGCCTGTAAAAGACTTAAAGGGCATAAAGTTGTCATAGTTTTCATCAACTTGACATAAACCTAGAAAAGCTTAGGAAAAGTGACTCTCAATTGAGGAATTTCTTCTATCAGATTTGTCTGTGGGAATGTCTGAGGGGCCTTTTCTTAATTGCTAATTAATGTAGGTGAGTCCCACTCACCCTGAGCAGGTGGTTCTGTTCATAAGGTAACTGAACACAAGTCTAGAAGCAACCACTAAGAAACATTCCTCCACGACCTCTGCTTCAGTTCTTGCCTCCACGTTCCTGCCTTCAACTCCAGGTCCCTGCCTTCGGCTCCTGTCCTGGCTTTCCATGGTAATGGCTTTTGTTTTGGGTCAGTGTTTTGCCATGGCAGCAGAAGGCTATTTAGGACAAAGGCACAAGTACAGTTCTAGTGTCTTTTGACCTTCTCCAAAAGGGTAAATCCTAGATTCACAGAGAAGAACCAGCAGGTGGTGAGGTCACGTGATGTGGCTAGTCCTCCAGGCAAGGAAATGAAGATCTACTATTTCTGCCTCTAGATGCAATATTTCAGTGGCCTGTGGATGCCCCTTGCTTCAGATGGGGGTCAAAAACTCATATGAAAATGACTTATTGATGACATACTCCAGTGCAAGTCAAACAGGGAGAAGGTCTGTTAAAGGGGGGCAGAAAGTCTGATGTTCTAACAGAAGCAAATCTATGTCTCTGTTTGAATCTGGGGATATCTCTGAATAGTCTAATTGCCTCTATTCGTCCATTCGAAGAGTTGGGGAGCATCTGGGCTTGTACTGTTCCTACTGATTACAGGTGACATAAATTCTACCATGCAGTGCTGAAGACCCTTGATATGAGCCTTTATCAGCAAAGCCTGCAAAGAGCAGGTAAAGGTACTGGGGATACAGATCTGGAGAGATTCCAGTGGACTCAAGTGAGTACATACGTCTAACATGGCACACCTGCATTTATGCACTTGAACAACACTGATACCAAACACCCCCTAAGTGCTAGAAATGCTACAAAAGACTTTTCTACCAGAACCCAGAGGCACAAGATCTCATTCCAACTACTCAAGAAATTGAAGCAGAAGGATTACAAGTTCAAAGCCTGTAAAGACAAGAATGAGTTCACAACCAGCCTGGGCAATGTAGTAGATCCTGTCTCAAAGCAGAAAGTAAAAGGATACAGCTGAGTGGCAGAGCATGTATGGAGTATGCTTGACCATTGGTTCAACTGAAAAAAATAATCAAAGAGAAAAAGACAGACAGACAAACTGACTGAACAGCTCTGGGTCCTTCTTTCCTGAGACAACTTCAGTCTTATCAACTTAACCCTTTAATATCTTTCCCTGTCTGGCACTTCCCTTTCCTCTGGTGTTTGCTTGTGCACAGTTTATTTCTTCCTACTGAAAACTCAGGTTTCTCCAGAGCTCTGGCTCACTCCACCAAGCTTACCCCAGTAGCCAGGAATGATCTCTCCAACCTGAAATTCAAGGAAGAGCAGCCACGAGAAAACAAGGTAAAACAGTCCACACACGGACCAGGGAGCCAAAGGCACCCAGCTGGACACGAGCTTGGAGCGTGTGGGAACAGGGGAGAGTGCCTTGATGAAAGAGATGGAGGGGATTTGCCTAGGGGAGGTTGGAATGGAAGGGCATCTACTCCAGCTGAGTGGGGTTCTTCAGCCCTCTGAAAGAGGCCAGGCACTCTTTAGTCACGTTTGTGAAGGTGACTCCATCTTTGACCCCTTGCTGTCTCTGTTTCTAGGACACCGTGTACCCCGTTCTCCAAAAGTGTATGGATAAGCTGCGAAGGCTTTTCACGGACTGATTTTCTACTCAGCAGTTTGTTGATGAATGCCGAGAGGGTAGAGGCAGACTTATGTCAACAAGATGCGACAGGGAGGTTTTATAAAGAGACAAATTATCCTCACACACGAGACAGAAAATCTCTGCTGCGCTGCAGGCTCAGCACTGCTGAGTTTAGCAAGTCGGGATTTGTTTCCTGAGCTAAAATTTCAATAGGAGAATGAACCCACTTTACCTCTTTTCATCCTCCGCTCGAAAGTTTCTGAATAGTCAGTCAAACCCCACAGCCCTCTGTGGGATTCAGTGCAGGACTAGGAGAGAGGATAGGGGAGGGAGGGTGGGTGGGGAGAGAGGATGGGGAGAGAGAATAGGGAGAGAGGGTGAGGAGAGAGGATGGTGAGAGAGGGTGGATGGGGAGAGAGGGTGAAGAGAGAGGATGGGGAGAGAGAATAGGGAGAGAGGGTGGATGGGGAGAGAGGGTGAGAAGAGAGGATGGTGAGAGAGGGTGAGGAGAGAGGATGGGGAGAGGATGGGGAGAGAGGATGGGGAGAGAGAATAGGGAGAGAGGGTGGGGGGAGAGGGTGAGGAGAGAGGGTGAGGAGAGAGGGTGGGGGGAGAGGATGGGGAGAGAGGATGGGGAGAGAGGACAGGGAGAGAGGGTGAGGAGAGAGGATGGGGAGAGAGGATGGGGAGAGGGGATGAGAAGAGAGGATGGTGAGAGAGGGTGAGGAGAGAGGACGGTGAGAGAGGGTGAGGAGAGAGGATGGGGAGAGGGTGAGGGGAGAGGATGGGGGAGAGGACAGGGAGAGAAGGTGCTATGTGGCCCAGCTCACTGAGGTAGGATTGTTGAAGAGCATCTAAGAAGAGACAGAGGGGGAGAGCTAACTCTGTACTCATTCCAGAGTTGCAAGTGCCACCAACCAGGCTGACTTGATTGTACAGTAAAGAACTGATGAAATAATTGTCTCTGGATGGAGCTTAGGAATGACTTTTAAAATATCATATGCCAGGAACCCAAGGCACACCATATACAAACCCCTTTGAGTTCACAGAGGGCAAGAAGTACTGACAGCTATTCTCCCAGTGTTTCTTCTTGTCTGGGCAGCACACTCTCCTCAGTATCAAATCCCTGAAGAGACTGAGTTTCATCCAATGCTGCAGGGTGAGCTGGAGCTGCAAATCCACAGTCTAAGAATCCTTCAGAGGATCTTATGAATGTGAGAAACCACCGCGCAGGAAGCTGGTGGTCCAGAGTCTGTTACACACCAGGCAGATTTAAGATGATGTCTCTGATTATTTCACAAATATGCAATTTATGGAAGAAATCTCCTGCTTTTGAGTTATAGCTAGACAGTTGAGCCCTTAAATACCTGAATCACCCCTTTTGAGAACAGAAGTTAGCATGGAACCTCAGTCAGCAAGGGAAGGGGTCACCTTACCTTCTTGTCACTGAGGCCTGTCACTTGGTCCACAAACTCTTCCTGGATCATGAAGGCAGCCAGGTTGGCTGTGTAACTGGCCAAGAAAATGACAGCAAAGAAGGCCCATACCGACACCATGATCTTGCTGGTCGTGCCTTTAGGATTCTGAACCGGCACAGAGTTGTTGAAGACCAGGCCCCAGAGGAGCCATATAGCTTTTCCAATGGTAAAAGAAGGCCCATGGGGAGCTGCAAGTGGCAGAAAGAACAGTCATAGCCTTCTCTCAGAGTTCACACTCTGTGTGTGTGTGTGTGTGTGTGTGTGTGTGTGTGTGTGTGTGTGTGTGTGTGTGTGTGTACATGGCAGTAACCAGTAACACTAGAGAGGTGGAAGACAGAAGCACAATAGAGTTCTGCTTTTCCATTGTCTCCAGAACCTTACTGCAGTCAACTTCTTTTTTGCTTTAAGATAATTAGCATTTTCCTCACATTTCTATCTAACTGGATTTTACCACATTTCTTAAAAAGAAAATAGTTATGCAAAATGGGGGTTTCCGTGAAAAGTGGTGTTAGGACATGTTTTTAAATTTGGATTTGGTTTCCATTTGGGGAAACCAAACTCCTTAAAAAATGTAAAGGAGAACTTGAAGGAGAGAGAATAGGGGGTAGGTTTGATCAAAACACATTATCTGCATTTATGAAATTCTCAAATAACTAGAATACGTAAAGTAAATGTAAAGGAAGCCTGCAGAAGCATGTACACGGGGAGGGGGTTGCTTCACTATGGGCTATCCCAAGGAGCCATTCAGTCTGGCAAAGAGCATGCTTGGGATTCGAATTCATTTGTGCCTGGAAATTGCTCCTGTTTGAATTCATATGTAAAGTGTGCACAATATACGAATCAAACTCCTTCCAAATGGAGGCGTTCAGAGACAGAACAATAGAGCCTAATTCTCCCAACACTTCACAGAACGGAGACGTCTCGTTGCAGGTCACAGAGAATGAGCTGACATGGCATCACTCTCCCTTGCTCTCCGAGTCCTCTCAGCAGTGTGTCCCTTTTCAGTTTCTTAAGTGTCCCTTGTGACAGGCTTAACTAGGAGGAAGAACAATATGTGGGATTTATTGGGATGGGGCATATGAGGACGGGGAACCACTCAAGTGAGGATTTTCAAGACTTCATATTGTTCCAGGAAAAAAATCAATTTATGCCCTCACTCTGAGAGAGAAGCCTTCTTTAAGCAGAAGGTTAATTTTTATGTCATTTAAGTAAATGACGATAATGACAAAATGATCTGCCGAGACCTCAGCTGGCAATGCTAGCAGAGTGGGCAATAAATAAAGTAGCAGAAGAGGATTCTGTTGGATGGAAGTTATGCAGCTCTGGGCAGGGACCTAAAAGAAGAATCTTCCTCCACTGGAGACCAGACTCGTGTCTACCATGCAACGCATGTAGGAGAAGGAGGTTAACCCTATAATTCTCAACACATGAAGGAGAAGTGGTTAACCCTTTAATCCTCAATGTGTGAAAGAGAAGGTGGTTAACCCTATAACTGCCTATCTCAATCTCCCAAGTCTCTTTTCATATTTCTATGATTTTCTGGACTTAATCCCAAAAGTTCAGGAACTCTTGAGTCAATCTACTAACTTCATCAGCTACTTAGTTACAGAAGGGCTGACCAGGGTGACAGCCATTTAGGAATCAGACACAGGTGGCTGAGGGGGGATCCTAAGACACTTTGGGGACTTCCTGATTTGTGAATATTGTTACTGCACCGTGTAACTTAATCCATAAAGTACAGCGAAATGTAACAGGAAACATTTTGCAGAGAAACAAGGAGCTCTCATTTCCTGAGCTGTCACGTGCACAGGAGTGGGACACAGGAAGCAAGTGGGGAAGAGGTGAGGGTTGTATGCCCGACTGTTTAGTATTCTTTACATGGGTTTCTTATGATAATCTTCCAGCGCATAATTTGGCCAAGTGAGGAATCATTGAAGAAAATGATATTTAAATCATTTTTATTCTCCATGTTGGATCACTAGTATATCCACCTGTCTCCATCTTCAAAGTCCAAACCACCCTTAATCTTTTTGGTGTATTATCTTTGAAATTTCATAGATGTATACAGTGTATTTTGTTCATATCTGTCCCTTACTCCCACCTCGAATACCACTGGGGAAGCCCCATCACATCTTCCTCCCAACTTCATGTCTTCCTTCTTTTTGTTTGTTTGTTTGTTTCAATTGCTGGGATTGGAGCCCAGGGTCCTGCACTCACTAGGCAAGCACTCTGGTATTGCATCCTTAGCCCTTCTGAAAGGTCTGTTATGACTTCCCTAGACTAGTCTAGAACTTGCTTTCTAACCCAGGATGGCCTTGAGCTTGTACTTCTGCCCCAGCCACTGTGGTAGCTGTGATGACAGGGCTATGCCACCAGGCTTGCTTTCTTTCATACTGTTTCTTCGACATGTCAGGATGTGCTCCAACTCCAGACGTTCCTGTTGCTGGCTGCTGCTAAATGAACACTCTTTTCTGTTTTTTCTCACAGCTAAACTCTTCCTTTAGCTTTCAGCTGGTTCTGAATCCCTTCCTTGTCTTAGCGCCCTATCTAAAGCAGTGCCCCATCCCTCACCATCACATGAGTCTGTCTTATGCTCTTCCTGCACTTTAATACTATCTGTGATGACTAATTAATGTCTAATTAACCAATTAATGACTAAGTAATGACCTTACTTCTTGTCTCTCCACCTAAAGTCCATGAGAGTCAGGAAGACTCCATCTGATTCACTTTCCTACACCCATATGGGGCCTGGCACACTGAATACACTCAGTAAATATCCATGCATGGAATGTGTGAATGAACAACTGCAAACCCTGCTGATGGAAGTCATGTTTTACCCTCATGTGATCATCAAAAGGAATCACCTCACCACCACTGTGTGAAAGCTCCTTCAAGGTTCAGCCCTTACTTAAGCACATGGTTATTGCCCTTTCATGGTTTGGGAGATGGCTTATGTAGTATCACTGCTCTTCAATAGCTGAGAAGTAGACAGATTTTAATGAAACAACGTCCCAAATAAATTCCCATGACCTCTTGACTGTTTCTAGTATTAAATCTTTTAAATTACATGTGTATGTGTTGAATTAAAGACTATCCTATTCTGGAGGGATATTTGAGACATCAAGTCCAAGTACTTCTCTCTTTTTTGTGGTGGGACTGCTAAACTTGGGAGCCTTGCACATGCTGGGAAGTACTATAAAGACCTGAGCTCTATTCCTGGTCCCAAGGTCTCCTGTTCTCTGCAATATTAAGTCACTTTGGGGGAAAGAGATTTGATGCTAGCATCTTTCTGATAATATTCACTTCCGGAGGTGCCATGCATTAAAGGGAATCTACTCAAAATGATGTGATGTGTTTAGCAAGCCTCTTAGTGAGTTATAACCAAAGAATATCTTTAAATTCCACTTTCCATCTACCAATTCTTCTTTTATCAAGTACAGCACATTATGATCAGACACCATCAAGGGGAAAATTTAACTCTGGGGAAATACACCACTTTATAGTTACATTTACTGTCAAACTAATGCAAATAAGATTCACTAGTTTAAAGATTGTTCTTAAAGTAGAATCTATCAGGTCATTTTATTTGCATAGATTGAAATTGAGACTTGCTGTGATTTTAATATTTCTTTTGATCTACATTTTTAAATAAACTGCCAAAACCCTTCAACTCTGTTTTCTCAACAAATTGAATATCAATGATTTTTACCTCACCATTATTGACTTCAAATTATAACAAGACTAAAATGTTTCATGCGTAAACCCTGTTTTCAATTCAAGCAAATAGATTATACTTGTCACATCAATGTGCCAACATCATTCCTATGAATGTGGGGGGAAATGCTCTAAAACCAAATCTCTCTCTGTCTCTGTCTCTGTCTGCCTATGTGTATATGCATGGGAATGTGAGCATGAGTGTGATGCATATATGTGCATGTAGGTGCATTCAGCTGTGAGAGCTCACATGCATGCACATGTGGAAGCTTGAGTTCAAAGTAGACCATCTTCCCTCGATAGCTTTACACCTTATTTTTTGAGACAGGGTATCCTTGAATCTAGAGCTCAGCAACTGGCGAGATTTTCTCAGCCCCTGGAATTTGTCTGTTTCTGCTCCATTACCTCCAGTGCTGGGTTATGGATGCTCATTCACCATAGCATCTGGTTTTCACATGGGTGTTGGAGATATGAACTCAGGTCCCCAGGATTGCACAGCAAGCACTTTACACCCTGAGCCACCTTCCTAGCCCCCAAATAGAATTCATGTTGTACCAGGCTTATGAAGGCTTCCTTACCTTTCCCTTTGGCTAAGTTTCTGTTGTATCCAACAGGACTGAAGTACTCAAAAACAAAGACAGCAATGGCAGAGACAATGAGCAGCATCACAAACATCATCACCCAGACAGAGGCGCTGAAGGGTTCTACAGGGAAAGAGATAAGGGACAAATGTATAGTCAGTCAGTTCTTCCTCACCTCCGGCAGGAAGCCCACCCACCCACCTACCCGAAAGCTAATGGAACTTGCTGTTATCTGGTCATTCCAAAGAAGTGGTCATTTTTATTCATATGTGAAACTATTCTTTAGAAAATGATTTGAGACACCTCGTAAGACTGTACATGAGATGATAAAAATAAAGAAGGAAATGTGACATTATACAAACCAGGTCAAGGATAATATAAGCAAAATAAGAATGATAAGATGAGAAGGAATATGTTAGACTGCAAACAAACAGGCCACAGGGCCCTATGTAATCACAGAACCATCTAGAAAACCAAAGCTGAGGAAAAACAAGCAAGACCCAAATTGGTAGTATGTGGACCATAAATATGTGGCTTTAATTTTTACTTTCATTTGCATTTTTATATACTAGTTGTGAGGATACTATGGGGGACTTCAGAAGTAGATGGAAAAGTATACTCTGTCATAAAGGATTATAAAATCATGGTATTGACTAGAATATTAGAAGGTTATAATTCAGCACTCTCTGCTCCAGATGGATGAGACCTCTGTGGCCCACAAGTCTTACTGAGTTGGGAGATGTGTTTAAATGCAACTGAAAGTCATTCAGAGCTATTACATTCATGGAATAATTCAATAAGACACCAGGTATCTCAGAAATGTGTAGGCCACAAGGTCCTAAGCCTTACAACATTCTAGAAAGGTCAGAGATCCTGTATATAAATGAACACTTCCACTTAACCTGGTTGAGAATATGAACATTAGCTGATTAAAGCTGTGTTACCATGCATGATATAGATGGGTTAGAAAATTCATCAAAAAAATCTTAATGAACACATCTCCAACTGATTGCAATGTGGGGAGGATATCACCCACAGACATAAATCAACAGGAACTCATTTTCCCCAGAAGAAAACACTTTGGAGAGTAAATCATAATAAGTGTGACAATGACACTTAATGGTAAATACTTCACTATTTTTTTACAAGTTTTGTGAAGTTGCTAATGTCAATCAGGAATAGAGTCTGTGGGTCCCAGACACAGGCTGATTCCAGAAAGATGATCTTAATGTACAGCAAGGAAGTGATGTGTCTAAACTGTAATGATAATGGATCACTTAGAGCCTGGAACAAAGTGTTAGGATGCAATTTCAATAGAGTGACTATGTTAAAGGGCAAGAGGAGACAGTATAACTTCCTTGTTTACACAAAAATGAGCTCAAGGAATTGAGACTGCAACTGAAGTTTATCTTAGCTGCTTTCAGCTAGAGCAATAAATAACATTATGTTCCTGGAGTCACTGTGACCTGGTAATGAGGTGCATCCAGAAGGAAGATAGGTAGACAGATAATTAGGAAATCAAAAGAGTGTTTAATCATCAAGAATAAAGACATTAAAGTGATTCTGCAAGTAGGGTGTGCTAATGGGAAGGTGTGTCTTGCCAGGATACATGAGGAGCGCATGAGCTTTCCCCGGGAAAGTCTTCAGCACTGCCTCTTAAATGCTGTATACACACACCACATAGTGGATGGAATAACTGATCCCACAATTACAGCCAGGAATGGTGAATGGTGTGCCATCCCCAGTGCTGTAAAAGTGCCTTCAGTTAATAAAATCACACTGACTAATTAACTCCCATTCTCTATAGGATCTGGTGATAACATAAAACTTAAGGGTAAATCACTACTGCATTCTGTTCATGTGTCAGAATTTTTAAACCTACAGCAGATTTTGTTTGACAAAATACCTGTTAGTCACTAACATACTAGTCAGAAAACTGATCCCAGCCACTATCCAAATGTTTCCTCACTTGAAGGTGACATCATTAGTCTCTTGGCTTGTGATCATGCCTCAGAAATCAAAGGTACTGCTTCAGGAGTCTGATTTTAATTTAATTGAGATTTTATTTATTTATTTTGTGTATGTCCCATCTATGTAGTGTGTATGTGGTGTGTGTGTGTGTGTGTGTGTGTGTGTGTGTGTGTGTGTGTGTGTGTGTACGCACGTGGGTGTGTGCACGCTACAAGACACTTGTGGAGGTTATCAGATAACTTACAGAAATTAATTTTTTCTTTCCATCCAGTGGGTCTCTGGGACTGAACTCAGTGGTTAGTCTTGCTGGTGAGCACCTTTACCCATTGAGCCATCTTATTGGCCAAGTATTCTGCTCTTAATAGGTGAAGTATGTGTTTGTGTCCTGCTACTTACAGAACACACACACACACACACACACACACACACACACACACACACACACACACACACACACACCACAATGAAAAAGAATATAAATGAAGCAGTCTATAGCAGAAGTGACCCAGTAATATCTTAGGTTGCTCCACGTTATATCCTCCAACGGTTTAAAACAGATTCAACGTTTATCTATGAAGAAGCATCAGTATGGGAGATTCCAGATTAGCATTTCTATGGATCAAAGAATCTAACCTGCTCTGCAAACTCTCAGAATTAACTGGATGGAAATATTACAGAGACGTCATCTCTGTCCTTGAAGAGCCGCTGGTTATGCTTTTACACAAAGCTCAGCAGCACTACCTGACTGATGTCTCCCAAGTGACTTAATGGAGTTTGTGGAGGAGAGAAGAGGAAATAAGGAAGAGCGACGCAATCAGATTTTGAGTGTTTAGGCTCTCCGCATGGTTGAGCCCATGAATGGAAAAATGCAGGTTAGCTCAGCTCATTATGACTTTCAAAACCTGCACACGATGTCTGTAAATAAGGGGTGCACAGTCAATCAGACAGGCATGTAATCTGGAGACCAGGAAAAATGCTAAGCTTACTGCATGAAAACAGCTTTGAAAGCAGCTCCCTCCCGCACAATTTATTTTATTTTTAAAGAGACAGTATGAAGAAGGGTGTTAAATTTGTCAAAAAGAGTTGACTTCCTATGGAAATATTCTACAGACACAGGTAAGATAAATAAAATAAAATAAAATCCACGAAACTAGGGTAAGGCTGGATTCAATATCAGTGACCCATTTTTATGAAACAAGCCACTTGATATTCTTTGTCTCTGATTGCACTGGAAAAAGTTCTCTGTGGTTCAGGGACATGGGGCATTTTGTAGAAAAAATAAGTCACTTCTTTCTACTTTACTGCATGGAATCATTCCTTCCCCCATTTTCTTAACCCCCCAAGGCAGCTGCCTTGCCTTAAACAGTCTGATGGGCAATTCAGGAAAAATAAACCAAGGAAGGTATTCGAGCATCCATCTCATAATGACTAAGAATCTGCATTACTGGCAGGAGGAGCCAGTTGCATTTTTCTGGTGTAATGAGGCTCCCTCAAGATATGGATCTCAGAATCTGTGTCAAACTAAAAGACAAAGGGGAGAACATAACAAGATATGTCTTTCTCCAGCTCATTATTAGACCAACAAAGGCTATAAAGACTGAAGTAACAAGTACAAACTCAAATGCAGTGAGTGGCAAGGATTTCAACAGCTTAACTGGATTACCAGAAATGAAAATAGTATTCCATATGCTGTTGTGAATAAGACAGTCTTCCAAATCCTGTTAGTCAACACTGTACTCAAGAGAAAGTAGCTTGGCAGTGACACTGGCTGCTGATGGGACATAAATGAAGGCAAGGGGATCAAGGATACAGGTCTGAAGCTGGTATGAACAATTTAGTTAGAGTTTATAAATCAAACATTTATTTGTGTGCATATTTTTTTATTCATTGTGCCTGGGTGTGTCTATGTACACCGATGCATGCAGTGCCCACGGAGGTCAGGAGAGGGCATTGTAGGTCATTGTAGGCTGCCATGTGAGTACTCGGAACTGAACTCAGTTCTTCTGCAAGAGCAGTAAGTGCTCTTAGCCATGGAGCCATTTCTACAGTCCTTGTGATTTTCTTAATCATCATCTTAATGATGTTTCCTGTCTGTAGAAAAGTATAAGAAATTTAATTGACCTTAATAAAATGATTTCCCTCCCTCCTAGAGCTTTCTTCCTGAGATAAACATCTGTTGTCACCTTCCCAAATATGAGCAAACTCACTTATATGGGAAAAGCAGGGAAAAGTTGATAATCTGAACTTTATGATGGTCAGCAAGATTACTTGTAGAAAATAATTTGTAATAACCACACAGTCACTTTAAAGAACAAATTAATTGTGCTAGGCTGTGTGCCACGAAGTTTCTATGACTCCCACCAGGATGTAAGCCCACATATGGTCCTGGGCTCATGGAGAGTGGACAATAGGAAGAGTCCACCTTGATTATCTTCCATGTAAACACATTTATGAAATTGTTAAACAGAAAGTTAAAAACATTTTCTATTTTACAAATTATATGGCAAGAAGGATATCCATGCTTAAATTATGAGTCTACTACTTCTATAACAATATATATTCGTCAGACTCTTTCTGGAATAAATCACTGGGAAGTTTCCATTACTTCTAGTAAATAAATGATTAGTGGACTGGAAGGCCTGTGTGTGTGTGTGTGTGTGTGTGTGTGTGTGTGTGTGTGTGTGTGTATGGTGAATATTGGTCTACAGGCTTATTTAAAATAACTGAAGACAGACAGGTTAATTTATTTTTAAAATGTTTTCATGGTTTTAGCAATATATTAATTTTTATTCTGCATGATCAAGATCACTATCTGAATATTTGATGGTGTTTATCATCATAAATACCCATGTTGAAGATACATGAAAAAAATATGAGCTGAGGGGATGGGGTGGTGGTGAGTTGGAAGAGTTCAAATGTAACGTTCTCTGGAATGTTCCACCTAAGACCTGGGGAACAAACTTAGATCACCATGCTTACACAACAAACTCTTTACCAGCTGAGGTAATCACACAACCCATGATTCCTTTGGGTTTTGTTTTCAGGGAAGAAATCATTACTATGAAATTCACATACCAAGGAAAGCAGAAGGGGAGACTGTGCCATTGCTCCTGGAGACCATGACACTGATTCCTGTCTCCACAAAGGGCACTGAGAAGTCCACCACTTCAGAACGCTCCTCGTTGATGGTGAGTGAGCCCACGGCCATGACTGCTCGCTGGTAGACCACCTGGATGGAAGAAAGAACATTGCCTTCATCCTTCCCAGCACCACTGGACCCTGAGGCCCTCTATTGGGATGAGAAGCTGGAGGTAGCAGAGATGACTTACTTCACCTATCATTCCATTCCACACATTGTTAACCTTTTTCCCATGCTTCCCGTTGGTCACCAGGTAGAGGTCATAGGTGAACTTCACTGTCCTGGACAGCTTCTTCAGGATGTCAATGCAGAATCCCTTGCAACACTTCTTCACATTCATCCCTTCGTTAGTTGAGTTGCTGCCAAGAAAAGCCCAGGATCACAGAAAGTTACTCTTGGAAGGTTGTGCTCTTGGCTATATGTACATTTATATTTTGGGATGAGATGTGGAAGCTCATAAAGGGGAAGTGAGTTCTAAAAGCAAAAGTTGGAAGTGTTCTTTAGTCTTTGTGTGTGTGTGTGTGTGTGTGTGTGTGTGTGTGTGTGTGTGTGTGTGTGTGTGTGTGTTAGTGCACTTGTAAGCAGTGGTCAGAGAAAACCACAATCACTCTCCACTTTGTTCTCTTGACATGAGGTCTCTCATGGAATCTAAGGCACTTGCATTTTGGCTAAGCTGGCTGGCCAACAATCTCTCAGGGTATGTTTCTTCTCATCCCCTGCCTAATGATAGTGTTACAGGCATATATAGCCATGCCCACCCGGCTTTTGACATGGGTGCTCAGCATTCAAACTCAGGTCTTTGCACGTTCATGTCCTGCACTCTTATCCACTAAGATATCTCCTGAACTTCTTGTTTTGCAAGTCAGGGTTTCATGTAGCCTAGGCTAACCCCAGACTCCTTATGCAGCTGAGGATAATTTTGAGCTTCTGATTCTCATGTCTCCACCTCTCGAGTGCCAAAAGTTCAAGCCATTGCGTACTAGGCAAGCCCTCTACAAGCTGAGCTACATCTGCAGGCTCCAAAACTGCTGAATTGTAACAGCTGACATTTATTGAGTGGTGCTAATCCACTAGACACTCTGATGAGTGTTGTATACTAACTGTGAGCTTCATCTCCATGACATTTCTCTGAATTTGGTATAGCTCACACCCCATTATCAGAGGAGAGTTAGCAACACTTATTTTTTTTTGAAGAGTTTTGAACATACAAAATCTCTTTGGCCAGAGTATTGTCATCTGATCTAAACTGACCTTAGGGAAAAAATGCTTACTGGAAAATGGAGCAGAGAATTTGAAAGGCTTGAGGAAAGTGGGTTTTTTTTTTCTGCATGTTTCACTTATGAAGTCTTAGAGCCAAAGGGAGAAGTGGGTCTTCCTAAAAACATGCCGTAGAGTCAGGACAGCTGAGCTCTCTCCTGTTCTGGAGCTGTGGATTTTACCTCTAACGGAGCTGCCAGTCAAGTGAGGGTTTATTATATCATTCTTTCTGTGTAAATGCATGGCCCAAAATACAAAGATGATGCTTTTGAAGGACAACACCTTAGGGCAGTAAAAAGCCCTGGGAAGACACATCAAGGGCTGGGGAGATAGCTCAGTGCACAGACACTTCCTGCATAAATCGAATGATCAGAAGTCAGATCCCAGCACCCACAGAAAGCCAGGCAGGCATGGTGGGTGCCTGCAATCCATGCACATGCACAGGAGGCAGAGATGGTAAACTGCTTAGCTAGGCTAAGAATAACTGGTAAATTCTAGGATCAATAAGAGACCTTGCCCCAATAGAGAGCAATTGGGAAAGACATCCAATGTCAATCAACTTCCGGCCTCAAAAGTAAATATACACACGTGCATATGCCTGTGTCCCACACAGTTGAACATACACCTACCCATACACCACATACACATATTACAGGCAAAAAAAAAGATTCATATAGCATTGCCATATTGAAAGTGACCTTGTAACCTCCCAAGGCTTTGCTCACTCTTCTCTACAGCCACCTGGCTTTATTCACTTGATAGCTCACATACAAGGGCCATCCATACAAGTTATTCACAACCAGAAAAAGCACCATGGTTTTGGAAAACAATTAGGAAAATGCTCCCAATGAGCCTTACCCAAAGATCCAGGTCTTTTTGGCAATACATTCAATTCTGCCTCGAATCAATGGGCATCCTATTAGCTCAGTCCTGCAGGTGAGTCCCACAGTCATGAATACCTGCTCTGTTGGAAAACTCCAATTTACATACATCTACATAGTGAATTGCTAACTAAACATCAAAATAATGTTTATAGAAAATCAAGATCAAAATGGAAAAAGGTTTACATGCTTTATAAAAAAGTAGGGTACAAAGAAATACAAAAATAAACACAACTACACAAAAGCAAACCTCTACAAAATGCCATTTAGAAAAACAATGAAATAGGAAAGGTAGCTACATTTAACAGGTGGGATATTTTTTTCTTCCCTGTACTTTTGAGATATTCTCCCCCGCCCAGGTGTTCTGGTGAGTACGCATTCTGCATATAATTGAGTACACATGTATCAGACCTCATAGATACTTATCAGTGTCTGCATACAGGGATGTGGACATGTTTGCAGTATAACTGTGGTGACAGGACTGGGTTACAGGTTCCATCTGTTTTCTTTATTTCAAGGTCACAAGTGGCCTCACTAGACTCACTGTTTTAACCTTTACATATGATCCCATCCCAGATTTGTACTCAGTGCTGGTTTCCTTTGGCCAGACACATCATGGTGACTTCCCTATCAGTCTACAACCTAAGTGATCTTCCCTGACCTTCCACCCTCATTTTAGAAGCTACACCTACATACATTCATAAACAATGACTGGTGGGTTCAATGCTATCAAATTATAGGAAGTGAGTACCTGCTTCTCCCCTACAAAATACTCAAAATATAGGGTTCATGGTGAACTGAAAAACAATGGAAACACAGTCTAGGTACATTCAGTTAATGGCGGGTTCAGTTGCCATTTTCCTTTCTGTATATGTAGCTTTGACACACGTGCCCTAATTAGGTCCTCTTTCTCTTTCCTGACAACTGCACCACACACTTATACCTCTTCCTACATCTGGCCAAGATTCCTGGGATATGTTAGACAAAAGTTACAGATGCTCCCTATTTTAGAATCAGAATCACAGGTATTCTCTGGCCTTGCCAAAAGCCTCGGGCAGCTTTTGAGCTAATGATATCCCTTGACTGCAAGTCTTATTTCTAGATATAGATGGCCACAGTGAATGTTCACTCCATAAGCTTGTGATGAGTGCCTCCTTTATGTAATCAACTGGGTTCCAAAGACTCAATGTGAAAAAGACAAGCAAAGTTACTAATTAAATTCATTATGCTGTCTGAGTTCAGCACACCTGATCACTGCAAACGTCTGATGGTTCCTTTCCCAGCCTTTATGAGTGTGAATGGGGTATGGCTTAATCACAGAAAAACCTAGAAAATGATACCTGGGCTTCTTCAGCTCTCCTCCATCACTCAAAGCAAAGATGATTCATAGAAACAAATATAAGGGAAAGGAGCCAATAAGACATGTGGTTCAAAGGCTTTGCAATTCTCCTGTGTGGTCAGTGGCAATGCAAATCAGTGCTGTTCAAAGAGCCTAGGCTGGCTTGCTACCACAGACCAGGGAACTCAGATGAGTGTCCTGCCTCCTGAAAAGAGAGGCCATCACTTTACAAGATGGCTGAGAACATGTGCAGGTTGAGTGTGAAGTGTCTCCCACAGGCACATATGTCAGAACATTTAGTCACTAACAGGTGGCTGTTGTTTGGAGTGGTTGTGGAACTTTTGGGAGGTGAGGCCTCACTGGAGAGAGTGGGTTGTTGGGAGGAGGATGTTGAGGCTTATATTCCAGCCTCACTTCTTGTTCACTCTCTGCTTCTTGGTATTCTGTATATAAAGTCATCCATGTCAGTCTCCAATCACCATGGATGGAGCCATACGCACCATCATGACTTCCCCACTGTATTAGTTCACTTTCTAGTTGTTATAAAATACCTGACAGAAACAAAGAAAGGAGGAGTTCATTTTGGCTTGCAGTTTGAGGGTACAGTCCATCATGGAAGGAAGGCATGGAAGAAAGACTGTGAAGCTGCTGGTTATTTGCATCCATCTACAGTCAAGAGGAGAGAGAGAGACAGGGACAGACAGACAGAGACAGACAGAGACACAGAGACAGAGAGACACAGAGTGGAATGCTGGCCCTCAGCTTGATATCTCCTTGTTATTGAATGCAGGCCCGCAGGCCAAAGAATGGTGCCTTCTACATTTAGGATGGGCCTTCCCATCTCAATTAACCCAGTAAAAACCTCTGTACAGGCATGCCTAGAAGGGTGTTTCCTAAATGACAACAGATGCTGTCAAATTGACAGCATTAATCATCACATTGCCATAAGAGACTGAAATTCCCCTAAAAACCTGCTTCAAGGTAGTGTCTTCTAATAATATATAAATATATGTGTGTATGCATAGATATACATATAGTATTTAATATGAAAAATGTTTTTCTATATTAAAATATATGTGCATATATTTTAAATGAATTCCCTGTTTTCCTTTCAACAATTTGACAGGTAAAGCATTTATTAATAGAATAACCATTTCTCCTCACAGATCAAAGCAAATACTCTTTCCAGTTTTCGCTCTATGCCTTCAACACTTAGCAGAGCTTATGGGAAGTCATTTCTCAGGTTCTGAAGAGCTGCAAGTCCACTCAAGAACCCACTGTTGAAGAGACAACATGTGAGGCACGAAAGGACTTCATCATCAGAGAATAACAGAGAAAACAAGTGTGCTTGCTTGTACTGTCTCGTTGGAATCTTTCTGCAGCCTTGGATAGAACCTCTCATTTTGGAAAAGCAATTGCTCTCATGTGTGTTAATGTTGGGATTAGTGGCTCCTGGTACATTTCTATTTCTCTTAGTTAAATCCAACACCTTTATTTTGCCTAGACACACAGGCACAGTAAGCTCCTCGAATTTCCACATGGAAAGGCAGAAGTTGAAAACTACCACCTCCTTGCAGGAACCCAAACCACTAACTTGACTGCATTAAGCTTTTTAATTTTCAATAGAAAAGTCAATTCTTTTAAAGAGAGTAATTTATTTGGGTTCATGTTTCTCCATAGAAATGTGACTTGGGACTTGGATCTACTTGATTTTGCCTCTGAAGCTACTGACTATATATACTATATATCTATTCATATCACATTATTCATAACATAAATGCATGTGCCCCAGGCTGGTCTCAAATTCATTATGTATTTGAGCGTAGCCTTGAACTCCTGGTGCTCCCCTTCTAGGGTAGGCTTGCACTACTGTACCCAGTTTATGTAGTTCTAGGGATTGAACCCAGAGACTCATATAAGCACACTAGGCAAACTTTCTACCAGCTACTGGCTCTACACTCTAACTCCTCCTGTACATTTGGAAACACAAGGAGACCAGCTTGATTGGCGGCTCCAGACAGAGTATTGTGATGGGCAGAGGTCTCCTGCTAAGGTTAAGCTTTTTGATTGTGGGAAATGCTGCTTTCATCTGATCAATCTCAGCTCACAGATTCCTGTTCCTATGCTTGAGCTCCCTTCCCACACTTTCTCTTTCATGATCCTTCCAGTTCCCTCCTCTCCAGCCTTTAATGTGTTTCCTTTGGTTTATCAAGCTTGCTAAACTCTTTCCAGCCATGGGGCCTTTGCACCTAGGATGTTCTTCTCCCAGGGTTTCAACTGTCTAACCCTTACCTTGTGAGCTATAATGCTCTCATGAAGGCCAGCATACTCTCCTATCATATCTCCAATGGGTCCCATTCACAAGGCCTAACAGCATTCATCTACCCTGCTACTTCATTGGCTGAATTGCATTCAGCCATTCTCCACACGTGACTGCAAGATCCTTGTCTTGGCCATGAATGCATCTGTGTCCCCAAAGTGTTTGTACATGAAGGAAAACCCTAAACTTCCCATGTCAGCTTTCTCTTCAGTATGACAAAAGAGAAAATGACACAAATGCAGTACATTCCCACCTGGACCCCAACTAAAAGTTGTATACAAGACTGGCATCACCCTGGACTCAGGCAGTATTTTATTTAAACTTGGAAAGTGCCCATCTGGGAAACATAAGAGACAGAAGGAAGAAGAGCATGCTGGAAAAGGAGCCTGGAGGAGTCAGAAAAGAGGGACAGTTATTGAAGAAAAGACTAAAAGGCATGGGAGGTGATGCCACTTGCTGGCCCCATGTTTGATTCCCACCTTTCCTGTTTACTCACTGCATGGCCTTAAACAGGCTTTTTCCTTGTGCTTTTTTATTTTTATTTGTGGGAGTAGTAGGGGGAGGGGGAGGACAGGTGAGTGGGTGTAGGTGTGTGTGGTCTATGTCTGTGTGTACATATGTGGAGGCCAGAGAACAAACCTGGATGATTCCTAACCTAAGCAGGATACCTCATTTTGAGACCCTGTTGACTTGGAACTCAACAAGTAGGTTGGGCTGGCTGCCCAGTGAATCCTTGTGGTCCATTTGTCTCTACCTACCTAGTGTGCCACCATGCCTGACTGCCTTTTTTATGATTATTTATTATTATTATTATTATTATTATTATTATTATTATTATTGGTCTGGGGCTCAAACTCAGGTCTTTGTGCTTGCAAGACAAGCCCTTGACCAATCAATTTCATCTCTCTAGCCCTGAAGAGTTTCTTAATATTTCTATAATCTGCTAGTATCATTTTCACATGAATAAAAACCACCCACTCCATATCAACATTGGAATTAAACAAATGCATTCTTAGCACATCTCCAAGTATGTATGTGTTCTAATCTACATGATCATGACCATGGGATGTATTTAATATTCTGACTGGACTGTGGATACTGTTGCACAAACTCTTAGGTGGGATTGAACACATGTAGCCAAGAGCATCCGGGAACTCACTTGATCTTCACAAACTTCCGACAGGGCACCGTGTTCCTCACACAGGTCTCCGTCAGCGGGTCTATGTCTTCTACGATGACGAAGGGGGCTTCCTCCAGGGTGACAATGCTCAGGTGGTTGTCGTCTGGTTCACAATCAGAAAAGGACTTGTACCTTGGCCACACGGCGTGCCTCAGGCTCAGGGTCTGGTTCTCCCATTTGCCCACCTGTGTCATAAACACAAAGACACACTGTGCTTTCATACACCACTGATTTCCAGAAAGGCGGGTCCTTCTCACAGGAGACAGGGGAGAGGACATCTAACAGCCTGAAGGGCTTTACCACCACATGCCTTGATGTATGCTTTGCTTGTACACAAAGAAAAAAGGTGAGGACCTGACTACTGGGCAGCTCCTCCACATCCCAGATCTAAAGACTAATGAAATGTGTGGATCTGGCAGTGATGACTGACACATGTACTTCCGGGGCTTCCCAGAACGATTCAGTGTTCTGCTAGTATTCAGGGCCATTGGTGTCATGGAAACAGCATGGACTGCGATAGTCACAGAGGTATAGGTATGAATGTGTGTCTCCCATTTCTCAGCTGTGCAAGCTCTTCAACACAGGAGCATCTGTTTCCTCATCTGTCCCATGATGCAATTCCACCTGCTCCCTATATTGTTAGGAGAATCAAGTAGTGCACACACAGCAAATGCCAGTGCCTGGCACATAAGGGGGAACCTCAGGCTCCTGCTGCCATTATAGAGGAAGGAAAACAAAAGCGGGAAGCACCAAATTATGCTGAGAAATAAGAAGGAAAGGAAGAATAACGTGAAGTGAATGAGCAAAAAGAAGAGGAGGATTGAGTGAAGAGACAACTAAGGGGACAGAGCCAGCCATGGAATTAGAAGCATCATTTCACCCCGATATGGTCCCATTTAAGTTGCAAATGAAGGTGAACTTTTACTAATCCACAGAGCGGAGACTGTTACTGCTTAGCACGAATCAAGACCTGTCAAAACAGAATCGATTGTATTCCCTCTGAGCAGCAGCCGGCATCTTAGTGAAATCAAATTGAAGGCTGTATGTTTTGAACCTTAATTTTATTTGACAGTTTATTGGCACTGTTCACATACTCGAGGGGAGAAAGCTGCCTCCACGCCTTGCTCTCTCCTTCCTTCTCCTGAGCTGCTGCCTGACACCACAGGTCAGTACTTTATTTGTAATACCAACCTCAAGGAAAACACCTCAGCAGAGAAGCTAAGTGCCGAGTGCAGGCTTGTCTGTGCTGATGTGACCCACTCACCTCTTCTCCGGTGACGTGAGTATCACCAGAAATGAATCTCAGGCCCTTAAAGAGAATCCAGACACAGAGGACCAGAAGGTGATGAGGGTGAAGAAGAGAAAAGGAATATCTGCTCTCTGAGATTACCTCATCATTTGCACTGGAAAATTTTTGCTGGCTGTAAAGAAACATCCCATGTGGCTAATTACAAAATTGTCTAGCTTTGGTGATAGCGTCCT
The DNA here is from genome assembly GCF_003668045.3 of Cricetulus griseus. Classification (NCBI taxonomy): domain Eukaryota; kingdom Metazoa; phylum Chordata; class Mammalia; order Rodentia; family Cricetidae; genus Cricetulus; species Cricetulus griseus. Next base: position 37,130,950 of record NC_048600.1, on the reverse strand, counting down.
TTTTTAGACACAGAGGTTGGCAGACTAATTTGGTGAGGCAAACATGCTCATCTATCCATGGTGTGAGATATAAGCTAGGGGAAAGGAGGAGTCTGTGGAATTCTTTTTTGTTCAGCAATGATTTATTGCGCACCTACTGTGTACTGCTACCCGACTAGAATGACTCCTGCCTTCTGGGTCCTATCAGTCACCTGAGGGACAGTGATCAAAATAATACCAAACCTATACATACACTAAACCTTGCTGTTGGAGAGATGGCACAGTCAGTGAGTTCCTTGTACCACAAGCATGAGGACCTGAGCTCAGTCCCCAGAACTCATGTGAAAAAGAGAACATGGTGGGATGTTCTTGTAATTCCACTGCTGGGGAAAGAAAGACCAATGGATACCTGGGTCTTGCTGGCTAGGATTCTAGGACACTGAAACACACACACACACACACACACACACACACACACACACACACACACACACACACACACACACACAAATCCTTCACCCAAAAAACACCAGGTAAACAGCATCTTGAGAAATAACACCTAAGATCTGAAGGTCTGAAGTTGACTTCTGGCTTAGACACACACACACACACACACACACACACACACACACACACACACACACACACTTTTAACAAGCATTTTCATTCCTTTCCATTTGTCTTGAAAAACTCAAACCTGACCTCCAAGAGAGGCTGGGCAGTGGAATGAGCAAGACAAAAGTTCAGGGTGTATGGGGGCGATAAGAAGTTCTGAGTGTTCCAACTAGTGTTACCCTTTAGCTGAATAACTTTGGGAAAGTCACTTAGCCTCTCTGCGCTTCGCTTTCTCTTTGTAAAATGCAGAAAACAACCAGAACTGAGGACTGTAGTGGGGTCTAAATGAGACACAAATGTATACAATGCACAAAGCATGGAAGCCAGCAAGGGACAGAATGTCCCAATGCTCTCATTCTGTTAGCATTTATGACAGAATTCCAACATCACCTCTGCTGAAGAGCCATCTTTGCTGTCTCCAGAGATGGAAAACTTGCTGCCTATCTCCACTATGGCATTCCATACGACAGTTATATAAGATCACTTCTGTGTAGCCAGGAAACATGGTCACTTGGTTGCTGTGTCTCCCCACACCCAGAGCCTACATGGTAAACATTATGGCTCCAACTTCATAGTTCAACACAGAGGGGTCACGTGTAACCTTCCCTAACTCACACAGTGAAGCTAACTATTTCTTTTGGCTCTCTGAGACTCAAACTTTCTGTCCCACCACACTCTCAGTCCTTCTAGGCATCTGTCCTTGATAATCACACTATAGCTTCAAGGCTCTCCCTGCCTTCCAGACATAGCTTCCCAATTCCCCATATAATCAATATGCATGTGGATCTGAGCTGAGACATTGAAAGACTATGGATATATTGCTCAGCCTATTAGGATACAGTTGTCCTGACAAGAACAAGCTGTTAGCGAGTGAATATTGAGCTAGTTAATAGAAAGACCAGAACAATGCAGGTCAGAGGTTAATCTGAATGTTGTTTACCAGGCACTGTCTACCTTGTTTCATTTTGTTTTGTTTATGAAAGCATGTGTTTTCTTTTTGAGATTATAGTTTAATTACATTTCCCCCTTCCCTTCCCTCCACATACCCTTCCCTATTCTCCTTCAAATTCATGGCTTCTTTTTTCAGTAATTGCTATTGCATGCATGAATATACATTCCTAAACATAACCTATTCAGTCCACATAATGTGACTTGTATGTACATTTTCAAGGCTGTCTAGCTCCGAACAACCAATCAATATGCTCTTCCCAGAGCCTGTAGTTCTGAACAGCTGAGGCTCTGTTTTTGAAATGGAGTTTCTCACTGGAGCTGGCTGAGCCCAGGGATAGACATGACTCTGCCTCCCTGGCACTGGAACTACAGGGACACACCACCTGGCTTTTTTCCTTGCCGAAGGGGGATGGGACCAAGATCCTCATGCTTTCAAAGTATTTTACTGACTGAAACATATTGACTGAACCATCTTCTGGGCTCCCCTCAGCTCTTACAAGACTGACTGTTGACTTTCCCAGAGCTCTTATCAAGTCTAGGCACCACTCTTAGTACCATTTTAATTTCTGTGTGCCTCCTGTACAACAAATAAAGTTAGGGATAGATTTTTTTTTTAAGATCTCTATCATGAATATTTTTCATCCTTAAAAACAGCCCTCCACTCATCCAAATAGGCTATGTGGGAGGAGGGAGAAAACTTTTGCCTTCAAAATAAACTGAATTTTGATGATAGAGCTTTGGGGTATTTTCAGCAAATGTAATGAAGTTTGGAGGACAAAGAAAAATAATTGACCTCTGATGGAGAGAAGTGATTTCACTGAAAGAAATATGAAAAGAAAAAATTAACTTTGTAAGGATTTTTCATCCATTCTTATTAATATAATTTAAATACAGTGCTTTGAGGATGCTAACTGCCCTTCAGCTTCTAGAAAGTGCCTTGTGAATGGGCAATGATTATTCTGCAAATGTTCAGCCAATATGTTCTCAGAGCAGAGATAATTTCATCTCCAGAAGCTGCATGTCTCAAGTTAATGCCTGTGCCTCTTCATGTCTGGATAAGCTTAGATGGATGTCACAGGGATAGCAAATGGCTGGAAGAATTTAAGTTAATAGATGTGTGCATCTCTTTTTTCAAAGGGCTGTGAATGCTTGATCCTATTTAATCTATTTATGAAATTCTTACAAGATACAATTAAAATAAGTGCATAGTTGGCTTTCAAATCTCCAAACCATACATGAACACCAAACCAGGGGTGTGGGGAGGATGTAGCTCGGTTGGTAGAGTGATGACTTAGCATGCACGAAGGCCAGGTTTGATCATCAACACTGCATAAAATTGATTATCGGAACCTATTATCCTTGGCTACAAAGCAAGTTTGAGGCTATCCAGGGCTGTATGAGACCCTGTCTCAAAAGTAAACAAGCAAGCAACAACAAGAATGCCCTGATCAAACTGTTGGGCTGCCTGTGAAACCGAAGCCCCATCTACACAAAGCTCTCACCAACCTTTCCTACACCTCCTCTTGCTTTTTCTCTTTCTGCCTCTCACTTATTCCACCAAACACACTCTGCATTATCTCACAGCATAACATGTACACTCAACCTTTGTGGTGTTACCAATAAACAAGCATACACCAACATGAGCCAATGCATCTATACATGAACCTATACATAAACACAACACACCTTACAGACTCAGACTATATACAGGCTCTCATAACCTCCACATAAAATCCATATCTACAAATGTACTCTCACACATCCAGACACATATTCATGTATTCACATATAAAGACAAGATGCTACGCTAGAATACATGACACACACATTTTCACCAAACTTCCCCTGAAAAGCACCCACTCCTGTATCTATAGTTCCTTGCTTTCTTCTAGATGGACTCCCTCATCTGTAGTCTCCCTAGTGAAATCCTACCATCTCCTTTCAGGTTCGGCCACCTCAAATGTCAGTTCTCCAGTTAGTGGTAATTCTCCATATGAACTGTGCATGCGTGCATGCGCGCGCGGGCGTGTGTGTGTGTGTGTGTGTGTGTGTGTGTGTGTGTGTGTGTGTGTGTGTGTGCGCACGCGCATGTAATCCCTAGAACATTTTTATTTCACTTGTTCTTTTATGAACTCTAAACACCTGCATTGAATGATTCATATTGTTCATGGCAGGTGCCCCTAGGGCTGCAGCAGTGACAGTCCTCAAAGAGACTGCCCCTCTTTGCAGCACTTCCTGTCTGGTTGGAGAAAAACGGAGGAGCTTCAGTCCCATTACAGGGCTGGTGATGCAGATCAACTTAGTGGTAGAGCGATGGTGCGGCTTGTGCAAAGTCCATCTGTAGCACAACAAAAAGTATCATGTAACCCAACAGCAACAGGCGAGATGAATGCCCGCTGGCGTTAGCACAGGGCCCTAAGGAAAGGTTTCCTGCTGTGGGCATACAAATAGGAACCAGTCCAAGAGCGGGTACGAATCTTTTAGTTTTATCTTAAGCCTATGGATGATTGGAACTTAGTGGAGATTTTCAATGAGGGGAGTATTTTATGACGCACCCTCCTAATGCAGTGCAGAGAAAGAGAGAAGGAGGTTTCGGCACAAAGATGCTGGCTGCAAAGAGATGCATCAGGAAGCGGCTGATTAACTCTGGTAGACCTTAGTAGTAGGATTGGCATAAACTCACGGAGTCTCAAATTAGGAGAATCAATAGAAAAAAGATGTCCTCAAGGGTCGGGGTGGGAATGCCTGGAAATGCTTGAATGAAAGTTCTGTGGGTGCTCCAGGTTGGTCAGTCTACACCATGAACGCCACATTTGTTGTAGTAGAGTGGTCAGTGACCAGCCGCTTCACTGAATATTTGCTGAACAGAACCACAGCAATACCATCAATTCTTTTTAATAGAATTCAAAGTTGAAAGAGGGAAATTGCCTGTTTACCAAACTCCTCTCCTTGGAGACAGGGCAAAAGAGATTGTTAAATTAAAAATCAGAGAAGTTTATTAAAAGTGACTATGGAAGCTGAGTTCAAACCACCTATGCCGGAATCTGACTGGGTCCCTGAAGCTCAGGGGGTGATTTCATAAACAGAGGAGAAAGCAGGCTTTAAGACAAACACTTCACTTGTGCAAAACATCAGAGAACATTTCACTCCAGCAAATAAGTAGTGATTTACTTTTAAGCTGGAAGGAAGATAAGCCATGAACTCTTCAGGAAGATGAAGTTAGAGAGGAAAGCAAACCTAACAGGAGGCAAATTTCTCTCAACCTTAAATATAAACATCTTCCAAAAGGCGTAAGAGAAGCAACTGTGAAGGAGTGACTATGAAATGATTTTCATGTCCATGTTTTGCATAAGTAGCATCATCCATTAGAGTTGTTTCCAGGCCTCTGCAAGCTCATCAGTGCACAGGCAAGCCAACAGCAGGAATACACTAAGTCATTTAGTGTCAGAGGTGGCAGCTGGAATCCCTAGGCAGATCTGAATTTGGTGGATCTAGGAGTGATAGCACTAGAGTCTAAGCTACTGCTATAGCTTGATAATAAGCCAAAATGTGCCATGGCCAATGGGGCTCAGTAATGTGTCATATTTTTAAAACAAATATGGTACTTAAAGTTCACGTATGGCAGCTAGTACATGGAAGCCAAGTATCACTATGGAACTCATCTTTCCAGGACAAAACAAGTGCAAACAAGCTCTACAAAGAAGTCTCTGAGAAGCACTTGTAAGTTAGCCTGGCTTGTCTCAATGCATGGAGACTCAGGGGCCACTTGAGAATGGGACATTTTCAAATCAGCAACCAACTTTGTCAGATGTTGTCTAAGAATGAAGCCAAGGAGGACATGATGAAGACACTTATCTTTAATCCCAGAATTTGGGAGACAGAAGCAGGAGGCTCTGTGAGTTCCAGGCCAGCACAGTCTACATAGTAAGTTTAAGACCAGTCAGGGTTATACAGTGAGACCCTATCTTAAAACAAACAAAGGCAAAGACAAACAAAAAGAATGAACTTGGGCCAGTAAGATGGCTCAATGGGTAAAAATATACATACTTGCTGCCAAGTTTGATGACTTGAACTAGATTCCTAGGCATCACAGGGTGTAAGACAAGAACTAACCCATTCTGGTTGTCCCATTAGTTCCTCATTCACACTGAGGTTCACATGCACACATGTGTGCACACACAGATTAAATAAATAAATGTAACATAGAAATATAAAGAACTCTTAGGGCTGTGGATCCTGAATTATGGGCAAACTGTTTGCCATACAAGCATGAGGAACTGAGTTCAGATCTTCATGACCAAAAATAAAAATAAAGATGGAACTGTCATGGTGCCTCTGAAATCCCAGCACTGGGGTGGCAGAGACAGGAGCATCCTTCATCCCACTGGTTACCTATCAATGCATAATCAGGACACTCCAGGATCTCTGAGAAGCCCTGGCTCAAAAAACAAAGTGAAAAGTGATGGAAGATGACATCAGACAGCAACCTCCATTGTCTACATATACAGACACATGTGCATACACGCAAACATATATTCTTATACACCACAGGGAGAGGGTTAGAAGAAGGGAGAGAGAGGAGGAGAGAAGCCTAGATGTCCACAGTGCTGGCTGTGGCTTGAGGCCCAAGATCCTGATGTTCTTGCTAGAGTCTTAGGGCTTTCTGCTCTGGGTCGTCCAAGGACCCTAATTTGAGGAGCAACAAAAAGATTATACCTTTGGCTACAGACAGAATTAAATGAAGCTGGAGAAATAGATGGAAATCTTTCTTCCTGGGTGACTTACATAACCAGTGGCAATTGCCAGCAGATCTAAATGAGTTTAATCAGCTATTAGAGCCTTAATTAAATTCCTCTCAGTTGAAATTTCAGAATTGCCTAATTGTTATACAGCTCACATTGGAGCTGTTGATATGTTTCTTCCTTCTGTAACCATTCTCAGGTTAATCTAATATCTTTACAAATAAGGGCACCAACTATTGTAGAACCAAATAACAATTTGGTCATCTGTGGAGATGTGTTTTGGTCTTTGACATTTCCATAAACAACTCAAATATATACATCTTCCTTTTTCATTGATGCATATTTATTATATGGTGTTAGATTTCAGAGAGATTTTTTTCAAGTGTGCAACGTACTTAGAGTATACCTTCTCCCTCTAGTGTCCTTCCTTACCCTTGTATCTCCCTCTTCTGCATTCACACTGTTTGTGCATAAGTGTGTGTGTGTGAGAGAGAGGGGGGGGTTATATACTTATAAAGAAGCCTAAAACTCACAAGAAAGAAAAACATGCAGTATTTATCTTTCTATGTCTGGCTTATTTGACTTGATATAATGGTCTCCAATTGCATGCATTTTCAAGAAAATGATGCAATTTTATTCTTTATAACTGAATAAAATGTCATTGTGCATAAATAGGATGTTTTCTTTATTCATTCACTTAGACTATTCTGTCACTTGGCTATCAAGAACTCTGCAGCGACAGACATGGATGTCAAGTATCTGTGATGTATGCTGACTTTGAGTCCTTCAGGTACATTCACAGGAGCAGAGGAGAAGGCACATATGGTAACATTGTCCTCTTCAGGCTCAGTCAATGGCAGAATAGCTCAAGGCTTGCTCCTCCTCGAAATTTAAATTTAAAAGTGGAACTCTTTGACTTCATCTTCTCTAGGATCTTATGTATAATCTTTGGAACTCCTCTGTTTCCAGGTCCCCAGGGATGGACAAAAGTCCTGTTTCTTCAGTGTCCTTTTAATTATTAAAAGTGATGTGCTTTGCTAATTAGCTAAGCAACTAATAGTGTTTTCTTCCTCCTCTTTGATTCCACATTGCACAGATCTAACATCAGAGACTTGAAAATTCATGGAAAAAATAAAGTAAAGGGGCCTCTCATAATACTAATTAATTTTTTGAACATGCTTCTGGGAGTCCTCCTTATAGTTTCTGTATCAGTCAGCCTTTCATGGAATGTAATAATAATTATTAAATAACTGATAAGTATAGTCATTGGCATTTATTAAGGTACTACAGTCTCCCAGTAGGCATTTTCTTATTTTATTGACATGACTCTGCAAAGAATAAAAGCTGTTACCCTCATTTTGCAAATTTAACAACTTGACAACTTAAGTGGTTTGCCCCAAATCAAACTGTAGGTTAGAGGCTCTGAGAGTAGGATGCCAGACTTCAGAAACCCCAAGGCTTCCAAGGTTGACATCATATCTGCCTTTGAAAGTTTCAAGGAGAATAATGAGCACTTGAGCACTTTGCTTTGGTGGGGAGTGTATCCCACAACTCAGCAGGGAAGGAAGCAATCAGCACTCTGCAATGGACAGAGTGCTGCCAGGGAGCTTGGATACACAAGTTCTGGGCCCCAGTGTGTATAACCTATTTCCTTTAGAGAGGGACTATGTTTGCTCTCCCTGTGGAGTGCAAGAGGGGAAAGAGGGAGCCAGAGAGAGAGGCCTGAGGTGGTCTTCAGTTTGCTTTCACTCATGGTGGCTTTATTTCCCTAGTTTTCCTGTAAACTTACTATTCTAAGGACTTGAACTTTACCATGGAAAATGCCTCCACCAGCAAGCAGTACTATTAGTGAGCCCTGCTTTGTGGCCTTGGGGTTGAATTCCAGTGCTATGAGCATGGACATCCAAAAAGCAATTAGAATAATAGATCAGGGGAAAGAATCCTCCACTCAAATGTGAGCTGCGTGACAATTCAGTAATTTGGGGATTTCAACCAAGAGGAATGTAATTAAGGCTCTAGCAGCTGATTAGGTTTCTTGGACTCCATAGTAGCCTTCATCCTATTACATAAGGGCCCTTAAAAAGAAGGTCTGCCTCCTGTAGTGCCGGTGTGCTTCCTAGGCTGGGGCTTAAGAAGACACTATCCATTCACATGGATGCATCTGTTTTTACCGAACTCCAAATGCAAAACTGTGTGGAGCTCTCTACAGTGACACTATACTGAAGAAGAAAACAAGGACTGCAAATCAGTTCAAGGAGGCATCAAAGGGGAGGGGGGTGCACAAACATCAGAATTGGGGTGGGGAAACTAAGCACCCCACGCTATTAACGGAGAACCCAGCCTGAGATCTGTCCTCTCTTAGACTCCACAGTCATTCTTGCTTTAAAAAAAAAAGACTTTCACAAAGACTGTTCAGAAATGTGGCAAAGGTTTCCTCTTGACCTTCTCATGTGCTTTGTTCTGGGTAAATTTCAAAGATCAGCATCACTTCCAACTGTAGAATAAATGAAAGGCCATTTGCAATCAGGCAAAGTCAACAGCTCTTTGAGGGAGCATTTACCTGGAAAATATTTAATAGCTCTGTCCCCTTGGCCATGTTGCCAGTGAGTTGGAAATAGGTCAGAGAGGCAGGCATGCTCCCATCATGGGAGGATGGCTGAGCCTTTCATTCTTGCCAACCTAAGACAATAATGCTAAAGGGTAAACACAGAAACGACTCTTCTTCTTGTTTTTTTTTTTTAAATGAAAATCTTTAAAGTGGTAAAATTTTGGTCTGAGACTTTAACTATTTATGAAAACAGGTAACCTCCATGTTGCAGACTAAGGAAGCAACAGGGGTCAGTGGATCAAAACTTGTAGTGATATTTTGTTTGTATTCTAACAAATAAAGCTTGCCTGAAGATCAGAATACAGAGCTAAGATACTAGTTAGCCACACCCACACTAAGCTACTAGTTAGCCACACACCCAAGGCACTAGTTAGCCATAGAGGACAAGCATTGTTGGCTATACCTTTAATCCCAGCACTTGTGAGACAGAGGCAGATGGATCTCTGTGAGTTCAAGACCTCTCAGGGTAACATGAGACTGAATCAGTCTAAAAGAGAAACAGAACTCACACCTTTGATCTCAGCACTTGGGGTAACACACCTTTAATCCCAGCACTAGAGAGGATTATAAGGCAGGAGCTCAGTGCAGTCTCAGGGCAGTTTGAGGTTTGGTGGAGAGCAGTGCAGTCTGCAGTCACTCTGAGGACAGGATCACCCCAATTCGTTCAGAGGCTTGGTAGATGTAAGAATGCTCTAGTGGCTTGGCTGCTTTGCTTTTCTGATCTTCAGGCAAGCATTATTTGTTAGATTACAAACAAAATAGCATTACAAAATCTGACTTGAAGGATGTCACAGGCCAAGAGCAAATGGATTTCCTCAATCAACACTATAAGGAAAAAAAAGTAAAGCTGGTTTCATATGGATGTCAGGTCTGAAAATTCAAATTTGACCTCATACACAGTGTCTGCAAAGTCTGAAATAAGGCTACAAGACCTGAGGGTACCAACTGATTGAAAGACAGTTCATCTCCTTGCCCATGAGAAGTTAGTGGGCTGTTGATGCTGAAGTGTTTGGTCTCTGATGGGCATCTGTACTTTTGTATCTGGGGCAAAATAATAATTTTAAATCTTTGAGATGGACGTGTGTCTTCTTCCAAGATGAAGGGGAGTCAGGGTTGACGCCTGAGGCTCCAATAGCTATTACAAGGATACAAACCAAGCCCTGTGCTTGGGTTAACTCCAAGGCTGTGACGACATGCTCCTCAGAGGCTTAGTTCTCCTTAGATAAGGTAGTAAATTGACCGGAATGTTTCTTTGCTGAGCTCTGGCCCCCAAATGACTTTGCTCCAGGCTCCATCTGAGCCCTAAGGATTCCAGCAAGAGTATCCTCTAAAATACTAAACCCAACAGAAGATTTAATGGTGAGGAACAGTAATAAGCTTAACCACAATCTGTCCACAGTTGGAGACATGGTGACTGGGGGCTCAGGAGACAGCTCAGCTCAGTTGGTAAAGTGCTTCCTGCAGAAGCATGAGAACCTGGGTTCAAATCCCCAGCACACTCCTAAAACAGGGCCACAGCATTGTATGCCTGTAACTCCATCTCTGATGGGGAGAGCTGGAAGGGAAGACCACTGAAGCCTGATGCCCAGCTATTCTAGCCAATCAGCAAGCTTCAGGTTCAGTAAGCTACCTTGCCTCAAAAATAAAATAAAATAAACAAACAAATAAAAAGCCAGGAGACAAACATTCTAACATCAAACTCTGGCTTCCAAACCCACATATGTTCACACAGCCACAAATGCACTTGTCAGTTATGATTATTGGAAGTGTTAGGAGGGAGGAGGTTCCTTATAGGGAGCTAAGAGTGACTGTTTCATAAAACAGAACCTAAGTAACCCTTGACTGTGAATCCCATCTCATCCACAATTATCCTCATGTCAGATATGAATGAACAATTCTAGCACTCTTTAGAGCTACTTACTAAGAGGGAACTAGAATCAGGGCAACTAGCCTAGCAGCACTTCAACATTGCACTTCTTACTAAGTTAAATCACACACACACAGCAGCTGAAAAGAACCCATAGTGACCAAAAGAGCAAAGCTGGGTGATGATACATACATAGGAGCATCATCTTTGATACATTTTCAGATGCATACAAATTATAGTCAAATGGAGGATCCTAAGGTCCATGGTTAGTATCATAACTAATTAGCAAAATCATTCTCTAAGGTTACATGATACAATGTCTTGGTTCATTCATTCACTAAATGTCTAGTGCCTGCTGTGTGGTATCAGCCTTCCCAACAGCAACTCTTCAGGATGAATTGATTCTCACTCTGAGGTCAGCCAAGTGTCAGACAGGGGTCCTGGATGGGGCTTCCTGTTTCATTGTTGATGTTGTTTTGCGTCAGGTTCTCCCAATGTAGCCTAAGCAGGTCCTGAATTCACAACTGTCCTGTTTGAGTCTCCAGAGTGCTGAGATCACGGGTATATACCACCACACTCACTGGGTTTCTATAAGTGTTTGAAAGAAAAATCTTTATGACACATGAAAATTCTATGAGATTTGAATTTGTGTCCATACTAAAGCTTTATTGGAACACAGTCATGCTTATTTTCTCTATATGCCCTTTACATTCCTTGTCATGCTAACAAGTTAGGGTCAAGATAGACAGTGTGGCCCTTAAAGCCTAAAATATCAGTAAATAGCACTTGCTAATTTCACCCTATTGGTGAAAGACTATTCACTGGGTAGTAAGGAAGATAAAACAGAATGCCCTCAGAATGAATTATACAACACAACATGTTTAAAAATGGTAAGAGCAAAGGGTCAAAGAGGAAATAGATGCAGAAATTCCTCAGAAGTGGTGCATAGGGAATTAGGAAAGGTGTAAGGCTCAAGGTATTATGGAGTCTGCAAAGGAAAGAATCAGAACAGAAAGAAGGGACTTGCAGGTTGGGGCCAGTGGACAGAGGCTTAGGAGCTGAACTGAAGGGACATGGCTATAAGTCAGGAACCAATCCAAACTGGGTACAGCACACTGAGTACAAAGGGAAAATGAAGAATAAAGGGAAAGGCGGGAGGCAGGGTGCAGCAGCAGGTGGATGTTGGTCTAACGTTCCTGCATGCTTCCTGGAATCTGACTGCTTTTGAGTTCGAATCTCTGACTAGCTTTGCAATTCCTTCTGCATTGGCTCAGAACCTATGCATGCTTGTGTGGTGACTTTACTCACTTATGCCACTATGCACTATACTGGACTTGTCCTGTTTGCAAATAATTGATGTCATTCCTTTCACAAATGCTGCCACATCTCTCCGGTGATTTAGCTAAACTTAGAGGTCCATATTTGAAGCATCTCTCCATGAACCACCTCCAGGCCACTTTAGCCATTATCCCAGTGGCATAAATTTCAATTAGAAAAACTATAAATTTCAATGATTCTAAGGAAAGATACAGGCTCACTCAAGTAAGCTTAGGTCTCTTCTCCAATTCATGTTGGCCCTTGGACATGTCTATTTTCTTAGAAATGACGCCTTCATGCCTCCTTTACTTCTTCACTATTCCAGCCATTACTTTTCATTCTCCATAACCACAGATCTTTTCCCATTTGCACAAATACCTGTCTCCACCTGTCCTCTTGTCACACCTACTTGGCACATCCACCCCCATCTGAGTCAACCTAACCACATTTGCACCTGTAAACCAGCTGTCCAGGTGGAGAACATCACATGACCAACTAGCTTAATGTCGTTTCAAATTTCAAGACTCCCTCTCTCACTAGAAATATTCCTCTTTTCCAATTACATCTCTACCATCCCCTAGCAACTATTTCAAACCTTCACACCTGCCCACAAGACTTCAGGCTGCCAGCAATATCTTTGCTCTCAGTTGATGAATCTATCTCTTATTTCAGCTTAGACGGACAACCCACATAATCCATAAACTTACCTTGCCTCTGAACATGCCGTCTTTCTTCTTTGAGATTGAAAGGGGCACCTTTCCCAACCTGTGGTTCAAGACCCCTTTGGGGGTTAAATGAGCTTTACACTGGGAAGCTTTGAGACCATGGGAAAACACAAATGTTTACATCATGATTCATAACAGTAGCAAAATTACAGTAATGAAGTAGCAATGAAAATAATTTTATGGTTGGGGGTCACCACAACATGTGTAATTGTACTGAAGAGTCACAGCATTAGGAAGGTTGAGAATCACAGGACTAGACTAACAGTGATTCCATCCCTAATACTTAGTTATCCCTTTTCTATAGTCGCCTCTAAAACATGCTCTACTAGGATCTGTAGTGCATCACTCTTCACTAAATAGCAGACGTATCATACATCAGTCCCAAGAATTTTCATTGTGGGCCACCCCGTCCTCCCCGAGTGTGTCTGAACTAGGCTGCTTCCAACCTCTTTGACTGATGCACACCTCGTAAGTCTCTACCCTGCCTCTTGACCTAGACTGTCCATGCTCAGGTCTCTCCTGTTCTTCGGTCTTCAGTTATCAGCCCTAGGTCAACAGCATGTTGTTCTGACTTCTCACCTACTCTTTCTTGCTGCCCCAAGAGTCTCTATCGCCAACATGATTAGAGTTGACTCACCCTCTTCTCTTAAGTCATAAGAGAAATGCAAATTCTCTCCCATCTGCAAGTATTGAAATCCTAGTGCTCCAAATGATCCTCCACTCGTCTCTCTTCCTCTTGCCCCTGTCTAAAGTAAACCAAGACCCAGACTTGAGACTCCCATTGCAGTGTGAGTTTTCAATCTACCCTGGCCTGTGAAGTAGCTTGTCACTAGACTTTACTGTTTGGGGTAACTTTCCCATCAGTCCACCCTCCAGACCATGACTCTAATATCTCTGTCATGTGAGCATTCCACTATCCCTGATATGATTTCCTATTACAACTGGAATGAGATGTAAATAGCCTGGTCTAAATGACTCCATCTCTAGACTGGCCTTTCTAGCTCTTTGCAGGCATGCCAGTATCATTCTTGAAAGCCAACTCCTGATCCCACTCTGCCGCATGGGGATTCATAAAGCATAGAAAAGTAAGTATAGTTGCTAGGCACATCCAGCATTTCTCTCATCAGACACTTTTTACACAATCCACCCTGTCCAGAACCCCACCCCCGCCTTTGCCAGGCACCCTCTATCTGTCATTCAGACCCCAAGGCCAGGGAAAACAGTCTCCAGCTCCACAGGATCAGGGAGGTGCTCTCTCCTCTCCTTATTCATCAATTATAGTACCCACATGTGCATCTGTTGCTTTAGCAGACTCCTGCAGTTCAGGGACGGGGTTCTGCCTACCTTTGTGTCTCTGGTATCCAGCTCAGGGCTCTAAATGCTCATTAAATAAGTTAATTAACAACCTAAACCAATTGGATCATCTTAACAGCTCCCCCTGCAGTCAACCATCAGCTTCAGCTGTTCTCTTAGGTGTAAAAAATAATGCAGACTTTGGAGTCAATCCAGCATGGGCTGTCACTTAGCCTCAGAGCTTGTCAGCTATGTGACCTTGTTTAACGCTGCCTCTCACACACTGACTTCCTCATCTGTGAAGTGGGCATAAGAGGAGTCATCATACAGTATAATTCTTATGAGAAGTAAACAAAACAAAGAAATAAATAAAACAATTCAATGAGTGTGCAAAGTACTGATTACAGTCTCTAACATGTAACTAGTCATTCACTGTCTAAGCAATATGACCTGGCTCATATTATTCAGAGATCTTGGGGTGATGTACTGACTCCCACAAAGGAACCATTGGACAAGATGTCCAACACTTTGAAAGCCTTCAGTGAATGCTCCTTTCCACCTCCAGTGTGTATCTCCTCCTACAGTCATGGCTGGTTCCTAAAGGTAACTCCAGAGCATATAAAGCAAGACACTGTAAAACCCAGTCCTACGGTTTGTCTACCAAAACGACACAGGCATTCACTTCTCTCCTCTGTAGACCAATCTGCTTTGCACTTAACTGCTGACAATTTTAAATAGAACTCATATTGTCTATTAATACAATTCTATGCACAGAGAAAGTCCTGCCAAAAGCAGCCTGCCGTTACCTCCGTTCTCCAATAAATTCAAAGGCCTGGAAATTATTTTATTCTCCTTTTTCTGGCTGGAGGTTTTGCACTATTAATGCATGTCATTAATTTCATAATTATAAATGTAACTCAAACTTTCTTGGATCCTTATGCTCTGGCTTATTACTGTTTGACTGGCCAAGAAGCTGTACATGGAAAAGATGAATAGAAACAGACAAAAAGAAACCTCAGAAAACAGGCACACTGGAGGATGCATCCTACTCACAAAGCTGTATTATTATAGGGATGATACTATCAAAGATGCCTGAATTTATAAGGCCCTCTACGAATTGCAAGTTACTGTTAATATCACATTTTATCTGTCATTCATGACAGTGACATAAAGAGAAATTGCTACCATTGTTCAGAGGGTGAAAGAGTATTCATTCAAGTAACTTGACTGAGAAAAGACAGAGTTTTCTGGCCAACATTTGCTTAATTGTGTGTACTTCAGTATTCCCCTACTGTGTGGGCTGTGCCAACGATTCCCGAGGATGTTGATCTTTAGAGTCTAAACCAGCTCCTGAGAGAAATCCACTCAAAATGCAAAAAGCAAAAGAAAATAACCCAAATAAGTGTCATTAGAGAAAATCTAGGTTGCACTCTGAATTTGCAGTAGCTCCTATTTGCTAGGCCCTTTCTACTAGTCCCGAGCTCTCTACTAGGTAGTTGGCATGAAATACCTATATCATCCACAATCTCAGAAGTGGCTGGGTGATGCTGTTCAATTAATTCACATCTCTGGCCTTCCCTTTTCCCATCTGTAAAATAAACTATATCTATTGCTTGGCATTATGAAATGTGGAGAGAGAGAGAGAGTGAGTGAGAGAGAGAGAGAGAGAGAGAGAGAGAGAGAGAGAGAGAGAGAGAGAGAGCTTAATGCTTAGATAGAGACCTCCTAGAGCTTGTAATCTACTGATCATTTTATTTTCATTGTTAGGAAAGATATAGAAAAACTAAAGTGTGTTTCTTATTGTATTCGCTACCTCTTACATCACTGGGTGATGTCACCTGCACTATAGAATTTGATTAAAGAAGGAACATAACATAATGGTCAAAGCATGGGCTTTGGAAGCCAACAAACTGAGCCATAATCTAGCTCAGATTGTTGAAAATTGACTGTTCTCTTCCCTTTGTTTTCTCATTTACAAAATAGGCATCATAACACTAGTAATATCATAAAGTTTTTTTTGTAAATAAAAGGGGTCATGAGAACTAGAGGTGGTTCACTGGGCAAAGTGCTTCCTGAGCAAGTATTGAGGACTTGAGTTCAGATCCCCAACATCCATATAAATCCAGCACACATCTGTCAACACAGTGCTGAAGACCGAAGCGACAAGGGAATCCCTGACATTTATTCAGCCAGTATAGTTGAAACAGTGAGCTCTAGATGCAGTGAAACATCTACCTCAAAAAATAAGGAGGGGAGAGATAGAGGAAGGCACCTGATAGGAACTTCTGAGTTCCATAGAGTCACACACACACACACACACACACACACACACACACACACACACACACACACATACACACCACCACATACACACACACACACACACACACTATACACACACACAACACACACACACAGACACACACACACACACACACACACACACACAGAGAGAGAGAGAGAGAGAGAGAGAGAGAGAGAGAGAGAGACCATGTACACATGCATGAAAGGCCATATATCTAAAGTCCTCTCAGACTTACAGGAAGCATTTGATGAATGATGGCTTTAATAACTCACAGGCACACTGCAGATATGGAGAGTATTATCATTAACTCCATCCTCCTGAGGTCTGAGAAACATGAATAATGACATTTCAAAGTTGGCCAGAGTATCAGAACTAAATCAGTCTCATGGTTAAACTTACCGCCCTCCCAAAAATATGCAACTCCCACCCCAGAGGTTCCACTATTGACCCTTGGCATGCTCCAGGAAGCAGGAAGCTACCAATCCTTGATCTCCACTGACTGCAACACTTACCCTTTTCATATACATAACCACATGCTTCTCTTGATGTTAATTTATACCTTACCTGAGTGTGTCTCTGACCCCAATCCCCATAGGTTAGAGCATTGCTCCATGGAAGTCAACACTCACACTTTTGAATCCTCATCTATTCTCAGTCAAATGATAATTCCTGACTGCAAAGTCTTAGGTTGTATTTTGCTAATGAAACCCAAATCTTGCTGTGTGGGTTCAAGTGACCATATTGAATGCTCTAAGTGAAGTGAAATGAGCAGTATTGGCAAAAAGAACTTTGAACATGTCTCTTGTCATCTGTGAAACTTGGCGTTATCACCTATGAAATGCCCTTGCTTTCCATTTTTAGACAGTGGCCCTTGGGATGTGATAGTTGATACTGGCCCTTTTTTTCATGCTGCAATCTGCCAGCCCAATAGAAGTAGGAAACCAGCACTAAGAATCAGTGTTCTTAAAAGTTAAACACTGCTAAGAGAAAGACCATTGGTTCCACAACTCCAAGGGCATAAGCATCGATTCACTCACATCTTCTGTACTTTGGGTATTTGTCTGGGCTTCCAACAGGCTTTTTTCCACAAGAAGAGAAATCCAGATGGCTCACCCCCTGCTCTTTCCTTCTCTAGTCTCCCTCAGTCTTTCTAATTTGCAGGATTATAATTCAAATGGCAGCAATATGGACTCTAAAGATGCTATGGATATGGCAATGATGAGTTCTGTAACAGCTTTAAAAAGACAATGGGTAGATGGCAGACCAGATGGCAAAGCCATAAGCAATGAAGAAGTGGTTTCTGCAGGAGTGGGGACTCATTTCCTTCCTCAGATTGTCAGACTGCAGAAGCTGATTGGCTTTGCAGGAAGAATGGAGACCTGATTAGGAGACTGATTTGCATACAGCCCAGAGGAGGATGCTTCACTGAGATCCAGAGAAAAAGGAAGAGACCTGTGGCACAGCGGGGGACCCTGTGCCTGTTATAGCCCTCCTTGAAAACACTGCAGCCAATCCTCTGCACATGGACTCCTAAGATGGGCTTTCATGATGATCCTCTGGCTACTTTCACTGCCAATGTGCAAAGAAAGCACATTTCTATCACACCATGACATGGAAAGGAAATGAACTTTGAACTGCAATCCAGGATCTGGTCAAGTCAAATCCTCAATGTCCTTATACGTAACTGGCACAGAAGGAGAGGGTAACTGAAACAAAATGATTAGCATTATTATGGTTTTATAAAATATGGGAATTCAAGACTTATACACATATACTATTAATTGCTACACACACACACACACACACACACACACACACACACACACACACACACACACCATGAAAACTAAAGGGAGACAATTTGGGAAGAGAATGAGAGGAGAGGAGGATGTGGGACAGGAGAGGGTAATGGTAGCAAATCTGGCCAAAGTACATGATAATATATGTGAACAAAATGTTACCAAGACATATCTGTGCAACAACTGTATGCTAGTAAATTTCTGAGGAAAGGTCTGGAGTAGCCATAACTCTCGTCTTCAGAGTTTAAAATGTACACATTCAGTTCTTAGCAATCAACACTGGAGTATGCTACCTCTCTGTTTCTGCCCCTCCTGTTGGTCCAAGCTAGCTTTGGATGCGGGGGGGGGGCAGGTTGGGGGGAGGGGGAAGGTAGAGCACCTGCCAGAATCTCAGCTGAGAAAATCCAACTGCAGCCCCAGAAGGCACTGCCAGTCACTTGCAGCAGGAGCAGATTGCTGGGTCCCTGTTCTGTCAGGGACAAATGTTCTTTTTTTGTTCCACCATCAGCATGTAAGTGGTAAATCATAGACACTGACAGCACCATGGTAAGAACATAGTGAACATCTCCAGAAAGCCAGCAGTGGGGTCTTGGTACCTGTGGGTGGGATGGGAAAATGCAGATATCGCTACCCAGGTGAGCTAGGAAATGAAGTAGGGCAGGCCAGTGGTGGTGCACAGCTTTAGTCCCAGCACTCGGATGCAGAAATAGGTGGATCTCCGTGAGTTCAAGGCCAGTCTGGTCTATAGAGCAAGTTCTAGAACAGGCAGGGCTACACAGAGAAACCCTGTCTCAGGGGGAAAAAAAGAAAATGAAGTAGGCAACAAAAGGCCTCCTGTGTCTGCGATTCAGTGAACTCTGGGACTGTGGCACCTCTGTGGGAACACTATGGGACCTGTAAGTTTGGAGAGTCACAGATCTGAATTTGAATACTTCATCAACTGCTGTAAGAAATGTCATTGGGTATCTTCAAATCAGCACTACTTAAGTATAGTCAGAGACTGACACTTACTTCATAACATGTAGCTAAGTGGAGTCACCAATACGAAAGCCCATTATTTACCATGCTCAGCACATGCTTCCTGTGTGCTTGTGTTGTGTTCTGAGGGCCAGGATCATTAAATCCCACCTTTCAACTCAACTCTCTTTCAAACTCCTTTTAGAAATATAATACAGAAAAATATTGCACGTTCTCCAAATGACAGCTTAGGAGGGAGGGAGGGAGGGAGGGAGGGAGGGAGGGAGGGAGGGGAGGAGGAGGAGGGAGGGAGGGAGGGTAAAAAGATAGAACTCTGCTACTTCTGCTTGTCTAGACTCTGCCTCCTCCATCTCCTCACTTACCCAGAGTCCCCAGTAGCAGTCTAAGTTCAGCATGAACATACCATCCCAGGGAACTTAGAAAAAACTTTGACTAAAGGCCAAGTGACTCTTTTCTCTCCCTCCTTCTTTTTCTCCCAATCCTGTTCTTTCTCCTCTAACTTTCTCTTTCCTCCTTCCCCTCCCCTTCCTTTCTTCTGAGGCTGAGATAAAATAAAAAAAAATGCCTCCCAAAAGCTGACTGCTTGATCCTCTGGGTGACATTACTTTGAAGTGTTAAAACCTTAAAGAAGTGGAGCCTCATGGGAATTCTGAAGGTCACTGGGGAGTGTGCTCCTGATAGAAATGGTGATACCCCAGTCCCTTCCTCTTTCTACTTTTACTCCCTAACTATGAAGAGAGTGATTTTGTTCTGCCATCATCCTCCCTCCTTGATGCACTGCGTCATGATAAGTTCAAAGGATCAGTCAGTAATAGACTGAAACCTCCCAAGCTGAGCCAACACAAGACTTTCCTCTTCATACATTCATTATCTCAGGTATGTGATACTGTTCTAGTTCACTTCTCTGTCACTGTGACAAACAAAAAAGGGGTTTATTTTCACTTTTATAGGTCATAGACCATCATTGAAAGAAGGCAAGGCAGAAAATGGAGGCAAGAACTGAAATAAAGACCTCAGGAGGAAGACTTGTTCAACTTGGCTTCTCATCCAACCCATGCCCACATGCCTTGGGGTAGCACTGCTCACAGTGGACTATACCCTCCTACATCAATCATTAATCAAGAAAATGTCCCTGCAGACAGACAATCTGATGGAGGCAATCCTTCAGTTGACTTTCCCTCTTCCCAGGTGACTCTACTTTGTGTCAAGTTCCCCAAAACTACCCAGGCACAGATATAATGATGGAAATATAACTGATACAGTCTCTGTCTTGTCCTCCTTCCTCTTTTTCCTTCTTTTCCACCCCTCCAGCACTCATCAGTTCCTCCCTCTCTCCCTGCTCAGAGACATTTAGTTCTTTGGAATCTTCCTCAACACAGATGAGTTGATGACCCTGTCAGAAAATCTAAATGGTTTTCATTTGTCTGTTCAGAAGTTTCTAGAAATACTTCTGACTGAAAGGCTCTTTGAATAATTTACTCTTCTGGGGTCATTTAAATAATCTTATTCACTCATTTTCATAATTGATGGCAGTGGCAGACTTGCAAGGAGCAGCTTTTGTCTCACATTTGTACTTTCTGTCAGCATAATTGTGCCCCCATCACCCTCAGACAGTTTCTGAGTTGAGTAGAAGTGAATGCTGCCATGACATTATGACTGTGCCAAGGTATAGGATCCAAGTCTGCCTTTACCACTCTATGACCTTGGACAAATTGTTCTACTCATGTAGCTTCCATTTTCCCTCCTATAATGTTAGCAAAGAACTGGCAGTGTGCCAGTCAGTTCTCTAAACATTTAATACACTAATTGATTCTAAAAACTCTATGAAAGAGTGTGGTCATTGTGTCCTTTATGAAAACGAAGAGAACATTATAAGATCAAAACAACATGTTATAGTAAAAGTATATTATTGTCCATGGTTTATTACAGAGCTAAACTAATGATGGCTGTTATAATCAAGATTAACAGTGGTAGGTTCTCTTTTAGGATCTTTGGCCTGTGAAGCCTCATGTTCTGATAAAGATTCCAGGTGTGGGTTTCATCTTGTGGAGTAGACCTTAAATCCAATCAGAAAATTGTTGGTTACTTCCATGATATCCATGCCACTATTACACCAGTGGGTGTGTCTTGTCAAATTGATCATTGCAGTAGGTTAGGAGTTCAAAGCTTAATAAGATGGATAATTGCTTTTCTCCTCCAGTAGTGTGCACAGCACCTTCCAGTACCATGAAAGTTAGCCAGGAGTGATGAAGATTCCAGGTGAGTATAAACTAGATTTGTCCATGTTCTCTCACACAAGTCTGTGGTGTCTTCAGCAGTAGGATTTTACCATCAAATTCCAGCAGACAACCAAGATCAATCAATAACTTGTAATGTTTAGGTATCTAGGGGACCTCAGTGGCCAACAACTCCATTTACAGCATTGGACTTTTTCTTTGTTAGCTTGTGGTGTTTTGTTGCCCCCATTAAAAGGTAATTCCATTTAAACTCTTTTTATGTGTCTACATATACATTTAGAAAGCTTCTACAGTAGTAGATTTCAATATGACTTTTTTGAAAGGTCTTTATTTAGTGTTAGAGGAGAATTTACTACTATTATTCTGCTAAATGGATATATTATTAAACAGACTCAATTGACTAAACTTTACACCCATAAGTTAGTGCATCCCTCAGTCCTCATTGGAAAAGGGTTTTTGCTCTTGTTTTTGTTTTGCAGAAGATTGTGATTAACACAGATCCACAACTGGTCAAGTGGCAGAGAATAAGAGAGTGCAGGATACTGGGAGCTAAATGGGACATCTATATTTCACCCTCTCCTCCCAATGCTCAAGAGTCACAGCAGAAAAGAGACAGAAGGATTATAAAAGCAAGAAGGAGTAAGTGGCTACAAGACAACAGTGTTTTCAGGACACAAAGGGGCTGTTGTATATATGAACTCACAGTGGTTATGATAGAATGCATAATAACTGTGCCAGCTCGAGTCAGACAAAAATCCCAGCATGTCCAGGAGAGGTAGTCAAAAAGTCCCACCCCTAAGCAAGAAGCTATTGGCAACTGATAGATACTAAAAGAGTAAGAATATGTTTTCTTTAAAGGTATGCCCACAGTTGTTTGTGTTCCAGTGGAAGGCCATATATCCAAGAGTCAAGTATGATTTAAAGATATTATGTGAAATTCTTAAAGAACTAATAAAAATAAAAAATATTCACACATCAGCATTGGACATCATCAGCCTACAACACTACCATCATCATATTCAGCAGCAGCAATATTACCATCATCATTCATTATCAGCACGACACAGCTATCACTACCACCATCACCCATCTTTATCATTAACAAACCTATCAATGCATGTTCCCTCAGAGATAACTTTCCTGTGAACTGCAACTTGTTGTTGCTATTTTAACTTTTGGAATCTAGAAAAAATTTAGCAGAATGTTGCCTTGTAAGATACCATGGGTTCAACATCAGTCTGAGGTGGGTTAAAACTATAGATACAAAAAAAGTTTTAAATGAATAAAGTAAGTAAATGAGACAATTTGTATAAAATCAGAACATATATACCATTAGAAGATAGCAATCCTTATTTGAGCTGGACAAGTTAATTTACAGAGATCCACTGTACCTTCCTTCCTGTGACCTGACATATTGTACTAGGTGGGTATTTAAAATAGTTCCTGTGCGTGACTCTGGGGAAGACAGATGATAATTTTAAGTCTTTTGTAATGACTTAACTTTCCCTCTCTGGCTCACATCATTTGAGAAACTTAATGATCATTATATAAGGAAACAAATTAAATTCCATAAGGCTTTGCTAAGATTGTGATATTACCAAACTCAGTTTACAAAAAGGGCATCAGACTTTAAATATGGATTTGGGAAAAGGAATAAATGGAGGAGAAGGGGGGAATAGAGGAAGAGAGATGATCAGTATGATACAGATGCAACAAATTTGCTCTATAACTGCCTAATCTGTGAGTAACTAACTCAGACCTATACCTAAAATAAAACTGTAAGAGCCCGACTACCCGCTTTCTCCCTGCTGTGCACTCTCCAGACCATCTCCTCTTAACAACTCCATTTTCCTTAGGCATCTCTTTAGGAAACTACTCAAAGAGTCATGCCAATTGCCACTTCTGTGTGAGAAGCATCCCAATGTATGCCTGTGAGGACTGGCTGTTGGGTGAAATGTCCACACTATGCAGCTCACCGGCTCTGTGACCCTGAGCAAGCTGAAGCATTTCTTCTGGCCTCTTTCCTTATGCTGAAAAGAAAGGCCATAGAGCCTCGGTGCTAATGTGAGGGTTGGACCAATGCCCAACACCCTCTGTGGCATACCATAAGGGCTAAATAAAGGCTAGTTTTTACTTTTATTTGTATGTGGCCCTCTTACCTCAAGATCTTTAACAGTGCCATCGAGGGTTAATACATAAAGTCCTGTTTTCTATAGTGTATATTCCAGTGAGTACAGACTTCAATTCTTTTTTTAAAAGTTTGTATTTTTTCTAAAATAAACCTCTGAGTTCAATCATCTGTAACAATACCCATGTATCACCTGACAGCGTTGCAGGACTGAAGTCCATGAGGGCTCAGCCTGCTTCTCAGGGTACCACAAAACCAGATCATCTTTGAGAATGCACTGCTGAACTCTTAGAGAGTGCTGGCTAAATTCAGGTCTTTGAGGCCAGAGGACTCATGTCCCACTTCTTTCTGCATATTAGCAAGAATCAGCAGCAGCTCCTGCTTTCCACTTCACACAGTGCCCTTGTGAGAGTTATGTTGCCAACTTAACAGGAGCTAGAATTACTAAGGAAAGGGGACTTTTGGCACGCCTGTAAGGAATTATTTTGATGAGGTTAACTGTGGAGGTAAGACATCCCCCACCCCCACAAAGGAGGCGACACCACTCCCTGGTTGAGGGTCTTAGACAGAAGAGAAAGAAGAGATCAGGCTGAGTACCCATGTTCCTCTCTCCTTTTTGTAACTGTCACTGAGCACCAACATTCACCATTCATCTCTCTCCCTCCTTTGTGACTACATATATCATGATCTCCTTTCCCAAGCTCCTGCTCCCATGGTTTCCCTGCCATGGAGGACTGTACCCTGGAGCCCTGAGTCAAAATAAACTTTCTCCCTTAAGTCTGGCAAGGTGTTTTGTCAGAGCAACAAAAAGAGAACTTAAGACACCCTTCTGTCCTTAAATCTGGAAAACAGAAAAACCCATCTCATGAAAGTAGCTTGGAAACTCCTCTCCTTTTAGAGGGCTTATGTAATTGTCTTCACAGCCTCCCCAAACTCAATATCAAATAACAAATACCTTCTCATCATGTAACACCATATAACCACAAGA
Organism: Cricetulus griseus; assembly: GCF_003668045.3. NCBI lineage: Eukaryota > Metazoa > Chordata > Mammalia > Rodentia > Cricetidae > Cricetulus > Cricetulus griseus. The sequence continues at coordinate 37,106,418 of NC_048600.1, read as the reverse complement.
ACAACTGCTCATCAAAACCATGAACTCTGGGAGGATTACATAGCTAACTCAGACCTACACTGAAAATATATATATATATATATATATATATATATATTTGAAATATATATATATATACATTTCAGAGGATCACTTCTTCACAACTCCATTTTCTTTGAATGGCCCTTTAGAAAATTGCTCAAAGATTCGTGCAAACTATCACTTCTGTTTAAAGAGTGAATGTTGTTGATCCATTCTTAGAATTCTTTGTCACAATTTCTGTTTAACATATACCACCAGTCACACACAAATAGAACTTGAGTGTGTTTGCCTCTGGACATTCATTTGAGGTGTTTCAGCTGTTTCAGCTTAGATGCATGGCTCTCCTATAAGCTTTTGAAGTCCACATCTTCCTTATTCCCTGAGACCCTGTCCATATGAGAAGTGTTCTGTATAGATGCCCTTAATTTTTCTGCTTCTCACACATCTTCTCTGAGACCCTGGAGTCACTTCTCTACATCTGCAGCATACCTCATGTTCTGCTCCAGTCCAGAGCATACCCCAGTGCCCTGTTAGATTCTGAGTCTCTTAAAGACCAGATGTTTTATCTGTTTTTCGACCCTCAATGAAGATGTGCATACAGCTGGTATTCAAGAAAAAAATCCCTGATAAAATGAATGAGAAAATATAAGGGTCAAATATCCCCATTCAGTTACTCCTGATTATGTGATAGGATTTAACTGAGATGATTATTTAATAAGTTAATATTTATTATGCATTGAGAACAATGTAGGTCCTCAACCATAGCCATAGATTTCACTTCATTTAGCCTTATTAGTAATGTCTAATTTCTCAGACTGCATCCGACCTGCAACAGAAGCTTGTAATTCCAGTGGGCAAACAAAGATGGGTCTCTGAGGTTTGCAGGCTAGCCAGGCTAGTGAGACATCAGTCCCATTAAAGAAGGTGGGTGCCTGAGGAACAACACCCAAGGCTGACCTCTGACCTCAATATGCATACACACATATACATGTGTGCCCACTCCTGCACATGCACCCTCTACACACAGACTCAACAAGATTCTAATTTCCTTCCTTCTTTTTCCCACATTTGGCCTAAGTATCTGAGCTAAGCAGAATCTTCCAGAGAAGAAAAAGGACAAAAGCAAGGGCTCTTGAGAAGAGCTCTGATCTAGATGATCTCAGAATCATGGGGGCACATGCATGTCTGCAGCAGTGGCTCCTCATCTTTTATAACCATTGAAACCCCTAGGGCAGCACATAAAAGCTGCAGATGGAGATTTGGACATGATTGGCATCAGAACTAATGCCTTCACCTCTCTCCTTGACTGGTTCTAAAAGAGCCCAAGGAACTGCAGGTGTAAAAAATAAAATGACCACTATGACCCCCTCTTCACTGGGGATGTTCCTGGGAATGAGTCCCATTCAGTCTCCTCTCCATCCTGTGAGTGCCTGTTGAACAACTGTAGATGGATACCAAAGATGGGATAGTTAAAAAAATGGAAACACAAACATAAACACAGAATGCCTTTAGTGCTGACTGTAATTAGAATGCATGGTTTGACCTACAATCTGCTGTTGTTGACATATGCACAATCCATCACAATCCATGTGTTGTTCTACCCATTGTCATTCACTGGTGTCCTCATAACTAAGACTTTCCTTCATGCTTTATTTTGTAAATATTCACAGGAATATTTGTATATATAAGCCAAGTACAATGTTTATACAGATATTTCAGTTCTTGGGATGACTCCTCTTGCAGATACTAAAAACACGCATTCTCTCTCTCTCTCTCCCTCTCTCTCTCCTCTCTCTCTCTCTCTCTCTCTCTCTCTCTCTCTCTCTCTCTCTCACACACACACACACACACACACACACACACACACACACTTTCTCATGAGTTCTATGACTCCCACCCTAGAATGAACATGATAGTGGAGATGGGAAATGATCATCAGAAAGGTGAGTGTACATACAGTGATTAAATGGAGCCACAGCAGTCTTAAACTTAAAGGGATGAATAAGGGAATAGAGAGCAGCTCTGTAATGAGCTCAGGGGTATGGCCGAGATAGAAAGAAAAATGTCTACTATGCTGTAGAAATGTAGAGTAATTATGACTGACAACAATAAATTTGTATATTTCAAAATAGCTAATGGAGAGGATTTTGAATTTTCTAACACAAAGAAATGATGAATGGATTTGTTAATTACCTGATCAGATCATTACTCATGGTATATGTGTATTGAAATATCACTCTGCATTGTATATATGCATATAATTATTATGTAGCAATTAAAATTTAAAGAGCTGAGGATGTAATTTGGTTGACAGAGTGCTTGATAGGCATGTGCAAATCCTTGGGTTTAATCATCAGCACTGAAAAGAAAAGAGAAAAGAACACTATCATGTTAGGCCAGGCATGGTGGATGTGCTTGAATCCCAGCTGCATCTTGAGTGTGAGATTATTCTAGACTATATGAGACCTTGTTTCAAAATAAACTAAGTTTGGGTTGAGACTATGACTCAGTACTGTAACACTTGCCTACCATCCACCATACCACCAAAAAAGCTATTATAATAATATCTACACTGTATACATCATCATGCCTCCCTAGATGTAATGGCACATCAACATACTACAACCATCCACAGACTCAAAGAAAGCTTTGTAATTTTTTTCTTTCTTTAACAAAATCCCCAATCTAGGGATTTCTCAGTGAGTAAAAGCACCTGTTTCCAAGCCAGATGACCCAAGTTCTATCCCCAAGTCCAATATGGTAGGAGAGAACAAACTCATACAAATTGTTCTCTGACATTCTTACCCCCACAAACATGCAGTAAGCAAGTAACGGTGTTAATTTTTAAAGTTATTTATACTAGAAATTCTACAAGTGGCCCTTACTTCATTCTGTGTAAGACATACAAGACAGAGTACAACCCCTTCCTTAATGGCCCAAATTGGAAGATACAAGGCTGTGAGACACAATGAATATTTATAACTCACGTTCCAATTAGCTGGCTTTAGTAGAATTTTCCACAACCAGTGAGAAAAATGAGCCTGAGTGTGGGAGGTGAAGCTCTCTGCCCTTCTCTAAATATCCCTCTACCTTATTGGTCATTTTGGATCAATGGAACCTACATTTGCTTCTGCTTTTGTCATATCCTAGCTGGAAGATCTTCAACAGGTCACTAGTCTCTCTGATCTTGAATTTACATATCTGAAATAAGAATTAAAAACCTACTTTGAATGGATTTTTGGAAACACCTACATGAGATTGTGAATGTAAAATTCTCAGTCTAGTTCTTGGTACAGAATAGAGCTTAACAAATGGTAAGTGAAGTCATCATGACTAACAGATTTAGTGGAGCCCATCTGTGCCCTTGTACAAATCCTTCCGATGGAGCTGAAGAAACAGATGAAATGAAGCCCTGAGTGGGCTTCTAGTCTAAAGTAGAGATGAATATGCACACAAGCGATCACATGAAGCACACTGCTGACCCATGTGAGTCTGCAGAAACAGTTTGAAAGACCTAACCCACCTTGAACCACCCAGATGCAGGGTTGCTGCCATAGGGATGTATTCCTGACAAAGAAGGAAGAATGAATGTTCAATGGGACAGGATCATTGGAGAGTCCAGGGGAAGCAGACCACAGCTGAATATGAGGGCTTGCAGAACACTGGGAGAAGAGCACAGCTCTACAGACTCCACAAACAAGCCCATGAGGGAGGGGAAAGGTGGCAGCCTTGACTTTGCATAAGATTTGTGTCTACACGTTATACTTTGAGTATTCTGTAGGCACCCTGTAGACTAGGAAACAGTTATGCAGGAGGAAAGGATATAGAAATGTCTCTGTGCAGGGCAACCAAAGCTAAGGTTAGAAACAAGAGACCTAAGAATGAGGAGAAAATCAGATCTGTCAGGTTAAGGACAATAGGAAGAATTAGTGAAGTTCTCCACTGTCAGTCATGATGAAGGTCTCTCCCTTTCATTAGTGTCACTGTCACAATAAGGATCTCTGTTATGAGGAGGGTCTCTCCTATCATAGTGAGCATCACCCTTGTCAAATGAGGGTCTCCCCATCATAACAATGTTCTCCCCTGTCCTAATGAAATTCTTCCCCATAACAATAAGTGTCTCCCCCATCAAAATGAGGGTCTTCTCCCCTGTCTTCTCAGAAACATAATCTTTGAATCTTCTGAAAGGAATAAAATCTTTGTTTTACTTTAACATGCATTAGTCTTTGTATGTGATATTAAACTTCAAAATATTTTAAACATCTCCTTACATCTCTCTTGAAATCCATATTCCTTTTCTTTCTAGCCTGGCATATATCCCTAGGCTGGACTTCAGCTTTCTGCAACATACATAACTATGAAAACCACACTTCCTACCATCCATTGACTCAGTTTTATTTATTAATTTAAAAATATAAAGATGGTCTGTATGTATGTATAAATGTGTGTGTGTGTGTGTGTGTGTGTGTGTGTGTGTGTGTGCGTGTGCCTGTGTGTATGTGTGTGTTTACATTCATCTATCTTTTCACTTAAATACTATTAAAACCTTAAGTAGTTAATAAAATTGCTCTTAAAGTTTTTGGGAGTTGTTAATAAGAAAATGGTTCAGACTAATGAAATACAATTTATCTGTAAGCCCAATCTAAAGTTCCCATCTCAGAATGACTTGACCCAGATGACCAGGCCAAGGTCATTTCCTCTCTATAATACTGATATTATAGTCAGTAGAATATAGATAGCACTTTACTAAGGTTGGCTCATTTATAAACTGCATGAAGATATGGATATCTGTTGCCCTCATATTTAATGAACTATTAGTCCTGGAATGGGCACATGGGATGTTGGTTGTTGTGGACTGATTGTCCATTGGATCTTATGTGAGGTATTGTTTTCAAACATTTCTAAAAGCCCAGGACTGACCAAGTTCCACGATAAGTAGAAAAATATAGAGACAATGACCCGGAAATTCTGATTTTCAAGAGAAAGGTTGCTTAGCTCCAGGTTCTAGGGAGGTATATGGACTTAGAAGAATTCATGCCAGCCACACACAAAGGCCAAGCAAACACCGGTAACCCTCTGAGATCCCTTAGTGTTTTTCATAAGACCCTCATTTCATGTGCTGCTTGCAGTAACACCACTGGGTGATCCTAAGATGATAAGAGCATGCCTCTGTGTCCCAGAATACCAACCCGTCCCATCAGCCCTGCTACTCTGGTGACTGCTGAAGCAGCATGGTGCTCTGGGAAGCTCAGGCAGAGCATGTCTGGTGTTTTCCTGCACCGCTGCCTTCCTTTATCTAGAGACAGAAGCACAGGAAGTTATTTCTGAACCACTGGATCCCCTGTGTGCCAGGAGAATAGACCACTGACAGGAAATATTTGTACATGCTAAGCTCAACTGGGCAGCAACTCCCCGAGCTGCATTCCTGTTGTATCTCAACAGGAATACGAGGCTATACAAAGTATTCAAAAGCATTTTTGTATCTGGAAGTGGAGAATGTCAAAGGCATCTTCCTTTTATTTGGTGTTACCACCTTGATTGCAGTGGCATACTTGTAAGCTTGCTCCTTGGCATATGAGCCCAACCCAAAGGCAGCACAGAAATTCCACGGGTGTAAGCCAAGCCCAAACCTGGACTATGAAACTCAATCAAGGAGAATGATTTTGCAGCTCAAAAGTGACCTCTAGGTTATGCTAACGACCTCCCAACTCAATAACATGCACAAAACAAACCTTCCTATTTGATTTCGCAGGTGGCTGTGGAAGGAAAACCTGGGAAATGGGGAAGGAATAAAAGAAGAGACACACAAAAGGCAAAGAAACAGAATGTCGAAGTTCAAGATGAATTAGGAACACCCGTACACTAATGGAGTCCTAAGACACTTAACACAGTGAGTGACAAAGTTTATCAGTAGGAAGGGAAGAGAAAGCCCAGGATGAAAAACCAAAGGTAATGTTTTATTCCCTGGAGGCATACAGAAACGTAAAGAGTCCCATCTCATCCACATCTACCCTCTTCAATCAACTGCCCTGAGTATGCTGAGTATAGAAATTATCCTTTTACTTAGTGATAGATTCCAAGGACCAAAACAGTGCTAGGCACAGGGCAGGCATGTACTTATTTATTTTCAGTCATATGTTTGGTAAATCATCAAGAGGAAAAGCAGAGCTAATCAATGAACACTAAATGAGGACTATTGTTATTCCAGGTAATGCTAGGCCCTGGAGGGGTCATTACATATGAGTCCTCAATAAAATATGTTGGTTAATTGTGCTGAGTATCCTAGGCTATAGAACTTAATTTTTTAAGTTGGATACAAAGAAATGCAATAAGTGAACCAAACTGTTGTTACCATAGCTGAATGCATTCTGAGAAATGTTCAAGATGAAAATCCTTGTCATCACTCTAGAAAATTCTCTGTGTTTCTTTCTTGGCAACAATCCTTCCTTAAGACAGCAACCAGTGTTCTGCTATCAGACCTCATTAGAATGTTTTACCTCCTTTTGAACTTCATATAAAATGAATATGCATTATAATATTTTTCTTCTGTCTCCTTTATGGTTCAACATAATGCTTTTTAGTTATCCCTATAAATATACACATTAGCAATTTCTTCCTTCCTATTAATTGAGAAGCAGTGAATTTTGTGAATATACCATATTATATTTATTCATTTCCTTATAGATATACCTCTGGTTCTTTCTGATATTTTATGTATGGATAAAATTGTATCATACACACGTATGTTTGGATGTCTACATATATCTCTTTACTATTGTAACCAGAGATGGTACTCCTGGGTGGTAAGGTCTGTGTGTATTATGTATGTTTCTTTTTATAAAATCCAGGCCAAACAATTGCCTTTGTTGGTGGTAATTTAGATTCTCACCTGTAATATATGAGACTCTATGCCCTCACTAGGAAATAATACTGTCAATATTTATATATTAATACCCACTAGGTGGGTATGAACCTGGATCTTAAGAATTATTTTAATTTGTCTGACCTTATGATGGGTGTTTAATCAGGGGTAGAACACTTGCCTAGCATGCCAAACCAACTGGTTCAATCCTCAGCACAACACACACACACACACACACACACACACACACACACACACACACACACACACACAAATACTTACATTCCCCTGAAGACCAGTGATATTAATGTATCAATATTTGAATAGTAACTTTTATGAAGTATCTAAGACAATTTCTATCTTATTAATACTGTTGAACTTTTTTTATTTATTTGTAAGTTATTTATATATTCTAAGTATGTATTCTTCATAACATACATGTATTATCTCTTCCAAATTGTATTTTGTCTTTTTCATTTCCAAAAATGCTTTTATGTAAGCAAAATATTTGTTTATTTTGAAAGATTTCAGTATTTATGCTTATTGCATGTTTAAGAAATCCATCGTTAGACTGAGCCAATTATATTTAGGAATATATATTATTATATATGCATGTAACAATATTTAATGAAAAAAAGAGGCCATGAATTTGAAAGAGAGCTAGGAGATATATATGGGAGGGTTTGGATGGATTATTGGGAAGGGAGAAATGGTATAATTATATTATAATCTAAAAATAAAAGGAAAAAAGAAATCTGAGATCTCCTTAGGGCTTCCAAATCCTGCTTCATCACCTTCTAGAAACTTGCTGATTTTAGTTTTGACATAAGCCTACAATTTGTTTCAAATAGTTTTTGTACATAGTGAAAGTAAATGGTCCAGGTTTAATTTTAGGTCCTTATGGACATTTATTAGAATAAATGTCTTACAACATTTATTTCTACTTTCTCTTTTATTTTTATTTTTTTGGTTTGGTTGGTTTTTTTTGTGTGTGGGGGGTGTTGTTTTTTGTTTTTTTGAGATGGGGTTTTTCTGTGTTACTCTGGCTGTCCTGGAACTCACTTTGTAGACTAGGCTGGCCTCAAACTCACTGAGATCCACCTGCCTTTCCTCCTAAATGCTGGGATTAAAGGCATGTTCCACCACCACCCAGCTTCAACATTCTTTTCATCCATATCACTTCACTGTTCGTTTTGAGATCTGTCTTCACATTTTCATCATTAAATAAGACATTAGCTGTAGAGTGTCTTATGGACAGGATATGACTACTGCCCTCATGATCTCATAGCAGCTGGGGTTGCCTGCGCAAGGTCAAACCAGTCAAAAATCCATCCTGGATGGGGGAGGGGCTCATGAGCCCCCATCCCTAGCAAAGAGTCACTGAAAATTGATGGCAGCTGGGGAATAAAGAGTCAGTTTCCATTAGGGGTGTAGTCCCATGGATGTGTATAGGAGCAGCACTAATTGGGTTCAGTAGGCAATAAAGATTAAAATTAAAAATACGTAAAGTTAAAAACAGGTTGTGAAGTTGAGACAGAGACATGTAGGGGGACCTAAGAGGATCTGGAGGGTCTAGGGTGAATATGATCAAAATACATTTTATTCATGTATGGACTTCTTAAAGAATGAAAATAATATTATGTTTAAAAAGATACTAGCTATAGGATTCTCATAGACAACCTTCATCAGATGAAGGAATTAATTGGCCTTCTTATCAAGATGGATAGTGAATTTCATCAAATGTGTTTTCTGCATCTGTTGAAATAACTATATAATTTCCCCTTTATTCAGTTAATATGGTAAATTACATCAATTTGGTTTTTGAATGTGAAGCCAATATTGCATTCCTAAAATAAATCCCTCTTCTCTATGATGTATTATCTTTTTAGGCAACATTATTGCCTGCGATTAGTAAGATGGTGAAAAACTGTGTACATTGCTGTTACTTATTTTTTAAACATTTGATTGAATTCACAGTGAAGCCATCTGGACACAAAGATTTTCTTCCTAACCCCAGTAGAAAATAGGAGCAATGCAAATAAATTACCTTTTCCCACCAAAAAGGGAAGGTTTTTCTGTTATACATGCAACTTCCTAGCAAATATACACTATTCGGATGACTGACTTCTTCACTCGTTAGTGTGGGAAAACTGTGTTTCTCTGAAGTATTTTCCCATTTTACAACACTGTCAGATTTGTTGGCATGAATTGTATGTGATATTGCTGTTTATTCCCTAGAATCAATAATGTCTGTAATGGTATCACCTTTGTGCTTCAGTATTAATTATTTGTGTTTTCCTTTTTGCATAATCATCACTGTTGCTATTAATTTTATCAGGGTTTTTCCTAAAGGTTGGGTACTAAATTGTTGACTTTTAATCTTATATCTATTATTTTTCCTTCTGACTAGTTTGGGTTCTTTTTCTAGCTTTCTATGTTCTGTGAGACAGTGAGACAGAGATACAAGGTCAGGGTCTTGCTGTGCAGTCTGATACGGTTGTGATTTGCAATCTCTCTGGCTCAGCCTCAGTGCTGATATTACAGAGATATGTCACTATCTCTCTCTTTTGCAGTATAAATTATGGACTTTACAATTTGTCTTTTTAAAAGAGCTATTTTGTTTTTATTTATGTACATTTATCTGTGTCTGTGTGAATGTATGCCATGTGTGAGTGGATACCCAAGGAAGCCAGGAGAAAGGGACAGGATAGCCTGGAGCTGGAGCTACAAACAGTTACAATCCACAACCATGAGTGCTGGGAGCTGGCCTCCAGTCCTCTGGAAGGGCAGCAAGTGCTAACTTCTGATCCATCGCCCCAGCTCCACAAATTCCCTTTTATTGTAATGAATTGCAGCCATAAATTTCTCTCCTAACACATTCAGCTTTATCCTTCCAGTTTTGATATGTTGTGTTTTCATTACCATTCTGTTAAAATATTTTCTAATATATTTTTTATTTCTCCTTTAGCCTAAAATTTAAGCAGAAGTGTGTCATAATTTCCAAACATGCATTTTCTGGATATATCTTCATTGCTGAATTTTATTTGAATACTGCTGTTATTAGAGGGTTCATTCTATTTCATTTCAATTTTGCCAAATATGAGAGTCATTTTATATTATAAAACACAGTCTATCTTAGTGAACTTTTCACATGTTCTTGAAGAAACACATATTTTGTAGCTGACAAATGTAGCAGGCAATTTTTCCTGAGCTGCCTTGTCACCCTTTCGGAGTCTCACTGAGCCTGCAAAGGCTATGCTCCTGTTTATAGAGTGTTTTCTCCAAATCCCTGCCCTGTACCTTCCTCCTCTCTAGGGTCTCTCACTCTTCCATTTGATGTGCAAAGCAAAGATAAACTTTAAGATGCTAATATCATTTAGAAATGAGACATATTTTGTCAAATATTAGTCAACAATACCATTTTATATTTTGGTCTTTTTAAATTTTATTTTATTTTATTTTGTAACTCACTAAGACCAATTAATGTTGCCTATATATGCATGGGTGTGCTGCAGTCAACTGGGGCATGGGCAAGCTACTAGTGACCACATTCCAAAAGAAAAGTGACTCCCTTTCCCAGCATCTGTCAACACCAATATCTCCTCTTCTAGAGGTGTAGGGACTTAGGAGCCTCCCCTCATCCATGCTGGGCTTTTAACCATCTTGATCTTATGCAGAGCTCATGCAGGCAGCCAAGGCTGCTGTGAGTTCATATGTACAACAGCCATGATTCATATTCACATATGACCACATCTCACAGGACTCTTCTCCCTCCTCTAGCCCTTATGCTTTCTCTGTCTCTGCTTGCATGATGTGCCCTAGGCTTTGATCCTGTTATTGTATTCCATATGCAATAGTGTGGGATTGCCTTGGTAGCTGGGATATGGAGGAAGAAGGTGTGCCACTGAGACAGGTACCATTGTGTCTCTGAATGCTTAGTGAATTCTACGAAGTCCCTCTTCTGTGACACAGGATGTGCCAGTACATGGGGTGATTTTTTTCTTTATATGTTGACTTTTCAGAGCTAATATGCAATACTTTGACAGGTGCTTTGTAAGACTTATAAGCCCCCTCTCCTCAATACAATTTACAGAAAGCAATAGAAGGGACACACTGGAGTTTTTGAAAACTAGTTTATTTAGAGTAAAAGACGAAGTAAATTAAAATACAGGGTGCTCACAAAATGCCAAATGGTGAACATGGTACATGCTTAGAAGATTCAAGAAAATCAATGTGATCATTGCTCCAGTGGACATTCCTTACTGCTTTTCTGTAGCTAGAGCTTAACTATCTTTAAATTGTCCTGAACCTGTCCAGAACTATGCTTGCTGGGACATGAGAGCAGCACAAAACTACAAGTGCATTCCTATACATTCCTATACATTTGCACCTGCCTGGTTCTCAGATAGGCTGTCCCTGGGCTTCAGAGAAGGGAGCTCAGAGCCACTGCACAGAAAATGCTCCGGGAGAAGGTGTTCCCCCTTTACCCCCTGCATTCTGCACACACTCACCTTTTCCCACTCTCGGTCCTTGTTCAGCACAATCACCACAAGCCTGGGATGTACCTGATAGCCTTCTTCAGTGAAGGACAAATCTTTGCCATCCCACGTCACATTGACCATAAATCTAGATGGAGGAAAAGAGAAAGACACATTTTAGGGAAGACTTAAAGAGGCATCCGACAAATGAGTGTGCACTACCATCAGCACAATATTATAGCACAAACATGCATAATCATTGCTTACCTTCACATAAAGCCTCCAAGTGGGGACCTCTCAGGAAATATGGAGGCATTGCTAACTACAAACACTTTCATCTACCAGGCTGCACTCATTCTCAGAATTGTGGTCCTGTATTTAGGCATTAATAATCAACTGCTGAACACTTTTGACTACCAAATCATTGCCCTGGGTTCACATGTCTTTTTTTTTTAAGATTTATTTATTTATTTATTACATACAGTGCTCTGCCTCCATGTATGCCTCAGGCCAGAAGAGGGCACCAGATCTCACTACAGATGATTGTGAACCACATGTGGTTGCTGGGAATTGAACTCAAGACCTCTGAAAGAGAAGTCAGTGCTTTTAACTTTAACTGCTCTCCAGCCCCACATGTCTTCTTATATGAGAATCTGAATGCATTGTCTGTGCCTCTCTCTTCTCTCCCTCCCTCCCTCTCCTCCCTCCTCCTCTCTTCTCTCTCTCTCTCTCTCTCTCTCTCTCTCTCTCTCTCTCTCTCTGTATGTATGTATGTATGTATGTATGTATGTATGTATGTATGTATGTATGTATGTATGTATACACACCTGGATGCCCACACACATGTTGATGACCACAGAGCTAGAAGAAAAAGGGTATTGGATCCCACAGAGCAGGAACTGCAGGTAGTAGTGAGATCATGTATCATGGGAAGTGATTTCAGCAGGAGCATGAAACACTTTTAACTGCTGAGCCCTCTCTCTAGCCATGTGTATTCTATTCTCTCTCCATAGGTTCCCCAGAAGGAAACTGCTTCCTCATAAACCACACAGATTAAGCTTCAAAGCAATGATAGCGCATCTGTTTATTACTCATTCAGCTAATATTTATTTGCTACCTGTCAGGGCTTAGCTAGTTGGGTGGAGATAAAAAGGAACCAGATGTGATCCCTGCTCTCATGAGGTTTATAGTCTAAGGGAGAGGCCAGATATTAGCTGATTAACTGCAAATCTCTGACATGCTACAAGAAAAAGTATATTGGATGGAGGAAATGCTCAGTTGGCAAAGCATTTGCTATGTAAGCATTAGGACCTGAGTTCAGATCCCCTGCATCCTGTGAAAGGCTGTGTATGGGTGCACATGCCTGTGACTCTAGTGCTGCGGCCGCAGAGCTAGGATGACCCTGGGCCTTGCTGGCCAGGTAATAACAGGATGTCCAGAGTCAGTGAGAGATTCTGTCTCAAAAAAAGTAGTAACATAGAGAGTAACTGAAGAAGATACCCAGCATCATTCTTTGTCTCTACATTCTCTCTCTCTCTCTCTCTCTCTCTCTCTCTCTCTCTCTCTCTCTCTCCTTTTTAAAGAATGGAAGAGAAAGAAAGGTATATTTATATTAAAGGAAACAAAAAGAAGATAAAATAAGACTCAATAAGTATATTTTGGCACTTTCGAGGCAGAGGCAGGTGGATCTCTGTGAGTTTGAGACCAGCCTGGTCTATGAGAGCTAGTTCCAGGACAGCTTCCAAAGCCACAAAGAAACCCTGTCTCAAAAAAAATGTATATTTTGATCTAGAGGGGTGAGATAGCATTGATTATGGAAAAGAAAATGGGAGCAGACTAACAGATCAAGGTGTGCAAATGTCTGTGGTACATACAGGGCACCAGAAACAAACAACTGAAGCTGAAGCAGTGACATTAGGAAATATTGAGGTGGTGGATGAAGCAGTGTTGAGCTTTGTTGGCCATGTTCAATTTTGTTTTTATCTTAAAATGAGAAGCCATTGAAGGTTTTTAATCAAAGGAGTGCCATCACACTGTAATATCACTGCAGGGTGGTATAGAGAATAGACGAGGAGACGAGAAGGGTGCTATTTACAGGGATATGCTGTTCCTTCAATCAAGATGGAAGACAAGGGTGGTTTTGACCATGATGGTTGCCAAAGAAGGAGAGAAGGAGAAAATAGAAGAAGAGCAGCAGAGGGATAAAGAAAATGGAAAACTAGCAGAATTCTGAGGTAAGGATGAAGCGGCAAGTCATTAAGAACTCTGCCCTGGGTATGTTTATTACAGGGATAATCCGTCCGTTTGATAGTACTTGTTCCCTTTCTACTCTGCTCCTCCAAATTCTCTTGCATGCAATCAAGTTGGACTCCAACTGGGAATACACAGTTCACCCACCAGGACTAGGATGAAAAGGTGCCCCAGGGGTTCTATATCTCCATGAAGCTTGAGATAGATAGCTGTGAAGTTAAATATGTCCAAGGGCCATCAGTTTGCCCTAGCAGATAGAGACTTGCTGGAACAATAACCATGTGGTGAACGGAAAGAAGCAACTCTTGAAAGTTGTCCTCTGACCTCCACACACTATAACATGTGTGCACCCACATGTGTGCTCAATAAAACAGGAGGGGTCCTTCACAGACACTCCATAAAAAGTATGAAAGACTGAAGTATTTGGAAACTTCGGCCCTTCTGGGGGATACTGAAGAAAAACGGAGAAGTAGGAGGAAGCACTGTGGTCAGAGGAGTTACCAGCTGAGATAGTGACACACCAGGAGAAGCAGGATGATGGGAAGGTCCTTCTGTATGCTGTGAATATATGTTCCTCTTATTGGCTAATAAATAAAGCTGTTTTGGACAATGGACAGGCAGGATTGCCTTCAACATGGCAGGGATAGCCATTTGGACAAGAAACTGCTCTTGCCTGGACAGCTTGACCACACACTGTCCAAACTGGGCAAGCAGATTACAAAGAAAAGTGACTGCTAAACTTGACAAGAGACAGGATGGTCCTTAAAAGCTCCTGCTTCATCAAAAAGTCTACCAGACATCCTAGGCCTATAGGCTGAAGAGGGATGCCCCAATGTTACAGAGGAACTTTGTGTGACTGTTGAAGCAATGAGACATCTCTGTCAATTCTGGAGTTTATATATTATCCTTCTGGGGTCTTTGATGGAGTTGAAGACAGGTAGTTATGGTTATAGTATAGTTTTCCTTAGTTATGATAAAAGATAAGTTACCTATAAAACTTTAGACTAACAAAGATAGGATAGATGATAGAATATTTTTCTTTAAATTTTGCCAAGTGTTAGTGAACTAAATATTGTTAACTAGAGTTCTGCTTAATAACTGTCTTTATATATAATTTTACTATGTTAAAGTTAAAACCTTTTTATTTAGACAGAAAAGAGGAGATGATGGGGGATGTCCTTCTATATTCTTTAAATATATATTTCTCTTATTAGTTGATGAATAAAGCTATTTTGGCCAATGCTCAGGCAGGATTTAGCAAGGCAGGAAATCCGAACAAGGATAGAAAAAGGTAGCAGGTGGAGTTGGAGAAGGCACTATGTAGCTGTCAAGGAAGCAAGAGATCCAGGCATCACCGGTAAGCCAAGACCATGTGGAGATACACAGATTAATAGAAATGGGTTAATGATTAAGAGAGATCTGGCCAGTAAGAAGCCTGAGTAATAGGCCAAATAGTTTATAATTAATAGAAGCCTCTGTGTGTTTATTTGAGACTGAACAGGTCTCAACAAAACCTTTTGTTCTGCCTTAGGGCAGAACAAAAACCTCCATCTACAGCAGGAAGCAGCTTGTTAAGAAGGTGAGTAAGTCTGTGAAGGCCTCTAACAATGGATCATGGGGGCCCTTGCATGTCATGCTAAATCACTGGGAGTTTGTTCAGAGCCATGGGAAGCCATGAAAAGTAGTAGGTTTTAAGTAGGGAAACATTTGGGTTTGCCATCTGCAGAATAGACATGCAAAGCTTCTGCATTAGAAGCAACTTCAACACTTGTTCATGGATTGAACACCATTCACTATTTAGGTGGTGGAAACTTGTTTGCTCTTGCTCCTTCCCTTTGATGGTCCTTGCTGGAATATGATGAACTAAGTAGAGCCATGTAGGAACATCTAGCAAACATTCCATTTCACATCCCATGTGCATAGGACACTGGGCTTTCATTACATTCCTCATTGTCAGCAGGTTTTCAAAGTAGCTAATTGGGAGCTAAATTAGGCTGCTTATATCTTCCAAGCTGAAGTTTGGTTTCATTTCTCATACTTATTTTTTTGTCCTATCAAATTGTTGAGCACACGTAAAGCACCCAGTTGATACATGATGGCTAAGTCTATTAACATATCATCATAAGATGTGACACCCATCCATCCACCAATACTTTTATCTATACGTAATTACATTCATTACCTACAAACACATTTACCCATCTGTAAGCCCATTGATATCCTTATCCACCTATTTGTGTATCCACCAATCCATCTGTCTGCCCACACATCAAAACATTATCTATCCATAAGTCCCTCAATAATTCATCAATATATCCATTATTCCATCCAATAGACACATTTGATGACCTGCTACATATCAAGCATGCTCTGTGTCATGAAATCTGCTAAGAAAGTAGCAAAAAACCAACCATACAATTTTCAAGATTGGCAGGTGGTCACAAAAAATAACAATAAAGAACTGCAAATATAAAATGAACAATGTTTATTGTTTAAGCTGATAATGTGCTTAAGATAAGTTCTATTGCAGCTCTATTGCAGGACTAGAATCAGGAGACGAAGTAGAACATGTTTGAATCATGAGAAGAAAGAGCAAGGGTCAGGCAGACAGAGGGAAGGGGATAGCAACAACAGTTTGCATGGGGAAAACTGCATAGTCAAAGGCAGAGAGATGAAGCTTCATAATGAATTTGATTAGAGTTAGAATCAGGTCAGAAGGATTGGGAGATAGGGTGTGGGGGGCAGGGAGTGGCTTGAGATATGAAGCTAGAGCCAGAAGAAAATGTTTCATCAGTTGTACTAAGGGGATTGTACTCATTCTGTTTATTGGCAATAGAGTCAGGAAGAACAAGTTCTCAAGACACAGAAAAACAGAGGGGGCCAGGTAGCTATTGGGGCAAGGGAAGTGATGTCTGGGGTGAAGTGATTGCACCAACAGACCAATAACTGCAACATAACATTCTTTGAATTGCAGTGTAACTGCCAGAAAGATGAGCCCAACTAGGAAAAAAAACAAAACAGCCACCTAGGAACTTTCTGCACCCCACACCTCAAACTCATAGCTAGGATGACCAGTGAACTACCATGCCAAATTTCAATAATCCAACTTCCTTGGATTAACAAAGCTTAAGTGAGGTCTAGTTCATAGCCTAAATGTTTATGCAAATTATCAAGAGGTTTGGAAATATCCTGCTTATTTTCTGTTTGGAAAGGTGAGTACTTCAGGTTGAATCTTGACTGTCTCCCACAAAGACCCACATGCTAACGACTGAACCCTAGGTGCTACAGTTGGAGGAGGTGGAAGCTTTGAAAATGTTATCTACTGAGAAGTCAGTAGGTCACTGGAGGATGCCCTTGGAGGACAGTGGGTCCCTTCATCCCTTCCATTCTTTCAACTTCTTTGCAAGAGGCGAGCAATTTTCTCTGCCACATACTCCTGTCATGACATGATGCTCCACTATGGCCCTAAAACTTAACTTCCCAATCATAGATTCCCAACCTGAGAACAAATAAGTATTTCTTCTTTGTGAGTTGATTGAAGGAAAATGGACTAACACAGTGGATCAGAGAATAAAGATTTTGGTTTTGGCATAGGCAGTTGTCCCCCAGAAGAAGCATTTATAGGTTCCAATATATGACCCAAGTATCACACTCATCATTTTAAGCAAGAAGTCAGCATGGGTTGCCATCTTTCTTTGGATTTATCCCTTAAATTTACTCACATCTTTAATTTCTCATCTTGACTCCTTATACCCCATTCCTTTCCCTCGATTTCCTAATTAAATAAGGTTTAATTAGCAGAGTGATTATTCAGATATGGCAAAACAGTTTCAGATTATATGAAAGCAACTATACAGAAATCCTCATGTCCTGATTTTTACTGTGTTCCTTTAAAATTCAGGATTCTACAGCAGTGACTCCACGTACTAAATGTTAATATTGTCTCTTTCTGTCTAGCTCCTGTCTTTAGTCCTTAGGGAGGGAAGAAAAGCTCTAACAGAAATTTCTGCTGAACACCAATTTCGTTATGAAGTTGGCAGGGAGCAAGTACCTATTGCCTTCAATTCCTCCATCCAGTTTCTAGGAAGAACAGTCCATATTTCCTTAGGCTCTCTTACCACTTAAACTTACACTAGAGCAAAATTCTTTACCTAAGGAGATACTATTATATACCACTTTGCTTTGTCCCCATTATTACCTGCTGAGCACTTGTATTAAACAGTAAAATCATACCACTGTCTTGCTTATCAAAATTGATTACACACCTTTAGCAATCAGATAAACATACTAGAAACCCTGGTGGTTGCTAAGCTTCAAATTACATCTTCAATATTTCCATCAGGAACAATAAATACAAGAAAGAATACTAGCAAAATACACAAGGTGGCGAGGCCCTGGTGCTCTGCCTCTATCGTTCTATCATTCAGGAATGGTAAAATGGTCTACATAGCACTAATCCAAAATATATGAACTATTCGAATCACATGTATAGATGAGCTTCCTGCAGTAGCTATGGCCTTGGAGATGTGAGGCTGCTGCCTATGTTGAATGGCCCTTTCTCCACTGCTTGCATTTTCTGTTCTATGAATGGCCAAGGGAGACCAGGAAGTCATACTTCCTATTGTACAAATGGAGAGAAACTGGACCAGAATTCCAAATTGACTCTAGACCATCAGCATCTATGATGAAAGCATGAGTTCTCTGCAAGAGCAGCATGTACTCTGGACTACTGAGCCATCTCTGCAGCCCCATAACTCAATGGACGGGTATACAAGCATAAAACCTGAGCTTGATCCCCCAGAATGCACATAAAAAAGCTTGCCCTTCTATTTCTATTGGGCAGTTGGGTTAGGCTCTCCCTGAATTTTGTTGTAGTTTTGCTTTGTTTTCCAAAAAGCAGCCCCCGACCTCTGCTTGCTTAATGTTGCATTTCTAGTGAACATGGCGCCTGGCAGGGATCTAGTACTGATCAACCATGCAATGAACAAGGACAGAATTGTTATTTTCATTTAGCTGATGTTTCATGGTGTTAAAGAATGAGATGCCCCTGATGCCTCCTGCTGGACCCCTGGAGGGCATCTTATATTTTCTGAGCCCCCTCCACCTCCTCCACTGTCAGTTTTGCTAAATGGCCCTGTGTGGCCATCAGATTGCTTTGTAAATTATCATGTTTATGCCCATCAATCAGTTAGTGCTGCCAGTTACTGTGAAGATGCACTACTGGCCAAAATGCAGGGAGTAAATGACTGTTGAAAGCTGAGCCCTAAATGGGACATCTATCTCACCAAGGCTTGGGGACCAGAAGAATGGACTGAAAAAATGTAGGAGATACCACACTGTCTTCCAGGTGTGGCACAACCAACATATACCTTAATTCTCAGCCGCTATGCTATGATAAGATCACCCAGACCCACATCTTATCATGGAGTGTTGAGGAGCTAATGAGGCTACTTCTCTGAAGACCTACAGGCAATTAATGATCATTGGCAGAGGGAGACGTTTCCTTCAGTGGCATAGCAACAGGTGATGTTCTCTCTCACGGTCCAGCCAATAATCCTAATTAAACTCATTGGGTCACTAAAAAAAAGGTATGGAAGAGGGAACAGCTGGGAAGAGAAAGGGGTCAGTGGAAGTAAGGGGGACAAGAGAGAATCATAGGGAAAATACAAGCAAAATATGTTTTGTACAAGTATTAAAATGTCATAATGAAACCTATTATAGTATAAAACTAAAATGTGATTAAAACCACTTTAAATTAAAATAAACTAATAAATTCCCCATCACTTAACATAGTGCAAAATCACATAAAATGCTGTGCACATGCCTAGTACACAGCTATTGTCTGATAGACAGAAGTTAGTGAACACTTCCCACATATTTCCACTATTTTCCTACTGTCACTTTGCATAGCACCCTGTTGTGATGCAGTTCTGTCTTTTTATCTGATATCTGGTGTGGTCATGTCCAACGTCCCTCAGTTCTGTCAGAGCTGTTTGAGTGCCTGTGTACACAAAATGTCTCCTTCTTTCGAATTTCTACTTTGTCCTTTTTGCTTCACAGTTGTCCCTTTTAACTTCCAAAATTTGATTATTTGAAATGTTCTCCAGACATATTTATTATTCACCCTTTCCCTTTAGACTTTAATTCTCTAACTTTTTCATAAATGCCACCATAACCTGTTTAGCATTTTCAATTTTTGGTTAATTCTCCATCTGCTCTGCCATTTCCCAAGTTCCAAGGGCTGGTTTCCTGACTCTCCCTATCCCTTAAATGCCTCTCCCAGCAGACATACCCGGGTGTCTGTCACAGGCTTTCCATTTTTCATTTTATTTACATGTTTTGGGAACCAGAGTCATTGTTTTCTTTAATCTGTTTGTGTCTTCCAGCTCATCACTGGAAGGTTTGGTTTTATTCTTTAAATGTCCTCCCCTAATATCCTTCTTGCCTTCCTACCACCCAGCTACATGGTCCTCTCTCTCTCTCTCTCTCTCTCTCTCTCTCTCTCTCTCTCTCTCTCTCTCTCTCTCTCTCGGTCTGAAGTCTCTTTCTTTTTTAAATACTTATTTATTTTTATTTTATGTGCACTGGTGTTTTGCCTTGCATGTATGTCTGTCTGTGTAAGGCTGTCAGATCTTGGAGTTATAGACAGTTGTGAGCTGCCATTTGGGTACTGGGAATTGAACCCGGGTTCTCTGGAAGAGCAGTCAATGCCCTTAACCACTTACCCATTTCTCCAGCCCTTGTTTAGATTCCTGGTTTAGCATTCACTATTAGCTCAGGGGGAAGTCCTGGCCCAGACACAGACACTCTAGAGTTAATCTCCAACACTGCAAAAGCAAACAGGAATCGGAGCCCTCAGGAAGGATTGAATTCACAATCATTTTTAAAGCAACCCAACCCCTTTATAATTTTTCCTATGTCTGCCTCCCTCACCTTGCCCCTCTCCTGTGAGCAGTGTCCCAATGGGTGTGGCTTTCCATTTGCCCTCCCTTGTGTTCAACTCATGCATTTGTTGGAGGTTTCCTGTCTCCCTAAACAAATACTCAACATCTAACAGCAGTGCCACGATGCCGATGTCAGGGTTGAATTCCTTAACTCCAGCCCACATTCTGCACTGTCCAGACCAGTGTCACATGAGACAGACTCAGAAATGGTGGTATAAATGAACTTTTTAAATGGAGAGAGAGGGGGAAGGGGAGAGAGGAACAGAGGGAGGAAAGGACAGGAGGAGGGAGGGACAGAGGGGGGATAGAGGGAGGGAAGGAGAATATCATTCCTCTAGCACAACTTCCATTATTGGGGCCAACTGAAAACTACCTTCACTGACTGAAAAATATTGACTTTTGTTATTGTTTTCTTTCTTTATAGAAACTGGGGACTGAATACATAGTAAGCAAGTGTTCTGCTCCTGAGCTACATCCCCAGCCCTCCTTTTTACTCTGTTTTGAGACAGAGTCTTGCTAAGTTGCCCAGGCTGGACTTGAACTCACTCCATATCTAGGTAGTCCTTGAACTTGTAATTCTTCTCCCACAGTTTCCCAAATAAATGGGATTGCAGTCCTGCACTATCTGGCTTGGCTAACACTGAATTCTAAAACTGGAGAAAGCAGGGGTTGTCTTTGGATTGATCCACATCTAAAACTGCTGATAGAGTTTGCACGTCCTGGTCACAGCTTCCATGTGCTGTTGAAGTAAGGAACAGATGAATGAGAAGGCATGGGTCTGGAGGTTTTTGCGCACTAGACATTTATTTCTGGTGAGCCAGCCTCAGAAAAGAAATTATCTAAGGCCACTTGTTGGTTTCTAGAATCTCCTTTATTTATTGAAAGTTATTGGACGTCTGAGTGGCCATTAACAAAGTGTTTATATGTAGGATATATGCCAAGGACAGAATGGGAATCTGTAACAACTGAGGGCTATTAAGTACATATTAACGTAGCACTAAATGTACCCCTTTGCCTCCAATGCCTTTCTCAACTACTAGGAACAGGCTGGAAGAAGCCAACACTCGCAGCATCTGTGATGGTTCTACTGGAGAACACAGAAGAGGTGGGCAGCATGACAGCTGGCAGCTTACTCAGTCACCCACCCAATGCTTCCAAACCACTTGAGGTCTTTACTTTTTATTTTTGGGACAGAATCTCCTGCACCCTAGACTGGCCTTGAACTTCTGGTTCTTCTGCCCCCACCTCTTGAGTCCTGGGATTACAGATGTTTGCTACCATACCTGGTTTATACAGTGTTATAGTTCATTCCCAGGGCTCAGGCATGCAGGACAAGTGCTCTACAAACTAGTCAAGATCCTAAGAGGTCATGTGTGCATGGGATATTATTTCTGTCCAGAAGGAGGAGGAGGAAAAGGAGGAGGGAGAGGAGGAGGAGAAAGAGGAAAGAATAGGTATACAGAAGATATGGATCAACTGTCACCCAATTCGAGGTGTAATTTCACATTAGAATCTCAGAAAAACCCCACAATGAGGCATGGGTGCAACAGAAACAAAGGCTTGCTCCTGTTAGCAGCTATGTCTCATGTAGAACGTGGAACAGTATCTGCCTTGTGCTCAGAGCACTGTCACTGAATGAAGAAAGTTACAGATCTTTGTCTTGTTTTCTTTTTGACACAAGCCCTATTTATCAATCCAGTCACTATATCCACCTGCTCTTTGAAGAGGGTAGGAAATCTACTAAGGTCACCTGAAGAACAGCATAGCCAATGGGACTCTGGAGTTCCCATCTCCTTTTAATTCTTTGATACAGCAAAACTTCTTACATTATTTGGGAAAAATTCTGTTTGCATTCACCAAACCAGAGAGAAATTAAGATGTGTGTTCCTCCATGCTGCTGCAGAGAAGAATCCTAACATTCAAACCAGGAGACCTCGGTTCTTGCCCCATCTCCTCAGATATGCAAGTAAGAGCAACTTCTTAAAGCAAGGTACTTAATTCACTTAATTCCAGTATGCATTGCAGGTTGTACAAGATACTTTGGTTTCTCCTTCTACAGGGGGAAGAAGATGCTTTGAGAATTAGAAACCAAGGGAGGCATGTAGGGTGCCAGGGACTTCTGATTGCTCATCAATGTCTTCCCCTTCTGCTCCCAGAAATGGAAATCTACAGGCTGGGCAGGGCAGCCCAGGCCTGTCATCCCAGCTACCCAGGAAGCTGAGGCAGGTGGTTCATAAGCTTAAAGTCTGCCTGGGGCACAGAGGGGGTTCAAGGCTTACCTGGGTAACCTAGTGAGACCCGATCTCAAAATAAAAACACAGAAAAGTGGAGAAGGGGTTTCTAGAGATACAGCTTAACAGCAGAGGGCTTGTCGAGCAAGCCTGGGGGATTCCATCTCTAGTGGTAAAAAATAAAACTAATAAATACAGAAAAGAAAACCAACTTTTTTCCTCCATTTTTTATTTAAATTAGAAACAAGATTGTTTTACATGTCAATCCCAGTTCCCTCTCCCTCCTCTCTTCCCCTTCCCCCCACTAACACCCTACCTATGCCATACCATTTTTGCTCCCCAAGCAGAGTGAGGCCTTCCATGGGAGGTCTTCAGAGTCTATGGTATCCATTGGGATAGGGCCTAGGCCCTCCCCCATGTGTCTAGACTGAGGGAGTATCCCTCTATATGGAATGGATTCCCAAAGTCCATTCCTATGCTAGGGACAAGTACTGATCTACTACAAGAGGCCCCATAGCTTTCTGAGCCCTCTTTTTTAAACAGGGAGAAAGGGAAATTCCTATTTTAACTGGAAATAGAATATCCAATAATAAAGTTTATAATATTGGAATTAAGTACAAATGTACACATTATAGAAAGCACCAGGGACTCTCCAAAACTGGGCAGGGTCCATTTCTTTTCAAAAAGCCCACAAAGCTCCCACTGTGGTGGCTCCTCAGAACCCCACCTTTTGCATCTGCCTTCCATCCTGCTACCGCAGGATCCTTCCCACACATTCATCTCCTTTGCTGGAGGGTAAACTCCAGGGGAACAGCAATGGTGTCTGAGCTGTCACCATGTGTCTTCACCAGGAACAGCATCTGGCATATGGTGGGCGGTCAGTGCCCATTTACTGTATGAACAGGAACAGATTTTTGTCTGTCCAGTGCCAGAGTCCTCAGCAGTGTGGAGAATTTCCTGGTGTGCAGGATGGCAACTCAGAACCATCAAGATAGAGTTAAATATGTCCTGGCCTAAATAGCAGTCTCCATGCTGCCCAGCCTTGTAATGAAGCTTGACAGCCCTGTGTAATTTCTGCAGTAGCCATGTTTCACATGCCGCCATGGGTTTCTGCTGATGTGTCCTCTAAAAGAACCAGCTTTGCAGTCCCAGAGCTACTTGGATATTCTTCTCTACCTGGAATTGCAAAGGCCGCCCTGTCGGTGGAGAAGATGATTCATTTGCCACCCAACTGGCAAAGAATGGCTAAACAAAGAGGGCTTCTTTTCTCCTAGGTGGCTTTGATTTCAATGTTTTCTGTTACCTGTGGCCAAGCACAGTCTGAGCACATCAATTGAAACTCCACAGAGATTTTATATATTTACAACCATACTGGTAAGACTGCTCAGTGAGTGAAGTGTTGTGTTGCTTAAGTTTGACCTTCAGAACCCACATAAAGGCAGAGGAGAAGTGACATCACTAACATGTGTTCTGACCACTCCAAGTGTCTCTTGACATGCATGCTCCCACACACATCTCACAATCTCACAATCACACACACACACACACACACACACACACACACACACACACACCACCACCACCACCACCACACACACCACAAATAAAAATAAATATTTTAATTATGAAATTGCATTGAATAGAATGACAAAATATTGTGCCACCCCCACTCCATCCCACCCTAGATGTGAACTCGTTTAGTGTGTCCACACTGTATATGCTACCTCCTTCAGATCACTATGGGTCTATGATCAAGGACTACTGAAAGCAGGGGATCCTCTTTTGAGGGGTCAGTAGTGCTATTTTGCAATCCCTCCAGCATTCACTTCATCTCATCAAGTAGGCATAGTGTCATTTGATATCTTCACAGCAGACACAAGGGTGAGGATGGCATGTAAGATATTCTAAGTGTCTGGGAAGTTGACTCAGTTGCTGAAGTGCTTGCCATACTGTGTTCAATATCCAGACTGACACAAAATAGGCAGGTGTGGTGGTGCACACAATGAAAGTCCAGCTCCGGGGAGGCAGAGACATCTGGTCCCTGGCACTCACTGGCCAGCCAGCCTAGCCAGACAGTGTGCACAGGCCATCAAAGGATTGTTCCAAAAAGCAGTAAATGGTACCTGAGGAATATCCCAAAGTTTGCCTTTTGGCATCCACTTATACACACACACATACATCTTCACACACACATGTATGTACCCACACATATGCAAACAAATACAAAATACTTTGAATTATAAAAAGATTTTCTGGAAAACAGAGAATTTTTCATATAACTTTTCTTAGAGTAGATACTTAAAATTCATCTCTTTTATTATTTAATTATAATGAAATAATTAATTTAATTATTATTATTTAAATTAAACTCTTCATATAGGGAAAGCCACAGAGAGTCACAGAGGACTCAGTTTACGTGAAATTCTAGGTTTCCACTGGGATAGCTCTTCTACAAAGGAAGACAACTACAACGTTAATATTATATATATAATAATATATAATATTATATATATAATATTAATGTTGTATCCTTCCTACTTGTTTTCCAAATAGTTTTAAAGGGTAAATTTTACAGCTACAAAGAAACAATTGGGAGGAAATGAAGAAGAGACAGGAGAGTTGAAAGGAAAGCTCTTAAAGAGAAGGAGAAGTGTGGGAAGAAAAAAGTCCAATGAAGGGAGCAGACAAGATGTGAGATGGGGCCAGATAATAGGAGTCTCCCTCTTAACAACAAAATGGAGCTGGAAGTAGGGCCTGGCCTTCTGCAGAGCTGGCTCAGGCTCCCTGGAAGGAGGCCCTCCCGTCAAAGAGTGGCAGGATGGATCTGGTCCAGGGCAGGCTGCAAACAGGAAGGGGAGTGGGGAGGAAAGACGCCATGCTGATGGCTGGCACCAGGCCCTCCCTTGCTGGTGACATTGGGAAAGTAGGTCAGTTTCAGAGCTGGCTAGGGAGGTGACTGGTCAGCCAGGACTAGGAGTGGGAAGTAAGGACACCAAGGAAGATATGTACTTGAGCAGAGGACCAGAGACATAGAGGACTTCAGCAGTGCCTCAGTGAACTACCTAGAGCACTTCCTGACGTGGTGGTGATGATGTGACAGGTCTGTGAAGGCTTAGGAGAAACTGCATTCACCAGCTTAGGCTACTGAGTATTGAGATATGGATGTGACAGAGGAATCAAGTTTTCAATTTGGTTTAATTTTAATTAAGTTCAAATTGAACAGCCACATATGGTTAATGGCTATTTTACTGGACAGCACATGTGCAGAAAGAAGCTATGTGGCTACTATTCCAGAGGGAATGGACTGTCTGTAAAGGAATCCAATGCTGTTTTCCACAATTCCTTATGGAATACACAGGTATTCACTGGGATAGCTCTCCTATCCAATTGCTGTATGGATACACAGGTTCATTTAGAGGACTTATGGAGGGATTTGTAATTTTATTTGTAATTAAGTTGTATTATTTCCATTTTGATTTGAAAAATAGTTAGCAATAAAGACCAAATTTCACATATATCATTGCTAAGGAATGTGCTGTCCTATTATATGAAAATCTCTGAAGACTTATGGTTATCACAAAAATTAATGACTAAATTTCAGATAAAGTGAATCACATGATATGTGGGCTTTTGTTCCTGGATTCCTTCACTTAGTGTCTTGCTTTTCCATTTCTGTGATAAGACACCATGACCAGAATAAGCAAAATATAATGTTGAACAATGGCCCTTCATGGAGTTCCTATTCTACTGTGAAAGAATTAAATTTATTATTAACTTGGAACTGCTTCTAATCCTGGTTACATGGAAGGAAAATGCCTAGTGGAGTTATGTCTTAGCCAAGCTCTACAGAAGAAAAGAACAGTTTATATAAACAGGAATGTGTGATACAAATAGACAGGGTAGCCATCAGGAAGAGGGTGTGGCCATCAGGGAGAGATGGGCATCTGGGCCCATTTAAGGGCTTAAGGGCTTTAAAGAGCAGCATGGTTGACACAAACAACAACAGCCAAAGTGCACTACCATACAGAAAGGGCAGATAACCAAGAGTATCTATTGCTGGCATTTGTTGAGGTTTGAGGCTTTACCATAAGAACAATGAGTTTTTCAGAGTTTTATACTTGATGGAAGAGAAAGTGAGGTATAGGCCTGAACTCATCAGCACTATTCCAAACACCCTCCACATGATAGGAATTGCAAGGTCATTTGTCAACACTGACAGAACCATTGCTCTCCACCCTCCGTCCTTTCCTTGCAATGTGGAAGCCTCTCTCAGGCTTCCTAATACTTGCCCTTCTACTCACGGTCTCTAGGGTCTGAGATCTCTCTTTTCCTAGCACAGTTCCTTTTACTAACAGCTTAAAACTTTTAGCTAGGGCTCATGACTGAATTGGAATTATTTCCTTGGAGCTCCAACCCACTGACTCCTGTTCTCCTCTATTTTGCTATTTTCAGAGAACAGCTCTTTAAAACCTTGAATGTGTTCATTGGACTACCTTAGACTCTCTCCATAGGATCCATCAACTATCTCACAAGGTATTCCTGCTGGCACCAGCACTTCATTACACTGGAAAACACATGTGTAGTGGTAGGGAGATAATTCAGTTGGTACATCGGACCCAGGTTTAATTCCCAGAAATAGGGAAGGGGTGAGTGTTAGAGAGAGGACATGGAGAGAGAAAATAGTGTGATTTTTAAAATTGTAAAAGAGGAAAAATAATTTTTTGAAAATTAAAATGTACTTGGCAGAAAAAAATGGTAGCATACTTGTAATCCCACGCCTTGGAAGATGGGCAGCTCCTCAGGGCTTTTTAGAAATTCCTATGACTTCTTCAAAAGACGTCAACCTAGCTAAGTCAGTCGTCACCAGGACAATAAGAGACACTATCTCAAAAAATAAGCTGAACAGACTCTGAAGTTGACCTCGGGTCTACACACACACACACACCTTCTCTTTTCTACAGATACAGTCTAGAATTTTCAAAATGATATTTCATCCCAATGAAATATCCAATAGGAAATCCACTTTGGTTCCAAACTTGTATTTCAGGTCATAGAAGTAATCAAAATAAATTCCTTTGTGATGCTTACTTAGGGTTACTATTGCTGTGATGAAACACCATGACCAAAGAAACTTGGGGGAGGAAAGGATTTATTTGGCTTATATTTCCACATCACTGTTCATCATTGAAGGAAGTCAACACAGGAACTCAGACAGGGCAGGGACCTAGAGGCAGGAATATCTGATGCAGAGGCCATGGGCGAGTGCTGCTTACTGGCTTGCTCAACATGGCTTGCTCAGACTGCTTTATTTTAGAACCCAGGATACCAGCACAGGGATGATACCACCCACAATGGACTGTAGGACAGTGATTCACCTCTATGTACAAATAATTAATTACGACCTTAAACCAGGGGTTCAGCATATATTAGCATGGTGCTGGGTGTTTAATGGAAGTTATTTCACTTGCTGCTTCAATAGCTCTGCATCTAAATAGCTCTTTATTTCAGTGGAGAGTGCATTTGCATGTCTGGGCTTAACATCCTGCAAAGGCTCCCATCCTGTGCACTTCCTTCACACTTCCCACATCAAAACACTCCCTCTGGAAGAGCTGTTTGATGTCCAAGGTCCTGGTTTTTAGCTTTGCCTCTAACTGAGTGTTCACATTTTGCATTCCCGGCTCCATTCCTCAGAGATGCTCTGCCTGCTAACAACATAGAAGGCAGGTAGCTTTGAAGAGAATTCCCCCCATTTTATGTTGCATTTCATATACAGGAATTGTTCTTGCTGCCGATCTTCAAAAATTCATTATAATAATATACTAAGTCCTAAGTGTGAGAAAAACAGTGTAGTAAGCATAGAGCTTGGAGGTCTTCAGTCAAAAAGAAGATGTACCTCTGGATAAAATCAGACTAATTTTGTCTAGTTGAGGTCAAACTAGGAGTTAAAAATGTCAAGACATCAAGGAAAAGGGGGAAGTGCCTGCAAGGCTGGAAAGATGGCCAGTGGTTAAAGTGCTTGCTGCTCTTCCTGAGGACCAGAGTTCAGTTCCCAGCACCCATATCAGGACTGTGTAACTCCAGCTTCAAGGGAGCAAAAATATCCAAACAGACAATACTAGTTTGCAGAACTATTGTTTTTCAACATGTTGGCAACAGTACCCACAGATGTACCAACAAGAACTATAGAGCTCCACCAACCCAGCAGGGGACACCATTTGGCAAATGTGCTGCCTGCCACCGTACTAGTTTCTGTTTCAGAGGACAAAATTGTTCAACACTGTCTAATGGCGTTAACTCAACCAGCTGTGTGGCTGACAGGTCAGTCTTCAACTGCTTCTCACCTGGATCTGGCTTCCAAACAGCGCAGTCTATTCTGGTTCTTCTCACCATGTTAAGCCACTGTAAAGAGGAAAATCCCCCCCCACACAAGTTCAACAGCTATCTAATGCATCTGCAGATGATCCGACATGTTTTAGGGGAAGATGGGAAATGGCTCCACAATGAAAGGAGTCAGGGCCTGAGAGGACCACAGACTCAATGCTGAGGGAGAAATGAGTGAATTGAAACTTGCTGTTGATGCCATATCATCTCTGTCACCTGGATATAACAGCAGTCAGACATGCCACCAGAGATGAGGGGCTCCACTGGAAGCAGCAGCATCCTGCCACAGAGGCAGTTCAGCAACAGCACAGCCAACAGTGACATTTCCCACAAGCAGGGAGGTGCATATGTTTCCATTTATTTGCATCCTATTGACAATGCAGAATTCTTAATCAGCTAAGTGGCAGAAGCCGAACCAGAAAACATATATACACAAAAAAATAGTGTTCAACTGGTCAAGGATACATAAAAATTAGGAAGGAGTGCTAGGGGTGTGGCTTATTGATGGAGATCTTTCCTAGGGTGCACACAGGCCTGGCTTCCATTCCCAGCACTGAAAGGAAAACAAATAAACAAACAAAGAAAAAATCCAGAGGACTTAAATCGACCCTACCATCCTTAAGGACAGCAACTCTCTTTCTTTGGAAAAAGTGACATGGAGCTACCCAGCTACATACACATTGTGGTTAATGTTTCTAATGCACACAGTTTCTCCCATAGCGGCAAGCTTAGACTTCAAGATCTAATTGTTGGCCTCTGTGGGCAAAGACAACATAATAATAATCTCTTCCAAACGTGTTGGTTTGTTTGTTCCCTAACAGTTAAAAGGTATGGTTCTCAAACACAGATAAGGTCTACGCAATGCACTGGTACTATTGATGTAATTTTTCCTAATGGAGAAATACACCATTAACAGAAGAGCAATATCACAATTATCAATACTGGCCTTGAGATTAAACTGCAAGAGTTTGTGAGTGACCTCTGAAGTCTTCTAGCAAGGGGGATGAGGGCAAGCAATTACTTTGCCTCAGTTTTCCTGTGAAATGGGCACGTTAATATTAATTAACTTCTCGGAGTAGCATAGAAGGCAGTTACCACAGTGTTCCAAACTCCAGACCCCTTAGAAGGGCTTATTATACATGCTAATCATCATACATGCTAATCATTAGTGGCCAAGCCATTAAATCTTATTCAATATCTCTCCCCTCCTCTGAGATTGTAGAGGGAGATGGAGAATTTTCTGTCTTCCAACTTATGTGATCTTTCTTTCTCTTCTGAACCTGAAGGCCTAAGAACCAGACCAGCATCACAGAGACATGCTGGTTATCTTGTGTCTGCTTTATTGTCTTTCTGTGTAAACTAAGAACTACTTTATATGACTCAGTGTTCCAATTGCTATAAGATTAAAGTCTTGTATGTGTCTTGCTCTCCATACTTTGTTATGTGTATTAATTATGTAGGAGGTAAAATGACCATCCTACCCAAAAACATGACATGAGTCCTCAGAAAAGGCACTGGCATGCCACACAACTTCAGAAGAGTCCCTGAGGCTGTGAGTGTAGGGTCTCTGTGCTCCCTAAACTTACAGACTTTTATAAACTGAGGTGGCCCCATTCTTCCTTTATCTTCAGTAGGGGAACTGGAGGTTCAGAACTAAAACACAGCTCATACAGAAAGGAGATGCGTGGAGTGGTCCTTCCACTGTGCTACTGTGGACTATGAGAGACACCTAGTGTTCTGCCATGGAGCTGGCTAGTGACTAGGGGGTCAGCTGAAGTCAATGAGCATCTACTAACCCCAACTTTTCTTCCACTTTACTTCTGTCTTATCATAGTCAAAGTCTTTCACTCCAGCGACTTTGGCTGAAACAACTTTTCTCTGGTTCTTTTCATGTCTGGTTCTGTTCCTTCCAAGTTTCCACTTAAATGTCTGATCCTTGGAGAGGAGTCTCCCTCACCCTATAGAGAGAAGCATCTTTCACAGTAGGAACTTTCCCTCTCATGATCCCCGTCTTCCCTTCACAGAGCCAGCAGGCAGAAAACCTTCTTTTCTTCCTTTTCTTTTCTTCCCTCCCTCTCTCCCTCCCTCCCTGTCTCCCTCCCACCTTCCTTCCCTCCCTCCTTCCTTCCTTCTTTTCTTTTTGAAACAGGGTCTCATGTAGCCTAGGTAGGCTTTGAATTCCCTATGTAGCTAAGGATGACCTTGAATTTCTGATCCTCTTGTCTACTCATCCCAAGCCCTAAGATTGTATGTACCAGCACACTAAATTTGTGATCCTGGGCACAGAACCCAGAACCTTGTACATACCAGCCAAGCCCTCTGCCAACTGAGCTACATCAACAGCCCCTAAATTATTTTTATTCGTTTCATTACTTCCCTTTCTGCTCACATTCCCTGTGAAATTGCAGTGCTGTGGGAAAAGTAAGAGCTGTATTCTTATTTCCAGTTGCATATCCCCTGTGGGACTTGGAAGTAAACCCTACCTATGGCTGTAGTTACCAGTGCTGCCCACTGCTACATGAACTTGAGTCACAACACACAGATTTCCTGGGTTCATTCTAGAATGTGCATCCTTCACACTTCAACTTTGTAAAAAGTAAAAGTCGTCTGGCAATTGGGGTCTTTCCTTAATTAAAATATGGTAGCATCTCACTTTTAGCCACCTTTCCTGTGTGTGTGGGTGACTGAGAGAGAGAGAGAGAGACAGAGAGAGAGAGACAGAAAGACACATGTGCACACACAGGCATATT
Organism: Cricetulus griseus; assembly: GCF_003668045.3. Taxonomy (NCBI): domain Eukaryota; kingdom Metazoa; phylum Chordata; class Mammalia; order Rodentia; family Cricetidae; genus Cricetulus; species Cricetulus griseus. The sequence goes on along the minus strand of NC_048600.1, from coordinate 37,074,501 downwards.
AAGACTAGAGGACAACCTCAGCTGTCACCCTTCAAGAACAGCAGAGTGTACCAACTGGTCATCCAGTACTGTTTTTGAAAGAGTCTTTCACTGGCCTAGAACTCACCAGTTAGACTAGGCTGGCTAGTCAGCAGGCCCCAGGGATCCTCATCCCTGTTCCCCCACAGTTCTGGAATTACAGGCATGCATCACCACATGTGACATTTACACATGGCTTCTGGGGGTTACATTCAGGACCTTGTGCATTCCAGACAAGAGCTGTACTGACTGAGCCACCTCTCACAAGTTCTTCTTTACTGTAAAAAGGAACGTGTCTGCTGACACAGTTGTGTGGCTGTGCATGTGTGCTGACTGTGAAGGAAGCAGACAACCATCAGTTCCCCTGCATGCCTTTTTCCCATGTGCTGCCTGCGCGCCTCTCAATTCCTGCCTTGAAGATTGCCCCAACCCTACTCTCTAGCTAATGAGACTGTCTTTCTAATTTTTTCTGGAAAATGTAGCTTTACTTTAAAAGCCCTAGGGATTTAGAATAATGAAACATACTTAATTAAGCTATGCAGAGAAATTCTGCTATCTAGGCGGCATTTTTTGTCCCACTTTCCTTGGTTATTCTGAGGATTGTGTTATTACATAAGAAGTGGCATTCATAGATGGCTTACTATGTACTGAGCACTGAGCTAAATGCTTTTCATGCATTATTTAATTGTCACAAACTCCCCCACTATGAGGGGGACCAGTAATATTTCTACTTTATGGAAGACAAAAATAAGCTCCACATACATTTAGCAACTTGTTCAAGGCCCCACAGCTATAAGTGGCAGTAAAAGCTGGAATCTGATCCCCAAACCCATGAATACACAAGCCTGAATCCTCCAAAGGCACAAATACTCGCAGGGTGTACTGAACTATGCCCATCAAGTTTTATGTCTTGAACAAAAGCCAAAGGAGCTTGTGTAGAACAGCCCCAGTCTATGCACCTGTTGGTCAGTTCTCCTTTGTTAAATGCAGTCATGTAAGTTAAATAATACGGTGGGTCAACGACTTAGCAAAATACAACAAAAAAGCAGCTAGATATGCAGATACCTCAGAGTTCTTTTTACTGAATTGGACAGAGTGGCTTGAATCAACATAGGTCACTATGGGCGTTTGTTTAGTAACATCTGAGAAAGTCAGTGTCAGAATGGAACTCAGATGTAGTTTGATTATGACTCTGGCTCATTTTCTATATGGTGTTGATCTTTTTTCTGCCCAGTGTGTGTGAGTCCCCTTTATTCTCAGCTTGGTTCCTTTAGCAAGAAAAAAAAATTCTACCCCATACATTTACACACTCATCATATGTCAAATAACCCTGAACTTCTTTCTACTAGACCCCTTCGATTTCCAAACCAATTGCTGAAGAGAGAAGAATGGATTCTTCTGGTTGGCTGTAGCCAAATAGGACCCATCTATCTGGACCTCATGATGGTGAAAAGGTATAGACCCAGAGAGGTAAGTGCTTCTTCACTGCTCCATGCAAAGTTTACTAGAGATGAAATTCAGGGGAAAGAAAGGTAAAGGAAGCATACACACAGCTCAGTGAGCTGTGGAGTCCATCTTCCTCACCCAGGTAAAACTACCCAAAGCTTTCCCTAGTACTTCAAAACTACCTCAACCACTGTGCCTCCCTCTCTAAACATGCCCCACTCACCCTTCAGTTTCTGCCAACAGACTGCCTTGTGGTTATCTGAACCCTGCAAGTACTTTTCTTGCCCTTTACACAGGCTAGCACCTCATCCCATACCCTCTTCCCCAGATCCTCACATTACTTCCTCATTCACGTCATCTAGGTATTTGCCAAAACTTTACTTTCCAAACCACGTATCTAAAATAACCCCTCCCACCCCTTCTCTGTTGCCTTAGCTTCCCTGCCCGCCAGTCTTGGTTTCATTTCTTTTGCTGGGACAAATGTCCCAACAAGAAGCAACTTAGGAGGGTTTGTTTTATCTCACAGTTCCAGGTGACAGTTAACAGCTTGGAAGTCAAGGCAGGAACTTTAAAGAGCTGGTCACATCATGGCCACAGTCAAGAGGAGAGAGCTATGGCTGGTTGCTTCCATGCTCACTTGCTTTTTGGCTTGTGCTCAGCTCAATTTTTCCATCTTAAACAGTTCAGGACTCCCTGTCTAGGGAATAGTGCTGCTCATGGTGGGCTGTGTCTTCTCACATTAATGAACATAATTAAGGCAATCATCCACAGGCATGCCCACAGACTGACCCAATGTAGACAACCCCTCATTGAGACTTTCCCCAGGTGAAATCTAGGTTGTGTCAAATAATTCAACACCGGCTTGTGTTGGTGTGGTTATTTGTCTTTAATCTGTTCACTAATACAGTATTCAGGCTGTATGCACGCCACTGTGTGTGCCTCATATGTACTCGTAGCATCATGCACACTGAGTGCTGGTTGGATGAATTCAGAATACACAAAAGGTCAAGTGAGTGAAAACATGTGAAAATAGGCACGAACAAAGAAAAGGATGAGTTATAGAAAGCCTGTGCATAAACATGACTAACAGATGTCTAGAACAATTTTTATGTCTTGCTTTCACCTTATAGGCTAAAGACACTCTCTCAAAGTTCTGTACCCAGAATTCTGAGTCTGCTTCAGAAACACACAGTATTGAAAGCCAAATATTTATTAAATTCAAGATGGAGTTTAACTCAAGTCAATGGTGCAGAATCACACTGGCTCCTTCACCGCTGCCCTGAATTGAAAGTATTTACTAGTAATTTGGCCTTCATCATATACCGTGTAGGAATCAAACACTTTAAAAATCAAGGCAGACAGCCCCATTATGAACTGGATTGCATCCAGGATCAAAATTAAACCTTGGCTTTCCTCTTCCTTTCTACTTTTTATTTCCTTCTTTCTGCTTAGTAGGTATTACTGGGGATCCTTTGCTGACATTTTGCTCAATTCCCTGAAGAGTTAGTATCTATCAGCCCTTCTTAGAATTCACAAGGTCCAAGAGACCCATTCTGAAATGAATTGGCAAGGACTCGTCATGCTCTGTTCTCATTACAATTCTCCCAGAATAGACCAGCTCTTCCCCTCTCTTCTATGCTTGTTTTATTTTCAGTAATTCTAAAGCCTAGACCTTTCTGACAATAATAATTATTGATAATTGATGGCAAGAACATTAACATTTGTAGAATGGTTTTTGTAACTTGTAATATGAATTCTGATCAATCAAGTTTTGTGATAAATAAAAGACAAGCAGGCAACTCTAGTGCGCATATAAGGCTTTTTATACAACAGCTTTATCATATTAGAAGACATTACAGGGACTCTTCAAATGTACCTGACACTCCTTCTTTTCCCTACAAAAGTTGAGAATTAGAGGACTGAGTGTCAGTGCCTGAAAAAAAAAAAACTTCATCTGAATCTTACATGAGGATATGAAGCAAAACTTAGAAAATCACTTTTCTGTCAGATATTCCTAATGTGAAATAGGAATCAGAATACAGCCCATTTCATAGAGTAGCAAAAAGTAGTGAAAGTAGATGTAAGACAACACAGCCTAAACCACAGAGTAGTGGAGAGTAGTGAAGGTACATGTAATAACCCCTAAGAGGACACCCTCTCAAGATGGCTACACATATTTATTAACTGGCTTCAATATACAGAGATAAAATGGGCAAAGTCCCCAGAGTTCATCACAGTCATCACCACCATCATCGTCATTATCGTCAAACCATCACATGTTGTGGAATAAAGTTAAAGATGTGTTACATTTGCTTATGCTGTGAAACATTTGCTTAATTATGCAAAGATATGCTGCATTCTTTTATGTTGCATTTGTTTAACTCTGTGAAGCTGTATTTCTTTCCCTGTCTAGAACACCTGATTGGTCTAATAAAGGGCTGAATGGCCAATCGCTAGACAGGAGAGGGATAGTAGGCCTGCCAGGTAGACAGAATAAATAGAAGGAGAAAAACATAGAAAAGAGAGGAGCAAGAAAAGGGAGAAGGAGAGAGGACACCAGGGGCCAGCTACCAAGCTACACAGTAGGCCACGGAGTAATAAGTAAAGAACAGTATATGGGATTGAGAAAGATAAAAGCCCAGAGGCAAAAGGTAGACAGGATGGTTTAAGTTAAGTAAATTTGGTTAGAAACAAGCCAAGCTAAGGCCAGAATAAGTAAGAATAAGTCTCCATGGATTTATTTGGGAGCTGGGTGGTGGTCTCCAAAAAGGAAAAAAAAAGGCAATCACAGTCATCATCACCATCATAACCAGCATTATCACCATCATAACTATCACCATCACCGTCATTACCATCATCATCACAATCATTATAGTCATCATCACCATCACATCATCATCATCACCATCATCATCACCATAATTTCATCAGTCATCACCATCAACACCATGATCATCGCCATCATAACTATCATAACCCTCATTATCACCACCACCACCAGCACAATTATCATCACCATGATCATCACCATCATAACTACCATCATCTTAAGCGCTATCATCTTCATCAAATTCTTACTATTAATCACAAAGAACCTGGAAGGGAAGAAGACTGGTACAATAGGAGCAGCATCCCTTACTCAGGGAGAAAGAAGACAGAAGCTTTTTGTCATTAACTGAATAGTGAAAAATTAATCTTGTCTCTTTTGGGCCTCAGTTTCCCCATATATAGATAAAGTACTTTAAAATACTGTTGTTGTAAAACCAGTTGAAAATAATTTGCTACAACTAGTAAGATATTTTATTATTAATGTTAGCCAGATGCTATGAATAATTTAGGAAACTATATAAATTGCAGCAAAGCAACTGTTAACACTCACTTGCACTCTGATATGGTGGTGAATGGAGACCACGGTTGGATTCATCACACATTCTAATAACTGTGGTGATACTTCACAAGCATCCAGAACCTTCTGTAGGCAAAGTGAAGGAAAATCATTAAACACTATAGAACTCAGTTGCCTGCAGCATCTGCCTGCTCTGATACCATGCAATTCAATTCCAGAAAATTGCATCCAATATCTACATGTACAGGAGGGAAAGGCTAGACTCATAAATGTTTAACATTTTTCCAAGATATCTACAAGAAAAAGTTTGGGCACAACTTGATGTCCTAAACTTTAGGATTTAGGACTATTTCTACCAAAGCATAATTTTCTGAGGAGGGCAAGGAATGTGGCTTGTCTGTGAATAACACCCACACACCCATCTGGACTCAATTCCCCATCACTTTTGTCAGCCAGTGTAATCTTCATGCCCTCACACCCACAGTGGTCTGTGTGGACATCAGCTCGTGACTGTCCTGAACAACAGCTAACCAAGCAAAGAGCCAGTCACTCCCATGAGCTGGTGATGTGCCCCACACCTCAGGGGAAAATGCTGTCCTGGGCAAGCTGTACAGCCTTCAAATAATAATTCAGATAATTTTTAAAATTTCTTCTTTGGCCTATAAGATATTTTTAAGTGCGATAGTTGATATAAAAGTATTTAGGAGTTTCTAGAGACTTTTTTGTTGTTGAATTCTAGCTCATTCCAGTGCATTCATTGACACACTTTGCTACTGTTCCTTTCAAATGCATCCAGTCTGATTTTATAGCCTAAAACATATCTTTTGTGCTGTTGGGCAGAGGGATGCATATTATGTCAGTTTTCTTCTGATGTCAAGATCATCTGTATGCTTACTGGTTTTCTTCTTTTTCTATCAATTATGAAGACAGTAGTATTAAATCTCCAGCTGTAATTGTGAATTTTAAAATTCTTCTTTCAGTTCTATCATTATCCCTGTCAGTTTTGCCTCATTATTTTGAAGCTCTGCTATTGTATATATACATATTTAGACTGATAATGTCTTCTTGATACATTGACTCATTTGTCATTATGAAATGACATTCTTTCTCACATTAAATACTCAAGCTCTGAATTTCACTTAGTCTATTACTAATATAGCTAGTCTAGACTTTTTCATTCATTGTGGTGTGTATATTTAAACATTCAAAGTGTTCGCGTTTCTTTTATTATCTATTGCCTTTATACTTACAATGAGTTTCTTGTAAGCAACTTACAACTGGAAGCTTCTTTGTAATCTAATTTCATGACCTTCCCCGCCCCCCTTTGTTTTTTAAACTTTTCAAGACAGGGTTCTCTGTGGCTTTGGAGTCATGATCATTCCCTTTTAAATGAGAGGTTTATGCCTCTTACATTTAGTGGAGTTAATGAGGTAGTTGATTTTAAATGTAACATCATGATTTTTTTAAATATTTGTTGAATTTTTTTATTTTGTCCCTTTCACTTCCTATTTTCAGGTTTTTTTTATAATTATGTTTTATTTATTTTGTATCATGTTAGCTGAAGATCTGATTCTTTATAATTAAGTGGCTTCTTCAGAGTCTATTGTTTAATATTTATTTGTTATATTAAAATTCTCAAGTTACATTTCACTTTACGTACAGCATAAAAATCTTTAAGTAATATGCTTACTTTTGCTTGCAACTTTTGTGAGTTTGCTACTGTGTATATTTTATTTTTTGCCACATTGGATATCCCTTGAAACAGTTATTATTTTTGTTTGAAAACACATATAACTTTTAGATGGGTTAGTTCTTTAAAAACACTACAGATATGGCAGATTGCTTTTATTTCAAACAATTTTCATTGGGTTACATGATCCAGCTTCCCATATAATATTACTATTCTTCACACTAAGAGTTTTCTGGAATGTTTCTCACAGTTGGATTTGTTGATGATGAACAACATAGTTATTCTATGTGCTAGAGACCAATATTTCACTTTCACTTTGTAAGATATTTTCATCATGCAAAATATTCTAGGTTTCTGGAATCTATGCTCTGTAGGTAAATTGTCATGTGCTGTTTAAATTTGCTGAAAGTGAAGTTTTGGAGTGAAGAGGTTTCTCTGTACCAGGCTTTCAGAATGCTTATATCAAGTGTTCCTCAAAATGCCTTTTCTACAGGCCAACTGGTGCTTTAAGTCTGTTACAAGAACTGAAGAGAACAGAGAAGCAGCCGTACAGTCAAAACATTGTGTCCTTGAGGCTAGCCAGAAGAAATAGTTTCTAACAGATACTACTATTGTTTATCGCGCGCGCGCGTGTGTCTGTGTGTGTGTGTGTGTGTGTGTGTGTGTGTGTGTGTGTGTGTGTGTGTGTGTGTGTGTGTCCACACGTGGAACAAGATGTCAGTCCAGCCATGAGAAGCTCATGGAGAGAAAGCAATTTTGGAACTCCAGTTGATGCTGATCTCCTTAGTTTCTTCACTCAGTTTCTACTGGAAATTGTAAGCACCCCCAATTCATGATGTCAGCTACCTGCTACTATCTGTTCTTCTACTAGGAGTGATTTGATATGCTCAGGACTCTCAAGAAGGGACTCCAACTGACTGCTTCAGTGGGTCTCCCCTGTCTATTTCTGCTGGGTGTTTGTAAGCTCTCAACTTGATGGTATTACCTTTAGTCTGCTCTCTCGATTAGGCTACTCTGGTTATCTCTACTGGATGCTCAATTTATGTGATGTTTCGCTATCTGCTTCCTTCTGTCTGCTGCTCACTATTGCTTCCATGCTTTGGTTTGCTATATGTTTAGTAAGCTCAGTCACTGAAAATAGGAAATGAGGGTCCCTTAGCTCACTCTCTAGGCTGTAACTGGTGGTAGTGGCTTAAAATTGTAATCCTAGCACTCTGACTGAGAAAGCCATAGAGAGCAACCGTGAGTTCTTACCCTGACTTTCCTCAATGGTGGACTTTATGGGGAGGTATAAGCCAAATAAACTCTTCCCTCACAGCAATAAAAGCAAAAATAAGTCGTCTTTAGTAGCTTTAAATTCCAGTAACTAGGTTTTAAGATTTTAAGAAATTTGATTGTAGCATGCATCCTTCATTCTCATCTCAAGATTCAGAAGTTCTTGAACTGTGGATTAGTTTTCATCAAATTTGGTGGTGGGGTGGGGATGAAGAACATTTTAAATAAGCACCGGTATCTAGAATGGAAAAGCCCCTCTCTGTCCCTGCCCTCTGAGACTGGAGTTACAGGCAGGCTATGATAGAATCCAGCATTTCTGTGAGGTTTGGGGCTCTGAGCTCTGGACCTCATGCTTGTGTGGCAAGTGCTTTAATGATGAGGTCTCCTCAGCCCCAAGGTCATCTTCCTTAGGCATTCGGTGGCCTTTGCATTCTTACAGTAAGATCTTTCTCTCCAAGTCAGCAAGTCTCCCAGGATTTGCCTGGGTTCCCCATCTTTAAGCTTCAGCCCGTAATTCCCTCAAGGCAGTTATGGATGGTAACTCACTTACCTTACGTCTTACCTCCTTTTACCCACTATCCAGTGTCACAAAAATGATCATTCACTTTTGTCTATTTTGTTTTCTCCAGTCCTTGCATTATTCCACTTTGGTCAGAAGTAAAAGTCAGTATTAGTAAAAAGGTGTGTGTGTGTGTGTGTGTGTGTGTGTGTGTGTGTGTGTGTATGCCTATGTGTGCATGTGCATGATGAGGTCAGAGTTCAACTTTAGGTACTACTCCTCACGATCTATCTGTATTATTGGTTTTGTTGTTGGTTTTGAGACAGCCTCTCTCACTGGCCTGGGGCTTACCAATTCAGCTGCACTTTACAGGCCAGCAAGCCCCAGGAACCTAGCTGCTTACCTCTCCAGCACCAGAGGTACACACATGCACCCCCATGTCTGTTAGTTTATTCTGTTTGGTTGCTTGTTTGTTTGTTTAATGTGGGTCTGGGGGATTGAACTCAGGTCCTCATGCTTGCACAGCAAGTACTTTACCACTTTACCAACTGTGCCATCCCCCTAGCCTCCAGGAAGATAAAAGTTAATAAAGGTGAACAGGACCATTAAGTTTGTCTAATAGTCCCCTAGCAGTCAAAATTTACAAATCCAAAAGTTATTTTTACAGCAAATATTGAAAACCCCATAATCATAAAGGAGAAAAATCAGATTTTTAACCTTGTCCAGTGCCAAGTTAAATGATAAACATGACTGCAGTGACTGTTAGTGGCAGTTACAGCAGACTTCAACATTTACCACCATTGAACAACCATCAATGCATTGCAGAAAAGCAGGACACTCATTGTTCTCCCTTAGAAGGAAATCTACAAATTAACCCTCTCTCACAGGTGGAAGCTGCGCTTGAAGCGTTTATTGAGCTTCTGACTTAGGGGTAAGTCATGCTCAGCACAAACTTGGAATTTTCAGTTAAATGAAAAAGGTACATAAATTGATGTCTGTGATGGTTATTTTTGTCAACTTGGCACACTGCAGAATCACCTGGGAGAGAGTTTGAGTGACAGTTGTCTAGATCGTGGTTGCCTATGACCTGTCTGTGGGGGATTGTTTGGATAATTGGAGTAGAAAGACCCACCTACTGTGGGTGGCACCATTTCCTAGGATCCCTGGACTGTATTAAACTGGGGGAAAAAATGAGTTGGGGCCAGACAAGTAAGCATGATGTTCTTCAAGGCTCCAAGCACCTGTGGCCTTGACCCCCTGTTGTGACAGACTGTATCTGAATTGTGAGCTCAATCAAACCTTTCTCCTGTAAGTTGCTTTTGTCTGTGTATTTTATCACAACAACAGAAAGCTAGGACAAGCTCTTAGTCTCAGGTGATTGTGACCCAGAAAACCCCAACAAGAACTCTAAGTGCCAGCTTTCTTTAGCTGTTTTGAGGAAGTGGGCTGCAAGCTTAGAAGTAACTCTAATCCCAGGGAGTCACCTATGGTCTCAGGAAACCAGAGACCAGCTGTCTGTCCCTTTGTGCTTTCGCCAGCAACTTTAGGTGAGAATATCCATGTGATGTAACGCTGTTAGTAAAGAGGAAACACGGAGCCAGGTCATCACAGACTTAGTTTCCTAACCCGGGAAACATGAAAACAAATTTCCTGTGTGAGCTGGGGATGGAGGAAGATGGCACGGAGGGTGAAGCACATGCCACTGATCATGTGCCTGTAATGTTCAGAGTTTCGGGCTTCAGAATTCATGCAAAAAGCCAATGGGCATTGTTATCATCCAGGCACTTCTGGACTGGCCCCTTGGGGGACCTGGCAAAGTGTGTCACCCCTGAGCACATGGCAAGCAGGACTCTGGCAAGCTCCGCCCACTCCTGCTCTTTCCCCTGTTCCTCTAAAGAGGCAGGCAGGTCTCTCCCTCTCTCTCTCTCTCTCTCTCTCTCTCTCTCTCTCTCTTCTCTCTCTCTGAGTGTGTGAGTGTGTGTGTGTGTGTGTGTGTGTGTGTGTGTGTGTGTGTGTATGTGTGTGTTTGTTCAGATACACACGTACTCAAGCATGTGGAAGCTAAGGGACAACCTCATTGGTCATTCCTCAGTCAGCATCCACTTTTGTTTGTTCTTCAGACAGTTTCTCATTGGTCCAGTACTCACCAGGAAAGCTAGGCTCACTGGGCAGCAGGTCCCAGGAACCTGCTGTCTCTGCCTCTGCAGCACTGGGATTACAAGTGCACACGACCTGGCTTTCTTTTTTTTTTTAAATGTGGGTTCTGGGGATCAAACTCAGGTCTCATGGTTTTGAAGCAAGCACTCTACATACTGACAAATCTCCCTAGTACATTAAAAAAATACTTTTAAAGCCATTTAAAGCTCCACTATGGATGAGGAAAGCTGGTGGGAGCTAAGGTCCTCTGGAGATATCCTTCCCCATCAGAGTGACAGCCATTCCAAACTTCAGCTGATCATCACCAAACAAGGGCATAGGATCACTGTCAGAAGACAGCCCTTCATATGTTTCAAGATGTCATACAATGTCTGTAAAATCTTGGAATCCCTTTTTTATGTGTATGTGTGTTTTGCCTACATGTATGTCTGTATACCATGTGCATTTCAGATTCCCATGGAGGACTAAAGAGGGCATTGGATCCCCTGGAACTGGAGTTAGAGATGGTTGTAAACTGCCATGTGGGTTCTGGGAATCAAACCTATGTCTTTTCCAAGGACAGCATGTGCTCTAAAACATTGAGCCTTCTTTCCAGCTCCAACATTCTTAATCACTGGGACTTGTATAGGTTACACACACACACACACACACACACACACACACACACACACGGAGAGAGATTGAGAATATAGGTAGCTTTCCAACCTTTGAAAATGTATAGTGCGATGTAGAATCAATAAAAACAAAATTAGAATCCTAGCATTATTTTATATCAACTGTGTGATTTTTGTGGAGGTATGTAACATCTCTGGTCCTGTTTTCTCATTGGAAATAAGATAATGGAAGGATATCCTAGCTGGTGTTTAGCTGTCTCTCATTCTTGTTTTGTGTGTAGTATTTTTATTTCATAGTATTATTTGAGGTATGTTAATTTGATATTTTGTCTCTCATTCTTAACTGAATATATATATAATATCAATCATCCCATGCCATTGTAAGAGACTATGTGTTTTGGGGGCCTGTTCAGCCCTGTCACAGCAACAGATGTTTGGATTCAATTTACCTGTCCCCTGTCAGCCTTCTCAGTGGCTGAGTGAGGAGGCCAGAATTAAACCAGTTGATGAGTGACACTTTCACAATGCTTGATACTGGGCCAAAGATGGAAGCATCACCAATCTGGCCTTGAAAAATTCTCTTACTTAAAAGTAATAGAAAAAATCCAGCTATACAGAAAAGTTGGCTCTCAGCATTAGGCAAAGATCCAGAGCCTTGATCACACTGCTCTCGAAGTCAGTTCATCCACATCTGGAATTTCCGTTTTGTGAAATAATTCTATTATACCGACTGAATTAAAAGGATACTTCTTGAGGGAGAAAACATCCTGACTCACATCTAAAACTTAAAGGGAATTCGTGAGAACTCACTGGCACATAGGAAACAGTCAGTGACTTCATGGCAGTCTGGTCATTAGGACACATTCGCACCCCTACAACATCATCTGTCAAGACACATATACTACCCGATGTAACCTGTGCAATGAAGTCTCCCCACCTCCCTCCACACATAATGATGCATTAATTAAATTTTAAGAAGTTCTTTTTTTTTAAACTAGTGGCTAAAAAAATGTAAAGGAAGTGAGCTGTTCTCCAGGAGCTGTTTGCTGCCCTGTGGGAAACTGAGCAGTATGGTTTAGTCCTGTGGCTGGCCAAGACTTGATGAAACGAGGTGGATCTCAGGAAACTGTCTGTGGTGATTTGGACAACACACCAGACCTCGGCAGATCTGTCAGCCCATTCACCAAACTTTGGGGCTCGGGCAGAAATGTGGCTGGCCTCCCCTGCCCACGCAGAACACAGCCAGTGTCATTGGGCCTGACAGCGATTCTTCCATTCCTGGGATCCATGCCAGGCTCTGTGTCACCAGGAGCTGGACAAGGGCTCAGGGGCACCTGCAGCAGGCAGCATCCAAGTGACAGCAAGAAGAGGGAGCAAAGAAGCCAGGACAAAGGCAGAGAACAGGTGAGGACACACAGCTTAGCTCTCTAGCTCCCCCACCTGGCTGGGATAGGGAGGGTCCCTGCCCTGTATAGGAGGAAGTACATAGAGGGAATGGTTCCAGGATATCCACACTGCCTCTTTGCACTCGGACACATGCTTCTCCTGCTTCCATAGCAAGGATCTTTAATGTGGCCACTTCAGTGGGGTGTCAGTTGCCTTCCAAATCACTTCCACAATGAAACAAAATTCAGAGACTGATTCCCTTTCCGGAACCACCACCTCATCCCTCTCCAATTCCACAGCCTCTCACCTCCTCATCAATCCAGATCAAGCGTGTGGCTTGCCATCTGCATCCTAGCTCAGGCTCAGAACGATATGGGGTTGGCTGCCTATGACTCAAAGGACTCACTGCTGAGACAGCAGTATCACAGTTAACCACATGGGCTTTTTATTTCCTCCAAGGATTGATTGAAATTCCTGGTGTGATTCTGCTAGGTTGTGGTGGGCCAGATACATCATCAGTGGCTACAGTTATGACATCTTTGAAAGGGTCACAGTACCTTCCTCAATGTGGCGCACATAGTAGATGTTTCAGATACCCACCACACTCCACCACAGCGTCAAACATGAAACCAGCATGAAGAGGCACTTCTAGAAGCCACAGTACGATACTTTCTTTCCTCCTTCGCACGAACTAATATTCAGGCTCCTCTCAATCTAAACCCATGTCCATCTTACTTCTTATTTCCCCCTAGGTGAGATTGTCTTAGTTGGTTTTCTTATTGTTCTGGACAGATACCTAATAACTAACCACTTATGGGGGAAGGTTATTTTAGCTTACAGTTTAAGGTCAAAGTCCACTGTGGGAAGGAGTGGCAGCAGAAACTGAGACAGCTGGTCAGTCACACAGTACATAGTCAGGAGGCAAAAAGCAGGCAGGAAGTAGGGCCAGGTTTTTAAACCTTAAGGTGTACCTCCAATACCTCACTTCCTCCAGCAAGGCTCCATCTCCTGATGGTTCTACAACCTCCCAAAATAGCACCACCAGCTGGAGACCAAGAGAGTAAGTACACTCAAAACACAACAGCAATCTCACTCAATTTGGGAACTATAAGAGCCATCAATAATCTCAGACCCTGTGCATTGTATTTTTGGTGTGAGTTCAGATACTCCTGTTGAATTGCCTTCTTGAGATTTCCACTTGAATCCTTCAAAAGTATATTCATTTCAACATTTCTGAAATGTACACCATCTCTAATTCCTACCCACCCCCAGTGTTTCTTTGCCAGTTTCTTGTGTTTAGTAAAAGATGTAACCACTTATGCAGCTGCTCAAGTCTAAAAAGTGGTTACTATCTCTTCAGAACGTCATAGCTGTCCATCAGTCCTCGCTAACGTGATACCCAGTGTGCACTAGGTGAGTCACTTCCTTTTGAAAGCATAGCTACAACTCCCACTAAGTTGCCATCTCTGCCATCGCCTCCGAGCTGGTCTCTGTGCTTACACATTGAGACCTCCCACTCCCAATACTCACTCTGCCAGCAGGCCCAGAGTAATGAAGGTAGTACTTTTATTTATTTACTTTATCTTCTCACTGAGCTGAGTCACAGCAAGTGATCACTATGTATTTCAAAGTGACCAGGTTTCAGAATGAAGTGTCTCTAGTACTCCACCCTGAGGGAAAGGGATCCATATGTCTTCTTTTGCTAAGTGTACTGGTTCCAAGACTTACATCTGGCCGTAGGAAAATGTGAACAGTACCTGTGCTTATGTGTGACTCTCCCCCACCAGCAACCCAAACTATCACCTTCTCTTCAAGGTAAAGTCACAGGCAACTGCTGCTTCTTCTTAGTTGCCAACATCAAGTTTCCACCATTTGTCAAGCTTTTCACTGGGTGCCAATTGGAAATGATTGACTGGCATTGCGGGGTTGGCATACGGTGCTTTTGACTTCCAGCCAAAAGAGAGAAGGCTGGGTTCCAGGAAAGATGGCACAAACAGCAACAGTGCTGAAATAAGAGTGTTGACTGAGCTTCAGGGATGGGTACCCAGAGCACCCCTCCTGGGTCCAGCCAGACACCCAAGGGAGGCAAGATCAAGAGGTAGTACCCTGCAGAGTGCTGACTGTATCCTGGGTGCCTGTCTGAGAAGCTCATATGTATGTCATAAGCACTACCATCCTCTGATACTTTGGTTCATGTCATGTTTGCAGCTAAGGAAATGGAGACATGGAGAAGTTAAATCATTTGTTCAAGAGAGGCAGGGTCATGGGCCCAGCACTGTTTAGATCCACACTCTACTGCCAGAGCCTGGGGCAGAATACTTTGTCTCAGCTTGTCACCTGCCCCTGTGTTCTCTTATCTCATCTTTCCCTTGCACTCTTATTCTGGGCCACTTTCCCCATTCCTGAGTTGAGGGTCCCCATCATCAGAAACATAGGCTCACAGGATTGCTTGTTCTCTAGAGTGGCTAGTGCACTAAGATGCTGATCCCACTGATAAATATTTGCCAAGATTTATCACATTCGCCCAGAGAAGCTTAACTGCAGTCAAGCTCGGAGAATTAACAGAGCAGGCTCTTTTATTGGCATTTTAAAAGAAACCCAACAGTGAGAATTCTGATTATCAAATAAAAACACACCAAGCAGGTTTAGTGCTGTCTCCTGGTGGCCGTTAAACCCAAAACCTTTCTTTCCTCTGCTTCCTTGGGAAACAAAGGTGAAGGGAGTGTATCAGTGTTACCTGGACACCTGTTTATCTTGCTCTCACTTGTAGACAGCTCTGCCTTTCCCTTTCCTGTCAGGGAAACTGACAGTGCACTGCTGCTTCACCAGAAGTTTGCCTTTCAGGGTCAGGCCCTTGATGTAGGAGATGGTGGCCAAGCCAGATCTCAGGGAAAGTCAGTTAAGTTTCTTTCAAATACTAATCTACAAAACCAGGAGAGGATGTTTCTCCCTCTCCTTTGTGCTAGAGATGTACTTGGGTGCTTCCAATGCACCGAATTCCTCACATTCTAAAATAGTAGACACAGGACATAAGCTGTAAGGCAGTCATTAACAAATAAAACTAGAGGCTGGAAAGATGGCTCAGTAGTCTAAAATGCTTCCTGCTCTCGCACAGGACCCAAATTCAGTTCATGCACCCATATGAGACAGCTCGTAAGAGCTTATGAATCCAGCTCCAGGGTATCTCACGATACCTTCTGGCCTTCACGGGTACCTGTATGCATGTGCACATACTCCCACACAGACACAAACACAGGCCCAAGATGAAAAGATAAAATACATCCTTGAGGAATAAATTTCAGACACACAGCTGTTTCCCTCTCCCCTACTTTGTGCATAGCTCACAGCATGACCATGTAAATTACAGGGTGATTGAGTTGAGACCGGATAACGTGATGGGTATTTGAGAAAGTCTAGCACTTGTCAAGAGCCACATCAAGTGTTCTGCATGTAAATGTTCATTTAGTTCTGCTAAAAACAAAGTGATAAAAATGGATAGTGCTCTCTACACATACATACAGAGAGAGAAGGAGAGAGAGAGACAGAGGGGGGCTGTAAAACTTCAGGATAACAGCCAGTGTTCAGCGTGGTTGGTAAGTTACATTGGTGGGTTCATACAAAACTCAAAGTTAACACTGCCCAAGCTCTTCTTCCTGCCAGCTACATTTCTGCTGAAGTAAATCTATGACAAGATTCAATTTGAAAAACATCTCCTTTTAATGACTTCTATTACCCTGAGTCCAAAAGGTGTCCCCTTCCAATGTGTAAGCGTGGCCACACACACGCATCCTTGCACAGACAGACACACATGTACACACTCACAGCCCATGTAACTCTCTCCATTTCATAAAACCACAGTCTGGATGTGATAGGGACTTCACCTGGGCCACCTGGAAACTGACCACAGAGCACTTTGTCATTGGATCCTGCTGTCTTCTTGAAGAACTGTGCTCACTGTAGGAACGCCCCTTTCCCTTCAGCACCCTGCTCTAGCCAGCTGGATGTAACCACACCTCTATGGGCTTCCCAAGTCCTCTCAGAAGACCCAAGGCAAAAGCAGTCCCCCTCCCCCGGCCCCACAGTCATGTTCTGGACTGCGGGTCTCTCTGCCTACAGAGAGCTGGAGCTAGCACACCAGAGGCTCCCACTATTTTGTGTAGCATGAACAACAGTTTTGTGGGCTGTGGTAAGCAGATTCATCTGCTCCATGCACAATTTTATTCCTTCATGTGTCATCAGGACAGGCAGAGAATCTCTACTCAGAAATGCTTGGGGCTGGAAGGTTGCAGCTTTCAGAGTTCTTCAGATTTGGGGACATTTGTATAGACATAATGCAGTGTTTTAGGCATGGGACTCAAGCTCTAATAAACTCTGGCTGGAGTCGCCATTCCTTTCCTTTTCCTTTCTTCCTTCCTTCCTTCCTTCCTTCCTTCCTTCCTTCCTTCCTTCCTTTCTTTCTTTGTTTCTTTCTTCCTTCCTTCTTCCTTCCTTTATTCCTTCCTTTTCTTTCCTTCCTTTCCCAAGGAGGCCCAGACTGGCCTCAAACTCACCTCACAGCCAAAGATGACCTTGAACTCCTGATTCCCTTATTTCTTTCTACCTCCCATGGACTGTTATTAGAGGTTTTCACTACCACCAAACACGGTTTACACCTCACTGGAGATTGAAACCCAGGCTTTCCTACATGCTAAGCAATCACTCCACCCAGCCCCATTTATGTTCCTTAAACACAAGGCCTAAAAACAATTGCATCCTTTTAGTGACCCCCAGAGATTCAGTATGGAATTTTCCACTTGTGGTTTCATATCTGCATTTAAGTTTTGGATTTTGAAACAATTGATATTTTGTATTTTTAGACTAGGGCTGCTCAACTTATAGCAGCATCCATTCCATTTATAATTTGCGTGTCCATGTGTGGGGCACTGACCAGACAGTCACATGCCTTCCTTATCTCCATATGACTTCCAAGAGAGCAGCATGGAAGACTTGAGAGGCTCTCCCAGAGTGTTAGATCTGGAGCCACACACATCAGGGGCTCAAGCCACAGCAGCCCAGACTCTAGGGAAGGCACCACTAAGGGTGCTGCCTTCCTGGCTGCTCCTCAATGGGACAGAGCCTTGGCACAGAACTGGGATGAACAGCCTGGGATCCACACCAGGAAACAGGTCATGGTTTGCCTTCGCATTCTGGGAGTTACGTGCGCTGTGCTCTGTGCTTGGTGAAGGAGCAGATGTTTAATAACTTTGCAGCAGCAAGGAAGAGGTTGCATAACGTGGCTGAGCTATTTTTGAACTTTGGAAAATGCTGACTGCTCTTTTCAAAGTATCTTCTATAAAACCAGGAATATTAAAACATGGAGAAAATTTCCCCCCTTCTCTACACCCCATCATTTGAAACCATAAGGGCAGAGATGGGTCTATTGTAAGATCAGGAACACTCTACATACTGAAAGCTGCCCCCTTGCACAGCTTGGGCAACAGTACATAACTCCGATACACCAACTGCAAGAACTCTAAGATTACAATCAGTGAACTTGGGTGCCACAGAGTTACATGCCCAGATAGCCCCAAGGAGGTCTCCATTGGCTGAAGCTGCTCTTGATGACTCATCCTAAGAACCGGATAGGAGTTCAGCTAAAGCTGTCCTTATCTTCCCTTCTACAGAGTAAAAATAAGGAAAGCTATCTGTTCTCAAGGTGCTTTGCAAATTAAGGCTTTCTCCAGTTGAAAATGTAATAATTTAAAAAAACTGAAGTAAGGAACCTCTAGCTCAAGTGTCTTGACTCCCACTGATGAAGAGCATATACCCAGTGAGCCTTGTCTGCTCACTGCCTTCAGATACCCAAGTCCTGCCCTTATCAGCATTCTAAATGCCCAGCTACTGGAAGGAAACAAGGAAGCATGGGAATTGCAGAATACAAAAACAGCAGCTGAAATGAATACACTGGAATTCCATTATCTTCACAGTGATCTTGAAAATACAAGGTGGAAGCCAAGTAGATTGAAGTGCACTAGATGTCACTAGGATGCGTTGAAAAGAACTGTGAGCCGGGCATTGGTGGCGCATGCCTCTAGTCCCAGCACTCAGGAGGCAGAGGCAGGCGGATCTCTGTGAGTTCAAGGCCAGCTTGGTCTCGAGAGAGAGTGCCAGGATAGGCTCCAAAGCTACACAGAGAAACCCTGTCTCGAAAAAAAAAGAAAGAAAGAAAGAAAGAAAGAAAGAAAGAAAGAAAGAAAGAAAGAACTGTGGATTGGGCATGTGGTTGCACAGGAATCTTCAGTGAAACTACGTCAGCACAGAAACAGGTTGCCTGTACTGAATTCACTGTAGGGATTTCCCTTCCCTTGAAAGATTGAAAAGGGAAGTGACCAGGACTTCTACACTTCCACTAATGTACTGTTTGTTTTAAAATGTTCAAACAAACGTGACATACCATCCTCATTCTCTGTGTTGAGTATTGGCTGAGTATATTATCATATTCTCTATCACTCACTGTCTTTTTCAGCATTTAGAAAAGAAAGAATTCTTGAGCCAACAAGATGGCTCAGTGGGAAAAGGGAATTGCTGCCAAACCTGAAGGCCTGAGATCAATCCCTGGAACCCATGCAGAGGAAGGAGAGAACCACACACACACACACACACACACACACACACACACACACACACACACACACACACGAAAAGTGAATTCTTATGCCCAGAGTTTGTTTTGGGGCACACTTCTTTTTTCATCAGGCTGCATGGTCTTTGGGTACAGAAGTCACATCTTAACTTCACTGCATGTTCCAGGAGCCCTCACAAGATTTGCTAGGTGTGAGGAATGAAGGCTGGGAGCCAGAAGGATGCGGTGCCCTCAGTTCTTCTTAGTTACTTTCTTTGGGGTGTTTCCAATTCCCAAACAAAGACAACCTAGTGGGGCTCCACTCTTTCCTCCATGGGGTGCCTGTGAAAGTACTGTAGGGAATGGAAGTGTGGCAAGAAGAGAAGGATGAAGCCACGGTGAGCCACTGCCCAGCCTCACAGTCAGCCTGTGCACCACCACCCCTATGTGTGGACGGCAAGACATCTTATACGCAGAGGCAGTGGGTACCAAACTACTCGGCTTGGCATGCTGCTTCGCTGGGGTGGGAATGCCATTTACAAAGCTGATGCATTCTGAAGGAAACCTGTGGAGCTAGCACAGCCACACTTCAAAGCCTCAGGGTCTGTTTTTTTCTCTCCTTAAAGAATGGAATTTAGGGTGGTCGCTGGAAAAGAACCCGAATGTCTTGGCAATTATCCCTCTCAAATTCCCTTTCCTATATGTATATGTATTACATTTCAATTGCCTTATAATTGAGTTATGTTTCCCACAAAATAATAGATTTCTAAGTCTGCCAGCTGCAGGGCACATCTTATTAAAGAGAGTGTGAATTCATTAGCCCAGCCCTTGTCTCAGACTGGCAGACAGCCTGACTTCCTAAGAAGCTCCCATGTCCACACTGAGTTATCTGAGTTCTTTTCTGATATTTAGATGATTATTTCAGATGCTCAATGTAACTACCTAGAAATAGGATGGGGGGCATTGTCAAACGAGCTTGATTTCTTAATTCAACAGTCGGTTTTTCTCAGGTGTAGGCTATTTGTGAAGAAGTACATCCTGGGCTCAGTGGGTTAAAGCACTTGTCTCACAATTTCAAGCACTTAGGTGCAGTTTCCTAGAACTCACATAAAAGAAGGGTACAGTGTGAGGATCTCTCATCCCACCGACAGAAAGATAGAGGATGGAGCCAGGACTGTGCACAACAGCTTTTGGACCATCTAGCCCAGCACTGCAGTGGGAAAATAATGAATATACTGTCTCATACAAGGTGGAAGGTGGTGACTGACAGCTGACATGTGTTCTGACTCCCCAAACTCAGGTCATGGCATGTGCACACCTCTACACACACACACACTGGAAGGTAACAGATTCAAGCTCACAGTATTCCAGAGATGTTTTAGGATGGCAATACTCTTCAGGCACCCAACATGGTCTGCTGACTACAATCCTGGATGGGGCCGTACTTCACTGATAACTCTGGTGCTTATTGAATGCTCAGCAGATATCAGCATTTAAGAAGCATCCCTGATCACAAATCATATCCCCTCTTCTCATACTCATGACAAACCCCAGAACCTTGGTTCACAAAGAGTGGCCCCCATCGCAGCAATATCAGCACCATCCAGGAACTTGTTATAATTTCAATTCTATGAGCTCACTCCAGACCTACTAATATGACAGAAATTCTGAGTGCAGACCCAAAACCTCACCAAGCCCTTCCAGTGTCTCAGTACATGCTAACATTTGAGAATGACCAGCCTGGAAAGCAGGAGCCATTATTATTACTCTATGACAAGCACTTGAGATGCAGAAAGGGAAAGTGATTGCCTGTATCCTGTAGAATGTGAAGGAGACAGGATTTGAACATGGACAGCATCACTACCCAGTCCAAACTTGAATCACAGTGCCACATTGTTCATTCTGTGAGGAATGAAGCACGGATTATATCATAAACATCAGGCAAAACCATGCAGAATGGGTGTCTGAATACTCATTCTAAATCTTAGCAGCTGAGCCATAATGATAGGCCACAAAGAATAATGACACCTCCCAGAAATATAAAATTTAACTTAAATGCCCACCATGATGGGTCAGCTAAATAAATTATGCTACAGTCATATGGCAGAATGGAATGTGGCTTTAAGATTGATGATCGTCAAGATCTCCAATGACCTACAAAGATTCTTGGCATATAAGAAGAAAAGAAATTCAGACTCAGCCGGGTACCAGGAGCATCAGTATGAACAGTTCACAATCAGACCAAGCTTTTTGCTGAGGATGTCAGATGTCAGATGATTCCACAAACTGTCGTGTGAATAAAAATCGGTGCCATTGTTTTGTAGAACCATTTGGCAATGGATACTTAAAGATGCTCACATCTTTGACCCCCAAGTTCCACTTCTTAGAACCAACCCTGGACAACTAGACAATCAGTTGCATACAGGCAAAAAGAGATAGCTGAGATAATGGGAAAAAAACTGTAACAAAAAAAAAACACCTGAATTCTCATGATCGTAAAGAGTGAATAAATAAACAAATCATTGTATATGAATATGGAAGAATGTGGCATGGATATTACAAAGAATTCACCTGACATGCAAATAGATAATAGATAGATAGATGATAGGTAGCTAGGTGATAGATAGATAGATAGATAGATAGATAGATAGATGATAGAGAGATGGTATAAATAGATGATATATAGTAGATGATAGATGGTTGATGGATAGATAGATAGACAGATAGCTAGATGATTGATGTAAAAGAGAATGAGAAAGAGACAGAAGTCTAAAGTGGGTGTTTCCAAGGTATGTTTTTGAGTAAAGAAAATAAAAGCAAGTTGCAGAAAGCCACTAAAATAATTATTATCCAGATATTACAGCACTACTTGTAAATCCAACACTCAGGAATTTACAGGAAGGTTGTGAGATAGAGGCCGGCCTGGGCTACACGTCAAGTTCCAAAATAGCCATGGCTATATAATGAAATTGTGTCTCAAAAAGTATCATTATGTTACTTATTATTTTTAAATGAGATGGGAAGAGAGGAAAAGAGAAATGAGCATAAATCAAAACCAACTTCCTCAAAGTAAATGCATACATTCTGTATGTCAAGTCTATCCTTCCATCAATGACTGAACTCAAACATTTATAGCAACAAAATTCTGGCCCATCTTTGGAGAACAATGAAAGAGCCCTCTCTTACTGGTGCAGAGTGTGATGAGGGGTTTCTGGCTTCTCTGTCTGCCCATAGCAGCTGGTCTTGGCCTCAGGGATGTAGGAGAATTTCTCCAACATGGAAGATGCGGCAGTGGTTAGGATCCCAAGACCATCCCTCACTCTCGCCTCCAGGCTGTAGTCCCAGTCATCATAGGAGACTGAAATGAGTCCTGATGGGAACTCTTTGGGGATGAGCTCTGTGTTTCCAGAGACCAAGCTGGGGACAATCCAGAAGAAGTCATACCCGGTGAGGCCGAGGGAGCGAGCCTCACTCAGGATGAGGACAGCCTCGTCTTTGGAACAGTACAGTAAGATGACAGAAGAATGGATCTTCTTTAGCTGGACCTGTGTCTTGGCATCCTCAAAGGAGGTGTCCAGTGTGATCACGTTCTGCATATCCCAGCCCACAAAGCTATTGTCCACTGTTGTCTTGATGAAACTGATGAAGTCCCTGTAGCCAGGGAAGATGGTGGTCACCAGGGAGAAGACATGCCAGTCATAATCCTGCATGATCTTCAGCATAACCGTGGCTTGCTGCTGGATAGATGCTCCAAACTGGAAGAACGTGGACGTCGGATCCTGCCAACATATAAGAAGACAGAAAAGCAGAGGGTGAGGCCAGAGGCAGTTGCTATGCAGTGATCTGTCTTTGCAGAATTAGAGATGGCCTTTCTAGAAACAGAGAAAATATCCTTATTCAGAACACTTCTGAAGAGCCGGGACATGACTCAGTAAAGTGCTTGTCATGCAATCATGAGTACCTATGTTTGATCCCCAGAAACCACACTAAAACCAAAGACAGGTGGATACCTGGAGCTTACTGGCCAACCAGCCAAGCTGATGTGGCAAGTTACAAGCCAGTAAAAGACTGTTTAAAAACAAGGTAGACAGTTCCTGAGGAATAATACCTAAAGCTGTCCTCTAGTTTCCACATGCATGCACACATACATGTGTGCACTGGCACATACATGTATATGAACACACACATGCACACACATATACTCACACAAATAATAAAGATAAACACTGCTGATCTGTGCCAGGCTCTGGAGCATGTACAGAAAACGCAGACTTGAAAGAATTCATGCTCAGAAGCCTATGGCCAGTACAAGGAAGAATGTTTGCTATTTTGTTCATCATCATCCTCTCTCATTTTCCTCTAGACTCCCTTTCCCCACACATTTCTGTCCACACAGTTCCAACAACACCAATGTGGTCCAATCCTCAGGGTCATATCATGAAAATGAAGTCAACAGAGACAAAGGAGCATCAGGAAGTACAGAAAGGTTCACAAGGGCACAGTTGGAGCTCCTGTGATTGCCATACCTGAAGGCCTTTGCCCCCAGACCATCAGCTAAATGAGTCACCTAGGTCCCATGTTCACTTTAGCTAGTGCAAGTAGGGCTTCTGTAGCTTCAACCTAATTTCTCATGCAATATAATACAGACGATAATTTGTGTAACCATCTACCCATTTGATTGGCAAAATTTGCAGAACATTTTGCTTTTGCTTTAGACCTTGGGAAATCATGACTATCAGGACAGGCATGGCAGGATCTCTGTTGTCATAGATGTAAGGGAAATTTGGAAAAGAGAAGTTACTGTGGACTGGAGACTGAGAGAGACCTGTGGAAATACAGAATTAAGGCAAGGGAGAGGGGAAATAGGTAAGCATGTCATGGGTTACATTTTTTAGTATAAAATGATATTCTATTGAAAAGATTGTGACACTATATCCAAAGGCTTAGGAAGTATTTTGATAAAACCATGGCAATGTGTATAGAGCTAAGGGGCCACTATGATTCCAACAACTTCCCAAATACATAAAAGTTCCCCTTGGCCAAGCAGGTGACTATAGGGTTGTCAATTTTATAACCAACCATACTCTTTAACTCATCAATTTCCACAGCAGTCCTATGATGTTGGTGTTATTGGCAGGGAAACCGGTGATCAAAGTGTCATAAAGCAACCACATATCCAAACCTAGGAAGGTTCTGAGAATGCCAGACAATGGGTCTCCCTTGCCATTTCAGCCACAGCACTCTTGAGATCATTTAAAATCAGTGCATGGTGAATGCATAAGCCATGTCACTCTAGTTAATGTGCTACAGAAGTGACAACTCAGGGGGCTGAAGTGACAGCTTAGCTAGTGAAGCCTTGCAGGAATGAGGACCAGAACACATGCTTCTTGTTTGTTTGTTTGTTTGTTTGTTTGAAAGTTGAGAATGTGGCATGCACCTGTAACCCCAGTGCTTGGGAGATGGAGATGGGGCATTCCTGGAGCTCACTGGCCAGCCTACTTGCTCCTTCATAATCCAAGGTAAAATGGTCCTGGAGAACAATGGTGAGGTTTTCCTCTGACCTCTATATGCATCTGTGCATACACACACCTGCACATACATGTGTCCACCCATATGAACATAAAACAAATGTAAGCTCAACAAAAACTATGCCTCACAAAACAGGATCTGGCCAAGGCTAGGATATATATTTCTTCCAGGAACTAAAAAAAATTGCCAAGGTGGCCTTATCTTATTATAACCACATTTTCACTTAACATTTTTTTCTAGGTTCTTAATGCTGCCTCAATTCAGCAGTATTACTTATGGGAACTCCATTGTGTATATACTTAGGGGTGTGTGTGTGTGTGTGTGTGTGTGTGTGTGTGTGTGTGTGTGTGTGTGTGTGTGTAGTGGTTCCATGATTAGTCATCTCTTTCAGAGAAATACTTTATAACTACAGATGTCAATTTTTTTCAGTCTCATTTTCTTGATCTCAGTGGCCAGCAAGCTACAGTTCTTGGAAACTCTGCTCTTTCTGAAGGCAAAGGTTTGGTGGATTACTTCAGTACAGCATGGCCTGAAGGCAGAGAGAAGAAATGGGAATAAATAAATGGTTTCTGGGCTCCTTCCAGCATTACAGTTCTATGAATTTTTACCTAATTAAATCAATTAAAATGGGTAACAAATTTAAAGACTTGGGGAAATTATCCTTTTCCCTACTGTAACATTTGGAGAAATCCAATATTCTTGAATTGATGAATCATTTTTTTTCAATCATATCTCAAGACTGTGAGCTCTTCAAGGGCAGAGAAGCTGTTGTACTCATCACTCTGTCCCCACAGCAGGCAGTAGGCTTGGCCCACAACACATCAGTGAGTGGAGAACAAGGTCGTGCATGAGTAGTTGAGTGTGGAACTGAAGCCCCCAAAGGTCCTAGGGTTACCCAGAATGCTCAAAGGGGATAAGATTGTGTCCTCATAATCCTTAATGTCACATCCAAAGCATGACCTTTAACATCACCACCATCCTACACACACCAAGAAATCACTCCTCCAACCAAAGCCCCAAATATATCTGTGTTTCTGAGCATGCACACATTTGCATATATGCATACATTTGTGTGTGCATGCACGTGGAAGCAAGAGGACAAACTTGGATGTCATTCCTCGGGTACTATCTTCCTTATTTTCCTTAACATTTCTTTATTTGTAAGGGGTGAGTGGGTGCATGCACACCATAGTGAATGTGTGGAGGTCAGAGGACAACTTGTGGTATTTACTTCTCTCCTTCTACCATGTAGGTTCCAGGAACAGAACACCAGCCATGAAGCTTGAGAGCAAATACCTCCTCTCCTGAGTCATTTGCCAGCCCCTTGCTATACTTTTCTGGACAAGGTCTCTCAATGACCTGAGACCTGCCAAGTAGGGAAATCATACTGGCCAGTGAACCTCAGGAATCTACCTGTGTCTACCTCCCCACTGATGTGATTTCAAGTATGCCCTATCACATCCAACTTTTCCTCTTTTAGGTTCTAGGAGACTGAACTTAGTTCTTTTTACTTACATGGAATGATCTTTAATAACAAATCACTTCAACCGTCCCCCCCACACAAAAATTAGTGTGAGCTTTATTGATAGGAGAAGGGGGAACATAGAAAACTTATAAGCCTCATAAGCTGTCTCAGAACTTCATTGAATAACAAAAAAATACAAGAACATATAGAATCTAGCAGACGACAAAGAAGTCTAAAAGCAACTACAATATTTAGCCCCCACACCATTGGGTGCCTCTTGAGATGGAACCAAAGTGTTGCAAACAGAATTACCAAGAAATGCATTAATTCCCACTGACCACTGAAACATCTGAGGATAATGACACCAGAGCCTCACTATCATTGCAGAACACAACTTGTCATCTTCTGCACTGCATACATGAGGAATGGAGAAAGTGCTCAAGATGATGCAAATGAGGGCACAAGTGGGAATGCACTAAAGTCTTTGATGGTTGCTATCCAACTGTAAACCAATCATGTACATCACCTATTCTAAAGTTCAGGGATCACTGCAGAAGAGGGGACAGAGGAAGGGAAGTACACAAGAGCCAGAAGACAGTGGGAAGGGATGCAAAATGCCATTCTCTACACTCAGTACAGCCCTTGAAATCATTAATTCGTGATTGTAGTTAAAACATCTGTAGTTACCTTCACTGCACTGTACATGGCTGACCTTATCAACAGTCAAGGAAAGGGATGAGGACCTATCCTTCACCTCTGAACTATTGGCTATTGATAGATTCTGGGAGGGGAAAAACCACTGTCTTTAGTTGTATCTCCAATATTGAGGCAACCAGAGTCTACACCCGTGATTATAAAGATGAGCCTAGTAAATTTCAGTGGCTCCCAAAACAGAATGAATAGTCATGAACATGAGAGGGTGGTTCGTGGGAAGTGGGAAAGGTGGACACGGATGGTAGGGAGGTGGGGTGAGAGCGGTTAGCATGCATGGAATCCATGTGTGAAATTGATACATAAACAAGTCTGTGAGACAACCTATGTATGCATACATTTTGGAACAACTAACATGGATGGAGAGGTGGGGACCAACATGCTATATGTGGCTGAAATTTGGGAGGTCCTGAAGGTTCCTTGCTCCATGTGTAGTCAATTACAGTAGCATCACTAGGCTTCTGTGAGGTGCTCCATGCAGAGGAGAGCTAATGCAGTCTTGCCTCAGATTCCCTAGGTAGAAGAAGGTGTGTCTGCAGTGTGATCTTCATGGAGAAAGATGATCACAGAGACAGCAGTTCACCAGCCAGAGCCAGTGCAGCACAAGCCACCTGAGAAAAGGAACAGGCAGAACACTGGCCTGGTCATACTTCCTCTCCCATCTTAGACACTTCAGCACAAACTTCTGTCTGATCCTCCATTCTTGTTAGGATCTTAAAAGTGCTCCAAAGCATGTGTGTTGAAAGGTTATTGCCAAACACAGAGTCGGGACCTTCATGAGACAACTGGACTCCCAGAGCCCTGACATTATAGGTCGATTTACCCATGAGGATTTGTAATGTACTGGGCTGTTGGAAGGTGCTGGAAATTGCAGGAGGGGTATAAGTGCAGGAAGTAAGTCGCTGGAAACACACCCTTCAAGGGTATATTTTGTCTCTGGTCGATGCCACGCCCCGCGCCCCACCCCCTGCCCCTCACACACTTCCTACATGCTAGGAGGTGGGCAGCTGTGTTCTACCCATGCTCCCTGTTAAGATATTTTTCTACCTCAATTCAGGACCAGAAACACTAGAAGCAAGTGACCAGGGGTTAAATACCCAAACCATAAATCCAAATAAACCTTCCCTCCTTCACACTGCTTTGTTTCAGGTCATAGCAACAGGAAACTGACCACCACACTCCCATTTACACCCTACCCCAATGGATGGACCACACTGCACCTCTAGGTCAGACTGCTCAGTTACAGACTTATGGCATGTCCTTGGGGAAAGTCTCTCAATCTTCCTAAGCCTGACTTGCTCATCTGCACAATGTATCTGCCCAATATAAAGATAATTAAAGGAGCTGGAGAAATGGTTCAGGGTGTGAATTGCTTGTTGTGTTAAGTGTAAGGACGTAAGTTTGAATCCCTAGAGCCCACATCAAGCCAAGCAGAGTAGCACACATCTGTAATCTTGGTGTTTCTCTGGTGAGATGGGAGATGGGAGGATTCATGGAATTTGAGGGCTAGCTACCTTGGCATGTGCACTGAAAAACTACATGTTATCCTCTGTCTAGCATGATAAAAGGCAAAAATTAACACCTGACGTTGTTCTCTGAGTCCATACCCATTCTCTGAGTGGGAACATGTGTGTGTTCCCACTCTCACTACAAATTTGTTCATATACTAGACACACACACACACATACACACACACACACACACACACACACACACACACACACACACACAAATACACATATGTATGCAGTTAACATTCGGACATGCTTACTTGGGAGTTGTTTTTCTTGTTATATCATAGTGACTGTCAGCTAATGCCAGTCTAAACATTGACCACCACACCCTCATGAAGAGCCTGGCCCTAGGGTAGACAATGGTGAAATAAGGTTAAGCCCAGAGGGCAGAGATTCTTCTAGGAAGCCAATATCTACTCCTGTGCTTTATCATTGTCAATATAGTCTCTTTGCAATTGAGCTATAAGCATTAAGTGACTCCACCCTCACCCTGTTCCAAACTACCCCATGTCATGCTGGTTGGATAGCAAGTATTCAACAACTATGAAATTTCCCCAGGGGTCAGGACCCATTGGTATGTCACAGCAAGAGACCGCATTACCTATAGCCCAAAATGTCTGGCCGTGGAGCACCTCATTGACTCAGACTATACATAGTTCGACTGCAGGGCAGTCACCAATGTCCCCTGTACCTCCAAATGTATAAACTCCATCATGCCTCTTTATGTGTACCAGTCAAGCTTCCAAGTTGGTATGCTGTTGGTTCTGGGACATTTCAGACGCAAGTTCAAATCCTGACCCTGTGATGACTAGCCATGTCACTCTAGCAAGCACTTAGCCTTCCTGGGTTTGGGTTTCCTTGTTTACTAGCTGGGTATAATTACCACAGTGCCACAGGAGAAGAGGGAGATGACCTGAGAAGAGTCTGAGGTTCATCTATCCCTGCCTCCAATAGTCTGGGTCTTTGTCTCCACATCAGTCCATTGACTGCACAAGAACTGCCAGAAACCTGGGGAATCTCTACCCTACCTCATAAATTGGGATATCCAGACCCATCAACATCTACCCTCAAAGCCAAACCATGCTGAAAATCAGTCCATGCTCTCTGAGTTATTTGTCTTCATGAAGAGTGGGACAGGGATGCCCAGACCATTCTATAGAGAGAAATCAACACCAACACCCTTCACAGGCTCACTCATCCACAACTCTGTTGATTGACACCTAGGCTGACTCCAAAATGCAGTTGTTGGAATTAGTGCAACAATGGACATAGATGAGCAGGTGTCCCTGTCCTTTGGTGCATTCCCAAGAATCTGCATCACATTTCACTTCTGTTTGGTACCTTAAGTTCCATCTTCAAAACCACTGACAGCTACGCAGGTAGCCCTGTAGTAGACTTGGCCTAACATGCATGAGGCCCTGAGTTCTACACAACATGCCCCCCTCCCGCCCACAAACACACTTCTCACTGTAGGCCAAAGACACTGTATATCCTCCAGAGAGACAGAAATGAAGAGACATTTGCAAAACAATTGCAGAATGGAGCTC
Organism: Cricetulus griseus; assembly: GCF_003668045.3. Classification (NCBI taxonomy): domain Eukaryota; kingdom Metazoa; phylum Chordata; class Mammalia; order Rodentia; family Cricetidae; genus Cricetulus; species Cricetulus griseus. The sequence goes on along the minus strand of NC_048600.1, from coordinate 37,044,703 downwards.
CTTTTTAGCCTTGATTTTTGTCTATGGTGGTTTTATGGTCTGGCAGAAGGTGACGGGGAATTTGGCCACATGCCCAGGAGGCAGCAGATATGCCAAATGGCCCAGTCTTCCATGTTCCCACCTCCTGCCTTGATGGTAGAGGCAGTACCTCCTGCACTCACTCCACCTCCGCCTGTCCTCTGTGGGCCCAGGAGAGCTGTCTCTGACCACCTCTGGCACTGGGCTTCCCTTGCCTGTGCAGTCATGGAAGGGAAACAGATCTCACACGCCCACTGTGGTGCTGTGGCAAGAGCAGCTCTCTCTCCAAGCCCACGAACTGCAGAACAAACTGTTTCAAACATAGCAAGGGAGGCAGGGATATTCAGGGTGCTGGGTGTCTGTTCTAAACAGTTTCCATCCTGTGATTGGGAGGTCTCATACCATTAGCTCTAAAGCCTCAGTCCTATTCTGGAACATTCCAGAGTTCACTGAGTGCTCACAAAGACATGAGACTCCATAAGGACCAGGGATAATAAATAGTTGGGTCAAATAACAATCTTCATTTCACTCACCTACTTACCAAGGTTATATACACCATGCTTGCTTTGATCTCAACTAACTACTCAGGAGATGAGAACAACAGTACAGTATCTAGTAATGGTGCTTCTCATGGAGATCATTTGTCAGCTGACTCTCCTAAGATACTCATGGTTCCATGATGAGGGTGTTGCAAGATTCCTCCAGCACTTCCTATACACACACCAGTGGCTCTCATCTCTAGCTGCATATCATCATCATGTATATAACCATCTTTAAAAAGACATCTGTGATGCTAGCTCTGGGCCACTCTAATGGGGACAGTTTCTATGAGCAGATTATCTAAATCACAATGTCCTCTATCTGTTCTCAGTGGCAGGATGAGTTTTACTGAGCATCTTTTCAGAGACTAGAACTATGTCTGACACACAGAAAGAGCCACATAAATATTTGGTAAGGAAATGGGTGAGGAAGCATGGGTGAATGGTCACTGCTGTTGATTCTACAGACATTTCTGCACCTTTTTTTTTTCTGCTGCTTGGCGGGGTGGGTATGGCTGGTAAAGAAAACAGTTCAGCCATGGTAGCAAAGATGCAGAGAAACAATGTGGGAAGTTGTTTTGTTCTGCAAAAGGACTGTCCCAGTGAGCCCTGACATACTTTTCACTGTTCTCCTAATGGATCAACTGAGGTTTTCAACATATTTGATCTCCATCCCTGTGATAGAGGGAAAAAATGAAGGTACCACTTAACATAGACCAGAGGAGTTTTCTCTGTAGAGGGTAGTGGTTGATCAAACATTCGTAACTGATCCAAGTGCTAAGAATAATCACCATCAAGTCTTAGGGATCATTGCAAAGGGGGCTAAAATAATGTAAGAGCTGGAAGACGAAGGGGATGCTGTGAGATTCTAGAAGATGGAGGGGATGCTGGGAGATGCTGGAAGATGGAGGGGATTGTGGGAGATGCTGTGTTCTGGACATGGCACGACCATTGCACTCCCGAACTCAGAGCAGCTGTGGTTGCCTATATGAGATCAAGCCAATCTAAACTCCAGCACAGATGAGGTGTGATCTGCAGGCCCACCCCTTGCTGAAGAGCTATTGGCAAGTAACAGATGCTGGGGGTAGGGCATTCTTCTTTGAGGTTGTGGCCACTGGTATGTTTCCCAAGCTGCAGTGGATGATGGCCTCACACCTATGTACATATGGGCAACACTTATTTGACTTAGTAATATATCAAAGGATAAAAAGGAAGAAGGGGGAATGAGGGAAAGGAGGAGGAATAGGAAAAGGAGGGGGAGGGGAGAAAAAAGAGGGGGTGAGAAGGAGGAAGGGGAGGGGGAGAAAGAAGAGGGAGAGGAGAAGGAGGAGGAGGAGGGAGGAAGAAAAAGTAGAAGGGGACAAGAAGGAGGCATGAAGTTGAAGGACTAGACATGTTAGGGAAATATGGAAGGAACTGGAAGGGAAAAGTAGAAAGCATATATGATACTCTATTGTATACATGCCTGAAATTCTCAAAGAACAAAAGAAATATGGGTATTAAACTTGATAAGCCAGAGGATTCATATAAGAGCATGGGCCATGCATTTAAGATAAACAAGTCCCATTAGAGAATTTTATTGCTTCCCATCCTCCTCCCCCACCATCACATCCACCCTCTTTCTCCTCACTGTCACCATCACAGTTATTGTCAAGGCCAATATCCAACATGCATCACAGTGTATTGAAAATGGGAAGTATGGTTACTGTCCCAGACTTTCAAACTGGGTCTCAGAGTGTGAGTTTGCTAACATTCATATAAAGGAGTACATGACAGGGCCAGGGGTCAAAACCAGGCCATCTCAATTCAGCATCAAGGTGTAGCTACCTTGAGACACTACTCCCTTCCCTACTGAGGCACCAAACCAGCAAAAAAGATACCCAAGAAATTGGAAAATGACAATTATATGTCATTTAATTGTCCATTGATTTAAGGAGGAAACTGAGGCAAGAGAGGAATGACATCACATCCAAGTGTCATATCTTAAAGTCATACCATCTCAACTGCAGTATTCCATTTCAGAACACCCTGACTCACAGGACCATCTCATCCTCTGGATTCTGTCCTCCAGTCACTCCTGTTAGGAAGAAAGGATGTCCCTTTCCACCCTGACTCCTGCAGCCAATCAGCACCCAAGCTGAGAGGCAGCCCCATGGGTTTACTCCTTTTTCCTCTCCTGGCTATACCTGCCTGTGTTCAGATGCTGGATGGTTCACTGTCAAACCAGAGGGGTGACTTCTCTTTGGAATGCTGCCAAGGCTTTCTCAACTCACCATTCTCCACCTGTGATCCGAGCTGTCGTTCTAAAGTACACACTGGAGCATGGTTCCCCTCCCACTCCTCTTTAAAATGGTTTAACAGTTATCACAACCTTCAGAACAAGACTCTGTCTCCAAGCAGCCCCATTGCAAGCTGTCTGGGACTCAGCATCTATTGCAGTGTCTGAGGGTCTTGGGGACAATTAGGAAAGGTGTCTGATACATTGGTTATGAACACACACACACACACACACACACACACACACACACACACACACACACACGTGTCGAAAACTCTGGGATAGCAAGCCCATGGCACCATGCCTGTCTTGCATGGGTTCTGGAGATTAAACCCAGGCCCTCATGGTTGCACAGCAGGCCCTGTAACACCAGAGTCCACCCCCACCCCCAGCATCATTCTTGTTAAGTAATCTAGCACCATCCTCTTCTGTTGCTCTTCAAATCAGAAGTTTCACTCTTTTCCTTTATTTTTCTGTTTTATTGAGGAATAATTAACAAATAGAAGTTGTATATATCCAAGGTGCACGAAATAATGTTTTGATATGTGTATACACTGTGAGATGATTACCATAATCAAGCTAATTAACACATCCATCTCCTCACAGTTACCTTGTGTGTGTGAGAGATGAGAATATTTGAGATCTACCCTCAGCAAACTTCAAAGTACACAATACATTATTAGTAACTACACTCACATTAGGCCTACCACCACTTACTGATTTTATAAATGCAAACGTGTACCCTGTGATTGACATCTCCTAACTCCCCCTGTCCCCCAAACCATGGCAACCATCATTCTATTCTATTTCTCTTAGGTCAGCTTTTTATATCCCACATGTAAGTAAAAATCATGCAGTATTTGTCTTTCTGTCTCTGGCTTATTGTGTCTCCCAGATTAATCTATGTTGTCACAAATAGTAGGATTTCTGCTTTAATAGAGCATTATATAAACATACATATGCATAAATACTTGTATAGATGCAACCAAACCTCTGCACACATCCATAGATTCAACAACCACAGGCTGAAAATATTTTAGAGTTGCATTTTTATTGGGCAGTCGGGCCTTGTTTTGTCATTATTCTCTCAGCAGGGCAAGAAAGCAACTATTTGCATAGGATTTGCATAGTGTCAGTTATTATAAGTAGTAAGGAGTGTATATTCAAATTGCATTCAAATATACACCTACTTTATGTAAGGGACCAGAGCATCTCTGCATTTTGATATCTGGATGAGGGCTCTAGAAGAAACACCTTGAGGAAATCACGGAGTACACAGTGGTTCTCAACCTATGAGTCTTGACCTCTTTGGGGGTCACATATCAGATAAATTGTGTATCAAATATTTGTGTTATGATTCATAACAGTAGAAAAATTACATTTATGAAAAAACAATGAGATAATTTTATTGGCAGGGATCACCACAAAATGAGGAACTGTATTAAATGGTAGAAATGTTAGAAAGGTTAACAACCACTGGACTAGCAGGTTTTCTAGGTAGTGACTTTGTTTCCTTTGGATGCACACCAGGTGAGATGGCTGGCCAAAGGGAGGAGTTGAATGCAGATTTAGGTGAGCATGGAGTTCTCTGCTTGAGTAGTTATGTTGGGTGCCTGAAGTGCCCCAATACAGGGACAAGAAGAATTCGATCTTTACTCATAGTTTGTTTCCTGGGCTCTCATACTAAAGTGTCAGGACATGCTCAGAGTACGATAACTGCAACCTCCACTTACCAAGCCAACAGCCACAGTTTGGGATTGGCTGTCGGAACAGGACCCACCAGCAGCATGTGACTACTTAAATTTAAATACAAGGAATTTTGTCTTGACTTTAAGTCACCCTTTTCATATCCTTGACCTTCAAAGCCAAGGTTTCCTCACCCTTGTTGCCTTACCCCTAAATATGGCCCTAGATGGAGCTCAGAAACATTGTTTATTCCTTCAGAGAATCTAACAGGATCCAGGGTTGCAAAAGCTCACCTGAGGCTTCAGATAAGGAAACTGGGAGTTCAGAACCTTGATGGCCTACTCTAAATTTCCTATCAGTCAGTGGTACAGGGTGGACACAGTTCTCTGACCCCACATTTGGCTCTTTACTTGCTGTGTCAGGACAGGGACATCATCAATAGAAAGTACATGGTACAGAGAATCTACACAGAGCTGGGGGTGGGCTTTAGGAGGACATGATCAGGGTGGCAGCCAATTTCCTACCGCAAGCAAGTTTTTGAACTCTGTTTTCACATCAGAAAATAAAAATGAGGAGAAAAATAGTCACACAGGCTGCAGAGATAGCCCAGTGGGTAAGAGCACATACTATACAACCATAAGGGCCTAGTTCAGATCCTCAGCACCCAGGTTAAAAAACAAAAAGAAAGGCATGGCCACACACTCCAGCACTGGAGGAAGAGGAATGGAGACAAGAGGATTACACTGGCATACTGTCCAGCCAACCTAGCAGCTAAACAAAGCTCCATCCAGGGTCTGTGGCAGAAAGTGATAGAGAAGGATTCCTGCCATCCTACCCTGTGCATGCACTCTAGAATATAGTGTGTGAGTGCGCCCTCCCTCCCTCCCTCCTTTCCCCCCTTCCTCCCTCCCTCCCTCCTCTCTCTCTCTCTCTCTCTCTCTCTCTCTCTCTCTCTCTCTCTCTCTCTCTCTGTCTCTCTCTCACACACACACACACACACATACAGAGTCACCCAGAAATTATTGTACATGTTGTGAGAAGACAATGGAAAGGTCAGCCAAGTTCACTTGGTATCAACAATGGAAGGATAGCATCTTTGATAGTACCCGTGACCCACATCCATCACCTACTTCCAACCACTTACTCTTCTCTTCTGAATTCCCAGAATTCCTGTCTAAGTCCTGGTTCACCAGTGGTCACCATGTCCAGACTAAGAATTCTTGAGGACAAGACGCCATCTACCCTGGAGCTCTCCCATGCACCTTGCAGATCCCTAGGCAGATGTTTTTGGGCATCTTCAAGGCTTCCAGGACAGGAAGGGATCCACACATCACTTATCTGGGCAGATCTACCAGGTCTACTGTGCTAGGAGGAAGCTCTCATACATGGGTTGCCTGTCATTCATTCAATAGGCTCAAAGGACTCCTGCTAAATGCCAAGTGTTTTTCCAGGATAAAGAGCATGGGGAAGAGGATGCCTAAGGGAGGGTACCTGCTTTTGTGGATTTTACCTCATTAAAGGAGACAGACAAGGAAGAAATAAATCTATTAGTGGAACAGTTTCACAGAAATCAAATGCAATAGTTCAGTCCTGGATTTCAATGGAGACACTTTGGTTATCAGTCAGAATACTGAAACAGACCAGAAGGAAGTGATAGAGCTGGAAGGATGCCTCAACTGCCAATGTGCTTGCCACATAAGCACGAAGAGGTAGGTGTGATCCCTAGTGCCTGTGGGAAAAGCCATGCATGGCAGCATGGCAGCATGGCAGCATGCCTGCAACCCCTGTGTCCAGGGCAAGAGGGGTGACAGGAGGATCCCTTACTGGCCAGCCAGTCTAGTCAATTGGTGATCTCCAGAGTCAGCAACAGAGTCTGGATAAAAAAAAAAAAAAAAAAAAAAAACTAAGGTGGCAAGAGACTAAAGAGCATACCTGACATCTACCTCTAGGCTCCATACACAGGCCTATACATTTTTACACACATACACATATGCAAACATACAGTCCCACAAATACACACCAAAAAATAAATTAAATTAAAGGAAGCATAGGAGGAAATAGTCATGCAGAATTTAGGATGTGGGTAGGAAGAGTATCTGAGCAGGGGACCGTGGGCAGGTCAGAGCAATTGAAATTTAATAAACAAGAGAGATTGGTGACAGCCAAGCTAGGGCAGGACCCTGGGGCTGCTGTGCACTGAGGGTGCTCCCTAGAGAATGGGAAGCTCTCTGTATCAACACCCTAATTAAATGGTACTCCCAGCAACTCTTCTGCTTAGGTGTCATAGGTATGTGGGGGAATGCTTGGACTCTCAGTCTATTTCCCTCCTGGAATTCTGACACAGGCACTCAACACAGAGAGCAGTCAAGCAAACAGCTGCATGCTATGCCCTTTCATCAACTGGTACCCAAATCTCACTGCCATGGCTCAAACTTCGTCTAAGGAGTCTGGACCTTTCCCTAACAAGTCATCCAGACTGAACCAGAGCTTTCCTCTAACAAGAGCTTCAGGAATGGAGGGAGGAGTGCATCTAAGAAGGATGTGGTGGCACACACCTGCAATCCTGGCAACTACACTTGAGAGGCAGAGGCAGTGGCTGGTCTAGTAAATTCCAGACCAGTCAAGGCTATATAGTAAGACCATGTCTCAACAAAAGAGAAAAATAAAGCCTGTGTCCATGCATAGAGAGGCGCACCACTCGAATCATGCTGCAACTCATTAGGAAAGCCCAACAGTGTCTATATTAGTCACAGCCACACCATGCTGCTCTAGGACTCAGCCATGCTCTCTAGATTGGCAGTCAGTTGTAAAGGGCTGACAGGCCCTTATTTCTGAATAAGGACTCAGAAAAGACCCATGCTGACTTTGTATTTGCTCTGACAAGCCACAAGGAAGCCTCTGGTTTCAGCCTTCCAAGAAGGGCCAAGATAATTAATGGAAGCCTTCAGTGAGGTCCATGGAAAACCTCATTCCTACCAAAGCTAAGGAGAGATTCTAACCTGTTCAGAGGCCAGTGGGTCAGTTGTCTGGGAAGCTGAGAAACTGAACCTTCCAGGAGCATCTCTGCTTGGCCACTTCTGGCTGTGACTTCTCTGAAGCCATGTCTCTGAGATACTATTTTATGAGTCACAGAATGAACAGCTGCCATTCTGACCACCAAATATTCATTATTCCTTTATTGATAGTAGTCAATTTTCTCAGAAAGCCATCATTTCCCCTTTTCTAGACAAGCCTATGGGCCCATTTAATTCCTGTAGTGCCCTCATAATTAATTTTAGGGTAAAACTTGTCCTAAAGCAGTCTAGACAGAGTAACTCTCAGGGTTGGTGGAGAAAAAGGATTTTAAAAATTGCCGGTTCTTTTACTTCAACGTGGAAGGTTGTTCAGCCAAAATTTCTGGCAGCCATCAGGCCTCCTACCCTACACCATTTTGAGAAAAGAACAGTGGAGGCATGGCAAAGCTGGAAAAAATGGAGAGTTACCAAACCATGATACCCTTCTTGAGCACCTTGGTCAAGACACACCTGAAGCCACCATACCCTTGTCAAATGCATGCCTTAGATGGTTATCCTCTTTTGCTTAAAACCAATTGGAATTAGCTTTTCTGACCCTTACAACAGAAAATTGCTGTTGCCACTTTGGGTAAGGAAAGAAACAGAATAATTCAACAGTCTCCGCTCATCATGATGAACTTGGATCTGAAGAACTCAAACTAGCCTCTTCCCTCCTCCACCTTCCCTTCTCCATGCTTTTCCTCTCAGAGGTACCTGCCATCTTCACTCATCTCCCTTTTCCCTTCATGAGCTCTTCATCCCTCTTTGCTTCTCTGTTTTTCTGTCATATGCTGCCAAGATTGGCTCTTCTCAGACAGCCTGACAGCCACAGCTGCTGCGACCTAGACGTGAGACATGACAAGTTGCCACCAATAATAATGGCTTGTCATTAAGCCACTGCACTGAGGAGGAGAAGCAAACAAGTCTCGTGTTCATTAAGATATCATCTTGAAAGACAGAAGACCTGGTGGCAAATGTTAGAATAAAATGACCCCTTTAAAAATGACCCCCTGGTCTCTGGAAATGTCTATGAACCACCTTGAGACCTTGGCCTCCAGAGAAAATTGCGCCCCCTATACCCCCGTGTGTATACATGTTTTCATGTGCGCAGGTGCCTGGATATGGAGGCCTTTGTTGAGGTTGTGTCTTCCTGGATCATTCTTCACCTCAGTCTTTTAGGACAGGGTCTCTCACTGAAACTCACTGAGCCCCAGGGAGCCTTCCTATCTAAGCTTCCCAGCACTATAAATATCACAGATGTGCACATGCAGATTTCCTGCGGATTCTGGGGATAGGACTCTGGTCTTCACTCTTGCCTGACATGTATTTCCATCTCCCCATCCCAGGTTCAAATTCATAAAGGTACAGATGCTATCAGATAGAATGCACCTCTGACGGCTGCTTCAGTCTTGGACAAAAATCCTCATGACTCAGAGGCTCTGTTTCCTCACTTTCAAAAGGTTGTTGTGATTAGGAGAATATATGCACTGCTACTCACACACCGAAAGTGTTGTTAATGAGAGCTGTGATTATTGTGGCTATGTAATCATGAAAGAATCAACCACAATGATGACAGAAAACCCAAACAGGACAGCCCACCAGAACAGCAACACAGCAAATACAAAACAAAATCTCCCTGTGACTCTTTTCCATGTGTCCTTACTGATGCAGATGGCACATGTGTGCCAGGGATTGGGCACAAAACGGGTGGAAGACTCATCTTGGGGTTAAAACTCAAACCCTCCACCTCTGAGGATCCCCTTTAGCTCTGGGCCAATTGGAAATGACTGGCTAAGCATTTGGAAAGATTGAAACATGTTTAATGCTCACACTGACTTCGGGGGAACATATTCCATCCTGAATTTCAGTTAAGGAAGTGAAGGGGCGGCTTCCTGACTTTAAGGAGAAATCATTTGCAGGAATCTTGTTAAAATGCAATTCAGCAGACAGGGCTGGTGCATCGCTAACAAGCTTCCAAGTGACGCCAATGCTGCCAGTCCATAGCCATGCTGTGAGCTGTAGAGGTTAAGTCACATATCCAAGGTCACACAGACAGTGTCTGCATGAAGGTTCAGGCCTGCAGGTCTTAGTGTGAATATACCTGAGCCATGGCACCAGGTGACCTCTGTCTCTACCTGGGAGAAGCGCAGCATGACACAAGGAGGCATATACTTGCCTGGCATCCTCACCCTGTGTTTCCATCAGGCACTCCCAGATGAGACAGCCGCATGTCACAGCTTGTCAGTCCCCATCGACTCATCCAACAAAGCACGTTGGGGAGAAGCTGTGAGTTAGAACCCGCTGTGTGGGAGGGCAGAAAGAGAGGCCACCCTGGGGTGAAGCATCCCACTCCTGAAAGAGCTGGAACTACTCAGTATCAGAAGAGCCTGGAGAGGTAACTGCCAGTCAGCCAAGGACCCATCACATCTGCTCTTTAGCCCCCAGAGAATACAGCTGCCTTCTGGAGCAGTTCCCACTGCAAATAATGTTCAGGCAACTCTACAAGCCTCTGTTTTCATCTATAAAATGGACTTAGTGATATCCTGGTTGTCCAAAGGGTTCAGGAGCCTCCATGACATGGTGATGAGCCCAAGCTAACTGCTAAACGATGGACATCTGCATGAGCCTGCTAGGGTAAATGACAAGAGGATATCACCTCCTCTCTCCCTCCTGCCCCCATGGTGCTCCCAGAACCTCTATTATTGTCCAGGCCTCTATTATTAATCTTGTATTTTAAGTGTCTAATTAAATATCTGTTTCTATGCAACCAAATTAATGTCAATTCATCTCCGCAGCAACAATACCCACCCCAACTCCTGGTACACAGTGAAGTTCAGAACATATTTGCTGAACATACAAGTAAATGGATGGGTGAGTAGATGGATTCAGAGATATAGGAATGAATGGGCTTGTGAATGAATATATACCAAAATAGAAGGATGTAGAGGTGGGTGGACTAGTAGAGGGATAGACAGACAAGTGGGCGGATGAATATTTGTATACAGGGATGGGTACATAGAGGCTTGATGGATTGAGGAATGAATATATGGCCAGATTCATGGATGGGTAAAGGGATCCGTGGATGGATGCATAGGTGAATATATATGGGGATGAATGTAGATGGATGCATGCATGGATGTGTGGATACATGCAAAAATGGAAGGATGAACAGATGGATGGGTGTAGGATGGGTACAGGGATAGATGACGGATGACACAGAGGGACAGATATATAGAGCAGTAGAAGGATGGATGGGTGAATTAGTAAATGGATAGATGGATGGGGAGATGTATGAATGCATGGATGGGTAGACGAATAGAATGATAAATGAATTGAGAAATGAATAATGAGTGGACTCAGGGATTGATAAATAAAATGGGTAGTTGGATAAATGGGTGGGTAAATACATAATAGATTGAAGGATGGGTGGATGGAAACTGTGATTGGTGAATAGATAGAGGACAATGGATATGATGGTTAATTAATGGATAGGTGCATGGACTGATAGATACAGAGACAGAGGAATGCATGATGGGTGGATGCATACAATGATGGAGGGGTGCATGGATGGATTAATGAATCAATAAAGCTGTGAGTGTGAGATAGTGAAATAATAATGAACATTCGGCAAGAGAAAGAGAGTGGCTGAGATAGGCATGTATTAGAGGGTTAGAGTGGGGTGTGGTGAGAGCTGCAGGGAGAGGGTATGTTGAGATGATGGAGGTCAGAGGCAGAGCTGAGGCTCTGAAATATGGGACTCTTGCAAATCCTCCGTGCCTGAAAGCAAGCAGTGAATGCACATGAAAGGGGTATACTCATCATCTTCAGGAGTCAGAAAGCAAACACCTTCAGACAAAGAGGAGTGCTTGTTCATCCAAACCCAGAAACGGATTTCAGCAAGAAATGTGTCCTGGCTGCTCTCAGAGCTGACTCTCGGCCCTCCTTAGCACAGGACCATATGTGAGCTGTTCCCCTTCTCTAGATCACTTCCAGGGCCCCACCACTTTCTCTATTCCCCTTCAGTAACAGGAGCCAAACACAAGAGCCATGGGTACTATGTGATGCCATTGCTAAACCATGTCCTGAACAGGTGGATCCATGGGGACAGAAAGTAGATTAGTGGGAACCTGGGGCTATAATTGCTTTCAAGAACAAAGAATATGCCCAGGGGATTCTACCCAGAGATATCCCAGGGAAGCAGAGAACATACAGGTTCTGGGGTGATACTGAGTACTAATCTCTGTCTTCCCCTTACTACATCTGTGGACTTGAGAAAGTGATCCAACCTCGTTAAGACTCCATTTCTTCTGCTATATGATGGGAAAAGCCATCGCCACTGATATCAGGGTGATAATGGACGTGGGTGAGCTTATGTCCATTGCTTGCCTATTTGTATTTAGTGTCAATTCCATCTTCCACATATTTTAATACACACCTATATTAGTTATTTTTCTCATCATTGTGACAAAATACCTGACAAAAGCAACTTGGGAAGGTTCTGAGGGCACAGTCCCTCATTGCATGCATATGCCATGAAGGAGGTCATATTAATGACAAACCATACTTGTTTGAATGCTGCTGGATTCCAAGGCCCTTACTTGCTCTAGCAGGGTGCACACTTCCCATTTATCAATGCTTAACTTGTTTCTTCCATATCTTTGTCCAATAATGGCTCTTGGAGTTTATGTTCACATAGCACCTGGAGATCTCCATTCTATAGCAGAGTTTCTGGCCATTGCCAGCTTCTTCCTCTATAAGTCATGCATCCACGGAAGAAAAATGAAGCCTGAATGCATGCCAGCCAATTTAGCAGCCTTTTACTTGAGCAGAATATTCTGCTTGCTACTCACTTTCCCGCTGATGCTAACAAATCACACATCTTCCTGTAACTTATGTATATTGAGAACCTTATGAGCATCTGATTTATGCATCTCTCCTACACACCCTTGGGACCAGCAGACCAAATGTAGCCTATTACCACCCCCATTTAATAGCATAGCACTATATCTCCATGTGCAGATTTAGGTACAGAGTATGCATGTGCATTCCTGCACACGTGCCAAAAGCTAATATTTGTTTGTTCCCTCCAATAAGTGCTAATCCAGGCCACTCATCTGAGCCCACTTGATGATCGAAAAAAGGGAAATTGTGACCAGCGTCACAAGAGTACTGATGGAATCAGCAGCATGAACGAGGGCAGGAAGGGAGAGTTTTAACAGAAAAATAGAGGGTCTGAGTGTCTTTTGGAGAAGTGATATAAAAGGGGAAATTGGATGCTGGTCTCTACAAAGGGTTCCAAATTACTGTTTGAAAAGAGAAAAGCAAAATCGATGGTGGTCCATTTATATCTGTGCTCAGCCCTGGAGCCTCCTGCTTACAGTCACACTCAGATAGCATCAGGAAGAGTCAGTCAATGAGCACCACCCCCCACCCCTACTTCCACCCTCCCTTACCCCTGTCTCAGGCTAGAAAGTGTCTCTGCAAGCAGAAGGCTCAGAGGCTACAAGAGTCCTGACACACACCATCCACCAACATCCCAGCTCTTAGCAATACTCTTAAGTCTCAGTTGATGCAGCTGCTGTAATAAAACACCCTGACCACGACAACTTAAAGGAGAAAGGGCTTATTTGGGCTCACAGTTTGCAGCATAGTTTGTTGTGGTGGGGAAATCATGTGGCGGGGGCTTGAACCAGATGGTCCCCTGGCATCCAGTCAAGAAGCAGAGAGCATTGCATGCATGCTAGTACTTAACTCTCTTTATTCATTCTATATAGTTCAGGATCCCCTGAGCAGAGAATAGCACTGCCCACAGTTAAAATTCTTCCAGCATCAGTTAACATAATCAAAACACTTTCCCACAGCCTTGCCCCGAGGCCCATCCTTCAGGCTATTCCAGATCCTGTCAGGTTCACAAGGAACATTAACATCACAACAGATATTTCAAATTTGCAATAGCCATGAGAAATCAATAGAAAGCTCTCTTTCTTCCCATGTTATATATGAGAAAATTGAGGCTAAAGGCTGAGACCGCACTGACCTCTAGGCTCTCCCAAGAAAGAAGCCACAGAGTGCAGCCATGCTTGGCGTAGTCCAGGAATGCTGAGAACTTTAGCCAAAGAAAATTGCATGTATTGAAGACAAGGAGGCCCTGAGCTGCTTCTGAATGGACAACAGCTAAACAAATGCTAGAACATTCTGGGGACAGCAGAGGTCAGTGTGCAAAGATGCAGAGATAAAGATACACTGGGGACAGTAAGCAAAACAGGAACAAGCACAGAAGCCTGAGTGTGGGAAAGATCTGGGACTCAAGGCCAGGCCCATGTTTGGCTGGTTCACACTGTGGACTTTGAAATAGGTTCTATGGTTCACACATACCACATTTTCTAATTCATTCATCTCCCCAAATGACAAATACAGCATATTTTGTCTCTTATGTGGAACCTAAGTTAAACATCGAGAGACAGACACATAGGTACACATTATATGTATATATGAAGAGACAGACACACAGGTAGGTATCATATGTATACACACATAGACAGACATACAGATATTATATGCATACTTGCATAGACAGACACACACAGATAGACTGATATCATATCTAGCATATATATACACATGCATGCACACATTTGGTGTAAAAATAGAAAAGGAAGTATTTGGGAAGAGGATGTTGAGAAGTATTGGGGTAGGAAAGAGAGGAGAGGATAATGGGAATGGATTTGAACAAAATACATGATATTCTTCAACAAAAATACCATTATGAAACTTGTAGCTTTGTAATATGTACATATATTATATATTACCATGTACACATATGCTAATAAAGAGTATTGAAGGAAATTGGTGGGGCTGGACAGATGGCCCAGCAGCTAAGAGTGCTGCTGTTTTTCCAGAGGATCCTAATTCTGTTCCTATCACCCATGTCAGACAGCTTACAACAGCCTGTAATTCTAACTCCAGAGAATCCAGAGCTTTCTGATGGCATCTGGGGGTACCTGCACACACATGAGGAATATGCACCAACACGCATACATAAAAAATTAGACCTTTAAAACTTTTAAGAAATTGGTTGCATGAATACATTGTCCCTAAATCTTACACTATCTCTATGGTTTCCTTGTGCCCTTTCCTGCTAGAGTGCTGTGTTACCTATGTGGCGGGTTATAAGCACCAGAGGTCAGAAGTGGCTTTGTTTGTTCATTGATATATTGCAGACGTGTGTAACAGAGCCTAACACAGACAGAAACTCAATATTTCTGTTTGTAGAACCTAATTGAGGACATTTAAGTTGGTCTTGGAAGAAAGGGACAAGGTGGGTACAAAGTGAGGGAGGAAGGGAATCTGAAGAGACCCGGAGCAGAGAAGTGAAAATGTGTTCATGTTTCCTAAGGTGGTGAGAAGAGTCCACTAAAGGATTCTGAGAGGTGTTGTGTGATGGGATTTCTGTCCCTAAGAAGCATCAATCTAGAGAGGAAGTGAAGGATGTCCTGCAGGAGGACAGGAGTGGCCACTGAGTCACTGAGTCAGTCATGGGGAAGAGGCAGATTTAAACTAGGAAAGGGCCAGAACAATTAAAGAGAACAAAAGCCTAACAGATGCTGAGGGAGTGGATTGAATTGGCCCTGGCAGTAAGGTGGTAGGATAGCCTGGGGTATTGTGTGTGGAGGAGAAGGGGGAGCCTAGAGGACAGTGAATGGTAGAGAGTGAGAACACGCCAGGCTTTCTTTCTCACAGCTATCCCTGGTCCACAGCATCATGGCTGACCTTCAGCTCATAAATGTTTACTGAGTGAATGCATAAACAAGGGCCAGTAAAAGAGGAGGGAAATGCACATGCAACTCAAAGGCTAATGCTCACCAGCCTCCGAGCATGAAGAGCAGTTAGAAACGCATGGCGAAGGCCAGGGTAACAGGGGCAGCTGTAGTCTGAGGGAGAGAGGGCTCTACCAACATCTCATAACATGGGTGGGATGAGAAGAGTCTGGGGACAGTCAAAGAGCCATTAGATAATGGGGACCAATGTCAGGAGGGAATTCATGCAGGGAGAAAGCGGGCATGAGGAAGGGACAGGAAGAGTAGGGGAGAATCATGGCTCAGAAGCCCAGTGAGCAAGGAGAAGCTGTCCTGCACCCAGGAAGATGAAGGCTAGACAGCACTACTGTGCAGCACAGAGGGAAAGCCCCCGTGAGCTCTATAGTGGGTAAAAGGGCAGAAGGCAGACCATAGCATTGCATAGAAGTGCCAGAGACATGAGACCTAAAGCAGATGCTTTTACACTTTCTAGGTTTATCAAACCTGTATGCAGTTTGGAAATAGAGAAGAGTGCTTGTGAATGCTGGTGTCATGCCTCTCCACAAAGCCTCCAGGTCTCTTCATCTTTCCTCCAGAGCTAGACACCAGGCATTCTAAGTGGCTCTATGCATGCTAAAGGAAGGCAGAGTGGATGCATTTCCTTTTCCATTAATTCCTAGTTCATGTTGCACCAGACCTTCCCTACTTAAGTTCCCTGAGCTCTTTACTCTGAACTGCCCATTTTCTTTTCAAAGAAAACATAATTGTGCCTCATTTCTTAGAGAATGGGGAGGAAGCAAAGGTTGACTGTGCACATGAGAGGTAGATGAGGACAAGCAGTTTCATGAAGTGCTCTGGAGCCGGGATGGTGGCTCTGACTCACAAGCATTGCTTCATATTCTGGTGGTATCTTCTAGAGGCTTAGTTCCAGAACCCTTGAAACTGAGCAGGGCAGAAAACAGAGCTCATTACAAATCGGACAACACATTTGATTGGGGGAACGTGGAACAACAGCTTGCTTATAAGCTACAAGGTGCCTCCATTTCTAAAGCTCACAGAAGATGCCCGGGAGGCATTCCTGGACTCTCTCCATCTTTTTAACCCCTGGCCAAGAAAATGTTCAGGCCATGAACAATAAAAAGAGATTCTATCAGCACACAAAAGAAGTTCATGTTTGAATGAGTCCTCTGCTTCTCCTCAACACCCAATGTTCTCCACTCTCAGATAAATGAATCAATGAGTCAGGCTATGGTCCAAGTCCCAGAACCCAGCCATCATAGTCCTCTCTCTAGGCCCATGCTCTGTTTATTCATCACATTAATGAATGGCCAAGTGGAAGGAAGATAGCATTAGATTGCTTTGCATTCAAATGGGGGGGGAGATGCTTGGTCCTCCCTGGATTATGACACTCTTGTTCTTCAGGGTGTCTGACAGGTTGGGGTAGGTTTGATGGCAACCCATGTGCTTTCCATAAATATATTACCCCAAGTCAGGGGAAAGTTTCACCCTCTCAACAGCCTGAGCTTCCCACCACCTTGGTGTAGAACATACAGCCAAATAGTGCCAAATGGCTCTTATGATAAATAAGAGAAATGGGCACATAGCCTGCACATGCCTGTAGAATCTGAACTCTGTTCCTCTGTGGGTTCTTCTCAAACTGCATTTGCCCCTGTAGTCTCCAGGTGCAGTGCCCTGCCAGCTCCCTTGTGTTGACCACGGGGCCTTTGCTGGTATCTTTCTTTCTCAGCCTTGCTCCTCTACTGGATCCTGCTTTTCTCCTTTTCTTGTGTGTGTGTGTGTGTGTGTGTGTGCGCGCGCGCGCGCGCGCGCACACGCACGCACGCACGTGTGGGTGCATGCATGCATGTATGTAAGGCAGGGGTTAATCCCATGTGATATCCTCAGATGTCATCCTTACTGACCTGGAACTTGTAGAGTAAACTAGGCTGGCTGGCCAGGGACAGCAGGGATGCACCTATCTCTGCCTCCCCAGTGCTGGGGTTACAAGCATGAGCTCCCACTGCCTCGCTTTCCTAGTTATGGTCCGGAACTTGAACTCAGGACTTCACCAACTGTGGCTTGCATAATCTCCTGGATCGGATCAACCCACTCTTCACTTTCCATAAGTTTTCATGTGGCATCTCACATGTTTAAAACTGAACTGTGTGAAGTATCACTTGTGAATGTGTCTGCCCTCCCCTGAACAAATGCTCCTAAGAAGCAGGAGCTGTTTGAAGCTCTGTTGTGTCTCTTTCACTCGGCTCTACAAATCACTGTATCTCCATATCATATGTATCATATGTATCTCCAGCACATAGTAGGACCTTTGTGGCTTGGTTTAAACTCACAGGATTGTTTTGCATGAGGCAGAACTCAAGTGGGTCACAGTTAGCAAGTGGCTCAAGTGGCACCAGGGAAGATACCTGGTACTCTTCCACCTCCAAAAAGTCAGGAAGCGTAACAAGCTGTGTCAGCACTGGGTAGTTCCACACAGGTGTGAGGTGTGGGAAGGTCCTTGGGACCAACTTTCCACCAGGTACTGATTCCCATCTTTCTTCACCACCATTCAAGCTGCCGTCATCACCCTGGGAAAGTTTTGTTACTTAAAGGGATCAAGCTACAAAACCCTGCCTGGCTACCACCAGGTAAGCATGGGGCTGCATGCCAGATGATCTAAGAGTGACAGGTAGACCATCTTCCAGTGCTGGTGGCCCTGAAATGAGATGTCTGAAAATAACGCCTCATCCCACTGGCTTGGTGCCTTTCTTTCATTTTCATCACTTTCTTTTTTTCCCTGTTTTAATTAAAAAAAAAACAAGAAAAAGAAAAACCCATATACCACCACCATTATAATAGCCATCTTTAAAGTAAAGTTGAGAAGACAAATCATCCAGGGTTTCACAGGGGTTCTGGTGTCACCACACATGAGCCATATGGTTTTGTTAAAATCACCTCATGCTATAGACATGCCCCACCCCCCACCCCCGAGTTTCCTGAGAATGGTGATAAGTGGGTACCTTGGGAGCTATCCAAGGCCCAGAAGGTGGAAGCCAGCATGGCCTAGCTGGATCTGTCTCCAATTCTCTTCAACTGGCCCACTCTCCTCGCTTCTCTGTGCCAGGCACTGTTTTGTAGGCTGGGACCCTATGCTCTACAAGAACAGCCATGGAAGCCATGCCCACGGAGCTTATGGCTGAGATGGAGGAGATAGCATTGATCAAATTGCCAAGCAAATGTGAAATTGCTTTTGCTGCTTGCATTTTCAGAGAAAAGTTTATGGTGTTTCAAGGAACTACAGTGGGGGCCCATAGAACTATCTAGATGATCGGAGACCTTCCTAAAGCACATGCTGGAGATGTTTTCCTGTCAAACAAGAGAAGGAAATGCCTTTTGTGATGGGCACTCATGTGCAAAGGCCCTGTGGTAAGATGCAAGCATTAGGCTCTGAAAGGGAGACACTGAAATGAGGGTGGTTCCCTGCTTATAAAACACGTTTTTAATCCTGTACCAGAGAAAAGCAATACTCCCTCTCACCTCTCAGCTGCCTGAGTCTCTTTTCACAGTTTCCATCTAATCCCTTTCAATAATTCTCTGGCTGCTAATCAGAGGAAAGTGCTAATTACCTTCTTAGCGATGTCTGCTTCCCTGCCACCAAATGCGCCTTTTACACCCTCCTCAGGAATACTCCTGTCTGTCATGATGGCCGCTGTGTACTACCGCCCCACACACCAGAAATACTTCTATCTGTCATGGTGGCCCTGTGTGTCCCTGGCAGTGCTGTCATCACCCAGGAGGACTAGGGCTTTCTCAGGCCAGAGCCCACTGGTGTGAGGCAGCCTCTTGGGCTCAGCACATGGACTGAGCTGAGGCCTTCGGCTTCTTTCATTGAACGAACTGTCCCTACCCCAAGGCCAATGGGTCCTTTTAAGGATAGCTCATCTTCCTACTTTCCCTTGTGAAGCCCTAACTCACTTCCAAAGAAGTAACTAAGAGACAAATCACAGCCCACAGCTGTGCTCTGCACACATCTGGCAGCTAAGGGCAGAATTGGAGCAGGTACAACTCTGAGCACCCATTTCCTGGAAATATTATGGGAACAATGCCAGCATACTGTGCTTGGTAATGGAGCCAGAGTCCCCACCCACACCACTGGCCAGGGACATGGGTGTTGCCTCAACTCTTCTTCTACGGAGTGATTTAATCTACTTGTGTGGCTAGGCTACCCAGAGAAGCTCATTGGTCTATCCCAAAACCCAACTTGATGGGGAATGTACTGTGTATGTTTATCTTATTGATTGTTAAATAAAATACTGTTTGGCCAATGAGACAGCAAGTAGATGGGACTAGGAGTCAAAGAGGATTTGGGGAAATGTAGTAGAGAAGTGATGATCCAGGCAGGAAGTGACATAGTAAGGAGACTCATATTTAAGCGAAGGAGAAACAGGGAGGGCCCCTTTTCCCCTCCGCTCCTGCTCCAGAGGCAAGATGTGATCCACTGGCAAGGAGGGACACCAATAAGGTGTCCAATAAGATAAGTCTTATAAAATATATAGGTTTATGATAGTTAAGACTGAGTTAGCAGATGAGAAGTCCTAGTCATTGGCCAAGCAGATTTAAACCTAATACAAGTTTCTGTGTATTCATTTGGGCCTAACTCGGGCAGGCAGCTGGCGTAAAGCACACACATGGCGGTGGGGCCCAGGCAGCTTTGGCGGAAAGATATATCGTAACACTACCTGGTAGCTGTCCTGAAGACCTGGGCAGGGCAGCATTGCTTTCCATTTTTCTAGAGGCTTCCAGAAGCCTCTGAGGCTGTAAAACATCGTGTTGGTCACTCTCGTGGGTAGCACTGGCCAATAATACTAAGACCTCCCCAAGAAGGGCTCAACTGTTGTGCCTGCTGCCTTCTCTTCTTTCCTCTCAATTATGCCAGGAAGGAGGATGGTGCTACATTGCACTAAGGTCCCAGCTCTGCTGTCTACAAGTTGGGTGACTTTAGGGAGTTACTTAGCCTCTCTGTGTCTGGTTTTCTCTAACACAGATTGAGATAAAAACAGTATCTTCTGCATAAGTGATTGAGGATTAAAGATGGGTGCAGTGATCCCCAACACATTTAATTTAGTTAGTTGAGTTCTGGTTTTGTTTTGTTCTGGAACAGGGTCTCATGGCCCCCAACCTGTGTAGTTGAGGCCAACTGTGCTGGCCAGAATCTTCTGTCTCTGCCTCCAAAGGGCTGGAACTGCAGGCATGTGTCACCACACCTGGCCCCAAACAGTCCTTACTGTGGTGACCATTAATACAGCCAGTTCACCCTCAACAAGACCAAGTCTATGCTTTCTGATTCTGCATTTGTCATAGGGACATGGACCACTATGCCTGATAAGCGATGCTGAACCTCAAAGCCCATCTTGTGTGGTTAAAGCCCAACTTTGGGAGGGAAGATTTAGAGACAGGATTTCTTTGTATAACACCCCTAACTGTCCTGGAACTAGCTCTGTAGACCAGGCTGGCCTCAAACTCACAAAGTGCTAAGATTAAAGTGGTGGTGTGCCACCACCACCCAACTATAGCTTAAGTTCTATGGGTAGGTCTGCACCACCACCACAATCACACATACACACATGCACACACATTTCAGTCTGTTTCCACATCCTTACTTACAGTATTTATCTTGTACAGGTCTGAAGTGTGGACCAGGAATTTTGGAAGATTACCATACACGGGATAAGGGTGAGGTAGGTTAAATTTATTAGGGGGAAATCACTTACATGAGAAACTGATAACCCAGGGTCAGTGCTCCATGCATCCAATCTTAGCTGCTCTCCAAGATCCAACCAGAACCATGAGAGAGCCCATGGCTCTTCTCCTCAGGCCTATATCCTACGCGTCCCATATGCACCTGTGGTCACGCCCAAATGGACATGGTCAGCACCACAGGTACCTAGTAAGATCTCTCCCTACAATTCCCCTTTTAGTCTAAAGAAAAGATTTAGACTTGATACAAAACAAGGATGGCAAAAATCAAGTATGTGCTAGGAGAAGGAAAAGTACGAACATACACTCTCAAGATCTAAAGACAGCAAAACAACAAGAGCGAATGTTAAGAACTACATATCCAGTCCTAGGGTAAAGGCAGAACAGAGATTACTATAGAGCTGTTCTAAGCTGCAAAGTTTAAGTCTTGTACCTAACATTTCTATCTAGGGAGAGAGAACAGTAATTGGGACAGTCTAATCTTCAACCTCATCAAAGACCTGAGAAGGAAGATAACAATACTAGGGTAGGCAGTAAGCAGAAGTGAGCAACTTCCAAAGGTACATCGAAGACAAAAACAGCAAGCTACCTGGACAGTCACCCAAAGTCTCACAGCATCATAGGGGCTACCAGCTTTGGCTAAGGCCTAGAGTATCAGACTGACCAACATAGAAGCAGTGAGGTAGAAAGGCTGTCTTACCCAGACTTGGCAAGGTTCAGCAATTTTCTAAATTATCTCCTGCAAGCATGGTAGGACAGCATGTCCAAAGCCAGCAGTCAAAGTGGGGCAGTTCTTTGCCCAAGAGGCCATTAGCCAAGGAGAGAATGGACTCCAGGAGTGACATACATGTATTTTGTTTGTTCCTGTGTTAGCTGGGGCAGGGTATCTTTGTACTTCAGACTATCCTTGAACTCACCATGTAATCTTGTTAAGTTTATGATTGTTGACAGGAGCATGGGTGAGGCAGTACTCGTAAGAGCATGGGAACCACCGGGCATTGGTGGTGCACACCTTTAATCCCAGCACTCGGGAGACAGAGGCAAGCCAATCTCTGTGAGTTCGAGGATAGCCTGGTCTCCAGAGTGAGTGCCAGGATATGTTCCAAAGCTACACAGAGAAATCCTGTCTCGTAAAACCAAAAAAAAGCATGGGAACCATACCAGTGGCTATGTTACTGAAGAAAATGTCTCTCCCTCCCCGAACCAACGATTAACTCGAAACTGTGCCTGATCTTCCTGCCTCTATCCCCTGAATGCTGAGATGACAGATGCACCCTGTGCCCTGCAGGTATCTGTAAGTGCTAAATAAACACATTAGCAATCACTGCCTAGTGGACTCTGAGCCCACACCAGAAGAGGCTTGATCACTATTGAATCTGTGGTGTTGGGCCTACAGGTGTGGATCAATGTTTATGGGATGAATGGATGAACACAGAGGCACTGGCATGAGAAAGGCACAGAATGAACAGAATGAGTGCTAATTTGTATTGGTTCAGACAACTATTCAGCTTCTGTCCCACTGCACACTGCTTGACATCAGCTTTCCCTTAAGACACTCAGCAACTGTCAGGGACCTCCAGGCATGGTCTGTCTCAAACACTGCATAATACACCCATCCATTTATATTTGGAAGTGTTTGGGTTATTCATATGTGTTTGCATGTTTATATGTGTGCAAATACATGTGTGTGCTAATGTGAGTGTGTATGTATGTGTGCACATGCGTGTGCCAGGAGAGGCCAGAGGTCAACTTTGGGTGTCGTTCCTCAGAAACCATTCATCTTTTGAAGTGACTGGTCTAAAGATGGCTGACCAGGGTAGGGTGGCCAGCTAGTGAGCCCCCAGGAATCCTCCCATCTCCACCTCCACAGTGCTGGGATTCTAAGTACACATCACCACACTGGGCATTTTAACTTGGGTTCTTGGGATTGGCCCAGGTCCTCATGCTTCGTAGGCCTGCACTTGATTGACTAAGCCCTCTTTCCAGTCCCAAATGTTTGGGTTTGGAAAACACGAAGATGAATAATTCCAGGAAGCAGAGATCAGGCTGGATATACATTCATGTGCTGCCCTGAAATCAGTCTCAGGTCCAAAATCCCTTGAAAACATCTTCCACCTCTGAGTTATAAAGCAACTTCATTTGTCTACCTCAGGCCCACCCGCCAGCGCCCACCTCTGACCCCAGGTGAAAGAGCGCTGGCTGCTTGTCCTCCTATTTCAACTTCTTGTACTCTCTTCCCTTCCCAATAAAAGCTTATCAGGGGTTTGATGGTTCTTCCTAGCTGAAAATCAAGTGCTGAGTCCCTCCAACCTGCTTACATAGCAGGCCTCATGAGAATGTCAGTAGGAAACCTGAGGACCCTGAACATCCTCTGACTCCTCACCACGGATGATGTGTTCTGGGAGCCCTTGCTGTGATTGGCTACCCAGGGTTCCTGCTGAGTCAAAGCAAAGAGTATAAGGAATCTGCAGAGAGCTGTTGATGCTGTTTGAGTGGTTTGTTTCTTTTACTAATTAAAAAGTAACCTAGCAGCAGCAAGTTTAGGAGTCTATTCAAGGTACACGATCCAGCAATACTAATACTTTAAGACAGAGACGGTGCCCTTTCACAATTGGGACCCAAGTAAGCCAAGGCAGGGAAGAGACAGTAGAACCTGATGGAAAATAATGTGAGCTCTACACAATGCTTGGTGCTGGGTAGGAGCTTATTGTACACTGTCAGCATTACACAATAACAGGTATCAGTTGGATGAAGTAGAGTGCAGTCACTGTGTAGCCCACTGGCTAGGTGCTCCTAAAAATAGCTTCTCACCCCTTCTCCTGTAAGCAGCCCTAATTAAGCTCATTGGGTCATCAAAAATAAATTAAGACAGGAAAGTAAAAGGGGACTCGCTGGGAAGAGGAAGGGGTCATCGGGAGTGGAAAGGAGGCAGGAGAGGGTAAGGGGATGAATATGTTCAAAGTACATTATGTGTATGTGTGAAGCTGTCACAAGGAAGCCCATCATGTATGACTAATAGACGTTTTCTTTAATGTTTCATGGAATTAGGTATAATTTTTATGCACCATGATTATAACTACATCAAAGAAATAGTGAACTCTACACAGAAATGAATGCAAACAGATAATATACTCCAAAATCTGAAAAGTGACTATGCTTTGGTAGAAATACAATGTGGCCCCGGGTGTTGAACTTTCTCCTTTATGCATTTCTCTGTTTCTCCAGTGTGTCCTATAGTTTACCCATGTTTGCTTTATAAAGAAAAATCAATCACCATTAGGAATGGATGGCTCATAGACAGCTGAGCAGGTGGGTGAACAGATGGTTGCAATCAAGTGGTACATCCATTATTAATCATAGCACCTAGGTCCAACAGGTAACTTCCTCAGCACCAATTTATTGGTTTATATATTAGAGTCAGCAGTGCTTACCACTCAAGTTAGTTGTTGCTGTTATCATTTCAGTTGTGTGAGATAAGAGATGTGCAATGTTCAGCACTGTGGTGCTCATCTGTAGTAAGGCTCCATGAGATGTCTAGCACCTGGTAATCATTACAGAAGCATTTGCTTGTGTGCTCATTGATTTAATCTTGTACTGAGCCTCATCAAACTACCAGGAGCTCCCTCTCAGTGAAACTCTGAAACTTCCAAGAAGACATTTTGAGCTTGAATCACCAGGTATGACTCATATGTAAATGAAGAGCCCTAATGCAGTGGTCAGTCCCATAATCTACACCAAGACTTCATCTAGATGGAAGAGCATAGAAACTAGATGGAAAAGCATATAAATGCTTTCTACATCCAGTGTGATGGGAGACCCTCAAAACACCAGGCTAACACAAATCAAGCCGGCACAAAGAACACACCTCCCAGGTACAATGGAGTAGAATAAAAATGTTACATGATATTTAAAATCAGGCAAAATGAATTGATAGCAAATTCACAATAGCAGGGCACTTGAAATGCATGCTTAACTGAGGTGGTCACAGGTGTCCTTGACATTCATGCATGACACTATATGTAAATTACAGATTTTTGGAGTATGTGGGGAGGATTGTAGATAGTTACTATAGGTGTGTGAGCCCTCAGTCCCATGGTATAGTTACAGAGAGGATGTCATTTACTAATTAAGCCAATCAACAGGTATTTATAGTATATCTGTGATTCATGACAGCTGTGATGCATGAAGCCCCCGTGGGGCTGCTTTTATTATCTCACACAGTAGCTGGGAAGTGTGAACTAAAGAAATTTTAGTCTCAGGAAGACAAAAATCAAGGTGAACTCCTTTTTGAGGCTCCAAGGAACAACTTCTTTGTGTTTCCAGCTGAGAAGTCACCCCCATTGGCTCATTGGCCCCTTCCTCTGTCTTCAAAGCCAGTGCTGTTGCAACCCTGGCCATTCTTCTGTCTTCACATCTTTCTCTGATTGAAGTCTGGAAAGGCTCCCTGCTCCTAAGTATTCGTGGGATTAAACTGGGCTGACCTAACACAATCCCTTCCTTCCCTTACAAGGTCCTGAACCTTAATCAGAGCCACAACATCCTACATCCCATTTTCCATGTAAAGTAACACATTTACAGATTCCAGAGATGAATGCCTGGGTGTCTTTAGAGACCATTGCTCTTCAAAGCATACATGATATTGCTTCATGCAATGCCTGGCTTATACTATGCACTTAAGCATGATCTCACTGCTGCTATCCTATGAAGAGCATGAGAAGGGAAGGTCAAGCCTCAGGCCCCAGGAGGCAGGCAAATGTGAGCCAAATGAGTTGGAACTTGGGAATGAATGCTCAGGGCTGAAGGAATTGCTCCAAAAGATGCACAGAGCTCTGCCTAAGTACAAGTTTCAAATAAACAAAGACTTCCTGGCTGAGCGCTGTCTGCTTCGTACTTCCACACTGGCAGCGCAGGCCTTGCATCATGTTTCAACATTTCCATCCCAACAACTAGAACAGATTTCTCTCCCAGCTCCATGTGCCATACCAACCAGCTGGTCTAGGCTGACTCATAAATGGCTATAGCCTGGTGGTGGGTGAGGAGAACTCTATAAACCATTTGTAAAGAACTCCAGGCAACTGGTGGGATGGAATCAGAAATGTTCCCAAAAGTTGCCTCAACTTCACTAAGATTTGGGTAGTGGAAGAAGCCAGGAAGTAGAACACAGAGTGTTAACTGGGGTGTAGAATACAAGAAGGCAAGTCACCCCTGGTTTAAAGAACAAACCACAGTAAATTGCAATCCATGTAATAATTATCCTCACACTAGATAGACCATGAAATGTGTGAGGAAGGATCTTTCCATGACATCATCAGTCAACCTCTGATGCCTTATCAGGTTCTGGCAAATATCTGTGACCCAAGAAAAGTTAAAGAGTGAATGAATGAATGAATGAATGAATGAATATGAACAAAAAAAGGACCAAGTGATAGGACAATATGCAAATCAGAACCACAATGATGAGAAGGCACAGAAACCAGGAATGGATGGTATAGAAATCAAAACCACTATATGCAAACCAAGATTACAATGATAGGAACAGCCACAAGTATCACAAGGATGGAAAGACATGCAAACCAGGATCATCATGATAGGAACAACCACAACTAGGGTCACAACCAGAGGTAAGGCTCAGACTCTGAAGCAGAGTTGGATGATCCATGGCCGGTGTGTGGGCCAAGGATGCAAGGAACATCCTCAGCACAGCCATGTTCTTCCTGGATATCTTGATTGTGGCTGATTTCATGTCATAACAGTAGTGTGTGGGGCTCCTTGGTTTGATAAGCATGAAGTGTCTACTATCAGGTTTTTTGCATGGAACTCTTGTCAACCTGGTAGCTCATCAAAGGCATCTTCCAACCTTTTCAACATGTTAGTTGCTGGGCCGGTGATACAGACTTTAAACTGTTTTTATTTTTCAAGGGTTGAAACTCCTTGGAGTAAGAGAATTAATCCAATTCTACCAAGGCCAGGTTCTCAGCCTTTAGGCTGAAGCAGTCCCAAGAACAACTTGTGAAAACACAGCTCCAGACAGAGAGTTTCTGATTTAGTAGAACTGAGCGTGGGCACATTTAGACACGTTCTACATGATGCTGATGCTGTTTGTCCAGGGACCAACAGTCAGAGAATCACGGCACAGGCTTCTCAGTACCCAAGATGCAAGCAAGACATTCTGGTTAACTAGTCTCACATTTAGAATTTTGAATTCTTCCTGAAACTCTGTGTCCATAAAGAATATGGACTAGGCCGGGCGTTGGTGGCATACACCTTTAATCCCAGCACTAGGGAGGCAGAAGCAGGCAGATCTCTGTGAGTTTGAGGCCAGTTCCAGAGCTAGTTCCAGGACAGCCTCCAAAACAATACAGAGAAAACCTGTCTCGGAACCCCACCTCACCTTCCCCACCCACTCCCACCCTCATCCACCCCTCCCCCCGCCAAAAACCAAAGAGTATGGACTATGTTTTTTCACCTCAGGACCATGGGTGAAAAACATTGTAAAAAATTATTTTTTTAGTTTACATTTTGTGCATGCGTGCATGTGTGCCCGGTTGCTTGCTTACACACAGAGTCCATAGAGCTAGAGTTATAGACAATTGTGAGCTACACAACTAAGATGCTGAGAACCAAAAGCTGGTGCTCTGAGCCATCTCCCCAGCCTCTGAAATTCTTTAATGCAGTATTTTATCATCTCCAAAGAGGAGTCTTAATCTCAATCAAGCACCAGGACAAACTTACAGGGAGGCACTGAGGCACTCTTGTTGAAACAAGATCCTTACTCCCAATTTGCAGGAAAGAAGAATGAGGTATAAGCCAGCTAAGGAGAGTACAGGGCACAAGGGAGCTGAAGAGAGTCCAGGGCATCACTCCTCTGTTCCTCCTGCCTGTTTGAGGGGGATGTCTCTGGGCCTTGTTTTTTCCTTCTTTTTCTCTCCTGTGGCAAGCAATTGTTTGCATGTAATGAGGTTTATACTTGGCCTCAAGCATGCCCTAGTCTTTCCCTCCTCCAAAATAAATCCTCTGTAGCAAGGTCCCCTTTCCCAGCTCATAATAAATCATCCATTGTCCATGTCAGATGCAAGAACAGCCAGCCTGTGTGCTCTGATGTAATCACCTGTTCTCATCTTCACTTCCCACTTACTCAGCTCCCTATCAGCAGATTTTAGCCCTCACCGCCACCATATCCTTCAGAACCTTCCAACAGAGACACAAGGCAAGCCATATAGGTCATGTGACATTTTCTAGCAACTATGGTTTAAAAAGTAAAACCACACTGAAATTAACTTCAGTAATGTAACTTCAGTCCAATTATCCTAGTTTTGTTTAAAAGTATAATCAGTAATGGAACCAATTATTGATATATTTTATACTCTTCTTTTAATTCTAAGCCTGAAATCCAATGTGAAGCTGATATCTGTGTTACATTTCAGCCCAGACCAACCATACTTCAGTGACTCAAATGTTATTCTTGGTCGGTGGCCATTTTGTTTTGTTATTGTGTCTCCTGTTGGTGATACTATTTGGAAGGGTATGAAACCTTTAAGAGATGAAGCCTTGATGGAAAAAGTACATCACTGGGAGCAAGCTTTGAGGTTTCCCAGCCCTGTCCCTACTTCCTGCCCTATCTTTATACTTCCTGTGTGGATAAAATGGTGATCTCTCTGCCCCTGCTCTTATGGCTGTACTTCCCCACAATGGTGTACTAATCTTCTCCTTCAAGTTGTTTGGCTGTGGTACTTATCACAGCCTCAGAAAAGCTAATAATATTGTGGCCACTATGCCATATACCACAGACCACGGACCTGGTGCTACTTAATCTGTCTAATGGTCAGCTGTGTTTTCTCCTTACCTCTCTTTCATTGCTTTCTGAAATACTTACTCTCTGTGTTTTGCCCTTTTACTTGTCTTTGATCATGTTCATGGCTCCCAAAGCCAACTTTTGAGATCTGATCATTCCTGAGGTCTATTGTTGCAAAGAATGGAATTTCACATCTCTCAGGAAACCAATGAGCCCACCAAAACTAACACCCACATTATGACCCATTCCAATCTGCTCAGTAAATGAGCCACCAATCTACCAGCCACCTAGATCAAGCACCCCTGTCTTCAGTAGTGATCACATTTAACAATACCTGAAAACACACTGAGTTGTCCAAACGGGAAGTGAGGTGAGCATGACTAATGTGGAATGAGTCCTTGGATCTCAGGATGCTGCTAAACATTCCATAATCACAAGCAACTCCAAGAAAGGGTTGTTTGCTCTCTAAAATACGCTGTCTCAGTGTTAAGAAATTCTGCCTTCAATACTTCACAACATCAGGACCACATGCAAATCGAACAGTCATGCCTATTCCTAGGCCTCATTCCACTTACTGAATTAGTTTTCTGGAATGGGGTCCTGAATTGGTGTTTCAGCATAAATTTCTGATTGGTTTCTCTCTCTCTCTCTCTCTCTCTCTCTCTCTCTCTCTCTCTCTCTCTCTCTCTCTCTCTCTCTCTCTCTCTCTCTGTGTGTGTGTGTGTGTGTGTGTGTGTGTGGATGTGGATACATGCATGCCATGGTCCATGTATGGAGGTCAGAGGACAACTTCATGTTTCAGTTCTCCCCTTCTGCCTTGTTTGAAACAAGGTCTCATCACCACTGTGTACCTAAGGCTAGCTCCTGGAGATGCTCCTGTGCCTACTCTCAGCTTCCTGTGGGAACAATGGGGTTACATATTCTCATGCAGTGTCCAGCTTTTACTGGGGTTCTGGAAACCTGAACTTGAGTCTTCATGCTTGGATAGTAGTAGTAACCATCTCCCCAGCCCTCCACATGACTCTTAATGCACACTAAAGTTGCACCTCTGGAGATCTTCTTGACATCAAAGACACCCATGTGTTTCTGCTCTATTCCAAACAAATCCAGCTTAAAACAGAAAATATAGCTCATTTCAAATTCAAATAAACATTTCATCTTAGCCTTCATGGTCCAACTTAGTGGGCTTTTAACTTGTAGTTTCCCCTTTAACAAAACTATTCTGGAGACAACTGGTCTGTAAAGTTCATGGTCTAATGCAATGCCTTCAGGGAACTCTCTGCCTTTCAGTCCTGGAGCTCAGAGCTTATTTCTCCAAATTTAAGTCTAGGAGACAGATCAGCGTTTGCTATACTGTCCATTAGAGAGATGGTACCAACCAGAAAAAATCCTCAAGATGTCTTTTTTTAAGCTGTTTGTGTTTTAAATCCTATGAAAGGAAGTGGCTCTTGAGATATGGGGATAAAGGCATTAATGGATATATACTACAGAAGAGAAGCCCCGAGGATTATTTAGCTACTTGGGAGTCTGAGAAAGATTTAACTTAGAAAGAGACAAATCTGGAACCCAGTTCAGGTTCTGCCTTAACTGATTGCATGAATTTAAAAAAAAAAAACCAATCCAGTTAAAGAACTATTGATTAAGCATCTCTGATAAGCATGGCATAAAACCCAGGCACTGGAAATGTATGTGTCCATTCATCCTGGGAGACACAGGCTTTCAGGAAAAATAAGGATTTGTGTTGATAAATTTTGAGAGAAGAAAGTCTGGAGAGAAAGGAACAGCCAGAAGATTATCTCAAAGATCCGGCAGAGAGATGAGGCAGGCATGAATAAAGCCCAAAGGAAGAGCAAATTAGCCCTAAGTAGTCTGGGGAAGCTACAGGTGTTAATAGAACCTGCAGGTGCAGAGCAAACCCCTTACAGGTGTTAATGGAAACCATTTCACTTCTTCCTTCCCCATTTGGATAGGTTCTTTTTTTTCTTGCCCAGTTGTTCTGGCTAGGAGTTCTCAGCAGGAAGAATGAGTGCCTGTGTCCTATTCCTGAACAGAGGGAAACCTTTCGATTTTCACCATCAAGTACAACATTAGCTGTCGCACACAGTCTTTATCATGTAGCATGGCATTCCTTCCATAGCTACTTTGTAAACATGAAAATACCATTTGCATGTCTCTAGATGGTCATTTGTAAAAGTTTTGCAAAAACAAAATTCTAAAGTTCCCTCAAATCGAAAAGAGGACAGGGGAGCAGAAATGACTCCCAAAGATGCCCACTCCTCCATCCCTAGAGACCATGGATGTGTTTTACTACACAAGAAAGAGAGGCTTGAAGATACGATTAAGATTGCCTTAGACTTTAGGACAGGAACAATAGGTAACCTAGATTCCTCCACCAAGCAAAAACATGAGAATCTTCTTCTGGTGGAATCAGAGAAATGTAACAAAAAGGGGTTGAAGAGGCTCAAATGTGAGAGGGTTTTGGCTCAGCACTGATGGGGAGGGATACAGAGAGAGCAAGGCAGCAGCATCTGGAGCAAAGGCTAGACCATCCTCCGACAACAAGCAAATAGGGACCTCCTACAGCCACTGAGTGTCTTATCATCTACTTCAGCAGCAACAGAAAGCTGATTTGGCAGAAAATAGAGTAAAAGAGGAATTAAAGGCAGAGAGGAATGAAGATTGCAACGCTAGAATGGCATAGATTATAGAATCCAAACTCATCAATCGCTGCTTTAAGTGACAGCAAAGTGAACGGCAGAAGGTCTCAAGATGGATTGTGTAAAAAGCAGGACCACCTAAAGATATGGGCAGACTGTCAGTCAATTAATCAAAAGACACACCACACAACCAGTCAGCATGCTCAGGCTGGAGCACGTCTGTTAGCATCAGATAAAATGGAGTTCCTGTCAAAAAGAATTCACAGAGGAGAAGGTCATAATGAAGAACAAAAGGGGTCAAATCATCAGAATGACACAGCAGGTGTGACTGTGTACATTTAGTTACAGAACCCCAAAATATGGAATTGAAAGGAGGCATGGGTGAGCCCCAGATGTAGCTCCTCTTGGACTTCAGTCACAGATGTTTACTCTCATTTATTAGTAATCTGTAAATCAACTCACTTTAAAAATGTAATTAAACTATTTATGAGGAATTTTATTGCTCACATAAAAAGGAAGCTGTAGTAGTTCCATAAATAATGACATGAAAGTAAAACAAACCATATTATTAAAGTCTAGCTGGACACCATGGCATGCATACCGTGTGACTGTGTTCTCTAGAACTACAGCTGTGTACCACCTACCAGCATTTCTAGTGCCTGAGGTGGCATGCATTCTATATTCTTGGAAATAGCGATGTAGCGCAAATCTCATGCATGCAAAGGAATATACTAACTGACCATACATCACAAAGCAAGATACTGCCAGAATTCAGAGCTGAGTGTTCCTTCTTCTACATATTTGAGTTTCCTACCAGCACTGAGGATGGGACCTGTACCCACATCTAGGTTGGTACTTAGAACCCAATGGAAATCATAAACTCTGGGGTCCTGAGGCAACTAGAAGAGTCAGGTGTGCTGGGCACCATCCACAGGCAAGACCATAGCACTAAGATTGTGCTGTGTTGCAGAAGAACAGGAGCCAGCCCTGAAATACCAGGATTAGAACCACAGGAAGGCATGCTCCCCATAGAAGCTCAGAAATGATGCATCCAGCTGGCGAGACTTGTAGATTTATTCCTCGGAGGGAAGCCACTATCCATCAAGTGGCCAGCCTGACTCCACATCGGGTGACGAATGAGATCTGGGAAGCAAGGCTTATCAGGCAAAGGCTGCCACACTTGGGGAATACAAAACAGTCCATCCTGCTGTGTTTGCCTTACAGTTTTAAATGCAGTTCATAGAAACCAGAGGCAGAACAGCCAAGTAAACTTTGGTTCTGTCTCTACCAGCAAAAGGAGAGTGAACTCTCCATCTTCTCTCATTTGTCATGGTGATTAATTTATTTTAATTTAAAGTTTTGATTTATTCATTCTTTATTTTTGTGGGTGAGTGAGTGGATGGGTGTACATACCATGTTGAGTGTGGAGATCAAACAGTGACTTGTGGGAGTTAGTTTTGTCTTTCCAACATGTGGGTTCTGGGCATCAAACTCGGGTCATCAGGCTTGGTAGCAAATGTCCCTACCTACTGGGCCCTCTTGATGGTTCCATGACTATGAATTTATGATCAACCAGTTTGCTACACAGCCCCCACTAGACACAAAGCCAGCAAGCAAGCCACGAGTGCCAAAAATCAAGTAGACCTGGATGAGAATATCAGATCTTTTATTTCCTGACTGAGTGATTGGCAAGCAGTTGTTTAAGATTCTAAATCTTAGTGTCTTAACCTCTGAAATCAATCAAATCATATTTACATCCTAAATGAGATAAATGCACTAAAAGTTAATTGTATCGCATGCCATTTGACTCTTGGGACATATATGTAGGATACAACGAAGTGTTTTGGGGGACAGAGATGGCTCAATGGTTAAGAATGCACACTGCTCTTGCATATTCAGGCAGCTTACAATTCTCTGTAACTCCAAACTTTAGGGGATCCCACAATCTCTTTTACTTCTAACATATCAGAACAAGTATGCACATACCCACATACAGAAACACAAATACACACTCTAACATACACCAGAACATGCGCGCACACATACACACAAAGAAACACAAGCACACATAATTAAAAGTAATAAAACAAATACTTTGAAATGTGTCTGTGCCCCTTCCAGATGATCAGTGTACCATAAAATAACCACTCTGAAAACAAGGACCAAAGCTCAAGAGGCCATGAACCACAGTACATGTTTAGGTAACTCTGCCACAACGCTTTAATACATACATGAATGTGCCTCACTCTCTACACTCCATGAACACTTAGACACACACACACACACACACACACACACACACACACACACACACACACACACACACACACACACTTCCTTTCTGTGGTTTGGTTTTCTTGAGGAAGTATACTTGGGTGAATACCTTATTCTAAATCTTAACTCCACACAAATCAAAATTATTTGCCTATACACAGGACAGTCTCAGTCAGGTTCATCTTGGAGCAGAACAACAAAGGCAAAGGTGAAAAAGTCTCCAGCAAGAAGAAGGCAGTGCTAATCTGAGAACACAGGGGACATGGCTTGAGGACTGGGATGCCAGCTCTGCTACCCTTTGCTGGATGAGTTTGGACACATTCTTCACCTTTCTGATATT
Source organism: Cricetulus griseus (assembly GCF_003668045.3). Taxonomy (NCBI): domain Eukaryota; kingdom Metazoa; phylum Chordata; class Mammalia; order Rodentia; family Cricetidae; genus Cricetulus; species Cricetulus griseus. The sequence goes on along the minus strand of NC_048600.1, from coordinate 37,010,516 downwards.
TTTCCTATGTGTGAGAGGAGGCAGGCAGTTGGACGTGCTCCTGAAACCCTGTAATGCTATCACACATATAAAGGTCACTTGGATAGCAAAGAAAAAGGCAGCATCTGGCCCGTGTCCAAGGCAAGCTAGAGTTGTGAGTTGTTTAGACTGGAAAGCAAAGGTTGCTTGCTTTCATGTAGAAGCTGTGTGATTTGAGAAAGGAAGATAGACAGACAGAATGATCCCTGGAGACTAGGAATTAACACTACTCTTCACAAATGAGCAAATCAAGGCTCAGCTGAAGCCAGGCCCCAAAGACCTATGTCCTCAAATCTTTTCATATCTCTCTCTCTCTCTCTCTCTCTCTCTCTCTCTCTCTCTCTCTCTCTGTATTCATGTTGGATGTGGTTCACATGTGTGCACAATGCACATACATGTGGAAACCACAAGGGCCATTCCTCAGTGGTCGGTCACATAATTTTTTAAACATGGTCTCTGACTTCCCTGAAATCAGCAAATCCAGTGATGCCCCTGCCCCGTTTCTGCTATCCCAGTCCCAGAACTACAAGGGCACACCACAATACCTAGCTATTTACATAGGTTCTGGGGACCAAATTCAGGTCCTTATGCTTGCATGAAAGGTGCTTTACTAACTGAACCACCTCCCAGCCCTCCCTCTGGACTTCCATACCGATAGTTATTATTGTCTGGTCCAGAGCTGGCATCTTCCTCCACCTCTGACTGTCCCTCGTCAAGCAAGGCTCTCCCCTCTAGGACAAGATTGAATTTCTCCCAATCTTTTACTAGGATCAAGTTCACTGTAAAAAATTCTTTCTTTCTACCAGAAGGAAAGCTCCCCCCAGGAGGTTTCCCATTCTGTCTCCCTTAGAACAACAGCAAGCTGGAAAGTAACTATTGGCATTCTCTGAAGACGAAAGCCAGCAGGTCTACACGACGGACTGATGCATTCTGTTCCACCGGATCCAGAGTGGTGTCTTAATGGACTCTTCCAATGGCATAACTCAGGTCTGGTTCTGCATCTCAAATGGCAAGTTACTAATGGACTCTTCCAATGGCATAACTCAGGTCTGGTTCTGCATCTCAAATGGCAAGTTACTCAGAAAGACAGAGGGAGAGCAGCAGATGGGTGTGGCAGTGAGCCCTGCTCTGTGCCCACAAGCACTTCTGAGATGTTCAGAAGCTGCGCTCACATTTCCTCTTCCCACATCAGAGCCCACAAAGAAGTTCTGTTGCCGCTTTGTGGAGCACATGGCACTTTGCCTCTCTCTTAGTCTAAGTCCCTCACCATGATCACAGCAAGTGACCAATCTGGTCATGAGAAAAGTAAGGGTGGAGGAGACTAAATCTGTAACCAGTTTATCTTTCCACTCGAAGGGAACCTCAGATCTGGAGTGTGATTCTTGCTTCTGTTCTGTGATTTACTAACAGTGAATGTAAGAAGTTGTCTCCATTGTCCCAGCTGTGAAACTGGAGGAATGATAAGATTAGAGTCCCATGTGGTTATATGAATGCAAAACTAGATGCTATGCCATGGGCCACAGTACTGCTTGTCCATTACAGTCTGAACACACTTGGCCTCCACCTTTTCCACACTGAAGCCATTTTCCTTTTGCCTCAGTTTCTTTGCAATGGCTGTGCTCTGCACCTTGAGTGCTGTTTCCTTAGTTCTTCCCAATGTTAGAAGCTCTTTGGCCTTCACAGTTCATCTAAATGACACATACTCTGAGAGGTCCTCTTGTCTAAGGCAGGCCTGGTACCACCAGTCTTCACAGCTCTGCTTAATTTTTCTTACAGTACTTTTCAAAGTCTGTAATTTGGGGTACCAAGATGGCCAAGTAGTTCAGGTCCCAGACTCAAACTGTGTGCCTTGGTGTTATCCTATACTGGGATGTTGATTAGAATTCAGTCTTTTCACACCACATGCTCATCATCTGGTATAATGGCTGCGGTTTAAGCATTTGAGAAATACTCATCGAGTTAATGACTTTACTAGGAAATACTTGGGAACTGGGAATCCCTGTATATGTGGGTACTAGTCCTTTATATACCTCACATTTACATATGATAAAAGTATATATATATATATATATATGTGTGTGTGTGTGTGTGTGTGTGTGTGTGTGTGTGTGTTTATGGCTTCAATGAGAAATGTCCCCCATAGGCTCATGTGTTTGAACATTTTGTTCCAGATGTTAGAACTGTTTGGGAAGGTTTTAGAACTTGTAGAAAGTGGAGCCTTGCTAGAAAAAGTGGGTCTCTGAAGGCTGGCCTCGAGACACTAGAGCCTGTCCCCACTTCTTGTTCAGTCTGCTTCTTGAGTGTAGATGCAATGTGACCAACCAGTCTCTTGCTCCTCCTACCACACCCTGCCTGCCTGCTGCCATGCTTCCTTACCATGATGGACTCTGTCCCTTTGGATCTATTGGTGAAAATAAATCCTGTATTCTTTGAGGTGTTTCTGTTAGGTATTTTATCACAGTGATAAAAAAAACCTAAGACAATATATGTCTAAGATACATGATGTACTTTAAATATATCTAAGGTAATAAAATGTGAAGCTATCACTCATTCTGGCAATATAGGGCTGTCTTCTTCTTCTCCATAAAACCAGAGAACATTTCACCCTGAATTCTTCAGAGCCCACTTAAAGACAGAAAAGGAATTGACATGGGCTTCAGATTTAAACGCTCCCAGTACTTGGGGCTGTCAGGCTCCAAAAGTCACTGGAAGAACACAGAACTCAAAACCATTATCAGCATATAATCAGTAAATTTTGCCTGTGCTGTGTGGGTTTAACTTCCTGACTGTCTGGGTTCCCTTCTGTGGTGTCCAGAGGGCCTTACCAAGCTATTCCAGAGCTCATGCCAGGCTTTGAGAGGAACCGGGTTCATAGACATTTAACAATCTATAAGACTGAATCATATGTAGTTTGGTCATTTATACAGATAACTACAGAAATTAGGTCCCTATATCTTCCTTTTAGCATTCACCTATTGTGTGTGTGTGTGTGTGTGTGTGTGTGTGTGTGTGTGTGTGTTTACCTGCATATACCTTGTCCCACATGTAAAAGACATAGGACAACTCTTCCCTTCTACCATGTGGATACAAAGTCTCAGACTCAGGTCATCAGGCTTGGCAGTTCCTTAACCCACTGAATCATTTTTCTGGTTCCTCCTGAATTGTTTTGAAGGGAACTCTATGTGTCAGATCATTTCATTTGTCAATATTTCACTTTGTATCTCTAAAAGTCAAGGACTCCTCTTGTCTAATATTTCCACAATGTCGTTATAGTCCGATGTCATCTGTGTTCATATTTCTTTGGATTGTTCTAGATTCTTTTAAACATCATTTTATTTGTTATGATTGAAAAATATACAAGTTCCAAATGAGAGCAGTTAATATGATTCAAGACTTTTTAATGTGCAAATTCATCTTCCACCTGTTAATATATTGCATTGTACTTGAGTCTGAAAGTAAAACTGGATCTACTTGTTACAGTTTCCTAGAGCCTGCACTTTTAGAGTGCCCTCCCATGGAGTCATACACTAGACTTACACCTCTTTTCCTCTCACTTGTTGAAAATTGATAATTCAATCTAGAGGCCAATGCAGGCTTTATACATTTTTCCAATCCTACTGCCTATCTAAACTGTGTACCTTCTTTAACAAGTAAAAATTTTTAACTATTTTTTTGTAACAGTGGATAGTACTGGTGACTGCTACTTGAACCATTAATGCATTAGAGTTCACAAAACAGATTTCAATTTATAATTTCTTCATCATTTATTACCTGGAATGTTGCCAATGAGAGGAAATTTTGTTCATCAGCCATTTGATTAGCCTGAGAAATTGTTGATCTAAGAAAGGCAGAGTCAATGCTTGAATCTTCCCCCTTATGTAGTTTTCAAAACAATGAGCAGGTTTCCTAGCTTCCCACAAAGGTTGATGTGTCATCTTTTAATTTTATTATGAGTTCATGAACATATTATGATATAGTTATGACTTCTGTGTTTCAACTCTGTGTAGCATCTTCCTTGATTCTGAGTGTTCCATCTTTAGCCTGTGGTGGTTAATCTCATTATCAACTTGATTGGATTGCAAGCCACCTAAGCAATTCATAAATCACACCTCTAAATGAGTCTGGGAGGGTGTTTCCAAAGATGACTGTGAGGGCTCTTACCTAATTAATCCACCAATGGATTCAATGTTTAAGTAGACTGTTTTTGGTGGTTTGAAAGAAAATGACCCCCAAAGGGATTGGTACTATTAGGTGTGGCCTTGCTGGAGCAGATGTGTCTTGTTGGAGGAAGTGTGTCACTGTCGAGGCAGGCTTTGAGGTCTCATATATGCTAAAGCCGCACATAATAAGTCAGACCTGCAAGATAAGACGTAGGACCCTTGCCTGCTTTCCAGTACCATGTCTGCCTGCACACCACCATGTTCAACCATGATGACAATGGACTAAACCTCTGAAAATGTAAGCTAGCCCCAATTAAATGTTTTTCCTTTTTAAGAGTTGCTGTGGGCATGGTCTCCTCACAGCAACAGAAATCCTAAGACAATATTGAAAGGTGATGGGACACTGGAAGTTGGGCAATTAGAGGAAGCAGGTCACTGGAAACATGACCTTGGAGGCTGTATCTTGCTCTGGTCCCTTCCTGTTTTTATCTACTTCCTGGTTAGCCATGAAATGAACAATCTCCTCTATCACATACTTCTACCCAAGTTCATGAGTGACCATGGATCAAATCCTCTGAAACTATGAAAATGAGCCCTCCTGCCTGAAACAGTGGGAACCAGGCCTCCTCCTTAAAACCATGGAAACCAGCCCTCTTCCCTGAAGTGTTTTCTGCCTGGTATTTAGTCACAGCAACAAATGGCAACTAACATGATATATGGGTCCTTGTCTCGTAATACTTTGTTGTTTTCTTTAACCAGACCCTGGAGCAGTGTGTTTCTAGCCCCACTTTGGGAAACGGCCACTTTCTGAGTTGGTCTGCTGTCATGGAAAGCAAAACTTAAAGAAACAAATCTAAATACAGGGATACTTAATATTGCTGGGTTGATTACTGTTCTGGAGTATATGGATTTTAAGTTTTAAAATGCATGATACATTTCTAATTATCACATATGAATTATGCCTACTTATAGAGTTCCATGTTTTGTTTTCATACATAGACACACTGCATAATGATCAAGTTAAGGTAATTGGCATATACATCACCTCAAGCATTTATCATTTCTTTGTGGTAGGTACAAAATTCTCCTTTCAGTTATTCACATTGATGTTTTTCAATTTTAATTGACATATGCATACTTATTTCTGGGGTGTACAGCGCAGTCATCTGATACTACTGCACAATACCCAATGATCAAATAAAAGTCAGTCCATCTCTTTGGATGCTATCACTTCTATGTGATAGAAATCTGCACATTCTCCTCCAGGTTTTTAAAAATGTACAGACTGAAGTTACTTTGGTATAGAATGGTGATCCAGAGTCAGGACTTGGCTTCACAGATCTTTCTCCCTTGACAAAATTATCATTTCACCATTGTCCTTGTAGTAGGAACATTTCATATCCCACAATACAGGAAACGAGCCTCAGGGAGGTAGGCTTGTTCCTTTCCTGTCCTCCACAGGTCTGACAATGGCTTACAATTTGCTCACAGTTCTTTTTATACTTAGAGTGTGCACCATCGGGTGTATAAAAAGGTCCATTCTGATGTCACTTAGACTAGTGTCTTTGCATGTCATTGAAAAATTAAGGTTGCTTTATCTTACATCTGACACATCAAAAATGATTTATCGTATATTGTAAAATGGAGTAAAACATATATAGCCAAATCTAAAAGGTCATACACATTCAGAAAAATATGGGTATTTTCTTGGCTCTGATTCCTCATTTCCATAGGCAACAATTACATTGTGTGTGTGTGTGTGTGTGTGTGTGTGTGTGTGTGTGTGTGTGTGTGTGTATTTGTGTAGATAAAGACGGAAAGTCTGCCCCTCAATATCTTTTACTTGCACAGTATCTTATTTTACAATATATATTTTATTCTATGGAAATTTTTATTTTAATGGGCTGGTGGTTATTTTCATGTACCTGTCAAGTATTGAATTTTAATGATCTGGTGATTACTTTTATATGTCTCTCAGGTGTTAGACTGGGCCCTCCCAGTGTGTGAGGACATGGTGATACCCATGAGTTACTTAGCTACTTTGTTAACCAATTCATTTTGCTGTCTTTATTTTTATGCAAGGTGAATTAAAAAATATGGGAATCTCTATTTCTGCAGGACTCCCTACTTAGCCCTCTCTTGATGTGAAATCTTCCAGCTACAGTTACACGTGAAGCAGCATGCTCTCCTGTATGCACTCACATGTGTGCCAGACACACATGAGAGTAACTTGGAGTGTCATTATTTTCAGATGAGCCTACTGAACCTCTCTGAAGGGCTCCATACCTGCGGCCTCACAGTTGGCCATGGTTAAACACAGTGGGTCACAAAACTAAACAAAAAGTCATGAATGTGGGAAAAATACCTACAGGGAAGAAGGGTGTTGACAGAGGTGAGACAAAAGGGAGAGTGAGGTGATTAGTAAATTAAATACACACATAAAATTGCCCAAGAACAAATTTAATTAATAAAAAATATAACTTGACTCAGTATCAGAAACTATAGCTCTTACAGAGTTTGCCAACATGCCAGGCTTGCTTCTTAGTTAAGCTGAGATCAAACCTAAGTTAATCAGTTCCTTTGTCGTCATAAGACTAGACCTGATAGCATTATTATAGTATGCAGGTATGGGTCCAGATGATTTTTGTTTTCATTTCTATGTGGCTCCTTAAAGCAAGAGAAAAAAAAACTACAGTTTATCCTTCTGGCTTCTATCTGCCTTTCTCATCAGGCAGATATGCACTCATCAGTGTTTTAAATGAAAACACCATTACCTGGCCAAAAGCATATGCAATCATAGTCATCTGTGTTTGGGGAAACAGAGGATTCTTCATCATTTGACTGGGATAACAGCTTTGAAGGAAAAGAGAAATATCTATCCTTCTTCAGAAGCATGAACAACCAACTGCACTGTCCCTGGCTGGATATCAAAACACCATGCTGAACAGCAAAGAAATCTAGCAGAGAGCATGCAATACCTTATAACTGAAAATAAGTAGGCACTACCACGGGAGATGTTACAGTAGTACACAGAGTTTACATACAAAACTACTTTAAAAATGTGTGTGTGTGTGTGTGTGTGTGTGTGTGTGTGTGTGTGTGTGTGTGTGTTGCACAATGATATATGCACAACATACAGTGATTACATCAAGATAATGACCATCCCTTCATCTCAGATACATAGCTTTTCTCCAGGTAAGAACTCCCTTAACAACTTTGAAATCATTACATTACCATCTCCTGTTATCCATTCTCCACATGTGTACATAGCTGGAGGCAGTGTTCTAATGAGCATCAAAAAAATTATAAGCAGCTTTAAAAAATCATACTCGGAAATGCTGTCCTTTGGACATGAGGTGACAGCTGCACACACAAACTCACAGCAGCTGTGGTTACCTACACAAGACCTGGACAAGATGGAGCCAGGCAAAATTACACCATGTGCTGACGAGGGATGGCTAAGGCCGCAGCCAAAGCTGAGGAGTTATTGGCAGTTGGGAGAGCCATTTTGGGGGTGTGTGCTCACTGGCAAGTTGCCATGCATCCGTGCATGTCTCCTACCCATGCACATATGGACAGCATTGGTTGGACTCAGTAGTCCTGAAGTAAGAAAGAAAGAAAAGAAGGAAGAAAGGACAGGAAGACTATGAAATTGGGAAGGAGATGGGTTGGGGTGGAGGGGTTGGAGATCATAAATGGATGGGGAGATGCGTATGTATGAAATTTTCAAAGAATACATTTAAAAATACTGTTCTAAAATAGCATATCCCTGGATTTCATCTTGTCCCCATTGAATTGGACCCTATCATGTCCTGAAATCTGCATTCTGAGTCAGCATCCACGGTGTCACAGGTACATGCTCACAGACCCTGCTTGGAATAACCATGCTGGGGATGCCACAGGATTTGATGTCTGAAGGCATGAGTACTGCTTTCCGTGGAGCATGTCTAGTGCCTGCAACCAGATCACTAATGACCAGAAAACAGCCACAGCTTGCTCCAGAAGTCTCTAAGTGTTTTGAGGTAACAAGCCAATAAACATGACCCAGAGATTTGGTAGCTCTTCATTTAAAAACAAAAACAACAACAACAAAAAACATTTATAACATGGGTGTACATGTGTATCAACATACTTCCTGCTGAAACTCAGAAACAGGAAAAGAGAGAGAACAGTAGTCACAATAAATTGCCTTTGTGTGAAGTCATGAGGCTCAGGTGTGGGCTTCCCATCTACTCACTGAAAGCAGTAAGGGCATTATAACAGCTAGTTTATTCTGTGTCCAACTGCAGTAAAATAAGTGCAGGCATAATAAAGAAAATAAATATGCCAACATACATTTTTAAGTAGTGCACTAAATATATCTAGTCACCTCTACCTTAAGCTAAGAAAATAAAATCAATGACCTCAATAAAAGAAAATTATTAGATGTTCTGGTTCTGTATATTTGCCTTAAATAAAAGCAAAGAAGACAGGGAGTTCTCATTCACATACTCTGTTAACTCTGCTAATAACAAGTCAGAAGAAATGGCCTTACATAGTAGCTGGTACGATTATATGGATTCATATCCAAACCAGATGGGTATAACCATTCTAGAAGCCAGACACACCCAAGCATGAGATCAATTCAATAAACATCAAGAGGCCATGTTAAAACAGCAGCCACACTCAAGACCAGGGCCAGGGTGATCGTGGGAGATGACTCTAAGAGTGTGAAACCAATAGCTGAACAATCCTTGCTCCAAGCTTGGTAAAGAACCTGAGTTATCTCCAGTCTTCACAGCAACCAGTTTGCATCCAGGAAACATGTGGCCTGTCAATTGAGACCCAGGATTCAAACTGATCTCCCTGCCTCCAAGCCCATGTGACCACCAGAGGCAGCAGAAGAATGCCTGGTCAGGAAGAATAGGGCTCCATCTATAGCAAGAGGGAGAATCAGCAGTAAAGGGGGCTGGGTTACTTAGAGGTTGTATTTCCTGTGGACACAGAAACAAAGAGGCTAGCAGCTGTACATATGCATGTGTGACATGTCTCAAAGACACATTGCTTGTGACAGTTTAAAATACTAAAACACTGGGTAATCAATGCTTTTATTTGAACATGTTCATGTGACCTTTACTCAAATAAACATACACAGCATCCCCAGAGACTTCATTCCCAGAGGAGACTTCATGCTCTCCAAATCTGCTGGCTGTAGTTACCTTATTTTCTGTCTGTGTGTGTCTCTGTCTCTGTCTCTGTCTCTGTCTCTGCCTCTCTCTCTCTCTCTCTCTCTCTCTCTCTCTCTCTCTCTCTCTCACACACACACACACACACACACACACACACACACACACACACTTTTTAAAAAATCTAGGACAAATGTTATTTGCAGACCAGTGAGTTTGAGCACTATGGTATCAAAGGTTCATACACGACCCCACAGCCACATATATATTCAGGTTTTTGTTACAGAATTTCTCTGTGTAGCCTTGGCTGTCTTGGAACTCGCTCTCTAGGCCAGGTTGGTCTGGAACTCAGACATTCACCTGCCCTGCCTCCCAAGTGCTAGGATTCAAGGCGTGTGCTGTGCAATCTTTATGGGTCACTCGAAATAAAGAACATCCTCTGCGTACCAGACACTGTGGTCCTCGCCTTTACTTAGTTTGCTTAATCTTCACAAAATCCCTCTGAAGGAACCATGACCAGCTTGTTCTGTGAAAGGATCCATAGCTTTCCAGTGTCTGTCAGAAATAACCTAAGTCCTGATTTTACATACATCACGCTAACTCCCAGCCCACACCATCCCACACATGGATCTCCTCCAAGATTCCCTTTTGGATGCAGGTCACCTCAGTTCCCAGTTAATCAGGATGACAGAAAAGCTCCCTAAGTGACCCCTATTTCTCCCTAAAGTCATGCTGAAGACTTATGTTAGTCCAATCTTCTATCATAACAAGCAAGGCTCACACAGACTGCTGATTCTGGCAGGGTTTGATACTCTCTGAACATCTATCCATTCTACCTTAGGTTTAGGGAAATAGGTACTGACCCTATTTGCTGTGTGTGAATAGAGTTTTGACTATATTGTCTTTTTTTTCACTTTTTGTATGGGGGTGGGCGTACAAATGTATGACAATCCATGTGTGTATGAATGTATGTGGAGGCCCAAGGTTGATGTCAGGAATCATCCTCAATTGCTCTCCTCAGTATTAACTCAGTCAGACTCTCTCAATCAAGCCCAGAACTCTCTGAAATGGCTAGTCTTGCCAGCCAGAATGCTCTGGGATCCCTTGTCTTCACCTTGGAGGTTGGGAAATACAGCTGGCCACCACACTCTCTCAAGCATTTACTTGAGCTCCATGGACTCTGAATTCTGGTCTCACACTAGTCCAGCAAGCACTAACCATTGAGCAATCTTCTCAGTTCCTTGCCTATATTCTTAACTTTGCATTGTTTTTCATCTCTGTGAAGACTAAGTGCATGAGACATTTTAGATAACATGGTTTTTAAGGTAAATTTTGGAAAACAGTTTTAATTTCTGACATATAACCCAGTTCTCCTGAGGTTTTGGTATCCTCATTAAAAACAAAGTAGGAAGGGGGAAATATCTGGTCTTTCTTAATGAGATGCTATAGTCCCACATCATGTGGATCAGCAGATACAGTGCTCCAACAACCTCCTTGGAGGTACCATTATCGACATCATTAAGATGAAGAATCCAGGCCCCAGGGAACAGATATGATGTCCTGAAATCAGAGAAATAGGTGAATCTTGGCCATCTGGCCCCAGAGTCCAATTCTGAATTCTTAAGTGCTTCAATTGGTAAAAATCAATGTGATTTCAAGTAGCAGCCATACCTCTTAGCGGGAAGCAACTCAGAGGGTAAGATGTGAGGACAGGAGAGAGGGCTGTGTAAGTCTGTGAGCTCTCAAATTGATGTGCCCATATGAAGATGGAACAAGGAAGAGAGATTCTATTTGCTCAGCAGAAAGAGCCAGCTTTGTCCCCAGCAGTTGACTACAAGATGCTTGTGACGTATTTCTTCATGGTAATAAACAGGTCGATACACTTCTTGGTTCCTGGAGCTAAAGAGAAGGCATCTACAATGAAAATCACCTCCCCTGCTTTAGCACCATCAACAAGAGGCAAGGAGACAGGTCCAGCCAAGGTGCTTCTGTGGCTAATGGTCTAGATATTTGCTGACCCAGAGAGGTTATAAATTGGTCTTGACTTTACAAGAAGTTAACTTTCCATCAACTAATAAGTCCCATACAAAAAGACTCAAAGCACATCTGAGAATATAGCTCAATTAGGAGGGTGTGTGCCTAACAGGCAAGAAATCCTGGGTTTGACTCCCCAGCACTGCATACTCTGGGTATGGTAATGAACACCTGTAATCCCAGTGCTTAGGAAGTAGAGGCAAGAGGGTCAGAAGTTCAAGGCCAGCTTCAGCTACTTAGTGAGTTTGAGGCCAACCTGGTAAATATGAGACCCTGTCCCAAAACACAAAAACAAAAAAAGTACCGGAAGAAGTATGCAAAACACAGATCTCAGGGTAATGTTTGCTCCAGGCAAGTCCAAGATGTTTTAAAGGACACTATGTTGCTCTTCCTCAGAGTTGCAATTCTCCCTTTCACATCTCTCCTATCACAAGGGCATGCCTCTGTCTTGTGTTGAAAACAAAAGGTACAGCATACACACATAATAGCTCTTTTAAGGTAAACCATTTGACCCCATCCCCAGGGGGAGACAAAGGCCTCAGGCTGCGAGTCCATGTGGCAAGGACCTCAGGGTATATCATAAGTCAGTGTAGATGTCTCAGAGGGAAGATGCTGCCCTTGGGCTCCCTCTAGCTCAGCTTTCAGAAGCATCACTGTCATTTTGGCTTCCCACTGCATCACCACTCCTTTTTCATTTTCTCTTGAGTGCATATATGTAATGGGAGCTGGGACAGGTACATGTGTACTGCAGTATTCATGTGGATGTCACAGACAAACTCGGGGGTCAGTCCTCACCTCAAACTGTGTTTGAGGCAGGTTCTTCCACAAGCTTTAAGGGTTCTCCTGTCTCTTCCTCCCACAGTGCTGTAGGAATACTGAGATGGCAGAGACCATCCAGCAAGGGAGATTAACTGACATAACGCTGTGTCCTTCACAATGCAACCTTGTGTCCCTAGCACAGATGCACAGCACTGAGGGTAATGCTGTGAAACACCTCCCTCTTGCTTAAAAGAATTAAGCAAAAATGCCACATCTTCCTATTACAGGGTCCATTTATCCAGTTTCCAAGGTAAACTGCTGCAGAAGGCCTACCGCTTGTCAGAGCACAAAGCCCATTTGCTGGCTTTGGGATCATTTCATTCTTCTATTTGAAGAGGTGAAGTGGGTTACTGGACTCACAATGCCTATGCCCACACCTTGTATGTCCTTCTCTCTCCAGGTAATAAAGCAAAATGTCATTGCCAGGGGGTGTTTCTGTGAAGCCCTCCACATTCCTAGATGGAGGAGTAAGAGGGTCTTAGCACAGAATCCAATCAATTAGAAGGAAAACCTTCTTTTAACTACATTGTGCCCCAAGGACCAACTTTTCCAAGATACTAACCTCTTCATGTCAATGGGGTAGGGAGATTGGAAAGTCGATTTGCTATGTGAAATGCAGGGCAAGACAAGGTGAACCATTGATTTCTATCAAAATAGACAAGGAGCAAATGGAAGAGAGGATGGTGAACAGCAAGAAATTTGAATACAGATGGAAACCGCCCAGTATAGCATCAGGAGCTTCTGGGTCGCTTCAGGCTAGAGGCAGCTACAACACTATAGCATGGGAAAATAATGAACGAAATTGGCTCAACAACTCCATGTCATTGGGTTTGTTTTATACTGACAGTCCTTCCTGTTACCTACAGTTGCTATGGTAATGGAGGTGTTCTTGGCTGGAATCTCGATGACAGAAAATAAGCAAATAAACAGCCTCATTTCAGGGAATAATAGAAACAAATGCAACCTAATGCAGTAGGGTAGGGCAAAGTTGGGGGTCTCTTTTGGAAAACTGAGTTGATAGGACAGTTGCCTGAAAACAACAAGGATGAGCTTCGAGTTGTGGAGATACCCCCTAAAATTTAGTAAAATGAAAACCATGTCATGAGTATGGAATTTTTCCTTCGAATACTCCAGAGTGTCACTCTATGCAGGATGACTACATACAACTGCAAGAACGAATGGTTAGAGGAGGTGACCCTGAGAAGGTAGCATTTTATCTGTGACTGGAACAATAAGAAGAAACTGGCCAGGAGCCCTTGGGGAGTGGATATGACTCCAAAGAGGAGATGGGGTAAGAGCAGGAGCCAGAGATGTTCACGAGAATTTGGGGAGCAGATCAAAGAGAATCATGAAGGCACATAGCTTCAAAGGCTTCCAAAGTGATCATGCCACAGCACGCTCAACGAAGACAAAGATGTGTTTCTTTGGACCTAGACATTGCAAGGCATTCCCACTCTCTTGGGCTATAGTGGTTATTGCTCCATGGCGAAGGTTTGAAGGCATACAAAGGGTTCATAACAGCCCACTGTTTCCCCATGGTCAGAATGAAGTCAACATAAATGTTCCCAAGTTCAGGCCCATGTAACATTACCACCACCAGCTCCCCCCTGCATCCTATGTTTACATTTTTCTATCCTTACACTTGACATTCTCTAATCCCCAGCCACTCTCTTCTGAATGGCTCCTGTACCCCACATCTGAGAATAAATTTCCCATGTAAGGATTTTGTTGACTCTGATGTTCCTATGCTGTGGAAGAAGGGTAGAGTGAAGCTAACCTGGCACCTGGCAAGGGCAGTAAGTCTAACATAATGGTGATAGGGCCAGAGGGAGGTAAACAACATTGTTACAATGGAGAGATAGACCTGTTGAACAAGATGAGTAGAGAGGTGGAGTTATAGACCAAAGGTGGGGGAGAAATGGGAGGAGAAAGAGAAGCAAAGATGGAAAAAGGAGACCAGGAAGGGAGATGAGAAAAAAAAGGTGTAAAGGAAAGAAAGCCATGGAGAGATAAGAGAGTCCATAGAAAAATTAAAACAAGGAAGATTTTTAGATTGGAGAAAGGGAAGAAGCAAGACCACCAAGAGAAGGACAGCATCACAGCACAACCACCTGTATTATATCCAGCTGTTCTCTGACTTAAGGAACAAAGCCTTAACTCCTCCACTGTGGTTCACCTTGGGAAAGCATCTCCCCAGGCCAGCTACTGCATGGAACCTTGGGAAGGTTCTGAGAACCCACAATGCTGCCTGCCCCTCCAGGCTCACACATTCCTCCAGGCTCACACGTGCCAGAAACCAACATGGTTAAACACAAACAACTCTGGAAGACATGCCCTAACCTTTTCCATAACCGTTAAGAGAGAAAATTGCCTGAGGCCAGAGCACAGAAGCCCAATCAGACATCTCCTACCAAGTGATGTCCCTGAGTGGACTGTGGTGGGCTTTAAATGACATTTCAGTCCATTTGTCTACATGGAATTTCCCTTGAGGATGGGCAACCATTGTATGTGGTTGTGTGGTTGTTGTTGATATTGTCACCTCCCTGAGAACAGGTCACACCTACTTTTTAAAAATCACACAGCATCTTAGTGCAGAAGAAGCACCCATTAAATAAGTCTGAGACAAATAAATGAATGGGGATATGTATCTCAAAACAGAGCTCAATTATCAACAAGAAAAACAATGTAACATTTACATTAGTAATGTGATTCATCTGAGGCCAGGGGGTTCTGGTTTTGTTTGTTTGTTTGTAAACAATTGAATGATTTCTCATGAATAGTTAATGGCTCTCAAACACCTAGCAAAAGCACTTGGCTGCCTCTCTCCTTTCCTTTTGAATAGCATTTTTTATTGATTCTTTGCTGATTTCACGCATATAAGTAGCTGGAGAGATGGATCAGCAGCTAAAAGCACTTATCACTCTCCAAGAGATCCCAAATTCCGTTCCCAGCACCCACATCAGGCAGTTCATAACCATCTGCAACTCCAGCTCCAGAGGACACAGTGCCCTCCTCTGGTCTCTTCTACACACACACACACACACACACAGAGAGAGAGAGAGAGAGAGAGAGAGAGAGAGAGAGAGAGAGAGACTGACTCACACACATATAAAAACAAATCTTAATTTTTCATACATGTATACAATGTATGTTAATCATATCCAACAACCTCAAATCCACCCTCCAGATAGCCCTGCTCCCCAAAGCATCTCCCTCCCAATTTCATGTCTTTTTTAAGCTAACCCACTGAGTTTGATTAGTACTGTCCCTGTGATATGGATGTAAGGCAAGCCCCTGGAATTGGGAAACTACCAGGAGCTGCAACCCCACAGAAAAATGACTCTCCCTTCCCCAACAGCCATCAGATGACAACAGCTCCTCAACTGTGGTGAGCCTCTGTCCATGCTGGAATGTTAACTGCCTTGATCTTGTGTGGCTAACCACAGCTGCCAAGAGTTAGTGTGTGCAATGGCTATGTCATGTCTAGAAGATGGCATTTCACTGCACTCCTCTCCATCCTCTGGCTCTTACACTCTTTCCACTCTCTATTATTTTGTCTGAGCCTTGGCAGGGAGAGGTTGAGGTAGAAGTTCCATCCATGGCTGAACACTCGATCGTTCTTCCTTTTAATTAACTATAGTCATTGCACAAATTAATTGGTTTCATTACAACATTTTCACAAAGTATATCTTTTGCTCCTAGTCCCTGGATTAGCTTCTCTTCACCTCTTTGCTGCCTTGTTTGTTCCCTTTCTCCCCCATAGAGTCGTCTCTCTCCTGCCATATCATGTATGGATGTGTGTGCATATTTAATATAGCATCCACAATGAAAACAGATATGTGATATTTACTTTACTGAGACTCACTTCACTTAAAGTGATGATCTCCAGTTCCATCCATTTACCTAGATAACATCATTTCATCCCTCTTTGTGGCTCAGAAGGACCCATGGAAGAAACACCAATATTAGGAAATTCCTTAAGTATGGTCCTCCCTTCATTTCAGTAAACTACAGTTATGTTTTCTCACCATCAGCCCCAAAATTTATCATTCTGACAAGACAGGAAGAACAACTTGATTAAGCTTGGGAAACTTCCTATGAAATGAAGACCCTGATTGTGGAGTGGAACTCCAAAGGTAGCTTTGTCCTCAACAGGCTCCTGACCCTGTCACACCTAGCATAAGGGTGTTGTAAGCAGTCAGCTTTCAATGGAGAGGCAGGGGAACCACAGCTCCTCCCACTGGGCTTTTCCCATTCACAGTTCCTTTTTCAAAGGGTCCACAATGGTGTGGTTTTCACCCAAAATCTCCCCCAAAGGATGTCTGCCTTCTTGCCTCTGTGCTTTCTTTAAGTGTGTTGTGTGGGTGAGGGTTAAGTGGGATATGGATGCTAGTGTGTGTGTGCATACATACACATATAAGCAATGCACATGCATCAACATTTCTGTGAAGGCTAAAGGCTGCACTGGGTGTCGTCATATGTTGCTTTTCACCTCATTTTTGAGGCAGGGTTTCTAACTGACCTGGATCCCCACTTTGGCTAGTCTGGGTGGCCAGAAAGTCTCCTGGGATGTATTTGTCTTCATGCCCTCCATGCTGAAGTTATAGACACTGTGCTCAGGTTTTACGTGGGTGCTGGTGACTGAGTCCGTGTCCTCACACTTGAGTGACAAGGATTTTAGCCACAGAGTCATCTCCTCAGTCCCTTTTTGCTTTTTCTTGACATAGGTGGTATCTTTTTCCATCTTCTACCTTCTCTTTTTTTGTTCAATGACTTGCATTT
The DNA here is from genome assembly GCF_003668045.3 of Cricetulus griseus. Classification (NCBI taxonomy): domain Eukaryota; kingdom Metazoa; phylum Chordata; class Mammalia; order Rodentia; family Cricetidae; genus Cricetulus; species Cricetulus griseus. Next base: position 36,993,538 of record NC_048600.1, on the reverse strand, counting down.
ATACAGACACATTTAACATGTGACTATATTCTCCACTAACAAATCCAACATTGAGACACACTAAAGCCCTGTTAAACCCATTCCCAAGTCCCAGGTCACCCTGCTGCAGCACATTCCCATTCTGTGCATTTGTTATATATCCCCAGAACCTCTGCCAGCTGATAGCAAAGCATATGATGGAGGATGTCCTTCTGTATATATGTTTCTCTTATTGGTTGATGAATAAAACAACTGTTTGGCTAGTAGCCAGGCAGGAAAATAGGTGGGGGCTACCAGAACAGAAGAAGTTGGGAGAGGAAGGCAAGGAGGAGGAACAAAAAGAAGCACCATGTAGCTAAGGAAGGAGTAACAGGTCTGTACCATTCTCCAATAAGATAAGACCATTGGAAATACTTAGATTAATAGACATGGGTTAATAATTAAGAGAGAGCTAGCCATTAAGAAGCCATAGCCATCGATCTACAGTTTAATAATTAATATGTCTTTGTGTGCTTATTTGGGGTTGAAGGGAAACGGGACCTAGCAGGACAGAAACCTCCATCTTCATGAATAATTATTCTATCATTTGATGTTTTCTTCTAAAGGTGTGGCTGAGACCTCCCAACTTCAGTACAAGGCTCTGTCCATTCAATCAGATGATTCTTCCCTTGCGGCTAAGGTGGGCACTACATCTACTCATCCATATTATGTCAGTACTATTCACTATAGACAAAATGTGGAATCAGCTTAGGCATCCATCCACAGAGAAGAGAAAGAACATGAGCAATCTACACACACTCATAAAGATCAAAATCATATCATTTGCAGAAAGTTCATGGAATTGAAAAGCGTCATGTTAACAAATGAAATCCAGGCTCCATAGAAATAAATACTACACACACACACACACTCAGACACAGACACACACACACACACACACACACACACACACACACACACACACACACACACACACACAGAGAGAGAGAGAGAGAGAGAGAGAGAGAGAGAGAGAGAGAGAGAAAGAGTACTTGTGAAGAATGAAAAAGAACAAAGATGACAGAGGTCAAGAGGGGATTGTGAAGAGTGAACACAATGAAAATGCCATCATGTCACTTTGTAAAATAAATATCCACTAGTCAAGTCTTAACCTGTGTCCTAGCTTAGACATGGTATTTTAATTGACTTTTCTTCCATGTCTAATTGTGGGCCTTCTCACTTACTGCAAAAGGCCAAACCTTGCAAACACTATGCTGAATAAAATATCCCAAATGGGAAAATCCAGAAAGATAGACACAGGTTGCCAGTATTCAATGATGGGATGCAGTGAGATGCCCACATCTGGTATTTCTTGTGTTTCCAATGCATAGACAGAACATTCCAGAACTAGATAATGTGGATGCCAGTAAAACATAAACATGCTTCATGCTACTGAACTTCACTCTTGTAAATGGCAGACTTTGTGTCTGGTGCCATGGGTATTTTACCAAAATAAGAAGAAATTGTGGAGTGGGGAGATGGTTCAGTTTATTAAGAGCATTTGCTGTGTAAGCATGGGGTCTTGAGTCCAAATCCCAGAACTCATACAAAATGTCAGGCATGCCATGCATGTGCCTGCAATCCCAGCACCATGGACTGGGACAGAGACAGGTGAATTACTGACTGGGGCTTCCTGGCCACCAGCCTACTCCTGGTTCAGTGAGAGACACTGTCTTAAGAGAATTAAGCAGAGGGTGATATAGCAGGACACATACAGCCCTCCTCTGGCCTCCATGCATGCACAGCTTCGCTCACACACACTTATATATGCACCATTCACACACACACACTGCACACACACCAAGAATAAGCAAACCCACTAGATTACTGTCAGTGTTCTATTGTAGCAAGGGTTGACAAATTTCCCCACAAAATTTTTCTTCTGTTTTTAAATGGCTTCATAAAATCCTTCCTATGCATCTTTCTTACCTCATTTCAGCTCATACCCTTCCTTCTTTGCCCTTCCCTATCCCTCAACACATCCTCTATTTCTTTCTCCAAAGAGTGGAAATACCATTCTGTCCGGATACTTCTGACACTATCACCAGCCCTGCCTCCTCCCTCCCTGCAGAAATTCCCAACTGATGTGTCATTTCCAATGACACTCATGGCTTTCTCCTTCCAGCTGCCCATGGATGACTGCCCAGATGGCTAGCTAAGGCACACATGTGTAATGGTGCAGGGGTCAGAGGTGAGTAAGGATACTTAAAATTATTTTCTGTTTAAATAGATCTGAACCAACAGAGGTATCACTTCAGAAGGACATAGAAGTTCAATTAGAAGTTCCAGTCTGAAAGGATGGCTTAGAAGTCATCTATATCATTGCAACTATTGATAAGTATTGTATGAAATAACTGAAGGAATTTGAGGGCAAGATCTTAGTGCCAGCTTCCAAAGAAAGACTGGAACATCTAGAGGATTGAATGGGAAAAAAGAAACAGGAAGAGAAAAAGACAAAGCTTGAAAAACTACAAAATTATGAACGACATCTTGGAGAAAAGTGTTGGAAAGGTGTGTGTCAGACTGATGGGTGAAATTCCCATGTGGTACTGCAACATGCACATGTGAGTGGACAGTGACACAGAAAATCATGAAAGCTCAAGCCCTCAGAGACAACTCAACAGTGGACTACACGGCATCAAAGAAGCACCTGAAGATAAACCCTGATAAACTCCAGTATTGAAACCTTAAGGAAAAAGGCAGTGGCTGACAAGAAAGACAAGCCTGCACAGGATCAGGTCACCCTGCTGTATGAACTGCACTCTCAGGGGAGAGGGAGCTAGGAGAATGAGAAGGGGAGAAGAGGAGGGGTGAGGAGGACATGAGGGAGCAGAAAGTTTGAGTTGGGGGAAGAATAGAGGAGAGCAAGATAAGAGATACCATAATACAGGGAGCCATTATAGTCTTAAAGAAAAATTAGGCACTAGGGAAATGTCTGTAGATCTACAAAGATGTCACCAACTGATGATCTAATCAACAGAGGACAGGCTACCTTAAATGCCCTCCCTTGATAATGAGATTGATGACTGACTTATATGACATCCTATAGCCTTCACCCAGCAGCTGGTGGAAGTGGAAACAGACACCCACAGCTAAACACTGAACTGAACTGGAATCCAGTTGCAGAGAAGGACAAGTGATGAGCAAAGGGGTCAAGACCAGGATGGTGAAACCCACAGAAACAGCTGACCTGAACAAGGGGGAACTCTCGTTCCCAGACTGATAGCTGGGAAACCAGCATGGGACTGATCCAGACCCCATGAATCTGGGTGTCGGTGAGGAGACCTCAGAAATCTATTGGGCCTTTTGTAGTAGATCAGTACTTATCCCTAGCATAGGAATGGACTTTGGGAGCCCACTCCACATAGAGGTATACTCCCTGAGCCTAGACACACAGGGGTGGGCCTAGGCCTTATCCCAAAGGATATGACAGATCCTGAAGACCCCCTATGGAAGGCCTCGCCCTCCCTGGGGAGCAGAAAGGGTATGGGAGAGGTAGGGTGTTAGTGGGGCGGGGAGAGGCAGAAGGAACTGGGATTGACATGTAAAATAATCTTGTTTCTAATTTAAATAAAAAAAATGGAGAGAAAAAAAGAATGTAAGTCAAAACAACTTGATAGGAATTCCCCATGTGGCTTGTTTTCCAAAATAAAGAACTGAGAATAAAACCCTAAGCTTTCCTAAGTCTGAACTCAGAAATGCTGGCAAATGGAAATATAGTGCCCAGGTCATTCTGTTTTAAAGGATAAATACAAATAAGATTTAAAAAATTAGGCTGGGCAGTGGTGTCCTTTAATCCCAGCACTCAGGAATCAGAGGCAGGCAAATCTCTATGAGTTCAAGGCAAACCTGGTGTACAGAGCAAGTCCCAGGACAGCTAAGACTACACAGAGAGACCCTGTATCAGGAAAAAAATATATAGCAGTTTCCATGGACCACTGCCCCTATTTTGCAGGTGTGGTACTCCTCTCAGAACAGCACAGAACTATACGAACAAAGCATTTCCTTGGCATATGTTGGTCCAAAAAGGATGCTTTTGTGTCAGAGTGCCCAGCTAGATTAGGGACAGAGAGGGTATCAGACTGCCTGGGTTCAAACCCTGATACAACTGCCTGACTCACAAAGTGTCCTTGGGCACATTAACTTACCTCTCTGAACAGCAGTCTGTGATGTCTGAAATGAAGAGATAAGACACAAGAGGGAATGGTGAGATGGCCCGGTGGGTAAGAACTCTTACCATGTAAGCATGAGAACCTGAGTTCAGAACAAGCCCCTACATAAAAAGCTGAGTATGGCTGTGTACATCCCTGAAACTTGGAGGCAGGACTCTGACTTGGGTTTTCTGGCCATCAGGCTAGCTCCAGGGTCAGTGAGAGAATCCATCTCAATGTTTAAAACAGAGAGTGATAGAACAAGCCAGTGATGTCTCCCGCATACATGTGATCACACACATGCACATGCATAGTTTTAACTAAACAATATTTTTAAGGAACCAAGCAAGATATATACAAAAAACACTCAGCACAGGCCATGACACCATCAGTTAGTACCCATTCATATTGTAATTACCAAAGGCACCGAGGTTAAAAACACACATTTATCCTACAGTTACAGAGATGTACGTTCCAGATGGGCTTCACTGATCTATAATCAAGATGTCAGCAGGACTGTGTCCTTCTGGAAACTCCAGGGGAGAATCCATTTCTTTACCTTTTGCAGTTTCTAGAGATTTCTGACATCCCTTGTAACATGTTTGACTCCAATCTTGGCTTTCTGTTGTCACCTTTTCTAACTCTCCCCCTTCTCCACCAAGAAGGGCCTTTTTGGTTATACAGCACCCCAAACTCTGGTGAGCCATGGCCACACTTCCCTTTGAAGAGTCTTAATGACAGCTGGGAAATATGTCAGAAGCCAGTGATTAGAGTGGGATGCCTTGGAGAGCTGATGTGTCTACCATCCCAGAAGAGCCCTCCTGTGGTAAGTGTCCCTTCCTCAACACAGCTGGCTCTGACCACCACGGGAGAGCAGAATCTCCCAACGAAAAGAAAACTAAAGGCTGTTACATCTCAGCTGTCCAGAGTAAAAGGAAAAAACAGAAAACAATATCCCTCTGTCTTGGAACTTTAAGTTGCTTAATGCTGTCTCCTTTTCCACCAATGGGCTACTTGTTAGAAGTTATGTTATGTCATTGATTGGGGAAGAGAAAGAAAGGCAAAGATTCTCCCCTAGGCATCATGACTCCAGTTATGGACAGCATCCCACAAGTGCCTTTTGCTTCTGAGTGTCTCTTCCATTTCCTTCCTTCCCTGCCCTCCTGTCCTCACTCACATCCTTCTTCCTTTCTTTAAGAAATGGTGGGACACTGGGTTCTTTGGCTTCTTCCAGGTTCTTTAGTTATAGTCTTTAGTACAGGGGGAAAGGTAAGGAAAAGTGCAGACTTCACATATGAATTCCAAACCCTGCTGCCCCTGGAATCTGCACCACCAACTCTATCCATGATCTGTAACTATGACTCCACCCTCCTGGGAGAAATGCATGCAATTAGCATGAGAGAACAACTAAAGCAATATGCTAGGACCTATGTAGCTTGAGTGCCAGTTGACTAAGAGAAATTCCCATTCTCTCTTTGGCCTGTTCCCTTGTCTGTCACACAAGTGGCTGAATTAGACAACCCTATGTGCCCCTCCCATGTTGACCTTTGTACATGAACCTATCTAAAGAAAGTTCATCTAAGCTAAACTTCGGAAAGCAGAAATGACACACATTTTCCTCCCAGAGAGATCTGGCTTGACATTATAGTTTCACTACTGACTAACTGGCTTTCCAGCATTCTGATTGAAGGCACGACCACCAGGCCTGACCTTTGGACATAGGTTCTGAGGACTGAACGTAAGTTCTTGTGTTTTCACAGCAAACACAACACCAGAAAGGCAGAGAGGTAGGGCTCACTGGCCAGCCAGCTTAACCTAATTATGTATTCCAGGTTAGCTAGAGACCCTGTCTTATAAAACCAGAAGAGGGCTGTTCTTGAGGAATGACATCTGGTCCCCACACATGTGAGTGCACCTGTATACACACAACACAGGCATGTGCACACACAGGCATACTATGGGAAGGCACAAATCTCAGTGCTTTGTGAGATCAGTAAAGTGCAAATGCTAACTTGCCAGCCCTTTCAGTACTGGATACCCTGGGAACAACACAATGGAAATGGAGATTGGGAAGGATAGAAAAATCTAGACAAATGTCCTCCTGCAGTTCTCCAACCAAGGAGGAGGAGAATCTGAGAGACTAAAAAGCTATTTCAATCCTCAAAAGTACTTTCTCCCAGAGAGAAAGCTGGTTGTGGAAGGAATGACTGTGAAGAAAAGCAGCAAAACCTTCATCTTTGAGTCTAAATGACCCACTTTAAGATAGAGGAAGGGGACATGTATGGACAAGGTGGGAGGACAGATGAGGAAGGCAGTCATCACGGACTGCTACAGGTGCCTTCCTCTTCCTCGCTGCAACTGTAGGGCTCTGTGAAACAGAGGCGCCTTTCTCACTTCAACTGTAGGGTCCATGAGAAAGGTTGCAGAATCCCATGCCATCCCATGCAGACAGGTGAAACTGTGGGAAAGCAGAAGATGGCTTACAATGAACCGAGTGTCAACGCTTCATCCCAGGGTCCAGAACTACTAGACTCCAGCTGTACCTAGTCACAAGAGAATATGCCACATGGTGTTGATAGATCTTTCTGTGTTGCATGCTCACCCAGAAATCGGGTTTTTCTGCAGATTCTCCCAGTTCTAAGAGCTGTAAAGTCATTCACACTGAAAGTCACATGTAAGTCAAAGTAACCAATTCACCCAATTGACACAAAATTCTGAATTCTGCAAGAAGAGTAGTTTCTCTACAGAAGGCCATGAACCTATTTACTCATGTCAAAATCCATCAATATTTTAAAATGTCATGAACATTTTTCCCTTGGTGTGTGAGGAAGATGCACACAGATGGTTGTGCAAACTTGTGCATGGTGAGCATAGAAGCCAGAGGAGGAAGCAGAGCATCTTCTACACCTCTCCATCGTGTCTTGAGACAGGGTCTATTATTAGACTTGAAGTTGACTGTTTCCACAAGTCTGGCTAGCTGGTGAGCTCTTGGAATTCTAATCAGAGGTTAGGGACACAGGCTCAAAGCCAGCTTTTAAAAAATGCATTCTGGGGATTTGGACTCAGGTCCTCACCTTTACCTGGCAAGCACTCTTATGCACTGAACCATCTCTTGCCCATTCAATGGAATAAACTTCTAAACACTAACAACTATGAAAGCATAACACGTTGTCACCAAGTGCACCACATCTGATAATTAAGAACATCAGGGGGTCACATTAGTTTCTGAGGCACGTTTCAGGGGAAAGAGACTACAAAAACTCCTTGTAAAATTAGAACTACATTTTGTGGAGGCCTCCATATGTCTTTCTATATGGAGAACATGATCCTTCATCCATTTTTTGAGAGATCCAGCCCAGATGGAGGGCAGAAACAGAAATCTTAGATTCTAGTTCTGATGGGGGAAGCAAGGAGGCAACAGGGAGGTGAAAGAAAGAGAATGAGTTGAAGATGGTAATTACCACAGAGGGATTTCAGATAAGATATCTACATAGGAAAAGGCAGAAGAATTCCCTAGGAACTACTAAAGTGCCGTGTTAATAAACTCAGGGACAAACCTTATACCCCTGCTAAAACATTAATAGAAGAGACAGTATGAGCAGAGATGCTCATGAAGTGGTTTGCACTATTCTGGCTCTGGAAGACCAGAAAATCAAGAATGCAGTGGGAGTGTGCTGAGTTGATCTGAGTTCTTGGACAAGGCTGAAATTGTACATGCTCCCACTTCTGGTTGCCTTGACAATGAGACTCCCACTTTATCCCAGTGACATGGGAATGCGTAACCCCCATGTAAATGAAGCACATTGTAATTAGAGGCAGATCCTCGTGGAGCCTAGTTGGGGCCTCAACAGAGCAAGGCTTAGGAGATATTTAGGTGGGCAAAGAATGAAGTTATAGAAGCAGAGACAGTTGGGTACAAAATGGACACGCTGTAGGGAAAGATATCTGCAGCCTTGTGCCTCGCTGACTTAGGTCATGATGTGGGTGGCAAATCCTACAATCATGTAGCCACATTGTCTCATCTGCTCTATTTTCCTCTGTCCCTCCTGGGAAGGAATTCTGGGATGAGGGATGAAGGTGACCTAATGTGCGGGTCTGCAACATGCAAATGCCTTTTTTTTCCCATAAGGAGGGATCAGAGGGAGAAGGAATAAGATTCTTGGGGAAACTTGAGAAGGAGGCAATTCATGAGATGTATTAGTTGCCTGTGGTTACTGTAACAAATTACCAGACACTCAGTGGCTTAAAACAACATGCATTTATTCTCCTGTTGTTCTAACTGCTGGAAACTACATCTGTTGCACTGGGCTGCAGTCACAGTACCATACTCTGTCCCAAGGCCCTAAGGGAAACTCATTTCCATCTCCTCAAGAGTGATCTTCATAGCCCTTGCCTCACTGCCCCTGCGTCTTTCAAACATGAAGCATATTCCTCCTCAGCTATTCCCTAGAATAACTTGCCTTTTTGCCCTGCATTAGACTTTCCCTCTGTCTTCTCCTTATATGGATACCTGTAACTATGTCAACAGAGCTAGCTGGATAATCTAAGATAATCTCAAGCCAAAATCTTTAACTTAATCATATCTGAAAAGTCTTTTTGTAATATTAGAGGGCCAGGGAGCCAGACAAGGGCCATGACAGGGCCCTGCTAGTCGCCCTCCCAGAGACCAGGCCTTAGTTTCAGTTTACTGGAACCCACTGGAGCTGAGCAAACAGTTCTTGGGAAAGCTGCAACCCAGGGGCAGCCAATCAGAAGGCACCCCACAGCCTTGTGTAAGCTTAAGAAAACTAAAGATAGCTTCTCCCACCCTGCAGCTGAAAAGCCCCTTACCAGTGAGCCACCAACCAACCCTATAGCAACCTGTAAATTTTTTGTTTAAACCCACCAATCAGCCCCCAGCCAAATTCTTCTCCCTGGAATTCCCCTAGTCTTGCTTAAGAGGAGCCTATAGGTTTCTCTCATTGTCACCACCTACCACCCAAACATGTTGCAATTTTAATAAATGTTCTTCCTGATTGCACTCATGACTGGTGGTCTTCTATGGGACTTATCTATGACACTAACAATATGTCTTAGTTTATTCCAGCTTCTATAATAAAATATTCGAACCTAAGAAGTCTAAGGAAGAATTTGTTTTTGCTCACAATCCAAGGGTATAGTCCATTATGGTAGAGAAGCCAAGGAAGCAGCAACTTGAAGCATCTGATCACATGACATCCAGAACCAGGAAACAGAGTCTGGGATCCCTACCAGGAAATGATGCCACCTACAGTTGGCAGGTCTTTCCACCTCATCAATCAATCTCCCACAGGCATGTTGTTGTGTAGCAGTTTCTTCCGAGATTAAAGCCTTCCATCTTTGAGGGGAACTTCTTAAGACAGGATAGTTTCAGGGAAAAGAAACAACAGCATGTTCTAAGGGGAGGTGGAATACTACAGGAAAGCATGTAAAATCAGGAAGTAAACCACTCAAAATAGTTTCAGGAAGTCCCTGAAACTGACCAAATTCACTAGGTCCCTCCCTCCCCAAGGTATATAAACAATAAAGATTACTGAAATTCACTGCCAGACAAGCCAAGGCTCCTGGAAGAATAGCCACATTGTCTAGAAGAAGCAACAGATGAGCTGCCTGGAAGAGGCTCAAACCAAATGAACCACCTAAAAGGACACTCTCCAACCTGCCAAGCTGCCTGCAGACTATGTAGTGTGCTCTAGGTTTCCAGCTTTTGTGAACTGTCACCCATTCTGGGCTGAGCTCTAGCGTTACAAAGATCTTCAAGTCATTTATGCTCCTGTAAATAATCCCTCACCCATATTACTGTATGTAATCATAATAAAACTCATTAGTTCACCAAAGTTTGATGTTGGTGATATTCATACTTTTGTCTATTGTCAGTTCTCTATCTGGGGTGAGTAGATGCTGTTCACATCTCCAGAGGAATAGTGTCACATGACACAAACACAGAGACCCATCTCCAGGGTGACCCTAGAGTCTATCGGGTTGATAATCAACACTAACCAGTACACCATATCAGACAGTATTTCAGCTAGAAGTCTAGAAGTTAGAGGAAGGACATCGTTGTTATCTGTTACATAACCTCTTACACAGGGTAAAAGGAAAGAAACACAATGGAAGGACAATGTGGAGAACTGTGCCCTGAGGTGTGTGAAAGATTGGACCCCATTCATGTTGCTGGCAAGACACAAACAGACATGGGAGAGGATGGGGTCTCAATAATTATTCGCTGTTTCTCTGAGTTTGATACAACTGTGACACTGGACTGGGCACTGTTGTAAACATCGGTCCCCAACACAGATCAATTAAAATAATCACTGAGAACAGTCAATGCCAGCAGCACAGCATCACTCAGTGTGATCATTTCAAGATGTTCCCTTTTTGTCTGAATTTATTTTAAATAAGTATTGGTGTGCAGATTTAGATGTGAAAAGCTACCCACACAGAGAGCCAATGTGGCCTTAAATGTTTCCTCGCCTGCTCTCTCAGCCCTCTGCTTTTCATACGGGTAAGCTCAGGCAACTGCACAAGTTAACAGACGGGAATACTTCATTTTTGTCTTTATTATTCATTACCTGGTACGTCCTGTGCTGAAGGAAAACATGTAAGGAATTGTGGAGCCACATTTGGAAAAGCTCTTGCCTAGCAAGTGTAAGGTCCTGTGTTCAATCCCCAGTACTGCCATAAAAGAAAGAGTGGATGTTAAATTGGATCTGAGGCAGGAAATACCTGGAAGGTAGCAGGCTCTCTATGGACCCGAATACACTGGTGTGGGGAGGCACAGCTTTAGTGGAGGAGGTGGGAGAAGAAGAGAAAAGGTGTCTTGCTCTCTAGTGCTCTGCTAGCTCCTCCAGAAAGACTGTGATGGGACAGCAACATCCCCCCCCCTCTTGTTTTTATGTCTCAGACCTCAATGTCGCTGTGCTCAAACAAGCATCCTGCGATGGCTTCCAACAGAAAAACTAATTTGGTTGTGTCATGCTGAGACATCCATCTTCTCATACAGATGTAACAGGTTAACACACTAAGAATGGATTGCTGCTGACCACGGGGAGCAGCAAGACAAACTTCAAGAAGCTGCAACAGTGTGTGGTCACTCCCCACTGCCTCTGTTCAGCAGAGCCCAGGAAAGTGAGTTGCCTCCCAGAGTAACAATCAAAAGAGAAGATGCAAGCATGGGTACAACAGTTTCTCCCTGAGTATACAAGAAAGTAATTAGACAATGTCAACTCAAAAATAGCAACACATACACAGGCCCAGCAGGTCCTCGTGTAGGAGCTTTCTTACAGCTACTCACATGTGTGAGCACAAAAGCCTGGGCAAGGATATTCAAGGCAGTTGTGTTTGTAATGGCAAGAGGCTGGGAATAACCTTGGGGGCCATTAAAAGGGGATTGGTTGAATCCATTAGCCACTAGAAAATAGTGGGGAAAGGACGACCCAGAACAGTGCTAAGAGTTTGCCAGTATCTGTTTAAAAGACATGCCATGTCTTTTAAACTGAAAGCTGTTTTGATGCCAGGCAATGGTGGTGCAGTAGTGAAGAATGCTGGTCCTGATTTAAAGAAGCTTATGTAAGTAAGACAGAATATGTCACACAGCAGCAATAAAAAGATACGAGCCCCATAGGTGTGCTTGAATTTGGCTGAGCCATGTGAAATTCCAATAGGTGGCTACTTTGACCTATGAACAAAGGACTTTCATGAGATCTAACCTACTACACTCCTGAGAACATGACACAGAAGAAATAGGCAGTATTTGATCCTGGAAGGGAGATTAGGAGGGGTTATGCTTGCTGGATGCATGGCGAGATGATTGATGTTTTTCATGTTCTTGCCTCACCTATTCAAAACAAGTTAATAACAAAAAGTATATATGCATACAGAGAACAGCAAGGATGGGGTTGGGATTCAAAGCTAAAAGGATGAGGACTTGTTAAGAACACTGAAGGAGGCAGGTGATGTGGCATGCTCAGCTCAAAGCTGTAAGTGGCTTTTCAGTCGCCATGCATCTCAGTCACTGAGGACAGCAGAAGCCCTAGAATCAGGTCAGGTGCAGTCAGGAAATATATAACAGGAAAAGGACAAGGGACTAGGCAGCACTTGTTGCAGTGGAAGTGTCTGGCCTCACTCAGTTCTGGGCTCCTCAGCCCACCATGCTCCCAAACACACCTATGAACCTGGCTCATCTGTGGAACTCAGCTCACCTGTGCTTCTAGGCTCCTCCAGGAAGCTCGGCTCACCCATGCTTCTGGATGCTCCTGCATGCCTGGGTTCACCTGGGCTCCTGAGCTCAACTGTGTGCCACAGCTTATTCATGATCCTGATCTTTTTCACTTACACTGGGTTTGGTTAGACGATTGTGGATTGAAAAAAATGCCATCTCCAATCATCCCCCCAGCAACTCATCTCACTGCCTGGCTCAAGAGAGCAAGACTTGCTAACTTGCTCTTTCCTGCAGGAAATGAAAACCAATAGATCTTTCCAGCCCAGAACAGAGAAGTGTCCCAGCAGCCAAGTCACATGGCCAGAGGCAACCCCAGCAGGGAGAGGTCATGTGGGGCAGAGATGAGCAAAAGGCAGAAACAGGCAGGCAGACAGCCAAATGCAGACTAGACCTGAGACATCTATAGATACTGGCCTGCTGTTAAGCAGTCCCTGCCCTTGGGTTTAACCAGAGCATTGTCTCCTGTGCTCTGTGGGTGGGCTGTGAGACACAGGAAACAGGTATAGCTTTTTAAATTTTAGGTGTCAAAGCTATTACACATATGAAGGAGTTTCATTCATAGATATCAGGTCCTCTGACCATCTCAACCTCATGGCCTCTCCTTTCTCCTTCCCCCTCTGCAGGTCCCTTCTTTCTCCTGTTTCCACTTTCATGTCATATGATATTAGATACATAGAATGTATCAGGTAAGATCTAAGATCAACAAGTCAGAAACCACAATCGTTTGTCTATATGAGTCTGGCTTATTTTTCTTAATGTGATGATTTTCAGTCCCACCCAGTTTCTAGGAAACAATATAATCTCATTCTTCTTTCTGGCTAAATAGAAAGAACTTTCATATATGCCACATTTGTCTACTGATGGACACTGAGACTGCCCCCATAACTTTGCTATGGGGAATACAGCTGTGATGAACTGGGTGTCTGAGTATCTGTGTGAGGTGCTGACTTACAGTCCTGCAGTGAAGACTAAGAAGACTGAAAACTAGGACCTAGAGTACATCCATCTCCACACCAATTTCCATATTGGCTAGACTAATTTGCATGTGCACCTGCAGTGTGTTAGATGTTCCCTGTGTGTGTGTCTGCATCCTCACCAGCATGCTATTTCTGAATTCTTGTTCTTTACTTCCCCAAACTGAGCGCTGCAGCACACAGATGAACACCTCTGAGACTCTATGCTCCATTCCATCAAGGGAAGACAGTAAGTCACACTGGTTAGTTTCTTTCATTTATTATTACTTATAAAATTGTATTCATTGAATATAGCTTAGCTTTTTTTTCTCCATATGTTTATGTAAGTACAACCCCTGTCTAACAAATTCCCATGTGCTTCTTTTCTGAGGCCTCAAGGGCTTTCAAGGTAGGAGTCTGTTCCAGGGACTAGAAGTTATTTAAAGTATGTTCAGGGGGTGACTGATGAGATAGCATAATGGTTAAGAGCACTGGCTTCTAGGGGACACAGGTTTGATGCCACATAGTGGTTCACAATTGTCTGTAGCTCTAATTTTGGGGGAACCCACACCCTCTTTTGGCTTCCTCAGGCACCAGGTATGCATGCATGCCCACAAACATACATGGATGCAAAATCCCATATGCATAGTATATGTGTGTATATATATTCATATGTAATATATTATATAACTATATAATATATCCAAAAATAGAACATAACACACACATATATGTATATATATGTATGTGTATATATATATATGTATGTATGTATATGTATATCTCAGTAGTAAAGGACTTGTCTAGTGTCCAGAAGGCCCTAGAGTCTATCAAAAGCAGAGGGGAAAAAAGAAAACACTTTTACTTTCTATTAGAAACGCTAGAAAATAGTGCAGGATTTTAAGACTTAGGAACGTAAGAGAACGCATCTGGAAGGGAGTTACAAATGGCAGCACCTGTTCAAAAGTCTCCCTGATAAACAGTTTTTTCACATAAATTTTATGGAACACAGAAAAGCTAAATAAAAACTAAGAACAATGAGCACATTTTATTTATTTAATACATCATAGGTGTTTGTGCAAAAGGTAATTACAAATGAGTGTGTTATATCTATAATAAAACACCAACCATAAAAATAGTTACTCCATTATTAGTAATAGCATCTACCTGTAAAAGTCACAAAAACTGGAAGTGTTTGATGCTATTCCTAACACTTTGTATGTTCTCAAATGCCCCCATTGTTAATATTCTGTGAACAATTTGCATCTAACATTAATGAGTGCTGCTCAGAGAGGAGAGGCTACTTGAGTGCACCTAAGCAGGTGCTCACTTTCCCACTTTGCCTCTGCAACGAGACAGTGTACTCTCCCTGTGGCAGCCTCTTGGTATTCACATTGCACAACTGCATCCCATAGTCCCCTCCACCGGGCAGCTGGGGTTTTATGACACCCCCAAGGCTTAAAGAGTCAACATGCAAGGTTACTGCTATAGCATTTGTTTCCATGGTGTCTCCCCTACCTTCTTGTTCCTAATAATTAGAGCCACCCTTTCTTAGCATCAGTCACTCAAGCAGCTCAAGAGATCATCTCCATCCTCTCCCTCTTTTTCAGGTCTATGCATCAGTGTAAATTACAGGGTGAGAGGGGAAGGGAAAGGCTCTACCACTGTGTAATATCCTTGATAATTTGTCTTCTCCCAGTGGCCTGCATATGTCTTCTGGCACTATGAAAGGTAGTCATAAGTGGAGTTTGCAGGTCAGCTACAGCTCGATTTCTCTGTGTTTTGCAGACAAACTTGCTCTGTCTTCACCATCAGTGACTTAACTTTTGGTTATGGTGGGTAACAAAGAGAAATGGCAATAGCCTGTATTGTTTTCAGGGTCTTTGGGGCTTCCCTCAGTGCTTCGAATACAGATTTTTCATTTAATAACCCATGGCTTCTAGGAGAGGAATTCAAGACACCTATAACCAAACTCTATCTTTTAGAAATACACACACACACACACACACACACACACACACACACACACACACACAGTGGTAGACCTTGCATGCTACAATACCAGTCTTCCACTGGTGTAATAGTGGAATAAATACTAGGGAGATAACCAACCACTTCCTGAGGCCTTCTCCACAAAACTGGAATTCATGTCTGGTACTGTAAACCTTGCCAAAAATCTATGGCTGGAGAGGTCTTAGGTCCTGGGGGTGGGAGGATCTACTACTATTGTTTTGTTAAATGGACATGATGGCAAGCTACCTTCTAAATATTTATGTTTCTATCTATAGATTAGTATTATTCTCAACCCTGGCCAGAGAAGCTTTTTCAAAATGGCCACCATTAATGAAGAGACTCATAAATGATCACAGTGCTGATAATAGCTGGCTGCAGAGTGCTCACTCCTACATGAGACATCTGTATCAACTCCACCAGGGCTCAGGGATGTTACAGAAGATGGAACAGAAAGAATGAAGGAGATGGGAGATGGGGAGCAGGGTTGTAAAACAATGTCTTCTAGACATGGCATGACTGCTACACTCACAAACTCACTGCAGCTACAGAGCTGCCCAAGACCGAGGCAGCCAATATTCCAGTGGGCAGCACTAATTAGATCCAATGAGTTACTTAAAGAGAACAAAGAAGAGCAGGAGGAGATGAAGGAGGGGACTTGTCAGGCTGTTTCTGGAAGGAGTGGAAGGGGAGACTTGGTATGCACTTGATCAAGATACATTGTATTCACATACAAAACTGTCACAGAATAATCCTAAAATATTCTTTAAAAACACAATGGATAAAAAATTGTATTAAATAAGAAATTCAAATAAATAAATAAATAAGAAATTCTGGGACAATATTTGTGTTTGTACTCGGAAGACAGCTCTCATGATGAACTGTGAGTATATCACACCAGTGTTTTATTGCTAAGATTGTCTTCTAGGAAGAGGTCTACATTTGGAGTAGAGAGAGAACTTAGAGATCTCTAGGCTGTCCACTTCTTAGAGGAGAAACTAAAGCCCCCAAAAGGAAAATGGACTCAGCCAGGCTCCTTCAGCTACTTAAGCAGCTCTCTTCATGAGTTCTCCCATGAGGACGTAGAGAGATGCTCAGAGCCTGTGGAAGCACCTACATCCCAACCATAAGAATCATCTCAAGTAAAAAGTCACAGCTAACATCACCACCCAACTCTTCTCTCTTAGCAACATCCCACCACCTTTATATATATGGGAACCATCAGTCAAGGTACCTGCTCTCCTTGGGCCACTGTGGGACTCAGCTCAACCAATCAGGCATCTTCTAGGAAGTGCGTATAAAGGAGCACAGGATCCCTGGTCAAATCTGACTTACCATGTGCTAAAGGACCTGCCTAGCCTATCCTGCCTCCTAGGTGACCAGAGAGGCTTTTCTCCCTGCCCTTTGCATAATCTTCTGAAACACACTGGAAACCTTCTAGTGAGTGAGTTCTCGTCTAAGTTACTCAGGGCTGTTTTCTTTTCCTTCCCTCCCCTACCATAAGATCCAGAAACATCTCCTTTGGGGCGGAGTGAAGGTCACAATCATCTTTCAGAACTGGATGGCTGTGATACCCTCCTAAGCCACAGCATCTCTCTACCATACATGTGAACGTACAGTCACACAGTATGCCATGTTGCTCTTAGTTGGAGACATACCACTTCTTTCTGAAAACCAGCGAAAGACTTTCTGAAGGCCAGAGACGATATCATAAATAAGAGGCTCTCAGTCCTAATGGCTCATACACAGTGATAAGGTTTGACACATTTATTGGATTCCCAGCTGAAACAGTGACGTTTGAAAACTACTTGGGTTTCTTGTGAGTTACTGACCATCCAAGGTCATTTCTCTACTCAAACATTCTTGCTAATTCTGTGCAGAAACACTGGCTCAAGCAGGGAGGAAATGGAAGCAATGTCTACTGCTTTACGGTTTGTCTTAACAGATTTCTCATCCCATACAGAGTGAGCCACATGCTGAGTCATATGTCGGACTGATCATATGACATCAGGTAAACAATAAAATCATGGCTCCCAAGTGACCTTTAAAATCTTCTCCTTTTATTCATGGCCTCCAATTTCTCAAAAAGGTTTTGGTAATGTGTTAACTCCCCCGTGCTAAACTCCTTTCTATTTAAAACCTACCACAGGAAGAACAGTCGGTTGTTCAGGGAAACCATTCAGCCCACGAATCACAAAGCAGAGGTCTCTGGTCCAGAGGCCTGAACAGAAATACAGTCTAAGATCTAAAGGAACAATGGCCTCCACATCCTAAGCCTTGGGACCTGTCACAATTATTTTCCATGAAGGTGATTTTGCTGGTGTCCTTTATCCTAGTTTGCTTTCTGTTGCTCTGGGAAAACATTGATCAAAACCAACTTAGAGAAGGTATACTTCATCTTGCAACTCCCAGGTCATAATCCATTGCCAAAGGAAGTCAGGGCAGGAACTAGTGGCAGGAAGCTGAAACAGGAACCAAAGTAGACACCACGAGGAAAAGCTTCATTAGCGGTTTGTTAAACTTGATTTTTAAAAATATACAACCCAGGACCACCTGCCCATGGGTGATACCACCTTCAGTGGCCCGAATCTTCCCACATAAATCAATCACTACTCAAGAAAATGCCCCCCAGATGTATCCACAGGCCAATCCAATGGAGGCAACTTCTCAACTGAGGTTCCTTCTTCCCGAGTGACTTAAGTTTGATTTAGGTGATAGAATATAGCCAGCACATTGCTAAAGAAAAATTTTTGTTGTGTTTCTTGCTTGTATGCTTTTGTTTCTGTGTGCTTGTTCTGCAGCAATGGGGAGTAACTCTAGGGAGTGACAAACACACTAGGCAAGCCTTCCTTTCACCTTTTACCTTCAGACAGGGGCTCACCAAACAGCACAAGCTAACCTTGAACTGCTTTATAGCAAAAGCAAGCTTTAATTCCCTCTGCCTGAGCTTCCTAGGCACCTGGAATTACAGGCTGGTACCAACAGGCACACAGGTAAGGGTCCTAGAATGCAAAAGTGACCCTGGGTTATCTGTGGTCCGTGGTAATCACAGAGCTCCTCAGTGGAATCTGAGAAGGAGATACCCTGGGGGAAGCAGAGCCAGAGAGAGACTGAAACACACTGTGATGCTGGCTTTCAGACTGAAGAAGGGTCCATGAGCAAAGTCCTCCGGGAGAGCTCTGAGCACTGGGAAAGACAGGAGACCAGCCTTCAAGGCCTGCAGAAAGGGTGTGGCTCTACTACTTCTTGATTTTGGCTCAGTGAGACTTGGATAAGACTCTGGCCTACAGAAGTGTGGGGACACATCCTGTTCTAAGCCACTGAGACAGTGGGGATTTACTATAAAAATGGAAACAGTATGTCACATGTCCTCTAAACAGTCACTGCAGACCCAATTTTTCAGTTTTTCTGGATTTTTAAAAACGTAGATATTATAATGTAAAGTAGCTTGATTTTCCTAACACTAAGACCTACAGCATGTCCACGGGCTGCCTTCAAACTCTGGATGTACCCCACAAAGGCCTTCCTCTGGCTTCAGCCCACAGAGCAGCCATGTGCCTTGTGCTCAGCATGTTCCACGATGGCAGCTGACAGATTTCATAACCATCATTCCCATATCTGAGGCCTTTAACATTGCACAGGATCTGCTCAGAAGTGAACATCTCTCCCATACAGCCCGCAGGCCCTCCCCACTCTCCCCAGGACAGCAAGGGGGTCTTGTCTCTCTCCTGAAGGACAGCCCTTCAGATTCATGAAGATTGCTCTCATGTAGCTATTTTACTTTATTTTTCTTGAGGTCCTTCCCATAATCATTGCCTGTCTGCTGTCTAGCCCTTCCGAAATGTGGTGAGCATGACTCAGCAGTAGCGCCCCCACTCCCCACCTTGGGTGGGTACCATGGACAGAGAAAGCAAGTGGCATGTGCTCTGTGTCATCCCACAGAACCTAGAAATGCTGGTTAATCCATTCCACCTCTCTCCAGCTGAAGGATGTTTCTCTAGTAACTGCAAAAAGTTGGACTGGAGCTGTGGCGCCACTGAAAGTGTGCTTGACTAGCCCTAGGTTCCACCGAGGCATGGAGGCACATACTTAAAATCCTTGAGCTCGGAAAGCAGAGAAAGGCAAACCAGAGGTTCAAGGTCACCTTCTGCTATATACAAGTTAGAAGCCAGCCTAGGATATATGAGGCCACGTCTCCAAATGCTTCAAGTGACTTAGTTGCTCATCCTCTTCATCCCATCTCCACATCCTTCATTTTCCTAGCCATAGTCAAGCTTCTATCACACCCTGAATCTAGCTCAGACATGCCCTCCTCCTCCAGAAGCCCTTTAACCAGTGGCTGGTCTGGAGCAACATTTCCTTCCCAGCATCCATCTCTTACTGCAATTCTGCAGTTATCCCAAGTGCTGTCTAGTGTCTATGCTCACCCCACCCCTCCAGCTCTGTGGAACAGCTCTGAAGTCTGCATTCACTGTCTGGTACCCAGTTAATAAACAGCAAGTGAATGAGGGGGGTCTAGATGCGAATATTCTGCTTATGATTGCTACAAGTGAAAGGCACAGCCTATGAACATCTTTGGTCATTTTTCTATGGACAGATACCTCTCTGCCTCTTCATTTGATTCTTACATTCCATTTATTCCAAATGTCATAACCTAAATCCATGACTTCAGTATTTTTATCTCTTTACAACTTGATTTCACATTGTAGGTCAGTGGCCCACATTTGATCCTTGATTTCATTGGCTACTGTATGTCCATTCCTCGTGGCTTCATAAATATACTAACATACTAGGAAGCCTGGCATCTTCATTCATTCAAAAACATGTGGCCACTACAAGCCCAGCCCAGAAGGTGGATGAAGTTCATAAATGAACAAAGCATGGTCCCTGTCCTTAGAGTATGGTCTATTTGGGGAGACAGAAGCATAGACCAACCTGAACCTAAATGTTCACGGATATGTGAAGAAACAGGGCTGGATATATGGATCAGGGGTGAAATACTTGCTGTGCTACAAATCTCCAGTTCTGATCCCCAGCAGCCACATAAAAAGCATGTGTCTGTAGCATCAGTTCTGGGGGAGAGGGGAGCGAAGGACTGGGAAGATCCCTGGTCAATCCATATAGCTGAAACAGTGAGCTGCAGATACTGCAGGTCTGTAAAAGACCCTGTCTCAAAAAGTTAGAGTGGAAAAACCAAAACAAAGGAAAATATCCAATGTCAGCATGTGGCCTGTGTGTATGCCAACATGCAGGAATTAACCAGGTTATGATTAAGATAGGAGTCAGTGAAAGGGGGAAAACATCACCAAGTCAAGGACATGTCCCAAGAAGGGACAAATATTTTAGGGGCTGAAACATCGGTGACAACAAGGAAACATGAGTCTGAAGATTTATGAACAAGTGGGGTTAAGAACCAAGTTCAGCAACACAAATTTTCGCAACAAAACAATTGGCCATTAACAAGGCACAGCACAGGCATTTTTCAAAATATACCTAGTGTATATAGCAACATGTGGAGGAGAGAAGTAAAGGGCATTTAGAAAGTTGATATGAAAACTAGAAATAGTTAGGACTTCACTGGGCATAGGGTGGCAGATGGGGAAGAGAAAAGAAAACACTTGAGAGACCTGCAATGTTGCACAGTGACCCTACACAGAGAGAGCTGTGCCACAGCACAGAGACCTGCTCCAGGTGACTTGCTTGAACTTGGTGAAGTTACTAGTTCACACATGAGGACTTCCCACCCATTCTGAAGGCACTTCACACATTGAAGCATTCCTTGATTTGGAAAATCATGTTGCCTTTCTGTGGGTGGTTTGCACAGATTCCTTTGCAGGCATTTAACACTGCAGAGCACACTTGACCCTGAGTATTTTCACTTACCCAGCCACCATTGTTTACACTCTTTCAGCAAGCACTGACTGAGCACACACTATTACCAGTTGTAGACAACCGAAGGGCTCAGGGAACAGAGACAGCTCAGCGCCAGCAATGGGGAAGCTCAAGGTTGGTGCAGGGATGGGTCAATAATCTCCTACTATCAACATGGGGTGTGTGCAACATAGAAAATGGTGCCTGATTCAGCCTGTAATGAGGCAGAAGGCAAGAAAAACACCATAGATATACAGCATTGTTGTTTCTCAAACATGGCTGTGCACTTTCATGATGAACATTCCCCAGTCTACCCCACTGACTCTTAGCACACAACTCATACAAACAGGTCTGACCTCCACTTCATGCACCACACACACACACACACAAAAAAAAAAAAAAAAAAACACCATAGCTCCACAGATGCACTGTAGCTAGCATGAATACTTCTAAGAGGCTGCCACTGTTTGCCAAACACAGACGTGTGTTACTAGACGTGTGTTACTTGCACTACAGTGCAAGTAGTGTTAAATTCCATGCTTTAGAAGAGGAGGGAGCCCAGTGCCCCCATCAAAGCTGAAACTCCAGAGTCTGAAACACCTGGACCTGATGGGTGCCAGGTAAAGATGCATGGTGTGAACAAATCAGAGCTGGGAGACTGGTTTGATTCAACTAGGGCTCTGCAGAAGTTTATTTTCCCTTTCATGTGATTACATAGCTTCTCCCCCTACACCAGAGAAAAGGGACCTGACACATCTCTAGTTTCCTCCCTGGGACCCGAAAGCCTGGGCTCCCATGAGTGGGCACTTGCCTCTTGCCACCCAGATCAGCACAGACCAGAACCTCCTTACCCCCACCACTCCAGAGCAGCAGGACAGAGTGGGGTACTAAGTCTAGCATTCCACACCTCAGGCTCTGCTTAAGTTTCAAACATCATCATCAGTCTTGCTAGAAAATGGTTCCAGGCCACTGCTGCAAAATGGGCTATGATGGATAAGCACAAACCAGCAAAAGGCTGTGTTTACCAAGAGATAGGTATGGATGGGCATTTTTTCACTCCAATGAGCATATGTCTACTGAAGCAAATGCGGTTGAGGCCAGAGCAAAGACAAACACCTAAACAAAGTGACCCATGCCTCCTCATCCTTGGACCATAAAGTGATGAAGGCACTCTACTTATGAGACAGAAGAACAGGGCATGGTGGTGGCATCGAAGGTGTCCAATGAGTCTGGGCCATCAGGAAGTCATGGCACAAGGTGGGACCAGAAAGTAGAAACATGCACATATACATTTGGGACCAGGTGGGTTGACATCAGGGTCAAACCTTTTGTCACTGCAGTACAGCATCACAAAGAAAGTTTATGCCTGAGAACTGTGCAATGTATTCACAAAAACTGCAAAAATAATCATTTTACAATGTTTTATGTTGCATGCATGTCAAACCCACAGTCTGAAAGCTGCATATAACCCAATGACATACTATGTGTCCCAAAATATCTGTGGAGATATTTACTGAGGATTCTGAATGTTCCCACCGCAAAGAAAAGATAAATGTTTAAAGGTGCTAGATATGGCAATTATGTGTACTTGATCATTATACAATGCATATATGTATCAAAACATTGTACCCTATAAATATGTATAATAATTATGTCGATAAAAAATAAGTCTTTTGAAAAGTTGTACCCAAAGCAAGCTCCTCACTCACCCTTATCCCAGCCTTGATATTGGACTTTCAATTTTTCCCCAAGTGTGTAACTTGCCTAAAGTAGCAGAAAAACAGGGAAGGTTACTGTTCTCTAAAGAGAGGAGTTATGAAGGTGAAGTTGATGAGAGTTTAGTCTGGTTTGGGAGGCAAAGTACCCATGGGCGAACTGAGGATGCTGCTCAGTTGCTAGAACACTTCTCTAGCATGCAGGAGGTTCAGGCCCCAGCACTCCATAGACATGGGCATGGTGACTCAAGCCTGTAATCCTAACACTTGGGAGATGGAGGCAGAAGGTTCAGAAGCTCAAGGTTGGAGGCCAGCCTGTGCTATGTGAACTCACAAAAATTTAGATGTGAAGCTGGGTTACAAATTTATAAGGAAATAAAACTAGTCAATGCTACAAGGACTGTGCCCTGTGAAGAAGTCAAGGTAAGGCAATTCCAGAAAAAAAGGAACACCTAGATAGACAGTGGTCCCTTGATGCTCCATGAGAGCCACAGCCCTGGAAGAGAGTTCTTCTGTGTGGAAAGAACAGCCAGGCAGGTGGCTCTCTACTCAGCCCTATGACTACACTTGATGTGGCCAAGTGAAAGACAGGAGACTCTGGAGGCTCTTCCTGGCTATCCTCACAGGGGACACTGTGTGTGTTTGGGGGGAGCGCATTGCGAGGCAGCTCCTGTTCTAGCCAGTGCCAAGACTGAGAAAGAAGAGCTCCAGTCAGGCACGAGTGGCACAGTGGACACTCACAGTCCTAGGGCATTTCCAACACAAGTGAAATCAGCTCCAACATGAAGATACAACTCTTCTATAGTTAGCAGCAGCAACTGCACATAAACAACCATTACCCAAGGCAAGAAAACTGTTTGTTCCCAAGATGATTAAACCAACCCAGCCTTCTGCTCCAGTGCCAGTGGCAAGTGCTTTCTTCTGAGATAACAGTCTGGATAGGATTTGGGACTATCAGAGGCAGGAGTTTCTGGTCCTGGACTGACCTCATCTTCTCCTAGACTGGTTTCGATAAGAGAAGATGTTTAGAGAAGATGTAGTCTAGGAAGTACAAATTTAGCTGTAAGATGGATATATGCAGGAGCTCTAAATCCTAAGCAGTTTGATGATGATGGCCAACAATAACATAGTATCTAATAGAAATTTATGAAGACAGCAATCAGACAGACAGAGAGACAGACAGACAGACAGACAGACACACACACACACATACACACACACACACACACACACACACACACACACACACACACACACACACACACAATGGGGACTACACATTGTGGTGGATGTGCTCATTATTCAGGTAATGGTTATAATTTCAAAACCTCAGCCCAACATTGTGCTTTACATCTGTAATTTCAGAACTTTGAAAGCAGAGGCAGGAGAACTGCCACAAATATGAGGCCAACATAGGCTACATAGGGATCATCTCTCAGGTTATTGAGGAGGAGGATGACAGAAATTTCACAATTTTAACCCATCTTGGTGGTGCAGGCCTAAATCCCCAGCTAGTCTGCAGGCTGGGGAAAGAGGAAAGTCAGCTTGAACTACAGAGTTCTTCAGGCCAGCCAGTCTACAGAGTAAGATCCTTATTCTAAGAGGAAAAAATGTGAATGGAAGAAGAGGAGAGAGAGAAGGAGACTAGAAGGAGAAAGAGGGTGGAGAAACAGGTATAAAGGATGGAGGAGGGAAGAGAAGGAGGGGGGATATAGCTTGAGTTGGTTCAAGTCTAGATCTGGCTTCATCACAAGCTAGTCTCCATAGTTCTCAGCTTCCCTGCCTGTAAGAAACAGCAAGAACTGAGAATAATGTCCCTGCCTCCCAGACAGCTGTTCCAGCTGAAATCATGCATGGAAATAGTCATAGAGCACTCCCACAAGATTTCACTGTAACACCACATAGATTTCTTTTTTTAAAAAAATCATGGGTTATCGGGCCCCAGTCCAGAGCAACGGAGTCGGCAAGCTCTCTGGGGTGCTGGGGTGCATGCAGGGTTAGAGGCCACAATATACCAGCCAGCAGAGAGGTAGTGTGTGTCAGTGTAACAGTCCACAGCAGATGGACACAGATTTGGAGTGTAGCTGTTTAGAAACAAACAGTAACCCTAGTGCCAGCTACAAGATCCAAACACAGGCGTGCTTCTCTCAGAGTTCATGCTTTTATTATATGACAATGGAGGGTTAATCGGTTCCAACAAAGACATATATCTTACTACTGCTATTCAAGAACTTAGGTCATCAGACTCCAGCCCTGCTTCTCAGCAGCAGCATGTACTTCCCCATCCACTGATGTTCTTTGGGCTCAGTATCTCCATCCAGAGACGAGAAATCCACACCCTTCCCTGCCTTGGATTCCTAAGAAGTTCAAACACCAGTGGTACCAAACAATGATAACACAAATGATTAAGAAATATAAAATTGAAGTTTTGCATATTATTATTTTTGAAACAAGGTGTGGGAGTCTTTGTGCATGCAATAAATGTAAAACTAGAGTTTTCCAAATTGACTTTCTGAACCACCAAGGAGAACACGGCTCTGAAGTCAAGAGATCAAATGTGTGCTTGGCTGCTCAGTAACCATATAATGCAGAGTGAATTAATTAAATGGTGCATTCCTCTGCTGCAAAATTAGGGTAAATACTCAAGAAACAAGCTATAATGTTTTGAAGAGGAGATGCAATTAAGTACATAGAAAGCATGGAGCCTAGGTTTGGCCCCTCGAGTGCTCCAGGTGCAGCCGCTGTCATCTTTAATACCATGGCTGCCTCCCCACCAGCTGAAACAGGGTCTGCCCTGCAGCAGCCACAGCTGCATGCACTTCCATGCCCAATGATAGGGACACCAGATAGAGCTGTTCTGGTTCTTATCCAAGGACCCTTTGCTTCTGCCATCATATCGTCCAGGCTCATCACTCTCACCTCTGAGTCAAGTCATTAAAATCTAGTCATCTGTAATGGGCTATTCATCAGGCTGGACTCTAGAATAAGTCCTTTCAAGGGGCAGAATGACGAAGAACCCTACACATACACATACATACATAAACACACCACACACACAAACACATACACACACACACATACGTAAGCATACCAGACACACATACACACACACACACACACACATAAACACACCACACACATACACACACATAAACATAAGCACCACTAAGCACACATACACATACACACATACACACCACACACATCACTTTCCCACCATATTCAATCGGTACACCGTGGTAAAGGCTGAGGACATATCTCAATTGGTAGAATGTTGAGTGTTTACCTTTTCATGCACTAAGTGCTGGGTTTGGTCCCTAGCACCACATAAACTGGGCATACCAGGGCCAGTTTGTAATCCCAGCAACTTGAGAGGTGGAGTCAAGAGGGAGTAAGATCAGGAGCTCAAGGCTATTCTTAGCCATATAATGAGTTCAAGACCAGCCTTGGCTACAATGAGACCCTGTATCAACCACCCGCTCAAAAGCCATGCATTTTAGGATTCTGTTAGATATTTAGGAAACAGTAATAATAGTGACACCACCCTCTAGAAATATCAGCCCAACAGAGGCACCAGTGGAAAATCACACAGGCTCTTTTACGTGACCAGCATGGCTATGCTACTCCAAAGTCTAGTAGGAATCTAGAGGAAAGGTCAGCATAACCTAGATGATGTAACTTGTTCAGTTAAGCCAGGATGCCCTTCACACTCTCCAAGATGTGCATCTTCAAACCTGGATGGCCAAGAGCCTTCTCATGCCTGGAAGAAAAGGGCTTTGCCTGCGAGTAATGAGCAACGACTACATATTGAGGCAGTGGTTTCCAACTGAACTCTGTAGGCTAAACACCGTGTTCATCATCAACAAACAGACAGTGACCTCAAGCTGCTTCTGCTATTCCAGTTGCATTCCAAAGCTAGGGAATGAGGCTTTTCCAAATCGGAGACAATTCAGCCAGCTATGGCAGTGGCTCCACAAACATCACTAGAAGCCAAGAAAAATATATTGGACAAAGACTGAATAGTGTTTCCTGTTGCCTATAGCACTTGCATCTGTGTGGGTCTGGGACAGGAAGCATGCTTTTGACAACTCTTCTAAGCAGGTAACTTGTTTGATTGGTTAATTCCTGTTTTGCTTGGTTTCAGAGATACTGTGTTGCTACACAGCCAAGACTAGCAATGAACTTGCAGCAATCCTCCTGCCTCAACCTCCTGAGCATTAGAATTAAAAACATGTACTGCCACCCTCAGCTTCAATAGTATATCATGATTGCAAGTTTAAAGGTGAGGAAAGCAAGGCCAAGATTGTTAGTGGCCTGGCATAAATCTTAGAGGCAATAACAAACACTTCAAAACTGAAATACTAAATTATCATGCTGTCTACAGTCACTACTGATGTGAGCACTAACAAGACATCGGTTAAAAAATTAAGTATTGGTTGGGGATGTGGCTCAGCTGTGAAAGTACTGATCTAACATGTGCAAAGCCCTGGATTTACTCTGCAGCATCACCTGAACCAGGAGTGGTGGCTCATACCTATAATCCCAGCATTCAGGAGGTAGGAAGATCAGAAGTTCAAGGTCAGCTGCAGCTTCATATTGAGTTTGAGGCCACCCTGGATTATGGAGAGATCTGTCTGAAAGGAAGGAATGAAAGAAGGAATGGAGGAAACAAGGGACGGATGGAGGGAGAGGGAAGAGGGAGGGGGAGGAAGGAGGAAGAAAGGAAGGAAGAGAGGGGGAGGGAGGGAGGGAAGGAGGGGGAGGACAAGAAGGAGGAAGGACGAAAGGAAGGGAGGGAGAGTGGAAGGAGGGGAGAGGGAGGGAGAAAGGAAGGAAGGAAGGAAGGAACGAACGAACGAACGAACGAATGAACGAAGGAATTCAAACACCAGAAAGGACCTCCTGGTGCTTCTTCTTTCCCTGGTTCCAAGGCTGTCTGGAGAAGGAACTTTTGAGAATGTGTTGGTACAAATGTGCATAGCTGTTGTGATGGCTGAGCCTGCCCACAAGACTGATGTAAGTCCACTTGTTCCCACAGACCTGCCAACAAAATTCTCACAGCATCTCAGGGAGGTGAGCAGGGGTACCATTGCAAACACCAGGCAAAGAACCTCAGAAGAGTGACAGCTGGGTGGAGTACAGTGCCTACATGTCATCCTCAAACTCAGCAGGCTGATGCAAGAGGATCATGAGTTTGAGATTAGGCTGAGCTACATCATAAAATGCTTCCCAGAAGAAAACAAATTAACAACAACAAAATCAATGGCAACATCCCTGACAAATATTCATCAGTGTGTGTCTTCTGCTGTCATTACATGAATGTCACCATTGCGAACAACCACGGCATCCACTGATCAGAGCAAACTGGGACTCTGAGAGGCTAAAATGACCCACAGTCATGGAGCTGGCTGGCTATGTTAGCAGTCATGTGTTAGAACACGAGTTCTAAGATGTGTTCCTAACTATAAGACTCCTCATGCTACTCTGAGCAGTGCAAACTGAGCCATCAAATTCCTATTAAAGTGGACTCCATTCTGTTTGGAAGATCAAGTGATCTTATTTGGGCATGTATGTGTGCATATGCATGCACACATGTGTGTTCGTGGGTATATGTGTGTGTTCAAGTACACAGGCATGTGTGTGCACTTGCCTATGGAAGCCAGAGGCCAACCTTGGGTGTCATTCCTCAGGACACAGTCTAATTCTCTTTGCTTTTTGGAGGCTGGCTCTTACACTGATCTAGAACTTGCTGATTAGGTAAGAATGGCTGGCCAGGGAGCCCCAGGAATCCACCAGTCTCTGCCTCCCTAAGTCTCATTACAAGAGTGTACAACAATGCCCAGCTTTTCTGTGTGGCTTCTGGGGATTGAACTCAAGTACTCATTAATGCATAATTAGCACTGTATTTTGTTAACTGAGCTGTCTCCCAAGCCCCATAACATATATAAATGGATATATGTATTTACACACACACACACACACACACACACACACACACATATATATATATATATACAATTATATATATGTATGTAAATAATTTCTAGTTACAGATAAACTATATCCTTACCACCTCCCATTTCATATTTGAAATCACACACTACACCATGGTGGGTGTGGCCTGCACACTTATTTTGCAAGCCCACTTGAGCCCTGAAGTTGGAGTAGCATCTAGAGAAGACATCCAAACAGTACAGAGGAGGCCTCCAGGCAAGCACAACCTTGTTGAAGAGGGAGACATGGTGGCTTTCCCACTCAGCAATTATTTCACATCAAGTTTAAGAGCTGTGGAGAGACAAGAGAGGCCACTTGTAGACACAGAATGGCTCGATTCTTGGTTAATTGTTTGTCTTTTTGAGCATGTGAAATGAGCATTTAATTCAGACACAGCCTCCCACAAAATACTCTGAGGGGGAATGAGAGGATAAACGAAGAAAATCCATGGGAAAGCCAGAGCAGAGACAAAATGACATACAGGGAGACTCGACAGGAGAGGTAATCCAGGCGCTTGGAGAGGCTGGGGAGGGAAGAGCCGAAAGAGTTTAAGATGACTCTGGGTCACACAGAGAAAGCTTGGTAAATAAATAAATAAATAAATAAATAAATAAATAAATAAATAAAGCAAAATAAAAGTAATTTAAAATAAAATAAAATGAAGGGGAAAAGCTGGGGGGTAGCCATAGGGAAAGAGATGGGGGAAAGAAAAGGGACCCGGTGAAGCAGAAAACAAATGGGGCAGAGAGGTGGAATGGACTCTCTCATTATCCTCACTATCATCATCATCATCACCATCCCAGCACAGCAGAAGCACCGAGCTTTCCTGTTGGTGGAAACTTGGCTGGCCTCGGGGTTTAAAGGGAGCTTAGGTTTCATATCCACCATATTGAGCATCCCAGTCTCTGGAACATGGTTAAGGAAAAGCTGCTGAAACATCTCCTCACTTGACCCCTAGTGAGGGACCATTTACCCAGGGCTCAAAAAAAAAAGACCCGGGGCAGCACATGGGACAGGTCCTCCTGAGGATGCTACACACACCCTACTCCCAGTGGCCCATCTGGGAACAGAAGAATAGGAAAAACCAAACCTCGGAGATAAAGATGCAACCTTACAGCCAAGAAACCATGCAGCAAAGCTGAGCCTTGCAGGCCAAGGCTTTGCAAGGGATGCTGCAAATCTAGACATGCAGAGCTGCCTCCAGAGGAATGGGGAGAGGGGTACAGGAACAAAGATAGGATTTCCTGAGTGGCCAGAGCCCTACAGTCAGCTTCTAGGGGACTTTCCTGGCTCCACATCAACCCGTCTTATGAAATCTCGGGGCTATCTACAGAGGAAACATCCCAGGATGGAAGTAAGGAAGACGTCCAGAGGCAAACCAGGGACTGGATGTTCAAGGGCTCTATTCAAATCTAGGCACGAGTTCTCACTAACTGTACAGCCTGCCCATGTCACCTTACTGTGCCCCCAAAGTAACAGAAAGAGCCTCACTTCACTCTTAGGTGAACTCTAAGTTGTGTGTGTGTGTGTGTGTGTGTGTGTGTGTGTAGAAGCTACTGCTTCCGATGATTGTTATTCTTAACGTTTTGCTTTCAGTACATTCTTATCTCTGTATTGAATATAGTCCATACAGTGTACCACATTCATGGTAATGAGTGTTGTCTGCACCACACAGCCAGCATAGCCTGCAGGATTCACCATTAATATAATATAAAACCAAAACTACTTCCTAGATTCAAACTTGAGATCACTTTGCCCTTAGATTTAATAGGAGCATTTTGACCAGTCTCTAAGTCTCCCCATTCTTTGTTTGTTCTTTTTTTTTTTTTTTTTGACAGGGTTTCTCTGTAGCTTTGGAGCCTGTCCTGGACCTCCCTCTTTAGGCCAGGCTGGCCTGGATCTCACAGAAGTCCTCTGCCTCCCAAGTGCTGGGATTAAAGGCGTGTGTCACCACCGCCTGGCCCCCCTTCTTCCTTGTATATATGTGTGCCAGAAGAGAGCACTGGGGCCCCCGGAGCTGGAGTTATGGGTAGTTATGAGTCACCTGATGTGGGCCAAACCCTGGTCCTCTGCAGGAGTAGAAAGAGCTCTTAAGTGCTGGCCCATCTCTCCAGCCCTCTAAGTCTCCCTTTATGTTAGCAGAAGGCCGGAAAATGTGCCCCATCAGCTACACAACCAGGCCAGGAGAGACTGTGGAAGATGAACTCCAGCAGCAAGCAGGACCATGAAAGCTCTTAACACTGACCCCTGGAAAAATTACTAATGTCACTCAACGAGAGACATCTCAGACAAGACACATTTTTCTTAACTTAAATTAACCTTTTCTCTATTTCTGTATACCTTTCTTTACTTCTTACTCTGTGGCTGGATGTGTAGCTGGGTGGCTGGCTCTGGAGTCCTCCTCTCCTTCTTTTCTTGTTCCTTTTCCTCTTTTCTACTGCTCTTCTCCTTCTATTTATTCTCTGCCTGCCAGCCCATTTCTCTCTCCTGTCTTGCTATTGGCCATTCAGCTCTTCATTAAACCAATCAGATATTTTAGACAGGCAAAATAACACAGTTTCACAGAGTTAAACAAATGCAACAAAAAAGAATGTAACACATCTTTGCATCATTAAACAAATGTTCTACAGCATAAACAAATGTAACACATCTTAAAATAACATTCTACAATATTTGGGTTCTCCAGTTTCTTTCCTTTTAGGGGAGTAGGAAGAGAGAACAGTCAACAAGCTTTTTGTTGTCTTCTTTTGTCTTCTGGTTGGTTGTTTTGCTTCTGTGATAAAGACTGAACCCATGCTCTTGCCCATGCTGGACAAGAGTGTCTGCCATTGGACCACAGCCCTGTTTTAACTTTTGAAAGCAAAGTCTCACTTACTAGCGTGAGTTGTCTTTGAAACCACTCTATTTCTCAGGCAGATCTTCAACTTATGATTCCCCCTCCCTCACCCTCCAGAGTAGCAGAGTACAGACAGACCTGTACCACTAGGCCCAATTCAGCATTTTTCCCCGAGTAGATGAGTTTTAATCTGAATGTTGCCTAAATATTTACAGCTCTATTTCTTTTTTAAATTTTTATTTGTTCTTCTCTCATACAATACATCCCTACCACAGCCTCTCTCTCCTCCCTCCACTCCTCCCAGTTATCCCCTCTCCAGACCCAGATCCCTGCTCCTGAGTTTCCCTTTAGAGAAGAGCAGGCCTCCCAGGGATACCAACTGAGCATGGCATAACTAGCTGCAATAAGACTAGGCACAAGCCCTCATGTCAAGACTGGATAAAGCAACCCAGTAGGAGGGAAAGAGTCCCAAGAGCAGGCAAAAGAGTCAAAAATAACCTTACTCTCTCTGTTAGGAGTCCCACAAAAACCCCCAAGCTAACCCACAACATATATGCAAAGGACCTAGTGAAGAACCACACAGGCTCCCTCCCTGTCCTCCAGGTTCCCATCCCTTGTCCAACCACAGGCCACACCAGCCAGAAGACCAGGTGGGCCAGTTCAGCACCTTAAACTTTGCAGACCAAGCAATCTGCCACAGTAACTCAACTCTGCCATTGCAGCATGAAATTATCCTTATGTGTTCTGTAAGTTAATGAGTATGAATATGTTCCAATAAAGCTTTATTTATAAAAAGCAAACAGTGAGGTGATATCACTTGAGGATCATCTTAACCCTTCCTGTGTCACTGTTGCTCATGTTAACATTGAAGTGGGCAGAGAACAATGGAAAATGGATGTCATCTCTCCCCGATGATTCCCAACCATGCACCAGTTCCAGGGTCTCACTGTCTCATCCTGACTTGCCCCTCTAATAGCTGGAGCAAGCCATAAGCCGCACCCACAGGCTGAAAAGTCTGTGGGAAACCAAATGAGGAATCTTCATAAAGAACATTATGCCTCCCCAGCCCAGTCACACATTCCCGCATGGCTGTACTCAAGTCATTAGATACAAATGAAAAACAGCACCTTCTAAAGAGAACAGGAATGGTGAATAAAACATCACACAGAGAAGCCCGATGCAGCACTGAGAAGTTAATGCCCCAACATTTATTTTGGGGGACGAGGCATATGTTTCTCCTCATCTGCAATTACAAAGTCCCCTGTCTTATTCATGCAGTAGCTGCAGAACACAGCCAATTAAAGTAGGAAGTCAACGGAGGCTACAGCATGCTGGAAGCTTGTTTAGCCTGGACAAGGGGCAGGCAGCACTGCCCACGAACAGGAAGTAATCCTTTTCCAAGACTTTCCAAGTCATCTCCATGTTCTTGGGGAGATTTAAAAAAAAAAAAAAAAAACATTAAATGTTACACAATGACATTTCTCTCATCACTCAATATTGCTGTCAGTTCTGGCAGAAAATATAATAGACACATGCTTAGTTTCCCTCCTCCTCTGTGCCAGACTTGAAGCAACTGCTTTGGCAGCATGTGTACAACCTAGATACCACCTCCTCCTGGTTCAGCCATGTGCCCAGGCCTTTGCCATCGCCATGGTGAGGGGGAGTCCATCGGGAACTAACTGCATTGGTGTGGCCATATTTTGCCCTGCCACCTAAAAATCCACACATCCCAGGATGGTCTCCACAAAGACCAAGCTTCATCAGCTGGGAAGGTCTTTGATAGTGGTATATTCTACTGGTATTTAGTCTTGTTACTTTGTGCTTTTATACTGAAGAATTTGAAAGGAATCTCTCAGAGTGAGAATATAGCTCAGTGATAGAGCACTTGTCTAGCCTGTGTCAGGCCCCATGTGCAATTCCGAACACTGAGAATAAGTAGATAGATAGATAGATAGATAGATAGATAGATAGATAGATAGGTACGTACGTACGTACGTACATACATACATACATACATACATACATACATACATAAGCCTTTTCTTTTTTTCTTTATGGTTTTCATTTCTTTATTTGTTTGAGGCAGGGTCTCATATAGTCCAAGATGCCTGCAAAGTATTTGAATTGTCATCCTGCCTCCACCTCCTGTGTGCTGGGGTTGCAGGAATGTACTACCGTGCTAGGTCATGTGGTGCTGGGAATCAAACTCCAGTGCTCCCCAAATGCTAAGGAAGCACACTGTACCAGCTAAGTCCAGACTCAGCCCCTCTTTGCTTCATTTGAGTCCACCCTACTTTCTGCTTCTTTGTTCAGTCTCTACTTGCCGGCTGTGAGTCATTAACATAGAAACGGAAGTATAGGTGATCATCTATTCACTCAGCAAACAGTTACCAACATCTTTGATCTCAGGTGTTGTTCAAGTCTTCTGACATGTAGTAACATGGAGTTACTTCTGTCCAAGTGCCTACATTTTAGTGGGGAAGAGGAAAATATCCCTACTTTGTCACAACACACGCACGCACGCACGCATGCACGCATGCATGTATGCATGCACACATGCACACACACACAAATGAATGTCTCTTACGTTATGCTGTCCACTGATGTCAAATAACAATAGGCTTGGGAGATCGCTCAGTGGGTAAGAACATTTGCTGTGCAAGCAAGAGGAACTGAGTTCAGATCCTCAGCATTCCTATAAAAAGCTTGGTGTGGGTGTGCCTGAAACCCCAGTGCTTGGGGTATGGAGGAGACAGAAGGTCAGCCAGTCTAGAGGAAAAACAGAGCTCCAGATTCAGTGACAAGGCAGAGAGCAATAAAAGACACATCCAATATGTCTCCTGGCTTCCAGATAAATGAGCACAGGCGGGCACACCCACACACGCACACATACACTCACCCACACATGCACATACCACATGTTCAAAACATAAAATAATAGTTAGTAATAACAATAATGAAGCTAACAAGGGACACGAGGGAGGAATCTGAACTTGAGAGTGTATTGGGGAGGGGTCTGGAATTAGAAAAACAGAAGCATGGGGGCTGGGGAAGTCTCTAACTGCACTTCCAGAGGACCCAAGTTCAGTTCCCAGCACTCACAATGGCTCACAACCACCTGTAATTCTACTCCTGGGAATCCAATTACCCTTTTCTAGAAAACTTTGGTATATATACACATGTATCACATACAAACATACCTAAAAATTAAAATAAATCTTTAAAAAGAAAAGAGAAACATGAATTCTCCATTCCTGTTCTCATGTTTTCCCACTATTCCATGTTATTTTGATCTCTCATCAACTTCTGAATAGAAACTAAACCTTCCATGGCCCTTCCGGTCTGCCTCTGCTACTTCCTGTCTCCAGCCACACTGACTTTTTAGCTGTCTCCAACATCTGTGTCTTCACCCAGCAGTGTGGAACCTGCAGTATCATGGAACCAGCTATCCACATAGCTGTCTACTCCCTTCAATGATGAACACCCGGAAGTCTTTCCTACACACATGCAAGTGCCTCCTCACATCTCTTCCTGGTTTCAGTCTTGCTTCTCTCCACACATCACTGCCCAAAAGGAATGCAGTCCTTAACTTGTTTGTCTCTCTGCTGTCTGTGTAGCTCTCTCTGTGATAGTAGAAGCCTTGTCACTCTGCCACCATGTTCCCTGTACAGACAGTTCATGCTCTCCAGTCTCTGCAGAATGGCGCTCAGCTCTCAGCAGCTATGACCTATTGCTCTCTCTGTCTCTCTTCTTCTCTAGCTGATCTTCCATTTGGTCTGCTAAGCAGTAAATCAGATACTCAGCTTCCCCCATCCTGATTTAAAAGTCTTCATGGTTTCTCTGCATTCTTTAGACAAAATATGGGGCTGGAAGTATGGCTCAGTCAGTAAGCACTTGCCTCACAAGCATGAGGACCTGAGTTCTACCACCAGTGCCCACATGAAAATTCTAAGCATGTGACCACATGCTTATAACCTCAGAGCTGAGGACACAAGGACAGACACACCGGCTGTCTAGACTAGCCTAATTGGTGAGCTCCAGGCCAAACACACACACACACACACACACACACACACACACACACACACACACACACACACAGAGAGAGAGAGAGAGAGAGAGAGAGAGAGAGAGAGAGAGACAGAGAGACAGAGAGACAGAGAGACAGAGAGACAGAGAGAGAGCTAGAAGACTGTATGGCAGGAGTTTAAAGGAAGAAAATGAGAAGATAATAGTAGAAGAAATAAAATACCTCATACCTCATGTATTCTCATACAGAATCTAGAAATATATATGTATATGATGAAATGGAAGGTAAGTGAGGAAGAGAGAGCAAGGAGACAAGATGGAGGAGGGTAGCAGGGGGTGACTATGAGCAAAGCACAATTAAATACACATAAAATGTAATGCACCCCATTATTTTGCTTATAACTACAAAATTTAATAATGTAACAAGAAAACCAGGCCGCAGAGATAGCTCAGGTGGTAAAAAGCTTGTTTCATAAGCACAAGAACCTGAGTTGGGATCCCCAGCCCCTACATAAAGCCAGGTGTAGTCTCATGTGCCTGTAACTCCAACACTAGGGAGGAGAGGACAAGAGGATCCAGGGGACCTTACTGGCCAGACAGTCTAGATGAATCAGAGAAACACTGTCTCAAATATCAAGATAGAGAATGATAGAGGAAGACACGGGACATGCACCTCTAGCCTCTACATGCATATACACACACACTCTCCCCCACACACCCATACACACATGCAAACACATACACATATCATACCAGAAAAGACATGAAAAATACTCTAATAAATAATTCAAGGACCATGACCTTCAAATAAGGGACTGTGACTTTATTGAGTTGATGACAGCTAGACCCTAGGCAATGCGGGAGACCTCAGTGACTATGAACACACTGTACAAATAGTGTGAACATTCTACTCCATACACCCATAAGCCTCTCATCTCATCACAGGAAGCTGACATGTCTCAGAGGAAATGGGTCCAAATCTCACCTCTACTGAGTTTTTGCACTACCTTTTCTGCTATGAAAAGTCAATATATCGTTGGATCTTCTCACCAAACTATCAGCCAAGAGTGAGACCTTCCTGTGCATCCTGCAAGTTTTATCTAAATTATACATTGCTCCCCCCATAACTACCCTCATCATTCCCATTTAGCATATGGGGAGACTGAGGTTTGACTGAGAAAGAGGATGTTCCATCATGGCAGAGAGGCTGGGAAGATTCTAAGAGCTGAAGGACGGGGAAGATTGCTGTGAAGTAGTATCTAGACATTA
The DNA here is from genome assembly GCF_003668045.3 of Cricetulus griseus. Lineage (NCBI taxonomy): Eukaryota > Metazoa > Chordata > Mammalia > Rodentia > Cricetidae > Cricetulus > Cricetulus griseus. The sequence goes on along the minus strand of NC_048600.1, from coordinate 36,956,453 downwards.
CAGGGCCATTGATTGCACGATGAAATCACTGAAGCTGTGATAGGCAGAGCATGACCAAAATCTACAATGGAGAGAGGGGAGGGCTTCATGAGACCCACACCTGAGGGATATTGGCAGTTGATGACCACTGAGAAAAAAGAGTCTTTTTTTCTTCCGTGGTGTGGCCCATGGTGGATTGACCAGAGAATGGCTCTACACTCATGTCCATACAGTCGGCACTAATTAGACTCAGGGGGTTACTCATGAAGTTGGGAGAAGGATATGGGGACTATCAGGGCGGAGTTGAAGGGAAACGTGGGTTTGGATGGAATCTAATACATCGTATTTGTGTTTAAATCGCCAATAGCAATTTTAAGAAGAGGACATTCCTATAGGTGCACAAGTAGAAAGCTGGGGTTCAGGGTTTGGCCCAAGCACCCCTGTGCCAGTCCATGCTCTGAAGCATCAAGCAACAGCGAGGGACTCACAGCAAATGGTGAGGACAGAAATGGAGGTTCAGACAGGTTTCAGCACCTGCCTGCCCTGCTGCCAGAAGTAACCATCTACACAAGGCTCTGAATATAAGATCAGCTTCCAGTGCCTTGGATCCACGGGAAGTCCCTAGGCCAGGCAAGGTCTCTCAGCACCCCAGACTCCCACTAGTCTGCACCTATGGGTGGGTTTGCCCAGCACTCCTAGGCACAAGATTTCCCATTTATCAAGGTACAGTTGTTCACTGGTTTTCTCAAGTGAGCAGACCACCATTTGTCACTCCAACTAGAGGCCAAATGAAAGCTTATCTCATGAGGTCGGCTGAAAGCAAATTAAGGCTTTTTTCTGACAAGCCTGGGTTTAAGCCACTCAACTCACTCACTCACTCACTCCGCCATTATTACTTTATTAATAAGTATTATAGAGCCCTAACTATACCATGGCTTTGTTCTGTACACTCAGGATGCCAAGATGAACCCAGGAGACAGGGGACTTAGAGCCTAGTGGGGAAAACAGACATCAAAACACTTAAATTCATCCGGGAGGAAAAGGCACTGGGATACGTGCATGCTATGATGGGCAGAAACTGGAGGAAATAATGAGAGTGAGAAGTCTCACTCAGCAGTCTGTCCTGGCCAGCTATGCCTTTGAGCTTCATAACCCCCCAAGCCTCAGTTTCCAAATCTGCAAATAGGGATGGGAATCTACCATGAACATGAAATAGTCAGACACGGAGCCAAGCCGATGCTGAGCCCAGGTGCCAGACATTCAGTGTGAACATAACACTGTGTGGTCTAGAAGTGGACACGGCTGCATGAACATGTGTGCCCCATGTGCCACCACCCACCTTCTCTGTCTCCAGACCCTCTAGACATAGCCTTCTGGGCATGAACTACTGCACTGGTTCACTGCTTGTCTGTGGCTCAGCAAGCCCCCGTGAGCAAGGCAGATAAGAACACATTTCCTCTCCCACCTCGGGGCTCACTGAACAACAAGCAACTCAAGGCATATAGACCCACTTTCTCATCAACTCTTGCTGATGTCCAAGCAAAACAAACTAGCAAGAAAGGCTACTGGATGACCCTGTAAGAACAGACAAGACCATGACAGAGATGAATATCTTCCTCAAGCCAGGCCACCAGAATAGCTGAGTTTAGTAGTATAAACAGACAGAAATCTCTGCTTTCCATATGACAGAGTCATATGACCTCAGAGACAGAGACTCTGTCAGTCCTGCCTTGAGGCTGGGTCAGTGACTGTGGGGAACTTAGCAAGACTGACTCAGATCTGATGAAGCCAGGCTCTGAGGAGAGCAGACTGGCTGGCTAGTGTATGAACCAAGAGCAAAGCAATCACTTGTCTTTTAACAGCCCTGCGAGAAACAGGAGCATCTACAGGGGGCTTGTTGACTCTTGGAATCCTTAAGGATTCCAAAAGTCTAGATTTCTCCTGGAATTAAGGTGACATCTTCCCAGTCCTCCATTGATCTGAAAACCAAAGAGAGCTTTAACCCCACTCTTTGATAAACAGTGACTGAGACCTGCATGTAGAAGAGGTCTATGCCTATAACCCCAGCCCTTGGGAAGTAGATGTAAAAGGATTCAGAGTTCAAAGTTACAGAGTCCATATAGCAAGTCCAAGGTCAGATTGAGCTACATGAGACCCTGCCAAAAGAAAGAGAGGGGAAAGGGAGGTGAGAAGCGGGGAGAAGAGAGGAGGGGGGAGGGTGAGGAATGAAAAGAACGAAGAAAAGGGAAAAGGAGAAGGAGAAGGAGAGGAGGGGAGGCAGGGAGGGGAGGAGGAGAGGAAAGGGAGGTGAGGGAGGGGAAGAGGAGGGTGGAGGAGGGGAGGGAGGGGAGATGGGGAGGAGAAGAGGAGGGGAGGGGAGAAAAAGAGGGGAGGAGGAGAAGTGGGAAAGGGAAGGGAGGGGAGAGGAAAGGAGAGGAGAGGGCAAAAGGAGCATCTGCATTCATTGCTTGGTTAGCTGGCTAAAAGCATCATAAAAGATTCCATGAATCTGAGAAACACACACCAAATACATACTACCCTCTCCTACAGCAGTCGTCCTGAAAGTATTCAAAGGCTCTCTGCTGAGTATGTCCCTTCCTCTTGTTTGTTCTCCCTGCTTCCTGGCTCCTTTGACCCACCACACATTTCCACCACAAAGCTGAGTTTATCTCAGGCTGAAAGCAACAGAACTAAGCAACTATGGGCTGAAACAATGAACCAAAGCATACCTTCCCTCCTTTAAATTGTTTTTCTTGGGTATTTTGTCACAGTCCTGGAGAGCTGGCGAGCACACCTGCCTTCTCTAGAATCTCACACACACTAAGCCAGTGGCTCTCAAGCTGAAATGCATATTGCAATCACCTAGAATTTCTCACTCAGATCTCAGGGGAAAGACTGAAGATCTGTGTTCACAGGGGATGTTTGATTCTGCAGGTCCTAGGAAGTGTGCAGGAACCACTGCACTGGGGGACCCATGGACTTCTAAATGTTGCTTTTCAGGGAAAGATGGTAGTAACTAAATGGTCATTTGCTGCAAGCACCCCCTCTCTTACATGACTGAAGTCATGGGTCCCTCTAAACTTGACCAGACTTCCCCACTTCTGACCACTTGTATAGTTGATATTATCAGAAGTTGGCTAGGACACAATTACCTTAGTGATCTGAACAACAGAAACACATTGTTTTAACAGTTCTTGAAGCCATGGTCAAGGTATAGGAAGGTTGGTTCCTCATGGAGAGACTGGAGGATGATCTATCCCATGCCTCTCTCTCCTCTTTGGCTAGTAGACAGCATTATCATTTATACCACAACAAAAATAACAGTTGGCTCACACCTGTAATCCTAGCATTCAGGAAGCTGAACCATGAGAGTTGCCAGGGGTTTGAGGCCAGCCTAGGCAACAGAGAAAGACCCTGCCTCAAAATCACAATGGGTTTGGGGGTTGGCCATATACAGGTATAAAGCATTTGCCCAGCATGCCTAAGGCCCTAGATTCAACCCCTGGGAGGATGAATAGATTATAGATAGACAGACAGAAAGATAGATAGACAATATAGAGATATGTAGAGAAATAAACATGTGTTGGCACTTTTATTTTTGGAGATTTATACCTGCCTTCACATCATCTTTCCTCTGTGCAAGTCTATTCAGTTTTCCCCTCTTGGGCAGTGGAGGAGAAGTTGGCCTAGAAACCCTTCCCCTAGAATGAGATTGATGAATACCCTCTATGCTATTCTAGAGTCCTCATCCAGTGGCTGATGAGAGCAGAGACAGACATCCACAGAAATACACTGAGCTGAAATCTGGAACTCAGTTGAAGAGAGGGAGGAATGAAGAACGAAGGGGTCTGTACCTGGTTGGAGAAACCCACAGAAACAGTTGGCCTGAAAAAGGGAAAGCATATCGACCCCAGATGCTCTTTGGGAGGACAGTACAGGACTAATCCAGCCCCCTGATCATGGATGCCAATGGGGAGGCCCCTGCACTCCTGGGAGCCTCTGGAGGTGGACTGGCGTTTTGCCCTGGTGGGTGGGAGGGACTTCGAGAGCCCATCCCACTTGAAGGGATTCGCTCTGTCTCTGAACACATGGGGAGGGGCCTAGGCCCAGCACAGGAAGATTTGGTGGACTTGGTGGAGCCCTGGTTGGGGGCCCTACCCTGCCTGGGGAGTGGCGGGTGGATGGGGTGGGGGGTAGGTTGGAGGTGGGGGAGAAGGAATGGGGGTGGGGGGAGGGAGAGGGAGAGGGAAAGTACATGTGAAAATATTAATAATTTAATAAAAAAAAAAGACCCCAATAAAAAAAAAATGGATAACAGTCACTTTGGTAATGCTGCTTCTAAAAACCCTGTCTCCAGCCAAAGTCACTTTCTAAGGTACCGGGGCTTGGGACCTTGACATACATTTTTAAGGGGGGCATAATTCAATGCATGACATCCTTCTATTCCAGGAAGGATACACAACATGGAAATAACAACCATTTGTCTCCATGACCTGTCATATAAGTAGATGTCACATCACCAGCTAAATGGCTCCTGGAGAATTCTGCTTAGGTCAGCAAAAGTGTTGCTCTATTCCTTATGCAACATGCTGACCTGGTTGGTGATTTAAATAAGAGGGCATTGCCTTGGTGGCCATGCTAAACAACTGACACTCAGATCAGTGATGCTGTTCCTTCCATAGCCTTCTGGAAATGTAAAAAAGATTCTGTCCTAGGTATTAACAGATTTGAGCATTTCTGCTCACACTTAGTACCAGGAGCCTCACATCTCCCTGGCCCTGCCATTTTCCTCCCTAGTCACACAATAGCCAAGATGACCTTTATAGAAAAGTGTGTTTGACTACATTACTATCCTACTTGTGTACTTTTGATCAAGTCTGAACTCTTCAGTGCAGCAATTCAAGGGTCTTCCTTTATCTGGAGCCAGAAACTTCTCCACTCCTTCCTGAGACTTCCATGACCCTGCCTTGTAAGGAGACATTTGCTGAACTGTTGTTTGCGGACTATGACACTAAAGTACGTAGAAATGAAAGACATGTGGGCCTGCCCGCCATGCCAGGGGTCAAAGAGGTTTGAATGTATCTGGTATGGGTGGATGTACATCCTTAGCAAGAGTTGGTAGGACTCAAGGCTGATCCAAACCCTGAGCGGTCCCTTGCTTATATGCCCCTCTTCCCTCCCTCTTCAGACAATGTGGTTTTGGTGAACTCTCACTTGATTGGTCCTCCTCTTTTATTCTTAAAGCTCATTCTAAAAGATGGCTTTGTTCTGAAGCTCCTCTCCCCAGAGGCAAGAGTAGAGCATGGCTGTCCAAGGCTACACCTACAGAACAGAGGGCAGCAGAATTGTGCAGCCTGGGACACAGGAACACAAGGGGATGTGAGGGAGGACTCTGGGAGGACATCTTTCAGCAGTTGCTCCGAGGACAGGTGTTGGCAGCGGAAACCACACTCTCATCTACAGAGGACACCACTCCACACCAAGCCAGTGGTATCCTGGAAGCCACAGACATTTACACCATACTCACCCGCATGCTCACAAATACACAAACGAACTCACACAACAAACAGCAATCCACATTACAACATTCACAAACAGGGATTCCCAAGCACACACAGGTCCATCAACACTATGCACACAGATCACACTTAGAGCCTCACACTCACAGCACATGCACCTCTTCCAACCACAAAACCACATTTTAAAAAATGTGTTCATACCACATACATACACACACACAGGTAAACCATACACACATACAAATAAACACACATGTGTCACACATCTGCTTCTCATTCTTTTCATATCTGCTTCTATAAGCCACGGCAGTGGCCAAGGAGAAACTGTGGGGAACAAGCCATTGTGGGGCAACAAGGTGTAGGGAGATGAGCGGTGAGGACACAGGTGTGGGGGAGATGGCACTGTGGGGTGACAGGTGTGGGGGAGATGGCACTGTGGGGAGACAGGTGTGGGGGAAATGGCACTGTGGGGAGACAGGTGTGGGGGAGGTGGCGCTGTGGGGAGACAGGTGTGGGGGAGATGGCGCTGTGGGGAGACAGGTGTGGGGGAGGTGGCGCTGTGGGGAGACAGGTGTGGGGGAGATGGCACTGTGGGGAGACAGGTGTGGGGGAAATGGCACTGTGGGGAGACAGGTGTGGGGGAGGTGGCACTGTGGGGAGACAGGTGTGGGGGAGGTGGCGCCGTGGGGAGACAGGTGTGGGGGAGATGGCGCTGTGGGGAGACAGGTATGGGGGAGATGGCACTGTGGGGAGACAGGTGTGGGGGAGGTGGCGCTGTGGGGAGACAGGTGTGGGGGAGATGGCGCTGTGGCGAGACAGGTATGGGGGAGATGGCACTGTGGGGAGACAGGTGTGGGGAAAATGGCACTGTGGCAGACAGGTGTGGGGGAGGTGGCGCTGTGGGGAGACAGGTGTGGGGGAGATGGCGCTGTGGGGAGACAGGTGTGGGGGAAATAAATGAATGGAGGATTCTGAGTTGAGAGGGGTGCAAGTGTGGGGTGACTGCTGGCCCTGCACTGCTCTGGTTGGAGCATCTGGGTTCTGAAGGAGCAGCCATAGCCTGGAATCCTCCTTCCAGTCTCAGCGGTAAAGGAGGCTTTGCTGAGCTTCTTCCCATGAGCCTCTACCTGAGCCAAAACAGCTTTCTCTCACTCTAAGTAGGAGCGGCTGGCTGCCAGGTGGGTGGAGTTAATTAACAGCAAAGAATGACTATTATTTCAATAGATCGTACTGCCTTCATCATAATACAGATGGAATGAAAGTAAAGTTTAAGGCCTCTCTTATCCTAAGCCGTCCCAGTATTAACAAGCTAGCTTTTAACCGGCTAATTCACCGAATAACCCAGAACAAGTTCATTACACAAAAGATATGCTGAATAGGAATTCCATGGGGAAGGGAAACAAAGTAAATCTTAATAAATTTTGAATCATATTTCCCATGTCTTGAGTTGGGTGTAGGCTTGATAATTAAGGAGAATCTTCTGTAAGGGTTCAATAAAATGACAAATTCTTTTGTGGAGAGATTATTCATTCTCTGGGCCTGTTCCCTGGAGCTAAATTGTTATATAAAAGCCTCCCTTTGAACAAGCCACGAGAGTTCCTTTAGGCAAGATGCTGGCCCCCAAGTTCTGTGAAATGCAAGAATCTCTTAGATGAGAACTCTGCTCTGCATGGGGACTCTCACCGGCTCTTGGTCTCATGGTGGTTAGTTCATGTAGTGTCTCCATACATGGTTTTCAACTGTCAAATGGGGACCATAGTGCCCATCTCCAGGAATACCATAGGAATTAAAGCCAATGTAAGTACAGCATCTGGCACATATTAGGTATCCAATAAATGGTCACCAACACCTTTTCTGTGAGTGGGTACCTCCTCAGCTCCATCCTAGTTATCTTTCCTATTATTGGAATAAAATACCACGACCAAAAGCAATGTTTGGAAGAAGGGTTTATTAGGCTTACAATTCTTTCTGCCCTGTGGGGAACTCACAGCAGCAGCTTCAGACAGCTGGTCACATCTACAGTCAAAGGTAGAGAGAAATGAATACACTCATGCTGCCTGCTTGCTCACTTTCATCTAGCTTTCTCCTGTCTTATATAACTCAAAATTCCCTGCCTACGGAATGGTGCCACCCACAACGGGCTGCGTTATCCTACAGCAACTATCAAGACAAACCCCCCCCCAGACATACTGTGCTCGTTATTTCCATGTCATCTTTCAACTTGATGCAGGCTATCGTCATCTGAAGGAAGTGAACCTCCCCTTCCAATGGCCTTCTAAGATGTGGCTGTAGGGCATTTTCTTAATTAATGATACGAAAGGACCCACCCCACTGTGGGTGGGGCCAGCACTGAGATTGTGGTCCTTGGTGCTTTAACAAAGAAGGCTGAGCAAGCCATAAGGAACAAGCTAGTAAACAGAACATCCTTTATAGCTTCTTCATCAGGCTCTGCCTCTAGGTTCCCACCCTGTTAGAGTTCCTACCCTAACTGCTTTTGGTGATGAACTTTTATATGGAAATATGAATGAAATAAACTCTTTCCTACCTGGGTTGCTTTTGGCTATGGTGTTTCATCACAGTAATAGAAATCTTAACTAAGACACATGCTCTTGGGTCAACTTGATCTAGATAATTCTTTCTTAAGACTCTCAAGTGATTCTAGGGTGTGTTGACAGTTAAAAAATGACCAGCACACCCACTGTATGAATAAACCTAACCCACCATGCAGGGGGCAGTTCAAGTCTCACCCTCTGGGGAAGCTCTAAATGAACATGCTAATTGCAAGGTCCTTTCCTCCTGTAATCTACAGTTGGTTCTCAACACTTGGTCTGTCCCTGTCCCCATTTTTATTTCTATCTGGTGATGCAGTCCTAGCACGTGTCCACTTTTCTGTGACATAACTCCCTATATCCTAGCCTGATTCCTACCTGGAACAAGAGAGACAGGAGAGCACCATGAAGAGAGCTGGGGATGGAGAAGAGTGCTTGGGGTAGGGGAGGGGTGCTTAGGAGGCCAACCCTCTCTGAATAACCAGAGACAGTTTATGGCCCCTGGGGAAGGGAAGTCTTTTCCTCAGTTGTGTGGCCACTGGTTGGTTGCCCATGCTCTAGTGAAGCACCCTCTCTTGCAAACAACCCTAAGCTCAGTGAGTCATGAGAAAGGAAAAGCATGAAAAAGGGAAAGGGATTGTTGCAAAGGAGAACTCATGGGAAGTGGGAGAAGACGAGAGAAGATGACAGTAAATATGATCAAAACACACTAAACACATGTATGAAACTACCAGAGAATATATTCTAAGAAACCTCCCAAGATTCGCTCAGAAAGACAGCCAGCTCTATCAACATCAAGCCCAAACCTTCCCTACCAGCTCCTCCTATGTGTGGGAGCTAAAAGCCCTGCAGGCCTGCTGTGACTTTCCACTTCTCACTATTGAAGGTATAAGTTCTCACTATCCTGCAAACACACCATAGAGCTTCAATTATCTCCCAGGAAAGCTCCTGCAGCCATGGCTCCCACCCTCCCTGTAGGATCTCTGCTTGGAATCCACAACGTACTGATAGCTGAAACCCACTGTGTGATGCCAAAAGGTTTTAAAACTGGCTCCAGCACTCTGACCTGGCCCCATCATGGAACTGCCTGCTTGTTGAGATCAAATCCCTGTGCTTCCTGCTCCTCTCACTCAGTCCTCTGAATCTAGATATCACAGAGTCTAGCAAAATGAGAGCACTCAGTCACCATTGCTGACTGTCCACTGGTGGAGAGGCATGTGTTCATGCTTTTTAAACAGCATCATGTGGCTCTGTGGTGCCTGCCCTCCTTTCTGCATCCTCTTTCCTCCAGTTTTGCTCAGTGCTATGAAATCTCTCCCAACACTACTCTTTTATCCCTAAATTAAATCTCTGTTCATTTAGACTATCACAATATTCTCCAGCTATCTTTAATACAAACGGAACCCTACTGCTTTATGCTAGACCACCTGAAAAGCACTCAGGGAATCACAGTGTAACAAAAACACACTAAATTTCCTAACCTCCTGTGGCTGCTGCACAGTAAATGCTCGATAATGTTGATGAAATCTGGGCAAGTGAGTTAGCTCTGCAGGTAAAAGTTCTTGCCGCCAAGCCTAACACCTGTGTTCCATCCCCAAGACCCTCATGGTGAGAGGAGAGAACCGAGTAGCAAAGAGTCGTTGGAGAAAGGTAAGTGAATAAGAGCAGAGAAATGGTTCTGCAATTGCAAACACTTGTTCCGGCCTTGGAAATTCTGGTGCCCTCTTCTGGCTTCCATGGGCACCTGCATGCACTTGGGGCACATACAGATAAGCAACTACAAACACACATATGTGTAGATAAAATAAATAATAAATTAAAAACATAAACACATACATATATGAAAATGTCACAATGAAACTCACTTCTTTGTGTGCTCACCACAAATAAATAAATAAACTGTTACTTTAAGCAAGGATTGCTTGCTGTCATGAGTATCTCCAAGCTGGGGATGGCTCCTTGTCCATCAGCCAAAGCATTGCTTGGTGCCTTGGATTACCCACTTCAGACCTGACTCAAGAATCTTTAGGCTTGGCCTAGAAAAATGGGTCCCTGGAATTCAAACACTATCAGAGGCATTGATAAGGCTGTAGGCATCTTCCCACAGAAATTTTTTTTCCTTCCCCCCAAGAAATGTGAGAATGGTCTTCTTTCCCTTACTTTTGCCAGGAGCCTCCAGCTAGTTCACAGACTTGTGCATAGCAGCCTCCATGCCAGACCCCCCTCAAACAGATCTGCAGAGCTCAACTAAGTAAGGACTGAGGTTCAAAGTGGGACACCGCTTTGTCATCAGTTAATCCTGGCTGGCCTTCTGTCAGAAGTGACATCCTACCCCCAGTGTCTGGCAGTGTCTGATGGAGGTAAAAAACGCCAGATTAGGTCAGATTCATGGCCCATTCTGGCTGGGGCTGTCTGGCAGCAAAGAGCTGCATGTGTCTCCTTCGACTTCCAGTATGCAAAACATGCAAAGTCCTTTTGCTGCAGATTCTCTTGGTGCTCCACACAGCTGCTGTTGTTTGAGAGTTTGTGCCTCCCCAGTAGAGTGTAGGACTAAGTCTTGGCCTTGTATTGATCTCTCCACTTCAGCAGCACAGACATTTTGGACTGGATGTTTCTTTGCTGTGAAGACTGAAAGGGACACTGTAGAATATCTTGCAGCACCCAGGTCCCTACATGCCAGATCCTAGTGGCACCCTCACTCACCCTTACACACAGAGTTGTGAGAATCAAAAATATCTCTAGGCATTGCCCCTGAGGATACGGGAGGCAATGTTACACCTTGCTAAAAATCACTGCTCCAAGCCAGGATGGCAGTCTTAGTGACTGGTCAGGGGTCAACACGTGATCCAGTTTGGACCAATGAGACATGAATGTGAACCATCCTAAAGAATTCTGGGAAATGGCCCCTCCTTGTTAAGAAGACAAAACTAAAAGGCCTCTTATTCTCTGGTTCCTGGCATGCCAAGCTCTCAGGCGTGGAGCTGTAAAATGTAGCATATAACCACTTTGAGAGTTAACCAAGGAAAAAGACACCAGAAATGTGGTCCGTTTAAGCCACATCTTCCTACTCAGGCTGTTTTCACTATCTGCTTGACACAAAGTAGAGTCACCTGGGAAGAAGAAACTTCATTGAGGAAATGCCTCCATCAGAGGCGTGTGAACATGTCTGTGGGCATTTTTTTTTTTTGATTCCTAATTGGTGGGGTAGGGTCCAGCCTTCTGTGGACGGTGCCACATGGAGAATCACACCTCACTGGAAACATTGATGGAGATGGTAAGGCTGTTCAGACCAAAATATTTGTTCTCTGTTCTCAAGGCACGGCTTTCTTCTATAAAACAATGATTTTTTATGCCATAGGCTTGCCATAGGCACAAGCATTATTTGATCTAAAGTTAATAGATTTAAATCTACATTTGGATCTAAATCTAACTTTAAATGCTGGCTGCTTTGCTCACCACTAGCCTATGGCCCTGACTTGCCCAATCTCAGTCTCTTCATGAAGAAAAGGGTGAAAATAAAGTCCATCTTCTGGACAATTCTTAGGCTTAAATTCAGTGATACCCAGAAATGCCCAACAGAATGCCTGACCTACCTGTGGTTATTTGCAAATGCTGGGTTTATTTATTGTCTTCTTTTTAAGTGTGTGTGTGTGTGTGTGTGTGTGTGTGTGTGTGTGTGTGTGTGTGATGGTGTGTGGGTTAAGATTAAAAGACAACTTGCAGAAGTCAGTTCTGTTCTTCCAACATGTGGGTCCCAGGGATTGAACTCGAGCCTCCTGGCTTGACAGCAAGCTCCTTTACATGATGAGCCATCTCAATGGCCCATTTTACTGTGCTCTTGGTTCAAAGTTTGTCTCCTGGTTTGGGAAGATGGACCTCCGGCTTGTTAACCTTCTTTACTATGCTTTGTGGTTCTACAAGCTTGAGTCTCACAGCAGATCTGGATGCTGTCAATGTTCCACCTGACTCTTATGTTCCCTTGCCATTGCAGCAAAGTCAGCTTGACTTCCACTTGGTCAGAGAGCATCCCTCTTGGCCCCATGTGGCCACCATGCATGAGAGACAGAACTGCTTAGGAGTTAGCATACTCCTCCCCACCCTGGAGTGGTCTGCAGAAGAACCCCTTTCACTCATCTACACCAACAGGTATAGAGTGTGAATGTCTCAGCTCTCTCCCACACTGGCAGGATAACTCTGCCGCATGTGTTTTACCCTGATGCTGAGTGAATCCCTGTGGGTCACTTCAACAGCCCAGTTGTTCTCTGGCCTGGTAACACACCTCTCAGTGGCAGCCTTCTCCCCTTGGCACCCCCTCTCCTCTCACTGGTTAGTGTCCCAGGTAAAGCCACACTCAATCTGCCATGGAGGCCTGTTTCCAGGGAAACCCAACTACAACACTCACCCTTCATGTCAGGGAGTAAAGTCTGGATTCTAGTGCCATCACTACCTGGTCAAAGTCATTTTTTTAACACATTAACTTTGTGACTTTGGACAAATTCTTAACCTTTGTAGCTGTTGGATTTACATAAAAAGCAGCTAATAAGTCCCCAATAGGTTATGCAATCCCAAATGGTCAGCCCTAAAAACATGTAAGTGCAAGCAACACTAAATGGGCTCAGTAGATTTTGTGATGTGATGTGTGTGTGTGTGTGTGTGTGTGTGTGTGTGTGTGTGTGTGTGTGTGTAGTGATAGTAATTAAAGAAGAGGAGGTCATACATTTGATATGGGAGCATGGGAAATGGCAAGGGGAGGACAGAAATGGTGTGAATATGGTACACCTGTATGAAGTTATCAAGAAATAAATAATTTAAATTTAAAAGGCACTGATAGCCAGGCTTTGGTGGTGCATGCCTTTAATCCCAGCACTCGGGAGGCAGAGGCAGGTGGATCTCTGTGAGTTCGAGGCCAGCCTGGTCTCCAGAGCAAGTGCCAGGACAGGCTCCAAAGCTACACAGAGAAACCCTGTCTCGAAAAACCAAAAACATAAATAAATAAATAAATAAATAAATAAATAAATAAATGGTACTAATAACTTCACAAAGACTAAGCATGGGGTTAACATCTAAATGATACCTGCTTTACAAGGACAAAATCAGCTAATATTTATATACAATTTAAATATTTAATATAAACTCTTTCAAATGTAATTGACACCTAGGAGGTTTCATATAAGTGTTTATGTTTTAAATTCCCTATCTCCCTGGATGCCTAGTCAAGTTTCCAGCCCTCAGGATTGCTTCTTCCCATCCTAATCAGGAATTAAACAGTCTGATCTCCTAAAACAGCCAACAGCCCAAAGGAAGTTCTTCCAGCTTGTCCAGAGCACAGTTTTCCTGCTCTATTGAGATTATATGTGGAAAGATGTTGCCCCAAACTGCCTGAACTCCTGAACCTGAAGAAACATTCAGAAGTGCCTGCAGAGATCTGCACCTGCCGAAGAATCCTTCCAGTCCTGGTAACAGTGGAGCAGTGTCTCCAGCTGCCTTCATGAGCCAGCCCCCAGCTCTGTAAAAATGGATGCTCCCAAGGCTGCATGGTGGGCAGGCCCTCAAGACCACCCTATGGCTAGCTTCACACTTCAGAAGCTCAGACTCCTAACAGATTTCTCTCTATATCCCTTCCATGTGCCTCAGCCCTGTGGTATTCCCGTATCCACACAACCCTTCTACACTACAGCTGGGATCACAGTGCAAGATCCAGAGCCATTTCCTAGAAGGCACAAAAACCTCCAGATTATTGCAACAGAGACAGACTGTCCTCCCTAAGCCATTTACTCCCTAATGGATGGTACCCGAGAAGAAACCCAAATGGAAGGGAAAGCCTCTAGCAGTATTTTCTTTACCTATCATGTCTCAGTCTGCAGTAAAACAACCCTTCCCAGCCTCTGGGTAAAGGTCCTTTGAATTTCATTCATCGATATATTGGTTAAGGGTGAGGTGACTCAGTGGAGAAAGGCACTTGCCACCAAGCCTGACAACCTGAGTCCAATCCCTGGGAACCACACTGTGGAAGGGGACAGCCAATTCCTTTAAGTTTTCCTCTGTCCCCCATATACATGATATGGCAGGTGCATACCACACATAAACACACACACACACACACACACACACACACACACGCACGCACGCACGCACGCACGCACGCACGCACGCACGCACACTCACACACACACTTAATTTCAACTATTTTTCTAATGTTGAAAAGCTAAGATTTTGTTTTTTGAGTGGTGGGCTGACAGTGAGCAGTTAAATATCTGTTTAATTTGTCCTCAGCTTACCCGAAGGGACTGTGCTCTGTGAGTAGCCTCTGCATTCCTTGTCTTACACTCAGTGTTCTGTGCATTGCCTATGCATTCCTCACCTTACACCCAGGAGTAATCTGTGCATGGCCTATGCATAGTCTACACATTTGTTGCCTTAGAATCACTTTCTTAAAGACAACCTGTGCAATTCCTTCTTCAAATGGACTGCACCTGTCCGGCTCACTCAGCCTACTCTCTTCCTAGGATCTCCACAGCTACTTTCTTCTGATGCCAGAGGCAGTTTGTGTGTTTGTCTATCCACACTGAAAATAATGAAATTGTATAAGGCCAGGGTGTCACTTGATTCATCGTTGCCAAGTGAACATAAAAATAAATGAAGCCCCTGGAATCATTCTGACAGCCCAGTGGAAAAGCCACTCTTACAATCATATCTATATCTATATGTATATTCATGTCAATATGCCAGATAGACAAAACAATGGTTCTTTTGATTTGTTTGTTTGTTTGTTTCGAGACAGGGTTTTTCTGTGTAGTCTTAGCCGTCCTGGAACTCACTCTGTAGATCAGGCTGGCTCGAACCCAGAGATCTGCCTGCTTCTGCTTCTGAGTGCTGGGATTAATGGTGTGTGCTACCACCACCCACCTGGAAAAATGGCTCCCACCCACCTGGTAAAGATACCATGAATCCACAAGGATGTTACCTCACATGGCAAGTGAGATGTCACAGTTGTAAGTTAGTAGATAAAAATATTAGAAAGAAAACATATTCTCATACAACACCATTGCTTACATGGAAATATCTATCCAGGATAACTCAAGATAAATAGTGACAAAAAATAAAAACCTGATAATGTTTTCAAACATCGGTACACAGAAATAATTCCCCTGGAGGGATTCCTTACCAAAAATTAATTTGCTCATTGTCTGTAAATCTACAATAGTCTTTAATTAATCAGTAGAAATTTTTCTAGATTGTGAGATGGTGTGTGTGAAACACATATCCAAGGATAAAATAATAGAAGTAAAAAAGAAAATTATGATAAAGAGACATGGGCTTATCCTCAAAGAAGTGAAACCTCAGCAGAGAGACAATAGTGCCAAGGAACCCTGGCAGGAGAGTCAGAAAACAGTTCAGTGGGACAAAGCCAGCCCAGCATTGTGGCATTACAAGAGAGCTCATAGTATCTGTGCAACTGCAGTGGGACCTTCAGTCAGTAACACTGAAGAAACGGGCACCTTCATGAAGACTAATCACACAATGCGTGCAAAATATATTCCAAATGGGCTAATATCTAAAGGTCAAAGGTGACATTCTGAAGAGATCATCTTCTGTTGTTAGGAAAGAAAGTGGCTGCTTTCAAGAAACAAAGAACAAAGCCCATTAGGAAAATTTTTGATAAATAATCATGTTAAAGGGATTTCTTAAGATGTATTTTTATTTTTAATTGTGCATATGTGTACATATGCTACATGTGTTCAGGTGTCCACAGAGTCCAAAAGAGGACATCAGATACCTAGTTGCTAGAATTACAGACAGTTGTGAGCTGCCTACAGCTGGGTTCTGAGAACTCCAGCTCTGGAGTATCTGACACTCTCTACTGCCTCTGCAGACAGACAGACAGACAGACAGACAGACAGACAGACACACACACACACACACACACACACACACACACACAGACACACACGTGCAGAGACACACAGACATACACACATACACAGATATATACTCACACATACATACACACAGACACACACTTGCACATACACGAAGAGAATACACATACATACAGAGACATATGCATATACACACAAATACATACACATATAAAAGTGTTTTTAATTTTTAAAAAAGTAATTGTTTCAAATTTGTTTTAATTTGAAAATAAAAAGTCCAAGACACTAACACCATGTCTTTCTGGGTCTTAAGGAAAAGCACATTTCTCAGCTCCAGGTTGGCCATTTCCTGTGGTGAGGGAGGGGGTTGACAGGCTTCAGCAGCATCTTTATTTATGTTCTAAAAATCTGAAATAAATGTGACAAAAATGTTAACATTTGTTAAATCTGGAGAGTCGTACATGGGTGTTTGTTATTTTATTCTCAGAATGTCAGAAATATCCCAGCATTTATGAGTCTTTTCTTTTTAAAAGGAAAAGGAAAGTTTCTGAACACGATGATACAACGACGACGACGACTTCTCTAACATTGCAGAGTTCACTCAAGAGATCTGGGGCTCTGCCCAAGGATGCCCCAAGCAGACTGAGTGTCTGAGGAACCCTCTGACACCTGAGAAACTGAGTCCAGCTGGCAGCACCTACAACCCTCCTATCATGAGGGCCCCAGCAAATCCGACCACTTTAATAGATGACATCAAGATGGTGCTTATCAATCTCTATAATCCTTTTCTCCGGCAAATAAAGCAGAACCTCCAACAGAAACCAACTGCCAACCCTTGGAGCTACCAACACTGCTGCAGCCTCTGTTGAGTGTGAAATAAGGAGAGCAACTGCACATGTCTGAGACACAATCCTCTGACATCAGGTTAAGATTTCAAATATGTAATTGGAGTGCAAGATAGTGGGGTCTTTCTCCATGAACAAACAGCGAAGGTGCACCAAATAACTAGGCAATGTCTTCCTCTGAGCTGTGCTAGGCCCTGGGAGCATCGGGGGGACTGAAGTAGTTGGGGCATAGTGATGGAGCTATTTGTAGAATGACCCTCCATAAACAAAAGTGCACAGGTCACCCATTCATTCAAGGGACTTGACTTCCCACCACTGTACCATGGAGAAGGCTTCAGATTTCACTCCCCAGGGCACACCTTCTAAACAACTAAAAATCAGATGCATCACAAGAAATGAAGATTAGATCAAACTGGGCCATAAAACTTTTTGAAACTAAACTTGGATATTGTATAGGTTGGCACTTATGTGCTAAATCACAAGATCTGTGTGGCATCTACTAATTGACACGGTTTCTAAATAAAATTTGGGAAACAATGATTCTGGGGTATCTGCACACAGGCCAGTGTGACAGAGAATGTATGGGATTTCTCTTAGTGGAGACACTGGAGTTGTGTGGCTTGCTGAGGGCACTAAAATGGGAAAACATGAAATTTTCAGTCAGAGGTAAAGTGATTTTCCCCCATCCAAGTTCCCAGTCCTCTACACTCCTTCCTCAGTCCCCACAGGGCCCCTTATGTGATGTGTGTGTCCAGGGATCTGAGGATCTGTCCTGTCATTTATGTGGGCATTATCCCTTAAATCCTGGCTGTTTAAGGCTTCCCAGTAAGGTAAGTGCCAGGAAGGCACTCAGGCAAAAGACAGATGGGGTGTCTCCCTGATGAGCTTGTATTCAAGTGGGCAGACAGTCAACAAGCAGGTAGATTTAAAAAATAGCAGATTCTGTAACCACTGTGTAAGGAACCAAAGGGTGACATTACAGAAACTAGCAGTGCTGAGACCCAGCCAGGGGCAAGCTCTGAGTAGTGGGAGATACAATGCAGGGAAGGAGACTTAGACATAGGCCCCCATAAGGTGAAGGAGCCTGGATGTGAGAGGCATAGGAGAGAGGCATATGCACTGCACTGATGACAGCCTGGGAGATGGACAGGACCAGGAGAGGCCGGGCAGCCACCATCATTTTAGAGCCTATGGGTCATCAGAACAGTGTGGGTTGCACTTGACAACAGTGGGGCAGCCCTTTCTTATTTGTGAATAGAAATTGAAAGGCTTGGGGTCTGGAGAGATGGCTCAGCAGTTAAGAGCATGTACCTGATGGCTCCCCACCACACACATCAGCTGCTCACAATTATCTGTATAATGCTAGCTCCCAGGAAATGACATCCTCCTCTGGCCTCCATGGGCACCTGCACATGCCCACACACAGACACTCACAAATACACACGTAAGTTAAAAATAAATCTTTTATTTAAAGGAAATGAAGGCTCAGCAAAATTGAGACACATACTTAAGGCTCCTCAGCTAGTACGCTGCCGAGTGGACATCTAAATCTTTGTCTTGATTGTCCTGGAATTTATTCTTCCCTTTAAAAACCACCATTCTCTGAAGTACAGTGTCCACTAAGCATTAAGTGCTAGCAACATGCTAAACACTACTTTTAGTGCTCAGGTTTTCAACTAAGGCTTCACTTCAGAAGAAAACCCCAATGATTTAACCCATCTGCACCATCATTATCACCAAAATGTCATCATCATTCTTAATTTACAGATGAGGAAACTGAAGCTCAGTAAGGTTAAATAACCTACTCCAGACTGTACAGCTAGGGCCAAGGAGATGGCTCAGTGGATAAAGCACTTGCCTTGCAAGTTCAGATCCCCAGAACCCATGGGTCTTAGTTTCTTGTACTGTTGTTATAAAATGCTCTGACTAAAGCAACTTAAGACAGATTGTTGTGGCTCTCATTTCTGGGGTACAGCCCATCATGGCGGGGCACTCGAGGTAACAGAAGTTGGAAGCGGCTGGTCAGAGCACATGTTTGGGACCAAACTGGGCTTTACAGTGAGACTGTCATAATCAAATGCAGACAGCAAGGAACAGATGCATTTTTATAGCAAGAGATACCCATGGGCTTATGGAATCTGGGCTGGATGTTACGGTTTGAACGTGAAGTGCCCCCAGCAGGCTTATGTTTTGAGCACTGGGTTGCCAGTTGGTGATTCTACTTAAGAAGGTTGAACAACCTTTTGGAGGTAGAGCCTTGCTGGAGGAAGTCGTTCAGAAGGGGCAGGCCTTGAGATTTCACAGCCTGGCTCCACTTCCTGTTCATTCTCAGTTTCCTGAGTGTGAGTACAATATGACAACCAGCTTCCTGTCCCTGCTTCCATGCCTTCCTTGATGGTTGCCATGCCTTCTCCACTACAGTGGACTATATCCCTCTGGAACTGAGAACCAAGAGCCCTTTCTCCTTTAAGTTGCTTTGATCAGAGTATTTTATCACTATGAGAAAGTAACTAAGATCTGCCTAGAGTCCGGCAGGCATAGTAGCTTCTCTGTAACCTAAGTATTCAGAGGAACATACAGGGATCCCCAGGGCAAGCTGATTAGTTAGATGTCCCAACTCTCCAACTCTCCAAGCTCCAGACTTAACAAAAAAAAAAAAGACACTGTGTGGATAAGTGTATAGCGGTGGATGGAAACATCAAACATGAATATGTAAACTTACATACACACCACACCCATACACACACAACGAAAAAGTTACAAAGTTTCACTAACACCTAGGAAAGGCCGGACCTGGAGCCAGAGCAGCCAAGCAAAGCTTGGGGACTCTTCTCTGTCACAGACTACACTGTTTTGCATTCAGAGCACACCCGCAGCAGCTGGCATCCTGCCATCCTGTGCTTGAATTCCCTTCCATCTAGAGCAAAGCAGCTCAGACATGGAAGCCCCGAGTCTCTCCTCTCCTTCCTTCTTAGTAAGGCAACTCCATTTTAATGCTGAAGGCCATGTTTCAGGGTGAAATATGTCTACCCCAGCCTCCCTTCCTATGGGACAGGGTCAATGATACATAACTGAAATTTTCGGAGATCATTAAAAATTATAGCAAAAATGTGCTCCCTTTCTCCTTGCTTCCCGCCTAAAGCATGAACATGTTGGCTGGAGCCCCAGCTCTCTTGGATCATGAAGCAACTTTGACGATGCAAAAACTGTGTGTTCAGGATTTCAAATGAAATACAGGAAAAAAAAAAAAAAAAGCACCTTGCCAGATCAGGCCGCCTACCTCCGGATTGCTTTCACCCAAAATAAAACGTAGCAACTGGTCTCTAGAGCCATTTACTGGCAAACCGGCTCCTTTTCACCATGCTCACCACACTCCAAATGATTAGGCAGAGGTTCTTCCACGTACGCCATTCCACACACTGACTCTGATTCAGTTAACTGTGGGTCTCTCTTGATTGACTGGGTGTCACTGGAAGTAGGCATGCCTCCCTTATCACTCCTGAAGAAACGCTATCCAAGTTCACAATGAATTGACTCTGGGGCATTATAACTCTAAGTGCTCTTTTCTGAACTCTTACAAGTCAGTCGTGGCAAAGGAATAAAATAGAAGCCAGGCTGATGAATAGGATAAGTTGGAAAGCAGGGACTCCCGGGTACAAGCTCAAGCAAAGGTTAGGTGCCAATCAAAGGTGAAGAAAGGAAACAGTGCCTGCAGAAGGGGGAGAGACATGCAGAGCTCAAGGACAACTGCACCTCTGCAGCAAAACAAGTGGTGTTCGGTGGACCCCGCCACTTTGTAAGACAGCAACAGGTCACTCCATGGCCTTTCTGCTCAAAAGAAAGCACAGGAAGGGACTTCTGAAGTCATTCACTTGATGTCCATTATGTACATCACTCCACAGTATTTCAGCCAGAGTAGGCATGTATGTAGCACAGTGGTGGCTGGATCAGGATGGGAATTCAGGTCTTCCTACTGCGCCCTCCTTTTCCACCAAAGGGCCCTCCATGGGTTGTGAGGACCTGCTTTAACCTAAAGCCCAGGGGGCTTCTACAGAAAGTCAGATACTAATACTTTAGGTCACAAACTACAAATGCAACTCTGTAGCTTGTTTAGGACAGAAACGCCACAGACAAGCAAGCAAGCATGTGGATCTGTGCCAGGAAAATTCATGTACAGCAGTGGGGAGATAGCTCTTAGGTAAAGTTCTTGCCTTGCAAGGACAAGGACTTGAGTCCCATCCTTATCACATTAAAAATACAAAAACAAAAAAAGTGCTTGGCAGGATGGTGCATGCTTGTAATCCCGGTGCTGGGAAGGCAGAGACAGGTGGATTCCTGGGGTTCACTCTCCAGTCAGCCTAACCTAATCAGTGAGCTCCAGGTCAGTGAGAGACCCTGTCTTACAAAAACAGATGGACAGTGAATGAGGAACGACATGTGAGGGCATCCTCTGGTCTACACACACAGACACACATGCATGCATGGCCAAAAAAAACAGATGGTTGGCTCAACCTGAAGGATACGGGTTGTCATGCCTTGACCCAGGTCCCCGAATCCAAGTGGCCTCTGCACCACAACTGGAAGCAACAGCAACAGAAGTTTTCAGAAATGGCTAGAAGTGCAGGTTCTCAGCCCCCTAGCTGCCAGACCTCATAGTCAATGGGTCCCAGACACGGCTTCCAGATATCTACTTCACAAACCCACAGGTGACTCCCACACATGAAAATGAAAAGCACTGGGCTGCTAGCAACTCCCTGTCCTCAGCAGCCATCCCTGTAAACATCTCGTCAAATGCATCGCCTGGTCTTGGGCTTCCAGGAGGTACCAGTGACAGTAGTCTCCAGCTTCAGTCTCCTCTCCATCTGCCTAGGAGAATTCCAAAGTGAGCCAGATTTATGTCCAGGAAGAAAGATGACTCCCTAACATCTCATCCCAACCGGTATTGCCCCATAATTACATCCTGGTCAATGAAACGTGAGTGGCAGAGGTAAATTAAAGATAGATTACCACACCTACTACCTCCTCCTACACTCCTCAGTCTTGAGTGCAGATCTGGTTGGAGCCACAGTCAATTTTAAGAATAAAACTCTTCAAGGAAGAAATATCAGGATGGAAGAACCCAGGGTCTGTGGTTTTTTCGCCTTGTAAGACACACTGTGATGTCCAATTGTTCTGCTAAACTCCTATTACATAAGAGGGGAATAAAATTCTACCACACCTAAGCAAGCTATTGTTAATTTGGATTTCTTTCCTAAGTCATCAGACCTAGTTTAACTAACTCAGTATCCAGTGAGTTATCTGTGGAAGGATGTATTAGCCATGAATGCACTGGATGATGTCAAGTTTCTGAGCAGATTTCATTAGTTAAGAGCTCTTCCTTTGATGGAGCCCCAACTGCTCATCTCTTGTCACCAAATGAAGCTTCCAGTACTGGGACTGGTTTACATTCAATTGAGTTGTTGGTAAAAGGGGTTCCACAGAAATCCCCAGACAACCCAGGCCATTGGGAAGACAATAGGCTGTTCTCCACAAACTGGAGCAAGGCCCTATTGCTGAAGACAATGCCCATATAACTCATTGAACATGGAGAAGTAGAGCTGGTGCCTGCATAGAACCATCACCTCCACGTTCTAGTGTCTTTGGTACAGGAGGTACTCTGTAGGCTACCAAAAGAGAAATGTAAACACCAACCCAGCCATAAACCCTTTGATCTACAATCTATTCTGTCTGAGAAATATGCTAGCCAATAGTGGCACAAAGCCTGTAAGAGTAACCAACCAATGTCTGATTTGATTTAATGCCCACCCCATGAGATGGAACCCATACAGGATACTGTTTGGGTGACCAACAACCAGAGACTAGATATCCCAGAGACCTGGGGTAAAATCAAATACTATTGGTCAAAAAAAAGTATCAATAAAATGACTCCTAATGATATTCTTCTATACTCATAAATCAGAGCCTTATTCAGCCATCATCAGAGAAGCTTCCTCTTAAAGAAGATGGGAACAACTACAGAGACCCACAGCCAGACAATATGTAGGGAGAGAGGCCTTGGAACACACAGCTCTAAATGAGATGTCTATCATATCCCTCCCCACTGAGCTCAGGGTACCCTGCAGAAGGAGTGGGGAAGACAGAGGGAACAGAGGACACCAGGAGAACAAGGCCCTCTAAACCAACTGAGCAAATCTCATGTCAGCTCACAGAGATTGCCGCAGCAAGCACAGGGCCTGCATAGGTCTGCAACAGGTCCTCTGCGTTGTGTTACAGCTTTCAGTTTAGTATGTCTGTGAGACTCCTGAGTGTGTGAACAAGTGGGTCTCTGATTCATGTGTCTTCTCTTGGGGTCTTTTCCTTCTGTTGGTTTGCCTTGTTCAACTTTGATGTGATGGTTTGGGTTTTATCTTATTATATTGTATTTTGCTATGTTTTGTTATTTTTTAAAAGAATAGAAGAAAAATAGATTCTGAACCAAAAGAAAAAGAAGGAAAGGAGTTGTGTTGGGAGGTGTGGAATTGGGGAGGATCTGGGAGGAGTTGAGGGAGGGAAAGCCATTATCCAAATATACTGTATAAAAGTATATTTTCAATGAATCACACACAGACACACACACACACACACACACACACACACACACACACACACACACACACACACACACAAAGAAGGCGCTTTAAAAATAAAAAAGAGTGCCAACCTTCCTTGAATGATAAAACTCACACCATTACCCTTAGAGGAAAAAGCATATTTCATTTTAAAGCTGGAATCCTTTTTTGAAGTTGTGGTACTTTGTAACAGTATTTGTACTTATTCATTTAAAGTGTAAATGTTTTCTTTGATAATCTCAAAAAAAGAACTCTTCCTTCAATATAACTATTTTTGTTGTTTTTTAAAGTCTTGCTATGTAGTTCAGGCTGGCCCTAAACATGAGGCAATCCTCCAGTCTCAGCCTTCTGAGCACTAAGATTTCAGGTTACTAACACTGCACCTAGCCAAACAGCAGTCACCTGTTTCCAGTACTGGGGATAGAACCCAGGTCTCTCACACACACACTCTGGGCAAGTGTTGTACCTTTAAGATCATTGGGGATAGAACTCAGGGTCTCACACATGTTAGGCAAGTAAATACTGTACCTCTAAAGTCATGCACAGCCCACAGCTTCATCCAGTGTTCATAAGGGCCAAAGTAATAAAGAGAACCTCAACAAGTGGTGTGGACTTGTATATACATGGCCTGACTGCCTGTAACCCTTGTGACACACAGAGCCAGGCTGATAAATGGAGCTCCCAGGGAAGGTAACTAAATTGTTCAACTCCCCAGTCACCTCTTCCATGAAGATTTTCCTCATTGGAGTACACAAGGAATTCTAGGATTTCTGCCCCTGCTGGACTTGAGGGTTGTTCTGCCCTGCTTCCTCGAGTCACACTGATCTGTCATTTTTCAGTAGTCCTCAAGCTGCTGCAGGAACAGAGAGCTCTTCTTACCATGGCAGGCTCTCAATCAATAGCTGTGGAATTGAACCAATTTCATCGGTGAGCATTCCATTTCTCCCACTAGAACAGAAATCCCAGTAGGCAGCTGGGACTGGCTCTTCGATTTCTAAACAAGCCCCAGGCAGCCACGGTAATGGGCAGGTGTGCCTAAGGAACCTGCTTAATGCATCCCAGCATGCCCCACATCTGCCCTGTCAGAACACTGACAGAATCATCCCTGGACCCTAGCACCCTCACTCCTGTAGTGGAAGTCTGGCGTGATTCTCAAACCCTGCAACACAGACCTTTAAACATTTGGAGTGGGGACCTTATCTGTCAATCTAAACGTGATGAGGACTATGGAGATGGCTCAGCTGGCAAAGTGCTTGTCTGAGAACCTGAGTTTACCTCCAAAACCTTTATGAAATAAGAGCCAGGAGTGGCTCCCACTTGTAATCCCATCACTGGGAAAGGAGGTACAAGACAGCCTAACTAGTTGGCAAGCTACAGGCCAGTGAGAGACCCTGTCTTGGGGAAAATCTACATGCATGCACATGCGTGTGTGCATGGGCGCAAGCGCGCACGCGCGCGCGCGCGCGCGCGCACACACACACACACACACACACACAAAGAATGATCCGTTTCTACGTTGGTTCATATATTTGTTGCTTTTCTGTAGCTGTCATCAAATACTTTACATAATCAAGTTTTAAAAGGAAGACTCTAGTTGGGTTCACCATTTCAAGAGACTAGTCCATAGCTATCTGACGTCTATGAGGCTAGGAAGGACATCATGACAGTGGAAAGTAAGCAGAAGATGGCATTTTCCATATCACAGTGGATCAGAAACAGCACAGGAAGAGGCCATGATGAGCTGCTGCCCCAAGTACAGGCCTCCAGTGACCTATCTCCCCTAAGACGTCCTACATCCCAATAAAGCTATTCTCTTATGAACCCATGGGGCATGTACCCACTGGTTAAAGCAGAGCCCCCTAGAAAGACCCCCACAAATATACGCCAAGGTGTACTCCACCAATCTCTTGGGAATTTCCTAATCCAGTCAAGCTATGAAAATCAACCATCACACTACAGTTCATACAGCAAACTGACTCTTACTTTATTAGATTTGTGTGTGTGCACATGCACACACATGATACCCAATGCACGTGAAAGACAAACAACAGCCTTCCAGAGCTAGTTCTTCCATTCACCATGTGGGTCCCAGGGATCAAACACAGGTCATCAGGCTTGGTGGCAAAGCACCTTTACCTGCTGAGTCATCTCACTGGCCCCAGACTTACTCTTTTGCCTTCCATCTAATCTCTCCATTGTTATCCTTCAGGCATTTGTAACCAGTTGTCCCCTTGACAAACACTTTTTGTCTCACATTTTCCTCTAATATTTTCCAAAGTCTCTGGATGGATTACTATTACAGCAGAAATATGTCAAATGCGGTCACTGTTCAATCACCCCTGCTGTTACCACCCCCAGGAATAACTCACACATGTCTCCACTAAAGACTTGCCTGTAGTGCTCTTCTCTAAAGGTGAGGGACACACTCAGCAGTACAGTGCCTGGTTTCCATCCCCAGCAATGGCAAGAAAACATATCATTCCCAGAGGCTTGTGTATTCTGACTCTGGGGTCACTGCTCTGAATGCTTGGGTAAGACACAAACTCTTTGATACCATGGACTAAGTAAGCAAGAATCTCTACTGTTTCTGGGCAGGATTGATGTCCAACCAGTTGTCCATGGCTGCCATGTAGTCAATGCATCCATTCAAAGAGACCAGTTCCCCTGCCTGATCAGCTGTAGAAGTTCCTGCATGGTACCATCCCACAGAGATACAAGAAAGTTCCTTAACCTGGAGACACCATGTGAATGTAAATGAAAGGGATGGGCTAGGACCCTGAAACAACAAATTACATGGAAATTCAGCAAGTTCTAACAGCAGTGTAGAAGAAGGAGGTGCCTCACACAGCATCTCATACAGACAAAGGCCTGATCAAGCTCCACGAGAACCGCAAATTCTCACATGCCATTCAGGACTGCACCTCATTTGTGTGGGCGTGGATGTGCATGTGTGTGGAGACCAGAGACTGATGTCAGGCTGTTCTCCACCTTAGTTTTAGAGGCAGGGTCTCACACTAAGCCTGGAGTACTTTGATCTGACTACCCTTTCTGGCTAGTGAGCCCCAGGGACCCGCTTGTCTTCCTTGTGCTGGAATTACATGCACAGTGGACCCACCCAGCTTCCTTTACTTGAGTTCCAGGGGATCAAACTCAGGTCCTTGTGCTTTATACAACATGTTACCAGATGGCCCATTTCTCAAGTTCCATGGTCTCATTTTAAGGTAATTTGCATGGTTGGCATAGCTTGGGAGGACTGTTGCCCATTGTATGATTGACCACCATCATCAAAGCAGATGCCTGCCACTGCCCAACCAAGAGTACCATGTGTGTGGAAGAACCATGATTCGGACTTAGAACATCGTGGACAATTGGGCTCCCTGTCAAAGTCACCATTTCCTTTCTCCATCTGTTGCAATTAAACAGACTACAGAGGTCTTGTGCATTTCAGGTGAATCACTACTCATCTCTTCAAGGTGCACCCAGGACAAACCTATCCCCCCAAATGTATTTCATAAATGTTATGATTTGAAGATACCTCACAGGTTTCAGTGTTGAGTTTTATTTTATAGGGTGGTGTTGTGGACTTTTGGTAGAAGGGGACCTTAAGGGAGGTCTTGGAAGTGGGGTCACTGGAAATGGGGTCACTGGAAATGGGGTCTTGGAAGAGATTAAGGTAGTTCTCAATAAACCCTTTGGTAGTTCTCATAGGGTGTTGTTACAAAACCCGAGCCTGTCCGCACCCACTATTTCTCTGTCTTCCTATAGAGATGTGAGCAATGGGTCCTGTACATATTCCACCCTCCCTGATGAGATACAGAAGAAAGGCCCACACCAGAAATTAGCCAATGTGAGTGCCATACTCTTGAGCCTCCACTACTATGAGTCACATAAACCTCTTTGCTTATAAGACAACCATCTCAGATATTTTGTTACAGTCATGAAAATCTGCCTCATACAATATGTATATTTATGACTTCCATTTGCTCCTCTGAGATCTCAGCCTCATTAACTTAAATTTTCTCATCTGTAAGTAGGGATT
This sequence comes from Cricetulus griseus, assembly GCF_003668045.3. Taxonomy (NCBI): domain Eukaryota; kingdom Metazoa; phylum Chordata; class Mammalia; order Rodentia; family Cricetidae; genus Cricetulus; species Cricetulus griseus. Next base: position 36,929,034 of record NC_048600.1, on the reverse strand, counting down.
TCAGAGAATTCAAGCTAGCACAGCGGTGATGTACCCAATCTGAGGTCTGATTCATCTCAGATACTCAATATTCTGGTCTGTGAATTGGAAACTCTTGTAGACTGCTAGGCTGGAAGAGTGCTGCTGCCTGTGTCCAACACCATCTCAAGTCAATACTATACTAACAACATGGCAAAGGTCACCTGCCACATCTCAAAAGTGGTTTTCAAAGGTAACTGATAGCTGATAAAGTGCCTGCCTTCCAAGCACAAGATCCTGAGTTTGCTCCCCTGCACTCATTTGAAGAGCCAGGCATAGTGTCATGCACCTGCAACCCCAGCACTGGGGAGATGGAGACAAGAGGATCCCTGGGACTTACTGGCCTGGCCTACGCAGAAAGTTGTAAGTCAGAGAGAAACCCTGTCCCAAATAAGGTCTAACCCCCTGGCCTCCACATTCACAATACATATATCTGTATACTTGAATGCCATGTGTACTCATCCGCAACCATGCACACACATAGAAAACATAAAATAAATGTGATTCCCTGAGAGTAAGCAGGGCATTGGTACACTGTGTTAATCCCATGGCTCCAACAGCCAGTGATCTCTCCTCCTGCCCTCCTGCTGCTTGTACCAGCCACTCCTAGCCAGCCTGCCCTGGGAGCCCAATGCAAAGGTCCTTCTGGCTTTAGGAAGCAGGTGAGGCCCTTCACTGGCACAGTATCTCAAGTCCCCCAGCAGCAGGCAGGGCCTAATGACCTTGTGAGTCTGGGAGATGTCTCCCCCTCGTCCCTCCCTGTGCCTCCCAGGGTCTTTATTCTGCTACATTGCACATCTGGGGAGGGCTGGCTGTGCACGAGTCATGATGCAGCCCCAGGCTCCTTCCCAGAGTCTGTTCCTGCCTGTCACATCATGTCCTTCTTCCAGGACCATCACCAACTTATTTAATCTCCCTGTCACAAGGAAAGAGGGGAAAGAGAGGCAGAGAACATCAAGGTTAGCCAGGGGCTGCAGAACAGAAGCGGTGCACTGAGGGCCAATGTGAGCAGGAAAACAAGCCATTCTAGACACACAGCAGGGATTGTCGTCAATGAGGACACAACTTCCAGCTATGCCATTTTGTCACTGAATAAGACTCCACTCCCAACAACTTGTATCTATGAAACAATGAGTTGCCATCCTCTGTCGAGACTGGAAGAACATGGCAGAATCGGGGACAGAGAGAATGTGAGAGGCAGAGGCTGGGGAGGAGTGTTGTGAAAGGCTGACTTCTAGTGTGTGTTTGAACTCACAGCATTTCTTATCACCTGTTCACCATGTCACAAGCCTGGGCCTGCCAGCATCCTCTCATGGAGCAATGAGGGATGCACAGGCCATGCTTTCCACAGAGGATTAGTAGGTAGGTAATAGCAGCAGTTGATGGGAAGGTAACGATATTTTCCTCAGTGGTGTAGTCACTTGGGTAAGGTGTCAGGGCCCTGTACCTAAGCCCTGACCTGAGGCATGTGAGCAACTCTACTTAAACTCACCAAAAGCAAATAGATAAACACCTGTAGCAGGAGGCTGGTTGGGAAGAGGAAGGGGATCATCAGTAAGAAGAGGGGACAAAAGGGGTAAGGAGGGTGACTATGATCAAGATACATTAGATCATGTATGAAAACATTATAATAAGACCCACCACTGTGTATAATTAAGATACACACAGAGCTAGAAAGATTAGAAAAGGAAGGAATTTGAAACACTGTCTGTGCACTGTCAAGGAACTAGGGTCCAGGCTGGGCAGTGTTCCAGGGCTCTCCCTTCTCCTCCCCCACCTTGTACCTTGCCCAATTACCCATGCAGCAAAACAAGGCAGGAGTGAGGAGGGCAGCCAGCAGGCAAGGCTGGATGGATCCCATTCGACAGCTCACATCGAGCAAAAGCCAATCGATTGCACCCAAATCTTCCAGCCTAGAGATGCCCCCAAGATGCTATCTGAAGACAGTAAAGAGAGAAGCATCTACCACCTCAGAAGGAATGGAGTGCAGAAAACTAGGCTAAGAACCAAGAAGGGAATCCCCTCAGGTAAGAGTAAATGGCATAAACCAGGTACTGGGTGCCAGAATTTTTGTATGTCACCTCAACTTTCAACAACCCCGAGAAGGGGGCACTTAGACCTCTGGATCATGGTATCACCTGATAAGAGCGCTGATCTTGGGGAGGCTGAGAGGGTGACAGAAGTTGCATGTATCCAGGATGAGCAGTGGTGATGTGTGCACACACAACTCCTCTGGGCCCTCATCTGAGCCACCTGCTGCAAGTGAGCTCTGTCCCACTAACAGACATTCACAGCAACTGAAGGGTGAGGACCGCTGGGAACCCTGACTGACCCCCTTCCAGGAGGCATCCCATGATTGTCCCTGTATTAGTTGCTTTATCTGTTACTGATAAAAAAATAAATAGCTGCCTAAAAAGGAAAGACTTATTTTGTCCTGTGATCTATAGGGTACAGTCCATTGCTGTGGGGAAGGCATGGTGACAGGAGCATGAGGCAGCTGGTCACAGGGCATCACAGTCAGGAAACAGAGAGAGATGAACACTGGTGCTCAGCTCCCTTTCTCCTTTTTATTCAGTCCAGGACCCCAGCCCGTGGAATGGTGCTGCCTGCATTTAGGCATCTTTAGACCTTGATTCACCTAATCTTGAAACTCCCCACAGGCATGTCCCTGGGGCTTGTCTCCATGATGATGCTACATGTCAAAGTGACAAGCAGGATTCATCATCACAGTGGTCCACGTGGCTCTCCCTCCTTAGTGCTTGGTTTCTTTCCCAAACACCTAGAAAGAAGATACAAATGTCTGCACAGTCCAGCTTGCCACCCCCCCCAACCATGCCCTGGTATTGAATGAATGAATGAATGAATGAATGAATGAATGAATGAATTGAATACAGTGGGAGATCCACCCCCCATTGCTCCCTTGACTAGAGACTTGATCCCTTCCATTCTCTCTTCTTTTTCTCTCTCTTCATCCCTCGTGCCTATGGATGCTTTGCATCTGGAACTTTTTCTGAAGGTTCTTCCTCTCAACTCTCTACACACATACACACACACAGAGGGAGAGAGAGAGAGAGAGAGAGAGAGAGAGAGAGAGAGAGAGAAAGAGAAATATGTTTGTACTTTAAAGGCACACTCCAGCTCTGGATGAGCTTTTTCAGCAGAGAAACCATGAGCCTGTTTTGACAGGTCATCTCCCTGCAAGCTCACCAGTTTATCTCATGGTAAACACTTAGCCATGTATTTAGGAAAAGGGAAAAAACATGTGTTGTGTACTTTCCAGTCAGCCTGATAGTGTTCTGCCACTGACATACGCTTAGGGACACAAGACTGGTGTTAAATAAGACAGAAGAGCAGATGTCCAGCACAATCTAGAACCTGTGTACCCGGTGCATTACCCTCAGGGAGGCATGACAGGGGGGAGAATGGGTCACATCTGCAAGGGAACAGCTGCTCTCTGAGAGGACCAGAGTAGGCAGGAACCAGAGCAGAGGGTCAAGGGGAGGCTGAAGTTGTCCACAGGTTAAGCCAGTGGCTCTCAGCCAGAAAATGTCTGCCCCCTGAGGGAAACAACAATCTCTGGAAACATTAAGAAAACAAATAACAAAAAAATGCCAGGGAGGTGGCTATTAGGCTTCAATGTGGGTCTTTTAACAATGGGGAAACGATTGGTTTAAGGATATAAAACTGCAGTTGGACAAGAGGCATGGACTCTGTGATGTCTTAAGGACTACTGAGAGCATGATAAATATGGTTGATAACAATATGCTCTATTTTAAAAGTTGTGAGATAGTATACTTTAAGTGTTCTCAAAACAAAAATGATGAATATGTGTGATATAACATGCTAATTGGTTTAATTTAGCCATGCCATTGTGAAAATACTGTATTATGTATTATAATTGTGCATGACTTTATTTATGAGCTAAATAAATGAATGGAAAAAGAAAAAATGCCAGGGAGGATATGGCAAAGAGCAACCCATATAAACTGCAGATGGGAATGTGAATTATCTAGCCTCTATGAAAATGTACATATGACATATAGACCACCATATATCATATACCATATACCATATAGTCTGTTCCTGGGTATTCAGTCAAAGGACTCCAGGTCAGTGTACCACAGAAATGCTGACCAATGTTTCCTGCAGCACTAGTCACAATTGCTGGGTAATAGACAACCTGTCCAACAACAGAAACGGACAAAAATGTTTTTAATACACAGTGGAATTTTTAGCCACAAAGAAGACGAAGTCACTTCATTTGCAGGAAAATGGATGCAACTAGAGACAACCATATTTAGCAAACGAAGGGTCTCAAGAGAAAAACTACCATATGTTTTCCTCTATTATATGCTTTGTAGATTTTATATAGTCATATAACATCATGCATAGATATATTAAAGAAAAGTGGAAGTGAAATGCCCCCCAGAAAAATGAAGGGGAAAGAGGGGGAGGAAGAGAAAGAGGAAAGCGGGGAGAAAGCAGTGGGGAGACCAGAAAGAAAATGTTTAACTATTTAATTTTTAAAATTGGACACAAAGAAGCTCTGTGGGTAGACACAACATGTCCTAGCAGTTGTCATGGAACAGCCACCCTCTCCAGCCCACAGCAAAGGATGATTTCCTCCCAAATGACACCAGAAACCCTTAGTATAAAGATGAAGCAGAGTACGAACCTGCTCAGCTGTGGGGGAAGGGGCTAATGGATGTCTCTGGGCCAAAAGAATAACTGACTGCATTGAGTGGAGAGGTTAAAGGAGATGGTGTTTGCCCAATGCACTGGACAGAACATCTACCCTAATCATCAAGCCCCAAGTCCAAGTTAAAGACCTGGTCACAACACCTAAGGTGGACAGCACCTTAGGCTGACCTCTGTTTTACACACACACACACACACACACACACACACACACACACACACACACACACACGCACGCACGCGTGCGCGTACAGAATATCAAACCAAGTTTATGATTAGCACCATCAAGGCCAAATTCAGAGGCAGAAGAGAAGTGGTTAGTCTTGGGGAGGACTGCTGACTCATCGGTCAGAGGGGACAGAACTCACAGATTATAAGAAAAGGGGAGAGAGATGGAATGTGTTTGGGTCTGACAGGGGGCCAAGGGAGAGAGGACAAGGATGGAGGTTGAGGGTCCCTCAGGTCAGGAGGACTCAAACCAAGATGGCCTAAGAAGCCCTGAAAGCCTTTCAAGAAAAAAATACCTTGAGCCATCTGACTCTGGCTGTCCTAGAATTGGGTGGACAGGGACACAGGTGCACTGGCAACCAGTTAGAAGCCACTCCAGTGCTGACAGTGGTGGCATGGGGATGAAGAAGGATTCGAGAGGCATGCTTGAAGGGCAATTGCAAACTGCACTGCAGTATGGAGCATGAGTGGGGGTGTTCTCTATCCACTGGGTGCTGGATGAGCAGCTACATTCAAGGCAGATAAGCCCTCTCCAGAGAAGCCAGCACATGAGTGGAGGGGCCTGAGAGCAGATGGTCCTCAGGCCCCAGCACCAGTAACACACGCAAATGCTACCATGCTCTGTTGTTTGTGTTTAATATGGGTCCTGGGGATTGTACTTGGGTCTTCACAGGTGCACAGAAAGCATGTTCCCAACCAAACCTACCTCTCCATCCCCTGGAATCTGCCTATTAACCAGAGCTGTGATATCATGCACAATAGAACCTGAGAAGCTGCATCTGTTATCTCAAAGCCAGTTGCCATTAACATTCCTCTCCAGCAAGTTCAAGAGCTGCTCGGGACCCAAGATGCCAATGACACCAAAAGACTTGCAAACATCCCCTTTGTGTTCTCTGATGCCACATTTTATCGCCCATTCTCTGAGTACTACATTCGGTGCAGGCCTTTAAACCAGTTCATACCTGAATCCTCAGACCCCTCTCTACTTTTTTAGGAACTGGCTTGTGGACTGTTGAGTGGCTGAGCTCGTCAGCTCCAGAGACCGCCTCACTTACCAGCCATCTGGACGTGTCAGTTTCTAGGGAAGACAGGTTCCAAGTTTCCTCTTCTCCAGCCCACATTTTTTCAGGGACACACTGCCCTCCAAAGAGCCTGCTCCCTTCTGTCTCTTCATTCTTCACTCTCGCCTCCTCTCTCTACTTCTCTTTTGGGGAAGTCATCAGCATCAACATGATAATTGTTTAAGCCAAGTTAGCATGAGGACTCTGTGTACCCAACAGAGTAATGACCATCTTTTATCCAGAACTTTGCTTAAGCTAGACAAAGATAAACATTGCTCAAAAGCAAAAAAAAAATGTTAAAGTTGGGGGATTATTTTATTTTTAGTAGCATACACACATAAAAGAGTTGTGCCTGGTATGAGGTCTTGTGTGTGTGTATCACTCACTGTGTCTGTGGTATGTTTAGTATGTGTGGCATATGGGTACATGTAGCTGTGCATGTATATACAGAAGCCAGAAATCATTTTGGCAAGGCAAGTTTGTGGAATCTTCTGGTTTCTGCCCCCACAGCACTAGGGTTACAAACATGTGTAGTGATACCCAGCTTTTTATGTGGGTGCTGGGGATTTGAACTCAGGTCCTCATGCTTGTACAGCAAGTGCTCTTTCCCACTGAGCCATCTCCCCAGCTCTGGTACATAGAAATGCTGAGCACTGTTGAACAACCTTGAGGTTTGTGGCTAGGAATCATGCAAATGTGAGAGCTCATGGGGTGTTATAAGGAGGTGTGAGCAGAGATGTTGTGTAGGACACACACCGGTTCTAGGACAACCTGGAACTCTCAGGACTTCAGATGCAGATCAGGGGAGAGAAGAGGAGCAGATGTCACTGCCACCTACAAATGTGCCAGGCTACGTCCATAGCTATCTGTGGTGCACTGGCCTATGGGCTGCAGGCTGGACACATCGGGTAGAGTGCACACACTTATAACCACAGTGAGAGTGTGTCAGGAGAGCCAGAAGCTTACAGAAGGAGGCACATCTTCCACTGAGACCCCAGCCATGCATCTCTATTGGTTGCACCCAGACGTAGGTACGTTCACCCAGGGTGCTCTAACATGCGACCTAGTATAAGAACCAACAGGTGTACCTCCCTGGCAGGCTCCGGACAAGGCTACATTTGGATGTTTCTAGAACAGTGGCACCTCACATCCCGAGGCTCTTGACATCAGAATTTCCAGTGTGCATGTTTAAACCCTGGGCTTTACCCCAGAAATCTGGGCTCTGTATCTCTGGGAGATGACCCAGGAGTCTTCATACCTAACAATTCTGATACTGTCTGAAATCTGGGGCCTTCTGGAAGTTCCAGTGTGAAGGTAGGCTGAGGAATCTTTGTTAAGATCTGGTGACTTATGGACCTTCCTGAAGACCAGAGAGATGGAAAGTTCATGCAGACAAGGACCTAGGCAGAAGAAGAAGCATTTCCAAACAGTGCCACTGAAGGCAGGGGAGTGCTCACTGCAGAGCAAGGACCTAGAGGATTGTGTTTCAAAAGGAGCTAAGTGGGGGGGAAGTGGTAGTCTATAATGCACCGGCTCAGTTAAATCATTTAAAGGGTCACTCTTCCTTCTCAACTGTCATCCTGAGCCTAGAGTCTGAAGAACACAAACAGTGGGCTGGCCCAACTATTTTCCACATCCTGAAAACTAACATTGCATTAATAGCTTTTAAGCCACCATATGTCTGAAGACAAAAATGTGGGTCTAAAGTAGAAGGAGGTTGTGGAGGTGGCTCAGTGGATAAAGTGCTTGGCATGCAAACATAAGGACCTGAGTTCAGATCCCCAGGACACAAGTAAAGCTGGTCATAGGTAAGTGTGTGTCCATGATTTCATCACAACTACAGTGAGATGAGAAACAGACAAGAGAATGCTCATAATTTCCAGACAGTATTGACCAGAGACTCTGTCTCAAACAAGGTGGGGACTGACCTCCAAAGTTGTCCTATGATCACCACATGTATGCCATGGCACACATATGCCCACAATCACACACATGACCTCACACAGATAATGCACACCATAGGCACAGAGAGTTAAAAAAATAGGTAAATAAATGTGAAGAATAGAATAATAGAAAATAGCACTTTTAAAAATTGAAATTTTACCATAAAATATCCTTATGAAGAAGTGAAAACACAACCCTTAGAATGGGAAAAAATTACAGTTCATATATCTGTTGTCTAAGACCAAGAATATACAAAGAGCATTTACAATTCAACAATAAAAAGAAATCCAATGAAATAATAGGCAGGGGATTCCAATCACCATTGTTCAGACAAAAGCCAAAAAAATAAAAAAGCTTGTGAGAAGAAGCTGAGCACTGAAGCACTCAGGAAATACAAACCAAAGGATGAGGGTTACCACACTTGCATAATAGAAAAAAGCAGTGTTAGAAGGACCTGAAGGAATAAGAACTTCATATACTGCTTACGGGAATGGAAAGTGCACAGCTGCTATGCAAAATATCCTGGAAGTTCAAAATGTCAGCCACAGAACTACTGTATCTTCCAGCAATCTTCTCTAATTACATTAGGACATAAACTCTTACTAGAACTGCAAACAGTTGTTCAAACAAAAAACTTGTGCATGGTTGTTCTCAGCAGTATTATGTATGACAGCCAAAAGTCATATCTATTAATCAACAGAGAGATATACAAAACATGGTATGCCCATGCAGTGAAATCAAAGAATGAAACATTGGGGTACTTTACAGCATGAATAAACGATGAAGACAATTATAGTAACAGAATCAAACACAAAAGCTACATACTATACGATTCCGTTTATATAAAATATCTAGAACAGGCAAATCTATAGAGGCAGAAAGTAAATTCCTAGTTTCCAAGTGTTAGAAGAAAACAATATGGAGTGACCGCTGATGTGTTTATTTGAATGATTTGGAAAATGTGAGATGCTTGGTGATTCACACTGTAGTAAGAGAAAGTTCAAACTACTCCCCTTTTCAATGCAAGGGAATTGTGTTGGTTGTTTGCCTCAAGATGACCATAGCACCTCAGGAGGAACTTGAGGAGGAGAGTTCACTATGGCTCATGTTTTCAGAGGGTTTTAGTCCATTGTGGAAAAAATATCACAGTACAAATGCTTCACTTGGGGTAAAGGGAGTGTGTAACAGGCTATTCACATCATGGCAGACCAAGAAGCAAAGAAAAAGACAAAAAGTGGGGCCAGGTATTGCCTTCAAAGGCAGACCCCTAGTCTGATCTACCTCCTCCAGCTAGGCCCCACCTCCCAACAGTCCACACCTAAAGTGATGAAGTGGGGACCAAGAGCTAAAACATGGCCTCCTAGAAACATCATCACCAGCTGGGGACCAAGTATTCAAAGCATGAGTCTATGGGGAACATTAGATTCAAATCATAACAGAAGTTTCTTTCAAGACCATCTGAGAGAGTGAAAAACATGTACCAAGAGAAGGCAGAGCTGAACCAAAATGTTCCTCACACCAACAGAGAGCTGATCAGGCCATTCTACTAACCCTACACCTGCAAAGTGGGTCAAGAATTGCCCGCCCACAGCCTTCCTCTGACTCACTGGTGGGAAGCCTGTCCTGTGGGTTATGATTATTTACCCTCCCTGCTGTGTTGGGGCTGCCAACCTTTGCAATTTAACTCAGGATGGTATCCAGTGAGCTGTCTCAGGTCTTAACGTGCCCCCCGCCCCCCCCCCAAAAAAAAGAACTCAGGGAAAATGTTCACAAGGCAATGTCTTCAGCACACACAACAGAACACAAGACTACAATGAAGAGTGATGAAAGTGGAGCCAGAAAACTAAAACATGAGCAATCTGGAGGTCTGAAAAGCCTCTCCCCAGATCCTGCTTCAACATCAAACATCTCCTAGCATCTCTGTATATGAATGAGAACCAAAAGATTAGCTACACAACAGAGTCTGCCTCCTGATTATTGGTTCCTTATATGTTTCCTTCCACAACAAAGGACTCTACATGAGTAATTATGGTAAGGGTCTGAACATGCAGACATGATATCAAATGTTCTGGGTGAGCCTGTCTCATCCCATGTCCTTAGAGATGGTACTCCTTTTCAGGTCTTCATTGCAGTAGAATGTGACCACAGAAACAAAGCAGAGAGAAATACAAAGCTGGCAGTTTGGGGTTGGAGGAAGGGCTAGGAGCTACATGGGCAGACTTCAAAAGTGACCAAGACATGTGTCCACTATCTGTCGAGTATGCCTCAGTGTGGCTGCTGGAACCCCAAGAGCTTAATAGCAATAACGTCAACAATACTCAAGAGATGGGGGCACAGAGATGCTTGCTCCTGGCACTTGCTGCATAAGCATGCTAGCTTGAGTTCAGATCCCCAGAACTGACAGGAAAAGGCCACTCCTATAATCTCAGTGCTGGGAAGACAAGCAGCTCCCCAAGGCTCATTAGCTACCCAGCCTAGCCAAGTTGGCATACTCCAGCTAAAAGTGGAAGACTGTCAAAAAGAAAAAAGCCAAAACAAAACAAGATACACAGTACCCTGAGGAACAGTACCCCAAGATTTTTTCTAGCCTATACCCCCACACACATACACGTCTAGTCCAGTACCTGAAAACCCCTCATTAAACATGAGATGCCACCATTAGCATATGGAACAAATGTCACATAGCTTCACCTACAATGTGCCCAGAACTGAGCTATGAAGAAACGACTTCATCTAACCATCATACAGTACAGTATCCATTTCACTGATAAACAAAGCAAGACTCAGAGGCCACACCTGTAGAATGTTCTAGAACACTGAGTGTCCCCATTTCTCACGAGCCCTCAGAGATAATAGGCACAATCAAAAATAAAAGGAGGAGTCCCCAAAGAGGGAAGATTTGTGGTACCGTTGGGTGGACTGGAAGAGTACTTAGTTCAGTCCCCAACACTGCATAAACAGGAGCATCGGTGCACATCTGTGGTCCCAACAGTTGAGAGGAGGGGCAGAATGATTAGGAATTCAAGGCCATCGTTGGCTACATTGCAACTTCCAGGCCAGCCAAGATCAAAGACCCCATATTAAAACCCAATTATTTTTAAAGAATTAAGGCAAGAAAAACAAGAGCATCAGAGAGTTCTGAGACCTGGCCTAGTTCCTCTGCTCCAGAAATATGAAGCCAGACTACAGAGTGATATGATATGCCCAAGAAGAATCCTCACTTCTGTGGGTCACCATGGCCTCTCTGGCCCCCTGTGAAACCAGGTTTCACTTCCACACAAGAAGTGGCTGTTTGTGTCCCAGCTGGGAACAGATACTGTGGCTACCCCCACTGTCATTTACAAAGAGGTTGCTTATAGGGCACAGTGCTCTCCGCTGACAGATCCTTCCAAAAAGGACCTGAGGCCCCTGACTCTACACTGTGATCATAAATGTCCAGCCATGCATTCCAGGTCCTTGATGTCGCTCTTCTTCCCCAGCCACAATAAAAACAAAACCACACAGCTCACATCTCTGCACATTCAAACAACAGCCCTAGAGATGTGATCTACACCCATGAGGACTGGCAGCCTATGTCCTCCCTGTAGTCACTGAGCCAGTGTTCAGCAGAGACATGCCATGGGCCAGAACCATCTGCAGACTGAGGATGCACAGGAAAGAAGAAACACAAAAGCCAGGAGTGAGGGCACATACATGGAATGTCAAGGCTGTGGGGGTGGAAATAGGCAGGTCTTTGGCTGTGCTGGTCAACCAGCCTAGTGAACTTACAGAGCTCTAGACCAGTGAGAGACCCTGCCTGAAAATCTAAGGTGGGCAGCACTTGAGGACTGATTCCAGATGTTGTCCATGGACCTCTACACACATACATGCATGTATGCACTGGCACTTGCATACACGTGAACACATGCACACACACACACACACACACACACACACACACACACACACACACACACTATAAAAAAGGTACACAAGACTCAGGACTCCAGTAGCCTAAATTCAAGTGGGACCTGGGGAGAAGGAGTTTGGGAATTCGGCAATGTGTCAGTGTGATAAACTGCTCAGCTGGAGAGAAAGAGGATATACTAAATTCGAGAGTCCAGTGAAGACCTGCCAGGAAGGTAGCCTTCAAGTGAAGGTGGTGTGGTCTCACTGATTGCCTTTGGTGTGTACGCATTAGCATCCTAACCCCCAGATGGTGGTGTAGGGAAGCAGAGCTTTTGCAAGGCAAAAAGGACTTTATCTGTAGAGCTTCTGCCCTTATGTGAGAGGCCTCAGAGGGTCCCCATCCTCAACTCCCATGTGAGGACATTAAAAAGTGACAGTTGTCTACAAACCAAGAAAGTAGTCCTCACTGCACACTGAGTCTGTGACCTTGGACTTTCAGGATCCAAAACATGAGCTTCATGGTTTGTAAGTGAGTCCCTGTCAGAGAACCCTGACTTGGTGCCTGAGTGTCTACCTACCAACTGGCAGGAGCCTAAGCACACCACCCTGGGTGCTACTCCATCCCTGACCAGTACACAGGGAGAGTCATGGAGCTGAACTCACAGCACTGAGTGAAGTTAGAGAAGTTGGAGCATCTAAAGTGCTTGATATTGATGGTTCAGTGGCTAAGACCACTTGCTGCTCTTCCAGAGGACCCAGGTTTGGTTACCAGCACCTACACTAGGTGGCTCACAACTGTCTGAAATGGCAGCTTCAAAGTGATTGGATACCTTCTACTGGCCTCCTCAGGCACCAGCATGCATGTGATGTACATACATGAGGTCAAACAACCATACATACAAAATAAAACAACATAATTAGAAAATCACTTCATCAATGCATGACCCACAGCAAGTGCTCCACAAACAGCAGCTCTTACTTTCTCACCTCCTTCCCGCTACCTAGCTGCCAAGACTCAGCCTGGTGCAGGGAGATCTGAGTCCCCTATAGAGGTTCCTGTCGTGGTTCTCACTTACAAGGCTTCAGCCAAATATTTATGAATAAGCGGATAAATGCATGTGTGGGCTTGTTTGTTGCCTTGTCTTTTAGCCACCAAAGTACATACACCTCCTTATGAATAGGTTTCCTCTGAAAGCAAGGGGCCTGGCCAGGCTTTACGATTTTTGCAGAAGGGAAGATGGTTATTAGCTACCCTTCTCTGCAACCGCCTAGCCATCTGCACCCCGTTACCTAAGCACAGTCCTCTGCGGGTGCCAAACTTCAGAGCCCAGAAAGTTGGAAGGGATTCCAGGCTTGGATCCCTCAGGCTAGGCTATTCTTGGAAGCCGAGCACCTCGCCTGCCACAGGGAGATGAGTCATGCCCAGGGTGAAGGGTTGATTTCTCCCTGGAACAGAGTGGCTCTGTATTCCTCTGAACAAAGAGATGGAGCCCTGCCTCAGTGCTGCTCAAAGCAGTGTCCCCAACCCCGTCCCCTCCCTGAATCTTCCCATTATAGCAGGATAATGCCCAGAAACCTGTCACTGAGTAGAGGTCCACCTCGAAGGAGACTAAGCAGGGCCAGATGACACTCTGTTCTTTTACATTGAACAAGCAGCCCTTCCCAAACCTTGCAGGGTGGTTTTCAGCCACATCTCCATTCCTAAGCTAAAGCAACCCATTAACGTATCCCATGATTTGTGTTCTGCCCCCCCCCCCCGTCTTCACCTGCTTGTTTGACACTAAGATCTTCCCTAGACCCCACCATGACTTCTAAAGTTCTAGGTTGAGTAGGGAGCAGATTCACAAGCACCTTGTTTTATTATGTTTTGGCCAAGTTCCAGAAGAGAGTAGCATTCTGTAAATGGTGTAAATTATGACATCTCACTATGTAGCATGGGCAGTTTCCTAAGATTTTACATACTTCATCCTGAGTTCTGAGAGGCATCTGCGTGAAGGAATTAGTCACCCGGCTCACTGGCAAGGGACAGGAGCAGCTGGGACAGAGAGCAAGGGCTGCTGTTCTGGATTGGGGTGCCATGTGAATTCCACTACCCTGCTTGCCTAGCAGGGTCTCCGCACATATTCTTAAGCACCACTCCTTACCCCTGTGCAGAAAGTCTCTCCAAGTGAAAGGAGTTAATAAAAAAAAAACACACTCAATCAAACTGTCACTTTGTTTATGAAAAAGTGTGGAGTGGCTGGAAGTGGCAGGAACAAGCACTGGAGATTAATACTCTAAATTCGTTCTGATTAGAAATAAAATGGAAGCATTAAAATAAGAAAGTTTTTGCCCTGTGGGGACTGGGAGCCCCCAAGCTTCTCATTTTCAAAGACAGCTCAGGACAACTGTAAGTTTGTGAACCCACGCTGCCCATCCTCCAAGACAGCTGTAAATACATGTCTTGGTGCAATACATGCTTCTAGATAGAAACAGTTATTTCTCAGAAGACACTTATCTGAAATGGGTCCAGCCACACATCTCGGCAATACTTCCTAATCCATGACACCTGTCTTGAAACAAGTGCTCATGGGTTCTGGGTCATCTATTCAGCTAGTTAAAATAAACAGGTCCTCAGACATCTTGGCTTCAGAAAGGTCACACATCCCATTGCTCAGAAGAGACCCAGTTCTGGACCAGAGTGGGGAGACAGAGTCTTACGATGTTGCCCAAGTTGGCCTCCAAGTCATCTTTCTCCTGCCTCACCCTCTGACTGTCGGGATCACAGACACACAGCACCATACCCATCTTCATTTCAGACTCTGTCTGAAAAACAAACAGCTGCATAGAAGCCTATGATATGATAAACGAGGGTCAGCCACCAAGTTGGTGATGACCTGTTAACACAGCCACAGATGGCTAGTACACCAGTGAAGCACTAATTATTTCTAGAGGTCAAAATGGTGATGACATCAGCGGTGCTGAGACAAGGAACGAGCACTATGTGTTCTCCTGTGGGCCTCCTTTAATAATAATAAAACAGAAAAGACTTCAAACCTACTTTGCCCACTTCTTTTTCCTGCCATATTCTTTTTAAAAATTAAAGGCTACCATGGGCACCCTGGGCCGACTTGATCACAGCATGATTAAATAAGCTTGCTCTGAGGGCAAAGGAAGAAGGGCTCAGCTCATAGGGGAGGAACAAGTTACTCTCAGTCAGAGGGGAAAAAAACCTGTTTTCAAAGGAAACATTCAAGTATCAAACCAAAACAAACAAAAAAAAACAAACAAACAAACAAAAAAACCAACAACATCTTCAGCCAAGAAGAAACTCCCACATTTGGCATTTTCAGGAGCTGGAGAGAATGGTAGAGTGGGAGCCGGGCTGGGCATGCAAATCCCAGACAGATGTGCAAGACACAACATCTCACGATAGTTCTTCCAGCCCTGGCTCCCAGCAGTGGCAGTAAACATGGAGAGGTGGCATTGCATTAAGTTCTAAGCTGTTCATTTGTACACAGCCAGTTGGACCAAGGAACCCTTCTCTGTCTGAAATCCCTTGCATGGCTACCCAGTGCAGAAAAGCTGAGTTCTCCATAATGAGGGTGGGGTTAGGAGACTACATAAATTCCTTTGCTGTCACAAAGCACCTGACAAATGCAACTAAAGGAAGGAAAGGTTTATTTGGGCTCACAAGGTGAGGATACAGTCCATTGGGTCAGGGAAGGCGTGGCAGCAGGAGCAGGAGGCTGGGGTATGCTGTGTCCACAGACAGGAGGCAGAGAGGGATGGATAATGGTGCTCAGCTCTCTTTCTCCTTTTTATTCAAATATGGGAAATGGTTCCAGCCACATTTGGGGTGGGGCTTCCTACCACAGTTAACCTAATCTACATAATTCCACAGGTTTGCCTAGAGGCTTGCATCATCAGTGATTCTAGATCCTGTCAAGTTGACAATCTGTATCAATCACCATACCCTACACGCATGCTCTCCGCCTGCCTTCTCTCCAGTCCTGCTGCTGGGCTTCAAGCTCAGGGGCTTTCTCAGCAAGCTGCTTCTCTTCCCAGTTACTCTGCTCTGGCCCTCCTTCCTCCTGTGTAAAGGGCTACTATGTACTGGACTATGATGCAGTTCAGATTGTAGAGTGCTTGCCTGGCACTCATGAATCCCTGGGTTCAATTCCAGCACTGAATAAACTGGGCAGGTAGGAGCGAGATCAGAAGAATCTGGCAGCAGATGCAACCTGGAAGAAACATGCAGAAATGATCCCTGCTGATTACTCAATACCTACTAAGTACCAAATACTGTGTTAGTCATTAGTGTGCAAAAGAAGCACAGATCGTGTCCTTGTGGAAAGTGCCATGTAGAGAAAGCACAAAGGCTTGTATACACTAAACCTCTCTCATGTCAAACACCAAAGCATCTCAGTCCACTGTAGAATCTCCAAAAGAAGGAGGGGGACGAGGAGGAGGAGGAGAAGTTGTTGTTGGTCTCATAGAAGTTGGGAGTAAACAACAGTGCTGAGATGGGGAAGGGTAAAGGAAGAGAAAATGGGGAAAAGTTGGTAAAGAGGTGCAATGTAGGGAGTAACCCTAGCCCCGCCCAATAGTCCTGGGGCAGGTACCAGGTGGACCTGGGGACTCGCCCATAAGGGCGGGGTGAAGGAAAGCCGGGATGACGTAAAAGGGACTTCTTAAAAGGCTGCACGGGGGGACCGCGCGCTCTCTTTGTTCTGGCTGCGCTGGCTGGGTTCTTAACCTAGCTCTGGCCTGTGTTTCATCCGGCTGTGCTTGGAAATAAAGAGACTTTAAACCAATATCTGGCGCCCAACGATAAACGAACCTGAAGAGCCAACGAGTCGTCCCGTTTCAACAGGAAGTAACCTAGAAGATGCTACGCCCCCGTTCCCCATTATTATGTACTAGGGTAGTGTAAGCCTAGTTAAGAATGACCTTCTTATTGTTTAGAGTTGGGATTGGAAGAAGGTGTTCAAGTTAGACACTTTTTCCACATGACTTTAAGACTTAGCTAGAATAGACATAGGATGTATCATAGCAGATTATTGTATATTCTTGTATTCCACCCTTATGATTGTTAGTTTTGGATATTTTACACTATTAAGTTTTAATCCTCTCTTAGACTAAAAGGGGAATTGTAGGGAGTAACCCTAGCCCCGCCCAATAGTCCTGGGGCAGGTACCAGGTGGACCTGGGGACTCGCCCATAAGGACGGGGTGAAGGAAAGCCGGGATGACGTAAAAGGGACTTCTTAAAAGGCTGCACGGGGGGACCGCGCGCTCTCTTTGTTCTGGCTGCGCTGGCTGGGTTCTTAACCTAGCTCTGGCCTGTGTTTCATCCGGCTATGCTTGGAAATAAAGAGACTTTAAACCAATAGTGCAATGTCACAGTCTGATAGGAAGAGTAAGCTCTGGTATTTAATAGTGTAAAAAATTTATCCTGGCAGTGGTGGTGCATGCCTTTAGTTCCAGAGGCAGGCAGATCTCTATGAGTTGGAGACCAGCCTGGTCTACAGAGTGAGTTCCAGGACAGCCAAGGCTGTGCAGACAAACCACGTCACAAAAAAACAAAAACAGAAAACAAAACAACAACAACAAAATAATTAATGGAAAAAACATAGCCATAAGGCAATTGTCCTACTTAGCAGTAACTGTCAACTTGGCACTGTCTACAGTCACCTAAGAAGGGATTTCCCAGATCAGATTACCCTGTGAGTATGGAGGATTGTCTTGATTGTTAACCGATGTAGACAGGCCAGCCTACTTTGGGTGGCATCATTCCCTGTACAGATGACACTGAGCTGTAGAGAAAGCTACCTGAGCATGGGCCTGTGAGCAAGCCAGCAAGCAGTGGTCCTCCGTGGCTTCTGCTTCAAGTTCCTGCTTCTGTCCCCTGCCTTCACTCCACGTTGGACTCACCAACCCTTTCCTCCCCTGAGCTGCTTTTGGTTGTGGGTTTTACCACAGCAACAGAGAGGAACTACAACAGTACTCATCTCTCAAAACAGAACAAGGGATTCTGAATGTAATACTCATGGAGAAATAATAAAAATGGAGGTGTTATATATGCTACCTACCTTGAGTTGATCAGTATTCAAGTTACACAAAAATCAAAACGTCACATTGTACTCATAAATATGTACAATCAAATGTGTGTCGATCAAAAATTTAAATTAATTGTAAGCCTGGGGTGTGGTGATATATTATTTACGATTTATTAAAGCTTGCCTGAGGATTCAGAAAATAACGCCAGCCTCAACCTCAGGACTCAGGATTAAGAGTTAGACAGGCCTCTGTTAGTTCAAGGCCACCCAGGGTACACAAGATTGAATCAGTCTAAAAGAGTAACAGAGCTCATGTCTTTAATCCCAGGACACATGAGAGGTACTTAAGACAGGGACAGGGTCTCAGAGCTGCCATTTAGTCCCTAGCCATGTTGAGGAGAACATAGCAGTCTGAGTAAATATGAGGAGCAGTGAAGTAGAGAGTGGTTTGAGGATCACCCCTTTGGTCTGAACTGAGGTCGAGGTAAGAGCTAGTAACTGGCTGCTTTGCTTTTCTGATCTTCAGCTGGAAGCTTGAGCCCTAATACCAGTCTCTGGGTCTTTTATTTATCATGCTATACTGGAGATGTAGTTGAGCGGGTAGAGTACTTGCCTGGCATGCACAAAGCTCTGAGTTCAATAACCAGCACCATATAAACCAGGCATGGTAGTGCATGCGTCTCTAATCCTGAAGCTTGGGAGATAGATGATCAGAAGTTTAAGGTCATCCTTGGCTACACTGTGACTTTGAGTCCAGCCTCAGCTTCATCAGACTATTAATGAATGAATGCTAAAAAGTTAAAAATAAACAGTGAATCATATCCTAGAATCTGTCCCTGAAATAAAAAAGCATCCACTAAGTGGGACAACTAAGGGAGAGGAAGGTGACCAGGGAGAGAGGGGAGGGAGCTAGGAGAGGGTAAAGAGAGATGTGCAGATAATCAAATACATTATATACTTGTGTATATGCAGACAGAAAACAGGAGGTAAGACCACATGACTCCTGAGGAGACCATGCCTGTGTCCTGGGAAAATCTCTTTGGAAGTGGTGCTATACAGCTCCTCACAGACTTCCTGTCTCAGTTCATACCACCTACTCTGGGGAGTTCACCACTCTATCTCCAGGCAAGGAGCCCTGGCCCTCTGACCTCTCTACAGTCTGACTTTTCCCTCAAGTCTTCAACCCCATCTAACTTGTTTATCTATTGATTTGTTCCATCCTCTGACACATGAACTCCACAAGGGCCAAGCTGTAGATGTGGTTCCACTCTGTCACCAGTACCTGAGCCCTTGGCTGACTCATGCTTGGCACTCCACAGCTATCTGCTGAATTCACTATCACAGAAGTGAAGGCTTCTTGGCATATGGATGGCACTTCCTGAGCAAGAGCGGCTGTCTGTACTTTGCTTATAGTTATGTGTTATCCCTGTAGCTGCCACTGGACCTGGTTACTGTGGACATCCAAATTAGGGCAGAAGAAGCTGAGGAAGGAAGGATTCCAGGTGCCTGCCTAGTTCTATAGCTAGTGAGTTAGAGGAAGGATTAACTAGTTAAGTAGACAGACTGGCTCCAAACTTAATGTTTACAAGAGCACTGGATGGATGGATGGATGGATGGATGGATGGATGGATGGATGGATGGATGGATGGAGTTTCCAACCCATCATATTCTGTAGATGGAACACCAGGTATTCCATTTGGACAGGGAAACTTGTCTCCACATAAAGCAAAATTCTATGTCTTACTCACAGTAGGTGCTCAGCAAGGTTTTGTGGAACTGAATCACATCTGAGTTGATATTTCTGGAAATTTTCAATACTTTGTCATGCAAATCACTAGCTCTCATTCCAAGCTAGAGTGGCAGTGCCTGTGCAACAGAGTGCACTGTTGGTCCTTCTGAGAATCTTATTGAGAGCTTTTGACAATAAGAAGACAGAATCCAGGGTGGCTCATGATGCTGCCATCCACTTCTGGACTGGAAGCAATGTTCAACACATGTGGATAATGAGTTTGGAGGAGCTGTGGTGCCAAAAACAACCTGGTCCCCAGACAGAAATGTGCATCCTGCCCACTCAGGATGGTAGATGAGGTTCCAAACACCCAAGATGTTTGTGGTAAGAACTAGAAGCAGTGTGACCAGACATAGGTACGTGTGAGCAAGCACCACCATCTCACTTAGTCAGAAGCAGCTGGACCACCACTGTGGGTCCCCGAGAGACATCATGCAGGATCAGCTCTATGAAGGGGAGGATCAGATCTGTAAATAGGGAAGCAGCAAGGAAAAAGCTTGACACATATCTGCCTGAGACAATCTGTTTTCTGAACAGCACAGAGGCCCGTGTTCCAGGACCAGGCAGGCAAAGCGTGGGCATATGCTACTCCTGGGCTAATCCATGGACCTCGGGGAAGAGCAAGCAGGCCTGGTAGGCTGCCTAGCTCTAAAAATACCCAGCACATTCCAATTGTAGCCACAAATGGTAAAGTCTCAGTGGGCAGGCACCATGCCAAACAAATGCTTAGCTGCACTGTCCAGATGAGTCCTAAGACTGATGATAACCAACACATGGAATCCAGCAAGGACAGTGGCTTTCACCCATCCCTCAAAGACAGGTGCCACTTGAGGAGAACTGGCATGTTCAGATGCCACAATCAGAAAGAAGAGCAGGTGCCTGCTACACCACAGCCGTGAGTGGGAAATCTGGATGGAGCAGTGTAGGAACCTGGCTCTCACAGCATTCACTTATGCCCTGGAAGCCCCACTTAACTGTGCAGCCACAGCAGAAAAGTTCAACCCACTGATCCTCAGTTTTCTTGTCTGCAAAAAGTATAACCATCATAATCAACAGCACTGTTTTTTTTCTTATCCTTCTCTATAACATGATAATAGAACAAAGAACTAAACAAAAACTCCTAGACTTGACAAAATCAAAAGGTGCATGCTTTAGTGGAACCCAGAAAGTCCCCATCATACAAACCATCAATTTCCCATTGTACAAACCATCAACATACTCAGAAGGGAAAGAAATATTTCCAACCTAGCTAATCGCATCTACAAAACCCACAGCTAACATCTGGTTTAATGGAAATGCAAATGTAGCCCTCTAAAGTCAGGAACAAGGTAAGACTTCTCATTCTTACTAATTTCTCCCCATTGTCATATGATAGTAAGAAGTCTGGTCAGTGCAATTTGATAAGAAGAAAGTAACTTTAGTCAATTAACATTATCCCAATAGGAAGGGAGGTAGAAGTGCCTTCACTCCTGTGTGGCATGATCACATGTGTAGAAGACTCACCCATAGCATCCATAAAACATTACAGAAATAATGAACAAGTCTAGGAAGGCTACAGGAGGTAAATCCCAATGATAAAAATAAAAAAGTGTATTTCCCACCCCAGAGACAAACTTTGCATGTTTATACCATGGATGAACATATTAAAGCATCATGTAGCACATTTTGATATTCTTATGCAAAGTTTAAAAATAATTAGGTATGGTGGTGTGTACCTGTACTCCCAGCACTGCAGGAGACTGAGGAAGGAAGATTGGAAGTTCAAGACCAGCCTGGGCTATATAACAAAATCCTTTAATTAACTAGTTAAGTACTTAATTTATAAAAAAATGAAATTAAGAAAGTTTTTTTACACAATGATGAACCTTTAAATACTTAGACAAAAATTACTCAGAAGCAAAGAAAGTGTTTATACCCTGAAGACTAAAAAGCATTGCTAAGAGAAATGGGAGAAAATCTAAATAAAAATAATTATATCTCATATTCATGGATTGAAAGACTCAGTATCAGAACATATTATCCACAATACACTCAATGTAGTCCTCATCCAAATCTCAACAGATTGTCAATGCTCAAAATAGATAAAAATGATTCTAAAGTTTATGTGAAAAAAAAAGAAAGTACCCAAAGTAAGTTTGAAGTTGAGGAACAATTCTGGATATTCATGCTGTCTTCTTTGAAGTTTACCTTAAAGCCATAGTGACCAGGAAGGCACAGCACAAGTTAAGGACAGACATACACATGGATGGAATTCAACCAAAGGCTTAGAACTAAAGTTGCACATTTATATGAAATGGTTTTTGACAAAATGTCAAGTTCAATCTCCAGAACCCGGTTTTAAAAACCAAAGTTTGGTGGCTTGGAAGACCAGAGCTGGGAAATGGAGACAGGCCAGCCAGGCTAGATTTGTTGCTGAGTTCCAGGTCAGTGAGAGACCCTGTCTCAAAAAAACATGGTGGTAACTCCAAATCCTCAGATGAGAGTACATAACCTGTAGTAACTATAGAAACCAGGAAAGTAAAATAGGACCATTGCCAGCATAGAGGAGAGGCTTGGGAAGCAACAGAGAGGGTACTAGCAGGATATAAATGACCTGACCAGAAAAATGGGGAAAGTTGATCACTTTGCAGGAGTGGAGTAAGGAAGGTAAATACAGAAGAAGGAAGACAGGCAATATAATGATAAGGATTCTGAAAAAGCCACAAGGAATCATACTATTAACTGTTTACCTAAAAAAAATCCTGTAATATGCTTAATTCTGTATATACATATATAGGTTTAATGAACTTTTCTTATCTAGAATAATGATACTTCCTCCAAGATCAAAAGACTACTTACTAAAACCTCAATACCAGATGCAACAAGCTTATTGCGGTTGCCCCTGATTCCCTCCAGAAGTGGAAGGTAAGTTCCTATTGCCAAGACACCATGCACTTTAGAAACAGGGCCCAAAGGCCCCTTGATCTATGGCCTGAATGCCTCTCCCTAAGGACTAGCCTTTGTGGTATTTAGAAACCACTATATAACTTCCCCCAGAGTCATTAGGGTGTGCTTGTTCGTGTGGGTACACATGTGTGGAAGTGTGGGGGGGGGGAGCCAGAGGCAAACCTTAGGCTGTCTTTCCTCACATGCCATTCATGTTGCTGTTGCTGTTGTTGTTTTTAATGTTTAAAACATATTTGAGATTACAATATAATTAACAACACTTCTCCCTCCATTTTCTTTCATCCAAGTTCTCACAAATACCCTTCCCTGCTCTCCTTCAAATTCATGGCCTCTTTTATAACTGATATAGCATGCAAATATGTATATGCATATACATATATATTCCTAAGTATAACCTTCTTGGTCCACACAATGTTAATTATATATTCATTTTGGCACTGGACAATCAATTGATGTTCTTTATCCTAGGAAAAACCACCTCTCCCATTCCCAGCTTTTCTCGGTTACCTATAGTTCTCTGTGTATGGCTGAGGTCTCATGGGCTTCCCCCTGTCTGGTTTGTCAAGTCACTTGATGTCATCTTGTGTAACTTATGTTTGGGCAGTTATGTTGATGAGACTTTATGGGTATAGCTTGTGATGTTACCAGAAGACACAACCTCACAGAAAACTCCCTGATTGGTTTGCTCTTACAATCTTTCTGCCCACTTTTCTTCAGTGGTCTATGAGCCTTAGGTATAGGCATGTCTGTAGATAAATCCATTCATGGGCTCCACAACTTGGCGTTTTGATTGCTTGTAGTTTTGTGTTTGTTGCAAAGAGATGTTTCCTTGAAAGGTTAGTGAAGACAACAACTCTGGGGAAATTATATATTCCTATGTGGAGAAGCAAATTTAAATCCTTATTTCAAACCACACACACACACACACACACACACACACACACACACAATCTCATAATTAATCCCAGAGATTACAAAGAAACTAAAACTATAAAACTTCTGGAAACATAATTCTGAAAAATTGACACAACCCTGGATTAGACAAAAAAAAATCTTAGTCATGGTACTATTTGTTTCTTTTGTGAGCCATAAAAGCAGAAACAAATAAGGTGGTCATAAAAATAAATACTTTTACATTCCAAAGATATCATTAAGAATATTAGAAGGCAAGCCACAGTCTAGATGAAAATACTTGTAAGTCATACATGTGATGAAGGACTTATGTCCTGACCATCTAAAGAACAAGCCAGAGATGGGCAGCCATGGGAGATAGTGATGGCTGATAGATGTGGACAGACATCCCAAACTATACCCAGGCTCCTTGCATTTCTCTTCAGCTTCCTCACCAAGGGCTGAGCATGAGGATCTGAGTTGGGATCCCAGCTCCATGTAAAAAGGCCAAGTAGGGTGGTGCATATCTGACCATATTCCCCCCTCATTACCCTTGCTTCCTTGTTTACCCTCCCCTTCCTCCCTCTCATCTTCCCAGGCCCCTTTTTACTTTCATATATTTTCATTATATGTGTGTCTATCATGAATATAAATATATGTACACGATGAAAATAGAACGTGACTTATTTCACTTACATACTGACCTCCAGTTCCATCAATTCCCCTGTAAATTATCTAGTTTCTATGTAGCATAGGTCAGTACAACTTCAATCCCCCATCACCTTTTCCATAAATCCCCCAAGGGGCAAAGTCCAGGCACAACCTCAAAATGTGTCTTTTCCCTGTGTGTTCCAAGCCCCAACACTTCTGATTGATGGCCTTATTTCCCACCAGATACCCATATTTTATACTTTTACTAGTGAGTACCAAGTACAAGGTCCCCAAAAGACCTCCACTAATCCTTTGAAATGAACCTGTCTCTGCACCCACCTAGGGAGAAAAAGAAATCATCTACAGAATGAATGGATTCCCAGGTATCTATAGGTAAAGCTTAGAACCCTTCCCTTGAGCAAGGCTACCCCTTGGGGTCAGCCATGATGCCCTTTAAGTGATACATGGGTAAAGAAATAAACAGCATCAGATGGCATGGCCAGAGTTTTTCTATTTCAAGTCCTTGCAGCTTCGACAAGAAAATCCCCAACCCCCTAGACGCTTGCTAATCTCCTTTTTTAAGCAAGAGATCAGGCCTGGGGCTCAAAGCCTCCAGCAGCAGTTGTCTCCAGCCAGAAGGGGAATCCCTGTTTGGTCGCCTTTACATGTGTTTATTTTTGCACATATTTTCTATTTGTGGAAGTGATACTGATTTTCCATATCTGGCTCTGATGCCAAGTCGCTTCTTTAAAATATGCACACTTACATTCAAAGCAAGTGACTCAAAGGCACACGGGGGAACAAATAACTGCAGAGATGCTTGAGGAAACAAGAGGGACAAGGTTTCTTCCCCTCCAAAACCTTCATCCCACCCATGTCACTGGAGTCCTGATGAGGGGATCATCTTACAGTCTAATCCATGGGGCAACGGGAGAGGGATGAGCCTTCATCCAGAGAGGACCAGCTCCAGTGGATGAGCAATGCTGGCTCTGAAACACAGGAATGGAAAGTGATCCTAACCAAGCCTAAAGCTGTTGGCACACTCTGGTTTCTGCAAGCCAGGGATGGGCAGCAGTGGGAGACAGTGATGACTGATCAGTGTGGACAGACTTCCCAAACAGCATCCAGGCTCCCTGCACTAGTCTCTTCAGCTTCCCCAGGGGCTGGGGGGATGACTCAGTCAATGAAGCTCTTTGCTGCACAGGCATGAGAACTGGAGTTGGGATCCCAGCACCATGTACAGTGGTGCAGGCCTATAATCACAGCATCAGGAGACAGAGACAAGAACAAGAGAACCACGAAGGCTCTCCAGCTGGCTGGGCTCGAATAATCAGCAAGTTCTTCCATCCAATGAGAGACCATCAAGACAGTGGAGAGTGATGTACACATAAGCATACGCATGTGCATGAAGAAACACATACAAACACATGGAAGAAAAACTGTAAAACTCCCTCATGTAGAGTAATTCAGATCAAAGCAGAGGTTTCAAACATTTCCCTGACCTTGCAGATCTGACCAACAATTTCTCCCTTGACCTCAGAGCATTAACAACTACCTGCTTTAAGATGACTCCATGTGCTCATCAGAGAAAACACTTAACACTAAAGCTTCACATTTTCATCCCAATAGGAATTTCTCTGAGTGTTGCAAAACAGTTTTTGAATTTTATAAGAAAAGACCATCCTCCCTGATTAAATGCAAATAATCAGAGCTCAGAACTCAAGGCCATGTCTCTTGAGTACCCAGACTCAAACAACCCAGAAATAGAAATTGGATGTCATCCTCCCTGCCTCCACATTTCTCCCTTGCACACTAGTGCTCCCATTCAAAGAAAATGTGAGTATCCACGCATTTCACAAGAGAGACACTGGAGCTGCTCTCCAGGGGAGTGTGGGCAAGGAGTGATCT
Organism: Cricetulus griseus; assembly: GCF_003668045.3. Taxonomy (NCBI): domain Eukaryota; kingdom Metazoa; phylum Chordata; class Mammalia; order Rodentia; family Cricetidae; genus Cricetulus; species Cricetulus griseus. The sequence continues at coordinate 36,902,972 of NC_048600.1, read as the reverse complement.
GTTCCGACTCTGCTACCTGGTCTAGACACCTCTAAGGTTTGGTTTGGTTTGGTTTTGAGACAGAATCTCATTTAGTCCAAGATGCCTTCAAACACGCTATGTAGCCAAGAATGGCCCTGAACTTCTAACTTCCCACCCCTTTCTCCTCATCCCAATCACTGGGATCACAGGCCTACACTACCACACCTGTTTTTATGCAATGCTGGGGATCAAGCCCTAAGCTTTCTGCATGCAAGGTAAGCACTCTACAAACTGAGCTATATCCCTAAGGTCCTGATTCATTGGTTTGCTTAATGGAGCTGGGGCCAAAATAGAAGTAACTAGTTTTGAAGGTTGGTTCAAACACTTGATGTAGAAGATGTCTATAGGACCCTCCTCTCGCTACATTAGGAGAAGGTGCTCTTTGTGACACTAGAGACAGGCTGTTCAGCTTCATAACACAAAAGGCAAGCACATGACCCTAAAGTTAGGATGCACACCCTCATTTCAAGTGCCATTCTGAAATGTGCTCATTTACAGAGTTCTTGAGCACCTGCTGTGTATGAGGTGCCAGGCTGGGTGCTACAACCACGAGAGCAGGGAGACAGTTCACACCCCATGGAGCTGTAGATCTCAGAAGGACAGCAGACAGTCAAACAATCACAGAAGGAAACAGAACGTCACACATTGCAGTAAGTAAACAGGAGTAAATGCAGAAGGACTGTGTCAGACAACAGAAACTCCATGAAGAGTGAGGGGCAGGGGAGCAAAGGGGCCTGGGGGCAGCAGGAGCTCAGCAGGGCGATGTACAGAAACAGTTGTTTCCTGGGGTTCTCCCTTACCAAGCTCTGCTTCTTCTGGCCCTTGTTCTGAATCTCACAGGGGTGAAGCCTCTCCCCAGTGGTGTCTTGAATCCGTAACTCCGTGTATCATCTACTCCCTAGCCTGCCCACTAGCTTACTCTGGGGAGAAGAGAAGCCAAAGCTACACTAGAAACAGGCCTACAAACCAGGTGTGGTGGATGCACATTTACAATCCCAGAATTCAGAAGGCTGAGGCAGGAAGATCATAAGTTCAAAGCCAGCCTGGGGTATATAGTAGGACTCTATACTTTCTGAAGAAAGATGAAGATAAAGAAGAGAAGAAAGGGACATGAGGAAATGGAGAAAAATAAATAGGAGAAAGAGGGGAAGGAACAAGAAGAGGGGAGAAGTGGGGAAGTGGAGGGGAGGTATTCAGAGAAGGGAAAAGGCAAGTGGATGAAAAGGAAGAGGAGAAGAAAGGGAAGGAGGAGGAGGAGGATCAAGAGGAGGAGGAGGAGAAGGAGGAGGAGGAGGAGGAGAAGAAGAAGAAGAAGCAGGAGCAGCAGCAGCAGCAGCAGAAGCAGAAGCAGAAGCAGCAGCAGCAGAAGCAGCAGCAGCAGAAGCAGCAGCAGAAGCAGAAGCAGCAGCAGAAGCAGAAAAGCAGAAGCAGAAGCAGAAGCAGAAGCAGAAGCAGAAAAGCAGAAGCAGAAGCAGAAGCAGAAGCAGAAGCAGAAGAAGAAGCAGAAGCAGAAGCAGAAGCAGCCGCCACTAGTGGTGACAAACTCAGGAAGTTCAGTGACTCAGAGGAATAAAAGCTCCAATGAAAGAGAATTGTCTTCTTAATTAAATTGGCTCAAATCACCAGGAAGCTTTCTGAGTAATAGCAGATGATGCTGGGGTTCTAAGAGAGATCATTGCCTGTTCAGGGCTAGAATGCCAGAGGTCATTTAGGGATGTGATGTAACTGTCTCTCCTCCCTCTTCTGGCTAGGACCTCTCAATCCCTTATTTTAGATACTAATTATAAAACTGGGATGAGTTTCAGCTCCCAAATAAAAGCATTCCTGAATCTTTCCTTCCCCACATAGCCTGGACCTCAGACTAAAAGAATCAGACAGACATAAGAAAGACCTCTCATGGAAGTTCCTATCCCCTGCTAGAGAAGCTGCTGCACTCTGGGAAGAAGATATTGTGGCTGTAAATATTGTGGCAGTCTTGGAGAATCCATTCAGATTCTGATCTGGCCTCAATTTCCATCAATCAAACCAGTTTCATGCAGGTAACAAAATGTCCCCAAACTGGTGATCTTAAAAATCAGTGTGATGGTTAGGATTGGATGACAACTTGACAGGGTCTAGAATCGGCAGAGACAAGGCCTTTGGTGTGTCTGTGAGCAAGTTTCCAGGCTGTGTTCACTGAAGGGGAAAGAAGAGCCACCCTAAATGTGGGCAGCACCATCCTATAGGTCCTGAATCAAATGAAAATGAGCAAGTGAGCTGAGCACCAGCACACACACATCTCCCTGCTTCCTGACTATGGACACAAGAAGACTCCATGCTCCAGATTCCATGACTTCCTCACCTGCTGAGCTAGAACAAACCCCTCATTGCTTAAGTTGCTTTTGTCACACCAGAAGGACATAACCAGTGCAATGAGTATAACAGCATTTAGCAGGAATGAGGATGTGTCCAGCACTGTGTGGAATGTTTTCATGTACTCAGAGCAGTTCATCAGCACAGACTCCCCAGATCTGTGTTGGTTGTCTTCTTCAGTGAAGACACAAAAGCTCATAGGGGTGAAGTGATTTGTCTACAGCCACAAAGTTTCTAAGTGACAGATATGGGCTTCAAACATAGTTCTCAGAGGCTGGAAGAGATATTTCAGGAAATCCAAATATCCAATACTTAGATATAAGACTGGGCATGACCATATCCTCTTGTAACACCAACACTGTGGAGGACAGAGACAGGATGAGAGCTGGGGCTTGCTGGACAGAAGCCTACCTCCAGAGTCAGAGGGAGCTCTAGAACATGACACCTGACATCCTGCCCTGTCTTCCATTGGTCCCCATTGGCATGGCCACGAACACATATGTGAAAATACACCACATGACCACCACATGTTTGTTCAGAGAAGGGGGGAAACACCTAACGTTTCTCCAGAATCAGACTATAAATGATCCCTTCTCCGAGGTGCTGGACCACTCTTTCCCAAGGGTGCTAATACACAAGTAATACACATTTTAGATATGCACCACTACATAAGTATTTCTTATCTGCTTTTTCATGTTTCCTTCCGGGTTCTGGGAAGGATGTTCATATCCAATGTGGGGAAGTTAAGGGAGGGCACGATGGTTCAATCCCCTTCACATTCTCTCCATGAGGAACAGTGGCAGCCACTGCCTTTGCTGGAGAGTGAGGACCCTGCAGATAAGATTCTCATCTATCCCAAGACCTGCATCCAATGCCGATGGAGCTTCTGGGTCACCAGTGAAAAGTGAAAGGGCATGCTCAGGGACAGAGATTGGCTGTCTCTGCACAAGTTAGGATGTGATCTGCAGACATTCCACAGAGCTAAAATACACGAGTCTCTGAAGGGCAATGGTCAATCATTTCAGTCACATTAAATGAGAGCAGAATAGATGCAAAGAGAATTGGCTGCATAGATGATAGCTCTCAAGGCTATTGACTGACCCCTTCTGGAAATTGTGCTAGCACATACAAAGCCTGTAGAAATGTAGAGATTCTGAATCAGGCAGCTGTGTGAATACCTATGATCAGAACACTATCAGAAATCCTCATAACCTTGCAAAATCCGAGGAGTGAAGAAAAGTATATATATACAAGTCAGACTCAATCCAAACCACTTTTTTGAGATATTATTTAGCATGGGCTGACCTCAAATTCAAGATCTTCCTGCCTTAGCCTCCTGGGATTGTAGACATATGTCTCCTTGCCAAGCTCCATATCATTAAACTTAATTAGTTAGCACACTGCTCTTTCTCATTAATTTATAGAAGTAAATTTTATTTCCTATGACCTCTAGTTTCTTCTTTTTTTAATTCTAGAACAATGTGGAGTATACCCATTCTGTGTTCAACATGAAAATCTTCCAGATGGGCTGTGGGGGTAGTTCATCTGTTCACCTGGTAAAGAGATTGTGAAGAAAGAACAATGACTTGACAAGTAACCCCCAGGACCTATATATAAAAAGCAAAATAATTTAGAAAGCCAGATTTGTGATTCTAGCACTAAGGGCACAAAGACAGGTGGGTCCTGGGTCTTGCTACTTTGATAAACTCCAGGCCAATGAGAGATCCTGTCTCAACAAAAAAAATAGACAGTTCCCAGATAATGACACCCAAAGTTATCCTTAGTCCACCACAAATATGCACCTGCAGACACATAAACACACATATATACAAACAAGAAAACCCTCCAAACAATTATAGATAGCAATCAACTGAGCCCACTGTCATCCTTATTTTTCCTCCATTTTCAGTCACATGATCACTACTTATCCCACTGATGTTTTTGGGAATTCGTTTCTAGCAGCTGGTACCTCCCTGCTCACCTTTCTCTTAAGGGACCAGATCATCAACATCTTTCTTAAAACACAGACTTCAGAAAGAACAGAGCCAAGGAGGATGGCATATACAAAAAGCTTTAAAGCCCAAATCACATGGAAGCAAGAGACTTTTAATTTTTTTATTCATATTTGCTCATTTATTTTTTGTTTGGAGGGTGCAGGGTCTAGCTATGGAGCCCAGAATGACTTTGAATATGATCCTTTTGCCTCAGCCTCCTGAGTGCCGGGACTGCAGGTGTATGCCACTAAATTTTTCCCAATAGAGCAAAAAAAAACATAGATATGGTTATTTGGCTACAAAGCAGTTCGAAGAAACTATTAGATGTGTTCTTTCTCTTGCTGTGTATTCATGTCACAGATACATGGTAATTCTAAAGCTCTGACCTCTCATAGGAGTCTTAGGAAGTTAATGCTTGACGGGGGTGGGAAAGATATTTTCTTTGGTGGTGTAGCCACCAGCCAGGTGCCCCTCACTCCTCTGCGCTCCCATTGCAACCTGAGTGCAATTCATTAGGTCACTAAAAAGCCATAAAAGTGGAAAAGGGATCAGAAATATTGGGAGGGGCAAGAGAGAATAACAGTTGGTAATATGGTCAAAATACATCACGCACGTGCATGAAAATGCCATAGAAACCCATTAGTATATGCAATTCACATATACTAATAAAAACCTTAACTAAAGGGCAGTCTTTTTAATCAAACACCAGGTTCAGCCCACAGCAATTCTCTTTTCCCTTTCTTCTCTCTCCCAGTAGGATCTGGTTCATTCCCAGACCTGAAGCCATCCAGATGCCCACCTGAACGATGTTCCCATTTAAATGATCCAGAATTCAACAAAACTCCTATCCCCTCTCTACAAGCTAAGCCCCTCCTTGGAACACAGCACCACCCTCTCCCAGACATCCAAGCTAATACTCTGAGACTCTTGCCCCTTCCTTTCCCACATGCCCAACACCCATTCCCTCTGCCTCCTGCAGACAGCTCATACCCATCCATTTCTCTTCCTTCTCTCCTGGCTCAGGTCCCTTGTCATTCTTCACCTGGACAAGCCCAGTAACATCTCACCTTTCTTTCTGAGTCCAATATTGTCTCTTACAATACATTTCTTCCATCTAACAGAGAGGTCTTTTAAAAGACAAATGTCTGATCATATCTGTCTCTTGCTTAAATAAAACCTTTCTTCGAAGATCTCCCAAGAGTTGTCCAATTAACCCAGTGCAGTCTGCCTTCTTCTATGTTAGAATCAGTCTGCTTTGCCATCACCACCCCATGACCTTCAGAGTATAACTGTGACTGCTTGGTTTGTCAACATGACCCAAGTTGGGTCATCTTAGAAGAGAGAATCTCAACTGAAAAAATATGCCCCCCATCAGATTGAAGACAAAGCTACAGGGCATTTTCTCGATTGATAACTTAAGTGAAAGGGCCCAGCCCACCGTGGGTGCTACCAGCCATAGGCAGGTGATCCTGGGTTGTATAAGCAGGCTAAGCAAGCCAGTAAGTAGCACTCCTCCATGGATTCTGCTTCAGTTTCAGCCTCCAGGTTCCTGCCTTGAGTTCCTGCTGTGACTTCCCACAATGACTGACTGTAATTGTGATATGTGACCCCTTTCTTCATGAGTTGTTTGTGGTCAGTGTTTTGTCACAGCAATAAAAAGTAGACTAAAATACACTCTTTCTGTTCTTTAAAAAAAATCTACTGTCCTAACTGTGGGGTCTTTGCACATGTGAGATAGCCCTCCTCTCCTGTTGCTCTCTCCTCCAACCCTCGTCTTCATTTAACCAACTCCTTGTCATCTCTCCTTATAGCCCCAACATCACTGTTATGGAGAAGCACACCTTTATCATCACCCCACGCCCAGGTACCCTCATAGCATCTTGCACTTTCCAGTCATCATGATTATGACAATTCGTTGTTTGGTTTGTCCTTCTTTGAGAGAAGTCAATGAAGCTGAGATGATCTGCCTAGCACTCCTACAAGTCTCTCATAGCTAGCTCTGGTGCTGTATAAAGTGGGTGACCAATACAAGGGTGAATAGAGATGCAGTCAGAAAACACAGATATGGCAGCTATGTACAAAAAGAAAGTGTGACTGAACTCCATCAGAAACAGTTCAGCTAGAACACAAAGACAGGGTAAGAAAGTGAAGTTCTAGCATTATAACCACCCTATGGAGAGAGACATATTTCTGAATAATGAGTCAGATGTGGCACAAAGTATTTCTGGTCCAAACTGAGGCTCTCAAGAGGATCTACCAAGCATCATAGTTCTTTTCATAGTTCCAAAAGAGACCCTGTCTTCCCCTACCTTCTCATAAGCCCTGGGAAGTAGAAGAGTGGTCAGAGAGAAAGCAGAAGGAAAGACCATGGGAGAAGAAGACAGCCCAAAGCTTGCTGCTTGTTTGTGGATGTGCTGGTGGATTTGTTTTCCTGCTTTCACTGAGAGCCTGGCACAACATGATGACCTACAACTTCATCATTTTGTGTTCTCGGTGATAAAGAGTCATCTTTTAGTCTGTTTTGCTTACTGATGTAACTCCTCCTCCCTACCTCAAACAATAACAGGCACTTGTTAAGTATTTGTTCAATGAAAAAAATAGCTGGGGCTAAAGCTCATTGATACAGCACTTGCCTAGCACTCACAATGACCTGGGTTCAATCCCAGAACAACAAAAAGCAATGGGTAAATGAATGACTACAGATATGAGCATTGAATAGAATTGAGAGGTTAGCTTTAAAAGAATTGTACCTGCAATGCCTAGTGAGGACATTGAGCTTCACGAGTCCAGTAAATACTACTGGAGCCAATGACATAATGAAGTAATTAAGCCATGAGTATGTAAGTTACACTAACTTTTCTCTGTTGCTGGCTTCCCTTTAATTAGACTAAGAAGCATTTCTTTTGACATGGAAGCTTGCATTAGTGTGTTCTGCCTTGTATATACAGTTTCTTTCCTAATTACCCAATTCTTTGGGCTACATATATGACCACAGCAAGTCCCTATACAAAATCCTGATTCCCTAAAGAAAAAGTGGGGAGCTACAGCTAAAAATAAATGAATGCTTTGGTCAGATTTCTGTGTCCCCCAGGAGCTCTGGGCATCGGAGGGGTATTAGAGGAAAATCAAAGTTAAACAACTCAACAACACAGTGTGATGAACAACAGTAGGCAGTAGCTAAGCATCGCAGGGACACAGAAGACACGATACCTACAGCCTCTTCATTGGCTAAATGTTCTGTTTCTATGTTAGAATGGGGTCAGTCTGGGTTGGATGCTGGGTCTGCCAATATGGTTCCCAAGGAATCTGGTTTCTTCAGAACCTTCCTGAGAACAAATGTCCTGAGACAGAATATGGGTGAAGCTAGAAGGCTTCTGCTGCACACATGGAAAGATGGGATGGGAATCACACACTGCATGAGAGCACTCTGGGTTGTAAATGGGTGTCTTGACCCAGCATTGAGAAGACACAGATGGGGCTGGGTAGATGCTCCTTCAGTAAGTGCATCCACATGAACAGCCTAGCATGGTGGTACAAGCCTTTAATTACCAGGAGGTAGAGACAGGAGGATTCCTAGAGCTTTCTGGCCAGCCAGTCTAACTAAATCAGTGAGTTCCGGGTTCAATAAGACCCTATCTAAAAAACAATGAGATGCCAAACAACCGAGGCAGGCACCAATGTCAACAGCCTCTGATCATGCATATGAAAACAGCCAAAATGATGGGGTGCTTGGCAGTTATTATATATGTTAGTGATTTCAATGACAGAAGTACCCTAATATTCCCTAAATAAATGAGGCAAAATAAGTATACACCATGTAAACACACATAATGCATAGTCAGCCTTCGGTACCCAATACCTATATAACATGGTGTAGTTTTTGCAAATAACCTATGCATATCCTCCTGAATCTGTCATTTCCTATAAGTCATCACCTAATTATTTATAATATCTAATATTACACAAATGATATGGAAATAGTTGTGCTATATTGTTAAGAGAATAGTAACAGTATTTTAAAGGTCCATATCTGTTTAGTACAGAGTCAAGTTTTTCTTTTTTAAATTTGGAGTAACTGAATTGTTTATTTTGTCTTATTTTCCTCTCTCTCTCTCTCTCTCTTTCTCTCTCTCTCTCTCTCTCTCTCTCTCTCTCTCTCTCTCTCTCTCTCTCTCTCTCTCTCTGTGTGTGTGTGTGTACATGTGTGCATATAGTTGAACATGTGTGTGAAGGACAATGGTTAAGCTCCAGATGTCTTCCTCTGTCACTTTTATCTTAGTGTTTTTGAGAAGGGGTGTCTCACTGAACCTGGAACTCACTGACTCCCATCTCTGCCTCCTCAACACTAGGATTACAGGTGTGTGCCACTCTCAGCTTCCTTTTACGTGGGTGCTGAGGAGGACACCACTATAGAAAAAAAAAAAACTCCTATATACAGAGTAGGGGGTTTGGGGAGTTTTTCCCTATTTTTAACTAAAAGAGAATTTAAAGAAGGATAAGGAAAAAATTGAATAGATAGATAGATAGATAGATAGATAGATAGATAGAGATTAGATGTAGATATGTAGATATAGATATATCCCAAATACAAACAACAACCTCTTTCCATTAATTTATTCCCACATGATATTTGCCAATTTGGTCAGTTCTGGTGGGAGACATGCATACTTCATCTTACCCAAGTGTCTGAATGCTTGCAGCACCCACACACATTCACAACTGTATGCATGCAGTTGTTGACATAGTGAGATGCAAAAGCACAGCAGGGTGGATCAACTTCCAATGAAAGCAACCAAAGGGCACAAATAACAGCATAAGCCCCAGGAGACAAGTATCCACACAGCTCTGGAATTAACACTACCAAGGACTGGCTCTAAATTAGCAGTAGGCCATTGCATGGAGGGTGCTTAGAGCATCCTGCTGGGTCTGTTTTCCTTTATATCAGTATCCTGAAGCTCTTGAAAGGCACCCAGGATCCTGCCAGGCTGGGCTAGCAAATAGCACAGTGCCTTGCCTATGGTTTGCAAACTGGCATTGGGGGAAGTTACACACATCCTGTGGAGGAGAAATGATACAATGCTGTATTCACAAGATGTCTAAAGGTCCTGTACATCCCCTAGAGATCCAGGTAGTAGAGAAGATTCCTAGAAGGAAAATAAGTAACTCTCTTGACACAAGGATATGCCAGCTCCAATATGGCCCAGGCTTTTAAGATTGCTTTTCCTGACAAGTTTTAGGGTACTGAAGTCACAGACATGGATTCATAAGCAATGAAAAGAGTCTCTCTTTATATTAGACATGGTCTCCTGTGATGACAACTGGCTTCAAACTGACCATGCAGCTGAGGATGGCCCTGAACTCCTCATCTTCCTGCCTCTATTTATCAGGTGCTGGGATTATAGTATGCACCTCCATGCTCTGTTTCTACAGTGCTGGGGATCAAACTCAATGTCCCATGTGTGCTATGTAAGCATTCTACTGACCGAGCAACACCCCCAGCCAGAAGAGCAATCTTTAAGAGTCTGAAAGATGGTCACACTGATGGAGGCAACTTTATGTAGAGGCAGGCAGTTCATGCAAATGTTGCTGTGGTGACATTGACATTTTGATGCAAATAGTCAATGCTGGAGGGACTGTGGTGCCTGAAGGTTGTTCTGCTTGCAGCAGGCAGACTACAGTCTAGATTCTTTGCATTTGTATCTCACATGAACCCCCCAATGACCACATAGCAGGCACTTACCACATCAAATCATCTTAAAGAAGAGATAAACAGGTCTCAGCAATGTCAAATCATTGTCACAGGTCACACCACTATCAAATGACAAAGCCAGAGCTCAAATCCCAAACCTGGGGATCACAATGTCCTGCACTGCAAACCCAGGCAACTAACCAAGACTGAGGAGGTAATAGACCCTAGAGGAGACCTCGCTATTTCCATTTTCCTAAATCAGGATAGCTTCTAATGGATAAGAACAGCTCTCAACCCTCATAAAGGAGTCTCTCTCTCTCTCTCTCTCTCTCTCTCTCTCTCTCTCTCTCTCTCTCTCTCTCTCTCTCTCTCTGTGTGTGTGTGTGTGTGTGTGTGTGTGTGTGTGTGTGTGTGTGTGTGTGTGTGTATGTGTGTGCTCAAAGGCTACTGAAGACATCTACAACTGGTCAAAGTGTAAAGAATAAATGACGATGGGGTTTCCAGACAGTTATATCTTCAACACAGCCCTATACTTATGGCTAAAAGAACATTGCAGAGAAGAGGGCAAGAAGACCAACAGAATGGGACACCTACTGTGAGATAGTACCTTCTGTATGACAGGGAAGCTGCACCCAAGACATCTTACTAATATGATTACCTACACAAAATTTGTATAATGGCAATACCAGTCAATATGCCAAGATTAATAGGGAAAATTTCACAAGATCCCATCCCTATATGAAGGCAGTCAATGACTTCTAAGAAAGAATCATTTCTCCAGGGATGAGTTCCCTGGTAGATTACCCAATCCCAATCCAATGTCAGCCTTAAACACATGCACATACAAATAACACCAAATCACTGAGGTGAGATGATGGATAGGCAGACAGACAGGCAGACAGACAGACAGACAATTGATAGATAGATGTTGATTTTATACATATATGTAACAATAAAAATTATCAAAGGATCATGAATTTGAAAGGTAGTGGAGACACAGGAAGAGGAGCAAGGGCAGAGGAAGTTATGGAAATCATGTAAATACAGTATATTCATGAATGAAATTCTAAAAAAGAATAAAAGTTTTAATTAAAAAAGACAATATCTTGTACAACATTTAGTAGCTAAAAGAAGAAACACAGCCTAACTCATTATATCTTCATATGGCTGCACAGCTATGCACATACAGGCAGCACTAACTGGACTTAGAAGGTTATTTTTTAATGACATGAAGTCAGGACAGGTGATGGGGTGAATGGGTACATGATCATATTTCATTGTACACATGAACCAAAGTCTCAAAGAATGAAAAATTGGAAAGAAAAAAAATCAATGAACTGATGCTGATCTTGGAAACCACATAGTCAATTAAACATTGAAAAAACAAATAACAGAAGATAAATTAAAACTAGTTTAATGAAGACCTTTGCAGCCCTTAGTGAGTAAAAGGAAAGACCAAAGAGCAAACAGGGGCTACATCACATGCAGGAACCTCAGAGTTAGAGGAGGAGCTTGGATTTCATTGTGAACTCAAACACTACTAAACAGTGTTCCCTGGTTGTCATGGTTTGAAACTAAAATGTATCCCCACAGGATGGTGTTTTGTGTACACAGTCCCCAGATGGTGGCACTATTCTGAAAGCTGTAGAGTTTGGGAGGGGAGACCTGGATGGCAGAAGTAGGTCACTGGGCGTGGGTCTTTGAAGGTTCTGGTCTACCGTCCTCTGTTTACATGTTGACTGTGATGTGATGGGTCTCCACCTCATGTTCCTGCCACCAACTGAGCTGATTCTACCATGCTTCCCTGCCATGACGGGCACAAATCCTTCTGAAACCATAGCCAAAAGAAACCTTCTCCCCTGGAAGTTCCTTTTGTCAGGCATCCACAGCAAAGTGATTGATATATTGGAGGAATGCCATGAGATGGTTTATGTTTCAGTAACATCTTTTTAATAGAATGTGGAGGAGCAAGCAGCTGAGAAAATAAGAGGGAGCCCAGTTCAAAAGCTCTGGGATGATGCAGGAGAGTGGAGTGGAGTGAAGGAGTGGCAAGGGATATCATGGTGAGCCCAAACCATCAGGGAGATATGTGAGACATAGAGGTGGATCTGGATCTGATCAGCCACAGCTCAGTTCAGGTCAGTCCAGTGACTTAGGAGTTATGTGTAGAGCAGGGTGCAGAGGCTTTAATCACAAAATTCAGAAGACTGAGACAGAAGGATCGCCATGAGTGTAAAGCCAACCTGGGCTATGCACTGAGATCTAGGCCAGTCTAAGCCACAGTTTGAGATACTATCTTACAGACAGAGGAAAAGGAAGAAGTAGAGGGTGGCACCACAAACTCAATGTGGCAGCATAGGAAGGTAGAAAACACACAGTTCCTATATCCAGTCATCAAAGAAACATCCTCTGAGCACAAGCAGCCACATCAACCTTCCAATGAGGGAAAAATCATTTCAAAGTATGTATATGTTAAAGAGGCTTGGTTCTTAGTTAACCCAGAGCTAAATCGAACAAAAACAGTTGGTTTAGCCAATAAAGTTAGAATATTCTCACTTCACCTCTTAAAAGGATTGTTTGACATTAGACAGTCTTGGGCTCCAGACAGCTTCCTTCTCTACCATTTTGAAGAGGAACTATGCTTCGGGACTAATAACAGAAATAAAATCCACCCACAAGCTGTTTATCACAGTGTTGTTAATGTCAGTGAAAGTTCCATCAAAATGACCCAGGCATCCAGCATCGGGCAAGCTGGTAAATGAGCATCATCACAATATGTCCTCATGACTCAGAGGCCAGGCATAGTGGTGTGTGCCTGAAGCAGCAGCACACATGATGCTGAGGAAGAAGGATCATGGGTATAAAATGAGAGTGAGCTGTCTAGGGAGACCTCTCTCCAAAGAACAGCAAAGTGAGATGAGACATTGACAGATAAGGTGTAGTAAGCAAAAACATGTTTGACTAATGCCCAATTGTGGATAGACACCAGTCTACTAATACTTGCATGTTATATGCACACATATATACATATACACACATAAGTGTTCCAGTGCATGCATACATACTCAGCGAGAAGGAAATAGGAACGAGATGCTATTTTTGCTTAGTATGTATGACAGACATACTGATCATTTTTGTTTCATTATCTATTTCCAGAACTATGGGTCTATCGCTCTTTTGGAATAAACATAAAATAAAATGAATAAAACAGAATTTTTATTTCAAAAGCTATGTCATGATCCTAAGACACAGAGTTCTGAATAGCAACTCTAATAAGAGAATGGGTTCAGTGCTTTGGGGATGTCACACAACAGGATTAAATCCCTCTGTGCTCTGCTAGTGCTGGGATTCTCTTGGGAAAGCCCCATGAAGCTACTTGGATCCTTGAGAAACACTGAAGAGGTTATTCTCCTCCACCCAAGATGGTGTTTGTATGCAAAACCCAGGAAACTCTAGACTCAGAGGACCCAGGCTGAACGAAACAAGCAGAGAGCGGATGCTGGAAGCCGCCCACAAAGCAGTGGTAACCTTTGCAAGCTGCCTCTGTACACACATGAGAGAGAGGAGGAAGGCATGTCATCTGTGTCCTCAGAAGCCCCCAGGCACCAGCCTCGCTAGTGGACGAACACTGCTAGTTTGCTTTGAGGCAGCTGAGAACACTGCCCACACACCCAAAATAGGAGTGACTTCTGCAAATGACTGCGTGTGCATTGATTTATCTGATGAGTACTTCCCAGGAAGACAAACGCCTGGACTCAGAAGAAGAAACTTGGAGATCTAATGACCAAGGAATCAAAGTGAAAATGGCCTGCAGGAACAAAAGCAGCAGAAGGGGAAAGCCGTGACTCACTGAATGTTGGCCATTGATTATCAGGCCCCAGGGTACCAACATCACATACTGCTTATGAAAGTTTTGTATACAAAAGTATGGCTATTTTACTTTGAAATCCCAATTTGCAGTGTTTTTCTAAAAGCTTGAACTGACAACACCCAGCTCACACTCCCCCAGACATAGTTCAGGTGACTGGCATCATTCATCCATGCATCATCCTGGTCTGGACCATTTAGATGTCTTTAATTGGCAGCCCATGTATCCCCTAGCTACTTAAAATGTGGTGTTTCCCACATCCTTTCAGAAATGTGTGTGGAATTTGTGCAGCAGAGGCCCAAAACCTTAAGTCTAAGCAGGTTCTGTGAGTATGAAGGCTGGCATGATCTCTGCTGGCTTCTTGATTGGTTCGTTGCTTACTTTCTTTCTCTCTCTCTCTTTTTATTTAAATTCTTTAATTACCACTCATATTTACATATCCATGCCCCCATTCCTTCACCCTCCCATCCTCCCATGTTCCCCACCAACCCCCCCCAACCCATCCCCTAACTCCTCCCCAGGGACAGTGAGGCCCTCCACCCCCAGGGACCTTCGAAATCAGTCATATCGTTTGGGGGAGGGCCCAGGCCCTCCTTGCTTTATTTGGGCTGCAACCGTATCCCTCCATAGAAAATGGGTTCCCAAAGTCCATTTGTGCTATAGGATTAAAGACTGGCTCCACTGTTAGAGGCCCCATAGACTGTCCTGGCCTCCTAGCTGGCACCCACATTCAGAGGGCTTGGTTTGGTCCAATGCTGCTTCCCCAGCTTTATGACTAGGATCTCCATGCTCTCACTAGGTCAGGTCAACTGTTTCTGCAGGTCTCTCCAGCCCTGTCTTGGTTCCTTTGCTCATCCCTCCTCCCTCTCCACAACTGAATTCCAGTAGTATGGTTCAGTGCTGTGGTTGCCTGTTTCTGCTTCGAACAGCTACTGGATGAAGGCACTAGGAATGGTAACCAAGGTAGACACCAATCTCATTATAGAGGAAGAGCATCAGTGACATTTTCTCCACTACTGTTTGAATTCTTAGTTGGGGTCATCCCTGTGGATCCCCTAACATTTCCCCTGTGCCAGACCTCTCTCCATACCTGTACTCTCTCCCTCTATCAAGGCATCTCCTTTCTTGCCCTCCTCTATTCCTCCCGTCTCAGTCTTCTTGTTCTCTTCTCCCTTCACTTCTTCCCTTCCCACCTCCTTCCTCTCCAACCCCACCCCACGCTCCCACTTTGTTCAGGGGTTCTTGTCCTCCTCCCCTTCTTCGAGGGACTATGCAATCTTTTCTTGGAGTCCTCCTTGTTTCCTAGCTCCTCTGGCAGTGTGGACTGTAGACTGGTAATCCTTTGCTCTGTGTCTAAAAATCATATATGAGTGAGTACCTACCATGTTTATCTTTTTGTGACTGTGTTACCTCACTCAGGATGGTTTCTTCTAGTTCTATCCATTTTCGTTGCTTCCTTTCTTCTTTGTGGTTTCCTTATGAGTTTAAGGTACTAAACTTGTCTTCCAATCTGTGGAGTGTTCCTGAGGACCTTCCTTCAAGCTATTTATTCCACTTGTGTTTTATGTTTTCATCTCTAGATTATATGAGAGACCCTTGAAAAATGGCTTCACTGGGTTGTGAGGGATATCTCAGTGCTTTCTCTGCAAGTACAGGACCTGACTTTGATCACCAGAACCCACATAAACTTTGGGCACAGTGACATGGGCTTGTAATCTCAGCACAGGGAAGGCTGAGACAGGAAGATTCCTGGAGCTCAATGGTCAGCCAACTCAGCTGAATAGACAAGTTCCAGGCCAGTGAGAGACTCCCAGATAACAAGGTGAACATTGCCTGAAAAACAACACCTGAGGTTGACTTCTGGACTCCAAAAGCATGTGAACTTATATGTACACAGGCACCTTAGGCCCAACACACAGACAAACACATAACAAAGGCCCTACAGAGACAGAAGCTGTCCTTGTTGTCGCTAACATCTCCTTGTGGTAGATGGCCATGATCTATCTTGACAAAGATAGTCAAGGGCATCCTTCTATGTGACACCCAGAGCCTTTTCCATCTAAAATCACTACCTGAAGCAGCTGTCCAATCTGCTGGGGTATTGGAGCCCTGACCACAGTAACTGCTTTCCGGCTTCTGCAAGGCCTCAAGCCTGATGGTCAGGCTAGAAATATTTCAAATATCACAGATCATCAGGGTAAGAGTGCAGTTTCTCAAAGTTTTCTCTTATTTCATGTCTCTAACATGAAATAATATTAATTGGTGATAGAAAATATAAGGCATAATTACCTAGGACTCTTTTTATGGTACATACAAAGGTTACAGTAGTTATTTTTGTAAAACAATCCAACAAAAACAAGTAAAAGACTACAGGTTCATTCGGGCTCATGGTTTCCAAGAGTTTCAGTCCATCATAACAGGGAAGGCATAGCAGAGCAGCTCCATTCATGATGTCAAGACCATGTGGTGGAAACTGTTTATGTCATGGTGGACCAACAAACAAACAGAGACAGAATATGGAGTCAGGTACAACCGTGAGAAGAACCCCTAATGGTCAATGTCTACTAACCATGCCCCCGCCTCCTAAAGGTCTAGACCATCTCAAAATAGCACCACCTTCTTGGGGGGGTGAGCATTTGAGCATGAGCTGTAGGGTGTCAGAGCATGCAAAGGGCTTAAGCAATGGGAGGAGTACAAAGGAAACAAAGGGCTAGAGAGAATGGTTTGGTTCTGACATGTAGGAAAGGGTAGGTAAGTTATAAAAGGAAAGGAGAAAAGCTAACTACAGGTATAGTTAGGCAACAGGTACCGCTGAAGCAAGATTTCAGTCCTACCATGGCTCTCACAGTCCAGAACACACATCTTTGTCTTCCCACCCAGCCACATGAAAACCTGGACATTTCATACTGACTTCTGTCCCTCATGGTTGAAGGGACCGCTCGAGATCATTTCCTGCCACATCTGCTCTGCATATGCAAGAGCAAAGCACAATCCTGTTGCCATAGAATGCCCTTCGGAAGGGACACAACTGTGCTTGAGGCAAGAAGCCATCGACACTGTGTGGGAAATTATCCAGCCAAGCTTCAGGTGCCCCTTAGAACTGGCAAGAGAATAGAACAAAGTACCACAACACAGCTACAGGGAATATTCTGGCTCCCTGAACTGGAGTGGTGAAGAGGGGAGCCAATATGCTTAGCCCCTACATAGAGAGATTCAGGACCCCACACATGGCATCAGGTTTCAGTATCTCTCCTTCTTCTTGCTCTGCTACCCTCCAGGAAGCTCTGGTTCCCAGATCTCACTGGGAGCAAGATGGCGTACATGACTTTATCCCTTGTATCTTTTCAGATTCACTTTTAATAGGAAATACCAAGTCATTTACCCAGGAGCTCTTATCTTTAGACACACACACTGAAACTGTATAGTTGAAATGATACAGCTTTGGGATTCACTCCAAAGTAATCTACTGTGGGTGGTGATAGAATGGAAAGCGATTGCCCACAAACTGATAAATGCTGATTCTGGAGAGTGGGCACATGAAGGGTTAGCTCTGCCCATTATACTGTCACCTCTATTTTTGTGTGTATTAGAAACTTTTCATAATAAAAAGTTAATGTAGAAAAAATAATCTCTTTTGCTCAACTTTGAGTTAAGCCTTTATTCCATTCAGACAGGAATGGAATGGGAAGGAGAGGACATGCCTTCTCTTGCCATGCTCTTCTGTTTAGAGACAGAGGACTATGCCTTAGTCATCGCTATAAAAACAGTGCATTCAAAGAAACAAACAAAACACCTCCATCAAAGAAGAAAGAAGCTGCATATGTGATACTTACAATTCTAGCATTCGGGAGACTGAGGCAGGAGAATCTCAAGTTCAAGACCAAGCTGGACTACAAAATAAGTTCAGGGACAGCCTAGACTACATAGTAAAGCCATGTGTCCTATACTATCCAATTCCAAATATCTATTTTCAAAGCCCCACATTTGAACACATCTTTTCAAACTCACCCACAAAAGATCACCAGACAACCTGGGGATTAGAAGCAGTTTATCAATGTGACACTCCTGCTCATACCTGCTGTACTCAGAAAGTAGAGGCGGGGCCTTAGGAGGCAGGAACTATGGATAGAAAGACCACCTGACTGACATCCTCAGTCTCCCACACTCCAACCCTGAGTGATGGCAACACAGGCCAAGTGAAGCTGATTTACTGTCTGGATTAGAACACCTACCTCCAATTCCCCGAGGGTCACCAAAACATTCCACCTTGTGTATCAGCTCACATCCTTCTTAACACTAGGGGAAAGCCTCACGCCTTGTTGGGGAAGATCTGCTTAGAGGCCCACAAGTCTCGGATCTCAGACTCAGAAACTATTCTGAAGAAAGAAGGTAGATTTTCAAAAGAGCACAGCTCGGATCCCCCAGAGGCAGTGCCCACTTCTGGGACTGTGCAACCACAACATCTAGCTCAGGCTGCAGATCCCTGTGACCACAGAAACAAGGACACTCAAGACCTTCCCCAGGAGCACAAAGGAAGCATCTCACCACCCATCCCCAGAATGCCAACCCAAGCTGAGCAGCAGCTAACTACAACTGTGCATCTTGAATTCCAAGCCATTCTGCCAGTGTTGATGTCATCATAAAGCTTCCTTCACTGTGCAGGAACTGGGGGTTTCTCAGCCATAACTCATATACTGAGGCATACAGACAAACCCGGACAGGAAACCTATCTCCCTGGGGCAGGTGAGCAAGCAGATGCTGATGCTTCCATACTACAGCACAGCACTGGTCTCCGCTGGTTATACTAAGTATGAGAACTTCAAATGGAGGCTGGGAAGATGGTTCAATGGATAAACTGCTTGCCCCCCCCCAAAATACTAGGACTCAAATTCAGATCCATGGCACTCACGAAAAGCCAGGTGTGGCTGCATGTGTCTGCTTTCTAGCCAGCCAGACGGCCTGGCCGAAATGGCCAGCTCCAGGCTGAGTGAGAGACCTGTCTCAAGAATTAAGGTGGAAAGTGACTGGGGAAGACGGCCAACCTTGGCGTGTAGCCCACCTACATGCAAGCACATATGTGAACAAACACATACACACAAGATTTTTCTTTAATATTTCACCTAATAGAAACACTAGTAGACAATTCCCTTCAAGAAAGGACCTGCACAAAATCTCATGGCCCTACAAACAAAGAGAGATGTGGTTTAAGCAAAGGGAATGGTTGCCTACGGCTCCTGAATGTCTTACACAAAGGCTCTGTGTCCAGTTCATTGAGTTCCATTGAGCCTTCCTTTCTGGCTCAGTCTTTCTATCAGTCCACACCCTTCCTTCCTGGGCTTTAGGGTTGTGAAACTGATAATCTATAGACAAACACATTGTATTTTCCGAGGTACACCCAAACTCCGAAGCATGGGCAGGCCAATCACCCCCTAATATCTGGCTTATCGTATCAGAATGCATTATGTGCCTCCTGTAGGCAGAGCCAAAAGCCTTAGAGGAAACCTGGCACTACATAAATGATGCCTGTTTTTAGCCTAAGCTGTCGATTTTTGCAGTTTGGTAAAGCAGGGGAAGCTTCGATCCATGTAAAATCTCTTCTGGGGGAGGCTCTTGGTAAGGGAGCCCCAGAGGAAGGGGAGGAGGATTGCAGCTACAAGCGAGGAACATGACAGCAAGTTAGACCATTTAGAAGGAGCTATTTTCTCCCAAATTCTGTGACTGCCCGGAGCATGTGGTCTTCCTGAAGGTTATTAAAGGTGTGCTGTTGTCAGAGTCCATACAGGAGGTTTCTGCTTTGATTAGCTCAGTCCTGGTGTTTATTTCCTAAAAGGATCTTTTAGAATATACATGTATGTAGGTATATTTTAAAAGATCCTTTTAGGAAATATATATATGGTATTAAATCTTTAAAGGGAACTAGACAATTCAGCTTGGCAAGAAGAAAACGAGGAGGAAAGCACTTTGAAAATGGAGCTGACCTTCCTGGGCCCCCTGCTGGAAGGTCAGTGGCAGAAATGCCGGTGCAGACTCAGCAGATATTCCTCCCGGGGGGGGGGGGGAAGAGCAGGTGACTCAGAGACACAGGGCATCAATCACCTTCCTTCCACAAGAGCAGTCATCCTTTGGACTCAACATGACCACACACATCATCAGTGAAGCCCACAGGGACACCTTGAGGCCTGTAGGGTGTTTCTAGAAGGTTACAAAATGAAACCCTCTCCTTGTTTAAAGACTCGGGTGCCTAAAAGAACATCCATGGGGAGGGAATAAAGAAGGAATGCTGAATGATCACTCAGAGCCTGAGATCAGCTACAAAGCTGGCAAAGCTGACCTTTCACATCCAAGGAGAAAAAAATCAAAGTTCCTCCCCTGACCACGAAATGAGGCCAGCCTTCTGGGGTCAAAGGCTCCCGTTTCCTGCTCACATTTGCACTTGTGTCCATTTTAGGCAGATGGGAGTCAAACTAAGTGGTTGTCTGTTCAAGCCTTAAATTGTCATGTCCACTGTCCTGGTTCTGTGGTTTCACGTCAGCTGAGATGCTATGATAGTCTGTCATAGAGTCCCATGGGGACCAGGGATATGGATCAGTTAAAGTGCATGCATGAGGACCTGAGTTTGATGCCTAATGGTGATAAAATGTACTTATAATCCAGCATCAGGGAGGCAGAGACAAGTAATGCCTGGGGTTCAAGGCAGCCAGAAGAGCCTAGTTCATGAGCCCCATGTCCCAGTGAAATACCCTGCCTCAAAAAACATGGGTATAAGATTGTCCTCTGACCTCTGCACATATGCTCACACTTGTACACACACACATGAGCATGCACACACTGTGTATCCTATGGGCTACAAAAACTAGCCTACTCCTTGACTGTGTAGAAGGCAATAAATGAATTCATCATCACTCATTCACTGAAGAAAACAAAACCACTGCTCCTTGACACCACAATTCATGAGATATTGCTGAAGCCACCGGTTGTTCCTGAGGCCTTGCAGCCCTCCATAAGTGGCACTTATTTTGTACCTGCAGAATTTCTGGAGCAGCTTTAATAAGGCACCACGAATCTGATTAAAATGCAAATTCTGACTGAGTCACAGTTGGTCCAGATGCAGTTACTGGCTCGTGGGCCACATGTTGAGTACCTAGGGTCTAAAGATGATAAGCCAGTCAGTGAGTACCTGGTGACTGAGCCTCAAACTCTGCCGTCAGACTGCTGAGCTGAGCCTGTACCCAGCCACTTCCACCTATCCTGTCTTCCTTCCCTTGTGCCTGGGCTTCTGCCTTGTGAAATGAAGCTCACAATCACCATACAGAGATGCTGTGAAGATGAAAAGAGGACATGCCCAGAGCCCTCCACCACTGCGGGGCACACAACCATGCAGGAGGTGGGTGCTGCTGTGTCATCACCCTCTCCCTTTGCCGGGAAGCAAAACCCCTGGTTTCTACAGCCAGCTTGATGGGTCTGTGTTTGCCTTTTAATGTAAGGCTTGGAAGCTTGTATCTACCATTACCATATGAGTGTGTGGTGTGTGTGTTTGTGTGTGTGTATGTGTATGTGTGTGTGTGTGTGTCTGTCTGTCTGTCTGTGCCTGTATGCACGTATGCCTGTATGCCTGTATGCCTGTATGCCTGTCTCTCTGTATGCCTGTCTTTGTCTCTCTATGTGTTGGGGGTATGTGTCTTCCAAAAGGCAAACTACATTGTGTAAGAAAAGAGCACAGAACCAGGTCTGGCGGTGGAAGCCTGTGACCACAGCTGTTCAGAGGCTGGGAGGCGGCAGGATAGCAAGGCCTGCTTCAACTACACAGTGAATTCAAGGCTAAGCCTACTGAGATCCTTTCTCAAAATAGAAAGTAACAAGAGTGCCTAGAATCCACCAGTGAGGAGCTGGGGTCATGGTTAAGTGGTACAACACCAGCCTAGCAAATGCCAGGCTCTATACTCAATGCCACCCTTAAAAAAGCAAAAGTCTTTGAGGCTGGTGTCCCCAAGTGCAAATTGATCTCTGAGAGCCTCCATGTTGTCTGCCACACATAGACAATAACAACAACCACAAACCGATAATGTTTGCAAAGTGCATGCCTTCTTTGCAGTAGGTGCTCAATAATCGCTGGCCGCTGTTTTGTTTGTCATCCAAACTCCATCCTCCAGTGGCACACAAGAGAGAGAGAGAGCCAGCATGACTAGCAACTTCCCCCTTGATGACTGTTCCATCCTGGAGAGGCTGAGGCTGTTAATTCACCTGCAAAGGACACTAGTGTGGGGGCAGAATGGCTTGGTGCTATGGCAGAGGCTTTCCCAGTCCTACATACAGTCAGGAATACTGGCATTAGTGTACATATGACAAGAGACTTTAAATATTGTTCGGCTGAGAGTGGACTGGGAGACGGCAGGAGAGAAAAGCCAGTGTTGCTTTCCTGAAGAGACAGCCCTTAATCCATTAGCCATTCATTCATGATACCATTTTAATCTTTGTGTTCGTATGATGTGTGTACATGTGTGCATGTGTGCGTGCGTGTGTGCGTGCATGCGTGGTGCACATGTGGAGGTCAGAGGACAATCTCAGGTGTCTGTCCTCACTTTCCACCTTGCTCAGAGTCTCTTGTTCGTTGTAGCATACACCAGGCTAGCTAGTCCATAAGCTTCTGGGATTCTCTTATCTGCACACCCCGCATCAGCACAGAAGCACAGGAATCACAGACATGTGCCGGCACCGTCATCTTCATATGAAGTCTGAGGATCTGAAGACAGATGTTTGCACTTATGCAGACGAGTGTTTCCCCCATTGAGCCATCTCCCCAGCTCTATTCAGGATATTCAAGTTGGTCTCTATGCCAACACCTCTGCTCAGTTCTCAATAAGACAGAGAGAGGTGTTGGCCTCTAGAGACATCCGCCTCATGGAAGAAACAAATAAAAGTTAAAGTTTCTGTATAGCTGATGACAGGAGGGCTGCAGTGAAAGATGAGAGGGAGGTGGCCAGGAGGCATCTTGAAATGAAGCTTAAACCAGGTCCTGGAGAAGGGAAGGAGTCAGCTGGTACAGAGCAGTGAAGAAAACATCCCAGGCATAGAAAAGAGGAAGTGCAAAGCCTGGGTAGGAAAGGATGGGAAGAATAGCAAGAAGCAGACCAACACAGGAGCAGCTAGCCCCACCCTTCTTTGATCACAAATGGCAGGCAATGGCTACTGGAAAAGGGGGGTCACTTTCTTCAGTGGTGTAGCTACTGATAAGTTGTCCATGTTCGTGAAAACAATGCCTCACCTGTGAGCAATAGTAATTAAGCCAGATGTTTTTTGAAAGAAAGAGAGAGAAAGAAAGAGAGAAAGAGAGGAAGAAAGAAAGAAAGAAAGAAAGAAAGAAAGAAAGAAAGAAAGAAAGAGAAAGAAAGAAAGAAAGAAAGAAAGAAAGAAAGAAAGAAAGAAAGAAAGAAAGAAAGAAAGAGAGAAAGAAAACATGAAAGGAAAATTTAGGAAGGAGAGGTTCAGCAGAAAGGGAGTCAATAAGAGAGAGTAATGAGCTGTGTATGTAAAAAAAAAACATGGTATATACATGTCATTTTTAAGTGGAGAGTATCCTCCTGAGCCATAGAAACAGTACTGGGTTGTATTCTAAAGGCCAAAAGATGGCACAAAGATTTAAACACATCTGGCTTGCAAACCATTCACTACACACTGCAAGAACCAAGTCTCACCATGATCTGAGACTGGAGTGAGAAGATGAACCCTGCTTCCTGCCAGACAGGGCCAGTACTTGGGTCTCAGCTCTGAGAACACAACCCCAGGGTAGAACCTTGTTGCTGAGGGAAGGGCCAGGAGGTTTAGATGGTGCTGGAGAGAGCAATACCACACCCAAAATCCCTCAGGAGAAGTCCAGGAAATCCTCCACTGTCAGCTCCCTGCTCCTGAGGAGTAAGTAACCCTGACATAAATCTCCCCCAGCAGCCTCCTTGGCTGCACAAAGCCAAGACATGACAGAGAGCAGTGAGATTCTCCTCCAGCAATTCTGAAAGCTGAAAGCAAAGCAGGAGTTTAGTTAGGCATAATCCCCATGCCATGCCCTGGCAGGGAGAGGCAGGCAGGCAGAGCCTCCTGTCCCTGATGTCTAGCTGAGCCCCAGGCCTGCCCTGAAGCTGAAGATGGGTGGTTCAGAGCACAGGGCTGTCTTCCTACTATGGAAAGGCCAGGGAGAATCATTCACCCCAAAGGAATGAGGCCAGGAAGAAGCTGGGCCTGAGGATGCTAACGACAGGTTTTCTAGGAACTCAGCTCAGCATAGAATATGCATCCAGGGTTCGGGAGGTAGTTCAGCTGGTAAAGTTCTTAGCTTGATGGCATGAAGAAGTTGCCTTGGATCACCGGGTCCTATGCAAAAACTGTCACACAATGTGGTTTTCACTTGAAATTCCAGCGCCAGGAAGGCGGAAACAGATCCTGGGTTCATTCCAGCCAACCAGCCTAGCTGGCTTGGTGAGCCCCAGGCTAGTGAGAAACTTTGTCTTTAAAAAAAGTATGTACTCACTCATATGTGGATTTTAGTCAGAGCAAAGGATTACCAGCCTACAATCCACACGGCCCGAAAAGCTAGGAAACAAGGAAGGACCCTAAGAGAGACATACATGGGTCCCCTGGAGAAGGAGAAAGGGACAAGGTCTCCTGTGCAAATTGGGAGAACGAGAGGAGGGGGGAGGGAGCTAGGAGAATGAGAAGGGGAGAAGAGGTGGGGTAAGGAGGAAGAGGGAGTAGAAAGTTGAGTCGGGAGAAGAATAGAAGAAAACAAGAAAGGAGATACCATAATAGAGGGAGACATTTTAAGTTAACAGTGAAATCAGGCACCAGGGAAATGTCTGGAGATCTACAAAGATGACCCCAGATAACAATCTAAGCAACAGAGAAGAGGCTACCCTAAATGTCCTCCCCTGATAATGAGATTGATGACGGACTTATATGCCATCCTACAGCCTTCATCTAGCAGCTGGTGGAAGTAGAAGCAGACACCCACAACTAAACACTGAACTGAACTGGAATCCAGTTGCAGAGAAGGACGAGTAATGAGCAAAGGGGTCGAGACCAGGCCGGTGAAACCCACAGAAACAGCTGACCTGAACTCTTGGTCCCCAGACTGATAGCTGGTATACCAGCAAGGGACTGACTCAGACCCCAGGAACATGGGTTTCAATGAGGAGACCTCGGAAATCTACAGACCTCCTGTAGTAGTTCAGTACTTATCCCTAGCATAGGTGTGGACTTTGGGAGCCCATTCCACATAGAGGGATACTCCCTGAGCCAAGACACACAGGGGTGGGCCTAGGCCCTATCCCAAAGGATATGATAAACTCTGATGAACCCCTATGGAAGGCCTCTCCCTCCCTAGGGAGCAGAACGGATATGTGATAGGTAGGGTATTAGTTGGGGAGGGGGGAGTAGGGGAGAAGGGGAGGGAGTGGGAACTGGGATTGATATGTAAAACAATCTTGTTTCTAATTCAAATAAAAAATAAAGTATTAAAATAAAAAATAAAATAAAAAGGAGAATGGTACCTAAGGAAAGATACCAGAAGCTGACCACTAGCCTCCATGTGCACATTTAACCATACATACACATTCATAGAAGGAGGGAGGACAGAGGGAGGGAGGGAGGGAGGGAGGGAGGGAGGGAGGGAGGGAGGGAGGGAGGGAGGGAGGAAAATATTGCAGCTGGTTGCAACCAAGCTCTGGACCAACATTCACAAGGTTCCATACTGCACCAGAAAAAAAGGGAGGGGGTTGCTTCAGCAAGTTCTCTCTGAACCCTGCTCAAAGTAGCTCTGCACAGTGACATTTGAAGAGAGGATCAAGGACTAGGGCTGCAGACACAATGAAGACACCAAAGGAAAGAGCTGTCTCTCAGTACCCAACTCAGCACCCCACTCGGCACCAAAATGAAGCAGAGAGGCTTTGAAGAAAGCAGCTTCTCGCTGCTGCCTGCTTTTCATTTGTTTGTTTAGCCCAGGGTGGCCCAGAATTCACCATGTTGGTGGGGAGGATAGCCTTGAACTACTGATTTATCTGCCTCTACCTCACAAGTGCTGGGATTACACGCCTGGCTTGCTTTTATTAATTATAAGAACAATACAGATTCCCCTTAGCAGTTTTGTATTCCCTGGCCAATTTTATTATTTTACTTAGAAAATTTTGTACTTTACTAACAGGATTTAACATTTCCTCAGGCATCTGTTAACCTTTGTGTTTTTTATTCTCTAACTGCTTGTTAGTCCTTTGTCCTTGTGGGGTGGGGGGAAGAAGGGTTTCTTTGAAATGAAGTCTCATTACAGCAGCCTCAGTGGATTCTGAGATTATGGGTGGCTACAGAACACCTAGCTTCTGCATTTCTCCTGGGGTAAGTGTCTTGGTCTGTTTTCCATTGCAACTACACAAGACTGGGAAACTTGGGAAACTGGGAAAGATGTCAGTTGAGCTCACAGTTCTGGAAGGTGGAATCCGAAATGAACACGCTTTAGGCTGTGTCCTGGCATGAACAGAAGTTGGGAGAGAGATAGATACACACAAAGGAAATGACAGAACTCACTTCCTAACAACCCACTCTGAGAGCTTAGGCCACGGTCCTGTGACTCCATCTGAGCAGCCAAAGCCCCACCTGATTGTCCCACTGGCTCAATACCATCATGCTGGGAGCTAAGTTCACATGGATTTGGGGAAGGCTTATGCAAACCACATAGTGTTTTTTTTTCTTTCACAAGTACATAAGTGTGGGGTGTGTGTGTGTGTGTGTGTGTGTGTGTGTGTGTGTGTGTGTGTCCTTTAGAAAGATCACTAAGTGTTGTCAAACTTTCTATATTTATTTATTTTGCAGTTCTGTGGATTGAATCAAAAGCCTTATATATTCTAGTCAAGCACACTGCCACTGAGCCACAACCCCTCTTTTAACATTTTGTTTTGAGACTAAGTTGTGTAGGCTGGCCTCGAACTCATTCTATAGGTGAGGACATATCTTGAATATACAATTCTCCTGCCTCATCTTCTTGAGCAGCTGTAATTACAAACCTGTGCCTCCAACTTGGCTTCTTTTAATTTCCTTTATGCTATTTCTTGAACTTTCTATCAAGATCACAAAATCAAACCATCTGATTCAGTCCAAAATATTATCTGCCTTTGAGAACTTCCTTATTCACAGGCCCCAAATGCCTGGATACCCCTGCTGCCATTATGCGCACCACTCCACCCATCCACCCAGGGTAGAAGCTTACTCTTTTCCAGTCTCTGAAGAGACAACAATCAGCTACGAGGAACTTCTGAGTCACACTCTAAAGCCCTGATGCCACCAAACCAGGACCATTTCCAGCATCCCCATAGTTAACAAAGCTCAAGGTGCTGGAGTCCCCTCTGTATTGTGCTGTGGGCTTTCACATCACCTGGGCACAGCCTCTTGTACACCTCCGACCACCTAGATCTATCATGCTCATGGTACCTAATGTGAGGAGAATGCTATGGAAGTAGCTGCTCTGCTGTATTGTCTGGAGAAGAATGACAAGGGAAGATGGCTATACGTGTCCAATACAGCAGCAGTTCTTCCCTGGGTATTTTCAGTCTGCTGGTGGTTGGATCCGAGGATGCAGGACTTACGACTGCAGAGTGCTCACTGTCAATCTGTAGAATCCACGAAGACTGGGGAGATAGCTCTTGTCAGTAAAGCAATCGCCTTGCAAGCTTGAAAACCTGGGTGTGACCCACCAGAACACACGTTTTTAAAGCAGGTGTGCTGGTTTGAGTGAGAATGTTCCGCCATAGGCTCCCCAGATAGTGGAACAACTTGGTAAGACGTGGCTTGCTTGGAGGAAGCGTGTCACTATGAGTGGTTTGGGGGGTTTCAAAAAAACCCACATCTTTCCCAGAACACTCTCCCTGCCTCATGGTTGTTGTTTCAATATGTACGCTCTCAGCTACTACTCCAGTGCCATGCCTGCCTGCTGCCATGCTCCCCACTGTGATGGTCGTTAGTCACCCTCCGGAACTGTAAGCAAGCTCCCAATTAAACTCCCTTTTATAAGTTGCCTCAATCAATCATGGTGTCTCTTCAAAGACAATGGGCATGGTAGCACTCACTTGTAACCCCAGGGCATTAGAGGCAGATGGGTGACTGCTAGGACTCAGTGCTGAGGCAGCCTACCTATTACTAAGTCTCAGCCAGTAAGAAACTGTGCCTCAAAAACTAGGTGTGAGGTACTGAAGGAACAACCAAGGTTTTACCTCTGATCTTCACATGTGCACACACACCTGTACACACAAGTGCACCTACATACGCAAACAGACACACACATACACACACACACACACACACACACACACACACAGAGAGAGAGAGAGAAAGAGAGAGAGAGAGAGAGAGAGAGAGAGAGAGAGAGCTAGAACCTAAGAAACAGCCAGCCCTTCTGCTAGCTGCAAAACTAATCCATTACAAGAGTTGTGGATTCAGCCCTTACTTACAAAGTAAACAATCTAATATTGCCCCCAAGGCAGTTCCCCCTTTGTGTCCTTGATTTCTCAGGAAGCCTTGGGAATCCTGTGCCTGGACTGAAGTATTTGTGCACCTGTGTGGTCACATGAGTGATCTAACACTGTGATTTAAGGTTGGGACTTAGCTTCTGGGAGACCTGGAGAATGAGGTCAGCCATTCGGGTAGCCAACTGCAGAAATCCAGAGTCACTGGTGTCCCATGCTTGTTATAAACTACAACAGCTTGGAAAGTAGCACACACTGGAAATCCTAGTGTGTAACTTCCTTGGACTCTGCCCTGTGTGTCCCTTTGCTGGCTGATTTTAGCAGATATCCTTTATGTTTAAGTTTATTAATTTTTCATTTTATGTGTAGGAGTGTTTTGCCCACATGTCTGCATGTACACCATGTGCCTGTCTGGTGCCCATGGAGGCCAGAAGAGGGCATCAGATCCCCTGCATCTGAAGTTACAGATGGTTGTGATCTGCCATGTGGGTGCTGGGAACTGAACCAGGGAAATGAACCCAGGTTCTCTGAAAGAACAGCCAGTGCTCTTAACCCCTGAGTCCTTTTGCTGTAAAAGCCATTACTCTCCATAACCATGAATGTACCCAGTGACTTCAGAATTCTCAGATTATATCCTTGTCTTAGCCTCAGAATTGCCATTTGTGCCAAAAATGAGGGCAGTGTGCTGGGTTTCTGTCCTCTGACTTCACACCTGTACTCCTAAGGATGCTCTGAAGGAAGTGACCATTACGGTAACCCATCTGGGACTGGGGAGTCAGATGCGGGGACTGACGGCTCAGTCAGATGCGGGCTACAAAAGCATGAGGACCCAAGCACCCTCATAAAAGCCTGAAGACAGAGTTTCTGTCCCACCAGGTCCTGCAGCCCTTTAGTCCCAAATAAATACACAGACACTTATATTAATTATAAACTGTTTGGCAGATGGCTCAGGCTTCTTATTGGCTAGTTCTCTCTTAATTATTAACCCATTTCTATTAAACTATGTATTGCTACAAAGCTGTGGCTTACCCATAATGCTCCAGCATATTACTCCTTTGGAGACTTTATGGTATCTCTCTCTTGGCTCCTCTTCCCAGCATTCTCCTAGTCTAGTAGCCTCCACCTCTATTTCCTGCCTGGCTATGTCCTGCCTGTCCATTGGCTGAAACAGCTTTATTCATCAACCAACAAGAGAAACATATTCACAGCATACAGAAGGACCACTATCAAAAGCCAAGCTCAGTGATGCATATCTATAACCTCAACAGTGGGGTGGGGCAGAGACAGGCAGATCCCTAAAACTCATTGCCCAGCCAGCTTATCTGAATCTATGAGCTCCAGGTTCAGTGAGAGACCTGTCCCAAAAATCAAGGTGAAGAACAATTGAACAAGACATCCAAAGTTGACTTCTGACTTCCATGCATATGCATGTGCATGTACACACACACACACACACACACACACACACACACACACACACACACACACGCATGCAATACATACACATATAAAATAACAACCATCTGGAAAGCAGGAACCATATGACTAGGACAAATTATGGGACATCCCGTGTATTAAGACCATCCCTATGAATGCTTCATTCAATAAAGCTAGGCCTGAATGCAGATCCTCTGTCCATCCAGGATGGAGATGGGCAGCCCTCTCCAGATAAGAGGATGACTCACGGGTGCCTGGTTACTGCTCTCCCCACCCGGCAGATGACTGGGCAAAAATAGAAGAGAATCCCTCTTTTATAAATATCTTTACACGCTAAATGTCTCTAAAAGCGCCGTGTGCCAAGTTTGTCTGCTAAGAAGCAGATGCCATGCAGATGCAGATCCCCAAGGAGCTGAGAAGTGAAGGGTTTGGATTCAACAGCAAGCAAAACTTGCATGGGAGCAAAATGTGACTGGGGAGGCCTGACCCAGCTCCAGAGTTCTAGGAAGTCTGCCTCCTGGCCAGTCACAACAGCGCTGCCTGCCTGGTCATAACTGCACTGCCTGGCACAGCCAGTGGTTTCACAGTAACCTGGGTTTGAGCCCTGGAACCAAAAGAAAAAGTGTCTCACCATGGCTGTTTCAGGACGAGAGAGAGAGAGAGAGAGAGAGAGAGAGAGAGAGAGAGAGAGAGAGAGAGAGAGAGAGAGAGAGAAGAAGAAGAAGAAGAAGAAGAAGAAGAAGAAGAAGAAGAAGAAGAAGAAGAAGAAGAAGAAGAAGAAGAAGAAGCAGCAGCATTTACTGGTGGGCTTCTTGCGGTGGAGCATGGCAGGGGGCAGACAAGCATGGCACTGAAGCAGTAGCAGAGAGCTTACATCTTGATTCACAGCCAGGGTAAGAGAGACTGGGCCTGGCATGAACTTATTAAACCTCAAAGCCACCCCAGTGACACACCTCCTCCAACAAGGCCACACCTCCTAATCCTTCCCAAACAGTTTCTCTAACTGAGAACCAAGCTTTCAAACATATGAACCTATGGAGGCCATGCTCATTCAAACCACAACAGTGCATATGTGTGTGTGTATTCACACATGTATGTGAATGTATGTTTTCCTGTCTGTTCATGTGTGCGCCTGTCATCCTCATAACCACTCTTCACACACCCATTTCTTTAAATTGAGTTGGCATGAGAGCTAGGGTTTAGTCACAGCATTTCCTTGCACACACAATCCACATACTTTACCCTTATTTGTCTCTGTCTCACTGACTGTCCTGCCCCCTCTTCCCTTAGGGGTCCAAAAATCCTCCCTCTTTCCTGTCACAAAGAGTTCATTTCCATCTCTTACCCTCTCCCTTTAGATTTCTTCCTTCCCTTTCATAGTCTATTTTATGACCTACACACACACACATACACACACACACACACACACACACACACTGAAATCTAGATGTCATGTGTGAAAGAAAAATGTGGTATTTTACTTTCTGAGCTTATTCTTGCTGCTTTCGCTTAACACTGTGGTCTCTGGTTCCATCCATTTCCCTGTAAATGTCATTATTTCATCATTTTTTTTCTTTCAGCTTTATACAATCCAGATCTTTACTAATACACCTACTGCATACTTCCTTCTTAGGCTACAGGAGACAAATCCCCTACTCTCAAAGAGTACACTGTCATCATACAGATACCATCACTAAGAAAATCATGTCCAAACAGAGAGTGACTGTGGAAGAATAAGATGAAGGATGTGCTCATGGTGGGGAGCTGGCAACTTTAGCCTGGATGACCAACAGCATGTGGACTAGAGAGATGGCTCAATGGTGAAAGCCACAAAAGCCACAAGGGTGAGGACCTAAATCCTCAGTGGGTGTGACAGCCCAACTATAAGCCCACAATTCAGAGGCTGAAACCTGCTATATTGCTGGAACAGGATGTCTAGCTAGACCTATGGGTAAGCTCTGGCTTCAATGAGAGACTCTGCCTCAATAACTACAAAATAATGATGATGATAAAAATTCCCAGGCAAAGGAAATAGTGACTGCAAAGACCCAAGAAAGGGACTGTGGGACGCTGAGAAAGGATTTGGTCTAAAGTATAAGCCAGGGACTGTGTTAGGCCTTTCAGGACACAACAAGAAATTGATTTTACTTCTAGGTAAAAGGGAGAGCTGCAGGAAGAGTTTAATAAGGATAAATGCTGGTTGGAGTTGTGGTTTGTGGCGCTGCTCTTAATCACTTGAGCAGCTGGGCTATGAATTGATGGCAAAACATCAAAGTGGAAACGGAGCCCAGCAGGTAGATGCTATCCTTGTCAATGGTGGCTTTCAGAGACAGTTGCATCAGAGTTGAAGAAATGGTTCCTAGGTATGCTGTAAGAATAGAGCTAGCAACCAAAAAAAAAAAAAAAAAAAAAAAAAAGCCAGGCGTTGGTGGTGCACGCCTTTAATCCCAGCACTCGGGAGGCAGAGGCAGGCGGATCTCTGTGAGTTCGAGACCAGCCTGGTCTACAAGAGCTAGTTCCAGGACAGCCTCCAAAGCCACAGAGAAACCCTGTCTCGAAAAACCAAAAAAAAAAAAAAAAAGAATGGAGCTAGCAGTACTTGCTGGTGCTTTGAATGTAGCAGATAAGACAGACAGACAGACAGACAGACAGACAGACAGACAGACAGACACTGTGTTAGTCCTAGAGAGCCTGACCTAATGGCCTAAACCTGTAATTACAACTATTCAGAAGACTGAGGCAGGAGAATGGCAAGTTCAAGGTCAGCCTGGGCTATGGAGTGACCCTGAGATCAATCTGGACAAGCTAACAAGACCTTGATTCAAAATGAAGACTAGGGGTGGGGATTTAGCAGTTGGTAGAGTGCTTGCCTATCATGCATGAGGCCAGGATTCAATTCCCTTCATAAACCGTGTGTTTGGTGCACACCTGTAATCCCAGCACCGAGGAGGTGGAGTTGGAAGCATCAGAAATTCAAGTTATTCTCCACTATATAGGAAGTCTGAACCTTCTTAGGACATGAGGTCCTGTGTCCAAAAACATAAATAAATAAATAAATAAATAAATAGCTTGGGATGTAACTCAATGGTGCAGGGCAAAGCCCTGGAATCAACCCTAGTTTTAAAAAGTGTTGAGAGTTAGGCTCCTGGATCTCTAGTTTGAACAGCAAAGTAAAAATAGTGTCATTTCCTAAGAGGACAGGAAGGAGGGGGTAAGGAGTCGAGAATGTGCTGAAGATAAAATGAGACTCAGAGAAGTTAAGCTCATGGTCACATGGCTGGGAAATGGTTGAGACAGTTTGAACACAGGCATCCCGAGGACACTAGGGCAGGGTTCACATGGCAAAGCAAGCCTTGCTCTGAGATGAGTTGGAGGAAAAATCAAATCGGTAAACCAGTTAGATTCAGAGACTGCCACACAGCTGATCTATTTCCGGCCCCACTCTTGTGAAGGCTACTTGTAGAATCATAGAATTAATAGAATTTTTGAGCTGAGCAGATTCTTAGGCTCGAAAGGGCACCTGCCTTTGCAAACATGATTCACAGAGCACCCCTGAGTAGGCAGATGGGTCAGGCTGCTTGATAGACTGCTTTGAATGGCGCTGAAGACCCAGACCAATCTTCCAAGCAACCTATTCACTTTCTCCCCGCTGTCAAAAAGGAACAGGACATTATATAAACCTTCCAAAATGCCAAAAGGAGGAATTCTATATTTAACTCCCCTCCCAGCATCCAAATATCACATGATGGAATGCTGAAGATCCGACTCAACAATATTGAGTAACAGGAATCTAACCCGAGGGACTTTCTCTCCCCTTCTCTCTCCAGCTTCCCATCTCCAGCCACCCACTGCCTGCCATGTCTTCATTAAGTAGATCCAAGAGCAATGTGGCTCAGGCAGATCCCCAGGAAAGCAAACAGCTGGGGGAGCCAAAGACATTATGCTAATACAGTTGCCATTAGCACAAGGGAGTACAGCACAAGCTGGGACTCCAAGATAATCCTAGCCTCCTCCCCCTACCCACTTTTCTGAAAAGTGTGGGGAATGAAGGATAGGAGGAAAGGGGGCAGATATATATAAAACAGTGCCCTCAAGGCTTGGGAGGCAGATGAAATGGAAACTCAGTTACTGTGTCTCCACAGCTGGGACTTTGGCTATACAGGCTCTGAGGAAAAGTCAAGGCTCTAAGATCTCAGAGCTGGGGTGACAGGAGTATCAGGGGCTCATCAAGAAGGAAGGAGTGAAACTCCTGAACATGACTGACCACCCTGCATGCTATGGACAATCAATAAATATTAAACACCGAGGCCGGGGAATAGTATGCAGAATGGGCTGTGTCATGAGGGCCTAAGCAAACAGCCTCAAGCCTCCAAGGCATCTGAAAACATTTCTGTGGAGAAATGCTAGGAAAGCAAGAGAGCTGAAGATCCCCTCTGCCACCCTAGGCTCAGCTCATCACTCATCCCATTTGTTTTTTGGTGTGTGTGTGTGTGTGTGTGTGTGTCTGTGTGTGTCTCTCTGTGTGTGTGTGTGTGTGTGTGTGTGTGTGTGTGTGTGTGTGTGTGTGTGTGTGTGTGTTCAGGATGTAGCCATAAATAAGAGAGAGTACACAGGGACCCTAATACTGCAGAGAGTTGCTGGGCTCCTGGGAGAAGCTGCAAACACATCAACAACCTGGAGCAGGAAAGCACTGGGTATTAGAAGTCCAAGGAGAGTGCTCACTTGGCCTAGGATCAGAGGAGACCTCATGAGTGAAGTACATTTTGAACAGAAAAATAGATGCAAGATAGGTCCACAGGGATTTCATAGCAGCCAGTCCTAGTTTACACACTAGGCTCAGCCCCAAGTTAATACACTAGGTTCAGCATCGGCCCCATGGTGCTGAGACTGAAGAAAAAAGTCGACAGATCCAGAACTGTAGAATACAAGGACTTACTCATAAAAGCACAGTCCTGGGCAGCAGCAGCAACACAATGATCCTTCTCCCCAGCCCACTTTGGGTCAGTAAAGGGGATGCATTTATGGATTAAGACAAGAGCAACTTCACCTTAGTGCCTGATCTGTCTTAAGCTAGTATCCACACAGAGACGTACCTCTAGAGTCAGGGTCAAGTTTAAAGCTCCATATGGATCTGTTTATTGATAATCTTCTGAAAAACTATGAAAAAATCAAAAAATCAAACAAATAGGGCACTGATGCTGGGTGACCACCATCACATCTTGAGTTATGACTCAAGATGGCCACAGTCAGGTCATTACAAATCCATACAATGAGAACATAGCTTAGGCAAGGCTTAGAGGACCCAGTCCTTGCTTTGTTTGTAATATGCTTATACCCCTAACCAACCAGGGTCCTGTGCTCTTCCCCCACCCACATATTGCTCTACCTAGAGATATATAGCTGGAAGGAAAAGCTATCATCAGGGTTAGTGTTGGCATGCTTACCATTGTTGCTGTTATCTCTATTATTTCAAAATGTCTTCTTCGACAATTTCATACACGCAACAATTTATCCACCCCACCTCACTGTCCCAACTTCATGGTCTCTTTTTCTAACTCACTTAGTCCAGTCAATGCTGCCCATGTGTGTATGAGTTGGGGCCATTCACCTGAACATGGGCAGCCTACCAGGATCTACATACCAGAAACAACTAACATCCCCTACTCTAGCAACCTTCAACTGCTAATAACTGGGGAAGGGGCTTTGTGAGCCTCTCACCCTATATATACAAAGGAATTTTGACTGCCTTAATCTTGTGGAAGTCTTGGAAAGACAGCTCAAAGACACTGTTTCACAAGAGTCCTCCCCAGCCTCCAACTCCAATCTCTTTCCCATCACAGCTGACGTTCCCTGAGCCTTAAGTGAAGGAGTGTGATATTGAAGTCCTGCTGGGACCAAGCCCTCTATACTTGCTCTTGTGAGCATTTTTTATGTGTCTGATACTAACTTAAGCATTTTCCCCAGATTATTCCCCTTTAGGCATCATATCTCTATAGGAAAGATGATATTTTACTCCCCATTTATAGACAAGAAAGGTAGAGTCCAGAGGGTGAAGTAGTTTGTCTAAGAACACAACCAATAAGAGTAACAGAGATGGATTTGAGCCAGCTGTGACTATATGGTTCAATAAAGCTCCAGCAGCATGAAGCAACAGAGAGACTCTTTTCCACAATCATTGCACATCACCAGCAAACCCCATGCTAAGCTACATCTCTCCATGGCTTTCTAAGATACCTCTCATGTCCCTTCTCATCCCTTCACTTAAGACCTAGTCTCAAGACATGAGAAGTGGCTGCAGCAAGCCGCTTGAGCTTTTAGTGTCTCGGCTTCCACACCACAATGCTGTAGGATTACAACATCTGCCTCATACTCGCACATGGAGATAATTAAACAAGATAATTTGTCAAAAGACCAGAAGAAGACATGACATTTAACAGGTTGTATAGGTTGCCTACAAATGTATGGCTCAAAAGAAACCATGTCTATTATCTTAGAATTATTGAAGGCAAGAAGAACCTGGCTGCACCTCCAGTGGTTTCCTTGGCAATGTCCTCAGCCACTGATCTCAGCTCATTATTTACAAGTTCACATCTCCACAAAACATAGGCCACGATTCAGCCACTCTACAAAGACCCCCTGCTTGTCTGTTTTTTTATGACATGTTCCATTTTCCATCCTAAGTACCCCCCACTGGAGTGTCTTTAACACTGCACTTCTATGAACTGTTTGTCCCTGATGCTGAAGCATTCTCTTAAATGATGTGTGTTTTCTTTACCATACTCCTCCCTCTCTCTGAGTCCTCAGGAACAGGATCAGGAGCATATTTCTAATAATTGGGTCAAGAAATTCTTGGCTTTTTCAAAGGGCCTCTGAATTTGTTTATTCAGGCCCTGTCTACTACCAGTTCCAAAAGCACTTCCACTTTTTAAGGTTTGGCTTAAGTCAAATTAAGTCCCATTTCTGGCACCCAAAACTCAAATTACAGCTCATCAAAAAAAAAAAAAAAGATAACAATAGGAAACAGAGATGTTAAAAGATTCATGATGAGGAGTGTGTTTTCATGACTGTGGGGAAGGACAAGATTAATCTAAAATCCATAGCACACACAAGGACATCAGAGCATGAGCCTCTCACTTCTGCCCCCAGGTAGAGTTTCCTTTCCTCAAGGGAAGCTTTGTTCTTAAAGTCATGTCATTATTTAGTCAGGCCTACCAACACGGTTACCACCATTTCCCAACTGATCAACTGACTATATAAACTTCAGTCATGTCTACAAACGTTTTCAGAACCACAGCTAGATTAGTGTCAGATTAGATAACAGGGAACTGTGGTCTAGTCAAATTGACATGGAACACATGCTATATCTGTAATGCCCGTACACTCTGTGTGGGAGAGCATTTTCATATGTGAGTGAGTATATGTGCATACGTATGTGTATATATGGAGAGGCCAGAAGATAACCTTTGTATATTACACCAGTGCCATCTACCTTCTCTCTTTTGAGTCAGGGTCTCTCATTAGCCTAGAACTCACCAAACAAGTTAGGCTGTGTCTTAGGGCTTCTTTCTTTCTTTCTTATTTTTTTTTTTTTGAGTAAGAGATTTATTAAAAGCATTCTTCACTCCATAAACAGACAAGACAATGTTGAAGGCTCCTTGAAAAAGAAAAAAAGCCAATGGGGCACATTTCTTATATATTTAAGAGGAAGGGAGAGATTATATATATCACATGACTGATGAGTAGTCCATAGCACATGCTTTGTAGTCAAGCTATCTGTGATTCCTGTCTGGTGGGAGGTTGAAGGTGCATAAAATGGGGTGGGGTTTGTCATCCTGCAGCCCATATCAGCTATGAAGGTGAGGAGAGCAAGAATCTACAGAAAGAAAATGGAATTGCTTTCCAATATGCTGTGGCCCTGCTTATATTTTGTAATCACTTGTCCAGCAGATGGATGTAAAAAGGAGTTCTTAATTGGTCTAAGTAATAAAAACCCAGAGTCAGATATAGAGGAAAATTCTGAGAGATCCTGAGGGGTGAGCTTTGAGATTTCAAAAGTCTTTAGCCGCTCTCAGTGTGTTATTGCTTCCAGTTTGTGATTGGAAATGTAAGCTCTTAGGTGCTGCCCCGACACCTGTTGCCTGCTTCCTGTGTCCCACTATCAATGGATTATTATCCCTCTGGAACTGTGTTTTAGTTTGGGTTTTATTGCTGTGAAGAGACATCATGACCATGCAACTCTTATAAAGGAAAATACTGAATTGGGTATGGCTTACAGTTCAGAGGTTCAGTCCATTATCATGGACAGGTAGCATGGCAGCATGCAGGCAGACATGGTGCTGGGGAGGTAACTAAGAGACCTACATCTGAATCAGCAGGCAACAGGAAGAGAGACACTGGGCCTGGCTTGAGCATTTGAGACTTCAAAAGTCTTCGTACTCTATCACAGTCTCAACAATGTTTAAAAAAGTCCAAAGTTCAAATTTTCTTCTGGGATTCATGCAATCTCTTAACTGTAATCCTCTGTAAAATCAAAATCAAAAAGCAGATCATATTCTCCCAATATACAATTGTCTTAGGGATTCTATTGCTGTGATGAAACACCATGATCAGACAGAAAATTGGAGAGGAAAGGGTTTATTCGGCTTTACACTTCCACATCACTGTTCGTCACTGAAGGACGTCAGGACAGGAATTCAAACGGGGCAGGACCCTGGAGGCAGGAGATGATATAGAGGCCATGGAGGATGCTGCTTACTGGCTTGCTCCCCATGCTTGCTCAGCCTGCTTTCTTATAGAACCCAGGACCACCAGCCCAGGGATGGCACCACCCACCATGGGCTGGGCCCTTTCCTATTGGTCACTAATTGAGAAAATGCCTTATAGCTGGGTCTCATGGAGGCATTTCCTCACCTGAGGCTCTTTCCTCTGATTACTCTAGCTTGTGTCATGTTGATACACAAAACCAGACAGTACAGGTTGGCTAGCCAGTGAGCCCCAGAGATCCACCTATCTCAGTCTCCCCAGCTCTAAGATTTCAAGCACATGCCACTCACTGTGCCTGCCTTGTTTTACCTGGGTTTTGGGAATCAAACTCAGTGTCTTGCAGGGCAATCGCATTACAAACTGAGATATCTATTTCCCCTCTCCTCATGTTGTTCTATAGCCCCTCTTCCCATCCCAGGTCCCGATAAGGACACATAAGTCAAGTAAACAGATCCACAAGCAAATGTACTGGTCCTCCCACCATCTGGTTTGCACAACTCTCCCTTCACCCTCCCACTACATCCAACCCTGTCTGCTCTGAAGATTCCCGGTTGTCCCAAAACAGCCATCAACAGATATGTGTATATGTTCCCACAGCACACACACTGTAATTTTACCTCTTCAATAAATGAAAGCTAAAACACCCAAAGTCCAGAAGTAATTCTCTCCCCTGCCCACAGCTAGAAATGCAAGACCAAATATCAACAGGAACTTCAAGTGTGACATTCATTTGCAACTAGATGCTAATAAAGCCAGTTTCTCTTCCAAGAAAACCAGTCCTGGACATTCAAAATGACCAATTTAGGAAGCAAGAGGTACTTGCCAGTCATAAGGAGTTGTACACCTGCTATGCATGGTGTCAGACAAGGTTAAACATGCTGCTTAAAAATTAATAAACTATCTTCCTAAAAACAGAAACCATTGCAATATTTTGCCTCATATATTCTGGTGATCTTTTCCCTCTCATTATTCTTCATAATTTGGGACAAACTTATCTGTCAATGACAATATCTTTCTTTAAATAAGTTCATTCAACCTTCATGAGATGATGATTATGACAGCAGCTACAATTTTGGAGTTATCTACCTTGTGTCAGACATCTTTCTTTTTGAATATTTTTAATTCCTTCAGGCATTTGACTCTTCCTATGAGCTTTTCGAGTGGTCAGCAATCACCCCCTTAATCAGCTCAGATGCTTCTTTTCTTCTTTTTCAATAAAAATTCACTCATCATCCATCCTGGGTGAGAGTCTGTGGGCCCTGCTGTAGTTTAATCTTAAATTTCCCCAGCTCTCTGTAAACTGATCTCATCATGAGTTTAGCCCAGAGCTGCAGTTTGGGAGCTGTATATATCACTCAGTTGATACAGTACTTGCTCAAGAATGAACCAAGCCCTAGAAAACACCGAATAAACCTGCATGTTAGAATCCTACACTTGGGAAGTAAAGGCAGAACGATCAGAAATTCAGGGCACCCTCAACAGCACAGCCAGTTCAAGGGCAGCCTGAACTACAGAAGAACCTGTCTCAACAACAATAAAAGCAAAGGACCACTGTTACATCCTCCAAGCCTGCCGGGCATTGGTGGCACATGCCTTTAATCCCAGCACTCGGGAGGCAGAGACAGGCGGATCTCTGTGAGTTCCAGGCCAGCCTGGTTTTCAGAGCGAGTGTCAGGATAGGCTCCAAAGCTACACAGAGAAACCCTGTCTCGAAAAAAAAAAAAATCCTCCAAGCCTGAGGCACACAGCATTTGTCATTAAATTCCCAAGCATCAGGCATGAACTACCTCTCTAAAGAGTTAGCCTCTTGAGAAATCTTGTGTACTTGGAATGATGGAAAGATCTCCAGATCTACATCAAGAAGCCAAGGCCTCAATATGACTTCTGACAATCCATGGCCACATAAACACAGCATGTCAATCTACTCTCAGACTTCCATTTTGTCGTTACCAAGGTAGACAAGCACCTTTCCAAGTCAACAGCAAAAATTAGAGGATCTGTGACTAACTGGTATTCATTTCTTCATTCTTATAACCAAAACCAAATTTCAAAAATTATTTTGAAAAAAATAATTCAAAAGTAGGAAGGATTGGGAGCTGAGGGTTTAGGCCTGGGTTCCTCAGCTCAAAAGAAGAAAAGATAAAATTAGATAGGATTTATTTTGGCTCCTAGTTTCAGAGACACAAATCCTTCCTGCGAGGGAGGACATAACGGAGTTAAGTAGTTCATGTGATGAAGAAGCAGATTAAAAGGAAGACACAGGAAAGAGACATGGCAAGAGACAGATATGTTTACTCATCCCTAGAAACACTCTCACAGACATACGTAGGGTGTACCTTACAAGTCTTTAAGTGCTTTTCAACCCAATTAAGTCAGTGATCAAGATGAACCACCAAGAAGTTCTTTTCATCAAGTGTAATTTGTACTCTCATGGGTCTTAGTCAACCATGAAGACTTTGAAATCAAAGAGGTTTGGATTGGAATCCAGTTCCAGCTACTTACTAGCTATGATGCATGGGACACTGTGACTCAGTTCTATCTGGATGAGTTTCCCATATATCAAATGGGATAATGGATAGATAACAAGATCTCAGAATCACTTTAAGGATTAAACGAAGTATTTAAAGTTCACAGCATAGTTTCTGGCTTGATGTAGTTTTGACAGGCAGGACATGCACATACCACAGTTGTGCATGTGAGGGGTCAGAGGACAAGCATGGGGTCAGGCCTTACCTTCCATTTTATTTAGGTCAGGGTCTCTTATTCAACACCACGGTGTATGCCAGGCTAGGTAGCCAGTCGGCCTCAGTGTGTCCTTCTGACTCAATCTCCCATTTCACTGCAGAGCGCTTGAGATTAGATATGTACATGTTTCATGCCTGGCTTTATGTCGGACACAGGGATCCTGCCTCAGGTCCTCAGGCTCATACTTGAAAAGCAAGCACTTTACCCACTAAGCCACGACCCAAAGCTTTCACAATACATGTTTATGTGTTACTGGTTATCATTACCATTATTATCACTGTGTCCTTGCTATCAGAGTGTTTTCAATATAGAACTGCTTAAGGGAATTTTGCTAAATGACGAATAAAAGAATGAATGAATTCTGAGAGAACACAACTAAGTCCTGGTAGTGTCTGGATTCTGGAATCCTTCACACACAATTCCTCCACCAGGGAAACAAAACAAACAAATAGAACCTTGACATTAAGTAAAGTAAAAAAATAACAAGGCAGGTCTGGCCCAATTGTCTAAGTCCAGCCATGCATAAAACACTCAGAACACCTGGTGGAGACAGCAGGAATCAGCCAAGTTTAAGTCAAGACCATGAGACATGCCGGCTTGCAGATCTGA
Source organism: Cricetulus griseus (assembly GCF_003668045.3). Lineage (NCBI taxonomy): Eukaryota > Metazoa > Chordata > Mammalia > Rodentia > Cricetidae > Cricetulus > Cricetulus griseus. The sequence continues at coordinate 36,860,999 of NC_048600.1, read as the reverse complement.
AGCCCACAGAGACTTTCTTCTTCCAAGACCTAGATGGCTACACTGGAGCAGGAGCCAATCTTCTCTAAGGAGTCAGAACTCAGGCTGTGAATGGAGCACCATCTTGTTCCATCTCAGTGATAGGAGGTGAGAGGTGGGCATCCCATCTCCACTATGCCCTCAGGTCTGGGGAAACATAGGAAAGTGGCTGTTGTAGAAAAGCCTTGGGCAAGAGAGGCAGGTAAGAAACCTTGTTCAAATGAAATCAACAAGGTTGGATCAGTATGACTGAGCTGAAGGAGGCAGCCATCTTTCTACCAAGCTGTATGTATCTCTGATTTTCCAACAGAAATCTCAGATTTAAATGTTTCCCCTGGTGTGTCCAGATTCTAATGTTTCCACAGATGTGTCCTGATTCTAATGTTTCCACTGGTGTGTCTTATTCTAATGTTTCCACTGGTGTGTCCTGATTCTAATGTTTCCACTAGTGTGTCCTGACTGTAATGTTTCCACTAGTGTGCCCTAATCACCATGAAGGTGGAGGTCAGAGGGTGCTTTCCTTGATCTCTTTCCACATTAGTTTTTGAGACAGGATCTCTCACTGAGCCTGGGGCTCACCTACTGACTAGACTGGCTAATGAGTGAGCCTCCGGCACCCTCCTTTCTATGCATCCTTAATGTTGGGGTTATGGGTACACCCTGCTGTATTCAGCTTTTTATTTAGGTGCTAAAGATATACACTTCAGTCCTCATGTTCATGCATCAAGCACTTTACCAACTGAGCCATCAACAAGGCCTGGCCTGGGTTTTTTGTAATTGTTGTTTTGTTTTACTCATTTTTATTTATTTTTTAATTGTTTTAGTTTTTGAAATTAAAAATAAATTTGCATCATTTCCCCCCTTCCCTTTTCTCCCTCCCAATCCTTCACACATTTACACACAAACCTGAAGCACAAATTCTAATTGGTCTTAATAATGAAAACCCAGAGTCAGATAAGAGCAGAGAAGCAGAGAAGTCACCCACTAGTTCTTACGTTTATTGAATCCTCAGACCAAAGGGATGATCCTGTCCCTATGAATCCTCACACTGAACGGGTGATCCTGTCTCTAGGAATCCTCAGCCTCAATGGGCTGAGCTCCTATCTCCTCCCACCTTAGATTCCTCACTCCTCCCAGCCATATCCCTTCCTGCTCCTACCTCCCAAATGCTGGGATTAAAGGCATGTTGTTGGGAGCCAAAGATCTCAGGGCTTGGCATGAGATCCTAGGCCACGCTTGGCCAGCCACATAGTTATATATTAACCTTTACATAGCAGCTCCTTAGAACCTCAGCTCAAGAAAAGAAACAACTTAACCCAGTCCCCAACCCTACGTTCCACCTGCAGGCTCAGTCTCCTAGGCAACCCTTCCTGGTCCTCTTACTCATAAACTCTACCTGCCAAACATCCTCTCTTTGTGGTTTCTTAATATCCTGTCTACACTAACACCTGGCACACAAACAACCCATTCTACCCCTCCCCATATCCTGCTCTGCTGACTATATAAGCTAGCCTGAGAAAAAAGTTTGCCACTTGATCAGAGTCCTATCTTGTGGTCGTTCTTTCTGCGCCTCTTGTCCCCATTCCCTATCCCTGACTCTCTTGCCCCAGGTTGATGTCCAGCAGGTCGGGAGAGCATGTGACTCCCAAGTACTAGGACTGAAGGTGTAAGCCACCACCACCTGACTCTGGATCAATCTCCTATAACCCAGTGTGGCCCTGAACTCACAGAGATCCGTCTGCTTCTGCCTCCCAAGTGCTGGGATTAAAGATGTGTGTCACCGCTGCCTGGCCACTATGGCTAACTAGTGGCTAGCTCCACACTCTGATGTTCAGGCAAGCTTTATTTGTTAAAGCACAAACAAAATTATCACCACATTTCCCCTTTTTGTCTAAAATTTAAAAAAAAATGTAAGAATATCTACATACAGTAAGTACAGTAACTACATATAATACATAAAGTCATTAATTACACTGACAATGTCTACTCCATTAGCATTTGACAAATTCAGAGAAAATACTCCATTATCTATCTGATTTTGGTGAGTCCAAAAGGTTGTATCTAATTCATTTTCTATTCTAATTTGTATTACCAAAACTATCTTTTAATGTCTTTCAACCCTATACACTTTACACTTTGTTAGTTAATTTCTTTTCTGAATCTGGTACCAAGAAAAACTATAACTATACTTATAATGTCTTCAGCTCCATCAGAGACCCAAGAAGAAAATAATATTCCCTGAGTAAGCAGGAAGTGCAAGCAAGTGACTTCTTAAAAATGTGAGAAATGACAGAAACAGCTGGCTTCCTAGAAAGTCACCCAAGGTTCTTCTGTAATGTTGGGGCATCCATCTTCAGCCTATCAAACTAGCATATCTAACAAACTTTTCTATGAAGCACAATTTCTGAAGGACTGTCCTGTCTTGTCTTGAGGAGGTTTGACAGTCACTCTCTTTTGTGTTCATTATCTACCCTATTTTGGTGGGTCCAAAAGGTTGTACCTAATTCATTTTCTATTCTAATTTGCTTTACCAAAACATTGTCATTGACGGTCTTTGTAGACACAAGTGCAAATGTCACAATAATTACACCAGAATATTGGCATCCAAATTGGCCTCTTCAGGGAGTAAATGTTCAGTTATTAGGGATTGGAACTTTATCTCAGATAAAACGAAGTGCAAGATGCGTCAAATATATAGGGCTAGAAGGACAGAGAGGAAAATTAAAGCCATTTTTGGCTAGCATAGCCATGAAAATGCAGACATGATTTGTTACAGCAGTGGAATACACAGATTAACATTCCTCCAAGCTCAGAAACAAACCATAAATTAACATTTGTTTCTTGGAAAAAATATTAGAAAGTAGTATAAGGAACAATCACTGACCATTCAGGTTGTACAAGAATAGGGCACAACAGCTGCTTATCTTTCAAAGGCACCAACAGCCTTACCTTTAAAATGGTTGACAGACAAACCTGTAAGGATAAAGCAATGGCCTTTAGCAACAGAGAAACTGCAGGCCTTAGAACAGCAGATACAGGATCAGCTAACTGCTCAGCATACTGAAGAATCAACCGGCCCTTAGAATTCTCCTATATTTGTTATTAAAAAGAAATCTGGAAAACGGAGAATGGTAGCAGATCTAAGAGCTGTTAATTAGGTGATTCTGCCAATGGGCTCTCTACAGTCTGGAATTCCTTTGCCTTCTTCATTACAAAAAGGAGAACCTCTTATCGTTATTGATTTAAAAGATTGTTTTTTTCACTATACCTTTACAAGAAAAAGACAGAAAATGTCCCCTTCACTGTGCCTACTTATAATAATTCTCAGCCTGCTAAGAGGTATCAATGGAAGGTTCTCCCAGAGGGAATGTAAAATAGCCTCACTTTGTGCCAATATTTTGTATGGCAGCCATTTGAAATAATACGTAAGCAGTTTCCTCAAACTATAGTTTACCATTACATCGATGACATTTTACTATCTGATTCAAATACATACTTTAGAAAGAATGTTTAAGAGGTAAAGAAAATTTTTCCTTGCTGGGGATTACAAATTGCTCCTGGAAAAAATACAAAGAGGAAATTCTGGTAATTATTTAGTGCATAAAATAGGTCTACAAAAAAATTAGACCCCAAAATGTACAAATTAGGAAAGATCAATTATGTACTCTTAATGGCATTCAAAGGTTACTAGAAGACATTTCCAATCTACAGTTCACTTCTGGGATTAAAAAAATCATGAACTGAGTGATTTATTCAAAACCTAGATGGTGACAATGATTTAAATATTCCAAGAGAATTGTCTGCTGAAGCTGAGAGAGAATTGGCTTTGGTGGAAAAGAAATTACAGTATGCACAAGTGGACCATTTGGATCCAAAGCTTGATTGCATTTTGGTTATTTCATACTCTAAGCATTCTCCTACAGGAATATTAATGCAGAGGGAAGATACTATCTTAGAATTGATCTTTTTACCACATAAACAGAGTAAAAAATCAAAACTTACATGGAAAAGGTCTCTGAGTTGATTCTAAAAGGGAAATTGAGACTTCGTCAATTAGCAGGGATAGACCCAGCAGAAATTGTGGTACCTTTTACTATGAAATTGACAAATTATTGGCAGAAAGTGAACCTTGGCAAAGAGTGTACAGTAATTTTTGGGAGAGATTAACAACAATATTCCAAAAGCAATAGAATTCAGTTTATAACGAGAACTGGATCCTTCCGCACCTTGTATGGGAAACACCAGTATCTGGAGCCCTTACATTCTATACAAATAAATATATACATTCTATACAAATAAATTCTGATGCAAATAAATCAGGAAAGGCAGGTTACAAATCAGAAAATTTAAGTAAAATGGCTTAAAGCCCTTATGGTTCTGTCAAAAAATCAGAATTATATGCTATTCTCATGGCATTAATGGATTTTTACAGAACCTCTTAACATAATTACCACACATTCTCAAATCCATGGCCTCTGTTTCTTTGTTTTACATATGTATGTGTATGTGTGTTATATTCCTAAATATATAAATACAACTTGCTTAGTCCGTGTAATGTTATTTGTATTACATGACTTCATAGCATGACCATTTGGTGCTGGATAACTAATTTGGGAACTCTTCCTCAGGAAGACTATTTCTCCTGCTTTCAACATTCCTTAGTTACCAGTAACTTTTTGTCTAAGATTAAAGCCCCATGAGGCTTCCCCCTCCATGTTAGCACATCTATTGATGTCATCTTTGTTTAGGCAGCCACATTGATGAGACTTCATGATGTAGACTCTCTGACATTTCTAGGAAATATGGTGTCATAGTAAACTGCCTGTTCATCTGGCTCTTACAATCTTTCCGCCCCTCTTCCATTGTAATCCCTGAGCCTGAGATGCAAGAGTTCTATCATAGATGTATCTACTTAAGCAAAATAAATATAACTATAGATAGTCACCTATGAGTCCCAGGCTCCAATAAATGAGAAATAGGGGCCCCAGGATCTGTTGAATATATTGTGACACCTAACAGAAATCACACCATAACAGGTTGTCCTAACTAATCCACATAATACTAAGTCAGCATTAAGTTTCCTGGCTTTTGGATAGAATAGATGCAATTCAATGTAGCATCAGTTACTCTAGTCCTATTGATCTGACATTCCTAAATGATAGTGTTGATTAATGTTTTATGATACAATTGATTTTTACTTAATTAATGAGTCTTGTTTTACTGACAGATACATAGCATAGCATGGAGGGGGAAGGCAAGAAAATAATTTTTAAGTGTCTGAGGAAGGAAAGGCAAAGGATTCCTAAATAACTCATGACCAAATCTACTTCACAGATGTGGGGATCAAGTTCCTAAAAGATATACCCAAACTCATGAAGTTAGTAGATAGCTCTGCCAAGACTAGAATCTGAGTCCTTGAGCTCAGTAAGAAGACAATGACAAGTGTCATCTCCAATCTAAAACAAGATCTATCTTCTGGAATGTTCAGGAAGCCATTGACATTCACTTCATGTTTTCTGTAGTTTTAGAGAAAATTCAAGTACCTGCAAGCACCCTTGCCTCCTGAGCCATCTCACCAGCCAGAGTTTTGTATTTACACTTGGTCATTTAATTTGTATGTGTATTTGTATGTAAGAAATTTGAGTGTGAAGGCACACATATGCCATAGCATGTATGTAGAGACCAGAGGACAATTTTTCAGGAGTCAGTTCTCTCCTTCAACGTGGGTTCCAGGAATCAAACTCAGATCATCATAGCAAAGCAAGTGCTTTACCTGCTGAGCCATCTTGCTGGTCCTGCCCTGGGACTTTTGACAGTGCTACCAGAAGGAGATTCGACACTCTACTTCAAAGTCACCAAACTGATAAATATGAATATGTGACATTTCTGGTGGACCCTGATCATCCTGGAGGTGGAGGTGAGGCGATAGCCCCCATGAAAATTATGCCAATCTACTGAAGAACAAAACTGAAAGACAAGAGAGAGAAACTTCCAACTAAGCCTGGATCTAGCCAATATAGAAGACACCTCCTAGCCTCCAGTGACATCACGTGCTTTGTCTTTGTGCAGCTGCCAGTGGTTAGCAGTGACTGTCATCATGCCTTTTTATAGTCAGACTCTGGCTGTATTGATGGTGCTCATTTACGACATGGCATATCACCTTCAAAGCTCCTCTAGGAGTTAAGTATGCCAAGGGCCTTTCCATATTTTACAGATGAGATACCAGTGCTAGGAAGGAGTAGTGCTTTGTGGAAGGTCAGACAGTTCTCCAACAGCAAGACAAGGACCATAAATCTGCTCTATAACTCCAATTCAGCACTCTTTCTGCCACAATATAACCTACAGGAAAAACAGCAATTCCAGCACCACACCACCCCCCTCTTAGAAGAAAATCCTATTTCTCCTCTAACACTCAACAGTAATATTTTGCTGTGGATCCCTTCCCTACCATAATAAAGCAGGTTTAGTACTAAAAAGAAAACTTTCTCCATGCTCTCTAGCTTCCACAGGACTAGAAGACTGCTGGGAGGTAGGAGGTCACCAGCAGACTTACCCAGATGTGAACTTTGTGAACTACAATAATCGCCTGCATAGCAAGATATCTCCATGGTCCAATGGTGTCAAAATAGTTCAATAGTGGCACAAATGTTGTAGAGGTAACCAGCCACTTTCTTACTGAATTTAAGTCCTGTCCACGGGAAGAAACAAAAGTCTCTGAAAATCTGTCAAGAACTGATGGTTAAGGAACTTGGGGGGCCCAGGGGTTAACTGACAACTATTCTATTAGATAAACACAGTGTCAAATGGCCCTCTAAATTCCTATCTCTATACTCATAGACTGGGACATCTATACCAACTCCCCCAAGGCTCAGGGAGCATTGTGGAAGAGAGGACAGAAAAAGCAGAAGAGCCAGAGTCAAATACTGTTCTGGACATGACAGGACTGTTGCAGCTGTGATTGCCTGCACAAGATCAAGCTGGTTGACATTCTAGAATGGAGGAAGAAGTGCTTACAAGTTCCCACCCCTAACTGGGGAGCTATGGATAGATGATGGCTGCTGGAAGGTGGAGAATCAGTTTTCGAAAAGGATATGACCCCTGATAAGTCAACCAGGCTCTAGTGGATGACCACACACCCAGGACTATGTGAAAAGAAAAAAAAATAAACTCAATAGATTATTTAAAAAAAACATTAAGTTGAGGAGATATTGGAAGAATTAGAGGGGGTAAATATTAACAAATATTTTGTGTAAAATTCTCAAAGAATTTAAGGGATATATTTTTTAAGGATCTAGGCTTGTAGGTGCTGAGGAAATGACTCAGTTGGTAAAGTGCTCGCTTCACTAGCATGAGGCCCTGATCTCAAGAACTCGAGTCTGTTACCATGAGTTTTTCAGATTCCCTGTTGTCTGTTGACAAGTTTGCCCTTTGATTGCTCTACCAAACCACTCATGACACTTTGCTGTTTCCATCATTCTTAACACATGACACTTTAAATTTTTTATTTTTTGAAATGTGGTCTCACTAAGTAGCTCTGGGTGGCCTAGAACTCTATGTAGACTAGACTGACTTCACAGAGAGCTGCCTGATTTTGGCTCGCAAGTGCCGGGCTTCAAGGTACGCACTACCATGCCTAGCTAACCTAATTCTTCATGTCTCTTCTCTCAAGTTTCAACTACTCTGAGATATTTCCTTAACTTTGCATTCTAAATCCACTGCCATCTCATGCATGCATCATATTTTTAACTTACAAGAGCTCTTTTTTGTTTTTGAATGATAAAAATATTCTGTTCTTATTTCATGGACATAATAGCTTATTGATCCTAGGATTTTAATATTATGTTTTTGATGCTATCTTCTGATCTATATGCGGTGCCTCTTTCAGTTTTCTTTGCCCTGCAGGGAGCCAGGTGTTCATGCTGGATATTTATCAGGGATGTTTTGTTGGGGCTAGTTCCACTTAAAAGCTTCATTGAAAACTTCATTTAGGCTATCTGTTGGAGTTATGGGACGGAAGATGTGTCTGTCCCCAAATGCCCACTTCCCTACATTCCAGGATAAAAAGGACACCAATCCATGAGGAAATTCTGGGAGATTTACTGAGTCATAAGAAATAAAAGCCAAGACAGGAAGTTATGTAACTGCTGTGGAGAAGACAGAACCTAGAGTCAAGTTAGATGGAACAGAGTTCCCACTCAAAGTGAATAAACAGGACCAACTTGAACTTTGACTTAATCTCAGCCCACCAGGTTCAAGCCAAACCAATCAGAGATACCCAAACCCTCTCCACTCCCATCCAGCCTCTCCCAACTCTCTGCTCTACTATCAGATCCACTTTCTTTGATCGCCCCCGAACCTATTCCCATGAAAAATCCTCGGGTCTCGGCCCTTTTCCAATTAGGTACTTAATACAACTCGGATCCTTGTGCCACCACATAATAATTTACACAGAACACTTAATTAGCTTCTTAGATAAAAATAACATGTAATTTGTTTGGTAATTATATGTTTCCACAACTGCTGAAAGCGACTCATTACAGGAATTTGGTACACTTAGGATAGATTACCTTAATTCTATTTTCTGTTTATCCAATTATATCTGCCGGTCTCAATCGTATTGTAAATCCTGTTGAGCTGATGGAGGGGGCTATATAGCTGTGGTTGTTTCAGATTTCATGCTTGGGCTGTGTCCCTGCTGTTTGCTCCAGGCATTGACTAACTCTGTTGGAGTGAGGAAAGCACAAATATCATAATACTCATTATGTTTTTGAGAAAGGATCTCACTACGTAGCCCTAGCTGTCCTGAAACTCACTATGTAGACCAACATGGCCTCAGATTCACAGGGATCTGCCTGCCTCTGCCTCCTGGGTGCTGGAATTAAACATGTGCACCACCACAGCTGGCTTAAGGGATAATTTTTTTCTGTTGGCTGTCTTGATTTTGTGCAGATAACCACAGCTTCTGTGAGTTCAGGTATGTGGGGGCGGCTACTCTGTCCAGAAGACACCGTTTCACTCTAGTCTTCCCTGACCTCTGGCTCACACAATCTTTCTGGCCCCTCTAGTGATGTTCCCTGAGCCTTGGGTATCAGGGGTAGTGATACAGATGTCCCATTTATTTTTGAGCATGACACAGACACTTACTATATGCATTTTTGTCTACTTGAGTCTCTATGAACTACACAAGATTTTTTTTTCTAATGCAGACTAAGAGCTACACTAACCTCTAGGTATAGAAATGTGTGTTTAGAAGACAGTTTGAAACTATGGACATAATTACCACTTACCAAAATAATAGTAGCAAGTTTGCCTCTAGTGCCTGTGAGCTTTGAACCATGGAAAGATTTATAGTAGTAGACATGAATTTTCTCTGTCGAGTAGGCCTTAAACCCGATCAGAAAGTAACTGGTTACCTCCCATGGCATCCATGCCACCGTTGCATTGATAAACATACCAATAAGAGAGAATATAAAGAAAATAAGACTGACAAACGAATATGGTTATCAGCTCTGCCTGATTCCATTTCTTATGGACATGGACCCAGAAGTGGACTTGTTTAATCAGATGGTACTTCTGTTTCCAGAGGAACCATCACACTGTCTTCTCCACAAACTAGCAGCTGCACCATTCACACAGACTCACAGAAGCTCCGGCTCCTTAACATCCTTGCCAACAAGTTATTTGGGGGATTTTATGATTTATTTATTTTTATTTATGTGTTTTGTCTGCATGTATGTTTATGTACCATGTGCATGCTGTGCCCACAGAGACAGGATTCAGATCTCCTTGAACTGGAGTTGCAGATGGTTGTGAACCACCATCAAAGCCAGATTGACACTCTAACTCCTGAGCCATCTCTGCAGCCCGTTTTTTGTCTTTTTGATAAGGACTGTCCTAACAGGTATGGGGTGATACCGTTATCCATTGCAAAACCTTGCAATACTGCTGTCTACTTGTTTGCTTGGAGAATACTCTATGTAATAGTTTTTGACCATTCCTTTTTTTTTTTTCTGTGTAAAAGTCATCTCCAGGCTGTGTTTATTTTTTATTAGAAACAAGCTTGTTTTACATGTCAATCCCAGTTCCCTCTCCCTCCCCTCGTCCCCTGTCCCCCACTGAACCCCTCACCCCATCCCCTTTCTGCTCTCCAGGGAGGGTAAGGCCTTCCGTGGGGGATCTTCAAAGTCTGTCATATCATGTTTTTGACCATTCTTCAATTGAGCTATTTGTCTTTCACCATTGAGTCCTACTGTTTTCCTAATTTGTTTTGAATAATAGCTCCTTATCAGATATATGATTTGCAATTATTTTCACCCCTTATGTGGAATGCCTTTTATTCTACTGATTGTTTACTCTGCTGTGCTTCTGTATAATTCATAATAGACAAATTGGTGGGTGGGGGCTATATGTACACCAAGAGATAAAGAAAATATAGTATATTCTGAAGTAAAATATTCAGGGATCTTTTGTCTTTTGGTGATTTTTTTTTTACTTATTTTGTAGCACTGAGGATGAACCCAGGACCATCAGTGAATGTTAAATAAGACTCAGCCACTGAGCTGAATTTTCCACTATTCCACAGACTTCAAAAAAGAAGAGCATCGCATGTACTCCAGGCTGGATTCAAACTCTCCATGTAGCTGAGGATGACCTCGAACTTCCTGTTTTCCTGCCTCCATCTCCCAACTGCTGAGGTTACTGCTGAGTATGTGCCATCGTACTCAGTTTTATGTGATGCCAAGGATCAAACCCAGACCTTTTCACAAACTAGACAAGCTCTACCAACATAATTCTGCTATTTGTCGAAGCATGTATGAATCTGGAAGACTTTCTGCTAAGTAAAAAATGAAAAGCACAGAAGACAAACATGGTGATTCCGCTTATACAAGACACCTAAGGTACTGGAGCCTGTAGCAGCAGGGGCTAGAATGACAGGCTCCTCCTGCAGCTGCTTCTCTGCAGCACGGAAGGTTTTGCTGTTGCTGTGATGCTTAGCTGTGTAAGATGAGGAAGTTCTGAAGAAGTTCTGGTCAACACATTATGTGTAGCTGACAACACTGTATTGTGCTGTTAGAACCTTGATAGGTGCTCCTACAGAAACAGCACAAAGAGGCATAAGGAAATGTTTGGTGATAATGGGGAATGCCTCAGTTATAGTGATTGTGTCACAGGTGAGTGCCTATGTTAAATGTGTGTAGCTTTATATATTAATTATACATCAATAATTCTGTTTAAAACAAACATTTGCTAGCCATCGTAATGCATTCCTGCTATTCCAGCACTCAGAAGCCTGGGATTGGAAGATCATGAATTCCAAGCTATGAGTTTCCTAGTAAGAATCAGTCTCAAAAAGCTTAAAATAAAATAATATGAAATAGAAAATAGAAAATTTAACATGAGGTGAAGCTCATTTAACATGAGGACCATAAATTACCGTTATGTATTCTCCCTTCTTATATGTTTGATAATTTCCATAATAATAAAATAATTTTAAAAATGAATTCAATTTAAAGAGAAATTGATTAAATAATAATGTAAGTTTCAGATCAGTATACTTTTCCTTAGAGGATAAATAAGAAGACTTCTGGCTCTGCAAGACATACAGTCTCTGTGGCAATGGCTTAATTCAACTATTGTCCACAATAACATCAATTACATTTACACATGTATGCAATTCTGTCCCAGTAAAATTTTATGTACTAAACCAGATCATGGTTTTTGATTTGCAAGCCCTTGCAAGAGGTGCTACCTGGATCTGACAAAAATCATGAAGATGATGTAATAAAAACTAAAAGGGAGGCGCCGGGCGTTGGGGGCACACGCCTTTAATCCAAGCACTCGGGAGTCAGAGGCAGGCAGATCTCTGTGAGTTGGAGGCCAGTCTGATCTCCAGAGTGAGTGCCAGGATAGGCTCCAAAGCTACACAGAGAAACCCTGTCTCCAAAACAAAACAAAACAAAACAAAACAAAAAACTAAAAGGGAGAGCATTGTTCAGTGCTGGGGACGCTGATGCTCCTTATCAATTCCGTCTTCCTTGGCAGGCAGCTATGGGACATGCCCAGTAGTGAGTAGAGACATGGTTGAAAGATGATAGCAACAAGATGGGTACAGGAAGAACCATCCACTTACTGGTTCATACCAAGAATTTCATAGAATCCCAAGTAGGAAGCTGTCCTGTGTGGTGTGGTGTGGTGTGGTACAGAAAAAAAGTTAGTGTATTAGTGCGTCATCTCTTTCTCACTGTGTCAGCTCCCACTGAGAGTGGTTCACACACTGGTACCCTCTAACCAGTGTGGGAGAAGGACTCCCCACAGGGTGTGAATTGGTATGACTCTTTCACAGGAAGAGGTATTAACACTATTTTTGCTCCAGCTGGAAAAGACCCCTCAACTCTGAATCACTAACTGGAGGTGAAGGGCAGGTGCTGAGCTGGCCCCAGGGACTCTCCGGGCAACTCTCACTCAAGAAGTAGAATCTCCACTTCACAGTTGTGCTTGAGAAAGTTGTATATCTTCCTGGCTTTGGGGTCATTAGGTAACAACAATATTTTCCAGTGCATGAAGGAGGATACGAGAGACACACACCCTGGCCCCGTAATCCAGAAATTGTGTGAGAAATGACAGCCAAACATGGCATACCATTAACAACTATATGACCTTCCCAAGTGCGGTGACAAATCCTGCATCCCAGCAGAGATCAAACTCACTGAACTCCTCCCCTCTTCCCCACTGAGTTACCCAAGGATAAGGCAGTTTTGACAGCAGATTACCAAAAATGAGTTTTGTAAAGATGCCCATCCCTGATCCACTCACTCAATACAATGGCTCCCAAGTCCCTAAGAGTTCATCTTGCATGATGTTAATGACCAGAGAGGCAGAGAGAACAGATTTCAGCCCTGCCCATGAGAAGGTCACAATGCTTCTGGGTGATTCTCTTCTAGGAATGGTGGTGCCCCGAAAATATTAGACAGTTCTGGGGATGTTTTTTAGTTGTCATGTCTAGTGAGAAAAGACAGGGATACTGCCAAGCATCCTGGAAAGCGTGAAACAGTGGTCTGTCTCAAGGATGAGACCTAAAAGGTGAGTGTATCAAGACCCTGCCAATGAATGTCACAGGCTTTAAATCACTTACACTATGGAAGGTATAATGGGAGACATGGGTTCAGGGGTAGTCGAATGTATAGCAATAGGAAAAAGACCACTCTGATGTTCAATATTCCAACAGCTTAAAAGCAGAGCTGGAGAGTGTCCGCCGGGCCTGTGGAAAGCCCTGGTTGGGTCCTCAGCACCAAAGGGGGCACAACAAACCTCACCATCTGTTTCCAACGTGAGACACCCCCTACAGGCTGGAGTGTTTAAGCACTCTTGGGCCCAAGCCAGCTACAATGCTTTGGAAAGCTATAGACCCTTTGGGGTGTAGGGATAAGCTGACAGAGGTACTAGAGGTGGGACTTGAGGGGTACAGCCTGGCCCACTTTCAGCTGGAGCTCTCCATGTTCCGGTTGCCACCAGGTGACCAATCACACACCTGCCTGCAAATTTATCCCCAAATGTAAGTGTATTAAATTAAAATCACAGGAGCCATTTTTTCTCTTTCCCTCTTACCTTCTCCTTCTCTCATTCCTCAAATCCAATCAGTAAGACCAGAACATTCTACATTCCAATAACATCCCAAATAGGATTGTCCTCACTACCTCCAAGAGAACCTTCCAATACATCCAAGTGGCCAATCCTATCTCTACCTAGATTACCATTATAACTTCTGAATCATCTCCTCGGGGTCCCCTCGTCCCTTCCCCACTCCCTTCTATAAACGCAGCATCGGCAATGGCATTGTTTTAAACTGGAAGTAAGGTTTTGTCTATTCTCTGCTCAAACCCCTATCATAATTAGAATAAGATCCAAATGTCTTCCTTGGCCACGAATCTTATAGGTGCTGCCCCTTACTGCATATTCCTGGTTCTGTCTTCTCTCTCTCCCTGCTTGACCTCCTGTACATGCTCTGCTCTTCCAACTGCTCCTGAAGCATGACCAGCTCACCTTCCCCTATCCACTCAGGCTTCAAACATTTGTCATCATGACCATGGATCCGCCCATATTCCACTGGGTTCTCCTATCACATACTTTACTGGCCATTATATCAAGAAGCTCTACCCCAGTTTGTTGGCCCCTCACCTTTCTCTGCTTTATTTTCCTTTATTTTCACTACCTGAAATTATCTGATATTGTTATTCACCATATTTTCTGCATTCCCACTTGGAAAATAAGCATCCTGGTAACAGAGTCCTTCTTTATTGCTGTACCTGGTAGCTTGAGCCATCTTGGTCTTGCTCAGTAATTTCAACTTTCAAATCATTCAAATCCATTAACCTAGGAACCCCATCAGGGTCTCTGAGTTAAGGCATTAGAGGTTTACAGTAGACACTCACCATCTGTTGAACATTACTTGCGGAATGAAATCTACCCTGGGGAAGTTCAGGCTGTTTCCCAGAGGAGATCAAAGTTAAGCTGAAACCTGGACAATGAATGATGAAATGAGCATGTATTTGCTTCTTCTGCAGGAAAGCAAGGGCCACTGCAATAAATGCTTTTGAGTGCTTTGGCCAGTCCCCTAGGGACTGGTTGTCATCTTGAAAGATCTATTAAATATCTTCCTTTCATCAAGGGCTTAGACGAAAGATGCAAGTCATATTTAAAGGGCTTTTTAATTTTTAGCATCATTCACCCTACCAAATTCCTAACTGGATTTCTCATTAAGTTAAGCTCCTCTAGTTTGACTGGTTGCCTCATCTTGCCTCTTCAGAGCTTCTTAATTTTAAGAGCTCAAACTCTCTTTCCCTTTTTAACTTTATCCTCAACAATGTGGACTTAAAAGCAAGGGAAGATTGACATTGGTCCTTAGGTGGAGAGAGACTTTCTGAGCAGAAGTAACAAGACACAGAACCAAGATATTGAAACAGGAAACAAAAGGAAGCAATGGTGTGGGGCTAGCAAATGTTCTCAGACATATTCCAGCAGAATTCTGAGATTTCCTGAGGACTTGGTTCAAAGGCAGATGCTGTAAGAGGTTCATACAAACAAGCAGGAAGATAAATGCTGAGCTCCACCTCCAGATCTTCCTGCCAAGCACACACAACCCCAGAGAGACACTGAGTCTGTCCCTTATCCTGAGAAGTTACAATGTACTGGAGGTAACCCAGCACAGATAACTCTCACCCCCCCCCCAGAGACCACCAAGACAGCCAGTACAGTGTTTGTCAGAGGAAGAGAAAATTGAGACGTGTTGCTAGAATAGGACACCTGGCAAAGCCAAGAATGTGGCTCACACCGTTTCCATGCACCCCAAATTAGCATCCACATCAAGAAGAGTTAGGGTTAAAATGAAAACACCCCATGTTCCAACCACAACCATCTACATATGGTTCCCCATACGCACCCTGTACTTGGCCGCCCACATGTCTTTATCCATGCTGTTCTCTCCGGCTGGATAAGCTCAGGGAAATTGTTTGTTTTTGCCAAAGTTAACATTTAACATGGATATAATTATCATTCAACTCCATGGATGTCATGTGTCGATCTTTCTGCCTATCTCCACTACTATAGATCCTATAAAGTGCTGAAGAGATAGATAATGGGTAAAACGTTTGCTGTGCCAGCATGAAGACATGAGTTCAAATCCCTAGAACCTATGTAAAGCTATACACAGCAGCGTTCAAATCTATAAGCCTTGCAATCCTATAGAGAGATAAGGGGTGGAGACAAGAGAGTCCTCAGCAGATCATGGGCCAGTTAGCCTCATGACTACAACAAAAACAAAACAGAGACCTTGCTTCAAACAGTGGAAAGGGAGAGCCAACATCCGAAACTGACCTCTGACCTCTACATGTGCTCCATGGTGCATGTGTGCCCATACTCACATGCTCATTTCACATGCACAGGGAGTGAACCTTTTTAAATCTACATGTCCATCAGTCCATTCTTCCTCCCAGACTCTCACCAGCTTCATTCTGCTGTAGCTTCTCTATTCGTCCTCTGTCTCCATCACCTTCCTTGCTTTGATGTTCAATTCATAAATGGCTTTACCAGATTAGCTCATTCTTCCTCTAGTCAAATCCATTTTACTTTCTTGACAGGAAAATGATCCTGAAACTGTCATACTTTAAAAGATGGTACATCCAGACTCTGGAATATTACCCATCATAAAAAAACAACTTAGCTATCAAACCATGCAAAGACATGAAAGGATTTTGCATGTGTTATCAATAAGTACAAGAAACCAGTCTGAAAATGCTATGTCCTCTGTGCTTCCAGCTGTATGTTGTATGGGAAAGGCAGAACAATGGAGATAGTATAAACCTCAATGTTCACTGAGGTCAGGTAAAGAGGCACCATATGCAGAATAAAGAGGATTTTCACTGTGATGCAAACATTCTCTGTGGCACTATAATAGTGAACATGTCATTGTAAATGTGTCCAAATCTAAAGAATATACAACACCAAGAAGGAATCTTCAAAATTATGAGTTCTGGATAATATGTCACCTGAGTGTACACTCATCAATTGTGACATACAGTGCTTGCCATCTAACATAAGGACCTTTGTCAGTGCCCTGCACCCACCCTAGAGACCAGGTGGCAATGCTTACAGTAATATCAGCTCTGGGGAGGCAGATACTGGGGATGGCCAGAAGCCTAGACTAACCAGTGGGCTCTAGGTTCAGTGAGAGACCTTGTCTCAAAAACAAACAAGGTAAAAACAACATAGGATGACACCTCGTTTCAACCTGTGACTTGTGTATATGTGTACACAAAAACAAAGGAGCAAAGAGTTTTGTTACCAAACAGGCTTGGGAAACATTATTTTAAACACACTGTACTGTGAAAGATTTATCTGTGCCTTAACCAGGCCACATGCATTATAAATACCCAAGAGGTTTGTGATCTGAGTCTCTTTGGGGTGGAACTCTTTCTAGAGTAGAAGAGTAAAACTGTCCAGAGATGTCCTTGGGAAGTGCAAAGCTAGCACATTTCAAAGCAGGGACACCACCGAGCTAAACCTGGAAAAGTCTTCAAGAGTCAGACATTGGAGTAAATGAATATGTGTGACCATGAGTTTACACTTTCTCTTAATACAGTGTAGCCTCATGATGAGTTTTCAGTGAGGGGTTCCATGACCATCCCCCATCATAGATAATGTTAGTCTTGCTGGAGTCTTCACCAGCAGCAGTAATCAATCCTGACGAAACAGGAGACTGATAAACTGGGACTCAGGAAGGATGCACTTTAGCAGATCGCTGGGATTCTCTAAACCTCATCTTTCACATCTTGGAGAGGGGACTTGTTAGCCTCAGCCAGCTCTCCCTACCTGTGGGTGCTATATACACAGATTTAGCCAACTGCAGGTCAAAAATATTTAAGGAAATATACAACTGTTCTAAACACACATAGACTTTCTTATCATTATTCCCTAAGCAGTGCAGTATAGCAACTATCTACACATACCATTTGCGTTGTTTGGGTATTGCATGTAAGTCATCTACAGTGAGTTAAAGCATGTGGGAGTATTGCATAGCTTACATGTACATGCTACATAATGCCTAAGGGACTAGAGTATCCTCAGACCCTCCATGGATGTCAAAGGACACCTTCAGGGTTTGGTCTCACAGGCATCCTGGATATGCCCCTGGATCAAGATGTGAGGTCTTGGCTACTGCTTCAGCACCATGCGCCTGCCTGCTGCCATGCTCCCCACCTTGATGGTCCAAATCCATGAGCTCCAAATCAAAGCTCTGTTCTATACATTTCCTTTGTCATTGTGTTTTGTCACAGCAGTAGAAAAGTAAGTACAACAGTGTTCATGAGGGCATTTCAGGAGAGTAAACTGGAGAAGGAAGGGCACCATTGCATGGACTAGGGGCCCAGGTGCAATAAAAGGGGGAAGAAAACCCAGCCAATGGTAGTATTTCCCATTTTTTAGTGTTCTGCCCACCACTGAAGATGTTTCCCAACCTCAAGCCCATCACCACCTCACCACAGGCCCAGAAACACGCTTGTGGACCCATGCATATGATCTGGTTTTACAATAATTACCTAAGACTCCCAAATGCATTCTTACTCTGAAGTTCTGGAAGTTACATCTTATTGGTTATGTTTGGTTCATTAGGTTTTGTTGTTGTTGTTGTTCTTATGTGATTTTTGTTGCTTTCTTTTTGTACCATAGGCTGGCTTCAAATTTGCTATGTGCCCAAGAGCAGCCTTGAATTCCTGAACTCTTGCCTCCATCTCCCAAGAGCTGGGATTATAGGTGTGTCCATGCCCAACTGGGAATTCAAATCTTAGCACAGCACTTTGTCCTGAAACACCTCCCAGTCACAAATGCCTTCATAGTTCAGTCTTCTGCCTTTAGAGGAAACTGGAAATGGGCCTCTTTACCCCTGGAAACCACTGGCACTGGAAATCCTCCACACACCATCACCAAGATTCAAATGTCCCGACTCCATGGAACTAAAAAACACATCCACAAACAAAGCAAGCCACAAGCCCACTAGGGTACATCCCAAGCTGACTTTAAAATCTGTGAAGCATTTTATGCTTGTGCAGATGACCACAATAAACCCCCAGACCAGAGACTGACACAGAGCCCTTTGGTCCAACCAAAATGGGAACAGGAAGTTCTGGGGAAGCTTTTGCCCTAGAAAATTAAGAATTGGGGTGGGGAGCATGGTACCCAGACAGCTAGAAAACCAGCTACAGGAGAAAGGTTGAACCTCCAGGTGGAGCAGGTAAAAGGATAGAAGAAGGACATTTCTGTTTCCATACTCTAGGAAAGGATATTTTTAAAATGTGTTGAGCCTCACCTTTCAATATTCAATAGTTGATTTTAATTATCAACTTCATAAAATGTAGAATCAGCTTGGAATGGAGTCTCCATGATGGGCTGTTTATAAGGGTTGCCCTGCTGGTGTGTCAGTATTACATTCATTTAAGGTGGAAAAACCCATCCATTGTGGATGGCACCATTCCCTAGGAAGGGGACTCTCAACTGTGTAAGAGTGGAGGGCTGAACTAACACAAGTCCATAATTAATGTTCTCTACTCCTGACGGTGAGCATAACATGACTAGCTGCAACACGTGCCTGCCCCATGACTACCCTGATGTGGATTATGACCTGAAATTTCCAGTCCATGAGCCCTTCACTGTTTAAGTTGCTTTTGTCAGGGCAGTTTGACACAGCAACAGAAAAGAAACTGAACCTGCATCTCAGGGCATCACTTGGAGACAGCCACCATGGGTCCTGTTCTAGACTGTCTTCCTGAATACACACCAGCATAAAGGACACAGAACCCTAAATAACATCCTGATTGGTTATTAAGATACCGGAACACTGGCAGGATGGCACATATCTGTCACCCCAGAATTCGGGAGGCAGAAAACAGGTGGATCTCAACTTTAAGGCAAGCCTGGACTACATAACAAAACCCAATGTCAGAAAACCAAGGGCTGGAGGTGTGGCCCAGTGGCAGAGCACTTGCCAACATACACAAGGAATGGGATTTGATTCTCGGGGCTGAAAAGAATTAAGCAAATGAAATACTTTGGTTTCTATTATGACTGTCTACAGCCTCCAGATCCAGGGTTCCCCAGCCCCAGACACTGGAAGATTCACACCTGACACAGCGTGGGCTCAGGGACTTAGCAAAGGAAGTGTCTTCTCTGACTGGCCCACAATCATACTGTCAAGTAATGTACTTCTCATGCTGGTAACCTCAACCTCTAGTTTCTCCTGATGCTATTATTTAAAGCTTATTTCAGGAGGAGGGGAGACAAAGAAAATCAGCAAAGTCCTTGCCTCAAAATCACAAAGACCTGAGTTCAACTCCCCAGTACCTATATAACAGTCAGATACAGTGGCATATGCCTATAATCTTGGCACTGAGAAAACAGAACAGGCGGACCCCTGAAAGCCTGTTGGCCAAGTAATCTAGCCAAATTGGCAAGCTCCAAGTTCAGTGAGATACTGTCTGAAAAAGTAAGAAGTAAGTAACTGGGAAGGACACCTAACATCAACCTGCAGCCTCTATGTGTACGTGTGTGTGAGGACACACTCACCTGTGTGTACATATATGCACACACACACTCACCTGCATGTACATATGCACACACACACTCACCTGCATGTACATATGCACACACACATACACACACACACACACACACACACACTCACCTGTGTGTACATATGCACACCCTCACCTGCATGTACATATGCATGAGCACACACGTGTGCACACACACACCACCTCAGTGCCTCCTGGCTACACCACAGATACAGAAAACTTCAGGATACAGCTGCTCCTGTGAAAGGTCCCTCTCACTCACGTGCAGTATTTTTGTGACTTTTCTGTGAAAGGAATGAAACAGAAGGCACACATCTCCACAGTCTGCCACAAAGCCTGGGATATGAGCCACGCACAGGTCCACTCGGACATGACTCCTTACCTGGCCTCCTGTCCAGGCCCAGGTGATTCTCGACTGGAAGTCATTCATTTTACAGAAAATTTAGAATCAGTGTGGATGCAGGGACAAGAATTTGGCAAGACCTAGTGGAGAGCCACAGAACCCCCTGACAGTCTTCAAAATACCTACTAGTTTTTAAAATTTGAAATTATTTCACTGTACTTTGTATTGGAATCCATCATTATCTGAGTTTTTTCCATTGACACAATAGAAAATATCAAAGAGGTTGAAACGTGAAACACCCAGGGAATATAAAAACTATGACTAAATGAGAATACATGTTACAGCAGGTGAGTCACACAGGAGGCAAATTAAAATCATAAGATATATTGTCATCTAGGCAATTAGAAATGTTTGTGTTTCACGCACTGGTGGGTTAGATGGCAGGTACTTCAAGGCATCACTAATGGAAATGAAATGTCCAGTATTTCAAGTTTTCGGGAAACCAAAGAATGGATTCTTATTTCGGGGGCTGGAAAGATGGTTCAGCCATTAAGAACATATTGTAATCTTACAAAAGACCTGAATTCAGTTCCCAGCTCACAACTGCCTGTAACTCCAGTTCTTGGGTATTCAACACCTTCCTCCAACACACACACACACACACACACACACACACACACACACACACACACAGAGAGAGAGAGAGAGAGAGAGAGAGAGAGAGAGAGAGATATGCACCTATGTATGTATGTAGTATGTATGTATGTAATTTGAAATTGGCATACAAAACTTACAAACTATTTGGGTGGGAAATTTTGTAACTGTATATGCTGGGAGCACAAAGGTCCTTGTGCTCACAGGTAAGTATTAGGGAAACCAGAAATGTCAAACATGCAAGGTTGTCACTTCAAAGGGAAAGATTATATATAATATGTTTTCCACTAAGGCAGCTGGGAATGGAAGTGGCCCATAGCCTTGGTGACTCCTGAGCATACCTGGATCCTCCAAGTTTCCACAAGCAAGAATGGAGACAGCTAATCCTCTAAATGACCTTTGTGCTATACATATGACCAGGTGCTCCGCCAAGCTCCCACAGCCAGACCAGAAGTGGATAATAGCCCACATGATCTCTGTGGTATCTGTATGATCAAGACCACACCAGGCCCTTATGTAGTCTTTCTATAGACCCCATCTCTATGGAAGAGGTGACATGAACCTTGAGAAGAGTCTCAATGTAATTATGCCTCATTGTTTATAAAGGATTTTTGTTGTTGTTGTTGTTGTTTGTAAAATTTTTTTAAATTTTTTATTTAAATTAAAAACAATCTTATTTTACATAGCAATCCCAGTTCCCCCCTCCCATGCCCCCCACCAACTCCCCATCCCACCCCTCATCCACTCCCCAGGGAGGATGAGGCCTCCCATGGGGGATCATCAAAGTCTGTCACATCATTTGGGGCAGGACCTAGGTCCTCTCCTGTGTATCTGGGCTGAGAGAGTATCCCTCCATAGGGAATGGGCTCCCAAAGCCCATTCATGCCCTAGGGATAAATACTGGTTCCACTGCCAGAGGTCCCATAGACTGCCCAGGCCTCCCATGTTCGGAGCCTGGTTCCTATGCTGGTTCCCCAGCTGTCAGACTGGGGTCCTCGAGCTCCCACTTGTTCAGGTCAGCAGTTTCAAAATTGTACCATACTTAAATATGCCTAAAATAAACTACCTGGTGTTAGACTCTCGAAGTTTGAACCAACACCGCCTTCTGAGTCCTATTGAACCTTTCTTGCCCCTCTCTGATCGTTACTCTGTCAGTCCTGGTGTTTGCAGAGACCCCACAACTATATATGTGGACATGTATGCTTTGCATTTGAGGTATAAGGGGAAGACTAGAAAAAGTGCAGAAGTAGTAACAAGTGTCTATAAAAGTGGGATTTAAACAACATTCATCTTCTTTTACTTCTCTGAATTTTATAATGTGCCTGCATTTCTTTATCATATTGGCTGGTTGTGGGGTTTTTATTTTGTATCCTGCTTAGAGGAAGGTTTCTTCTAGTATATGTGTGTTTTTGAAATCACAGCTTTGAAAGGGTTTACCTAACAAAGTCCACCATTCCTCAGCCCTTGGACTCCAGACACGGACTGTAAACACCACCTAGTCTTCATGCTGGGTAATCCTAATTTGAAGAAAGATGATAGATCTGGAGACATTCAGCCATTTGTAACCACAACAGAAAGCAGCCAAAAGCTCAGTGTTTTGGTTGGAAGAAATACCATCCAGAGGAAAACTCAGGAACTATCAAATGTCACTCACGCCTGGCAGCCTCAGGAAGCCAGTTAAGAAGAGGGAAATTTCTGACTGGCTTCCAGTCCTCTATACACCAGCCTTCTCTGCCTGCTGCGTATCTTTGGGTGTAGCAGAAGGTGACCCTTGGGGGATAGCAGCCTGTTTGGCATCAGTTCCCCAGTCTGACTCTAACCACACTAAGCAATTTCTAGATTCAACAGCCCCTCCTCCACATCATGATAGCCCTTGGGCCACCCTAATGGGTCACATGAGACTGGGCTGCAGTTCCAAGTCTCCATCCACCAGGTTATGGGTTACATCAAAGCAAAATTTATCACATGTCCACTAAACATTGTCATCCAAAGTGTAGTTGCAAAACTGTGAAGTGGGCTGGAGAGATGGCTCATCAGTTAAGGGCACTTACTGCTTTAGCAGGGAATCAGAGTTCAATTTCCAACATCCACATAGGGGCCTCCCAACTACCTGTAACTCCAGATCCTACATCCTCTTCTGGCATCCAAGGGTACTGCACACACATGGTACACATAAGCATGCAGGCAGAACTCACACATACACATAAAATAAAAATAATAAACATTTTTAAACTGTAAGAAATGAAAATATTAATAAACCAATAAATATGGTAGTCTCCACTTATCTGAAGCAACACAGTCAAGTCATTCAGGAGATGCCTGAGATCGTGAACAGTGCTTAGCTTTGTATATATATTAACAAGCCCTGTATATATGGTGTGTCTCCCTTATATGCACATATCTAAAATAAAATTTAATTTTTACTTTAGGAAGAGTAAGAGACTCACAACAATAGCTAAATAAAATGAAACATATGCCAATACTCTACAACAGAAACTATATAAATTTGATTATCTTCCCCACCCTCTATTTCATATGCACAAAACAGATAATCAGAGATGATGACACCGAAAACAAAACCTACTGAATAACTAATATGTAAGTAGCACACACATGGATGCTGTGGACAGATGTCTGGTTTCCACCCAGAAAGTACAGAAGAGAGCACAAGGTTGCATCACACCATGCAGGATAATACATAATGTTAAATTTACATGTTGTTTTTCTCTGGAATTTTCCATTTACAGTTTTCAAACTACAATTGACTGAGTAACTGAAAGCACAGAAGGGGACCTCAGGTAAGGGGAAGCCCTGGGAATCAGTTCCCAAAGGGCTATGCAGAGGCATCAGATGGGCTGTGAACCCCTGAAATTGCACCTGCTATGCAGAAGTTAACACCACACAGAGGAGTCCCAGCACCTTCATTGGAGTATAAAGTGTTCCATAAAACTGAGCCATAATGCTGCAGATATTTGAAACCCTGAATGACTGTGTGAGCCAAGTACTTTGTCCTGTTTTTTTTCTTCCAACTTGATGCAAGTTACAGTTATCTGTGAAGAGGGAACTACAACCCAAAAAAGGCCTCTGTATATAAGATCAGTTTGTAGACAAGCCTGTGGGGCTTTTCCTTAATTAGTGAGTGATGGGGAGGGCCCAGATCACCAGGGGCGGGGCCTCCCTGGGCAAGTGGTCCTGGATGATAAGGAAGCAGGCCTAGGAAGCCATGAGAAGCAAACCAGTTCTTCTGTGGCCTCTGCTTCAGTTCTCCCTCCACTTCCTGCCCTGAATTCCCACCCTGACTTCTGATGATGATGGATGATGGTGTGGAAACGTAAATCAAATAAACTCTTTCATCCCCAAGTTGCTTTTGGTTCTGGTGTTTGGTCACAGTAATAGAAACGCCAACTGAGACACGTATATTCCAGAATGAGTTTGTTTTGTTTTGACAAAATAAGCTTTGTTAAGAATCTAGGGATAGTAGCCAGAGAGACAGCCCAGGAGTTAAGAGCATTTGCTCCTTTTACAGAGGACCCAAGTTCAGTTCCCAGTATCCACACTGGGTGGCTCAACACCTGTAACTCCAACTCCAGAAGAACCAATGCCCTCTTCTGGCCTCTGTAGGCACTGCAGATATACACACACACACATACATGTAATTAATCTTTTAATCTAGAAAGAACCAACAGATGGTGATAAACTACACTCAAGTCAAGGCTGAAATTTAAAAGGAGCCCTTTGTATTATATAAAGTTCAAAAAGAATTACAGATAAAAATAAACTGCCATTCCAACTTGTATCTTTGTTCAAGTCAGCAACATGATGGATAAGGGAGATAGAGAATCATGCCGCTCGTTAATTAACTAAACAACTTATTTCTCAATGCTGTATTGCGTTCTGTGGAACTGTTTTGCCTTGCACAAATAAATAACTAAAATGACATATCCTAACTGGGTGTGGTGGTACATGTCTGTGACCTCTGAACCAGTAAGCTAGTCACTAGGTCAGGAACTTATCCTTGGCTACAAAGTGATTTCAAGGCTAGCCTGGGCTACATGAGACTGTCAAAGCAAAAGGAGGGGTAGAAATGGAGAAGGAGGAAGGTGAAGAGAGGGAAAGGAAGATGAGGAAGAAAGGCATTTCCATTCTCTGGGAAATTATAAAATCTAAAATGGTAACTCATTCAGAAAGCAATTTCAAGTTGTTTTCCTTGCGGGAGGCGACTAGAATCGAACCAACATTTCCTACAACAAGCAAATGTTCCAGACACAGGGACTACAACTGTAAGAAGAAGAGGAGGGGGAGTAATGATAGTAATAATCTGACTATTGGGAAAATTAGAATGGATCTGTTGCTAGAATAAAAGCGCATTACTATATTGGGAGGTGAAAATATGAATATATGTAAGTAAATGCTGATTAAATGGAAGCAGTTGCAGAAATGCCCACTTAGAGATCACTGACAATTAATCACCCAGAACACTGTCTCCAGTGGTAAACATGGTGTCACCAACCTGTGTATGCCCTGTTTTCTGTGTGTGAGCCAGCTGAGCTGATACATACATAGGTCTCCTCCTTTTCCAATTGCATATGCCCTTTGGGATACGGAAAGATCTTTGGGACTCAAAGTGAGAATGCAGGGATCATAAATTCCTCCCCTATTCCAGTCAAATCTAGACCAAATCTCTCACATACTTGGAGAAAGTGAGTGTGTTGGTTTTCAGCCAGATCCCAAGCCCTGAAGCACCAGGGCTCAGGGACTTAAAAACAGATAAAAGATTTGAGAGGTCCAAAGTGTCTGAACAAGAGCTGGCTAGAGGGCCCTTGCCACCAAGCCAGATGACCTGAACTCACACCCTGGGATACACATGGGAGAGAGAAATGATTCCCACAAGTTGTCCTCTGACTTCCAGTGACATACTCCCCTACCCACATTATAAATAAATGAATGTAATAAAAACATTTTCAAAGAACCTCAGAGGTGACCCAGCCCAGGCTGACAGTCACACTGTTATCTCAGTCACATCTTGGCAGGTACATCTGATTCTACGGACCCCGACTATCAACACCTAACCCTCACCTAAGCTGAAACTCTACCCGTCAGTTCTGTCTGCAGATGGAACAACAAAGAGTAAGACTAAAACCTTCTACCCTGCAACTGGCCACAGGGTGTCTGAACATATCTCTCAAATCCCCCTGAGACTTCTTTCTTCAGTGGAGCACACCTAAATGTCTTTTCTGGAACCCTTCACACATTCCATTTAGATCCTTCACGATACTGAGGGTGCCTCCCTGGAACACAGTCCAATATCTCCTCATAGGAATTTGCCCTCTAGAGCTAAATACAACTCTGCAGATGCCAGCATCCATGCTGCCCAAGAGCAGGGCAGCTGTAGTGCTTCGGTGGCCCTTCCAACACTGCTCACAGATACAACTTTCACTCAGCAAAGTTGCCTGTTCTCAGGAGAGAGCTCTGGACAGATTCTGAATTTTCTAGTGTATGCCTGTAAGTCCAGAACAGGAAGTTGGTACAGGAGAACTGCAAGTTCATGACCAGCCTGGGCTGGAGAGTGAGACTCTGCCTCAAAGAAGTCAATGAGGCTGGGAGTTAATTCACTGGGAAATGACAATTGCTATGCAAGAATGAAGACCTGAGTTCAAATCCTTAGAATCCACATTTAAAAAACTAGTGTGACTGCACACCTATAACCTCAGAGATGTAGTGGGGAGTCAGGCTAGAAGAAAAGTAGCCATCTTGTAACTAAGAGGAGCCAGCTGCCAAGGAAAGCAAAGTAAAAAAATAGGACCTGAGTCTTTCATGGGTCGTTCAGTCATTCAACTAAACATGGGGCTCCACTGCAAATTAAAGTGCTGGATATTTTAAGGATTTTAAGCCACCGCTGACCAAATATTCTGTTACTTATGGCTGAAAGCTCTCCTAACAATAGTGGTATGTATAATGGACTTATTTCCTTTACTTGGACACTATACTTTGAGAAACATGGCTCTGAGGTAGCTTGAATGGAATTGGCCCCCATAATCTCATAGTGAGTGGCAATATTAGGAAGTGTGGTTTTGTTAGAGTGAGTATGGCCTTGTTGGAGGAAGCATGTCACTGTGGGGGCAGACTTTTGAGTTTTCCTATGCTCAGGACACTGCCCAGTATCTCAGTTGACTTCTGGTTGCCTGCAAGATGTAGGTCTCTCAGCTATTCTCCAGCACTGTATCTGCCTGCATACTACCATGCTCTCCACCATGATTATAATGGACTGAACATCTGAAACTGTAAATGAACCACTCCAGTTAAATGTTTTCCTTTGGTCATGGTGTCCCTTCACAGCAATAAAAATCCTAATTAAGATAGGCCCCATTCACTTAAGAGTTGGATCATTACTTAGAACCTGTTGAACTATTTGGGGAGTTTGTTTTGTTGGTTTTATTGTTGTTGTGTTGCTTAGGTTTTTGTTTTGTTTTGTTTTGTTTGTGACAGGGTCACACATAGCCCAGGTTGTCTTACACATAGCCTGGGATAGCCTTTAACTCCCTATATATAGCCAAGAATGATCTTAAACTTCTGATACTTCTTCATGTAGCTCTCAAATGCTAGAATTAGAGGTGTATGCACTTACAAGCAGCTGGAGTTCATTCATTTTTAAAAAATACTTTGCTGGTAAACAGCGAATCTAGTCAGGTTTTCAGCACAGTTCATGATCCTGCAAAGCTTATTTCCCACTGAGTTTGAAAAGCCATCTCTCACTTTCCCAAAATAGGGAATATTCTCAAAGCTATGGAAGATGTTGAGAAAAACCACATCAGCTTTCACTTCTAAGATGAACATATTCCAGAGACTTGGTATTGTCCTTCAAGATGTCTATGGTTAGCAAGAAAGCTCGAGGTGGTTCAGCAGGTGAAGGTGCTTGCTTCCAAGGCTGATGACCTGAGTTTGATCCCTGGGACCCATATGGTAAAAAGAGTGAAGTTCACCAGTTGTCTTCCCACCTCCACAAGTATACCAAGGTCTGTCCATGCCCATGCACATACACAAGATAGACAGACAGACAGACAGACAGACAGACAGACAGACAGATGAGTAATTAAATTCTAATGTGTTGATATTGCTGAAAGTAGAGATGAGGTACCACCCAGCAAAGACTATTTTTTAAAAAATGTTAACTGTGAAGAGAAGGATCTGTTGTTGGCTTGGATATACATTTCACCATATATTAGTATATAGAAACATCACATATATACTTCAAATAGACAATTTTTATTTATCGTTTATATATCAAAACTTGGGTGTTGACCCCTGCAGTACAGATTATGGCAGAAGTCCATCACTTCAATTTTTGAAAAGGGTTTGAATTTTAATTTCATCACCAGCATCTTAATCATACAAGAGAAGACAACCAAAACATCTTTTAAAATCTGTTGTCTATAATAAAACTTGGCAGTTGTCTGTGTTGATGCTAGTCCCCAAAACCCACTGAGCTCACAATCATGCACTTAGAAGGGAAATAAAATAGGCAAAAGAATAAGAACAATAGACCTACTTTCTAGCCATGTGGTTCTCAACAAGGCCCCTGCAGGCCTCTGGGTCTATTCCCTCATCTGAACATAGAGGATCTTTAAACAAATGTTTCTGGGGCTGCCAGATTCCCAGGTTCCCACTGAGTCATTAATCCCTGGCAGAGTTACATGAGAAACTATATGCAATACTCTACACCACAAGGCCCGATGCCCAGTGCAACATACGGTCCAATTGGGGGAGTCATTAAGTGCGAAGGTCAAAGAGATCACCTCCACTTCCAGCTGCTCCTGTGTCACCCACTCTTCACTTCTGGGTTACCAGTGTAAGAACTGGAACTTGATGGCTCATTTCCAGAGGGACCTCAAGCCTGCTGAGGCCCAGACACAGACGATAGGAAACACCAGACCCTGCTGACAGCTTAAGCTATTCCCAAGCACCCCACTCTACAGCCCTTCCACACCAGAAACAGAAGTTTAGAGAAAATTACCAACAGCCAAGCTTGCCTAATGACCTGCAGGCACAAGCTCATACACATACACCTAACAGGCTTTCAAATGTCCAATGTAGAGATGACCCCACAGGGGCTTCAATTAGAAAAGGGCAAACATGCAGAGAAGAGGCAAGATAAAACCTGGTAAGGCACAACCTATAAGACGGCACTCTCCTGATCGCTCAGCCGAACAGGGAAGGGAGGAGGGCGCTTGTTACAGGTGGGTTCAGAAACTGTTCTCTCCACAGTCAGTGCTCCAGCCATTTTTAGTGGGTTTTTCAACTTTACAAAGTCATAAAGAAACTTACTTTCCCTGCTCTGTGTCTCCAGTGCTCTTATCATGAAGTGGGGATTGTCATTTATCACTCCAAGACATAGTTCATGGTGAGTCCTTAGAAGGCAGAACCATGTCATGGCTAGCCCTGGAGGAAGATTGAATCATGCCACGCTGGACCCTTCATCTCTAAGGACTCAGTTTCTCATAGGAAATGCCTTAGAACCTCATATTCTTTTAATCCCCCATCTGTAGGTGCGAAAAATACACTTCGGTGAAAATGACAACCACAAAATGTAAACACTGTATGTTACATCTTACAAATCATTTAGGATGAGCCAGACAGAGATTCACTCTTCATCCATGACCTTACTCCACACCCAAACTCATGAAAACCAGGTGCAAACATTGTTCCCATGTGGTAGTTTGTCCTCCACAGTGTTTGAACACATGGTCTCCAGTTGATGGCACTGTTTGGGAGGTTATGGAACCTTTAGAAGGAATGGCTTGCTGGAGGAAGTGTGTCACTGCTGATAGATTTTGATTGCTGAGTGTTGAAGTGTGTGTGTGTGTGTGTGTGTGTGTGTGTGTGTGTGTGTGTGTGTGTGTGTGTGTGTGTGTGTGTGTGTGTGTGTACCTGTATCTCTCTCCCTCCCTCCCTCCCCCTTTTCTCCTTCCTGTGTGTGAATGGAAAGTGATTAGCCACCTTCCTGCTTCTGCCACCAGGAAAGCATAACCATTGTCATGCCTCCCAGCCATGAGGAACTCTATCCCTCTGGAACCATAAGCAAAAATAAGCCTTTTCTCTACTAAATTGCTTTTGATAATGGTATTTTATCGCAGTAACAGAAAAGCAACTGATACATCCCATTTTACAGATGAAGACACTGAAGCTCATTCTTTAATGGCCTCCACAGTTGCCCAGTTACCAAGTGGTGAAGCCTGAATTTAAACACAGGTGACTTAACTCAAGAGCCAACATATTAACTATTCGATCACCGCATTCTCTAAAAGATTAAGACAGACCTCTTCTGCCCCCAGTGCCACTAGTCTCATTTTGGTGAGCCGCTTGCCAGTCTTTCCTTGAAGCAGAGAGAGAATTTTTAGAGCTAGAAAGGGTCTTAGAGATGATGTCACCCAGAATTGTTTGGCCACAGGAGAGAGCAGGAGATTGAGAAAGATGAAGGGGTGTCCCAAGGTCGCACAGGTATGTGGGGATAGAATGTAGGTCCTCAGACTCTTGGCCCAAGGTTCTCTGAGATGCTCCAACTCAATCTACCTGGTAGCAGCATCCAGAGCGCTGTGCAGAGAAGGGCAGAAGGCCTGCAACAGCCAGGCAAATGTCTCTAGGAATGTACAATCACATCAGCATGACAGCACATATACCATGAAAGAGCCCCTGAGGAAGATGGCCCAGTGGGTGAGAGCACTTGCTGTGGAAGTATGAGGACTTGAGTTCTAGTCCCTAGCACCTAAGTAACTGCATTTATACCCCCAGCACGGGGGCTGGGCAGACAGAGACAAGAGGCTCCACGGAGCTTGGTGACCTGCCAGTCTAACCAAAAATGTGAGCTCTAGATTCAGCAAGAGCCTTTGCCTAAGGGAAACAAGGTGATGAGATGTAGAGCAGACCATCAGCCATCTCCTCCGGCCTTTGCACTTACATGTGAAAGTACATGAGCCCTTATCCACATGCTCTCCCATAAAGGAAAGAGAAAGGCAGGCAGGCAAGCAAGCAGGCTGGCAGATGGGCAGGAAGGAAGGAACAAAGGAGGGAAAAAAGGAGGGAAAGAAGGAAATACTAGTGGGGTACAGCTATTTTCTTCACAAACATCAGAAGTCTCAACTTCCAAAGCCTTCAGAAACAACATCATTACAGAACAGGAAAGTGAGAAGGTGGAGACTAGAGAGAGAGTGCTATCCTGTCAAATAGAGAGGTAGAGAGGATGGCTGATCCAGCCAACAGTTGCCATGGAGAAGCGGCAGTGTGGCCAGGCCTTAGAGTTTTTTTTTAAGCTATGATCTAAACTTTAAAGTGTTGGTAACTAATTGAAATTGGAAAGATAAAGGCTGTGGAGGTGTGAGTGCAACAAAATACCCAGTTAGTGGCCTTATAAACCGCTCCTTTATGTGATGACCTCAGTGCCATATGAGTCAGTAGATGTCACTGACTCTCTCAATGTGGACCCAAGATTCAGTCCTGTTTTTCCACTGTTCCTCTTCCCTCCCTCTGTTTTCCCATTCACTCTGTCTGGAGCAGTGCTTTCCATTAGAGACTACCAGAATGAAGACAAACACAACCCTCAAAACAGGAAACCACAGGCATGAAGGGTCAAAGCCATTCCCAAGAAGCTGGAGAGCCGTTTGGAGTGTTAGTCATGCCTTCTGAAATGCTGTCTGCTGCTCCCTGCTGATCTACGTGGGAGGGAGTGGATGACTGCCTATGACATGCCTTCTCCATGCGGCTAGAGGTAGGCTTCCCACCCTCCCCAGTTCCCTGCCGACGCTGCAGCAGCCGCTGAGTGGGCTCCTCCAACACTCAGATCTGCATGTCTGCCCTTTCCCTGAGCCTTGGGTGTTTAATGGCCCATCACTCACATCCAACTCAGGAGCTGCCAGGTTGCAAGAGCACCAACTTCCTCCACCTACCACTGAGCTGTCACTTAGCACTGCCAGAGAGGGGGTTCATGTGCAATCCCTAATTCACACTAGCACCCAGGATGGCTAATAATTGTCTCCTGCTAAAGAGAGAAGAAGAAGAACTGGCACACATGTCTGAAATCAGTCCACACTTAGGGAACATGTTTGTCCATCCAGAAGCAACATCAAGCTGGAACCAGAACCAATGATTTGATTCATTCAATCAACAAACATTTACCAAGTAATCAAAACAAAGGGCAGTGTCCAGGCAGGCACACCCATGACCCACAGTGACTGTATAGACTCCAGGGAATGGAGGAACAGCTCAGTTGAGTATGGTCTAAACATTCTGCACCCATTTAAAATCAAATCTAAACTTCCTTATAGTGAACTCACTATAAGGAAAAATCCCAAGAATATATAATATAATCAGGTTTTAAAAACATAAAAGCAGGTTAGAAAATAAAACTAGCCCAAAACCAGAGGGAACATATTCAAGTCTCTTCCTTCCACTGCTGCTAAGACACAAAATTTATACAGACATCTTCCCTTTTTTTATTTGTATAGTATTGCTTAGGAATTAAAGAAAAACAAGAAATCAAAAGTACAGAGGACTGGGCCAGGGAGCTGTCTCAGCAGGTAGAAGCATTTGTCACATACCCTGAGGGCCTGAGCTCCACCCCCAGAACCCACCTGAAAAGTCAGATATGTACATCAGTAATCTCAATGCTCCCACAAGAAGATGGGGAACAGAGAAAAGAGACAGAGACAGGAGCATCAGCTGGAAGCTTTGGGGACGCTATCTTGAAATATGCACTGAGGTAGAAACAAGGAGGGAAAGAATCGACTCTTGAAAAGTTCTCCTCTGAGTTCCACATACATGCCATGGCACATACATACCCAGCAGTCACATACATGTACACACATGCATGTACATACGAATGCACACATACACTCTTACACTCATGCACACTCTCTTATAGGCACACACACACACACACACACACACACACACACACACACACACACACACACATGCATACACATTCTTACATGCACACACAAACACATATGCACACATATGAACACACACTCATACGTGAACACTCATGCACACATACACACCAAAAAAAAAATTAGTTACTAGATTGAATGAATTGCATGAAATGAAAGATGAAAGCTGGAACCATGGCGCACCTCGGTGGCAGAGCATAGGCTGAGCACTTAGGCTTTCCAGCCCCAATACCAGTAAAAGAGACCAAAGAATAAAAGAAAGGAAAGAGGGAAAAAATCAAAGTTCACAATTTCAAATAGGAAGATGGAAGCCATGAGACCCATGGGGAAATGTATCCAACGTAACCATGTGATCACGGGTGCTGATTCCCACCTGGGGAGAGGGAATAAACACTGAAAGGTTGTGCCACTCTCCATGAACAAGGCCAGACATCCATACCATTCCCCAAGAGCCGAAACAAAGGAGGCCCCACCTGTGTCAAGGAGACATAAGGAAGTCACCAACATAGACCACCCTGCACTATAAGCCATGAAGAGAAAAAGGAATGTTTGTGATGTAGCTATTGATGGCAATTCTGGTTTAGAAACCCCGGTTCTGGGGTGCAGCTTGGTGGGAGAGCACTGGGCTCCCACACATAAGGCCCAGTGACCCCAACACCTCAGGGGGAAATAAAAGATAAAAGCTCACACTCCTATACAGATATAAGGCACAAGAAACTCTTTAAGACTAGGGCCTGGAGTTGTCACTCAAGTTTTGTGTTTGATCCCCAGTGCTGCATAAACTGGACATTGTGTCAAATGCTTATCTCAGCACTTGGTAGGTAAAGGCAAGAGGATCTGAAGTTTGAGTTCATCATTGAACTATATAACAAGGTTCAGGCTACTCAGGGTTCATGAGACCCTGATGAGCCCCCTTACTGGTTGTCCAATTGAGAGTGGACAGCCATGAAACCATTTACACACAAACAACAGAAATTAACTCAATGTCTTCTATGTATGCATATGTTTGTAGCAAAGATAAAGTAAACGTGACTATCAATTTAAGGAAGAGTATGGAAGGGGCTTGGGGGAAGGTAACTGGCAGGGGCTGGAGGGAGGAAAGGAAGTGATATAATTTTATTTCAATTAAAACTAAAATATAATTGCTATGAAAATAAGTACACAAAGAAAATATAAAAATAAGTACCATACAGGGAGGCTTGGTTGAGGAAACTCTGCATAGGGTTACATATGTGCACGATGACGAAAGGACAATTAAAGATCGTGGAAATAATCAAGAAGACAAGAGAGGAAGTACCCAGCAGACATGCCAGAGAGTTTTCCAGAACTAAAGTCTTCTGGTCAAAATCCCAAAAGCATAAAATAGTATAATTCACCAGGCAGTGATGGTACACTCCTTTAATCCCAGCACTCCAGAGGCAGAGGCAGGTGGATCTCTGTGAGTTCAAGGCCAACCTGGTCTACAGAGCTAGTTCCAAGACAGCCAAGACTGCAAAGAGAAATCCTATCTCAATTTTTAAAAAAAAGTATAATTCTGAAATTATAACACAACAAACTGTTCTTAGAAGGAATACATCGACATGTTGCCACAGTTAATCCCATTGACAAAATTTATGGCAATCTTTTTATTTTCTTCCTTAAACTTTAATGCACTTTCTAAGTGTTCCACATGAAAAGACATTATTTTTATAGTGTCTATGAAGAAGAATTCATTATTTCAAAAAACACATAGACACATAAATGTATTTCTAAATCTGCCCTCAAAGACCTATATTCTAAGACGAGGAAGCTGATGGCACATGGGAGACAATGCTGAAGGATTCCTCTGGCCTCCGCATGCTGCACACATACATTTAAAATAAACATACAAGGGCTGAGGAGGCGGCTCAGCAGTTAGGAGAACTTGCTACTGTTTCAGAAGACCCAGATTCTATTCCCAGCACCCTCATGGTGGCTCACAACTACTTCCAGGAAATCCAATAGGCATCCATGTGATGAACATTCATGCATGCTAGCAAAACAATCACACACATAAAGTAAAATAAATAAATCCTTTTGTAACTTAAATAATTAAAAATAAACATACCAAATAATATACAGTGACTGGCATGGACAGACGTAGGTAAAATATGAACCCAGCATTTCCTACCGGGAGGCAAGAGAAAGGAGGAATTCAAGGATGGTGAGCAGAGATGTAAATGTCTGATCAACTTGCTGCGTTTCCTGTGCGGCCAGAGTCTATTTCACTTGGATAAGCCAAGATGAGGCGGGAGCTACATCTACACCAAGCTTAATGCACCTTCAACTTCATTATTGCAAGACCACCCACCAATACCAGCCAAAATCAGCGCCATCACAGTAAATGAAATTAACACGCCAAATTCCTGCCACTTGACACCACTGCACTCAGTATAAAGCTATGGTTCTCGACCTATGGTCTCCTCTCCTTTGGGGGTAGATGATCCTTTCACAGAGGTCACCAAAGACCATCAGAAAACACAGATAAATTTACATTATTGTCTATAACCATAGCAAAATTATAGTTATGAAAATCATTTTGTGGTTGGGGGTCACCACAATGAG
Source organism: Cricetulus griseus (assembly GCF_003668045.3). Taxonomy (NCBI): domain Eukaryota; kingdom Metazoa; phylum Chordata; class Mammalia; order Rodentia; family Cricetidae; genus Cricetulus; species Cricetulus griseus. The sequence continues at coordinate 36,825,342 of NC_048600.1, read as the reverse complement.
GAACTGTGTTAAAGGGTCAAAGAATTAGGAAGGTTGAGAGCCACCGACATAAAGCTTTGTTCAGAGGTCAAGCAGCCTGAGAGAAAGGTCAAAAGTGATGTATGCCTGAAGGCCTAAGTGTGTGAATTCCTGTGTGCACATGTGCATGTGTGTATATTCCTTTTAGCTGATAATCAACTATTATCACACTGTCAAGTCAGAAGAAAAAAAAAAAAACATAGGTGTGTTCTGGATGACATTCCCCAACTGGAATCCCCTTATAGAGTCTTGTCAGACTGGGGAGGTCAAGGCTTTCTGGTCACAATACTGTCAGCATACCTAAGCAAGGCAGTCTTAGACAACATCCCATGACTTGTTCCATAAAGCTAAATAAAGTCCACTGAATGTTAAGCACTAACCCAAACAGGTGGTAAGGAGACAAGCCAAACATATGCATTCCTAATGAAGGAAAGGCTGTTTGCATTTCAGACAGCTCCTTTCCTTTTAAAACACAAGTTTCTCTAAACAACACCCTCCATGCCCACTTCTCCCCACATCACCTGCCCCTCCTGGACATGAGACCCAATGTATTCCCAGTGGTGTCTCTGCCCACTTCAGTGACTTCTGGCCATTTTGACTCATCTCCCATTTCAGATACAAAGTAAATGTCTCCTAGGGCAACCCTGGATAGCCCCAATTCAATAAGGAGAAGCCAGTCACTATGGTATGCTTGAATAATGGGCACTCAGTCCTCTCTTCTCTCTTGCTCTTCCAGCCCTCTCCAGTCTTGTCTTTTCTGGAATTGTCCTATCACACCATCCTCTTACCATCTCCTGGGTCCTTTTTTCTCCCTTACTTTTAAACACACGCTTCTGTTCACTTAAATGCACTTTTAACCACATCTCCAAAAGGGAATTTCACTCCGGAAGAAAAAAATGCATTCACCCATTCCTCTGACTTCTCAAAACTCCCTTTCAAGTGAGGCACAGTGGCTGAACTACCTAGTCAGAGACCACCATTTTATGGATCAAGGTTCCTTGGTGGTCAAGGTCATAGTATACCAAGGAGTGCTCACATCCAAGTCCTCTGTACTGGATGAGGGAGAGCCTGCCCCACACACTTGCCAGCTCATAGAAGAAAAAGTCAGAAAGCTACACAACCTTCCCACCCTCAAACCACGTTCCCAGGTCACCTGGTAGCAGATTTCTCTGATGATTCTCACCATGTAGTCCTGACTAGCCTGGAACTCAAAGAGATCTGTCTCCTGAATACTGGCATCAAAGGCATGTGCCTTCTTACCTATTTTTTTTCTGTACATGCCCTGTTGTACCTTTTCATTTTTATGCATTGCTTCTATAATCAAAAATTTTAAAAGGGAAGGCCAATGGTAATAGATTTCACAATCTAATCCCCTGTGCCCTCTACTAAATAGGGTGGTCTCTTCTTGATTGAACAAGCCCTCTAAGCTGATTTACTGCCTTCCCCCCCCAACACTCCCATGGTTTGGTGCCTCCTATGCAATAAACCAAATGACTGTCCTTCTTAAATAAGGAATGATAATGTTAAAGGTTAGGTTTGGTTTTCACGATCACAGCCAGAGACCAGAAAAATGGGATTCTATTTTCATCATCCACTGTGTGTTTTAGCTGAAGTCTCTTAACAGCCGTATGCTTCAGGCACTTTGAGAGTTTCAGGGTGTTTTAGTGATCCTAAGGCCCTTTGCAGTTCCAGCCATCCCCTGCTTTCATTATACCAGAGAAGTGGCCTCCAAAACCGAGAGGTAGCTGGGAGATGCTCACCTCACAGAGATCCTGTCAGACAGAGGACCATCTGAAATCAGTGTTCAGTAAGAAACTGCATCAGTTGTGTGTTTTCACTGCATGTGCCACAGCCCAGGAGACCAGGAAGAATTAACACAGTCCCCAGAGGAGCTGTCTGGATGCACTGAGCAGAACTGAAGTTGATTTGATGAACACAGCAGCATTTCAAGAAAGGCAAAAGGAAAAGTGCTATTATGAATATCCACCGGTTCCTCCTCCTGCTACCTAAGGAATACTCTCCAAGAAGGTCTCCAGCTTCTGGCACTGAACACAAGTACTCCTAGGCCTTCCTTCCCAGCTTTCCTGGGGCTTACATGGAGAGACAACACTTTTTCTCACTTTTTGTTTTATTTCTCCCTTCCAACTTTCTTCCCTCTCTTGTCTTCAGCATCATTCCTAACAAGCTCTCCAACATCCCATTCAACCTTGAAGCCTCTCCAATCTTCTCCAAACCAGCGGTTCAAAGAACTGTGGTCCAAAGCCCAGAAGGTCAGAAACATTTTCTTTCATTTCTGAAATTCAACTTCTATACCAAGGGCAATCTTCCAGAGCCAATGCCTTCCATTTGAGAATCTTTGGAAGCCCTGTAGTAAAGCTGTCAGCTCACAGGAGAGCTACCTAAGGAAACCTCCACGAACTCCAACACTCTGGGCCTGGAGTTACTTCCCTGTAAGCAGAGCTCCCCCACATGCCTCTAGCCTTGCTGTTCTCAGGCTCCCACCTCCATTCCTGTAAGCCTAGGCAAGCACGAATCTGTCCCCTTTTGCGTTTTCTAAAAACCTCACATACCCATCCTTAGTATCTTTTAAGTAGTTTTAATCACTTTACCAAAAGAAAGAAAATGGAGATTCTGGCAAAAACTGACACTGTAGGAATATAGCCATATTGACCAAGTGCTCCCACGCTTGCCTCTGAGCTACTTGAAATTCTCCAAACATTCCATCGACATTCCCCATCCTAATTTTGTATTTTCTGTACTCATCCTGGCACACCAAGGTGCATCTGTGTAACCCATCTTCAGAACCAAAAGCAAAGGGTGTTCCATTCATGTCTGAGTCAGAGACACACAGCGCGATTCTCAGGCCAGAGGCCACTTAACTGCTTTCATATCCAACAGCTGCTAGGGGCTCCCTGAGCCCCCGTGGTGGCTGCCATTTGTAGAATCCGCCCCTCCAGGACCCTGGCAGACGATCTCTTCCCGGGCTTACCTTGTCAGCCATGATCATAGATGCACCTCCGTGAATGCCCAAGATGGGGATGAAAGTCTGTGAGGAGATAAAATCCAGCATCTGAGCCACAGCCTCCTGGTCGGTGTCATCTCCAAACACGAGGCCATGGATGCGCGCCCCAGACATGAGGTCGCACACATGCGTGATGAGGCTCTTGGGGTCGGTGCGGTTCATCAACAACGCCACCACGTTCACGTCCATGGGCAAGCCGGTTGCCTGCTCCGGTCCCCACAGATTTCGAAGTTCGCGCTCTGTCACATCGTGGCTGTGGCCCAGCAGCACCGCAATATTCAGCGCTGGGGGACCCTTCTCCGCCGCCGTGTCCTGCGCTGGACCGCACCAGACCAGAAAGGCCGGCAGTACCACCAAGGTCCAGTAGCCCGGTTTGCCCATGGTCGCCACTTAGGGTCCCTGTGAGGTGGAGGAGAGTGAGAGGCAGGGTGGCAGTAAGTGAGGGGCCGAGGTGACAGGAATGACTGCCCCGGCACCTGCTCTAGAAGCCAAGTGTGAAACAAGGCCCCAGTACTGGCTGCTTTGGCCACTCACTGGAGTCCTCATCGCTGATGCCATCCACATCCCTCGTCCCACGTCCATCTCCATCTACCACTCCAATCCAAGCTATTTCTCCATCCCTGTCCCCAAGCCCATCCTGGCATCCTGCCTTCTCCTCTCTTGTCTCCAGCAACTTCCCCCAGTCCCAACTGGGTCCAAATTCCACACAAGATTCCCCAAATTTGATGCCGACCACAGCTCCTGAGCGCCCAGAGAGCCATGAACCCCACCACCACCCACAAGCAGATGCCCAGACCAAGCCGGCTCCAACCCTCTTCTTCGGCAGGTGCTTGGACCAAGTTATCGACCCCGCCCCCTGCTCACGCGCATAGCGAACTCTGAAACAGCCCCAGCGTGAGAGGCGGTGCCTGCATGCGGCAGCCTGAATCTGTCCAGGGCCTAGATGGTTAACTGACCCCACCCCCTGGGAGCTCGCCCAGTGCGCCACAGATCTTGCTCCACTAGTGGCACCCACCGGCTGCAGATCCAGCTCCTCCCCTGCAGGATACACCCCAAGCGCTTGAAAGTGAGGATGCTCTCTGTGACTCCAGGTTCTCAGCTGCCTGGGAGAACTTGAGGCCCCCGACCTCCCCACCTTGCTGGGTGAGGCCATGAACTGGCTTTCCGCTCTACGGCAAGCCGCCACAGGACCCGCCCCCTACAGACGGGTGCACACAACCAAGCGTGCACACAGTCTCTCACGCCATGTGAGATACAAAATTCTGGAGAGTAGGTGCGCCACCCCCCACCCCCCAAGCCGGCCAGCGCGTGGGAGCTGGCAAAGAACGTGCGGGGGTGAGGGGATAGGCTCCCAAAAAGCTCTCAGATGGATGCGGAGTGTACAACCCCTCCCCAGTCTTTCCACTGCAGACCCTGGAGCCAAATCTTAGATGCACGTGGGCAGTGTGCTGCGCACGCTAACAGACACGCGCGCTTTTCTGCGCACATCCGCAGGCCGTCGTGGAGATGCCCACGGCCAGCTGGAGCCTTCAAACGTCCTCAGGCGGTGCGCACACAAGTACTGTATCAGGTGCACAACAGCGCTTGCCTACAAATGCCTGCACAGTTGTGCATGCCTATACAAGCGGGTGCCCCTCGGTCCGGGTGTTGTTGCACCCGGGGGAAGTTGGGGCAAACTCCAGCCTTGGCATTTAGGGTGAGCAAGGTGGAGTGCAGGGACGCAGCGCCACCTGGTGCTCCTCCAACGCCTCGCTACAGGGCTCTCCCTCTCCTGATTTCTCTCGCTCGCCCGCCCCCCCCCACCCCTTCCTGAACCCTCTCCTGCTCTCTCCTCACCGGTTGAGCCTCTCTCCTCCCAGGCCCACGAAGCCCGTATCACCAACCAGGACGTACCTGTAGCCTGAGAAGGTGGAGGATGCAATGGGGCGTGCTGCGCGCACGAGCATCTCGGCCGCCTCAGCAGCCACCGGGTTTAGCGGGTTCCCGCATGCTGCGGCCCCCGGGCGCTCCCCTGGCTGTCCCGCGCTGTCCGCATCGCCCCCACGGGGGGCGGCTATCCCAGCCGGAGGCTCTGCAGCAGGGCTCTACCGGGGCGGAGGAGAGATGGAGAGGCAGGGTCAGCCCACCAGCGCGGGGGAAGGTGGGGGGAGGGATGCGGTCTGCAGTGCTCACAGCCCCCTTAAGCACCCTAGGGGCTCGACCAGAGAGGGAGCTGGAGCTTGGTACCCATGACACCCTCGGTGCGGATCTTCAGTCCCTGTGACTGATAACCGGAGCTCCTCTCAGGGACGCACAGGAGAGTGGGAGCCCCAGGTTGGCCACCCACGAGAAGCTTAGTAGGAACCTCCACCCTCACCCACTACCACCACCCAGGCGCCGGCTACTGGGAGTTGTGCGACCAGGAGCCGATGAACGAGGGGGTGGGGGGTAGGGAGAGAAAAAGAGGAGGGAAGGAGGGGGCGCTGGCTGAGTTTGCGACGAGCCGGGAGGAGAAGAGGGGGAGGGAAGGACGCGGGCTCCCGCGGTCCCGGATCCTCGAGGGAGGTGTGATCACTCCCACGTAGCGACCCTCTTGTGCGTCCTGCCGCCCCCTCCTATGCAGACCTCCCCCCACCGGCTTCTCACAGGGCCTTCCCAGGCTCGGCGTCCCGCGCCAGCACTCACCGCAGCCTCTCTCCACATAGTTCTCAGCAGTGGCCGCCCCTGGTCATCTCCAGGGCTGATTGCTGCGGCCGCGACTCTCAGAGCTCATCGGTCCCCATGCTCCGGCACAGCACCCCGGGAGCCTCTCTCCTAGAGCCCTGGCTCAGCTTCCTGCTCCACTCCGGACAGCAGCTGCCGGGTCCTCTGAGCGCGCCTGGACACCCTCTCCGCAGCCCAGCTCCAGCCTGGCGTGCGGGAAAGCGAATATGTGTGTGAGTGAGTGTGGGAGCGCGCGCGCGCGTGTGGCCGGGGATCCCCGCGGTCCCTGGCCGAGAAGGTTGCGGGCGGAGGACCGCAGCTCCCTCCGGGCCCTTCGCTGCCGGGCCAGCTCGGTGCTGGGCGTTCGGTCCCTCACTTGGCCAGCGGGAGCCCAGAAGAGTGCCTGGCCACCGCGGTTCACAGCACTGGAGAAGCCAGAATCCTGGGGCGCGCTTCTGCCGCGGTCGCCTCAGAGGATAGAGGAAGGCAGAGACACCCACCCCACCAACTTAGGACTTGTTCTCAGCCAGCGAGACACAACGCAGCAACCCCCGCGCAATCCGAGGATGTTTGGAGCTCCGGCCCTCCTGCAGCCGCCCACCCTGGAGGCGGGCCGAGGCAGACCCCCGCAGTCCCTAGGCGGCGACGCGAGTGCGGCCACCCTCTTCTGGAGCGCAAGGCGGCAACGAACAAGGCCAACCTAGGTGTCTGGCTGGTGATGGGGGGAGTCTGCGGTGGCGCGCAACCTTGGTGTTGAAACCGCGCTCTCCACCCGCTCCTGGGCGTCTGGTGCTGCTGGAGAATCAATTATTCAGATCTCTGCTACGGCTTCCTCCTCCAGTGCCTCGCGCTGGGTACAGCAATCCCTGCTCCACGCAAGGCACGCCGACACGCACACACCCGCCCAGAGAGTCTGCTCGGATGCTTCTCTCAACGCCTAACCACCCTGGTATGGGAACCCACTCTGATGTCAGGGAGCCAGGAGCCTAAAAGCAAAAACATACATTGCCTCCACGCACAGACGCGCGCGTGCACGCGCACAACACACACACACACACACACACACACACACGTGTGCGCGCACACACACACACACACACACACACACACACACACACACACACACACTTGCTGCTTTCTTCTCTAAGTTATACCAGACAAAAAATAGCCCTGCAGTTGCCACTAAGTCACCAGAAGGGATGAGAGAGCCAGGGCTAACAGGACTTCAGAGCTGACTGGCTCTAATTCTAGCGACTGAGTGAGCATGAGGCTCATTGTTAGTTGCCTACATTTGACCTTTGTATAGTCACCTGTATCCCAAACACCTACCTCTGCCTTTCTCCCCTCAGGAGAAAGGTCTTAAACTCCACTTGATGCCTAATGTCCACCAGGATGCTTATGCCCCAAATTCATAGTTAAAACCCTAAACCCTAGGTAATGATATTAAGAGTGCTGGTCTTCACACAGTGGAATAGAATCACATTAGTCTCTTTATAAAAGAGGTCCTGAAGAGCTACCCAGCTAGCCCAGCCCTTGCCCAGCCAGAAGCTGCCCTCAACACATAATCTGCCTCATGTTGATTTCAGAGAAACTTCTTATGGTTCATAAGCTGAGTAGCTTTTATCGCAGGGCCACCAAATCCAGCCATCACTATCTTCCTTTAACGACTGGATAATCTGGAGAAAGGGCAGTGGACAGCAATAGTATGAATGCCTATTACTCAGGGTTGTCCTGAAATGAAAAGACAGTGAATGGCCTTGGCCAGAGTCAACAAGACCTGGCACATAGTAGATGCTCAGGAAACATAAGAACCCTCTAAAGTAACCCATTCAGGAGGGTGCTTCTAGATACACTGATGTGGTTGCAGGAGAGCAGACAAGAAAGGAGCATGGGTCCTGGAGACTGTGGGTTCACTGTTGTACTGATATCTGGGTATGGAATTCCTTGGGGTCTTACACAAAAGAGACTGAGGCAGACAGAATCTGGAAGATGTGGGAAGTGGGGGAAGGATGCTGTGATATGATCCAGACAGAGACTGAGTCAATGGTCCATTTCCTGAGGCTGAGGATGGGCTGGACTGAACTGGGCCTCTCTCCTGTATGAGATAGCATTGGCGACTCCTGAGGAAATTAAGAGTCTTAGTTCAAAAAGCTATAAATCTGCAGCCAGGTAAGTATGCACCTCTAGCCCCAGCCACTCAGGAGGTTGTGCAGCCTGAGCAGCACACAGAGAGCCAGGCTTTAAAGATAATTAACATAAACAAGCACCTCAAGTGTCAATCATCAACAAAGCAGTGCTAAAGCCAGGCCTAGTGCTACAGCCACTTGGGAGACAGAGGTGGGAAATCATTAAGTTCAGGGTTTCCGTGGACTACAGAGTGAGTTCAAGGCCAGCCTGAACAATTTAGTGAACCCTTGCCTCAGAATCAAAAGTGGAACAGGGTTAGGGATGGGGCTCAATGATAGGAACTGTCGATCTTTAATCCCATATAGTAGTTTTGTCCCTTCTGTTAGCTTCATATAAATGGAATCCACCAGCCACTACCTTGTTTTTGTTTTCTAACTAAAACTGCTGACTCAAAGGTTCACCCATTTTGTTACATGGGTTGACAGCTTCCTATTTGTATTTTTCAAATATTTGCTTCTGGTGGGGGAGGGGGGAGGTCACATGCCATGGCATGTAGAAGTCATTGGGCAATTTTCAGAAGTCATTCACTCCTGCCATCTCACAGAGGCAGGGTCTGTCTTGTGATCTGCTTCCACGTATTCCAGGCTAGCAGGCAGGTATGTTTCCAGGGGGCCCTCTTGTCTCTGCTACAGATTCATACCATCACATCCAGATTTTTATATAGGTTCCAAGGACAGAACTTGAGCTGTCAGGCTGGTGTGGTTGTGTGGTTAGTAATTTTCCCACGGAACCATCTCCCTTGCCCCTGTTTATTTGAAATTACTGAATTGCTAGCTTTCTGTGTTAATGAACACGTTTTGTGACCAGTCTCCTATTGGCAGACATGAGTTGCAGGCTGTGGGGCTTTTAAGATGAGTGTTTCTGCCCTAGAGAGTGTGAAATCAAAACAGGAGGCACGCTGTTGTTAAGGATCTACATTGTTATACATTTTCATTAAGTCTGCATACCTTACAAGAGTAAGCTTCTGTTTCCTACGCCTAATGTATCCTGCAAACCACGTTTTTCAACCAACACTGAACTTGTGGCCCCTTGACGTATGTCCACCCCTTTGCCTTGCTAAACTCCAGAACCTGTGATATATGATCGCCCCTTTGCCTTATGAAATGTGTCTTCCCAGATACCTTGATGACTCCCCTTCCAGTGGTGTGTTCTTGTTCTTATCTGCCCCCAGACAGCCTTGAGCCCCGAATCTCCCCCCATCTCACACACACACACACACACACACACACACACGCGCGCGCACACACACACACTTCTATACAGGTCCTCACAGCCAATTATCTCTACAGGGACCTCAAAAGCCATCGAGGGGTTGCTTTCTGAAATCCTGGTTTGGGGAGAGGTACTAGCTAGCCAGTTTCAAATACAGCTTGCTTTAATCATACTGTGTAGAATTGGTTCCCCCACCCCCACCCTCACAGGTGTAACAAGAGATGTTCAGCCTCTTCCAGTTCCAAGAGCCCATGTGAGACAGCTCACAATCACCTGGAACTTCGACTCCAGAGCATCTTACTCCCTCTTCTAGCCTCCTCAGGCTTTGCACTCAGGGACACAAACCCACAATCAGACACACATACACATAATTAACAGTAAAAATCTCTTTAAAAAAATCTTCTTATGGCCACTTTATTCCATCAGAATCTCAGAAGTGAGGCCAAGCACAAATAGTTTTTATATTTCTTGTTTCATTTTGTTTAGGTTTCTTTGGGTTTGATTTGGTTTCTGAGATGGAGCCACATGTATCCCAAGCTGGACTAGAACTCACTGATAGACTTGAGGATGACCTTGCAGCTCTTACCCTTCTACTTCCACTCTCAAGAGTTGAGATACAGGTGTGTGTCACCACATCTGGTTTATGTGGTGCTAGGGATCAAACACAGGGCTTTGCAAATGCTGGCCAAGCACTGGACCAACTGAGCTGCAGCCCAACCATATTTTTATTTAATTTGAGTTTGACATGCAGTCCTTACACATATAATGGGATACAGTATGTTGTTTCAACACATGCAGCTTTGTGAGCTGATTGCATGAGGTAACTAGCATCCTCTACCCTTAATGTTTCTCGATGTTTGCAGCCATTAAGCTCCTGTCTTTAACATCTTCGTTACTGTGGAATAGTCCTTCTGTACGCTGTGTGAATATGTGTCACTATGGTTGGTTTAATAAACAAGCTGACTTGTCAATGGCTGAACGGGATAAAGTTAGGCAGGAGAGGCAAACTGAGAATGATGAGAAGAGGAAGGAAGGGCAGAGTCAGAAGAGTTGCCAGCCAGACAGAGAATGAGTTGGACACACAAAATGGGGTAGAGGTAAAAGCCACAAGTCTCGGGGCAGCACGTAAATTAATAGAAATGGGTTAAGTTTTAAAAGCTAGTTAGTAAGAAGCCTGAGCTATTGGCTGAGCATTTATAATTTATATTAAGTCTCTGAGTCAGTTATTTGGGAAGCAGCTGCCAGTTATTTGGGAGCAGGCAGTCAGGACAAGAAAACTCCACCTATACTATGAAATATATAACAGGTTATTTTGAACTATAATCTCCCCCTCAAGTCACCAGACTTTATACTTCTATCTAGGTGTGTCTGGATTCCCATTTACCATATCTGCCTTCTAGCTCTCCCAGGTCCTAACTAATCATACCAAGGTTTTGCCCTCTATGTGTGGCAGAGAACAGCAGTAATTGTTTTTCTGTGTCTGCTTATTTGGTGTACTGTAGTGTCCTCCAGTCTCATCTATTTTGCTACAAATGACAGACTTTTTCCTTCTTCATGGCTGAGTACTGTTCTATGTATCTGTACCACATTCTCTTTCACCACTGATGGACATCGGGGTGGATCCACATCCCAGCAATTATAAACAGTGTTTGGGGATTCTGGGGTTAAGTATGGAGTAATTCTGATAATATCCCTGTACGTATATCAATGCTGAGCTTAGAACTAATTCTTATTTGATGTGAACTACAGGTATGGTGTCTGACTTGTAGGAGGTTGAATTAAGCACTGTGGTCACTTGTAAGTGCAGGAAGATGATATTTATTCAAAGAAAGAGTCTCTAAAGCCACAAAAAGCTGACATTTCCTTGGGATGGGCATCTCACCAGTGCAAAGAGACGTAATGGCTTAGGCACTAAAACTTCTCCACACACTTGACATGGCCGTGGACTCTCGAGAATCTGAGCCCACGCTACACTGCAAAGAGAGCGATCTCCCAGTATAAGAAGCCAAGTCAGATTCTGGTGCTGAGGATTTCCAATGGAAGGAAGGCTGTCTTCACAGTAGCAGTCCTGCCCAAGACTGTGAATAATGAGTAGAGGAAAGGAAGAGGACAGAGAAGAAAGGTGAAGAGAAGGGCAAAGAAGAGGAGGAAGGAGTACAAGGAGAGAAAGGGAAAGGAAAGAGAAAGGGTTAAAGGTTTGTGCTGGCTAGTTTCATGTCAACTTAGACAAGCTAGAGTCATCAGAAAGGAGGGAGCCTCAACTGAGAAAATGTCTCTGTAAGGTCTGGCTGTAATCAAAGGTATAGGGCATTTTCTTAAGTAATGGTTGATGGGGGGGCTCCAGTCCACTGTGAGTGGTGCCGTCCTGGGCTGGTGGTCCTGGGTTCCACAAGAAAACAGGTGCAACATGCCATGATAAGCAAGCCAGTAAGTAGGACCCCTCCATGGCCTCTGCACCAGTTCCTGTCTCCAGGTTCCTGCTCTTTTTTAGTTCCTATTCTGACTTCCTTCAATGATGAACAGTGATGTGGAAATATAAGCCAAATAATCCCTTTCCTCCCCAAGTTGCTTTTGGTTATGGTGTTTCATCACAGAAATGGTAACTCTAACTAGGGCACTGGGAGAAAGGAGAAAGAGTTGGGGGGAAGAAAGGGAAGTGGGGGGACCAAGATCAATACCAGTCTTCAGCCAATTGTTCCAACTAGGTTTACCACAAGCCACATGTTTAAAGTAACTGGATTATCTAGTCTGGTCATAAGGAACAAGTTGTTTCAGCTGTTTCTAATCCTATTGATTTATCTTCTAACACTCCACTCAAAGAAAGGAGAGAGAGAGAGAGAGAGAGAGAGAGAGAGAGAGAGAGAGAGAGAGAGAGGAACTACTCTTGTTATATGTTTTGAGCTGGTTAAATGCCATTGTTAAAGACCAGTTGCCCCATCATGTCTGCAAGACAGAGCTAAAATCAGCCAATTATGAACTACACCTCTTTTTATGTGTCTACTCACAGGGGAAATTGATAGTAAATTATAGCACTTGGAAGTGGAGAGTAATGTTGATCTATCCTGCTTATTGCATTTGCTGTTTGAGAAACTACTTATTTATTTTTTTAAGAGAAAGTCCTAAACAAGCACCAACCTGTTGGGGGATACTCAATCACACTGTGAACCCCAAGTTTGCATTTGCATTTATTAAATAAAATTAATCTTGGGTCAGAAGGTTTCATTAACAAGTAGTTGACAGAAAGTAATCATAGAGTCTCAGAGGGCATCAGGAAGAGATGAAGAGATGTACTGGAAGTAGTAGGGAGGGGTTTTGAGTGACAGGTTTTCTGTTTGGAGAGAGTGGAAGGACTGGCTTTTGGAAGACACCATCAAGGAAAGGTAAGATAGTTGTTACTCAAACTCTCTGAGCTAGCAGGTTTTCACCTCAGCCTTTCAGTCTTAAGTTTTATTTATAAATAGAATGTTGAGAAATAGTTAAAGTTACCTTTATCAGCAACAGAAAAGCCAGTGTCTTCGGGGAAAAGAATTTCCGCTAGGCTGGGGCCTGCTAGAGAAGCAGGCCAGTAACTGTGGAGACACAATTGCTGGCTGAAATTGCAGTAGATTAAGGTACTACCACTGTGCTGGGACTAAAACAACACCAACCAACTTGAGAGGCTGTGGGCAGAGGGCAGTGATCACGCATGTCTTGTGGAAGTGGAAATGAGTCCAGTCACTACAGAAGTCAACTTGAAGGTTTCTCAAAGAACAAAAAGTAGATCTCCATATGGGCCAGATGCACCACTCCTGGTATTTACTCAAAGGTCTCTAAGACAATGTATCACAGCAACACTTGCACATCAGTGATCAGTGCAGCACAATTCATAACAGCTAAGTGATGGAACAAAACTAGGTGTCCATCAACACAGGCATGGACAGAGAAGTTTTCTCAGTCACACAGAAGAGCTTAGTTATGTCGCTGACAGCAGAATGGGTGCAACTGGAGATGATCGTATTGTGCAATGTAAGCCCATGTCAGAAAGACAGTTTTCATATATTTTCTCTCATATGTGTGTATATGACATGAAATTTGAAGTAAAAATGTCAGAAGAAACAAAAAGGAATAATGGGTGATAAGAGGGGGAGGAGAGAGGAAACAAGAGGAAATTTCCATACTTAACTTGTATGGAAATGTCTTTATGTAACCCAGTAATGTGTACAATGAAAGTTTTTAAAAGATGAATTTTTGTGTTAAATGATATGAGAAGTCCCACAGTTTAAAAAGATTTTTTTTAATCTGGCAGTACCAAAAGAAAGAGAGGGGGGAGGAAGGAAGAAAGAAAGAAAAAGAAAGAATGGAAGGAAGGAAGGAAGGAAGGAAGAGAAAGGAAGTCTGATCATAGAAACCTATTGTACTCCACATGAAAGCTGCCACCAACCTGCAGAACTGCCCTTTCTCTGAGAGATTCTGTATTGGAATAGCATCTTTATTTTGCATATGAAAAACCTGAGGCTCAAGCAGGATCAATGGAATTTAACAGTGGAGACAAGATTAGTAAGATTCAGGACTTCAGTATGTAATTGCTGTGTAAAGTGCAGTACATTTGTAGGTTGGGAAGCTTCCAAAGAAGTACCGTGCAATCCTGAGGCTCAATAGAGCCGAAGGCAGGTCAAGGTCAGGGTGACTGAGTAGCCCAAGTAGCAGACTAGTCACAGCCTCCAGCACTTGTCCTTGGTGGCCCACCTTCACCATCCCTCCAGTTCAGGCCTGCCGGTTCTAACTCCCAGGTTTCCTACACTGCCTTAGCCCCAGTTCTGGCCTTCTGATCTATTTCTTTACCTTGGGGGCAGATGACCTGAATGTCCTAGGACTAGGAATAAGGCTCAGTAGCAGACTGCTTATTTAGCACATGTAAAACCTTAATTCAGTTCCCTGCAAGCTTGTGCCAAGGTAGGCATCACTGACTGATTCCTTAACTGTTTGCCTTAGCAGACCTTACAGACATGCTCAGGTCTATGCTCAAGTCTATGCTAGGGCCCATGCTGGGTCCTATGCTCTGGTCTATGCTTGGGTCAATGCTCCAGTCTATGCTCAGGTCTATTCGTCCCATCGAAGGAATAGAATCAGCTTCAATTTGAGCCTCTGGACCTTTTCCAGTTCTATGGGTTCCTGATTTTAGCACACCCTGACTGTCACAACTCGGTTTCCTTTACATTCTGTCATACCCTGACCTATGTACCATGAGCCTGGCTTTCTGCTCCTTAGATCTCGGTTTCCCCACTTAGAGAAAGGTTTAGACTGGCCAAGATGAATTCAAAGTTACCTTTTCCCCTGGTCTTTAGGGTTCTGTGGCTCTTCCTGGAGAGCTAGACTCTGGGTTCAACCAAGGTTCAGATTTCTCATTCCATATTATCTTACCCAAAAGGCTCACAGCCCATTCTAGCATGTCTTGAAAGCAAGGCTCTTTACGCCCACGCACTGCCAATCTTGGGATGAACAGAAAGGCAGATTCCCTTCTTTGTTTGGTCTTTATGTGATGTAGCCAGGTGTCCTCTCTGTTCAGATGCAATCCTAGGGGACATACAGACACTCTGTACAGGGAAGACCTGGGAGGCAGTCATCATTTTAGAGTCAGTGCCTCTTCAGCCCTAAGTCTCTCCACTATACCCCCTCACTGGTAAGGATCATCCAGGACTATTAAAGCTTATGTTCCAAATGATGCTGTGCTCAGAGAGACAGGAAGCTGTTGCATGCATGATGACAGGCTTCTATAAGAATCCTCCAATGGGCCAAGGAGATGTTGTGGGGCTCTGACCACACCAGCTAACATACAAGAGGTGCAAAGACAATAACAGACAAAGGAGACAAATGACCTCTGTGAAGGGAGCCTGGGTCTTCTACCCCAGGTTTCAGTGTCAACCATGTGAGTCAGTCCCTTACCCACTGCAAAACAGGGCCTGGGGCTGGGGTGATGGCTCAGGCAGCAAAATGCTTGCAAGCATGAGTTTCTGAGTTCAATCCAGAACCTACATTTTTAAAGGTGAGGTGAAGTGACGCTTGTAGTCCCAGCACTAGTGAGGTGGAGACATGCAGATCTGTGGGACTCTCTGGGAAGTTGGCAAAGTTTAATCAAGCCAGTGAGAGACTCTGTCTGAAGAAGTCTATCTCAGGTAGATAGTTCTGAGGAACAACCCAACGAGTACTCTGCCCTACACACACACACACACACACACACACACACGCACGCACGCACGCACGCACGCACGCACGCACGCACGCGCGCACACGTGCGCATGCAAGTTCACCTGTGTCACAGAGACATGTGCTCACATATACAAAAAATTAAATTGGGCCAGCAAGATAACTCTATGGATAAAAATACATCCCAAGGCTGAGGATCTGAGTTCCATCCCCAGCATCCACATGGTAGAAAAAATAAATTATATTTATATTTATTTACCCTCCCTCAAGGGTAAATGCTGTGTTAATCAACTTCCCATCACTGTAACAAATACTTGGGATAAAATAACTTAAAAAGAAGAGGCTGGGAGGATGGCTCGGTAGGTAAAAAGCTTGCTTTGGAATCATGAGGACTTGAGTTCAATGCTTAACACACACATTTTAAAAGCCAGGCATGGTGGCAGAGGACTGTAATCCCAGCACAGTGGGATTTATTCCATCCACAATAAATAAAATGTAAAAATAAATAAAATTAAATTTAAAAATGTAACTGTCAGCATTCTGCAGTCTGACCTAATAATTTAGCAGATGCTCCTTGAGCGAAAAGCACATGGAAGGGTCACTTCAGAGGCCACTTCAGCCATGCTGCTACCCCCAGTGAGCTTTGCTCACAGTCACCGCTGCAGTGTATCCTCTTCTCTGAGAGTGGTCCTCTGGCAGGGGTCACCCTTCACTGTACAGACACTGACCCTGCCCAAGGCCCTCTGGCTCTGCTGTGGCTAGATCAGGGCAGCTCAGCAAGAGCTCTGGTGTCAGATCCTAGCAAGCCAGTTTCCCAGGGCCAGGAGTGCTCCAGCACCTCATCAGTCACCAACAGAGAGACTATCTGATTTGTGGGTTCGTGCAGAGGAAGAGGGCTTTCCGGGGAAAGGTCTGGATGCCAAGGACATAATCTTATTTTCTGGTATTCAGAGTTGTCATAGAATGCCACCTTGGAGCTGCAGGGGCCCTTGAGGACCATCAAAACGCTAAGGCCACTCTCTGAAGGTGAGGACACTGAAGTCAGGAGCCGTGAAATGAGGTCATCCAGCTGCTAAGAGTAACGCAGCCTTCTGTTCATGGCTTCTTGTCAGACGCCTGCCCTGCTCCCAGGAGTACAGAATACTCCCTGGGACTTGAATTCTAGAAGATGTTGCTAAATAGAAAGCCACTAAAAATTGTTCCTTGAGGAAGGGTAGTCTTGGATGCTGTGTTAACCAGTTTCCAGTCACTGTAGCAAACACTTGAGATAAAACAACTTAAAAAGAAGAGGCTGAGAAATGGCTCTGTAAATAAAAGCTTGCTTTGGAAGCATGAGGACTTGAGTTCAATGCTCAGACACACATTAGAAAAGGCAGGCATAGTGGTAGAGTACCGTAATCCCAGTACAGTGGGAGGGAAAGGCAGATTCCTGAAGCTGACCAACAAGCCTGGCCCAATCAGCAGGTTCCAGGGTCAACCCGAACTCAAACTATAGGGTGGAGAATGCTTGAATAACAAATCCAGCATCAAAATCAAACTCCGATCTCCACACATACACACACAGCTACATGTGCACCTGCACACACACACACACACACACACACACACACACACACACACACACACACATTCACATGTGTACACATGCACAAAAAGGAAGGAAGGTTTCCTTTACTGTCAGTTTCAGAGGCTACAGCCCATAGTCAGTCAGCTCTGCTGCTTTGGGGGCCTGTGATGAGGCGGCAACATTATGGTGGGGTCAAATGGAGGAAACTGTTTACTACTGGCTGCCACCAAAGCATTAAAAATAAATAAGAAGAAGGATCAAGGTCCCAGAATCCCCTTCATGGTTACACCCATAACAACCTAACTTCTTTTACTCGGTTTCACCACCTCCCAGTTATACTACAGGGCAGGACCAGGCCTAAAATAAATGGGCCTGTTAGGGGACATTCAGAGCCAAGTCTTGTATATGTGCCATAAATGAGTAAATGAGCCAATATCCACAGGCCTTGTGCCCCCTGCTTGGGATATGGTGTTAGGAGTGAAGAGAAGCTGAGTCTTCCCATCAAAGAAGTAACCAAAGATATCAACTACCCACTTGAGAACTGTGTTGTAGCAAGCAGACCTGGTTACTGGGTCAATATCTGACCCCATCCCCAGAACTCCAGTCACAATATGTATACCTGGGATATAGGTTTGGATCCGGAGAATTGGCTGGTTGGTTTGCTTGCTTGCTTGCTTGCTTGTGAGTTTGTAAGGTGGAATATCATGAAATCTAGGCTCGCTTCCTCCTACATCTACCTCCTGAGTGCTTAAATTACAGGCATCCCCCACCGTACCCAGTTTGTGCAGTGCTAGAGAACAAACCCAGGGCTACCAGCTGAACTCCAAACCCTAGAGGTGGGATCTGAATCGGTGGATGTCTGCCTGCAAATGTTTAAAACAGTGCATTATCTAACTTGTTTTGGTCATTACTTTGCCTCTTTAGGAGGTAATTTCCTGAGGTTCATTTTCCCTCCCTGTGGATCACAGAACGTCAATTATAATTCCTAGTGTTCACACTTGTCTTAAGCAGCAGGGCCCTTTCTGCAAGTCAAGACTCATTCATTGAACCTAACACAGGAAGCAGCTAAACTCAGAGGCTTGAGCTCAGGTTAGATGGCAGGAATCTAATATTCCCACCTTCTTCCTCACCTTTTCTTCACACCCATCCTTCCTGCACCACAGCTCACAATGTGACCCTTAAAGTCTGGACCATATGGACCAGTCCTAACACTGAGTACCAGAAAAAAAAAAAAAAGTGCCTGAACAGAACTGTCCATCTGCAAAAGGATGAACAGAGATTAGAACCCAGGAAAAGATCACTCACCAGATGTAAAAACTTGTAAAAACCAGATGCCAAAGCTTGAGAGTCACATGGGCCAGTCACCCTGGAGCCTGTGCCTGACATAACCCTTCCTCTTTTAGAGTTCCCTTGGAACACAGCAGGAAACCAAATGTCAGTTTATCCGTCTGAACAATGAAGGTACTGATAATAGTCAGTACCTTCTGAACCTTGGCTCTAAAATGCACTGACCTCATGACTCCAGGTAAATCTCTTAGCCTCCCTGTACCTCAGCTTTCTCATCCATAAAATAGAGATAATAATTTACTTAACACAATACTTCCCAATAATATTAGCAGTTCTTCCTATTCCAGGGTGGAACTAATCAAATGAGATGGTTCATAGTGCCCAGTCATAGTAACCCTGTAATGTATGTCAGTTGTTAATATGCGTGTGTGCTTGCCCTGTAGCCCTTTGGAACTGAAAGAGGTGCATGGAGCCATTTCTGTCCCCCAGTGCTCTGACAGCTTTGCTAGGCCAAGTGCTCTGGTGTGTGCTCAGGAAGGTGTGGCCGTGGGTGGAAGAGGCAGCCATTGGTTGATGCTGGTTCTTCAATTCAGTGGGTCCCAGATGGTGTCCATGGGGGTGCTGGCCTGTGACACGTTGGCAAGCGTCCTTTCCTTGCTCAGTTTACGGAGCCACACAGTGCCCAGAAGCCCAAGGCTGCAGTCTGTTCTGCCAAGGAGGCAGGCTGCCCTGCCAGGACCTGTGGAAGACAGACTTGACTGATCCCAGGAACTTACCCTATGCTTCCAGCCTCCAGAGGAAGCCCAGGGGAGGGACTTATCCAGCCACCTTCCCAAGCTCTTACTGATCCCGAAGCCTCTTTCCCAGAGGAAAGAGATGCCAAAGCCTGAGAGTCACATGGGCCAGTCACCCTGTAGTCTGTGCCTGACATAACCCTTCCTCTTTTAGAGTTCCCTTGGAACACAGCAGGAAACCAAATGTCAGTTTATCCGTCTGAACAATGAAGGTACTGATAATAGTCAGTACTCCAAACCCACCAGATCCACATCTGCAGAAGGAACTCTTGGCAAAGAGAGAATATCTGAGGGAGAAAACTCGGAGTAAACTAACTAGGTTCAGACTTTACCCCTTGTCATTACCCCTCACCAACACTGTATAGCAGTTAGTTACCTAGCCTTTGCATTCCACACTAAAAGTCAAGCACAGATGACTCAAAGCACAGGGGAGGGTTGTGTAGCGTTATGCAAATGCTGTGCTATTTTGCATAAGGACAGAATTTGGAATCATGGGCATCCTGGATCCACCCTCCATAGATACCAAGGGACTACTGCATCCTGGGAGTTTGGTATTACAGGTATCCTGGATCTAACACCCCTCCCACCATGGATACTAAGGGATGACTGTATTGACATCACAGAATCATAGTGGGATTTGATGATAATTGCACACAGAAATTGGAGTAGTGTATGCCATGTAGGAAATGAGTATTAGCCACTTTCTGTGTTCCTGCTATATTTGTATTCACAAATGTAATAAACCATAGTATGAACAATACAGGCTTTAGAATTTTCCATCCAGGTTCAAATTTGGTATGTATGGGTCAGGGTGATAACTCAGTGGTAGAGCACTTGCCTAGGTGAATTTCTAGCAGCATACTTACAGGCACACGCGCGCGTGTGCGCGCACCCACACACACCCACCCACACACACACACACACACACACACACACACACACACACACACACGCACACACGTACATATGTGCTGGCCAATTCAAGATGAAATTTTTCTACCTATCTGTGTGGTCTTGAGCAAATTGTTTGGTGCATAGAGCCTTTGTCTTCTCAGATGTAAAACAGGCACATTATTTGTGACTTAGCATAGTATTGCTAAAAGGATTAACTTAGGTTAGGCAGCACCTGACACAGGATGAGAGGTCACTAAATGGAGGTGATTGCTGTTGTTAATAAGTCCTGGGATTGTTGCCAAAGCCAACCAGGATTGAAGCAGGTGCTGACTGCCTCTATTCAGTTCTCACTCTGCTACTCGATGCTTCCTCTCACCCAATTAAAATTCCTGGATCTGCACTTGGAGAGTCCCGGTTCCTATCAAAAGAACTCCATTTATACCAGGAAGTCACAAAATAAATTGTCACTAAGTCTAATGGTCAAATCAAAATCAGATAAAGAATGTTTCTCTTCAGGAGACAAAGCTGCTCAAGGATTTGGTTGCTACAGAGAAAGAAAGCAACATGTCGGTTCAACAGCCTGCTGGAACCTACAGGCTCTACAGTTGCACACCTCTTCTCTAGCTGAGCAAGGTGGGTGAATCACCTGCCTTCCCAAGACTTAGTTTCCCCCATATGCAATAACAGGTCTGTCCTACAAAGGGAATTCATTGAAGTGTGTGACATCTATAGACTAGGTTTTTATAATTAGTTCAAAAGACAATAAGTAGTATTCGACTTCATGACTTCCTTTGTGGCGTGAGGCTTCGGTGGGTGGGCTAGCTGCCAAGGTTGTTTGCTTGAGCTTTTTGTTTTGTTCTTTGAAAAGGAATGAAGGATTTTTCTTTGGGTGTGATCTTCAACTATGAAAAAGCCTATCTGCTGCTGGGCATGGTGATGCATGCCTCAAATGCAGCCCTCAGGAGGGGGCAACAGGAGGGTCGTGAGTTCAAGTCTGGGCTGTATTAAGACTCCTTCCCTTTCTCTCCCTCCCTCCCTTCCAAGACACAATTTCAATATAGCCCAGGAATGGAGTTGGGAGTTGAATCCTCTAGCAGTGTATCAGTGGGAAATCCTACACATCAGAACAAAGCTTGAAATTTTTAGTTTGTTTGTTTTGAGACAGCACAAAGCAAACAAACAAAAAATTTTGCATATAGCTCAAGCTGGTCTTGAACTGGTTATGTAGCCAAGAATGACTTTAAACTTCTACTCCTCCTGCCTCCACTCCAAAGTGCTGGGATTATAGGTATATGCCATCTCACCTGATGTATACTATCCTGGGGGTTGGACCTAGAGCCTTGTACATACTAAATGAATGTCCTACAAACTAAGCTACAGCATCCCTAGGCTCCAACCTTGGAGTTTGGTTAGCAAGCAATGTACCATTGTTCATTTCTTGGTTTTGACAATAGCCCCAGAGCCATGTAAGCTGCTATGTTAGGGGAGACAGAGTGAGGTGCCTATAGGAACTCTTAGTGCCCTCTGTTCAATATTTGAATAAATCTAAAATTACTCTTAAATTAAGAATTAATTTTTTTAAAAAAGGACAAGGGCCAGAAAGATGGCTCTGTGAGTAAAAGTGCTTGCCATTCAAGCCTGATAGCCTGAATTCATTCCCCAAAACACATAATGGAAAGAGAAAACTGATTTCCCTAAGTTGTCTGACTTTCACATGTGCACTATGCTCTCTCTCTCTCTCTCTCTCTCTCTCTCTCTCTCTCTCTCTCCCTCTCTCTCCCTCTCCCTCTCCCTCTCTCTCTCACTAATAAATACCGATTTAAATAAATAAAATAACAGAAAGGAAAAATAAGGGCAAATGGTTTTTAGAAGGTACTATGTACTTAAGAAAACGGAGTGTGATTATATATGCACTGAATATTTCTGGAAAAATCCAAAGGAACTGTCAATAGTAGCTGTCTGGAAAGAGGGACAATAGGTGGCTGAGGTACAGAAGAGGGAGTGAAGGGCATCAGACAGACATGGAGGAAAGGAAGGACCATGCCTAACTGCAGTGCTTACTTTGGTTTTGATGTAATGTGTAACAGCTTGCTTAAGGAATAAAATAAAGGCAGGGAGAAGGTGAGTATGTTCATAGGTGTTGGCAAAAAGCAAAAAGGGGCTGGGCATGCAACATGTGCCTATCATAGAGTGGCTATCATACACATAGCCTCCAGTAAATCTGCAGACAGAATAAAAGGGACATGGTGGCACACATTGTAAATCCCAGCACTTAGAGCGTGGAGGCAGGAGGATTGGATTTTCAATGTTCTCAGCTACATAGTGAGTTCAAACTCAATCTGAGCTGCCTATCTAAATAAATAAATAAATATCTTAGCTTCCAGGGCCGAGACAAGGTCTTGGGTTGTAATCTGCCCCTGCCTCTGAGTTCCTTGGAGGGTACTCAGCCTTACTCGTTCCATCTCTTCAAATGGAATGAGTCAAGCTGTCTGAAAGGGCCAAGGCCCTGGGTGATGGCAAGAACCAAGTTCTCCATGCACAGAATCGATTCTCAGCACCTGCATTGCCTGAGTTCACTGAAAACCCAGAGCAAACCCACAGGTTGGAATAGGCATCCCCATTGTGTTTGTGAACATGGGAGCTCCAAGCGGTGGATGCATGTCCTAGATAATTAACCAAGGTACTCAGTGTTAATAGAGCTGAGATTTGAGGTTGAGATTCTGGTTTCCAGGCCAATGAACCTCAGAGATTCTAGGAAGTAGGAAGCTACTGTCTCCCTGGAAGACAACAGTGCTGATTTTTGGCAACTGGGCCTGACCCTGTTGAATACAAAGAAGTTTGCTTGAAGTCCTCGCTCAGCTCCTGGTACTGCAATTCTTACCATGACCCATAGAGGGCAGCAGCTAGGACCTAAATACTTAGAAATAATAGGCCCACTCACAAGGCTTCAAGCTAATATACACCTGGTTTCGAAGGTGAAATGAGAGACGATTCAATTTAGCAAACAAGACAACCTGCATTTCCTGTATCTGGGAACAGTATGGAGTGGGGGACAGAGGCTTCATAAGCAAGTCACCTTGAGCTCCCGTCCTCTCCTTGAACAACACAGTTAAGCCTAGAGCCTCTCTATCCTCCCCTGTGAAATGGGGCTTTTAATACTCAAAATCTTCAAATAATACTGGGCCTGGTTCAGGGAGAACTGTCACCGTAGCTCTGACTACTGCAGGCAAATCAAGGGACATCTTTACAAAGACTTACACAGAAATGACACCACCACTTGAATGCCGACAGCACCAGGTCCCCAGCTACAAATGTCATTTGCTTCTGCCATACAGACCTCAGAATAGTCCTTTGAGTCCTGTACAGTTATTACCACTATGAAGAATGAACCCAGAAATAGCAAATCACTTGCCAAAATCACCCAAGAAACCAGCTGCACAAAAGCCTGTTTGCTAGCTGCTGGCCGGTTCCCGCACCAGCTCTGTTCCGGTGTCATAGACAGTGGCCTGCAACTATCAAAATTCAGACACCAACGAAGCTCTAAGGTGGAAAGGAATT
The DNA here is from genome assembly GCF_003668045.3 of Cricetulus griseus. NCBI lineage: Eukaryota > Metazoa > Chordata > Mammalia > Rodentia > Cricetidae > Cricetulus > Cricetulus griseus. Next base: position 36,801,938 of record NC_048600.1, on the reverse strand, counting down.
AAAATGCAGATCTGGGCTCAGTCTTCACAAACTCTGCTTCGGCAGTGGGTGCTGGGCTTTGTAATAACAGACTGCACCTTCCTGTGCTGGACATAGCTGTGTCCCCCCACTCACTCATTTTCTAGAACCTTGTCACTTGTCCCATCAAGAGTTACATGTATAGTCTGTGAGTAAGAGCAATTGCTAGGCAAGGGAGAGGTCCTGAGTTCAGATCTCCAGTGCCCATGTAAAAAGCCAGGCATGGTCATGCATGGAACTGTCATCGCAGTATCATTGGGCAGGGGCAGAGATGGTGAGAAATGCCATCTCAAGGGAGTAAAGTGGAGAGTGACAGAGCAGGACACCCAACATTGGCTCTGTGTTCTGTGAGTGTACGCGTGCGTGTGCACACACACACACACACACACACATATATACCACACACACAGGAGCTTGAGATCACGAGCTCTTAAAAATGGGTGGGCCTAGCCTGGCATTGGTGGCGCACGCCTTTAATCCCAGCACTCGGGAGGCAGAGGCAGGCGGATCTCTGTGAGTTCGAGACCAGCCTGGGCTACAAGAGCTAGTTCCAAGATAGCCTCCAAAGCCACAAAGAAACCCTGTCTCAAAAAAAAAAAAAAACAAAAAACAAAATAAAATGGGTGGGCCTGACACCAGACGTGCTGATACACACCTGTAACACTGACAGTAGGAAGGGGAAACAGGAGAACCAAGAGTTCAAGATCATCCTCCACTACCTAGCAAGTTCAAGACCAGCCTACATAGGCCCTTTTATGTTCACTCTTCCAACCAATGTGATGCAGTCTAGCAGCTGAGAAAAATGCAGCATGATTATCCCTAGCTATCACAGGAAACTCATGGATCCCAGTCACCATGCTTTAAGGATGGTCAAGCAATCCCAAGGAGCTTTACAGAGCAGCACTCTGACAGAACTCTCAACAGATGAGCCCTCTGTATTGGCTACTTTCCCCATGGTTGAGACAAAATGCCTAAAAAATAGCTTAAAGGGGGAAGGTAGATTTGGGCTCCTGGTTTAAGGGGCTGCAGCCCATTATGGTGGGGCAGGCCTGGTGACCAGAGCACGTGATGGCTGGTCACATTGCCTCCACAGTCAGGAAGCTGAGCGATGAATGCTGGGGTTTCTCTTTCTAGCTCCTTTTTATTCAGTCTGGGCCCCCAGCCCATGAGATGGTGTTTCCATGTTCAGAGTGGGTCTTCCTCCTCTGTTAACCTTTCTGGTTATACTCTCACAGATGGGCCAGAGGTTTGTCTTTTAGGTGATTCCAAATTCCTCACACCAACAATCAAGACTGACCATTGTACACCCCAGCTATGTAAATAGGTCATCTCAAGACTGCATCCTGGGGCTGGAGAGGTGGCTCTGTGCTTAAGAGTATGCACTACTCTCCTGGATGACTGGAGCTCAGGTCCCAGCACCAATGTTGGGGGCTCACAACCACCTGTAACTCCAGTTCCGGGGATCAGACATCCTCTCTGCCTTCCAAGGGCATCACACTCATACAGACATACACATATACACAGAATTTTTAAAAAGTAAAATGTTTGATTTAAAAATTAAAGATTCCATAAGAAAGTGGTTACTGTTTTACATCACAGAGACTGTGTCATATGTGGGTAGATAATATGTACATTGAATTTTAAGAAGCCTCCTCAGGCAATGCCACCACAGGTGGTCACAGTGGGAACTTTGGGACTGGCTGTCCTTTGCCCTCCTTGTGAATATGGAAGAAAGATTAGTTGAGTATCCCTGTCCACCACATTGGAGCCTCTGTTCATCCATTATAGCAGAAAGACCTTGAAAACCTCTGGGCCCACGATGGACATATGTCAGAGCACTCATCTGTCACAAGGCCCTGTGCATATCAAAAAGTAAAAATTCTTCCCACAGATAAGGTTTTTTGATTGTGGTGATAATATTGATGATGTGTGCATATATCCAAAATGGTCAAATTATGTACATTAAATATGCACGGTTATTTTGTGTACAATTATATATCAATAAAGCCAGTTTTAAAGAAGAATATCTTTCAAATTGGGTGTGGGGATGCACACCTTAGGAGGCAGATGCAGGTAGATCTCTGTGAGTTCGAGTCCAGCTTGGTCTACAGAGAAAATTCCAGGACAGCCAAGGCCACACAGAGAAACCCTGTCACAAAAAAGCAAACAGAAGAAGAAGAAGAGGAAGAAGGAAAAAAGAACGAGAAGAGAAAAAAGGAGGAAGAAGAAAAAGAAGATCTTTCTGTCTCTTTAGGTTGATAAGTGAGACCCAGGGCTGAGGAGGCTGCTCAGCCATTGAAGGGCTTGCCTTGAGAGCACAGGGACCTGAACTCAATCCCAAGAACCTATGTAAAAAAGCCAAGCATGGTGGCATGTGTTTCTAATGCCAATGCTGAGGAGGTGAAGACAGGAAGACCCTCGAGACTCACTTGCCAGCCAGCCCAACCTACTTAGTTTCAGGCCAATGAGAGACTCTGTCTTTAAAGAAAGAAGAGTAAACAATGTCTGAGGGTTGTGCTCTGGCTTCCATGTGCATGTGAGTGTTTGTGCACAAATGTTCACACACACACACACACACACACACACACACACACACACACACACACACACGGTGAAAACTCAGAGCATATTTTGTGATCTCATATGATCTTGTCAATGCCTTTCTCAGAATATCTGAGACTCTCCCCAGTTTGGGGCAAGCAAATCCAATTTCCTGCCCATATTTGCAGAGGTTATTTGCTACCTAAGCAAGAAGCAGCCTTGCAAATTCTTAGGTAAATAACACAAGTCCAAGAACAACATTGCCAGGCCAGTAGCCACACTGTGCAGAAAATAACAGATCTCCTGTGACTACTCAGCCAGGCTCTGTCCCAAGGCTTGTGTGGACCCTGTGACTCTAGGTAGAACAGGATACAAAAGATTGGGTGGAGTGGCCTGATCAGTGAGCTGCTTAAAACTTGCTGAACTTCAGTCTCCCAGTGTGCAGAAGTGTGAGAGCCTTTTAATGCAGCCGGGCTGGTAGGATGGCTCAGTGGCTAAAGGCATCTACTGCCCGCCTGATGGCCTAAGTTCCATTCCTACCACAGGGCAGAAGAAGAGATGCCCTTCAGCCTCCACACAGGTGCCACAGTATTCATCTGTGCTTTCACTCACACTCATTGTTAAACAACTTCTAATTGAGTAATAAAGTAATAGCAACTGTCTTATACAGGGAGAACTAAGTATATGCTTAATAAACAGTAAACATCACTGGTTTTAAATGTGTTTTTATTATTGTACACTACCTGAGGTATAAAAGAGGAAGATTAGAGAAATGAGAAAGGGCCTTGAAATGGGGGCGAAGAAACCTAAATTCTGGAGTAGGTTTTATTACTCACTTGTTTGGATATCTGAAGCAAGATGATGATGAACTTGTCAACTGAGATGGAGGGACTTGGAGGGGCTCTCCCAGCCCCCTTCTTTGGGTTGTTAAGAATTCGATTGCCTAGTCTAGCAGACACTTAGCAGTGGGCGGCGGAAACACATCCCAAGGGAGCCTTTGTCAAGATAAGAGAAATAGCTGACTCTGAGAATCCACACCTGAGGTTGCAGAGACAAACCCCAGTGTCCCAGTTAGGTTTCCATTGCTGTGACAAACACCATGAAAAATCAACTTGGCAGGGGAGGGGATACTTCTTTTTACAGGTTAGAGTACATAGTCAAGGGAGACCAAAGCAGGAGTTTGGCAGCAGAAACTATAGAACACTGCTGACTGGCTTGCTCTGGGGTCACATTCAGCTGGGTTTCTTATACAGCCCAGGTCCATCTGCCTAGGGATGTCAGGAATATCACTACCCACAGTGGGATGGTAAGTCCTGTATCAATTAACAATCAAAAAAATTTACCCCACAGACATGTCTGAAGGAGGCTTTTTTGTTTTAAGATAGGATCTTACTATGTAGCCTCGGCTGGCCTGGAACTCACTATTGAGATCAGGCTGGTCCAAACACACAGATATGCATCTGCCTCGACCTCTCTAGTTCTGGGGTTAGAGTTGTGCAGTACCACGTCCAGCTGATGGAGGCAATTCTTCAATTGAGATCCTCCCTTCCCAGGTGTACCAAGTTGACAACAAAGATGGCCCATCACACCCACGGATCCAGCTGGGTCTAAGAACAACTGAGCTCTATTTCCCCTTACTTCTCCCTCCCTCCTTCTCCTCTTCACTTGATCCCTGCAATCACCCTCACTCATCAGACTGAACTTCCTCAATAGTCAGAACGTTCATCCAATGCTTTCCAAGGGATTGGAGAGAATGACTGACGTCCCAAGTCCTAAAGTCCCTGAGCAGAAACTCACTGGCCCAGTGATGCAGGAAGTGCCTCTGTGTATATTTATCTTATTGGTTGATAAATAAAGTACTGTTGGCCAATAGGGGAGCAAGTTAGGCGGGACTAAGAGTCTAGGAGGATTCTGGGAAATGTAGTAAAGAGAAGTGACATAGTAGGCAGACTCAGAATATAAGCAGGGACAAGCAGGAAATCGCTCTCTTCCTCCTCCTCTCTTCTCTGTGGAGCCTCCATGTGATCCAGGCAAGAGAAGATGCCTGCCGCTGGCGTCCAATAAGATAAGCCTTTATAAAATATATAGATTAATGATTATGGTTGATACTTAAGACAAAGCTAGCATATGAGATATCCTAGTCATTGGCCAGCAGCATTGTACCTAATATTAATCTCTGTGTGTTATTTTGGGCGCCCACGTGGCAGCAGGGCAGAAAGATTTATCGTTACAGCCCTGTGTGGATCAGTTGCCAACTCTTTGACCAACAATTCTGAGTGGCTTTGGAGGAGGTTGTGTTAGAACTCGGAAGCTCCCACCTCCTCAACAGGCCACACAACTGAACTCAGGAGTCTAGCAGTACAGGCTACAGGGCAATTCTTTTCCCTCCACTGTTTGTTTCAAAGATCCCATACTCTTGTCCTCATGTAAGCTCATCATGAGCTCACAGTGGAAACAAAACTGAAAGCCTTAGATAGAATGTAATACAGAAGGGCATGCGGGCCTGAGGAAACTGGGCTCACCGCTGCAGGGGTTAAGCTTGCTGACTGCAACCATCTCAGCTGTTCCTACTGTTGATTTCATTTCAGTTTCTGAGATAACATCCCTGACAAAAAGCAACTTAGGCGAGAAAGGGTTTATTCTAGGTCACAATTCCAGGTCACAGTCCATCATAGCATGCAAGTCAAGGTGACCTGAACTTAAAACAGCTGGTCACATCATATCCACAATCAAGAGTAGAGAGAAATGAATGCATACATGTCTACACTCAGCTAGATTTCTCTATTGTCACACAATCCAGGCCTTCCCATATCAATTAAGGCAATCAAGGCAATCTCCCAAAGACATGTCCACCAGACCTACCATGTCCAGCTAAGACAATCTTCCAAAGACCACAGGACATACCTGGTCCAGCCAGTCTTCTCACCGAGACTCCCTTCCCAGGCAGTTCTAGCCCATCAGGTGGACAACTAAAATGAGTCATTATATCAGCTGGCCACTGGTTGCAATGACAATCTCTTAACTGAAGTGGCATGCCTTATGGTTTGAGTATGAACATCCCTCACAGGCTCATACGTTTGAACATGTGGTCCCTAGCTGGTGACACTATTTTGGGGAGATTGTGGAATGTTTAGGAGGTAGAGCCTGGCCAGAGGGGGTGGGTCAATGTAGGCAGACCACCCTCACTCCTACACTCTGTTTCTTATTTAGCAAAACTATGAGGAGATGAGAGACCCAGCTGCTCACTTCAGCCACCAAGTAAACTACCTACCGACAAGCCTTACCCTCCATGATGGACTGTATGCCCTCAAAATGAAAGTCAAAATAAGCCCTTGACATCTTAAGTTCTGGTCATAGAAATAAGTAACTAATGTGACATGCTAGATGTTTTTGAAAAAGCCCAGGGACATTCCAGTGGGCTATGAGCACCTCTGCCAGCTCAGCATAGGACCTCTTTCCTACTGCTTGGAATGTGGGGATCCACTGACTAACCAAGGTATGCTTCTGTCTGTGAGTCCCTGATAAATACATCTGGGGACGGGAGAGGTGGCTCGGTGGTTAAAATCACCGGCTACTCTTCCAAAGGACCTGGGTTCAATTCCCAGCACCCACAAGGTGTCTCATAACCATATGTAATTCCAGATTCAGGCCATTTGACACTGTCTGGCCTCTGTTAGCCCCAGGCACATACGTGGTGCAAGGCAACATGATAAATAAAAGACCCAGAGACTGATATTAGGGTTCAAGCTTCAAGCTGAAGATCAGAGAAGCAAAGCAGCCAAGCCAGTAGATCTTACCTCTGCCCAGCTGAAATGGCAGTCCTGTCTCCTTGAATCCTCAGAGGCAAAAGGCTCTGAATTCCTGTCTCCTCCTCCTCCTTATATTCCTTTCTCTGCTCAGCCATATCCTCCTGTCTCTACCTCCCTTGTTCTGGGATTAAAGGCATGTGATCCCAAGTGCTGAGATCACCTTTGTGTGAGCTGTTTCTTTTAGGACTGGGTCAATTTTGTGTAGTCAGTGTGGCCTTGAATTAACAGAGATCCATCTACCTCTTAATACTGAGTCCTGGGATTAAAGGTATGTATCACCACTATCTGATCTCTGTAGTTTGAGACTGGTTTTGCTTTCTGAATCCTCAGGCAAGCTTTAATAAATCTTAATATGTCACCACAGTGCACAGACATACATGCAGACAAAACACCCATGCATATAAAATAATATAGGTATATGTGTATGTATGCACTTTGTATGATACTGGATTTTTTTTCTGCGACGGGTGGTTTCTCTGTGTAGTTTTTGTAGACCAGGCTGGCCTCAAACTCAGAGAGATTCATCTGCCTCTGCCTCCTGAGTGCTGGGATTAAAGGCATGCACCACCACCACCTGGCTGATACTGGATTTTTTTTTCTTCTGACTTTTTCGGTCTCTCTAGGCCCCCCACTTTTGGAGGGTAGTTCTCCTACACTGTTTTTTTTTCTCAAAGCATGTGGCCAGAAATACACAGCCTGCTTGGGAAAGAGGCAAATCCAGCTAAGGATACATGCAGAGTCACACAGCAGTGGGCAGCAGAGCTCAGGCACAGGCTGTGGCTGTGAAGCACAAACAGTGTCTCTTTCCATTCACTCATCAGTCATGAGATGTTAGCGGACACCTCCTGGGTCAGATTCTCACTGCCACAGGACCACGGAAGAGTTAGCACACTCAGGCCAGAAGTTTAGTTGGGCCCCTGGAGCCTGAGCCCCCAGTGCATACATTCCTTCCTTCGACACAGAAGATGACAAGCTAAACCTCAAACATCTCCTAATGACTCTTTCTGTCAGGAAAGAAAGCTTCCCTGACATACAGAAATAAAGGTGGGGGTGGGGTAATATATTACTGATACTTAATGACACCAGAACTCTGTTAATATTCATCTTATTTATTCTTAGCCCAGTCTGATTGCACCAATGCTAACACTTTGTTGTTAATGAGATTGGGAATGTTTTAAATCAAGTTAATTGACATTTTTATGGTGTTCAACAGGCCTTGGACACTGGATTTTCAGCTGGGAAGCTTTGTAAGAACTAGAGATTTAGATGGGCCGTGTATACCTCTGCACAAAGAGTAAAGTCACTGAGCTGGAGGTAACAGAGCCTCATGGTTCTACTTGGATCTAGAAGATTGGTGCTGTGGAGACTTTTCCCCCAGTTTTTATTATTTATTTATGCATGCAAGCAAATGGATGTCCACGGAGACCAGAGATGGTGGTGAATCCTCTGGAGTTGGAGTTATGGGTAGCTGTGAGCTGCCCAGCTGGGTGCTGGGAACTGAACTATGATCCCCAAAAAGGCAACAAGTGCTCCTAACAGCTGAGCCATCTCTCCAGTTCCCATGGTATCCTTTTGGTCCTTATTCTTTTCCTATCACAGTTGCTGTGTAACTAGGATCTGGGCCTGAGACTTTAACTCTGTGCCTCAGTTTCCCTCTCTGTAAAATTAAGATCCCCTCCTCACAGGGTTGTAATGGACATGGCATCTATGAAGAGTTCAGACCGTCTGCTGGGGTTGTGTAACTGCTACGGTTGTTGTCCATAAAATAGATTGTTCAAAGTCTCCATGTTTGATTTTAACTTTCTGCCAGATATTCTAGAGAACCTCCTAGAAGAAAATGCTCTGTCTCCATCTGAACTCAGCAATGGCCCCATGACTTGTTTTGACCACCAAAGGAGCTGACACATGTCACTTCTCAAGCCTATTCAATAGCCAACAATCTTCATTGTCTTGCTGTCAGCATGACATGAGACTGGAGATTTCCCTCTTAGCTGCTGCTCCAGCCTTCAAATGGTTGTTTAATGGTTAACTGCCATATCCCAAAGTGATATGGCAAGGAGCAGAGTCACTGCCAGCCCTCAATGGGCTGCAACTTGAGGAAGAAGGCAGGATCTGTTGGGGTGGGCTTTGTTACTGCAGTGAAAGCCAACCCTTCAAACCTGGAAAATACCTTTTCTTAATATGCTCACAGTCCAGTGGGGGCAATATAGTAAACAGACAGAGTGCCATAGCAGGAGAGAAAGGGGACTGTGCAGGATCCAAGGACCCACACCCCAGCCAACTAGAAAAGGCTACATGAGAGGAGCTTGGACATTTTTCATTTGAACTGGGAGAAAGGTTTATACCAAAGGACACTACCAGCATTACTGACTGCTGACTCTAGTCTCCTCTAGTCCTCAAAACAATTCTATGACATGATGATGATGGTGATGGTGAGAATGATGGTGATTACAATGGTGGTGGTGACTGGATATCTTTATAAAAGTAATCTAAGAAGAAAGGAAAGGGGAAAGAAAGGGAGGGAGGAGAGAGAGGACAGAGAGAGGTTTGAACTGTATCTAATGGAGAGTGTCTATTGCTGATAAAATCCAGAGTGGAAATATTTGACCACTTTGTGGGTTTGGGAATGTTTGTGCTTGGTCTGAACACTGACATGACACGAAGGGCAGCCTTGTTTTGTCTTGACCCACCCCGGTCACTGAGAGGCCTTGGTCTTCTCTCTTCTCCATTCTATTCAAGCCTGTGAAATCCCAACTATGCTTCACCTTCTAGAGTCATCCACTCTTGAGTGGGATTGCTTACTCACAGACTCATTCTCTCAGAATCTGTTTTGTGCTAGAAGCTGCTGCATACACAGTAAGACAACTATCTAATGACCTGGATACTGGGGCTGGGTCTCAATGACAGCAGTTAGGTACTATTTTCTCCAAATTCAAACATTCCCAGAGAGAGGACAGAGCAAGAACACTCATAAGATGCAGGAAGTCGCAAAATCCACACTCCTTCCCTCATGGTAACAAAGTAGTTAACAATGACTGGGAAGAGGCCACTCTTCAGTGGAACAGCCTGCAGATTGTGTAGGGCATTTCATGAAACTTAACCTGTGCTGGAGTGGGCTTTTTGGAGACTGGGATGCCTTTAAGTTCACACTCCTGTAAGCAATTCAAGTAAACTCATTATCCCACCAAGATAGACTTGAATGGGATTGTTTCTTTGGTCTATAATTGGCACCCTATCTAGGGTGAACAAATATTCAGTTCACAATAGTCTGTGCCATACACCAATGAAAAGAAACAAAGGCTGGAAGGTATCAGTCCTTATTGATGATGGGGAGATGCCACCATGCAGAGAAACCCAGAGCCTCAACCAGAGCATCCTGCCCTCCCGCCTAAGAGTAGGGACCACTGTGAACTGGCCTGGGAAAATACCCACCTGTAAATTTCTCAGACTGAAAGATGATTCCAAGTTGAAAGAACTCTTTAGTACATTATCTGGGGCTGTGAGCAAGCAGTTGTGAGAATTATCATTCTTGGGCCTCTATCAAGTGCAAAGAGCTAAGCTAACCATACCCAAGAATCATGGTGGATACAAGTTTGCAGGGGCGACTTCCTTGAATACAGGCTTCTGCAAACTAGAGCTCTCTGTTCTGCTGGTTGGGGAGGAGTCCAAGTTCTAGGGATGCACCTGAGAGCTGAGGTTGTTCACTGAGAACCACCTCTTCTCAGAATCCTCGGAACAAACTCCCTTCCAGTTTAACTAGCCCACTGGTCGTCTCAATCATCTTAACTGACATGTTCACAATGCACAACTGGGAACGATCATTGTCGAGTCCACAGCCTTCAAATTCCAAACCTGGTCTCAAATGAATCCTTTTTCATAAAAACAATCATCTTTTACATAATGTATGCCTCACCACAACTCGAGCATTCACCAATTATTTCAATAGTAAGCTCTTTGCACGTAATCCGCTATTTTTTAAAACACTTTGTTCCAACTAATCCTTGATTGCTTTCCATCTCCCCCGCAGAGTAGTCATTTGGCTGAGAACGGACTGTAAGGGAAATCCCTCCCCACCTCCTAGCTCTTTAAGGCAAATTAAACATTCACTTCCAGGTTTTGAGTGCCTACTGTATAGCTGACACCATTCTGATTTTTTTGTTTAATTATGGTATATGACAGTAACTATGATTGTCAAATTGATTGGCTTGAGCCATATCTAGGAGATTAAGAAAGTCACTTCTGGGGTGTTTGTCAGGACCTCTCAGGGAAGAGTAACTAAGGAGAGAAGATCTACCCTTCTAGGAGATTAAGAAAGTCACTTCTGGGGTGTTTGTCAGGACCTCTCAGGGAAGAGTAACTAAGGAGAGAAGATCTACCCTGAGGGTGTGTGGCTGTATACCATTGTTGGGGACCAGAAAGATAGGAGGAAAACTGTAGAGAAAGAACCCCCACCTTTCCTTACCTCCCTCCCTCCCTCCCTTCCTCCCTCCCTTCCTCCCTTCCTCCCTCCCACTGTCTTCCTGCTTCACTCCATCATACTCTTTTCTTCCCATGATGGACTGACCCTCTGAAGCCTCAGGCACTGCAAGTCCTTCCTTTGTAAATAGTTTGTTGCTCTCAAGTATGTGGCCAGTGCCAAAAAGTCTTGCTCATTTGCAGATGGTCAGCACCTTGATCATAACTATATGTGTGTCACAAGACAGTCCATGTACATTTCTAGAAACTTCTTAGAAAACTATACCTTGTCACATGCCTCCTCTTTTCTCCCTCTCCAGCCCCAACAACTTGTTTTCTTTGAACCAAGGTCTCACTCTGCTCATCCCCCTGCTTCAGCTCCTAAGTGCTGAAATTACAGGCATGTGCCACCATGCCTGGCTCCATTTACTCTCTGATTCTATGAACTTGACCATTTTAGATCACTCCTGTACATATAATTGTGCAGTGTTTTTCTTTTGGTGATGGGCTCATCTCACTTGGTACAGTGTCCTGAATGTTTGCCCATGTTGTAGCATGATGGGATTCTCTTCTTTTTAGAGACAGAAAAACATCTCACTGCAGTATACCATACTTTATCCATTCACCCCTCGGTGGACATTTGGGTTTCTTCTACCTTTTCACTACTGTAAATATGCCTGCAAAGAACACCCATGTAAAAAATATTCTTATTTATTTATTATTACTCTGTGTGTGGGTAGTGTGTGTGTGTGTGTGTGTGTGTGTGTGTGTGTGTGTGTGTGGCAGGTGCCTGCTGTGGCATGTGTGTGGAGATCAGAGGACAATTTTTACAAGTCAGTTCTCTCCTTCCATGGTGGGATCCAGGGAGAGAACTCACACTGTAGCTTCTGCAGCAAGTGTGATTACTCACTGAGCCATTCATCAGCCCAAGTTCCTAGACTATTTACATGGCAGTGAGATTGCTAGAGCAGACAATCATTTATTACTAATTTTTTAGGGATTTTTACATTGTTTTCAATAGCACTTGAATGAATCATTTCACAATTCTATCAACAAAGCTCCAGGATTTTTATGTCTTCTACATTCCCACCATGGATTGCTTTTTTTCTGGGTTTTGTGTTTTTGTTTTTCTTTCTGGTTTTGTTTTTGAGACAGGAACTCATTTTGTCATCTAGGCTGGCCTCAAATTCATGATTCTCCTGCCTCAGTTTCCCAAATGCTAATAGATGATAGGCAGACAGACAGATGACAGCTAGATAATAGAATAGAGAGGCAGGCAGACAAATGATGATAGATAGATATGAATGGATAGTTATACAGTCAGATAAATACAGAGATAGAAGTATGCATGTTATCAGCATATGTGAGGTGATATTGTAGATTTGACTCTTTTATTTATTTAATAATCAGCAATAGTGACTAACTTATCCAATACTGTTAGGTATTTAAATATTTTCTTTGGTAAATGTCTAGTTGAGCCCTTTGTCCACTTTTAAAATCAGGTTACTTGGGGTTTTATAGTTGGTAAGTTGTGATATTTTTATAGATTATGCATAGTATTATTCCCTTACCAAATTCAGTCCTTGGTGACCTAGGAGATCTGTCCCAGTGCCTCCCAAAGGTGCCCAAGTCTACAGATGCTTAGGTGTCTTCTGTAAAATGACATGTTATCTGGGAACATGACTCAGTAGAGTGCTTGTAGCAAACACAGAGTCCTGGATTTGATCCCCAGAATCACTTAAACTAGGCAGGGTGATGCGTGTCTACAATCCCAACACTATGGAGGTGGAGGCAGGAAGATCAGAAGTTCAAGACCATCCTCAGCTACCTAGTGAGTTCAAGGCTAAGGCCAGCCTGGGCTACATGAGATCTTACCAAGTAATTGAATAAATAAAGAAAATGACATGTTATTTGCTTATAACATGCTCATCTTTCCATATACTTTAATTATCTCTAGATTACTTTTAATGTCTGACACAAACCAAATGAAGCCTAAAAGTTGTGTTGTTTATGGAACAGTGACCAAAAAAATCAGTACATGCTCAATTTTCCCAAAAATTATGGAACCAGAGAATACAGAGGACCAGTCACATACTTCACAAATATTTTCTCTCATGATGTAGATTGCCTGGTCCTTCTGTTGTCTGCCTCCTGTGCTGAATCTAATTCTCCATATTTATAAATTTATTTAAATCTCACCCAAATTCAGGGTGGTAGGAGGGCTCACTTAGTATGATGATTTTTTGTTGGTTGGTTGGTTGGTTGGTTGGTCGGGTTTTTTGTTTTTTTTTTTGTTTGTTTGTTTTGTTTTGTTTTGTTTTTGCCAATTTGACAGAAGCTAGAGTTATCTGGAAAAGGAAAACCTCAACAGAGAAAAATCCTCTATCAGACTGTCCTGAGGGCCTACCTAGATAAGCGATTGATGTGGCAGGGCCCAGCTCACTGTGGGCAGTGCTGCACAGGCCAGGTGGTCCTGGATGTTATAAGAAAGCAGGCTGAGAAAACCATGAGAAACAAGCCATTAAGCAGCACTCTCCCATGGCATCTGCTTCAGTTCCTGCCTTGAGTTCCTGCCCTTGTTCCCTGGATGATGGACTATAAGCTGAAGATAAAATTAACGCTTCCCTCTCCAAGTTGCTTTTGATCATGGTGTTTATCACAGCAGGAGAAAGCAAGCAAGAATAGATGGGGAAACTGAGGTTTCAGGACTCTGCCTGCCCAGAACTGGAGAACTAAGAAGATGCAGAAACTGAGGTCTGGGGTTCTGCCTGCCCAGGGCTGCAGAGCCTGCAGCACCAGAGTCAGGACACACATGTGCAACTTCCAGAAAGCTCCCACCACTCTGGAGCAGTGGCCATTCTCGTCCTCTGGATGCTGAGAGATGCCCATGGGGCAGCCCAGGCCCTATAGGATGCCCCTGGGCACCTGAGAAGCTCAGAATCTACCCTCTTCCGTCATTACCACCCTGCCCTCCCACCTTATCTCCACTCTATGGTTAACTCGTGTCTGTGACGGGAGACCACAGGCATCCCCTCTCTCTCCTCCAGAACCTGACACAAATGAGCACCAACTCTTATCCAGTGAGTCTAGACCAAAGCTCAGAATCAATCCATCATCTTTCCTTGCTCCTTCTTTTCTTCCTTCTTCCTTTCTCCTTCTGTCTTTCCTTCTTTGAAGCATCGAGGATTGGATCTAGTATCTGGCACATGCTAGCCAAGCACTCTACCACTCAGTTATGTTCTTTAGCCCTCCTTTACATTTTTATTTTTATAGAAAATCTCACTAAGTTATGTAGGATAGACTTGAACTCATATCATATCCCAGGCTGCCCTTAACTTGCAATCCGCCTGCCTCAGCCTTCCTAACAGCCAGGATGACACAGCCTAGCTTTCTCTTCCCTGACACAGTGCTCTAAGCAGTTTCTGTCCATCAGGAATTGCACGTGGGATGAAATTCCTTGCTATCCAAAGAAGGTGGTGAGCCTTTCCAGAGCAGAGTCTCCCCTCTGTGTCTTTGACAGCTTTAAAATGGTAATCACAACAGCAACAACCAGGCCTTGCTGAACATGCTTCAGGTGAGTGAAGTGTGGTGGGGCTACATTCTCTTTCTCTTACAAGAGGATGTTTACCACACTCACCTTTCAGGTGAGGAAAGGAAAGCACAGAATGGAACGTTCCAAGGTTGTGGGAAAGACTGCTGCAGCTAAACAGTGGTGACAATGTAGAGCCTGGATAGCAGGATGGACTGCTAACCACTCCAGGCCACACACACACACATGCCCCCTGCTCCATCTGCACTGGCAAGCTCTCTTCTGCACACCCAATAGTACATGCATGATTAAGTACATAGCCAGCATGTCAGAATGGCTTTTAAAGCATGTAGAAGCTGACAGACCTGAGGGTAGATGGGCAAGATGAGACCACCGATTCAGACCCGGGGTGGGGTTGGGGGCTGAGGGAGCTGGTTTCTGACTCAGACTTACGTCTCTGAGCCTGCAGGAGGAACTGCCTCCCTGCCTCTCAGCCTCAGAGTCAAGCCATCCAAGATTATAATTATCCCACATGCCCCACCCACGGCCCTGCTTGTCTTAGGAACCATGGCTCACAAGCCTGGGGGCTCCCAAGGCGAGGGGGTGGCTGGGGGCTGGCAGAAATGGGGCCTCACAGAAATGGGGCCTCAGGGGTTCTCTTAGTCACAGAACTGGAGAATTGAGGGGGAGCAGACTGCAGCCATGGCTGGGGGTGGAGAGAAGCCATGGGCCCAGGAATCTCCCTAGAAGCGCCTGACTTGATGTAGGTGGGCAGCCGCATTTGCGTGTGTTGCAGAGCATCAAGGGCAGAGGGGTTGTCCCTGTGATATCATAAATAGTGGGGGATCTTTGACTATTGACTATTTCTCCTGGCCTCTGTTTCCCCACTATGAAAGCAACTACACTGAAGTTTGAAGCTGCAAGTCAGCTCATGGTGGGTCAGGGCACGGCCAATGAGTCCTTCTAAGGAGTATGCAGGTTGCATTTGGCTCAAAGGCCTCAAGTTCTTCATTCACTTTCACACCCCAGGACTTATGACAGTCACTTGTGACCATAACCCCTTCTTGACCCCTGAGTCCAGCAGAAAGACGGGAGACATTGCTGCCTGGTGCATCGCTGAATTAGAGCACATACACTTCAAGGTCAAGAAACTAGCTGGGGGCAGGGCACATGACTCAGTTGGTAGAGTGCTTGCCTAGTATGCCTGGATTCCATTCTCAGCCCTGCTGAGACCAGTCACGGAGGCACATGCCTGTAATTCCAGAATGCCGGAAGTGGAGGCAGGAGGGTCACTAGTTCAAAGTCATACTCGGCTATGTAGTAAGCTCAAGACCAACCTGTAATACATGATACCCTGCCTCAAAAAAAAAGAAAGAAAGAAAGAAAGAGAGAAAGGAAGAAAGGAAAAAAGAAAGAAAGAAAGAAAGAAAGAAAGAAAGAAAGAAAGAAAGAAAAGAAAAGAAAGCAAGAAAGGGGGAGAGAGAAGGGGAACTGGAAGGGAGAGAAGGGGAGGGGAACAGGAGGAGAGGGGATGGAAAGGAAAAATAATCCAACAAACCATTTGACCTTTGTTCCTAGCCACCCCATAAATACTGGGGAAGAATTTCCAAAGCTTTGAAATCCAATAACTTGAGTTCCAACCCCACTGCTCACACTTTGTGCTTTGAGATAACCTCCACTGCCCCTGTTGCAGGCTCTCTGTCCAGTGGGGATAGAGACGACAGCTGCCAGTGGTTACTTGGGGCACAGCAGTAATTTTTATTGCCATTTTCCTGAGCCTTAGAGCTGGCACCTCCTTCATACCAAGCAGGTCAGGAAGAAACTGGAGGTGGCCCCTTGAACTTCTGCACAGGAAGCTCAGGTGAGCAGGTACCTGCTCATAGAGTGGGACACATGATGTGCCCAGGGCTTGAAGCCCAGTTCTAGAAAACAGAGCGACCTGGGCCTCTGTCTCCTCACAGAACCATGTGTTAGCAGAACCTAGCCAGAGGACAATTATCCGAATCCACAGATAAGGTGAGTGTCTCCCTCAGGGCCATTTTCCAGCAAACAACATCAGCTACTGCTCTGAGGAAAGGGGACTTGCAGGGGCTAGATGTTGGGGAGATGCTTCAGTAAGTAAAGTAGCTTGCCTTGCAAGCATTAGGACCACAGCTCAATCCCCAACACCCACATAAAAAGCTGGGCATGGTGGCATATGCCTGTGACCCTAGTGCTGGGGAAGTAGAGGCAAGGTCCTTGCAGCCCCCTGGCCAGCCAGTCTAGCTTAATTGATGAGCCCCAGGTCCCAGTGGGAGATCCTGTCTCAAAATATAAGGAAACTCCTGAGGAAGGACCCTCAAGTTGACCCCTGGTCTCCACACACAGGTGAACACACATGCATGCATCCATACATACCCATACATACATACATACATACATACATACATACATACATACATACATAGAGTGTGTTCAAATTTGAACCTTCCAGTGCAGTAAATAATTTAGCCACATCCAGGGCTCCCACTGGTGCAGGCTAGTGAATGGCAGTGAGGATGGAGGGTTAGAAAGAGTGAGGGAAGGAAAAAGGTCCCCTGAGAGCATTTCTAGCCCAAAAGGAACCCAGTGGGTTGGGCTGCCAAGAATCCTTAGCTTTCTGAGCCTTTCTCTCTGGCCGTGGGCAGCTGCTTTGCACCTCCTTTTAGCCTCGAAGAAGAGGAAGCAGGAAGAAAGTGAAGCAGGGAAGATACACAAAAACTTTTGAGTTCAGGGAAGCCATGAAACTGTGAGGTTGGGCTCTGCAGCTTGAGTCATTCCAGTTCAGGGGCCAAATCCCCTGACCACTATCACTTAGCCTTACCCTTCCCAGTTGGCCGCAGGTGAGTGCTGAGTCAGTAAACATCATAACCACAGTTCCTTCTCAGACCTTCTGTCCTTCCACTTCCTGGATTTCCCAGAACTGTGGAATCTCATTGCTGAGTCTCCATGCCCAGGGCAGCTTGGGATTGCAGAGTTGCACACTAGGCAACCTTGATTTATCAATGGGTGAGAGCCAGACTCTCCGCTTCCAGGAGGAGACAATGTTCCGGAACCTATTCTGAAGCCTGCCCTGGTAGATCTTCAATCTCCAGCAGCACAAAGAGCCAGTTTGCACACTTTAACACACCTTCTATTGGCTCCCTGCTCATTCTGAGATCCACTCTGCCTGTTGTACTTTGCACAAAGCTATGTGCCTAGTGACCCCCATCTCAGTTCCTGGTCCAGAACGTCAACTTTAACCTCCCTCCCAACTCCTTGATCCTATCTCTCCCATTCTGCTCAAGATCTGGCACCAAAATCTCTGCAGTGGCCGACCCAGTTTTACATCTCCCAGTGAGAAACATGCAGACTTGGATAGTCTCCCAGTCATGTGGATTTGGGAGCTCCACCCCTCTTTTATTTTCATTGCAGTTATTATTGTGATGCAGGTGTGTGGGTTCTAGAAACTTCTACGTTGACATGTTTTCATCTCTAGACAATAATAAAAGCCTATATAAGAAAAACCAGACTTGAGAACTAAGACACCTAGATTTGCTTACTGATTTTTGTATATTTATTTTGAAACAGATTTTCAATTAGCCTTTGCTGACCTCAGGTTCACTTTGTAGCTGAGAATGACCTTGAACTTCTGGTCCTCCTGCCTCTGCCTTAGAGTGCCGGGGTTGCAGGCATGTGCCATGGCACGTGGTTTGTGCATCGCTGGGACACGGGGCTTTGGGTATGCTAGGCAGGCTCTCTGGCAACTGAGCTACAATCCCAGCCCATGATACCTAGATATGTAAACATTCCCTGTAGACTCAATAAAGAAACAGTTCCATGAATAATGATACATTCACTCAATATGGTACGCTACAGCCATTTGCAACTTTTAAAGAGTTTTATTATAATAATAATTTTTGCCTCTCAGAATATACCACACACTGAGCTAAAAGCTTTTACATGCTTTTTGTCTCATTTAATCCCCACAATAACCCTGTAATGTAGGTCCATGTACTGGCTTTATCAACATCAGTATTATTATCATAATTCCCATTTTACAAATGAGGAAATTGAGTCTTCAATAAGATTATCAATTAATGCTTTCACTGTAATGTTGAGGTAAAGGAGAATACATAACGGTTTATTCAGCATAACTCAACTGTGGACACACACACATGACTCAAAGGTAATGAATTACAACTGAGACTAATTTTAACTCTTTTTGGTGACTATGGGCGCCTTAGCCTTTCTGGTTGGGTCTCTGAAGCTATGGATATCTGGTGCCCTCCGACTGGGCCTCTGCCTCAAGCACCTCACTCAATCATTCTGGGTCTCTGCAGCTATGTGTACTTTAGACCCCCAGGTTGTGACTCTGGCTCTGCTTCTCTAAAAGATGTAAGCCACATCATCATCATTACCCTCTCCCTCCTCCTCCTAAGAAGAAGGTGCCAGGACCTAGGAACCATGGGTTATCTATCATGTAACTGCCAGGAGCCAGGAGCCAGGAACCAGGAACCAGAAGCCAGGAACAAGGAGTCAGTACCTTGGTTCCAGAGAAGGATGACTGCTACACTGAACCAGATTGTGGCAAAGCCTCACAAGGCTCCAAAAAGTCATAAACGGCTTATCACACGCAGAGGACACAGAAGGATAAGAGCAAGGAAATCCAGAAAGGGTTCAGAAAGATCTACGGCATCCATAAGCAGTTTCCAAGTCAACCCCTGAGTCTCATGGGACTCTGCTTGGCCTCCTGCCATGAAACACAGAGATGGTTGGAGGAGAAGTGGGGCCTCAGTGACACCAAGGTGCAAGTTGGTTGTGACATTTGTTCATTTTATTTCCCACTGGTCACATAGCCAAAGCCAGACTAAGTAACCAGGCATAATAACTGCAGCCAGGTGCAGCCCATCTATCTGTGTTTTCCCAATAAACCATGTAGCAAGTTGGCTCAAGGCATCTCCAGGCAACTATGGATAACAAACAGCATGCTATAAATCACTGATTAGTACATTCCCTCCAAAACTGTGGTTCTAGCACCTTCAAAGAAGATTGCATAGTTAGGCAGACCAGCCACAAGATGGCTGTTTGCCAAAAGAGGCTAATGATAGAGATCAGTCATCCTCCCCTCTGGGTCACACCCCAGTCACACTTCAGGTGACCACCTAGACTCGCAGGGCATCACAGCTTGGGTGCCGGCTGTGTGGGATGCCTCTCTGGGCTAGGAGGAGGTTCCCTGGCTCATCTCCATGGCAAGCCTCACTCAGGGTCCACCTATGCTCTAATCCCCGGGGTGGGAGGGGGAAGGTCAGAATGGGGAGTGTTCCTTCCACTCCTCTCACTCCTGAGTCATCTCCCTTCCTACTCTACACAAGCCTTCTGCCAGCATCCACAGCCCGGCAATGCAGAGTAGAGAATGAGATGCAGGGAGAACAAACCAACCTGATTTCTGCCTTCACTGAATAAATGTTCATGTCCCACGTGCCAGGAGCTTGCTGGGTGCTCTGACCCTCATGAGAGTAAGCAGAAGCTATCCCCAGTCACAGGGTGGTCATAGTCCAGTGGGAGAGACAGATCGTTAAGAGATAAATATCCAGGGATCTGGAGAAGATGGCTCAGTCAATAAAATATCTGCCACATAGACATGAGGACCTGAGTTTGGGTCCAATGCACCCCATAAAAACCTGGGCATGGTGGAAAACTGCTCAAATCCCCATTCTAGGAGGTGGAGACAGGAGGATTCCTGGAGTTTGCTGGCCAAGAATCTTAGCTCTTGTGGCAAGTTCTAAATTTAGTTAAGACCTTGTCTGAAAAAAAATTGATTAATTAGTTAATTAATTAAAATAAGAGAGCAGGCTGGAGAGATGGCCTGGCAGCTAGGAACACTTGTTATTCTTGCAGAAGATGTAGGTTCTATTCCCAGGACCCACATGGCAGCTCACAGCTATCTGAAAGTTCAGTTCTGGGGCAATCTGACACTGTCTCTTCTAGACTCTCAGCACCGCACACACATGGTACACAAACATACACACAGGCTGTCCTAGTCCTATTGCTGTTGATGAAACACCATGATAAAGGCAACATGGGGAGGAAAGGGTTTATTCAGCTTACACTTCCACACCACAGTTCATCACTGAAGGAAGTCAGAACAGGAACTCAGACAGGGCAGGAACCTGGAGGCAAGAGCTGATGCAGAGGCCATGGAAGGGAGTTGCTTACTGGCTTGCTCCTCATGGCTTGTTCAGCCTACTTTCTTTTTTTTCATATATATATATATTATATATATATAATATATATATATATATATTAGGTGTGTGTGTGTGTGTGTGTGTGTGTGTGTGTGTGTGTGTGTATGTGTGTGTGTGTGTGTGTTTACATACACAGCTGACCTGGAAGCCCAGAAGAGGCCATTTGATCCTTTGGATATATTGCTCTATGAGGTCTTGAAGAGGGTTTTGATGATGCAGATTGATTAATGTCCTCTGTAAGTATATCACATGCTATTAATTGCTGATCAGCCTGCTTCCTTATAGAACCCAGGGCCACCATCCCAGGGGTGGCCCCACCCACAATGGCTGGGCCCTCCCACTAATCACTAATTAAGAAAATGTCCTATAGGCTTGTCTACAGCCCAATATTATGGAGGCATTATCTCAGTTGAGGTTCCTTCCTCTCAGATGACTATAGCTGTTGAGTTGTCATAAAATTATCCAACACAATTGACCCCTTGTCAACTCGACACACAAACATACCACTGTTAAGTCATAACCATTCCTTTCTTGTTCATTCCCAAGATCACATATTAATATAAATGAAGTAAAAATATTCCAAGTGTTAAAACTCCAAAATTTTGAACATTTAAGTTAAATGTCCCTTTGGATAATCCAAGAGAAGAACCAGGACACAGTCACAATTAAATCAAATCAAAACTCCAACTGTATTAAAAAAAAAAATCAGTGTCCAAAGTCTGGGCTCATGAATCTTCACTCATGATCATCTAGGCTCCTCTTACAGACCTGGGTCACTTCTCTAGCTCCACCCTCTGCAGCCTACACAGATTGTCTCCTACAATCAGGCCAGGTCCACTTCAGGGCTGCTGCTATCACTCCATGGTATTGGCATCTTCAGAATACCAGGGGCTCTTGATGCAACCAGGCTGAACTTTCACAGTAGCCTCTCCTGGGATCTCTTCAAGAACTCTAGGCATGCCACACAGTGCCAAGCCTCAGCTGCCCTCCATGATCCCTTCATGCCTTCCAAACCAGCGCCACCTGGGTGACTCTTACACTGCCAAGTTCAGCTGTCAGCAAGAGGTACAACCTAGGCCTCCTCTAGAACCCACTTGTGTGTGCTAACTCTGATGAAACATGACCCAGATTCCACCTCAGTGACACTGCTCTCTTCTTAGTCACTGCTATTTCTCAGCTCCAGCAGACCACCATCAGTTGTCCCCTTAAAGCAAAGGTTTCACTTTAATGGTGTTAGTCGCTTGTTAAACATACCCACGTCTTCAGCCCCCATTTTCAGTTCAAAATATGCAATGGCCCAAGTAGAGTCTTCAAGTGACCCTCAAACTTTCCTCTGGAACTTCACAAGCTGGGCCTCCATCTTCTGTATTTCTCTTAACAGTCTTATTTTCCAAGCTCCCACAGAACAGCTCACCAAGGTTTAAATTGTGATTAAATTAAATACTCAATGGCTTTTCCAGCCCAAAGTTCCAAAGTCTTTCAACAATCCTCCCCAAAACAACATGTTCAGGTCTGTCACAGCAGAACCCCACAATCCTGGTACCAATTTCTGTCCTAGCTAGGGTCACTGTTGTTGTGATGAAACACCATGACCAGAAGCAAATCGGGGAGAAAAGGGTTCATTCAGCTCACACTTCCACATCACTGTTCATCATCAAAGGAAGTCAGGACAGGAACTCAAGCAGGACAGGACCCAGAGTTACAAGCTGATGTAGAGACCATGGAGGGATGCTGCTTACTGGCTTGCTCCCCATGGCTTGTTCATGCTCTGCTTTCTTATAGAACCCAGGAAGGACCACCAGCCCAGGGGTGGCGCCACCTACAATGGACTGGGCCCTCACACATCAATCACTAACTAATTAAGAAAATTCCAAGGGGGAGTGACATTCTCTAAGAGACTGACATCGAAGCTGAGATAGCAGCATGAAGGTGAGACACAGAAGGACACGGGGAAGGGCATACTAGTCAGAGGAAATAAATAACAGGTGCAAAGGTCCAGAGGAAGGGAGAGCTTGGAAAGTTAGGAGAATTGGGCAGAAGCTGGTGTGGCTGGAAGATGGCAGGCACGGTGGAGAGGGAAAGCAACGACCAGGAAGGTTGGGGCAGTGAGAGATCACGCAGAGCCCAAACGCAGGGAATTTGGATCTGACTCCAGGTGGGCTGGCTTTTCCAAAAGCAGAGCTTGAGACAAGAATTTGGGGGTAGGTGATCATTTGACAGGTTGTTTCTGGAAGAAAGAACAAAGGGAAGGAAATGTGTTAGGGATGTGCTTGTTACTGGGACCACCAAGGGGTGGAGTGGGGCACAAGGCTGCTAGGAATCCAGAGAGATGCTCAGAAAGCTGCCCAGCATCTTCCACTCTGAGGAGGAAGCCGAAGTACATCTGTCAGTCTGCTCTTCCTACTGACGACCACTCTCTGGGTGGTTAGCCTATTATGTCTGGACTTCACTTTTGCACAGGACGATCAAGTTCAAACTACGTTCAAGAAACATGGCAGGACACCTTCTCTCAGTCACCACTGTAGCAGAGAATTGAGTCTCAGCTCAGAAGAGGGTTACAAGGGTCAGACACAAACACTGGGGTGTAGAAAGCTCTGCTTTCTACATGATTCACATGTTAGATGACATCTGCAAAGAATAAGAAGTTGTGGTTGCTCAGCCATAGATGAGATGTCTACATCATACCCACCCCAAGGTCATCATGGGAGAGTGGGCTAGAGGATGGGACACTGTGAAATGTCTTCTGGACATAACATGGCTGCTGTACTCATGAACTCACAGCAGCTGTGTTTACCTGCACAGGACCTTCATAAGTCAGCCAAAAATCCCAGCATGATGGGGGAGGGGCTCCTGAGGTCCCACTCCTAGTTGGTGGCTGATAGGGAAAGGTAGAGTCAATTTTCTTGGAGGTGTTGCCGCTGGCAGTCTTTCCATGATCCAGTGGATGGCCCCGTATCTATGCACCCACACACACACCAGAGGCACTACATGGACTTGGTGAGTTATTTTTTTAAAAGATGAAGAGGACATCTGCTCAGCTGTGCACATAGAGTAAGAGTTCCCATGCCCCAGTACCAGGACTTCCATGCTTCCCAGCAAGATTTACCAGCAGGTGGCTCAAGCGATCCCCCTTAGCCAGCTTCATCCATTCACTTCAGTTCACCCTAGAGAGGACTCTCAGACACTGTCTGAGGGTGAAGAGTTTCCTCTGGCAATACTATGCAAGATGTATACTGGGAGCAGGCAAGTGGAGCAGGACTGGACACCCTTTAGAGGGCCAGAAGACTGTGTGATCACGGTCTCCCTCCAGACACTGCTCTCTAAGTTTGTGGAGATGACTGCCCCTTTTTCTATACCTGAGTATGGTCTGGATGCTTCTGTCAGAGTTGACTCTGTTCTGGGTGAGCTGTGTGGGAAGGATTCTGAAAGTCCTATCTATGCAGATGTAGCCCTGTCTTCTGGAAGTCCAAGACTGCTCAGTGACACAGAGGGTAGTCCCATAAGAAGCCAGAGTAGGCTGCTTGATGGCCATTATTCTCTGTTTCTCTATCTCTCTGTCTCTCGTGGTGTGTGTGTGTGTGTGTGTGTGTGTGTGAGAGAGAGAGAGAGAGAGAGAGAGAGAGAGAGAATAGGTTAATCCAGGGCCTCCCATCTCTGTCCCCTCAGAGCTGAGATCACAGGTGAGAGATGTTTTTTCCATGGTTTTGAGGATATGAACTCATCCTCATGCTTACACAGTTTACAAACTGAGTCATCTCTCCATCCCACCCACCCTGTTTTTAAAGACATGGTCTCACTTAGCCCAGGCTGGCCTCAAACTCCTTATGTAGCCAAGAATAGGTTTAAACTTCTGATCTTCCTGCTTCCACCTCAAGTGCCTGGGTTACAAATATGTTCCCCACACCTGCTTGCCACTAATCTCATAGTTTCCACATGTCTCTCCCAGCGCATGATACCAACCACCCTATAGGCCTAGACATGGAGGCTCAGGGCATCACACTCCTTGACAGAAGTCTCACCAACAAGGAGCAATGAAGTGGGTACTCTAGAAAGCAGCCCCCACTGCCCACTCTGAGGCTGCAGCAAGATGGCCTCGCCCCTGTTGTATTTGCATCCCCACAGGGTCACCTCTCACCTCCAGCCTAGAAGGCAGCTCCTGAGAGCCCCATGTCCCTGAGTCTTGACTTTCTACCCTGCAGGTGTTTGCCTCCTCCACATGCGGAGCTGAGCCGCCAGGAAGGCTAATTATAAATGTCTGGTATTTATAGTGAGTTTCTCCACCCAAGGCTTCCAGCACCTCGGGGAACTATTTACAGACTCCTCCAGCACTTTGGAAAGAAAGGCAGAGCCTTCTAGAGGAAACTGAGGTGAAAGAGACATGGCGATGTCTCCGGGATAAGGATCCCCTCAGCCAAGAAGAGTCTGTGCAGGTATTTGACCAGGCAGCTGTGGAGAGAGACAAGGAACAAAGGAAAGTACAGGAACCCATGCTGTCCACATACCCGGAGGTCAGCATTGGCCCCTCTAGCCTCTGATCTAATCTGTAAAGTTGGACCCAAAGGCTAAGTCTGCTTCTTTGTTTTGTTTTTGCAGGATGACAACACGCAGTGATTGTGCTGCTGGCCCAGGGATCTATTTCAACTAGAATGAACAAGACCAGGAAGTGTGGGTGGGGGACTTTGTGGGACTGAGGAGATAGCTCAGTTGGTAAAGTGTTTCTCTGAATTCAGTCCCCAGAACCCACCTTTAAATAAAAAGCCAAGTGTGGTGACACACACTTATCATCACAGCACTGGGAGCAAAGACAGACAGACAGATCCCTGGGGGTTTGCAGTGACAGGAGCTTCGGGGGTCTCACCACCTCACATATCCACAGAAAAGAAGCAGAAGATAGGGCTGGAAATGAACCACCGTCTAGCTATCCTAAAACCCACATGCCCAGGCATCCATTTTCTCCAGCTAGTCCCCCACCTACCAACGACTCCATGACTCCCCAAATTGTACCACAGTTGGAGACCAAGCCCAAGAATTCAAGCACATGAGACTATGAAAGACACTTCTCACTCAAACTATAACATGAGCCACACTCACTCCAGGCTTGACACAATCCTCAGGACCTAGGAGAAGGTCCTGCTCCATGGAAAAAAAAGATTTAAGAGTTCAGGCTAAATTAATACTGATTGAGTGGTGGTCTTTTGAGACGGGTTCTTACTCTATGTCCCAAGTCAGCCTCCTGCCTGAGAATACAAGTGTGAGCCATCAGGCCTAGCTAACTGACTAATGTGAAAATAGGGAAATTACCCTGGGTTGTCTGGTTGAGGTTAATCTATTCAGAGATGTCTTTAAAATGAGGTAGAAGAGGTCAGGGTGATGTAACATAACTCAGTTCACTGTTGCTGGGTTTGCAGATGAAGGAAGGAACTAAAAGCCTTGGACTGCAGGCAGCCTCTAGTAGCTAAGAAGGACTAGAAAGAGCAACAGCTCCATTTCAGCCCCTCTAAGACCTGAACCCAGCTTTCACCCTCCAGAATTTAGGGTAATGCACCTGGGTTTCTTTTTCTCCCTTTGACACAGGGTCTCACTAGGGAGCCTCTGTTGTCCTGGAGCTCTTGTGTAGATGAGGCTGGCCTCAGACTAGGAGACTGTGCTATCTCTGCCTCAAGCAGGAATCCAGCACTGCCGCACCTGCCAATGTTTGCTCCTTAATCTCTTCAGAGTACGTCGATTCGTTACAGCATCGCCAGAGAATCCATGTGGTCATCCCGAATTTTATCACCGCGGGCCTGTGATGATGGGATGAGAAGTTATGGGTCAGCCTGACCTGGTCATCTACACTTTCCCAGCAGGCAGCCTCCTTAGCAATGTGGGGGCTATTTTCTACTTAGCAGATGAGGCCTCCAGCAAAAAGCAGCTGTGTCTATGGACCCCCCGAGGGGAGACTTCTGCTCCTCTTCTCCTGGTTCCCTGACAGATTTAGCCCACGCCTGCCTGCTCCACACTTCATGGTACCAGGTCCAGCCAGCTGGACAGGACAGGACAGAGTTAAAGGAAAATGAAAGTCTTCCTGAATCAAGAATGTCTTCCTTGACCAAGGAGGATAAACTGATCTGAAACTGAGAGTTCTGCGATGGAGTTGGTTTCACAGGACAGATGAAACCTTAGAAAATCACTAGTGCTGTGTTCTCTGCCCTACTACACACACACACACACACACACACACACACACACACACACACACACACATGTGTCACCCAAGAGGCTTTTACAACTCACGATGCCCAGTCAGCTGCAATTGATGCCCAGTCAGCACCTGGCTGAGGCTGAGGCGGAGGAGGTGATCTGTTATGCTTTTGTGTGGTTCTGGTGCTACTGGGGGTGAGATTTGAATGATAAGCAGAATTCAAGGCCCAACAGCAATGGAACCATCCAAGCACCCACAGGGTGGAAGGAGCCATGGCTTCAGTGTAGATATTTGAACTCAGGTCCGACTTTGAACAAGGCCCCCAAGAGGCTCCTCGACACACTGGTGATACAGTGGAGTGTGATGGCTAAGACTGCCACTGGGCCCGGGAGACCACCAGGCAAGCCTGACACAGCCTGAGTCCAAAGCCCAAGACCCACATTGAATACCTGGATTCAGTGGCAAGAATCTCTTAACTCCAGGCAGTGCTCTTGTGGAGAGAGGGAGGCAGAGACAATGACCTGAAGTTCACAGCAAAAAGATGAGAGCCCTTGCTAGAGGCAGTGGAGTGTGTCTGTGTATAGAGAGATGGGAGACAGGCAGGAGACTCTCCCAGAGTCTCTGCCAGATGCCTGGAGTATGCAGCACAGCTTCACACCAGAGAGACCCTGCCCAAAAAACAAGGTAGACAATGAAGTCCCTTGATTTTTTTACACGTGCACTGTGGCATGAATGCACCCTCACATACAAACACATTCACACATATACACAAAATAAACAAATAAATGGATTTTTTTAAAAAAAATTAACCCGTCCACTATACCTAAAAAATAAGAAGGCTTAATTGGGAAGAGGAGCGTGATCAGTAGAAGCAGAAGCCAGAACAAGCAAGGATAAAGAAGGGTGAATGAGATGAAAATGCATTATACACATGTATAAAAATGCTATAATGAAACCCATTGTTATGTAAAATAAATATATGTTAATGAAAACATTTAAAAAATAATAGAAGTCCAGGAAGATGGCCCAGTATGTGAAGGTGCTTGCTGCACTGGCTTAGCAACTGGAGAACCAACCTGCCTCCATCTTATGTTTAAAAGCCATTTATAGTAAAGACAAACTAGGTTCGTTCCTGTTTATGATTCAATCTGATTCTCAAAGATTGGGCTGTGTTCCACCTGCCACCTTAACTACAATGGTTCTGTACTGCCTGTTCAGGAATGGCAATCACATCTTTGTTTCAAAAAGTTGTTTACAACCATCTTGCAACCAAACCTTTGTTTCAAAAGGCTATAATAAAAGTATTAGGGTTCTCTAGAGTCACAGAACTTATGGAATCTCTCTCTCTCTCTCTCTCTCTCTCTCTCTCTCTCATAATTTATTGAAATTACTTACAGGCTGCAGTCCAAAGTCCAACAAAGGCTAGCTGTGAATGGAAAGTCCAAGAATCTAGTAGTTTCCCTGTCCCATGAGACTGGGTATCTCAGCTGCTCTTCTGTATATGCTAGATTCCTGAAGAAGTCAACTCCAATGACAGTGAAGGAAAGGAGGCACTGGCGAGGAGAAGGCAAGCAGGTGAAGAGTGAGCACACCCCATTCCCCTTTCCATTGTCCTTTTATAGGCTTCTATTAGAAGGTGTGGCCCAGATTAAAGGTGTGCCTTCCAGACTCAAAGTCTGGATCACAAGTGTGCCCTGCATTTCTGGATTGTAGTTTATTCCTGATATAATCAAGTTGACAACCAAAAACAGCCATCACATATGACCACCTATGACTACCTTGTTATGCCCATCTTGCAACCATGTCATTGTTGGTTGTTAGGACTAACTTGTTTGTTCTGCTCCTACTGCCCCACCTATTTTGCCCATCAAATCCCACATTTGGACCCCCCCCCCCCCGCCAAAAGCTATAAAAGCCTTGTCTCCTCATACACCCAGTGCTGACATCTAGAACCCCATCTTAGGGAGAGGAAGCCTGTATACATGAATAAAAAAGTTCATTTCATTTATTTTGGCCACGATGATTTAGGTTGGTGGTCTGAAGGCGGGGTTTAAATGAGTCCACCAGACCCAAAATAAATGATAATTAGGTATTTATTAAAGAAGCTCTAACACAGATAAGAGTAAATAACCACTGTGGTCTTCCTGCTCGAGAAGATTCAGTCTCCCCACTTCCGGTGCTCTCACACAACCCAAGAGAGCCAGCCCCTCCTCTGCCTTACAAGGTCAGAACCTGAAACCACACCACAAGTTCACTGGCAAAGCAAGATGCCACTACAGTAGTCTTTCTCCTCCTGTCTTTGGAATTAATACAAACTGAGTTCCAATGCCAGAATCCTTATGAAAGAGGAAAGAGAAGTCAACTCCACCAAGTTGTCCTCTAATCTCCGTACATATGCCTTGTCATGCACACTCCAGCAGGTACACATGCACACACACACACACACACACACACACACACACACACACACTGTAAGACCCCCTGGAAGCTCAGGCCTCCGGGATCTCAGCCCAGGACCACAGTCACCCCAATCACCAGGCAGAATCGAGAGCTTGATGCAAACTGCATGAGGCTTTATTATAGTTGTTTAACGAGCTAACCCCATGTTAGCTCAGGTCTTTCATCTATCCACCATGGCGGATGGCTAGGAAAGACAGCTCGAAGCATCTGCATAGAGATCTTATAGGGCAGCGTAAGGGGAGTGTCTAGGGGTACACACAGACTCAGGATTGGTGTGCCTTCAGGCTTGGAGGGCTTACCCTGTATTGATTGGTCAACTGGTTGTTATGGCCCATAGGCCCTCCCAGGTTGGTTGCTATGCTCTCTACGTCATTGCTGTGCACTTGTCCATAAAGCACACCCAGAGCCATAAAGCATAACACCACCAGCTAACTTCTGATTGGTTCCTTGCCACGAGGCAGGCATCTTACCTCTTAGTGACCAAGGCAAGGTCAGACAAGCGCGTGTTCGGCTGTTATGGCTGCCGAAATGGGGAGCTGGTCCCTTCAACACCATGTGCACAGACACATGCACACATACATCATTACACACACACACACACACACACACACACACACACACACACCATGTGCACACAAGGACAACACAGTAATAATTTAAAAAATAATAACAGGAGCATCAAGGGGTCCAGAAGAAAGGTTCCTGGTAGTTGAGAAAGCCTTTGCTCTGTTACCTCCCTGCTGACATCTGACACCAGGAAGAACCAGGAAAGCCCGAGTTTTAGCAGGAATAAGGAATTCTCTATTTGCAAGGCTCTCGGCAGCAGGCCTTTCCCATGGAGGCAGGCAGGCTATACTTAGAAGGGGATGCTTGGTGAGGAGCAGTCTGTTACTATAAATTCTTCTCCAAAGCCAAACATGCACACACACACACACACACACACACACACACACACACACACCCCTATATATGCAAGAGAAACATCTGCATGTGACATCTAGCCTCTCCTAAATTGGGAAAAATATAAAATCCCTCCTTTTTTTTCATTTTT
Source organism: Cricetulus griseus (assembly GCF_003668045.3). NCBI lineage: Eukaryota > Metazoa > Chordata > Mammalia > Rodentia > Cricetidae > Cricetulus > Cricetulus griseus. The sequence continues at coordinate 36,771,649 of NC_048600.1, read as the reverse complement.
GCTAATGTAGAGAATATGTAGGAAGATATCTCATTCCAACAAGCTCAATCTGGTTGTGTCATCTATATTTCTGACTGTCCCTCATTCAGTCATCCAGCCACCAAATGGCTGAGAGCACCCATGTGCCAATCAAAATCGAGACAGTTGCAATTCCAGGCTTCCTGAGGCTGACAGCCTGGAACCCACTTCTCACAGTGTGATCCTGGGCCAGAAAATTGATCTTATTTGGGTTTGAGTTTGTTAGCTTACAGATTCTCTGATAGGTAAGGTGGCACACACCTATCATCCTAACTCATGACGATGAGGTAGGAAGATGCTGACTTCATGGCCTGGCCTGGATTATATAATGAGAAACCCTGTCTCCCCCTACAAGATGTGTGGTTCCTGCAGAACAACATCCAAGATTTGTCCTCCCTCCCCCCTCCCTGCCTCTCTCTCTCTCTCTCTCTCTCTCTCTCTCTCTCTCTCTCTCTCTCTCTCACACACACACACACACACACACACAGACACACACACACACACACACACAGAGAGAGAGAGAGAGAGAGAGAGAGAGAGAGAGAGAGTTACTTATATCCAATTTGATCATTCCCCCATCATTGCAGACTACAAACGGGGCATTTCTGATGTCTAAATGCCATAAGGCAGGGGCACAGTAAAGAAACAACTAAGATGGCCACTCTGTGTTTGGGGGAAGGTTTTATTGTGGATAAGAGAGAGAGGACATTCAGAGGCATCTGGAAGAGTCCAAGGCTTACAGAAAAAGAAACAGACTGGACATGGTCAGGGCCTGAGAATCAGGGTGAGGAAATAGTATGATAATGTTACAAGGAGAATGAGCACCTGGCAGGGAGGAGTCCTGAACTGGAGCAGACCTGGGGGTTTAGGGTACAGGAGGAGGTAAACAGGGCCAGGATACTGGTGTGGGCTTTGAAGTGTGTAGCAAGGGCTTGTGAATAGGGACTGAGGGAATCTGGAGCCCTGCAGGGCTTTGATTTGCAACTACAGGTACTTGTCAATGGAGAACCTTAAGTCCCTTCTGTCAGGAGCAAGGGAAAGACTCCTTTTGGTAGACAGGACTTGTTTCACAAGTTTCTGGGGATTGCAGGCTTTTGCCTAACTGCCAGAAATCATCCCATAGTACAGCTTGAGCTCATCTCCAGACATATGCACTGCCTCAGACCTAACATGAAATCAGCGACTGACTGCTGTAGCTAAGGGAAGCACAACACAAGGGGTTCATGACTCCTGACTTACCATTGCCTCCACATCCAGGGACTCTGTCCAGAAAACACCAGTTTCGGTTGCAAAGTGAGGGGGTTTAGAGAAAAAGGTTTGCCTATCTTGGTACAGAAACCGAAAGGCATCAGATTCTATCTCTGGCACTCAAGCACACTAATGGATGCACTGGTTCCAAGATCACAAGGTAACAGATGGACATGGAAGGAAAAATACATCCTTTTCCCCATCACAAACTTGCTGAGTCCAAGGAAGTTGTCAGAAGACCCGAATGCAGCCAGCATGACTAATCTCACCAACTTTGCCTTGAGTTCCATCCTTGGTGGGGAAATGGTGTTAGCTTAAAAGTTAATTACAAGCAAGGAACAAATCACAAAGCTGATAAGTGCATTACAAACAAATTAAGTTCTTAAAATAGGTGCGAACCACTTGGAACAATGGTTCATGAGCCTAAGGGCGCATGAAAATAATTGTGAATGGTGAGCTGAAAACATGTGATTTAAATGAGGGCAAACTGCAGATATTAATCTGAAAGGAAAAAGAAACATGATTGACTTGGCATTTTGTAAACAACAAGCTAAGCGGAATGATCTGGGAAGCGCCCCCTGTGGAATTAGGGGGTGGCCTGAATGGATACAGGACTCCCTAAAGATGCAGAAACAGCTGGAGTTGAGGAAATCAGGGCAAGCGGGGAGGTTGCCCAGCAGGAAACCTCATCAGATGTAGTACCCCACCCGCCATGATAAACTCAAAGGTGTGTGGGAGAGGAGGCTCCCATTGCAAAAAGCCAGAAAGTCAGACCAACATTTTCATAGTGTAAATGAAGCCTCCAAGCCAGAGACAGAGGCGACTTCCCAAAAGCCAGGAAGTGTCAACTTACTGATTTGAACTCAAGTCTCCTTCCTGTAGCTGGAATTATAGACCTACATGTCTACAAGGTCAAGTGGAAAGCAAAAACACAGGAAACTGATGTGGGGCACTAGAGACCAAGTCTGCTCTGTAAGGAAGCCAGGTGAACCCCACATGGATTTAGAAGTGTCTGGGAGCTATCCTAAATCAGAAAAAACAGGCCTTTGTGACTTGTGGTTACCTTTCTGGGCAATACAGCAATAGGGAGTGGTAGAAATTGTTGAAAACTGGAGAGGAGTGACAGATAGGCCTAAGACAGCAGTCACCATCCCAGACAGGAGAGAATGTAGAACCGAAGACTCTGGCTTCCAAGGAAAGCCACAGTCCACATTTTCATGTGTAAGCAGAGTGGCCCATGTCACTGCAAGCCACAGCATATAACAGGAAGATCCGACATAGCTCTCACACCCTTGGTTCTTGTCCAGGATGTTTTGTCTTTGCTGTTTACTGAACTCCTCCCTTTGCTCTCCCTTGACCCCCAATATAAAGATAAGCCTGCCCTTCCCAAACTGTAAATATTTGAGAATCCCTCAGAACCCCTTTAATTCACCCAAAGGCTTAGACTCAGGGACACCAGAAGCAAGCACTTATAGATTTTATTTAGCTTTTGTCTATTTGGAGGTGCCGAGGATCCAACTCCAGCCTTATATATGCTTTCAATGAGTTTTTTTTTTTTTTTAACATTCATTTACTCATTGGAGGGGCATGGTACGAATGTATGTGGAGGTCAGAAGACAACTTGCAGGAGTTGGTTCTCTCCTTTGATGTCAGGCTTGGCAGTAAGTGCCTTTACCCACTGAGTGTCTCACTGGTTTCAAGCCTTGATTTTTTTTTTCTGAGTTGGGGTCTTGCTATGTAACTCAGGTTTAGTCTCAAAGGTGTAATTCTTCTGCCTTTACCTCCCAGTGCTGGGATTATAGATATGTGCAACCATGTCTTCGGTCTTTTGTGCCTTTATCCCATCTCTTCTGTTCCCTGAGGCTAGCCCAGACTTCTGCTTAGATTGGTATAGAGAATGAAGGGGGAAAAGGGAAAACAATGTAAAAGTACAACAGCCAACACTTTTACTATTGTTGACTTATCGTCAAATTCACTGAACCATTCCTTTGTCATCTACATTCTGTTAACTCCCCAGTGAGTGCTTCATTTTCAATATTATATGTTTTCAATCTAAATTTTATATTTGCTTCTTATTGTTAACATTTTGGCCAAGATTTGTTATATTTTCATTTATAGTGAACATGCTTTCCTTTATATCACCTTATTAAAAATAACTGCTCTAGCCAGTGGTGGTGCATGCTTTTAATCTCTTTGAGTTCGAGGCCAGCCTGGTCTACAGAGTGAGTTCCAGGATAGCCAGGACACACACACACACACACACACACACACACACACACACACACAGAGAGAGAGAGAGAGAGAGAGAGAGAGAGAGAGAGAGAGAGAGAAACCTACTCTAAAAACCGTCAGATGGCTGGGTGGTAAGGTGTTGATAGCGCAAGCCTGACACCTGCTTTTGTTGTTTTCCTGCAGGGATGGGTCACCATTTGAGGAGCATTAGATATTCCAGCTGCTGAGAGCATTGGATTAACTTGCCTGGACTCACACTGCTAACTCCACCACCATCAGACAACTGCTCCATTCTCAGCTCACCTTCCATTCTCAGCTCACCTTCCGTTTTTATCTGGGCTCATGATTCGTCCAACACAGGGATGCTTCACAGGGCAGCCAAAGACTCGGATATTAAGTCTACAGAATCGGCACCACTGTCTCCAAATGCTTTCCTCTACTCCTCCTGAGTTTCCTGTCAGTTTCAAGTCTATGTGTTTCTGCTTCACGCAAGTCTGGGTGTTGGAGCGAAGACTGTAGGTTTTCTATTGAGGCTTTGGTCACCACCACCCATGGGGTTTGGTGTGGGTTTTGTTGTTGTTGTTAAGATTCATTTGACTCTGTGTCCGAGTGTTGGGTGGGTACATGTATGAATGCCTGTGCCTGTGGATGCCAGAAAAGGGTGTGTGATCCCTGAGCTGAAGTTTCTGGCAGCTGTGAGTCACTGAAATGGATGCTGGGAACTGAACTTGGGACTCTGAAAGAGCAGGTAGCTATCTTTAGCTACCTAAGCTGTCTCTCCAACCCCATCCACAGCCAATCTCTAAGGTAGTTCAGTCTTTAATAGTTTTCCTTTTTTTTTTTTCTAAGAATTAAGTTTGCCGGCCCCTTTCTTGGCCATTACCAGGAAGGCAAATTCTTTATTTATACTGGGGGAAGGTTTTCAGCTCTTTAAAAATAAAAGATAAAAAACATCAAAAGTGTGCCAGGGGTGCAGATCAATTAGTAGAGTGCTTGCACAACATACATGAAGTCCTGGTTCAGTCCCCATCACTATATAGAGTGGGGGGGGCACCCTGTGATCCTGCCACTTGAGGGGTGGATACAGGGGGCTCCAGAGTTCAATGACATTCTCAGCTACACAGCAAATTCAAGGCCTGAGTAGAAGGATGAAGCCTAGAGCTGCAGAAATGTCTTGGTGGATAAGAGTACTTACTGCTCTTGCAAAGCACCTGAGTTCAATTCTTAGCATCACACCATGGCTCACAATGTCTGTAACTCCAGATCCAGGAGACAACAACCTCTACTGGTCTCTGTGAGAACCAGGTATGCATGTGGCACACATGCAAGGCATATACAGGCAAAATACTAACCCACATAAATAAATATTATTAGTTTGAAAAGAAACTCTTATCTCAAAAAATTCCAAAATGTGTTAATGCCTGCAGACCTGTGGAGACAGGCTCTATTAATAAGTGCCTACATTGCCATTTTTCTCCTTGCATCATAAACCTGTGAGGAGTTCACCTGGATGTAAAGGAGTCAAAATCCCCACCTCACCTGCAGATCTGATCCTAATTTTTTCCCTCATTAGAACAAAATTAGCCTTCTAAGAGCACCTTCTAGTGTCAAGCCCTTTGCTATATGACTCCCCAGGTAAAAAACCATAGAGTTTTGCTTGTTTGGCTTGGTTTTGAGAGAGGTCTCACTATGTAGCCATGGCAAGGCCTGGATCTCACTATGTAGACAGTTTTCAGCTGTGTTGGCAAAGTCTCATAGGTCACAAAGCAATGGGCCTAGAGTTTCCCCCTCAATGACCTGGTTGTTCCGTAGAGGCAGGCACCATCAAACAAAACTTCTGATAGGCCATGCCCCTAAGCAGTAAGACCATACCCTGCCTTTTCTTCACACAATTCTAGCACAGACAGAACCAGGGCCTGAGGCTGTAGTTCAGGGGTGGAGTGTGTGCCTCAAATATATCCCACCTTAGGTTTAATTACCAGTTGAAAAAATAATAACAATCCTAAGACAGAAACCATATAGCTAGAAGCAATGGGGTCTGTCAGTGGGAATAAGGATGCAGACATCCTTCAGTTCTTTAAAGGGTCACCTCTGAACATTGTGTGTGGGGGTGGGGGGTGGGGGTGGGTATGAGGGTGCATGTCTTTCACACACATGTGGCAACCAGAGAGCAACTGCAGGTGGCATTTCTTAAGAGCCATCGTTTCTTGAGACAGGACCTTTTACTGTCCTGGAACTCAACAAGTACAAGCTAGGCTATTTGTCAACATCTCCCTAATGCTGAGATTACACAAATACACCACCATACTTGGCTATCATTATCATTATATTATTATTATTATTATTATTATTATTATTATTATTATTGTGGGTCCTCACTCTTTCACAGCAAGCGCTATAGTGAGCTACCACTACAGGACTTAATGCCATGTTTGGTGGAATTATACAATTATAAGTTGATGACACAGTGTAAACCACAGAGTTAAGGAGACCACATTCCCTGCCTGTCTGCCTTGGTATTTCCCAGCATGCCTTTCGATGAATGGCAGTATCAGCCTTTTTCCTAGCCCTGTGGTGGGACTTTAAATTACCCTTCCTGGGGACAACTTGGAAACACCTTATTTAAATTGCTCAGACCTTCTCACCAAGGAGTTTTACCACTAAGAACACAGCCCAGGGAGCAATCACAAGCCACACTTAGATTTATGGGCAAAGAAGAATACCGCAGACCATTTGTAACAATGAAAAATTGCAGAGAATTGAAATGTCCAAAAGGAAAGAGCGGTTAAATAAAACACAGTGCAGCTCTACCATAGAATATTAGTATGAAGCTGCTAAAAGTCATGCTCCAAGGCAACATTTAAGTATGTAATGAAATGCTGTTACATAAGAAGCTGAACTAAATAGCCTAGAAGTAAAAGCTCTGTATCGTTGTTTGTAGAGGCATTTGTGTGTACATATATGCAGCTTTTCTTGTGTGTATCTAAAAGAACATAAAAGAACAAAAAGAAATAGCTCAATGGTTAGGAGCACTTGCTGCTCTTGCAAAAGACCTGAGTTCAAATCCAGAACCTATGTCAGGCAATTCACAATCATCTGTAACTCAAAAGGGATCCAAAGCCCTCTTCTGGCCTCCACGGGTACCTGAACTCACACATAAACATACCCACATCTAGACACACATCCATACACATAATTTAAAAAATAAATAAGTAAATAAAATACAATAGTATGTCAAAATTGCTTATGTCCAAGGATGATAAGATACATAATTTTAAAATCTCTTTTCTCATCCCACCTCCGAAAACAAATGTTTTTGCTCTTGAAAGTCCAGAAAGACATTTAACTCACAAATGCCATCCCAGAGAAACCAGAATGCCAAAGGGCAAAGACGATGGTAATATAGGCCCCCAAAAGTTGGCATTTCAAATATTCATAGATTTGTACTTCAAGTCCAATAACTGGCAGCCATGTCTCAGTGAGCCTCTCTCCAGAGCAGCTATCAACCTCTGCAGCTCATCACACAGGATGCTCACTGGCCTGTGTGCCTGTGGGCTGGCTGAGGTCGGTGCATTCAGGCTGAGTTCATGCATGCCTTCCTCTGGGAGACCTGGGACTGGGTGGCCAAGGCTGGGCTGAGCTGGGGTGTTCAGCTCTGTTCTCCTTGCTTCAACTCCTTGCCCTGGGACTAGTGAACAGGTGGCCTCATGGTTGTGAGTGGAACAAGACAGTAAATGTCCTTTGGTAGTGGCAAGAATTTGCCACACTGCCTGGACATGATGACACATGCCTTTAAGGCCACTACTTGGAAGACAGAAGAGTTCTGTGAGTTTGAGGCCAGCCTGGTCTATATCGTTAGTTCAAGGCCAGCTAGGGCTATAAGTAAGACCCTGTCTCATAAATAAATAAACAAACAAACAAAATAACCAGCTTGACATTCATATTTTTGTGGATAAGGAAGTAGAAAGCGCTGGACCCAAATCAGAGGTTGGTGGGAATTTCATGTACCACGGCTATGTCAGTGAGCAAGGTCCCACATCAACCTCTCAGGACAGTACCATCAAGCCAAGGACCAAGTGTTTAAAAGAAGGAACCTGTAGGGACATTTTTCATTCATACCATAACAACGCCGTTGGTCAGCTATACCTACTGTCCCTCTTTTAGCTCAAGTGAATGAGACAAGGAAATCCAAATCAAAGACTATCTGCCTCTTTAATGGAGAAGTCATGTGATGGTTATTATCACTTCTCAACTTGACAGATTATGGAATCACTTAAGGGGATGGGCTGCAGGGGGATCTGTAGGGAATTATCTTGATTGCAGTCCATTGAGTCACTGTGGGTGACACCATTCCCCAGGTCAGAATCTGGAGAGTGAAGGAAGCACTAGCATTCATTGTTGTCCCCTGACTTCACATGTAGTGTCAAGAGCTGCCCATGGCCATTGCCTCGATTTCCTTCCGCCAAGGACTATACATTGAACTGCAAGATTTTAAACCCTTCCTTCAGGGTATTTTATCACAGCAAGAGGAAAAGAAACTGACACAAGTTGCAATAGCTGGAGTCTAGAGAACCAGAGAGTATGGAAGAACTGAGGGCATTCACACAATTTGCAAACAGCCTTCACCTTGTTGAAAGACGTTTGCATGGGGTGTGAGTCAGATGCTGCGACTTGGCAGATGTTCCTATATGGTTAGCCACACAGTCCCCATCTCCACCTCCACCACCTTCAGGAGTGACATGTTTCTCAGTGACTGATCATTTGAATTTGTTTGTTGTCTGGTTTTGCTAGTTGGTTGTTTTTGGCTTTTCTACATCATTCAAACCATTAATTATCTTTGAGCTGCCTGTTAATTTGTTCCAATGACACAAAGAAAAATAACCATGTTCTGAAGCATGCTGTGCACAGACTGGGCACTGCATACCCTGGGGATATTCTGTCCAAGTGGAAGCCTCTAAACACAGGCTGAAATTGAGATTGAAACTGAAATTTATGTTGCTGGCCTTGAATGCTTGATCCTCCTGGCTTCACATCCCAAGAGCTGGGGTTAAAGGTGTATGCCACCATGCCCAGTTTGTACCAGATCCAGGGCTTCATACATGCTAGACAAGCAGTCTACCAACTGAGCTACTTCCTCAGACCAATAGAGTTGTTGTTTTTTTTTTAATTAAGTAAAATTTAAAATACAGTTCCTTGGTCATATTAATGACATTTTAAGCACTTTCTGGCCACTAGAAGCTACCAGAAGTAACAGCATAGGAGGAGATGACTTAACCTAGCAAATATGATGGCCTGAGTTCAATCGCCAGAACCCAGGTAAAACTGCCAATCATGGTGCCTCTCACCTGCAATCCCAGCACCAAGAAGAAACAGGAGGATCCCTGGGGCTAGCTAACCTTGTGAACTCTAAGCAGAGACCCTGTCTCAAAAGAGGTAGATAGCATCCCTGAAGATGATACCCAAGGTTGTTCTCTAGCTTCTGTCTGTGAGCACAGGTGCACACGCACACACACGAGGGAAGAATGTGAATACAAACACAATTGAGTGGGGAGAACATGAACACACACACACACACACACACACACACACACACACCATGGGGTGGGTGGATATGAATATGGGCCACACAGACATGGAAGAGCTGCACTTCTATAGAAAAGCAGTGTTGCAGCACTGCCAACCTAGACCATGAAGTAGAGGGTATGCCCTGGAATTGTGTGGTCCAGACAACACACACCTGCTAACCTGACATTTGGTTCCTCCTCAAGTGTTTTGGTCAACATTCCTAAGGGCAGTGGCTGTTTTCCATCTTTCAACTTAACATACATATCCCTGCTATCCTTCAACTTTAATCTGATTGTGCTGTCCTCTCCACCTGGGAGACTTTTCATAAGAATTGATGTCTCTTTGACTGCCTAGATCCTCATCTTGGTGCCTTTGAAGTCTAGCCTAGCACCACTCCCCAACATTCTTCATCTCACACCCTTGCCTTGAATGTGTCTCGAGTTTACCCCACATATGTTGCATATTTCTGTGTCTCTGGATATTAAGATTTTAAACATTCAATCCAAGGAGCCAAAGTGCCCACACTGTTGTCATTACCTGGTCGGTGAGGCTTGGCCCAGCCTCGCTTAAGGATATGCTCTTCCCAGCCATCCTTACTCAGACAATCTCAGCCTCCTACCTACACTGCCCTGAGTTCATCTTCACCCTCATCCTCTGCTCTGTGGCCCAGCTTCCTTCCCTAGGCAGCCAGTTCCGCCAAAACAGTGATGACCAGGTTTAATGAGAGATTCTGTCTCAAAAAATAGAGTGAAGCACAACTCATCTTCAAGACCCCTCGCTGCTGCATGAAGATGTTATTCTAAATCTCAATACAAGTCTGCCCACTTCCCTTTCAAATAACAAAATAGTATGGTGGAGAGCAACAGAGGAAGTACCAAGCACTGAGTTCTGGCCTCTACATGCACACCCACAGACAATCACACCTACACATGCACACCCACAGACAATCACACCTACACATGCACACCCACAGACAATCACACCTACACATGCACACCCACAGACAATCACACCTACACATGCACACCCACAGACAATCACACCTACACATGCACACCCACAGACAATCACACCTACACATGCACACCCACAGACAATCACACCTACACATGCACACCCACAGACAATCACACCTACACATGCACACCCACAGACAATCACACCTACACATGCACACCCACAGACAATCACACCTACACATGCACACCCACAGACAATCACACCTACACATGCACACCCACAGACAATCACACCTACACATGCACACCCACAGACAATCACACCTACACATGTACACTATACTACACTCATTAAATTAAAATTTAAAAGTAAAATGTCCCACAATCTCCCTAAACAGTGCCACCATCTGGGAGCCAAGTGTTCCCACACATAAACCTGTTCATTTTGTTCATCTCTAACATGGAAGCTACAGTGCAAGACAGCCTTGTACATTAAATAATTACCCAGCAAGATGGCTCAGCAGGTAAAGGTACTTGCCATCAAGTTGGACAAGCTATCTCTGAACCCCACACAGCACGCACACATACACATGCACACACACACATTAAGAGGGGATATTTAATCTAGAATAATAATAACAGGATGAGAAGCTATTTCAAGGCAGGGAGTTTTAAAATTCTTTTAATCCTCATGACATGAGTGAAGCACTGTGGTTACCCTCACTGTCTTCCAGTGATGGCAACTGAGAAGGAAGAAACTGAAGCTCAGCTATAGGAACTGCCCAGTCACACAACAGAAGGTGGGAGTGAACTGACCACACTTACAGCCCATACAACGTGGCCTCCATGTGCGCCCTTTATGCCGGTGTGATGAGACACTGAGATTCGATCAGACCTCAGCGGAAGCCTCACTGGTTATTCTGCAGCTGTGTGGCTGTGGGTACTACTGGCCTGGGAGATTCCCTAAGCTTCTTCCAATCTGCAATCTGGTTTTCTTCTGCTAGAGAGAGAAAGAGAAGGAGAGAGTGTGTGTTAATTTTATGCATGTGTATGTGCAAGCATGCACCTTTGGAGGCCAAAGTCTGAGGTCAAATTACTTTTTCAATCACTCTCACCTTATTTTTCAAAGCAGGATCTCTTCACTGAACCTGAAGTTTGCCATTTCAGCAGGGCTGGCCAGCCAATGAGCTGTCTCTATTCCACTACTTCGGAGTTACAGACTCACACAATCATGCCTGGCTTTTTGCATAGGTGCCAGGGATCTGAACTCAGGGCCTCAAGCTTGCACAAATACTTTACCCACTGAGCCATCTCGCCAGACCTTTTGGTGTTTTGTTTTGTTTGTTGTTGTGTGAGACAGGGTCTTCTTATATAATCCCAGCTGGCTTCAAACTCACAGAAATCAATTACCCCTGCCCTCACAGTGCTGGGATTAAGGGCATGCACCACCATGCCCAGCCTTATTTTGTGTTTCTGAGACAGGGTCTCATGTAGCCCACGATGGCCTCAAATTCACTATTTAGTCAAGAATAACCTTGAACTTCTCCTGCCTCCACCTCCTTAATACTGAGATTGCAAGCTGGCACCACAATGCCCAGGCTTATGCAGTGGTGGGGATGGAATCCAAGACAGAATGCTAGGCAAGCACCCTACCAACTAAGCTACAGTCCCACCTCATAGTTCATATCTCCCTGTCTGTAAAATGAGAACAATCCCAACTTCATGGAGCTGCTGCAGGTCCAACCCAATAATGGTTGCAATGTTTTATTATTCCCATCGTCTGGTGCTGGGGGACCAGAGTCCCTACCACCCATCCTAAGGAAAGAAGAACTGAAGTTTGGTAGCTGGTTCCAGGGCACCAGCTGGCACTCAGAAACCAGTGGGATGCCTCCTCAAATGGCAGATTTCCCCTGCAGCAGGGAGCTGGTACTTCAGGAGACCACAGCAGTTCCAGGGAAGGAGGTGCCTTGCTCAGGCTCAGGCCCCCACTACTAAGTCACTTGCATGACCTGGAGCAGGCACTGGATTCCTAAGTGTGCTCCTCTCTCCCAGAAGAGGCGCTCTTCCCCACTCCTCCACTAAAAAGCATGAAGCCATCAGTGCCCCAGATTCACGCTGCCCTCAGAAGCTCTGTTACCCAACACAGCATGGAAAGGAAATGCTGGCCAAGAGGAGAGCTGCGCCCTTTAAAGAGAAATCGAATCCCTCTGCTGTCTGTGACTGCCTAGGTTGTGGAAAGTGCCAAGAGAAGCAAAAACCGAGCTGGAGAGAATGTGCTAGAAAAGCTTCCAAAAGGCAGAAGCTTGGTTCTAGGAAGATAGCACTTGTGTGAGACCTTTCAAACCCAAGACTGGCACAGCTTCAGGTCTCTTTCGTCACAGTGACAGTGGGGTAACCATGTGTCAAGTGCCAGTGCTCAGCTCCTCCCTGAAGTCTTGGCATTTGCCATCTTCACCCAATCACAGGAGTGTTTTGTCAACACAGAAAAGTTGCTGAGAAGGGGACAAACAGGAAGGAACAGGGACACATATGCATCTGCCACTACCCATCAGTGTTATCACTGCAACTGTTACTGTCCTGGAAAGTACATATTGTTCTCATGGAGCCACAGGGAAAATGAAGGCATGGACATGCTGCCTCATGCAAGATCACAAGAAAGTGGGAGAACACTGGCTAAAGACACTGAAGCTGGCGTCAGGCTGCCAGTGCTAATCTGAATCCTGATGCTATGGCTCAATGGTAAACTGCTTACTGCACAAGCATGAGTCCCCAAGTTCGACCCTCAGAACGGATGTGGAACAGCTGGATGTGGCAGCTCACTTAGGAGACAGAAACAGAAGGATCCTTAGGATGTCCTGGCCAGCCAGCAGAGCTGAACCAGAAAGTTTTGGTTCAAGGGGAGACAGAGATAAAGCATTTGCCGTGAAGGCCTGGGATTTCCCCACACCACATAAACCGGATCCGGTGGTCCAGGCCTGTAATCCCAGACCTTGAAAGGTGGAGGCAAGAGGATCAGAAGGTCAAGGTCAATCTTGATTACACAGCAAGTTCTAGGCGAGCCTGGGCTACATGAGGTCCTGTGTCAAAAAGAAAAACGAAAGGAAGGAAAGAAAGAAAAATAGATATTAAAAACTCAGAGAAGCAATTAAGGAAGAGGGCCAGCATAGACCTCTGCTTCCTAACACGCAAACACATACTCGCATGTACACACACATGTACACATGCCAACCTACACAAGTTAGCTCTCACTTGGAATGTCAGCTTCCTCGCCCACAAAATCTGGAATCTAGACTTAGGTGGTATGCTTTGTTTGATAATTACAAAGAGCTCTGAGGTTCAGAGGTAAAGGTTGGACCCTCTCTGGGTTGGACCTTCTTAAGGGAACAGGAATGTATTTTCTATGGCTCTCTTTTCATTGGTTCTGTTATTAGTGGTTAGTAAGGAACCATCTTGATTCACTGGAGAAGAAGGTATGTGGGCCTGAGGATTGGAGGGAGGAAGGCATACAGTAGAGAGGCCAGACTGGAGGAACAGTGAGGGAGTACAATGCCTGAGAGGCCTTAAGCCCAGATGAGAGATGAAGCAGTGACAGGGAGACCCTCAGTCATCCAAGGTCTCTGCTAGACAGAGGCTGCCCTGCCCAGGCCTCCTCTGTTGATCCTCTAGGGCAGGAGTAGCCTCAGCCCAGATCAAGGTCTTCAGTCCTACTGTGCAGCTGCCCAGGAACACATACCAGGAATAGGGGGCCTGAGGCATGCAGCAAACACAGACACACAGACTTCCTCAGCAAAGCATGATCTCAGCACCAGACACAGACTTCCTCAGCAACAGCATGATCTCAGCACCAGACAGAGAGAAGACCCAAAGCAATCTCTGGACACCAAGGAGGGCAGTGAAAAAGACCCCACCCTGTAAGGTTGGGGACGCTAAGCTAAGACAGGGATGAGTGGACACCACCACTCCATTAGCCTCTGTCACTGTCACTATCATTTCAAGTTGGGGTGCAGACTGCAGAAACCTCTGAAGCCCAATCCAAAGTGCAACCCCCAAAAGTAGCCTTTCCTTCCCTCTCCCCACTGAGACCTAGAAGGAAAGCCATCGTCTTGCTATTCACCACAGTGGCCGCTCAGCAAACATGACCCTGAGCAGGGAAGAAAGAACTAGGCAAAAGCTGGCTCCAGGCTTTCTTGCCTCCAAGGCAGAGGTGGTGCCGGCTGGGGGGAGGGAGAAGTCTTTTATCCACAAAGCAGATGCACCATCAACTCCTAATCCCTGGGCACAGACATTCCGGGGGAAACGCTGCTGACTTACCCACTCGTTCCTCTGAAAATAACCGCACACGCTACCTGCCAAGTTTCCAGAACAGAACAAGTGTTGAAGAATAGCGAACTGATGGAGAGAAGGAGTTCAGGGAGGCGGAAGGAAGCTGCACCGCTCTGCCCAACAGCAGGCCTCGGAAAGAGGAAAAGCACGGGCTTTCAGTGGCTGCTGTCTTTCTGTTTAAGCAGCTACTCCACCTTGGCTCAGCTGGACTCTTTTGGTGAAGTCACTGATCCCACTTATGCAGATGAGGAAAGTGAGGCCCAGTCAGCTTTGTAATGACCCCAGACTCACAGAACAGCCAGGCTTGAGAGTGTGACTCAGTGGGGAAGTGCTTGCTTAGCATACTTGACCTCTGAGTCCCAGTCCCAGCAGCTCAGTCCCAATGGCAGTGGTACATGCCTATAATTCCAGCACTTGAGAGGTAGAGGCAGGAGGATCTGAAATTCAAGATCATCCTCAGCTAATGAATTGGAGTCTAACCTAGGCTACATGAGAACCAGTCTCAAAGAAAGGAGAGGGAGATAGGAGGAGGAAAGGAAAGAACAATTTCAATTCAGTACCGACAACCATGCATGAAAGGGTTTGGAGTCAAGCCTGGCAAGCCAGACTCTGGCTTGGACTGTAACTGTATGTTAAAAGAAAGTCAGTGGGATGTGGGGAGCTAGATGCTATACAGGGAATCAGAAACGCATTGTGATAAGAGCTGGAAGTTATCAACTGGGTTGTGGAGTGGCCTCCCATTGCCCCTGTGCAGAAGACCCTTGCTGGCTAGGCTGATATCACTATTAGAAGGTTTGGAAAACAGGAAGTGAGGCCTGGAAGTAGGCTTCCTGGGGTACAACTTTGAAGAATGTAGCTTATCGCTACCCCTTCTGTCTGTCTGTCTGTCTCCCATCCATTAGAAGGGAAGCTTCTTCACTCTTGAACACAGGCCCAGAAATGACTAAGTGGCACAGACTAACACCATGAGCCAAGGTAAATCCTTTCCCTTTAGCTGATTTCCTCAGGTGTTTTGTCACAGAACCGGAAAGTGACTAACATAGGCCCCAAACATCTTCATGAAATATGGATTTCTTTCCTATGTCCCATTAAGCTCCCCAAGGCTATGAGTTTAACAGAACAATTAACTTTGTATCGAGGACTCCATGTAGGATTTCTAAAGAGTGTGGGGAGCTAAGAAGCAGTGCAGTCCCTGGAGAAGAAGGGATGATGTGGGATGGAAGAGAGCTGGGCAAGCGGTCTACTGGGAAGATCTCAGAGGCAGGCGACCCTCAGGAGTCGTCGTGTGTGTCAATGAGCCAGACCAACCCAAGGGGCATCTCAGCCCCAGATACCTACAGTTCAAAATAAAACATCTTTTGAACCTCAGGGTGTGTAGAAGAACAAGAAGAGACTGAGATTTGGGAGGCTGTGGTTGAGGTGAACCAGGTATCTCTGCTGTGGGAAGTCAAGTGTGAGACTAGCTATCTAGAGGAGGCAGGTTTCCGGGAGGAAACAGACTATACTGGGGCCCTAGACTGGTCAAGTCTTAGGCATCCACCCAGAGATGGATCTACTGGGTGGATCCCAGGGATGCTGCTCAATATCCTCAAATGCATAGGACCCTCCTGAGTGGTCCTGAGTGACAAGAATTATCTAACTTATGAGGACAGTGGTGCCAAATTTGGATAGCCCTGACCCACAGTCCAAATGCAAACAGGTTTTTTGTTTGTTGCTATTTTGTTTTGTCTTTGATTTTTTGTTGCTGCTGTTGTTGTTTTAGTGGCCTAGAGGGAACCAGCCAGATGGCTCAGCAGATAAAGGCACTTCTGCCAAGACTGAGAGCCTGAGTTTCATCCCTGGAACCCACATGG
The DNA here is from genome assembly GCF_003668045.3 of Cricetulus griseus. Classification (NCBI taxonomy): domain Eukaryota; kingdom Metazoa; phylum Chordata; class Mammalia; order Rodentia; family Cricetidae; genus Cricetulus; species Cricetulus griseus. The sequence continues at coordinate 36,755,451 of NC_048600.1, read as the reverse complement.
TGAAAGAAGAGAACTGCCTCTCATTGTCCTCTGGCATCCACACATATACACACAAGCACAAGTGCACACACGAACACGTGCACCCTCACAGACACAAAAATTTTTTAACTGCAATGGGACACAGGAAGGAAGAAATACAAAATGAATGAATTGGCAGATGGATAAATAAGTAGATGGGCAAGTGATGGGTAAGTGTGTGAATGAATGCTGAGTGGGTGGGTAGATGGATAGATGTGTCCTGGTTAGTTTTTGTTTGTTTGTTTGTTTGTTTTCAACTTGACACAAGCTAGAGTCATTTGAGACAAGGGAAATGCCCCACCAGACTGGCCTTCAGGCAAGCCTGAGGGACATTTTCTTGATAATTGATGTGAGAGGGTCCAGCCCACTGTGGATAGTGCCACCCCTGGGCAGGTGGTCCTGGATGCTATAAAAAGAAGGCTGAGCAAGATATGGGGAGCAAGCCAGGAAGCAGTGTTCCTTCATGGCTTCTGTTTCAGTTCCTGCTTCCAGGTTCCTGCCTTGAGTTCCTGCCCTGACTCCTATCAATGAGGAATTTTGGACCTGGTGGTGGTGGTGGTAGTGGCATACACCTTTAATCCCAGCACTCAGGAGGCAGAGGCAGGCAGATCTTTGTAAATTCAAGGCCAACCTGGTCTACAGAGAGAATTCCGGGACAGTCAGGGCTGTTACCCAGAGAAACCCTGTCTTGAAAAGAAAATCAAAAAGAAAGAAAGAAAAAAGAAAAAAAAAAGGACTATGACGTGGAAGTGTAAGCAAAATAAATCCTTTACTCCTCAAGTTATTTTTGGTCATTGTACTTTATCCCAGCAATAGAAACTCTAACTAAGATAGATGGATAGGCAGGTGGGTGGATGGATGGACAGATGGATGGATGGATGAAAAATAACTATAACTATATAAAGATACAGAGAAGAAGAAGTAGTAGTATACAGAAAGATGAGAGGAATAGAGAGAAGTGATCATGTTTTTACCCTCATGACAGTAAATTTACGGGAAGACCTGAGGGACATTGGGATCACCAAGGCATCTCAGACAGCAGTTTACACCTGTGCCAGAGAGACTTCCAGGTCAAGCCATCTTCTGTTCTACTTTGAGGACAAAGCATATTCCAAAGCATGTTACCAGATCTTGTAGGAGAGAACCCCATGACCACTTCCCAGGCTCAACCACGGGGCAGAATATCTGGCTGCATCCATCACACTGCAACCTCATCTCACACTTCTTTCAAAGAAGGCTGGGGGTGGACGGTGCACATCTGAGGGGTGCACAGCTAGGACAAGAGTCAGGATGGTGACCCCTCAAGCTGAGTTTTATTTTTTGGATGTCCCAGTCTTCTTCATGGTGCCTGAGGTGATGGTGAGTCCATGACACTAGAGCTGTCATAATATTGTGCCTGTGGACCATAAGCTCCAGGACAGCTGGACGCCAGGAATCCTGCCCATTGCAGCATCTCCAGCAGCAAGCAGGAGATGTGACTTATTGGATAAAGAGTCCACTGTCAAAAAAAAAAAAAAGAGTCCACTGTCTGTGATAACCACGCTATCAGAAGCAGGAAATGAGACACTGGCTAGGAGATGCCTGGTGGACTGCTGAAATCAAGGCTGCCTTCAAACACCCAGGATGAATCATCTTTCCCCCTGCCTACTTAGTTTCACCCTCTGCCTCAAAGCCAAGGAGCCTACTTTCAGTCCCCCTTATTTCCAGACTAGAGAGCAATGTGGAAGTTGATGCTTGAGAAGCAAGTTGGAACACTCTGGACCACATGAAATTAGGCCCAGAAAGAATACCAACACAATTCAGACTGGTGTGTGGACATGTTCACCATCTTATTTTTCTTCTAAGTACCCATTACTCACCCTGGGCCCAAATGGTGGCAGTTTCCTTTCCCCAAAAGGGACAGATTGCAGAAACTGGAGGAGAAGGTGGGCAGAGGGGAGATGGCAGAGGAGGAGGAACAGCACCTCAGTTCTGCTGCAGACTGGGAGGGGGGCACTGGGGAGCCACTGCCATCTTCCAGGACAGCTGCAGCTTTCTGCAAGGTTATCCAGAGCGGGCACTGGCTCGAAAGAGGCGCAATAAAAGTGAGTCATCCTCACTCAGTGTGAGCCAACTGAGCCGCCTGGGGCTCTGCGAAGCCTGGCCCCAGGTGCAAAGTTACTCAAATTCTAGAATGAATTTTGACTTAATAAAGGGCATAAAAATGTCTGCACCCATAAAGGCCAGCTGCCATGTGGATCCAGAGTGGCCAACAATGTAGAGTTGATCAGGTGACAATGCCACCTCAATTGAGCCCCAGGGGGAGGAGACAGACAGGGTCTGCTGCTTGGCTGTGTGACCTTGGTAGAGACACCACCTCTCTGATCTTTACACTGATGACTAAAACAGCTACTAATAATGGCTTTTGTTTTTGTTTTATTTTGTTTTTGAAACAAGTTCTTATATAGCCTGGCTTCAAACTCTCCTTGGGGCTGAGGGTGACCTTGAACTTCTGATCCTTCTGCCTCATTCTCCTAAGTACCAGGATCATAGGTAGGTGCCACCACACCTCACTTATGTGGTGCTGAAGCTCTAAGTCAGGCTTCATGCACACTAAGCAAGCATTCTACCACCTGAGCTACAACCCTAGCCCTAACACTGGCATTTTAATAACATATGCCATCTCTCAGCAGCCCAAAGTGAATGTTATGGGTACCTAAATGCAGTTGTCCAGGTTCAAATCACAGCCTCATTGTTTTTCAGGTCTGTGTGTTCAGGCAGCTGCTCAACAACTCTGTATAACCAGTGAGAAAAGAAGACATCGTATCCCAAACCTCTAATTGTCCTTATTCTTGCCCACTGCTCATGAATGAACCCAGGGCCTTATACATATTAGACGAATATCAGACCAGTAAGCTATGGCCCAATCCTGGCACCCGCATTTGAACTGGATTCCTCATCATTTAGGTTGAAGTTCCTGAATCATTCTCTTAGGGACAAATACAGGAGCTTCTATGAGCCTCGTGTTTGCAAAGATTTGTTTTCTCTCTCCATACAATGCATTATCGTCTTTGTATCATCTCTTTCATGATCCCGAGCTCTCCATGTGCTTACTCACTGCCCTTCTCTCCACCAGATTTAAGCTCTATGACACCACAGACTTGTAACTCATGACTATAATCCTAGCAAACAGTACAGCATATAGGCCAGGCTAGGTGCTCCATCAGAAGAATGAAAAATGAATGAATGAAGCTAGGGGCTGTGGCTCAGTTGGTAGAATGCTTGCCCAGCATTCAGAGAGGCCTGGGTTAGAGCCCTAGCAACGTATACACTTGGCATGGTGCTGTACTCTTACAGCCCCAGCACTTAGAAGTGGATGAAAGAGGATCAAGTAGTATAGGGAGTTCAAGGCCAGCCTGAGCTACCTAAGACTCTTAAAAAAAAAAAAAAAAGAAAGAAAGAAAGAAGAAAGAAAAGACAAAGCAGTGCTAATTGGACTGTGTGGGTTATAAAGAAAAAAAGAAACAGATATGAATTCGGGAGGGTTCGGGGGATCCTGGGAAAAGCCGGAGGGAGAAAATGGGGGATGAATATGACCATTGTATACATATTTGGAGTTCTCAAAGTAGATAAATAAAAAAGTAAAGAATGCTTCTTTGAAGAAAGTAGCAGTACTGAAAAGAAGTCTAGAGACCCCATGACAGCTCAGGGCTAAGGCAGGCAGATGTCAAGTACAAAGCCAACCTGGGTTATATGTGAGACCATGACTCAAAATAACCACAAAGAAGTTAGCAGCATGCGTTTTGCGTCTGACTACCTCCATACTATGATGATGGCCTGATTGGTCCAGTGACATGTCAATCATCTCACTCCCGTGTTCCTCACTCAACTAAGATCATAAAGACAACGGACAAGGCACAGTTCTTTAGAGTGCTAGCTCTTGGTAGGCCTCAGTAGATGCACTGCCAGTTTAGCAACATCCTTGTCAAAACTCATGTCCAGCTAAGTGGTCCCTCCCCAAAATGAAGCCTCCCAGCCTCAAGGGAACCCCATCACCGTGCGTGCCCCCTCTGAGCCATGCAAAGCTCACACGTGAGTTTCCGCACACGTGGTCTGGTGCAGCTCACAGCCCTCGGTTCACAATGGCAAGCCGCTGCTGTTGTAGCTGACTGGAGGCCTGAGTCCTCCCGTGTCTCCTCCCCTGCCCACCTGCATTCAGGGGGCACACGAGGGCGCTCTCGCTCCTGTAGTGGAAGCTGCAGAAGAGCCTGCCGGCAACAGTCTGCTAAGATCGGACAGCAGGAATCTTGCCATCCCTTCATCCTGCGTTCTTTGTATCTGCCTTCTCCCTGAACTGCCTGGTCCTGCCATCATCTTTTCTATCGTTTTGTGTGTGCTTCCTACAGCATCATGTTAATGTCCACTACCCTGCCACCACTCGCATCTTCTCCTGACCCTCAATATACCCAGTTCAACACGCTCACCCTGAACTCTGGCTCAGCAAGTATACATTAAGCACCCCACAAGCCTGTGCTGAACTCTGCAGGGTCATGAGCCAAGCAGGCAGGTCCTCAGCTGCAGCTTACCACCAAGTCTCTCAGCTCTGCTGAATTGCAGGCTGTAGGTCTTTGGGTAGCTTGCCCACCCCTCGCTTTAACTGGGCTTCCCTCACCACCTTTGCAAAATGCGATGCCGTTGTGGAATTGGGCCAAAGACTTTTAAAGTCCCCTTCCGTTGTTCCCTCATCCTATCCATTTTCTGTCTTTCTAAAATGAACTGGAGGCACTGACGCTGTAGCTGAGTGGGTGGACTGCCTGCCTAGCACTCCTGAGACCAAGGGTTCATCCCCTACCGTACCACCACATAAACCAGGTGTGTGGTTCATGCCCCAAATCCCAGAACTAAGAAGGTGGAGCCAAAAGGATCGAAGTTCAAGGTGACCCCGAGCTACATTATAAGGAGAAGGCCAGCCTGTGTTACATGAGACCCTGTCCCAAAATAAAATAAAATAAATAGAACCATCGTTAAAGTTTCAGCAATTTCTCACCTTTAACTCCTCCAAAGCCAGGTGGAGTGGTACATATGTGGGACCCCAACACTGGTGTCAGCAGAGCTAAGGCAGGAGATCTTGTGTTCCAGGCCAGTCTAACCTATATTTTTAGATCCTGTCTCAAAAACAAACAAAAAAACTAAAAACAAAACAAAACAGAAAAAACTCAAGAAATCCCCAGTGTTCATCGCCATGGTTTCTGAGCCCCAAGCAATCCTGTTGAGCCAGTATTCCCTTGGCTCAGAAAATCCCAACCACACTGCTTTCTTTAAAATTAAATATTCATTTCAGCTATTAATTAAAGTAGTAAATGATTTAACACATTAAATTAAATAATTTGATTTAAAATTTAATATGAAACACACTAAGTACACTCCTGACTTTTGCAGGGGAGGGAGCTTTGTCTTGTCTCTATTTCAGGAGACCTTCCCTGACTATTAGGGGACTGTGTCACCAGGCTGGGGACTCAGGCACCCAAGTGGGCACACCTGCAGCCCACTACAGAGCTTATCCTCAGCTGTCTTGCCTGGACATGCCTGGGGAGACTCACCCTCCCAATGGCCAATGGATGACTGCTGACAGGCCTCTGGGGGACATTATCTATGATGCAGTCACTACTCCAGGGCCCTGGTAGGATCTTTGCCCCAGTCCTTCCCTCCCCTCCTCCTTCTCCTGAGGGCATCACCTCCTTGGCTCACCTACACAAGAATAGCCTCTTCAAACCCTGTGTGCTAGCTCACACCTATGATCCTAGCAGTAGGGAGGCAGAAGTAGGAGGATCCAGAGAACTTGAGACCAGCCTAGGACACTTCATCTGCCTTGACTACAGTACTACAGACAGTGAGAACAAGGACCAATTCAGCAGACCTGCACTGCACAGTAGCACACACCTGGCTAGACCCCACACTTCAATACTAGGTGACTGCAGAGTTCCGCAAGAACGACAGAGGAAACTATTGCCACACACTGCTAAGCACTCATAGATGAACTCACTTGCTTGGCAAGACTAACACAAGTCCACTCAACACCTCTTGCTTCAAAAAAAGAGAGTACATTCTGATGCAAAGATGAGTGGACCAGGCATAAGGGGTCTGGTTGTGTAAGACCCTCAGAAGCTCAGGCCTCCAGAATCTTTTCCCAGGACTGCGGCCACCCCACTCACCATGAGGAGGTAGAAACTTGATGCAAACAGCAAGAGGCTTTAATGAAAGGTGGACGTTTGTACAAACGGACTCTCTCAGCATGCAGGCTAGAGAGCAGCCCCGTCCCCCAGGCACAGGCGTTTTTAAAGGCAAAAACCATAAGCTTAGGGAGGGCCTCGACTCTCTGGCCGTTGAATACGTGACCAGAGTCATGGGTTCCTAGGAAGCCCTTGTCTTGAGGGGAGGCCTGGGAATCAGATAGCCTCCTGACCCCACCAGTTGTAAAACCTGCAGACCTCAGGATGTGCTAACTAATGGTAGCTGTCTCTTTGTTTCATAGGGACCCTTAATTGTTAATTATTGACACATTGGCCAGTGGGGCAATCTGTTTCCTTCATGAGCCCCTTGGGGAGGATGGCCATGTGGGAATTCTTGGTACCCAGTTATCTTATGGCCTTGTAAGGGAGTAATTGCTGGTGGCTGGTAAATTCCAGGCACTGAGTCATAGTAGTAGCCTTGGTCAGTTTCTGGGCTATACTTCTTTGCTAATTTTTAAGTCTTTCAGTTGTCCCCATCACAGATTCCACTGACCTTCCGTAGTCACAGAACAGAAGCAAGTCAATCAGTGTGGTAGTTTGAATGTAACTGGCCCCCATGAGCTCATAGGGAGTGGTACTATTAGGAGTTATGGCCTTGTTGGAGGAAGTATGTCACTGTGAAGGTGGGCTTTGAGGTCTTGTATATACTCAATACCACTCAGTGTCGAAGGCCACTTCCTATTGCCCTCAAGAGGTAAGATTCTCAGCTGGGTGGTGTTGGCACATGCCTTTAATCCCAGCCCTTTAGAGACAGAGACAGGCAGATCTCAGTGAGTTCAAGGCCTGCCTGGTCTACAAAGTGAGTTCCAGGACAGCCAGGACTGTTTTACAGAGAAACCCTGTCAAAAAACAAGCAAAGGACTCTCAGCTACTTCTCCAGCACCATGTCTGCCTGCATGCTACCATGTCTCACCATGATAATAATGGACCAAACCTCTGAAAATGTAAGCTAGCTCCAATTAAATGCTATCCTTTATAAGAGTCGCCATGGTCATTGTGTCTCTTCACAGCAATAGAAACCCTAAGATACACATAAATTCATTTAGCAATCACATGGATGGGAACCAGGCAGGCAGGTTGGAGGTGCTATTTGATGGTATTTGTAACTCGAGGGCTAATGGAAGCCAGCATTCGGCTAAGCCACACATTCCAAACATTTCACCTAACATTCACAGATGTGAATGTAAGATACACCTAGTGAATGCCTACTAAGAGAACTAAAGTCAGCCCAGGATAGTTTGGGTTCGCAATCTACAGCAAAAATAATCAGTAAGTTATAGTGTTGCCATGACTCTTAGAACTGGGCCTCAGCACGGTAAGCTGGAAGTAAAAGACCAGAAATTCGCTTTCTCTGAGAAAGCCAGGAAGGGCTCGAGGAGGAGACAGACTTTAAACATCCCAGAAAGAGTAAGTAGCATTTACAACGCGAAAGAAAAACGAGAAGGAGCCCAAAAGTGGAGGCAAAAGCAACTGACAGGAACCCTGCCAGTCTCCTGGCAGATGGAGGTTCCCAAGGTTTCAAGGAGGCTGAAGTTTCTCTTATAGCCACAAAGAGGCACTAGAGGCCAGGCTGGGAACTGCAGAAAGCGGCCCTGAATGACATTCATGGTGAGGTAGCTGTAACAATAGTTTATTATAAAGAAATAAAAAGGCCTGAATGAGGCCCACAATGCGCAAATCACTTGCTTTATGCAGCAGGCTTCTTGGCCTGTACATGCATGTGAGCATGCTTGTGTGAATGCCTGAGTGCATGTGTGTGTGTGAGCCTTGGAAAGTCCTAGAACAGCGGTTCTCAACAGGTGGGTTGAAAACCCTTCAGGGATCACAACGACCCTTTCACAGAGGTTGCCTAAGACCATTGGAAAATTCGGATAATCACATTACAATTCATAACAGTAGCAAAATGACAGTTATGAAGTAGCAATGAAATGATTTTATGGTTGGGTGGGTCACCACAACGAGGGTCAGAGCCTTAGGAAAGTTGAGATGAGGGACCAAAAATTAAAATTAATAGAAGTTTAAAAACTTAGGCCCTGAAAAGGGGTCGTCTAATGGAAAACGAAAATTTAACTCCTTAAATCAAGAGTACCATGGCTGGTGCCCGATCTCCTGCTCTCAGAGAAGGGGAGGTAACTGTCCACCACTCCTGTTAACATTTCTTTGCTAATTGTTGGTCATAAAGATCCCCCAGCCCAGGGGATAACTGACAGACCCCGTGACTCTGTAACCCTACAAGCCCATGCCCTGTCTTATCTCAGTCAAATGTATCTCCCTTAAAATGTGTAGTTACTGACTAACTCTGTACTTTGTATGACCGTAAGTAACCATGGAAACTCTGTAATTTGTGGCCTTCAACCTTATGGTCTGCCCCTTTAAAAGCTTTTCTTTTTGGCTGGTTGGCATCTCCTTTGCCCACCATGCAATGAGATCCTAGCTGGCCAGCTTGAAATAAAAAGAAACCTTTTGCTTTTGCATCAGAGTGTCAACTCCTTGGGTGAGTCTCTGGGCTCCTCGAAACTGGCACAACAGAGAACCATTGAACTATTACGGGGACTAAATCATCTAAAATGTATTAGCCAAAGCAAAACTTTCTAGCCTCAGAGCTGCTCACATTTGGACTTAGGATTTCTGCGTGCCCTAGGTCCCTGAACCGCATCCCCAGTCTCTACCAACTAGATGCTAGTCACTCTCTCTCCCATCTCAACAAGTGATGAGCAAAAATGTCTCCTGAAATTGCCAATGTTCTCTGGAACAAAAACCAAGGCAAGAAATTGCAGACAAACACCCTCCCCCCATTCCTCTGTGTAGCCCTGGCTATCCTGGAACTCACTCTGTAGGCCAAGTTGGCCTCAAACTCACAAAGATCCACCTGCCTCTGCCTCCCCAGTGCTGGGATTAAAGGTGTGGGACACCACCACCTGGCCAGGTCTCTCCATCTCTGTGTCTGTTTAACAACAGCCAAATATTGACCAGGTAGAGTCATTTAGCTATTAAATACAGTTCTGTGGACTAGCAAGATGACCAAGCTTTCAAACCTGAGAACCCCAGGACCCACATGGTGGGGGCAGAGAACCAGCTCCTGCTGCTGTCTTCTGACCTCCACGAATGTGCTGTGGCCCACACAAATATACATATACATGCAATTTTAAAAATGTAAACACAGTCCATGTGTGAAGGAAGACGAGCATGTCAATACAACAACATGGCATTATGTTGTTGACAGAAAAACAAGTTTCTCACTTCAAATGGAGCAAGAGATAGTTTATTCTGAAGCCAAGCATGAGCAGTCATGGCCTAGGAACCCCAAATACCACACTACCTGTGTTCCAAGGTAGAGCTGGTATTGTGAGGTTTTTGTAGTGACAGAACAAAGAAAGTCATAATCTAGACACGCTTCAGAGGCATGTTGTTGGAACTTCAGGTGGGCGGGTTACACAGAAGGAAGTTATCTGTTATAGACCTCAGACGTTATCTGAGGACATTCTTAGCCTTTGGGTTGGTGGAAACTTGGGGCTTGTACATTCCAACCAGATTGGCCTAGGAGCCATAAGGATGGATGCTGGGTTGAACACAGAAGTGAGCAAGAAATGCCTGTGACAGTTGTAAAGACACCCAAAACGATTTGTCTCCGGACAATCACAGAGCATTTGTCAGTCAGCTTTGCAGACTCTGAACATAGGTGCAGCATTCCTGCAGGAAATGCAATAGTATTTAAGGGAAATAAACATTTGGCCTTCGTTTTCAGTTGTTTAATTCAAAGTGGTTTTTTTTTTTTTTTGGTTTCTTTTTGTTTTTGTTTTAGTTTGTTTTGCTAATTCTTTCTTGTTTTGTTAAGTGTTGTTATATTTTATTCATTTAATTTATCTGGTGTGTGGGTGTGACATGTCACAGTGCACTTGGTGGAGGTCAGACAATCTGTAGGATTTCTATTCTCCCACCACTTGGGTCCTTGGGATCACACCCGGGTCATCAGGCTTGGCTGAAAGCTGCCCTACTTGCTGAACCATCTTGTTGCCCCTTGTTGTTTGCTTGGAGTTGGCATTTATTGTTTTGTTGCTGTTTATTTGAGACATGGTCTTGTTTCTTAGCCCAGGAACTCACTATATAAATCAATAACTGACCCCACAAAGTTGTCCTCTGACCTCCACACCCACACCACACATCTCCCCTCACCCCTTGCACACTCACACACACACACACACACACAGAGAGAGAGAGAGAGAGAGAGAGAGAGAGAGAGAGAGAGAGAGAGAGAGAAATGAAAAGTAAAAAAGGTCTTAAATTTTTTTCAGAGGCATGTGTGGTGGCTCATCCCTTTAATCCAAGCATACACATTAAATAAATGGATTTAAAAGCTGGACAGGGTGGCCCATACTTGTGCTGGGGAGGTAGAGACAGGAAGATCCCTGGGCTCACTGGACAGACAGCCTAGCAAATACAGCTCCAAGTTTAGTGAGAGACTGTTTTAAAAAAAAATACAGTGCTGTCTCTTCTATGGCTTCCACACACATGAACACAGACACATGTAGCACAAATAAAATTTAAATAAATTCCTTCATCTTGCGCAAACACAGGACTATGAGCTTCAACTGTAATGTCTCCACTGACCTCTAACTTAGCCTGAAAAGCAGGCATCCACCCCAAGTGCAGAGAATTAGACTGAGGATGTCATACACAAGTAAAGGACACAGTGGGGATTGTTGTTGAGTTTTGTGTTTTTGGTTTCTTTTTTAACTTTTTACTCCTTTGAGAGGGGAGCACTACCCAGCTGCCAAATAATCACACTTGGAGACTTATTCTTTCTTATGACTGCCGGGCCTTAGCTTGACTTGTTTTTGTCAGCTTTTCTTAAAATTATCCGGTCTACCTTTTGCCTCTGGGCTTTTACCTTTCTCTATTTCTGTATACCTTTCTTTACTTCTTACTCCAAGGCTTGCCATGTACCTGGGTGGCTAGCCCCTGATGACCCCTTCCTTATCCTGCTCCTCAATCTTTCTCCCCACATTTCTTCTATTTATTCCTCCTGCCCGCCAGCCTCCACCTATCATCTCTTCTGCCTCACTATTGGCCGTTCAGCTCTTTATTAAACCAACCAGATATTTTAAACAGGCAAAGTAACACAGCTTCACAGAGTTAAACAACTGCAACATAAAAGAATGCAACCTATCTTTGCATCATTAAACAAATCTTTCATAGCAGAAGCAAATATTCCACAACAGGGAATTCTAAATGTCCAGCCTCTACTTCGAAGCTCCAGGATCTACTGCCTCAGACATGAGAAGGCAGAATCACTGACAAGGTCCCTCAAACCCCAGAGGGCGGGAAGTCAGAGATAGAGGGTGTTTTGAGTTCAGGGACCTCAAGGGAACTGAACATATTCTAGGTGTTATTAAATTTGCAGCCCTGTTTCCTGAGAGCTTTGACAGATTAAATAGTCATCTGCTCTCTGCTCTTTCCTGCACTGTCAGGTATGTTGTTGAGATTGCCAGATCAGCTGAGCAGTGATGATGATAGTGATGATGGTGGTGATGGTGATGATGATGGTGATAAGGATGATGATGAAATGGAAGGCTTAGTATTAAGACTTTTAGGAGAAGACAAGGCCAGACCAGCATATTTATGAGCCAGGTTTGGTGAAGTCATGTGTCAAAATCCTAAGAATGGCAACACTACCACATCTTCCTATTAATCAGAATACAATAGCTAAAATATGACTTTAGGGTTTTCTATGTTGATGCAGATCAAGCAGCATTAAACCTCTCCACAGGTTCCATTTCTCTTAGGTGCAAGTGGCATTTTTCCAGATTCAAACATGAAGTCTCTGCAACTGATGGCTACTCCTGGAACACCAGTCGCAAGGCATCTGAGGCTAGCCCTCTTCTGGTTGAGAGCAGTCAAGGCTCCCTAGATGGATCACTTCTCCCATGGCTCTCATGAAGTTGCATGGTTTACTGGGACACACATCCCAAACTGTGGGGGTGAGAGGGCAATTGAGAGGTGCCCATGCCAGAGCCTGATGGCCACCCAGATCTACACGAGACTGATTCAGTCCTAAAGAGAAACAGCTCTCACAAAGATGATCTCAGCACCTGGGATCACACGCTATTAATCCCAGGACTAGAGGGATATAAAAGACAGCAGGGTCTTCAGTAGTCAGTATCAGACATTCATTCTCCAGCTACACTGAAGATAGGAAGACACTGAAATCTCAGGATTCTCCAGCCACACTGAGGAGGTTACAGTCTGAGGTTTGGAGGAGTCAGGATCGCCTTTCAGTGTGAGGTAGAGTGAGAGCTAGTGCCCAGCTGCATTGCTTTTCTGAGCTTCAGCTTGAAATTTGAACCTCAATATCAGTCTCTGGGTCTTTTATTTTTGTGTTACATTTGGATCAAACCCAGGACTTCACACTACCAGCTGAGTTACATGCCCAGCCATCATTTCTATCGGTATAATGTTGTTTATCACTTTTTGGATCAGAAAAGATGGTCATCTATAAAATGGGAACACAATATGAGCTTTGAGGGGCACTTGGAATGGTTTACCAAGGGTGCACAAGGTATTTGGTGTTTGAGTCACAGCAGGTGGTGCCTAATGAGCATGTCAATAAAGAGGGGATAGTCTATTAGTCTATCTGGTATTTGTTAACAAAGATGTCTACAAATTATTCTTGTGCTTGCTTGAAAAGTCATTTGCTAAATTGCTTATCTTACTTAATGTCATCAGCTTTTCTTGGAGATCCTGAATATCAACAGGGTGATCCAGAGGAGTTTGAAAACTTCAGAGGGTTTGGCGGCTTCTGGATCCCTTAAAGACATTGCTTAAGTTAAGACCAGCTCAACATGAGAGGTTACTCACCCCAGTGCAGGGGAGAATTTATGTGTTCTGATTCAAGATATTCTTATCCGTTCTTACAGGGGAAATTGTGCTATGTAGCACTTCTGGAATTAATGCCCTGTATGACAGAAGTTTATACCATGTGACACCCATGACTTAAGGGGTCAGGGGAGATGGCTCAATGGGTAAGAGAGCTTATTGAATAAGCCTGGGGACCTGAGTTCTAATCCCCAGCACCATGTAAAAAAGCTGGGTGTGACAGCATACACCTGCATCCCAGCACTGTGGGGGTGGACACAGGAGGACCACTGGACTTGCTGGCTGCCAGCCTAGCTTCCAGTTCAGTGAGAGACTCTGTGTGAGGGAACAAGGGAAAGAATGATGGAGCAGGACACCTAGCATGTAAACACCACATGTGAATCTAAACACACACACACACACACACACACACACACACGCACGCACGCATGCACGCACGCACGCACGCACGCACGCACGCACGCACGCACGCACACACACATACACACACCAACAACCAATTAAACAGACAGAACAAGACAAGGTGGATGGGCCCTGAAGAACACCACCCAAGGATGGCTGTCCTCTGGTCTCCCCAGGCATACACATGCATGTACATACATACATACACACACACACACACACACACACACACACACACACACCCATATGCACATACATACACAAACACACATATGTTGATATGACTTAATAGCTCATCATTTACAAAATGAGAAAGCTCTTTTTTAAACAAACATTTCTGTGTGCATATATAGGTGTGTGCACGGGCCACAAGTGTGTTACACCGTGACTGTGGAGGTCAGAGGACAATTTTAGGAACTGAGTCTCTTCTACTATGTGGAACCTGGAGATGGAGCTCAGGCTGTCAAGCCTGGTGGCAATCAGAGCCATTTCACCAGCCTGAAAACTCCCTCTTTTCATCTTTTAATGTGTGTGTGTGTGTGTGTGTGTGTGTGTGTGTGTGTGTGTGTGTGTGTGTGTGTGTGTGTGTGTGTGTGTGTGTGTGTGTGTGTGTGTGTGTGTGTCTGTGGTGTGTGTGTGTGTGTCTGTGGTGTGTGTGTGCATGTGAGCACAGTGCTCACAGAGGCCAGAAGATCCCGTGGTGCTAGAGTTGCAGGTGTTTGTGAGCCTGACATGAGTGCTGGGAGTTGAACTCAGTCCTCTGTACACACAACAAGTAACCACTGAGCCATTTCTCTAGCCCACTCCTTCCTTCCAATCTACTGTATTTCTTTTCTTCCTCATTTATTTATTTATTCTTTTATTTATTTACTGAGACAAGGTCTCTCTATCTAGCTTTGGCTGCCCTGTAACTCACTATTCAGCCCAGGCTGGTCTAGAACTTAGAGAGACCTACCTGTTCCTGCCTCCTGAGTGCTGGTGTTAAAGGTGTGCACAACTATGTCTAAGAGCATGCACTGCTCTACCAGAGGACCAGAGTTCAATTCCTAACTCCAATTCCAAGGGATTCAACTCCTCTGGCCTTTGAGAGCACCTACACAGCATGTGCATAGTCACACAACAGACACACATACACATAATTTAAAATAGTAGCTTTTTATAAGCTGGGCACAGTGGCGCGTACTTGTAATCCCGATGCTGGGGAAGTGGAGACAGGAGGATCCCTAGGGCTAAATGGACAGCTAGCCTACCTAATTGAGCTACAAGCCAATGAGAGACCTTGTCTCAAAACAAACCAAAGTGGATGGCTCATGAGGAACTGCATCCAGCACTGACCTCTGGCCTCCACCTGTACTTGCATACAAGTGAGTACGTAGCACCCCATACCTGCATGTGCACACACATACACATTCATGCACACATACCCACAGACACACACCAGCACATTCACACACATGTCCATGCGCACATACTCCCACACACACCTGCACATGCACACGTGTTTGTGCATACATACCTCCCCACAAACACACAACCATGCACATAAAGGTGCTTATAATTGCATGAAACACGCACACAGGAATCATTTCTAAATCTCAACACATGAACTGAGTGTAAGGAGTTCTCTAAGTTAAGTACTATTGTTGGTAAATTCTCTGCAAGCTAAGAAAGAATTCCAGGATGTTACTGCTAATAGGTGAATAATACCATACCCAGTGCTGCATGTACCTCCCTGTTTTGGCAACTAAACAGAGTTGTATCCTGTATTACATTCTTTAACACAAATATGTGGTAATCAGCACTTCTCTTCAGTCCCTTTTCAATGTTCTAGATAGAGCAGCAATTCCCAACCTGTGGGTTGTGACCCCCAAAGACCATCAAAAAACACAGATATTTGCATTTCAATTCATAACAATAGCAAAGTTACAGTTATGAAGTAGCAACAAAAATAACTTTATAGTTGGGGGTCATCACACCATGAGGAACTTTAATAAAGGGCGGCAGCATTAGGAAGGTTGAGAACCACTGCTCTAAAGCATAAAGATTGGAGAATCAGTTTAACCAAGTTAAATCCTGGTGGACCCACCCACTTCCCGGCTTTGAACCTGTACAGATTGCTGACTTGCTAATTCATGTCCCTCACTCATTCATCCCATGCCTGCTTGGTCTCTTGTCTCTGCTATGCCACAGGCCTTGCAAGCTGGGCAAGCCCCACGCAGGTCCCTCAAGCCTCCAGTTTCTTGTATGTCCCAACTTTTTGTATCCTGCTGCTTCCCTCTAATAAGTCTAATGTAATTCTGGCACATTTATGATGACTTTGTATAAGAAGCATGCTTTATAACATTTTGAGAATTACATTTGAACAATCATTCTAAAAAATATGGTAATCCCCACCCTCTCCTGTATATTACATTTTGTTCCTTCCAGATGGCTTATGGGAAGAAAAGTTATAAAAGCCATGACTCACTCTTTCTCAACCAAAGCAAACCTGGAAGTGAATGTCTGCACCAGACCCTGAAAGCCAGAAGCAAGAGACAAAGGGCTCCATCTCAAAATTTCATTCAGAATATACCTGGTCTACCTGAAGTGCCTGGGGAATAGGGAGTCTTCATCAAGACACTCCTTTTAGTCTTTGTAATTATAGGATAAAATGGGAACACACAAGCCCAAAACTGAGTGCTCCCAGGAGGAGATGACTCACACTCATCACTGGGTATTCGCTGATCAATCCAAAAGTAACTCTGAGCAATTAGGCAGCTCCATCTGACAGGCCGGGCTCGTCTATAACAGGATGCGATGTTTGTGCCTTACATATGCTTTTCATTTCTGTTCGTAGGTTCAGTGTAGTGTTGGATTAGACATGTGATTCACAAGTTGAACTTGACAAGGCAACTCCTGGTGCCAACAACATTTCTGAAGGAAATACCACCCCCCCAATGCAACTTTCTTGAATTTTTTGAAAGGGATAGAGAACTTTTTAAAAAGTTACATTTATTGGGAAAGGGAGGTATTTGGGCCACAGCACTTCTGTAGAACTCAGAAAACACTTTATCAAGTCTCTCTTCCACTGTGTGGATGCTGGGAATCGAACCCAGATCATCAAGCTTGGCAACAAACTTCCTTACGCACTAAGCCATCTTGCTGACCCAAGAACCTTCTCTTTTTTTTTTCCTTTTTAAGACAGTTTCATGAAGCCCAGGACTTCCCTTGAACTTGTAACATACCTGAAGATTATCTCAGGATACAAGTGGAGTCTGAGAGAGGTTAATAACCCGTAATTTATTAGGGGAGATACTCACACAAAGGAGCCAGTGACCAGGTTCGCACCCTGAGCAAGTCAGACCCAGAAAATGCTTCCCAGTGTCGGCTCAGTCTAGAGAGAGCCAGAGTGCCGGCCTCCCTGGCTCTTATACACCCTGCTACTTACCAGTGACCACGTCCAAATGGACGTGGTCTGAAGTGGTCTGAAGTACCTGTAATCAGGGTCTCTCCCTACAGAAGATGACCTTGATTGAGCTTATGGGCAACTTAATGAAGCCAGCTAGAAAGACAAAGAAAATTGAGGAAGCTTGGGAAGACAAAAAAGTCCCTCATCCTGGATCTAATTGAAACCTTTTGCCAGCTGAAAATAAGAAATTCAAACATAATTAACATTCATTGCAAAGGCTCCCTAAGTAGAAACAGCATTTCTTTTATATGAGATGTTTCAGATATGAATGTTAAAATAGCAATGCTCTATTTTACGGACCGAATGTATAGGACCAAGCATAGCCTTTGCCCTTTCCCAACTGTAAACCTGAAACTTTCTAAGAATCTCACAAGAAACCCCACTTACAGTAAAAATGTCTGTGAAACCCTCCTAAGCCATGTGGTTGCCTTAACTGATAGTAACTGCATGCAAGCATATCTGGACTACGCTGGGCTCTAGTTTATCAAAAAGAGAGACAAAGTCTCTTGGGAACCCTTAGAAATGAAACTTGGGAGCTGCCAAAATTGGTCATCTACTGTAAAGACACTGAAAGGGGACTCAAAAAGACCACACCTACAATCAGGTGTGCGCAAGCCTTTCCCTGTGGGCTTCTCTAGCAACCTTCCTGCTTAAATCTGTGCTCAAAACTCTTCCAAATAAATTCCAACTTGGCTTCATACTGGCTCATCCTGAGATGCTTTTCTGTGACCAAATTAAGGATTTCAGTTTCACCTGAGATGAGAACTCTGGAGAGAATTCAGCAGGCTGCTGGGGCACCACCAGCACAGAGCTGCTTCTCCCATGCCCCACTGCCTCTGACGTTGGAGGGAGGCATGATGCACAGTGCCTACCTGGGCTAAGAGAACTTTTCCCAGTTTATTATTTTATATCCTAGAGTCTCAAGCATTCCAGGCTGGCCTCAATCTCACTATGTAGCTGAGGATGGCTTTGAACTTTTGATCCTTTCACCTCCTCCTGAGTTCTGGGATTACAGGCATATACCACCACACCCAGTTTATACACCCTAGAATTTAAACTCAGTGGCTGGAAAGATACATCAGTCGGGGAGCTACTTGCATTGCATCCATAAGTTTCACCCTCAGAACTCGGGGTACAGGGGCTCATGCTTGTAATCTCAGAATTTGGGAGGCAGAGACAGATGGGGATCACTGGTCAGCCAGTCAAGTCTATTTGATGAGTTCCAGGCCACTAAGAGATGCTGTTTCAAAAACAAACAAAAAGTGGACCATGCCTGAGGAATGACACCCAATGTTGTGCTTTGGCCTCTGTAGACACACTCAATCTTATGTGTGTACACAAACATGAACACAAGAGTATGTATGTGTGCATGTGCAAGTGTGTGTGTGCACATACACACACACACACACACACACACACACACACACACACACACACACACACACAAGAGCAACAGACACAGAGAATACTTAGCCCTAGGAAGTGAACTAATAGTGACAAAATCCCAGGCTTTTCATCTAATAAATATTTTTCTGAGCATCTGCTATGTGTTAGACCAAGTACTGACACAAGAATACATACTGTATTTGGATACATATCTCCCAAATGCTCACAAGTGCTATGGTGGTGTGGTGGAGTGATATTCTGCTATACTCAAACATCAGTGCCTAGTTATCAGAATCATCAGGGAGGCTTCCTCCACCAGCAGCTGAAGGAAGAATATGCAGAGATCCACACCCAAACATTCATTAAGTGGAGCTCAGATGACCTCATGGAAAGGGAGGGGATTGAGGACACCAGGAGAATGCAGCCTACAAATCCAACTAAGCAGGGCTCATAGAGACTGAAGCAACAATCACAGAGCTGGCATATGTCTGAGCTAGATACTCAGCATACATGCTGCTGGTTGTTTAGCCTGGGGCTTTTATGAGACTCCTAACAGTGGAAATGGGGGTGTCTCTCACTCTTTTGCCTGCTCATAGGACCCTCTTCCTTCTACTGGGTTGTTTCATTCAGCCTTGATAATGAGGGTTTGTACCTAGTTTTATTGCATCTTGTTACACTATGTTCAATTGATATCACTGGGAGGCCTGCTCTTTTCTGAAGGAAAAGGGAGGGGCAGTAGATCTGGGGCACATGGGGAGGGGGCTCTGGGAAGAGGGGAGGGAGGGAAAGCTGCAGATGGGATGTATTGAGAGAAGAATAAAGAAATAAAAGAGGTGGTGGAGAGGCTGGAGACATGGCTCATTGGTTGAGAGCGCTGACTGCTCTTCCAGAGAGCCTGGGTTCAATTCGCAGCACTTCCATGGCAAGTCACAACTATCTGTAATTCCAATTCCAGAGGATCTGACACCCTCTTCCGGCCTATTCAATCACCAGGCACACGAATAGTACAGAAATATACATACAGACAAAGCATCCATACACATAAAATAAAGATAAAAGAATTTATTTCATAAAAAATATGTGGTGGGGAAAAAAAAGGATGTGGTAGAGCTTGGTGGTAGTGGCACAGGCCTTTAATCCCAGCACTCAGGAGGCAGAGGCAGGCAGATCTCCATGAGTTCAAGGTCAGCCTGGTCTACAGAGTGAGTTTTAGGACAGCCAGAGCTGTTACACAGAGAGATCCTGCTTAAAAAAAAAAAAAAAAGATGTGCTGGAACCTTTAAGAGGTGAGGCCTACAGAAGAAAACAGTCTTGGAGGCACGCCCTTGAAAGGCCTCTAAGACCCCTGCCCCTCCTCTTCTTTGCTTTCCAGCTATGATGAAGTAAACAGGCCTCCTTCACCATACACTCCAACCCTGACATGCAACTGAGTCACAGTAAACTTCCTGTCTTTTTAAGTTATTTGTTACAGTACCATCGAGCTGATGAGCATAGACTACCGTGTTCTCTTTCCTCAGAAACTTGGCACACAGCTTCTGGAGCAGATTAAATAATCAGACAGGCTCTGGAAGCTCTCCGGAAGGAGATCCCTCCAAGAGAGGCTTTGTTGCCAGTGTCAGTGCAGGGTCTTGCACACAAGGTTTGTATGTAGTTACTCAGCAATGTGAAAAGCTGCTAGGTGACTGGGGCCCTTGACAACCATGATTTTGTATCCTCCTACACTGTCCCTAAATCTCTCTTCAGTGATCTCCAAGTGCACTCACTGGGCCAAGGCCAAGTGTCCTGGCACCTGAGAAGTCCCCAGTCTACAGAGTTTGTTATTCCCTGTGCTCTGTTATTAATGTTCTGCTTCTGTTTCCAGGCCTGACCTCAGTTATGCTTAGAACAATTGTAAAGGAAGCTGGGAAGGTGGGGACAGGAGCTAGCCACCTTCTCATAGGGAAAGAGAGGAGCTATAGGCAAAAGTGCAAAGACTCAAAGAAGCAAAAAAGAAGAGAATGGAGGAGGTGTGTGGTAGCATGTGCTCAGGAGGCTGAGACAGGAAGGTTATGGGTTAGGGACTGTCTGAGCTATATAATGAGTTCCAGGCCAGCCCAAGCCATATGGTAAGACTATCCCAAGAGTAAACAGCCAGGATGGGGTGGTAGCACATGCCCACAATTATTCCTAGCACTCAGGAAGCTCAGGCAGGAGGACTGTCCTGACCTGCAGGACATCAACCTGAGGCAAGAGAGTCAGGGATAGGGAATGGGGACAAGAGATGCAGAAAGAACAACCACAAGACAGGATTCTGATCAAGTGGCAAACTTTACATTTCTCAGACTAGCTTATATAGTCAGGATATGGGGAGGGGCAGAATGGGTTGTTTGTGCACCAGGTGTTCCTATAGGCAGGATATTAGGAAGCCACAAAGAGGATGTTTGGCAGGGTAAAGAGTTCATGAGTAAGAGGTCCAGGAAGGGGTTGCCTAAGTGACTGAGCCTTTGGGTGGAGGACTGGGTCAAGTTGTTTCTTTTCTTGAGCTGAGGTTCAAAGGAGCTGCTATGTAAAGGTTAACTATGTGGCCTGCCATGAATGGCCTAGGATCTCATGCCAAGCCCTGAGATTTGGCTCCCAACAGAGGAAAACCACATGTTCAAAGCCAGCCTGGACTACATACTGAGACCTTTATAATAAGCAAGAAGCAGGGCTGGAGAGAAGATGGCTCAGGGGTTAAGAGCACTGACTTCTTTTCCAGAGGTCCTGAGTTCAATTCCCAGCAACCACATAGTGGTTCACAACCATCAGTTATGAGATCTGGTGCCCTCTTCTGATGTGCAGATATACATGGAAGCAGAATGTTGTATACATAATAAATAAATAAAATCTTTAAAAAAAAAAGCAAGAAGTGAGGTCTGGTGTCACAGACCTGGACTGCCAGCTATTCGAGGGGATGAAGTAGGAGGAGCAAAAGGTCAAGCCTGTCTGTGTGACAGAGCAAGTCCAAGGCTAGCCTGGGCAACTCAGTGAGATCTTGTCTCAAAATAAAAATGTAGAGACAGACTTGCCCAACTCATATGACCCTTAGGTTTAGTCTTCAGTTCCAGAAAGAACAGAAAGAGAAACAGACAAAGGTGAGGAGAGAGGGAGAGAAGAAAACAGTGGATTTAAACCAGAGCTTCAGATGTGATAAGTAATGTATATATGTATGTGTGTATGTATGTGTGTGTCTCTGTGTGTATATGTGCATCTATGCATGTATGTGTGCATCTATGTATGTGTGTGTGCATCTATGTATGTGTGTGTGCATCTTTGTATGTATGTGTGTATATATGTGTATATGTATGTGTGTATCTGTATATATGCATCTATTGTGTAGTGCATATGTAATATATATGTGTACATATGTATGTGTGTATCTATGTGTTTATGTGCATCTTTGTATGCATGTGTGCATCTATGCATATGTGTATGTGCATCTATGTATGTGTGTATTTAATGATTATATGTGTATGTGTGTATGTGCATCTATGTATGTGTGTGTGTGTGTGTCTGTGTTCACTCATTATGCCCAGGCACTACTAACTTCTCATTAGGTATATTAAAGCCATGCCCAGGGCCTACAATACTTCAAATACTGTGGTACAATAATTCAAATACAGGACCTCATAGTAAGATGCTGCCTCAAAAACCAGCAACAACAAAAAACACTCAACAATTTGACAATTTAAGTACATAGCAACAAACCACCCTAGCTTTTATATGTTTCCTACCAAACAATTGTAAAATATAATTTTTTTCATATGTAGGAAGGAGCCTATAACAGCAAACATGCTTTTATTAGTCAAGGTTCTCTAGAGGAACAGAACTTAAGGGATGAATATATATGAAAAGGGGAGTTGTTAGATTGGCTTACACAATAGTGCCTGGGCAGTCCAATAGTGACTGTCTTCATTGGAGTAGCTGAGAATCTGTAGCTGCTCTATCAGACCAATTGCCTCAGCAGTCCCAGTCCAGTGTTGCAGGCCTCAAGGATTCCTGTAGAGTCTCTGGTCCTTAATCTATGTTGGAGCCTGAAGAAGCTGGTTCTAGGCCTCACAGGATGGTGGTGGCACCATTGGGAGCAGCAGTAGAGAAGATGAACTTGCATGCACAATGTGAAGGCAAACAGCAAAATGTGAAAACTTTCTTCCCCTGGTCTCCCTTTTAATTTAGGCTGTCGCTAGAAGGTTCCACTCACATTTAGACAAGGCCTTTCCACCTGGGTTAAATTTATCAAGAAACTGGCAGGTTCCACATTTAGTGAGAGACCATATCTCTTGGGTATAAAGTGGAAAGTGATACAGCAGGATACCCAGAATCATCTGGTCTCTGTATTTGCACACAGGCCAACATGTATGCACGCACAGGAAAAACGTTTAAGGCCAAGACTACATCTCAGTGATAGAGGACTTGCCAGGCATTCAGGAAGTCGGTTCCTTCCTACTATAGAAGAAAGAATTATGAACACAGTAGGTATTTGCATAGTGTACCAGAGGCAAAAGGGTTAAATTCCACAGCCACACCTGGAGAATGCAGTGCACTGCAAAGAGAAAGAAAACTTGATGGCATGGAAGTCCCTCTTCTGTGAAGTGTCAAGTAGGTATGTTTTCTTTATAACAGTGAGGACTTGCTATGAACAGTAAGTGAACTCAGACAATACAGAGAATAAGGTTGAGAGTCGGGAAGTGCAAAAATAGAATTGGAAGGGAGTTAAATGAAGTTCTTCATAACCCAAGCAGAGACCACAAATGGAAAAGGGAAAAGAAAAGTAGCTGATTCGTTTGCCTGCTTATGATCCTGCTTCGTGTTTTAAATCACACACAGGATATAAATGCACACACGTAGGTGTCATCTAGATAATGCATTATACCAAAGGGAGAAGAACCAAACTGGAGGAGTCCCTGGGACACTGTAAACTCAAGCTGTCTCTTTTGGCCCAAGATGTCATTTTCTGTTTTATTTGTTTTGAAATTATTGATAAGGGGAAGGATATCTTAACTTACCCTTTAATAAGGAGAAAAGGGCAATATATCTAAAAATGGGAAGAGTCTAAGCACTTTTCAATTCCTTCTGTTTTATCTCTAGCATCCAGGCTCTGGTTAAGTAAATGTTATAGGGAGAATTTATTCATGAGCTGGTGAGATGAGGAGAAAAGTCATCAACAGTCTTACCCAGGGCTGGACCCTCATGTTGTGATAATGACCTGCCGAGCAAGATATGCCCACTGGGTGCAATAGTGGCATTCCTTTTATGGGGGCTACCAACTGCTTTCTGACTAGGTTTGAGGTCTTCTCCATAGGAAGGAATTCCTGCCTGGCACTATAAACCTTGGCTGGGAAGAACATAGGCCTTAGGGGGCACCTACTGCTGATTTTTTTTTTTTTTTACTAAGCGCTCATTCTGTCAAACTGCTTTCTAAATCATTATGTTTAAACCTATAGATTAGTGTTGTCCTCAGCCTTCATCAGAGAAGCTTCTTGAGGGTGGGGGCGGGAGGCAGTGGTTAATGAAGAAACACAATTTCTCAAAGTGTTGAGAATAAGCAACTGTGAGTGCTCAACCCTCAATGGAACATCATCCCTCCAGGGTGGGGGTGTATATGTAAGTCCCAGGATGCCCTTTGCAGGGATCTTCTTTTTCTACCCTCTGCTCTGACATTTGGCTGTGGCACTGAAGGAGTCCTGCTGTGGTGGTGATTAACAAGTCAGTGATGATTATAGCTTCCTTCTCTCTTGCAATTAGCCTAGATGTGATGTTCCATTTGTGTACATTTAATTCAATAATACTGAACTAGCTTTGATAATAAAAAATACAAAAGAATTCATTATAAATTATATCATAATATTTACATAATTGCCAAGCAGTTTCAGATTTAGTCCCTTGAGGATGAATCTCAAAAGATAGTTTTGAGTTTCTTCCTAATTTTCTTTACTTCCATAGTGTGTGTGTGTGTGTGTGTGTATGTGCTTGCATATGATTAAAGGTCTTTCTATGTAGCCTAGGACAGCCTTGAATGTGAGGCAATACTACTGTCTTAACCTCCTCAGTGTCAAGATTACAAGTACAAAAGCTACACACCCAACTCCAATTTCTTCCAGTGAAATCATATTACCATTGTAACTATAGTTTTTAAAGATCAAAAATAAATAAACAAATAATAAATAAATAAATAAATAAATAAATAAAACAACCATAAACTATTGTCAGCAGCAGGAGGAAAAACCAACCCACCACCCCCACCAGTACCCAGAGGAGGCAGGACCACCACTTAGGGACTGCCTTTCAGATAAAGCCAGATCCTTAACAATGCCACAAAACATAATTTCACAGTTAGAGGTGAGTCACACCTGCAATATAAGCACATGAGAGACAAGGACAGGAGAACTGCCATAGTTTAAAGCCAACCTGAGCTACATAGTAAGCCATAGGCCTCTCCAAGCTGCACAATAAGACCTTGTCTCCAAAATGAAAATAAAAAGTAGCCAAACATGGTGGTGGTAGTGCACAAAATTTAATTCCAGCAATCAGGAAGATCTCTATGAATCCAGGCCAACCAGGGCTATATAGTGAGACTGTCTCAGCTGAAGCAGCAGCAGCAATAACAACAACAGCAATAATAATAATTCCAAGGTAAGTTAGAGTGAAGCAAAGTTAGTGAGTTTATTGAGAAGAGATAAGTAAGTATACATACGCAAAACTTAAGAGTGGGCAAAGAAAGAAACACTCTTAAGAAAAAAACCCAGTAAGTTGGGTATGGTGGCACATGCCTGTAATCCCAGCACTCCTAAGGCTGAGGCAGGAAGATTACTTTGGATTTGAGGCCAGTCTGGAATACTTATCTGGACTCTACCTCAACAAAAACAACGAAAATAGGACCACAGCATGAATCTAAGCGTCCTACCCATGGCTATCTACACAATCCTGTGACTTCAGAAACACAATCCTCAAATGATGTAATTCACAAGTCTTAATGACCAAGATATCTCTAGAAATTAAATCTTAAAGTTTAAGTGCTGAACATGGTGACATATGCCTTTATTCCCAGCACTTGGGAGACAGAGGCAGGTAGATCTTTGCATTCAAGGACAGTCTAGCTTATATAGTGAGTCCCAGACCAATTAAGGTGACATGAGACCCTGTGTCAGAACAAAAAAGCACAATATATGGGCTGCTTTACTTATGACTCTTATCTTTTTTTAAGGAATTTTAATTTTATTTTTATTTTATTTGCATTGGTATTAGGACCTCTGGAACTGGAGTTACAACAGTTGTGAGCTGCCATGTGGGTTCTGGGAATTGAACCCAGGTCCTCTGGAAAAGCACTCAGTGCTCTTAACCCCTGAGTCATCTCTTCAGCCTTTATATCTCTTATCTTAAAGCTCTTTTTGTCAATGAAATGAATTGAAAGTCAGCTTCACGAGGTTGAAAGGGAACATTTCCAGAGGATGAGTTTGTCTGTTCAGGTTTGTGGTAAGAGAGGATGGTTTAAGGGACCATGTGGTAAAGATCAAGACCCCACCATTCTGGCCCTAAAGTAAGCATCATTTCTGTTTTGAAGACACTCATTTGGACATTTCTCTGGCAACTTTGATTTTCTCGGTTATGCCTGAGTTTCTGACTTGCAGCCATCGGCAAACCTTGCTAGACTCTAGAGACTCTTTTCCTGTCTAAGAACCCTTCATTGTCCGTCTTCCTATTCTGTCTCAGAGACTTTTTAAAAAAGTCTGGATCTGTTTGTTTCACAATAAAGAAAACAAGAAGATGAGGCAGGGAGAGAGGATGATTCCATGGACCATTCCTCTCCTCTGCCTGGAGTGTTGCGAAAGACATATGAAGGACATAATTCTTTCCTCTAACCTTTTTGTTTGGTTTATAAATCTCTTTAGTGACAAGCAAGCCTCTTGCCAGCCTTAAAGCCAGCAGTCTTTCAAAGTCTGGGTCCATCCCTTTATGAGGGTAAAGCTTAGGGACAAAATAAACAGGCATCACCAGGGACACCTTGTTCAGGAGTAGTAGGATTTACATTACATTACTTTTCAGTGCATTTAAACAGGAAACCCAGCGTCTTCACTAACTATCCCAATAAAAACCCTTTAGCCTGATTTGAGAATTGAGAGCTGACCAGTCAGCCTAGGCTACATAGCAAAACCTTGTCTCAGTGAATAACAACAATAACAACAATAAAAATAATAATAAATACTGAGAAGTAGTAGTAGTTATAGGCTGGAGAAGTAGTTCAGTGGTTAAGAGCTCTTGCTACTCTTGAAATGGACCAGAGTTTATTCCCAGCACCTACATGGCTGCTTATAACTGTCCATAACTCCAGTTCCAAAGGATCTGGTGTTCTCTTCTGGTCTCTGTGAGTATGAGGCACACATGAGATCACTTACATACATGAAGGCAAAATATTCATGTATATAAGTAAAAATAAATAAATCTTTAAAAAAATCTAATAATAGAGTTGGGCTACATAGGGAGTTCTGGGACAGACTAAGAAACGGAGTAAGGACTTGTCTAAAAATAAAAATTCAGATATAGTGTGACAGACCTGTGACATCAGCATTTGGGACAAGGAGTTCCAGGCCAGCTTGGCTACATGAGACCCCATCTCAAACAACCAAAAAAGAAAAAGGAAAGACAGCATAGTAGTTAATATTGATTGCCAACTCGATGAAATTTAGAAACAGCATGGAGATGAATCTCAGAATGTCTGTAAGGAAGTTTCTAGAAAAGGTTAGTTGAGGTGGGAAGGACCAGTACATCTATTTCCACCACTGTGTGTGTGTGTGTGTGTGTGTGTGTGTGTGTGTGTGTGTGTGCAAGCTCAAGTGTATGCATGCATATATGTATATATGTGTATATATATGTATATATACATATGTAGCCTTTTGGGCGTGGCTTCAGGTGCAGATGGAACCAGAAAGAGGGAAGCATGAGGTGGGCGCTCCCCTCTCTCCCCCTCCCCCTCTCCCCATCTCTGCCTCGCGCCCCCCCTCTCTGTGGATCACATCGAAAGGGCAGAGAAAGGCTGCAATGGTTCTTTGTTATTATCTGTGTAAGTTGTTCCCCAATAAAACACCCACCTATTATTTATCTTGGGTCTACTGAACTCATTATTTACTTGCCTTCAATTGGCACCAATGTGACTAGATACTCATGAATAGACCACGTGGCTGGCCTAGTGGTCTAGTGGTTAGGATTCCGGGCTCTCACCTACTGCAGTCTGGCCAGGTGGAATTCCATGAGCCAGAGTCAACCATGCCCAACCTCAGTGCATTCTGGTGGCTATCGGCTTCTGTATTTTATGCCAGCCATTGAGTTTGCCGCACTTCCCTGTGCTCTCTTCATGCTGTGGATTCGCGAGTGCACGTGTGTGGGAAATAGCCACAAAGCTTCCTGAGATGCAGCGGGTTTTCTTTCCACTGTGGATTTGCCCACATGGGTGAGCAGCCCAGCCCGGGAAAAGCTGG
The DNA here is from genome assembly GCF_003668045.3 of Cricetulus griseus. Taxonomy (NCBI): domain Eukaryota; kingdom Metazoa; phylum Chordata; class Mammalia; order Rodentia; family Cricetidae; genus Cricetulus; species Cricetulus griseus. The sequence continues at coordinate 36,727,564 of NC_048600.1, read as the reverse complement.
CATTTCCCTGCACTCTCTGTGTGCCATGGATTTGCCAGCAGATTTGCCAGCAATTAATCCTGCTGGCTCAATAGCTCCTGTGGTTCACACAGGCTGTGCCCTTTCTCTTCTCTCTAACAAAATTTCATTCGGTTTGGGTTTGTTGAGTGTTGATTAAGATCAGCAAGTGAGCCAACAAGCACCCAGACCTCAACCTTCCAGGATTTTACTTAAGGTATAGTACTGCATCTTTTGCAATTTAAACCAATAAATAAATAAACAGATACAATTAACTACTCCACACCAATGACAGATAATATTACTATACAGGAAGAAAAAAAAAACCCTTTTCCTTTCTTAGATGGATGGGATTTTAGAAGTTTACAACTTACCTGGAACATATTTTACTATCAGCCATAGTTGCTATTAGCTTGATAATCAATATAATGTCCTTAAAGAAATGGTTTGGTAATAGAGTAAAGAATGAGGAACTTGTAGAAATCATACAGACTTTACAGACTGGTAATGAGAGCTTAGTAAAAAGGATTCATACCATTGAAAACACTTTACAGACTGGTAATGAGACTTAGTAAAAAGGATTCATACCATTGAAAATGGCAATAGAGATTGCAAAAAAAAAAAAAAAAAAAAAACCTGTTCCATGTCTGAGACTAATGACAAGCTAGCAGAGAGAACATTGTTTCTGGAAGGCAATCTGCATGCCATCCAGATAATCTCTAAGGATGAGAATATTAAATCTCTAGAATCATATACAAATGAAAAGAACAAGAAACTGACTGATTTAATGAAATCCTTGAAAGTTTTTTCTGTCCAGGAAATTCAAACACTCTGAGAGACAATGGTGAATAGATTACAGGCCATAGAAGAACTTAGAACTGATATACCAGGAGCTGAGGTACAGACAAAAGAGAATGAAAGGGATTTAACATCACCAGTACCTTTCAGAGTCAGAGACGACCTGCCAAAGGTCATAGCATCACCATCTGCTTTGGTATATCCTGTTACTATTACTGAAAAGCCAGCCAATAAGAAACATCCAGCCAGGAGTTGGTGGTGCATGCCTTTAGTACCAGCACTCGGGAGGCAGAGGCAGGCGGATCTCTGTGAGTTCAAGACCAGCCTGGTCTGGTCTACAAGAGCTAGTTCCAGGAACTAGCCCCAGAGAACAAAAAATATAAAATAAAATAAAAACCAAAAACCAAAAAACAAAGAAACATCCAGAGGGATCATGGAATGTCATTGGGAGCCAATACATATGAAAGAATTAAAAGGTATTAAGGAAGCAGTAGTTTCTTATGGCATGCATTTATCATATCTGAGGTACTTAGTAGACTCATGGGCTATAAGATATAGAATAACCCCAAATGACTTGAGGCAATTAGTCTCAGCTGTCCTTGAAATTGGTCCACAGATGCAGTGGCGATCTTTATGGAGAAAAGAGGCCAAAGCCTTTGAACAGCAATGCCAAAAGCAAGGTTATAAGGCTCCCCAAGCTACAATTCTTGGTGAAGGTCTTTATGCTGCTGCAGAGACTCAAGCTACATACGATGAACACATTATGTCCCTATGCCATACAGCAGCCTTGAATGCTTGGGACAATATTCAAGAACCAGGGGAAAGAATGGAGTCATATACTAAGGTTATACAAGGCCCAAAAGAACCTTTTAGTGAATTTTTGCAAAGATTGACTAAATAGGGGTAGCAGATCCAGAAGCTAGACAAGTACTCATTGAATCTCTAGCTTTTGAAAAATGCTACTTTAGAATGCAAAAAGGTTCTTGGGCCCTTAAAGATCAGATCAGCACCAATGGATGAATGGATCTTGCACACAGCCAATATTGAGTCTTTTGATTATAACACTGAGGCTTGGGTAGGAGAAGCAATCTCCAAAGGTATAAAAAGACACCAAAATACCAAATGATTTAATTGTGGTGGAATAAGACATCTGAGAAGAAATTGTAGACAAAGCATTCCTAGAAATATTGCTTCTTCTAGGAATAACTCAAACAGAAGTCCCCAACCTTCTGGATTATGTAGAAGATATAGCAAAGGCCGACCCTGGACCAATGAATGTAGATCAACAAGAGGCAATCAAGGAAACCCTTTACCATTGGTAAACTCATTGGGGAACCTCTCAAAGTCCCCCATGTCAAACATGGTCCAGTTATTCCCAGTCACTGTGGAGGACAATCCTCCCCAGAACAATTAGAAAATCCAGGACCTATTGTAAAAAAAATCATACTTCTCTGAATGGTGGATTAGCTTTGGAGAATGAATCAAACATTCACAATGGAAACAAAGAACACATATTTTGGTAAACTTCTATAAATGACCAAAGACCAAAAATAAGAGTACAGATAAATAAAATTATGCTTGAAGGTTTGCTGGACAGTGAGGCAGATGTTACCATTATAACTCCAGAATCTTGGCATCCAAGTTGACCTCTTCAGGAGGTAAATGTTCAATTCTTAGGGATTGGAACACTATCTCAGGTAAAACAAAGCATGAGATGGTTTGAATGCATATGGCCAGAAGGACAAAGACAAAGGGTGAGGCCATATGTGGCTAATATAGCAATAAATCTGTGGGGTTGTGATCTATTGCAGCAATGGAATACCCAGATTAACATTCCTCCAGTATCAGATAGGAACCATAAACAAACTCATGTTTGTGGAAAAAAATATTATAAGGCACTATATAAAACAGACACCAACAATCCAGGCTGTACAAAAACAGAATACAAGTGGCAAACTAACAGGAACCAAAAACCCTACCCTTAAAGTGGCTAACTGATGAACCTCTCTGGGTGGGGCAATGGCCTATGACTTCTGAGACGCTAAAGGGTGTAGAAAAGCTGGTTCAGGAAGAGCTAAATGCTGGACATATTGAAGAATCAACCAACCCTTGGAATTCTCCTGTATTTGTTATTAAAAATAAACCTGGAAACTGGAGAATGCTTATAGATCTGAGAGTCATCAATAAAGTAATTCAACGAATGGACTCTCTAGAGCCTGGAATGCCCTTGCCTTCTCTGATACCTAAAGAATGGCCTATCATAATGCGTTACTAACCTTAAACTTCCTTAATGTTAATGAGAAAGGAAAAACAGCTGCAGAAAGACACTGGACAATAGAAAAAACTTCTGCACTAAATCAGCCAGTGTACTTCAAGGATGTGTTGACGTCAGTATAGAAACCAGGATATGTGCTACATTGGGGTAGGGGCTTTGCCTTTGTTTCTCCAGAAGAAGAAAACCTTTGGATACCTTTAAAGTTGATCAGATTTGAACAGGGGAAAACTCTTGATAAGGAGGAATGATAGGTCATCCTCCAAGATAAATCTCACAAGTTATATGGAGACCTCACAAAGTTTAGGGGAGTGTTCTGTTCTTGTCTTTAAAGGAAAACAGAAAACACCCATCTTCAAGAAGCCAAAAGAAATCAGATGTGTAGACACCTAAAGAAGAAAGGATAGCTATCCAGAAAGAATCTTCAGACAAAGAAGAATCTGAACTTATGGTACCAATATTTTTTCAGGGTAAAATCTTTCTACCTAAACACCTATTTCTCCTTACTTACCAGTACAGTCATAGTCCCAATTCACATAAAATTCAAAGCTGTCTTTGGAGTTGGATTTGGCTCTCCTTCTCTAAATTCAAGCATGTTGTTAAAAAAAATTCAGAGTTTCTGTCTCATATCAAAAAGCCAATTGTTGTAAGACAGAAGAAAACAAAATCTAGGGATTATTGTCAAAACTGGTATCTCTCAATAATCCTAATTTCCCTCATACTTGTTTTCATCCTTATTATTACCTTTCCCAGTATGCATATCTGTAAAAGTTAAACTTTCTGTGTTGATATTAATGTTTAAGTCTTCCACAGTGAGCAATAATATTTCCTAACAACAATCTTTGAAGTCTCTGGAAAGAAGTTGGGGCCCACTACATTGATTTCACTTGAATCAACTTGATGTCTTTGAACTAGTAAACACTACTCTAGGACCTGTTTGGGAATAATACTGCTCTAGACAATTCCAGATTAGCTAGCTGAGATGGTACACCTTCTTATAACATTCTGGCCAGAGCAGTCAGATAAGAACTTCAGACAAGCATCACCTGCCACTCAGAAACTAGCTACAAATGTTACAGGTAGTGTTAGGAGCCATAAGTTAAGGGGCCATCCAGAGCAGTGGAAAATTACAGGTCATTGAAGGACTTGCCACCTGGCAACTGCCATCGCTGGCTGTTCTATTCCAGGAAAAGATAAGCAGCTCCGAGAACAAGAAACATAGGAGGTTTTCAGGCAACAGACATTCTTTAGATAGCCGCTTATGCAAAACACCAGGTGTACTAACTCCCTGCTCGCTCCTCAGTTCCTCCTCCATGTCACCGCAAGCGGCCCTGAGGTCCAGCCAGGGAGCCCCACCTCCATCGGCTGCTACATGCTCGCTCCCCGCTCCGGGAAGTCACCATATTGATGCCAAACTTAGTGCGGGACACCCGATCGGCATACCGCACTACAGCCCAGAACTCCTGGACTCAAGCGATCCTCCTGTCTCAGCCTCCCGAGTAGCTGGGACTACAGGCAAGCGCCACTGTGCCTGGTGCGAGATTTACACCCTCTCCCCCGGATTTTCAAGGGCCAGCGAGAGCTCACTGGACGCCGGAACCGCGACGCTTTCCAAGGCATGGGAGTTGTGACCTGCTCCGTTTCCGACCTGTGCTGGTTCACCCCTCCTTAGGCAACTGGCTCTCGCAGGCGTTGTCAATTCCTCCGTCAGTGCTGGTTCCTCAGCTACCTCTAAATCCCATGTCTGGAGGCGATGGTAGTGAATGGTAACAGGCTTCTTAATTATGGCATCGATCTGTGTCTTAACAAATTGTAAGGGGCCGTGGGCCCAAAACTATGCGGCTTAAAGCCCACCTTTGTAAGACTTTTAATGACTTTTAAGTTTGCGGCTTAAAGCCAGCTCTGTGAGCCTCCTGTAACCTGTAATTAGATACGGTTTGGCCAAGCGGAACTGCTAACTGCTTCTGTTCCGAGAAAGGGTCTGGAGCTTTTCTGTTCGCTGTTCCAAGAAAGACCACTAGATGTTCCGGCTGACAAGAAGAATGTTCCAGTCCCAGCAAATACCTGATGTTCCTTCTATTATTCCCCCCAATTCTATTGTTGCAGGGCTATTTAAGCCCACTCTAAGCCCCAGTAAATCGAGACCTTGACATTGCACAGACGGACTCTTGTCCTTTCTTGCGCCGCTTGGTCTCCCTCCTCTCTCGCCCCCATTGACCCCCTTTTAGGTGATACCCCCTCGAGACCCGCAAATAACCTGGCCTGCTGGACGGGTCAACAAATCTGGTTAGTTTTGCAAAGGCCCAAGGGCCAAATGATATAAGGAGGAGTAGACCCATAAGGGGTCCCAGGACACTTGGCAAAAGAGTTGATAGCCAGGGAGAAGTAGAGAACCAGTTCTCATACCATGATTCTTGTTGTTCCCTCTGTTTTTTTCCTAATTTCTAGGTTAGTCTTTACTTTCTCTATGCTGTCTTGTACCAGTCCAGTCTTATCCTTATAAAAACAGCATTCCCCTTTGAGAGCTGCACAGAGGCCACCTTCTTTAAGAAAGATAGGGAGACCAATGAGTCCTTTAAATTTTGTAATCCTCTTTGTAATTCCTTTATATCTTTGCCCACTGCCATAGACAGTTGTGCATGTTGCTGTCTAGAGGTGATGAGGGAGGCTATCCCCGTCCCTGCCTCTGAAGCTCCTAGTCCTAAAATGACAGCCAGGGTAATGGCTGAAATAGGTTCTCTTTTCTGTCGAGACCTTTCAATGTAGTCCTCTTGAGACTTAACCATTACTTTAGTTTTTGTTGTTGTTGTTGTTGTTGTTTTTCCTACAGGATTCCATAGAGTCACTGTCACCCATTACAGCAGGAACTAATTCTAAGAAAACAACAACCCCTTTCCCTACTGTTGGCTTTAGGGTATTTGGTTTTTGAGGTTTTTTTGGTTTTTGATTTTTGTTTTTTGTTTTGTTTTGTCCCTGAAAAAAGGATAACTATCACCTGATTAGGATTGGTTTTAAGTTGTGTAGGGTTGGTTATGGTGAAGGACCCCGAGATATAATACCAGAATTTGTGAATTTAGCGGAAAGAACTGCTGAGTCATTACATCTCTATTGTCAGTAAGTGTTCTGTCCTGCAAACGAGGAAGTCACCACCCTGAACATTCTGTGATCCCATGGGCTCAGAGATTATGGTCCACCATCTGGAACAGGCTAATCAGAACTGTTCACCTTATCCTTGCATTCCCCGCATTCCCCTGACCCCACCTGCTTGTGGTTTTTTTCCTTTAAGAAGCCCTTAGACCTTTGTTCGGGGTCTGAATCTTTGACTCCTGTGTGAGCTTGAGTCTGGACCCCAACGTGCTGGTTTAATAAAACCTCTTGCTGTTTGCATCAAGTCTTTGCCTCTGCCTGGTGATTGGGGTCACCAAGGACCAGGTCTGTGATCCTGGGGGCCTGAGCCTCCAGGGGACTTTCATTTGGTTCCCTGACCAGGAATCAAGACCAGCCTTCACCTGTGTGGGATTGATCTTGGAGGTAAGCGGGTACCCTGTATTGTCTTGTCTAGTCTCTCATCTACAGCCTGCCGGCTCTGTTTGTTCTGTGAGAGTGCTTTGGGTTTTCGGTTATACTGGTGGTCGTGAGTCCACCTGGACCTCCATCAGTAAACGTGCCCAGAGGATCACAGATTGGCACTCTAAGGGGACACCCTAAGAGAATCAGAGGCCCAGGGACACTTGGAATCCTCTTCTGATAGCGGCGATTACAACCGCCTGGTTTTGCCACCCGTTCACATGGTACCATTGCCATTTGGGATACTTTCATTTTTGCGGCACAAACGAATTGGGTCAGCATCTGTTCTTATCTGTCTACTCTGTTTCTGTGTGTTTGTATTGTTGACTTTCAATATGGGACAGACCCTGACCACCCTCCCTTAGTTTGACTCTCAACCATTGAACGGATGTTAGGGACAGAGCTCACGATCAGTTAGTTGAAATTAACAAATGTAAATGGCAGACTTCAGAATGGCCCACCTTTAACATGGGATGGCCTCCAGAAGGGGCTTTTAAGCTAACCTTGATCAAGGCCATTAAGGCTGTTGTTTTCCAGAATTCAACCACGGGACACCCAGATCAACAGCCCTACATCATTGTCTGGCAGAACCTGGTCCAGAACCCACCACCATGGATAAAACCTTGGGTGGTCCACATATCAGGTTCACCCACCACCCAAGTCCTGGCCTTACAGAACAAAGATTCTTCATCCGACAGAGTCGTCTCCCCTAAGAAGATCTATCCTGATGTACCAAATGATCTCTTCCTGTTGGATCACCCTCCACCTTACCCCCATTCCTTAACCCATACCAAATCCCCCTTACAGGCTCCACAGGAACCGTCTGCCCCCCACAGCAGGAATTAACCCCTGGGCCAGCACAAGGAACTCACAGCCGTTGCAGGGGCCCCTCAAAAACCTCAGTTGCCCTTCCTTTGAGAGCCTATGGCCTTCCTCCTCCACCAGGGAAGGACAGGCATGTTCCAATACAGCCCCTCCAATACTGGCCTTTTAACTCTGCAGATTTGTATAACTGGAAAACTAACCATCCTCCCTTTTCAGAAGATCCCACCAAACTCTCCAATATGGTTGAGTTTCTGATTTTTTCCCACCAAACAACTTGGGATGATTGTCAGCAGCTCCTCCAAACCCTTTTTACTACTGAGGAAAGGGAGAGAATCCTTCTAGAGACGTGAAAGAAAGTCCCAGGAGCAGACGGAACCCCCTCTAGACTGGACAATGTCATCAACCCGGGATTTCCCCTAGCCTGCCCAAACTGGGTCTTCAACTCAGCAGAAGGTAGGAGCCACTGACAGTCTACCGCCAGGCTCTAGTGGCAGGTCTCTGCGGGGCTGCACGACACCCCACCAACTTGGCTGAGGTAAGAGAGGTAAGTCAGGGACCCACTGAAGCCCCCTCCCTCTTCGTAGAGAGACTTATGGAAGCCTATTGCCGCTATACCCCTTTGGATCCTACTGCCGTGGATCAAAGGGCATCTTTAGCTATGGCCTTCATAGGACAAGCAGCCCCAGACATCAAACAAAAACTACAAAGACTTGAGGGGATAACAGGACTTAACTCTGTGGGACCTAGGTAAGGAGGCAGAGTATATTACAAAAGCGAAACAGAAGAAGAAAAGGAGGAGAGGAAACAGAGAGAGCAGGAAGAACATGAAAATAAAAGAGAAAAAAGACAGGAGAAAAACCTAACTAGGATCTTGGCGGAAGTGGCAAGGAATAGCCAGGAACAAAGGAAACCTAGATCAGGAAAGGTGAGATGGCCAGGAAAACTAGGCAACCGACCCCCACTAGAGAAAGACCAATGTGCATATTGCAAAGAAAAAGGACACGGGGCTCGAGATTGCCCCCAAGAAAAAGGGATCTTCCAGAAAGGTCCTCGCCTTAGAAGAGGACGACTAGGGAAGTCGGGGCTCGGACCCCCTCCCCGAGATAGGGTAACTCTTAAGGTGGAGGGAAACCCCGTCGAGTTCCTGGTAGACACCGGGGCTCAACATTCGGTATTACTCAACACTGGTGGACCCCTGGCCCATAAAAAGTCATGGGTTATTGGGGCCACTGGACAGAAGCAGTACTCATGGACTAACCGAAGAACAGTTGACTTGGGAACTGACTGGGTAACCCACTAATTTCTAGTCATCCCGGAGTGCCCCGGGCCAAATCCTGCGGGGGGGGGGGCTTATTAACTAAACTAGGGGCCCAGATCGGGTTCAAGCCGGATAGGCCAGAGGTCACCTATTCAAAAGGCATCACTGCTCTGTCACTCAGAATTGAGGATGAACACAGAATATTTGAGACCGCCCCCGCCCCCAGGACACCCGCCTGACATCCAGCAGTGGTTACAAGAATGACCTGATGCCTGGGCAGAGACTGCAGGCATCATAGAACTTAAAGTCACCGCAATTCCTATACAAGTATGGCAATATCCCATGAGTCAGGAGGCACTACAAGGAATTAGGCCACATATCCTAAGCCTCCTCCAACAGGGCATCCTCATTCTTTGCCAGTCACCATGGAACACTCCCTTATTACCCATTAAGAAGCCATGGACCGGAGATTATTGACCAGCCAAGGACCTCCGAGAGGTCAATAAGAGAGTGCTGGACATCAATCCCACAGTGCCCAACCCATATAATCTCTTAAGCTCTCTGTCTCCAAGTCAGACCTGGTATAATGTCTTGGACCTGAAGGATGCTTTTTTCTGCCTAAAGCTACATCCATCAGTCCCTTTTTGCCTTTGAATGGAAGGATCCAGACCATAGACTATCTGGACAATTGACCTGGACTCCATTACCTAAGGGTTTCAAAAATTCACCAATCTTATTTGATGAAGCCCTACACAGAGACTTGGCCCACATCAGGACAAGTCACCCAGAGGTTACCCTCCTTCAATATGTGGATGACCTATTGGCAGGAGGTTCTGAGGACAACTGTCTACACAGCACACGAGAGCTATTCTGAGCATTGGCTCACTGGGTTACCTCGCCTTGGCAAAAAAGCTCAAATCTCTCAAAAACAGTAACCTATTTAGGATACTTAATAAAAGGAGGCCAGAAGTGGTGAACAGAGGCTCGAAAGCAAGCAGTGATGCAGATTCCTCCTCCAAAAACTCCCCAGGAGGTGAGAGAGTTCCTGGGGTCTCCTGGGTACCGCGGCCTCTGCATCCCAGGTTTTGCCTCATTGGCTGCCCCCTATATCCCCTCACAAAAGGAGGCTCCCCTTTTCAATGGGAAGATGAACAGCAACGGACATTCCATGAACTCAAGAAAGCCTTACTGACCGCTCTGACCCTAGCCTTGCCAGATGTAAGTAAGCCATTCCACTTATATATAGACGAGAGAGGAAGGGTATCAAAGGGGGTGCTGGCTCAGGCACTGGCCCCCTGGTAGAGACCAAAAAGTTGGACCCAGTGGTAACGAGATGGCCAAGGTGCTTGAGGGCCGTTGCCGAAGTGGCCTTGTTAGTCAAAGACACAGAAAACTGACTATAGGTCAAACACTGACTATCGTAGCATCCTATGCTTTGGAAAGCATCATTAGACAGCCCCCGGACCGTTGGCTGTCCAATGCAAGGATGACACATTACCAAAGCCTTCTACTAAACCCAGACCGAATCCAGTTCGGGGCCCCTGCTGTCCTCAAGCCCGCCACCCTGCTGCCTGACTCAGTAGAAACTGAAAAAATCCATGACTGTCAGGACATCCTGGCACAGGAAACAGGAACCAGATGTGATCTCCAAGACCACCTGCTCCCAGACGCCCAATTGACCTGTTATACCAACGGCAGCAGTTACATGGTTGGAGGAAAGCAGATGGCAGGGGCGGCAACCACACCATGTGGGCTAGCAGCTACCTGAAGAGACCTCTACCCAAAAAGCCAAACTGATAGCACTGCCCAAGCCCTGAAGTTAGCAGAGGGGAAGACGGTCAACATCTACATGGACAGTCGGTATGCTTTCGGCACTGCCCACATTCACAGGACCATTTAAAACAGTGTGGACTGTTGACCTCTGCGGGCAGAGAGATCAAAAACAAAGTAGAAATCATACAACTATTAGATGCCCTCCACCTACCGAGAAAGTTGGCCATCATTCATTCCCCAGGACACCAAAAAGATATCACCAGGGAAGCAAGAGCTAACCCAAAGGCCAAACAAGAATTGAAAAAAGCAGCTCAAGGTCTAAACATCCTGACCATCACAGACCCTGAGCCACAGACTGACCAGGTTGACAAATTCTTTGAATACACGGCCAAGGACCTAGCACAGATGAGAAAACAGGGGTTCACCGGGACCACCGTGGATTCCACATGGACGACACCTGAGGGTAAATACATTCTACCCAGATAGCTAGCTGTACTCTTCCTTAGGCAAATTCATCGGTTTACTCATCTCAGAGCCAAGCACCTCAGGACACTTGTGTGCTCCTCCCTTTACTACGTTATGGGACTAAGGAGGCTGGCTGAGGAGATCACAGAAGATTGCACCCCTTGCCAGATGGTAAATGCCTACCCTGATAGGCAACCCCAGGGCTGTCGCCTGAGGGGCAACAAGCCTGGTAGCTACTGGGAAGTAGACTTCTCTGAGATTAAGCCAGCAAAGTTTGGGTATAAATATTTGCTTGTCTTTGCTGATACCTTCTCTGGGTGGGTAGAGGCCTACCCCACCAGGAACGAAATGGCTATGATCGTGGCTAAAAAGATTCTTGAAGAAATCTTCCCTAGGTTCGGGATTCCTCAGGTAATCAGATCAGACAATGGTCCAGCTTTTGTTGCCCAGGTAAGACAGCGACTGGCCAAGATCCTGGGGCTTGATTGGAAACTACATTGTGCTTATAGGCTCCAAAGCTCAGGACAGGTAGAAAGAATGAATAGGACCCTAAAAGAGACCTTAACTAAATTGACCTTAGAAACTGGCACCACAGATTGGACAGTCCTCCTTCCCTATGCCCTCTTCCGAGTGCGCAACACCCCTGGGCCCCTTAAGTTTACCCCATATGAGGTTCTGTATGGCTCCCATCCTCTGCTAACCCAGATATCTGATTTACCCCCTAAAGAATCCTACTCCCCCACCCTATATGCTAGGTTAAAGACGCTTGAGATGGTGCAAAGAGAGGTGTGGAGACCGTTGGTGGCAGCCTACCAGGCAGAAGATCTCCAAGCCCCCTACCAGCTTCAAGTGGGAGACCTTGTCTACGTTAGACATCACCGTGTGGGGAGCCTTCAGCCCTGATGGAAGGGACCCTACTTGGTGTTGCTCACCACCCCAACTGCCCTTAAAGTCGATGGCATCCCAACTTGGATACATGCTTCACACGCTAAGGCTGCACCTGCCCCAGTATCCCCATGGAAGTTGAGAACCCCCTCAAGATATGTCTCCATCGCTTTCCTGATTCTGATAACCCTGGGACCCCAACAGATAAGTAGCTCCTCGAATCCCCATACCCCCCAGAAGCTCACCTGGCAGATAATCTCCCAGATGGGGAAACTGTTTGGTCGACTAACAGAATCACTACTCCATGTACCTGGTGGCCGAACCTCACCCTGGACCTGTGTCAACTTGCTATAGGCCTAGACACCTGGGACATTCCCAGAGCTAACCTCGGGAAACAATTCCGAGTTGTGGATCTGGACCCTGCAGTTGCCCAATCCCACGGGGAATAAGCGGACAGGGATGCAGCCACACCCAGCTGGGGCACAAACTCAGAAAGACGGGCCTCTGTGTTTGTCCAAGGGATTGGAGGGGTCAGAGCTGTGGTGGGGCTGAGAAGTTCTTTTGCAAGGCCTGGGGATGTGAGACCACTGGAAACACCTGGTGGAAACCCACATCAACTTGGGACTCCATCTCTGTGAATAGGGCTCACCCCTGGCAGGAAGAAGAGCCTGGGCTTACACAGTCCAGATGCGAGTGCACGGTCTCAATTTCCCAATTTGTTGGGCTTGCTCTTGACCTGTCCAGCAGGCCAGGTTATTTGCGGGTCTCGAGGGGGTTGTCACCTAAAGGGGTCATGAGGGCGAGAAAGGAATGGAGACCATGCGGCGCAAGAAAGGACAAGAGTCCGTCTGTGCAATGTCAAGGTCTCGATTTACTGAGGCTTAGAGTGGGCTTAAATAGCCCTGCAACAATAGAATTGGGGGGAATAATAGAAGGAACATCAGGTATTTGCTGGGACTGGAACATTCTTCTTGTCAGCCGGAACATCTAGTGGTCTTTCTTGGAACAGCGAACAGAAAAGCTCCAGACCCTTTCTCGGAACAGAAGCAGTTAGCAGTTCCGCTTGGCCAAACCGTATCTAATTACAGGTTACAGGAGGCTCACAGAGCTGGCTTTAAGCCGCAAACTTACAGGTCATTAAAAGTCTTACAAAGGTGGGCTTTAAGCCGCATAGTTTTGGGCCCACGGCCCCTTACAGCTCTGTCTATAGGGACAGGATCCTGGTTAGGACAACAGTTATGCATAAATTTCACATGTAAGCCGCTTAAGATCACATTCATGGGCCCGGGAAAACAGTTAAGACAAGAATGGTTACGAGGACGCCAATGGGGAATCTGCCTCTATCAGGAGGGAGGCAACCGTGGGCTACTAATGACAATCTGGTTAAAAATAGAGGTACCATCCCCAATATCCATAGGACCAAACCCGGTGATAGCAGACCAAAAGAAACCTGAACTGAAAAGGGTCCAGGAACAAGTCCCTATCACTTTCCCAAATTCCCAGGCGCCATCTACCCTACAAAGACCCATCCCTGCAGGTTCATAGCAAAGACTGATTAATCTCGTATGCAGGACATTTGAGGCTCTTAACATCATTTATCCTAACCTGAGTGAGTCCTGCCGGCTATGCTTAAACTCAGTTCCTCCATACTACGAGGGAATAGCTTTTATAGGGAATTTCAGAAGCACCACCTCCCCGACTGCTTGTGTATGGGAATCTCAGGGGAAGTTAACCCTTACTGAAGTCTCAGGTACTGGGCCCTCTGTGGGGCAGATATCATCACATAAGCAACAACTCTGCACTCAGACTTCGGGCCTGCTGATTCCTAAAGGTAATCTGTATCTCCTGCCCCCTAATAATGGTTGGTGGATCTGTAACACTGGACTTACCTCTGCATTTCCACTTCTGTTTTTAATGCCTCACAGGATTATTGCGTACCAATACACTTCCTACCCCGGGTGATATATCATGATGCTAAGTCATTTGAAGATAAATTCGATCTCATGCCCTATCGAATTAGGAGAGAACCCGCCACTTTGACACTAACTGTCTTCATGGGCCTGGGAATGGCGGTAGGCATAGGAACAGGCACAGCAGCACTAATTAACAACCCATAACAAATAAATGGATTAAAACAGGCCATTACTGAGGACCTTAAGGCTACTGAAAACTCTATCACCAAGCTTGAAGAGTCTTTAACATCCCTCTCTGAAGTAGTACTGCAGAACTGGAGAGGGCTAGACCTACTCGTTCTCAAGGATGGGGGCCTCTGTGAGGCATTAAAAGGATAATGTTTTTATGTGGACCACTCAGGGGTGATCAGAGACTCCATGACTATATTGAGGAAAAGGCTAGAGGAAAGACAGAAAGAGAGAGAAGCCAACCAAAATTGGTTTGAAAGCTGGTATTGGAGGACTTAAGAATTAACAAAGAAATAAAATAAGGAGACTTAGAAAAAAAACAAACCTCTCACCCTAAGAATGGGGAGACCTGACTTAGAAACCTAACCAAGGTCACAATGACCCGAGTCCCAGGAATTGCCTAGCTGGCAGCAATAACTCCCTTACAAGGCCACAAGACAACCTAACTAAATACCAAGAATTCCCAGAGGGCCACCCTGCCCTGGGGTCATGAAGATAAGAACAGACTATCCCACTGAGTCAGGAGACCATCCAGCCCCAAAGATAAGAGATCTCCAAAGGATCTGTGACTCTGGTCACGTACCCAAACCCCTAAAAGCCTATGGTTTTTCTCCTATAAAAGAAGCCTGCTTTTGAGGAACAGGGCTTTCCTTTGTCTGTCAGACTGGGAGGCCCGTTTGCGCAAACATCCCACAATAAACTTACCTCTTGTTTTTACATCAGCTGGACTGGACATTGAGTGTTTTGGGGGGGACTGTCCGATTTGTGGAGACTCCTCGACCCAAGGGTCTTTCAGTATAGCAAATCCCCCTGGTTCACTACCTGGTTTCTTCACTATTGGGCCCTATTATTATAATTTTATTACTTTTAACTTTTGGTCCCTGTGTTCTCAACCATTTAATGACTTTTGTCCAAGAAAGGGTAGGCACAGTCCAGGTACTAATGCTTCACCAACAGTACTGGACTCTCCTGGAAACGAATCAGAAGAAACCAGAATTCCATGATTGAAATTTCCCAAAAGAAAATGGGGGGGGGATGAAGGACCCTGATCTAAAAATACCAGAATGTATGACTTTTACCAGAATGAACTGCTGAGTCATTACATCTCTGTTGTTGGTAACTGTTCTGCCCGCAAACTGGGAATTCACGCCCTGAACATTCCATGATCCCTTGGGCCCCGAGATTATGGTCGGCCACCTGGAATTAGCTAATCAGAACTGTTTACCCTTGCATTCCCCGCATTCCCCTGACCCCACCTGGTTGTGTTTTTCGACTTTAAGAAGCCCTTAGACCTTTGTTCAGGGTCCAACTCTTTGACTCCTGCATGAGCTTGAGTTTGGACCCCAAAGCGCTGGTTTAATAAAACCTCTTGCTGTTTGCATCAAGTCTTCACCTCCACCTAGTGATTGGGGTCGCCGAGGTCCTGGTCTAAGATCCTGGGGGCCTGAGCGAAGCCCGGGGGGGGGTCTTTCAATGGATGGTGAGGTCCGACTTGGGTATCTCAGAATACCCAAGGGTATGGCTGGGATGGGATATAGGTAGATTAACATATCTTCTTGTGAACTAATTTTAGCAACTATTAGCTATAGAAAACTTACATTGATAGATTCTTGTATGTTGACTGTGTAGGGTCTTCTTTCTGTATACGATGTTTTGCACACGAATATAAAACAATCTTTATATATTTTGTAAATTGATACAATTTAGGATATTTTATCAGGTTGCACTTTACAGTATTACCTCTGATATATATAATATATATATATATATATATATATATATATATATATATATTCCTCACCTAAACTTTTGATGGGATTATGCTCTCAAGAGCAGCCTGGCCAGTCTCCTGGCCCCTCCTACTTGGCATAGAAGCCCTGGGATTACAGGTGCATGACACCACACCTGGTTTTCACGAGGGTTCTAGGGGTGGACAGCGTGTCCCAAGACCTGTACAGCAAGTGTTTTCACCCCCTGAGCCGCATCTTCAACCCATGAGGAATGTTCACTAAGTGCAAGGTGGACTCTTTGTAGGCATCTGAAGAGTCATTACCTTTCATTTTGGCTCTTGGAGTTTTTGGTCATTAAACATGTTATCCATTAGGTGAAGCAGTCATCTTTGGAAGCTAACTCCTACACTTACAGGGTAGAAACATGTTATATGTTGTTGGGCCCTTCCCCCATATGGATCTTCTGACCACCTTGTGACTAGGAGCTTATCTAGCAAGTACTTCTTGTTTCCCTCCTTCCAATAAGGACTGAATGCAAGTTCCTGTTATCTGCCCATCCTTATTGGCAGAAGGGCCTGGGAACATGAACTTCTGACGTGGGTAACTTTCAATTGTTGACTGCTATATAAGGCTTCCCTCCTTTGTAATAAATGGCATTCTCCTTGCATGAATGACCCCCTGTCTTGTCTTTATTTAAATCCTCAGGCCCTTTGTCGGAATCCATGAGAAGTGTTGTAATGCTGCCACTACAATGTTTATTATTTGTTTGGGGGACAGGGTGACATTGTAACTGGAGAATTCAGTGCAAAATTCAAGGAGGTTTTTTTTTTTGTAAATGTTTCTAGACTCATTTATATTTTTAATGTGTATGAGTGTTTTGCGTGCATGTAAGGGTGTGTGCCAGAAACATGACTAATGCTCATAGAGATCAGAAGACAAGGGTCCTGGGTCCTCTGCAAGAACAATAATTACTCTTAATTATTGAGCCATCTCCAAGTCCCCAAATCCAAGGCTATTGCAACCTCAATAAGCCAGGCTTAGCCATGTACCCCAATCCACCAAGATAAGCAATGATGAAAATTAGAGTTCACTTCTCTGTGCCACTTTAACAAGAGGAGCAGAAAAAGGATCCAGTGACATCACCTCTGTCATCAGAGGGTCCATTGGCCGCCATTGGGGTTTGACACAAAATTCCTCCTGTCAATCCCTCAGCTACAAATTGAATTTGAAGTCAGCGTTTGTCAGAAGCCAGCCTTGGCGACCCCCGATGCCTAGCTAGCCTAGCATCCCACCCCTCAGGTTCAGGGCCTGAGAAGCAACTAACACCTTCTCCCATTTCCTTAGTTAGTGCTTGAGATAAACATAGAAGATTCTGGATACCTGGCCTGAGAAGCAACTAACACCTATCCCTTCCCCCACTTCCTTAACACAGGAGATTCCGGATACCTGCCTGAGAACAATTAACTCATCCCTCCCCCCACCTCCTTTTTCTCTGCTCCCTCCTTTCTCTATAAAAACCCCTTGTAATAATCAATAAAAGGGGCCTTGACAATGGAATCTGCTTGGTCCCGCTCTTTCTTTCCCGCCCATTATTTGCAGGCGTGATCCACCTCGGACTCACGAATTACCGGAGCCCCGAAGGACGGGGCAAGCGTTGGATGCAAGATGCATTGTCTCAGCAAAAGGAAGTTCCTGCTTTCAATACAGTGCAGCTAGCCTAGAGTATGCAGCTTCACAACAAACAATAGACCTTGCCTCAAGGAAGTAGAAGGCAAGAACTGACTCTCAAAAGCTGTTTTCTGACCTCAGAAGCACTAGTACTACAGTAGGGGCATATCTATACACATGTGCACATGCATGCACGAACATAGTTACACATAATAAATAAATTTAAATTTTAACATATCATATGCATGCAACAACATTTAATGAGGAAGAGAGGACATGGATTTGAAGGAGAGCATGAGGGGCTATATTAGGAGGGTTTGGAGGGAAGAAAGGGAGGGGGAAATGATGTAACTTTATTCTAATCTCAAAAAATAATAATGTACTTTTTCCAGATTCAAAAAGCAATTTCTTAATTTCTTGTCTCTGGTTTAATAGTCACTTTAAGTGAGGAGCCAGAAGGGTCCAGCTCCCCATTTCGGCTACCAATGAAGGAACCAGCTTCCCTTTTGGCAGCCATAACAGCCAAACACGTGCTTGCCATAAACCTGCCTTGGTCACTTAGAGGTCAGATGCCTGTCTCGTGACAAGGAACCAATCGGAAGTTAGTTAGTCACTAGAAAGTCAGATGCCTGTCTCGTGACAAGGAACCAATCAGAAGTTAGCTGGTGGTACTATGCTTTACAGCTCTGGGTGTGCTTTACGGACAAGCACACAGCAATGACGTGCAGAGCATAGCAACCACCCTGGGAGGGCATATGGGTCATAACAACCAGTTGACCAATCAACACAGGGCAAACCCTCCAAGCCTGGAGGCACACCAATCCTGACCCTGTGCGTACCCCTAGACCCTCCCCTTACGCTGCCCTATAAGATCTCTATGCAGACACTTCGAGCCGTCTTTCCTAGCCATCCACCATGGTGGGTGGATGAAAGACCCAAGCTAACATGGGGTTAGCTTGTTAAACAACTATAATAAAGTGTCGTGCAGTTTGCATCAAGCTTTCGACTCTGCCTGGTGATTGGGGTGACCATGGTCCTGGGTTGAGATCCTGGGGGCCTGAGCTTCCGGGGGTCTTTCAGAGCTATTGCAAGAACAAAGTTAGGAGTGCTTTACATGGTGACTGTGACACAGGGCTGGAGGGTGGCTTACCAGTCGAAAGCTGTGACTACTGTGGCAGCGGAACTAAATTTTATTCCCAGCATGCACGTGGTGGTTCATCATTGTAGCTCCAATATCTAGGGATCCGATTTTTCTGTCCTCTGAGGGCACTGTATATATGTGATGCACAGACAAGCATGCAGGCAAAATACTCCTGCACATGAATAAATTCAATAAAAAAATTAAAATAGATGCGGAGGTATTCTGAGATGGGATATGGCCAGGCCACCAACATTACCAGATAACAATGAGCCTTATTAGCACTGATGAGCATGTATGCATTCTGGCAGCCGGAATCAGCCACTCAGGTGAAGCCAGACCCTTGATTTCACCGAAGGAAAGAATTCCATGATGAGCAATGTGAATCAGTGTTGAGTTTATTAAGGCAAAAGCCTATGGTCTGTGAAGAGGCTCAATAGGTAAACTCATAGCTATGTAAGCATGAGAACCTGTGGTGAGAGACCAAAAGTCAAAATTAATAAAAGTCAAAAAGACCTGGGCTGCTGAACATACACAGAGAAAAAGGGAACTTCTGATGATGAAAAAAATTTGACCCCCTGACCAGCAGTGCATGACTAAGACTAAGTCAAGCTCTTGAAAAAAGGGAGTTAGTTCACCACTAGCTGTGTCAACATTCTTTGTTCTAAAGAAAACCAGATAACCACTAACTGCCAGTTGTAAAAATCCCCCAGCCCACGAGATAATTGGCAAACTCATGACCCCATGCCCCTGCAACCCCATGTCCCTGCCCTATCTTGCTTAAATGTATCTTGCTTAAATATATGGTCATTGCTTTACATTATACTTTGTGTAATGACCTTGAGTAACCATGGAAACTGTAATTTGTGGCTTTCAGCCTTGTGGTCTTTCCCTTTAAGAACTCCCCTTAGTTGTTTCAGGGAACCCCTCTCTCAGCGAGGTCCCTGCCAGCTTGAACAATAAAGAAACCTCTGAACTGTAAGCCAGCCCCAATTAAATATTTTCCTTTACAAAAGTTGCCTTGGTCATGGTGTCTCTTCACAGCAATAAAACCCTAACTAAGACAAGTTATTTTCCTTGTAATTTGTGCCATGCTATTATTTGTCTTTCAGAGAAATTTTCAGTAGAACATTGAGTGAAATGGAGGGGAAACTTTATCTTCACCCCTAAAAGAGATAACTACACAGGTGTGGGCAGAACAGGGAGGCCCAAAAGGCCAAAAGTAAAACCAAATCCCCACTTTAGTAATCAGATGTTGGCTATGTAAAAACCTGTAGGAGCAAAGTTATTCTAAAGAGACCCTTGTGCTGGATGTGATGTTCCATCCCAACACTGGGGAGGCAGAGGCCAGCAGATCCCAACCAGCAAGTTCTAGGCCCACTAGAACTATATAGTCAGACCCTGTCTCAGAGATAGAGACAGGGAGAGACTTCTGCCTGTCCTTTTCTCTGTCAAACAGCTAAAACAATGGTCCCAAAGGAATTGAAATTGCCTCAGGGACCTCATGCTGAAAGAAGAAAAAGGCTGAAGGCCTGGTACCAGCCAAAGAAGAAATTTGTCTTCCAGGAGGAGATTCACACAGCTCTGACAACCTGTCTGTCAGACCACTGTGCAGGAGAGAACAGAGCTGAGACAGTGATGGATCAGCAATGAGCAGGACCACACCTTGACCAGGACTGCTTAGTTATGCGCACCTCTTGCCCTCTATTTCAGTGTCCCAAGGATAGATTATGGAATCAGTGAACGTCTATAAACCTCCTTTCTCTGTTTCATGTTATTCTTTTTTTAAGTGGTCTATTGAGAATGGATGACTTGTTACAGCTATCAAGAGTCCTGACTTTGACCCTCAAACCTCCAGCAACAACTGCTTAGAGCCTGACCCAGATGCTTGTGATGCTTCATTCCCAGGGTGCATGATCAGAAATGGACAGTCTCAAGAGACAAAATCAGAGCTGTACAATTTATTGCTTAACAAGATGATAAAATCAGCCTGTTCCCTCTGATATGGAACCTGCATAAATGGCCCATGAGGCAAGACTAAGTAAGCTCTCCCTTTGTTCCCAGGGAAGTCAGGGTTCCCTTTTGTGTTCTTAGTCTCATTAGTAAGAGAATGTCTAAATTACTGAGACTGTCTCTTTGGGTTCATAAACCTCTGATGTGGGTGAGTGAGGCTCTATGTGTCTGAGACAAATAGGTCCTGGCCATAGGTCACACTCTAAACAATTTAGACAGAGACAGAGACAGAGACTGGAAGTCTGGCCACTGGGGCAGACGAGAGATTTACACAGAAAAGATATTACCAGCACAGCTGTGCTGCATAGTTCCTACACTTTCAGTCCTTTCGATAAGTTCATTTACAGCCCACTCCTCACTGATCTGTCACTATTGTTTACACATGGCAGGAAGCTAAGGTATAACACAGAAAGGATGAAACTTAAGAGGTCCATCCTTGTCTGAGAGGCCAGAACTGCTGCCTGCTTTAGTGCAAAGGGTGGTTAGTGGAACCTGATCCCTTGACCTGTGTACATAACAAGTGGCTCATGTCTAAATCCCCAGTTCTCTGGTAAAAGGAATTCACCCCCAAGCTATGTCAACACCCAAATGTTAGCTCTTTGACCTTAGAAAAGCAGATAACTATAACTGCCTGACTACAGGCCCTCACCTGGCCCAGGAGATAAAGTGATAGAAATTCCTCAATCCCCTCCCAAGATAAATGACTAACCAACTTGCAACCCCCATGCCCCTGCTTAACCTTGCCCAACTGTATGGATTTTTTCACCTTTATAAGCTTCTTGCAATAGAGGGTTGGGGCTTTCTCCCGAAGCTGTTGTGTTGGTTTGCTGGATGAGGTCCCTGTGGAGGCTTGTATCTCATTAAAAGAAACCTTGTGTATTTGAATTGTTAAGTCAGCTCCTTGGTGGTCATTTTGGGGGTCTCTCAGACTGGGCATTTTAACATGAATGTTTCTGGTTTGGCAGATCCCACCGCCCTTTTCTGCCCCAAATAAGCACACAAACGCTATATTAATTATAAATCTGTTGGCCGGTGACTTGGGCTTCTTATTCTTGACCCATAACTACTAATCTAAATATTTCCATGTGGTCTTATCTTACCAGGAAATACCGGACCTGCAACTCATTTGCCTGCTACATCTCGACTGCTCAGCATCTCCGCAGAGAAGAGAGAAGAGCAATTTCTTATTTGTCCCTCCTTATATTCTGATTCTGCCTGCTACGTCACTTCCTGGGATCATATGACAACTCCTCTCTCCCTATACTTCCCAGAATCCTTCTTGTCTCCTAAGCCTACCTATCATCCTGCCTGGCCAATTAGTATTTTATTCATCAACCAATAAGACAAATATGTACACAGAAGAATATTCCCCACCAGGGCATAACATGTCATCAAATGAAGAAGATAGCTTTGCACACAATAGGCTCAGGTGTGTGTGTGTGTGTGTGTGTGTGTGTGTGTGTGTTTCGTTTTTCTTTGTTAGCCAAGAGAATGTAGATTCACTAGGTAAATGTGAGAAAAGAACTCTCCAAGCAGTAGGGTGCCAAGGGAGAAGTTCCCTTGTCAGGTGTTTGTCATAGCAACAGCAAATGAAACCAAGACAGTGGCCTCTGACTGCATTAGTCACTTTTCTCAAGCTGTAACAAAGGACCTGACCAATGTAAGGGAGATGTTAATCCCACCAGTTGGGCGCGCACTACCAAAGTTTGTGAGCCACATTTGAAGCAAGCTCTATTAAATACTGGCCAGAACAATGAACACTGGCCAGGTCCATACCCAGGATTCCCAGAGAATGGCCACAGATGATGTTAGTCAGATGCCTATAAAGGCAAACCCCACAAAGCTACTTACTTCCTGCCTTCCTCCAGTTGGGGGCAAGCATACATTCTGACATACTTCCTGCCTATGCACCTCCTGCCTAGGTGTGATCAAGCTCATCCTATGCAGTTGGGACAACCAATCTTGTTTACAAAGGTGAAAACTCAAGGCTTGTTATCTTCCATGAACAATACCCCTCAGCATTCCAGGAAGTTATCTGTCCTTGAGCAAGTGAGCCTTACAGGTTAGAGGCATTTTGTTTTATAGATCTCTTAAGCACATTAACTGAAACTGGAAACATAACTTTAGCCCTCGCAGGGGCTAAGCCTAGAGGCAGAGCATGTATCCAAGCATGTGCTAGATAAGCCCTCCAAAGCTGGACGCTCTCACTGTACTTTTTCTTTTGAGACAAGTCTCACTAAATTGCCCAGCCTGGCCTTGAGCTTGTGATTCTCCTACCTCAGCCTCCCAAGTACCTGGAGTTACAGGCCTGTGCCTGCAGACCCAACTTCCCTCTCTAACCTTCCTTCCTTCCTGTTCCTTCCTCTCTTCTTTTCCAACTCTCTGTTCCTAACTCTCTGCCTTCACAAACCAGATTACCTATTTCTCACAGTGTAAGCAAGAAATAAATGCAAACTATCATGCTTTTCCTAAATTAAAATTAGTATTATGGCTATAAATTATAAATGCAAATTAATGCTGAGAACAGCTAAATATCACACAGGGTCATATTTGCTTTTTGGTAAAATTGCCTCAAGAATCTAATTTTCTTCACAAATGTGTGTCCTTGATAAATTTATCCCAGGAAAATAAGACTTGGCTGGAACAATGGTCTCAAAATAAAATCAATAGTGGATTATAATCAGGATATGTAATGTGCATACATGATTGGTTGAGTAATGTTTTACAAATGTTTAGTGAAAGTTTTAGAGGGGAGTTAGCAGAAAAGATTATTCTCTGTGGCCAATCAAAAGTCTTTATTCCAGCAGGCTGAGACCACACCCAAGTATTCTGGACCCCAGCGTAGTGCACAGTGTTTAGGATAAGGGGTTTTTAAAGGCAAAAAAACACATCCTGTTATCTCACTTGGCAGCTTTGGGCATGGGGGCACAAGCAGGCAGCTTGACAGAAGCTAAGTTAGCTCGGGCATCTTGATCTCAGGTTCCTAGAATAGAAGTGGGTAATTTTACACGGGATTCTCCATCAAGGAGATAAAATTCTACTTAAAGCTAAACTGGCCTCAGCAAGAATACAAGATGGAGGAACCTCTGTACTGTCTTGCCCTAGCACAAAAGTAAGTGATTCCATGCCACTAATTTCAGCAAAATAAAAAAGAGTTTTTTAAAAGCTCAAAGAAGGCCGAGCGTTGGTGGCACACGCCTTTAATCCCAGCAGAGTTCGAGGCCAGCCTGGTCTCCAGAGCGAGTGCCAGAATAGGCTCCAAAGCTACACAGAGAAACCCTGCCTCGAAAAACCAAAAACCAACCAAACAAACAAACCAAAAAAAAGTTCAAAGAAGCCTGATTGTGATGGCACATGCCTAAACTCAGCACTCAGGAGGCAGATGCAGGTGGATATCTGTGAGTTTGAGGCCAGCCTGGTCTACAGAGTGAGTTCCAGGATAGCCAGTACTCTGTTACACAGAGAAACCCTGTCTTGAAAAACCAAAAAAAAAAAAAAAAAAAAGGAGGAGGAGGAGGAGGAGGAGGAGGAGGAGAAAAAAGAAAGAAAGAAAGAAAGAAAGAAAGAAAGAAAGAAAGAAAGAAGAAAAATTCAAATAAAATGGGAATTGTTTAATTGACCCATGTGGGCAGTTAATCATGTAATTAAATTTTCTTAATAGAGTTCATTGGGAAATGAGTTCCCATTGCCAATTTTTGTGTGACAGCATTCCTGAAGAGGTATGAACAAATGGCCACTGACCCTACATAGGGAACTGACAACAGATAAAAGTAATGAAATCGCCTATCTTAGTTAGAGTTTTATTGCTGTGAAGAGACCCCATGACCATGACAACTCTTATTTTTCTATTTGTGTATTTGTTTGTTTTTCAAGATAGAGTTTCTCTGTGTAACGGCTCTGGCTGTCCTGGAACTCACTTTGTAGACCAGGCTGACCTCAAACTCACAGATATCCACCTGCTTCTGTCCCCCAAGTGCTGGGATTAAAGGTGTGTGCCACACCACCCAGCAACAGCAACTCTTATAAAAGAAAACATTTAATTGAGGCTGGTTTATAGTCTCAAAAGTTTAATCCATTATCATCATGGCATGACATGGCCTTGTGCGGGAAGACGTGGCACTGGCAACAACTTGATCAGAAGGCAACAGGAAGTGGTCTGAGACACTGGGCAGTATCTTGAGCATATATAAGACCTCAAAGCCCATTTCTACAGTGACACATTTCGTCCTACAAGACCACACCTACTCCAGCAAGGCCATGCCTCCTAATAGTGCAACTCCCTTTAGAGGCCATTTTCTTTCAAACCACCATGCCTATGAAGCACAGAGCAGATAGAAGCATAAGTTGAGTTTGTCCTCAAGAGCTAAGGGGCCAAATCAAGCTGTAGACACCATAAGCCAGGCCACTGTGAGTGGCAGGTCTGAAGGCAAAGCTGCAGAGGGCCCATCTGGCGTACACCTCTGGTCCAGCTACTCAGGCAAAAGGGAAGGACAAGGTCCAGGAATATGGATGGGAAGTCCAAATGCACAAACAGGAAGACATACAGAGGGCAGCTGAATAAACTACATCAACAGTAGATACCCAGCTGAGCTGAAGCCCTGTGGACAGTCAGAAGTTCTCTGCCTGTTGGTCCTTAATGCACATACTAGATGGTCAGATGGCAAGGTGATGGGAGCTGTCACTTTTGCAGTGTTAGGTGTGTGTCTCCATATGGGGTCAAGTAAAGGAGTTACACTTTTTCTTCAGTTTTTTACATATCTTTCCTCTGACATGTTCAATTAAGTCCTAGGCCTTGTTTTCCTGATAAGATTCTAATGTGTCCCTGTAGGTTCAATCTATCTTTTCTGTTTCTGGTGTTGTGCTGAAGGATCAAAAATTAATAAAAGTTAAAAAAAAACAAACAAACTTGGGCTCTAAAAAGAAAAACAATGGGGGGGGGGGTTTCTAATGGCTGGGAATGCCATGTCTGGCACCTGAACCCCTGCTTCCAGAGAAGCAGAGGTGACTATCCATCACTCCTGTTAGCATTCCTTTGATAATTGCTGGTTGTAAAGGTGCCCTGCTGGTTGTAAAGATTCCCCAGCCCAGGGGATAATTGACAGACCCTGTAACCACCCCTCAACCCCATGCCCTGTCTTATCTCAGTCAAATGTATCTCCCTTAAAATGTATAGTTACTAACTAACTCTGTACTTTGTGTGACTTTAAGTAACCATGGAAACTCTAAAATTTGTGACTTACAGCCTTATGGTCTTTCCCTATAAAAACCCCTCTTAGTTATTGTTCAGGGCTTCTACCATTTACAAGAGTAGAAGTGCAAGCTGGCTTGAAATAAAAGAAAGCTTTTGCGTTTGCATCGGATGTGTCTTGTCCTTGGGTGGCCTGTCTGGGCCCCTCGAACGTGGCATAACAGTGTTAGGCTGACAATGCTCATCATATGTTCACTCAGGTGCATAGCTATCCTTCGTTGAAGGAGCCTCAAAGGTCTTTGTGCTCACAGATTAGCACTAGAGAACCTGGAAGGTTAGCACTCAGGGTTGTTCCTTCAAGAGAAGGAATGCAGAACCTGGATTGTCCAGAAGGCTGGAGCAGACATGCTCACTAGCCTGGTGACCTTTGCAATATCTGTGTGGCTAGAGACTTTTCTGGCACCAGACCCTTCCAGGACACTTATCATAATTTTGTTTTTGTTTTCTCAGTCAATCTATAGAACCCATCCTTATGGACTTTACAAAGAGTTTCAGTCTAGTCATCTTTGATCTGTGTTTAGCTTTATTTTTCAAAAAGATCTATGTATGCTTTGTTCTGCACTTGGGATTGAGTTATTATCACCAGAGTAATTTTTGCCAAGTTGTGCTGTGCTTATACAATCTAAAATAAACTACCCTGGGTAAGACTCACAAAGTTTTAACTGACACTGGCTACTGAGCCATGTTGAACCAAACTGCCTTCTTGCCTCTTGTAGGTCATCTTTTCACAGGCTGGTGAAGGTCGTAGAAGTCCTTGTGCTCTATCTGCAGAGTCAAAGCTGCTTGTAAAATGGAGTCTCTTAAGGAAAGACACGGCTAAAAAGCCACTGTTCACACAATGTGGAGTAATTTAGAGCAGGGTACATACTGATCTCAACATTAGATAGATAGATAGATAGATAGATAGATAGATAGATAGATAGAATCCAAATTTCCTGACACTGAAGCTCTCTATTTCACCCTTAAAAATACACAAAAGACCTTTAGTATTTAAGACAAAGGAATTGCCAGGCTTGAGGCTGAGATGGCTCAATTATGAAAGTGCTTTCTAGGCACACATGAGACCTGAGTTCGATCCCCTGAACCCACATGAAAAAACTAAGTATGTGGTGTTCATTTGTAATCCCGGTGCTGAGGAGGCAGCTCACTGGCCAGCTGCCTAATCAAATAAGTGAGACTCTAGGTCATTGAGAGACACTGTCTCAAAAAGCAAAGTGGATAGGTACTGGAGAGATAGCTCAGCAATTAAGAGCATGGGCTGTTCTTCCAAAAGGCCAGCATTAGATTCCCAGAACCCTCTTGAAGTCTAACAACAGCTGTAAATCCAGTTACAAAGGATCTATCACCCTCTTATGGCCTCCAAGGGCACTGCATGCATGTGATACATTGATGGGAGATGTCCTTCTGTATATATGTTTCTCTTATTGGTTGATGAATAAAACACAGATTGTCCAGTAGCCAGGTAAAAGTATAAGTAGGACTATGAGAGGAGGAGAAATCTGGGCAGAAAGAAGGCAGAGAAGGCAGCCAAGAAACGCCATGTAGCAGAGGAAGGAGTAACAGGTCTGGACCTTTCTCCAGTAAGATAAGACCATGTGGAAATACTTAGATTAATAGAAATGGATTAAAATTAAGAGACAGACAGCCAGTAAGAAGCCCTAGCCACTGGCCAAACAGTTTAATAAAGCAAGCCATCAATTAAATGCCTCCTTGTAGAAGTTGTGTTGGCTGTGTTGTCTCCTCACAGCAATAGGAAAGTAAATAATACAATGGTGCCTGAGAAACAAAACTGAAGGTTAATCTCTGGTCCCCATATGTGCACATACATACACCCATTGATGATGATGATGATGATGATGATGATGATAATAATGATGATATGTCCAAGCCTCAGGACAAATCTTAACTCTGACTTTCTTGAACATCCCTCACCTTTTGGTTTTCCAAGACAGGGCTTCTCTTTTCTCTGTGTAGACCTGGCTATTCTGTAACCTACTCTGTAGACCAGGATGGCCCTGGACTCAGAGATCCACCTGCCTCTGCCTCCCAAGTGCTAGAATTAAAACAAATGCCACCATGCCCAGCTTCTTAGTCTTTTTTAATGTACTGTCATCCTAAAACATCTTTCCCTTGTGTCTACACAAAATAGATTCAATCAAATAGACCCTATCAGGTTTGCTGTTCCTATCTGCTGAGTTCAGGAACAGCCCAACTGTGCTATTCTATCTGCAGACAGGTAACAGAACATTGGGCTTTTCTTTTCAAAAAAGAAGAAAAAAAATCCAAGAGCTATTTGAGGTCAAAAGGAGACTGAAAAACGTTACAGATGCAGAGGGATGCCTTTGAAGATGTGTGATTTTTTTTTCCTCATCATGGAAAGGAATAATAGCAAGGGTGAATGCAGGGTTTACCTAGCCTGGGGTTCCAGGTTGTGGCAGTTGCAGTCCTAAAACTAGATCATAAACTGCAGGAACCTGGGTTACAAACAAGAAGACTGGCCTTTGGTCCTGGCCCTCCAGACACTCTGAACTAATACAGTGGGGAAGCCTTTTCCTGGAGTAGGGCTGTAAGCTGCTATGCTTACTGTGACCTGTGGTATTCCTTGGCTCCCCAGTACCAGAATAACTTTCCATTAGAGCTGTAACACTCAGTATTCTTTGGCTCCCAAGTGCCAGAATCCCTGTCCATTCAATCTGTTCCATTATAATGCTTACAGATGGTGGTAAGCAGCCATTTAGGTGTTGGGGGCCAAACATGGGTCCTCTGCAAGAGCAATAAGAACTCTTAATAATGAGTCATCTCTCCCACCCCTAAATATTAGATAGTATTTATTTAGGCATGTGTGTGTCTGTTGAGGGCCAAAGAGAATCTCGAGCAAGATCTTGCACAGCAACCCGCTCTGACCTGTTCTAACCACAAGATGTTCTTTTTAGATATGTTGCTCAAAACATGTTGTTCCTTTACTTCTCGGAATCGGCTGCGGTTGACCGGTCACAAGAACATGGGCCAAGGCCAACCTTATCTGCACTTCCTCTTAAAATTTTTTCCATTCCTCCTACCCTCCTACCCCGCCCCGAGCAAAATCCCCTGCATATAAGCAAGCTTTACCCTTCAATAAGCGAGACCTTGACGTGACTCAGACCAACTCTGTCTTTCTTTATGCGCTTGGTCTTCTCTCCCTTTCGCCCCCATTGACTCCTAGGTGATACCTCCTTGTGACCCACCAAATTACCTGGCCTGCTGGACGGGTCAAGTGGCACCCGACGTGGGGCTCGAGGCACGGTGGTCGCCGGACAGCACCAAAAGAAGAGGCTAGCCGACCCAAGGTAGAGATGCCCTGCATCACTCGTGCATCGCATCTTGAGGTGAGTACTGCTGTCCGATTATAGTCATGGGCAAGACGGTCTCTAAAAGAGTCCCTCTTTATTAGAGAGATAAAGAGTAATTTACGGGAGAGGGGGATAAGAGTTAAAAAGAAAGATAAAAAGGAGTTAAAAAAAAAGAAATAAGAGTCAAAAAGAAAGATTTAGTTCTTTTTTTTTTTTTGTCTTATTGATAAAGCTTGTTGTCTATGGTTGATTTTAATGGGGCCAGACATAGCTCCCCAGACCTGGGAAAAGGTTGGGAGAGTTACTTCTCCCACAGCGAGAAATGCTGCTGGCAGCATTTCTTAGAGGCGGTTAAGCTTGGGGGCTGCAACTTACAGCCTTGGGAGATGCCTCCATGGTTGATGGCTGATTAATGTATATAAATGCTATTGAAACAGCCAGACTGTTTTTGAAACTTATAGAAAAGAAAAGGCAACGTATTTAAGCTTAGAATTGTTCAAATTTTGGATGCTCATATTACAGCGATTGACTATAAGTTACTATGTTAGAAATTTCAATTAGGGATTTTTCTTTTCTACAAGCTGATCATAACCTAGGCAAAAGGAGAAATGTGAGACGTATGCAAGTTATGAATGAACGGTGTGGCCACACCTGGATGCATGATGTGATTGTGAATTTATGAATGCAAATGAATGAAAATGCCTAAATTGCCTTGGATATGATTAGAGATATTTACATTGCCTCGGATATAGTTTAAAAAATATCAAAATCACTTTAATAGGGTCAAAAAGAGCATCCAGCCAGTCAGTCAATGTCTTAACAGGAGAAATTATTATTTGAGCCCTAGGAGACAGTCAATTAAAAAGTTAGCAAAAGCCTATAGTATTAGCTTAGAGACATGAGAAATCTATGGATGATTCTATAAAATTTGGCAGATGAGAGGATATTAACGGCCTCCTCAAGAAAGGAGAGGAAATACCAGAATCATTTTTCAGTTTTTATGGAGTCATTAGAGACATTCTTAAGGACTCTGAAAAGGAGGGAAAGGTTTCTCATTTATTGGCCCTGGCAGAGGATTTCTTGACTGAATTGTCTGAGAGTTATGAGAAAGGAAAAACTCATAATAAAATGGAGGACAAGGGCGCCCGCCCGGAGTCACGTACTCCCTCCCTTATAGATAAAGAAATTTCAGAAAACAATTTAGATCCCCCGCTGATAAACCCCCCTATAAAGACAAAATTGTTGTACCCTGTTATTCATAAAGATAGGGTAGAAAGCTGGCTGGACCCGGCAGAAGAGGCCGACTTAGCGGAAGAGGCTGCTAAATATGAAAGTGAAAGGTATAATCCCCCGTTCGTGGCTCCTGTAGAACAGGTTCCCCAAAGAAATAGGGTTAAGAGACTCAGCTGGCACCAGCCGCCCCCATATGTCCCTCCCGAGATCCCCCACGGCCCCTCCCTTTGCCGCTCACCCTGGGGCCCAGGCATTGTCCCCTCCCTTGGTGGAGAATCTCCTTGCCACTAAACGCTCCCTGTCCACCCAAATTTCGCATTTAAAAGATGTAATCACCCTTCAAAAGGAGTTAAAAGACCTTTCTGACCAAGTTCAAACATTGCGAGCTGACTTGATGGACCCCCGTCAGTAGCCTGCCACTCAGAGAAAAATTCAAAGAACCCGGCACCGGTAAAGGAGCGGCTACCTTTCTCCTTCTCTTTCCCTGTCATAACTAGATCTGGGGGCCAAAGGTGGGATCACACTGGTCAGGCTGATTCGTCTGCCCCGGATACCGAGACACCTGACGATGAGAGCCCACCTGGATCTGATGAGGAAATTGAAGAAATAGAACAAAACATGCCTGAGGCTTCAGGGTCACGCATAGTCAGGACCCTTAAGATAAAACATTTAAAAGAATTACATTCAGCAGTAAAAAAAACTATGGCCCTGCGGCCCGGTTCACCATCTCCATTTTGAAGAGTCTGGGCCAATCAGTGCTGTCCCGCGGTCAGTTTTTGATTTGGAAAGCGGAGCTCCTAGAAACGTTAGAGACACAAGCCGTGGTAAATAAACAAAATGCCGCAACAGCCTCATGGACTTTAGACAAACTGACAGGCCGAGGGAAATACGCTGCCGAAGGCATACTGCAAGCTTTTCCCACCGGGCTGTTAAGCCAAGCCACCCAGAATGCCCTAGCGGCCTGGCGGGCCATTCCCCGGCAGGCTCTGTCGGTGCCTCTCTCTAAAATCATCCAAGGGGCAAGTGAACCTTATGCTCAGTTTGTAGCTAGACTTTTGGAGGCTGCCGAAAGAATACTAGGGGAAAACGGTACTGATGATATTATAATTAAACAACTTGCCTTTGAAAATGCCAATTCTGCTTGCAAGGCTGCCTTGAGAGGAAAAATAAAGACAACAGACCTCCATGGCATGATTAGGATCTGTAATGATGTTGATTCTTTCGAACATAAACTTTCAAAATCCATCAGTTTAGCCATAGGGGCCGTGCTCCACCCAGTAGCCAATAAGTCAAACACCTCAAAAACCTGCTTCAAATGCAGTGAGCTGGGGCACTTTGCCCGCAACTGCCCAGCCAGTATAAGCCCACACCTGTGGCTATCCCTAGAGGATATGCCAAAGTTACTCCAGTCCCCTTCATAAAGATGATTGCAAGAGATTTGCCTTTTCTATTCCTATTGTTAATCAAGTAGGCCCCAATCCCAGATTTCAATGGAGAGTTTTGCCCCAAGGTATGGCTAATTCACCTACCCTTTGCCAAAAGTATGTTGCTCAGACAATTGACCCTTTCAGAATTAGGTTTCCTGGGGCCTATATAATTCATTATATGGATGATATTTTGATAGCTGCCAAGGCCATTGAAGAAACAAATATAATAGCCATGCTTATGGTTCAGGCCTTACAGGAGAGAGGGTTTTGTATTGTCCCTGATAAGATTCAAACAAGACTCCCCTTTTTGTTTTGGGGGTTTGAGCTTTGCCCAGAACTTCTTCACACACAAAAATTTCAAACAAAAAGAGGTTCATTGCGCACTCTCAATGACTTCCAAAAACTTTTGGGAGACATTCAATGGCTGCACCCTTACTTACAGTTAACTAAAGGAGACATTCGCCCTCTTGAAGATGTGTTAAAGGGGGACACCGACCCCCACTCCCCTAGATTACTTACCCCTGAGGCATTACAAGCCCTTGAGAGGGTGGAGGCCGCCATTATGTCCCAACATATTGGATATTTTTCTCCCACTCAGCCCCTACATTTAATAGTGTTCTCCATAGAGTTTTCTCCCACAGCCTTGCTTTGGCAGGACCCTGTTCCCCTGCTCTGGATACATCTCCCTGTTGCTAAGAGAAAAGTGCTCCCTACCTATCCCCTTTTGGTTTGTCAATTGATAATATTAGGATTAAAAACTTCTACCAGATACTTCGGAAAAGAACCTGAAAAGGTTGTACAGCCTTATGATAAAAACAATTTAGACTGGCTGGCCTGCCATCACCCCGACTGGGCCATCCTCGCTTGCTCCTACATGGGGAAATTTGATACCCAGCTACTGAGCAATAAGTTGCTCCAATTCTTTTCCTGTACCCCCTTTGTCTTCCTCCGAAAAACAAAATTGGAACCTATCCCAGGTGCCCATACAGTCTTCATAGATGGCTCAAAAAATGGATGAGCTGCCTATATTTTCGAGGGCACTGAAGTTGTCTTTAGTACACCCTTTACCTCAGCACAATTGGTTGAGCTTTATGCCGCTTTGATGGTATTAAAGAAATTTGCCCATTATCCACTCAACTTATATTCTGACAGCCGTTATGTGGTAGGGGCCTTACAAATATTAGAAATGGTACCTACAATTCAGCCTCAAACTTCTACCTTTAAGATGTTTTCAGAGATACAAAAGCTAATATGCCAGAGGGCTTTTCCCTTTTGTATTGGCCATATTCGTGCCCATACAGGCTTACCTGGACCACTAGCACTGGGAAATGAACTAGCAGATGCCGCTACCCGAGCCCCACAAGTTCTGTTCTCTGAACAGAATGGGGTGGCAGCCACACAGGAGGCCCATCGACTCCATCATCTCAATGCCCAGACTTTAAGACAAAAGTTTTCCATCACCAGGGATCAGGCCAGAGAAATTGTTAAATCCTGCAAAAATTGCCTGATATATTTACCAGAACCTCATATAGGGGTAAATCCCAGAAGTCTAATTCCGGGTCAACTTTGGCAAATGGATGTTACACATGTCCCTGCTTTTGGACAGCTTAAATTTGCTCATGTCACTATCTATACTTATAGTGGGTTCATTTCTGCCTCTGCCCACACTGGAGAGGTTGCCAAAGATGTTATAAGCCATTTGTTACATTTGCCATGTTAGGACAGCCTGTTTCGATAAAAACAGATAATGGCCCGGGATATACCAGCACAAAGTTTAAACAGTTCTGTTTACAATTGGGAATTAAACATGTTACCGGGATTCCTTACAATCCCCAAGGGCAAGGCATTGTGGAACGGGCCCATCAAACCTTAAAAAATACCATTAATATGCTAAAGTCACAAGAAATTTTGTTTCCCCATAAAGGCAATCAAAAACTTATTCTTGCTCATGCCCTTTTTGTTTTGAATTTCTTAACCCTTGACGAGCAGGGAAGATCTGCAGCGGATAGGCATTGGCACCCAGAGACTCGTCAGGGATATGCAAAAGCTCTATGGAAAGATGCCGTTACGGGAATATGGAATGGACCCGACCCCGTTTTAATTTGGGGTAAAGGCTCAGCTTGCATTTATAATTCTAAAGAAAATGGAGCCCGATGGCTACCAACAAGATTAGTTAAACCCCTTTCTACACATGACACTTGATATAATGGGAGTCCAGGGGCCTCCCTGAGACAAATTCCATTTTTTACAGATGCCAACTTGAGAAAAGGAAAATAGATGGCCGGAGATTATGTTCCAAATTCTCTGCTCCATGCTCATGACCGCTGCCGCCGCTGGACGCCAGCCGCACACACCTACCCTCCAGAAATGGGCCATCATTAACCTCTCTACTGGGGGTGTTGCGGCATCTAATACCTCTGCAGACTTTCCTTTTGGAAAATGGTTCCCAGATCTGTATGTAGACCTTTGTGATATAGTAGATAGATGGACCAACCCGTCCGAATGGGGATGTAATTCTGCTTGGAATAAGGCAGAGACTAGAAAGACCTGTTTTTAAGTCTGCCCTAGACACTCCCAACCGTTACCTAACCACTCAATGTGGTGGACCCCAGGACGGCTATTGTGCCGCCTGGAGTTGTGTTAGCACTGGACATATCTGGTGGACAGCCCCCGTGACTACTGATTTTATCAAGGTCGAGCCCTACAATCGTAGTCTCCCAGGCACCTCTCGCTGCGCAAATAACCAACCATGTGGCGCGTGTTATGATTACAAGCTTTATCCCCATCTGCTGTATGCCACGGAAGGAGGGCGATGTAATCAGCTAAAAATTTCCTTTACAGAATTGGGAAAACAACAAACAGATTGGACAGGAGGAAAAATCTGGGGCCTCTGCCTTTATGTGTCTGGAACGGACCCCGCTACCACCTTTATGATTCAACTACAAAGGACTGATCCCCCTTCAAAACCTGTAGGCCCAAATCAGGTTCTCCCTGATCAAGGGACAAAAGCTCTACCTAAGCCTGCTTAAACTCATCAGCTGACTACCTTATCTCCTGCCCAGTTGTCCACCCCCATTACCCCATCGGTTGGTCCGGCCCTGGGAACCACAGATAGGTTGTTTAGTTTGGTACAAGGAGCCTACCTGGCCCTTAATGCATCCAGTCCGAACTCCACACAGGATTGCTGGCTATGCCTGTCCGCTGAACCCCCCTATTATGTAGGGATTGCCTTTATGGCCAATACATCCAATATCACCTCCCCGTTGGCAAGGTGCAGGGCTGTCCCCCACCAATTTACCCTGCCCGGAGTTTCAGGACAAGGGCTTTGTTTAGGAAAGGTGCCCTCCAGTTACTCTCAGTTTTGCCATAAAACTATAGTTCCCCATAAAAGAACTTACTATCTTGAGGCACCCAATGGTACCTATTGGGCCTGCAATACAGGCTTAACGCCCTGCATATTTGCTTCAGGCTTTAATGTTTTAGATGCATATTGCATTTTGGTGCAGCTTTGGCCTCAAATTAAATATTATTCAGGGGAGATCCTGGTCTCACAGGCATGGCACAGAGTCGTGAGAGAGCCTGTCTCCATGACCATTGCCCTTATGCTAGGGATTGGTGGCATTGCTGCCGGCATAGGAACAGGAACAGCTGCTCTTGTACAAAACAATCAGCTATTGCAATTACAAATAGCAATGACCACGGATCTTGAGGCTATAGAAAGATCCATCACTGCTCTGGAGAAATCTCTAACCTCTCTATCTGAGGTGGTTTTGCAAAATAGAAGAGGGCTGGACCTCCTATTCCTTAAGGAAGGTGGCCTTTGCGCTGCTTTAAGGGAAGAATGTTGTCTCTATGCTGACCATACTGGTATTAAGGAATCCATGGAGATCCTGAGAGACAGATTGGCGAAACGAAAGAGAGATTTTGAAAGCCAAAAAGGATGGTTCTCAAACTGGCTACAAGGATCCCCCTGGCTGTCTACCCTGTTCCCTACCCTTGTAGCCCCCCTGATTGTCTTTCTTCTTCTTTCCTTTGGCCCATGGGCCTTTCAACGACTCACCCAGCTTATAAAGAGACAGATTGATTCGGCCTTACCTAGAACTATTTCGGTCCATTATCATAAATTAGCTGTTGATAAAGATCTTGAGGAAGAACAAAGGTCTCAACAGGAGCCCGGATTTGGCGACCAAAGGCTCAGATTCAATAACCTCCACCCTTAAAAGCTGGTCAATTGGTAAGAGAGTACTCAATGACGGGAATACATGTAGGTCCTGGGGCAGGAAGCAACAACGTACAGAGGTCGTCAAGACCGGCTCAACATGGCACGTTGCCTGACCATGGGTGCAGCCTACACAGCCTAAGACAGAGGCTCTCTCTGACAAAAGCTTTAAAGCCCCTCTCATTTTTAAGTATAGAGGGGGGAGTTGTTGAGGGCCAAAGAGAATCTCGAGCAAGATCTTGCACAGCAACCTGCTCTGACCTGTTCTAACCACAAGATGTTCTTTTTAGATATGTTGCTCAAAACATGTTGTTCCTTTACTTCTCGGAATCGGCTGCGGTTGACCGGTCACAAGGACATGGGCCAAGGCCAACCTTATCTGCACTTCCTCTTAAAATTTTTTCCATTCCTCCTACCCTCCTACCCCACCCCGAGCAAAATCCCCTGCATATAAGCAAGCTTTACCCTTCAATAAACGAGACCTTGACGTGACTCAGACCAACTCTGTCTTTCTTTATGCGCTTGGTCTTCTCTCCCTCTTGCCCCCATTGACTCCTAGGTGATACCTCCTCGTGACCCACCAAATTACCTGGCCTGCTGGACGGGTCATGTGTCAGAGGAATATACATAAACAGCTTTAAGGGTGTACTGAATCTGTTCCTGGGGTCAACCTGCAATCCAGGACACTTATCAATGACATAAAAAACAGTAACACAAAGTTAGCAACTCAATCAAGCAAGTACAGAGCAGGGCTGGTAATGGTGCCTTGAAGAGGTGGAGGGATGGGAGGAGGGGAGCTGCATGTGACAGAGGTAGTCTTGCTTTCAACATATATTTTAAAGATTTATTTATTTATTTTATGTATATGGGTACTCTATCTGCATGTACATCTTTCTGTGAGAAGAGGGCACCAGATCTCATTACAGATGGTTGTGAGCCACCATGTGGTTATTGGGAATTGAACTCAGGACCTCTGAAGATCAGCCAGTGCTCTTTGCTGAGCCATCTGTCCAGCCCTTTTGTTGTTGTTGTCTTTCTTCCTTCCTTTCTTTCTTTCTTTCTTTCTTTCTTTCTTTCCTCCTTCCTTTTTTTTAAATTAGAAACAAGCCTGTTTTACATGTCAATCGCAGCTCCCTCTCCCTCCTCTCCTCCCCCACCCCCACCGACCCCACCCCATCCTTCCCCCACTCCCATGGGAGGGTGCAGCCCTCCATGGGGGATCCCCAAAGTCTGTCTTATCATCCAGGGCAGGGCCTAGGCCCTCTTCCATGAGTCCAATCTGACAGAGTAACCCTCCACGTGGGGGCTGTTAAAATCCATTCGTATGCCAGGGATAAATACTGATCCATTGTCAGAGACCCCATAGATTGCTGAGGCCTCCTCATTGACACCCGTATTCAGGGGGTCTGGGTCAGTCCCATGCTGGCCTCCCAGACATCACTCTGGGGTCCCTGAGCACCCCTTGTTCAAGTCAGCTGTTTCTGTGGGTTTCACCAGCCTGGTCTTGACCCCTTTGCTCTTCACTTCTCCCTCTCTGCAACTGGGTTCCAAGAGTTCAGTTCAGTGTTTAGCTGTGGGTGTCTGCCTCTGCTTCCATCAGCTACTGGATGAAGGCTCTAGGATGGCATATAAGACAGTCATCAATCTCATTATGGGGGAAGGCATTTAAGGTAGCCTCTCCACTACCTTAAATTGCTTAAATTGCCAGTTGGTGTCATCCTTGTACATCTCTGGAAATCTCCCTAGTGCCAGATCTCTCCTCAAATCTATAATAGCTCTCTCTATTATGATATCTCTCATCCTACTCTCTTCTATTCTCCCCCCCACTCAACCTTCCTGCTCCCCCATTTCCTTCCCTCCCCTCCTCTTCTCCCCTTCTCTTTCTCCCAGCTCCCTCCCCTCTCCCCTCATGCTTCCAGTCTACTCAGGAGATGCTGTCCCCTTCCCCTTCTCCAGGGTACCATTACCATGCATGTCTCCCTTAGGGTACTCCCTGTTTCCCAGCCTCTCTGGTGTGGATTGTAGGCTGGTCATCCCTGCTCCATGTCTAAAATCCATATATGTGTGAATACATACCATGTTTGTCTTTTTGTGACTGAGTTACCTCACTCAGGATGGTTTCTTCTAGTGCCATCCATTTACCTGCGAATTTCAAGATTCCATTGTTTTTCCCACTGAGTAGTACTCCATTGTGTAAATGTACCATATTTTCTCTATCTATTCTTCAGTTGAGGGGCATCTAGGTTGCTTCCAGGTTCTGGCTATTACAAATAATGCTGCTATGAACATAGTTGAACAAATGTCTTTGCTGTAGGGATGTGCATCTTTTGGGTATATATCTAAGAGTGGAATTGTCTCCAGCCCTTTTTAAAAAAAGATTTATTTATTTATTTATTTATTTATTATGTATACAGTGTTATGCCAGCATGAGAGAGGCCACATTAGCTCCAGGGCCAGGTTTCTTCTGGTCCCAACCTCTGCTAGGTTTCCCTGAGTTCCAGTTTAGTTTCACTTTCAGTTTCTGTACCTTGTTAGACCTCAGTTCCAGTTTCACTTGAACTCTGTTAAAGCAGAAGAGCATCCCCAGACAATCAGGTTCATGATGACCTAATCCCCACTGGCTGTCTATAAAGGGAGCCTGTAAGCTCTGGAGTTGCAGCCAATTTGTTGTCTGGCTGGCAGACACCAGCATGCTTGAACAAACAATGCTTTTGCTGATTGCATATGTGAGTGGCTGTCATTGTTTTGTGGGATGTTCTGTGGGCCCTAACATTTGGTGTGTTGGTCAGGAATCCCACCAGAGGCCCTCACCACATTGAGTGTTTGGAAGGCCAGCCAGTAAGCCAGTGTTCTGTGTCTTTGCCTGTTTTTTGTTTACTTTTTATACTGTTAAAGGCTCGAGATAATCCTGTAGGCCCAGGTGAGCCAGGGTCTGACACCCATGCCAGGGTAGGTTGAAAGAAGTCTGGGACCCACCACAGGGGTACAGGAGGCACAGCGGTGGTGGGAGGGGGGGCAGTTCCAAGAGAAATACCAGAAATTCAGGTAGGATAAGCAAGTCACTCTTGCCAGATGGGGCTCGTGTACAGTGAGAGAGGCTGTCTGCTAGATGGGGCTTATTTACCACTAGAGAGGCTGTTGTCCCAACTAAGGTACCTTCTTAGTGTGCCGATCCAGTGCATTGTCTAGCTACAATCCAACCGATGGTTCAAAGATCACAAACCTATTGACCCCCACCTCAAACATCTCCAGAATTTTTATAAAACCTAAACCCCCTGTTCTGCAAAAAAAGGAATCCACCCCCAAACTATGTAGCCCTTTGTCCGTGGTAGTAACTATGGGACTGTGGGCACACCTAGAGATAAAGTGATAGAAATTCCTCAATACCCTCCCAATATAAATGACTAACCAACTTCCAACCCCATGTCTCTGCTTAACCTTGTTTAACCTTGACCCATTGTATGGGATTTTGTCCCCTTGCCTTGGAATTAATGTCCTTCCTGATAACTAAAACTAAAGGCCTAAAAATTCTGGTTAAATACTAAAGTTCTAACCTTTGTTCCCAGCTTAAACATGTCTTAAACAGGTTTCTGCTTCCGGCAGACACATCTGAGTATCAGTTGCTGACTACAGCCTGCTCCTAAAGACTTTGAGCCCTGGACATGCTGTGGATGTGAACCAGTCCAGCTAATGTGGACACCCCCTGTCTTTTCAACAGAGTCTGCTAACCAGGAGCTCATGATGGATTCCCCATTGCCTAAATTCCCCTTTTTGCTTTTGACTAACATTTCAGACTTCTTAGGTCCCAAACGACACCCTGAAGTCAGCAGGAAGTAGCATGGGAAAAAATACATTGCCCATTTTCCCTGGTTGAGATGCTAAGCCAAAAGAAAACTCCCTTACATAGAGGATGCCAATGTCACCCCCCACCCAGAAAAATGTGTCAGCTAGTAGCTTACAGGGTCTGCTAACATTTGGGCCATATATTGTTAATTTCCTGCCAGAAACCAAGGGATTAGTTTTTGATGAAAAGTCAAAGGGGGAAATGAAAGGCAAAAATTAATAAAAGTCTAAAACCTAGACTCCAAAGCCCAAAAAGGAAACTGTAAAGCAGCTAGGCAGACAAGGTTAAACAAAGGTCCACAGGACTCAAGCCGTTAGACCAGATATCACACCCTAGAATGGTGTCCACATTCCTCTGGTCCAAAGAGGATCAGATAGTTATCAATTGTAGAAGTCCCCAACCCAGGAGACAATTAACAAACTCATTTCCTCTACAGCATCCTGCTTAATTGCACCTTGCCTGAAGCATACAATCTTTGTCCTGTCCTGGGTAACCACAGAAGTTTTGTAATCTTGGGGCTTCCAGCCCTACAATTTTCCCTTATAAAAACACCCCTCAGTGGAAAGTGGGTACTCCATTTGTTCAGGAATGAATGGGGTCCTCTCTGCAGCTCCTATCCTCGAGTCAAGAAAGAAACCTTTGTCCTTGCATTCGGTGAGTCGTCCCCTTGTTGGTGGGTTCTTTTGCAGTTCCGAAATCTGGGCACAACATCAACATTGTCTGGCGTGTTGTCTTTCTGTGTTTCTGTCCTGTAACCTGTAACCATTTTTATCCTCCTAGAAGAGATGGAGCAGATAACTTCAACAACGCCCGAGCTTTTTGTTGAACCATTTTAAGGATTTCCAGGCCCAGGCCTCTGGCCTGGGACTTGTTGTCCAGAAGGGAGAATTCACCATCTTTTGCAGGAACAGTGGCTGTCTCTAAGTGTAGGATGGCCTGAGGAATGGATGTTCAATCTCCCCTTGATCCATTGGGTAAAGGATATAGTATTTGGGTCACTGAGACACTTGAACAAGACTCCTTATATCACTGCCTGCCAAGTATTGGTAGAAGAGCCCCCTAAATGGCTAAAACCTTTTCCACTGCCACCCCAGGTGATAGTTGCAGTGGTGGCAGAAAAAAAGCAAAACCAGATGGGGAATCCCAGCTCTCAGCCCCTCTTTACCCTGTCCTACCCACCTCAGGAGGAGAACTGGAGGAGGAAGTTTCCTCAACTCCTCCCCCCTCCCCTGCCACCAACTTAAAGAGCATGAGGGGGAGGCTGGGGAAGTGATGGGAGGGTCTACTGGCAAAGGCTGATTCAACAGTGCTTCCATTACGAGTGGTGCCATCCCCGCCCAATGTGGAGATCGAGCAGCCTCTGGTCCACCGGCCCTTACTTAGACACTAGCAACCTCTATAATTGGTAACCGAAAAACCCTAAATTCTCTGAGAAGCCTGCCAAACTAATTGACTTGTTAGAGTCTGTTCTTTTTACCCATCAGCCAACCTGGGACAACTGTCACCAGTTACTTCAAGTCCTCCTTACCACCGAGGCCCAGAAATTGGTTCTGGGTGCTGACAGGAGACCCACCCCAAATGTGGAAATCATCAATCAATGCTGGTTTTCCCTTGACCTGACATGAATGGGACTTCAACATCAAGGAAGGTAGGGAGAAGATGAAGGTTTACCACCAGACTCTAATGGCAGAGAGGGGTCTCTGGGCTGATGCAAGGTAGCCCACAAGTTTGTCTAAAGTAAGTCAGGTACATCAGAGACTGGAGGATTCACCAGGGGCCTTCCTGGAGAGACTCATGGAGGCTTAGGGAACCTATACACCTTTGGACCTGGAGGCACTGGAGAACCAGTCTGCAATTAGCCTAGCTTTTGTGAACCAGTTGGCTCCAGACATCTGCTGTAAGTTGCAGAAACTGGGTGAATAGAAGAATGGATGTCATGAATGAATAAGTGGCTTACTAGAAAGGTTAGAGATATGAAAGACAGGAAATTGAAGGGAGCTTTGGAAGCTATGGGCAAAGGAGAGCCTAAGGAAGAATGCCAGATCAGTTTGTATAGGTTAAGATGCTGGTGGAAGTCAAGAGGCTGACAGGAGGGAACACAGTAGGCTGGAGATGAGGTAGGGAACCCAAAAGGACAAATGAATATGAATTTGGCTGAAAGGCTCAATTGGAGGGCAAATGCATTGTGGGAACTAGGTATGTGGCTGGAGGCCGTGGGAGTTATCGGATCTATTGTTGTCAGCTGAGTGGGCCCTCAGGAGGTTTGGGGATTCGTGATAAAATGGGAGGTATAAGCATAGAGGCTGAGCATAACAGAATTCCGGGAAAGGCAGAGGGCTCTGAGGTGGTGGTCACAAGGTTCAAGTGGGGAGGGTAGAGTAGGAGACTAGCGAATGGCAGGAGTCTGTAGAGGACTACAGGGTCTAGAATGGAAAGTTTAGAAGGCTGGGGACGAAGGCTGAAGGCTCCAGAAAGTGAGGGGTTTGGGGATGGGGCAGAAGGATTAGCATGAGCCCAGAGAGCCATGGGTGTACAGGATATGAAAAAGGACAGTAGGGTGAGAAGGTGGTCAGAAGGATTAGGGTGAATGTAAGAGTCCCAGAGGATGGCAAAATGTTTGGGTGTAGGAACCTGGGAAGGATGGGAGCTGGGAGCCTTGTGGTGGATAGAACTGACAGAGATAGAGAGGAATTTCCTGTAGGAAGCCAGTGTCTGGCAGGGGGCGTAGGACTCTGGTGGTACCAGAGCCTGAGAAGGATGCCAGAAGTTGACTAAGGACAGCAGGAGCCTCAGGGTACAATGTGAGCTGAGAAAGGATACAGTAGGGAGACACCTGTAGATAGGCACAGGGACTGTCTCAGATCCTTCTGGCAATGTCAGCTAACCCTGAAGCATAAAGGCAGGATCTAAGGAAACTGGCTTTCTGGGATTCAGCCTGTAGGGAGAAGGGCACAAAGCAGTGCTGGGAGCCAAAGATCTCAGGGATTGGCATGAGATCCTAGGCCATTCTTGGACAGCCACATAGTTACATATTAACCTTTACATAGCAGCTCCTTAGAACCTCAGCTCAAGAAAAGAAATATCTTGACCCAGTCCTCCACCCACGGGCTCAGTCACCTAGGCAACCCTTCCTGGACCTCTTACTCATGAACTCTTTACCCTGCCAAACATCCTCTTTGTGGCTTCCTACTATCCTACCTACACTAACACCTGGCTCACAAACAACCCATTCTACCCCTCCCCATATCCTGCTCTGCTGACTATATAAGCTAGCCTGAGAAAAAATAAAGTTTGCCACTTAATCAGAATCCTGTCTTGTGGTCGTTCTTTCTGAGTCTCTTGTCCCCATTCCCTATCCCTGACTCTATTGCCCTAGGTTGACATCCTGCAGGTTGGGACAAAGCAGAAACCGGGCAATAGAACCCATCTTGAAAGAAACTAATATGCTTACTCCAAGAAGCTGGGACACTGGAAGAATGAATGCCCTGCATGACCAGACTCGGAGACAAAGCTTGCCCTTAGCCCCAGCCAGTCACCACCTGTTTGCCTTCAAATGGTTGGATCTGAATGATGGGTTCAATGGGCAACTGACCCAGCCAAGGCATTCTCAGCAATTCAAGAAATCCCCCACCATCTTTGGTGAAGCCCTCCATGAGGACTTGGTCAGACTGTTGTGGTATGTGGATGATTTGTTGATTGCTGCTGACTCTCTGGAGGCCTGTGAAACTGTCACTGAGGGATTACTTAAAACTTTGAGGACTCTGGGGTACCATATCTCTGTGAAGAAAGCTCAACTCTGCTGGACTGAGGTAACCTACCTGGAGTACAGGTAGGTACTCAGGGTAGAAGATGGCTGTGGAAGGCAGGAAAAGAGAT
Source organism: Cricetulus griseus (assembly GCF_003668045.3). Taxonomy (NCBI): domain Eukaryota; kingdom Metazoa; phylum Chordata; class Mammalia; order Rodentia; family Cricetidae; genus Cricetulus; species Cricetulus griseus. The sequence goes on along the minus strand of NC_048600.1, from coordinate 36,683,858 downwards.
GATTCTAAGAATACCCTGGCCCACAAACCACCAGGAAGTGAGAGTTCTTGGGGTCTGCCAGATTCTGTAGGCTTTGGATACCTAGGTTTCCTGAACTGGCTAGGGACTATCCTAGACTGGATTGAGCAAATGGAAGAGGCTTTTGGCAAAATCAAAACAGCCCTACTAGAGCCACCAACATTGGCCCTTGTATCATGAATAATAAAAGCACAGATATTGGGGTTAAAGCTGAAGATCAGAGAAGCAAAGAGGCCAGCCACTAGAGAGTTCTTACCTCTACCAATGCTCAGACCAAGGGGGCAATCCACCAAACCTCAGACTGCTCCCAACTGCACTGTTCCTCAGTCACTCAGACTGCATTGAGCTCCTGTTTCCTCCTGCCTTATATCATTCCTTTCTGGTGCTGGGATTAAAGGTGTGGGATCCAAAGTACTGAGATTACCTTTGTGTGAGCTCTGTTTCTTTTAGACTGGATCAGTTTCAGGTAGCTCAGGGTTGTCTTGAACAAACAGAGATCCCTCTGTCTCTGTCTCCCAAGTGCTGGGATTAAATGTGTGTGCCACCACTGCCTGGCTTCTATGGCTAGCTGGTGTGGCTAACTTTGAATTCTGATCTTCAGGCAAGCTCTATTTGTTAGATCTTAAGCAACATATCACCACAGGCCCTGCTGGACATCACGAATCTGTTTCACTTGTATGTTGATGAAAAGAAAGGGGTATCTAAAGTAGTCATAGCTCAGTCTTTTGGACCCTGGAAGAGGTCAGTGACCTATTTGTCAAAGAAGCTAGATCTGATGGCAATGGGATGGCTCCTGTGTCTCCACATAATAGCAGCCACAGCCTCTCTAGTTAAAGACTTGGGCAAACTGACTCTTGGCCAGACCCTCATAGTGACTACACCACATGCTATAAAGGGAGCCCTTAAAAATCTGTCTGATAGATAGCTGACCGATATCAGGCTGACTTACCCTAAGGCTTTGCTCTTGAATCCCCCTCGAGTCCAGATTACTTCCAGTAGTGCTCTCAACCCAGTCATCCTGCTCCCAGACCCAGACTTGGATGGCCCTCTACATGACTACCAGGAAATCTTGAGCCACCTACAGGGAAGAAGGCCAGACATTGACAATTCACCTTTAAAGGAGGCCAGTGTCACCTGGTATATGGATGACAGTAGCTTCATCAAAGATGACACCAGGTATGTGGAGGTGGTAGTGACTATGGAAGAGGCAGTCATCTGGGCAGAATTCTGGCTTCCAAGTACCTCCATTTAAAGGACTTAACTAATAGCCCTAACCAAGGTCTTACAGATGGGGCAAGGGAAAAGACTCAACATGTATGTAGGCAGTAGATATGCCTTTGCCACTGTGTACATCCACAGTGCTATTTATAGGGAAAGGGGCCTTCTGATGGCAGAAGGCAAGGCTATTAATAACAAGCAGGAGATCCTGAATCTCCTGCAAGCAATATGGATGCCCCAAGACGTGGATGTTGTGCACTGCCCAACGAAGGCGGGGTATTAATGAGTTCACTAGACCCAAGATAAATGATAAATGGGTGTTTTACTGGGGGAACAACTTATACAGATAATAATAAAGAACCACTGTGGCCTTCCTGCTCCAGAAGATGCAGTCTCTGCCCTTCCAATCTGACCCATGACCAGAGAGAGAGGAGAGAGAGAGAGAGAGAGAGAGAGAGAGAGAGAGAGAGAGAGAGAGCCCGCCCATGCTTTTCCACCTTCCGGTCATGTATGCACCTGAAGGCATGCCCAAAGGGGTATGGACACTAACACAGATTCACTGGCAAGGCCAGATGCCACTACAATTCCCCTTTTAGGCTAAAGAAGAAGGTTTTAAGCCTGATAAAAAATGACAAGTATATTCTAGGAAAAGGAAAGGTGAAAACATACACAAATTAAAACCTGTAGCCAGCAAGAGCAACATTGAGCAATAGACACATACTACATCTCCAGTTTCAGGGTAATGGCATGGCAGAGATTACTCCGATAGCAGTCATAATCTGGAAAGTCTAAGTCTTGTACCTAGTATTTTCTATCTAAGAGAGGATATAGCTATGACTGTCTAGTCTTCAACCTCATCAAAGACCTAAGAAGGAAAAGTGCAGCGTGTGACTTCCTGAGGGTGCAAGTGAAGACAGAAAGAGCAGGCTACCTGGATAGTCACCCAAGATCTCACAGCAACATTGGGGAAACCAACTTTGGCTAAGACATAATGTATCAGATGGACGGTCTCAGAAGCTGGGAAATTGAAAAACTGTCTTACCTTGTCTTGGTAAGATTCAGCAGTCTTTAAGTTTATCTCCTGCTAGCCCAGTTAGGACAGCATGTCCAAGGTCAGTGGTCAAGCTGGGAGCACTTCTTTGCCCAAGAGGCCAGTAGCTAAGGAGAGAATGAACTCCAGATGGAGTGTCATCAGTGTTAGACTTTCTTGCTGCAGCTATCGGTGAAAAGAAAGGAAACTATGAATGAACAACCCACATGGAATTTATTGACAAGAAGAGGGGGGAGGATGGGGTTGGATTGTCAGCCAACCCAAGATGAGACACAGAGAGAGAAGGGGGGCTGGACCTTTTAATGGGAAGACTACGTATGCGCACTGAGGTTTCATGAATGCGCAGAGTCCTCACGCAGGTTGTAATGTGTGGCGAGTGATGTGGTGATGTTGTAGCACATTTTCCTGTGTGTGCCCCACCCATCATTAGGGGGGCAGGGTCAGCCAGGTGTATACCCTAACAATCAGTGCCCATTACATTCTTGGGAATAGCTCAATGCTGTCAGGAGCAATTGTCTCATGTCAACAGAGTACTAAAATATTAGTGAGATTTTTCCACGTAAAACCTGACAAAAACTTAAAAAGGGATTCTAAACAAAAGAACAGACAAGTGTGGCTTCTTGATTGCAGCATTTTCTCAGGTGGGCTCTGTTTGCTACAGACAAGCAGAGGCTCAAGGCTCCTCTAAGAGAGGCTTCTTGACTCATCATAAGTGACAAAAATCACACAGCTCTTTTAAGAGGCACAGCTACTATGCAATTAAATGGTGTGTATGAGCAGCCAGCAGCATGCTGCTTGATGGCAGCATAGACTGAGCTGGTGAGCACAGCTCCCAGTGCTGGCTGTAAACGTACCTCTGCCATATTGAAAAACCAGCAGCTAAACAGCTGCCACTTTAATTTTAGCCATGCTGTTTAGCAGATAAAAGACTTGTGGCCAGAAAAAGATAGGGATATACAGTAAAGACAGATTCAGACAAAGAGAAACCTCTAAAGGGTTTATAGTTTGTTTACAAATATACATAGGCTTGGGAGAGAAAAGAAAAAAAGGGGGGCTAAAAAAGAAATAGAGTAGTTAGGTGTGGTGGCACATGCCTTTAATCTCAGTACTCAGAAGGCAGAGGCAAGAGGATCTCTGTGATTTCAAGGCCAGCCTGGTATTCAGGGTGAGTTCAAGGACAGCCAAAGTTTCACAGAGAAACCCTGTCTCAAAAAAAAAGAAAAAGAAAAGTAAAAGAAATAGAGTAATAAAAAGGTCACGTAAAGATGAAAAGTACACAGAGAATCTGGATACTGTATGTTATTGTGTTGTCTTTGAATTGATTGCTGAGGAAGGAACAACTGCTAAAAGACCTGTGATTATGAACGTTCCTGGATTAATACAACTTATACATTTTAAAAATGCCTTGACTTCAAAATTTAAGTCTAAGAACATGTTACTTTGGAAAACAGATTTTACTTTTGTTTCCACAGAAAATGAAAAGCTGTGGATTCCTTCCAAACTAATTTGGTTTGATCAAGCAAGAACCCCCTGAAGCAGTGGCCCAGCTGATACAACATCCAAAAGAGCTGAGACTATACAGCCTTGCAGACTACTACAGCCAGGATTTGGTCAGGTTTCTGGGTTTTCTAAGGATCCCCATGGTATTGACAGTGCCCCCAAACAGCAGGGAGCAGTTTGGAGAAAATGATACCTAAGTTTTTTTTTTTTTTCATTTAAATGGGGTTGGTTATAATGGTTAATGAATACAGTCAGTCTCTTTCCCAAAAAGAGTGAATATTATATAGAAATGTATACTTCACATTGATATGGATTTTGATTTATTGATATAAATTTAAGGTCAATTTTGTGATATGTATATTTCTTCTCTTGTTTAGATATTGTGTTTATACAGCTCATTAAAAATATATGTATAATTAAATATGGATTGTAGTCACCTATAATTGTCAAAACTTACAGTTATGTTAGAGTTTCTAGATAAATGGAAATATATTTCAAATGGATAGCTATTCTTCAAACCTTTCAAACACCTACAGACTATGCCATTTAATATGGTTTAGGGTTTTCATGTCAAAGAGACACAACTGCTCCTGGCAACACCAATTACATCAGAAAGGAAGACAGACGTCGAAGAAACTCGTTATGGAGTTAGCCTTCGACATGGGAAGACTAGCCATTTGGGCAAGAAACTGCTCCTCCCTGGACTGTTTGACTATGTGATGTATAAACTGGACATTCAGGACCCACAGGAAAGTGACTGCTGAACTTGGAAAAACAAGATGGGACATTTCTTCAGGGTTCCTGCTTCATGGAAAAGTATGCCAGACATTCTGCAGGACACAGAGAAAAATGATTGACAACCTGCTAATACAGGTGCATAGTTTAAAATTGCCTGCTTCACTGAGAAGTCTGCCGGGGTTTGGCTTATATCAGTACCACACTACACAGGCCATCTATTCTGGACTGATGTCTTTGGGGCTGCAATTGGAATCAGCCAAACAGCCCCGGGTCCAACCCTGAGTGGGGGGGAGTATGGATTGAGAAACTCCTAGCTACCCAACAGCATTAAGAATGAGACAGAGACATCTTGTCATCTCAGGAGGGCTCTCAGTCCATGCTGGAGTCCATGGTTTATTCAAGCATCCTCTTAAATAGCTTTCCAACAGTGGGGGTGATAGCAGAAGACGTCTATTATCATGTATAAAGCTGATATCAAATATTTCCTTTAATTCCAGAGACAGTCTTAGCACTGCACATCCTCACCAGCCTCTCACCAGTCCCTAGGCATGTATACAAGCCCTAAGACATTCCACAAGGGCCCCAGGCTTCTGGCACCAGACACGTTTCACTAGCCCTCAGATAAGGTGTGGGCCTACTCAGGGCCTAGGTCTATAGTTATACAAACTAGGAACCAGTCCCCACCAAGACCAGGCATCTGGAGGTAATCAGCCAGTATCTGACAGATAATGGGAGCTTCAAGTTCCTGTAATGGAGCTGAGGTTTGTACCCCAAAATATCATAATTGATCTTCATGCCCCAACAGAAGTCTGCCAGACACATTAGGCCTGTAGGTAGAAGATGGATACCCCAACATTACAGAAGAACTTCAGGTGACTGTCCAGGCAGCAAGATGTCTCTGTCAATTCTAGAGTTTATATATTATCCTTCTGATGTCTTTGATGGAGCTGAAGACAGATAGTTATGGTTATGGTTTTCCTTAGTCATGATAAAAGATAAGTTACATATAAAACTTTAGACTCGGGCTCGAGAGATGGCTCAGAGGTTAAGAGCACTGCCTGCTCTTCCAGAGGTTCTGAGTTCAATTCCCAGCAATCACATTGGTGGCTCACAGCAATCTATAATGAGAACTTGTGCCCTCCTCTGGCTTGCAGAGATATATGCAAAGCAAATACTGTGTACATTATAAATAAATAAATAAATATTAAAAAAAAACTTTAGACTCACAAAAATAGGGTAGATGACAAAATATTTTCTTTAAATTTTGTCAAATGTTAATGAACTAAATATTGTTAACTATAGTTCTTACTTGATAACTGTTTTGTTATATATATTTTTACTGTTAAAGTTAAACCCTTTTTTTGTATTTAGAAAGAAAAGAGGAGATGATGGGGAATGTCCTTCTATAGATATGTTTCTATTATTGGTTGATGAATAAAATGCTGTTTGGCCAATACAAGCAGGAAGATAGGTGGGGCTAGGAGATGAGGAGAATGCTGGGAAGAGAGGCAGAGGGTGAGCAAAGGGATGCCGTGTAGCTGCAAAAGGAGTAACAGGTCTGGGCATTCTCTGGTAAGCCAAGACCATGTGGAAATACATTTGTAAGAAATGGGTTAATAATTAAGACAGAGTTAGTCAATAAGAAGCCCTAGCCGTTGGCCAACAATTTTATAACTAATATAGTGTCTGTGTTTTTCATTTTGGACTAAAGGACGGTGAGACCTGGCTGGACAAGAAACTCAAGCAACACCTTGGGGCATCAGAAAGGAGAAGACCCTGTTTCTAAGGGAAACAGGAAGGCAGTTGCAGCCACTGAAGAAGTGGCCCTCCTGGTTGCAGCCACTCTGATAGTCAAGATGCCTAAACTAGCAGCCCCAACCTTGCCTATACCAAGAAGGAATATCAGATGATTTGAACTGGCACTAATATTTATAAAAATATTAAATGGCATAGGACTCCTGATAGGTGGATTATTCTCCCTTCAGACTTTGCCAGTCAATTAGTCCAGCATATATATCAGAGTACTCATTTTGGGGATAGGAAGATACAAGATCTGCTAAGAGCACACCTTAAGGTGTTCGACCTGAGACAAAAAAAAAAAAAAATGGATGAAGCTGTAGCCTGCTGCCCAACTTGCCATCTGGTGAATGCCAAATCAGGCACAGGAGCATCAATGAGGAGCAGAGAAAGAGGAACACAGCCTGGAGCCAATTGGGAAATCAACTTCACTGAGGTAAAGCCTGGTTCTATGGCTGTAAGTACTTGTTGGTGTTTATAGATATGTTTTCAGGATAGACAAAAGCTTACCTGACCAGGAACTAGACAGCCACTGTTGTGGACACAAAACTTCTAGAAGATATCATCCTTAGATATGGACTTCCTATCTTATTAGGTTAAAACAATGGACCTGCCTTCATCTCTCACATAACCCAAAAGTCACTTAAGGTTATGGGGACAAATTGGAAGCTTCATTGAGCTGATAGTCCCCAGAGTTCAGGCCAAGTAGAAAGAAACAATCAGACTCTAAAGGAGACCTTAACTAAATTAACCCTTGAGACTGGAAGTGACTGGGTATCTCTCCTTCCCTTCGCTCTTCTTCGGGTTCATAATTTTCCTTACACCCTGATTATTAACCCCGTCTGACATAATATATGCCAGACCCCTACTTCATTGGTGAACCTGAGCTGAAATCCTGGCCAAAATTGAAAATCAACAATTTTTCTCCTCCCTGGAAGCTTTATTTCAGGTACAAAAACAGCTGTGACCCCAGCTGTGTGATGCCTACAACAAAGCACCGCTGTCTATGCCACACAAGTTCCAGCCTGGGGACTTTGTGATCTTCAAAAGACCCGGAAAGGAGATCTTGGAGCCTGAAAGGGACCCTACACTATCATCCTGACAATGCCCATGGCTGTCAAAATCCCTGCTGGATACGCCACTCCCACGTGAAGCCTGTAGATCTGCACACCAACTCTGAGGGCTACAGCATGGAAAAGGTCTTTGGAGGACAGCTGCATATCCACAGCCCCTCTATAACTAAGAATTCAAAAGGTCACTGACCTAGCTGAGTAATATGTGTTTGCTCCTATGCTTCCTTAATTTCCTGCTGGGTTTTTTCCAACCAGACCCCCACAGGGCACCACAATCTCCACCAACCCTTTAGCCTTACCTGGAAAGTCACTGGAGAAGACAGGGAGGTCTTAAATCAGACCTCCTATTCCATCCCCTTAGGGACCTGGTTCCTGATCTGTATATTGACTTGGGGGTATTCCTACCCACGCCCAAGGTTGGTCAACCTTATTCTGATTTTGTTATACGAACACACTTTCACCATTTCTGTTTGCCTAGGATATGATAGAATTAAGGCCCCAATAAAGACCGGTGGACTCTGAGGTGACTATTTTTGTGCTTCATAGAGTTGTGCCTCCATGGGTCACACCTGGTGGAAAGTCCTGAAGAGCAGGGACTTTATCAAAATGTCAAGGGCGTATGAGCCAGTCTGTTGCCTCAAAATGTATGCTGGGCAAGGGACCTGCAAGCCAACAAAAATCCAATTTACTCTTGCTGGCAAAAGGCCTCTGGGTGGACATCAGGAAAGACTTGGGATTTAAGGATATATGACAAACATAGAATAGCACCTGAGGACTTATTTACACAATTGGACATCCAGCCCCTACAACCAGGGCAGTCCCAGAGCCCCAGTAAGGTAGTAAGTCCAATCAGGCCTGTCTGCCCCCACTCCAAGGCCCACAGAAACTAAAATCTTATCAGTGATATACAAAACTGCCCCCACAGACCCAACCAGCAGTCCAAGCCCCTTAGACCTTTTGAAAGCCACCTATTTGGTTTTAAATGCCTCAAAGCCCAGTCTCATTAAAACCTGCTGGCTTTGTCTAGATACAAAACCCCCTATTATGAAGGAATAGCAATAATGGGAGACTATACCAACTTCTCTGACACCTGGTCATGCAGATAGTAACAATTAGGCAAAGCTAGAGGCTTGCCTTACCGTCTGTGACAGGGAATGGCATTTTCATAGGCCAGCCCCCAACAAATTATGCTGATCTCTGCAATGAGACTTAGAGACCAACAGGGATAGGGTACCTAATCGCCCCAGATGATGCCTGGTGGCCTTAAACCACTGGCTTGACAGCCTGTGTGCATACCCAAGTTATGACTATACATAGGATTTCTATGTCCTGGTGCAATTAGTTCCCAAAATAATATATTACTCTGAGGGGGAGAGGGTTTCTCTGTGTAGCTTTGGAGCCTATCCTTGTTATTGTTTTGTTTAAAAAGAAGAAAAGAGAAATACTGATAAGACTATAAGTTTATTATAAGGCCCAGCAGAATGGGGAGACTAAGAAGAGGAACAGGGTAAATGGCTGACCGCCATGGCCGGTCGCCATAGAGAGAGAGAGAGAGCGCACAGAGTGCGGGACAGAGGAACAGAGGAACAGAGCGGGACAGAAAAACAGAGAGGGACAGAGAAACAGAGAGCGTAAATGGGCAGGGGCCTATCTTTTAAAGGGGTCCTCTGCACCTGCGTGCAGACTTAGTTCCCATGGAACCTAGGGCTGACCAGGGTTCTGCCTGAGTGGATTCCACCAGGTAACAGGGGCAGGCCAGCATAATGCCTGAACCTTTCATTCCCACCTCTACTTATTATTAAAAAAAGGTGGGGTGTTTAGACATGGCAGGTTAAGGAATAAGGGCGTCGAATTCTTAAGACTGCTTTCTGCTGACGTGGAGGGGTTGACCATCTTTGGGGGACCCGAGAAGGTTGGGGTGCTGCCACGTCCTGGGGAAGCTGGTTGTTTCATTGCAGTCCAGGCTCTATGGAACTCCCTGGTGCCTCTCGGACCTGGCAAGATGTTGACAGAGCAGAGAACAAGGTTAAGTTTAGAAAAAATTTTTTCTTAGGTCCTGTCACTTGAGGGGAAGATTGTAAGATGAGGGAGGGGTTCCCGAGGAGTCCTAACATGAGGGAAGGGAATCCTGGGACCAGGGAAAGATTGAATATTACCTGGAGTGAACCTGACCTATTTGGATCTGATTCGGCTCCCTGGAACACAAGAATCCTTAGAGTTTGTGGAAACATAAGTATTAGACATGTTAGAAGCATATTAATGTTAGAAGCAACTTGGCTGAAAATATTACCATTTAAAAATAGACAGATTTTTTTTGACAATGAAAAGCATCTTAACCTTGACCTTGTAGTTATGATCCTATAGTGGTATTGTAGACTATGAACAGTAGCATGAGAAATAGAGAAATCCAGAACATATTTCATTCTTTTTAATGTCTCAACTCATTTTTATCATCATTTAAGCCTTTTTATCCTCAGGCCTTCGTAACTACATTCTCAGACTTTTATACATCTTAGACTTTCCTATCTTCACATAGATAAACCCTAAAATACCTGTTACTGGAATATGTTTTGCTTTAAGCTGGCAAGACTACCAGTCGTCAAAAGCATCAGAGTTCTTGAGAAGGATAAGATTTTACCTGAATCAATGATTAAAGAATAACAGAGACTTGCCAGCAGGCTGCATGGACAGCCATCCCCAAGGTCCTCCATCCATAGTAGCGGGCTGCAGGACATCTGCCTTCTTGCTGATAACTTGTGACCTGTGGATTACAGACTTTGGGAAGACTCGCCTACCGTTGGCCCAAGCAACGCCGGGAAAGTCGATTCCATTGTCCTCTTGTCCAAGGTCTGGAATACTTTGTAGTAGTTGAGGTGAAGGGCAGTGTTGCTCAGTGACCAGCATTGTCACTGACTCGAGATGAAGTTTCTTCAGTGCCCATCAGTCTTCTCGGAGGAAATGGGGTGGGGCCAGCAGCTGGCCTATCTCTCTGTTATAAAAAGCTTTTTAACAAAACATTTTAAATGCCATATTCCCTAGATCTCTGAGCATTTGAGGGCTGTCTGCTTAGTATCTTAGCAGTTAAGCTTGCCTTTAGTTAGAGAAAAATCCCTTTTTGTAATAAAAGCTGTACCTTTGTAAACGGCTTACAGGATAGACTGAGTGGTATAAATATTTTGTTAGTTTGAAATAGACCTTTATGATTTTAAACTTTTATCATCATTTAGAGTTACATGAGTTAAATTTAAGTTGTATAGACTTAGCTTATATTTTAAGTATAGTTAAATTAGACCTTTATGACTTTAAATGTTTACCATCATTTAAAGATATATAGCAATTTAGAAATATGAGACTTAACAAATTAATTTAAGTTGTATATAGAGCTAGATAGGTATAAAGTTAAATTACAGGTACAGAGACAAGCAGGACTGGATAACAGTAAAGGGGGAGTCAGAATGTAATCTCTGATCCGTACATTGTAGCAAAAGGACAGGAGATTTAAAGAGACAGGGTAGACTTAAACAGAGGGCCCTGGAAAGGCACAGTATTTAGTAAACAAGCCATGAACAACAGAGCCAGTGAAAGAAGAAATCACAGACAAAAAATAAAATAAAAAGCAAAAAGACCTGGCAGAAATAGACAGGTTTGCTGGCAAAGGACGCTGGAGCTGGGCGTGCCTACAGGTAGGTCACAAGACCAAAACGGCGGCAACCGTAAGCCGCTTTTGTCTGTTTACCTGCTTGTTGGATGAAACCAGAAAGGTTCCTCTATGCATTTCCCATGGGTGAAGCAGGTGGAAAACCGGCAAAAAGCTCCTCTACGGATGCACGTCTGCCCATGGGAGTTGCCAGGGGCCTGGCCCCGAAGGGGACACAGCTGTCCCAAAACTGAAAAAGGACCCAGCAGTCCGAACTGAAAAAGCAAAAAAGCACCGCTCCTGGAGCGGGATCCCACGCCTGACCTTCAGGAAATGCACCCAACAAGTGAAAGAAGAAATAAAAAGCAAGATGTCAGGTAGCAGTGCTTGCCTGTGCAAGTCACTGAACTGAGTGGGCAGGCCTAAGCTAGGTCACCTGGTTATGACCAAGATGGCGGCCCCCAGGTTAGCCCACGTGGTTGAGATGGCGACCCCCGTAAGCACATTCTCAATTGCCAGAAAAGTTTCAAACCTCATTCATGTGGAAAAATGAAAACCAGCAAACAAAAAAAAATCTCAGAGCATCTCAAGCAGACATTGTCAACCAAGAAGAAACAGTCAGAGAAAGAACAAACAGAACAATGAGGGACATTCCCAGGTGAAAGAAAGTTCCCACTGGGAGGCAGAACTCCACTCATTTACCTACTCGCTGCCAGTAACCGAAAGATCCCGTAAAAATGTATTTCCTGTGGGCAAGGCCAAAAACTGGCACAGATTGCCCTGTCTGAGAGCACCTGGACCGAAACCGAAAAATGGACCCAGAGTGAACAGTGCTGGGTCTGCCCCATGGGAAGGGCTCTGGGTATCTTACCGGATTGTAGCGTATAGGCAGATCAGTGAGTTCATAAGAGATCCTTAGTTGGAAAAGCGGCGAGTTGAGTTCCGGCATCTCAGGATGCTGCAGGCAGGAGGGAGTACCAGGAAAAGCGGAGATGGAAGTGGGTTGTAAGGGTACTCTTGCCTAACACACGCCCGCCAGCGGGTCACAGGAGAAGGTATAAGGGCAGAGCCTTTCCATGTCCAGGCGCCAAAATGTTATTGTTTTGTTTAAAAAGAAGAAAAGATAAATACTGAGACAGACATACTGACTATAAGTTTACTATAAGGCCCGGCAGAATGGGGAGACTAAGAAGAGGAACAGGGGTAAATGGCTGACTGCCATGGCCGGTCGCCATAGAGAGACAGAGCAGGGGAAACAGAGAGGGGAACAGAGCAGGACAGAGAAACAGAGGGACAGAGGAACAGAGAAACAGAGTAGGACAGAGAAACAGAGAGACAGAGAAACGTTTAGAGAGCATAAATGGGCAGGGGCCTATCTTTTAAAGGGGTCCTCTGCACCTGCGTGCAGACTTAGTTCCCATGGAATCTAGGGCTGACCAGGGTTCTGCCTGAGTGGATTCCACCAGGTAACAGGGGCAGGCCAGCACAATGCCTGAACCTTTCAATCCTGGCACTCACTCTGGAGACCAGGCTGGCCTCGAACTCACAGAGATCCACCTGCCTCTGCCTCCTGAGTGCTGGGATTAAAGGCATGCGCCACCAATGCCTGGCTGAAGGGGAGATTTTGTACTGGCTAAGACCAGCAGAATAAGCCAAATGGGAGGTTTTCATGGCTACCTTTGTGTCATCCCTCCTAGACCTTGGCCTAGCTGGGGTTATAGGTCCAGGAATGCCAGTTTTTGTTCTCCAGTACCAGAACTATAAAGCCTTAAGTATGGCTATTGATGCTGACATAGCCACTCTAGAAAAGTCTATCACCTTTTCTAGATAGACAAGAAAGAGAAGAGTACCTCTCTTTCTTGGCAAAGGTAGGATTCCAGAATAGAAAGGGACTAGGCTTGCTGTTTTTACAAGAACGTCTTTGTCTGGCTCTAGGAGAACAATGTTGTTTCTATATCAACCACTCAGCTGTTGTCAGGGACAACTCCATGGACCTCCTCAGGAAAAGACTATATAATAGACAATTAGAAAGGAAACGAGATGAGGGATGGTCTGAGTTTCTCTTTTACTTTCATCCTGGCTGGTGACTCTGGTATCTGCCCTGATTAGTCCCTTGGTCCTTCTGATGTTGGCCCTCACCTGTAGACCTTGCATGATCAATGCTCTGGCCAAATGTCAAAGAGCAGATCTCTACAGTGCAGCTGTTGGTCCTGAGACATCAGTACAAACCAGTAGGTCAGGACCCATTAGGCCCTGGTAAGGAGACAGCTCTAGGATTCCAGATGAAACCTAACTCAAGGGGAACAAGAGGCCACAGTAGCTCCATCCAGGGGCAGGCTTTTCCCTGGTCCCAGCCTCTGCTAGGCCTGAGTCCCAGTTTAGTTTCACTTTCAGTTTCTGTACCTTGTTAGACCTCAGTTCCAGTTTCACTTTCGCTTTCTATACTGTTAAAGCAGAAGAGCATCCCCAGACAATCAGGTTCAGGATGACCTAATCTCCTTCTGGCTGCCTATAAAGGGAGCCTGTGAGCTCTGGGGTTGCAGCCTTTTTGTTGTCTGGCTGGCAGACACTGAAATGCTGGAATAAACAATGCTTTTGCTGATTGCATATGTGAGTGGCTGTCATTGTTTTATGGGATGTTCCGTGGACCCTAACATGTGTATGTCTACATGCCAGAAGAGGGCACCAGATAACATTATAAATGGTTGCTGGGAATTGAACTCAGGACCTCTGGAAGACCAGCCAGGGCTCTCAACCGCTAAGCCATCTCCCCAGCCCCAGGTTTCCTAATATTTTAAATTGAAAGGTATGATTACCAGAACCTTGTGAGGTACAACCTATGTACCTCAACTTACAGCTCCCTTTCACAGAATTCTGTTTCCAGGTTGTAAACTCTATGATAGGTCAGGGACAGGGATTCTGGCACTCGGGACCACTGAATACTAAGTGTTACAGCTCAGATGGAAAATTATTCTGGCACTCTGGAACCACAGAATACCACAGGTTACAGTAAGTGTAGCAGCTTACAGCCCGGCTCCAGGGAAGGCTTCCCCAGTATATCAGCTCTGCTCCGGTAGGGGAGGGCTCTGATCTCCAGAGTGCAACAACTATGTTTTGCTAGGGGAAGGTTTCCCATGAAAAGTGTTACATTCCTGCTCTGCTCCACTTTGCTCTTCCAAGGGTCTTCTCTGCTCCTCTGAAAGAAGGTCTGGTCTTAGCCTAAAAGACCCTCAGAGTGAGGAGCCTCCACAAATGGGACAGTTTCCCCCAAAAAACCTCAATGTCCAGTCCAGCTGGACATTGGTAAGTTTATTGCGGGACATTTGTGCAAACAGGCCTCCCAGTCCAGCAGACAAAGGAAGCCCTGTTCCTCAAAAGCAGGCCTCTTTTATAGGAAGAAACCACAAGTTTTTAGGGAGGGGAGGGGGCTCGGGTACGTGACCAGAGTCACAGGTCCTTTGAAGGTCTCTTATCTTTGGGGCCAGATGGTCTCCTGACTCACCAGTTGGGTCAACAGCCCACAGAATGTGCTGATCTCTCTTGCCTGAGCAAACAGCAATTGCTGCTATCTCTTTGGTTTCTCAAGGACTCTCTTTTGTCAATTGTTGCTACATTAACTGGTGGGATAGTCTGTTCTTATCTTCATGACCCCATGGGGGGGTGGCCCTTTGGAAATTCTTGGTATTTAGTTAGGCTATCTTGCGGCCTTGTAAGGGAGTTATTGCGGCCGGCTAGAAAATTCCAGGGACTCCAGTCATTGTGGCTTTGGTTAGACTTTTAAGTCAGGCCGCCCTGCTTTTAGTATGGGAGGTTTTTCTAAGCCTCCTTATTTTATTTCTTTGTTGATTTTTAAGTTCTTCAAGCCAAACTCCATTCAAGGGATTTATTGGGAGGGAAGAATCCAGGAGAGTGGTTGCCCTCCGCCAGGGTGGCAGAGGACAGCCAGGCATCCCTATAGCCACAAGCTGAACAGGCACAGGGATTATATAGGGATTCTTAGGGGTGGAGTTTTTCCAAAGAGATTTCCAGAGTGGGGTTTGGTCAGATTTCAATCCCTGAGCTCAGAATGGCTATATCTCCTGTTCAGGAATTGGTTAGTTTTCTGCTCAGGGCCAGGGGCAGATTTAGCTCAGGCTTCAGGCCCAAAGTATGTTTCTTTCGCTGGTCCTTTTTAGCCTTTTGGCTCTAATTTTAGGGCCAGGGTGTCTTTCTTTCACTGGCTCTGATTCCAGGGACAAAGTGTATTTCTTTGGCACTGGTTTCAGGGTCAGGGTGCATTTCTTTGGCTCTTGTTGCTGGGCCAAAGTGTGTTTCTTTTGGCTCTGCTCAGGGTGTGTTTCTTTGGCTGGCCCTTTCCCCTTACACAGGGTTCCATGACTACATATCAGCTTTGTGACCAAGACCTGCCTCCTCCTTTTGCCATGCTTCCAATTAATGTCACAGACAGCTTCTGTGACACAGATTTCACTCTCATAACCAAATGTTCACCTCCATGTCAAATTTCTGCATTGTGGAAGGGACATGGGATGTCTCTGTATTATTTTACTCATACACTCCCCTTACGCTGCCCTATAAGATCTTTCGGGAGTCCCTAGGAGCCGTCTTTGCTAGCCATCCGCCATGGTGGGTGGGTCAAAGACCCGAGCTAACATGGGGTTAGCTTGTTAAACTACAATAAAGCCTCATGCAATTTGCAGCAAGCTCTCGAATCTGCCTGGTGATTGGGGTGACCGAGAACGTGGCCTGGGACCCCGGATACTTGAGTTTTCGGGGGTCTAACAATCATAGTTTATATGCGTTTCCTGCTAAAAGACAACACCTCTTAGCTTTCCTTGTAGCCAGGCTAAGCAGTTCCAGAAGGAATGGTGTTGACATCCTGGCATTATGTTGACCCCGCCTGTTGGGCCCTTCCCCCATAGGGGTCTGCTGACCAGCTTGTGATTAGGAGCTTACCTAGCAGGTACATCCTGTTTTCTTCCTTCCTTGAAGGCCTGAGTGCAAATTCCTGTTATCCTGTTGTTCACCCATTCAGGATTGCCTGATGGGCCTGGGAACCTGAACTTGCTATCTGGGTAGTTTTCCACCATCCCTGCTGACTGGTATATAAGCCCCCACTCTTGTTGGAATAGAGGGCATTCTCCCTGTAAGAAAGACCTGCTGTCTTGTCTTTATTTGAATCCTCAAGCCCCTCGCCCTATACTGTGGAAGTGCTGTAGTGCAGGTGCTACACCCGCCCCCTGTCAACAGGCAGAATATGCACACAGGCATTCAGACAGATATTTAGACAGCTCAAAGTGCCCTCGGAGTCATGGCTATGTCAGTGTTGTGTGGCTGCATAAAGACTCCATATGCATGCATTAGCTTTCCCCTTTCAAGCGCCCAGCCTGTTCCCCACTGCACTTCCTCTCCCAGTTGGCCAACACCATCTCCTTTACCCCTTGTTCCCCCTCCCTAATGAACTCTACCTGGGTTTTGTTAACTTTGGTGGTTTGTTCTTCACTGCCACAGCTTCAGCAAACAACAACAGAGGTACTATGTTCCCCCACTATTAGGGACCATATCCCATTATCTGTAAGCATTCTGGCCACCTATACATGTGGGTGACAAAATTGCCCCCTTAGTGTGAATAAGCATGGTCTGGCCTAAGTTCAGACCAAGCCTATTTTCTTTCTGTCTTCCATCTCTCTACAGCTACCTTAAATAATCTAACATCAAGTCCTAACCCTTGGGTTTGAAGCCCAGCACAAAACACAAGCACCCAACAACAATACAACAAAAACTCACCACCCAGCATTTCTAAGGTACAGTCAGGAGGTTCAAAGTTCAGGGTCATTCTCAGCTACATAGCAAGTTTGTGGCTGGTTTGGGCTATATGAAACTATCTCAACAACAACAACAAAATGAATTTCGGAGCAGATGATCTCTGTTTTCAGTCTGGTCTACAAAGCCAGTTCCAGGCCAATGAGGGTTACACAGTGAGGCTTTATCTCAAAACAAAATGAACAAAAAAAGTCTATATTTCATCCCCAATTAAAAAGAAAAACTGGAAGTTGGGCATGGTGGCATCCCCTTGTAGACTCAACTACTTGGGAGACTTGGTTGGGAGGATGACCTATGAATGCCCTGAATTCTAGACCAGCCTGGGAAAACAACCAGACCACACACATTAAAACTAGGATGCTGGTCAGGCATTGGTGGCGCACACCTTTAATCCCAGCACTTGGGAGTCAGAGGCAGGCAGATCTCTGTGAGTTCGAGGCCAGCCTGGTCCACAGAGCAAGTTCCAGGACAGCCTCCAAAACAATACAGAGAAACCCTGTCTCAAAAAAACAAACAAACAAACAAACAAATAAATAAATAAATAAATAAATAAATAAATAAATAAATCTAGGATGCTGGGGCCGGGCGGTGGCACACGCCTTTAATCTCAGCACTTGGGAAGCAGAGGCAGGTGGATCTCTGTGAGTTCGATACCAGCCTGGTCTACAAGAGCTAGTTCCAGGACAGCCTCCAAAGCCACAGAAAACCCCTCTCTTGAAAAAAAGAAACAAACAAACAAAAAAAAAAACCCTAGGATTCTGGGAATCTGGAAGGGTGGCTCTGTGGTTATGAGCAATTGTTGCTCTTACAGAGGAAAGGTTTTCAGCGCCCAGCATCCACACTGGGAGGCTCACAACTGCCTATAAATCCAACTCAAGACATCTGATGCCTTTGGACTCTGCTGGCACCTTCATTCACAGGCACATGCCCATATATAGACACACATATATAATTAAATACAATAAAAATATTTTTCTTAAAGAAAAGAATTTTTAGTGTGTGAATGGTCTTGTTTGGGTTTTCAGACAAGGTCTCCCAAGAAGCCCAGGCTGGCCTTGAATTTTCCTATTCTCTTTCCTCTACTGAAGCCAGCACAGTTTTATTTTGTTTGTTGTTTTTTAGTTAAAATCCTATAATCAGGACAGCCACAATTCCAGTCACTTAGTGCGAAGTGTAGATTTGTCAATAGCCGCATCTGGATACTGAACAAGCCACTGACTCCATAAAACTAAAACGAAACGGTCACTCAGAGTAAACAGTATTTCCAAGCACGTCACAATCACAATAGCAAAAAGCCTGCAGCTTTTCCATTTGGAGGGTCACATTTCCTACTCGGTTTCCTTTGCTTACAAAGGTGAGCTGGCACAGCTGGGGGAGGGTCAGAAGGAGGAAACCAACTCCCTCTATCCAGGGAATTGCAGCCATTATTACAAATGGCCCCGAGAGCCCATTATAAGCGGCTGTGTGAGACTGTGTCCCAGGAGTACCCCTTGTATGGAGTCCCCCTTCCTGGCCCCTAGGATCCTCAGCGCCACTTGGCTTGAGTAGGGCAGCAGAGCCAAGAGGGAAAGGCGGTACTCGGGGACACTGTCTCAAGGCAGTTTCTGTGCAAGCCGAGAGAAGGGACATGGGCGGTGGCCCCAGGCGGGAAGCACAGACACAAAGCAACCCCCCCCTTCTCCGGGAGGTAGGGCTCGTGTCCTTAGGGGACTCCAGTATTTGCAAAACGGTGCAAAGCCAGCTCAGTTTATCTATCTTAGGCATAAGTCTTGCTCATCTGGCAGCAGAAACCATGTGACAGAGGTATCATGTTGTTCTCCAACTGAGAAGAGGTCCCTGCATATGTAGCACTCCTGGTTTCCCTAATGGTCTGTGAGCACAAGGACCTTTGCGCCCCCAACATCAAATGACTTTAGTTTGTCTCAAGTTGACATAAAACTATCTGGCAGAGCATGCAGTGCCTTTTCCTGCTAGAGAGCCATCTTGTTAATCCAGGTCACAGGTAATTTGTTAAAGATGTAATTTTATTTTTTAACTAAGTGTTGTGGTGGTTTGAATGAGAATGGTCCTCATAGGTGTTATAACCTGGCCCCACCGCTGTTTCTCCTCTGTGCAGATGCCAGTGGCTCACAATGCAGTGGGCTGGGATGAGCAGCATCTGCTCAGGATACTCGGGAGAGTGTTTTTTATTTCCTGTATGTTTCATATGTATGAAAAAAAAAGTATGGTATGTATGGTGTGGCCACATGCATGTGATTCTGAATACCTGCATCCTTTATGTGTCTTACTAAGTGCATACGGTTTAAAATCTCTTAGGTGCCTTATAACATGGACAGATGCCATCTTGGCTAAGGGCAGGTGAAATGAGCTAACCACCATCTTCACTAAAGGCAACCATGTGACCACCATCATTTTGTATGAACTTAAAAGAGATACTTCACCACCATCTTGGCTAAGGACAAGACAGACAGGTCAGGTGACCTAGTTGCCATCTTTAATAAGGGTGCTCTTAACCTTATCTTGCCCTTGTGTTTGTCTCTAATTCCTCTGACACTGACTCTATTGCATGTGGTGTGTTTGCGCAATGGTGTGCCTTCTGGCAAAGCCTGCCAGAGTACCCACTTCACACAGGGATCCCACCTGCAATGCACCAGCTTTTCTTTGCTCCAAAGACCTGCAATTGTCTATTATCTCTCTTTGTTTAAATGCCCTGTCTGCTTATTACAATGTGGGAGTCAGAGATGGAGAAGCCAGCTTCCTCTTGCTCAACACAGGTGGGCCCTCCCTTACTTATTTTCCTCAACTCCGTTTAATATGTGGTTAGATCTGTTACAACATACTGTGTGTGTGATTTAACTCTGGTCTAAAATATATTCTATATAATGACAAATATTTAAGGTTTTAAAGATTTATTTCAGATTAACAAGAGCTAAATTAGACATTTATACCACCCATCCCTTCCTGTAAGCTGGATACAAGAGTGACCTTCACTGCAAAAGAGAATTTTGTTTTTTACTTCTTTGTTCTTCACAAGCATAAATATGACCTGCTAAGTGTTGTGCCCAAATTCTGAACCCCAAAATCGCCAAGAGACCCAATCCGATGCAAAAGCAGAGTCTTTCATTAATGAGTTAAATGTATTAACCTGGGTCCTCTGTCTATCTGACATGCGAGTGGAGCAAAAAGGACCCAGAGGGACTGCAGGGCAGGGAACTTATTAGGGTGGAGCAAGGGGAGTGTCTGGGGTCTGCAACAGTCTCAGGATTGGTGCACTTCCAGGCTTGGGCAACCTGGCCTGTGTTGATTGGTCAACTGGTTGCTATGGCCTATAGGCCCTCCCAGGGTGGTTGCTATGTTCTTTACTTCACTGTTACCATAAAGCACATCCAGAGCCTGTAAAGCACATCCAGAGCCTGCCAGATAACTTCTAATTGGTTCCTTGCCACGTGGAGGGTATCTGACCTCCTAATGACTAAGAGGTCAGGCAAGGTCAAGAAGCTCAGCACATGTTGCTGAGTCACAGGCCTACCTCTTCTTTTCTGCAGCCTGTTTTGGCTGCTAAAGCAGGGGGCTGGGTAAGGGTCTGGTCCCTTCACTAAGTTAAAACAAATTACAGTCAAGCTGGAGGACTCTGGGTAAAATATTCCTCCACAACTTCTCAGCTTTTATTCAGCTCTTCAGGCAGATCCTGTACTAGGGTCATTGTAGTCATAACTCAGATATACCCCATAGACAGCCCTAAAATTCTCAGAGGTCTGGAGAATATGACATTTAAAATGTGCTATTAAAAACTTTTTGATCCCCGAGACAGGGTTTCCCTGTGTTGTTTTGGAGACTGTCCTGGAACTAGCTCTTGTAGACCAGGCTGGTCTCAAATTCACAGAGATCCACCTGCCTCTGCCTCCAGAGTGTTGGGATTAAAGGTGTGAGACACCACCGCCTGGCTAAAAAGATTTTTGTAATAGAAAGACATGCCAGCTCCTGGGAGCACCCTATTTCCTTCCAAAGGAGACTGATGGGCTTCATAAGTAGCAGCACTAGCCACTGAGAAAACCAGCCTTTCACCTCAACTACTTCGAAGAAATTTTCAGACCATGGACAACAGGACACTGAGAAATTGACTGCCTCGAGTTGCCTAGGCTAGCAGTAGGCTGCTCTTCCTACAAACTCCCAATCCACAGGATCTTCTGAAGCCTGACAGACCCTGCACTAACAGCAGAAGGCAATGTCCTGAAGCCTCTGTTCTAATCAACTATGGTGAACCCTGAAGCCTCTGTCCTCACCAACTATGGTGGACCCTAGGAGTGGCTGTCCAGGTAGCCAGCAGGTAAGTCTCTGTCATCTCTGTCATCATTAATTCGGGTAAAATGTATCCTTTTCAAGAACTCTGATGCTTTTGATGACTGGTAGCTTTGCCAGCTTAAAGCAGCAACTAACGCTTAAGCTGTCTTCTCAGTTCTCGGTGTAAAACTTCAAGTCACATGCCTCATACTCCTAGAGCTAGTAATAAGTTTACCTCATTAACAGACTCAAAAAAGGGATAAACTCACAAAATAGATTTCAGTACAAGTTATAACCATTTCTTTGTTTAAAGGAACTTACTCTACAGTGACTGCCCTCTGCTGTGCTTCCAGAACATTAAGGTGATGCCATAATGTTGGGAACAGAACAGGTGCTTTAAAGTTCATTTATGTGAGGAAATGAAAGCTTAAGATGTAAGGATCTAAAAAATGTTTCAGGGTCAAGAAGGCAACTTAAAGTGTACAAACGCACGCTATCAGATTTCTCTCTCTGATGGGGGATGTCCTTCTATATATATATGCTCCCCTTATTGGTTGATGAATATAACACTGATTGGCCAGTAGAGGAAGGAAGATAGGCAGAGCTAGGAGACAAGGTGAATGCTGGGGAGAGAGGCAGAAAGGTTGGGGAGAGACACCATGTAGCAGGGAAGGAGTAACAGATTCGTACCCTTCTCTGGTAAGATAAGACTGTTGAAAACAGAAGAACAACAAAGACCACATGAAAATACTTAGATTAATAGAAATGGGTTAATGATTAATACAGAGCTAGCCAATAAGAAGCCTGAGCTATTGGACAACAGTTTAATAATTTGTACATCTCTGCGTGTTTATTTGGGGGTGAAGGATGGCGGGATCTGGCGGGACAGAACCACCCCCTCCATTATGCTACTGTTATATTAAGGCTCCAAAAGTTCATAGTCTTAACATTAATCAATAAACTTCTGATAAGCTATTAATCCAACTCTGACAGAGAACTAAAACCATACTATACCACTATAGGATCATAACTGCAAGCTCAAGATTTTAAATTCCCTTTGGTCATTTCCTTACTATAGACTTAAAAGGTGCTTTTCATTGTGCTAAAACATCTGTCACCATTTCCCAGATGGAAGGAACAATGTTAATGCTTTCAACCAAAATCATTTCTGACATGAATATACTGCTGTTTCTACAATGCAAATTTTGGTACAGATTATAAACAATGAAAATACTAATGTGTCTAAAATTTATCTTTTCACAAACTCAAAGAATTCTTGTGTCAGGGAGTCAACTTGGAGGATTCACCTTGAACAGGTCAGATGCATCACCCTCCCTCAATTACCAGCCCAAGCCCAGCTTTGTCATGTCCACACAAAGGTGGTCAATTCCCCCCAGGTCAGCAGGAAGCAGTCTTGAGAACTTGATGTCCTCATTTCCCTAACCAGTCACATCTAACTCCTCACCTTTTTAATAATAATTTTTAAAAAAGAAGGGAGGACTGTTATAACATAGGCAAGCCTGATCCCACTGTTAGATTTCTGCTTAAATTAGAAAGATGGGAGATGGACATGGACTATGTGTGTAAACTTTTCACATAAGCTAGGTCTCTGTTTGTCTCTCACCTGCCATTTGTCCCTCACCCGCCATGGGATCTGCCAAAGGTCCCACCTCACATTTTATTATTACAATAGGTTCATTTTTTTAAATACATAGTCACTAGTAAGTAGAATATTGTTCAGGTTTGAAGAATTAGGAGATGTGGCCTTGTTGAAAGAAGTTTGTCATTGGAGCTGGGTTTTAAGGTTTCAAAAGCTCATGCCAGACCTGGTCTTTCTCTCTGCTTACAGATCAGGATGTAGCTCTCAGCTACTGCTTTAGTACCTGCCTGCATGCTGCCATGATGATCATGAACTAACTCTTTAAAACTGTGAGCAAGCCTCAATGAAATGCTTTCTCTTATAATAGTTGCCTTGATCATGGTGTCTCTTCACAGGAATAGCACAGTGACTATTACATGTGTATATGGGGCAGGAGATACATTCACATGTGAGCAGGTACTGGAGAAATCCTGAAAAGAGTGTTGGATCTCCTGGAGCTGGAGTAACGGATGACTGATGTGGGTTCTGGGTATAGAACCCCAGGCTTCTCCAAGGGCAGGAGATGCTCTCAACAGCCAAGGGCTCTCTCTAGTCTAGATCTGAAGATAGTCTTCATGTTCAGGAGACAGACAGGCCAGTTTGGATTAACACTAGAAAGATTTTGTGAGTTTATGATCTTCAAGGCACTTTAAGGTATCATATCTCCACCCACAGTAAGAGCTGCAGCTCAGATCTCATTCTTTTGAACATCAATCAAGTGAGAGCAGGTTATAGGGAATTAAAGGATATATATATATATATTTTTTTTTTCTTCAAGACAGGGTTTCTCTGTGTAACAATCCTGGCTGTCCTGGAATTCACTGTGTAGACCTAGCTGGCCTCAAACTCACAGAGATCTGCCTGCCTCTGCCTCTTGTGTGCTGGAATTAAATGCATGTGCCACCACTGCCCAGCTTAATGGATATTTTTAAAAGAAAGAAATTCATAGCCTTGTTTTGCCAAGAGAAAATAACTTTCCTTCAGTGGGCTTCAATAAAGCCCTGCCACTTCTGACTACCTCTCTCTTTCAAGTTTCTTGGGTTTGTTTTTAAGATTACTTTGTGTGCTCAAATATTATTCCATGGTTCCTTGGAGCTGATCTTCAGTCCTTCCTCATAATTGAGTAGCTAAGTTGTCTCTCCAGGCCCGTTTTTTAAATATTAAAGATGGGAGCTTGTGTGCTTTCTTCCTCCTTTTACTTGGGTTTTACAAATTCAAAGGAGGGCAATTGCGATGCTCTCTTTCCCTTTTAATAATTGGTTTGTCTTCAGGAGGAGGAGCATGTGGATTTGAAGCTGATTATGGGGGAAGATGCATCTTTGGTGGCCCCCAAGTGAGCTAATACCTGTCTATTACCTAACACCAGGTCATGGTTTCATGACAGTTTCTTACTCTCCCTTGAGCAGATGAGGAAATCCAGGAACTCAGATGCCTTCAGTTCAAAGTGTCATGCCACCAAGGCTTCCTCAGGACACCCTTACTTTTTTAAAACCATTCTAGGACCCTGCTTTTCACTTTGTAGCTCCGGATCATGTGCTGCCTTTAGCTCAGGTCGGCTTCAAGCTTATGGCAATCCTCCTGCCTCAGCCTCATGAGTAGTGGGATTATGGACATTCTCTATCATGCCTGGCTTTAGTTATGCCTTCCTGATCTCCTCCAGTTTATGGCAATCTCTCACTCTTCGTTTAATGTCTGTGGCTCTGATCCTTTTGAGGTTAGAGACAGTGAGGGCTGAGATAGGTCGACAAGACCCAACAGTCTGGACAAACTCATGATGTCAATAGCAGTTGTCTCATGAATCAAAATCCTCTGTTTCATACCCTTAATCAATTATGCTGAGAAAAGACAAGTCACCCTTTACCACCTTTAATGAAAACAATCACAGATCTTGTCTTAAAGGGAATAAGAGTTTATTCTGAAGCGATTTTGAGCTACTATGGCCCCAGAGCACAGATTTAAGTTACCTCAAATTCCATATTCCAATGTGGACACAGTTTTATAAAAATTTTTATAGTACACAGAACAGAGTCATAAATCAAGACAAGTTTAAAATACTTTGAGGGGCACACCAGAGAAGCAGGTACTGAGATGGGGGAAGATGTTCTATAGGCCCAAGATGCTATCTGATATCATTTGTAGCTTTTGCATTGGTGGAAGCTAGTAGTCTACTAAATTAATAGATTCCAAAAAGTTTCTATTTATAAGTCATAAAATGTTAGTTCTGACACAGAGGTAGGCAGGAAATGGAATCTCTGGAGGTAGAACTACTACTCTAGAAATAGCAGAGATAAGGTAACCGGCCTTTGGATGTGCAACATTCCAATCTCTCCACACTGCTGGAGTCTAATCAGTTAATCAGTATCTGCAGACACGCTTCTTTTCAAGCCTTTTCACTCACTGGGTTCTCTGCAGACATTTAAAAACATGCAAGGCCTACCTTGGATGATATTTTGTCTTGGAAGTCCTCCTGTTTCTTTTTATTTATTTGCTTGTTTATTTTTATTTTATACGCACTGGTGTGTTTTGCCTTCATGTAATGTAAATCAGTGTGAGGACATCTGATCCCCTGGAACTGGAGTTACAGACAGTAGTGAGCTACCTGGGACTTGAGCTCTAGTTCTCCAGTTCTCTTAAGAGAAGCCCTGGCTCTTAACAGCTGAGCCATCTCCCCTGCCCCCTGCTTCTTGACCAGAAGGAATTTATCTTTCACTGTTTTAGTAGACATGCTAGTTGAGAGTTGTGTAACAGTTTCCTCCGAGTTTGAATATATCCTGCAGGAAAACTCCATTGGTAGGAAGGTAAACAACTAAAAACTAGCTTCAGGAAGTCCCTGAACTTGATCAAATTCACTAGGCCCTGCCCAGCCAGAGTAAGAAGTAAAAGCTGAGAGTTCCTCTCCAACAAAGCCAAAAAGACCAGCCTGGAAAAAACAGAAACCTGATTAGCTTCCTGGAAGAGGTTTAGACCAGAGTCACCTGGAGAGGACACTCTTCACCCTGTGGTGCTTCCTACAGGCTGTGTAGTGTGCTCCAGGTTTCCCACCTCTTAAGAGCTGTCTACCAATGCTGGGGTGGACCCTGGCGAGACAGCTGTCTTTGAGTCTATTCTGCTCCACTGTAAATAACCCTTTACCCATATTCCTGCAAATAACCCCAATAAAACTCATTGGTTCACCAAGTTGGATTTTGGTGGTATATATTTAGTCCTGTTAGGGTCTGAGAATCCAGGAATATCCCCTACAAAAGACCAGGTTCGAGAAAGCCAAAATTTTATTTAGAAAAACTGGTATCAGTGAGGCGGCAGGGAGTATCAGCTAGTTTTATAGAGAAAAACCACAAGAGACAGTTCTTGAGTCCCATCCAATCATTACGTAACACAGGGAGAAATGGTTGGGGGCTGTTCATGGTGGTTCATTTTAGCCTATTAAGTAGTGTGGTTTGCTGGCCCAGACTTGACTCTGGGCTGATCACTCAGAAAAGGACTGAAAGTTTGTGGTTTGGTTCCATTCTAAGAGGAGCATTGACACCTGTTAAGGGGGTTAGGAATTGTAGCCTAACCTCAGGACATTGTGGGTAACAACTCAAGAGTAAAAGAAACTGGAACAAGATGGAGTTGTTGCTGTTAACTAGAATCTAACAGTCTGTCATGGGTTCCCTATCTGGTGTGAGCAGATGTGTATTGCGTCTTCCCAGGAAAAGTTTTGTCACAAAACAAGCATTCCCTCTCCTGTCCACCGGCTTCATTCCTTGTTCTCCAGGGGGTCATGACCAGAGCTATTATATTTCCTTTAAGGGTTTGT
This sequence comes from Cricetulus griseus, assembly GCF_003668045.3. Taxonomy (NCBI): domain Eukaryota; kingdom Metazoa; phylum Chordata; class Mammalia; order Rodentia; family Cricetidae; genus Cricetulus; species Cricetulus griseus. The sequence continues at coordinate 36,657,287 of NC_048600.1, read as the reverse complement.
TACTTTAAGTATTTGTCTATTCATTAAAATATTGCTGGAGACAGTGCTTCCTGCAGCCAGACTTGGCACTGAACTCACTATGTATGCAGAGAATAGGCTTGAACCCCTGATCCTGATCCTGTATGGCCTTTGTTTTAAGCTGCCCGCTTTTGTTTCAGGCTAGGAAGGAGCAGAAGAAACCAGTCATCTTGGAAGTTCAGCACCTTTTTATTTAGCCTTGGCCCCTCTCCCTATCTGTCTGCCGACCAGGGAGTCTGTCCAATTCCTAGCTCCTCAAAATAATGGACCCCAAAGAAATGGAGATTTCTCCAGGAATTTCATACTGGGAAAAAGAAAAGGCTTCAGCCCAGGAGGAACTTAACATATGACATATAGTTCTAACTTGTATCACCTTCTAGGAGACTGAAGCCTGGACAAGGTGGGCCAGACCACATCCTGACTGCTTCTCGTAGATATGCATATCCTGTCCTCTATTTAAACTTTAATCTCATTTAAGGATCCCCAAGACAGACTTGTCCCTCTTTCCAAGATGGCCACACTGAATAAATCTCCTTTTCTGCTTTACACTTTTAAGTTTGCTTTTTTAATTGGCTAATTGAGTATAAGAAATTGTGATGACAGGCTCCCGTACCTTACCACAACTATGACATGTTGGAGGCACCATTCTGTTCTTAAAACCTAGCAAGTAGGTGCCAACATTTGCCAAAATGGGAACAAAGACGTAACCTATCACATAGTTCCAGGATCTTTGACGGTCCCAAAATGTACCAACCTTGCTTTTTGGCTTCTGTAGTTTTGCTCCTTGCTAACTAAGGTGTGTCAACAAGGATGTGTTTTTTGTTCATAAAACACACACACACACACACACACACACACACACACACACACACACACACCCCAATATGGTAAAGCTCAGGGCTGGGTGACTTTGGCAAGTTTCCCTCAGAGCCTCTAGTCAGCAATACAGACTTTTATTCTTTTTAAAGGTGTCTGTGTGTATTTTGTGGTAGACTTATCTCACAACAATATTAAATATGAGTCTTTTCCTATCAAATGCTATTGAACTCCTGTTTAGGAAGGAATTAAAAAAATTTTATCTCTCCTAATGTTAGACCCCCGGAAAACTAAGGTATCCGGGGTCCCAGGCCATGACCGAGGTCACCCCAATCACCAGGCAGATTCGAGAGCTTGATGCAAACTGCACGAGGCTTTATTGTAATTTATCGAGCTGACCCATGTTAGCTCGGGTCTTTCACCCACCGCCATGGCAGATGGCTGGCAAAAGACAGTTCGAATCTGATGCGTACAGATCTTTATAGGGCAGCGTAAGGGGAGTGTCTAGGGGTATGTACAGGCTCAGGATTGGTGTGCCTCCAGGCTTGGAGGGCTTGCCCTGTGTTGACTGGTCAACTGGTTGTTATGGCCCATAGGCCCTCCCAGGGTGGTTGCTGTGCTCTGTGCGTCATTGCTGTGCGCTTATCTGTAAATTACACCCAGGGTCGTAAAACATAGCATGCGCCACCAGCTAAATTCTGATTGGTTCCTTGTCACAAGGCAGGCACCTAACTTCTAGTGACTAAGACAAGGTCATAGAGCACGTGTTACTGTCATGGCTGCCGAAATGGGGAGCGGGTCCCTTCACTAACTTTAAAGACTTTTATGCAAATTCCCAGACGCTTCAGCTGGAGTCATGTTCTCTTTCTCTGTGACCCCAAGCTTATTTCTAACATTGAGGACAGATGGCTAGACTTGGCTTGGGTACAGGTTGTGATCCCCAAGTTCAATAAAGTAAGTGTTAGGATTACAAACTTGAAAGAGGATAGGACACTAAAGTACCAAGGTATAGCCATTTTAATTTTTTTTAGCCACCTTATTTTTCTATCTGACTGCCTTTCTGTGCAGCCCTAACTATTGTATTTGGACACAGGTATCTTGTTGTATTGTGATATGTTGTTTATGATTTATTAAAGCTTGCCTGAGGATTCTGAAAGCAAAATCAGCCACAAGCCATAGAAGCCAGGCACACACCTTTAATCCCAGCACCCAGAAGCTAGAAAGTAGTTTTACATGCCTTTAATCCTAGGACTCAGGATTAAGAGGCAGACAGATCTCTCTGAATTCAAGGTCACCCAGGGATACATGAGATTGAATCAGTCTAAAAGAGTAACAGATCGGGCTGGAGAGATGGCTCAGTGGTTAAGAGCACTGGGTGTTCTTCCAGAGGACCTGAGTTCAGTTTCCAGCAACCACATAGTGGCTCACAGCCACCTTGAATAAGATCTGGTGCCCTCTACTGGTATGCAGGCACAAGAGTGTGTACATAATAAATAAATAAAATCTTAAAAAAAAAAAAAGAGTAACAAACGTCTTTAATCCCAGCACTAGAGGGGTATAAAAGATAGAAGCAGGTACTTCAGTGGTCAGTATGAGACATTCACTCTCCAGCCACACTGAAGAGAGAGGATTTGTTCTACAGCCACACTGAAGAGGAACAGCAGTTTGAGACTTGGTAAAGAGCTCATGTGTGAACCAGCTCTTTCAGCCTGAGCTAGAGGTAAAAGTGAAAGACCCCCCAGTGGCTCAGGCCCCCAGGATCTCGGCCCAGCACGAGGCAACTCCAATCATCAGGCAGAGGCGAAAGCTTGGAGCAAACAGCAAGAGGCTTTATTGCAGTTGTTTAACAAGCTAACCCCATGTTAGCTTGGGCCTTTCATCCACACACCATGGCGGGTGGCTGGGAAAAGACCCAGAGAAACCCCGGGACAAAGACCTTATAGGACAGTATAAGGGGAGTGTCTAAGGGGTACACACAGGCTTAGGATTGGTGTGCCTTCAGGCTTGGAGGGCTTACCCTGTATTGATTGGTCAACTGGTGTTATGGCCCATAGGCCCTCCCAGGGTGGTTGCTATGCTCTGTGCATCATTGCTGTGCACTTGGCCATAAAGTACACCCAGAGGCATAAAGCATAGCACCACCAGCTAACTTCTGATTGGTTCCTTGCCACGAGGCAGGCATCTGACCTCCTAGTGACCAAGGCAAGGTCAGGCAAGCATGTGTTAGGCTGTTATGACTGCCAAAACAGGGAGCGAATTCCAAGACAGGCTCCAAAGTCACTGTAAGGGGCCGTGGGCCCAAAACTATGTGGCTTAAAGCCCACCTTTGTAAGACTTTTAATGACCTTTAAGTTTGCAGCTTAAAGCCAGCTCTGTGAGCCTCCTGTAACCTGTAATTAGATACGGTTTGGCCAAGTGGAACTGCTAACTGCTTCTGTTCTGAGAAAGGGTCTGGAGCTTTTCTGTTCACTGTTCCAAGGAAGACCACTAGATGTTCCAGCTGACAAGAAGAATGTTCCAGTCCCAGCAAATACCTGATGTTCCTTCTATTATTCCCCCCAATTCTATTGTTGCAGGGCTATTTAAGCCCACTCTAAGTCCCAATAAATCAAGACTTTGACGCGACTCAGACTGACTCTGTCTTTATGCGCTTGATCTCCTTTCTCTCTCACCCCCAATGACCCCTAGGTGATACCCCCTCGAGACCCACAAATAACCTGGCCTGCTGGATGGATCAAGTGGCACCAAACGTGGGTCTCGAGGCATGGTGGTCGCCGGACAGCACCAAAAGAAGAAGAGGCTAGCCGACCCAAGGTAGAGACGCCCTGCATCACTCGTGCACTGCTGCGTCTTGAGGTAAGTACTGCTGTCCGATTATAGTCATGGGCAAAACAGCCTCTAAGGAGGCCCTCTTTATCAGAGAAGTAAAGAGTTGTCTAAAGGAGAGAGGAATAAGAGTTAAAAAGAAAGATTTAGTCCATTTTTTCTGTTTTATTAATAAAGCTTGTCTATGTTTGATTTTAATGGGACCAGACATAACTCCCCAGACCTGGGAAAAGGTTGGGAGAGATTTAGGTAAGATGTATGAGTTAAACCCCCCCAAAAAAAAATGTTCCTGAAGTTATTCTTAATTATTGGGCTCTTCTCAGGGACGTCATTCAGAGCCCTGAACTCGTTGGTGAGAGGTCTTGCCTCTTGCTGACTGTTAAAGACTTCCTTCAGAAGTCTTGACCATTGTCATGTACAGAAGCCAATGACTGACCTTCCCCCATTCCCTTAGCCTGTGCTCTCACCCTCCCGGGGCTCTGCATACTTGCAAGCCATGGAGGACTCACTGGTCTGCTCGTTGCTGGCAGCATTTCTTAGAGGCAGTCAAGCTTGGAGGCTGCAACTTACAGCCTTGGGAGATGCCGCCATGGTTGATGGCTAATTAATGTATATAAATGCTATTGATACAGCCAGACAGAAACTGTTTTTGAGACTTATAGAAAAGAAAAGGCAACATATTTAAGCTTAGAATTGTTCAAATTTTGGATGCTCATATTTCAATGATTGACTATAAGCTACTATGTTAAAAATTTCAATTAGGGATTTTTCTTTTCTACAAGCTGATCATAACCTAGGCAAAAGGAGAAATGTGAGACGTATGCAAGTTATGAATGAACGGTGTGGCCACACCTGGATGCGTGATGTGATTGTGAATTTATGAATGCGGATGAATGGAAATGCCTAAATTGCCTTGGATATGATTAGAGATATTTACATTGCCTTGGATATTGTTTAAAAAATATCAAAATCACTTTAATAGAGTCAAAAGAGCATCCAGTTAATGAGTCAATGTCTTAACAGGAAAAATTATGATTTGAGCCCTAGGAGATAGTCAATTAAAAAGTTGGCAAAAGTTTATAGCATTAGCTTGGAGATATGAGGAATCTATGATACTATAAAATTTGGCAGATGAGAGGATATAGGTCTTACTAAATTTTTATGGTTAAAAAAGGACATCTAGAAAATAAGGGTTGATGCATGATTTTGAGAAGGATTTATGAGAAGCCTCAAAAAAGAGCCAACCTGTTAGATTCACAGCTTGGCAGGTCAGCTAACATGCAAGTGAGGTCTTATCAGCTTGTCAGCCTCAAAGATTAGATTAGAAAAGGCTACTCAAAAACTCTAAATAAATCTAGAGAACTGTTAAAGACATATGTTATATTCTAAAGAAATTAGGGCTTAATATATAGCAATTGGAAAAGATAGTTTAAAAATCTTTTAAATGAGTTTTTTAGAAATTGTTATAAAATATTCATTGGTTAAGTATTTTTTTTTTTGGACATCTAATGATGATTTAAATCCTTTAAGTAAGATTCTATAAGGAGATAATGATCCAGATATACCTAAACAACTAACTAGAAAGGTAGACAAGTTCATATCTCTCACTCTCTGATGGGGACGCTGGAGAGACAACAATTCCATGATTACTCTATGCTGCCCTAAAAGAGGAGTGCTGTTTCTATGTTAACCATTCTGGAGTTATTAGGGATTCCATGGCCAAGCTCAGAGAAAGACTCAACCATCGATGAAAGGAACGAGAGTCCCAACAAGGCTGGTTTAAAGGAATCTCCACCCTCTTAGGACCCCTACTTATTCTTTTACTGCTGCTTACTTTTGGGCTATACATTCTTAATCACCTGCTCCTATTTATTAAAGAATGCTTATCCATAGCCCAAGCCCTAGTTCTTAATCAGCAATATCAGGCTCTCAGGCAATAAGCAGGACCATGGGTTTTAGGATTAAAACCTAACAAAAAAAGATGGGAGAATGAAATATTTTAGTTTGCTGAGAGAAAAAGTTTTAAAAGATTTTAGTTCACAGAGAGAAAAAGTTTCCCACAGGCCTTGGCCCATTACAAGGGTGTTGGCCCCAACCCCGGGCACATCCTATGGTTTAGACCGGGGGCAATCGCCAAGACAATCCTCTTTGGGTCACACCTGGCTGGCCAACAGACAATCAAGGACTTTCCAAGGTACATTCTATGGTTTTTCCTTTGTAGAAAAGCAAGTCACACCTGGGTGACCACTCTAACATGAGATCATACTTTGTAATCAATCACTTTATGCCCCTTGCCTGTATGCTGATCTGTGGTTTTTTTCTGTATAAGGAGCCTGTAACCCTTGCTGGGGTGTGCAGCTTCCCCGATATTGCTGACACCTTTCTGAACCAATTGAACACATTCGTTCAATATTTTAAAAAGTATTTTAAAAGAAAACCAAGTAAGATACATGTCTTCTACTCTAAACAACAGTTTAATTGATGGTTTCAGAACAATGATTTATGGGTGATTGCTCAGTTTTCAGGAAGAATTAATAATCAGTTTCTAGCTCATGAACTGTTACAATTTGCACTAATGCATCTTTTGAATTTCCAAAATTATAAAAAGCAGTCCTATAAAAATATGCTATGTTAATTTTTACCAATGGTTCTATTGGGAGAGTCACTTATATAGGTTATTAATAAAAAGAAATAGATAGAGCAGACAGCTCTGGCTTCATCTCAAATAATCAAACTGCAAGCTGTTATAATGGTCTTTTAAATCCTGGTAAATAATTCATTTAATTTATATACTGACAGTCACTATGTCTTCAAGGATCTTATGGCAATAGAGACAATTCCATACATAGGATCCAATATTAGATTAATTTGAGCAAATTCAAAATGTTATTCACCTAAGAGAATTATCATGTTTATGGGTCACAATGGGAACCTATTAAATAGGCCTTTCCCTGATTACTAGCTAAATGGAATGAATCAACTGATTAACAAAATCAGCTGATTTGCCTCAAATAGAAAAAGCTCAACAGGCTTGTAACTTTCTCATAATAGCAAAAGTCTAAGCAAGAAATTTGGCTTAACCAGAGAGACTGCTGATCAAATCATCAAACAATGTAAAATAGGTCCACAATATGGCTATGGCTAATTTAAGGATGAATCCTCAAGGCCTGCTCCCCAACCATTTATGGCGAATGGATGTGACTCACATTACAGAGTTTGGCAAGTTAAAAATGTGCCACTCCACAAACAGGAGAAACCACCAATCATGTTATAAGTCACTGTTTAAGATGTTTTGCTTACATGGGAATGCCAAAAGCTATAAAAACAGATAATGGGTCTGGATATACTAACAAAGCTTTCCAGCAATTTTGAGACCGGTGCTACCAGGACAGCCCTTGTGGCTTAGTTCCGCCCAGCGTGCATGGACCTGCCTGCTGAGCCTGTAGCAGCTCGGGATGGCTGGGCCTTTGGGGATGCAGCATGCCGCTGACTTGGGGGAGTGAAACGCCTGCCTCCATGCTTCTGTAGCAGTGGCCAGATATGAGGCTAGCCCACAAGCCAGGCAGTGGTGGGGCATGCCTTAATCAGCCGAGGATAGCCTCTGGCATCCATCAATGGCTCAAAATTATACTCAAGCCTTATGGAAAGATCCCCTAACTTACAAATGGCACAGATCAGATCCAGTCCTCATTTGGGGAAAAGGACATGCATGGAATTTTGATACTCAGGCCAATGATGCTAGATAGTTGCCTAAATGCCTTTTAAAAATAAATAATCCACCCAGGGGAAGCCCCTGAGAAGCCTTTTAATTCTGCTTAATTCTAGATAAAAGATGCTGTCTTTTGGGCTACTTATGTTTCCCACCTTCAATTGCCATTGCTGCTGGAAGCCCTGATCAGATCTACAACTACACCTGGATGATCCTCAACCAAGCCAGTGATGCTGCCAACGTTTCCACAACTATTACGATCACCCCCTCCTATTCCCCCTTGATAGTTGATTTATGTGCTTTAGCCCTAGGGGCCTTTCCAGACTAGGGAACCCCTGACCATTTTTACCTTATTCTCTCCTTAATTAACCCTACTGTTCAGGCCCTTCATCAAGCCAACCACTCCCTTATAGAGGACTGTTGGGTCTGTTATTCTTCCTCCCCTCCCCTTTATCAGGGAATTGCAGGCACTTGCTAATTCCTACCTTGCCTGTTCTACTTGATTAACTACTTAAATTGTCACCTCTACCTTTTCAAAAACTAACCAGATTCATTACATCTCAGATTGACGCCATCCTCAAAAAACTGGTTTTGGTCCTCTACCATCTCCTAGAGGCATTAGATTCTGAGCTGCCTGATGACTATAAAAACCCCCACAGTCCTAAAGGACTGGAATTCTCAGGCCTTAAATCCATGGTAAATGCTTCTGCTTTAGCCTTACAGTCCCTTAATAATTCTCACCATCAGGAATGCTGGATTTGCTTTTCCCCTAGGCCACCCTTCTATGAGGACATGCTAACTTTCAAAAATCTTCTCTTCACTAATGAGACTTCCTCGCTAAAATGGCATTCCGTGAATCATGAGGGCTTGATCTTAAGTCAGGTCTCAGGCAAAGGCCTCTATATTAGAGGACCGGAACTCCATTTCCCAGAACCCTTACAGCCAATGTACAGCCAAACTATCATTATTAGCCAGTCATCTACATATGTAGCTGCACCTGATGGAACTTATTTTGCTTGCTCTCAGGGACTCACCACCTTTTTTCCATCTTTCAGTTTCTAGAGAGTAAAGATTATTGCATTTTGGTACGGCTTTTGCCCCGCCTAACAGCACAGGCCCCTGAGGAGCTGCTCCCTAGCTGGGAGGAGAGGCCCTGTCACAAGAGAGAGTCCATTTCAGCCATCACCTTAGCTGTCATGCTAGGCTTAGGGGCAGCTGGAGTCGGAACAGGAATAGTTTCCCTAATAACTTCCAAACGGCAATATGCACATTTGACTCAATTGTCCCAAGTAGTAGATAAAGATATAAAAGAACTACAAACAGGACTCCAAAAATCTAAAGGACCCTCTGGTCTCCCTGTCAGAAGTGGTACTACAAAACAGGAGAGGACTGGATTTAATTTTCCTCAAAGAAGGCGGACTCTGTGCAGCTATCAAGGAAGAGTGCTGTTTTTACAAAGATAACTGGGTTAGTACAAGATAGTATAGAAAAAATAAAGAAAAATCTAGAGGAGAGAAAGAAACAAAGAGAGCAACAAGAGTCCTGGTATAAAAATTGGTTTTCAACCTCCCCCTGGCTTTCTACTTTGCTACCATCTCTCCTGGGACCTCTTATAGGACTATTGCTGCTGATTTCTTTTGGCCCGTGAGCTCTCCAAAGAATGACTCGCTTTATAAAAAGTCAGATAGATTCACTTCTCCCTAAAGATTTTGTCTCCATACAGTATCACCGGATCCAGAACCCAGGTGATGAGCAGCGTGATGAGCAGAGCGAACCAGGCAACCCCTTGGGCCATCAAAAGAGGCTTAATTTTTCTAAACTGTTAAAGGTCTAGTCACAGGCTTTAGAGCCATGCTTGCCATCCCTAGGCATGCAACACTGGTAGCCCCGGGTACAAATGGCCGCCTCAACGACGGCAACTTCCTTCCCTCCTTGACTAACCTAAGACATGGGAGCCCCCTGGATGGCGGGTTTTTATCACCCAAAGATGGGTAAAGTCAGTGAGGTGGCAAGGTCGAACTAACCTAAGACAGAGACGGTCATGAACAAAGACCCCCTAAGAATGCTACCTGTGGCCTAGTCCTCACCTCCCTCCTTTGTAAAGTAAAAAATAAGGGGGAGATGTAAGGGGCCGTGGGCCCAAAACTATGCGGCTTAAAGCCCACCTTTGTAAGACTTTTAATGACCTTTAAGTTTGCGGCTTAAAGCCAGCTCTGTGAGCCTCCTGTAACCTGTAATTAGATACGGTTTGGCCAAGCAGAACTGCTAACTGCTTCTGTTCCGAGAAAGGGTCTGGAGCTTTTCTGTTCGCTGTTCCAAGAAAGACCACTAGATGTTCCGGCTGACAAGAAGAATGTTCCAGTCCCAGCAAATACCTGATGTTCCTTCTATTATTCCCCCAAATTCTATTGTTGCAGGGCTATTTAAGCCCACTCTAAGCCTCAGTAAATCGAGACCTTGACATTGCACAGACGGACTCTTGTCCTTTCTTGCGCCGCATGGTCTCCATTCCTTTCTCGCCCTCATGACCCCTTTAGGTGACAACCCCCTCGAGACCCGCAAATAACCTGGCCTGCTGGACGGGTCAAGAGCAAGCCCAACAAATTGGGAAATTGAGACTGTGCACTCGCATCTGGACTGTGTAAGCCCAGGCTCTTCTTCCTGCCAGGGGTGAGCCCTATTCACAGAGATGCAGTCCCAAGTTGATGTGGGTTTCCACCAGGTGTTTCCAGTGGTCTCACATCCCCAGGCCTTGCAAAAGAACTTCTCAGCCCCACCACAGCTCTGATCCCTCCCATCCCTTGGACAAACACAGAGGCCCGTCTTTCTGAGTTTGTGCCCCAGCTGTGTGTGGCTGCATCCCTGTCCGCTTATTCCCCGTGGGATTGGGCAACTGCAGGGTCCAGATCCACAACTCGGAATTGTTTCCCGAGGTTAGCTCTGGGAATGTCCCAGGTGTCTAGGCCTATAGCAAGTTGACACAGGTCCAGGGTGAGGTTGGGCCACCAGGTACATGGAGTAGTGATTCTGCTAGTCGACCAAACAGTTTCCCCATCTGGGAGATTATCTGCCAGGTGAGCTTCTGGGGGGTATGGGGGTTCGAGGAGCTACTTATCTGTTGGGGTCCCAGGGTTATCAGAATCAGGAAAGCGATGGAGTCATATCTTGAGGGGGTTCTCAGTTTTCTCCAACTTCCATGGGGATACTGGGGCAGGTGCAGCCTTAGCGTGTGAAGCATGTATCCAAGTTGGGATGCCATCGACTTTAAGGGCAGTTGGGGTGGTGAGCAACACCTAGTAGGGTCCCTTCCATCAGGGCTGAAGGCTCCCCACACGGTGATGTCTAACGTAGACAAGGTCTCCCACTTGAAGCTGGTAGGGGGCTTGGAGATCTTCTGCCTGGTAGGCTGCCACCAACGGTCTCCACACCTCTCTTTGCACCATCTCAAGCGTCTTTAACCTAGCATATAGGGTGGGGGAGTAGGATTCTTTAGGGGGTAAATCAGATATCTGGGTTAGCAGAGGATGGGAGCCATACAGAACCTCATATGTGGTAACCTTAAGGGGCCCAGGGGTGTTGCGCACTCGGAAGAGGGCATAGGGAAGGAGGACTGTCCAGTCTGTGGTGCCAGTTTCTAAGGTCAATTTAGTCAAGGTCTCTTTTAGGGTCCTATTCATTCTTTCTACCTGTCCTGAGCTTTGGAGCCTATAAGCACAATGTAGTTTCCAATCAAGCCCCAGGATCTTGGCCAGTCGCTGACTTACCTGGGCAACAAAAGCTGGACCATTGTCTGATCTGATTACCTGAGGAATCCCGAACCTAGGGAAGATTTCTTCAAGAATCTTTTTAGCCACGATCATAGCCATTTCGTTCCTGGTGGGGTAGGCCTCTACACACCCAGAGAAGGTATCAACGAAAACCAGCAAATATTTGTACCCAAACTTTGCTGGCTTAATCTCAGTGAAGTCTACTTCCCAGCAGCTACCAGGCTTGTTGCCCCTCAGGCGACAGCCCTGGGGTTGCCTATCAGGGTAAGCATTTACCATCTGGCAAGGGGTGCAATCTTCTGTGATCTCCTCAGCCAGCCTCCTTAGTCCCATAACGTAGTAAAGGGAGGAGCACACAAGTGTCCTGAGGTGCTTGGCTCCGAGATGAGTAAACCGATGAATTTGCCTAAGGAAGAGTACAGCTAGCTATCTGGGTAGAATGTATTTACCCTCAGGTGTCGTCCATGTGGAATCCACGGTGGTCCCGGTGAACCCCTGTTTTCTCATCTGTGCTAGGTCCTTGGCCGTGTATTCAAAGAATTTGTCAACCTGGTCAGTCTGTGGCTCAGGGTCTGTGATGGTCAGGATGTTTAGACCTTGAGCTGCTTTTTTCAATTCTTGTTTGGCCTTTGGGTTAGCTCTTGCTTCCCTGGTGATATCTTTTTGGTGTCCTGGGGAATGAATGATGGCCAACTTTCTCGGTAGGTGGAGGGCATCTAATAGTTGTATGATTTCTACTTTGTTTTTGATCTCTCTGCCCTCAGAGGTCAACAGTCCACACTGTTTTAAATGGTTCTGTGAATGTGGGCAGTGCCGAAAGCATACCGACTGTCCATGTAGATGTTGACCGTCTTCCCCTCTGCTAACTTCAGGGCTTGGGCAGTGCTATCAGTTTGGCTTTTTGGGTAGAGGTCTCTTCAGGTAGGCTGCTAGCCCACATGGTGTGGTTGCCGCCCCTGCCATCTGCTTTCCTCCAACCATGTAACTGCTGCCGTTGGTATAACAGGTCAATTGGGCGTCTGGGAGCAGGTGGTCTTGGAGATCACATCTGGTTCCCGTTTCCTGTGCCAGGATGTCCTGACAGTCATGGATTTTTTCAGTTTCTACTGAGTCAGGCAGCAGGGTGGCGGGCTTGAGGACAGCAGGGGCCCTGAACTGGATTCGGTCTGGGTTTAGTAGAAGGCTTTGGTAATGTGTCATCCTTGCATTGGACAGCCAACGGTCCGGGGGCTGTCTAATGATGCTTTCCAAAGCATAGGATGCTACGATAGTCAGTGTTTGACCTATAGTCAGTTTTCTGTGTCTTTTACTAACAAGGCCACTTCAGCAACGGCCCTAAAGCACCTTGGCCATCTCGTTACCACTGGGTCCAACTTTTTGGTCTCTTCCAGGGGCCAGTGCCTGAGCCAGCACCCCCTTTGATACCCTTCCTCTCTCGTCTATATATAAGTGGAATGGCTTACTTACATCTGGCAAGGCTAGGGTCAGAGCGGTCAGTAAGGCTTTCTTGAGTTCATGGAATGTCCGTTGCTGTTCATCTTCCCATTGAAAAGGGGAGCCTCCTTTTGTGAGGGGATATAGGGGGGCAGCCAATGAGGCAAAACCTGGGATCCAGAGGCCACGGTACCCAGGAGACCCCAGGAACTCTCTCACCTCCTGGGGAGTTTTTGGAGGAGGAATCTGCATCACTGCTTGCTTTCGAGCTTCTGTTCACCACTTCTGGCCTCCTTTTATTAAGTATCCTAAATAGGTTACTGTTTTTGAGAGATTTGAACTTTTGTTGCCAAGGCAAGGTAACCCAGCGAGCCAATGCTCAGAGTAGCTCCCGTGTGTGTGTAGACAGTCGTACTCAGAACCTCCTGCTAATAGGAGGTCATCCACATATTGAAGGAGGGTAACCTCTGGGTGACTTGTCCTGATGTGGGCCAAGTCTCTGTGTAGGGCTTCATCAAATAAGATTGGTGAATTTTTGAAACCCTGAGGTAATGGAGTCCAGGTCAATTGTCCAGATAGTCTATGGTCTGGATCCTTCCATTCAAAGGCGAAAAGGGACTGATGGATGTAGCTTTAGGCAGAAAAAGGCATCCTTCAGGTCCAAGACATTATACCAGGTCTGACTTGGAGACAGAGAGCTTAAGAGATTATATGGGTTGGGCACTGTGGGATTGATGTCCAGCACTCTCTTATTGACCTCTCGGAGGTCCTTGGCTGGTCAATAATCTCCGGTCCATGGCTTCTTAATGGGTAATAAGGGAGTGTTCCATGGTGACTGGCAAAGGATGAGGATGCCCTGTTGGAGGAGGCTTAGGATATGTGGCCTAATTCCTTGTAGTGCCTCCTGACTCATGCAATATTGCCATACTTGTATAGGAATTGCGGTGACTTTAAGTTCTATGATGCCTGCAGTCTCTGCCCAGGCATCAGGTCATTCTTGTAACCACTGCTGGATGTCAGGCGGGTGTCCTGGGGGCGGGGGCGGTCTCAAATATTCTGTGTTCATCCTCAATTCTGAGTGACAGAGCAGTGATGCCTTTTGAATAGTTGACCTCTGGCCTATCCGGCTTGAACCCGATCTGGGCCCCTAGTTTAGTTAATAAGCCCCCCCCCCCGCAGGATTTGGCCCGGGGCACTCCGGGATGACTAGAAATTAGTGGGTTACCCAGTCAGTTCCCAAGTCAACTGTTCTTCGGTTAGTCCATGAGTACTGCTTCTGTCCAGTGGCCCCAATAACCCATGACTTTTTATGGGCCAGGGGTCCACCAGTGTTGAGTAATACCGAATGTTGAGCCCCGGTGTCTACCAGGAACTCGACTGGGTTTCCCTCCACCTTAAGAGTTACCCTATCTCGGGGAGGGGGTCCGAGCCCCGACTTCCCTAGTTGTCCTCTTCTAAGGCGAGGACCTTTCTGGAAGATCCCTTTTTCTTGGGGGCAATCTCGAGCCCCGTGTCCTTTTTCTTTGCAATATGCACATTGGTCTTTCTCTAGTGGGGGTCGGTTGCCTAGTTTTCCTGACCATCTCACCTTTCCTGATCTAGGTTTCCCTTGTTCCTGGCTATTCCTTGCCACTTCCGCCAAGATCCTAGTTAGGTTTTTCTCCTGTCTTTTTTCTCTTTTATTTTCATGTTCTTCCTGCTCTCTCTGTTTCCTCTCCTCCTTTTCTTCTTCTGTTTCCCTTCTGTAATATACTCTGCCTCCTTACCTAGGTCCCACAGAGTTAAGTCCTGTTACCCCCTCAAGTCTTTGTAGTTTTTGTTTGATGTCTGGGGCTGCTTGTCCTATGAAGGCCATAGCTAAACATGCCCTTTGATCCACAGCAGTAGGATCCAAAGGGGTATAGCGGCAATAGGCTTCCATAAGTCTCTCTACGAAGAGGGAGGGGGCTTCAGTGGGTCCCTGACTTACCTCTCTTACCTCAGCCAAGTTGGTGGGGTGTCGTGCAGCCCCGCAGAGACCTGCCACTAGAGCCTGGTGGTAGACTGTCAGTGGCTCCTACCTTCTGCTGAGTTGAAGACCCAGTTTGGGCAGGCTAGGGGAAATCCCGGGTTGATGACATTGTCCAGTCTAGAGGGGGTTCCGTCTGCTCCTGGGACTTTCTTTCACGTCTCTAGAAGGATTCTCTCCCTTTCCTCAGTAGTAAAAAGGGTTTGGAGGAGCTGCTGACAATCATCCCAAGTTGTTTGGTGGGAAAAAATCAGAAACTCAACCATATTGGAGAGTTTGGTGGGATCTTCTGAAAAGGGAGGATGGTTAGTTTTCCAGTTATACAAATCTGCAGAGTTAAAAGGCCAGTATTGGAGGGGCTGTATTGGAACATGCCTGTCCTTCCCTGGTGGAGGAGGAAGGCCATAGGCTCTCAAAGGAAGGGCAACTGAGGTTTTTGAGGGGCCCCTGCAACGGCTGTGAGTTCCTTGTGCTGGCCCAGGGGTTAATTCCTGCTGTGGGGGGCAGACGGTTCCTGTGGAGCCTGTAAGGGGGATTTGGTATGGGTTAAGGAATGGGGGTAAGGTGGAGGGTGATCCAACAGGAAGAGATCATTTGGTACATCAGGATAGATCTTCTTAGGGGAGACGACTCTGTCGGATGAAGAATCTTTGTTCTGAAAGGCCAGGACTTGGGTGGTGGGTGAACCTGATATGTGGACCACCCAAGGTTTTATCCATGGTGGTGGGTTCTGGACCAGGTTCTGCCAGACAATCCAGGACCTGCAGCAGAATGGCCACAGCAGTGGTTGGAGCTCAGAACAGTAGCCTTACCTTGTGCTCAGAGACAGAGGACCCCACCGCAGCACACTCTAACACATGGCAGAGGAACTCCTGTCCCACACGCCATGTGCTCAGGGCAGCAAGAAAAGACCCCTGACCCACGCATGCCATGTGCATGGGTGGTAAGGACAGAGAGAAACACCACTGGAGTCTAGAGCAGCAGCTGTTCTCAAAGACCTCCAGAGTCAGGACAAAAGACAAAAACAGGCTTAACAAACACACAGCACAGACTAGAATAGGGTCCTGTTCAGAATTTCAGATGGCTAGTCACATGGAGATCAACTTGGTCCACAACCAAGTCTCCCCTACAGATTGGGCAACCCCCGGGGTTCCCTTACAGATGGAGCAGGCAACTTGGTCCTACCAAGTCCCCCTCCTACAGATTGGGCAACCCCCCTGGCTCCCCATACAGATTTTGATATCGAACCCAACATAGGACCTTTACAGCAGACATGAAAACACAAAACTGACACAGAACATACAGCTCAGGATCTGCCAAGCCAGCACTGAAAAGCAGGCAGACTATGGATTGCAACAGATCAGATAAAAAAAACCTGCTTAACTATAAGTTATAAGTTAAAATTTTAATCATATTAAGTTAATTCTATTTAAAAAAAACAGGCCAGTCAGCCTGTTTCCACCCTCCAGGCTTCATAGAAACTGTACAGAAACAAAGACAGGATTAAAGGGATTCCACAAAGTGATTGATCAGTGCTTCTCAAATAACAAAATCATGGCTAGGGACATACATCAACAACAGAACATGTGCTTAGCCAGGTGTGGTAGCAGACAGTTTTGCAGAGGCACCAAACACCAATCAAATGGCCCCCACACAAATGAAGTTTATTGACTTTTAGCTGATCAGTGACACACATCAGGAACCAAGATAGCTGGACTGTGCACTGACTCTAACAGGGAGAGTTGTAATGGCATCTTGTTCTGCCATGAGACTTGAGGTAATGGCCTTAGGGTGTGACTTCAGTGTGTGGGCATGACCCCTTATAAGGAAGAGGATGGGCTCCCTCAAGCTCTCTTGGGTTGTGGTTGGAGCATCTTGCAGGGCAGGTGCTTCACCTCCAGGAGCAGAAGGTGGTGGTCATTTACCATCATTGTGTGACTGTTCCCCAAGTAAATAAATATCTGTTAATTCTTTATTCAGGGAGCACTCACAATGATGGTAAATAACCACAGCAGTCTAAGGACATTACCTCAAATCTATTGCCAGAACAAAATGCCACTAGAGATTTTATTATTATTATTATTATTATTATTATTATTATTATTATTATTATTGTTGTTTTGGTTTTTTGAGACAGGGTTTCTCTGTGTAACTTTGGAGCCTACCCTGGCACTCGCTCTGTAGACCAGGCTGGCCTCGAACTCACAGAGATCTACCTGCCTCTGCCTCCTGAGTGCTGGGGTTAAAGATGAGTGACACTAATGCCTGGGTCAGAGAGATTTTAGTAAGGCAGTTTTAGTCAGGAGGAGTTGGTTGCTGAGTGCAGGAAAGCAAAGTGAGGGTGAGAGAGTGGATGTGGGGTGGGGGGAGGGCTACAGAAGCTAGAGATTATTAGCTCTCAGAGTCTGTATGTTTGGGGGGGGTTCCTAAAAATGGGGTTAAACAATTCCTTTTAAGGGTATTCTTTAGATGTGACTTATCTGGGTTGAGACACAGGGTTCAGAGCTATACAATGTAACACAAAAAATAAAAGGACACAGAGACTGATACTGGGTTTCAAACTTCAAGCACAAGTTCAGAAAAGCAAAGCAGCTGACCACTAGCTCCCCGAGTTTAACAGCCTAACACGTGCTTGCCTGACCTTGTCTTGGTCACTAGGAGATCAGATGCCTGCCTCGTGGCAAGGAACCAATCAGAAGTTAGCTGGTAGTGCTATGCTTTACAGCTCTGGGTGTGCTTTACAGACAAGTGCACAACAATGATGCACAGAGCATAGCAACCACTCTGGGAAGGCCTATGGGCCATAACAACCAGTTGACCAATCAACACAGGGCAAACCCTCCAAGCCTGGAGGCACACCAATCCTGAGCCTGTGCGTACCCCTAGACACTTCCCTTATGCTGCCCTATAAGATCTCTATGCAGACACTTCTCAGGGTCTTTTCTAACCACTCGCCATGGTGGGTGGATGAAACACCCAAGCTAACATGGGGTTAGCTCGTTAAACAACAACAATAAAGCCTCGTGCATTTTGCGTCAAGCTTTCGACTCTGCCTGGTGATTGGGGTGACCACAGTCCTGGGCTGAGATCCTGGGGGGCCTGAGACTCTGGGGGGTCTTTCAGTATAAATATAGCAAAGCCTTAAGTTCCCATTCAACTCTTATAATTCATACTTAGAGAGAAACTATATGAATGTAAAGTTTGTGAAAAAGCCTTCAAAACAAATCCAGTCCCCTAGCCTCTAGTTCCTGTGTTTTGAGCAAAACTCCAAGACAACCTTCCTGGAGATTATGTGTGACAACACACCACCTCCAAGAGACAGAGAAACCACAGAATGCTCCCTCCCAGCACCAACCAATGAGAACATGTCTGTTACCTGCAAGTAACAGACAAAGCCATAGAAACCACCAATGCTCTCATCTGTAGCCAACCAATCAAAAATACTAACAAACCAATTGTCTTGACTCTGAGAAATTTCCCTAATTGTTCCCCAAATGTCAACCAATCTGGATCTGACCCATACTTACTGATGTAATTCTGTGACTTTTATCCTTCAGGTAGCTGCTGTATCAGCTGGCTGGAAAAGGACCCTACCAGTAAGATTAAACAATAAAGCCTTGTGTTTGCAGTTTCGTGAAGTCTGTCTCCTTGGTGGCCTCTGAGGGTCTTCAAGACTTTGGCACAACAGAGAGCACATAAGGTTGAAAGGGTCTCTGGTTGTGTTGTTATGCCCAGATCTAGGGGACCACCATGGAGACCATATGCAAAAGCAAAGAGCCTTTATTCAAGCTCAAAGTTTGGACCCTCTGTGTATCTGATCAAGTGGTATGATCAGAGAATTCTGAGGTTCTGAGCCCAGGCAGGGTAGGGTTTTTTATCATGGTAGCGGTTGGAGGTAAGGGGATTTTCAGGGTTCAAGATCTTGATTGGCTAACATTTGTCCAGGGGTGTCTTGGCTAAAGGGGACTAGGTGTGTGCTAGGTTCAGGGACATCTGGTAATCTTACCTAATCTTATCTGACAGTTGGAATGTTTGGAATGTCAAGTAGTTCCCCCCTAGATGCTGGCCTGTTTCTGGGTTGTGTCAGTTTAGGGCTTTTCCTGAAATAGGTGCTGTCTGCCAGTAAACTGAAATTCAGGCCAATTCTCTTGCCTGTTTTTTTTTTTTTTTTTTCAAGTCTGTCATGGCAGCAGTGTGGCTAAGTTATTCTGGGCCCCACAGGACTGACTCCCTGGAGACACTGCTTGTTGGATGCCACCCATACATTTGATATTAGTGCCACTAACATTGTTCAATGGTCCACTAATTCCTCCACAGAAGGTTTTGGCATGCACCCAAACTCAACCTAGGTGAGACCATGATGACCTCTAGAAATTGGTAGCTGCCATCAACCTTTTTAATATTACCAGTTGGTCAATTCCTGACCTTGAGTCAGGGCAGATGTAGAAGGGTTGCGATTTAGACAGAATTTAATATACCACTCAGATCATTAATACATGTGTGGCAACATCTCCCTCCACCAAGAGCAGATGTAAATGAAGCTTAATTAAGGCCCACCTATTGTGATGGACATTCTTGGTTGTCAGTTTACCTGGAGGGTACATTGTGATCCAGACTTTGAAGCAAGAAGATAGCATGCCTTTGATCCAGACTTGGACCTTGAGGACACACCTTAAATCTGGGCCACACCTTCTGCTAGAAGCCTATGTGGACAATGGAAGAAGGAAGGGGGTGTGTGAGTTAAACAAATGCAACATGTCTTTGAATCATTAAACAAATATTCTACAGCATAAACAAATGTAACATATCTTAAACTAATATTCCACAATAGTAAACAGGAAGTGCAGAGAAAGCAACTTCTAAAGCTATAGAAATGAAAGACCCTGAGAAAATTAAGATAATGGTCAAGTCCTGGGAGAGCTAACTGTTGTCAAGTCTCAGTGTGATGGAAAGGTGCAAGGCTTATCTGAAGTCTGGCTGGAGTAGTCTATGAAGCTAAACCATCTCAGCCACCAGTCTTGAAGCTGTTCTGGTTGTAGAACTCTGAGAAAACTGTAATAGAGGCATTCTGAGAGGCTGAATCACTTGGGTCACCAGTTTTCTTTGGTGTCTGGTCCCCTTGTCTGAAAACACACTTATAAAGGTAACATACATATCTGCATTAACACAAGTATGGACTTGTGTATTGTACACAGCTAGCCACGGATGATTTTTTGTTGTTGTTTTAGGTTTGAGTAGGTAAAATATACATCACCTGTCTTATAGGTTTTCTAGGTTTATTTCTTCATGTCTGTAGCCCAGATTTTGGGGAGGGGTGGTTCACAATCAAATCTGATCTCTATGAATCTTAAATGAATCTATAACCTTTTGGTTTTTTGTGGAAACAAAAGCATGACCTCTTCCCCAACATAACAGATTTTTTTACTTCCATTTTGAAGTTCAGACATTTTTCAAATATATAGGTTGGTTTAATTCAGTGGTTATTATAATCCAATGTCTCTCAGCAGCTATTGTTCACTCATCAGCAATCAAAAAATTTAAAGTCAACAAGACACCATATAGGATCCAGACTTTGTGTATTTCCATCATTACATGGCTTACCCTTTTTATATTATTTTTAAGGACTTCATCTTATAAAATATTTTTCCTATGACTATATATACTAATTTCTTTCTCTCTAGAGCCTAAAAACATTTTTAAAAACATTGTAACATGTTTAGAGGATTTCTTTTTTTCCTATCTGGATCTGTCTTACTGAACAACTGTAGTGTTCTCTAATCACATAAGACAAATCTTAAATTGCTATGTCAGCATCCAGGGATCTCAGTTTAGTTCATGTCACCGGTACATAAGCCTGCAGCTATACCTCTGTATACTGCCAAGTACCATCCAGCCTGAGAGACTTCAGGACTAGGGAGCTGAATGGAAAAGGAAGTGAGATGGCTGGACAGAGAGAAGATATAAGCAGAAAGAAACAGAAACTTGCTCTCTTTTCCACTGGAAAGCTAATGAGGTAAAGGTGGCTTTGGCTTGATCCTTCTTCTCTCTGATCTCTCAGCATTTCTCTCTATATCTGACTCTGGTTTTTTATTATTTAGACCAATTAAGAGCTCCATTTACACATCCTGGTTCTTCCATGTCTGGCTGGTGACTCAGCCTTTCTTTTTCTCCTGAGACCTCTCTGTCCCCAGAAGTCCCACCTAACCTCTTTTCCTGACTAGTTATTGGCCATTCAACTTTTTAATTAAACCAATCAGAAGGTGTTTTGGCAAAGAAACATCTTCATAGTGTACAAAAAGATTATTTCTCAACAGTGTATGTGAAGGACCCAGAGCTAAAATATATTCCAATATGTCCCTACCCTGGCCTGAGGTGTCTTCTTTACAGATATATGGGAACCAGAACTTGTGACCTTTACCGGAATAAACCATTGAGTCATTACATCTCTATTGTTGGTAACTGTTCCACCCAAAAGAAAATGGGGGGTGGGGGGTGAAGAACCCCGAGCTAAAATACCAGAACGAGTGACTTTTACCGGAATGAACTGCTGAGTCATTACATCTCTGTTGTTGGTAACTGTTCTGCCCGCAAACAGGGAATTCACCACCCTGAACATTCCATGATCCCATGGGCCCAGAGATTATGGTCGGCCACCTGGAATTAACTAATCAGAATTGTTTACCCTGGCATTCCCTGCATTCCCCCGGCCCCATCTGGTTGTGGTTTTTGCCTTTAAGAAGCACTTAGACCTTTGTTCAGGGTCCAACTCTTTGACTCCTGCATGAGCTTGAGTTTGGACCCCAAAGCGCTGGTTTAATAAAACCTCTTGCTGTATGCATCAAGTCTTTACCTCCACCTGGTGATTGGGGTCCCCACGGTCCTGGTCTAAGATCCTGGGAGCCTAAGCCTCCAGGGGTCTTTCATTTGGTTCCCTGACCAGGATTCGAGACCACCTCTGACCTGAGTGGAGTCGATCTTGGAGGTAAGCAGGTACCCTGTATTATCTTGTCTAGTCTCCTGTCTATTGCCTGCCGGCTCTGTTTGTTCTGTAAAAGTACTTTTGGTTTTCGGTTTGCAGTTGTCCTGGCGGTCATGAGACTGTTTGGACTGCAATCAATAGATGTGCCCGGAGGATCGCAGACTGCCACTCTAAGGGGACACCCTAAGAAAATCAGAAGCCCAGGGACACTTGGAATCCTCTTCTGATAGCTGCGATTACAGCCGCCTGTTTTTGCCACCGGTTCGCTTGGTACCATTGCCATCTGGGATACTTTTGTTTTGCGGCATGAATGAATTGGGTCTGTGAGACCACTCCCCAGAGGGAAGATCCTCACTCAAGTCTCTGGATGACGCAACCCCCCAAGAACTCATGAGAGACCATCCTTACTGCAATCACACGAGGTTTTTTGACAGGAACCAGCGCGATGGGACCGAGACTCATATCTCACGCAGGGGTAGAGGAGTTTCCACCCCAATGGCTGGGAATAGGGGTTTTTAAAGGAAGAATCCACAACCCAAAATACCAAAAATACCAGTGAAACATCCCGAGGGTGGAAACCCCAATCCAAAATACCAAGAATACCAGTGAAAGGTCCCGAGGGAAATCACACGGGAAACTCCCTATTCCTTAAGATCCTTTGTAAGATTCTAATCTAACTTTTTATGGCTAGGCTTTTCCTGGAACAGAGTTGCTGAACCAGCTAGCCACCCTATATCCTAGGCCTTATTTTGTCTGTTGAGGGGGGGTCTTCTTTATCCTGGCCTTTCAGGTCGGCATCTGTTCTTCCCTGTCTACTCTATTTCTGTGTGTTTGTATTGTTGACTTACAATATGGGACAGACGGTGACCACCCTCCCTTAGTTTGACTCTCAATCATTAGATGGATGTTAGGGACACAGCTCATGATCATTCAGTTGAAATTAAGAAACGCAAATGGCAGACTTTCTGCACTTCAGAATGGCCCACCTTTAACATGGGATGGCCTCTGGAAGGGGCTTTTAACCTAAACTTGATCAAGGCCGTTAAGACTGTTATTTTCCAGAATCTGCCCACGGGACACCCAGATCAACAGCCCTACATCATTGTCTGGCATGACCTGGTCCAGAACCCACCACCATGGTTAAAACCTTGGGTAGTCCAGGCATCAGGTTCACCCACCACCCAGGTCTTGGAACAAAGATTCCTCATCCGACAGAGTCGAGTCCCCCAAGAAGATCTATCCTGATGTATCAAATGATCTCCTCCTGTTGGATCCCCCTCCATCTTACCCCCCTTCCTTAACCTCTACCAAATCCCCCTTAATGGCTCCACAGGAACCTTCTGCCCCACCCCACCCAGCAGGAATTAGTCCCTGGACCACCACAAAGTACTAACAGTCATTTCGGGAAAGGGGGGGCTCCAAAAAACTCATTTGCCCTTCCTTTGAGAGCCTATGGCCCTTTTCCTCCTCCAGGGGAAGATGGGCAGGTTCCATTACAGCCCCTCCAATACTGGCCTTTTAACTCTGCAGATTTGTATAACTGGAAAACTAACCACCCTCCCTTTACAGAAGATCCCGCCAAACTTTCCAACTTGGTTGAGTCTTTGATGTTTTCCCACCAACCAACTAGGGATGATTGTCAGCAGCTCCTCCAAACCCTTTTTACTACTGAGAAAAGGGAGAGAATCCTTTTAGAGAAGTGAAAGAAAGTCCCAGGAGCAGACAGGACCCCCTCTAGACTGGACAATGTCATCAACCCGGGATTTCCCCTAGGCTGCCCAAACTGGGTCTTCAACTCAGCAGAAGGTAGGGAGCCACTGACAGTCTACCACCAGGCTCTAGTGGCAGGTCTCTGCGGGGCTGCACGACACCCCACCAACTTGGCCGAGGTAAGAGAGGTAAGTCAGGGACCCACTGAAGCCCCCTCCCTCTTCCTAGAGAGACTTGCGGAAGCCTATTGCCACTATACCCCTTTGGATCCTACTGCCGTGGATCAAAGGCATCCTTAGCTTCCATAGGACAAGCAGCCCCAGACCTCAAATGAAAACTACAAAGGCTTGAGGGGTTACAGGACTTAACACTGTGAGACCTAGTTAAGGTGGCTGAAAAACTATATTACAAAAGGGAAACAGAAGAAGAAAAGGAGGAGAGGAAACAGAGAGCAGGAAGAACATGAAAATAAAAGAGAAAAAAGACAGGAGAAAACCTAACTAGGATCTTGGCGGCAGTGGCAGGGAATAGCCAGGAACAAGGGAAAGCTAGGTCAAGAAAGGTAATACAGCCAGGAAACCTGGGCAACCGACCCCCGCTAGAGAAAGACCAATGTTCATATTGCAAAGAAAAAGGACACTGGGCTCAAGATTGTCCCAAAAAAAAGGGATCTTCCAGAAAGGTTCTCGCCTTAGAAGAGGAAGACTAGGGCAGACGGGGCTCCGACTCCTTCCCCGAGACTAGGGTAACTCTCAAGGTAGAAGGAAACCCCGTCGAGTTCCTGGTAGACACCGGGGCTCAACGTTCGGTATTACTCAACACTAGTGGACCTTGGCCCATTAAAAAGTCATGGATTATTGGGGCCACTGGACAGAAGCAGTACTCATGGACTACCCAAAGAACGGTTGACTTGGGAACAGACCAGGTAACCTACTCATTTCTAGTCAACCCTGAGTGCCCTGCCCCATTACTGGGGAGGGACTTATTAACTAAACTAGGGGCCCAGATTCAGTTCAAGCTGGATTGGCCAGAGGTCACCTATTCAAAGAGCATTACTGCTCTGACATTCAGAATTGAGGATGAACACAGAATATTTGAGAAGCCCCCCCAGAACTGCTTCCTGACATCCAGCAGTGGTTACAAGAATTCCCTGATGCCTGGGCAGAGACTGCAGGAATGGGACTGGCCCTAAGCCAACCACCTGTTGTCATACAACTTAAAACCAACACAACTCCTATACAGGTACGGCAATATCCCATGAGTCAGGAGGCACTACAAGGAATTGGGCCATATATCCAATGCCTCCTCCAAAAGGGCATCCTCATCCTTTGCCACTCACCAAGGAGCACTCCCTTATTACCCGTTAAGAAGCCAGGGACCAGAGATTATTGGCCAGTGCAGGACCTCTGAGAGGTCAATAAGAGGGTGCTGGACATCCATCCCATGGTGCCCAACCCGTATAACCTCTTAAGCTCTCTCCCTCCAAGTCAGACCTGGTATAATGTCTTGGACCTGAAGGATGCCTTTTTCTGCCTAAAGCTACATCCATCCAGTCAGCTCCTTTTTGCCTTTGAATGGAAGGATCCAGACCATGGACTATCTGGACAATTGACCAGGACTCGATTACCTCAGGGTTTCAAAAATTCACCAACCTTATTTGATGAAGCCCTACACAGAGACTTGGCTCACTTCAGGACAAGTCACCCAGAGGTTACCTTCCTTCAATATGTGGACAACCTCCTATTGGCAGGAAGTTCCGAGGACGACAGTCTACATGGTACACGAGAGCTACTCTGAGAACTGACTCACCTGGGTTACCTTGCCTTGGCAAAAAAAAGGCTCAAATCTGTCAACAACAGGAAACCTATTTAGGATACCTAATAAAAGGGGGGCCAGAGGTGGTGAACAGAGGCTCGAAAGCAAGCAGTGATGAAGATTCCTCCTCCAAAAACTCCCCAGGAGGTGAGAGAGTTCCTGGGGTCTGCCAGGTACTGCCTCCTCTGTATCCCGGGTTTTGCCTCATTTGCTGCCCTTACAAAAGAGGCTCCCCTTTTCAATGGGGAGCTGAACAGGAATGGGCATTCGATGAACTCAAGAAAGCCTTACTAACCACTCCGGTCCTAGCCTTGCCAGATGTGAATAAGCCATTTCACTCATATATAGACAAGAGAGGAGGGGTATCGAAGGGGGTGCTGGCTCAGGCACTGGCCCCTAGAAGAGACCAGTGGCTTACCTATCCAAAAAGTTGGACCCAGTGGCAGCGGGATGGCCAGGTTGCTTGAGGGCTGTTGCCTCAGTGGCCTTCTTAGTCAAGGACGCAGACAAACTGACTATAAGTCAAACACTGACCATCATAGTGTCCCATGCTCTGGAAAGCATCATTAGACAGCCCCTGGACTGTTGGCTGTCCAATGCAAGGATGACACATTACCAAAGCCTTCTACTAAACCCAGACCGAATCCAGTTCTGGCCCCCTGCTGTCCTCAAGCCCGCCACACTGCTGCCTGACTCAGTAAAAACTTAAACAGTCCATGACTATCAGGACATCCTGGCACAGGAAACTGGAGCCAGATGTGATCTCCAAGACCTCCTGCTCCCGGACGCCCAATTGACCTGGTATATGGATGGCAGCAGTTACATAGTTGGAGGAAAGCAGATAGCAGGGGTGGCAGTGGTAGATGAAAACCACACCATCTGGGCTAGCATCCTACCTGAAGGGACGTCTGCCCAAAAAGCCAAACTGATAGCACTGACCCAAGCCCTGAAGTTCGTGGAGGGGAAAACAGTCAGCATCTACACAGACAGCTGGTATGCTTTTGCCATGGCCCACATTCACGGGACCATTTACCAACAGTGTGGACTGTTGACCTCTGTGGGCAGAGAGATCAAAAACAAAGTAGAAATCATACAACTATTAGATGCCCTCCACCTCCCTGGGGAGTGAATGATGGCCAAAAAGCTGTCACCAGGGAAGCAAGATGTAACCAAAGGGCCAACCGAGAAGTGAAAAAAAGCAGCTCAAGGTCTAAACATTCTGATCATCACAGACCCTGAGCCACAGACTGACCAGGTTGACGAATTCTTCGAATACACGGCCGAGGACCTAGCACAGATGAGAAAACAGGGGTTCACCCGGACCACTGTGGATTACTTATGGAGGACGCCTGAGGGTAAATACATTCTACCCAGATAGCTAGCTGTACCCTTCCTAAGGCAAATTCATCGGTTTACTCATCTCGGAGCCAAGCACCTCAGGACACTTGTACACACCTCCCCTACGTTATGGGACTAAGGAGGCTGGCTGAGGAGATCACAGAAGATTGCACCCCTTGCCAGATGGTAAATGCCGACCCTGCCAGACAACCCCAGGGCTGCTGCCTGAGGGGCAACAAGCCTGGTAGCTACTGGGAAATAGACTTCTCTGAGATTAAGCCAGCCAAATATGGGTACAAATATTTGCTTGTTTTTGCTGATACCTTCTCTGGGTGGGTAGAGGCCTACCCCACCAGGACTGAAATGGCTATGATCGTGGCTAAAAAGATTCTTGAAGAAATCTTCCCTAGCTTCGGGATTCCTCAGATAATCAGATCAGACAATGGTCCTGCTTTTGTAACCAGATAAGTCAGGGACTGGCCAAGATCCTGGGGCTTGATTGGGAACTACATTGTGCTTATAGGCTCCAAAGCTCAGGACAGGTAGAAAGAATGAATAGGCTCCTAAAGGAGACCTTGACTAAATTGACCTTAGAAACTGACACCACAGACTGGACAGTCCTCCTTCCTTATGCCCTCTTCTGAGTGCCCAACAACCCTGGCCCCTTTAAGGTTACCCCATATGAGGTTCTGTATGGCTCCCATCCTCTGATAACCCAGATGTCTGGTTGCCCCCTAAAGAATCCTACTCCCCCTCTACCATATATGCTAGGTTAAAGGCGCTTGAGATGGTGCAAAGAGAGGTGTGGAGACCATTGGCGGCTCCTACTCGCCAGGAGATCTCCAAGCCCCCTACCAGCTTCACGTGGGAGACCTTGTCTTTATTAGACATCACTGTGTGGGGAACCTCGAGCTGTGCTGGAAGGGACCCTACTTGGTGTTGCTGACCACCCCACCTGCCATCCAGATGACATCCCAACTGGATACATGCTTCACACGATAAGCCCGCACCTGCCCCCATGGAATTTCGAAAAAACTGAAAACCCCCTCAAGATACACACACCTCCTTCGCCATCCTGATTCTGATAACCCTGGGACCCCAAAAGATAAGCAGCTCCTTGAACCCCCTTGGCCCCCAGAAGCTCACCTGGCAGATAATCTCCCAGATGGGGAAAACTCTTTGTTCGACTAGCAGAATCACTACTCCATGTACCTGGTGGCCCAACCTCACCCTGGACCTGTGTCAACTTGCTATAGGCCTAGACACCTGGGACATTCCCAGAGCTAACCTCGGGAAACAATTCCGAGTTGTGGATCTGGATCCTGCAGTTGCCCAATCCCACGGGGAATAAGCGGACAGGGATGCAGCCACACCCAGCTGGGGCACAAACTCAGAAAGATGGGCCTCTGTGTTTGTCCAAGGGATGGGAGGGGTCAGAGCTGTGGTGGGGCTGAGAAGTTCTTTTGCAAGGCCTTGGGATGTGAGACCACTGGAAACACCTAGTGGAAACCCACATCAACTTGGGACTCCATCTCTGTGAATAGGGCTCACCCCTGGCAGGAAGAAGAGCCTGTGCTTACACAGTCCAGATGCAAGAGCACAGTCTCAATTTCCCAATTTGGTGGACTGCTGTCTCCATAAGGAAAGGATCCTGGACAGGACAAGGGTTATGTATAAATTTCACATATAACCTGCTTAACATCACATTCACAGGCCCAGGAAAACAGTTAAGACAGGAATGGTTACCAGAATGCCAATGGGAAATCCGTTTCTATCAGGAGGGAGGCAACCCTGAAAATCCGGTTAAAAATAGAGATACCGGCCCCACTATCCATAGGACCAATCCCAGTGATAGCAGACCAAAAGAAACTTGAACTGAAAAGGATCCAGGAACAAGTCACTATCACTTTCCCAAATTCCCAGGCGCCATCTATCCTACAAAGACCCATCCCTGCAGGTTCATAGCAAAGACTGATTAATCTCGTATGCAGGGCATTTGAGGCTCTTAACATCACTTATCCTAACCTGAGTGAGTCCTGCCGGCTATGCTTAAACTCAGTTCCTCCATACTACGAGGGAATAGCTTTTATAGGGAATTTCAGAAGCACCACCTCCCCGACTGCTTGTGTATGGGAATCTCAGGGGAAGTTAACCCTTACTGAAGTCTCAGGTACCGGGCCCTCTGTGGGGCAGATATCATCACATAAGCAACAACTCTGCACTCAGACTTCAGGCCTGCTGATTCCTAAAGGTAATCTGTATCTCCTGCCAATAATGGTTGGTGGATCTGTAACACTGGACTTACCCTCTGCATTTCCACTTCTGTTTTTAATGCCTCGTGTGATTAGTGTGTACTAATACACCTCTTACCCCAGGTGATATATCATGATGCCAAGACATTTGAAGATAAATTTGATCTCGTGCTCTATCGAATTAGGAGAGAACCCGCCATTCTAACCCTAACTGTCCTCATGGGACTGGGAATGGCGGCAGGCATAGGAATGGCAGCACTAATTAACAACCCATACCAAATAAATGGATTAAAACAGGCCATTACTGAGGACCTTAAGGCTATTGAAAACTCTATCACCAAGTTTGAAGAGTCTTTAACATCCCTCTCTGAAGTAGTACTGCAGAACTGGAGAGGGCTAGACCTACTCGTTCTCAAGGATGGGGGCCTCTGTGAGGCATTAAAAGGATAATGTTTTTATGTGGACCACTCAGGGGTGATCAGAGACTCCATGACTATATTGAGGAAAAGGCTAGAGGAAAGACAGAAAGAGAGAGAAGCCAACCAAAATTGGTTTGAAAGCTGGTACAGCAAATCCCCCTGGTTTACTACTCTGGTTTCTTCACTATTGGGCCCTATTATTATAATTGTATTACTTTTAATTTGGTCCCTGTGTTCTCAACCATTTAATGACTTTTGTCCAAGAAAGGGTAGGCGAGGTCCAGGTACTAATGCTTCGTCAACAGTACTGGACTCTCCCTAGAGACAAATCAGAAGAAACCAGAATTCCATGATTGAAATTTCCCAAAAGAAAATGGGGGGATGAAGGACCCTGAGCTAAAATATGTTCCAATAGGTTCCTCCTCTGGCTTGAGGTGTCATTGAAAGTCCAGGATAAAGAAGACCCCCTCAGCAGACAAAATAAGGCCTAGGATATAGGGTGGCTATCTGGTTCAGTGACTCTGTTCCAGGAAAAGGCTAGCCATAAAAAGTTAGATTAGAATCTTACAAACAATCTTAAGGAATAGGGAGTTTCCCCTTGTGATTTCCCTCAGGACCCTTCACTGGTATTCTTGGTATTTTGGGTTGGGGTTTCTTCCTTTAAAAACCCCTATTCCCAGCCATTCGGGGTCAAAACTGCTCTACCCCTGCGTGGGATATGAGTCTCGGCCCCAGCGCGCTGGCTCCTGTCAATAAACCTCGTTTGATTGCAGCAAGGACAGTCTCTCGTGAGTTCTTTGGGGGTCGAGTCATCCCGAGACTTGAGTGAGGATCTTCCCTTTGGGGGAGTCCCTACATTTAGGGGCTCGTCCGGGATTTGAGATCACCCTCGTCTCCGAAGACCCACTTGGAGGTGAGACATATTGTCTGTCTTGTCTGTGTCTTTGTGTTATTGTACTGGAGTGGTTTTGTCTGAAATCTGGGTCTGAGCTTTGCAGTTGCTCGTGTCTCGGGAAGAGTCAAGAACTCTGGTCTCGGGAGGAGACAGAGTGTGATGAGTAGACGTGCTAGGAAGGTCACCGACTGCCACCCTGGAAGACGCTCCAGGAAGTCTGTGGGAACCTCTGGGACGCTTGGGAGATTCCCGTCTGGGAGCCGGTGAGGGTACGGTAGTTCCTGGATTGGGGAAATTATCCGCCCTCCCGGCCGTCTGTATTTCTGGAGTGGTTTTGTCTGTCTAGGTGGAGACAGACATCTGTTTTTGTCTGTGTGTCTTGGGTTTCTGGAGTGGTTTTGTCTGTCTAGGTGGAGACAGACATCTGTTAGTTTTTGTCTGTGTGTCTTTGGTTTATGTTTTGACTTTGACGATGGGACAGACTATAACGACTCCCCTAAGTTTGACTATGGACCATTGGACTGAAGTTAGGACAAGAGCTCACAATTTGTTAGATGAGATTAAGAAAAAACCATGGCAGACATTTTGCTCCTCAGAATGGCCGATGCTTGATGTTGGCTGGCCTCCAGAGTGCATTTTGACCTAACCATTATTCTTGAAGTTAAAACCATGTCTTTCAGGAAGGACTGGGATCCCATCCCGATCAACAGCCATACATTACTGTATGGCAGGATTTGGTCCAGAATCCCCCACCTTGGGTAAAACCCTGGGTGCGAGGACAGAGGACAGGCTCCCGAGCCCTGGCTCTCCGAAAGTGGGAGCACAAACCGAAACTTAAAACTCCACCTGAGAATCGACCTTCAGCTCCTCCTAAAATCTATCCCGAGATAGAGGAGGCCCCTGAGTGGCCGAACCCTCCACCACCTCCTTACCCGCTGCGCCAGATGCCTGATTCTGGTGCCAGTAGCAGCACAGGGGGAGTGCCTTCGGGCAGGCACCCGAGGCCAGCGCACTCAGAGCCCTGCACAGGGTCCTGGAGGACCAGATTCGACAGTGGCGCTGCCGCTGAGCGCCTATGGACCTCCAGCGGACCCACCCAACCTTCAACCCCTCCAGTATTGGCCTTTTTCCTCTGCTGATCTCTACAATTGGAAAACTAACCACCCCTCCTTTTCAGAGAATCCCGCCAGCCTGACGGGATTGATGGAGTCCTTAATGTTCTCCCATCAACCCACTTGGAATGACTGCCAGCAGCTTTTACAGGTCCTCTTCACTACTGAAGGGAAAGAAAGGATCCTGTTGGAGGCCCGGAAAAATGTTCCTGGAGCAAATGGGGCACCAACCAATCTTCCGAATGAAATAGATGCTGGGTTTCCCCTTAACCGGCCTGACTGGGACTTCAACACAGCGGCAGGTAGGGAGTGGCTGACTGTCTACCGCCGGGCTCTTGTGGCAGGTCTCAGAGGGGCCGCTAGACGACCCACTAATTTGGCTAAGGTAAGAGAGGTTCTCCAAGGGCCTGTCGAACTGCCATCTGTGTTTCTTGAACGTTTAATGGAGGCTTACAGGCGTTATACTCCCTTTGATCCAACCTCTGAAGGTCAGCGAGCAGCGATAACTATGGCTTTTATAGGGCAGTCAGCATCAGATATTAAGAAAAAGTTACAACAGCTAGAAGGGCTGCAAGATTATACCTTGCAGGATTTGGTGAAGGAAGCAGAAAAAGTGTTTCATAAGTGGGAGACTGAGGAGGAGAAGTGAGAAAGAGAGAAGCGAGAGGCAGAGGAAAGAGAGAACCAGATCGTAGACAAGAAAGAAATTTGACTAGAATTTTGGCCGCAGTGGTAAGAGAAAAGGAAAAGATAGGACCTAGACAGATAGGGGACCTGGGTAACAGGAGACCAAGGGTGAGCAATGGTGGACAAAGGCGCCTTTTTGATAAAGATCAATGTGCTTACTGTAAAGAGAGAGGACACTGGACAAGAGAGTGTCCAAAGAAAAAAGAAAGGGCCCCTAAGGTACTGTCCCTAGAAGAAAATGAATAGAGGGGTCGGGGCTCGGGCCCCCTCCCCGAGCCTAGGGTAACCCTAACTGTGGAGGGGACTCCCATGGACTTTTTAGTGGACAAAGGGGCTGAGCACTCTGTGCTGAAACAACCATTGGGAAAGCTTAAAAATACAAAGACAATAGTAATTGGGGCAACTGGACAGAAACAATACCCACCGACCACCTCACGAACTATAGACCTGGGTAGAGGACAAGTGACTCATTCCTTCTTAGTTATTCCTGAGTGTCCTTTGCCTCTACTGGGAAGAGATTTGTTAACAAAGTTAAAAGCCCAGATCAGGTTCACTTGAATTGGACTGGAGGTGACATGGGAAACTCCCACTTCCATGGCATTGGTCCTGAGGCTTGAAGAAGAGTATAGACCAAATGAGCTCCCGAGTCAGGTAAAAACCTCTGACATAAAAGACTGGTTGACAACATTCCCTAAGGCCTGGGCAGAGACTGGAGGAATGGGCATGGCAATAAGAGTTTCCCCAATAGTAGTAGGACTAAAAACTTGTGCCACCCCTATAGGTGTACGTCAGTACCCAATGAGCCGAGAGGCTAGGGAAGGAATCAGGCCTCATATCCAAAGGCTACTACAACAAGGTATTTTGGTACCTTGCCAGTCTCCCTGGAATACTCCCCTGTTGCCGGTCAAAAAAAAAAAAACAGGCACTAATGACTACAGACCAGTACAAGACCTAAGGGAAATCAACAAGAGGGTCCAGGACATACACCCGACTGTCCCCAACCCTTACAATCTCCTCAGCTCGCTCCCACCAGACAGGATGTGGTATACTGTTCTAGATCTGAAAGGTGCTTTCTTCTGCCTAAAGTTACATCATTCCAGCCAACCTATTTTTGCTTTTGAATGGAGAGATCCAGACGCCGGAATAGTGGGTCAGTTGACCTGGACTAGATTATCCCAAGGCTTCAAGAATTCTCCTACTCTCTTTGATGAGGCCCTCTACCGGGACCTGGCCACCTTCAGAGCTGAAAATCCCAAGGTAACCTTGCTCCAATATGTTGATGATTTGCTTTTGGCAGCATCTACTAAGTCTGAATGCAGTCAAGGGACTGAGAAACTGCTAACGGAGTTGGGTGAGTTGGGGTACCGAGCCTCAGCTAAAAAGGCTCAGCTGTGTCAAACGGAGGTTACTTATCTGGGATACGTACTCCGAGATGGAAAGCGATGGTTAACGGAAGCCAAAAAAAAGACTGTAACCCAGATCCCTACCCCGACTACTCCTAGACAAGTAAAAGAATTTTGGGGGACTGCTGGCTTCTGCAGGCTGTGGATACCAAAGTTTGCGACCTTGGCTGCCCCGTTGTACCATCTAACCAAGGAAGGGGGAGTCTTTACGTGGACCCCAGATCATCAGAAAGCCTTTGAAGAAATTAAAAGGGCTCTACTAACGGCCCCAGCTCTAGCTTTGCCTGACCTAACCAAACCTTTTACTCTCTATGTGGATGAGAGAGCAGGGGTCACCAGAGGAGTCCTTACTCAGACTTTGGGACCTTGGAAGAGGCCAGTCACTTACCTATCAAAAAAATTAGACCCTGTTGCCAGTGGGTGGCTGTCTTGTCTAAAAGCTGTTGCTGCCGTGGCTTTGCTTGTTAAGGACGCTGATAAGCTCACTTTGGGGCATCAAACAACTGTGGTGGCACCCCATGCTCTAGAAAGCATCATCTGACAGCCTCCAGATTGATGGATGACCAATGCTCGTGTGACACATTATCAGAGCCTCTTGTTGACTGAACGAGTGACCTTCGCACCCCCTGCTGTCCTCAATCCCGATACCCTACTGCCTGAGACTGATGATTCCTCACCTATTCATCACTGCGCTGATATTCTGGCAGAAGAAATTGGTATCTGAAATGACCTAAGGGACCAGCCTTGGCCTGGGAGTCCAAACTGGTACACAGATGGCAGCAGCTTCGTGGTTGAAGGTAAGCGGAAGACGGGGGCAGCAGTGGTGGATGGAAAGCAAGTGATCTGGGCCAGCAGCCTCCCTGAAGGGACGTCAGTCCAGAAAGCCGAACTTGTGGCCCTGTTACAAGCTCTATGGATGGCAGAGAGGAAGTCCATCAACATCTACACTGATAGCAGGTATGCCTTTGCCACTGCCCACATACACAGAGCAATATACAGACAAAGAGGGCTGTTAACTTCTGCAGGAAAAGACATCAAAAATAAAGAAGAAATTCTAAGTCCCCTCGAGGCCATACATTTACCAAAAAAGGTAGCCATCATACATTGTCCAGGGCACCAGAAAGCTCGAGATGCTGTGGCCAGAGGAAACCAGATGGCAGAGCTAACCGCTAAACAAGCGGCGGCTCAAGGAGCAATGATCCTAGCTGTCAAAAAT
Source organism: Cricetulus griseus (assembly GCF_003668045.3). Lineage (NCBI taxonomy): Eukaryota > Metazoa > Chordata > Mammalia > Rodentia > Cricetidae > Cricetulus > Cricetulus griseus. Next base: position 36,622,883 of record NC_048600.1, on the reverse strand, counting down.
TCTAGAGATTGTTATGATACCAACAAAGCCAACTTCAAATACACCCCCGAGGACTATCAAGTTATGGGGAGATTAGGCTGACAAAGGAAGCCCCATGTGGGGCAATAGAGACAGAAGAAGGAAAAGTAGTCCTCCCACAGAAGGAAGGACATGAATATGTTACCAACCTACATTACCTAACCCATTTGGGGACTAAAAAACTAAAAGATGTGTTTAAGTCCTCCGACTATTATGTTATAGGACTCTCTGACTTGGCAGAAGAAATAACCAAGAACTGCAAGGCCTGTGCTATGGTTAATGCAGGGCACTCCATACATGCTCCTGGGAAGAGGCTCAGGCGAGATAGGCCTGAAGCCTACTGGGAGGTAGATTTTACAGAGATCAAGCCAGCCAGATATGGTAACAAGTATTTATTAGTTTTTATAGATACCTTTTCAGGCTGGGTGAAAGCTTTCCCCACCAAAGCTGACACGGCCAACGTGGTGGCTAAGAAGATTCTAGAAGAAATCTTCCCGAGGTTTGGGATACCCAAGGTAATCAGGTCTGATAATGGACCTGCCTTTGTTGCCCAGGTAAGCCAGGGACTGGCCACCCAACTGGGGATCAATTGGAAATTACATTGTGCTTACGAACCCCAGAGTTCAGGCCAAGTAGAGAGGGTAAATAGAACAATAAAAGAGACCCTAACAAAATTAGCCTTAGAGACCGGCAGGAATGACTGGACAGCTCTCCTTCCCTTTGCCCTGTTCTGAGTTAGGAACACCCCAGGGAAATTTAAACTCACCCCTTATGAGATCTTGTGTGGTGGACTGCCACCACTCACTGAGTCGGGTGGAATAAATAATCCTGATGCTGTTCTTTCTAAACCTTTGTTTGCCCGCCTAAAGGCCCTCAAGATGGTGAGACACCAGACCTGGGAACAACTAAAAGAGGTGTATAAGGCCGAAGATTCACAAGTGCCACACCAGTTCCAAGTAGGGGACACCGTCTTTGTCCGGCAGCACCAAATTGGGAATCTAGAGCCTCGTTGGAAAGGACCATATTTAGTGCTCCTAACACCCCCTACAGCAATGAAGGTTGAAGGCATCTCTGCTTGGATCCACGCCTCACATGTAAAGCAAGCCCCTGAACTCCAAAAAAATGAATGGAAACTGGAAAAGACTATGAATCCTCTTAAGCTGCGCCTTCGTCGTGAGCATAGCTCAGGTGAAGAATAAAAACCCCCATGCTCCCCCAAAATTAACTTGGCAGGTGATATCACAAACTGGGAATGTAGTCTGGTCAGTTTCCAAGACTGCCACACCCTGGACATGGTGGCCCACTCTAACCCCTGATATATGCCAATTAGTAGCTGGACTGGACAATTGGGATGTACCTAACTATCTCCCAACTAATTTGGGAGTTGGAAGAACTGGCACAGACCCAGGATCCGCTCACCCACTGTGCAATACAGGAAGCAGATTTATATGTGTGCCCTAGGGAAGGTAGGTCTCATCCACAAGTAGTGAAACGTGGGGGTCCTGAGTCCTTCTACTGTAAGGCATGGGGATGTGAGACTACTGGAGAATCCTGGTGGAAACCTTCTTTGTCTTGGGACTTAATTATGGTTAAGAAAAACCATACTGAGAGGCCTATCTGTTCTTCCATAAGCTCTAGGGTCAAACAGATAACAAATGGACCCTGCAGCAGAACCCCTTAGTGTAATCCTCTAAATGTAACCTTTACAGACTCTGGAAAGAGATAGAAGAAATGGGTTAGGGGCCTGAGCTGGGGATTAAGATTCTATGTGTCAGGAGAAGATCTGGGATTGGTTATGACACTGAGACTTAAGATAGAGAACCCCTCTCCCTTACCAGTTGGGCCTAACAAAGTTTTGCCTGATCAAGGCCCTCCAGCCCCAGTACTCCCCAAAGGACCTTGTGTTCCTCCTAGGGATCTAACCTTTAGCCCTGCACTATGTCTACCTTAGGTAACTCTTTTCTGGAGATGCCTTCCACTGGACAGAGATTCTTAAATTTGATACATGGGGGCTTTCTCTGTCAGAAGCCAGCCTTGGTGACCCCATACCTAGTTAGATGCCAGAAAGTCTGGCTTATCACAGGAGATTCCGGATATCTGCCTGAGAAGCAACTAACACCTATTCCCTCCCCCATTTCCTTAGTTAGTGCCTGAGATAAACACAGGAGATTCAGAATACCTGCCTGAGAACAATTAACTCATCCCTCCCCCCACTTCCTTTTTCTCTGCTCCTCTCTTCTCTTTAAAAAGCTCCTTGGTTTCAATAAAGTCGGCCTTGACAATGGAATCTGCTTGGTCTTGCTTCTTCTTTCTCGCACATTATTTGCAGGCGTGATCCACCTGGGACCCACGAATTACCAGATCCCCGAGGGCCGGGGCATTTCTCTGTGCTAAACAGTTCTAACCCTAACATGACAGAGTCTTGTTGGCTCTGCCTTGCTCCAGGACCTCCTTATTAAGAAGGAATTTCAGTGTCTGGGACCTTTAACAACACCACTAGTCCAGATGCTTGTGTATTGGGGATTAGCCATAGGTTAACACTTACTGAGGTTACAGGCATAGGGACCTGCTTGGGAAATCCACCAGCTGCTTACAAACGTTTATGTAATAAGATTCATAAGAGCCCTAAGACTCCTGACACCCGGTACTTGCTTCCTGGCATAGATAAATGGTGGACTTGTAGTACAGGCCTAACACCTTGCGTGTCGACAACGGTCTTCAATGACACCAAAGATTACTGCGTGCTTGTACAATTAATGCCTAGAGTCTTTTATCATCCAGCCAATACGCTTGAGGATGAATTTGACAAGCACCCAACCCACTTTCAGAGAGAACCCATCTCTTTGACGTTAGCAGTAATCTTGGGCCTCAGGGTAGCTGCCGGCATTGGAACAGGTACCACTGCTCTAATACAGGCTCCTCACTACTTCAATGAATTAAGAGTAGCCATGGATGAAGACTTAAGGGCACTAGAACAATCTATTTCCCAGCTGGAAGAATCATTGACATCCCTATCAGAAGTAGTTTTGCAGAATAGAAGGGGATTAGATTTGTTATTTTTAAAAGATGGAGAATTATGTGCTGCTCTCAGAGAAGAATGTTGCTTTTATGTAGACCATTCAGGAGTAATTAAGGACTCTATGAGCAAACTTAGAGAGAGTTTAGACAAAAGACAGAGAGACAAAAAAACACTTCAAGGATGGTTTGAAAGCTGGTTTAGTAGATCCCCTTGGATGACTACTCTGATAACTTCCCTTATGGGACCTTTCTTGATTTTGCTTCTGCTTCTGATTTTAGGTCCATGTGTGTTAAATTGGTTAGTTACCTTCATCAGAGAAAGAATAAGTGCTGTTCAGATTTTGGTGTTGCGCCAGCAATATAGCTCTTTACAAGGTCAAGAGAATCAATATCATGAAGACATTGATATCTAGTTCTATGGTTAGAACTAGTTACTAGAAAAAGTGAGGAGATGAAATGCCAGGATAAAGAAGACCCCTTCAGCAGACAAAATAAGGCCTAGGATATAGGGTGGCTAGCTGGTTCAGCAACTCTGTTCCAGGAAAAGGCTAGCCATAAAAAGTTAGATTAGAATCTTACAAACAATCTTAAGGAATAGGGAGTTTCCCCTTGTGATTTCCCTCAGGACCCTTCACTGGTATTCTTGGTATTTTGGGTTGGGGTTTCTTCCCTTCACTGGTATTCTTGGTATTTTGGGTTGGGGTTTCTTCCTTTAAAAACCACTATTCCCAGCCATTCGGGGTCAAAACTCCTCTACCCCTGCGTGGGATATGAGTCTCGGCCCCAGCGCGCTGGCTCCTGTCAATAAACCTCGTGTGATTGCAGCAAGGACAGTCTCTCGTGAGTTCTTGGGGGGTCAAGTCATCCCGAGACTTGAGTGAGGATCTTCCTTTTCGGAGGAGTCCTTACATTGTCTTTACAGATATATGGGAACCAGAACTTGTGACCTTTACCAGAATAAACCGTTGAGTCATTACATCTCTATTGTTGGTTGTTGGTAACTGTTCCACCCACAAACATGGAAGTCACCACCTTGAACATTCCATGATCCCATGGGCCCCGAGATTATGGTCGGCAACCTGGAATGAGCTAATCAGAACTGTTTACTCTCGCATTCCCCGAATTCCTCCGCCCCCCCCCCCCGGTTGTGGTTTTGGCCTTTAAAGAGTCAGGGTCCGACTCTTTAACTCCTGCCTCAGCTTGAGTTCGGACTCCAACGCGCTGGTTTAATAAAACCTCTTGCTGTTTGCATCAAGTCTTCACCTCTGCCTGGTGTTTGGGGTCGCAGCAGTCCCGGTCTAAGATCCTGGGAGCCTGAGCCTCTGGGGTCTTTCATATGCAGCAAGTCTCAACTGCTGATTCATCATCCCAGATGACTGCAGTCTAAGACTGCTGCTCCCTTACATGGTTCCCCTACCAAGATTACCTAACCCACCTCCTTGTTCAAAGGCAAGAGTTTCTAAGCTGTAGGCTGGTCTCTATCAGATGCACGCAGCTTTTCTGTATGTGTATCCTTGTTTCTTCATTCCCCATTACCCATTCAGATTGATCCCTAAACTGTGCAGGTGGAGGTACCTCTGCCTCTCCTTTCATACTATTTTTTTATTTAATAAATATTTTTGTTTCTACAGCCTTGGCTGGTTACATGGTTCCTAGTATGATGATTTGGACCATTGCTTTCCACTGTCTATGTCTTTTTCTCTCTGTGCCTCTCTGTCTATCTGTCTGTCTCTGTGTGTGTACATGTGGAGACCAGAGATGGAGATCAGGTGTCTCCTTTTATTCTTCTCTACCTTATTTATTGAGGCAGGGTCTCTCACTGAACCTGGAGCTCACCCTGATTCAGGGATTCCCAGGGATCCTCCTGCTTCTGACTGCCTGACCTGGAATTACAGGCATGTGCTGCCATTCTTTTTCCAGGAATCTGAGCCCAGGTTTTCATGCGTATGCCAAGGGTACTTTATCCACTGAACCCTCGACCCTATCCCTATCCCCAGCTCTGGAAGGAACTCTTAGTTGTTACCTACCTGAGCTGTTGGTTCTCAGTCATACCTTCTAAGAGTGAAAATTTTCTTGAACAAGAATCCAATTGTTTAGTGCTTGGTTCCTGTGTTATTTAGCATAAATATACTGAAGCATTCCTGGTCTCAGCATCATTTAACTCAAGTACATAAAATTACACCCATTTCCATCCTCATAGACAGTCAGTGTGTGGTGAGGCAGTCCATAAGCTCACTTCTTAAAAGCGTGAGATGATGTGTGTAAAGATTGGAAGCATGGGTTTGTATACAGGTGAGCCAGTCATTACAGTGCTGAGAAAGCTACTTGCATTCTAAACAGGGGATTGGTTAGCAGGCCTGGTTTCTGTAAATTATTTATGACTTATTAAAGCTTGCCTGGAGATTCAGAAAACAAAGTCAGCCTCAAGCTACAGAGAATGGACAGTGGTGGTACATACCTTTAATCCCAGGTCTTAGCCTAGAGTTTATGCCTTTGATCCCAGCACCCAGGATCACACACCTTTAATCCCAGAATTCCAGGGACATATAAAACAGGATCAAGGTCTCAGAGCTGGCATTCAGTCTCAGGATTCTCCAGCAACACTGAGGAGAGCATAGCAGTCTGGGATTGCAGTCTGAGGTTTGGTGTAGCCATGATCTCCTTTTAGTCTGAGGCAGAGGTAAGAGCTAGTTGCTGCTGCTTTGCTTTACTGATCTTCAGTTTGAAGCTTGAGCCCCAGTATCAGTCTCTTGGCCTTTTATTTATTATGTTATATTGGTGCCTAATGTGAGGCTTGAACCCACTACCTGAGATTAAGAGCCTCATGCTCTACCAACTGAGCTTTTCTGCCACCAGGACAGAAACTCTCACATATCCACCAGGACAGAAACTCTCACATAACCACCAGGACATAGACTCCCACGTACTCTTTCAAGCCACAACTTTCTCTTCAAAAAAGCCAGTTTCCTTTAACTAAAGTATTTATTTTTCAAATGGAAATGCTGTGAAAAGCTCTGATGCTGACATATTCCAAAGAAAATCAGGTAAGCTAAAAGCTTAGAATACTGTCCACCAAGTATATAGCCAGACACTTTATATAAAAGAGAGGACACAGGATTCGGAAGGGCTGTAATTAGAAACCAGCTCTAGGCTCCACTCACAAAAACAAGTGGCTGTCCTAGGACCCTGAATTCTTAAGATAATGGCCCCTGTCATTTTGAAAAATGGTTACATTGTACAAAGTCAATAAAATTGAACAGATGCCAAGTGTAGTCACACACGTCTGTAATCCTAGCATTCAGGATGTGGAGGCTGGAGAACCAGAATTTCAAGGTCATCCTTGCCTACTCCATAAATTCTAGACTGCCTTGGGATACATGAAATACACACACACACACACACACACACACACACACACACACACACAGAAAGAGAGAGAGAGAGAGAGAGAGAGAGAGAGAGAGACATGATGTCCTTGTGCTCACAGATAAGCACTAGGAAAACCAGGAATGTAAACATCAGGAAGTGATACATACCTGTTTTCTTCCCAGAAGGCTGGGAGTCTGGTGAGTTGTGTTCTTGTCTGAATCTCCCTATTATGATTATCTCAGAGTCCTCCTCCCTAAAACTTTATCTTGTTTCTCAGTCAATAAAACCCATCTTTGGTGATATTTTGTTAATGATCTAACAAATAAAGCTTGCCTGAAGATCAAAGTGCAAAACTAACCACACTACTCAGCCATAGAGGTGAGGCAGTAGTGGCACACACATTTAATCCCAGCAGCCACACTAGTTAGCCTTAGAGGCAAGACTGTGGTGGTGCATGCCTTTAATATCAGCACTAAAGAGCTAATCAGTCTGCAGTCACACTGAGGGCAGGATTGCCCCTTTTGGTCTTAGCCTTAGAAGTGGTAAGAACTCTCTAGTGGTTGGCTGCTTTGCTTTTCTGATCTTCAGCTTGAACCTTGATATCTCTCTCTGGGTTTTTAGTATTTGTGCTACACCTATCCATATGGAAGATGCCGTATGTACTTTACAATGGCCTCAGTGACCTCCATGCTATCTGTAGGGACAGGCTACCCCTAATTTCCACAGACATTTATGTTTATCTCAGTCATTCTCCCTAAACCCTTATCTTATCTTGAGCATTGTCTTTCAGTCAATAGAGCCCACCTTTATGGAAGAAGTCATGTGTAATTTGTAAAGAATTTAACTATAAACATGTCCTAAGCTTTGTTGTACACATAGGATTGAGTTAATTGTCTTCATGGTGGGAAGCATGGCAGCATGCAGACAGACATGATGCTGGAGAAGCAAGGGAGAATTCTATATCCACATTGGCAGGCAGCAGGAAGAGAGTAAGACACTGGGCCTGGTTTGAGCTTTGAAAACCTCAAAACCCACCCCAGTGACACACTTCCTTTAACAAGGCCTCGCCTAGTCCAACAAGACCACACCTCTTAATCCCTGTCAAGTAGCACCATTCCTTAATGACAAGCATTCAAATCAGTGAGCCTATGGGAGAATTCCTATTCACACCATCACAGTAATGGTCAGGAACCCTTTTGTTTTTCCTTCAAAATTGCACTGTGTTTAAACATGCCTAAAACAAACTGCCTGGTGTCAGACTCTGGAAGTTTGAGCCAACACTGGCTACTGAGTTGAGTTGAACCAGATTTCCTTCTTGCCTCATGTGGATCATTGCTGGTTGTTGTATTTACAGAGACTCCCATACAGAGAGAGTGTTCTCACCCGTATATGCATCTGTGGCAGCCAGAGGACAAAATCTGGTTGAGACTGAGGTCAGGCATTTTTCTCCAGTGCTCTGTAGTTTTTGAGAAAGGCTCTCTCACTGAACCTGGAGCTTGCCTATTCTTCAAGGCTGGCTGGTCAGTGAGCACCAGGATCTTCCTGTGTCCATCTCCATGGCCCTGGGGTTACAGGTCTGTGCCCCAGTGCCCATCTTTTATGTGGGTTCTGGGGATTCAAACTCTGGTCTTTATGCTTGTGCAGCAAGTACTAAACCCTCTGAGCCATCCCCCTAACCCTGTACCAGCACTGTCTTTCATAAGACAAGGCATATCTGAAAGGTTCAGGCTTTAATGCTGATCAGCTCTACCTCTTTAAGAGACAGACCCCACCCCCTGACAATAGTCAGAGCATGCACAGGGACGTACTGTAAGACCCCAGGAAACTCAGGACTCCAGAATCTTTTCCCAGGACCGAGGCCACCCCAATCACCATGCGGAGGTGGAAACTTGATGCAAACAGCAAGAGGCTTTAATGAAAGGTGGACGTTTGTACAAACAGGCTCTCTCAGCATGCAGGCTAGAGAGCAGCCCGGTCCCCCAGACACAGGAGTTTTTTAAAGGCAAAAATCACAAGCTTAGGGAGGGGCCTCAATTCTCTGTTCGTTGAGTGTTGAGTACGTGACCAGAGTCATGGGTTCCTAGGAGGCCCTTTGTCTTGAGGAGAGGGCTGGGAATCAGATGGCCTCCTGACCCACCAGTTGTGAAACCTGCAGACCTCAGGATATGCTTATCTTGCCTGAGCAAATGGTAGCTATCCTCTTTGTTTCATAGGGACCCTTAATTGTTAATTATTGACACATTGGCCAGTAGGGCAATCTGTTTCCTCCATGAGCCCCTCAGGGAGGGTGTGTTATTCTTTTGTTTAAAAAGAAGAAAAGAGAAATATTGCTGAGACAGACATATTGACTATAAGTTTATTATAAGGCAGAATGGGTAGACTAAGAAGAGGAACAGGGTAATGGCTGACCGCCATGGCCGGTCGCCATAGAGAGACAGAGCGGGGAAACAGAGAGAGGGGACAGAGAGCAGGAACAGGGGGAGAGAGAGAGATAGCGCGAGCGTAAAGGGGCAGAGAGAGAGAGAGAGAGAGAGAGGGCAGGGGCCTATCTTTTAAAGGGGTCCTCTGCACCTGCGTACAGACTTCTTTCCCATGGAACCTTGGGCTGACCAGGGTATTGCCTGAGTGGATTCCACCAGGTAACAGGGGCAGGCCAGCATAATGCCTGAACCTTTCATTCCCACCTCTACTTATTATTAAAAAAAGGTGGGTGTTTAGACATGGCAGGTTAAGGAATAAGGGCGTCGACTTCTTAAGACTGCTTCCTGCTGACATGGGGGGCGTTGACCATCTTTGGGGGACCCGAGAAGGTTGGGGTGCTGCCACGTCCTGGGGAAGCTGGTTGTTTCATTGTAGTCCAGGCTGTATGGAACTCCCTGGCGCCTCTTAGACCTGGCAAGATGTTGACAGAGCAGAAGACAAGGTTGAGATTAGAAAAAAAAATTTTTCTTAGGTCCTGTCACTTGAGGGGAAGATTGTAAGATGAGGGAGGGGTTCCGGAAGAGTCCCAAGATGAGTGAAGGGAATTTGGGACCGGGGAAAGATTGAATATTACCTGGAGTGAATCTGACCTGTTTGGATCTGATTCGGCTCCCTGGAACTTACAAGAATCCTTAGAGTTTGTGGAAACATAAGTATTAGACACATTAGTAGCATATTCATGTTAGAAGCAACTTGGCTGAAAGTATTACCATTTAAAAATAGACAGATTTTTTTTTGGACAATGAAAAGCATCTTAATCTTGACCTTGTAGTTATGATCATATAGTGGTATTGTTGAACTTTACTATGAACTGTAGCATGAGAAATAGAGAAATCAGGAACATTTTTTATTCTTTTTAATGCCTCAACTCATTATCATCATTTAAGCCTTTTTATCCTCAGGCCTTTGTAACTACATTCTCAGACTTTTATACATCTTAGACTTTCCTATAGATAAACCCTAAAATACCTTTCCTATAGATAAACCCTAAAATACCTGTTACTGGAATGTTTTGCTTTAAGCTGGCAAGACTATCAGTCGTCAAAAGCATCAGAGTTCTTGAGAAGGATAAGATTTTACCTGAATCAATGATTAAAGAATAACAGAGACTTGCCAGCAGGCTGCATGGACAGCCATCCCCAAGGTGCTCCATCCATAGTAGTGGGCTGCAGGACACCTGCCTTCTTGCTGATAACTTGCGACCTGTGGATTAGAGACTTTGGGAAGACTCGCCTACCGTTGGCCCAAGCAACGCCGGGAAAGTCGATTCCGTTGTCCTCTTGTCCATGGTCTGGAATACTTTGTACCAGTTGAGGTGAAGGGCAGGGTTGCTCAGTGACCAGCGTTGTCACTGAGATGAAGTTTCTTCAGTGCCCAGTCTTCTCGGAGGAAATGGGGTGGGCCAGCAGCTGGCCTATCTCTTTGTTATAAAAAGCTTTTTAACAAAACATTTTAAATGCCATATTCTCTAGATCTCTGAGCATTTGAGGGCTGTCTGTTTAGTATCTTAGCAGTTAAGTTTGCCTTTAGTTAGAGAAAAAATACCTTTTTTGTAATAAAAGCTGTACCTTTGTAAACGGCTTACAGGATAAACTGAGTGGTATAAATATTTTGTTAATTTGAATAGACTTTAAATGTTTATCATCATTTAAAGATATATAGCAATTTAGAAATATGAGACTTAATAGTTTAATTTAAGTTGTATATAGAGCTAGATAAGTATAAAGTTAAATTACAGGTACAGAGATAAGCAGGACTGGATAACAGTAAAGGGGGAGTCAGATTGTAATCTCTGATCCGTACATTGTAGCAAACAGACAGGAGATTTAAAGAGACAGAGTAAACAGAGGGTCCTGGAAAGGCACAGTATTTAGTAAACAAGCCATGAACAACAGAGCCAGTGAAAGAAGAAAAAGACAAAAAATAAAATAAGAAGAAAAAGACAAAAATAAAATAAAAAGCAAAAAGATCTGGCAGAAATCAAAAATCTGGCAGACAGGTTTGCTCGATAGGCCGCTGGAGCTGTGCGTGCCTACAGGTAGGTCACATGACCAAAACGGCGGCAACTGTAAGCCGCTTTTGTCTGTTTACCTGCTTGTTGGATGAAACCAGAAAGGTTCCTCTGTGCATTTCCCATGGGTGAGGCAGGTGGAGAACCGGCAAAAAGCTCCTCTACGGATGCACGTCTGCCCGTGGGAGTTGCCAGGGGCCTGGCCCCGAAGGGGACACAGCTGTCCCGAAACCGAAAAAGGACCCAGCAGTCCGAACTGAAAAAAGCAAAAAAGCACCGCTCCTGGAGCGGGATCCCATGCCTGACCTTTAGGAAATGCACCCAACAAGTGAAAGAAATAAAAAGCTAGATGTCAGGTGGCAGTGCTTGAAGTGAGTGGGTAGGCCTAAGCTAGGTCACATGGTTATGACCAAGATGGCGGCCCCAGAGAATTAAGCTTTTACTCCTTCAGATAGAAAACTCAACTGAGTGACTGGTCTGCCAACTCCACATCTCCCCTTCAATTCCTGACCTGCTAAGGGCTGGTCCCTACAGTAGCAGTACAAAACTTTAATTCTTGAATCCAGGAGGCAGAGGCAGGTGGATTACCACAAATTTGAAACCAACCTGGTCTACATAGCAAGTTCCAGGCTAGCCATGTGGTGGCAGTGGTGGCAGTGGTGGCAGTACACACCCTTAATCCCAGTACTTGGGAGGCAGAGGCAGCAGATCTCTGTGAGTTCAAGGCCAGCATGGTCTACAGAGAGAGAGTTCCAGGACAGTTAGGACTGTTACACAGAGAAACCCTGTCTCTAAAAAACAAAAAAGAAAAGAAAGGAAGGAAGAAAACCAGCCTGGTGCTGGTGTGATGGCTCAGCAAGTGAAAAAATGCTCTCTGCCAAGATTAGTGATCTGAATTTAATCCCCAGTCCCCACCTGGTAGCTGGAGAGAACCAATTCCAGCAAGTTGTCTTCTGATGTTCATACACTCATAGACAGACACACATGCAAAATAATTATATAAAAATGTACTTTAAAAATCATTAAGTTGAAAAAAAAATCATTAAGTTGGGGCTGGGGATGGCTCCTGGATTTTGAGGACTTGCTGCTCTACCATGGGACCCAGGTTCAGTTCCCAGCACCCATGTGACACCTTACTACTGTATGTAACTCCAATTCCAGGGGATCTAATGCCTTCTGAGGGTATTGCATACCTGTGGTACACATATGTGCATACAGACAAAACACTGATATACATAAGATAAAAATAAATAAATCTTTTTTATTATTGAATGTTAAGTCCTTGTGCTTGTTAGTTTTCTGTGAACTTGACACAAGTTAGAGTCATCTGGGAACAGGGAACCTTAATTGAGGAATTGTCTCCATCAAATGGCTGTAAGCAATTCTGTGTGGGCATTGTCATGATTAATGATTGATGTGGGAGGACCAGCTAGGTAACAAGGAAGACCCTAAGAGGGACACATGGCTAGCCTGGGAAGGGAAATTATATCAGATCTACTGGGTAAAATGGGTGAAGGGGGTGGTAAGGGAGAGGGGAGGAAGATAAGGACATGAGGGCATGGGAGGATGGGGGTGTCGGGGGAGGCAGTGGGAGAGCAATGAAAGGGATATCTTAATAGAGAGAGCCACTAATGGGGTTAGGGTGAGACCTGGTGCTAGGGTAATCCCCAAGAATCCTCAAAGATGACTGCAGCTAAGACTCCTAGCAATAGTGGAGAGAATGCCCAAACTGGTCTTCCTCTGTATTCAGATTGATGAATACCCCAATTATCATCATAGAGTCTTCATCCAGTAATTGATGGAACCAGATGCACAAATCCACGACAAAGCACCAAGCTGAGCTCTGGGAATCCAGTCAAAGAGAGGGCGGAGGGAATATATGAGCAAGGGAGGTCAAGATCATGATGGAGAAATCTACAGAGACAGCTGAGCAAGCTCATGGAAACTCATAAAGTCTAGACCAACAGCTATGGAGACTCCAGGGAACCGAACTAAACCCTCTGTATATGGGAGACTGTTGAAAAGCTTGGACTATCTGAGGGGCCCCTGGCAGTAGGACCATGATACAAACATGGTACATGAGCTAGCTTGTTGGAGCCCATTTCCTATAGTGGGATGCCATGATCAGCCTTAATGCATGGGAGAGGGGTATGGTCCTGTCCCAACCTATTGTGCCAGATTTTGTTGACTCCTCATGGGAGCCATTACCCATGAGGAAGAGTGGACTGGGGATGGACTTGGGGGGAGGTGAGGGGGAGCAGGAGGAGGTGTAGGAGGAAGAACTGTAAAATGAAATTTAAAAGAATAAATTTTTAAAAAAGGAAAAAAATCTCAGACTGGTTAGCGTGGGGATGTAACTGAATGATAAAGCAGTTACCTGGCCACACACATACAGGAAAAGAACATATGGGGAGTTAGCTTCTTAGCAACCTCTTGAGATGTAATCTCCAGAGTCACATGAACTGGATAAGGTGCTGCACACCTGTGTAGCAATAACTCTTCCTGCCAGCCACCTGAGTTCTGCTGCCACATTAGGGCTCCAAATAACACACAGAGTCTTATATTAATAACAATGCTGCTGGCCAATGACTAGGATTTCTTATATGCTAGCTCAGTCTTAATTATCAATCATAACTACTAATCTATATATTTTATAAAATCGTATCTTACCAAGGACACCAGCCTTATGCGTCCTCTCTTCCTGGCGATCACATGGTGACTGTCTTTACTACATTTCCCAGAATCCTCTTCTTCGACTCCTAAACCCACCTATCTTGCTTTCCTATTGGCCAACAGTTCTCTATTTATCAACCAATAAGACAAACATATACACAGAAGGACTTCCCCCATCATCTCTTCTTTTCTGTCTAAATAAAAAGAAGGGTTTTTAAAAACCCTGTTTAACTAAGAAAAACACACAAACCCTCAAAACCCTACAGAAAAACTGAGTTATTTCACCTGGAGGCATGCTGCTCTGCATGGGGAAGATAAACTCCATAACAGATGGAGTTGCCTTGGGGAGAAGAGGGAGGAGAAGATGAGAATCCTTGCAAGAGGATGGGAAGACTCTTACTTATCTTTGGCAAAGAGAGATCATTATAAAACTGAGGCAGTAAATAACTGCTAGAACCTGGGCTGAGAGAGAAAGCAGGGTGAGGACTGAGACAGGGTGAGGAGGAAGAGGGCACAGGCTGGCACACCCTGTGGAATAACTCCAAGTTCTGAACTTTTTCATCTAACTAATGAAACACTTTCATGGAAGGAGGGCAAGATAACAAAGCAAGCTCCTGGGCCACCATTCCATGATAAATAGAGCTGTGTAGGAAAATGCAGGGAGGGTTGTCCTGAAGATGAATTATTGTCCATACCAAGTGAATAAAGGAATAAGGGGGTGGGGGGAGGTTTAGCAAGAACCAGTAGAGCTTGAAAGAGCCCAACATTGTGTCAGCTGTTCTGTCAAAAGAACAGTATTAGGCATCCTGACACAGATGTAGGGCACTACTTTATTCTACTCTCTATAATCCACCTTTGTTCTCCAGGTCTCTGAATTCCTCATAGACCATACTGGGCTGCTGAAAGGACTTTGGGTGGGTGGGGGCACTCTTTAGGCTTTGTAATGTTTTGATAGTTCCTGTACTTTCATCATTGCCCAAGGGCAACCTGCACTATTTGACACTCAACACTTTACTAGGAGTGGGCTCTTTCAGACTCCCTCCTCACCTAGTCTTAGGTACTTGCCTTAACAATTGGCACTCTCAGATGAAACTCTCCAATGCACAGTGCATCCTAGTATGTTGCACACCCAGAATGTTCTCTAACTGGGCAGAAATGCACACAGTATTATCTTTGAGAGGATCATTGCTCACTCCGGGACAAGGTTAGTCATAAGAGATATAAACGTTTAGGCTATGACAAAGAGAGAACCAAAGAAAATCCAGCTAGTAGATGTGACAACAGGCTATTCCCAGAATTAAAAAAAAAAGGAAGCCCAAGCCCACCACTAGCTGTGTCAACATCTGGCCTTGCCCCATTGTCTTGAGAAAACTGGAAACCAGCTGGCCTCTTGACCTACCAGTCTTATAAAACTCTTAGACCGCAGGCTGTGTTAATCAATCACACCTAAGCAAATGACAGTTACTGCCTTCTTTGCTCAATACCCTTTTTTCATGATAACCTTGTATGGAAACTTTGTACGCTAAGAAATCTCTGTAACCTTGGAAAACCTTGTGAACTGAGACCGGTGGCCTCATGACTCCCTTCCTCTTTTGCCTTTTAGAAGCTTCTCTTTTTGGCTGGTTGGCATCTCATTTCCCCTGCCATGGGGTGAGATCCAAGCTGGCCAGTTTGAACAATAAAAAGAAACCTTTTGCTTTTGCATCAGAGTGTCGACTCCTTGGATTAGTCTCTGGGCTCGGCAAACCTGGCCCAAGACTGAACCTTCACCCTTCCACTGCTGCCTATTTCCCATGATACTTTTGGAGCTTGAAATGAATTAAGATACATTTGGCTCCAGGAACCACTTAATCTCTGATGTTTTGCATAGAGTAATTGTAAAAACCTTGCAATTCAAAATGAGGCCTCCAGTCTCTTACCTGTTTTATTTTTCTATTGCTATGACTAAAGTATTAGATCCAAAGTGGAGTCCCAAAATGGAAATGCTGTTGACAATGTCCAACATGATGGCTTGGGCACAACCTGGGAAGGACTGTGACCGGTAAACAGAATGATTGCTATTGAGTAAACAGAAAACTAAATTCAGCAATCCTCTGCTATCTCACTGGGTGGGTTTCTGTTTGTCAGGAGAGTTGCCACTTCCCTTATCAACCCGCAACTGTCAACTACTCACAAAGGGCATCCAGTTTCCAGTCATCCCAAAGGGCTGCAAAAGACAAATGTCCCCATGCTAACTCCCAGTCGTTCTGGCCTGACACCACCTTACACTGCTACCTGCCCCAATACAACTGGTAAGGCTATCCCCACAGTCACAGCCTAATAGTTTGTGTCCTCCAATAAACTGTCTTTCCACCCACAGAGCAGTCTGGTTTAGGTGGTTTCACTGTGCTTCATTTACAAAGAACTAGAGAAAAACATTTATTTTGTGTAAGGGGCCGTGGGCCCAAAACTATTCGGCTTAAAGCCCACCTTTGTAAGTCTTTTAATGACCTTTAAGTTTGCGGCTTAAAGCCAGCTCTGTGAGCCTCCTGTAACCTGTAATTAGATACGGTTTGGCCAAGCGGAACTGCTAACTGCTTCTGTTCCGAGAAAGGGTCTGGAACTTTTCTGTTCGATGTTCCAAGGAAGACCACTAGATGTTCCAGCTGACAAGAAGAATGTTCCAGTCCCAGCAAATACCTGATGTTCCTTCTATTATTCCCCCCAATTCTATTGTTGCAGGGCTATTTAAGCCCACTCTAAGCCCCAATAAATCGAGACCTTGACATTGCACAGATGGACTCTTGTCCTTTCTTGCGCCGCTTGGTCTCCTTTCTTTCTCTCGCCCATGACTCTTTCAGGCAGCCCCCCTTCGGAACCCTGAATGACTGGACCTGCTGGACGGGTCAATTTTGACCATAGTTCAAGGCACAGTCCATTACATAACATTGATGATAGCTCAACTGTTATTGCAGCTATTCTGGGCTCAGAATTTGTCTCTGGGTTTTCTGGCCACTGAACCTGATGTAATAAGGGAGATTAATGTGTCATTTGGGTATAAATACTAAAGTTGTTTTATGCTGTTCTACTTTATTAAAAAAAACAGCTAAAGAAATAGGGTTTGATTAAAAATTTGTAACAACTCCTGTAATCGACCTGAAGTAACCTGTGGAGATGGTTCGCTATTCTCTCGACCCAGAAAACTCTACAAATGCATGCAAGTCAAGAGGTTCAAATCTCCTGGTTCACTTTAAGAATACCCATGAAACTGCCCAGGCTGTCAAGGGTATGCATATCCAAAAAGCCACTAAATACTTGAAAGATGTCACTTTGAAGAAGCAATGTGTGCCATTCTGGCGGTGCAATGGTGGAGTAGGCAGGTGCGCCCAGGCCAAACAGTGCTGGACACAGGGTTGGTGGCCAAAAAAGAGTGCTGAATTTTTGCTACACATGCTTAAAAATGTAGAGAGTAATGCTGAGCTTAAGGGTCTAGACGTAGATTCTCTGGTCCTTGAACACATCCAGGTGAACAACACACCTAAGAAGCACTGATGAACTTACGGAGCTCACGACTGGATTAACCCATACATGAGCTCCCCCTGCCACAGCGAGATGATCCTCACGGAAAAGGAACAGATTGTTCCAAAGCCAGAAGAGGAGGTTGCACAGAAGAAAAAGATAAACCAGAAGAAACCGAAGAAATAAAAATTATGGCACGGGAATAAATTCAGCATAAAATAAATGCAGATAAAAGTAAAAAAAAAAATCTGTAACAAAAAATTAACTTAAATCTCATAACTCTGAGTTGGAGCTATTCTGGGAAACATGTGGCTTGGTGCCATCTTAATTAAGGGCAGGCAATTGGACGGCTGTCATTTTGACTAGGGTTGGAAAATAGGGATGACGTTTGACTTCACCACCATCTTGATTAAATAACGATGAGTGTATCCACCAAGGAGGCAACAGCAGGTTTCCAAGATATTTTGGATTAGGTTGGATTTGTATAATTCCTGTCCTGTTGTAAAACCAAGGTTTATGAAAGATAGGATTTAGGCTGATGCCCACGGCCTCACACTGCTGCGGTAGGCCTCACCAAGCCGCAACCGGAGGCTGTGTGTGGGGCGCACAGACTGAGGCCTCTCAGTGTTATCGCCCCCTGAGGTGGGCTGCGGGTGAGAGTCTGCAAAAGATGCCAAACCAAGCCCTTCAACAGATGCTAGACAGAAGCTGCTGAGTGTGTTTTGCCACCAATGAAGATGATAGAAAAGCCGAGTGGGTAAGACTGTTGTGCCCAAGTCACAAAGATCCCCAGGGACCACCAGGAAGACAGAACCACCACACTGCAAAAGCAAGATTTTATTGATTGTTCATCCAACCATGACAGGGACCCTGTCTAGCAAGCTGATGCAGCAGCCTCCAGAGGGAGTGAAGTTCCCTGTCTACTATCAGGTTTTAAAGAAAAAAGTTACAGGATTACACCAGTAGATACGGGTTGGTTTCTGATTGCTTGACATGTAGGAACAATTAAGAGAATTTCTCAAAGTCATATTTTGGCATGAAATACCTGTGTACCAATTATTTTTATTGGTCAGTGCTGAGAGGGAAAATTCTGTGGTTTCTATGGCCTGTTGTACATAGATACCAGTAATTTTCAGAACTGTATCCTGGAGACTACAGGGGAGGTTTTTGTCTCCACTGGAGTTTCTTTTACTGTCAAGCGTTCCCAGGAACCAAGTATCTCAGAGGCTAATGGGGCAGGGGTTGGGGGGTGTGTGTATGTGTCTGGAGTTTCTTTGTGTTCGGTTTTGGCCCTAGGCTCTGGGAGGCCAGAGGATCTGGAGTTTCCTTATGTCAGAGGCCTAAGTGTCTTTTCTGTAACCTGTCATGGCTGCTAAAGCAGGGGCTGAGTGAGGGTCTGGTTCCTTCATTCCTAGAAGTGAAACCTTTGAGTTTAGTTTACCCCTTTGAGAGACCATGCAGATGCAGAGGATCTACTAAGTGAGTTCATCAGGCTTGTCTACAATGCTGGGTGGATGAAAAGCAGAGTGGAAAAAGCACAGCCTGAGTGGCATGTCCTCAGTGCAGTGCTGAATACCTAATAGTTTTTCCAAAGCTGGGTCCAGTAGTTTATGTCTTGGACCTTGCAGATAGACTGATCTCAAAAACTTAGGAATAATGTTTGGATCTATCTATTGGACAGCTGTGACTTATTGAGCAGTGACAGTGATGCAGATCATAGGCTATAAAGAAGGGATGGATGTTATGGAGTGAGCTGACCCTTTATTCCTTTTGATTGGACTTCCTACTATTCCAGTCATGCTGATACTGAGCAAAATAATTCACTGAAAGGACTATGTGCTTGGACTATGACTCAAATACTCAAATAAACTACAAATTTTAAACAGTATATTTCCAGGGATTGGTTGTCCTGTTGCTCGAATTCCAGCTGAAGCTAATCCTTTAGCTGATCATGTCTCTGCTACCCAAAATTTTGTGTGGAGCCCTTGTCTTTCCTGCTATTGCAACAATAGTTGGTAAACTGACGTTCAGTGGTGTTAACTCAAATTTACAAAGGACAATCTTGGGTGGAATTGCTTTTGTTGTCATAAAAGGAGTGTTTAAGGTTTACTTCAAACAGAAGCAATATTTACATCAGGCACACCACAAAATCCTAAATTATCCAGAGCAAGATGAAGCATAAAACTGACTTCTGGTTGTTCTGAGGCCTCTCATCCTGATGAGTCTGTTGTGTTGTTGTGACTCCATCATTAATGCACTGATGGAGACTTGTGATAAGCTACTGCTCCTATTTTTTAAAGAAATGTAATAAAACACTCAGGGCAGGGGACCCTCTCAGTAATCACAGAACTAAGGATATGATTCAGCATGGTTTTTTGTAAGGACTGCTTTGACAGCCATTGCCTAAACCATTATCTTAGCATGGTAAACGTGGGTTTGTTCATATTTTTTCAGACAAAAATGTAAAGATAAAACTTACAAATATTAAAATTGACATGCTGTCTTATTCTGACACCTCTTTTGTATATACCCATGTTCAGTTTTACGAAGGTACTGTGAGGGCTTTTCTCACTGGCATAATTTGATTACCTGTTAAACAGGAGCCTGTGTTAATATGAGGAAATGTAAATTAGTTCTGAATAAGTAACAAACCAAAAATGTATGTAAATATTGAAATGATCATTGAACAACAGGGTTTCTGTTGCCTTTTCCTTAACCCATGTGACATCTCAGATGTGTAGGGTCAGTTTTCAGGGCTTCCAGATCACTTTTTCACTATTAAACATTATTTATGCTGAAAAAAAGGTTAATAATTAAGGCCACAGTTATGAGCACCAAATACTAAACACCAGAAACTGCGATATTCCTATCTTATGATGCAGCAAGATGGTGACCTAAGCAGTCTTGAGAAGAAGAAAAAAAAAAGCCCTAAAAATCCACTGTCTTAGAGAATGTCTCTCCTTACTTCAGGTTCATTCAAACTAACAGACTGACTTAAAGATACATGTCTAACCTCCTTGTTTTTGCTAGCACTGCTAAGCCATAGCTAGTTTGGTAAACTGAGTCATAACGGTAACTGTTTTATTCTATAACGGCATACTATGTAAGGACCCTGGAAGTTCCCATTCTCTTTGTAAACTAGGTTTATAAGTCTTATCTTGATTCTAAAAGAGCTTCAATTTGGAAATTGTTATTATAAACTGTTGAGGATGATTAAGCCTTCAGATGCTCAGAAGTATAACAGATAATGGTCTTCAAACTGTCTGAGATTTGTTGAATATGACATTTAAGATATTTAAACTTGTATGAAAGGGACCCCCAGATCCCAGGAATGACCCCTAAAGTCTCCATGAAGACAAGGACCTCTGGGTAAGACAGCCCCAATGGCTTGCCTGCAGCCAGGGCTCAGTCCAAATTGTGGACAAGCAGGATACTGGGGAGTTGATTTCCCACATTGCCTAGACAAAGTAAGGTCAGTCCCTCCCTTCCTCTTCCACAGAAAAGTCTCTCATCTTCTAGGCCTGTCAGTCAGGGCTGCTGTCCTGGGACCCTAGTATCCAACACCATGGAGACTACAGGAGCTTGGGATAACTGTCTAGGCAAGGATTATGAAGTAGTTTCTGTCATTTTGGTTGGTCCTTCTCAAATCTCTGATCACTTTGATGGCTAGGCTAACTGTAATCTTTTCTGCCAGAAAACAGCAGACAATCAGCTATCCCCCCTACACACACACACACCAAGGCTGTACAATCGCCTTGGTAGTTAATTAGTTAGTTCACTAGCTAGGTTTCTCATGAAAAATACAGACAGGTTTGCCTTGGTCACAGGCTTCATATTAAAGGATAAACAGGTTTCTATCTACTAAAGGAACATGATTTGCAATGACTATTCTCAGAAATAAATACTTGTGTCTCTAGGAAAATGAGTAGATGGGTGGAAAAGTTAAAGTCTAAGGAAGTTTTGAAGGTCTAAGAAAATATTTTGAGATATATAAAGGTCTGGATGTGAAAGCTTAAGTAAGTTCTGGGAGTCCCAGAAAATGATTTAAGGTATATAAATCCTAGTTGTAAATGTATAAGTAAGTGATTTAAGGTATGGAAAGATGGGAAATGTTTTGGACTTCTGTTCATACTGTTGTTACACTGGGATTTTGAAGGTTCAGATTTTAGCACTGTTAATGGGGTTCTGATGAACTGACACTGGGATCTCAGAGGTTCGGGTTTTAGCACTGTTAATGGGGATCGGATGAACTGACAGAGCACTGGCTACTACTATTCAGTCATGAGCTCAAATGTTTTTAATTTCCTTTGGTTGTCTTCTGAGTGTGGATTTGAAGGTGCATTTCATTGGGCTAGAACATATATCAGGATCTCTAGACATAGAAAAAGTGTTCATGCTTTTTAACCCAAAGCATAGCCTTTGCCATGACACCAAGGTGTGAATCTGTTCCAGCTGTCTTACAGACACTAACATGCTCCTGGAGGACAAGTGCTACTGCTATATCGGCGATTCTGGTATGGTGGAGACCTGGGTCAAGTCACTCCAGAAACTGGGGGAAGACCTCAGATGAGGTAACCAACCTACTTCCTCTCCCTTACTCTGGTGGCAGTCCTCCCGTTTTGCCTGGCTAAATCCTATTATGGGACCAGTCATTTTCTTCTAGCCCCTTGCCTTCCCTGCTTCTTTCAGGAACAGTTTCACGAGGTCTCCATGGTGGCAACCAACTGAATGTTTTTTTCACCTTTATCTCCAGATGAGCATGAGCCCACTGACTCCCCCTCCCCACATAGTCCCATGCCAACAGGAAGTAGACAGATTTGAACCGACTGTGCGGTGTTGTGCTCCAGATTTCCTAGCTTTTGTCAGCTATCACCGATGCTGGGGTGGACCTAGGTGATGCAACTGTCTTTGAGTAAATCTGCTTCTGTAAGTAATCCCTCACCAATTTTCCTATAAATAACCCTAATAAAATTCACTGGTTCACTGGGTTGGACTTTGGTGGTCACTATACTCCGGTCTGCCATGGGTTCCCTATCTGTGGTGTAGGATTCCCTATCTGGGATAACTAAGTTATGTCTCTCCAGGAAAAGTTTGTCACACAGTAAGTTGTTTCTATTTTTTGGCTATTGTGAATAGAATGTCAATGAACATAGCTGAGCAAGTATCTGTGGGCATATGTCAAAAGTGACGTATGATACTATGTCAGGAGTGATATAGTTGGATAATAAGGTAGATTGATTTTAGCTTTTTGAGATTTCACTTTTCCCCAAGTTATGTTTTTAGAATCTTTGTCAAATATTAAATAGCTTAACTTATGCGTTAAGCTATTTAATGTATTAAATATTTATATTTAATATAAATGTGTTCCTATTTGGATCTTCCATTCTGTTTCATTGGCCTACATGTCTGTTTTTGTGCCAGTACCATACTGTTTTTATTACTACAGATCTGTAATGTATTTTTTTCCTTTTATTCTTCTTTTGAGTCAGGCTTTCTATATGTACCCTGGCTGCCCTAGAACACACTATGTAGACCAGGCTGGCCTCAAAAGTACACAGTTCCACCTTTGTCTCCTGAGAGAGGGATTAAAGGTGTGTGCCACTACTCCTAGCTTCTGTGATATATCTTGAATTCCAGAATGGTAATTTTTCTAGCATTTGGAGTTTTTTCCTTAAGGATTGCTTTGGTTATCTGATGTTCTTTGTAGTTCCAAGTGATTTTTAGATTTTTTTTTCCATTTCTGTAAAAACAATTGGATTGCAATGAATCTGTAAATGACTTTTGGTAGAGTGGTTATTTTCACAACATTAATTCTACCAATCCATGAGCATGGGATGTAATCACATTTTCTAAGTGTTTTTCTCAACCTCTTTGACCTGAACCAGTAGGTTCTTTTTCAGTGACATGTTCTTGAGAGGAAGAACCAGAGGATAAGAAATGATTTTTAGATTTTTTTTTCCATTTCTGTAAAAACAATTGGATTGCAATGAATCTGTAAATGACTTTTGGTAGAGTGGTCATTTTCACAACATTAATTCTACCAATCCATGAGCATGGGATGTAATCACATTTTCTAAGTGTTTTTCTCAACCTCTTTGACCTGAACCAGTAGGTTCTTTTTCAGTGACATGTTCTTGAGAGGAAGAACCAGAGGATAAGAAATGATAAAGAAGACAAGAAAGTTTAGGTTCAGGAGACCTTGCACAAGCTGGCTCATTCAAGCAAGTTTATTGAAAAATCCAGCACCTTATGTGCGGTTTTCAGGGGGGAAATAGGACAGTCATCAGAAAACTGTCATACAGTGGAAGAAAGTCATCAGGAACCTAATCAGACAATGTTACAGGAAAGAAACACAGGGTATCTCAAATGTGTCATAGTGACAGGGATGTTAACTTGTCTTCTTAAGGGGAAAATGTCAGGTCCACTGAAACCAAAGCCTTAACTCCTTCAATACCCTGGCCTCACCCAAGACTGGACCTTGGCAAGTCTGCCTTTAGCAAGGACATGGAACCAGTGTCCTCTTTGTCCTTTCACCAGGGTCTCAGAGAAAGTCTTGTGTCAGCCTGGCTCCCAACATTCTTTCTTCAGAAACTTGAAGGTTTCATTTTAGAGGTCTTTCATCCTCTTAGGTAGGTTTATTCCTAGATATTTTTTTTTTGAAGCTGTTGTGAATGAGAATGTGCACATTTCTCAGCCTGTTTGTTATTGGGGCATAGAATAACTATTTTTGTTTTGTTTTTTGGTAAGTTGATTTTGTATCCTGTCTCTTTTTTTTCCTTTTGGTTTTAGAGACAGGGTTTCTCCGTGTAACAATCCTGGCTGTCCTGGGACTCACTCTGTAGACCAGACTGGCCTTGAACTCAGAGATTGTTATGCCAAGTTTGTGAGACCCCCAAAAGACCACCAAGGAGCCGACTCACTGATGCAAATGAACAAGGTTTAATGTTAAGTTACAAGCCTTGGCAGGGACCCTGTCCAGCAAACTGGCACAGTAGCTGCAGGAAAAGGGTGCCTGGCCTCAATTGCAAGGGGTTTCTAAAGGAAAAAAAACACAAGCAGGGTGGTATGTGCCTTGGCTGTTTAGGATTGGGTAAGAGTAGGTGACCTTTGGATTCATTGATGTGGGGGCTAGGGGAATTTCAAAATTGTTACTAACAATTGTGAGGAGAAGATGTTATTTACCAAAATTAGTGATTGTCTCACCACCCAGATGGGGTCACTTTGTCCGGGGTGGGCACAGTTTGGGTACTCCTTGGAACTCTTTATGGTTCCTTGGCTGAAGCTGAATCAGCCTTGTGCCATGCAGGGAATTTCTCAAGGTAGCTTTTTCTCTCCAGTTTACCTTGCTTTTACAAGATCTGCCTGCCTCTGCCTCCAGAGTGTTAGGATTAAAGTAATGCACCATGCCAGGCGGTGGTGGCTCATGCCTTTATTCCCAGTACTCGGAGTCAGAGATAGGTGGATCTTTGTGAGTTCGAGGCCAGCCTGGTCTACAGAGTGAATTCCAGGACAGGTTCCAAAGCTACAGAGAAACCCTGTCTCAAAAAAAGACAAAAAAACAAACAAACAACAAACAACAAAACAAACAAACAAACAAACAAAAAACACCAAAAAAGCAAAAAGCAAAGGCTTGCACCACCATCACCTAGCCACTGGTACTTTTGCTGACCATGCTCATTCAAAACCCTTCGTACCAGAAATCTTCTTAGGAGCAGAGGGGTCTAAAAGACTCTTAAAACAGCAAGGCTATTGCTGCTGCTGCTGTTTACCTCACAGAGGTAGAAGTTAAATAAAACCCTGTCTTAGTTAGGGTTTTATTGTTGTGAATAGATGCCATGACCATACTTTTTGGAAGAATATGGAACAATTAGCAACATTGCATTAGAAAAGTGATTGGATACTTTAAGCAGCCCTTAATGGGAGATACTGGTAGGAGCAGGGAAGACAGTGGTGATGAGGGTGATTTGAACTGGGGTGGGGGTTGGCTTTGAAGTTTCAGATGCTCAAGCCAGGATCAGTGTCACTTTTCTTTCCTGCTGATTGAGGAGAGAGATATAGAGTTCTCAGCCCCTCTCCAGCACCATGTCTGCCTATTCTCTGACGTGCTTCCCTCCTGCCATAATGATAATGAAATAAATCTCTGAACTGTAAGCCAACCCCGAATTAAATGTTTTCCTTTATAAGAGTTGCTGTGGAGCTGGGTGGTGGTGGCTCACACCTGCACTACAAAGGCAGAGAAAGGCGGATCTCTGTGAGTTCAAGATCAGCCTGGTCCACAGAGTGACTTCCAGGACAGCCTCCAAAGCTACACAGAGAAACCCTGTCTCAAAAAACCAAAAAGAAAAAATTTAATTAAGATAAAAAAAAAAGTCGCTGTGGTCACGGTGTCTCTGCACAGCAATAGAAACCCTAACGAAGATAGTCTCTATTGCTAAAGACACCATATACTTCAGACACAGGATTCAGGTGACTGGCTCTGACCTGAAAACCTCTTCCCTAAGGATTACCTTTCATAGTACAGAAGGTGTCAAGACAGGGAAGAAATTCCTACCCCTACCTAGTTGTGATGCCTATGAAGCACAACCATGACCTCCATGGCAAGATATCTATAAACGTGCAATAGTGGCACTCATGTCTTGGCAATAACCAACTGCTCAGCTCAGGACAGATTAGCCTTTCTAGTTCCACTGATCTAGACCACTCTGTGGGTGGAAAGAAAAGCTTATTTGGGTAATCAAACTGCTGGGCTGTCTCTCAGGGGCAGAGAACAGCAAGCAGTTGGAAAAACCTTGTCAGTTTTAAGAGGGTAGGTAGAAACTGGAGAAGTACAGGCCAGGACAGCCTTGGAATTTGTGCAGACTGGGTTAATCATGAATTAGTTGCCCTTGCCTGAGATTGTTGACCATTGGGTACTGTTTTAGTTAGGGTTTTATTGCTGTGAAGAGACACCATGACCACAACTCTCTCTTTTTTTTATGTATTGGTGTTTTGCCTGCATGTATGTCTCAGGTGAGGGTGTCATATCCCCTGGAACTGGAGTTACAGATAGCTGTAAGCTGCCATGTGGTTGCTGGGAATTGAACCTGGGTTCTCTGGAAGAGCAGCCAGTTCTCTTAACTACTGAGACATCTGTCCAGCCCGTCTAAGACAACTGTTTTTTATGTTTAAAAATGTATTTATTAAACTTCATTTTGCTTTTAAAAAGCAATTATTCAATTCGTGACGATTAACCAAAACTCACACCCTATCAAAGACTATTATAATAATCTTTACAGAACCAAGAGCGCGCGCGCGCGCGCACACACACACACACACACACACACACACACACACACACACACACACACAAAAGAGCCAGTGACTGCTTTAAAGTGAAAACAGGAATGGTAGTGTTTGCAATTAAAATAAAAAGATAAATAATCTTTTTCAAAGAAAGAACACTTGCAGGGGAAAGAAATCCAACTGTATCACATGAGTAGAACAAGATTTCAATATCAGTTTAGTTCCTCATTGCCAACATGGCATTTATATCCCAGATGAGATTCCATAATTGATCCATAATCTGCTTCAGCTGTTGATTCTTCTGTTTGAGTTTTTTATTTACTTCTGCAATTTCTCGTGTCTCTTCACTAGCAAAACGAGGTGGGCCAGCCCGGTCTTCGTTCTTAGAGCCATCCATCTTCATCCACGTAGGGAATAAGTTGCTCAACGGGAATGAGGCCCATTCCACCACAGTTCTCATTGCACTTGTCGTCGACCAATTTTAGCTTCCTGAAGAGAATAGAAAGTTGGCGAAGACGGTCCTGTAGCTTTGTTAACCAGTCTTGGTAAGTTCCAATATGGTAGGTGACACCATTTGGCAGCTGCATGTTCCTCAGCAGCTAGAAGATGTCCATGGTGCGGTATACGATGTCCTGCACCGTCTCCTGCCTGATTCCGCACAGCGTGGCCATATTAATTTCGTGAGCAGCCTGCTGCGCCTGCTGGCTGCCAAAGGGCCGGGCATGGCGGCCCGTGGGCGCCACCAGAGGGGTGGACATGGCTCTCCGCCGCTCAGGCCAGGTGAGCCGGATCGGCCCATTTCAAACCAACAGCGCCACTTCTGCCCCCTCGACGCACGTCATCCCGGAAGCTAAGACAACTCTTATAAAGAAAAACATTTAATTGGGGCTGGCTTACAGTTTCAGAGGTTTAGTACATTATCATCATGGAAGGAAGCATGGTGGCACTCAGGCAGATATGGTGCTGGAGAAGGATCTGGGAGTTGTACATTTTGATCTTCAGGCAGCAAAAGGAGACTGTGTGTCACACTGGGCGTAATTTGAGCATGAGACCTCAAAGTCTGCTCCAACAGTGACACATTTCCCCCAACAAGGCCATGCCTACTACAAAAGGGCCACACCTCCTAATAATTCCACTCCCTATGACCAAGCATGCAGACACATGAGTCTATGGGAGCTCAAACCACTACAGTTAGATGAGGGAAGTAGTATCTTACCTGTTAAACAGAGATCTGCCTTACTTATTTCCTTAAGAATGCTGAATGCAGCCTTCTGTTTATCCAATAACAATCCTTCGTTACAAGGTGAGATTCTTGTTTAGGACATTGTCATCAGCATTGCCATTTGGAGGTCCAATTTTGACCTAAAACTGTTCTGTATACTCATATATCCTGAGAGTATACTATAAAAATCTAAATTTGATCATTATAGGGGTTGGGAAGCTTATACCATTGTTCAGAGATGGGAGTAGGTTGCTAGGTTCATTGTTTAGAGCCTGGTGAATGTGCCTGTAGGACACACATGTTAAGCAAATGGGCTGCAAAATACATTAGTATAAGAAGTAGGTATAGCAGACTCCCAGACCTTACCAACACTGACTCCATGATGGAAGTAGCATTCAGGCTTTAAAACTCAGCACTTAGACAACACTACCTGCTAAAACAAAAACAAAGACCTAATCCAGAACTATGGACTTTGCCTTTTGGATTCTGTTGTTTTGTTTCTGGCTAACTGTTCTTGCTAACTGAAGTATGGATCAGGAATGAGCTGTGACAATGTGGAAAAGAAACAATAACACAACTGCAACATCAAAAGAAGCTGAGTGTGTAAGTGAGTGGGACTGCCAGGCTTTGGCACCAAAATGTGAGTGTTACAGCTCTGTGGCTGCAAAGCTGTCCTGATTTTTTGGGAAGTCAGGCTACCTATGACAGCTCTGGAGTCCGGAGATGCAACAGGACAGCTCAGCCCTGGAGAGAAAGGTATCCTGACTTTTCGGGAAGCCAGGCTACCTGAAGCTGGGGTGCAATGGGGGATGGTCTCCCCACAGGATAGAGCGATCCTGCTCTTCTCCTGGAGAGATGCATGACAGCTGAGCTCTGCTCTGTTCCTCTAAGGGAATGGACTATCTTAACTAACTGCTTCTTTGGCCCAAGAAATGTACTAATCTCCCCCTGCTCCAGCAAAACGTTTGTCACTCTTCTCTGCTACAGCCTTGCTAATCCCCCTAAGGGAACACCCAGCAAGTTTCTTCTGTTCTTGTGAGCCTTGCTCCATTTCCCTAAGCGAACATCTCAGCAAATTCTATTCTGTGCCAATGAATGAAGATCTTCACCCAAGACTCTTTTGAGAAAGAGATTTATTTGGGAAGGAGTAGTCCCGGAGAGTGACTGCTTCTGCCAGGGTGGGAAAGGAAAGCCAGCAACTGAAGAAGGCAGAGGGGCTTATATAGGGCTTCTTAGGAGAAGAGTTTTCCCAGGGAAAAGTTTTTCTGCTCAGGAATTGGTTAGTTTTTCCTGCTCAGGGATTGGTTAGTTTAGTAGGTCAGGGGCATAGATGGCTCTGATTTTAGGGCAAACTGTATTTTCTTTCTTTTTTTTTTTTTTTTTTTTTTTTTTTTTTTTTTGCTTTTGGCTTTTGGCTTTTGGAGACAGGGTTTCTCTGTGGCTTTGGAGGCTGTCCTGGAACTAGCTCTTGCAGAACAGGCTGGCTTCAAACTCACAGAGATCTGCCTGCCTCTGCCTCCCGAGTGCTGAGATTTAAGGCATTTGCCATCACTGCCCAGCCAAACTGTGTTTCTTTCACTGGTCCTTTTTTAACCTTTGGCTCTGATTTTAGGGACACGGTATATTTCTTTCACTAGCTATGATTCCAGGGACAATGTGTGTTTCTTTGGCACTGGTTTCAAAGTTAGGGTGTTTTTCTTTGGTTCTGGGTTCAGGGACAAAGTGTTTCTTTCACAGCCTCTGTATTCAGGGGTTTGTTGGTTTCATGTTTCAGTGGGTCAGGGCAGAGTTGGCTCTTGTGTGAAGGCCAAAGTGTAGCGCCAGTGCTACAACACTTCTCATGGACTCTGGTGAGGGGCCTGAGGATTTAAATAAAGACAAGACAGAGGGTCATTCATGTGAGGAGAATGCCATTTATTACAAAGGAGGGAAGCCTTATATACCAGTCAGCAGGCATGGTGGAAAACTACCCAGGTCAGAAGTTCACATTCCCTGGCCCCTCTGGCAATAAAGATGGGAGGATAACAGGAATTTGCCTTCAGGCCTTAATCGGAAGGAGGGAAACAAGTACTTGCTAGATAAGCTCCTAGTCACAAACTGGTCAGTAGATCCTTATGGGGGAAGTGCATTTCTTTGGATGGCCCTTTTACCCTACAGACTGTCCCTAATAGGGCAACGAGCTATCCAAGGGAATGGAGGATGTACACTGTGGCTCAGGGGCATGTGAAAAAAGAAATGCCTATTGTTCTTTTGTAAAAGTTTAATAATTAGAAAAATAGAAGGCGCCAGCATAATAGAACATGAAATATAGAGAGCATAAGGGGTATATTAATCATAGAGTTTATTACGGGGCAGTAGAGCGAGAGGGGGAGAGAGAGAGAGAGAAATGGAAGAACAGAGCAGAGCAGAGAGTAAGAGAGAAGAATTAGTGGTCAACTACTGGAAACAGAGAGAGAGAGCGAGAGAGAGAGAAGGAGGGAGGGAAAGAGAGAGAAGGGGGAGAGGTACAGAGCATGCGCACTGAGGCTTCACACGTTTGCAAAGTCCTCACGCAGGTCCCAGGTCCATACTGTGTAAGGAGAGACATGTCGGTGACTTGGCACATCACTGTGTGTACCACACCCATTGTCAGGGGGCAGGGTCTGTCTCTTAAAGAGGTAGAACAGGTCAGCATTAATGCCTGAACCTTTCACCTATTGGGGTGGGATCAGTGGAAAAACGTATTAGCTTTAGTTCCATCCTGCAGTTTCAGGTAAGGAACATTTATGCTAAAAGGTATCTTTGTGTACAGGGGTCATGGTTTTAGATAGGAACCATCTGCTCTAGCAGGTATCCTTGAGTGTGGGAAGCTTTCCATGTCAGGAATTGCCAAAGATATTTTTACCCCTTTTAACAAGGGCCAGTTTATGTTTAGACTGCATGGTGCTGATACAGCTATCTGGTGCAAGTGAGCTAAAATATGGCTGACTCTGGATGCAAGAAGTATACAAATCAGCACAAAATGCCTGACACTACATGTCCAGGGAGCCCCAAATCAATAGTGATCTAATCTGCTGTAGAACTGTTCTTGACAATGTCACTTTTGTTTGTTTGTTTGTTTGTTTTTGTTTTTCGAGACAGGGTTTCTCTGTGTAGCTTTGGAGCCTATCCTGGCACTCGCTCTGGAGACCAGGCTGGCCTCGAACTCAGAGATCCCCCTGCCTCTGCCTCCAGAGTGCTGAGATTAAAGGCGTACGCCACCAATGCCCGGCGACAATGCCACTTTTATGTAGGTTCTGTATAAATATGGGCTTGCGGTCAGACGAGTTGGCCTGATTCTTCACCACTATTCACTCTCCCCAGTTGCTAGGATTAGTTATAGGCATGAACCATACAGCTGGCTTTGATATGTGATTTTACTTTTTGAAGCAAGGTCTCATGTGTCACAGACTGGCCTGGACCTTGCTATGTGGCCATGGGTGATTTTGAACTTCTTTTTCTCTATCATCTACCCCTCAAGTGTTAGGATTATGGACAAGAATCATCATGGCACATGACATGTTATTTCCTAACCGTTTTCATGTCTGCAACCTCTTTATCTGCCAACTAGTAAAAATTTAAATCTTAGCCAGGCAGTGGTGGTGCACGCCTTTAATCCCAGTACTCAGGAGGCAGAGGCAGGTGGATCTCTGTGAGTTCGAGGCCAGCCTGGTCTACAGAGCAAGTGCCAGGATAGGCTCCAAAGCTACACAGACAAACCTTGTCTCGAAAAAACAAAGCATAAAAATAAAAATAATTTTTTTGAGTCTTAGGGATGTAGAGTAGCATTCCGGTAACACTGGAGAGACGGCACTTCTACCATGCACAACAGCACCTGCAGTTTTTGGATCTCAAGCTCCTCTGGCATTAAGAATTCGGTCATCCTGGGCAGACCAGCAAGCACCTGGCAGTCGGTTGTGCATCCACTGATTGTCACCAAGACTCAGCCGGTCCCAGCCGAGGGTTCTCCTCGGCCTGAAATTGACACTGCAGAATTTGCCTAGTCTGCGCCTGCGTACTTACAACATCCAACGCCTCTTCCTGGCCACGAGGCCAGACCGGATTTCCGGTGGCCGCCATTATCCTAACTGCCACGCTCGATGCCTTTGGGCACCTGTTCTGGTGGGCAGTCCAGGGCTCCCGTTGTGCAGCGCTCGCAGGTGGGTGGGGTGGACTCAGGGTGCTGGGTGGTGTCGTGGGCCCTGGCCTGGGCCACCCCTGCGCCACCCCTGAGCCACTGCCTCAGCTGTGCGGCTCAAGATCTGTGCCTCCCTGCGAAACTCTTTTGTTGCCCGGCGTTGGTGGCGCACGCCTCGGGAGGCAGAGGCAGGCGGATCTCTGTGAGTTCGAGGCCAGCCTGGTCTACAGAGCGAGTGCCAGGAGAGGCTCCAAAGCTACACAGAGAAACCCTGTCTCGAAAAACCAAAAAAAAAAAAAAAGCAACAACAAAAAACCTCTTTCTGTTGTCCGCCCCATTTTACTCTAGGAAACCTGGTAGAATCGGGCACTCAACTTGTGTCTACACCCTGCACACTCGGTGGAGGTAAGAGGAAAAACTATTTCTCAATTGTTTATAAAAAAAAAAAAAACTAAAAAAAAACTTCCTTTTAGTTCATTGTAACATTCCCCTTGGTAGGTTTGATTAACATAATTGGGCTTTTATTTCCTGAGTTGAGGTTGTAGTCCCCTGATCTTCCTGACTCCACTTTCCAAGTGTTGGGATTAAAGACTTAAGATACCAAGTCGGTATAGGAAGTAATATTTAGATGGTGTCTTAGTCACTGTTCTATTGCTATGAAGAGACACCGTGACCAAGGCAACTATTACAAAAGAAAGCGTTTAATTGGGGGTTTGCCTATACTTTCAGAGGCTTAGTCCATTATCATCATGGCAGGGGGCATGGCAGTGTGCTGGCAGGCACTGGAGAAGCAGTTGAGAGCTGCAACCTGATTCATAGGCAGAGACACAGACACTGGGCTTTTGAAATCTCAAAGACCACCCCCAGTGACATACTTGCTAATCCTTTTCAAAATAGTGCCACTCCCTGATGACTAAGCATTCAGTTAGATTGGGGGGAGGGGGAGGCAACCACTAAAGAGGGCACATTCCGGGAAGTTTGTGGTCAGTATGTCAGTCATTTATTTTTACCCCCAGTGGGAAAAGCTAGGAAAATTCATACAAGTTTTCAGAGATAAAATAGTTTATGAGTTCAGTGTGTGGGAAAAGTTATTTGGATGACGGCATCTATGAGATGTAGAATTTCAACTCCTCTGTCTCTTTAATTTTTATATTTATCTTTATGTGTATGAGTGCTTGTATGTGTGTATATATGTAGACCATGTGTGTGCCTGGAACTGGCATTAAAGACGTTTGTCAGCTGCCATGTGGATGCTGGGAACTGAACTAGGGTCCTCTGGAAGAATGTGTATTCTCAACACCAGCTTCCTCTTGAGTTCTCTCTATTTTTAAACTATGCTTTACACTATTAAATTATTTTTTCTTTTCCCTCACTGGCTAGATGACTGACCTTGATTCATAGAGATCTTTCTACCTCTAGGGCTGCCTCTTGAATACTGAGATTAACAGCATATACTGCCAGGCCTGGCTCATCTTTTCATTTCCTAGCATACTTGAATTATTCAAATAAAATTGAACCATTGCATTATCGAAATTAGGGTATTTTTTTTGTTTTTGGTCTAGTTAAGTATTTTTAAAACTATTTTTTGGTACAAGAAAGTAAAAAGAAAAATAGTTGATAATTTTAGCACTCAAAAGGTTTTAAACTACCAGCAAACATTTATACACACATGCAAGGTAATACTGTTTGAGAAAGTATTTAAAATGTTAAGAATGAGGCTACGGAACTGTAACCCAGGAGGCATGAAACTTACCCACATCATCCTTAACAAAATATATTTCTGCCAACTGTTTGATCCATGAAGAAAATTACTTAGTGAAAACCTTTTACCAATTATCAGATTCTTCAGTGGAATGAATCAACTTGTGGAGCAGCTTCTCTCCCCTCCACACACACTGTTTTTGTGTCGTTTTGTTTTTTTTTAAACAGGGCCAAATATAGCTCAGGTTGGCCTTGAGAACTATATATTCAATTATTGGTTGGATTCTTAGTGGATTTTTTATATTTTTTTTATTAACACAGTTTCTGGACCAACTGTTGTGGTTGCTTCACTTGCTTTTCTTTTTGAGTGCCTCTTTCATCATCAACCTTTGTTTTGTTTTTCTGTTTTGTTTTGAAATAGAGTTTCTCTGTGTAACAGCCCTAACTGTTCTGAAACCTGCCTTATAGACCAAGCTGGTCTCAAATTCACAGAGATCTGCCTGCCTCTGCCTCCTGAGTACTGAGAATAAAGTTATGTACCACCATGCCTGAGTACGATCATTTTTTTTTTTTAATGACTAGAAGTTTTTGCCTTTCTCCTCTCTCACAGCGTGTGCCTGTTTGGCTTTGTTCTTCACCATGGCTTCTCATAAGACATTCAGGATCAAGCGATTCCTGGCTAAGAAACAAAAGCAAAATCGTCCCATTCCACAATGGATTCAGATGAAAACTGGCAATAAAATCATGTACAACTCCAAGAAAAGACACTGGAGAAGAACCAAACTGGGTCTATAAGGAACCACATGTATTTGTGCTGTTTGAAGGTCACCATTATCTTACTGTATCAAGTTTAAAACATTACCAGGTCACCATTATCTTACTGTATCAAGTTTAAAACATTACCATTGTCTCAACACCTGAGTATGTTTATTGGGAGCATGAGTTTCCTCTTTGTTTTTGTGCTCTTGTAGGTTCAGTAATAAATATGTGAAACCTTGTTTTTGGAAGACCAATGTTTGCAGTGTGTTACAACTTGTTTTGTTTTGTGGTTCTGGAGAGCAAACCACAACCTTTTCCATAATAGGCAGTAATCTGTTGGTGAACTCCCATCTTTGGCTCTTATTTGGGAAGTTGAGGGTTGAGACATATCTAGAATTCCTTCAAACTCGTGATACTCCTTCCTCAGCCTCTGAATGCTTGGAGGACTCCAGCAAGCCTAAGGGACAGAAATTGTGAAAAGAAACTTTATCAAGACTCATTTTGCCAGTCATTATACACGGCAACTGTTGAAATTAGATGATTGTTTTTCAACCAATAATTGCACTCTGGTCCTTCATATCATTTAACAAATGATAAAAAGTGGCTGTTGCCACACTTTTATTCCCAGCACACAGGAGGCAGAAGCCGGTAGATCTCAGTGAGTTTAAGGCCAGTCTGGCCAGTTCCAGGCCATCGAGGGCTACATTGAGACTGTCTCCAAATAAAAAAGGTGGGGGGGGGGGCGGGGCTTTAAATCCCTCAGTACATTTCTGACTTTCCTGTCTCTGTAAATGGTTTCACTGCTTCCAGTGCTCTTCAATACCTTAGTGATTTTTGTAGGTTTTTTTCCTGATTGTTGCCAGTAGAAGGGCTGGCTCACCATGATCTGTAGTGTTTGGCCTATTTTTTCTTAGGTTTTCTAGCACCTATGTATGGCTTCTGTTACACAGTTTCAGACTTTGTGTGTATTTAAGGTTTAATGACCTAAAGCCTCTGGTTTGAGAACTCTGGACATGAAAGTTGACTGACATGCATGGGTACTTCCAACGTGGAGATCCACAAACCTCCTGGTATCTACCACTTCCAGACTGCAAGGGAACTGACCTGCAGCTCTCCTCCTTCACCCAAGGTTCCCCTTTTCTGTCCTGTTGTTATGAGACCATTGAGAGATTTGAATAAGTCAAATGGTATGGACCATTGACCTCCAATTGGTTTGAGTTTTAAAGACAAAAACCTCAACTGTGTGACATACTCAGGCAGCTGTGAACATCTATAGCAAGCTAGCATTGTTTACAGAAGTGGAAAGATAGCAGTTAAGACATCAGGATGTTCTCAAAACAGGTCAGGGATATACTGTACAGAAATTTATGACTGGTCTATGTGATCAGTGACCAGTTTACACAAGATAATTTTTAGTTTTTCTAAAGAATGCTTTGACAAGACACCATAACAATAGTTCAGTAACCCCTACACTGTATATAAGCATTGCAGCTTAGATGAAAAGTATTCTGGCAATTGGGAGCCAAGGAATACCACAAAGTCACTGTAAGCATAGTAGCTTACAACCCTACTCCAGGGAAAGGTTTCTCCAGTGTAACAGCTCTGCCCCAGCCTGGGAGGGCTTCCCCAGTCAAGTTGTTACAGCTCTGCTCAGGTCCCACACAGTGCATAATTCTGCTCAGCTAGCCAAAGGTTTCCCCAGTGAAAGTGTTACACTCCAGTCTCTGCCCAGGCTGTCTCTGCTCTGGTGAAAGAAGGTGGTCAACCAAACCTCATTTAAGAGATTTATTGGGCTGGGCAATGGTGGCACACACCTTTAATCCCAGAACTCCAGAGGCAGAAGGAGGCAGATCTCCAAGTTCAAGGCCAGACTGGTCTCCAGAACTAGTTCCAAGACAGGCTCCAAAGCTACAGAGAAACCCTGTCTTGAAAAACAACAAAACAAAAAGATTTATTAGGAGGGAGGAATCCAGGAGAATGGCTGCTTCACAGAGGCAAACTGAACAGGTACAGGGCTTATATAGGACTTCTTAGGGGTGGAGTTTTTCCAGGGTGGATATTTTCAGGGTTGGAAATTAGTAAGAATCCAATCCCCTTGAGCTTGGACAAGCTCAGATTAGCTAGATTTTCTGCTCAAGGATTGGTTGGTTTTCTGCTCAGGGATTGGTTGATTTCATGCTCAGTTGGTCAGGGGCAGCTTTGGCTCTGGTTTTCAGGGCAAATGTGTTAATTTTTGTTGTTGTTGTTTTTGGTTTTTGGAGACAGGGTTTCTCTGTGACTTTGGAGGCTGTCCTGGAACAAGCTCTTATAGACCAGGCTGGTCTCGAATCACAGAGATCCACCTGCCTCTGCCTCCGGAGTGCTGGGATTAAAGGTGTGCGCCACCACTGTCTGGCAACCGTGTTACTTTTACTGGCCCCTTTTAGCCATCTGTATTTCTCTGTAAGGGCCAGAGTGTATTTCTTTCACTGGCACTGGTCCCAGGGCCAAAGTCTTATTTTTTTGGCCCTGGTTTCAGGGTCAGGGTGTGTTTATTTGACTCTGAACCAAAGTGTATTTCTTTGGCTGGCCCTTTTTCCCTAAACTATATATCCCCAAGAACCCTATGCTATGTGGGCATTGCCTCTCCTGTGGCTGCAACTCAAAGTTGTTCTGATTGAAGGAATGATTCTGCTTCTGGAGATGCCTATCTTCTTCCTTCTATTTCCAAATTGCCTCCATCAATCCAACATGTGTGAATAAGCATGTTCTGTTATAATAAGACTTTTATTTACCAAAATAGGTAGTCATCCCTGGACTGTATTTTACCATACATGGAAGTCCTTGCCAATTTTTTTTTTTTCCCGAGACAGGGTTTCCCTTACCAATCTTTTACACCTTCCTGTCAATACTCCCTAAACTGTGTCCTTTGGTGTAAACACTGCCTGCCAAGCATTTCGTAACAAGCAATTTCTAATAGCCAGTTATCCATTTGATAATGCATTATGAGCTTTTTCCAAGGAGATGTAAACAAAAGTCTTCTCACTCCACATAGGGCACCAACAATGAAAACAATCACCTCCTTAATTAGAGTTATTTAACAGAACCACACTTGACTTTTGGGCATCTACACCACTAAAGAAAAACACCTCTCCCAGTAACTGTCAACTGTCACAATCCTTACAGTGAGCCTTGTAAGCTCTCCCTGCCCCTCCCCCACCAACTGTTAATTAACTGCCATATATCTTCAAGAGGGGGAGGGGCCTCATGAGTCCCTCTCCCCCAGCAACTGTTACTTGTATCTTGAGAAGGGGTATGGCCTTGTGAATTTGCCTCCACTTTATGATATAATGTTAACAGGTCCAATCTTTTGCAGATTTTCTGCATGGTAGCAGTCATGTCATTCTTGGAGGACAGTATACAATATAGTTAAAAACATTAACTATTACAGTATATTACAGAGATCCATTGTGGCAAGATAGTAAAAAAAAAAAAGGCTTATATTTTTGGACATACCTGGACTTATCTAGGGCAAGGGTTCAGATCAATCTTATTCCTTTACCTACAATAGTCATTTATAAAATGACAATTACCTTTACTTAGTTGTTTAGAATTCTATCCGTCAATATTTCCCAAGAGTGTTAGTGAGATGGCTCTGTGTTATGTGAGATTCTTAGCCCGTCTGGTCCTATGACCCTTGAGCCCCAAATAAACACACAGTTGCTATATTAGTTAAAAAACTGTTGGCTGGTAGCTAGGGCTTCTTATTGGCTAGCTTGTCTTATTAACCCATTACTATTAATCTATGTATTTCCACGTGGTCTTGGCTTACTGGAAATCACCTAACATGTCCTCTCTTCTTGGGCTCACATTGCGACTCCTGTCTCCCTATTCTTCCCAGAATTCTCCTCATTTGGTAGCCCTGCATATCCTTCCTTTCTGGCCACTAGCCACACAGTGTTTTATTCATCAACCTATAAGAGAAACATATATACAGTAGGCTTGTACTTCAAAAGTCAGAAGAGATGATAACCATAGGTTGTAAATCTATGTAGTATTTCCATGGTAATATCTGGACACCATAATCTTGTTAACCATATTAGCCATAGCAATTAAACTTTATTTCTATTCTATCATTTAATGTAGTATTCATACAGGCCATTGTAACCTAGAAACATCAGTGCCAGAACATAAAATTAACCATAATAAACAAATTAACCACTGTTTTATTGCTGTGAAAAGACACCATGACCAAGGCAACTTATAAAAGGAACTAATTGGGGGATTGTTTATATTTTCAGAGGTTTATTAGTCCATGATGAGCATGGCAGGAAGAAGACAGGCATGGTGCTAGAGCAGTAGCTGAGAGCTTTACATTCTGATCCATAGGCAGAGAGAGAACCTGGGTCTGGCATGGGCTTTTGGAACCCCAAAGCCCACCCTGAGATAAACTTCCTTCAATAAGGCCACACCTCCTAATCCTTCTAACCCTAACAAAGAGTTCTACTCCCTGGTGACCAAGCATTCAACTATATGAGGGCATTCTATTTCAAACCTCCACTCTTTATTTTGTTATATCATTTAATGTTGAATTTATTACAGTCTGTTGGGGAGTAAACTTGAGTCCTTTAGAAGGGCAAAAGAACTTTTACTGAGCACCAGTTAAATATGAGATAACGGAAACAGGTACTGTGTAAAAAATAATGGAAAAGGTATGGCTGTACGAGGGTGGTGGTAACTATATTTGTAATAGCAGCTCAGCTTTTTGAGTCTTTGCACTTATGTTCAGCTAGTCGATAAGGGGCTTCCTGCTTTTATTGCTTATTCTGGTAGGGCCTAGAGAATCTGGTCAGTTTTAGGGACTTCCTGAAGCTATTTTGATTTACCTTCCTGTCTAAGGAGCTTCTCTACAAGATGGAATCTTTCAATATGGGAGGAAACTCTTATACAACAACATGGCAGCAGGCCATAAGGGCATGTCCTTCCCTAAGAGGGCATTGCTAAGTACCAGGCTTCAACAAATCTGACTCCACCTAGGATAACATATATTTGGGACAATGTAGGGAGCTTAAGGAAAAGGTAAGGGTGCTAGGATTGACCAGCCTGTCTGGCAAGGACAAATATATTTTATAAAGACACTTAAACTACGATCTTTGGCTATCCCACCATGTGAAAGAATGGAACCCAAGAAATTAGAATTATCTCAGGGATGTGCTGGAAGAGAAAGGACTAGAGCTCCAGGGAGCAGAAAATGTGCTTGTCTCCTGAAGAAACACAATTGTCAGATGCACTTCCAGGGGAGATTGGAGCTGAGACTACAATAGGAAGAGACCACACTATGGCCAGACTGTTTCTGTTTAAACTCTATTGAGAGACTAGGAGTTAGGCAGACTCCCTGATGAGCACACAGATAGGGGGAGGGGCTATGACTAAATAATAAAGGTGATGAATTTACAAGATGGCTTGGGAAAGGCAGTGAGAAGGAAAGGCCTGCTCAGCAACAAGCATAACAGGAAGACAATAAGAAAAATACGAGGGGTGGTGGTGGCTCATGCCTTTAATCCCAGCACTCCGGAGGCAGAGGCCGGCAGATCTCTGTGAGTTCAAGACCAACCTGGTCTACAAGAGCTAGTTCCAGGACAGCCTCCAAAGCCACAGAGAAACCTGTCTCAAAAAAAACAAAAAAAAAAAAAAAAAAAAGAAGAAGAAAAGAAAAATACAAGGACTAGAATTCCCTGAGCAGACTCCCAACTTCGGGTTTCCACTCTCATCCTGACAGGAGATCATCCTTCTGGCTTTTCTATACTTTGGTTTATTGTTTCTCCAAGATCGTCAATTTCTTGCCTATCCCACAGAACAAACTGAGCCAATGGCCACATCCCCATTATACCCAGAAGACTGGCTTGGGGGAGACTCAGGATCTGTCTGTCCTTCCTCCCAATGTGGCCATATTGAATAAATCTTTTTCTGTTTTTTTGTAAGTATTTGGCTCCCTTAGTTGGCTTATTGAGGATGAGTGGGAAAACCTGGCTTGTTGCAGCACACAAAATGATCTCTAAGTCTTCTATATTCTATAGCAGGACCATGTTTTAAAATATGCATATATTTAAATGTGTATGTCCCTCCATGAATTTGTGTGCATTAAGTGCACACAAGTGACCTCGGAAGCCAGAGAGTATTGGATCCCTTGGAATTGGAATTACAGGCAGTTGTGTGTTGCCTGATGTGGATGGAGCGCTGGGAACTGAATTCTCTGCTTGAGGGCACATGCTATAAATTGCTGAGTCACTACTTGGGCCTACAAGGCCACTCAACATAGCAGACTTTAAAGGGCTGACATCTGAAAACTCAGTAATGAGGACACATGTTACTGTACTGCGATATTTATTTATCTGTCTATGTATCTACCTATTTTGAGATTGGTGGGTTTGGAGTTCATTCAGGCTTGCATTTAACGCAACACAGATCAGCCAGCCCCTGCCTCAGGCTTGCTGCGATTAAAGGAGTGGGCCACCAGGTGTAGTTAGTAAATAAGACTTTCCCATATTACCAGGCTGTGGACTGCCGGTGAAGGAGGAATGCCTGGAAGACATTCCTCCCCCACCTCAGAAAAGCAGCCTAGCACTCAAGGACATTTTGCAAACAGCCCCTATTGGTCACCAGACCTTCTATCTCCAGAGCACACCTGTGGTGATACTGATGAGAAATACTGTTTTTCGTGGCTTCTCAGCCCCTTCTCTTCAGAGGCTGCACAGAACGCCAGTAAAGGCTTACTGGAGCAGCAAAGCCTCGAGTCCCCTGTAATTTCTAATTCACAGGTCCCTGGCCGATCACCATCCCGCGTTCAAACCCAGCAAGATTTCACAGTTGGAATCTATAACCCATTTTCTCCGAGACTTGCTTTTGTCAAAGTTTCGTCACCGTTCAAATCTTTGCCCAAGGCGGCGCTCGCCCGCGCGCTCGCCCGCCTCAGGGGCCCCGCTGAGAGGACTGGGACAACCCTAAGCACAGGTGGCGCGCCTCCAGTCGGTTTACTTTTCCCTCAGCCACTCTGCTCCCCGCCCATCGTCGCCGTGATTGGCTGGGCTCCCGGCCCTTCGCGCGGTCATTGGCTGGCAGGGGGCTGGGGGGAGGAGGGAGGGAGATTTGGTCTGGCTCCGGCTCCGCCGCGGGTCATTTCGTCGGAGGTGGCGGCTCGATTCTCTCTGGGAGCCGTCGGGGAGCGGCGCAGCGCCGCGCCGGGTACGTTGCGGGCGGCGGTGGCTCCGTGCGGGCGGCGGTTGGAGGGGCGGCTGGCTTCATGGCAGCGCTCGCCCTCGGAGGCCGGGCCCGACCTGAAGGGACCCGGCTCTGAGGAGCGCAGGGACGGCCGCGGGCGGGCTGTCGGGAGCGGCCGCCTGGGGCGGCGCGGGGGTGGGGGTGGGATGAGGGTCCCCGCGGCGGGAGTGGCTGGTGCTGTTTGCTGCGCACTGGGTTGTACGTCAGGTGAACTGATGATGCAGCCCACGTCCTGCGTCTGGATCCCCTGATCAGGTCCAGAGAAGCCGTCGGCTTGTTCTGAAAAAGACAGGTGCTGGAACACCTGGAGCTTACCTTGTGGTCTTGATGTGGCAGGCAGGCAGGCCCGGAGGGAGAGTAACATCTTTGGACCTATTTGCTGAAAGAGACTGGCACCTGTAGCAAGCCCGTAGCGCCGGGAGCCTGCTGGTCCATGATGTTATGGGATACCTGACGAAAGACCCTCCCCTCCCCCAATGAGTGAAATTATGTAGAGCCTTTATTCACCACCAGCAGCGCTGTCCCAGCCATAGTATCTGGGGAGCATCCCCTCCCTTCTGTTTGTTTTAAAATTTTAAAAGCGAAGACCACAGTAGTGCATTAATCACTATTCGGAAAGCAGCTGTGGATATCTTAAGGAAGCAAGCAAGCATTGTTTGCAGAATGGAAAGATTGCAGTTAAGCCCTCAGACTGTACTTATGACCTTAAGGTCAAGGACACATTGCATAGAAATACATGGTTGATCTATATGACCAGTAACCAGTTTACCCAAGATAACTCTAATTTTTCTTCATACTTTCACGAATTGTCACAACTACAGAGTTCAGTAGCCCACTACAGAGGGGACTCTGTGACTGATGCTGAAAGCCATTCAGGTAGAGGTTGGTTTTAGTGACTCCTGAAGAAGAAAAAAAAATAACAATTTCTTATTCTTCCTCATCTTTTTCCAGTTTTGGCAAACAAGTTAAAAGAATGTGTCTCAACAAAGGAAACCACAATGGCTTCTCTGCTTAAAATTCTTAAGGAAACTGACTTCTGTCTAGTGTGGTGGGGCACAATTTAAATCCCAGCACTTGGGAAGCAGAGGCAGGAGGATCTCTTGTGAGTTTCAAGGCCAGTCAGTGAGACCCTATTTTAGTAAATGAGTAAATAAAATGTGTAAAGGAATGAAATGATTAATTACATAGCTAAAGTTAAATCTTGTGAATGTTGCTTTTATTTTAGCTTGTTTATCCCTCAATTTTTTTTTTTTTTTAAGAAAGGTTGAATCTGCCGAGTGGTGGTGGCTCATGCCTTTAATCCCAGCCCTCGGAAGGCAGAGACAGGTGGATCTCTGTGAGTTCGAGACCAGCCTGATCTACAAGCGCTAGTTCCAGGACAGCCTCCAAAGCCACAGAGAAATCCTGTCTCCAAACAAATGAACAAAAACAAAAGCCAATAAATAAAATGAAGAACTGAAGTCAGAGCTCCAGCACTAGTAAATGTCAGTACAGTGTGGGGATGTTTCTATAATCTCAGCACCTGGAGGCTTAGAATTCCAGGAGCAAACTGGCAAGTAAGACTAGCCAAATTGGTGAGCACTGAATTCATTGAGAGACCTTGCCTTAATGTCTGTGATAGAGAGTGATACAGGAAGATGCTCAAGGTTAACCTCCCAAATTTGAACAAACACATGTGCACTCATATAAAGCTGAAAAACAAAACAGAAAACCACGAGCTTGGCAAGATAGCACCATGGGTACTTGCTGTCCCATGACTCCTCAGCTTCTGGATCTACCTCCTTGAAGGAAAGGACCAACTCCTACAAGTTGTCCTCTGACCTCCCCCTCCAAGACACACTAGGTCATGTGTGACTCCCTCATTTATCAGACAAAATCTTTTTTTCTTTTTAAATCCAGGCTTTCCCTTTGTAGTCCTGGCTAGCCTGCAACTCTGTATGGAGACCAGGCTGGCCTCTAACTCAGAGATCCTCCTAACTCTGCCTCCTGAGTGCTGGGACTAAAGGCCTGAATCACAATACTTGGCCCCAAACACATTCTTAAAATAAGTTTAAAATAATTTTCATCAGATATTAAGGAGTGCTGGAAAGTAACTTATATGAACATTTTAAATTCATTTTATACTCTTATATTAATGAATGTAAAAGTAAAGGCAAAAATGTTCACATGGTCCTGATGCTATATGCCAGTCCATGGACCCAGACAGCTCATAAGAACAGTTCATGCTCATAAGATTAACTGTCACCTACCATAATA
The DNA here is from genome assembly GCF_003668045.3 of Cricetulus griseus. Classification (NCBI taxonomy): domain Eukaryota; kingdom Metazoa; phylum Chordata; class Mammalia; order Rodentia; family Cricetidae; genus Cricetulus; species Cricetulus griseus. The sequence continues at coordinate 36,579,182 of NC_048600.1, read as the reverse complement.
TGGTCTCTAAGAATAGTTATTGCTATTTTGTTGACAATTTTAGGCCTGCTAAAACAATCCTGTTTCTTTACTAATACTTAATCTGATTGGTGCTGTAATAGCCAATAGCTTTAAGATTCTGGCTTTAAATATTGTCTCTGAAGGATGAGGCCTTAACACCATTAACTTAGCTGACATCTTAAAAGTTTTTACTTTTCAAAAATATTACTGAATAGTAAAGATTTACTATGTTAATAGCAATACTATTTAATAGTAAAAATTTGAAGATGACTCAGCAGGTAGAAATGCTTGCCACCAAGCCTGACTATATGAGTTTAATTCCTAAGATCCACATAGTAGAAGGAGGGTACTAACTACCATAAGATGTACTCACAGCAACACACACCAAATAAATAAATAAATATAATTTTAGGGGCTGGAGAGATGGCTACATGTTTAACAACACTTCATGCTCTTGCAGATCTGGATTTAGTTTCCAGCATCCATATGGTATTTTACCTGTTGTCCTAGGGGATCAGTTCTGGTTCAAGGGATCTAATGTTCTCTCTGGTCTCCACTGGCACTCCATACACATGGTATACATATATACACTTAGGTATATACACATAAAATATTTCAATTGTAATATAAAAATTAAAATAGGTACACAAATCTAGACTCTTGGTATTTTACTTTATTTACAGTTAGAAGCTCATGAATAGCACAGTTAAGAAAATTGATCTCTTTGAGCCATATGTGTATACATTTACCACATAACAAAACTAATAGGTTTCTCTGTGGATACAGTAAGCCAGATGAAGCCAAATTGAAAAGTAAAAGAACAGGTTTATTTGAGCAAAGAAACTCCCTGGTGAGTTCTCCTGTCTAAGCGATTGGGGCCAGAGAAGTCACATGCCTGAAATAAAGCAGAGAGGTTATATACTCCACAAGCTGGGATTGTACCTAAGTATGATCAAAAAATGAACACTTAGGCTGCTGGCAGCTTCAGGGAGGAGTTGCCATGGCCACCAAGAAGAACTGGACTTTTGGATACCTTTTCTTTGTTGAAGATTTCTCTTGAGAGGGTGGGATTTGGAGAGAAAGAGGTGGGGGCGGGGGGGGGGGGAGGGTTTCTCAGACCTTGCAGGATCCAGCTAGAGGTTCCAATAAAACCTTTCCTAGAGAGATAAAACACACATCTCCACTCAACCCAGATAGGGAACCCATGACAGACCAATGTATGAATACCACCAAAGTCCAATTTGGTAAACCATTGAGTTTTTTTTTTGGGGTGGGGGGTTACTTTCAGGAATATGAGTGATGGGTTACATGTAGTAGAAATGATTCAAAGACAGCTGCTTCACCAAAGTTTACCCCAACATGGGTGACAGCTCACAAAGTTGAAAACCTGAGCACACTATATACCCTGTAGGCAGCTCAACATGAGTAGCCTTTCCAGGTGCCACAGTTGGTTTAAACTTCTAGGCAGTTGACCTGGTTTTTGTTTGTTCAGGAAGCTGATCTGGTTCTGAGTCTTATTTGTAGCTCTGTTTGGCTAGACCCAGAGGAACTCACAGCTTTTATTGCTTATTCTGGCAGGGAAGATCTAGTGACCTTGACTTCCTTAAGCTATTTTGAGTTGTTTACTTTTTTTTTTTTTTTTTTTTTGAGACAGGATCTCTCTGTGTAGTCCTGGCTGTCCTGGAACTCACTTTGTAGACCAGGCTGGCCTTTGAACTCACAGAAATCCACCTGCCTCTGCCTCCTAAGTGCTGAGATTAAAAGGCGTGCACCACCACTTACAAATTGCATTTAGAAGAGAACCTAGCTTGAATGCTGTTGAAGGTGTTTCCATTCTTGAAAACAACCTACTAGGAAAGTATTTCCTCAGAGAGTCACACCAAAGAATACCGAGGTGACTACAGGATTGGTACAGAGGAACTTTACATTCAAAGTTGTAGTGGAATGTGACAGTGTTGCCCAAATGACACTGGTTTTCAGACATGGAAGATGGAAGAGTGTTGGGGTCATGGAGTCATATGGCAAGGTTACAGAAAGTAACTTGTTTGTTTTTTTGTTTTGTTTTGCAGGAATTCACAATTAAGAGATTGGCTTGAGCTGGACATGTTGGTACAGCAGAGGCAGGTGGATCTCTGAGTTCAAGACCAGCCTGGTCTACGTAGTGAGTTCCACATCAGTTAGGGCTACATAATAAGGCCTTGTCTCAAACAAAAGACAGATTGGCTTCAGTCTCAGAAGAGATTTGGACTTTGAAACAGTGTTTGGACTGTTAAAGACTTATGGGATTTTTAAATATATATTGTATTCTGAAATGGCCATAAACCTATGGGTCAGGGAATGAATGTTGTCATTTGAAATGTGAAATGTCCCTTATAGCAGTGGTTCTCAAACTTCATAATGCTGTGACCCTTTAATACAGTTCCTCATATTGTGGTGACCCCAACCAAACTGTTATTTTGCTACTGTTGTAAATCATAATGTAAATATCTGTGTTTTCTGATGGTCTTAGGTGACCCCTGTGAAAAGGTCATTCAACTCCCAGAGGGGTCCCCACCCACAGGTTGGAAAACACTGTCTTATAGGATCATGTATTTGAATACTTGGTCATTAGCCACTGGCTCTGTTTTGGAGGGCTGTGGATCTTTTAGCAGAATCTTGCAGGATTAATCAGAATCTCTGGGAATGAACCTTGAAGTTCATCACCCAACAAGCCAAAATAGCCCTTTCCTTCCTTAAGTTGTTTCTTATCAGGTACTGATTATAGCAACAAAAAAGTAACTAATTCAAACTTACATAGTGAGGCAAGAATTGAGGGGCATCAGGCCCTCCATGTATGTTTTGCCTGAACATTCAGGCAAAACATTCATAGAAAATTTAAATTTTTAAAAAATATTTTAGTGAAATACCACAAAACAATACAGTTATTGCTAAGCTGTTATATGAAATAGAAAGAAAAAATCCCCAAATTGACACAAATTACTAAAACTTAAAAAAAGAATACCCGTGTAGAGCTCTGGCAATAGATGAGATTGAATTAGGAGAAAAGACCCCAAATCAAATTGTTTCACTGAAAATTTTTAATATACCTTTTTTTTTCCTTTGTTAAAAAGAGAGGTAACTGTATAAAGTTATTAAGTTGTATAGACTTTGTTTCAATTTTTGTATATGATGTTTATTCATTTGCAAGGTGTCTTAGTAACACACATGCTTCTTTTGTGCTGGTTACACTCCATGTGTGTAGCTTTCCTTAGCAAAGATCTCATGGCTTTGGTCTCCAGTGCACTCAGGCTTTCCTTTCTCAGATTCGTGAAATGCTACATACCTGGTCTCATTGGTTCTCCTTACAGCACAACCCCCTTGTCTTAGTTAGAGTTTTAGTGCTATGTAGAGACACCATGACCACAGAAACTTTTTTAATGTTTTTTATTGAGCTATACATTTTCCCCACTCCTCTCACCCCGTCTGCCTTCCCCTTTAACCCCCGCGCTCTTTTCCCCCTTCCTAAGCAGATCCATGTATGTCTTTCTTAGGGTCCTCTTTCTGGGGTTGTGGCCTGTAAGCTGGTTGTCCTTTGCCTTATGTCTAATATCCACTTATAAGTGAGTACATATTGTTATTTGTCTTTCTGGATCTGGGTTATCTCACAAGTGATGGGTATTTTCTAGTTCTGTCCATTTGCCTGCAAATTTCAAGATGTCATTGTTTTTTACCAGTGAGTTATACTCCATTGTGTAAATGTACCACATTTTCCTTATCCATTCTTCGGTTGAGGGGCATCTAGATTTTAGGTTCTGGCTATTATAAATAATGATGCTATGAACATAGTTGAGCAAATGTCCTTGTGATGTGAGTGTGCATCCTTTGAGTGTATTCCCAAAAGTGGTATTGCTAGGTCTTGAGGTAGATTTATTCCCAGTTTTCTGAGAAACCGCCATACTTATATACTGATTTTTCAGAGCGACTATACAAGTTTGTACTCCCACCAGCAATAGAGGAGTGTTCTTCTTACTCCACATACTCTGCAGCCTAAGCTTTCATTAGTGTTTTTGATTTTAGCCATTCTGACAGGGATAAAATGGTATCTCAGAGTTGTTTTGATTTGCATTCAACTAAGAATGTTGAACATTTTCGGCCATTTGAGAATTCTCTATTTAGATAAGTACCCCCCCTCCTTTTTTTTCTATTGGATTATTTGGTTATTTGATGTCTTGATTTCTTGAGTTCTTTGTGTATTTTGGAGATCAGTCTTCTGGCAGATGTAGGGTTAGTAAAGATCTCCCATTTTGTAGGCTGCCATTTTGTCTTGTTGACCATGCCCTTTGCTTATAGATGCTTCTCAGTTTCAGGAGATCCCATTTACTGATTGTTGCTTTCAGTGTCTGTGCTACTGGTATTATATTTAGGAAATGGTCTCCTGTGCCAATGTGTTCAAGGCTACTTCCCACTTTGTCTTCTATGAGGTTCAGTGGACCAAGTCAACTCTTATACAGGAAAACATTTAATTGTGGCTGGCTTACAATTGAGGTGTTTGGTCTGTTATGGCAGGAAGCATGGTGGCATTCAGGCAGACTTAGTACTGGAGAAGGGGCGGAGAGTTCTATATCTTGATACATGAGACAGCAGGAAAAAAATACCCCTAGGCCTTACTTGAACTAAGACCTCAAAGCCTACCCCTTAGTGACACACCTCCTCCAACAAGGCCACACCTAATAGTGCCATTCCCTGTGGGTCTATGAGGGCCATTTTCTTTCAAATCACTACACCCCTTATCTCATGTTTCCTTAATGACTCTAAAGCCAGAACCACATGGCTAACAAAACCAAGTTCAGCTGCCTGCTTGAGGTGAATCATGGGCCCCTCCTTAAATTACTTTACATAAGGTTTGGTGTGGCTTTTTGAAGTAGAAAAATCCCTCAGTCCTTTTCATTTTACAAGTTGCAAGATTAGATGAATGGGATCTTAACCTGAAGAGGGCACACTCCCTTTATTCCATTACAGCAGGAATATTTTTCTGCCAAGCCTTAGCTCCAAAATTCAATTTCCTGGTGCTCTTTTTGATTCACACTGCACATTTTTGAATTTCTTTTTGTCCTGTTTGAACTTTTTCATTGTGTAGCCTGCATAAGAGTGATTACTAATAACCACGTTATTATTAAGCTGTCATGTAATCTCATCTGCCAAGGAAATTAATCCAGAGTTTTTCAGTTTGGCTTCAGGCAGATTCTTAGGACTTGAACAAAAAGCAGCCACATTTCTTATTGTATTACAAGAATGGTCTCTGGTCCAGTTGCTAATATTGTTCTCTGAAACCTCATCCTCTGAACCTCCAGTAGTCCACTTTGATGTCAGTACTACTATCTTCCAAGATCCTATTAGGATAGTCTGTTAAGCTCCACTTACAGCATTCACCTGCATTCTTAGTGCAAAGTCCTCCAAAGAACAGCATGATAGGCCTATATCATTAGTACCCCACTCCTGGTACCAACTTTTCTTAGTTACTTCTATTGCTATGATAAGAAACAACAATGACCAAGACAGTTTATAAAAGAAAGTGCTTGGGGGGTCCTTAGAGTTTCAGAGGTTTAGAGTCCATGACCATCATGGTGGGGAGGCATGGGAGCCCACAGGCAGGTATTATACTGGAAGAGGCAGAGAGGCCTATATGGAAATGTCTTGGACTTTTGAAACTCCAAAGCCCATCCCCAGTGACATGTCTCCTCCAATAAGGCTACACATAATCCATCCCAAACATTTCCACCTCCTGGGTACCAAGTATTCAAACTACAAGCCTGTAGGAGCCATTCTTGTTCAAACCACCACTTTTTTTTTTTGGCTGCTTTTTAAAAAAATTTAAGAGTGTTCTGTCTGCATTTAAATCTGCATGCCAAAGGAAGGCATCAGATCCCATTATAGATGGATGTGAGCTACCATGTGGCTGCTGGGAATTGAACTCCGGACCCCTGAAAGATAATTCAGCGCTATTAATCTCTGAGCCATCTTTCCAGCCCACCTGGGGTCATGGAGCCCTTGTTGACTTGAAGCTGGCTATACAGCAAAGGATAACAAAGTCCTGATCATTCTGCTTTCATTTGTTCCTGAATGTAGGAATGACAGCCCAGTGTCACCACGCTTGGATTTTATGCAGTACTGGGGGTTAAAGCTGAGGCTGTGTGGCATAATACACAAGTACTCTATGAACTATGTTTTGTCACCAGCCCTGTAATACCACTTCTTGAGTCAAAAGAAATACTTGAGTCTTATCTAATCTGTTAAATGCATCTGTGGTAAATCCACAGAAGACATTCATATTTAGGAATTTTCCCTTCTAAATTAGGAACAAGGTTACTTTTGCCTCTTTTATTCAACGTTGTACCAAAGGATCTTATGTGGATAGTTAGATCTGAAAGTAAACTTAAAAGAGAGATTAGAATGAATGAGAAACCTTTAGTCTTAAAAATAAGAATAAGTACAAAATTGTAAGAAATCCATAATAATGAGTGAAGAACAAATCAAGATCATCAAAATTAAAAGATACAAGATTAGCATATAAAAATAGCTTTCAGTCTGAGATTAAATCTTTTTTAAGTTTATACTGGGTTTGTTGGTCAGCTTTAATCCAGCATGGTAGCACAAATGAAACCCTGGGAAACCTGGATTTGATCCCTGACACCTCCTAGAACTGGGTGTTTAGTAAATATCTGGAGTCTTAGAATTGAGATAGAGGCAGGAAGATCAGGAATTAGCTCCATGGTGAGTTTAAGGCCAGTCTGACTGTATCAGTCTCTTTCTCAAAAAGTCAAGAATGAAAAAATTTGGCAGCTTTAAAAGTGAGCTTACTTGAGGTATTAATTACATTATAACTTAGGTTTATCAGGTTATAACCCCATTCATCATGGAACATCAGAACTTTAAATGAGTCCAAAAAAGATGTTAAGAGCTTGAACCAGGTGTTGGTGGCACATGCCTTTAATCGCAGCCTTTGATAGGCAGAGGCAGGCAGATCTCTGCGAGTTCGAGGCCAGCCTGGTCTACAAAGCAAGTTCTAGGACAGCCTCCAAAACTACAGAGAAACCCTGTCTGACAAAACAAAACAAAACAAAACAACAACAACCAAAAAAAAAAAAAAAGAGAGAGAGCTTGTGCATAATAGTATCAAAAAGAAGTACAAGGCAGGAAGAATGGCTCAACTGCTAACTTATTTCATCAAGACCTGAGTTCAACCCCCAGCTCCCATGTTAAAATGATGTAGTGATGTTGCATGATTGTAATCCCAGTAATGGAGAAGAGAGACAGGAGGATTCTGGATTCTCAGCCAGCTAGCCTGTGGGTTTCTCCTGTAGCTAAAATTGCCACTTTGGTGTCACCATGTGTATCTATTCTGTGCCTGAGGTTTCTTCCCCACTAGGGAGCTAGGTTAGCTATGTATACTGTTTCCTATTTTTTCTCTATATCAGCTTTCTCCATGTACTTGATTTTTAATGAATATATGGCACATTTTTATTTTTATATTCATTTATGCCTTAAAGCTTTCTACAGGAATAAGATTCTCCCACTTCAAAGAGATATGATCTGGTTTTCTTCCAAAAACTTTTACCATTCATGTTTACACATGTGACTCATCTAGTGTTACTTTGCTACTTTTTCTGTTACCTATTACTTTGAAATTGATTACATAAGGTATGAGATAAAGAGTAAAGTATGTTTGTTCCCCCACGTACCTATCTAGTAAGCCTGAATCCTATATTAATGCCAGTCGTTTTTCTCCTTTATCCAGGTAATGCTTTTGAGACAAGTCAAATGGTTGTATGTGAGGCTCTTTCTGTTTTCGAGCCTGTCCTATTGGTACCAATGTCTTCATTATAGTACATACTATTTAAAATCTTGGATCTAGAGGACTGGAGAGCTGGCTCAGAGGTTATGAGCTCTGGCTGCACTTCCAGAGGTCCTGATTTCAATTCCTAGCAACCACATGATGGCTCATGACCATCTGTAATGAGATCTGGTGCCCTCTTCTGGCCTTCAGGGACACATGGAGACAGAACACTATATATATATATATATATGCATATATATAAAATCTTGGACCTAATTGTTTCTATTTAGAATATAGCTTCTAAATAGAAATAACCAACATGGAGAATATTCTCATTATTTTAATATTATAACTATTTAACTGGGTAAATGCATTTAAATCTTTTTTTTTTTGAGGCACAGAATCATGTTAAATATGTATCTTAAATTCTAGGATACAAAATATGGAAAGTCCAGACAGAAAAAGACAGAAGGTTTTAAAGGCCAAAAAAACAATGCCTACAAGTTGCCGGAAGCAGTTGGAGATCCTGAACAAGTCAAAGAATGTTGAAGTTTCAAAAGCAACAGTTGGAATTAATATTCCAAACGGTAATCAGAGCTAAAGTCATGAACGTATAACTAGCAAGGGTACACATTCTGAGCGTGCTGACTCCTCATTTGTGTAGCATTCACCCAGACTTTAAGCAGTAGAAGAACTGTTTCAGAAACAAGGTTAGGTACCACTGATGAACTGGTTGTGTGTCCTTACACAAAGCCAGGGACACCTGACTCCTCCAGCAAATACTCCACACAAGAGCCGACAGAGTTGCAGAACAAATGTATCAAGATCATTTTCTAAACATGAAGAGAATTAACAATAACTTTATACTAAAGTTGGTAGCTGTTTGTGAAATAAGTGCTATAACCCAGAATACTTTAGATGACAAGAGAATCAACAAGATAACTTTCAGCTTAGAAGCACACTTTACTTCAGAATTTAAAGGTCAAAATTATGTTTTTGAGTTCAGATTTTTGTATCTCTTGAGAAAGCACCTCTTAACTTGGTAAATTCAATCTGCTCTAGTAATTGTGCTGATGCCATTTTGAAAACTGAAGAATACAGTGAGATCTGTCACTCTGTTCTTTTTAATTGTGAGTGTGCATACTCAAGTGGCAGTCATTACTTGGCCTTGATAGTAGTAGCAGTAAGTGTATGCCTCTGTCTTTTGGAGAAATTCAAATAGTGACTTTCTTGAGGGTATTTTGAAGTCTCAAATATACAAAAAAAAAGTAGAGTACATACAGGTAGGACAAAAAGTAAGTGATGGCTATGTTTTCAAACTGTTTGTTTGTAAATTGTTCTTGATTCTGAGGGCAATATACATTGTCAAATGAGAAATTTATGGTTAATCACTGAATATTGGCTTTATTTACAGTGCTAGAATTGGGCAACAGGCAGGACTAAATACTGTTCAAAAGAGTTCTTTTCTGAGGCTGAGGGGTCTATGTAGCTCAATTGGTAGAGTGCTTGACTAGTATTCTTGAAGCTCTGGGTTCAGTCCCCAGCACCACATAAACTGGACATTGTGGATGCATGCCTGTAATCTGGAGCACTAAAGAGGTAGAGAAGAAGAGTCAGAAGTTCAAGGTCATCCTTAGCTACAAAACAAATTTGAGGCCAGACTAGGCTACAAACCTTCCTTCCTATCATATGGACAACCAAAGAAAAGGAAGTGAGATACAGAGGAGAGGCAGCCTGATTGGTTAGTGTCAAACTTGATTCAATTTAATGATACCTACTACATCAAAAGGAAAGTGAAATGTTAACTCAAAAAGGATTAGTCATTTTCCTATGAAGGTACAGAAAAATCCCTAAAGAAAGTTTATGGAAAATGCTTCATTTTAACTATGTCTCTTATTTTAAAATTTTGTTTATTGTAGATTTTTATTAACATTAATTATATATAACAGGTTTTATTATGACATTTTCATACATGCATAAAGTATTTTGATCATTTTTGCCTTCTACTCCATTATCATCTCTTATCCTCCCTCAATGGTTCACAGCACAGCAAAAGAGGGAAAGGGTTGAAACCAGGTAATCCCTCTTCTACCTTTCTGGGTGTTTGTTTGTTGTGGCCCAGTGAATCTAATCAGTGTTGCTTAAGGAATTGTGGGTATATTACTGGTAGGGCTATATCAGTAAATTGAATGTTTTCCCTTCCATCTGCAAACAAACTGTCAATAGGTACTTGGGAGGTCGAGCTTTTTAAGTCCCCCAAAGGGACAGGTACATTAAATTGTTGGTGAATCTATTTCTTTCTATAGAATTGATTTATAGATCATATGCCAAATAAGAAATGATAAATGCAGTTAATTCATATGCCCAACTGCAGAGAGCTACCTGGAGAGAAACCAAGTAATTAAAAAAGGAAGGGCTGGAGTTATAAAATCATTAATAACAAAATAAATATCATTAGAAGTAGGATCTTTATATTGGTTGATCAATGCTGGTTAGCAAGATGGATCAGCAGATAAAGGTGTTCTCTTCAAAGCCTGGTGCTTGGAACCCACTAAAGGTAGAAGGAGAGAACTGACTTCACAAAGAAGGCATCTGACCTCCATACTCAGTGTTAGGGCATGCACACATACACACACACACACACACACACACACACAATGTAGAATATTTTGTTTATGTTTAAAGTACATAATAATCATTTCAAAGATAATTTAAATTGCTGAATAACTTCAAGTAATGAATTCCTTAAGTGACTGTATATAGAGGCTTACATTATACAATTTATTTAGGGTTTTATTTTATGTTTTGTTTGTTTGGAAGGATTTGTTGTTTTTTTCATGTTTTTGTTTGGGTGAGAGAAGGTCTCATAGCCCAATCTGGCCTTGAATTTTTGATTGTCTTGCCACCTCCCAAATGCTATAATTTGAACTATGTGCCTCCTTGCCCATTGGTTATCCCTGTGAAACAGATTGAAAAGAGTTTATATCTGAGACCAGGATCCTACCCAAGATTTCTTTTTTAAAGAACATTTTTTTTGTTTGTTTGTTTTTCGAGACAGGGTTTCTCTATGACTTTGGAGGCTGTCCTGGAACTACCTCTTGTAGACCAGGCTGGTCTCAAACTCACAGAGATCCCCCTGCCTCTGCTTCCCAAGTGCTGGGATTAAAGGCATGCGCCACCAACGCCCGGCTTTTAAAGAACATTTTATGGAAGTGTTTTTATGCAGTTATGGTTATTTTAAATTTTATTTGGTTATTTAAGACAGGGTTTCTCTGTGTAAACCTGGCTGTCCTAGAACTAGCTCTGTGATCCAGGCTGGCCTTGAACTCACAGAGATCCACCTGCCTCTACCTCCCAATGCTGAGATTAAAGGCGTGCACCACCACCCAGCTAAATATATATGTTTAAGATATATATTTTTAAGATAGGGCATGGTTTATAGGACTGGGTTGCTTTGAACCCACAGAGATCTACTTGACTCTACCTCCTGAGTACTGGGATTAAAGTTATACACCACCGTGCCTAGCTAAAAAATTTTAAGTACTACTGTTGTCATATTTTAGTTTTTCCACTTGATTAGACTCCTTAAATTAGTTTTTAGTTCCTTCTTAAGGAGTATTTTTACTTATAATCTTTCTATCTCCCCAAGGCCATAATCAAAAGAAGATGTTTTCAGAAAACAAAGAAAATGTTAAGCTCATGAAAGCTTCAGAGCAAATTAATGAAAATGGTTGTGTAGCTCTGGAAAGGCATACAGCACTGCTAGAACAGGTAATGTTGGGCTTAAAATATTTGCTTTAGGAACTTACACTCCGGGTATGTTGAAAGAACAGGAGAGAAAGCAGAAGTTAAGAGCACTTGTTACTTTTGCAGAGGACCTGAGTTCAGTGTCCAGCACTTTCTGGTGGCTCATAATCTATAATTCCAGCTTAGGGGATCTGATACCTCTTCCCTCCCTCGAGTATACCTCAGATAACACACACACACACACACACACACACACACACACACACACACACACACACACACACACACACACACACACAATATGTCTTAGTTAAAGTTATTATTGTTGTGATGAAACACCATGATCAAAAGCAGCTTGGGAGGAAAGGGTTTATCTTGCTTATACTTTGATACCATAGTTCATTATCCAGGGCAGGAATCTGGAGGCAGGAGCTGATGCAGAAACCATGGAGTGGTGCTGCATACTGGCTTGTCCCCCATGGCTTGCTTAACCTTTCTTTTTTATTTCAAGACAGGTTTTCTCCATGTATCCCTGGCTGTTCTGGAACTCAGCTCTATAGACCAAGCTAGCCTCGAACTCACAGAGATCCATCTGCCTCTGTCTCCTGAGTGCTGGGATTGGGTGTATGACATCAACCAGCTCAGGGGTGGCCCAACCCATATAGGCTGGTCCTTTGCTTGCTTGCCTACAGCTTCATCTTATGCAGATGTTGTCTCAATTGAGGTTCCCTCCTCAGATAATTCTAGCTAGCTTGTGTTGATATAAACTATCCAAGTCATAATTCAAACAAAAACATTAAGAGTTAAGTTATATTACCAATATATTTCTTCTGTTATCTGGGATGATTATTAATAGGCTGCCCAATGTATAAGTCAAACATGGGAAGGCCCTTAACTTTACTTGACAATTCAGCATTTTGTATTTGTCATGGGATTTTTTGATTGGCATCGATAGCTGTTTATTGATCGCATCACAGTTACTGTTTTGTAGACTCAAACTTGTGGTCTGTTTTGGAGTCTTGATACATTCAAGTTACATATCTCCTCTTCCAAACTAACTTTTGTTGTTGTTTTTTGTTGTTTTGATTTGGTTTGGTTTTGGTTTTTGGAGACAGGGTTTCTCTGTGGCTTTGGAGCCTGTCCTGGAACTAGCTCTTGTAGACCAGGCTGGTCTCAAACACCCAGAGATTCACCTGCCTCTGCCTCCCGAGTGCTGGGCTTAAAGACATGCCACCACTGCCCAGCTGGTATACTGCTTTTTAACTCTGTTAAACATACTTATTGCTTTCATTTTTGAAATTATATATTTTTCGTGGTCCATCTGTCTCATCAACTAGAAATTGAAATATAATCTTCCAGGCTAGACATGGTAGTGCATCCTTTTAATCCCAGCACTCAGGAGGTAGAGGCAGGTGGATCTCTGTGAGTTCAAGTCCAGCCTGGTCTCCAGAGCGAGTGCCAGGATAGGCTCCAAAGCTACACAGAGAAACCATATCTCAAAAAACAAAACAAAACAAAAAGTAGGAGTGGACCAGCGAGATGGCAGGAGTTCCAATGCCCTCTTGTGGCCTCTGTGCATGGTGCACATAATACATGCAGGCAAAACATTAATTAATACACATAAAAATAAAAAGTAAGAAGTAAAATTGTTTTGAAGCTTGCATATTTTGGCTTCCTGTTTTTAAATTCTAGGTTAAACATTGGATTCGACAGGAGATCTACATGATAAATTGTAATCTGTTTGATAAAAAACTGAATGAACTGAATGAACGCATTGGGAAGACCCAGTGCAAGAATAAGCATGAAGCAATAGCTGGTGAACTCTTTGTAAGTTTCTGATTTCATTTTCTTCCTTTTATGTGTGGAATGTGGTCATACCCTGTATGTTGGGAATGGGAGATAATAAAACAGTGGTTCTCAACCTTCCCAATGCTGCGACCCTTTAACCCAGTCCCTCATGTTGTAGTGACCCCAACCATAAAATTACTTTCATTGTTACTTCATAACTGTAATTTTGCTACTGTTATGAATCATAGTATAAATGTCTGATGTGCAGGGTATCTGAAATAGGATCCCCACCTTAAGAACCACTGCTAAGGTTATTGAGAACCACCAATAACTAAGGTTATTGAGAAATAACCTTAGTCCTAGTAGGCATTCTGTGTCTGAGGGTTATCCATAGTATGGAGGCATTTTCTTTTCATTCTGATATGTGCTTTATTAGAATTTACATAATATAATCTGTTTTAAGATCTTTCAAGCTCTCTGCCTTTCTTTTTTTCTTTTTTGTTTTAGCTTTTTAGGGTTACTGTCTCTTTTTTTGTCTCTTAACCAACATCAGTTTTATTGCAGACAGATTAGGTTTCTTGTTTTTTATCTTGCATTTTTTTTTTTTTTTTTTTTTGAGGTTGGCTCTGGGTATGTGTAGTCTAGGTTGGCTTTGAACTCTATATCCTTTTCCTTTAAAGTCCTCTTAAGTTTGGAATTGGAACCATGAACCATCCAAACAAGCCCCTTTGATTCTTAACTATCTTAAGTGACTGACTGCCTCATTTATCAGTTTTCCACATTTTGAGTTCTGTGTCTATACTTAACTAACTTCAGACTGATTTTTGTTGTTGACTTGGGGTCTCATTACATAGCCTCAACCATCTGACTGTCTTGGAATTCACTATATAGATTAGGATGGTCTCTCAATCCCAGAGGCTGTCCTGCCACTGCCTCCTGAATGCTGAAATTAAAGGCATGTGTCACCACAGACATACTGAAAATACTCCAGGAAAAAATGTTTCTGTTGAACGTGTACCATCTTTGTATCTGGTCATTATTCCCTGAACAGGACATTGTAGCAACTGTGTAACCCCATTCCCATTGTATTAGACCTTGTAAGTAATCTAATAATTTAAAATGCACAAGAGGATGTATGTATGTTTTTAATGTGTGCTGATTTTTCATATCTATAGGACCTGGGTCCACTCTTCCAGGGATAGCAAATGTTGATTGTATAAGAATTTATCACTGGGACTGGTGATGTAGCTAAATTGGGAGTGCTGGCCTAGCTAGCAATAATTTCTAGGGTTGATCCCATCTTTACACAGCATGCATAAACAGAATATGCTGATGTACAACCCCATTACCCAGAGATAGAGTCAGGAAAGCTAGGTATTCAAAGACATCCTTGTTAAGGGCAGCCTGAAATATATCAGACCATACCTATAAATAAATACGTAAATTTAAAAAGTAAAGATGCTAATTAAGGCAATGAAAGAATAGAAGGCATTCCCTACTGGGACTTGTCAGGGCCTGGGGTTATGATGAAAAAGAAATGAAGGAAAAGAAGATCTTTTCATTTATTTGAGTAGATGCCTACATTTCACAAGACTTCTTAGTCAAATAGTTTTCATTCTCTTCATGTAGTATTTAGTATCCTGGTGTGACACCTAAGTTTTCTTTCTTCTAGGTAAAAATCAGAAGACTACAAAGACGTATCAAAACAGTATTATCATCTCAAGGAGATTGTTTGGAACCAAACACATTACCCAATAATACAGTCTGTAAGGTTCGTATAAATATACAGAAGTTGTGATCTGCTTGGCTTGTTGAATCATAAGATGTGAATGTATTTCCAAACAAGGACAGAAAGTTTAGATAACAATGGTGGTTTCTTGTTTTTTTAAAGTTAAATGTGAAAATACAGAAGTGATACTGAAGGGGGAACTATAGCAAAAAGGAGCCAGGACTTGATCTGGGAAATTCTTAGCATGTCCAGAGTACAACTCTAAAATTAGGTTCATGGCCAGAAAAACATCTCTGGGATACAAGGATGCATTCAGCTACCACCTTTTGCTAGTCTTTGTAAAGACCAAAAGGTCATGGTATTTGCCATATTGCATCCTGACTTCCTCAGAGCTGTAGCTTCAATGATAATAATAATAATAATAATAATAATAATAATAATAATAATAATAATTTACTTTCATGGCTTTTGTTTGCTCTTTTGTTCTTTAGGTTCCCCATTGTCTCTGCAGGTACTTCCTAAATGCCCATTGCTGTTAGTCTGTGCTTTTAGTCACTGGGTGGATGGGGTCTGCCAGCTTGCTTTTGTAGAGCTGAGTGCTATTGCTAGTCTATACCCTGATGATGGCTTTCATGTGGGAAGAGAGCAATATTGCCTTTAAAGTAGATTTGGCTGGCTGCTTTTCTGGGTTGTAGTTCTGGGGATCGGTCCGTAGTTAGGCTCTGCTTGCTATTGTTGCTGCAACCAGTTAGACTTCCTCTGCCCCAGTGTTCACCCAGCTGTTACTGTGGTTTATGAAATGGAACCTTTGATTCTTCTGGTATTGGTTGGAGTCACCACCAACCACTACTACATACTTGGAATAAGGGATGGAGAGATGTCTGGTGTAGAGATGTCTGGTGTCCTTAAAATCTAGTATGACATCTAGTATGACATATAGAGCATACTCACTGTGGTCATGAGGTCTCTAGTCAGTCTGCCTTCATTAAATATTTCTCTTGTTTTATGATTACTCATTGAATTTTTTTTTTTTTTTTTTTTTTTTTTTTTTTTTTTGAGACAGGGTTTCTCAGTGGAGGCTGTCCTAGAACTAGCTCTTGTAGACCAGGCTGGTCTCGAACTCACAGAGATCCACCTGCCTCTGCCTCCCGAGTGCTGGGATTAAAGGTGTGAGCCACCACCGCCCGGCTTCATTGAATTGTTTATATGGCTGTAATGTTGTAGTTAAGAGTGGAGAGGGAGAAAATGAATCCATGTTACCTTGTCCTGGAAGTAAAAGGAACACTGTTCTACTTTGCTTCCCAGTGGTGTGTGAACATATTCACATGTAAAATCTATTTACTTAGTATAATAGCACTTCAGAATTCTGCTTTAGTGTGTGTGTGTGTGTGTGTGTATGTGCCTTATTTTTCATGCCACCCCTTACAAAAGACCATGTTTATTCTCAATTGAGGCGTGGAGTCAAACCTTTTATTCCAAGGTTTAAATAAATTAACAACTGGAAGTTAAAATCACCCTTTTAGTTTTTAAAACTTAGACCACTAGAAATAAGATGCTGTCTAAGTATATCTCAGTATTTGTCCTGTTTTCAAAGTCTTAGGCTTGTAATGTCATTGTCAATTTCCTTGACTCATTTTGGCAGAGAAGTCACCTTTATGGTCATCAGCCATTGAAGTACAGAACATTTAATATTTTAACTTACATATGCAAGATTCTTCCATGTGAAATTTTACCTTCCATTCACCTGCTTTTTCCTCATCCATGTAACAGGTTACAGATGTAGAGACCATGAATTCGAGTGTGACCCAAAAGTCAGTTAAAAGCCTAAGTAAAAGAATGCCTTCTGTGAACCCTGATCCTTTTAAGTCTTCAGAAAAAGCAAGTGCAAGGATTAATTTGTCATCAGCTTGTGTTGAGTTTGTTTCTGAAAGGTAGGTATTTCCATAAAAATGCATAGTTGTTTATCTTAGTTATATTAGTTAAACGTAAAGTAGCTTAAACTTCATATTCACATCAATGGTCTGAAGGAATTCAATTGGTTCTCTGAGCTTCTGTTGTTTGAACAGCACTCAGGTTTCGAATTGTGAGGGGATTGGGTTTTGCTGTACTGCTTCCCACTTTTGTCATGTAATCACTTTTGGTGCTCTCCATTTTGAAAGTTCATCCAATTGGGGTGAACTTAGCCTGAGGGATTAGGATTGGTTAGGAAGAGTGTTTTTACAAGCACAGAAGCATACTTGTAGTTTGGCTTAGATCAGTGCTGTTCCAAAGGGACATACTGATAGTCTTTGTTTTTATGTCTTTGAGATAGAATATGTGTTACCCTGGCTGGCCTGGGTATTTGGGACTTAACATACAGTTTTGCTCTTTAGGAGCTACCTTAGTAACCCATACTATTTAGCCCTGCATTTTCATTCATTCTTATTATTTTTAGTTTTATGCGTATGTTTGTGTGTCTGTGTGCAATTATGTGCACATAAATCCAGTCAGCAGAGTGTCAGATCCCCGTGGAGCTGGAGTTCCAAGTAGTGGTGAGCTTCCCAACATGGGTATTAGGAACTAAACCCAGGTTCTCCAGCCCCTGTTTTTAAGATGCATTTTTATTATTAATTATGTTTAGAAGCCTGCATTTTGGTGTTAAGTGGGGCATCTATGAAGAAGGCAGTTAGATGATGAAGGCAGGAGTCATTAATCAGTGAGTCTGCTGCTACCACTGTTGACAGCATGTTCTGAAACCCCTGAAGTGACAGAAAAGGAAAGCAAGTGCTGTTGATGCATGTAAAGAAGCAGAGACTTTGCTGTACTTTCACTTCACAGGCAACTGTGTGTGTTAACTTAACAGCAGATCCTGTCTATGCAGACACTCACTTTGTGTTGTATGCTGAAAAAACCTGCAGTTTATGTAGCTGTTTCTGACAGTTACACATCCTTCTCCAAAGTGTGCAGATAGTGTAACAAACCTGTAACTTGGCCATGATGTGTGTTTCGTGGTTGTTTTTTGAGACAGCTCTCTATAGGCTGGCTAGCTTGGTATTTGCTGTGTAAATTGGGCTATCCTCTTGCTTCTGCCTCTGGAGTACTAGGTTTAAAGGCATATACACTATACCTGACCTTAAAGGTGAGTTTCAGAAAACATTTAAGGAAGAAATGATACAAACAAATTCTTGCCAGAGAATATGAAAAGAAAGAAGCTTATTAAATTCATTTTAGGAGAAATGAACCTTGATGCTTAAATCAGTGTTAAAATATTATATAAATGAATTATCCACAAAATAGATTCATATATCCTAAACAAAATCCTAATAGATCATATAGAACAATCTGTAAAAGTAGTAGTTCTGGTCAAACCTTTGGGCCAATGAAGCTTGAGTTAACCTCCTCATGGGAGACCCTGAGCCAGGATCCCTTAACTGTACTACTTTTACTTCTGTACCCACAGAAATAAGGGTATGTTTTGTTTAAAGGTAATTGTTATATAGCCTTAGACAAATTAGAAGAGTAATATAATAACACTTAGGCACCAGGAACTGAGCAGAATGAAATTTATCTATAGTCCTTTATAAGATATACCTAATCTTTTATTTCCCTCCATTCTTGTGACACACCTCTAAGTTTCACTTAAATTCCCAGGTGTATCCTGTAGCACCCCCCTCCCAAGGTGTTTTGTTGTGATTTTGGTCTCCATGCCAGTCCACTGTGATTTCTGAGCACATTCTGCTTGTTTCTTATCATTCCTGCATGGCAAAGACATGGGCCTTGGCTCTTCAGGTTTTCATTATCTTAGCAACACTCTATATCATCAAATATATTTTTGTTAATTGTCTTAGTTGAAATGTTTTTAAATAGAGCCTTTTAAATTGTTTGAATAAGGGCCCCAAAATAAGCTGTTCTACATATCAACTTATCTTTTAAATTATCTTTTAAAAGATAACCTTAAATTGTCTTAGATTATCTTTTAAAGATACATAAAAGGAAAAATGTGCCCCATAGTATTATGCTGCCACTAGTGAAAGCCAGAGGTTTCTTTCTTTCTTTCTTTCTTTCTTTCTTTTTTTTAACCTTTATGTGCATTGGGGTGAGGGTATCGGATCCCCTAGAACTAGAATTACAGATAGTTGTGAGATGCCATATGGGTGCTGGGAATGTTTGAACCTGGGTCCTCTGGAAGAACAGTCAGTACTCTTAACTGCTGAGCCATCTCTCCAGCCCCAAGCCAGAGGTTTCTAATTGTTTTTGTTTCTGATAACCTAGATTAGAGAAATTAGTTGTTATTATTTTTCTGTGCCTCTTAGCAACTAGATTTAGCATAAGCATTTTATATTTAGAATGTGAAGAAACTGGGAAATGGAATGATAACTAAGCTGAAGAATCTCATAGGGAAGGCTTATAGGCCAAAGTGTGTATGCCTTTAAGAAATTTGGGCCTGGTGGTGGTTGTAGCGCATACTTAATCCCAGATTCAGGAGGCAGAGGCAGGTGAATCTGTGACTTCAAAGCCAGCCTGGTCTACAGAATATGTTCCAGAATAGCCAAGGATACACAGAGAAGCCCTAGCTCAAAAAACAAACAAAAAAAGTCTACGATGAAAATTAAGCATAAACATTACTCATTATCACATTAACTCATCTTTTTTTTAATTAAAGCACCTTGCTAATTTTGATTAACAAAATGTTAGTGTTGCTCAAAGAACTAAGTCTTGCATTATAATGCATGTGCAGACATTTCTGTAAAAGTTGACAGGATTGGAGGGCCAGGCATGGTGGCACTTGCCTTTTAATCCTGGCCAAGGCTACAGAGATCCTGTCTCTAAAACAAAACAAAATGGTGCTCGTTTAGGAGCCAGTGAAATGGCCCCTTAAGTAAAAACATGCTTGGCCTAAGGCCTGATAATCTGTGTTTGATTTTTGGAGCCCACATAAAGGTAGAAGGAGAGATCCCATTTTACAGAGTTGGCCCTCTGACCTATATGCACACCATAGCATTCACATGCATACACATACACTCACACAGTAATAATAAAGCTTGGGGCTAGAGAGATCGTTCATCAGGTAAGAGCATTTGCTATTTTTTCAGAGAACCTGAATTCAGTTTTCAGCACTAACATGTATAGTTAAAATTTTTCTTTGGGCCATCAACCACTTCTCAAATAAAGACACTGAGACTTATTAGTTATAAATGTTTGACCTTAGTTTAGGCTTGTCCCACTTGCTATTTTAACTTAATTTGACCTGTTTTTATTCATCTGTGATTTTTTTGCCTTAGGGCTTTTTACCTTTCTTTCATTCTGTATGTCCTACTTCCCTGCTTCCTCTGTGTCTGGCTCTCTAGCCCTTGAAGTATCCCTGGTCTTCTCCTTTTCTTTCCTCCTCAAGCCTAAATTCCTCCTTCTCCTTGCTTTTTCTCTGCCTGGAAGTCTCGCCTATATACTTCCTCCCTCTTTTTTTTTTTTTTTTTTTGTTCAACTTTTTATTAGACCAATCAGGTGCCTTAGGCAAACAAGGTAAAACAGGAACACATTTTTACATAGTTAAACAAATGCATTACATCTTTACATAGTTAAACAAATGCAATACATCTTTGCATACTTAAATATTCCAGAACATACATGATATCTTACAAATATCTGTAACACCAATTTTAGGGAGTCCCTCTTCTGCCATTCACAGGCACCAACAGTACATGCATGAAGGCAGAACACACACACACACACACACACACACACACACACACACACACAATACCAACTTCACCAACCCCACATCTGACAGAGGGCTGATCTCCAAAATATACAAAGAACTCAAACTAGAAATCAAACTTCCAAATCAAATTTTAAAAATGGGGTACAGATCTAAATAGAAAATTCTCAATAGAACAATCTCAAATGGCAGAAAGACACTTAAGAAAATGCTCAACATCCTTAGTCATCAGGGAAATGCAAATCAAAACCACTCGTGAGATTCCGATCAGAATGGCTAAAATCAAAAACACCAGTGACAGCTTATGCTGGAGAGGATGTGGAGAAAGGGGAACACTCCTCCATTGCTGGTGGGAGTGCAAATTTATACAGCCGCTATATAAATCAGTATGGTGTCAACCTACCTCAAGACCCTGCAATACCACTGTTGGGCAGATACCCAAAGGAGGCACATTCACACAAGGACATTTGCTCTACTATGTTCATAGCAACATTATTCTTAATAGCCAGAGCTTAGAAACAACCTAGATGCCCCTCAACTGAAGAATCAGTAAAGAAAATGTGGTATGCTTACACAATGGAGTACTACTCAGCAGTAAGAAACAATAACATCCTGAAAATTCACAGGCAAATGCAAAGAACTAGAAAAAAACCATCCTAAGTGAATTAACCCAAAACCAGTGGATACCAGAAATAAAGCAAAAGATAACCAGCCTACAATCCATAACCCCAGAGAAGCTAGAACCCTCTTAGAGAAACAAATAGAAGCAGATGCAGAAATCTACAACTAACCAATGAGCCAAGCTCCCAGAGGACAATCAAAGTGAGGGAGGAGCAAAAATATGAACAAAGGAGTCAAGACCATGATGGGGAAACGCACAGAATCAGTTGACCCGAGCTAGTGAGGCGAGATCAGTGACTCAGGTCTGACAAATGAGGAATCTGCATAAGACCAAACTAAACTCGCTTAATATAGGTGACAGTGGTGTGACTGGGACAAAATATGAGGCCACTGGCCGTGGGTCCAAGACCTAACACTAATTAATGCACAAACTGACTTAGTGGAGCCCAATCTATATGGAGAGATACCTTGCCCAGCCTAGACACAGGGGTGTGAGAGTGGAGAGGTGCCTTGGTCTTGCCTCAACTAGATGATGCAACAGACTTAGTAGACTTCCTAGGCAAGGCCTTAACCTCTCCGTGGAGCAGATGGGAGGAGCGGGGAGTGGAAGGAGTGGAAGAAAAAGAAGGAGGGGAAACTGGAATTAGAATGTAAAAAATAAATTTAAAAATCTAAAAACAAAAAATAACAACTTTTAAAAAGTATAAAGCTAAAAAACCACTAATTTAAAACTCAATTCTCTTTTTGTCCATCCCTTCCCTTCTTCCCATCTTTCTGTAGATGGAACCAAGAACCTTGATTATGCTAGCCAAGTACTCTACCAACTAGCTACATCTCTAGCCCTTATTTAATCTCTATAAAATTTATACCTGTTTTACATATAAAGAAACCAAAGTATTCTAGTAAATGGCAAGTTAAGATTGGGATCCATATAATAACATTTACCAGAGAAATTATTGATTTTCTTTCTCTGTGGTAAAATATAGATAGAAAACATACTCGGCACATTCACACTACATGAAAACCATCAGGTTACCCAGTTTTCCTTCCAGCTATGGTCCATGCACAAAATCCTAACATTGGTAGCAATCAATAATACTGCTTCATAAAGGTTATATGTCACTGTTTTATTACATCTTTTTGTGTATTTCTGTGTGTATGTGTGTTATGGTTTCCATTGCTGTGAAGAGACACCATGACCATGGCAACTCTTATAAAGGAAATATATTTAATTAGGGTGGCCCATTATCATGATGCCACATGGTGGCATACAGGCAGACAAGGTGCTGGAAAAAATAGTTGAGTCCTACATCTTGACTTGCAGGCAGCAGGAAGTCTGAGACACTGGGCATGGCTTGAGCATATATGAGACTTCAAAGCCAGCATCCATAGTAACACACTTCCTTCAACAAGGCCACATCTCCTAATAGTGCCATTCCCTTTGGGGGTCATTTTGTTTCAAACCTCCACAGAGGACAACTTTCAGGAATTAGTTTTATTCTGCTATTGTATGTGTCCCAGGGGATATAAGGTCATCAGGCCTGGTGACAAATGCTTTGGCCTGCTGATTGATACCTCACTGGCCTAAGTTACATATCATTAAGTGAATACTAGCAAAATTGACAAGAATTTTGAATTCTCACAAAATAAACCATTTAGAAATACCAGGGGTTGTTTGGCATGGTGGTACACACCTGCAGTCAAAGAATTGAAGCAAGAAGGTGGAATCACAGGTACATATAGCAACTCTAAGCTAGCCTGGGCCACTTCATTGGTCAGAAACCAAGGCAGAAAAGTCAGTGATACCTTACCTGCCTTAAGCCTTGTCTGCCGATCAACAGTCTTACCATTGCTACTATAACTTAAGCAATCACTGGTGGTGTTCCAGCACCATGAACTGCTTTTGCTTGTTTCTTGAATTTGTACACATAAGATTGTACTCAAAGAATCATTTGTCTCTTGAATGATTTGTCTCTTGATACTTTTGTAGTACAGAATCCATGGATGCTGTTACTTAGCTTCAATGGATTGTCCATGATGAATTATGTTTTTGTATCAATAGACCATGATTAATCTTTAGTCCACAAGAATATTCGTGCTTGCAGGTTGGGGAAAATGAATATATATAGAACAATACAGTCTTCCAGAATTAGACAAGGATAGGTAAAGTATTTTTGGTTTTCTATAATGCACACAAGAAAAATTTTCTTTTAATAAAGGTCTCACTGTATAGCCCTGGTTGAGCTGGAACTTGTTATTTAGACCAGGCTGCCCCTGCCTCCTGAGTGCTGGGGTTAAAGGTAAGCACCACCATGCAATTTAAAACAATACTGTTTTACAGTACCATCAATGAACATAGGGGATAAACCAAAATACTCGGAAACCCTAACTAAACCACAAAGTAATTCCAAATTATAGTAAATGATGTCATATTCATGACTTAGAAAGATGATTATTGTTGCTGGGAGTTGGTGGTGCACCCCTTTAATCCTAGCACTTGGGAGACAGGGGAATCTCTGTGAGTTCCAGGCCAGCCTGGTCTCCAGAGCAAGTGCCAGGATAGGCTCCAAAGCTACACAGAGAAACCCTGTCTGGAAAAACCAAAAAAAAAAAAAAAAAATGATCATTGTTAAGATGTTGTTTTACATTGATTGTTGTATATGTTTAATGTACTCTCTGGTTTCTCAGGATTGGAACTCAGTCTGTAGACCAGGCTAGTCTCAAACTCACAGAGATCTCCTGCCTCTGCCTCCCGAGTGCTGGGATTAAAGGTGTGCACCGCCACCACCTGGCTCTATTTAGTATAATCTTAAAAAGATTATGGTGTATACTTTGTAGAAAGGAGCAAACTGATTAAAACTTGTGAAATAAGACCCTAATTACTAAATAATATTACAATACAGAAACAAAGTTGGTAGACTCACTTCCTCTATTACTATATGCTACTGCTATAGTAATTAATTAGGACAGTGGTTTCAAGGAGAGGTACATAGGTCAGTGTGCAAGCTAGCATGTACCTATGGAGTCCCTTGTTTTATAAGGAAAAAATGCCATGGTAATTTATAGAGAAAAGATTTTCTTTTTTTTTTTTTTTTAAAAAAAAGGGGGTTGCTTAGAATAAATGGAGGGAGAAAATGGTGTTTGCCTGTACTCTCAGGATTTCAAGATCATTTTTAGCTATGAAATGAGACGAACCCAGACTACACATAAGATCCTGGCTCAATAACAATAATAATAATAATAATAATAATAATAATAATAATAATAATATCTTTTAAAAGGTAAACCTTAGGTTTTTTTTCTTTTTTTTCTCTAGACAGGGTTTCTCTGTGTAGCACTGACTGTCTGGGAACTCACTCTGTAGACCAGGTTACTAGCCTCAAATTCAGATCCACCTGTGTCTGCCTCCTGAGTGCTGGGATAAAAGGCATCTACCATGCCTCAGCTCTTTGTAAAATTTAAATCAAGTGAATCCTGAATATAGATACTAAAAAGTAAGAAATCTCATAAAATGGTATAATTTTGAGTTATGGAAAACAATCTAG
This sequence comes from Cricetulus griseus, assembly GCF_003668045.3. Classification (NCBI taxonomy): domain Eukaryota; kingdom Metazoa; phylum Chordata; class Mammalia; order Rodentia; family Cricetidae; genus Cricetulus; species Cricetulus griseus. Next base: position 36,554,244 of record NC_048600.1, on the reverse strand, counting down.
CATTTTAGTAATGCACGTTGTACATTTTCTTAACAAAATTCTTATTAAAAAGCCTAGGTCATTAAAGTATGATGAGGGTTGAAATGGCAGCAGAATATGGTCTTTGGGCATAGAATTAGTGGTAAAATAGTGGCAGCTATGCTTTTTATATTTTTGTTTCTTCCAGTCTGGCCTTCTGAGTCCTGGGATCACAGGTGTGTGACATCATGCCCAGCCTCAGAGTCATGTATCTCTAAGTCACTGTCCTTATATGTTTTAATAGTTTTCTTTTCAGTTATTAATGTTTTGATAAACAGAACTATATGCTTAAAATGATATTGTATATTTCATATGCTTGTATTTGGGCATATTTATATATTATATTATAACTATTGTGATTATATCCCACTAAATTTTACTGGATTTCCCTGTACTTTAATTAAAAAAAAAAAAAAACATTTATTTTGTGGGTGTCGATGTGTGCTATGTCACTTGTGGAGGTCAGAGACCAGAACATGGAAGTTGTTCTCTCTTTCCACCATATGGGTTCCAGAGATTGAATTCAAATCATCAAGCTTGGCATGTAGTGCCTTAACCTCCTGAGCCATCTTGCCAGCCCTCCCTGTGCTTGTGAATTGTATATAGACTTTGTTAAATATTTGATTTTATCTCTCTTCCCACAGTTGTTCAGTTAAAACATGTTATGAGAGCTGCCCTGATAACTCAGCAAGTAAAAGTGCTTGTTGCCCAGCCTGAGTTTGTGCCCCAGATCCACATGGTAGAAAGAGAGAACTGATTCTCACAAGTTGCCCTCTGATAAATACAATAAATTAGAGGAATTCTGATCATTAACTGCAAGTTTGTTGTTTTTGTTTTTTTTACCATTTTAGTAACACTGATGATGTTATGTTAATTTCTGTGGAAAAACCTCATCTGACAACTCCAGTTACATCAGATTCAACAGGTATCTTTTATGATCTATCAAATTAGAAAAAGAATGAGCAATGTCTTTTCAAAAGATTTTTATTCTTCATATTTATGTGTATATGTGTTTGTGTGAGTGTGGATGCTCTGAGAGGCCAGAGTGGACACTGATTCCCCCTGCAGCTGGAGTTTCAGACAGTTGTGAGCCATTTGATGTGGGTGCTAGGAACTGAACTCTGAATCTCTGCAAGAGCAGCAAGTGCCTTTAACCCCTGAGCCATCTCTCCAGCCTCATTATCTTTTAATAAGTTACAAAATTGTCTACTTAATCTACTAATTTATATCTAGGATTATAAACTATTAGTTTATTAAAACAATGATTCACTAATAAAACTGACATTTCTTTTAATCTTTGTATCTATCAGCTTAAGGCCTTTTGGTTCTTTACTGTATTTATCTAATGATTTACAACTTAAATTATGTATATCTGTTTTGTTTGCCCTGACCTTTTGTTTGTGGTAGCGATAATTTGTCTATATGTCTATTAGTTAATAACCTATTTCATATTTAAAGTTTCTCTTGATTAACTGTTTAAATTTTTTAAATTATTTATAATTTTACAGTTTGTGTCAAATGTTTTGTTTAAAAGAAACAACTTTTTAGATGAGATGGATTGTTTTTGTAGCGCACAGCTTAAAATGTATCTGCTTTTTTGTGTATGTAACATCTCATTCATAGGAATATGAACACTGTGGAGGTAAGAAAGACCTTGAATTTCTGATTTTCCTGCCTTCACTTTCCAGGTGCTGTGATTATAAGCATGTACCACCACACCTGGTTTTATAGAAAACTTTTTTCTTAACCTAAATATGGCTGTATTGCTTGCCTACAATTTCTTACCCAAAATTCCCTTTGTAGCCAGGCAGTGGTGGCATATGCCTTTAGTCCCTCACTAGGGAGGCAGAGGCAAAACCGATCTCTGTGAATTCAAGACTAGAGCAAGTTTCAGGACAACCAAGGCTACACAGAGAAAACCCTATCTCAAAAAACAAACAAAAACCCAACAATAACAACAACAAAAAGAATTCCCTTACTTTGTATTATGTTTAGTTGTGTTGAAATATTTACATCTTAACATCAGAAGGATTTGCACTCCCTCCCACCTTAGATATAAAACTATCTTAACAGTTTGTAAATTAGAGTTCCAAAGTGGGAAACTCTGTATTCCAGGAAGGTGCTCCTCAGGCACTCTTAAAGATAGTGTGAGTAACAAAATGTCACAATTTCAGATGCTAAAATAGTTTCAGACTTTGAAAAATAGGAGCTACTAGAATAGTTGTAAAGCTTCTGAAAGAAAATATATTTTGGGCTGGAGAGATGGCTCAAGGGTTAAGAGCATTGGCTGTTCTTCCAGAGGTCCTGAGTTCAATTCCCAGCAACCACATGGTGGCTCATAACCATCTGTAATCAGATCTTGTGCCCTCTTCTGGGCTGCAGGGATACATGCAAGCAGAAGACTGTATACATAATAAATAAGAAAAATAAATAAATCTTTTTTTAAAAAAGAAAATACATTTTAATCCAAAATCAAAAATTTAAACTGGCTTATCAGTTTTAGGGATCTATAACTTTATATAGTATAAGTATCCCTATCATTTGTTTCAGTGTCTCATAATTATTAATTATTAATTATTATATTAATAATTTATATAATAATTTAATTAATTGGATGTATTGATTTTTTTAAAATTCTTTTTCTTCCAGAAATTGGAAAAAACACATCAAGGAAATTCAGCAACTCACCTAATACCAGAATTGAAGTTGGGGTGGGTAGCAATTGTTGTCTCTGAATATTTCATGTGAATGTTTACACTATAGGAACTCTCTAGTGTTTCAGCATGTTGTGGGGACTGAATTTTGTCATCCACTCTTTGTCTAGGTACACTGAAAGTCTCTAGTGAATTGTCCCTTCACTGCCCCTCCTTCAGTGGGGGTGGAGAGTGACACAAACAAATATAGGAATAGTTTGCACATCCAGATTCTAGTCCAAGTTGCACACTGAACAAGGAGCAGCTACATATATTTCAGAACAACACATATTTACCAATTCATAGAGATTCTTATCCATATATTCAGGTACTGCAGTATTGTATTTATGAGTGTCTTTCATAGTAGAACTAATTTAAACAATAAGTTATTTAGAGAATGTTGAGTTGTCAGCTTCTAAGGTTGGGGTTCATTGGTGACATACTTCTGAGCATGATTGTGAACAAGCCCCAGGTTCAGTCCTCAGCATTGAAAAATAAAAATGTATTTTTATATTTTAAAAATAATTTTTGCTATTAAACTTTGGTTTGTTTTTGTTTTTTCAACAAAACTTTCAGGCTGTAGAGAAGAAACTTGATTTTGTTATTGACTTGACAAAAGAAAGCCTGTCCACCTGCAACATAGGTAAAGGATACTTTTTACATCTTCCTTTCTAAGAAAATGTGTGTGGATTTGTATGATTGTATCAGAAATTACAGAATTGTCCTGTCTTTGCAAGGCTGCCTTGTGCTAACCCTTTAAAAGCACACATATGGTCTACCCCAGTCCGTAATCCCTGGCAACCATTAATCTGCTTTCTTTTCTATAATTAAGTAATTTCAGTGTGATTATGCAATATCCATCCTTCTGAGATTAGCTTCTTTCAATGTGGTTCTTTGGCAGGTTATTCATGTTGTTTTGTATCATTTTTGTGGTCAAGTAATAGCCCGTGTATAGATGTATCATAATCTTTATTGATCCTTTGAAGGACATTTTTGCTTGTGGCAAACATTTTTCTTAACCATAACAATAGTGCCTAAGAGGAACTACCTAGATTCAGGAATAGAGGAATGTTACACATGATATGAAATGAAGAATAGTGACATCAGTTTCCTGTTTCTTCAATATGCGCCAAAAGATCTATAATTTTGTGGGATTGGAAGCCACTTATACAGTCTCATTCTGGTACTAAGAAGTAATCCACAATCCAAGAAGTTCAGTCAACTTCAAGCAGAATCAAAACCAAGAATACCTTATCAACACATAATCATTTTCTTGAAAACAAGGAAAAAATTTACATATATTAGCACTGAACCTAATACAAAGATGATAAGCATGGTCTCTGTACAAGGATAGCATGCAAATGTGCGAAGTTTATATCTGTACCAGGAAGTTTATGACCAACCGTCTACTTCAGAGCAAACAAATGTCCTTCACTCTGGGAAGACAAATAGGACTTGACAACATAGAAATTCAGGAAAAGTAGCTAGAATGTACAAAGCCACTTCAGATGTTATCTTTGTATTTATTTGGATTCAGAACTCATTTTGGTGGAAGAAAAACTACTGACTTCAGCATGATTTGTGAATCTTTGGATTATACAAAGAAAAACAAACCCAAACACAGATTTTCAAGTTTTTAAGACATAGCCTATATGGGCAAAAAGAGACCTCAAGAAAACTTCGAAAGGAACGTAAGGTCAGAAAGAAAGAGAGTTGGGGGTAGATACAAAGTCCAACACTGGTGCTGCAAAAGCAATATGGACAAAGATTTTTTAGTAGCTTGATCTGCCATGGTGGCATGATGTCTAAGAATGTTGTGGAATACAGACCCAAAGACCATTTAGCATGACCATCTGAACTAAGCATTGGTATTAAGCTGACCAAGACTGCCTAGAGATAAACAATTCTCACACAACAGCCTTAAGCAAAGAACATGAAAAAATTACCTCCTGGTTGTCAGTTGCAGGAGTAAAGCAAGCAAGCATTTAACAGAAGCCAAAACCATGCAGTTAGCTAGGGAATATCAACACTGAGTTTGTGGGAAGGGGTTGAACACTTTCCCACAGAACTTTACATGGTGGGAGTAGGAAAGGGGGGGATCATTTCAAGCTAGATCAAAGATAAGCTAGATCAAAGATAACTTCAAATGAGACAAGGTGGAGGAACCTTTACCGTGTCACATAGAAAACTAATGAACTGTAGGAGTTTTAATGAAAAACAGTAATGACCTTGAATTTTTAATCTAGTAAATATTTCTTTCAAAAATGAAACAGTAGCTGGGTGGTGGTGGTGGTGGTGGTGGTGATGGTGGTGGTGCACGTGCACACCTTTTATCCCAGCACTTGGGAAGCAGAAGCAGGCAGATCTCTGAATTTGAGGCCAGCCTGGTCTACAGAGTGAGTGCCAGGACAGGCTCCAAAGCTACACAGAGAAACTGCTATCTTGAAAAATAAACAAACGAAAACAGTAATGGTGCATACCTGTGATTCCAGCACTTCAGAGTTGGAGACAAGAGGATTAGAAAGAAGTTAAGGCCAATCTGTCCACAGTACCTCACAAACAAAAATAGAAGCAAAATTAAGACAAATTAAGCAGAATTTGTTGCCAATTGATTTTCACTACCAGAAATAAAGGGAGTGTGTGTGTGTGTGTGTGTGTGTGTGTGTGTGTGTGTGTGTGTGTGTGTGTGTGTGTACACATGGCATACCTTGAATATTACAGAAACCAAATTTTATCTCAGGAGTTTTTAGACAATTTTTCACTAAATCTGGAGTTCACCATTTTAGTTAGACTAACTGTCCAGCAAGCCCTTTGGATCTATCTATCCATATCCTAAGTGCTAGGATTACAGATGCTCGTGCCCAGTTTTTATGTGGTTGCTCTGGATCCAGACTCTGGTCTTCATGCTTGCATAGCAAACAGGTTAGCCAGAGAATCATCTCTTCAGCCCAAAAGGAAGTTCATTAAAGGAAATATAACATCTGAAAAGTGGGTCCATATTAAAAAGTGTTAACTAGATTAAGGGTGGATATGGTAAATACTTCAAGTAGAAGAATAATAAACAATTGTGGCAATAAAATGGAATTTTCAAGATAGACATCCAAGAGACTCCACAACAAAACAAAACTGAATCCAAAGCGACCATTACTTTGATATAAACAAGGAAATAAGAAGTGAGCAAAGAGACATCCTAAGTAGTGTTCTCATTGGAACTTGCAGTTTTACCTCTGTTTCCCAAATGCTGGGATTGTATGTGTGTGTGTGTCACCACATTCAGCTACACACAGTAAAAACATTTCTCATAATAGCTTTATTTAAAAGTCTACCAGCTGATGAATATATAGATTACTTATCTTTATGCCTTAATAATCAAGAAACAAAATGCTATATATGCAACCAATGTATAACTATACATAAATAATCCTGCAAAGTAATTTTGCATTTTTATGATTCAATATAGATGAAATTCTATAAAAGACAAATCCCTTTTCAATGCTAGATATTGATCTTTTGGCCTTGCATGTTAGTCAAGTCACTGAGATACATCTAATCTGTTTATCTGTCTCTGTCTGTCTGTTTTGGTTTTGTTTTTTGTTTCTCTGTAGTCCTGGCTGTCTTGGAACTGCTGGTCTCAAATTCAGAGATCCTTCAGTCTCTGTCAGGGATAAAAGGCATGTGCCACCACCACAGAAACTATGTACAGTCATTAGTGACAACATATGATTGATTTCAAATGAGATAGGTTGATTGAAAAGAAATACTAAAGAACTGTGGGTAAACTGGCCTTAATGGTACATGCCTGTAGTTGTAGTTCCAGTACTGAGGAAATAGAGCAAGAGGATTAGGAATTCAAGACCAACCTGGGCAACATGAGACCTTGTCTCAAAGAACAAGCACAGACAAGCGAAAGCTTTGGGGTGATGATATTTTATATCTTGTTTTGGTAATGGTTTCAGGTTTCGAGGTATTTGTCAGAACTTAAAAAGGGTGTATCTTGTAGGGTATAAATTGCATCTCTCAGGTCATTTCCAAAATACAGCATTAAAAGAATAAGTGGAAACTAGGGGTCACAGTTTTCACCTGTTTAATGAGAAACTTAATGTTGTTCTAGCTCCTGTTGCTTTGGGAACATAAAACAGTAACACAACTGTTACTCTCTCTCTCTCACTCACTCTCTCTCTCTATCTATGTATATCTATATAGATATATATAGATATGGGTAAAAGCTGGAGAGTATTTCTAAGACATTGGCATTACTAATGATAATACATACCAACACTAGTTAGCAGAAGTCCTATCTCTTACCACCACAAAGAAGTTGGATCTCGCTGGGATTGTGTTACTTTTTGATTATTACATTGAAATAAGTTTTACACCTTGGAAATTATGTTTCTCAGGATTTTTCTTTGTATTGAACTATTTACTTGAAAATTTAAAGGCTGTTTTATCACTTTATGTAAAGATTAATATGAAAACTTTGATTTTAGCAGACCTAGCTTTGATTAATTTTAATGCATGGTTAAAAATGTATATGGACTCTCAAAAGTAAAACCTAAAATTCATTACCTCTTCTAAGGTTTCTTAATACCTGTAAATAGTTGGTCGTGGTGGCAATGCACATTTAATCCCAGTACTTAGGATTGCAGAGGATACAGCAAGCTAGACAGACCTCACAACCTGATTACTGATCTAGCCCTTGTACTTTTCAGTGTTTTAATCTTCTCCACATGTTCACTACCTAGCTGTGTAAAACCACACACAAACTTTTCCCTCTGTTCACCACAGCTTCTCCATCCTCCCCACCTCCTTTTTCTTCTGTTTACCATGTCTTTCCTTCCTCTCCTGTTTCCCACAATCAATATCTTTTATCTAATTCCCTCCATATGAATACATACCTCAGGAGAGCATGCACCTAGCTTGTGGGACTTTTGTTTGAATTTCTAAGCTTGTGTATATTACGTATTCATGCATGATTGTAAACTTAATGTCTGTAGACATTTTTTATTGAAAAGAAAAGACCACCTCTTTTATCTCTTGGATCCCTCTCCCATGTATAAATACCAAATTCCTAGTTGCATAATAAAGGATTTACTTTTATAGGGAATTTTTGTCACCTTAATGGAAGATTCTATGTATTCTATCAAAAATTTTGTGCTTGTAACTGTATTTACTACTCAAGGTGTGTACAACTGCTCAAACACTGTGGAATTTGTTCCAGGTAAATTTTACTCACTTATTTTCTTTTTCTTGTAGTGCTGGGGCCTTCTCACTTATGGTGGACAAGTGCTTTATCACTGAGATACACCCCCCAGCTCTAAATTATACTGTCTTGTTCACAGAAAGCCCAGCATTCACCCTGAAGTCATCTTCGAAAGCTGTTTTAAGATCAAAAGAAATAATCCCAGTGGCAGAAAATGGAGATGAGGTACTAATCTGAAATGCTGTGTAAAGGATGTTCATTCCAACAGAGTGGGATTAATCTGTTTTCCTCTGGAAGCATCTGAGCCACATTTCAGCTTAGGAAAGACCTTGATGGCTTTTTATACAGTGCTCTTTGTGAATTCACTTATGTAGTAAAAAGAATTCAGTCAGCAGTTTGCAGAAGCTATAGAAATGAAAACAAACACAGTGTTTCAGTTATTTTAGGAGTGATAACCATTGTTAATGAGGTTTTGGGAGAAATTATGTTTGGAAACACAATGTTGACATGAGATGGTTTGTTCTCCTGAAAGCCTGAGACCTTGTTCATTGAATTAGCAATATTTCAATTGTAGAAATTATTCTTCCCAAAACTTGGAATGTGGCTCAGAGGTAGAGAACTTACCTAGCATGTGCAAAGTGCTGGGTCCAGTTCCTAGGATCATTCAAAACAAATCTCAGCTCCAAAAGAACCTTCTGTTTTACAAAGATTGGATCTAGAGGCCAGGAGATGACTCAGTCATTAAAGCTCATTACAAACGTGAAGACCTGAGTTTGGTCCTATAAGCAATGTTTAAAAATTAAATAAGCCAAGGTGTGTGGCACTCACTTGTAATCCCAGAGCTGGGACAGGCAGAAACAAGTGGATCCCTGGAGTTTGCTGTCCAGACAGACTAGTATGTGAGGTTGTCCTCTGACCTCCCCATGTGTGCATACACTGACAGATGTACCAGCACATATACACAAAACATTAATCTAGCTTCATTTTCTTGAAATAACCTTTCATTGCTTTGATGAAGGATTGAAGAATGAGAAGTAGATTTGTATACCTGAGCTTGACCACTTTTGTCTGTACTCATCAAATATTCTCGATGAACTTTCTTGCAAATGTGTTTGTAGGGTTCTGATTCACTTGAACACCTGCCGCCTCTCCCAGAGCCACCACCACCACTCCCTGAAATGGCAGACAAAATCCAAGACACTCTTCCTCCCCAAAAAACTGAGCTGAGAGTGAAGCGGGTGTTGAGACCCCCAGGCATTGCCCTGACGTGGAACATCTCCAATGTCAACCCCAAGTGTGCTCCTGTGGAGAGCTACCACCTCTTCCTGTGCTACGAGAACCCTCATCATTTGACTTGGAAGAAAATTGCAGAAATTAAAGCGTTACCACTCCCAATGGCCTGCACTTTATCTCAGTTCTTAGCTTCCAACAAATATTATTTTACTGTTCAGTCAAAAGATATTTTTGGGCGATATGGACCATTTTGTAATATAAAATCTATTTCTGGGTTTTCTGAAAACCTTACCTAAAAGTCCTCCATGATTATATGTTGTGTATATGTCATGTTTCCATATTTGAATGTTTTGTTTACAGTGTTTCTCTAACATTTTACATTGTAACATTGTACAGTTCATTTTGTAAACCCGTTGTATGGGGACAATCTTACATGTATTGTGTCTTGGAATTTTGTGTATTTCTAATTTGTATTCAGTATATACTTATGTTATCGTTTTCTCACACATACCATATCGTGGACCCATGTTGTCACTGTGTGTTCCTATAGTGGCTCTGGAGTTGCTGCTATGTCAGAAGCCTTGTGTACAAGCAACCCCTTTCCCCATTCTTGACAATCAGCTATAATCCCTGGAGAGGCAACCCTGCCATGATCTAGTGCACAGAAATTTCTTCCTAGTGTTTCATTCTAAAGCAGGCTATTTGTGCCCTTTTGTCTTTGTTTTTGTTTAGCTAGCAATCATTTGAGAGAAACAACATTTGGAGGTTTTTTCTAAATACTAGTTTGTTCGATCAGGCATTATGGGGCATGTCTCTAATGGGAATCAAAGGCAGGCAGATCTTAGTTCAAGCCAGCCTGGTGTGCATGAAAGTTCCAGTCCAGCCAGAGCATAACAGACTGTTTTTTTTTTTTTCTTTTTTAAACTTTGTGTGCTATGTACATGAAAAGGCATGGTGCTTCTTATTTTTTTTTAATTCAACCTCCTGTTTCAACCATGTAATTCATCCCTTAGTAAGGCTTTAATTTGCTGACTCCTAATGTCTCTAAATGCCTAACTTTCCCAAGTTCCCAGCTGCCCTCAGTACTCAGAGAGCATGCTTAAAGGCTCTAATGGAAGGGTCTTCTGCATACCTCTTCCCAAAGAAGTACTGCAGTGGGGCACAAAAGCCCAAGAGATGGTGTGTAAAGAGATACTTGAGATGCTGGAGTCACCACCCAAGAAAGACAAACTAGAAAGCCAGTAACTGGGATGTCAAAGAAAAGCGTCACTTTTCTGGTGCACAGTGGAAGTTATGAGGTGTAAGCAGAGAACAGTTTCCCTGGGTGTTTGGAGTGCCTCTACATCTTCATAATAAAAGCTGTTACTTTTGTCTGTTTTTCTGTCTGTATGAAATATGAGTGAGCCAGGTGTGTTGCCATACACAAGGGCAGCCTGGTCTGTATAGCAAGACTGGAAGAATCAGGTTTGAGTCCTGCATGGTAGCCAAACTCAGGAGGCAGAGCCAGTTGGATCTTTATGAGTTTGAGCTGTCCTGGGCTACATAGCCAGCATTTCAAGTCCTTGTGTTGAAGAACTAAGGAGGAAAAAAAAAGCAGACTCAGAAACTACTTCCAGATGCCATGACCTGCCTGCTTTCAGCATTTTGTAACAGATGGCACAAACTAGATGTGCCCATGACTGACCAGCAGGATATCATCTGGAAAGCTGACAGCATCAAAGGACACCCAGAGGAATGCTTCCATCTGACCTTGTAGAGGAGGTAGCTAAAACAGCATTACTGTTTATTGCCCTTTGAAGGAACCAGAGTGGAATTTGCAATGATTAATGTCTCAGTGGCAGCAGAATAGTGCCAGCTAGAGACAGGTAATCCCTGCCACACAGCACAGAAAACTAATACCCCATAAAAGTTGTCTGTACTTGTAGTTCAAAGGAAAGTGCCAATAAACAACAGCCAAACTTGCCAACCAGACAATTGAACATGTGCCTCAATTCCCAGGTAGCCTGCACAGTAGGCAACAGGATGAGAAAACAGCTTGGTTCCTGGGTTCACACTGTGTGGGCCATACTGTTACACCTGGATGAATGGAACAAGAGTACATCATTCTTCCTACCATAGGGTCCCACAGTACAGCCCAGTTACAGAAGCTGAAGTACCAATTCAAGTCTGATATATTCCGGGGTCTCTAGAACAGAGACTCAACCTGTGGGTTGCAGCCCTTTAACAAGAGGCCGCCTAAGACGGCATTTACATTAGGATTCATAACAGCAAAATTACATTTACAAAATAGCAATGGAAATAAACATGGTTGGAGCTCACCACAACATCAACTGTCTTAAAGGGTTGGAGCATTTTGAAGGTTGAGAGCTACTGCTCTAGAACAGAAATGGATGTGGATGGCAAAGGGGATTTATTATATTGGCTTACATGATACACACTAGGTAACCCAACAGCTGTGGAGAGGCTAGTGCAGCCTCTATCAGCTCTGTACAAAATACTTTGTTCTGATGGTTTATTACTGTAATCTTAGCATTTGGGAGACTGAGACAGGGTTATGTGTTCCCAGGTTAGAGACTGAGTTTCAACCTATTTTTCTTTGTTCAACCCTGCTGAGTGAGGGAATCCCAAGATTACACTACTACTGTGGGGTAGCTGACTGGGATGGTGGGTTGCTCACCCTTGGAATGTATTAAATCATGCTGGAAGCCAGTCAGACACTTAACTGGGGCTTGGACATGGGTTTCATCTTACTGTGTCTGCTTTTCTTCTATAAACCAAAGGCATTGCTGCTCCTTGCCTTTTTGTCTTTTCTTGCCTTCGCCCTCTTTCTTTCCTTAAATTAACAGGTTCTCCCAAATGGCTCTTGGGACATTGACTAATACAGGGTTGCTATAGTAAATTCTAACTTAATGTCCTGGCATCCATTTTAAAGGTAGTTTGATTTCTCCTACCAGAAGCAGATTGTAGTCACCCTTAATGCAGTTACTGCTCTCCACCTACTTCTAGTGTCTCAGTGTGGTCTATCTAGTTGTCTGTGCTATATGACTGCCTTCTGTGACCTCCCTTCACTTGAGGTGACAAAAATCAACTTATTGGTCCTACACCCTACATGACCTTTGTACTCACAGAGATCCGCCTGCCTCTGCCTCCCGAGTGCTGGGATTAAAGGCGTGCGCCACCAATGCCTGGCTCTGCATGACCTTTGTAGATGCTCACAGTCTTAAGTCTCATAGTCTTAAGAGTATTGCCTGTAGAGCTTGAAATCCACTTAGTAGAATCCCTTGAGCAAACATGGATGTCAGTTAGGGCTTTAGTCTCTCAGAACGTTGATGACCTCTATCCACTGGCTGAGCACCCTGCTGTCTGGATTTCTCATCAATCTGTGATCACTTCTCTCACAGAACCATGAATAATAAAATGTTTCTGTGTCATGTGCTTTGTTGTGCTGCCTCTTCAGAGCCACAATTGAACCTAACTCATCCTAATGAGGTCATGACTCTTGGTAAGAAACTAGTTATGGCACAGAGCCATCTGGTCACTTCATCATCTTTCAGCTGCCATGATGTTAGATCAACTTAAAAAGATTGATTTTGGATGTTTTAATCTGTAGTTCATTGTCCTGTTGCTTTGTTGACCTGTTAGCATGGTAAGAATATGTGATGGAAGAGGAGGCCAGGGTCCAAGTATCCCCTTCAAGAGCATACCCCAATGATTTCCCTTCTTTCTACCAGGCCCTACCTTATCAAGATTCCACCATCTCCCAATAGTGCCATCAGCTGAGGACCAAGCCTTCAACACAGGGACCTTTGGGGGCCATTCCAGATCCAGACTACAATGGGTAGGAACCAAGCCAGTCATCAGAAGAAAGAAGTTTCCTGTGAGAGGTACCTACACATGACTCCCCTGGGCCCTTCAGGCCAGGGCTGGAATTTATAGCCTTTCCAGGAAGACTTCAAGAGTGGGTTAGAGGAAAGTGACAGTGGGATGCTATATCAAGGACAAGCAAGTTCTTACTGGTAGTAATGGTTAGCCGAAAAGATGGGGTGTGGGGAATAAGGGTGAGAAATGCGTTGTTTCCTATTACTAGTTTACTGGGACAAGGAGGCCACAAGAGTTTGGCTGTCTGACTAGAAAACACTTTAAAAATCATAATACATGAACATTTTCGTAGTGGGCACTGCAGACAGAGCACTGGAAGTCTTTATACACCCTCACTGCATGCTCAATCTGAGTGGGGACACTGCTATTAGCAGTTTCTTATTTCCTTCCAGAGCCTCAAAGTATGTATTCCTATAAAATCTCACACCTTCAGCAGAGCATAGCCAATGCTGGGCACATTGCTGAAGTGAGGTAAGATTTTAATTCTGATGAACTCTTTTATCACCTCATAATTTTCATTGACATAATTATATATTTGTGTGGAGTGCAGTGTGATGATTTGATACATTGTACATCAGTAAGTCAGGGTAGTTAGTTGGTATCTCCATCTCCTTAAACATTTAAAAAAAAAAAAAAGATACGATAGTCACAAACCACAGCCACCCTACTGTACTGTACAACACTGGAACACATTGCTCCTGTCTATTGTCAAACCTCTTAATGCTCTGGTTACCACTTCTCTCTCTGCTTCCACAAGATCCATATATGATAGAGAACTTTTAGTATTTACTCCCTAGATTGGTTGATTGGTTGATTAATTAATTTATCTGGAGACAGAGTCTCAATGTTGGCCTTGAACTCAAAGATCCACCTGTCTCTGTTTTCCAAGTGCTGGGATTAAAGGTATCTGTCACTGCACCCAGATCCTGAGACAAATCTTAATGTTGTACTACTGAAAAAAGCAGGAATCATAGGTGTTGGGAGGAGGTTTGACCTCAGGGTTTCCTAGATTGATTGGTCTGTTGGTTGATTGTATTTAGCAGTATTGGTGATTGACCTACAGGACCTTGCACATTTGAGGCAAATGCTCTAATACTGATCTATATTCTTGGCCCTTGGCTTTCATTCAGTAAATGGCTTTGCCTTTCTAATTGTGTTTCCTCAGCAATATTGAGAGTACTTCATCAAACCTGCAAAGTCTCAGTTCAGGTCCCCCAAAGTTCCAAAGCACCTGTATCAGAAAAAGCTGAGTGTCCTGGGGTCTCTGTAGCATCCGAGTTAGCTGACCTTGCTCTACTCTAATAGATTCTTCAAGCATCATTCATGGTGGCTACTGACATATGTGTAGAGACTTATCTGTAATATTGGATATATTCTCTGGTGGTTATTGTTTTGTTTGTTTGCTTACTTATTTCCCCCATCCTTTCCTTCTACTGGAATTCTGCTTGTCTGACAGTACCTTTTTTCTTTTTGTTTTTCTTTTGTTTATTTGTAGTGACTTTCCTCAAATATCAAATTATATTTAATTTTTGTCATAGAAATTACTGAACATACAAATGGAGAAAGATTAATGTAAGAAAATTGCTAATGTCTAAAAGGAAATAAATGTGACCTTAGATAAGGAGAGAATGCATTTAAAAAGACTTTCTGAAACAAAGAGCCTGGATCAAAGCTGAGGGTATTCTTTTATTTTAAAAAAATTAATTTATTACTAGGGGTGGGGTACATGTATGCCAGGTCTTTTGGCATATGAAGGTCAGAAGACAACTCAGGAGTCAGTTTTCTTCCATTGTGGACTTCAGAGATTGAGCCCTGGTCCTCAGGCTTGTATTTTATATGCTAAACCATCCTGTTGGCCTTGGGAGTCTTCTATTAGAGGGATAATTAAACTATTGGGAGTAAAGATGAGTCTAAGGTAGACCAATGGACTAGAAATGAAAACCCTGATATTAACCCACACACCTACGAACACCTGACTTTTTCAAAGAAGCTAAAATTATACAATGGAAAAAAGAAAGCATCTTCAACAGACGGTTCTGGCATAACTGGATGCTGGCATATAGAAGACTGCAGATAGATCCATATCTATCGACACAAACAAAACTTAAGTCCAAATGGATCAAAGACCTCAACATAAATCAAACCACACTGAACCTCTTAGAAAAGAAAGTACCCTTGAACAAATTGGTACAGGAGACTGCTTCCTGAACATAACACCAGTAGCACAGACACTGAGATCGACAATAAATGGGACCTCCTGAAACTGAGAAACTTCTGTAAGGCAAAGGACAAAACGGCAGCCCACAGAATAGGAAAAGATATTCACCAACTTCACATCTGACAGAGGGCTGATTTCCACAATATACAATGAACTCAAGAAGCTAGTCACCAAAACACCAAATAATACAATAAAAAGTGGGGTACAGAACTAAATAGATAATTCTCAATAGAGGACTCTAAAATGGCTGAAAGACATTTAAGAAAGTGTTCAACATCCTTAGCCATCAGGGAAATGCAAATCAAAACAACTCTGAGATACCATCTTCTCTTGTCAGAATGGCTAAAATCAAAAACACCAACAATTTATGCTAGAGAGGATGTGGAGAAAGGGGAACACTCCTCTACTGCTGGTGGGAGTGCCAACTTGTACAGCCACTTTGGAAATCAGTATGGCAGATCCTCAGGAAAATGGGAATCAGTCTACCACAAGATCCAGCAATTCTACTCTTAGGCATATACCCAAAAGATTCACATTCCTACAACAAGGACATCTGTTCAATTATGTTCATAGCAGCATTATTTGTAATAGCCAGAACCTGGAAGCAACCCAGATGCCCCTCAACTAAAGAATAGATGGAGTAAATATGGTACATGTACACAATGGAGTACTACTCAGCAGAAAAAAAATGGAATCTTGAAATTTGCAGGAAAATGGATGGAACTAGAAGAAGCCATCCTGAGTGAGGTAACCCAATCACAAAAAGACAAACTTGGTATGTACTCACTCATATAAGGAATTTAGACATAGAGCAAAGGATTACCAGCCTACAGTTCATACCACCAGAGAAGCTAGGAAACAAGGACGACCCTATGAGAGACATACATGGTCCCCTGGAGAAGGGGAAAGGGACAAGAACTCCTGAGCAAATTGGGAGCATGGGGGAGGGGAGAGGGAGTTAGGAGGAAGAGGAGGGGAGAGGAGGACATGAGGGAGCAGGAAGATTGAGTTGGGGAAGATTAAAGGAGAGCAAGACAGGAGACACATCAATAGAGGGAGCCATTATAGGTTTAAAGAGAAAGATGGCACTATGGAAATATCCAGAGATCTTTAAGGATAACACAAACTAACAATCTAAGCAATAGTGAAGAAGCTACCTTAAATGCCCTTCCCGGATAATGAGATTGATGACTACCTTATATGCCATCCAGTAGCTGATGGAAGCAGAAGCAGACACCCACAGCTAAACACTGAGCTGAACTCCTGGAATCCAGTTGCAGAGAGGGAGGAGTGATGAGCAAAGGGGACAAGACCAGGCTGGAAAAACCCACAGAAACAGCTGACTTGAACAAGCAGGAGCTCATGGACCCCAGACTGATAGCTGGGGAAACAGCATAGGACTGACCGAGACCCCCTGAACATGAGTGTCAGTATTTATCTCTAATATACGAATGGAACTTGGGAGCCCATTCCACATAGAAGGATACTCTCTCAGCCTAGACACACAGGGGAGGGCCTAAACCGTGCTCCAAATGATATGACAGACTTTGAAGATCCCCATGGAAGGCCTCCCTGGGGAGCAGAAGGGATGGGAGGAGGGGAGAGAGAGGGAACTGGGATTGCCATGTAAAACAAGCTTGTTTCTAATTTAAATTAAAAAAGGAAGCTGGGTGGTGGTGGTGCACGCCTTTAATCCCAGCACTTGGGAGGCAGAGGCAGGTGGATCTCTGAGTTCGAGACCAGCCTGGTCTACAAGAGCTAGTTCCAGGGCAGCCTCCAAAGTCATAGAGAAATTCTGTCTCAAACCTCCCTCACCCCCAAAAAAATGAGTCTAGAAGAAAATTATGTTGGAAAAAAAAAAAACATTTAAAGAACATTTCAGAGTAGAACCAGGAAACCTCAAGATTCAGGAATTATGCACAACCCAAGCCACAGCCTGACCATGTGAATTGTTGAGCAGGGTATGGGAATATGAGTTTGTAAGTTGTGAGGTTTGGTGTAAAGTTTGGCAAGTCTAGAGATTTTGCAAAGGCCACAAACAATGTAGGATGTAGCTGCAATTGTTTCAAGAAAACCTTTTATCTCAGTTTGAAATGTTTTATTGTTCATAAAGCCATTTTATTAGAACTATAACAGCTGAGAATAAGCTTGACACCTGGAGTCCTAGCAATTGATCAAGTATAGCCAAGGTCAAGGCAACTTTATTGTGCCCAACACCTTCCTTTTCTTGTAACTTGTGAAGTCAATGGCCTCTGTCTTCTATTTCTTTTCTTTAAAAGTCCCGTGGGGGGGGGGGTGAAGGGACCAGCTCCCCATTTTGGCAGCCATAACAGCTTAACACGTGCTTGTCTGACCTTGCCTTAGTCACTAGGAGGTCAGATGCCTGCCTCATGGCAAGGAACCAATCAGAAGTTAGCTGGTAGTGCTATGCTTTATGGCTTTGGGTGTGCTTTACAGACAAGTGCACAGCAATGACGCACAGAGCATAGCAACCACCCTGGGAGGGCCTATGGGCCATAACATCCAGTTGACCAATCAACACAGGGCAAGCCCTCAAAGCCTGGAGGCACACCAATCCTGAGCCTGTGCATACCCCTAGACACTCCCCTTAAGCTGCCCTATAAGATCTATATGCAGACGCTTTGAATTGTCTTTCTAGCCACCCGCCATGGTGGGTGGATGAAAGACTGGAGGTAACATGGGGTTAACTCATTAAACAACTACAATAAAGCCTCATGCAGTTTGCACTTAAAAAAAAAAAAGTCCATACAGCCCAAGCCTTTGGGGAACACTTGGTCAGTTTGTTTTCAATTTCCAAGACCCAATAAATTTCCTTTTTCACTCTTGCAGCTTCTGAGCTTGAATAATCAACACCAGGCAAAATTCACTATTGACATCTATCACTCTAACTTCAGGGTTAGGGATGCAGCTCATTTGGTAAAGTACTTGCCTAGCATGCACTGGCCCAGGGTTTGATCACCAGTGCTACATAAAATAAGTGTGTAATCCCAGCACACTGGAGGTCGAGGCAGGAGGGTCAGAAATTCAAGGCCAGCCTAGTCTATGTGTCCACTCCCTCTCCTTTACCCCCTCCCACAAATTTTGACCCATACTGACCTTATTTCTTCTCTCCCTCAGTCCCCCACCAGTCACAAAATCACTTTTTTTTATAGAACTGTGATATCATTTTATTCATAATATTGTTTCCAACAGTCTAAGAATTTCCTCTCTATCATACTTCCAAAGAAGAAAAGGTTCTTACTGTGCCCTAACTGAAATTCCTCTGACCCGGATACATGACTGTTTAATCAGGAGTTTTACACTCAGTATTTTAAAATAAGGAAAAGCTAAATATGGTTGTCTTAGTTACTGCTCTGTTGCTCTGAAGAGATACTTTGACCAAGGCAATTCTTATTAAAGAAAAACATTTAATTGTGGCCTTGCTTAGAGTTTCAGAAGGTTAGTCCATGATATAATGACAGGAAGAAGACGGTATGGTGCTAGAGCAGTAACTGAGAGCTTTACATCCTGATCCACAGGCAGGAGATGGGGAGGGGGCATGGGCTTTTGAAACCTCCAGCAATTATCAAACAGTTCTGCTTCTGAACCACCACATTTATTTCCATATGTATATGAGAACATTAGTGACTGAGGTTGTGACTTGATTACCTTGCACTAACAGGCAAGTTTATCCTCTCTTACAGTATGGTCTGTAGAGTTAGAACAGTTGAAACAGAACTTAGAAGCTGTTTTTTTCTGGGAAGTATTGACTTCTCACTGGGAATCATTTGGGTTATCTAAACACAGGATAAAAGCATGGTGTCTCTGCCTTCATTTTGTATGTCTGACTGAAGGCAGAGAGGAAAGTCGTTCTAAACCTGTAGTTGTTTTGAATTCCAGGAAAAAGAAAACCTTCAGGTACAGACCGTACCCTAGAAGAGGAGGACCAGGCTGCTACAGGGTACAGAAGTGAGATCTTTCAAGAACTAGACTGAGTCCTTCAAGCAGTGACAACAGTAAAAGTTTCACTACCATCTTGCAGAGTCAGAACCAGACCATACATTGACCAGGGCTGCATAACCATGTATGTCCACATCAAAGCCTTTTAAAGACCACTTCATAATAAAATTCTACAGTGATTCTAGTACAACAAATGTCCTATGTAGCTATGACTAGAAGTGTGTAGAGTAGTGTGTCTAATCCTAAATATACAAAAGTTGAGTTAAAAGCATATGAGTTGGATATGTGCAAAGTGATCACTAGGTAATCTTTCAATGAGTTGTTTGAGAAGGGTTTGGTGTAGTACAGACTTGCTTTAACTTACTGTGTAGTCAAGGATAACTTTGAACTCCTAATCCTTTTGCTTCAATCCTTTTGCTGGGATTGCAGGTATATACCACTACACCCAGCAAGTACCCTCCTTAGAGTGGCATGTGTATGTGCTTGCACATGCACATACATGCATGTATATGTGTGTGATGCTGAGGAGGAAACCCAGGGCCTCAACATGTTTAATCACTGAACTGCATCCCTCCCTAGTGTTCTCTTTTCTAAACTTTGTATCATACATAACTGTGAACATGTGACTTGGCCAGTACAAATTTTGATATTTCTGTGGTCTGTGTACTATTCTCATGGAACCTACCATCAGGCAGCCTGATAGCCCAGCTATCTCAGATATGCATGCCATCTATTGGCATTAACTCTGCATGTTTCATTGTGTAGTTTATGTGCACTAGATGTCTGATCAAGTCTGGGTAGTTTGTGCTATTACCTGAGCTTGTGATTATGAAGTTCTGGAGGCCTGTCAAGTCACAGATCCCAATTCTCACTTCAGAAGTAGGGGCTGAATTCATGTAGAAAGGACTTTTGTGTACTGCAGTGCTGACTATTGCTGACTTCATTGTATGTTGGATGGATTTATGTTCCTGAAGTAGACATCCTTCTAGAGAACGCAGAGCTAGTGTTCCATGAAAGAATTGTTAGTGATACTAGCCCTTCCCTTCAATCCAGTGGCATGCTTGTGTTCCTAACTGTATCATGCACATCCCCTTTAAGTAGAGTTAATTAGGCACCCCCAACACTGTGCCATCCTAAGGCTAAGACACTGGCCACCTAGGAGTTATTAGTAAACACAGCTATTCTAATTTATCTAGAAAACAAAATTAAATGGAGATTTGCACATTAAAATGTTATTGACAAACTATGTCATCCTTTAACCTGAAACAAGAATGTAAATGTATGCCTGGAAAGAAAATGAGGACATCTTAGTAGTGCTAACATAATGCTGCCAATTATAATTATTTTCTTCAAGTGCTGAATGCCGTAGAAATAACTGCTTTCATCTGTTAAAGTTCTGCAAGACTAGCTAGCTATGACTGTCTAAGTCTTTGTCATCTCAAGTTTTTATCCTTGTTTTACAATTAAACTCATAAAAATTTGGCTCTAATGACTATTTTTCAAACTAGCTTCTTAAATGTCTGTTCTCTCGGTGTTTTGTGTAAAACTACACAGCTGTTGTCTGTTGCCATTCTGCAAAAGAATACCTTCTAACAAATGTAATCTGAATAGGATTTAAACTTTTGTATTTTATATGTATGAATATTTTGCCTTAGTGTAAGTGCACATGTAAGTCTGGTGCCTAGAGAGGCCAGAAGGGTGACAGATCTCCTGGAATTTGAGTCACAGATGGTTGTTATGCACCACGTGTGTGCTGGGAACTCTCCTCAGGTATTCTGCAAGAACAGAAAAAGCACTGAGATGCTGAGCTATTCCACAACCCTATGAACAGTATTTTAAAAACACTAAGACATCACCTAAAAAACAAACAAGTGAAACTTGGGAATGGACCCCAGGGAAGCCAAGCCTAAGGGCCATTCCTTTCATATCCCTAAGCTGTTTGAATTCTGCCCTTCCCCCCAAAAAAGGTTTATTAGCACTGATTCCTTGGCGTCTGCTACTTCTCCCATTCTGTTCCCCTCCCCACATATCCTACAGGGTGGGACCAGAAAAGACCAGCCAGAACAGATTTCATCCTGGTGACAAGGGACAGTCAAGACCAAACTACTTGACAGTTAACCAGGGATGTTCAGTCACAAGAAAAGTAGTAGTCAGAATCAAGGTGAAGTCTTGCTTGGTGTGGTGGTACACACATGTGACCTCGATACGCAGAGGCTGACACTGGGGAATCATGACAGAGTAGGCCACACTGTGAGACCCTTGTCTCAAGGGCAGCAACAAAATGTGAAGTCACTTGTGCTGATCTCCAAAAGTAAGTAAAGCCAAGAGCGGAAGTGCTTCTTATGTATGTCTGATATCCAGTCCCTCCCACTGGAACTCAGTGCTATCAGAAAGAAAGGATATCTCCTGTAGAATTTAATTGCTTGCCTTCCAACCTTGGCTTCTTATTGTATTCTGTCTGTTCTAGAGTGCTACTTCTGCTTTCAGGCTTAAACAGCTGGATTTTTTACTTATGTGCTTCTGTCATTACCACCTGTCCCTTATTGTATACTAGTTTATCATTAGGCCAAATAGTCTGCAAAGCCAGATGAGCTGACACCCAAATTCCCTCAAGACTGAGATGTTTTTGAGCACAAGGAAGAACTTTGAAGATGTTTTTGCTAAAAAGCATAAACTCATCAATTTGGCCCAGTATGGGTAAGTAAATACAGGATAAAGGCCTGCCTTCACTCTTTCATTTTGAGTCTCTACCCATCTTTTAAAGGCACAAAGGTAAGTCATTGTTCTAAACCTGTAGTCATCTTGGATTCTGGGAAGTACAAAACATTGCAGAATGGACCACCCCATAGATCAGGCACTTATTGATGAGGTCCAGGAAACAGCACCCGGGGCAGGAATAACATCCCCGATTCCCAGTTACCTTATCCTCTCAAGCAATAATGACTTCTTCGGTCTACCTTGCAGTCCAGGAGCTGGAAGGATGAGCAGGAGGGCTTCACCTTGACCTGGACTACCTCTTGCCCTGTACCCAGTCCTATTTAAATCTAAAGCTTGTGTCAGTGCCTAGAAGATACATAGGGGTCATTAGAGTCTGTTATCTACACTGCTTCCTGGATGGGGGGGGCATAACTACTCCTAGGTATGGTGGTGGAGAAAGTTTATTGTAGATAAAAGGGAAAGCATAGGTAGAGGCAGGGACATCTGGGAGAGTCCAGAGTGGTCATATCCCTGAGCCATGTGAGGAGAGGGGGAAGGGAGGGGAACCAGGTACAGCAGCCAGAAGGCCAACCGTACAAAAGGGGCAGGTAAACCAAAATATAAGAAAGAGCCTCTGGGGGAAGGGCAGCCCAGCCCTTGGCTGGAGAGTTCAGGGTAGAGGGTGGGGGTATCCCAGCCTACCCTGTAGCAGGCAGAGTCTGAGGGTACTGGGAGAACCTTGCAGCCTGGTCCAATTTGATATGTCAAATAGGCACCTGTGCTGTTTGTCCCCGGTTTGAAACTTAATATCCTAGCCATTTGGTTGATAATAAATGATAAGAGGTGATATAATCTATGACTACTTCCTGTTGACATTGGGGTATCATTGGAGACCCGAAGAAGTTGGAATTTGGGCCAAGTCGGGGAAGAATAGGCTGTTTCATTCACTGTCTAGGCTCCGCAGGACCTCCTGGGGCTAGATACACGAAGGCAGCAGTTGGAGCAATTTGTAGTCTTTAACTGATTGGCAGTCTGCTGGAATAGATATATATTAGGGACAGAAGATAAAGTTAAAGATTTTAGTGGGATTTTTTTTCTTATATGTACATTTGAAACTTCCAGGCTCAAGCTCCTGGAAGTTGTGGGAAGACAGTCCCAAGACCAGGGAGAGAGAGCCCACCCTCAGGAAATAGGTAGGTGGGGAAACAGGCTGTTGATTGACAGTACTTAACTGGAGTCCATCTGACCAGCTACCTGAATTCAAGTCAATTCCCTGAAGCTTACAAGAATTTTTTAAGTTTACAAAAGAGATAATAGTTTCATATGTGTTAGCATTATAGCTGTTTGCAATGTGTACTAAAATCCATATTGTAGAATAGGCAGTAGACTCACCCTTTGAGTCATAGTGAAAGCTTGGAGACCCAAAGATGATTCTGGGTTAAGAGTATGAACACTCTTTTCAGAGGACTGGATATAGACTAGACAGAGTTGGTTTTTTTTTTGTTTGTTTGTTTTGTTTTGTTTTTTTTGAGACAAGGTTTCTCTGTAATGCTTTGGAGGTTGTCCTGGAACTCACTCTTTAGACCAGGCTGGCTTCCAACTCACAGAGATTTGCCTGCCTCTGCATCCCGAGTGCTGGGATGAAAGGCGTGTGCCACCAATGTTCGGTTGACAGAGATGTTTTTAGCACAATGAGAAACACTTTTAAGTCTATGCTTAGAAGATAACCAAAGGAAATTTAAAATCTTGAGCTTGAGGCTACAATAATAGCCACACTTTCCAGAGCTAGATTAGTAGTTTATCAGAACTCTGCTTAATGTTAAATCCTGAACTTTCAAAGTCTTACTAAGGGAAAGAAATCTGAAACATATTTTCATTTTTTAAAAATTACATTTACATACCTGAAAACACTTTCTTAGACCCTTACAACTTAAGCTTTCACATCCTCAGACTTTATAACTTGCATTTATATACTTTAGAACACATATATAAATTTGAAACTTTTTTCTAATCATTTACCATTAGACACAGATAGTTGATTACTGACCGAAGTCATCATAAAGCAGGTTCCTTTAAATAAAGGAATAGTAAAAAGTTGCATTTTTTTTCAAGACAGGGTTTCTCTGTGTAGCTCTGGCTGTCCTGGACATCCCTCTGTACACCAGGCTGTCCTCGAACTCATAGAATCTGCCTTCCTCTGCCTCCCAAATGCTGGGATTAAAAGTGTACACACCACCACTTACTTTCACAACTTGAAGCTTAGGAAAGTGAGTCCTGTGGCCTGATTTTTTTTAAGATTTTATTTATTTATTAATTATGTATATAATATTCTGCTTCCATGTATATCTGCACACCAGAAGAGGGCACCAGATCTCATAACGGATGGTTGTGAGCCACCATGTGGTTGCTGGGAATTGAACTCAGGACCTCTGGAAGAGCAGTCAGTGCTCTTAACCTCTGAGCCATCTCTCCACCCCCTGTGGCCTGATTTTTACATAAAAAGAAAACTGAGAAGGCAGCTAAGGCCTTGGTTGCTGCTCTTAAACTGACAAAGCTATTAGTCTCAACACCATCAAGAGATCTGAGAAGAATGAATTTCATCTGAGTAGGCAGGAAGTACAGACCAAGCAGCTTCCAAAGCTATTAAAAATGACGGAGACTTACTGGCTACCTAAACAATCACCCTAGATTCCTCCATGGTCGTTGGGGGCTGAGATCCCAGAACAGTGTCAGTCTTCTGCCATCAGGCCCAGAAGATCGAAGAAACTTTCCTTTGAAGGAGGAACTTGGGGGACCAGCCTACCTTGTCCAGGCAAAGTGGTAAAACCCACTCCCCATGAAGGGACCAGCTCCCCATTTCGGCAGCCATGACAGTAACACGTGCTCGCTATGACCTTGTCTTAGTCACTAGAGGTTAGGTGCCTGCCTCGTGACAAGGAACCAATCAGAAGTTAGCTGGTGGCGCTATGCTTTACAACTCTGGGTGTGCTTTACGGACAAGTGCACAGCAATGACACACAGAGCATAGCAACCACCCTGGGAGGACCTATGGGCCATAACAACCAGTTGGCCAATTAACACAGGGCAAGCCCTCCAAGCCTGGAGGCACACCAATCATGAGCCTCTGCGTACCCCTAGACACTCTCCTTACGCTGCCCTATAAGATCTCTCGCAGCCGGTCCAAACTGTCTTTTGCGAGCCATCCGCCATGGCGGGTGGGTAAAGACCCGAGCTAACATGGGGTTAGCTGGTTAAATTACAATAAAGCCTTATGCAGTTTGCAGCAAGCTCTCAAATCTGCCTGGTGATTGGGGTGACCGAGGTCGTGGCCTGGGACCCCAGATACCTGAGTTTTCCGGCGTCTAACATTTGGGGGCTCGTCTGGGATTTTCGACCACCCCTCAACTGAGTGGATTCGATCTTGGAGGTAAGATGATTCGAGCTCGCAACTTATATGTTCAATGTTATATGTTTGCTTGTTATCTCTCTTGCTGTTTTGTTGGTTTGGTGCCATGACTTGAATTTGATCTGAGCCTTCGCAGAACTAGTATTTGTAATTTGTATTTGTGTATTTGGAATTTGTAATTTGGACCTCAGGGGGAAACCGACCTGTTTTGAGACCCAGAGATCCCGCCCTGGATAAAAGTCCAAGGGTTGTTTGTAATTTTGGATTGGGGCACCATTTCTTTGCTGTGCGGTTTGTCCTGTCTGATGTCTGTCCTGTTTTTGCTGTTTGTGTCTGTCCCTGTACTAACCCCCCCCCCCAGTCTGACTTTTGACCACTGGACGGACGTTAAGGACCATAGTTAGTCAGTTAAAGTTCCGACACCCCCTTTGGTTGAGTCATATGGCGCCATACTAGGTAACTTTCTTTTCCGGCCTTTGTTTCTGTACAGTTTCTGTATGCCTGGAGGGTTGGAATGGGCTGGGTGACTGAGCAGGTTTGTTATCTGGTGTGCTGCAGTCCACACCCTAACCGCCTGCTTGTGTGTCAATTTTACTATTTCTGTTAATTTTGTGGATGTGGAGGTCCTATGTTGGGGTTTCTGGCGACATCTATGAGTAGGCCTACAAGAATTGTTTAGGGTGGAGGTTCGGGCGGCAGCCTTCTGAAATCTATAGGGGAGACTTGGTTTCGAACCAAGTTGATCTCCATGGGGCTAGCCATCTGAAATTCCGAATAGGACCCTCGTCTGTGTTAAACATCTCTTTCTGTCCCTACTGCCCATGCACATGGCATGCATGGGTCAGGGGTCTTTTCTTGATGCTCTGAGCATGTGGAGCTCGGGCGGGAGCCACCTCAACTGTGATCAGCAGATGCGCCCGGAGGACAGACTGCTGCTCTAAGAACACCCAGGAGGTACGAACGGAGGCCAAGGACACTTGGACCCTCCTCAGTTAGCGGCTATTGTAGCCGCCAGGTTCTGCTGCCCATCTTCCTGGTGCCATTGCCTTATAAGTGGCACAGGCAGATTGGGTTGGCATCTGTCCTTTTCTGTCTATTCTGTCTCTGCCCCAACTGCTGACCTGCCGTGGGTCCTGGCTTGCCGCAGGAGTTTCCCTGCTCTGAGGGAACATGGCTGCAAGGCCGCCATCTGCCTGGCTGCCCAGCCTTCTCTGTGCTCCACACACATGGCATGCAGGGGGCCTCGGGGGGGGGGTCTTTTTCCCATCCCTGCATTGGCCGAGGGTCTAGAGTCACCAGCAGCACCCCCACGCCAGGTCTCTTCCCTGAGCACGTGGAGCTCGGGCGGGTGAACTATCTGGTCTGATTTAGATGTTCTAAAAAAAAAAAAAAAGACCTTAAAGTTATTAAAAACTATGGAAAGGACTTTGATAAGAACTTTTATGTTGACTGAGAAATGAGAATGTACTAAAGTAATAAAGAGGGAAAGGGAAAAAATTTGTCTAAGAATGTCTAAGAAAATCAGAGAAATAAACTAAAGGTATGTAGAAAATTATAGAGAGTTAAAGCAAGTCATAGAAGGTCGGAGAAAAGGTTGTTAAAAGAGAAAAATGTAAACTGTATGCTATGGTTTCTCATGTCTACAAATAATAAATTTTAAAAATGGTGATATGTTAAAATTTTAACCATATTAAGCTAATTCTGTTTAAAAAGTCCTGTTTATTTCTCAAGTAATTTATGTATACTTGTTTTAAAATGTTCTGTTTCCTGGTATAACCTAAGTTCTGTTACAAGCATGTAGCTAAACAAATAGTGCAAGATTCCGCCATTTTGTAGCCAGCCACATGGCAAACTGGTCACATGGCTGACTGGTAGCCATTTTGCTGAAGTTGAGAAAAAAAAATACTTAAACTGCCATCTTGACTAAAGGTGACCGCATGGAAATTAGAGGTACCATCTTAGAAACAAATTTTTCATTTATGTTAATGCTTCTATATATTACAGAAAGACATTAAGGGAATTTAAATTTCTTTTTAAAACCAGTTTTTTTTTAAATGTTTGTTTTTATTAATGTTTGTACTAAAGAGCTTCAACTTAGAATCATTTTTAAGCAAAGCTTGACAATGTAAAGTTCTTGTTTTATAAAATCTGCTAATCTATTATAAGATGTTACAGTTTATGTTTTCGGAAGTTAATTTTAGGGCGTTGATGGCACACGCCTTTAAGTTTAGGGCATTGGTGGCATATGCCTTTAATCGCAGTACTCGGGAGGCAGAGGCGGGTGGACCTTTGTGAGTTCAAGGCCTGCCTGGTCCAGCAGATCGAATTCCAGGACAGGGTCCAAAGCCAAGTGTCCTCCTTGTCCACAGTTTGGACAGGGTCCTGGCACCAGGCAAGGTGAATGGCAGTTTTTCACCTAGTGACCAGCTTTGCCACATTTAAAGCAGGCTCCAGGTGGAGTTCTTCTGTGCCCCATTGTTTCTATGGAGGAGATCTTAGGGGTGCTCCTGGCAGTTCCTCTCTATCATGGGAAGCTTTTCTATTACACATTTTAAATGCCATCCTCAGCAGATCTCTGAAGAGTTTGAGGACCTTCTGTCTATTGAGTATATCAAAACTGAACAACTTTGCTTCTTTCTAAACAAGTTGAATTACACATATAGTATATTGTAGCAAATAAAACCTTAAGGTTTTACCACCATACAAAAATCCATACCAATCCAAAACATTTTGGAGACTTGTTGCTTGCTTAATCTAAAAAAGAGATAAAATAATAAACTAGGGGCTGGGTAGGACTGAGAAGTTTCTAATTGTTGCTTTATTCCATACAGTAATCCTAAAATGGGGAAGTCATATGGCATGTACTCTTTAACCTTAGTAAAAATGTCTCCCAGTCACATGGTTGCTTCCACCTCGATGAGGCCATCACCTAAGATGGAGGCAAGTCACATGGTTGCTGTTTAAAACATGTTTTTCCAGTAGATCCATTTTTAAAAAGAACTGAGTCCAAATTACCTATATAGTATATTCTAAGCCTGAGTTGAATCACACACATAAGATGTAGCAAGCTAAAACTCCTATGTATAGGTTTTAATTATAAGCCTTTTGTTATTAGTTTAGAGCCAAATTTTGTTACAGATTCTTTAATCACACCCAATGAATTTACAAATCCTGAGATAAAGACTGTTTACACAATAGTCTTAAAATATTTCTTGAGAGTAGAACTCAGAGAAATCATAGAGATAAAGATTTAAGAGTGAGCTGGGTGTTGGTGGTGCATGCCTTTCTTTAATCCCAGCACTTGGGAGGCAGAGGCAGAGGCAGGCAGATCTCTGTGAGTTCGAGGCCAGTCTGGTCTACAGAGCAAGTTCTACAGAGCCAGTTCTAGCTCTTGGTCTACAGAGCCAGTTCTAGGACAGGCTCCAAACCAATACAGAGAAACCCTGTCCTGAAAAACCAAAAAAAAAAAAAAAAAAGATTTAAGAATGGAAAATTGTAAAGTCTTGGAAATAAGAGACTTTGGGATCATTTGCCTGTGCAATGGCAAAACTTTTGCAATTTGAAACTGGAGTGAGCTTTCTTTGACTATCAAGCTATATTAAGGCCAGCCATTTTCAGTAAGACAACAAGGCTTTAAGAAAATCTTGAAGCATCCACGGGCCTGCCTGATACCATGAGACTCAGGCAGGCAAAAAGACTCCTACAGGGCTGCCCAGGGTCCTCAGGGTCCTACCTGTCTGAAGGATCCACAGGCCTGCCTGATGTGCAGGCAGTGCCAGTATGATGAGCAAGTATATGGTGGAGAAATGGTAGAGAAAAAGGCAGAATGGTTCATGTGCTGTGGTAAGAGGAGGTTCTGAAGAAGTGAGGATGGTGAGGAATAGGCTGATGTGGGCAGCCTGCTTTTCACCCAGGACCGGGGTGACATCCAGGCCTGGGCTGCTGCCTAGGACCATGTCTGGGTCTGTGGTCCTACTGCAATCAGGGTCTGTATTGGCTTTCATAATCCATGTTGCCACCAAGGCCTCGGGGATGCTCAGGGTCTGGGCTGCCACCTGTGGCCATTTTGGTGTTCCAGGGCAATGCTGCTACTGTGGTCATGTGGATCTGAGTGGCCTATACTACCACTGGGGTCATGATGACATCCAGGCCTGAGTTGCTGTCACAGGCCATGTTTAGGTCCATGGCCCTGCAGCAGCCAGGGTCTGTGCTGATGTCCATGGCTTTAGTAACCAATGAAGGCCATGTGAATGACTGAAATATGGGCAGACACCTCTGTCCATGTTGGTGTCTGAGTGCCATGCTGCTGCTGAGGCCATGCTAATCTGGATGGCCTGTGTTGCCACCCAGGGTTATGGTGACATCCAAGCCTGGGCTATGGCAAAAGGTCTGGATCCATGACCCTACTGCATCCAGGATCTGGGTTGGCATCCATAGCTCCTGATACTACCAAAGCCCATGCAAATTCCCAGATCTGGGCTATCACCCGAGGCCAGGAAGGGATCTGAGGGTCATGCTGCAGCCAGGGTCATACAGATCTGAGTGGCTTACACCGCCACAAGGTGCCATGGTGACATTTAAGCCCAGGCTGCTATGGATGACTATGTCTAGGTCCATAGTCCTACCAAAGCCCGGGTCTGTGTTAATGTCTGTGGCCCATGGTACCACCAAAGGCCACAGGGATGCCTAGGGTGGCAGCCTGTGACCATGTTGGTGTCTGAGGGCCATGTAGCCACTAAGGGCCATGCCAATCTGGCCTGTGCCATCACATGGGGTCATGGTATCATCTGGGCCTGTGACACAGCAGCAGCCAGGGTCTAGGTTGATGTCCATGGCTCCTGTTGCCCCCCCCCAGGGGCTGAGCAGACCATGTTGGTATCCAAGGGCCTTGCTGCCACCAGGGCCATACTGATCTGGATGGCCTGTGCTGCCAAGGGCATATCTGGATCCATGTTCCTGCTGCAGCTGGAGTCTGTGAGGATGTCCATGGCTTCTGTTACCACAGGGGCTCATAGGAACCATGTGTGTTGAAATTCTAGGGCCTTTCTGAACCTGCCCCACCCATCACTGGCTCGGGATAGCTGGCCCTGCCTCTCAATAGACATTGCAGCAGGAGAGCTGGCCCTGCCCCACCACGAGAGGACTGGTCCTACCCTCACACTCAGGAGAGAAAGCCCCACACCTCACCATGGGCCTAGGAAAGCTAGCTCTACCCCTTGCCTGAGGGGGCGGTCCCAGTGGCCTAGACTGACCAGCTCAGCTACCACCAAGACCCATATCCTGGGCCGTGGGTTGGTCCACCCTAATATCTACTCCATCTATGACCTGCTGGAGTGTGAAGGGACTGATCCTGTGGAACAATAACCATAGCATCTCCATGACTCAGGACAACAGAAGGATATGTGAAGGAGTTTCGGTGAGGGTCAGTGGTGATGGTTGTCAGAGGCCTTGATCTAGACCAGTCACTCATTACAATGAACATTTTTAGGGTAGGGCTGATTGAACAAGAAGGTATACTGTGTGACACATTGCAACTCCTGATGCCACTAGGATGAAGAAGTGTTGGAAAGATGGAGGAGCAAGGTGGGGTTTTTTGTTGTTATTGTTGTTTTGTTTTGAATTAATTTGGGGGTGCATACTGCAGGGCTGAGGGGTGGGTGTGGAGGGACTGGGAAGGTAGCAGGATTGAGGTGCATGATGTGAAATTCTCAAAGAATCAATAAAGAATATATTTTATAAAAAAGGAAGAAAATCTCCAAGTCAGAGGAGAAAAGGAATGAACTCCACCATAGGGAGAGTTAGACACCTAAAAAACAGAGAAGTGTAGCCTTAGGAACTAGGAGGATCAAGCAGAAACTCCACCCAAGGGAGGTTTCCAATAGCATAGAAGCCACAAGGCATAAAGAAGCCATGGGACTTAATAGCAGAAGGCAAGGAAACACACAATGTACAGGCCATGGAGGGCACAAGGAGAGATAGAGCAAGTAGCTCCAGGAGAAAGGGGGCAAGGAAAGGACCGCAGATCCTGGAGAGTGTAGAGAAGCTGTGGAATTTAGTAGGCAGCTCCTAGGGAGAGGTGAGGAAGTTCCAGGAAGGAAGGAGACATGAGGGAGCAGAGGGGGTAAGTATCATGGTAACAAGAATTTCAATCCTGGGTGTCTCCAGGAGGACTGAGAGACTTGTCAGAGAGAAATGTCCCAAATCACAGAGAGGTGTCCCTTACCACATGATGGGGGCCTGGTAGGGTGAGAGGAAGCTTTCTGGCACACCAGTGCGGCTTTCATAGACAAAGCAGGGAGCTCCATAGTAGAAGGGGGGAGAGAAGTGGTTAGAGCAGGTAGAGGAGAAAACATCTGGAGAAGTGCAAGCGTCTTAGTGAGTAGAATTGTTCATTTGTTGGTGCCCCTAAGGGCATAGCAGGGAGAAGCTTGTGTGGTAGGCAGCCCAAAAGGGCACAGCGGGCAGAGAGGACATGTACCGAGTAGGTAAGGAGAAATGGATGGTTAGGTAAGATACGGGAAAGAAGCAGCTGAAGAGGTGGACTCCGGAATCACATTTGGTGGTTGGCAAAAGCCCGCAAAAACTAATGATCCAAACACACCTTAGGAGACTCAGCTTGGCTCAGAGTGGTTGAGGTTCCGGAAAGGGAGCTCATTTATGCCACTCCCGTGATTTTCAGCACCAGATGAATGAAAAAATAAACAAGTAAAAGGAAAGGACATGACTGTTCCCATGTATGATTGAGGAGAAAGTTTATTATAGATAAAAGGGAGAGCGTAACCAGAGACAGAGATATCTGGAAGAGTCGAGAGTGGGCATGACCAGACTGAGCTGGCCATGTCAGGAAGTGGGAGACGGGGCGGGAGAGAGGAGAAAGAAGAATCAGGTTCTGCAGCCAGGAGGCCAAAGGTACAAAAGGAGTGGCTAATCAGACTGGCCCAGATGTCCCTTGATGAGTTGGATTATAGCCCCAGACAAAAGATAAATTAGCAATTAGATTTTAAATGATTTTTACATCGACTGGTTGACTGAATTTGTGTGCCTGAGTATGAATGTGAGTGCTTGGGTACCAAGCTGAAGTCATCAGACAATTTTCAGGGCCCAGCTCTCTCCTTCCATTATGTGAACCCCAGACTCAGGTTGCCTACCTTGGCAGCAGACACCATTATCCTCTTGCCAGCCTGAGCTGAAAGAATTATGATGTAAGGGCCTGGCACACACACACACACACACACACACACACACACACACACACACACACACACACCAAAACTCAGGCAACCTAAGCTATACCATCATTCCTTTGTTGAGTTTTCAGAGAGATATCTATGCAGTCATTCATTTATGGGATACCTATGGCCAGATGTTGCACCAGGCACTGATGTGAAGAACACTAGGTAGGCTCTGCCCTCCCAGAGCCCACCATCTGCTGGGACGACAGAGCTAGGACAACTAGAAAGTGCAGCCAAGACAGTGCAGTGAGTTGTGGTCTGTGAGGATAGTGAGCAGGGAGGCAGGAACTGGAATTGGAGACCAGGATGGCCAAGAATCATTTATCCTCCTGCCTCTACCTCCCCTGTACTGGAATTACAGATGTGTCACACCATGCCCTTTCTACTCAAGATTTTAATTGAAAACAGAAAATGTGCATTTTCCAGGTCAAGATCAGAGGCACAAAACTCACCTGGAGTGTGCATGAGCACAGGTCTCATACACACAGCCCAGCCTCCAAACCCCTGTTTTCCTGATATGCAGCCACCACCACACCGTTTTTGTGGGGTGCTGTGATTGAACCCGTGGCTTCCTGTTCTAACCCTTAAACCACACCCCTTGTTTCATATTTATCTATTTTGTCCCCGGACTAAGAGAACAATTCTGGAAAACGACCACCAGGGGACAGCAGCGCCTTTCTCATTTCTGCAGCCAAACTCAAACCGCTTTTGTCTTTTCTTGCGGCACTGATCACCGCAGTGCTGCTAAACAATCACAGCATGCTAAAGGAGCTAGACGTCTCTCAGCTGACATCTCTATGTAGCATTATCCTCCTCCCCAGATCTCCGCTGCTTTC
This sequence comes from Cricetulus griseus, assembly GCF_003668045.3. NCBI lineage: Eukaryota > Metazoa > Chordata > Mammalia > Rodentia > Cricetidae > Cricetulus > Cricetulus griseus. Next base: position 36,520,872 of record NC_048600.1, on the reverse strand, counting down.
GTCTGTTGAATCCCAGGCTTGCCTGGACTGACCTTGCTGTAGCTTCCTGCCTGCAGCCTCCGTTCTGGAGCCTGAAAGCCAGAAACAAATTCTCAGGGCTGGTGGGTTCCGTCTCACAGGGATGACAACATGAGCCATTCTGTTGGGAAAGTACAATCTTGGCGGTGGTGAACAAAGGTAAAGTAATTCAGGAAGGCAATTTCTTTTGGTAAAAGGGGCATACCAGAACCCAAACACTGACAAGCAAGCAGGACAACAGACCAAGATGGGCTCTGTCTTTTATCCCTGACATAGGTAATGGTACCTCTCACCCCACAATGGGAAATCCACAGTCTGACATGATTGGCAGAGGGGACGGGTGGGGGAGGGTTCAGGAAATAAGGGTACTTGTTGGGTTAACTATCTTTGAGAGAAAAAACTGTTTCCCTTCTTTACATTTTTACCAATTTCTCTTCTTTACATTTTTACCCCCCCCCCCAGAGGTAACTCTAACTGTTATTATGGAAATGGGTCAATGACCAGTCTGACTTTTTCCAGCTGGATGGAGTATTCAGCCATAGCAGTCCGGTACTCCTATGTCCTAAGGGACATAGCTAAAGGATCCCCAAAAGTTCACTAGTCGTCGTTGACTGGCAAGAGATGGTTGGGGGGTTATATTCTATATTTAAATGGTCCACGAGGGGGAAGTTTATATTCTATAACTTTCCATCCCTTTTGTTTGTTTTTAAGATCTATTTATTTTATGTATATGCTGTTCTCTATGTTTACCTGCATGCCAGAAGAGGGCATCAGATTCCACCATAGATGTTTGTGAGCTATCTACCACGTGGTTGCTGGCATGTGGTTGCTGGGAATTACACTCAAGACCTCTAGAAGAGCTGCCAGTGTTCTTAAACATTGGGGACATCTCTCCGTCTCCAGTTCACATCCCTTTAAAGGAATCTGAGGAGGAAGTTTCTATTCTATCAGTTCTGTCAAAGCTCTAAAAAACCTGACTAATCCAGTTTTGAATGAGTGCATGCAGCCGATAAAGAGAAACAGCACAACATAGGCAAACGGATGCTTGCAGCACCCAGCAGAACCCAGCTAAGGAAGCCCTTTCAAAGCTATGATGAGTTAATGAGCTTAGACAGAGGTGGTGTCAGCCTGTTCAGCCCAAGAAACTGTAACTGAAAAGTAAAAACAAAAGCAGGATGGGGTGGACAGAAGAGATATAGTTCATTGGTGTAGAGTCACTGTGGCTCTTGCTGAGTTCAGCTCCCAGCACTCAGGTCAGGCAGCTGGAGATAATACTCCTCTGTCCTTTGTGGTAAACTTGAACACACACACACACACACACACACACACACACACACACACACACACACACACACAAGCACACAGAATAATTAATAATCTTTGCCAGGCGTTGGTGGTGCACGCCTTTAATCCCAGCACTCGGGAGGCAGAGGCAGGTGGATCTCTGTGAGTTCGAGGCCAGCTTGGTCTCCAAGCAAGTGCCATGATAGGCTCCAAAGCTACACAGAGAAACCCTGTCTCGAAAAACCAAAATAACAATCATCATCATCATCATCATCATCATCTTTAAAAACAAAAGCCAGGGCATCCAGGGCTTAGTAGAGCAGAAAGAGAAGTAGATAGCAAACATGGAGTATAGGAATCTGGAGAAGAGAACACTCTAAACCAGTTAGAGAAAACCAGGGCTGGAGATGGCAGGGGCAGGAGGAGCAGGAATGAAGACCCAGCAAAGTGCTCCCTGGTGGTAACTAGTCTCGCCCCTGGTGATCTATCCTTTGGAGTCCATGCTCTCCCTGGGTTGCTGCAAATTCACAGCTCTCTAAATCTACAGTTCATAATGTCAGCTCCCTGTGATAGCTGGCTAGTGTCGGATGCACATGGGCTGGGAAAGCTCTTAAGTTCCTTCTAGAAACTAGGAAATACATCATGTAAAACAATGTGCAAAATTAAAAAGAAACAGAGGAAAACTAAAACCTACCTGGGAAGTCTGGTGTTGCCTCCATCGTCTGATGTAAAACTACAATGCAGACCAGGTTGTAGTCCCTCCTGGCCCTCCTATCCCATGATCCCATTAGGTATCCAGCAAAGTGAAAACCACACAAAAATGAAAAAGAAAAGGACTGGGCATGTGACTGTATGCCTGTGGTGCAGGAAACTAGGGTATGGTGAGCCTTTAGCAGCTGAGTGGTACCAGGAAGTCTTATGGGTGCCGCCATTTTGGTTAACGTCATGTGGTCCATTAACCAAGCTGGCAGTGAAGTCACATGATCGTCACCATCTTGATGATATCACTAACCAAGAAGGTGGCTAAGTGACAGGGCCAGCTCCACCTTGATGAGGTTTCCCTGCCAAGATACTGACAAAACAACACGGTTGCTTTTCCCTTGTGGTGAGCTCTGCTCATGATAAAAATGAGCCCATCCCCCAGCAGGGCATAAGTCCCTATGGATATGAGACAGCAGATGAGGTCTAGGCATATGGGCCAGAAACAAGCAAAGCAAAGAAACAGAGGAAGGAGAAAGTGACTTTGGGGCCATTTGTCCTACCCAAGAATGATGTGGGCTGAGACCAGATGGATCTGTGAATACTGAATGGGGTGGGTGAAAGGTTCAGGCTTTTGATGCTGATCGGCTCTACCTCTTTAAGAGACAGACCCCACCCCCTGACAATACTCAGGGCATGTGAAAGAAAATGTGCTACGTCATCGCTACATCACCCTTCACCCATCATGACTCTGGACATACGTGGGACCTCACTGCGCATGTCTTCCCTTTAAAAGTTCCAACCTCTCTCTCTCTCTCTCTCTCTCTCTCTCTCTCTCTCTCTCTCTCTCTCTCTCTCTCTCTGCTACACACTCTCTCTGTCTCTATGGTGACCGGCAATGGAGGTCAGCCATTACCCCTGTTCCTCTTCTCTCTCAGTCTCCCTACTCTGCCGGGCCCTTATAATAAACTAGTCAACATGTCTCATCTTAAAGCTTTCTCTTTTCCTCTTTTTAAATAAAAACATAACAGTGGGGAGCTGCCTGCTCCCTCAGCTTGGGTAGTCTGTTTCATTAGAGCCCCCCCCAACCCTTCCCCTGTCCAAATTACTTCCCATTCTGGCTGTGAAAACTAAGCTGTTCAAGGTTCAACTTCTCATAAGGGAGAGTTTTCACACCCTGATAACCAGAGTCAACCTCGAGCAACAGAAGTTTCTTGTATTCTAATTCCAAATGTTTTATCTGATCCCTTATTGGGTGGGTGGATGGGTTGGGATCTATGTTAGGCACTTCTCAATCAGAAACTACTCAAGACACTGACAGAGCTATGGCTCAGGACTCCACTGTATACACACACATCTAATTTGCTCACTCTTACTCAACCTCCAGGGACCAGCCAAGAAATACTTGGCCATTCTTTGTACTCCCTACTTTGGTCTCCTGCACAAGAGCTACCTGATTTCCTTGGCATTTTCTTGGCCCTTCCCTGAGTTGCTGAAAAACTTCTGTCCTGGGGTCTTTATTGATCTGGAAGAAGGTCATTCACCCAAGATCCTGGGGGTCACTGCAACAAGGGTTGGGTGTGCCTCCCCCAGGGGAGGAGATCTGAACATCCCCAGGTGTATCTGAAATCCCAGAGAGCTTCATTGGAAAGAAATCATTGGAAAGAAAACCTTGGTGTCGTGCAAAGGAACGTATGAGCCAAGTGAAACTAATTTGGCAAGGTGATGTGTTCTAGCAATAAGCGCATGCCACAACCAGCATCCTATTGAGCAGTACACCAAGCCAAAATGGCATCTGTCTTTATCACTAGCATAGGTGGTGACTTCAACTCATCTCCTGAGAGGGAACTCAGCGTCACTATATGACAGGGTGGCTAGTTGTCACAAATGAGAAGGAGGATCAGGACATATGAGCCCTCACTGGGTTAAATGCCCTTGATAAAAAAAAAAAAAAAAAAAAAAAAAAAAAAAAAAAAAAAAAAACCACAAGTAAAAAGAATGTTTCTCATATCACAGGGAAAAAAAATGAGAAAATTCTCATTCCCAGAGAAAAAAAAGCAGGAAAAATCCAGGTACAATAGAGCACACATGTAATTCCAGCCCCTGGGAGTAGAGTTCAAGGTCAGCCTTGGAGCCTGAGCTAATTGAGACCCAGTCTCAAAAATCAAACAAACAAAACAACACAAACCAAACCAACAAACAAGACAGGAGGCAGGTGTCAGAACTCCAGTTATCCAGGGGTCCAGAGCCCAATCAAGAAGACAAATTACGGAAAGGACACAGCCCATAAAGCTCAGAGCATGTTACAGAAGGCTCAGGACCTGATGGAGATTCAAAGCAGGGGTGGAGGAAAGCAGCTTATAGAGACTCATGATTGGCTCTCCTCATCCCCTATCACCTCCCATCACCTCCACCAATCCTCATCACCTCCTATCACCCCCACCACCCCTCATCACCTCCATTACCCTCATCACCTCCCATCACCCCCACCACCCCTCATCATCTCCATTACCCTCATCACCCCTCATCACCTCCCATCACCCCTCATCACCTCCCATCACCTCCCATCACCCCCATCACCTCCCATCACCCCTCATCACCTCCCATCACCTCTCATCACCCCATCACTCCCATTACCCCTCATCAACCCCATCACCCCTCATCACCTCCCATCACCCCTCATCACCCCTCATCACCCCCGTCACCCCCATCAGCCCCGTCACCTCCCATCACCTCCCAAGAGCCTGCCAGAGGATTTAAGGGCCAGGCCTGGGTTCTGTGCTGTCAAACACTTTGAACTGTTAGGTGGCCTCATGAAGGGACAGCTAATAAAGTAAGGAGTGTTTAGCAGCTCCAAATGAAGCAAATACCACCTCAGAGGATTAGCATGCATTTTTAAAATTTCTAAACCGTTTATTGTTTATAAAAAGTATTTTTGCCTCCACAATATTAATTCAAGGCATTATATTTATTTTCTTTTTTTTTCTATGAGTAGGTGTGCTAAGATAGTCTCATGTAGCCAAGTCTGGCTTCTAACCCAACACATGGCCAAGGATGACCATGAACTTCTTTTTACAAACATTTGTTACGTGTGTGTGTGTGTGTGTGTGTGTGTGTGTGTGTGTGTTTGCCATGGTACATGGTGTTTCTGAGAAGGTCAGAGGACAAATTAGTCTCTCCTTCACCATGTGGTTCCAGGAACTGAACTCACGTTTTCAGGCTTGGCAGCTGGCACACTGACCTGCTGAAACATCTCACCAGCCTGACCTTGAACTTCTGATCCTCCCACCTCTACCTCCCAAGTGTGTGTTAGTGCACCATTCAAGTCACAACATTTTTATTTTCTACTGTCATGCCATATATATATGTGATATCACATATATATATCACACACATATATATACATATCACACACATATATCACACACACACACATATATATACATATCACACACACACACACACATATATATATACCACATATATATACACACATATATATATTTTCTACTGTCATGCCATACATATATATCACACACACACACACACACACACACACACACACACACATATATCACACATATATCACACATATATCACACACACACACATACATCACACACAAACATATATATCACACACAAATACACACACACACACACACACACATATATATATCACCTGGCTTCTGCATATGAGAAAAAAACCCCTTTGTCCTTGTCCTTCTTTCCCACATTCCTCTCTTTTATTTTCTTCTCCTCTCTGCCCCTTCCTTCCCTGACACACTCCCCTTCTACTGCATGCTATTTATTTGTTTGTATGTTTGTATGTGTACAAATAGACCTGTGGGCACAATCTTTCATCCTCAGGGAGGAAGAGACATGACTGAGGAGGCAAGTTCAGGTGCCCTGGGTCATAACTGCCCCCTTAATTTGAGCCAACTGGCTCATCTGCAGAGCCTTGAATCCTGAGAAGTAGTCAGGGCTGTAACCCACCAACATCCTTTGGGAAGGCTTGTTAAGGCAGCAGATTCCAGGGTCTCAGCCCCAAGGCTCCCATATAACAAGCCTGGGGCTTAGTCCATGTTCTACACTGTCCCGCGCGCTCTCTGTATTCCTCGCCAGCAAGAAATACACGCAGGACACTCGGATCCTTCTGCAGACAAGCTTTAATGCATTAGACTGAGCAGAGACTGAGCAGAGACTAAGCAGAGACTAAGCAGAGACTGAGCAGAGACTGAGCAGAGACTAAGCAGAGACTAAGCAGAGACTGAGCAGAGACTGAGCAGAGACTAAGCAGAGACTAAGCAGAGACTGAGCAGAGACTGAGCAGAGACTAAGCAGAGACTAAGCAGAGACTGAGCAGAGACTGAGCAGAGACTAAGCAGAGACTGAGCAGAGACTAAGCAGAGACATTGAACTAAGAAAACCATCCCTATATAAAAGGCTGACCAGCCGCCTGGGACGTATTACCCTATGAATGGCTTTAGCTCCTCAGGCAAAATGAGCCACGGGATAGGCAGAGATCAAAGGAATGGAGATTACCCAGCGCCTGTGAAGTAATTTACACCTTGGTGTCTTCAGGCAGCATTATAATGCAGGAACCGGCTTCCTACATATCACCCTTTTTTTATTAATTAATGAAAAGGCTTTATATTATTACAAGCAAATAGGTCACCCATATGTTGAGGGATAGAGGCAGGGGTTGACCTTCCCAAAATCAAACATTAAGACTGTGTACGAGAGTCACCATCAGGCTGTCAGTTTGACCCGAAGTACTCCCGACCTGTCCTCTGCCGTTTTTCTGGGAAAGGGAAATTCTCAAGGCAGGTAACCCTTATGCAGGTCAACGTACCTCCCAGAGAAGCCTGTATAATAGGCAACTCTGTGCGATGCCTATGCTCAGCATCCCTCTTTTTGGGGCTGCACAAACCAGACACTCTACCCTGTGCAGTGAGCCTAGGCTCCGGGTGTGCAAGAGCTGTCTGGCCGGCGGCCTATCGCTTAGTAGCCAAAAATATAAGCGCTTGGATGATCTCTTGGTTTGAGCCCTGGAGCTTACATGCCAGCCAAAGGAGTAACAGCATTTCGCAGGCGGCTGCATATCCATCCCTTTTCTCACAGACCAGCCAAAAATAACAGCAATCTGTAAACGGCTGCATCGAACAATTACCCCCACCCCTTAAGTAGAGACAATCGCTCCGCCAAGGGCAGGAGTTAATCTGGATAACAATAGCGGCTCTCAACTCCCGGGGGTAGAGGGTGGAGTTTCGACTTTTGAAGGTCTGCAGAGGCTCTTTAGGTTTCTGGGATCCACAGGGGATTCTCTTCATCCTGTGAGAAAACACAATATCGCTCCCCTGGATCTTATGAGAATAGGATCCGGGCCTTTCCAAAAATCAGTTAAGATATCTTTCCATTTTACCATTTCCTTTTGGCCTTTTAGTTTTTGAGGTGAGACGCTTGGCCTCGGTATGGCCCCCAGCGTTAATGTAAATGAGGCTTTAAAGCCCCAGGCATTCCAGGCCTTTAAGAAGTGTTGAATAGCAGGCATGGCCTTTTCCCCTATCAAAGACTGGGAAAGCCATCTGTAATTTTCTTTGCTCCTCTGATGGTAAGAAGGAGTCGGTTCCAAATAGTGGGGGTGCTGATGGAAGCACACCCGCTGGCATTTTTGGCCGTGCTGCTTCTTTCTCTAGCTCTGCTTTCTTGTTAGAGTCTAAAATCTCAGAGTCTGAGCTGCTCAGCTCTAAGGCTTTTAGTTTCGTTGTAGGGCAGCTTCTAAATTTACCGGGGTGTGACCGGCCATTCCCCATTCTTTCTCCCTCCTTTTTTGTCTTTCCCTCATCTAGCTGAGCTGTTTCTTTTAAAACTTTATCTCTTGAGCTTTTAGAGTCATTAGGGCTATCAAGATTTAAAGCTTTATACACTCCCTTGTCAGTAGACATTCCAGGAGGTCTTTTTTTCTTATACGTTGTAGTTTTTCTTTTTACATACACTCCCATGTCACTAGACATCCCGGGAGGTCCTTTTTTCTTATATTTTATTGTTAGGCGCGCCCCATCTCTCACTACATTCGGTTTCTGATATGTAATTCTGGACTTCTTTAAGATTGTTATAACAGTGAGAAAAGTCAAAATAGCTCCTAGTAAAAGTATAGAAGCCTCTATATTAACCTCCCAAAATAGTAACATTCCCAAGCCAAAGTCTAGAAAAATCATACCTCTCCGAATTTTTCTCATTACATTCGGTTTCTGATATGTAATTTTGGACTTCTTTAAGATTGTTACAACAGTGAGAAAAGTCAAAATAGATTAACCTCCCAAAATAGCAACATTCCCAAGCCAAAGTCCAGAAAAATCATACCTCTCCGAATTTACCACCCTGCAGTTCTGAATCCGCCTCGTTAGAGGGGTCTCTGAGGTGTTGGAGATGTTAAGCGTCCCGGGTTTCGGCACCATATGTCCCGCGCGCTCTCTGTATTCCTCGCCAGCAAGAAATACACGCAGGACACTCGGATCCTTCTGCAGACAAGCTTTAATGCATTAGACTGAGCAGAGACTGAGCAGAGACTAAGCAGAGACTAAGCAGAGACTGAGCAGAGACTGAGCAGAGACTAAGCAGAGACTAAGCAGAGACTGAGCAGAGACTGAGCAGAGACTAAGCAGAGACTAAGCAGAGACTGAGCAGAGACTGAGCAGAGACTAAGCAGAGACTAAGCAGAGACTGAGCAGAGACTGAGCAGAGACTAAGCAGAGACTGAGCAGAGACTAAGCAGAGACATTGAACTAAGAAAACCATCCCTATATAAAAGGCTGACCAGCCGCCTGGGACGTATTACCCTATGAATGGCTTTAGCTCCTCAGGCAAAATGAGCCACGGGATAGGCAGAGATCAAAGGAATGGAGATTACCCAGCGCCTGTGAAGTAATTTACACCTTGGTGTCTTCAGGCAGCATTATAATGCAGGAACCGGCTTCCTACACTACACGTCTGGAAAGTGACCTTAATTTTAGCTGGCTAATCTTGAAGAGCCTTCCAAACACGGAGATGGGGCAGGAGGAACCCACCCAGGAAACGCACTGCTGGAGGCCCTGCCTTGCCACTTGCCTGTCTGGCCGGTACCTGTGTCACAAACAAGCTGTCAGGCTGACTGGCATGTGGAGGCAGAGTCCCCTTAGAGGGATTCTGGTGGTGACTACAACTATGACCAGGCCTGGATGCAGCCTGCAGGCCAGTTCTCTCTAAGGTGTGGAGGCTACTGAGTTGTCTGAAGTTCTCTAGGCGACTGCAGACCCTGCTGGAAGGCCTTCTTCATTCAGCCCTGTCATTTTTCCCAGAGGCAGGGCCTTGGTCCCAGCTCCTGTCCACACCCAGTCCACACTCTCCTGTTCTGCCTCATCCATCAGTAGTGAAGGCAACTGCTGCCTCCAGGAAGCTGGTTAGATCCAATCCTACTGTTCTTGCTTTCCCATGAATAACAATAGATGGACGGTTAAAGAGATGTGACCCAAGGCAGAGGAGACTGCTCAGCAGTTAACACTGCCCCTTACAAAGGACGGGAGTTCAGTTTCTAGAGCCCACATCAGGCAGCTCACAGCTCTCTAACTCCAGGTCCAAGAGATCCAACACCTTCTTCTGGCCTCTGCAGAGACTAACAAACACATGTAAACACACACAGACACAGACACACACACACACACACACACACACACTCACACACACACACACACACACACACATATGCATGCACCCACGCATGCACGCACGCACACCTGTGCATACATACCCCTCATTGCAGGGACCAATCAGGACAGCTGTGCCCCAGCTCTGCACAAGGGACATTTAGCAATGTGTGAAGAGATTTTGTTGTGACACAGTGGCATGGGAGAGTGCCCTGTGTTCATCCAGGAAGCCACAGATGCTGAGGGAACTACGGGGGTGCTTAACACAGCCCACACCAGAGAATTCTGCACCCTCAATATCAGTGTACTGAGGCCAAGAACTCTGCCCAGAGAGACAGCATGAAGCACTTGCTAGGAAAACTCACCCAAGAAAAATGCACAAAACACTCTTCACAGTGTGTCCATTCAAAATGGCATTAAAGATGTTTGCACCAAAACCAGAGGCTCCCCTTGCACGTGTCTGACAAGGACAAACAAGCCAAACACTTAGACCCGAATGCACAGACACATAGCCTACTCTGCTGGGATCCAGTGGCCCAGGGACTTGATGGGCAGAGGTCAGACTCAAAGAGCCAAATGCATGGATGCTCACATCCCTTGTAGAAAACCGTGTTGTTTGTGTGTCTATGAACCAAGCACATTTGCACCTAGAGCACTTTTTAAATTTAATTTTTATAGGTGTGAATTTTTTTTGACTGTCTTGAGCATCAATTGTGTACCTGATGCTCATGGAGACCAGAAGAGGGTGTTGGATCCTCTGGAATTGGAGCCATAGACAGTTTTGAGCCACCACGAGGATGCTAAGAACTATACTTAGGTTCTCTGCAAGAGCAGTATGCATTCTTAAACAACTTTAAAACAAATTAATTTAAAAATAAAGGAATGGAAAGCAATTGAGGAAAGACACTTTGACACACACACACACACACACACACACACACACACACACACACACACACACACACACACGTACATACACCACACAGCACACAAACATAAACCCTGTTTTTCGAGACAGGGCTTCTCTGTGTAGTTTTGGAGCCTATCCTGGCACTTGCTCTGTAGACCAGGCTGGCCTTGAACTCACAGAGATGCACCTATCTCTGCCTCCCGAGTGCTAGGATTAAAGGTGTGTGCCACTACTGCCCAGCAACCCCAAAATATTTTTTTATTGGATGGGATCCCTTTTTTTTTAGGTTTATTTATTTATATACAGTATTTTGCCTGCTTGTATGCCTAAAGGCGGAAGAGTGCACCAGATCTCATTACAGATGGTTGAGAGCCACCATATGGTTGCTAGGAATTGAACTCAGGACCTCTGGAAGAGCAGCCAGTGCTCTTAACCTCTGAGCCACCTCTCCAGCTCCCTATTTTTTATTGGAGAGTGACTGAATCCAGGACACATGGATGTGGAACCTACAGATAAATGGGGCCACTGTTTGGTAAATTTTGAGTTGGTATCTAATCACAAACTATAAATGTCTATCAATGCGGGAGTATGCTACAAGGGGAAAAAATGGAACATAGCCCCATGGCTAATAATGAATACATTGAGATTAGGAGAAATCAGCGAAGGTTGTGTTCCATTGGTAGCAGACTTAGTAACTCCCACAACCTCATCAGGAGATTTTCTCAAAGAGGTGGGGTGGGGGTGGGATGGGGTGGGGTGGTCTTTGCTGCTGGTGCCATCCAGCACCACTCCAAGGGTGGTGGGTATCACTGGCTCCTCCAACAAAATATTTTAGGTTTTGTGTCCATATTGTCTTTCTCCTTTCTCAAACAACCAAAACAAAACAAACAAACAAACAAAAAAAACAACACTTCAATTTGGGCTGGGGCTACATATCTATAGATCAAGTACTGGCTTGCCTTGCTAACACAAAAATCTAAGTTTGATTCCAGGAACCTGTGTTTTTTTGTTTTTGTTTTTGTTTTTAAAAAGGCAGGGAAAGAAAGAAAAGAAGGCCATGTGGGGCCACTGGCCCCAAGATCACGACGGTTTTTGTTTTTGAGAAAGGATCGCATGTGATCACTGGAAGTCTTCAGAGAGTGTTCCACCATGCACAGCCACCAAGCTCTGTGTACAGGTGTGAGCAGCCACTACACCAATGGAAGGGGTGGAGTTTATCTTGTGAAGAACTGTCAGCCACTGGTTGCTTGCCATAAAATCCATACACCACCCCTACCCCCCACATATACTCCCAGTACCGAGGCCTGAACCAGCACCTGTATGCTAGGCAAGTCCTTGTCTCTGAGCTACACCTCCATCCTGGGTCTCACCAAGTTTCCCAGGAAGATCTTGAACTTGACACAGCCTCCGGAGAACTGGGATAGTAGGCCTGTACAGCCAGGCAGGGCTCATGTCACCGTGTTGATGGGATCTCCCACGGCTCTCCCCCACTCCAGAATCTGACTCTAGGTGCTATCTTCATAGGGAATTTGGGGAATTTGGTTGTACAATTCTTCATGTACAGTTGTAGGTTATAGAAAACAGAAGAAAAACTGCCCTGAAGGAATATTAGATAGCATCTTACTGCCTGAAATCACACCTGTCCCCAAACAAGAGTCAACAGTAAGCTCTCAGCTTCTGTAGCACTTCCCTGTCACCTCTGCTTTGCTATGTGGCAAGTGACAACCCCCACTTGGGTGGTTTTGCTGGTAGAGCTCCTGGAGGAGAGGGGGTGGCTGTGTACAGTGGGTCTACATTTGGGCATAGTGGGTACACATTCAGACTGTCCCCATCTAGCTTCAGTTCATAGGGAACACTCTGGAATGTCAGCCTGTTTGCTTGGGTATACACAGGCCCACAGCCATTGGAATACGGCAGAAGGGAACAGTAGACATCTTGCTTCTGCATCCAGGACCATGAACACACAACACACAAACATTATCTGAATTCTTTAAACAGAGACCCAAAATAATTTTAATGCAAATGACAAACATGGGTTAGTCTGTCTCTGTCACATGCCCCACCCCATGAATTACAGTACTTTATAAAAATGTTGTAAGATGCGCAAACTAGAGTTCCTTTAAATACAGTGATGGGTTTGGTCCTAATACATGCTTCTTGGATATCCCAGCTGACTTTGTCGTTGATCTTTGGTAACTAGTGATAAGCACCAATTGAGAGCTGATCCTACATAGAAGGGTGGATCTGTTCTTCCTCACACCCGCATCTCTTTCTAGCATCCCAAGTGCAGGGCACAGAGCAGAGGAGAGGCACCTCTCATGTCACAGCTAGATGTGGGCACTGGATGTTGGCCACAGTGGCAAGCAGCCAAGACAACCCACAGGACCATCCCCATCGCATCAGACGGTTCCTTCTGCAGCTCTGGGTTTCTGAGGTGGGTATTTGTGCTGGCTCAGGCCACACTTCCATGCCTGTGGGTTGGGCTGTTTGTCTCTATCATGACTAGAGGACGTTATGGCAGAAAAGTCCCCACAGGGAAGGTGTAGAGGACACTTTAGACAGGCCGACCTCCTTGAGCGTCACAAGACAGTGAGCCAACCCTACAATATAGCCAACAGTGAGCTGTGGGAAGTTTTCCTTGGCAGGTCTTCAAGGGAAGGAAGGAAAGGGGATAGGAGAGATGGAGGGAGGGAAGCCAGGCTTGTACTGAGGAGGTGTCTGTGGTAGCCCTAAAGCCACTGAGACCCAATCCCCCAGCCTCACTGGTACTGAGCTAAAGGTAAACAACCCCTCAACAGAAGCTCACATGTGAATATGTTTAAACAAGGCAAATCTGCACACCCTGTCCCAGAGTCACCTCTCCGACTTGATGCTCAAAAGATGGGAAAGGGTACCAAAGGGAGAAAGCTGCCATCCTAGAGTTCTTGGGCCTCGGGTATGGCACATCACTCCTCCAGTGCTACTAACAACCTTCCCATGGCCACATTTATCAGGGCATCCTTGGAATTGACTGGAGTACAGCCGGATTCTCCTTCAATGCCCATCTTGAGAGCCATGGCTCTGGGAATCCTTTCCCGCTGTCTCACTGTGGGAAGTGTGGGATCCTCTACAGAAGCACAGGCACCTCGAGACACTTATAGTCAAGTATGCAGAAAGTGGGCTTCCTATCGCCCTGGGAGGTTTTGACTCTGGTGGGGTCCCTGCTGCTCCATCACGGTTGGTAGTTTTTATAGTTGGTTTCTGGTGTGTATTCTTCACTAGACTGAGTCTCACAAGGAATTGTTTTGAAAGGTAACCCTTGACCTGACACAGGGCAAGACCAATCCATGTTGAATGACAGGTAGATGAATGAATGGAAGATGGATCTTCTGAGACTCCAGAAATAGGGGCCTAATGGAAGCACCCACCTTAGAAAGAAGAGTGAGAAGAAAAGGAAAGCCCTTCTAGGACAGGACAGGGAGGAAGCTGCCCAGCCCACCTCCCGGGTGGAGGCTTATGGCCTGGGGGTGGGGCACAAGTGGCCCCAATATAAGCAGCTGTGGGAGAAGTAGCAAGAGCTGGTGGAGGCCAAGATGTGGCTGGCAGTGGGGCCATTTCAGTGTGATGAGACTGCTACCATTTACAGGGTGGCTCTGCTCCCCTCGCTCTAGGACTCTGACCCCCAGTTTTAGTTCATCTAAGTATACTGCAGGCCCACCCTTTTGGTGAATGATTCTGAGGGTCTTTGAAGTGGACTTGAGACTGCATGTAACAGATGCCCTAAGGAATTACCTATGGAGACTCAATGCCTACACATGACATCTCAGTTAAGGGTCACTAAGCTTAAGGTAAACAGGAGCCTGTCAGAAAGTTTGCATGATGACCTAACTCACTGTAGGGGGACTGGGGCTCTAGGTCCCATACAGACAAACCAGGGCCAGTCTTTGCCTTCTTACACGAACTAGGGGTTAATATCTGAGGATAGACAGCCCTCACTTGGGCTCCTCATCATCCCACCTGTGACTGTCAGAGTAGAGTGAGCAGGGGGAGGGGGCGGGGCAGAAACCTACAGAGAACTTGTCCCTGAAGACAGGCTTTTCCCACCTTTGGCCACACCCCACCCCAGGTCCTTGGGTGAGAGGTTTCCTGCAGATTTCCACATTGCTGGATCTTGCTGGCCCTTGCAGAGACTTTCAGTGGGCTTGCATTCTGAATGCCAGCCTTTGTGGTGTAGTCTCTGATCACAAGAACGAAGAAACTCTTCTCTCTCTTTTCTTCTTTTTTTATAAAAGATTTTAAAGGAAACAATAGGTTTGCTAGAAAAACCACAAAAAAATGATTATATACAAAATGGTTACGTGAATGTGTATGCCATACTGTGGGGAGAGTGGCCGGGCTCCTGAAACCTATTTGCGCTTCCTCAGGATCATGTACATGAGGCCGCTGATGAAAGTGAAGGAGAAGGACACCCAGGCTAGAATGAAAGAGTAGCCATAGGTGCCTTCTTGCATCATGTAATAGACGTCATCGTTGTATTGTTTGTGAAGGTCTTGGCGACGGTCTGTATAAATGGAAGCCCCGATCATGACACACAGACCTGTAGGAACCAAGCCAGGGGTCAGATATATTGCAGACCATGGTGTATCTGGGAACTAGCCTAACACTTGTTAATGGATTCCCACCAGCTTAGGACATGGACCCCAAGTCCCCTCCACAGCTTATGAGAACCCATTCGTTCTGCCCCTCCACATTCCAGCTCTCATAGCTCTGGGTTCTTCATCCTAGGACTTCTACCTGGCACACTGTTCCTTCTACTGTGTACCCAGACAACACATTGTAGACTGCAGTTGTTACTCTCATAAAACCCAAGCTCGGGCGGGCTTCATGCTTTGGGGACTCCTTCCCTTTCCCCACAACTAAATCCAAACTCCTCCACATTAAGTGTGTTCCCCGACTTCCCTCCTCCAGTGATTTTGGTGGGGGCACAGTGCAGGGCCACACATAAGAACCCTAAGAAGAGAGTGTTTGAGTCCTTTCTGCACGAAGGAATCTGCATGTACGTGTTGCTAATGGTCTGTTTGTTCCGAGTTAACCTTAAATCTAGATGTCATTCAAATTGATGACTAAAAAGGAATGCAAGACCTTGTGGCCTTGGTGTTTGCAAGAGAGATGATGATGGGAATGGGGAATCTCAGAAACAAGCTGCCCAGCCAGAAGGATATGCTTGAACTTGGAACTGATTTTTCATTTGTTCTGGCTCTGCATAAGGAGGAGCCCAGGAAAAGGATCGAAAGGCAGGCTTTGCTCTGGCCCCCAAGACTGCCAGCTACCTGAACAACGCACGATTTAAAGATTCAGTTCTAGACTTTTTTGTTTCCGTGGCAGGCAGTAGAGACTGCTTCCAGTTTCACTTACATGACATGAGCTGGATGATGGCGGTCAGGATGAACCTCTCTCCCTGCTTGAGGCGGAAGAGCTGGAGCAGAAAAATGAGGAAGGAGAGGGAGCAGAGGATGGTGGAGAGGATCATGGTGGCCTGCACCGCCTGCATGATGGAGTAATCTGTGGGTAGAAGGCGAAGGCATGTTTGAGGACCGAGCATCACAGAGGGGTCCCAGTACTGCCTACAGTCAGGCATGTCCGTTCAACCTTTGGACATGGCAACACAACACTGTCATGTATAGATGTCACACTGAGATCTGCACAGTCAAGGGAAAGCTCCTATCTTAAGCAGATTGGCAGCCTTGGTTGGGCCCTCTGAACATTAGTTGTTGTGGGCTGCAGGCCACAGACTGGATACACCTGGCCAGCTGAACACTAGTGAGTGTTGCTATGGAATCTTCCATCTCCCAATCTTCCCATCTCCCTCTAGTGTCCTGTCAGGCACCTGCCAAAATACCGATGTGGCCAGAAGATGGAGCCAGAACCCACTACTCTGACTTCTTCCTGCTCTGGGTCATGGCTCAGACCTGTTTGGCTCAGGAGCCGGGAGACTTAAAAGTGGAGCTCAACCTGCAGCTTCCTAGTTTGCCTGAAACCGACTAGAGGGAACACAGCTTGTTAAAGGCCCGATGAAAAATTTACAGCATGGATCCCAGCTGCACAGCTGCGGCTGGTAGAGAACACCTGGCCCTGCTTCCTTATTCTTTATGGTGAACAAATATATTCTCCAACACATACACATTGCCTGATTCCACTCCTCCGAAGCTGCCAGGGAGAAGTGAGAAACCACACCTCAGGCAGGCAGGGCTCCCTGGGTAGGGATTGGGGGGAATGGACCAAAGGACCTTATGGGGTGTTAAGAATGTGCTCTGTTTCATTTTCAATGTAGTTTGCTAGGAGTATATTTAATTCTCAAAGGTCACTGAGCCAAGGAGCCCTTAGAAGTGTGTATTTCCATGTTTGTAAGTGACAGCCCTACTCTAGAGTAATATTACCAGACTTCATTGAGATAAAAAGAACCAGAACACCAGATGCAGAGAACACTCATTTGTGGGCTTCTAGAGTCTGCTGGGAAATTTCAAAGTGGGCCATGGCTGTGACCCTGTGCCTCTGAACATTACTTACTAAACTTTCCAAGGAGCCATCTAGGGTGGCTTGTTTAAGCTGCCATCACTGTGGGGTGGGCGCCAAGAATCCATATTTTTAGCAAGTATCCCAGGTGATTCATGTCTTGTGATGAGGCAAATGTAGAAACTGGTTTAATGAGGGAAAAATGGCTATGTGCTTTTACAATAGGGTTTCTTCGCATTGAGTTGCAGACTGTGGCACTGGCGGCCATGCTGGCAGTGGGGGTGAAGCCCAGGAAGGGCACAAAAAGCAGAAGCTGTGTGTGTGTGTGTGTGTGTGTGTGTGAGAGAGAGAGAGAGAGAGAAGAGAGAGAGAGAGAGAGAGAGAGAGAGAGAGAGAGAGAGAGAGAGACCTTGCTGTGGTTTCGGTGTTTCTGGAGGCCTCCAGAATCAGCTCACTTGCAGGGTTAACATCTCATAACACCTGCTAAAATAGTCCTCCATATCCACAGGGCTTCTGCATTCTTGGACTCAACAAACATTTTTGAGGTGTGTGGGTTGGGGGAGAACCCAGAAAGTTCCAGAAAGCAAAATTTGAATTTTCCATGTACCAGGCCAGATCCACACAGATGAAATGACATAGAAAGATTATATTCGATGTCATAAATAATCTAGAAGGAGGGTGTGCATAGGTTCCATGTAAAGTTTTGCTATTTTACATCCTTTGGGATCCTCACAGGGTCTCAGAGCCAGTCTTCTGCAGATCCAGAGTCACAGCTAGCATTTGGGTTGCTTATATTTCTGTTTTAACACTGGGCTGGGGAGAGAGCTCAGCATCCACCCCCATTCTGAACAACCTGAGTTAGAGCCCAGGACTCAATGGGGAGACAGAGAGAATTGATTCCCATGGGTTGTCCTTTGATGTCCACACATGTCCTTTGATACACAGGGACAGGGGGAGCCAGTGTGGTCAGACTTCACTGAGGGTCTCCAGCTTTTAGCCTAGCATTTTTTCCTGTTTTCACGGCACATAACACCAGTTTACCATAGATGGTAAGACTGGAATAAATTAGCATAATAAATTTACATGTGGAAAAAGTCTGAGCTGGCAGGATTTTCTTTTTTCAAGAAAAAGTCAAGCAATAAATAATTCAGGCTTCTGATTTTTTTTTCTTTGTTTTGGGGATTTTGTTCTTTCACAACTTTTAAAATGTCAAAACCATTCTTAGCTCATGGGCCATACCAAACAGGCCTTGGGCTGAGTTTAGCTGATAGGGCACAGATCCCTGATTTTAGAGCAATAACATGGAGATAATCCCACATGGAGAGCATGGAGCACAAACAGCAGAGGCCCCAAACCTCTGCCTCTGGGCCCAGCGAGCTGTCCTTGCTAGCCCTGTTTCCCACCACAGCTGACTGTTCCCAGGGCTCACAATGGCATGGCATACAGGGACAGCGAGCAAGTGGAGCTACCTAGGCATGCTGAGGTGGTCCTTCCTGCCTGGGTCTGCTGTCAGGGAGATGGGGCCCCAAAGCTCCGCTCACACGCACTCACCTGCAAACCCATCATCATTGCCTCTCAGGTCGGTGATCTCTGTGCAGTTGGTGCCGTTGAAGCACAGTCTCCAGATGTCTGCCGAGAAGGTTTCTCCTACCCACCAGGCCTGCAAAGGGAACGCAAGCTGCTGGTGAAGGGCGCAGTTCCTGAGTCCTGCTGGGTCAAGGAGTAAATGTGGCCCCCGCTCAGGACTCACAGCTTCTCAGAGGGCAGACCACAGGCAGGTCTCCCGGGGACTTCATTCAAATGCACACTCTGAGTCCAAAGGCGTCAGTTCAGTTTTGGGTCTTTACTGAGTCCCCATGGGATGCCGGGCGGCAAGCCTGCGGAAGGATCTGAGGTGTTCCATGCTCTCATGACTCATAGGGGAAAACATACTGAGGTAGCAGCCATCAGAGTAAACAGAGGCCAGTTCCATCAGAACAGCAGGGACAAGGTATAGAAGAAAGGATGACATCATGGGGACAGCCTGCCACAGTAGCTGGGGAATGGAACCTGCCTAGATGTCTGGATACTAAAAATGTGACACGCATACACAATGGAACTAAAATAAAATCATAACATTTGCAGGGAGACAGGGGAACACACCAGGCCCATATGAAGAACTAGATTCACAATTGTGTTTGTGTGTGTGTGTGTGTGTGTGTGCGCGCGCGCGCGCGCACGCGCGCGCGCACTCATAGGCCATGGGACAAAGACCAGGATCAGAGCCGAGAAGAGGACTTAAGAGAGGTGGGAAATAGAAGGTAATGGAATTCACATGATAAGACAGCAGAAGGGGGGCTAACTGGGGCAGGAAGGAGAGGGAGCCAGTTGGAGGGGGCAAGGAAGGGTAGTGAGAGAGGGGAGCCAATGAGGGTAAAGTGTAACGTCACACATGTATGAAGATGCCACCTTGAAACTCATTACACTGTCTGTTAACCTAAAAATTAATTTCAATTAATTTCATGGGCTGGTGAGACAGCTCAAGAATGAAGAATAGCACTTTCTTCCTTCCAAGCCTTGGGACCTGAATTAGGTCCCAGGATCCACACGGTAGAAGGAGGGAATCAACTCCAGGAAGTTGTCTTCTGACCTCCACACGTGTGCCACAGCACATGCCCCCACTCCCCCCCAAAAGGAATGAAAAACATAAATGTTTAAATTTTGGGAGGCCAGCCTGGTCTACAAAGCTACACAGAGAAGCCATGTCTTGAAAAATCAAAAAAAAAGTATTCAAACAATAAAAAGATTAAAATTAAAATTAAAGGAGGCACCCTGTGATGACAGAGGAGAGAAGCACTCTGCCTTTTAGCCCAGTGCCTTCATGTTCCCCTTGCACTTCTGTCCCTGCCCCTTCCCTTGAGTCCTGCCTTTCACTCTCCATCCCTCAAAGGCTGGATGCCTCCTTCACTTACTGGGCCCACAGACACCACTGTCCCCACTTCACATCCACCCTCAAAGGAAAGCCTGATTTCAAGTGCATAGCAAACACAGGCTGACTCACTGGCTGGCACACCTCCGTCCATCCCCCTTAGTGTCATGCTAATATAAACACCAGGTGTGGGAGCACATTACACACGCCCCCCCCCCATGCCCATCCAACCCTTTCTCTAAGCCTCAGACTTGTCTGGGATCCTAAAGGACCAGATGCAGGAAACCACACATACACACACCTAGAGATCCCCAACTGACTTGGCCTTCTGAGCAGTTTTCTTCCCCTTAAAGGTCTCTGTAGTTTGAAATGACCAGATGAAGCCAGGCCCTGGGGACAAGACCAGGTCTCTATTAGAAGCATCACCTCCTGCCTGGGCCAAGGGGTTATCAAATACTCTCTTGCTAATACAGCTGCTAGCTGGACCCTGAAAGAACAAGTTATATGTCAGGGACCTGTGGAGAATTTAGAAAGCTCCAATCATAAGATCTGCCAGAACGTCTGTGAGTGACTAGTAACACGTGTGCCTGACTAGTAAAAAGATGCAGGGGACAGGGAGAAGATGGCCTGAATGGGTTATCCAGGCTGATTTTGCTCCCTGTCAACATAGCTGTCAACATCTGGAGAAAACACTCCTTCAGCTATGTGCAAGACTGACCCTAATGACAAAGGCCAGGGATGTTGCTAGGCCATTGCAAGGTACCAGAGGCCTTTGACATGAATTAATCACATCATTAGCCACCGTGAACAGAGCAGCAATAATCATGGGTGTGCAAGCAGCTCTGCGGTAGGGTATAGGAATACACCCTCCTAGGTGTATAATATAGTTAGGCATGCAGCAGTTCTGTTTTTAGTTAATTTCCACCTTATTTTAAAAAAATTAATCAGGACACAGTATTAGGTTTCACTATGCCACTGTCAAAAGTGAAACTGTTCTCAGTGTTTCTCCATCCCCCTGACCTACCCTTTAGCATCCCCACACCCCTGGCTCCTTTCTCTTCCACCTCACAATACCCTGTCATGCTACTTCCTTACCACCTCAGAACCTTGGTGGGGGGTTGTTTTTAAAAAATTCCTTGACTGTTTCATACTTGTATGCAATGTATTTGGGTTACTTTTGCTCCCCCACCACTGTCTTACTCCCCACTCTCATAGAACCCCTCTTCTTGCCAACAAGTTCCTTCATACTTTCATGTCTTTCCCACTGAGTTTAATTGGTGGTGCCTGTGTGAGCATGGGTCATGGTTATTTACACAGGCGACTTGCCAGCGGCTACACCACTGAAGGGAATGTTGT
Source organism: Cricetulus griseus (assembly GCF_003668045.3). Taxonomy (NCBI): domain Eukaryota; kingdom Metazoa; phylum Chordata; class Mammalia; order Rodentia; family Cricetidae; genus Cricetulus; species Cricetulus griseus. The sequence goes on along the minus strand of NC_048600.1, from coordinate 36,499,521 downwards.
CATTTGTTTTCTTGACGGTAGTCATTTTGACAGTGCTGAGGCGGAATTTCATAGCAGTTTTAATTTGCATTACCTTGATGGCTAAGGATGTTGAGCACTTTAAAAAAATATTTACTGACTCACTACACATATATTTCTTTATTTTTAGAACTCTCTGTTCAGTTTGTTGGTCCATTTATTAACTGTCTGGGTGTGTATGTGTGCACGTGTACATGCGTGTGCGTACATACATGGGTGTGTGTGTGTGTGTGTGTGTGTGTGTTTAAGCTTTGCAGTCCTTCTGTTGTTTGCTTCTTTTTGTTTTCAGAGATAGTGTTTTTCTGTGCCACCCTGGCTGTCCAGAAACTCAATCTATAGACCAGGCTGGCCTCGAACTCACAGAGATCCCCCTACCTCTACCTCCCAAGTACTGGGATCAAAGGCATGCACTACCACTGCCCAGCAGGTTTTGCAGTTCTTTCTGTATTTAAGATATTAATTCCTTGTCTAAAGTATAACAGGCAAAACTTTAGAAAACATGATTTGTTTCTTAATTTTAAAAATAAAATAGGAGGTAGAGAGATGGTTCAGTGGTTAAGAGCATTTGCTGCTCTTGCAGAGGACCCAGGTTCGATTCCCAGCACCCACACAGTGACTTATAGCCATATGTAACTCCAGTCCCAGAGGTCCAAGGTCCTTTTCTGACCTGTTCGGGCACCAGGCATTCACAGGTAGTTCATAGACAAGCATGTAGGCAGGACGCCCATACACACAAAACAAAATAAGTAAATTTAAAGAATAAAATAGAAACATTCAATAGAAAAAAAAAAGAATTACTAGCTCCTAATGCCAATGGTTCTGAGGCTGAGAACTGCAGAGAACTGGACCTTCCCCGGGGGCTTCTGGCAGGCAAGCATCATATCAACTAGCCCTGTCTTACCTCATCCAAACCTGAGCACAGGATGCTCCCAAAGTTCCATGCCCAGGATGAGAGCACCCAGGCCTGGGCTGGGGAGATGCCTTAGCAAAGAGGACACCCCAGATCTCAATCACATCCTTCCTGTTCTCCACCCTGCTCTATGGTCTCTACTGCCCATGACTCCGAGGTGGTTGATGAGAACAGAAACTTACATTGTTAATGGTGGAAATGAACAACAGCGACAAAATTACGATGTGGAAGATGATGATGAAGGCAAGAATCACCAACATGTTCACAGGGCAGTGAAGGCTGAGGGGGCAGCTGGAAAGTCCAGGGAGGGATGAGGACCCAAAGAGGATGGGAGAGACAAATCCAAACCTGCCAACGACAAGGCAAAATTCAAATCAGCAGCTTTTAACAGAATCTCAGAAAATTTAGGACAGTTCTTCTTATTTTTCCTGCTTCGAAGTCCAGAGGCTCTGAGCTGCTGGATCTAGGTGGGGCAGGAGGGTGAAGACAATTAAAATCTCGAATTCAGAGCTGGGACACTTGTGGAGTGCTTGCTTAGCATGGATGAGGCCCTGGGTTGTATTCTCCACCACTGCATAAACGTGGGGCACATCCTGCAATCCCTACACTTGGCAAGTGAAGGAAGGAGGACAATTCCATGTAATTAGCAACACAGTGAGTTAGAGGCCCACAGGCCAGCCTGAGTTATGCAAGAACCCGTTTCAAAAGCAACGGGGGCCAGACACATGGCCCCTATTGTCACATCAACAATGTAAGCCTGATAACCTGAGTTCAATCCCTGGAACCCACTTACAGGTGGAAGGAGAGAACAACTCCACAAAGTTGTTCCATGACCACACATATCACACAACATACATGTACACTGGACATTTTGTTTTAGATTTGGGGGTTTTGGTTTTTTGAGACAGGGTCTCACTATGCAGACCAGGCTAGCCTGGAACTCACAAAGATCCACCTGCCTCTGCATCCCAAGTGCTGAGATTAAAGTTATGTGCCACTGAGTTCAACTTACATATATATTTAAACAATGTTGACTCCTGAAATACACCATACAATGTATGGCAGTGATTTCATTTTCCTCTCTGATCTCACATGAAGACTGCATTTCTCAGAATCCCTTGTACTTAGGGTGGGCCAGTACAGCTAGGTAACGTGGAAGCCTCATACGTTGGACTGGGATTATGACTGACAAGACTCTGGATGTTCAGCTCCTGAGACTTCTGGGTAATTTTTAAAAACTCTAGTGGACAATCTGAATAATATAGGACAGGACTCAACTGCAAAGTGAAATCAAAGCGCTGTGCCACACTCAGGAAAGACAGGCCTGCTCTTGGGGAAGGGAGACACGCAGGGTGTGAGAACCTGTCCAAGCCAGGCTGCTTCATAGCAAAAGAGGGAGAGAGCAAACACAGGTGATGTGTGATGTGGACAGGAAAAAAGCATTCAAAGGGATGCTTTGAATACTTCAGAGTTAAAGGTCACATGTGGGAAAACTGTTGAAACCTTTGAGAGTTTTACAAACATGGCCATTGTGTTGGTCAACAAAACTTGTGTCACTTGACCATGTCACTTTAATGGGGTTGGAAAAGTTCACCCCCCAAATCATACATGGCTCCTTCTTTCATGTCAATAATTTGCAACCTGATTCTATGACTTAAATCTGTAGGAAATAAAATTAACTTTTACTCTCACTGTCTAAACACAATGCTTCAGACTAGGCCTTGTTTATGCTGTGATGAAATCTTAGTTTTTAGTGGACTAACACACACACAAGTGTATATACACGTAAGTGTGTGTATGTATACTGAAATACTTGAGAGTGAGTTGCTTAAACCCTACCTTCTTTTTATCTAATTACTTTACCGTGTGTCTCTGGAAAATGAAGATGTTTCCTTACACAACCAGTGTGATAATCATAATTAAGAATTTAATTAAGGACTGAAGAGTTAGTTCAGTGGAAATGTGCTTGCCAGTCAAGTGTAAGGACCTGAGTTCAAATCTCCAGATCCTAGTTAGAAGCTGGGTGAAGTAATGCAAGCATCCGTGCTCTTCCATCGAGATATGAAGCAGAGACAAGGGAATTCCTGGAAGCTCAGGGGCCAGCTAACCTGGATTACACAGCAGAAAAACAACAGAGACCCCAGTCTCAAACAAGGAGGAAATCAAGAACTGACAGCTGAGGCTGTCCTCTGGCCTCTACATGCATACTGTGACACGCATGAACTCACTTTCACATACACAAATGTATGTACATGCATGTACTCACCACCAGATCTACCATGACACAATGTCATCCATATTACTCATCTCCGGACAGCCCAGTCATATCTCTGTAATTTTTTTCTACTTCAAGATGACAGTCTCTATTTTGGCCCTAAATCTCTTCAATCTAGAATTGCCCCTCACTCTTTTTCATGACGGTGACAGGGTTTAAGAGAATTGGCCATCTTTGTGGGATGTCTGGTTGCTATGGTTTGAATATGAAGTGCTTGGCTACCAGCTGGTAGGCACTTGGGAAGTGACTGGGTTTTAGGGGCTCTGGCCAAAGGAGAGGGAAGAGAAGAGAGAGAGGGGGAGAGAGGAAAGAGACAGAGACAGAGACTGACAGAAACAGAGACACAGAGAGAAAATGACAGGTATAGAAAGACATACAGAAAACAAGACCAAGAGAGGAAAGGGAGAGAAGAAAAATGCAACACTCCAAGAGTCATCTGTAGGCCAGGGAGCCGCACCAACATGAGGACATAAAAAGATCCACACAAAAAGCTGGGTGTGGTGAAGTGTACCTGCTCACTCCCTACCCCCATACCATGCAATTTGGAGGAATTGGCCAGACCCTGAGGGCTTCCTGGCCAGCCAGATTAGCCAAAATGGTGAACTCCAAGTTTGTGAGAAATCCCGTCTTAGAAAATGAGGTGGAGGAAGACAGCTGAGATTGGCCTCTGGTCAATACATGTGTGTACATACACAGGTGAGTGGGTTCATACACATACACATGCATAACACATACAATTATTTTCAGGGAAAGATGCTCTATTGTGGTAAATATGAATAAAATATGATTTGCCCTGGCAGCATTATGTCCAAACACCATGTCTCTATTACCACTACCCAGTTCTAGCACACCCATCTCTCTAACGTGAAACTGTTGCCCATTATACAATCTCCCCACCCAACTCAACCCTAAGTCTTCTGTGCACACTGGATAATGGAATGGGACGTTTGTGAGCTTCTGTGCTTGGCTTCTCCACGCAGCTTTGTATTTTCCACATTATAGCTTGGGCGCAGGGGATTCTGAGAAAGCAAGGACCCAGCTTTCACGAAGCTTTCTCCTCAATAGTTTGAGTGCCACAGGTGTTTATGAAATGTAATTGCTCAAGATGGCACTTTTCTGGCACCAACCGTCCTGCTGCCTTCTCTGGTGGACACGCCATAGACAAACCCTCCACCCGTCTCTGCCAGCTCTCCTCCCTGACTTGCTCACTGCTCCTCCATTAGTCCCTCCGGGGTGGGGGGGACTGGCCAAGGCTCACACAGGGGCTTGTCTCTGACACCAGAATTCTCGTGAGTCAGGCGTTGTGTAGCCATAGAACACATTCAGGGAGGTCCAGGCAGTCATTCTTCAAGCCATCGCCTCACCAACTCAGGGATTCCTCCAATTCTTTGCTAAGGGACAAATTCCCCTTTGTTGAGGCCTGCATTATGCCCAGGGCCACCACACACTGCCTCCAAATGACTGCACTTCTGACCTTCCAGTCAAAGCTCACTAGCCAGGATGAATGCCACAGCACTGTCATATGCCCAAAGGCCCGTTCACCAGGCTAAAATCTCAGGACTGTAATGGTGTTCTTCAACACTCTGCTTACATCACACACACACACACACACACACACACACACACACACACACACACACACACACACAGGTGAAACCTCCTAAAAAAAGAATGGACACTTTGACCTGCATCCATTCAAACAAACCTTGTCAGGTTTTAAAACAATTAATTGAAGAAATTAATTTAAGCTTAATTAATTAATTTAAGCTTTTCGTTTGGATGGAGGTACATCAGGAGTTCAAAAGCAGCTTTGGCTGCATAGATAGTGAGTTGGAGGTCAGCATGGAAAGCCTGTCTCTAAAACAGAAAAAGAGGAGGGGTAGTGGAGAGAAAAGAGAGAGAAGAAGGGAGGGAAGGGGGAAGCGAGGGAAAGGCAGGGCTGGGGGAAGGGAGTGGAGTAGAGGGGAGAGGAGGGGAGGGAAAATAAAAGGGAGGGGAGGGGACGGGAGGGGAGGGGAAGGAAAGCTGCTGAACATTGGGATTACAGCTCCTGACTGGTTTTCACGTGGATTCTGGGGCTCTGAACTCAGGTCCTCATGCTTGCAAGGCAAGCACCCTTATTAGCTTCCTTTTAAAAATGCTTGTTACATTTATTTCTTTCTTTTATGTGTGACTGTGGGTGTGTTTGTGCCACAGTGTGCTTGTGGAGATCAGAGAGTAACTATAGTAGTTGGTTCTCTTCCCACTATGTGGGTCCTGGGGCTTGAACTCAGGCAGTCATGACTGGAGGCAATCACCTTTACCCACAGAGCCATCTTGATAGCCTGTTAACTTCTTTGGGTTGATGTTATTTATTTATTTATTTGTTTATTTGTTTCATCTGTTGATGCACATATGCTGGTCAGGGACAACCTTCAGGAGTGGGTTCTCTCCCTCCACTATGCTGAGGTGTCGGCCTCATTTTTGCTGACCTCCAGGCTCCTCCTCCTACACACACACCCTTATTAACTTCTTGCTTAGAGAAGTTCCCTGTCATCAGTTGTCCCTCCCCTTCTGTCACCTAAGTGTCTCTATGTAGGTGACAGTCATCATTGTTTGGTCATCAAGCAAACATTCTGCCCTCTTTCCCCCTGAGAATGCTACCCCAATCTCTCTCTGTTCCCCATCTCTCTGTCTCTCTGTTCCCCACCTCTTTGTCTCTCTCTGTTCCCTTATCTCTCTCTCTTTTCCCATCTCTCTGTCTCTGTCCCCATCTCTCTGTCTCTGTCCCCATCTCTCTGTCTCTATTCCCCCATTTCTCTACCTCTCTCCCCCATCTCTGTCTCTTTACCCCATCACTCTCTGTTCCTTCTTTTTGCCATGTTTCTTTCTATGTTCTTCCTACTTTTTTTCTTTTTCAAATCACCCCAGGGTCTTGGTTATAGAGTTCCAGATACAAGCCCACCCCTGGCAGTGCATTCCTATTGTCCTTGTCCCTCTCCTGGCTCCATCCTCCTGGGCTCCTTGCCATGTGCAGCCTCAGCAGCTGCTGCCGCCCCAGGCTGAGCCATCCACATATGGCATTCTTCAGGGAAGACCAGCAAATCCCACTGTAGGCGGCTAGAACTCTTAAGATCTATAGGAGCTGGAGCAGATTCCAGAAGATGGGTGCCCAGAGGGGCAACCCACATGAAAAACAGACGCAGTGTGATGGAGGGAGGGGCTGTGTTTACACAGTGTGTCTTGGTGTCAAGCCTCATGAAGCTAGCTGAGCAAGGGCTCATTATCCCCATTTCACAGATGATAAACTGAGGCTTCTGATGGCTTCAGAGCAGGGCCCAACCCTTGGTTTTCCAATTCTGCATCCAGGACATTTTTCTGCCCTCCTCTCTCCTGCTCTTTCTCATATTTAAGAACTAAAGGAAGGATAGAATGGCTGCCGATGCTGTGATCCTCCTTTGTCCAGACACCACACTCATCTTGTCAAGAACTGTGGGATACTGCTAGCAGGGTTCTGATGATGGGGAGAGTTCACGACCGGCCTACAGGCAGCCTGGGTCTCCTCCTGTCCTTCCTTCACATAATCCCCAGGGCAGGCGCCCAGGACCTTGGCTTTTGCCAAGAGGAAGTGGCTTTGGCACAGGCCACATCCGTAGAGAGGAACCAAAAGCCCAGGGAAGTTCTGCTGTTTGGATGCCTGCTCTGTCTATCCAGCTCCAATCCACCACACCTTTCTATAACTGACCCTGAGGCCTGGACTAGGACCATTCCCAGAAGGACAGACACAAGGGTAAGCCGTAGTTGCGGGGCCTTCTACAGCAGATCTGAGCTACTTGATGAGGTCTGGCCAGTCTTCCAGTCAGAACCCCTCTGCCCACAGACCTGCTCTCTGGGTACTGGTCTAGCCGGGGAGATTCTGGGCCACACTGATTGAGGAAATCTGGTTCCCACCCTGGAGCTGGTGCCTCCACCCATGTCTGCCTGGAACCCAGGCCTCTCCTGCTCCCTCAGTATGTAGCCAAAAGAAGCTTTGGCCTCTGTTTCAGGAAGACAGAGATCAACTTAGCCTCCTATCTTAGAGTTTGAACACCTGCCAGAAGGGAATAGTGAGGCTTCCGGGATGCATTAGGAGCAGGGGAAGTCCACCGACCCTAGGCGGCCCAGCTTCACACTCGGGCTTCACTTTGGGGCTCTGGGATAAAGGCCAGCACTTGGCCCTGTCAGGAAATGGCCACGGGCGGGACACTGGAATTTGGCAGAGCCCCAGTGCAGAAGCCATTAGAATGAATGACTTGTCTGCACCCCTGTAGGTCTTCCAACTCAGTGGCATAATAACCATGACATCAACAATAAAAGCAGCCAATATGTGTTGTCTAGAGTGTACTGGATTCCCCCAAAGGAGTCATCATTCACGTGACGAGCACTGATTGAGCACCTACTGTGTACCAGACCACTATGACACATGGATGCCTCAGTACTGTGGGCTCTGTGCATCCTACACGTGTTTGGGCCCAGGAAGTTCAAGGGTGTATAAATACTCAGATGTGGCTTGGCAGCATGTATGGTGGTATGGCAGGCCTAGGTGAATAACACTCCAGTGTGGTCTCCCAGGTGAGCAGTAGTCAGGCAGAACCAGAGAATGCCTGTGATGCCACGGTGTACCCATGCAAGGGGAACATGTACCCAACAGGAGCTGAACGCTCTGTTGGCAGAAGCTTAATAGGCCTGAAGAACTGTGGGGCAGCCACAGGGAGAAAGCTCATGGCCCAGACAGCCTCACTTCTGAATTCAGCCAAACATTTGAAAGGGAATAACTCTAATTCCAGGAAGTTGAAGATGGGTCAACAACCCTCCCTACTTACTGGCCAGTCTGTGAGGCTAACATGACCCTGATAACCAAGAGACAAAAACATTACAAGAAGGAGCAGCCCTTAAAACATATATACAGGTAAAATGATACGGGCTCAACAGGTTATAATTAGGAATACATGTGCATGTACATATATAAATACAATAACAGTGGAAAAAAGAGGCTATGAATTTGAAGGAGAGCAGGGAGGGGTAATATGGAAGGGTTTAGAGAGAGGAAATGAAAGAGAGAACTATTGTAATTAAATTAGAATCTCAAATTAAAGTGATGGACCAGAATTTCTCACATGCATGAAGGAAAAAAGGTGAATATTTCTGTTGTGTGATATTTTGATTGCACACTGATGCTCCCAAGACTGACAATAAAGTTTGTTTTGAATCAGAGGGTGGAGTTATCTACTAGCTGACCAAAACTAACCACAGAGGTTTTGGAGGACTGAGGACAGACAGAGAGACTGGAAGAAGTAGGGTGAGGCTTGGAGAGAGCCTCAGCCCTTTTGGATGGAGGAATGAGAGAAAGATGGTCACCATCACTTCTCTACCAATTCTCTGACCATTCAGCTTCTTACCCCAACATCTGACTCCTGAGTTTTGTTTTATTTTATTTTATTAATTCAAATTAGGAACAAGCTTGCTTCAGATGTCAATCCCTTCTCTCTTTCCCTCCCCTCCCCCCAACAACCCACCTGCCCCTAGCCATCCCCCCTCCACTCCCCAGGCAGGGTAAGGCCCTCAAAAAGGGCTCCCCAAAGTCTCTGAGTTTTTATTGGTAAAGAATAATTAGATAAACACATCATCTGGGGCATGAAATCATGAGGTAGCCACTCACCCCTGGCTTTCTAGTCACTGCCATTGTGGCTGCCTCCCCCCCTTCCCTAAGCCCTCTGAGCAAGCCTTGCATCTTCCTGTTGCAGCCTCTCTACAACAGCCTTCAGATGCCACCCATTCCTGGCCCCAAACTCCACAGTCCCCAGTCTCCACAGGTGCCTGGGCTCCAAATGCTGCTGGAGTTAGCTGCCCTTTGCCGGCTGGCTCAGCCTTCAGGAAGCCTGTGCCCTCACTTCCCGCCACTCACGCTGCTTCTGCACATTGCCATGTCCACTTTCCAGGTGGCTGACTCCCTTTCCCCATGGATTGCAGGCTTCCCCTGGACCCCCTCCTTGGACTGCTGCCACACAAGTTCATCCACCTCAATACCCACTCTGGCTTCTATTGTTGCTGCCACTGACACACACTCTCACCCACGCTGGTACTTGCAAGCTACTGAAGCTGACCTCAGCCAGGCTCTGCACGGCCTGTGTTCTCTGCCCAGCCATGCTGTATACACAGCGACAGCCAGACTCACACTTCACTGTCATCACCAGGAGATCTTGTGAGACACCTGGGAATTCCTAAAGGTGGGGATTAGTTAAAAGAAAAAGGTTTTCCCCATGTTAAAAATGGGGAATAATATTATGATGCAGGGAGTTAGGTCTATAGTTACACAATGGATAGTTTGAAAACAGAATAATTAAATGAAGGGATAATTAACTTAGATGGGATTGATATAATGTCAATTGTAATCATTATCAGTTTGGTAATTCATGTCTTATTCCTAAAAAAAAAAGTTGTTTGATATTGGTTCCAAATTAAAAAAAAAATACTACTGATGAAACTAAGAAAAATATTCACACAGACACAGAAGAGTTTAGAGCAGAACCTACCTCACCATTGCACTATGAAACTGAAGAGGAGAAGCCCAAGGTTATTAGAAATCAATCCTAATTTATCCAGTTACCATTCAAGACTGACCACCAGATGATAGGCACCCCTAAGGCTACTCAGAAGTTAACTGGGATCCTGTAGAAATAATAGATTTGAAGAGATTCAAGGAAACTAGTTTCATATAGTATGCATTCACCTTTTGTGAAGCAGATGTTAAACTCATGGACCACTCAGGACAGAATTATTCCACAAGACTGGGAAGATTTCGTTACAGCAGCATTGGAAGCTGGTCCTCAGTTACATGGGTAAATTTGGCAGAGAGATGAAGCAAGGATCATAGAACAACAAAGTAGGGCTAGAGATAAGGAAATTTCTTAAGAGTAGCTTCTTGGTGAGGCCCAGTTTACTAATTTGCAAAGACAGATTAGATTTGATGATCGCACCTTGACTCTATGCCATACAGCAGCTTTAAATGCTTGGGACGGTTGAAGAATCAGGACTGAGTCATTGACTAAAATTATAAAAGGCCCCAAAGAAGCCGTCACTGACTTTTTTATTTTTTTTTTACAAAGATTGACTTCAGTTGTAAGTAGAATATTATCATATCCCAAAGTAAGACAAATATCAATTGAATCCTTGGCTTTTGAAAATGCTAATTCAGAATATAAAAGAGTTATTAGGCTGTTAAAGGCAAAATCAGCACCAATATATGAATGGATTAGAAATATAGTTGATATTGGATATCACATACTGGATAGATACTGGATATATATATATATAATATATATATATTATATATATGTTTTTTGAGACAGGGTTTCTCTGTGTAGCTTTGGAGTCTATCCTGGCACTTGCTCTGGAGACCAGGTGGCCTCGAACTCACAGAGATCCACCTGCCTCTGCCTCCTGAGTGCTGGGATTAAAGGTGTGAGCCACCAATGCTCAGCTCTAAAAATAATTTTAAAAAAAATCTAAAGTTTAGGTGTTTTAATTGTGATAAGCCAGGTCATCTGGAAAGGGAATGTAGGCAAGATGTTCCTAAGGAACAATGCTTTTTTCTAGAGATAATCCAAACAGAAGGCCTCAGCCTTCTGGAATATGTAGAAGGTGTGGCTAAGGCTGGCATTGAACTAATGAATGCAGAGCATCATGGGACAGGCAAGGCAACACTTTGCCATTGGGAAATGCCTTAGGAGGCCTCTTGCAGGTGTCCCTGTCAAATTTGATTCAATCATTCCCTGTCAGCATTGGGGAAACTCCTTCACAGAGTAATTAAAAGACTTAATGCCTGTTGTGTGAAAAACCATAGTGCTCTGGATGACAGAAAATCTTCATTTGATAAAACAAAAATTACAGCCAGGCGTTGGTGGCACACGCCTTTAATCCCAGCACTCAGGAGGCAGGGGCAGGTGGATCTCTGTGAGTTCGAGGCCAGCCTGGTCTCCAGAGTGAGTGCCAGGATAGGCTCCAAAGCTACACAGAGAAACCCTGTCTCGAAAAAACAAACAAACAAAAAAACAAAAAAAATTACAGGAGAGACCAAAAAACAAGTATTTTGGCAAACTTCTATAAATGATCAGAGATCAAAGTTAAAAATACAAATAAATACAGAGATCAAGGTTAAAAATACAAATAAATGGTAATGAAACTGAGGGTTTGGTAGACACAGGGGCAGATGTAACAATAATTGCACCAAAATCTTGGCATTCAAATTGGCAAGACGGGTTGAGTGTATAGGGTCAGAGGACAGAGAAGAAAATTAAAACCATGTGTGGCTAACACAGCAATGAATTAATGGAGCTGTGATGTGTTACAGCAATGGAAAACCCATATTAACATTCCTCCAATCTCAGAAACAAACCATAAACTAACATATGTTTCTGAGAAAAATATTAAAATGTATCATCAAGAACAGTCATTGACCATTTGGGTTGTACATAAACAGGTCACAACAGCTGCTGATTTTTCAAAGGTACCAACAGCCCTACCTTTAATATGGATAACTGACAAACCTGACTGGGTAGAACAATGGCCTTTGATATCAGAAAAATTAAAGGCATTAGAGCAGCTGGTACAGGAGAAGCTAAATGCTCAATGTATTGAGAAATTGACCAGTCTTTGGAATTCTCCTAATTTGTCATTGAAAAGAAACCTGGGAAATGGAGAATGGTAACAGATCTAAGAGCTATTAATAAGGTGATTCAGCCAATGGGCTCTTTACAGCCTGGAATTCCCTTGCCTTCTCTATTACTTAAAGGATGGTCTAATATGGTAGTTGATTTAAAAGACTGCTTTTTACTCTACCTTTACAAGAACAGAATAGAGAAAAATTTGCCTTCACAGTGCCTACTTATAACAATTCCCATCCTGTTAAAAGATATCAGTGGGAAATTTTCCACAAGTGATGTTAAACAGCCCTACCTTATGCCAATACTTTGTACAACAGCCACTGGAAATAATTCATACTCTGGTTTCCTCAATCTCTAATTTACCATTATATGGATGATATCTTACAAGTTGATTCAGATGCAGATACCTTAGAGAAAATGTTTGAAGAAGTTAAAAAAAAATGCCATGTTGGGGATTACAAATTGCTCCTGACAAAAATACAAAGAGGAGATTCTTTAAATACCTAGGATATAAAATAGGTCTACAAAAAAATTCAACCACAGAAAGGCCAAATCCCGAGATATCAATTATGATTTCTTAATAATTTTCAAAACTCTTGGGAGATATTAACTGGCTACAGTCCGCAATTGAATTGACAACTCAGGAACTTTATTTCAAACCTTACAAGGTGATAAGGACTTAAACAGTCCAAGAAAATTATCAGCTGAGGCTGAGAGAGAATTGGTTTTGGTAGAAAAAAATTACAGGATGTACATGTGGATCATCTGGATCCAAAGCTTCAATGTATTCTAGTTATTTTACCTCCTACACATTATCCTACAGAAATTCTTATACAGAAAGAATATCTTAGAATTGATATTTTTGCCACACAAACAGACTAAAAATTAAATTCCTATTAGAAAAAGCTTCTGAATTGATTTGAAAGGGAAATCAAGATTTTATCAATTAGCAGGAGGAGACCCAGCAGAAATTGTAGCACCTTTTACTAATGTTGAAATGTCCCCATTATGAACAGAAAATGAACATTGGCAAAGAGCTTGCAGTAATTTTTTGGGAGAGATTAGCAACAAATATCCCAAAAGCAAGAGACTTCAATTTATAAAGAGAACTAAATGGAACTTTCCTCACATTGTACACAGAATACCAATTTCTGGAGCCCCTACACTCTATAGTGATGCAAATAAATCAGGAAAGGCAGGTTACAAATCAGAAAATTTAAGTAAAATCTAAGTCCTTATGATTCTGTTCAAAAGTCAGAATTATATGCTATTCTTGTGGTATTATTAGATTTTCCAGAACCTCTTAATATACTTATTGACTTCAATATGCAAAAAGAGTTATTTTACATATTGAAATTACCGAACTTATTTCAGATGATTCTGAATTAACTTTGTTATTTATCCAATTATAAGAAATAATCAGAAATAGAAATCATCCCTTGTATATAACACATCAGATCCCATATGGATCTACCAGGTCCTCTAGCATAAGGTAGTGATGAAATTGATCGGTTATTGGTAGAGAATGTGCTAGAAACCTCAGAATTTCATAAGAAGCACCATGTTAATAGCAAGGATTTGAAGAAATCATTTTCTATCACTTGTCAACAAGCCCAGGAAATTATAAGGAAATGTCCTACTTATTCTTTGTATAAACAAACTCTACTACCTTCAGGAAGCAACCCAAAAAGGTACTCTAAGAAATGAAATTGTGGCAAATGAATGTGTTTCATTTTGCAGTTTGGAAAATTAAAATATGTACACCACACCATTGATACATATTCAGGATTTAAATGGGCAATTGCTTTGAATTCTGAAAAGACTGTAATCACACATTTGTTAGAAGTTATGGCCATCATGGGTATGCCTGTACAAATTAAGACTGACAATGCTCCAGCATATGTCTCTAGTAAAGTGAAACAGTTTTTTGCATATTATAACATAAATCATATTACTGATATCCATGCAATCTTACAGGAAAGCAGTTATAGAAAGACCTAATCACACTTTAAAAGGTATGCTTAATAAACAGAAAGGGATAATAAAGACCCTCAGCAATAGATTGCCCAATGCTTTATTAACTTAAATTTTTAAATGCTAATGAGAAAGGAATGACAGCTGTGGAGAGATATCATATAATAGAAAAAAACTGCTGAATTAAATCAGCGTCTATACTTTAAAGATGTGTTGACCTCAGAATGGAAGCCAGGACATGTGTTACATTGAGGAAGAGGTTTTGCTTTTATTTCCACAGGAGAAGAAAAGCTATGGATATCATCAAAATTGATAAAGATTAGATTAGATTTGAACAGAAGAGACCTCTTGATTAAAAGAGTCAACAGTTAATCAAACAGTGTGACCAATCAATCTAAACTAACTTATAAGATTAACAAGTGCCTAGGCTAGAGAGATGGCTCAGTGGTTAAGAACACTAGCTGGTCTTCCAGAGTTCCTGAGTTCAATTCCCAGCAACCACATGATGGCTCACAACCATCTGTAATGAGATCTCGTGCCCTCTTCTGGCCTGCAGGGATACATGGAGACAGAATACTGTATACATAATAAACAAATATTTAATAAAAAAGGGGGCTGAAGAGATAGCTCAGTGCTTAAGAGCACTGACTGCTCTTCCAAAGGACCTGGGTTCAATTCCCAGCATCCACATGGTAGCTTACAACTGTTTGTAACTTCAGTTCAATAGAACCCAATATCTTCACACATATCCTTGCAGGCTAAACACCAATGCACATAAAAAAAATTAGACTAACAAATGCCTTTTAAAGTTGATCAGGTATAGCCTGCCAAAAAGGAAACTCCCCAAAGTTACAATTGGGGCAGGGTTTTGTTTTTGTCTTTCCAGGAGAACGAGGCATCTAGATAAGGAATTGGAAGACAACTGGACAACTGGGACATCTGAAGAAAATGGATGAGTCATCAGAGAAAATGCCTCAAGAAAAAGAGTAAATTGGCCTATTGGTATATCACATCTCCAACAGGATAAAATTTCATAAACCATCCCAAGTGGCCAACTGAAATGGTCCAGCCTCATGCATTACTCCAGCCAGGACTTCAGATATGCCCTACACTTTCCCATTACATAGAGACTGGCAACAAGCGATAAAGCTAGCTCTCCCAGGACTTGACCATTATCTCAATTTTCTCAGGATCCCCTAGAGACACTGCCCCCCCCCCACACAACAGGAAGCAATCTAGAGAACACAACACTCACATTCCCAAGAAGTGGGGTAGGTGGTTTTGGTCATCCGATGTGTTTTGGATATTTGTCATTGTTTAGGGAGGTTGGTTACAAGTTGTTATTGGTAATGATTAGGAAAAAGTTAAACAAAGGAGATTATAGTCAGGGATCTCATTCTGAAAAGAAAAGGGAGGAATATAGAAATGATAGGATAAAAGGGTAGATTATTGAATCTTTTAAACTAAAAAAAGCAACTACTAATCTTCAATATTTTACATTGGTATGGATTTTTATATATTGATACAAATTTAAGGTTATTTTTATTAGAACATACTGTACACAGTTTCTACTCTTGCTTAAGGTATTGTACCTATGCAACTCATTTAACAATGCAATGTAAATTTGTAGTCCTTGAAAGGTATTATTACAAACTATTTAGGATATTAAAAATGCAGGCTAGTTGTTAGTCTTCTATTAAAAATTAAACTTGTAGTTATGTTAGGTTTGTTTTCAACATCAAACAGAGATATATTTTAGGTAGATAGGTGGTCTTCAAACACTTCATAGATTTACAAACTATGGCATTTAAGATGTTTTAGTAACATAAGGCTTTTCATGACAATGAGACACATCTGCCCCTGGCAGCACCAATCTACTTCAGAGAAGATGATGGGCATCAAAGAACCTCTGTATGGACTTTGCTTTCTGTGTGGCAAAAGTTATCCACTGGACAAGAAATTTCCTTTACCTTGACTGCTGACAGTACGCTGTCCAAATTGGACAAGCAGGACACAAAAGAAAGTGACTGCTGAACTTTGCCAAGACAAGGTAGGACAGTTTTCAAAATTCCTGCTTCACAGAAAAGTGTTAGATATTCTAGGTCTGTAGGATGAAGAGGGATGCCCCAACATTACAGAGCAAGCCTGGGTGACTGCCCAGGCAGCTAGCTGTTTCTGTCATTTCTATAGTTTTAGAATCTGTTAGCTCTGCATTTCCTGTTTACTCAGGTGATATTATTTCCTTTTTGGGTCTCTAATGGAGACCAAAGACTAGGTAGTTATAGTTTTCCTTGTTACAAAATTCAGAAAAGAAACTCACAAAAGAGGTATAAAGTGTATAAGGTTGAGAGACATAAAAGCTTAAATTGTTTAAGAAAATGTTTGAGGTCTACAAAAATAGTTTTGGGTTGGTAGTACAAGTTAGGATAGAAAGTGAATTAGGAATAAAACGTTGTACTTACAAAGATAGAATAGAGCATGGAGTATTTTCTCTGAATTTACCAAATGCAAATGGACTGGACATTGTGAATGCAATTCTTACCTGATAATTGTTCTTATTGTATATAGTTTTTCTGTCAGAGTTAAAACTTCCCCTTTTATTTAGACAAAAGGGGGAAATATCTTGTGATTTTTTTTTTAAATCTCATTCTGACACTCTCAAGACTAATAATAAAGTTTGTTTTGAATCAGAGGGCAGAGTTAGCTACTAGCTGACCAAAAATAACCATAGAGGTTTTGGAGGACTGAGGACAAATAGAGAAACAGGAAGTAGCAGGGAGGGCTTAGAGAGGGTATCGGCCTTTTTGGATGGAGGAACAAATGAGAGAGACAGAGACAGAGACAGAGACAGAAAGGGCCACAAATCACTGATATCTAACTCCCAAGTTTTAATGATAAAAATAATTAAATTTCAGAAAACTGGAAGTATGCTGGGGCTGCAGCCTGGTTGCTGGAATGCTTCTTAGCATGCACAGAGCCCTGGAACCCCAGAAGACGGAAGCAAGATGATCAAGTGACCCTGTCCCCATGAAAAAGTAGTGCTACTTATTTAATTAAAATGGCTCTCATGCCAGGCGGTGGTGACGCACGCCTTTAATCCCAGCACTGGGGAGACAAAAGCAAGGCAGATTTCTGTGGGTTCAAGGCCAGCCTGATCTACAGAGCAAGTTCCAGGACAGGCTCCAAAGCTACACAGCGAAACCCTGTCTCAAAAAAAAAAAAAAAAAAAAAAAAAAAGAAAAGAAAAGAAAAAAGAAGAAAAATGGCTCTCACAAGCCCATGTTGTGAATGTTTGGTCCTGAGCTAGGGACATTGGTTGAGCTGTGGGGTATTCGTGTGTGTGTGTGTGTGTGTGTGTGTGTGTGTGTGTGTGTGTGTGGTGTTTACATGTACCACAGTTCACATGTAGAGGTGGGAGAACAAGTTTTGGGAGTCAGTTCTCTCCTCCTTAGGTTACCCACTAGGTCATCTCATTGTCCCAAGCTGTAAGATATTTAGAAATAGGGCCTGGCTACAAGTAGGTAACAAAGGGTGGGCCTTTGAAGGTGACAGCCTGGCCCCTGGTTCCTTCACTCCTAACTGCTTCCTAGTCCATTAAGACTGAGAAGCCAGGAGGGCAGTGGTAGCCCAGGACTTTAATCCCAGACTCAGGAGGCAAATGGATATTTTTGAGTTCCAGGCCAGCCTGGTCTACAGAGTGAGTTCCAGGACAGCCAGGGCTACATGTAGAAACCCTGTCAGGAAAAACTGAAAAAAAAAAAAAAAAAGACTGAGGAGCTCTGCCACACATTCCTATTGCCATGCCCTCCCCATTGCCACAGATTGAAATTGCTCTGACATCTGGGCCTTACCTTTCTCCCCTTAGGTTGTTTTTGTCAGGAACACAGAAGTTGCTGGACAGATGGAATATTTCCCACCACTGAACCCCACTGACTTTGTGACTTGTTATGACAACAAAAGGTGATGGAAACGATGCTGCTCCAATTCCAAATGACAGCCTTGAGAGGTACATAAGTCCCCTACTCCTTGTATTCTGTCCAGAGACCACATGAACAAGACCAGACTGGGCAGTTCCAGAAAAGACTACCCAGCCTCTATCTGAACACAGAGTCAGAACCTGCCCCTAGCTTTTCCACTCCCAAGAGCCCAAATGACCATGACCCAGAGTGCCCACCAGGAGAACCATAAACCACAGTCAAGTTCTGTTGAAGCTGTGACATTCCAGAAAGACTTGTATATAGTGGGAGCTGACTGATATACCAGAGAATACTGCTTAATCATAGCCCAAGTTCCCCAAGGACAGAAAGCACTTCTTATCTCACCCAGTGTTGAGGTTGTTCAGCAAGTACTTGTTGAGTTTATGTGGAGGTCCTAGCAGAGAGCACATTTTCGCATGTTCTAGCTCATTCTACCAGATTCTAGAAAGGAGCTCTTCTAAACCCTTGAGTGAAAGTCAGCCTTCCTCCATCAAGGAAGAACGTCTTTTCCTAATACATATGAAACTTGGAGGAGTGGCATGGAACATGAGGGAGGAAGGGGACCCCCAGCAATCCAGGATGACCTCACATGCAATACTTGTCGAATGTTTGTGAGTCTGCACCGCACAACAGCTAAATACTGCTTCCTGCCCCAGACAATGACAGAGCTCACACCAGCTGTGACCATCCCAGGGGCTTCCTGTAATTAACACTACTCAGTAAACCCACCAGGCAGCCCAGAGAGGGTGCTTATAGCATACAGTGTGTGTGTGTGTGTGGGGGGGTGCTCGAAGTCCATGCACCCATTAGCAATATTCTTTTCTTTCTACAGCATTTTGTATTAGTAACTTGGAAGTTCCCAGATGAACTCCATTCAATGGCCACGTTCTCTTTCATAAGGGGTAAGAGCTGTCACTCTGTAGATGGACTTTCCAGGCAACTCATCCAGAAAGCCAGGAATCCATCCTATTAACTAGTAAATTAATAGAGGTTGGAGCAGGAAAGCAGACTAGGAACAGGAAGTAATTCTAGCAAAAGGAAGTGTGAACACAGGCTGGGCTGGGATGTGGCCTGGGAGGTAGAATGCTTGCTTAGCATGCTCAAAGCTCTGGGTTGGATCCTCATCACATACAACTGGCAGAGTGGCACATGCCTGTGAACCCAAATACTTGGAAAGGAGAGGCAGGGAAGCAGGAGGATCAAGAGTTCAAGGTCATCTTTGACTATATAGCAAGTTTGGTGCCAGCCTGGGCTACCGGAGACCTGTCTTTTTTTAAGGCCAAAGGCCGAAGTCTGGCAGAACGGATGGGTCAAGTTGCATAACTGCTGTGCCTTGGTTTCCCCATTCAAGAAAGTGGGGGTGACATGGGTATAGCCACCTCCTGGGACTGGGGGATAATTAAATGAAATCGTTCTGGCCAGAGCCTGGCATAGTGCAGATACTGTGGGCTTGTGATTGTCACCAGTCAAGGAGTAGACCTTTGTGAGCAGAGGTACCCAGAACAAGGCTACATCTATGGGAAAGATCCCACAAGGCTGACTGATAAGTGTAGAGAGTTAGAACAAGGAAGGTCCAGAGACAAATTACCTTGCTCTATCTTTAGTCCCCTTAGCCAGCCATTGCCACCCTCATGTTGGACCTGTAACATCCTGTGACCATCAGAGAAATCCTTTTGGGACATACATGCTTACCAGAGCACTAGTCCCCAGCCACACAAGCTAAGACAGCATCTGAAATGTCTACCAGAGATGACTCCCCCAACACCTACCTGCAGCCTTCACAGGTGTATCTGAAAAAAATGCCTTGATGTATGACTTTCTATTCTGTGACTACAAAAAGCTCATGTAACTACTTCCATGGAGAATATTTCACCCAGGGCAACCTAAGTTTGTGTTCCCTGGCCCATGGCTCCCATTTCCTTTGACCTAGAGCTATGTTTTACATAGACTCCTCAGAATCCCCCTTTCACACCAACCCTATCCCCCACTTCCCCTCTTCCCCAAATGGGCCAGCAAAGGCACAGGCTCCTCCCTGGGTTTCCTGCTGGCCACCTCACCCTACACTTACATGCAGGTCCTAACCATTGTGAGGCAGACCCTTAAAGTAAAACCCCCGTCTCTCTCTTTCCATATATATATACACACTGTAGACCCTCCCCTACCCACAATTTCACTTCTACTTGCAACTACTCCATCAACCAACCACAGCATGAAAATATTAAGTGGGGGAATTTGAGATATAATTCATGTTTTTAGACTCAGCTTCCCCAAGAGATTTGTTCCCTCAAGCCCTGTGTTCAAGGTGATTCTTCAAATCACCAAACAGTCATGTATAGCATTTGGAAAGTTACTACAAGAGAGCTTCTGTGAGTTCAAGACTAGCCTAAGCTACAGAGTAAGACCTTGTCTCCATACCCCAGGTCTAAGTCATTGTGCCTGACATTCAAGGAATTTTTTTTTTTTTAATTCCCATCCTGATGCCTGTATGTGTGCTTCTCCTGTGTCTGGCATAAAAACCCATAAAAACCAAAAAGCAAATGAAGAATGGAAGCCCTAAAGATACTGTTGAAATTGGAATTTCCTGGGAGTCATTACCACATGTAATTCATAGGTAAGAAAAGGGAGGGATGTTGAGGATGGGAGCCCAAGGTCAGGCGAGCATGAGTGGAAGAGCTGGGATTACAGTTACACCCTGAACCCTCACCTTCCTACAGCTGTCAAAGAACAAAGAGAAAGACACAGAAAACAGCAAGGCTGGACCCAACCAACATATAAGAGTTATAGAAAAGTCAGGCTGCAGCCAGAGAGATGGCAGAGAAAATGGGGGCCCTGACACCAAGCCTGAATGAAGAACTGAGTTTGATTCCTAGGAGTTGACTCCCACAGCTTGTCCTCTTACCATACTTAAACATTTTTTTAAAGATTTATTTATTTTTTATTATGTATACAGTGTTCTGTCTACATATATCCCGTCAGGTCAGAAGAGGGCACCAGATCTCATTACAGATGGTTGTGAGCCATGTGGTTGCTGGGAATTGAACTCAGGACCTCTGGAAGAGCAGCCAGTGCTCTTAACTGCTGAGCCATCTCTCCAGCCCTACTTAAACATTTTTATTATATTAATTAGTGTGTGTGTGAACCACAGCACACATGTAGAGGTAAGAGACAACTTTGTGTAACCAATTCTCACCTTCCACTTTTATGTAGGATCCAGGGATTGAACTCAGGTCACTAGGCTTTCTCAGCAATCGTCTTCACCCACTGGACAATCTCATTGGCCCTTATGTAGTAATATTTGAAGGACTATTTGCCTCACATTGTGAACTGAGACTGAGTTTAGAATGTGCACACAAAAATAAACAGAATACATTTCCATACGCTATATGTAAAAAGAAACCTCCCGTTCTAAGCACAGTCTTCTCTCGAGACTCAAGGAAGGAATGCTGCCTTCAGGAAGAGGAAATGGGTTTCTTTGTGCAACGCAGATGGTAGAATTCCGGGCCTTCCCTTGCTAAGTCGGGTCCTTGCCCACTGAACTGTATCCGCAGCTTTCTTCTCAATGTTTCACTACATTGCCCAAGCTGGTCAGGAATTTTCTCTATAGCCTAGGCTGGCCTTGGACTTGGCAATCCTCCTTGCCCCAGCCTCCTAACAGCTGGAATTACAAGTTGGCGCCACCAGGCTTGGCTTGGTTTGTTTCTAATACCAATACCCATGGATAGGATGGTGCACACCATACCAATCACACCGTCGGGCGAGGCAAGCTCTTTATGTGGGTTCCTTCACCTCCTTTTCCCTTTAACAAACTCTGTCTCTGAGCAACCTATGTAGATTGCATCTGCTAAACTAAGTGGGCCCTGGACTGCTCAGCAGAATGAGGGGCTGGAGGGCAGCAGCATGTCAGTCCCTGAATGGCAGCAGAGACTGAGTGCCATGGGGCAGCTGGTGAGATTTTTCTGGTGATGGCTGGCTTTTTGGTTAAAAAGTGAGAGAAGTAGGGTGGGCTTGCTGAAGACCCACCTTTGCCAACCCTGCAGGGGACCCCAGAAGTGAGAAGCACCACAGATTTGTCCTGTCCTGAGACCCAGGGCCTGAGCCTCAAATGACAGTACAATTTCCCAGAGGGAGGATGGCAGGGAAGCTGTGAGATACAAGCAATCCATGCTTCTAGCAGCCCTGCCCCTGGCTGTTATCTCTTAGGTCTTCCAAGCTGTCCCATCTCCTCTCTCATCCAGGCAGCCCACAGCTTGTAGCTTCCAACTCACTGTTCTCCCAGCTCAGAGAACCTGTCTTCTGAGACTCCTCCCAGGAGCCTGAAAAGGTTGCAGTACCCCTGGTAACTATTGGGATGCAACAGTGAATTCAGCAGACAGACAAAAGGTCCCTGTGCCTGCTGTCACTAGCCACTCTTAAAACAACGCCACTGAAAGTGACCTCGGAAGAACTGTCTGAATTGACCTGGGGAAGAAGAGTACCATGAAGAATGAATGTGTGCCTCTGAAAGAAGGAAGGAGCAAGGTGTTTTCGTTTGTTTGTTTCATTGTTAATTTGGGGGGTTCTTTTGGGAGGGGATGGTGCAGGGGTAAGGAGTGAATATGGAGAGACTGGGAGGTGAGCTGTATTAGAAACTCCCAAATAATCAACAAAGAATTACTTTATTAAAAAAAGAAAAACAAAAAGAGTTGAAGCCCGGTGGTGGCACACGCCTTTATTCCCAGCACTCTGGAGACAGATGCAGGCAGATCTCTGAGTTCGAGGCTAGCCTGGTCTACAGAGCAATTCTCAGGACAGCCAGAGCCACATAGAGAAACAATTGCTCAAGAAAACCAAGAAACAAACAAACAAAAAGAGTTGGTGAGCCTGAAGAGACCTGTAAGGTCTGGGAACATAGTTCAGGGGTACAGTGCTGGCCTCATTAGCATATCCCAGGTAGAGTGGTACATGTCTGTAATCCTAGCATTCCAGAGTAGAGACAGGAAGATGACAAGTTCAGAGCCATCTTCAGCTACACTGGAGTTTTCGGTCAGCCTGATCTACAGTTGAATTCCAGACATCATAGGCTACAGGACACCTTAAGAGTTGGAGCCTAGGGCTGGAGAGATGGCTTAGAGGTTAAGAGCACTGACTGCTCTTCCAGAGGTCCTGAGTTCAATTCCCAGCAACCACATGGTGGCTCACAACCATCCATTATGAGACCTGATGCCCTCTTCTGGTGTGCAGATATACATGGAAGCAGAATGTTGTACACATAATAAATAAATAAAATCTTAAAAAAAAAAAAGAATTGGAGCCTATAATCTGAGCTCTGGAGGCTGAGGCAGGGGACTGACAGTACAAACCAGCCTGGGCAACTCAGATCCAGTGTCAAATTTTTAAGAAGTAGAAAGAGGGCTGGGGATGTTTAGCTCAGTGACGGTGCTTGTCTAACATCAAGGAGCACTGGTTTCAATCCCCGCATCACCAAAGAGTCTGGCCAGGTGGCCAGAGCAAGAAGGACAGGGCAGAATGACAATAAAGTTGTTGAGTTTGGGAAAGGAAGCAGTACTGTGCCCAACCACACTTGGGGGACCTGAAAAACTACCTGTGAATGGCCCCACCCTCCTGAGAGGCTGATGTCATTCTCTCCAGGTGGGGATTGGAAATTGCATTTTATCACGACTCCTTGGGCGGTTCTGATGGGCAGCCAGCCAAGGACCTTGGCGCCAGATCATGCAAAGCCTGAGATGATTTTCTTTATTTTATTTTAGGAGCAATTGAAACCACTGAAGAGTTTTTAAGTAGGGTAAGTAAGAGCCACCTAGCTAACTTCGTCTCTGATCCTTCTGCATGAATATGGAAAGTGAATTTCAGGGCTAGAATGAGTGGCTGTGGGGACAACAATCAAAGAGTTTGGGTAGTTATCAATGAAAAGATAATATAATAAAAAGAGTTTGGTGGCCTGGGCCAAGATGGTGCCCATGGTGAAGAAAGAAGGGATAGTTTCAGAAATAGGGCCTGCAGGAAAAAGTGGAGGGTGGGTCCTAGCAGCCATGGCAGGCTGAGTGTCAGGAGACTCACTGAGGGCTAGGAGCCTTGTCCTCAGCTGCCTCCCTAGACACTTGGGTTCACGCCTATCTGGCTGGACTTTGGGACACATCCTACAGTTCTACACATTCTCTTGATTTAAAAAAACATATCATCTAATGACATTAAATGCATTCACAGACATACATGAAGGAGGGGCTGGGAGATAGCTCAGTTGGTAAAGTGGTTGCCTTGCATAGGAGGATCTGAGTTCAATCTTCAGAATTTATGTTTTTGGAGTTTTTTTTGTCTTAAAAACCCTTGAATAGTAGTATATGCTTATAATTCCAGTGCTGGGGAAGCAGAAACAGGTGGGTCCCTGGGGCTCACTGGTCATGCAGCCCAGCCTACTTGGAAGGTGGGAACCAGAAGAGAATCAATAGCAGAGGCTGTCTTTCGGCCTCATGTACACATACCAGCATGAATACACACACACACACACACTTTCACATACAGAGTACACTAAGGAGCAGGCGAAAGAGGTGACTCATGTCATCTTGTCATAGAAGGCCTTGGAGGATTGAGACCACCTATTTTGGAGGAAGACCAAAAGAACATTCTGGACCCAGAAGACCAGGGTTATTTCAAGAAGAGAAAGCCTATGTTGAGTTTGGACAAGAACAGAAGGGTGATCGGTGTTTCTAATGGTGCCCAGGAGCTCCAGAAGCAGATCCTAACTTGCAAGCTGTGAGATTGGAGCATGTTCCTTAACAGGCTCATTTATCTCTGAGAGCAGAGATAATAACAGTTTCTACCTTTAAATGAGTGCAGGGAGGTACTGCACGTGGCCAGCAAACTGCTCCAAAGGCAGCCATGGTAATTACTGTCATTACTACTGATAATGCTGCTAAGTAGGTGCCATTTTCTCCTGCCCTAAGTAGTGTCAAGCTAATGCATAGTGTGAGACTCAGGTCTTCACCCATCTGCTTGAGTTCTCTGCCAAGCCCTGGATATCCAGTTCTGATGCTATCACCTGCTTGGATGACTGACCATGACAATACTAGCTGGTCTTTTCACCCACAGCACCCAGAACAAAACTTATTTTACTCATTGGGCATCCACTATGTACCATTCCACAGAGATGCTCACAGGGCTGGATGACACCTCAGCTCAACATCTTGTTCCTGGATAACTGTGATTGCCTGTGGTCCAACTGATGCCCCAAAGCCATGAAGCTCCCACTCTCTTACCTGCAAAACCCCAGTGCAGGAAAGACCAACTCATTGTTATTGCAGTTCAGACACAGAAGTAACTCATGCATTCACTCCCTGATATAGATGAGATGGGAAGTCCTTCACTCATTCAGACTACACCAGTTCACTGGCCTCCCTTTCATCATCGGTAATCATGTTAATCTATCTGATACACCCTTCTGGCCATTTTCTTTAAACACACACAATTCATATGGGGACACACCATGTAATGAAATTTCTTGTTTATTTTTTTTACATAAATAGTACATGTTTTGATATATTGCTTTTTTGTTAGTGTGGGGGGGGGTGGGCATGTGTGGTGAAGTGGGTGTATGCACGCCACAGTATACATGCAGAGGTCAGAAGTCAAATTTCAGGGTTTGTTCTCTCCTTCCACCGTGGATTCTGAGGACCCAATTCAGGGTGTCAGGCTTTCACAGCAGGTGTTTTTACCCAGTCAGCCCTTTTACTGTCCTTCACATATAGTCTTAGTAATTTGCATGTGTGTGTTCATATGTGTACAAGTGCAAATGGCTCATGTATAAATGAAAGTCAGAGGACCTCAAGTGTTTTTTACTTCCCTGCCTCCCTCCCTTCCTTCCTTCTTTCTGAGACAGAGTCTTTCACTAGTCTAGACTCATCAGTAGTCCAGGCTGGCCCACCAGCAAACCCCAGGGGTCCACTAGCTCTATCTGCCCGGTACTAGGATTGCAAAACACTCCATTTGAGTTTGTTTGGCTGGCTGGCTGGCTGGCTGCTTTTTTTCTGAGCTATTGCTACATCCCATATAGAAATAGTAATAATAATAATAAGAAGAAGAAGAACAAAAACAAGATTCAGTAATGCAGGCAAGTGGTAGTGCACCTTTCCCCATGGACCATGCAGACAGCCTGAACCTAGTTGTTGTTGTTGTTGTTGTTGTTGTTGTTGTTGTTGTTGTTGTTGTTGTTGTTGTTCTTCTTCTTCTTCTTCTTCTTCTTCTTCTTCTTCTTCTTCTTCTTCTTCTTCTTCTTCAGATTTTATTTATTTATTATGTATACAGTCTTCTGCCTGCATGCCAGCAGAGGGTACCTGATCTCATTCAAGGTGGTTGTGAGCCACCATGTGGTTGCCAGGAATTGAACTCAGAACCTCTGGAAGAACAGTCAGTGCTCTTAAGCGCTGAGCCATCTCTCCAGCCCCCAAACCTAGTTCTTCTTAATGCTATAAAATATTCTACAGAATGACTGAAGTGTGACTACCGGGGTGGGGTGGACACTAAAGGGCCTCCCAAGCCCATGTCCAGCCTCATAGGCTTAAGGAAACTCTTGCCCACCACACTCGAAGCTTCTTGGAAGTGGAATCCAGGAGCCCTGGAGCAGGTACACTTGAACTCAGCACCTCTGACTAGATGATAATCACCTTTGGAAGATGGGGAATTCCTCTCCAGATTCCTCATAGCAGACAGCTGCTTAATAATATTCACTAAGACTCAAGTGGACAAGTCCATCTCCCTCAGCCTCACATCTGTCAAGCAAACCATATCTCAAGTTACTTCTCAGACATCTACAGACCACCTACTCTGACCCTCAGAGCAACCAGTGAAGGTCATGGGACCCTCACTGAAGATGAAGAGACTGTTGGGCACTAAGTCAGCCATCTCTGTCAGAAGCAGAATATAGGGCTTTGCTGAAGAGGAGAGTGTATGGTAGCTCATGGGTGTCTGTGGATTAGTTCTCTCGTCAAAAGTGTCTTCAAAGATATAAAAAAGCAACATAAAAACCTGAAGTGTGAAATGGGGCTGGTGAGATGGCTCCCTACAGGCTAAAAGTGCTTGTGGCACAAGCCTGACTTACCTGAGTGTGATCCCCAGAACCTATCTATGGTAGAGAGAACCAACTCCCCAAAGTTTTCCTCTGTCACATGCCCATGGTGGCATGTATGTGCCTTCACACACACAACAACAATAATCATTATTATTATTTAAAGTCTGAAAT
This sequence comes from Cricetulus griseus, assembly GCF_003668045.3. Taxonomy (NCBI): domain Eukaryota; kingdom Metazoa; phylum Chordata; class Mammalia; order Rodentia; family Cricetidae; genus Cricetulus; species Cricetulus griseus. Next base: position 36,472,454 of record NC_048600.1, on the reverse strand, counting down.
GATCAAGATATACTGTTTACATGTATCAAATTCTCAGAAAATTAATGTAAATGTTATATTAAATACGTGTGAAATGTGTCCATTCCAGGCTCACACTTAGAAAACACCTTCCATAAAGGCAGTTACTCTGACACTAAGATTTTCACCAAACTTGGACAACCTGTGCTTATTGATTAATTAAGAAAATGTAGAGTTTAAGAAACATTAACTTTTATTTGACCCCACACAGAAGTATCTGTGAAACTGTAGGCTCATGTGCTGTTTGCAATTCTTTTCAAATGCCAACCAAGGAAAATACATTATTAATATTTCTTCTTTTTATGTCAGGCCATAGACTTTTATTTTGGAATCAACCTGGGCACAAACAGAAATGCGTAACATTTTGAGGAGAATTCATTAATTTAAATTAATGAGATCAATCACGCCGTATTCACTTAGTGAGATATTTAAAAATACTTTCATTTCAAGAAAGGCAAGGTCACAAGATGAGTTTGTGACAGCACATCAGAAGGGAAAATTGAGGGCCAGCAAGATGGCTCAGTGGGTTAAGGCACTTGCCAGGAAGTCAAGCCCAAAGAGCCAGGAGCCACAGGTGGAAGGGGAGAACCAAATTCTGCAAGTTGTCTCTGACTTCCACACATGTGTACATGCCACACACACACACACACACACACACACACACACACACACACACACACACACACACACACACAATATGTTACATGAGGGACTCAACTGTGGGGAAAATCATCTTAGTCTAGGAGCAATTTGCAGTGAGGAGCCACACTGTGCACCTATATCCTACCTCATAACAGCTGCTTTGTGTCCCAGATTTCTGAGGGCACTGGTGACTCCTCACTCAGCTCTGAACCCTAAGTCCTAGGAAGCTTCTGAAAACTGGTGCAGTCAAGCCTGGCAAGAATAGAACAGCCAAGCTGGGCTGTGGTGGCGCAAGCCTTTAATCCCAGCACTTGGGAGGTAGAGGCAGGTGATCTCTCTGCTTGAGGACAGCCTAGTCTACAGATGGAGTTCTAGGACAGCTAGGGCTACAGGGAAACTCAGTCTCGAAACAAACAAACAAACAAACAAAAAAGAATGGTACAGACTTCTCTTCCCTCTAGAGCCCTAAGCCCCCATGAACAGAAGCCTGGCTGCCCAAGGAAGGTGAGGGCCAGGGCAAGAGTTCAGTTCGGCATCTGACAGGTACTTATTAAGCAATGGAGCCAACAGTACCTCAGCTGGGAAGAGGAAAGACCATCTGCTTGGTTTTCCTCCTCCCTACATCCTGCCCCAAGATGAGCCAGCTTCTCTAGAGCCCAGCAGCTGCATCTGAAAGTCCCCAGATGCTCTAGGAAAAGTGATACACTGGAGAGTGTTCTGCCCAACATTCAGCCACCAGAGAACTAGACAAAAGACATATATTGCAAGAGTCTCTCAGTCCATGAGGCTGGAATCCCACGGACCACTTCCTGAGATCTAGGTCTGCCACCAGCTTGCTGTGCAACCTTGGACAACTCATACCACCTCTCTGGATTTGTGCCTAGCTCTCAAAAATCTAGATTCTTTAGATCCCGAAATTCTCCAAATTTTGCCCATGCCAGTGAATGCAGACAGCATTCACCCTTTGCAGGCATCTGTCCCCAGGTTGGTTATCCTGGAGGAGTCCAAGTGACTCTAGAATCCAGAGGTCCTGTGTTGTCATCACCATCTGTCACAGCCACCAGCCTCACTTGGGGTGTCGGGTTACTAGCGATTGCTCTGGCTGAGTGGCAGCCCTGCCGCTGATATTTTTAGTGTCCTCCTGTGGGTCTAACAAGAGTCAGATGTGTTCAATCCCTGACTCTGCCAAAGGCCTGTCTACATCTACCTAAACCTTGCTCATAGGCCAGCACCTGCGAGGAGCAAGACAACATCTCACCAGTGATGGGGTGAGCAGGGGGTACCTCCCCTTTACGGGTACCACATTCCAAGTGCAGACTCCTGTTCTTTCTAGCACACAGGAACATCGTTCCTGCACAGGCCTCTCTCTCTGGAGTTTTGTTCCCCAGTCCCAGAACAGGGTCCTAAGCTCACCTTTGGGTCTTGATGCCCAGCTCTGCTTGAGCCACCCTTGGCCTAAGCACCTGCTCCACCTTAGATTTTGAAACCTGTGTCAGAGCTCCCACCTGACATCAGACCTGGGCATCAGCCACACATTGCAATATGCACCTCCCCCAGGAGGTGGCTGGACTCCAGTCTCCTGGTCAGCCTCAGAGTCCCAAGCCATCCCATGTAGCCTGCAAAGGTATTTATATAGTTCTGTCTCCACAGACTTCCTTCCACGTAGTGTCCCTTAGAGTTCATTCACTGTGACCAAGAACTGCCTCCTCCAGTGCATTTTAAGGATGAGCAGAGAGGCTCTGAGAACAGGAGAGGAAACCACTGGGCAGCTGACTGTCGGTCAGTACCCGCGCATAAACAAAAAAACTGACAAACTGACCCTCCCTTCGATCAATGCCTACTGTGAAGGTATGAAAGAAATCTAGATGCCCGTAAGGAGGGTGTTTGAGTGTACCTATGAGTATTTAAGTGTGTGTGTGAGTGAGTGTGAGTGTGTGTGTTTGGGGGCTGCTAAATAAATACACTCTGTATTTACAATTAAATTCTCCCTTGGGGCAGTGTCAGATTCAGAGGGGGCCTCCCCTGTAGGTGGGGCAGCACCACCCAAGCTAACTCTTCCCAGGACTGTTTTGCCCAGCCTTGCCCTCCCCTCCCCCTCTCCTGGCTCCCTCCCCAGCTTCCCACACAAACACCCTTGCCCAGATTGCAGGCCAGCCTCAGCTTCTGCATTTGAGGGACAGAGAAGGCTCCAGGCTTTGCGACCTGTTCTTTCTGCCTCCCAGTCTGACTCCTCAGTTCCTGTGGGGGTGGCGGTGGTAAGGATCCAAAACCCCTTGGAGGAAAAACAGGTTCAGCACCTTCTGGCCACCCCTAGTGCCAACCTAGGCTGTGGGCTGGGCATCTATCTGCCCACGTACCTTGGAGGGGACCCACACCTCTTAAAGGGTCTCTCCCCATTTCCTGCATGCCACTGAGGTATCTCCTGGTGAGAACGAGGGAGGATACAGTGGAGACAGGGAGAAGTTCTGGCTCCACAGCCTTGAGTATCTAACTCTGCCAGGTCTCTGGGCCAGGTTTCTCCACCTTCAACAGGGGGGTGTGCTGTGCTAGGGACAGGCAAGGAAGGATAAGGCTCTCTGGGAGGAGGAGGCACGTGGAGCCCACAGTATACTCCCATGGGCTTCCACATCCTCTTCCCTTGGGTCTTCCAGGTAATCTGGATGGATACATTCGATGGAACCTCTATCCTTACTTGAAAGTGATATTCCAGGGAGAGGTGGACAGCCTCCATGGCTGGGTTTTGGGATTTCTCTCTGATTCAGAATGACCAAGCAGAGGTGGCTAGAGGTGTCTCTTGTACCTCTCACTGTGGCAAAATAACATAGTGTTTATTATTTAAATAATTTGTAATTGTACAAGCCCACGGCCTAAAATAAGCCAGCCATGTTGAGTAACTCTCACAACTACTTATACTCAAAACTTTCCATCGTTCTCAACCAAAACTGTACCTGTTAAATATTACCAAATCCCACCCATTCCCATCCTCTGGCAACCACCACCACCCACTAGTCTGTCTTTGAAGTTGCAGATTGAAGGTGCCTCGTATGAGTGGGGTCCTCCTGAATTGAAGCTAGACGCTTCAGTCCTTCTCCAAGCCCGGCATGCACATTCAGTTATACCTCCTACTTTGCGTGGAATCATGGGTGGCATGCTTCCTAGCCTTTAAAGCCCCCATATTTGCCATAGTAGGTAAGAGCAGGCAAGGAGTTATCCTTGGCGCTCCCCCACCCCCACCCCCAAATTCTGGGACACCGCTAAGAACCCAAAGAAACTGCCCCTCGCCACTGTGGGGCGCCAGGGAGCCCAGGTACAGAGGAGCAAGCGGCCCACGGGGACCCACGTACCGCGTCTGGGCGCAGCAGATCCTGCCTGCTTAGCACTGCTTGGGGATCAGACGCTGAGTACCATAGGCGACAAGTGGACTGGCTACCCTAAACTTTCGGAGCGTTGGGCCAGAGGTGGCGGAGAGGGGAGCCGCCCTGACTCTTCTCCAAACTTTTCCCGCCCGTTTGGACGCAAAAGGCGACGGATGCCACCCAGGGGTGTCACAGTGGCTTTGGGGGCCCGAAAAGGAAGGCCTGCGCCCTAGGGGTCTGGAGAAAGAGCAGCGGGGCAGCCGCACAGACCGCATCCCGGCCCCTCCCTGTCACCCAGGGATCCTCGGGCCTGTGCCTAAAGAGACGGACTGCTCCCCTGTCAGCCCGGATCCCCGACATTACTGATGTCCCCGGGTGCGCCCCCAACTCACCGGTCGCGGGCGTCTAGACGCAGTGGCGGGCTGCGCGCGGGGTGAGGCGCCGGCTGTTTTGAAGCTCGGGGCTGGGACGGCTCGGCCTCCTCCGCCCTCCTGGCCGACGAGCCTCCTCCCCGCCGCCCTCTCCGGAGCCCGCCTCCCGGGCCGTGATGTCAGGAGCGGCCGATCCAGGCAGGGGGCGGGACCGCGGGAGACAGTCCGGGACCCCCAGCCCCTGCCGCCGTCCTGCTGCACTCGCACTCTCAAAGTTCAAGGGAGCTGGAAGCCTCCCGCTGGAGACATCGCTCCTCTCCTCATCTCTGTTCTCCCTTCTTCTCTTGACTGCAGGGTTAGGACCCCGTGATTCCCATTTCCTTCCTAGCATCCTCTCTGTTTCTCTTACTAACTTAGTGAGCTGGTTGTTAATGTCTCCTGCCTCAATTTCCTCTGATGGAAACGGAAGGCATGGTGGGACCTTGTTCTGAGGCCTAAAAGCAATATTTACACAGTGCCTGGTTCCTGGAGAGGCTGTGTGGCTGAAACTGAGAGGTTAGAGTTCCTCCCCTGAGGTAAGACCACCAAATCGGACTCAGAGATGGCTCAGAGGTTAAGCGCTCGTCCCAAGCTTAACCTCTTAACCTCAGAGGACCCAAGTTCATTTCCCAGCTGCTGCTCAGAACTGTCTGGTTCCAGGGTTTCTGACACCCTCACACAGACACACCAATACACATAAAATGAAGATAAATAAATCATTTGAAAAAGATAAGATTCCTCCAACTATGGCCAAGCCTATAAATCCCACCTACTGAGAAGTCTGAAGTATAAGATCCAAGTTCAAGGCCTAGGTGAGCCATGCGATTAATTCAAAGCCAACTCTTGAAAGACCTCGACTCAAAAATTAAAAAGAAGGCCAGGGATGGGATTCCATGATCTCACTCTCTCCTGGAACCTGGGTTCCACCCTAATAAACCCTCCTCTAATTCCTCCCTGCAGCCTTCCCAAACCAATACACATAGACACATCCTCACACAAATCACTCCCAAAGTCCTTCGAACTCCTGGGAATTCATTGGTCCTGAAAATGACCAAAAGACCCATAACTATCTTTTTCTTTTGCCTCAGTTTCTCATCTGAAACAGCAGATGGACAGCCCAGAAGGCTCTTACGAGGCTCTGGAAGTAAGCCAGGGGCCTTCGCCTCATCCTATGTGTTGAAGGGTATGTTTTAAAATTGAAGACACTCAGACACAGGGCCCAGCATATTACAGCATTATTTTAGACTTTTAATTTCACAGATTTGTGTTCCTTATATAAACCAAAATTAAAAGGCTTGTGCCTCTAACAGCAAACGGGAACTTACATGCAGTTGTATAGTCTCAATTGGGCACTGCATTTTTTTTCTTTACCTTTTTCTTTTTTTTTCCATACTTTTAAAGCTCTCTCTCTCTCTCTCTCTCTCTCTCTCTCTCTCTCTCTGTGTGTGTGTGTGTGTGTGTGTGTGTGTGTGTGTGTGTTTATACATATGGAGGTAAGAAGACAACTTTGTAGAGTTGATTTTCTCCTTTATGTTGCTTATAGGGATTATCAGGCTTGGTGGCAAGTGCTTTTACCTACTGAGCCATTTTGCTGGTTCACTTATTTCTCCCTGTTTTCAAAATTTTTATTACATTTACTTGTTTATTGATTTATTCACGTGTGTGTGTGTGTGTGTGTGTGTGTGTATAGCACACATGGTGATCAGAGAGAACCATAAGGATGCTGGGTATAGAATTCGGGTCCTCACACTTAGTGGCAAGTGCCTTTAGCATGTTGCTGTGATAAACATCAGGACCAAAGACAACTTAAAGAGGAAAGGGTTGAGTTCTCCTGACACTTCAGGAACAGTTTATCACTGAGGGACACAGGAAGGAGTTCAGGGTGGGAACCTGGGGACAGGAGCTGATGTAGAGACTGTGGAGGCATCCTGCTTACTGGATTGCTCGGCTACCTTATATAGCCCAGGCCCACCTGCCCAGGGATGGCACTGCCCACAGAGATGGTCAAGAAAATATACCACCAACATGCTTACAGACCAGTCTGATGGAGGCAACTGTTCAATTGCTAGTCCCTCTTCCCAGGTGTCTCTGGGTTTGTGTCAAGCTGACAGCTGAGCTAACTAAGACTGCCATCTTGCCAGCCCCTAATTTGTTTTATTTGTTTATTTATTATTTTTCGAGACAAGATCTTGCTATATAGACCAGGCTGCCCTTAAAACTCTCAATCCTCCTGCCTTTCCACCTTCCAAGAGCTAGGGTTACACATGGCAAACACCACCACCCCTACTACCCTAACCCAGTTTGCTATGTTTCAGTGTTCATGGGCATCATTTTAAAATCTGGTTGCAGAGCTCTGTAGAGGGTCTAAGAGAGTCCCTGGGGTGCATGAGACTCCACATCCAAAGAGTCACTCCCACGGGCCTCCAGCTGATGCAGTTGGTCTTATATCTGACTTGCAGGGGCAAAGCAGATGTACACTCCTTCCCCAAGCAAGAGAACCTTCACACAGGGGACAGCAGGCACTACTATGAGCTGAGGCCTGTCTGTTCCACAGTCATCTGCAAACAGAAAACCCAAAGGCTTTGCCAGAAGGGAGAGTTCCAGTGGCTACTATCATTTAATAAGCATTGGCGACGTGTCAGATACTTTGCCAACATAGCTTATTATTGTTGTTATTGGGACAAGGTTTTATGTAGCCCAGGCTGGCCTCCAAGTTGTTACTATGTAGCCACGGATGACCTTGAACTTCTGATTCCCCTGCCTTTACTCCAGAATGATAGACGTGCATCCCACACTCAGTTTATGTGGTGCTGGGGATGGAACACAAAGCTCCAGGATATTGGGCAAGTCCTCTACGAACTGCTATGTCCTATGTCTGACAAACATCAGCTGTAATTCAACACAGTATCCCTGCAAAAGATGGCCTCATTCTATCCATGAAGCTGAGATTTGGGGAAAGCCGAGACAGGAACCTGTTCAAAGGCCCTAGAGGAATGACAAAGTGTGGATTTGAATGCAGGCTGACTGCTTCAACCCCCCTTTTACCCTTTCTTTGCCAAATAACATAAATTGTTTGTTTGAATATATTTATTTGAAAGGAAACTGTGTTGCCAAACAGGAAGTCAGTGGCATCTTCCAAAAATAGAAGACAAACTTACAAATATAAACATCACCGAAATAAAAGTGTTAGCAAACAGAAGCCAGATGGTGTTGACTGAGGGGACTACAAGCCCAAGGCTTGGGTCTGTCTACTGCAAAGGGCGATGGAAGCTGTGACAGCAGGCGGGCCTAGAGGAGATTGCTATCCCAGCTCAGGCAGACTCACTGAAAATGGACCAGGACCTCACCCTGAGAGAAAGTTGGGTGTTGCCTCCTCCCTGTATCTTCTCCCAGGCCTCCTGCTGATGGGTGTGTCCTGAACAGAATGGAAGAAAGGAATGGGCTGAGTCTCTGGCTTTTCCAGACTCTCAGAGGAGCCCCACCCACCTGTTCCCTTCACCTTGGCTTACTGGTCTTTATTTTCTTTGTACACAGCTCTCTTCAAGGGTTGGGGGAGCAGAAGCCTGCCTTATATATGCTGCACTCTTGCTCCTGGTATCTCAGTGATGAACCTGAGACCCCAACATGGTGTGGAGGGCATGTGAAGGTAGTCCTAGAGAGTTCTCACTCCCATCACTCACTTTGATAGCATAGGACACATGCCACTCTCGCTGCCTCAGGTGGGCAGGGTGCATTCTCCCACATGTGATTTAAGCTTGAGCTCCAGCTGGGCCATGTGATTTACTTCGGCCAATGAGCAATTAACAACAAGGCACTTGGGAAAGCTGGCAAGCCTTTGGGCAGCAGATTGCTCCTGTCACAGTTTTGCCATTTCCATGAGTAAAATAGCATTCTGGTACCCAACTGGCCCAGAAAAATGAAAGCTGCTTGGAGCATAGCTATCCTAGGTAAGCTGCAAGGTACCTTCTTAGGCACAGCACTGCAGAGAGGGGGGCAAGATACACATGGACATTTCTGTATGCCACTGTAGCCTCTTGGCTATTTGTCAAGAGCTAATTAATAACAGGATCATCGTGCTTGGAGAGAGGGCATCTGAAGATGTGGAAATCCATGGACAATGACAACGTTAGGGGTTGGCTCAGGGTTGAGGAAAGAGTTGGAGAGGCTAAGGATATGGCTCAGTGGTTAAGATACTTAATCCAGAATTATGGGGACTGGAGTTTAGGTTCTTGGCACCTATGTAACAAGCTGGGTATCCCTGAAAATGCCTATAACTGCAGCTCAGAGGGGCAGAGACAGGAGGATTGCTGCGAGTTGCTGGCTGCTAATCTAGTAAAAGCTCCAAGAGAATAATAAGTGGAGAATCATAGAGGAGACACCTGACAGCCTCTTCTGTCCTCTGTATGTGTCCTTGCACACATGTGCACATACAGATACACACACCACACACACACACACACACACACACACACACACACACACACACACACACACATTTTCTTCTTAAAGAGAGTGACCAGTTGGGCTTGGTGCCCCATGCCTTACATCCCAGCTCTCAAGAGGCAGAGGTAGACAGACCTCCATGTTCCAGGCCAGACAGGGCTACATTGTGGGAACCTATCTCAAAAGAGAGACAAAAAAGAAAGCTAGAGAATGCAATGATCACTTGTTGGTCGTGTTCTAGCTGACACACTGAAGAGTCCTGTCAGTTTCTTGTCAATGTTTCTGTTGGCTCCTCTTTGGTCTTAAGAGGAATGTGTAGAGTTACACAAGCCTGGGGCATGTCTGATCATGGCCTTAAACAGCCTGCATCAGTTATGTGTCTTATTGCGGTGACAATATCTGACAAAACAACTTAAGAGTTTATTTTGGTTCCAGGTATGAGGGTACAGTCCATCATGATGGGGAGTTGTGGCAACAGGAGTGTGAGGCAGCTGGTCACACCGAGAACACAGGCAGGAAGCAGTGAGAGATGGACACTGGTGTTCAGGTCTCTTTCTCCTCTTTATTCAGTCTGTGACCTCAGCCCATCAAGAGGTGCCACATTCAGTGTGGGTTTCCCACCTCCTTTAACTCAATCTAGAAAGCCCCTGACAGGTAAGTTCAGAGGTCTGTATCCTTGACAAGCCTAGGTTTCACCAAGTTGGTGATCGATAGAACCATCACACAGATTAACAGAATAGGTCTTGAGGAGGACAGCATTGGCTCTTATCAAAAAGGAAGGAGATTTTAAAGTAGTTGTGATTTAGGTCCTAATGTCACTAGGGAATAATCAGATATGAGTGTGGCTCAAGCATCAAGCTGGAGAGTTGAGTCCTTGCAGATGCCAAGGAGCTTACTGACTTCTGTTCAGGGACCATTTCTTTGGAGAAAAGTTTGGTGTCTAGGCTGCTATGCTTGACCTCTAACACCTGATGTGCCTGGCATGTCGGTGTGCATTCATCTTCCCCAACAGCAGACTGGATATTATGACTTACTTCTAGTGAGCATATTAAATATGATAGCTGCCACTCAGCTAAGTTGCAAAGCACTGTGACAGCTGTCTCACCAGCCAAGCTCTCTGTTGCCTTCTAGGCTTGCATGCATCTGAGCTAGCTTGTTTGCGATAACTCTTGATAAAGACTGACAGACGTTTCAGTCAACACCTAACCAAGGACAGAAACCTTCAGCCCACCATCCCTTTTTTGTTTTGTGTTTTTGGAGACAGGGCTTCTCTGTGTAGCCTTGGCTAACCTAGAACTCACTCTGTAGAACAGGCTGGCCTCGAACTCACAGAGATCTGCCTGCCTCTGCCTCCCGAGTGCTGTGATTAAAGGCATGCGCCACCACTGTCTGACCAACCCATCCTCCTTAAAGAAGTACAATCCCCCAACATCATGTGAGTGAATCCTTCCCCACCTGAACTTCAGATAAGACCCCAGCTGTGGCCAACATCTTGATGGAACCCTTGTGAGAAACTGAGGTAGAGGGCTCAGCTAAGCCCTGCTCAGATTCCATATCCACTCAAACTGTGAGATAATGAACACATGTTGTTTGGGGAATACTAAATTGTGAGGCAATTTGTTACACAACAATATATAACTGATATACAAAGAATAGAATAAACCCTGGTGACTCAGATCTGGAGGCTGAGTTCTAGTTGTTGCCTTTGCACCCATTAGCATAAGCAAGATTGTGCATATCAATCCCAATGGCTTACAAGTGTCCATACCTCTTGCAAGTGTCATATGTCCATCAAGGATTGAATGAGACCATGGCCCATAGGCTGGTTCTTTCCATTACTTTTCTCTTTGCTGTAACAAGATATCTGACAAATCAACTTCAGGGAGGAAGGGTGTATTTGGATCACAGTTTGAGGTACAGTCCACCATGGCTGGAACATAAGCTGGCTATGGATCACACTACATCCATAGTCAGGAGTGGGAGAGATAAACGCTGGCACTCAGCTCCCTTTCCCCTTTTTAAACAGCCCATAGGACAGCGCCACCTACTTTAAGGTGACTCGTCCCACTTATTAACTGAATTTAGAAAGTCTTTCAGAGACATATGCAGAGGTTTGTCTCCTGGGTGATTCTAGAGCCTGTCACGTTGACAACTGATATCAATTATCACATGATGGAACACCTCTCTCTGAAAGCTGCCCAATCTTAGGGAAGAGGAGGCTGAGCTGAGGAGCCAACCTCTGCAGACTCACATTTCCTCAGCCATGCAGCACATGTCTCCCACTAGCTCTGGTTTTGTTTGTTTGTTTGTTTGTTTGTTTGGCTTTTTTGATAAGGACTCATGTAGCCCAGGCTGGCTTCTAACTCCCTCTGTAGCCAGGGATGATACTGAGCAATCCTCCTGCCTCTACCTCCCAAGTACTGGGATTACAGGTAAGCATCAGTATGCCCAGTTTCTGTGACTCTGAGTATGGAACAAGTGTCCAGGGAATGCCAGGCAGGCACTGTATCAACTGAACTACATCCTCTGTCCCCAGCCATCAGCATCATGAAGGACCATGTGTGAGGGATTCTAGAGCTGGCAGTTCAGGGAATACTTCATGGAAATGGATGACCGTGGGGGTTTGGTTCTGACTGGCTGTCTTGTGATTCCCCCCCCCCCCATAAAGTTCAGAAATTCAACCAGAAACGTTAATGTTATGATATTGTCTGCTTAACTTATGACAAAGAGGTTTGATAATTTTCAAAGACAATGATCACAGAATTTCCCAGACCCTGGAGACATAGCCTCAAAGCATGCTGCCTTGGGCTGGCTTGTGTCTTCTAAAGCTATGACAATAATAGATACAGGACACACATTTCCTGTGAAATACAAGGTGTATCCAGGACTTTCCTGCTGTCGTCATTGGGTGCATGTGTGCCATTACCTGCTGCTCCGACTCTGGCTCCCTCATTTATCAGGCTCGTTGGCACCATAGGGCCAGAGCTGAGGCTTCTCCCTGACTTCAAGTTCTCTGAAGCAGAGTGGATAGCAGGAAGCAAGAAGTGGGCCCGAAGTGGCCTGTCTGCCACTATCAACCACACCAGGACCCAAACATCTGGAGACAAAGATGGCTTGGGGAGAGAGCCCCAATGTGTCCCTCAGCCCAGTGAGGAGGCTGTTCCTTTAAGAAAGAGCAGAGTACAGTGTGACACTGAAAAGTCCTGAAAAAGATGGGAAAAGCCTAGGATAGAGATGGGGCTCATTAGTAGAGTACTTTATCTGGCATGCACGAAGCCCAGGGTTTGAGCCCCACAGCCCATAAGCTGTGTGTGGTGGTGCATGCCTGTAAATTTAGGACTTGGAGGTGGAGGCAGTAGGATCAGAAATACATGGACATTTTCCACAACATAGTAAGTTTGAGTACAATCTGGGATCTGGAATACATGATACCCTGTTTAAAAAAAAGAAAGAAAGAAAGAAAAGAAAAGAAAGAGCTGGGCATTGGTGGCGCACGCTTTTAATCTCAGCACTCTCAGGAGGCAGAGGCAGACAGATCTCTGGGAGTTCAAGGCCAGCCTGGTCCCTAGGATAGGCTCCAAAGCTACACAGAGAAACCCTGTCTTGAAAAACCAAGAGAGAGAGAGAGAGAGAGAGAGAGAGAGAGAGAGAGAGAGAGAGAGAGAATCCTTGTTACCAATGTTCCAGGATTGGGCAGTCGCTGTCTAGACATCTTTAGTACCATCATGAATGTACTTCCTTCAGCCTGTGAGAGCATCCTTTGTGTTCTCTAAATATTTCTACTTTTTTCAAAACAAAATCCTCCCCTCTGTCAAACAATGTCTCAAGGAAACTGTATTTTTTCCCCCAGTCATTCATTAAACATATATTTAGTATGACTCCTCTTTGCACCAGACACTGAGGCCCTGGGACTAGAGCAGTAATAAATGCATCCCCATTTCTTATCTTATGGAACAAGGTAACCAATGCTAGAAAGTTCTACTTGTTACCCTGCTTGTTGCTGCGTGTGTTTTCTTTCCAAGCTCACCAAGGAGCTTTTGTGTGAGTGATATCTAAGGCACCTTAAGACAATGGGAAACCCCTCAAACGACCGACCTTAGGTCCCCTGTGCAAATCTAAGTGTAAGGTCTGGGCTGAACTCATGAGTCCCAATGAAGCTTTGGATATGGGCAGTGTGCCGGAGAGTTTTAATTGTCAACTTGACACAACCTGGAGTCACCTGGGAAGAGGGAACCGCAATGGAAGGATTGCTGCAGATTGGCCAGCATGGCATCTGTGAGAGATTGTCTTGACCAATGATGGGTGTAGGAGGGTCCAGCTAAGGTAGTGGCCCTAGGAAGGTGGGCCCGAGATTTATGAAAGCTAGCTGAGCATGCACCTTAGAGCTAGGCAGGCAGCCTCATGCTGTGCTTCCTGCGTCTGCTCCTACCTGAGTTCTTGCTTCCGACTTCCCTTAATGATGGTCTGTGACCCAGAAGTGTAAACTAATGTAACCCTTCTCTCCATCAGCTGCTTTTATCGCAGCATTTATAACCAAATCAAACTAGGACAGGAAGGTAGGGAAATCCCTCCTTTTCAACAGGAGTCACCCTTCCATCTCACTTGAGAGTTCAAAGGTCACAGCTTTCCAGGGCTGGATGAGACCTATACATTCTCACTTCAGCCCTTCCCACGCTTCCGTGCAGACAGCTACAGAAACCTTGATGGCTAACTAAACTCTCGATCTGCAAAGCACGTTTGGGGCCCCATTCCTAGATGGAATTGAAATATTTCTGTTTACAGTCTGGGTGTATTTGCTTTCTTTCATTCCTCCCTCAAATGCTTCCTGCACCCCACCCAGAGGTTAGGGATCCAGACTTTGGCTTCTGTTTCCAGCAGCTGGTGTGTGCAGGGTGCTCACTCAAAGGACTTCCTTCTCTAACACGTGTACTCCTCCATTTTTCACAACTGTAACAAAATGCCTGAGGTTGGGTAACTCGTATTTTTTAAAAGTTTATTTTGCTTGATTTTCTGTCAACAACACCTGTATTCATCCATTATTCATGACTTCATGAAACATCTGAGTTGGGTAACATAATGAAATAGTAATTTATTTAACTCACAGTTCTGGAAATTCAGGGGCACGTACAGGTACCAGCTCAGCTCTGGTGAAGTCTTCTGGGCTGATGGCATTGCAGTGGTGGGAGCCTGAGCAAAAGGGTGACAAGTGTGGTGGAACAGGAGGCCAGCAAGAGGGGAGGAGCCAGCTGTGCTTTTTTTGTTTTTGTTTGTTTTGGTTTTGTGGGGGTTTTGTTTTGTTTTGTTTTTGTAACATCCCTCTCACAGGAACCAGTCAGAGCTGGGGGGGGGATCTAATCCCTGCTAAGGGCAGAGACCCAAAGACCTTTCCTAGGCCCTGCCTCTTAAAGGTCTCACCAACTTCTCACATTGCCACACTGGGGTTAGAACATCTGGAGCTTCATCCCTTGGAGGTACAGATGACATCTGGACCATGGTAATGCTGTTCACTGGCTGTAATTATCTGTATGCTATTACACACACACACACACACACACACACACACTTCTTATGCATCATCTTCATTCCCCAACAGAAAATGCACTTCCTGGAAGCAGAGGCCTTGTTTATCTTGCTCACCATTTAGTTAGCAACATCTGATGCATGGTGAGCATCAAGGTCCCATTCAACTTTGGATAGAGGGATGATGGATGGATGGATGGACAGAAAGATGGGTGGTTGATGGGTAAATCCTTGGGGATATGTGATTGTTTTAAAACATGTCTTCATGTTCTCTGACACTCAAACTGTTGGGAGGTATTCTATCAGTTGGCTTGTGGTCCACCAATAGAATATGATTGATATGACCATATCAATGACTCTCCAAGACTGAGTCATAAGAGGTGAAGCAGGCTGATCTGGTTCCCTGGAGGACTGCTTACTGGACATTCTGGCACCAAGCCAAACCTGGGACTCAGACAAGGGTCCCTCTCCTGCCTCATAGCTGCACCCTTCATTGGACCAGTTGTGTGGGGAAATGTCCAGGGAAACTGAAATGTGTAGTCACCTCAGAGGTAATTAATGATAATTCCTCAGCTATACGTGAACATACATGACAGAGTGCCATGACAAAAGGGAGCCCAGCAGTTTATGAGATGATGTTAAGAAAATTTCACTCCCTGTGTTAGCTACTTGTCTCACGGCCATGATAAAATAAACTGACAAAAATAACTTAAGGAGGAAAATATTTGTTTGACTCACAGTTGGAGGGGAGTGTCCATGCTGACAGGGAATCCAGGGTAGCAGGAGCATGAGGCGGCTGGTCACATTGACTCTGTGGTCAAGAAGAAGACAGAAGGGCACTGGTGCTCCCCTGGCTTCCTCCTTTTATTCAGTCCAAGACCCCACCCACTGAATGGTGCCATTCGGACTTAGGGGAATGGGAGACAGCCCCTCACAGACATACATGCTCATAAGTGAGTCTAGATCCTGTCAAACTGGCAACCAATATTAGCTGTCAACCCCCACCTCCCATGGGATACCAGAGAGGTCTCTCTCAAGGCAGCCGTGTTGGAAGTTAGGTCTGCCATCTGAAGAGTCAGTGAGAGTTGGTTCAGCAAATAAGATGTTGTGGGTGCAAAGGCCCTGTGGGAAAGAGTGTGGAAGGTAGACTACAGAGGGCAGAGCAAAGATGGGCTGCAGAGATAATCGAGAGAGGGGAAAGAGACAGCTTGCCACAAGTGTGACGGTCTTCACTGAATTGCTATGTAGAGAAGGATAGGGAGGATGAACCTGGACTCAATGGAAAAATCTGAATGTGTGAAACAATAGCAACCCAGAACTCAGATTCATTCACACTTCATTTAGTTTACTTTAGGTTTGGTGGGTTTTATTTATTTTTTATTTGTTTGTTTAATTTTAAGACAGAGTCTCATATATTCCAGGCTGGTCTTCTATTCTCAATGTAGCTGATGATGACCTTGAACTTCTGATCCTACTGCTTCCATTTTCCATGTGCTGGGATTATAGACAAACATCACCATACCAGGTTTATGTGGTGCTATTGAACCCAGCCAGGGCTTTCTGCATATGTGGTAAATACTGTACCAGCGGAACTGCATCCCTAGCCCCCACCTTGGAGTGATTCTGGGTCTGGGAGAAGACTAACCCAAAGAGATTCAAAGTTTCCAGTGATTGTCTAGAGAAAATCATATTATTTACTAGGGGTCAGATGCAATGGACACTTCTCTGGGACCAAATAGGAAGGTGTGGCTCTTGTTTGGGCACATCTGGTGGTGTAAGATGCTTTTTTGAGGCAGGTCTCAGACCCACTGGCTCCCCTGAGGCTTGAGGGATAGATTGTCTGAATAACTGTAAATTGAGGAGTGCTTTGCTAGTGGGTTACTTGACAAGAATATCCAGGCTGCTGGGTGTCTCCCTGCAACACCTGGTCACGTGAGAAGCTCTTGCATTCACTGCTTCTATCTAGATTCCAAAGGGAAGCTTAAGGTAGCTTATGATCAAAAGCAGAGACACAATAGAGTGGCCACAAAGGGAACACAACCTGAATAAAAGGGAGAGGAAGAAAACATAAGCCCTATACGCACACAAATGCCCCTGTGAGTCATCAGCCATGCAAATTTCTTCAGCCTGTTTCTAAGGATGCTGCTGAGCTTTCCAAGGGTCTGGGGTGGAGCTCAGCAATCTGCATATCTAACAAGCCCTTCTCCTCTGCAAAGAGGGGTTCTGATGTGACAAATGGAGCCAATGCATGTGTGTACATGTGTGAACAAGTGTGTCCGTGGAGGTCAGAGGTCGAGATCTGTGTATCCCTCAGTCACTCTCCACCTTGTTTACAGGTATCCTGAGCTCACTGGTTCAGCAAGACTGGCTGGGAAGCCGTAGAGATCCTCCTGTCTCTCCTCAGCCCCCAACACTGGGATTACAGGCACAAGTGTTTTTATGGGGTTCTGGGGCTCCAAACTCTGATCTTCATGCATGTATCTTCCCGGCCCCGGGAAACGCACATCTGGAGGCAACCTGGATATGAGCTCAGCAATTGAGCATGGAAAGTGATATGGTGGTTTAACACTGGAGCCAGAATCACATGGAAAAGGGTCTCTTGGAGGAAGAGAGGTCAGGGGGGAGCAGTGACATTCCTTTCTCAGATGACTAGTGTGCACACAAAAGTATGAGAGGCACTGCAAGTAAGTATTCCTTTATCCAACGTCTATTTAGGCCTTTTGATGGTCTGTGTGAGTGTGTGTGGGTGCCAGGAGAGCAAGCAGCACTCTGAGTAGGAGTTACAGGCTGTTGTAAGCTAACCGATGTGGGTACTGGGAATTGAACCCAGGTCCTCTGGGGAAGCACAAAGCGCTCCTATCTGCAGAGTCACTTCTCCAGCCCACCATTTCCACTTTTGTTTTGGGGCAGGATCTCTTCTACCCCAGGCTGACTTGAAACACGCAATGTAGCTGAGGATAACCTTAGGTTTCTGATTCTCCTGCTTCTGTCTCTCAAGGCTGATACTATTAGTGTGTCACCACACACTGTTTTTGTAAAACTGGGGATTAAACCCAGGGCTTCTGACAGGTGAGGCTGTACCAACTTAGTCACATGCCTAACTGGTTAGTTTTGAGGCAAGGTCTTTGTTTCTCAAGCGGGCCTGGAGATCCCTCTATTGCCCAGGTTGGCACCAAATTCACTATCCTCCTTGCCTCCAGCTTTCACGTGCTGGAAGCACAGGTATGTGCAACATGCCCTGCCTGACAGCTACTGTTTACTAAGGGCCCCTCCAAAGACCCAGCTTTGTTTTAGTGCTAGGAGTACAGGGATGAATGGAAACAATTTAACCTCTGACACAGTGGAAGGTACAGTCAGGCCAGGGAGCTTGGGCAAAGTAAGTAAAGAAATAAACATACATACAATGGCAAGAATGATTTGTGATAAAGGTTACATGATAAACATTGCATGATAAACAATAGATGAGGGAGAGATTTGTAGTAGACAGAATAGCAGCAAGGTTACAGGGCAGGAAAAGATTCAGGAAACTTAGGTAAGGCCTCTGGAGGGCCAGTCTTTCAGGCTCGGAAGGTGGGTTGCCCTTGAAGGAGTGGTTGGAGGAATTTGAATGGACATCTTAGTCTTGTCCATGTTGAACATGAAATGACAGGATCAGAGCTCAGGTAGCGATCCCTGGAGGAGGAGACAACATGGGCTATTCAGCAGTGGTGGCCCATGCCTTCCAACTATACGGTGCAATCCTGTGTTGTGCCCCAACCTCACCCATCATCATAGTGCTGATGACATCTGCACGGGCTCCCCTGGCCACCCACTCCTAGCTCAAGGATTCTCAACAATCAGACAATCCCAGGAAACTGGCAAGCAAGCTTTCAGTTAAAGATAAAAGAAACAGAATATTGTTTTGTTTTCCTGAGATGACTTCTAAACACTCTCATTCCCAAGGGTCCTGGTAGCTTCTCCAAGTACCTGCTCCAAGGGTAGAAGTAATTATTTTGTATGTGTGTCTTCCTGTGTGCTCAGGTACATGTATGTTTGCTTGTATATGTGTGCTTGCATGTGTGCAAGTCAGAGGACAACTTGGAGTCATTTCTTCTCTGCCACTACATGAGTCTGTTCCCAGGACTAGAACTCAGGTCATGAGGCTTGGCAGCAAGTACCTTTACTTGCTGAGACATCTTGCCAAGTTGTTGTTGTGGATTTGTTTTTGTTGTTTGTTTGTTTGTTTTCTTGTTTTGGTTTTGTCTCTGTCTTAGTCCATCATGGGTGGAGAGGACATGGTTGAGTTCACGATAGAGGGAGTGTGTGACAGAGACTCCTCTGAGCAGAGAAGGGAAGAGTGGCTGGAACTCAGTGGTTCCAACCCTCAGAGAAGGCCCACCCTAGTAATCTACTCCCAGCAGGCCCCACTTCTTACAGGCCTCACAGCCTAGAAACCAAGCATTGTAAACATGAGCCCATGGGAAGACACTTCACACTCAATAACAGAGGGCATGGCAGGGACCAGGGCGCCTGCCATATCTTCTCTGTGCCCAGATGGAATCAGCCCCCTCTCTGCTTATGTCAAGCCCCCTGCCCAGAACACAAGGCATTAGGCAGGAGGAGGCACTCAATGCTAAGGAAAACCGTGAGGCCGGAGGGGTGACATGTGAGCTTCTAGAGACCATAGTGAAAGGTAACCATAGGTAAGGCTGAGAGGTAGGCGTGGTCGACAGCTCACCTCCCACATCCCAGGACTGCCAAAGGCAGGGGCCAACAGTTACCATTTTTACACTAGCACATGGAGCCCCAGGTGACCCCGAGACCAGGTAAAACGGATAAACATTAACGTGGCAGGAACATGCCCAGAGACAGGGAGGGCTTCACTTGCTTAAGATTGCAGGGCAGGGCCAGTGTGAGAGCCAAGAGCTTCTGTGCTCCTGATATGGTCTGGCAGCTTTGTGGACTTTTCTCTGAAGGAAGGGCCCGCCAGCCTCAGCTCAGAAGCCGCTGGCCTGCAGCCTCCAGATGGAATCGAAGCTCATTGTTTTGCTCTGGTTGTATTTACTTTCCTGATTTCCTCCCATTCAGGCTGGATTTCTATGTGGAACCGTGATGAAAAGTTTCATGTCGGGGTTGACTATGTGGCTCAGTGGCAGAGCATGGGCACTGGGTCTCTCATCAGCACCTTCTGGAGGGAACAGAAAAAGGTCCATTTTAAAGTAGAGTTTGGAATTTTTTTGTTTTCCATGAAAAACCTAAGCTGGGGCTAGAGAGATGGCTCTGTGGTTAAGAGCCCTTGCTGCTCTTATGGTTGTGTTCCCAGCACCCATTTAGGTGGCTCACAACCACCTGTAAGTCCAGCTCCAGAGACTGATGCCCCCTCTGGCATCTGTGGGTACCTTCATATGATACTCTCTCTCTCCCTCCCTCCCTCCCTCCCTCCCTCTCTCTCTCTCTCTCTCTCTCTCAAACACACACACACACACACACACACACACACACACACACATCTAAAAGCAAAGTAAAATACTTCAAAAAATCACATATCACATGAATCCAATGGGGGCACTATTTTGTGTTGGTTTTCCTTGGTTCAGGATGGTTTTTTTGAGACAGCATCTCCAGTCATCCAGGCTGGCCTTGAAGTTGGTTTGTATCTCACGATGACCTTGAATCTTGACTGTCCCATCTCTACCTCTCAAGTGCTGGGATTTTAGTTATGTGTTACCACACTCAGCTACCTTGTGCTGTTTTGTTTTGAGACAAGGTCATGTTACGTAGCCCCGGCTAGCTTTGAACTCTCATCCTACTGGGTATGGGGACTAAAGAGGGGGGTTTGTTTCTTCAATGAATTAGAACTAAGCATCAGCTCATTTTTTTCTGTAAAGGGCCAGAGAGCAAAAACCCAAACTTAGCCACAGACAAGCTATAAGGAGTGGGGGTGGTTGCAGTCTAATAAAACTATTTATGGGGCCTGAGGATGAAGCTAATTTGATAGACTGCTTGCTTAGCATACAGGAAGTCATGGGTAAAATCATGGTAGGACACAGCTATAGCTCCATGCCTTTGTCTCAATAGATAGGGTGTAAAGTGATCAGGAAGACACCTGACATGAACCTCTGGCCTCCACATGTATGTATGCACACTTGCACATGTACCTGCACATACACAAGTGGGCTCTCACACATGCATATACAGCCCTTTACACACAGTGACTGTGAAGATGGTACTGAGATGAGCATATACAAGGGTCCTCTTCTAGATACATTATAAGAATCAAGGCCCAAACCACAGAGGAACGAGGCAGGAACCTTGGGGCCTCTTCCCATGGAGAGCCCCTGGTGATCCCGTCCTTTTGTGGAGGCCGAAGAGGGAGTCACATGATCCCCATGGGACTGTTAAGGCTTTAATTCCTACCATCCCTCTTCCAGGGTGTCCAACAGTGGTCCATCTAATATAACCAAGGCTGAATGGAAGGGCTACCGGGAGAGATGGGGAATTCAGGACCCCCGTTTAGTTCAAATGTCCTTCTCACACGGTATTCCCCTCCCTTTTTAGGGTCTACAAAGAATATTCCTTTGGCTTCTCAAGCTATTCACTGTTCTGTTAGCTGTAAGGCTGCCATTAATACCTTACCTAGAAACATTCTCATAGTTTGACTTACTTTTTTGAAATAGGATCTCACTGTGTAGCCCTGAGTGGTCTGGAACCCACTGTGTAGACCAGGCTAGTCTTGAACTCACAGATACTCTCCTGTCTCTACTTCCCAAGTGCTGGGATTAGAGGCATGAGCCACCACACCTGGCTGGGTACCAGAATTCTCAATCAGCTTTCAAGTTGACATAATAATAGATGAGTCCAGAGGGTAATGACTCATCAAAACATTTCATTTTTTTTCTTTTTGTTTTCTTTTATTTTGCTAAATTTATCTATAAGGGAGGTCAGAGGATAACTTGCAGAAATAGGTTCTTTCCTCCCACGATATGGGTCCTGGAGATAGAATTCAGGTCTTCAGGCTTGGTGGCAAGTGTTTTTTTCCATTGAAGCATCTTGCTGGTCCACCATCTGTGTGTTTGCTAGGAAAGTGAAGCTTAACAAGGACAGGTGGGAGCAATGAGCCCTCACATTGCCCCTTAGCCCATCCCCTTTATGAAAATAATTTGAACACCTACTAGATACTTTACATGCTCAGGTTCTTACATCCTCACAATAGCACTAGGAAGTAGATTCTATGATCTGAGGGGACCAGGGTTCAGACAGGCTAATTAAATGGATTGTAAAAGCCAGAACTTGAAGACTATGGCCCCTACATTCCTAGTAACCACACCCATCTCTCTCTCCCTTTGGGGGATCCTCTTCTCATGGGCCTCCAGGTCCATTTCTCTTGACCCAGATTCTGCCTGTCTAGCCCTGAACTAACCTCACTCTCCACCAAAAAGACAATGCTGTTGGGAAGCCCTTGGGAGTGACCTTGCTCCTGGCACCTCCCTAAGGCTTGGAAGGATGCCAGGGTTCTGTGGGGGCTCTGAAGTGGGTGACCCCAATCCTAGAATCAGTAGTGACTAGAGCTAGAGACAGAACATGAAGCAAGTGTCTACACTGAGGGCCCTCTGTCTCCACAGATCACTGGCTTCTACTCTCACCAGGCCACACCCTACACTCACCCGACCAGTCAGGCCACACCACCCACATGCCAGCCTGGTCCGTTTGGACGGGCACGAGGCATGACCCAGCTTGCAGACACCTGGGCCAGTTGCCACTCCCTGTCCTCCTCCTCCAAGGGCCTCCAGGTTCAGATCTGTGAGGGCACACTGGGGTGTCCACTTGGTGGGGGTGCTCTGGGCACTTTGGAAAGACAGAAGCACAGGCTCCATTCTGGAAGCAATATGCAGGACAAAGTGTGACTTATCAAGGGCTTCCCTGACTCCTGGGTTGCCTTGGCTCCCAACTGTGGGAAGTCACCCTAGAGCCCAAGCACTCTTACCTCGGGGGCATTGAAGACCTGTCCCATGAGGAAGGCAGGCCAGGAGGTTTGTTTTTCCACTGCAGAACAGGACAGTCAACTCCCTCACTGTCATCCTGACACACTGTAGAAGATTCTCTGAGCACTCCATCATTCATTCCTTCATTCATTCATTTATACACCCCATCACCCCCATCAGCCAAATGCCAGGAACTCTGCCCAGCCCAGGGAGGCAACAGAACAGAAGGAAAAATTCTCAGAGGACTCTCATGGGGTGGATGTCTTTGCTGGATAATTTTATGTCGACTTGACACAAGCTAAAGTCATGAGAGGAGCGAACCTTAATTGAGAAAATGCCTCCGTAAAGTCAGGCTGTAGACTTTCTTAATTAGTGACTGATGGGGGAGGGTTCAGCCCATGGTGGGTGGTGCCATCCCTGGGTTGGTGTCCTGGGTTCTATAAGAAAGCAGGCTGAAAAAGCTATGTGGAACAAGCCAGTAAGCAACACCACTCCACGGCGTCTCCATCATCAGCACCTGCCCCAAGATAGCTGCCCTGTTTGAGTTCTTGTCTTGGGTTCCTGGTCTGACTTCCTTCAGTGATGAAGTGATTTGGAAGTGTGAGCTAAATAAACTCTTTCCTCTCCAAGTTGCTTTGGTCACAGTGTTTTGTTACAGCAATAGCTACACTGACTAGGACAATGTCAAACAACAGGGGTCAGTCAACACAGCCAGTGAGATGACTCCGTGGGTAAAGGTTCTTGCTGCCAAGCCTGACTCCCTGAGTTTGATTCCCCCAGACCCACACAGTGGAGAGAATCAACTCCTGTAAACTGTCCTCTGACCTTCAGAAACAGGCCATGGTGTTCATGTCTATACACAAGATTTTTTTTTTTTTTGAGACAAGATCTCACTATGTAGACTAGGCTGGCCTGGAACTCACAGAAATTCTCCTGCCTCTATCTCCTGAGTGCTGGGATGGAAGGTGTGTACCAGCACATGCAGTCAACAAACAACTTTTTAGGTCATTAAACAACATAAGCTAAGCTGACTTGGATGAAACCCAGCTGAGGCTGTGGTGGCCCTGGCCGATGGTAACTTTCTGAGGACACTTGCAATCTGCAATGTTAAGAAGCCACCCTGGGATGGAACTTCTGGATGCTCCAACTGGCTGAAGCAGCATGTGCAAAAGTCCTGGGGTAAGAACTGTCCTGCCTAGTACAGAACAAAGGCAGAGAGTGGAGGAAGGCAGCTAGTAACAGGGGAAGGTGGGAGGAAGTGAGGTCAGTGGACGGAGTAGAAAATGCCTCCAGACAGTCACATAACAGCATGGAGACTCCCAGCCCTGCCAGCTATAGCGCCTGGGAGGGCCCTGAGGCCAGGTTACGTTCCTTCCTCTCTGCTTGTTTCCAGGGACTGTTTAGAGAGTCTGTCTGTTCTGGAGAGTAGTGGGGAGACAGCAGACCCCACTGGACATACTTGTAGATCTGCATGGGGTGACCAGCTGGGCAGGAAGACAGATTCCCAGATGGGCATGCTACTCTTGGGTCCAACCTCCTATCTCTATCAGAGACCCACCTTCAGCCATTGCCCCTCCTCAACCCCACAAACTTCTGGTGACAAACATTTTGGTGTCACCCGGTTGTCACTTAGAATCACATCCCCACCCTATTACACTGGTAGATGGAGTAACTGAGACACAGGCTATGAAATCAGAATTACCAAGGGTTACTTTGTTCTCTGCTCAGCTTCATTGCCCTCGTGTGTGTGTGTGTGTGTGTGTGTGTGTGTGTGTGTGTGTGTGTGTGTGTGTATGTGTCTCCACAATTTAACATCTTTTCTTCTCTTTCGTTTCAGCTAAGCAGTGAGCCTAAGACCTGCATTTCCCCACACAGGGAAGCTTCCTGTGCCCAGGCTGTGTGATCTTGCACAGGTGATTTAACTTCTCTGTGCCTTCACTTTCTCACCTGTAAAATGGGAATACTCCTGACTAGTTCACAATTAGGCCCACATCCATGAGGCATTTAGAATGACCTTTGCCACATATCATGTTCAGAATAGTGATGCATAATTTCTGAACCCCTGCAGGGCCATGCATTTCCATTGTTAAAGCGATCTGTGCACTTCTTTTATTCATTCATTCAACAAACACTAACTGAACTCAGCCAGTCCCAGATGATGAAAGACCTGGGGTTCCCAGGGGGCATGTAGGCAAGACATCTCGATATTCTCGGTAGCAAAGCGCTGCTCACTAGCCAGCCCAGCATCAGCTCCAGAGCTCCCCATAACCCGGCGGTCCTGGGCAGATAACGACTGCCTAAGCTGCCCCACCCGGAACTCCAGGCCAAGAGCATCCGGGCTGCGCCAGCCCCGCCAGAGCAAGACCTCAACACCACGGTCTGGCCCCCTTCCCACCTCCGGGGAGGTCCCAGGACAGAAATCCGGCCCTGCCCACCTGGCTGTGACCCGATAACCCTCTTAAAAGAGGAAGCTGGTTGTTTGGAAGGAAATGGTGCAGAATGACCATGGGCGAGCATCAGATGGGTTGTGCTGGGGGCAAAATGCGGTACTGGCCTGAGAAGCTGCTGAGCCCCACTCCTGCCACATAGACACCCAGGCACAGGATGCTTCCCTCCCCAGTCCAGCCGGGGCTTTGGTGTGGGTGTGGGCACGAGTTCGCAAAGCACCAGATCACAGTCCTTCAAAACCCTCTATAAGGAAGAAAACAACCATCATGGCCCTACACACCTGTCACCTCAGCACTGGCGGGGTGATAGTGGTGGTGGAGGTGAAACCCGCCCACAACAGGCGGGTCCCCAGAGCTCTAGAGTCAGCCAGTTTAGCCGAATTGTCCACGTCTCAAATAAATAAGGTGGAGAGGTGTCTGAGAAGGCATCCTAATGTCAATGCCTCCACTCGAACCCACACAGGTAAGGGGACCTGTGTACGGGCGTGTGTGGAACACACACACACACACACACACACACACAAGTTCAGACTGGCCTTAAACTCACTCTGCAACTGAGGATAGCTTTGAACTTTTAATTCTTCTGCCTCCTTCTCTCAAGTGGTCAGATTACAGGTGTGTACCTTCCTTCCTCCCTCTTTTTTTCTTTCTCTCTCTCTCTCTTCCTTCCTTCCTTCCTTTCTTAATTTCTTTCCTTCCTCCCCTCTTTTTTCTTTTTCTGTTTGTCACTATGTATGGTAGTTCAGGCTAGCTTTAAATTCACAGAAATCCTCCTGCTTCAGCCACTCATGTGCTAAATTTACAAGCATGCACCACCATGCCTGGCTTCCTCATGGCATTTTCTTATCCCTGAAAGACCCCTGCCCCTTAGCCCTTTCTTTCTCAAGTTTGTCTCCTCCTCCTCCTGTCGGCGGCTTCCCGATCCCCCCCCCCCCCCCCCCCCCCCCCGCTTCCCCCGCTTCCCTTAGCCCGCCCGGCCCGAGAACGAGCACCAGGTGGGCCGGCACGAGGGCGAGCACCAGGTGGGCCGGCACGAGAACAAACACCAAGTGAGCCGGCCTGGAGCCCTGCCCCTGAGCCCCCGCCCGATGAGAAACACTCCGTCCCAAGGTCTCCGCCCCCAAGGTCAGCCATCAGGAAGCAGAGGGGGGGAATTGAGTCTGTTGTACCAGACACCAGACCTTGAGAATATGCTGATCTGGAATGGCTCTGTGTCTCATTTGAACCATCCAATAGAAATGATTCTGTATTTCGCCTCATTTGAAAGACTCTGTGTTTCACCTCATTTGAATAACTCTGTACTTCGCCTCATTTGAATAACCCTGTATAGCGCCTCATTTACATTGACCAATGGGAATAGCTCTGTACAATGCCTCATTAGAATTATCCAATAGAATGCCTGCTTCTAGTTTGCGCCTTTTTCCCTATATAAGGACCCCTTTCCCTTGGCTCGGGGCGCTTGGCCTCACAGAAGCTAAGTCGCCCGGGTACCCGTATCTCCAATAAAGCCTCTTGCGGTTTTGCATCCAAGTTCGTGGTCTCGCTGATTCCTGGGTGCGGGTCTCCTTCTACGAAAGTACCTCTTCGGGGGTCTTTCAATCCCCAATCTACAGGAGTTCGGTGTTCTAACTCCCTGGCTGCACATTGATAACACTTGGGGAATGTTAAAAAGATCCAGCTGCCAGAGTGTCACCTCTGGCCACTTCCATCGGTCCCTGGGGAGGGGTGCTGGGTCAGGGCAGCCACATTATTGCATGGCCACTTCAGGGAGTTTCCAGCCTCACAGCTGTCAGCCGCCTGGATGGCTTTGTAACGAGCCCCATCCAGGCCCCACCATAGAGTAATGGAGTTTGGACTTCGACAGTTTCCTGAAGCATCCCCAGGTGATCCCCAAGGGTGACCATCGTGGAGAAGCTTTCATAGTCCAATATCCCAGGTATGCAAATAGAGAAACTAAAACCCAGAAAAAAATGGTAATTTGTCTAGGGTCTGTGGCCAGCTGCTGGACATGCAGAGTTCGAAGCCAAGACCTCAGATTCTCAGGCTAGCTCAGTCCTGATGGGGAGGTATCAGGCAAGGGCAGTGTGAACGTGGGAGCACAGCAGCTAGTTGGGGAGGTGGAGCTGTGAGAAGACCTTCCCCACCCACACTGGCAACCTGTATAATCCCTGGAGAGGGTGGACCTTGTGGGTAGGGTGGAGGATGGGGCTCTAGGACAGAATGTTTTAGTAGAAGGCAGAGAGTAGTGAGGAAGAGTTGGGTGGTCAAAGAAGAGGATGGTTAGGGAGCTGTTGATCACAGGGAACATGACAGACAGCAAGAGTACAGCCAAGAGACCTGGGTACCAGGCCTGGGAATGGGCCTAGAGTGTTTGCCTAACATGGACAAAGTCCTGCATTCCATCCCCAGCACTGCAGAAACTGGGCGTGGGGGCACACACTTCTGAACCCAGCACTCTGGAGGTAGAGGCAAGAGAATCAGGTCAAGGCCATCCTTGGATACATAGCAAGTTCAAGGGCAGCTTGGACTCCATTAGCCCCTCTCTTAAAAATAAACAAGCAAATGAGACCTGTGGTGCAGAAGGGCAACTGATTAATGACAATATGTTGTTGGCGCTCTCTTCTCTTCTCTTCTCTTCTCTTCTCTTCTCTTCTCTTCTCTTCTCTTCTCTTCTCTTTGACACTGCCCCTGTGGCCACCTTGTCTGGTGCCTCTGAGAGCCCTCTTTGGCTTATAGCATACACACAGGGTTCTGTAGCCAATGGGTGAGAAATGAAGAAAGAGATTTGAGACTCTTGCCACAGACCATTCCACACCGGTGGAGGGCAAGACTCGGCATTTCCCTGGGAATAAAGTGTCCCAGTGTGCAGAATGCGCTGTGACCTCTGTAAGTTACTCCGTGTATATGAAATGGTGGCTTTCAGATGTGTCTTGCCAAGGATGACACTATTTTCCCAAGCAGCATTTGACTTGAGGCAAGATAATTGTGCATCTTGTTGGTACACACAGATACCACAACCTGTCCAATACCTCCCATAAGGCACTGTTGTGTGACATTCCTGGGGAGACATGAAAAAAATATCTACTCGCCCCAGAGAGTATGCCCCAGTGACATACTAAAGGAATCTATCAAAGTCCAACTTCATGAAGCAATTAGTTTTATCAGGGTTAATTATCAGAGCAGAAATGACACAAAGATCGCAAAATCATCAAACACCACAAAAGCCAGAAATCTGAAGCACACTACTCCACCTTCAGGCAGCTTCACAGACTGAAGTGCATCTGTGGGGCTTTGAAAGAAAACAGCCCCCATAGGCTCCTGGGGAGTGGCACTATGAGGAGGTGTGGCCTCGTTGGAGTAAGTGTGGCCTTGCTAGAGGAAGTGTGTCACTGTGGGGGTGGGCTTTGAGGTCTCAGATGCTCAAGCCTAGGCTCAGTGGCTGATAGTTCTTTTTCTGCTCCCTACCAATACAGACTCTCAGCTCCTGTTCAGCACCATGTCTGCCTGCATGCCACCATGCTTCCCAGCCATGACAAAAATGAACTAAATCTCTGAAACTGCAAGCCAGATCAAAGTAAATGTTTTCCCTTATAAGAGTTGCTGTGGTCATGGTGTCTCTTCACAGCAATTGAAACCCTAACTAAGAGAGCATCTCTTTCAAAGTGTTTGGCTTAGCTGGTCTAAGAGTCTCTCAGCAGTTCTTACTGCTCATACACACTTGGAGAGGGAGGGACTTAGTGAATTTAGTCAGTTTCAGAAACTTTCTGAAGCCTTTGAGTTGTTTACTTCCTGAGCTCAACAAAGTTCCCTGTAGGATAGGATGTTTTACTTCCCTTCAGAACAGTGGTTCTCAACCTTCCTAATTCTTCAACCCTTTAATACAGTTCCTCACGTTGTGGTGACCCCCAAACATAAAATTATTTTTGTTACTACCTCATAACTGTAATTTTGCTACTGTTATAAATTGTAATGTAATTTACCTGTGTATTCTGATGGTCTTAGGCAACCCCTGTGAATAGGTCATTCAGCCCCCAAATGGTTACAACCCACATGTTGAGAAACACTGTTTTTGAAGGAGTCTTCCTACAAGATGGAGGTTTTTACCCCATAGGACACTGTTACATAAGGCACAAATTGAGAGTCTATTCCAAAAGTAAAAAGAGGACAAAGTGGATTGGAGACACCATGACCATGGCAACTCTTATATAAAAATGTTTAACTGGGGAGGCTCACTTACAGTTTCAGAGGTTCAGTCCATTATCATCAGGATGGGGAGCATGGCGGCATGCAGGCAGATGTGGTGCTGAAGCTGAGAGTTCTACATCTTGGCAACACACTGAATGAAGCCTGAGAAAAGAGACCCCCACAGTGACACACTTATTCTAACAAGGCCACATCTTCTAAGAGTGCCACTCCCTTTGGAGCCATTTTCTTTCAAACCACCACAGGTGGCATATTGGTACTAAGACTTAGCAAAACCCTATCAGGGCTGGCAAGATGCCTTAGTGGGGAAATGTGTTCGCCACCAAGCCTGAAACCTAAGTTCAATCCCCAGGATGTAACACTGTGGAAAGGAGGGACTGATGCACGAATGATTCTGAATTTTTTTTTTTTTTTGAGACAGTGTTTCTCTGTGTAAGTCCTATCTGGCTTAGAACTTGCTTTGTAGGGCAGGCTGACCTCTAATTCACAGAGGCCTCTTGCCTCTGCCTCCCAAGTGCTGGGATTAAAGGCATGTGCCACCACTGCCCAGCTGATTCCAAAATTTTTAAAAATTAAAATAAAATAAAACCCCATTGGAAAAACCGTTCCTGGGAACATATTAAACATGCAAATCTGACAAGGTTAGTAGTGATCTCATTCACGGTTTGATGACAGTGGCCCACAGACCTATCATCTGACTACCCTGTGCACATGTAACCACCAAGTGATGAACTCGATACATCCCTGGGGCTTCAGATCAGCAATGTCCCTCTGCTTAAATTGCCTTTGTCTGTCTGAGGTCCACCTGGACCTAGGCCCGTGTCTTTCCCACAGTGCTACACCTCCATCATTCAGCCTTGTGAGCCTCCAGCAACTCGCCACCTGGGTTCATTACTATCTCTTACCACCCAGTGACTCTTTTCTGAGTTTGATTTGATTTATTTTTTTAAGACAGTGTCTTGCATAGCCCAGGCTGATCTCAAAAAAAATGTATTAGAGTGTGACATTGAATTTATGATCTGCCTGCCTCCACTTGCTGGGTACTTGGATTACAGGTGTGTGCCGCTACACCAGTTTGTGCAGCGCTGGGGATGGAACCCAGGGTCTCATGCACACCAGGAAGCACTTTACCAATTACTCAAACCTCTCATCCTGCAGGAGCTCTTTCATCTGTGGTAGCTTTCTGTCTCTGCCTCAGTCCAATGCATACTAACATTGTGGAGAGACACAGGGATGTCTCCCAGCAGGAAGCACTCTGGACAAAGTCACTGGCAAGCAGACACTTAGTGCTCTTCTGGGACATCCCCTTTGTGATCCAATCCAGGATGCTTGGCTCTACTGAGGCATGCTGGGATGCCCAGGACTTCAACAGGGACACACCTACACTATAATGGGTGGGGGTTGGGGAGAAGGTCTAGTAGGTTCCCCAGTGCTTTTCAAGGTCTGAGAGACAAAAGGAAAGAGGTGAGGCCCAGTGGCCCAGATGGATCCAGCTCTGAAAACTGCTTCCTGTTGGAAAGTTCCTAGCTTGGAGTTTTTAAAGAACATTTGTAGGGAAGGGCTAGAGACCCATCTGTCCTTGTTTAATGTTAGTTCTTCACAAAGTAGCACTTCCTTACTAGGCAAGAGCCATCATGGTGCCTGTACCACACTATATCAGCCAATCCCACGAAGGTGCCCCACTACAACAGCCAATCACAGTGATCATTTCTTTCTTCCTTTTTTTTTTTTTTAATTCTTTTCTTTTGAGACAGCATTTACTCTGTAGCCTAGGCTGGTCTGGACCTCACAATCCCTCTGCCTGAGCCTCCTAAGTGCTAGGAGCAGGCAGGAGCCTGCATTCCCAGGTGCCATGAAGGTTCCTAATCATTTGTTCTCCAGGTCAACTTGGCTCTTGGTGAAGAACAACAAAGAGATGGACAGATAGAGTCACAGATGGGTGTATGAGTGTTGACTGCTACACGGCCCAGCTGCTTGCTCCTAGACCAAGTGTTGGAGCAGAGGGTGCAGGGGGCACCAAGGCAAATGCCTGCTATATAGCAGTGTCCCCTGACAGTAAAATGACAAGGCTGGGAATCAGGAATGGGAGGGTCCTTGAACCATAAAGCCATTGAGCAAGGCGGCAGTGAAGACCTACCCTAGACCTGGGCCTTGGGCCCTGGACCTTCTCTTGTTCAGGATCACCTCACTGTGGGAGGGGGAAGATTTGCTTGACTCAAGGCCACACCTGTCATCACCATGCCACTTTGGCCTACACTTCTCTGGAGATGTTTGTCTTGTTCCTGGTGCAGATTCCAGCTGGAGAGGAATGCACTCTAAAAGCAAGGGGCAGTGTCAAGGGCCCCAAGTCTGTGGACCTAGCCTGGGGACAGCTGGCCTCAGAAGGCCAGGCATGAGGTGATGACAGGGGTGGGGTGGGGATACTGTCCCAGCCCAACATTCAAGAGATAGCAGCTCAGATTGCCTGGCCCTGCCCCTCCCAGGTCCCGAGGAGCCCAAAAGGAGGGAGTGGAGGATAGGGCAGGGAGGGCAAAAGCATCTCTATTCATTGGAGAGTGGGCCCACTTCAGGGTTAGTGTTCAGGAATGCCTCAGCCGCAACTCCTGCACACAGTAAGGTGTCCCCCATACAGTAGGCACTGAAAATATTTGCTGAGGACATGTACCCCAGCAGACCTTGGCTAGACTCCTGAGACCGCCCACTCCCCAGCTTCATCTCAGGCTTGCATTGTTACATTCCTCCAGGTTTGGAATGTCGCTGCTTATAGTCAATGTCAGCTGGCTCCGAGGACACCCAGATCCAGAGCTCTGCTGGGGACGTATGAAAGACAGAAGGCTCACCCAGAGGAACAGATCACATGTGCTCCTCCCAGAGCCCTTCAGGGTCTGCTTTGAGAGAACCCCAATCCACATCTGTTGTACTCTGAACCCTGGAACCCCATAACTAGGTGGAGGGCGGCCAGCAGAAGCAGGCTGGAGGCTGCAACCTCCCTGCCTGGTTTCCCGGCCCCTCCCTCCTCACCAGTGCCTCATCCTCCAAGGGCCCTCTCCTTCTTCCAGTCCCTCTTCTTAAGCAGACCCTCCTCCTGCAAGGCATCTTGGCTTTCTGTGAAGGTGATGTGTTTGAGTCTTTCCTCTATTTTAGGCTGTGCTGCCTTTGGTGGAGTCATTCAACCTCTCTGTGCTTCTGTTTCCCTCTGTGTAGACTAGAAAGGCATCTCACATAATGTAGCCACTCATCTTGAAGCATCTTTCTGTCTCTGAAGATTTCCGAAGGCGACTGTCATGTGACCTTGTATTTGCTAGTGTAGAAGAATTCAGAACTCAGTTTTCCAGCCCCAGTGCTTCATACTGGCTTGTCCTTTGGTGAATATGGTAGCAGAGGCAGCTGGATTTTTGGGAACAGTCCCAGCCAAGCTCACGTGTCTAAAGGACAGTAGTATGCTTGCTAAGCATTCCCTAAAGAATAGCCACAGTGTCACCTCTAGCTATCTCCCACATGTCCCTGCACCCTGAATTCAGTGCTCTCTCTCTCTCTCTCTCTCTCTCTCTCTCTCTCTCTCTCTCTCTCTCTCTCTCTCTCTGTGTGTGTGTGTGTGTGTGTGTGTGTGTGTGCCTGCATGCTTGCTTCAATGTAAAAAACAATAGCACACAGGGGAGATAGCTTAGTGGGTAGTGTTCTCTGCATAAGCATGAAGAGCCAAGTTCGGATCCCCAACCCCTGTGTAAAAAGTGGTGTATGGTGGTACACAACTGTAATCTCAGCACTGAGAGGTAGGGACAGGAGTCCTGGACTTCAAGCCCATCCATCAGTGAGCTTCAGGTTTGTTAATAAATAAATAAAACAAGATGGAGGACTTGGGCTCAGTGGTTAAAATCACTTGCTGTTCTTACACAGAGCCTGAATTTGGTTCCCAGCATCCACATGGTGGCTCACAACCATGTGTAACTCCAGTTTTAGGGTACCCAATATCCTCTTCTGGCTTCCCTGGACACCAGGCATGCACATGGTACACATATGTGGTAGTTTGAATGAGAATGACTCCTATAGGCTCATATGTTTGAATGCTTGGTCCCTACCTAATGGAACTATTTGGGAAAGATTAGGAGGTGTGGCCTTGTTGGAGGAGGTGTGTCACTGGGGGTGGGTTTTGAGGTTTCAAACATCCACACCCGCCTCTCTCTCCCTCTGTCTCTGCGTGCTGTCCACAGATCAAGATGTAGCTCTCAGCTGCTGTTCTAACACCCTGCCTTCATGTCTGTCTGCCAGCCATCATGCTCCCTGCCATGATAATAGACTAACTCTGTGAAGCTGTAAGCCAGCCCCAATGAAGTGTTATCTTCTACAAGCTGCCATGGTCATGGTTTCTCTTCACAGCAAAATAAAAATGACTAAGACAACATGCACACATGCAGACACTCATAAAAATGAATTTCTTTTTAAAGGTGAACTGTGATAAAGGAAGACATACAGTGTTCACATCTGGCCTTCACAGAGGCATGTATGAGCAAACATATCCACATATTAACATGAGCACGCATGCATACACCACACACACACACAACACACACACACACACACACACACACACACACACACACGCACACACACACACACACACACAATCCATAATGTATAATTACACCTATATACATCTCTCTGTGTATATTTATGTATTTGTGAATATATCAGACAGCAATGAGATCAATCATGGATGAAAAGTCTCAAATAGGCCAGGCATGGTGGCACACACCTTTTATTCCAGCACTCAGGAAGCAGAGGCAGGCAGATCTCTGAGTTGGAGGCTAGCATGGCCTACAGAGTGAGTTCTAGAACAGCCAGAGTTGTTACAGAGACAAACCCTGTCTCAAAACAAACAAACCAAAACAACAACAACAAAAAAGCCTCAAAGAGGACCTGAGTACAAGTTAACCAAGAAAACCCAGTTGCACCTTGGTAGCTGTGTCTGTCAATGGTCAGAATGCCCCTTTGTGGTTAAACACCTTGATGCTGCAGACTAGCTGTTCCCACCACGTCAGAAACTAAGGTTCCAGGACATTTGCCCACACGTGTGCTCTAGTCAACAGTCTGCATCCTCAGTGAACATGGCATCATTTACATTGCAGTTTTGACCCTCCTTGTGGGCTTTCCTGAAGAATCATGGGAAGGAATACTCTAAACTGGTGATCCAGTCCACCATGATTTGGGAGGAGAAAAGAGTTACTTTACCTCATGAATATGCCACCCACCTAATAAATATTCATGGACATCTTTCTAACCCACACTCACAACACAGAGCCCAGTGTGCTACTCCTACCGTGGAGCAGCCCACTCCAGTCTTTCTGGAGCACTTGGTTAAAGAAACTCCTTACACTATCTGCTTTCTGACTGAATTCTTCCTTGTGAAGAGACAAGAACAGAGAATTTCCTACAGTGCCAGTACTGGGTTGAACAGCAGAACTAAATGTCACTTAGATCATAGAAACTTGTTATAGTGGCTGGAGCCTCTCTTTTGTTTATTTTTATTTTTGTTCTTGCTTCACACACTCTAGGCAAGCATTCTACTACTGGCTCATAGCCCCAAACCCCTGTTCCCTTCTTGTTAAGTGATGGCCAAAGACAGTGTAGGTTTTGTCTTTCTAACCTGGACTTGTGGTGATATCTTGCTTGTACAAATAAAGCCTGTCTGGGTGTCAGAAAATGGAACTTGCCACTAGCTAACCATAGAGGTCTGGAGGTCTGTACAGACAGGAAGTGAGGTAGCTGGGTAGAAACAGGATATAAGCAGGCAGAAACAGGAACTAGCTCTCTTGTCTGATGAGATGCTAAGGAGGTAAGGTGTGGTGGTGGTTTGCTCCTTCTCTCTGATCTCTCAGCATTTTCCTCTATATCTGGGTTTTTATTACTTAGACCAATTAAGAACTCCATTTACATGGTCTCTGTGCAAAAGAAGACAAGTCACCTGTCCCTTCCTCCCATGCAGTATGTAACTTCAAGGCAGCTAGGATTACAGTTAGGAAAGTTTCCCATACAGAGGTCCATGGTGCAAGAGAGCAATTGGTGTCAATAGGAAGAAAGCACTCATCACGAATCAAGTGGTACATTTTCCTTTTCTTTTTTTTTTTTTTTTTTTTTTTTGGTTTTTTCGAGACAGGGTTTCCTCTGTGTAGCTTTGGAGCCTATCCTGGCACTCACTCTGGAGACCAGGTTGGCCTGGAACCTCTGCCTCCCGGTGCTGGGATTAAAGGCGTGCGCCACCAACGCGGTTTTGCATTTTCTAATAGTCACAGTAAATAGGTTAATGGATACGAAGTTTTCAATTCCTGTTCTTGGGATCCAAAGGCAGGATGATCAAGGGTTCTGGGCCAGCCTAGGCTATACAGCAAGTCCAAGGCCAATCTGGGCTATATATTAAGATGTGAAATGAATTTCAATGTGTTTTCTTTAACTCACCATATTCTAACTGTATTACAGGATGAAAAAAGTGCAGAAATATTTCCCTTTTTATCTGACAATAACACTTGAAAACCTGGTGTTGGTTTAACACTCAGAGTCCAAGTCAAATCCAAATGTACTCAGTAGCTGTGTGCGGTTGAGTGTCCCCTATTGAACAGCCAGGCCTTCTTCAGAAAGGCCAAAAGCTTTCCAGAATAACTGGGACATACCTACCTGTTTGACCGAGGTTGGGTGTCAAGAAGATCAGGATCCTATGAAATAAAACTCACTAGGACATTAAAGAGTCTAAATGTAAATCCCAGAAGCTACTCCAAAGGAACTCTTATGCACCCTGTTTCCTCATGCATGAGATAGATCCATTTCAATATCCACCCCCTTGGGTATTTCTGTTTGTTTGTTTGTTTGTTTGTTTGTTTTGTGATAGGGTCTTGTGTAGCCTTGAATAGTCTCACTATATAGCTAAGGATGACACTGAATTTCTTCTCCTCCTCCTTTAACCTTCTGAGTGCTGGATTACAGGCCATCCACCAACATACCCAGTTTTATTTGGTGATGAGTACCAAACCCAAGGCCTCATGCATGCTGGACAAGTGCTCTTACCAACTGAGCCACATGCCCAGCCAGCCCTCAGGGCTTTGTCAAGACATACTGTGATTTGAGCATATGAATCCTAAATGTCAGAAGTAATAAATGAAGGCCCAGAAAGGAACTGACACAAAAAATACCCTTCAAAATGATCATCGTTAGGAAAGCCTCATGGGGGGTGGGAGGGCATTAGCATCATATCCAAGATGGCATTAATGGGG
The DNA here is from genome assembly GCF_003668045.3 of Cricetulus griseus. Lineage (NCBI taxonomy): Eukaryota > Metazoa > Chordata > Mammalia > Rodentia > Cricetidae > Cricetulus > Cricetulus griseus. The sequence continues at coordinate 36,436,192 of NC_048600.1, read as the reverse complement.
TTGGAAGGGAGAATGAGCCTTCCCTTTGAAACCCAAAGAGATGGATTCCATGTAGATGGGGATGGAGCAGGGTAAAGGAAAGAGCCTTCCAGTCCCTTGAACAACAGGTTTTTCTGACACGTTTTCAGGAGATGGTGAAAAGTTCCATACCACATGACTCAGCCCAGCTTAGCCCATGTGCCAAAGGGCACAGCCGCAGGGACTAGGTAGAACTATAAACGTGTGCAGTTGTATGGGAGAAAAAGGGACTTGCATTTCCCTGGAACCTAAACATTCTAACATGCGTCTATCCTTTTGTTGTTCTAGGGTCAAGCTGAAGAGGGCTGTGGCCGGATTTTTCCCAGGCTGCCACATCTGGTCTCATAGGGGCAGGTCCCTGACCTTAATGTGAAGAATTGTGCCTGGAGAGATGGCTCAGAGGTTATGAGCGCTTACTATTGCAGAGGGCTTGAGTGGTTACCAGAACCTGGCTCAGTGACTCTCAACTGTTAACTGAACCTCTGGGGGAGCCAACACTCTCTTCTGAACTCCGAAGGCAACTGCATTCGTGTGCACACATAAACATGAGTGGGCATGCTTGCGGATACACACATACACACACTAAAATAAAATGTAAAAATACTAAGAAAGTGAAGAAATTCAATGTGTTTGTGGGATTGATGGTGGACCACAAGAGTGACTGGGATCAGAGAGAGCGTAGGGGAAGGTAGCCCCATGAAGTCTTCACTTCCACTCAAGCATGCTGGCACACAACTGCAATCTTGGCACTCAGGAGGATTTCAAGTCACTCAGGAGACTAGCCTGAACTACACAGCAAGATACTGTCTCACACACAAACAATGACCCTTTCAGTTCTTCTGCAATTAGAGGCCTAATCCTGTACCCAGATGCCAGCTCTTCATTTGGTGGCTTTATCTGGTGACCCATGATGATCACAGGAGAATAACACAATAAACAACAAGGGTGTGGCCCATGTGAGTCCTGCTCTGCCACTCTCTGAGTGTTTGAGATTGAATCTCCAAGTCACACACCCAATGTGATTCCTCTTTGCAAATCCAGTGCATTTTGTCCAGTGATTTTGTTCCTTTCTTCAGCTGCCTGTGAGTTCACTCAGCCACAGCAAGGCTGTGTGTGTTTCTGCACACCATCACAAACCAACCCTTTGTGCTGTGTGGGAGTGATGGAGTGCCAGGGTGAGCTATGGCTGGGCTCTTAGGAAAAGTGAATTTTAATTTCCCTCCTCTGACACCAAGCCCAGCCCAAGTCATTTCTTTCAAACCTGTGTGATAAGCAGGGAAACAGGTTTCACTCAGGCCTGGCACCATCAGCAACAGGGAGAGGCTGAGCAGCTGTCCTTAAAACAGCTAGGACAGAAAGCCAGATGTTTGAGCCTTGGCTGAACCCTCCAGAAAGAGACATGATCTCACTGTGCAGCTCAGGCTAGCCCGAAGCTCATGGGCAATCCTGTCTCCACTTCTGGAATGTGGGATTACAGGAATGAGCCATCAGGCCCAGATGGAAGATCTTCGAAATGAGTGCACTTTGGGAAGATTTGACCGTGGTCAACAGGAATCATGGGCAAGGCCTGGGCCCTTGCACCGTCAGTCTAGCATCACCTGTTAGGGCACCACAGTTATCCTGAGTGTCCAGGGACAAAAGTCCCATTCCTAAAGTGTGGTTCAGGAGACTGTTTGGTATGGCACAGTGCATTTGAGTCCAGGGAAAGAATCTTAGAAAAGGGGGGGGGGATGCTTCTAGGACAAATTCCTGGCCCTCAGGGCAGATCCTGCTTTAGACCCCCAGAAGAAAGGGCCTGAGAAGCTGCACATTAACTAGTTTCCCAAGTGATAGACACAATGACAATCCACACATGAAAATACATAGATTTTCCAAATACAATCTATCGTGTGACCATAAGTCCATGTAGGTTTAAAAACAATCTGTTAGGCTCCATTTCTACAGGGCTTTCTAATCATAATCTCCCCTTCTTCTTTTTAAATATTTTATATATTTATTTATTCAATGTGTGTGCATATGCTATGTCATACTGTGTAGTTGTGGGGTTGTTTTTGTCCTGCCATGTAAGCCACAAAGACCAAACTCAGGTCGTCAGGCTTGTGAGCAATTGTCTTTACCCAGCCAGCCATCCTAGCAGCCTATCTGACCCTATTTTCTGTGTCTGGGTCTATAGAGAAAGTATCCTCTATGGTGTGTGAGACCGAGGTAGTGTGTAGCCAGCAGGAGACAGATGCAACAGCCACTGATGAGGCATCTGCTATTTCCCTGGATGAGTGCTGCCTTACTGGGATATGAGGATGTGAACTCAAACATCAGTACTTCTGAATCGGAAAGAGGGAGCCCCAGAGCCAGGTTTATATGCCAAATCTCTCAAGTTATGCATTATCGTCAGTGGTGGTTTGAAATAAAATGGCCCCCAAAGGGAGTGGCACTATGAGGAGGCGTGACCTTATTGGGGGAGGAGTGTCACTGTGGGGGCAGGCTTTGAGATCTCATATATGCTCAAGCCACACCCAGTGTCTCAGAACACTTCCTGTTGCCTGAGGATCAAGATGCAGAACTCTCAGTTCCTTCTCCAGCATCATGTCTACCTACACGCCACCATGTTGTACTGATAATGCTGATAATGCACCAAACCTCTGAAAATGTAAGCCACCCCAATGAAATGTTTTCCTTTTTAAGAGTTGCCGTAGTCCATATACACAAAGGATGCTCACTCACACCACAAGGACATTTGCTCAACTATTTCCATAGCAACATTATTTATAATACCCAGAACCTGGAAACAACCTAGATGCACTTCAGTTGAAGAATGGATAAGGAAAATGTGGTACATTTACACCATGGAGTACCACTCAATGGTTTAAAAAAAAAACACACACACACACAAAAAACCAACGACATCTTGAAATTTGCAGGCAGATGGACAGAACTAGAGAACGCCATCCTAAGTAAGGTAACCCAGACCCAGAAAGACAAATAAGTGGATATTAGACATAAAGCAAAGGACAACCAGGCCACAACCCCAGAGAACCTAGGTAACAAAGAGGCCCTTAAGAGAGACATGCATAGATCCACCTTGGAAGGGGGGAAAAGACAAGATCTCCTGAGTAAATTGGGAGCATGAGGGGGCAGAGGGAGGTAGAAGGGGAGAGGAGAGGAGGGAAGGGAGTGGGGAAAATATATAGCTCAAGAAGAAGGAGGAGGAGGAGGAGGAGAGGGAGGAGGAAGAGAAGGAGGAGGAGGAGAAAAGAAGAAGAAGAAGAAGAAGAAGAAGAAGAAGAAGAAGAAGAAGAAGAAGAAGAAGAAGAAGAAGAAGAAGAAGGCTGCCGTAGTCATGGTGTCTCTTCACAGCAATAGAAAACTAAGACAAAAACCTTTAAGTTTTGTGTAAAGAGTCTGGAGGTACTGGTATCTTCATTACATACATATGTGTGTATTTAATATATAATATTTATATATAACATATTAATTTGCATGTGAGTCTCTGTGCATGAGTCCAGGTGACCACACAGGCCTGAGGGAGGCATCGGATATCCTGGAACTAGAGTTATAACTGATTGTGAACTGCCAGAAGTGGGTGCTGGAAACAAAACTCAGGTCCTCTGACAGAGCAACAGGCACTAAGCCTTGATCCAGCCTCAGACCTCACATTCTTAAGATGTGACTGTCTCAGGCCTGATGGAATGACCATCTCTAGGCCATAGGGAGGTTCCCTGTGTGCTCCTCTGTGACGAGCTCCCCTTGGCTCTTGAGGAGTTGAGCCATGACTCAGGTAAGTGACTCAGACTTTGGAGCCTTGTTTCCTCATCTGTAAAACAGAAATAGAAGTAATTCCTACCTAAAATGGCTGCTATGAAGACTGAGTGAATTGGGAGCTGAAGAGACAATTTAACTGGTGACGAGTTTGCCACACAAGCATGGGGGCCTGAGTTCAGATTTCCAGAACCTACTTAAAAACACACAAAAACTCCATACACTTGTAATCCCAGTGCTGGTAGGTGGAGACAGGAGATTCCTGGGGATCACTAGCCAGTTAGCCTAGCTGACACAGAGAGAGACCTTGTCTCAAAAAGACAAGGTGAAGAGTGATTGAAGAAGACACCTAACACTGACCTCTGACCTCTACATGCATATGCATACACATTCACAAACATGGAAACACTTTATACAAATTTAAAGACTCAGTGAATCAATATGGTGAAGTTCAGAGTCCTGGGTAAATGTCAATCCTTTCTTAGTTGACTTTTTTTTTTTTTTTTTTTTTTTTTTGGCCCAGGCAGCTTCAAGTGGAACATTCCATCATTCCATACCGCAAGTTACTTTCAATTCAGTCACTTTTGAGTGCCCTGTGTTCCCCTTTCTGTATCCCCAGGTCCCTCCTCCCTCTGAAGGCTCAGCCAGGGGAGATTTTAGTCTTTGCTCAGCCCTCTAGCAAATGGGTTCATCCAGGCCTGACCCTGCACTGCTCAGGCAGGTCCACAGCACTCATGCAGGGCATGGCATCCTGCTTGGTGTGGTCAGGATGCAGCCTTCCTGAAACTATGCTCCAAACCATGTATGCTCCAGACCCACATTTGCAGGAGCAATTGTTCAAAGCTAAGAGTCAGGAGGCCAAAGGGTTCAGGGTCTCTGTTGAACAATAGATGGAGGAGGGGTAGGCTTCCCAGAGGAAGGGGAAGAATGGGCTGTGGGTGAGCTGGAGGTATGGCAAAGACTGAGAGCAAGCTGGCTGGACACTACCTTCCTCACAGTAAATCTTAGGGCTTTTGTTGGTCACCATTCTCTTACTCCATTGGAAGAGAGGAGACACTCCTGACCTTCCTGGTGTCTCTGCCAAGACTGCCCCTTTCCTAAGCTTTGCACTGACAGTGCCTGGAGCTGCCTCAGAGAGAAACATATTCGTCATCAGCCATCTAACCTGCATCTGCTACTACCTCTGCATGGAGCCCTCCTGCCTATCCTAGGGCTGCAATGATACCTCAGTTGGCAGGGTACTTACCAAAAATAAGGATTTTCCAAAAATGGATCCCCTGCCCTGTGTTCTAGTGCATCTCCTCTTCAAAGACCAGCTAGCGTTGTATCTATCTGATCGGGAGTACTGCCTGCTTCTGGGGCCCAGGGATCCTTGCCCAGGTTTCTTTGTTCTGCCAAAGGGGACAGGATCCAAGAGGGTGGGAAGAAGGAAGCATGCCAACAGCAAGGGACATTGTTTATAAACAGAAAGTGGCTCCCTAAGAGGAGTCTTGTCTTGTGGGGCTCCTGCCAGGAGGGTCTCCAAAACAACATTCTGGACCCCTGTCAAAGACCCAAGGTCAAGCCCTGGACCAATAGGGAAAATCCTGACAATGCAGAGAGTTAGAAAGCACAAGCCAACTGCATTCCACAGAAAGCTGGACTTGGATAGCAGACATTGGATGCCCTGCCCGTAGCATGCCATACCACTAGGTGGGCACCGTGAGGCCTCCTCCTACTTACTCTCTGAGTCCTCCTGGGAAGTGGAGGATGAACTAAGGAGGAGCCAGTGGACAAGGTCAGAACCCCAACACTTTTTGTAGTGCACCTCAGCCTCCTGAGAACTGGGATTGTGGGCCACCACACCTGATTTTGCCCCACTTTATACGGTATTTTCATTTACTATGTGTGTGGAAGGGGGATGCTTCATGGAGGCCAATAGAGATGAGGATTACCATGAGTTCAAAGCCACACTGGGCTATACAGTAAGACACTGTCTCAAAATAATAAAAAAAAAAAAAACACAGTTGGTAGATTGCTTGACTATCATGTACAACAAGGCTCTATCTTACCCACAGAACACCATAAGAAAGCACAGTGGTACACACCTGTAATCCAGCATGGTGGTACACACCTGTAGCCCAGCATGGTGGTACACACATATAGCCCAGCATGGTGGTATTACACTTGCAATCCAGCATGGTGGTACACACCTGTAGCCCAGCATGGTGGTACACACATGGTGGTACATACATAGTCCAGTATGTTTGGACAACTAGACTGAGGGCAGTCCCAGCTCACAGAACCCTGGGTGCTGGGGAAATGAACGGCTGCAGTGAGCAAACAGTGTCAGCATCAGTACGTTGTGCTGCCAGCACCAGGCTGAGTGACAAACACAGCAGCAGAAGAGCCACACCTGCTCAGTGCTGTCCACTGCCTGCTTTCTCTTAGTCTTGGAGCAGGTTTTGCACAACCTCTCAAGAGCAGAATGGACTGAGAGTCTGTGCTCTGGGACCTGCTCCAGAGAACCAGTGAGGATATGTTTAGGCCTGCCCATACCCTCACCCTTTTGCCACCTCACTTGGCCAGCACCCTGCCCCAGGGGGTGGGGCTGGCAGAGCCTCTGCTTTCCTTACCTCGAAGGCACTCTTGTTTATCAGGCCTGGCAAAGTCCAGGGGTTCTAGCTCATGCTGGTCCCTCCCCACCCTCCCCTAAAAGTCACTCCCTGGGGGCCCATGCCCTTGGGGGCATGCACACAGTGGCCACAGGGATGTGAGGGGAGGTGCCTGACACAGGCATTTGTGTTAGGGAGTAGCCTCAGGGTGTTCAGCAGCCTAGGCCTGTGGGCGGCAAACAAACCATCAGTGTCAGCCCACCCAGCCTAAAACAGTCCCTTCTGACCCCTGGGGGTGGAGCCTGTGATAATAGGGGACAAGGGCCACATGGTATCACCTCTTCCTCTGTAAACCCATTCTTGCATACCGTAGGATGAGGGACCCTGGTGGCTCCAAGTGTCTGAGTGTAGACTGGGTGGCTTTCGATGGCAAAGACAGTATCCACTCACTCAGCATGGGGAACCCTTGGCCCTTCCCTCCCTTTCTGTCCACTGCTGACCCCTGCATAGTAAACTCCAGGCGGGCAAGCAGGCAGGCTTGCAGCCAAGTCCAAGATCCAAAGAGGCAAGCAGCATTCTTGTGGGTGCCAAGCCTGGGGATAGGGTGTCAAGGGATAGGAGAGCTGGGTTAGAGGCATTTGTTCCCTCTGTTGTCCCCTCCCTTGCTGTGTTTTCTATGGCAGAGGAGCCTGCTACTCCACTCCTGTCCTCCCGGCCTTTGCAGTGTTTGCGGAAGTCTGGGTTGGGGAAGTGCCTTTGTGGAGAGGTGAACTGTTTGAAAACCATACCAGGCTGGAAAGAGCAGGAGCACCTGCAGCACACACCTGGAGTAAGTAGCTGGGGAGGGGGGGTGCAGGTGGAAGTCCATGCAGGAGAGAAGTACTCAGGACTACTGTTTGTTGCACTATGTATGCAGGGCTTCCGGTGGTACCTAGCATGATGGGATGCTTGAATTGTCCCTCATCGTTGTGATCACTATGGAGATGCAGGGTAGGGGGGGAAGGTATCCACTCTACTTTCTGTGAGCTTGGTTCCCCTGAGTAAGTAGTTTCCAAACCTCCACAGAATTAGGGGACATTTGCCTTTGGCTTCAATACAGTGCCCATCCCCTAGGGAGAGTTCCCAGCCCCACCTTTGCCTAGAGCCTTAATTGGGTTTTGTTAATGTCCTGGTCCCTTTCCCAGTTCCAGTTCCAAGGGACATCCTCTCTCCATCCTGCATTCTTGTGGGATGTTTGTCTCCTGTGGGCAAGGTAATGAAATCACCTAGAACCACTGTAAAATTACGTAGTACATGATGTCATTCATCCTGGAACATCGTTCATCTAACAAGAATGTCCTGGACTGTCTGGCCAGAGTACATGGCCATAATGCCAGCATGTGGAACTTGAGGCAGGAGGATTGCTTCAACCAAATGCTATCCCAGGCTATATAGTGAGTTCAGGTTTTGCCTGAACTGCAGAGTGAGCCCAGGACAGCCTAGGCTACATAGTGATTTTGAAGCCAGTTTGGGCTATAGGGTGAGGTCCCTCTCATTCCTCCCTCCAGATCTCTAGGAGCTATACAGGAGGTGAGATTGCAAAGTGAAAGAAAAAGATGGCCCCAGTCTCAAGGCACTCAGAGGGCAGGCTAACTGAATCTGACCATTGTCCTGGAGTTTCCAACAACAGCTGGGGAAGGCTCAAGAGCATTGCATGTGTTTGGTTGGTTTGGTGTTTGAGCCTGGGTCTCATGTAGGCCAGGCTGGCCTCAGGCTCACTATGTAGCTGAGGCAGGTCATATATATATATTTCAAGTACTTCACATGATTCTATTGTTGAGGCAGCTGCGATAACGTTTGTAAGGAATTATACTAGGTGCACACTGAGAAGGAAAAACATGGAGGGAACTCCAGAGTTAGGCCAGGGGATAACTGTGCTGGAGTAACTGACTGGGAGCTAAGCAGGCGGCTGTGGGCAGGACCAGTGTTACTGGTAGAGAGAACAGCATGCGCTGAGGGTGTGGTGGAATAAGTAGAGCCCAGAGGAACTGGAGCTGGAGGATCAGGTCAGAGCTAAAGCTAGTGAGTCCTGCACAAGAAGCTGCTATGATTGCTTATGAAAAGGTCTTTCATTGAAAGAGACCAGCTTTGAACCTCAGGCTCTGACAGGGCATTTATCATGAGATGTTATGGGCCATGATGCAATTACAGCTTATAGCAATTGATAATTCAGATGTCAACCCACCAGAGGAATTATTCTCTGATGGGGCAACCTGTCAGCAAGGCTTACTGATCTCTGACTATGAAAACTGTTCCTTTCATCTGTAATTTCGGTTGTGCAGTAATGGCTATGATACCACCCATTACCATGCATTTTCATATAATGTGTAGATGTAATCTCATGATTACATCTCAATCTTACGGGCACATATATTTGTGGGTGATCAGAAAGATGATTTCTCTCTTCACTGTGTTCTCCACATTATGGTGAGAACTTCAAAGGCTGTTCTCTATCATTAACCTTACTGACAGAGCAAGTTTTCAGACACGTGTCCTTCTGGACAGATCACAAATGCAACTTTCACAGATTTTACTTAAGAAATTGCAGGTGTCTGGCCTTGTTAGATCACAGTCCTACAAGAGATCAATAGCACCTAACTGACTATCCATGCCCAGATATTTTAATCACACTTAAATGTAAAATAATGCATTATTCTCTGCCTTTTCCTTAGATCTCTCAATGGTTTAGTTTCCTCCCTTTTAACCTGTAGCAGTCCCTTTGGAATCTCCCCACAGATGCAGCTGTGGTTAGCTACAAACTAGCTGATAAGTTTTGCTACCTATTTTCAAAGAATGCCTGTGTCCCTGAGAATTTTCCTTGTAGTTTTTTATTACTAGCAAGTTGTTAATGAATATATGTATAATATATGTACAGACAATTATGTCAAGAGAATTTGAACCAAAGAAGAAATAAAGAAAATGACCCTCAGATACTGTGTAAAGTTATTATAGAAATCTTTCTATCCCCACTCCTGGGAGGCATTTCTCTTTTGGAACCCTGGGTAGGGTCTGAGAGCTGGTCTCTTGGCCTTTACAAGGCTACTTGCCAGGTTTGGGCTGATTCAAGCCAACTCCCTGACCCAGACAGATTGGAGGGGAATTCCCAGATAGGCTTGAGTCTGCCCAGCTTCATCTGCTAGGAGGCTCCATCATGCCTATGGCTCCTACCTGCTGTGCATCTTAGCTTCTCTTCACTCCTAGTGGTCAGTGGGAACCTGTCATTAGATGCCATGGCCAAGATGCCAGTGTCTTCTTGCCACTAGAAGGCAGGATCAGAACCTCACAAGCCCTCTACCCACCCCCTCCCACTCAGATGTTGTCTGCCCAGATGCTGACAGGGAAAGCACAGAGTCTGAGAGCAGAAGAGCCACGGGTCTTCTACAATCTGAGCACATGGCCCAGCCAGTAACCCTATCCCTACCACCTCACACATCCTGTGGCTTCCCTCCTCCTGAGGCTGGCATTCAGTAAGAGGCAGTGCAGGGATCCATGCCCAGTGCCCATGTGGCTAGGTTTGGCTGGCATGGCACTGGCAAGTTCTCAACTTCTACTCCAAGACATGTCAGGGCGTGGTGCAGGGGCCAGAGGAAGAGGGTACAGGGTGTACTTTATTTGTGTACAGTGAGGAGGGGCAGGAACCTAGCTACTAATGTTATTCTCTTTTTAAGTGTGTGTGTGTGTGTGTGTGTGTGTGTGTGTGTGTGTGTGTGTGTGTTATAAAATTAAAGTTTGGCAGTCAGAGGATTATGGAGTCCGTCCTTTCCTCCCACCTTTATGTAGGATCCAGGGATTGAATTCAGGTCATCAGGCCTGCTCAGCAAATAAGCCATGGGCACCCCCCCATTAGTAAATAAATAAAACAAACATTTAAAAATGAGCCAGGTGAACCTAACCCTGAGGGACAGCAGGGTACATTGTGTGAACAAGGAATCTAATCTCCCTACATGGTTGGGCCTGGTTGTCCACGATAGGTAAGGACAACCCCAAATGTGGAAAAGAGATCACCCAAGAAAGTAATTTTCTCTCACCCATATTCTCAGCTAATGGGTCTCCTTCATCAGACATCACCAAACCAGAGCCTAGCATGGGCATACGTGACACCTGTCAGAACACATGTGTCACCAGCTGCAACCCACCAGCTGAATGGTGCTAAAGGGATGGGGCCAGCAGCCCCTTACATGCCCATCTCAGCTGTCCTGGGCTCTGTCTCAATGGGTGCCCACACCCCAAGCTTGCCCTCAGAGGAGTGCCAAGAATGCCAAGTAGTACTGCTGGGTGGGGAGGAGGAGAGTTGGCCATATCTCAGAGACACAGAGAATTCCATCCATGGGCACGTCTGAGGTCACATGATACCAAGAAGGTGCAACTGGAGACTGGAAGCCCAGCCCCCCTCCCATATCAGACCAGGAATGTTCTGTATGTCTTCAGGGGAGGAACAGAAGGAGTCTGCAGCAGCCCTTAGGAATTTCAATTGTGTTCTGCACCCTCCACCCGGCCTGTGTGAGGGGACACTTGTCTAGAGCACTTTTGGACCCACAGGAGCAAACAGCTGAGACTTTGTGTAATGGTGACGCACTGACATTTCTGGGCCAGGCTAAACAACGCAGGCACTTTACTCTCTAAGCCTGTACCCCAAGTGGCTGGAAGCAGGGGTCATTTGGAGTACCCAAGGGAAGCCAGGTCCAGCTCATCTTCACTGTCTTAGTGGGCAAGTGGCCTCATCTCCCCCGTGCCTCAGTTTTCTGAACTGTGCAAGGAGTAGGCAGCACCCATTTCATGGGGTGAGTGTGGCCTTACCTGGCTGAGTCTAGCCCTTGGCATTCTCCTCATTGTCTGGCTGTTACCACTGCCCATGACTAAGGCCTCCAGAGGATGGAGAAACACTTTCTCAGCTCCGTGGTTAGATAAGGCTGTGATGCCCTGCTCCTTTACACAGGCTGTGTAAGTACAGGTTATAACTTCATAACAAACTATAACTACAACCTTTGCCAGTAGCCTTGCAAACAATAGCTTTCTTTTATTTTGGAAGCTGAGATCAGCAGTTAAGATTCTGGACTGGTGTATCTAGGTTAAACTCTTATCTCCTTCATTTATTTACTGTGCTTATAGGTGAGTTCCTTGCTATCTCTGTACTTTAATTTCTGTAGTTTTGTTTCTTAATTGCATGTGTGTGTTCACGCGTGTGTGTTTGTGCCAGAGTACACATGTGTGCTGGTCAGAGGACAACTGCTACCCTGTGGGTCCAGGGATTGAACCTGGGTCATTAGGTTTGGCAGCAAGCGCCTCTGCCAGCTTAGCCATCTTGCCAACCTTTTTTTTTTTCTGTTTTACACCCAAAGTTTACCAGTGTTCACTGGCTCTTTTGCATGGCACTACTGAGAGCTCAGTTCTTTCTGCAGATTCAAGAGTTAGGGCTTCAAGAAGGACACAGGCTCCTTCTGTCTGCAAAAGCTCCACCCACTGCCCTTTCCTTCTCACAGTTTAAGAGTCACCGGAACTTGTTTTGCTTTTACACTTGAGGTTCTTCGGATGGCTGTGTGAAATACTGGACTTAGGCCCTCTTAATCTGTCCTTGGCCATTGTCTTCACCAGTCCTTTGTGTGGCAGCTCATATGAGGACACTTGCACATACACACAGTTCCACAGAGGTACACCTTGTAAGGCATGCTGGAGGCCACAGTTGGGGTTGGCTCCCCTTTTCTCCTTCATACCCATTGACCCAGTAAAGATAAAAGGTATTTGTCTAAATGGCCAATGAAAGAGAGTGAATAGTGGCCAAGTTTAGGAAAGACAAAGAGGACAACACCATCATGACTTCTGACCTACTGATTCCATTCAGGCCTGGGTTCACACTGGGTCTGGTGAGGCTTACCTAGAGCAGAGCAGGCTGAAACACATCGTGGAGTTTCAGACCTGATGTCTTTTCTTCGATTCAGTCATTGGTAGAAGAAAATCCACAACATCAGAAGATGTGTGTGAGAGAGACACCAATCTACAAGGAGAGCCCCAGGGCTGGAGAGATGGCTCAGCAGGTGAAGGCCCGTGCTGTTGAGTCTGACCACTCCTGAGTTCAATCCCCAGGACCTACATAATAGAAGGAAAGAACTGACATGTTGTGGTATGCACCCCCCAACACACACACACACACACACACACACACACACACACACACACACACACTCCTTAGAGACTGGTGTTTCTTGGAGCCAGCTACACAGCATCCCTCCTGAGCCAACTCGGAAAGTGAGTCAGCTGAGAATTCCTCTATAGCTTGTCAGCCTGTTCTTGGGCCAGGCATGGGGCCAGCTTTGGGGTTGTTTCTAAGATTTCCTGCCATGGGCCCTGTCTGTATCAGGGGTACCACCCTATATAACTGGTTAGCAGTATGCTAGCCACAGTGTGTGTGTGTGTGTGTGTGTGTGTGTGTGTGTGTGTGTGTGGTGGGGGTCCACCATCAATTGGGCCTTCTGGGGTATTTGGCAGGTGGGCTTTCCCTACCCTCAATACAACCACACTTATACTCAGGTATTATCTACCAAATGCAGAATGGAGTCCTATGTATATGTATACACTTACTGGCCACTTGCTACTCACCCAGTGAAGCATTTATGACACACCACTCTGTGCAGGGACTGAGGTCTAAAGATGACAGAAGTCTCAGGTACCCTGATTCCCTCTGCTTGGTCTTTTCCCAAGTTCATCCAAAGCCTCCTAAGCACCTGTTTCTCAAACTCCTATGCACAAGCCCCACACTGTGGTTTCTTCCCCATTATCCACTAGAGAAGTGGTTCTTACCTCAGTTCCTCATGTTGTAGTGACCCAACCATAAAATTACTTTGTTGCTACTTCATAACTGTAATTTAGCTACTATTATGAATCATGATGTAAATATTTTTGGAGATAGAGGTTTGACAAAGGGGTCGTGACTCACAGGTTGAGAACCAATGCACTAAAGAACTCTTGGCTCCTAATCTGAGCAATAATCTCTAGGAAACAACATCAGACTGGAACTCAAGGTGCAGTGCAAAAACACAGTCCATGCCGCTAGCTAGTGCTAAACTGAGGAATGAATTTTTTAGGGGAGCCAAAGGGTATCGTGTGTATACACACACACACACACACACACACACACACACACACACACACACACACACACTCTCAGGTGGCAGAGACTAGATCAACAAAGTTTGAGTCTAGCACGGGCCACATATCAAGACCCCTGTCTCAAAGAACAAAACAATAAAACTTTGTCATGATCATGAAAAACATGGGAAGATGGGAAACTAGCAGAAAGAGAGAGAGAGAGAGAGAGAGAGAGAGAGAGAGAGAGAGAGAGAGAGAGGGAGGGAGAGGTGGAGGGGGGGAGAATTCTAACCCAGTGGAAGTGGATTGGATTCTGGACCAGAAAGAGGAAGTGGATGAAAAAAAAAAAAAAAAAAAACCTGTGTGATCTAATAAACTCTAGAATTTAGTTTGTTGAAATGTGTGGATATTAACTTCTAGATTTTGGCAAATTCTCTATAACATCTAAGATGGAAGTAATCAGAGAGCTGAGTGTGGTGGCACAGCCTTTTGTCTCAGCATTGGGAGTCACAGGCAGGGGCATCTGTGAGTTAAAGACCAGCCCAGGCTACACAGTGAGACTGTGGCAAGGAAAAGAAAGAAAACTCAGGTCAACTGGGTGACTGGCAGCATTTGGAGTTATAGATGGTTGTGAACCACCATGTGGATCCTGGGAATCCTCTACAAGAACAGTAAGTGTTCTTAGCTGCTGAGCCAGCTCTTCAGCCCTGAGTCTTTTTTTGTTGCACAGCACAGCCTACTACTCAGGCTAGCTGGTCTGTGTGTTTCCTGGCTGTACTGTTTCTTCCTCCTTTCCAGCTATGTGAGGCTGGTTCTAGTGATGTGCTCTGTCTCATCTAGCATTTTAACGTAGGTCCTGGCAAACGAAGGTCTGAAACTACTGGGAAACGAACCTTAAGCATGATAGACAAGTAAGTCACTACCGAACCTGATCGATACCCAGCTCATATTCTCAATTCTTAAATAGTGAGGAAAGAAAGGACAGAGAGAGGGACAGAGGAGAGAAATGGGAGGAGGAAGGAAGGCTCTTGCATACCTTGGGAGTCCTTGAGGACTCCCGTCCTATCTCCTAGAACCTCCCACCAAGCCATCAACCCTAGTAACTAGCTCTAATAGCTTTGATTTACTTCGGTTCTGTATCATCACATTTTCATGAAGACAGGAAAGGGAGAAAACGACTCTTTTATTTCTTTCTCAGCTTTTTCCAACGTTAGGACATTTATCACACCGGCGCAAAGTAAGAGCCTGAATAGGAACCGGACCCAGACCCGGAAGAGGAGGAGCCTCCAAAAGAAGCTGAGCCGCCCCAAGAGGGAGCCTGGTTGAGAGAGACGAGGTGGGTGCAAGATCCTGAGCCAGCGCCAGTGCAAGAGTAGCCTGTCAGGCGGGGCGTGCTGGGGAAGGTCTTGCGCATGCGCATGCACTTGTCCTTGTCGATGCATAAGGTGTTGGCTTTGATGGCCAGCTCGTGCTCCAGACGCGACTTGGTCATCATCAGCAGCTGCATCGTGTCTTGCGTCTCCCGAAGCCTCAATCTGAGCGTCTGTAGGGTGTCGTCTATGGTGAAGACCTCGTTCTCGAGCCTGGGGTGGGACAGAGAGAGAGACCTCTGTGATACTCCTTTCAGCACAGCCATCCCCTCTGAGATGGGAAAGATGCCTGGGGTGGCCACAACAATGCAGACCTCAGCCCTGGAGGGTAGGACAGGTGGTCGAGCACCCTTGGGAGAGTCGCCCAGGCTGACAAAGCATGGAGGAGGCAACAGCTGGGACAGAGGGCAGAAGCTTTGCGCCCCCCACCCCCGCGCCACCTCGGGCTGGCAGTCCCGCCCCCGCTTCTCCCACCTGAACTGAAAAAAGGTGTTCACACCAACTGTCCTCAGCAACGCTGTCCATCGTGGCCCAAAAGAGAGAAAGACGAACGGTGGCATGGAAACACTATGAAAACTGTTCAGTGTAATCCATGTATGTTTTTGTCTCTAAGATGGTGTCATTATGCTCGCCATAGTGACGTCTCCAACTCAAGCTGCCTTCCCGTCTAAGCCACTCAAGCATACCTGGCCTATTATGTGACTTGTTTTGCCTTGCCGTCCTCCCACCTCCACTTCTTCCCTTTCCTGTCCTGGTCTCACATAGTCCACGCTGACCCCCAAATCTCTACACAGCCAAAGAGTGACAGACACCTCATCCTCCTTTCTTCCCCTCCTAAGTCCTGAGATGATAGGCATGAGTCCTGCTCTGTCAAGTGTATTGTTTTTTGTTTTGGTTTAGAGTTTTCAAGAAGGGGTTTCTCTGTGTAGCCCCGGCTGTCTTGGAACTCGCTCTGTAGACCAGGCTGGCCTTTAATACAAAGATCCACCTGCCTCCCAAGTACTGGGATTAAAGGTGTGTGCCACCACCACTTAGCCATGTCAGATAGATTTTAAATGAGGATTGTTACTTTGAAAACATGATTTCTACTAATAACACACAAGGGCTAGCCTCATTTAAATAAGAGGTCAGGTGCATGGAGGCTTTTGCTCAGGTCTCTTTTCCAGCTGGAACATACATCCATGCTGTGCTAGCTCCTTTTGGCTCATAGGTTCACATCTCAGAGAAGTATGGCTCCTAGCCAATGGAAGCCACCTGTCTTGAAAGACAGCCCCTCCCAGCAACCCACAGCCACTGCCAACTGATGCAGGCACTGAAGATTCACAGCAGCATGGTGAAAAGACCCCTGTAAGGGGCTGTGTGCCTCAGAGACATCTGAGGCCAGGCCCCATATTGTCCCAGGCCTTACCCCATCTCCCCAGGCTCTGCCTCTGCAGAATTTTCCAAAAGTACTGGAAGGGGCTCTTAGGGGGAAGTTTGGTGTACAGAAAAAAAAAAAGGATTAGAATGAATGAGCCATGTGGGGACCAAGGAGGAAAAGTTCTACAACAGTACTGAAAAAGGGACTCTGAATTAGTCACTCTGTGCATGACAAGCCCAGGAGCCATGTGGAGCTGAAGAACACTTGAAATGCGACCTCTTGATTCAGAAGCTGATAAAAATAAATAAAACCCTCCATTCATTCAATTCATAGTATACATTTGAAATTGAATTTTAAAACCTTTTAAAGACAAGGTCTCATGTAGCCTAGGCTGGCCTCAAACTCTTATGTAGCCAAGGATGACCCTGAACATCAGGTTCTCCTGCCTCCACCTCCTGAGCATTCTGTGAAGTTTCTGGGTGCTGGGGACCAGATGCAGTGCCTCATGGATCTCCTCTCCTGCTGCCAGAGAAGCAAGTCTACTTAGCTAGCAGGGTAGGTGGGATCTAACCAGCCTGGAAAGACTTGGGATCTTTGCAAAGACAGAGATCAGAGGTCAGAGATGAACAGGGATGAAAGCAGGTACCCTTCCCATCAGATCCTGGAGTGAGAGACGCTGAGGGAACCAGAGGCCAGAGCTATGTCTGTCTCTGCTGCTAATGTCTTCTTGGCCTTTCAGAGGAAGCAGGAGGGTTTCCTGAGCAGAGATGGGGTGGTAGGGGTGGGAACTTCAGAGAGGGGGGAGGAGGGGAGAGGGGAGTGGAACCCAGAACTTAGATCTCCATCCAGCTCACAGCTGAGATCTGAGACTGGGTGTCCTGGCTCAAGAAGCAGGAACTGGTTCTCAGACCCAGGGTTCCTACTGCAACCACCCAGGCAGGACTGAAGACATTCTAAAGAGATGCTGCATCCCTCACTTTGGCTACCACACAATTCCCAAGAAACTGAACTCGCCCCTCCCAGCATGTGTTCATGATGAGGGAAGGAAAAGGCTGAAGACAGGAGTACAGGAGAGTTCACACAGTTCTAATAATCTTATCAGACCACCTTGCAAGAGAGATGAGAGCTCAGTGATGGGTGATACCTGGCCAAGACCAGGGCTGCTATGCAGTCCTCTTGTACTCTATTTAAACCTAAACCTCACGTCAGGACCCTGAAGATGGACTGAGGAGGGGTGGAAATGGACCACACTTCATAAATCTCCTGTCTAACTGGCCTGTTAGATGAGTAGACAAACCTAGCTTGTTAGAACTGCCAGGGTCAGCCCAGGCCCTGACACCCACAACTCCTGTAACAGTGATGTTTTTGAGATCCCACTCCTCTCTTCCTGGACCCCAGGAGTCCCACCCCACCTCCACTCACTTGAACTGTGTTATGCCCCTGCAGAGTTCCACGTTGGGCCGATGGGTCCTGCACGACAGTCTGGTCTGGGCCACCTTCAGTGGGCACTCCTTGGCCATGATGGCTCTCTCCAGCAACATAATGGTGTTCTCTACCTGGAAGATCTCCTGCAGTACCTGTGGGGACCAGGAAACTGTCACATCCCCCAGAATTTTCTCACCTCCTCCTCCTCTTGGGGAAGGCAGGGAGCTGAAGTCACCTCAGGGGCCTTTAGCCTAGACTAAATTCTTCCTTCCCCAACCCTGAACACCTTTGGAGCAGGGAATGTGACTAGGATGACCTTGAGAAACTGTTGTCACTATTGCTTGTCACCATGATATTGAGTGCTGGTGCTGGGTCAGTACCAAGACAAATTCTGGTTTTGAAACTCTGCTAGAGTGAGCCAATCATTGTTCAATGGGAAGAGAAGAAGGGGGAATGAGGGAGGGAAGAAGGGAGGGGGAGGGGAGGAGGAAGGAAGAAAAGGAAAAGGAAGAAAGGAGAGACGAGGGAAGGAAGAATGTGTGTGTGTGTGTGTGTGTGTGTGTGTGTGTGTGTCTGTGTGTGTGTGTGTCTGTGTGTGTGTGTGTGTGTGTGTGTGTGTCTGTGTGTGTGTGTGTGTGTGTGTGTGTGTGTGTGTGTGTGTGTGTGTGTGTGTGTGTGTGTGTGTGTGTGTGTGTGTGTGTGTGTGTGTGTGTGTGTGTGTGTGTGTGTGTTGTGTGTGTGTGTGTGTGTGTGTGTGTGTGTGTGTGTGTCGAGGGGGTGTTTTCTAAAATCTGTTCATAGAAACAGCTTTCCTCATATAATGCTGCCATTGTTCCTCTCTGTGACAATGTGGATCTCAGCAAGAGTCAGGAGGGTCCTGATGTGTGTAGAGGTTTCAGAGGTGTGAAACTGGAGACATCTCATCAAAGCTCAGGCTGCTCAGTTTTTTTCACCAGACTGTTACACCTCAGTAGAAAGGCTGGGGTATAGCTCCATGCTAGAGTGCTTGCCCTGCATGTGTGAAAACATTTTAAAAAGGCCACATAGGAAAATATTGTTGAAGAGCTGACATTGATGCTGGGTTCATGGAAGTCATTTTATGTCTTTCTAAAACTTCTATGTGTTTGAAAATTTCCACAATGAAAAAAGTAAAAGAACAGAACTGGAAATGTATGTGCAGAGCCCGGGCTTCCATCCCCAGTATCACCTAAAATGGTGTGCGAGCACACTCCTGTAACTCAGGAGATGGAGGCAAGAAGATCAGAAGCTCAAGGACATCCTTAGCTACAAAGTAAATTTGAGACCAGCTAAAAATTAATACACAAATAAAAATAATGTCAGCTAATGAGTGGTAATAAAGAATAGGCATACCAGCCTGGCTTGGACTGAGCAGATGGTAGTACCTGCAATCTCCCCAATGGTAGAAACAACCACCATCCACCCTCAGTCACCAGCAGTCCTAGGCCTAAGTGCAGCTATTTCCCATGGGCCCTCTCCTATGAGAAGGCTCTTTGGGGATGGGTTGTTCTGACACCCACTCCAGCCCTCGAATTACCCAATACCAAAGATGCATGTGTTCTATTCCTGCCAAGCCTAAAAGTAATGCTCTCCATGATGGCTTTATTTCCAGAATGTTCTGTAATTACCAATCATCACAAAGAGTTCGATTTCATATGGTCAGAGATTCAATAATCCTTAAAGAAAAATAAACAGGGCATCTCTGCCACTAGTCTCAACCAGGACATTATTTGACCCTGCTTGATCCAACTTTACTGTAAATAGATGTTGGCTTTGTGTGTGGCCATCTTGAAATAAGGCCAACTAGTAAAGGGCTGTTTACTATTCTTATTCTGCCAGAGAAACCACTAATAAAATACTGCTTTCTGGGAGAGTCCCATCGTCCAAATTGTGGGGGTCTAGAAGACATAGACAGAGGGACTCAATACTGGGAGCTGACATCATCAGAAGATTGCCAGCTAAGCACAGGACACCTGGTTACATCTGAATTCTAGATACACAATAGTGTGTGTCTTGCAGCAGAGTGACTGACTGTTGCCACTCTCCAAAGGGTGTATATACATGGAAACCCTCTCATGTGTGCTGGCTGTGGAAGGTGAGACATTTGGAGATTGACTAGGTCACCTTTCTATCATGCAAGAAACAACAGTTTTCTAATCTGCCAGACATTGGCCAAGCTGGCTTTCTGATATAGGCCTCATAAACTGTAACTTTGATCATTTGGGTATGATTTTGTTTCTTTGTTTTGTTCTCACATATGGTCTTACTATGTATACTGGGCTAGCCTGGAGCTCATAGTCCTCCTGGTTTAGCCTCCCAAAGTCTGGGAATATGAGCATGTACCACTGCACCTGTGTAAAATCCACTATTTATAAAAGACCCAGTCTATGCTACCTTATAACAACAGCCTAAACAGTCCAAGACATGCCCCAGTGATTGCCCAGAATACTTTGACACTCAAAAATGACACTCAAAAATAACATTCGGATGTAACAAGGTGGCCTGTGTTTTAATTTGCTAAGTTTGAGACCTCCACTCAGTATGCAGACTAAAGGTAGGAGAATGGGTCTGGAAGTCTAGAATTGTCGCCAATGATTCCCTCCTGTCTGTTTTTATTTTAAGCAAGGTCCTAGTATACAGCCAAGGTTAGCCTCTGGTTCACGGCCTCTTGCATCAGCCTCTGCAGGGATGGTTACAGCCATATTCTTGCCACTATATGGGGGTCTTCCTCACCTGTCCTCTTAAAGACAATCTCACTATGTAGTCCAGGCTTCCCTCAAACTCAAAACAATTCTCCTGCCTCAGCCTTCAGAGAGCTAGGATTATAATGTGCTAGTATGCCTGGCCTATTAACTGTTGCTTTTAAGTAAATTATTAGTTTAAAGGTTGAGGGTACACAGTGGTTAACAATACAGACAGGTATGGCAAAAATCAGTAAAAGTGGCTGGGGTGACTGAAGCTGGGGCCTTTTCATGTGTACATAAATAAGGCAGGAACAGAGTCCAACAGTGGTGACACATAGGTGTGAGGGACAGAAGGGTATGTAGAATCGCTTTCCTCCTATCCCCTCCTGCCCTTTCTCAGGCTCCAGCCTGGAGCCCTTGGTCCCTCATTTCTTCCCATGCATTTCCCCCTGCTGGTTGCATGTCTTGATCAGACCTGTCTGTGTGTTTTCCAGAACATTGGGGATTTCC
Organism: Cricetulus griseus; assembly: GCF_003668045.3. Lineage (NCBI taxonomy): Eukaryota > Metazoa > Chordata > Mammalia > Rodentia > Cricetidae > Cricetulus > Cricetulus griseus. Next base: position 36,415,335 of record NC_048600.1, on the reverse strand, counting down.
AGAACCTTCTGCTGCAGCCCACTGATGATTCATGCCCAGGGCACATCTACCTAGGCCCAGGTGGGTGTTCCTGCTGCCAAAAATTGTTCTCTACAGCCTCTTATCTAGCCTATCACTCATAGCTGGGTTGTCTTGATCCAAAGGGAGAATAAAAGTTCCACAAGTTCCACTGAGGCACAACCCCTCCCCAAGCTCTGGAAGCCTGTGTGTCTCCAGAATCCTCAGTGGGAGACAGGGCCTCCGGAAGTCTGTGAACTGTAATCCCCAAAGGCTGGAAGGTAGGCAGCAGTGTGGAATGGTTTTCCTGCTGAAGAGGAAGCCATCAGGGCCATCAACCAGAGCAGAAGGGGGTCCTGATGTGGCCTTCCTTGTGAGAGAGCTGCTTCTGTCAGGTATTGTTAAAGGTAACTAATGACAACAGCCCAATCCTGCTTTGAGATCATTACTAACCCAAACATGTAAATATCATGCATATTTGTAATGACACATTAAATGGAAACTCACATATCAATAATCAAAATGGGCATACTGGAACATGGAGAGAGAGCTGGGGCTACAAAATGAGCAAAGATGTGAGCGAGGTGCTTCACACCTTGGCATGCAATCAGTGCATGCCAAGAGCACGTACCAATAGTAAACACACCAGGACCAAAAGAAAAACAAAACAAAACAAAACCTCCCATAGTCCACAGTCCCAAGAGTTGTGGCACATTCCTGTCACCCCAGTACTCATTGAGGCCAACCTGGGCTACACCAGACCCGGACTCAAAAATAGACAAGAACTTGGCAGGTAAAACCATTGCTGCCATACACACACACACACACACACACACACACACACACACACACACACACACTCTAACCCTGAGACTCTGTGTCCAAAGGGAACTTGCTCCCCCACATCCTCCCATCTCTACACATACACCATGGCACGTACACACATACACACAAAATACATGTAAATGAAAATTTCCTTTGAAAAAGAACCTACAGTTCAAGGGGGGAAAATACTGTTCAAAGGTTAAAAGTCAGTCCTGGCTTTCCTGGCTGAATATTGGTTTGTTCTGGAGACCTTGTGGGTGTGAGACTTCAAGAACCCCCCAGGGAGACTTAGAAGGTGCAGAACCCTGGGGGAGGGGGTGAGGAGGTGATAAAGATGTAAGCTATAAGGGTCTGTGTTAATTGCTTCTTCACTGCTGGTGGAAATGTGGTGGTTAGCCCAGGCTGTCTGTCCCAGCAAGGAGTCCCAAGCTGGGTAGAGTGAATCACTTTTTTTTTTTTTTTTTTTTTTTTTTTTTTTTTTAAGATTTATGAATGGGGACTCACAGGCGGTCCTGCAAGGGAGCTGCTGGCCCTGCCCAGGGCTTGCAGGTTTCTGGGGGAAATGTACAGACAACTCTGAAAATGGATGCCCAGAGTGGTGCTCTTTCTCCAGTGGCTCAGACTCCGCAGACACCCCAGGCACCCCTGGGAACCCAGGAGGCCTCTAGAGAGGAGAGCCCAGGCAAGCTGGCACATGCTCCTGAGTGCAGAGCCTCAGATTGCAGGTACTTACTAAATATATGTAACGTGCACACGTACACCCAAAGTGAGTGTCTCAAACACTCTACCTCCTCTGAAGCGAACCACCTGTCCCCAGAGCTGTGACATCCCCCCACATTCATATCAAATGCAGCAGGCTGTGGCATGGTGCCTGGTGCAGCAGAGCATGGTGCGGAGCTGCAATCGCAGCGCTCCAGAGGACCCACAAATCCAGGTCCTGCCTGCACTGTTCTGAAAGCTGGGTTCAACAAGAACAAACACACACAGGATCACTTTACCTCCTTTAGGCTGTGGCTCCTCTGCACCCCTTAAACAAAGCTTCAAAAGTTTAACATGTGTGAGTCCCTTTCTTTCAGACACAGACGTGGCAAGGCCCACTGAGTTTACAGCCACACTCTGAGGATAGGTGCCCACCAGTTGCTACCCCCACCCCAATTTGGTTTTTCTACACACACACACACACACACACACACACACACACACACACACACACACTGGTTGACTGGCATCTTTGCCCCAGGCTCTGAGGGGCTTCCCTGGAATATTCATCTTTCTGTTCCCACAAAGCTGGGGAAAGAGCCTCTAGGGCACAGTTTGGCTCATCCCAGAGACTGGGCGGGGCCTCTGGGGATTGGGCCCAGGGGTCACCCCATGGGAGGAGCCCTGGCACACTGGGTCAGGCAGCTGCCAAGACCTTCCTGGCTCTGGCTGGGAGCGGGAATTCAGTTGGGTGGTGTGAGAGAAAGAGGGGCCCTGCTTCAACCCTCTGCATCCCCACAAGGCAGGCTACCTGCAACTCAAAACAAGGAGCCCAGGAAGGGAGTGTCCTAAACGGTATCAGAAGGCAGATCACACCGTGTCCCTGAAGTTGCAAGGTGTTGCAGTCACACACAGCTTCATAGCCTAGCTACTGTTCTTACCTGCTGTGTGACCCTGTGAGGTTCCCAGCCTCTCTGAGCCTAATGTGATCTGCACTCAACATCTGCAGAACCCTTCCTAGTTGCCAGATCCTTCAGGGTATACTTTCTTTTGTTTGTCAGACTGGCAGAATTACAATAACTCACTCGGGTCAGCAGAGTGAGACAGACAGTATTCGAGGTGGTTTAATTCTTAGGGTGATGGGCCTAGACTGAGGGTGTTCAGAGAGCTGGTAAAAACATGGCAGGATATGTCTGTGAGTGGTCCTAGAAGACAGTTCCACCAGGGTTAGTGGGCCATGCCCAGTGTGAGTGGGCCTCATCTCATCCATCAAAACCCAAACTGCATAAAAGTACAGATAAAGGGAGGGTCCTTTCCTCTCTTGAGCTTTGAGGCCCACACCTGCTGCACCACAGGTCCTTGCTTTAAAGTGGGATTTTCACTGGTGACACCCTTTTACTTGTAGGGGGATAAGAGATGGTTTACTACTGAGCCACAAATCAAGTGGCCATGGACCTGGGACCATGAATTCAAGTTGCACAGTGGAAAAAGTGACTTTTCATAGTCACAGAACAAGTAAATAGTCATGAATGCTATGCATTTGTCAAATTCATTGATGGGGACACCAGGTTGGCAGGTTCCAGCGCAGGGGGAAGCCTCCCCTTTAGGTTGCAGATGCTGCCTGGGGGCCACCCTAGGGGCTGGGCTGGGAGAAGCTGGGTTTGCTAGGATAGTATATTCCCAAGGCTTCACCCTGATGATTACAAGGATGCTAGGTCAGACATGAGGTGGGCAAAGGATGCCTACTAAGGAGATTAAAGATAGCCCAAGATAGCTGGCAACTTCCAGCTCTCCACAATCACAAAGCTCCAATCAGCCTCATAGACTCCTCTATAGTGCACTGTGCTCTGAAAACTCCAGTTCAAGTCATCGTCATCCTGAGGTAAGGTAACCACCAGCATTCCTGGGCATCTTCTCCTTTTCTCTCTCTTTCCTTTGACACCTTATTTTGGGGGGCTGGGGCAGCACCAGTGTGAACCACAGCACATAAGCAGGGAGGTCAGAAGGCAATTTCTGGGGGTCAGTGCTCTCCTTCATCATGAGATCACTGGCTTGAACTCAGACTGTTGACCTTGTCCAGCAAGTGTTTTGCCCACTGAACCATCTCTCCAGCTTTTTTTTTTTTTTTTTTTTTTTTTTTTTTTTTTGAGACAGGATTTCTCTGTCTGGGATTAAAGGCATGTGCCACCAACACCCAGCCAGCCTTTCTTTTTTGAGACAGCATCTCAACTCTCTAGTGTGGGCTGGCCTAGATCTCATGGTGATCCTCCTGCCCCAGTCTTCCAGGTACTGAGGCCACAAATATGCACCACCATGTCTGACTTTATTTTCTTTATAAATCTTCAAGTCAGCCCCTTCAGATGGCTCAGGTTGGCCTGTGTAGTATAAGGGCTGTCAGACTACATGGAGATGGGTGTGGCTGCATTCCAATAAAACTTTACTTATACAACCATATGGGGCCAGAATTTATCCCTTGGCCTATTAGTTTCTAACTCTCTCACTACAACCTTGACAAAGAGTCATGCACCCTCAATGCTACAAAGCTGCTGCTCCTTGGGTTTCTGAGATTCTGAGAACAGTTACTCTAGAGCAGTGGTTGTCATCTTCCTAATGCTGTGACCCTTTAATACAGTTCCTCATGTTGTGGTGAACCCAACCATATTATTATTTTCGTTGCTTCTTCATAACTGTCATTTCTCTACTGTTATGAATCGTAATGTAGATATTTTTGGAGATAGAGGTTTGTGACCCACAGGTTGAGAACTGCTGCTCTAGAGCCTTGCAACTCCAAGTGTGGGCCAGAGACCACTGAACTCTGAAAGTCTGTTGGAGAGAGCAGACTGTCTGCCCCAGCCTAGACCTGTAGTCAGGAGCTCATGCTAACAAGGCCTCAGGTGATTCCCTGTGTGTTCAAGGACAGCAACCAGGTCTGATGTGTGGTTTGAGGCCAATCTCTGGTTACTAGTGTGGTAAGGAGAGAGGCAGGAAGGGTAACAGAGCATCTGAAAGGCAGAACCGGGAAGGGATTAGTAACTCTCAGACTGCGGAGTGAGGTCGGGCTGGGGTCAGTTTGGTTGCCTGCCCACAAAAATCCAAAGGAACCTTCTAGAAGAGAGGCCTTGGAGCCAATAAACTATACCTAAACAGAACCACTTCTGCTGTATGTGATTTTGGCAAAACATGAACCTCTCCCAGCCTCAGTTTCTCTGTCTGCACCTTGGCAACAGTGACAAGGCTAAGGGGTCTTTGTTTTCTCCCTGTTCCCAGCAGGAAGACCCACCAGCACCCTATAGGAGACCAGCTGTCAGCAAGCTCCCCACAAGTGGGAATGGTGATGTCAAAAACTGTAATTTGATGGCAGCAGAGTGCTTGCAGAGCCCCACAAAGCCTCAGGTTCCATCTCTGCTCTGGGGACACTGTCCTCCCAGCTGGAGTCTATACCACCACAGTGCTGGCTTTGAAGGGGGTGGGAAGTGTGTGGCAGAGCCACCTGTCTCCTAAAGCTCTCTGGCTGCATCTTGTCTTGTGACAGCAGAACAAGCCTCCAAGGCCAGGAACTGAGTTTTAATGTGGAGACAGCGGTGGATTTAGCTCCAGCTGGCTTTCGGCTCCCACCTGCTTTATGCAACCTTGCAAATTTATTGTTTTCCAACTTGCATGAAGCCAGGGGTTTTCAAGGAAATGCCTGGTTTGATCCAGGCAGACTCCCCAGCTTCAGAAAGGTGAAAGAAACCTGGAATAATTGGGAGTGGTGGTCAAATAGTGGGACATTTTCAACTTCACTCAAGTGTGGGAGTAAACAGTGGAGAGAGAAGGGCTTAGGAACTCTGCAAGAAACTTAGGACATGATTGGTCCTGTACCAAGGTCTTCCAACTTGAGCAATTAAATGTGTCCATTCAGGGGTAGGGAGGTAAGGTGGCTCATTGGCACTTGCTGCGTAAGTCCAAGGACCTGATTTCAAATCCTCAAAGCCCATACAGAAAGGTATAGTCCTATGCTTTCTGTAACCCCATGCTGAGTGAGACAGACAGGAGGGCCTATGGGGCTAGCTGGATGTCATCCCAGCAGTTGTGACAAGGCGAAATGTCTCCAAGCTTTGACAAACACTGTCAGGAGTAAATTTGGGTTGTAAATGACTGCTCAGATGGATACTTCTGAGAAAGCCCTGATCAATGCCAGAGAAACAGAAACATGAGCTGTTAACAGAGACCTGAAATCACTGGTAGAATTTGGAAATGAATTGGGGTGGGGACCTAAAGGTGGTTTAGCAGGTAAGGGTGCTTGCAACCAAGCCTGAGGACCTGCATGATGCAAGGAGAGAACTGATACCCACAAGTTTTTCTCTAACCTCCATAAACGTGCCCCTTCAATATATAAATATAAAAACAAGAGAAAGGGGATAGGGGTACTTTCTACTGCTCTGAAAATATTCATGGAAACCCACTATCTGAAGTCTTCAAGAGAATTTCCTTAACACAACATTCTTCTTTCTCTTGTCTCCTCCCTTCTCTGTCTCTCTCTGTCTCACCCAAACACCTATCCATCCATCCATTATCTATCTATCCATATATATATATATATATATATATATATATATATATGGTTTTGAATAGCCTAAGATGGCCTCAAACTTATACAAAACAGAAAATGACCTTGAACTTCTGATCCTCCCAAGTTCTGGGATTACAGGTATGGAATCTCTCTCTCTCTCTCTCTCTCTCTCTCTCTCTCTCTCTCTCTCTCTCTCACACACACACACACAAACACACACACACACACACACACACACACACACACACACACACACACACACACACTTTGCCTAAGCACTGAGGATCAAACCCAGGGTTTCTTGCACACTAGGCAAGCCCTCTACCAACTGAGCTACATCCCTGGGAATGTTTGAAAGGACTATAGCAGGCCACCCCTGACCAGTGTGGTGCTTTGAACAAGAATGGCCTCCATAGACTCTTATGTGAATGTTTGGTTCCCAGTTGGCGCACTATTTAGAAAGGATTAAATATGGTCTTGTTGGAGGAGGTGTGTCACTGGGGTTGGGCTTTGAGGTTTCAAAAGCCCATGCCAGCCCCCCCCCATTGCCTCTAATTTGCAGATCAGGCTGTAAGCTCTTAGCTACTTCCCAGAGCCACATCTTTCTGCCTGCCATCATGCTCCCACCCAATTAAATGCTTCCTTTTACAAGTTGCTTTGGTTATAGTGTCTCTTCACAGAATAGAAAAGACATCAACTCAAAGAGACCCTTGGAGGTAGAGCTGTCCATCTTTATTCCTCCAACACATAGATAGGAGGACGCATGCCATCTGTCACCTGCCTGCTTGTCATCTGCCTCCTTCTCTTGCATTCCTACTCTGCACAGCTGGTAAGATTATTCTCTTCTCGTCCTCTGACAAGGGCCGCTCTCCTCCTCTGTTTTGGCATGTATATGTGCACATGGTGTGTGTTTACATGTGTGAATACTCATCCACACATGTGCGGGGCATGTGTGGGGGGGTGTATATGGGGGTGCCTGAAATTCATGCCAGGTGCCTGCTTTGATTGCTCTCCACTTCATTCAGGCGGGGTTGCTTGTGAAAGCCAGAGTTCTCCAGTTCCAGCTAGTCTAGACAGCGGGCTTGCTTTGGAGATCCTGTCTCTGCTTCCCAAGTGTTGGGATTACAGCTGGACCACTGTGCCTGCCATGCTGTTCTGTGGCGCTGCAGATCTGAACCAAACCTCATTCTTGCATAATGTTTATTCACTGAGCCACCTCAGTGGATAAACTAATTTCCAATAATCCCTTAGTTGGACCTGAATTGAGTCAGATGCTACATGCTTTGATCATTCTGCTTGTCCCAACACAGGTTTGCCTTTCTACATTTTTATTTATTTATTTTTTAAACTTTGTGTGTGTGTGTGTGTGTGCATGGGTATTTTGCCTGATGGGATGTCTGTGCACCACATGTTTGTAGTGCCTGAAGAGGCCAGAGGAGGGCACCAAGATCCATTAAGACCAGAGTTACAGACATTTGTGAAGCACCAATGTGGGTGCCGCAACTTGAATCCAAGTTCCCTGGCAGAGCAGACCATATTCTGAGCCACTAAGCCACCTCTCCAGCCCTTCCCACATGCTTAGACCTAAGACTCTTCATCTCATACTGAGTGTGGTGTTTAGAGGCCAGGCAGGCACAGGCCAGCAGCTCTGCTTCCCAGGACTTGGCCAGATTTAGAAAAGAGCCGTCAGTAGCTTGGCCCTTCACCCCAGTGCTGGAAGGGATCTGGCTACTTGTGAAGCACAAACGCATGCCCCATCCACAGAGGTCAGCAGCTAGACTGTTATCCCTCAGACTCCCCACTTTCCTGCCCAGCTCCCCTGCAAGGAGTTTGTTTTGCTGATATTAACAGCCATTTGAAAGTCAAAATGCCAAGGACTTCAGCAGAAAAGGAAGCCTTTTAGGGTTTAAATTCACAACCCCCTCTGTGGTCTGGTTACACTCATTTCATGACTCCTAATTTTCTCCATCCCTCCCTCCCTCCCTCCCTCCCTCCTCTCCCTCCCTCCCCCTCCCTCCCTCCCTCCCTCTCTCCCTCTCCCTTCTCTCTTTCCTTGCCTTTCTTCCTTTCTTCCTCCCTCATTCCCTCCCTTCTACCTCCTGACTGCTGGAATTGTGCCACGGTGCCCAGTTTATACAGCACTGGTGGTTGAACCCAGAACTTGATACATGGTAGGCAGGCATTGTACCAACTGAACTACACCCCCAGCCTTCCCTCAGCATCTAGCACAGCTGAACATTTTCTCTCTTCTATATAGCCATCTACTCAAGGCTTCAAGGCCCTCCAACTAGTAGCCAATTAATCAGTGGACTCTAAGGTTTGAAACACAAAGGGGACTGAGCTCAGAAGTACATGGGGGAGATAGGAGATCACAGCAACAACCCTGGCAAAACAGGGCGGTGGTCCTTTCTGTCAGGGTAGGGATATTGTGTGCCTGAGTGAGATGGAGTTTGGCAGCGTGGGAGACAGAGGTAGCCAGAAGGACTCTAAAGTTTGCATCTGAGCTCTTGGAAGTTGAAGCCCCAGGAAACTCCTGGAACCATCTGGAACTTAGAGCTACTACACTAAGATGGGGAAGGGTCTCAATGGAGTGAGCAAGAGGGTGAAAGTCCTGGAAATGGGTCTGGAGCCTGTTAAGTAGATGAGGTCTCTCAGAAATCTAAATGCAAGTTTGGGGTGGCTCAGCATGTGAAGTGCTTGCCCACCGGCACGAGGACCTGAGTTTGGACTCCCCAGCATCCGAGCAAAAACATAGGAATGACTGTAACGCCAAAGCTGAGGAAACAGAGACCCCAAGGCTTGCTAGCTAACCAGTCTAACTGAATAGGGGAGCTCTGGGTTTGATGGGATGTCCTGTCTCAAAATAGAAGGTGGAGAGTGATTGAGGAAGACACCTGATGATGACCTCCAGCTTACACATGCACATATATGTGTCCATCTGCATACACTCTCACACACATGCATACATACAAAACACATACATACATACATCCCCCACATGTACATACCACACAAACTCTACACACACCACACACACACACACACACACACACACACACACACACACACACACACACACACAAGAGAGAGACAGAGAAAGAGACAGAGAGGTTGAAGGAGAGAGAGAGAGAGAGAGAGAGAGAGAGAGAGAGAGAGAGAGAGAGAGAGAGAAGACATCCAAACGCAGGTGTGGGCATGCAGCTGGGTGGGGACTTTGCAAAGCAAATTCTGACTAGAGATGGTGTGATTCAGCAGCTAGAGCTGTAATGGGCTTTGGAAAATAATCACCTTAGGGAGAGGGGAGAATGATGTAAATATAGTGTTTATATTGAAATCCTCCAAATTAAAGGAAAACAGAAAGAGTCACACAAGCCTGTCTGTGGTGCATGCCCAGAATCTTAGCATTTGGGAATCTGAAGCAGGACGATCATAGTTTAAGGCCAGCCTGGGCTACATAGAAAGTTCTAGGCAGCCGAGGCTATACAGTATATCTCAAAGAGAAAAGAAAATATCATTTCTTTTTTTCCCTGGCCATTGCATGGCTCATCTTAGCGATGGTCACAGCCATTTGTCTGTGTCTCCTTTGTGTCCCCTGACTATAGTCAATCTGCAGCGTTGTCTGCATGGAGGGAGTCTTAACAGCCAGCAGAGAAACAGTCTGATCTCTGATGGCTTGATGAAGGCTGGGCTGCTGGTATGCCTGGCTCCCCTTGGTGCCTACCTCCCGATGCCACACCTCTGACCACAGCAAGGGGGAGGTGATGCATGGATCCAAAGACTGCAATGTTCAGCAGAACCCCACAGGGGCATTTCACATCTCTGCACAAGTTAGTCTGCACATGACAAGGTGGCCTGGCCTGGTCCCTCAAGGAAAAGAGAGGAAGGTGAAGGGAGGGAAGAAGACAGCTGCTTTGCCCAGATGTTCACCCAGGTCAGCACACACTGCTCTCAATGTTCCCAGCCAGAGCAGTCGTGGTGGGGGCAGTGCAAGAACTCATTAAGATGCAGATTCCCAGGCTCCTCCACTGGCTCAGCCAGAGCCACCCAGAGGGATTGCACAGTGTGCAAGTCTGTGTGGCTCAGTTCCACCTCTCACACCACAATTGCTCCTTCATTTTTGCCTCACTGTGTACAAGTTATAGCAGGATTAGTTTAATTGTTCTCCAAATCCATTCATTTTATTTTATATGTCATTATTGTTAGTTTTTTTTGTTTTGGGTCTTTATTATCTTTTTAATCACATTTATTTGTGTGTGTGTGGTACAAATGCATGTGCCACAGCCAGCTCAAGTGGAGATCGGAAGGCAGCATCTAAGATCAGTTCTTTCTTCCACCATGTGGGCCCTGTAGATGGAACTCAGGTCATCAGACTAGACAGCCTCTATCTCCTTAGCCCAAGTGTTTTGTTTTTGTGGGTTTTGTTGTTTTGAAAAAGGATCTCACTCTGTATGTATCCCAAGCGGGGCTTCAACTCACAGCAATCCATCTGCCTCAGTCTCCCATGCACTGGGGTTACAGGTGTGAGTCTCCACACTTAGCTCAATTCACTTTAGAAAGAAAAAAAAAAGCCTTTATTTTAAACTGAAACTTTTTTTTATCACTATCCTTGGTATAAATCAAACAGCATTGCTGTGTGTAGAAAGAACATTAACAATGCATAAAATGAGACAAAGGCTGTGTGCTGCTGGAACTCTAGCTGGGTACCGTGCCTGCCTACACCTTGAGAGGGCTGCTAGAAGGTGGAAAGGGCCATGCTCTTGCTGTTCAGCTCACCGATTGCAGTCCCTTGGCAGAATACATCAAATGTCTTGATGTATAAAGCCTCCCACACCTTTATAAGAAGCACTTTTTGTTTCTGTTGTGAAGACAGTCTCATTAGCCCAGGCTAGCCTCCCTGTGTTACCCAAGGATGACCTTGAATCTTTGATCCTTTTGACTCCACTTCCTGAGTGCTGAGATCACTCAGGCACCACACAATGGAATGTGCCATCGTGCCTAGTGTCAAGCAGGCTCTTTCTATAGCAGGGTCCCTGTGCCCCCCCAACATCCTCCTCATGGCACATCTGTGGGATCTGTTCCTCTTACCCTGCACTGAGTTTCACCCTAACACACTCAAGTGGACAACTGGACGTTGAAGAGGGAACTGTTTACACATAGGATCCCAGGACCACCTAGGCAGTGTCCTTCCCAGCTCTGGGGCCAGCAACTGTTTCCATCCAGATGGTCTCTAGTCCCTGTCCTAGGACTGGCCCAGAAGTTAGCCTAAAGCCTAAATATCCTCCTATAAGCCCCAGGGCATGTCACAGGTTCGGGGCATCAAGGTGGCTTAGCAAGTGAAGGCATTGTCACAAAAACCTGGTGACCTGATTTCAATCCACAGGTCCCAAAAGAACCTCCACAGGTGCACATGCATCAACACACACACACTTGTACACACATGCATGTACACACACACACACACACACACACACACACACACACACACACACGCATATATATATATATATATATATATATATATATATATATTGCACATACACACAGAGAGGGAGAGGAGAGCAATATAATAAATGAAATAAATTTTAAAAAATTGTCTAAGCCTATAAGGGGTTTGTACCCAAGCACTCAGATTGCAAGTCCACAATCACAAATGGTGTAGGGAGGAGAAAGCAATGAATGACAATCTCAATTGCATCTTGCTTTGTTAAATAATGTTACATCATAATTTTTGCTTCAGTGACTTTAGAGTAAATTAGAAATACTAAACTCTGATATTAAATTAAAAAGCAAAGAAGTCCGAAGTTCAGTAATAATCCAAGGACAAGTGATTGTAGGAGGTCAGGAAGGAGGAAGTGCTTCTTGAGATAAGTTCCAGGGTATGGACAGAAGTGCAGCCTGTTAGCCAAACTTGGTCCACTGCCCCACTTTGTAAATAATGTTTTATTGGAAAACAGCCATGTTCATTTGTGTACGTGTTATCCATAGCTGCCTTCTTACACACCCTCAGGATGGAGTAGCTGTGACAGCAACTGTTATGGTCCACAGACCTGAAACTATTCATTATCTGGCTCTCCAGGAAAACTGAAGGTTCATAGGGAGATGGTCTATGAGAATGGAGGGTGGGGCTGTGCCAGCTCTGCCTTCTCAAGCATCTAAGCCTCCCTGTCCCCAGTTGTCTCCCATGTCATCCCTTGTGTGTGGGCAGCTATTCTTTCTCACCAATATCTTCCAGAGCCTCCCGATGATCCTATATGTCTGTTCTTGACCTGTGAAGGCTTCCTCTACCAGAGTGAGTCTAGATCCAACATTTTCCCCTTGACTTCCTCTGCAGGCTCCCAATGGCTCAGAGGAAGCCATAGCCTTACTCAGGTCCTTCTAGGACTTGAGTGCTAGCCTGTTCTTCCTCCAGTGTCATCCTGTGCATCTTCTAGAATTCTTTCTTTTTTACCCATCGTGGCCTACTTGACTCCCTATCCATTTGTGTGTGCTTGAATGTGTAGGCAGGCACAAAGGCCAGAGGAGGAAACTGGGCGTCCTGCTCTATCACTGTCCACCTCATTCCCCTGACACAGTCTTTCACTGAACTCAGCACTGAGATGACATCCAGAAAGCACCACATTTCCTCCTGTCTCTGCCTCCCTCAGCAGGGGGTTACAGCAGGGAGGGATTTGTATGTTCAGGGTAGGTTTTGATGATAAGTGATATTTGAGGCAAGAGTTAAAGGGCATTTTAGGAGGTTGGCCAAGAGAATACCTGGAGAGGAGTACTCCAGGCAGAGGACAGAACATGCAAAGGTCCTGAGGCAGGTGGTAAGCAAATGTGTCTGGAGAACACTGGGGACTTGGGAGGGGCTGCAGTTGATAACAGCAGGGAATGAGGTCAGAGAGATGATGGGAGGCAGAATGTGGCAGGCCTGTGTGCTAACATCCAGATGGTCTTGAGTGACACAGGGAGCCAAAGCAGTGTCAGAGCAGTGGATCATTCCCAAGTGAGTACAAAACCCGACACCAATGGCTTCCCTTTTGCAACGTCCTGTTGAATTCAACCACATATGGAGGCCAGAGGTGGATGTCAGGTGTTGTCCCCAATCGCTCTGCACATTAACTTTTGAGGCAGGGTCTCTCACTGAACCCAGAGCTAAATAATTTGGCCACACTGGTTGGCTAGTGAACCCAGATACCCTCTCTCTGCTTTCCTAGTGTTGACATCGCAGCCACACACTGCTGAGTCTGTCTTTCCATGTGGTCCTGGAGACTAAACTCAGACTCTCACTTACACAGCAAATGCTTTGCCAACTGGGCCGTCCCCTTAACCCCTCAGTCTGTTTTTGCTGTAAACATCCCTACCTGTCTCTTGCATTCATGGAGGGCCCCCACTTCAGACTCATTCCCTGATGCTTCCCTCATTACCACTTGCAATTATTTTCTAGAAACTCATTTTGTCTGCACACCTGGGCCAAAAACATTCAGATGTGGGTTGGCATAAATTGCTCTAGTAACTCCCACCAAGCTCTGTCTGTAGCCCCCTACACCACCAGCAAAGAGGTACACAACAAAAGGGCCACTTTGCAAACAAATTCAAGGCTCATCCCTCTGACTTCCCTGCACCCTGCAACAAGACTGACACCCCTAAATCACTCTGTGTAGATCCCACTGCTCCCCAAATTGCCTGTAAGTCACCTGCAGATAGCAGCATGTTTGGAAGTGCTACCCACTTCATTCCTAATGCCCAGTGTGGCCTCCAGCAGCCAGTGTACAGCCTGCAGTTGTGTGAAGGGGAAATCAAGTCCATGCAGGAAGGATACCCCAGAGGTGTGAACCGACATGTTGTGCCCCAATTAGAGTGCTATCTTGGAAGAGGAGGAGGTAGTGGACAAAACTGGGAAAAACTTTAACTCAGAAAGCACCCCACCCCTCTACAGGGGGATGTCATGCTACTGAAAGCCCAACGTTGTCTTTTCAAAGGTGCTGCTATGGCAGACAGGATGTGTTGGGACCCACAGGGACAATGTTGTTCCAGTCAAACTCAGCTACATGGTATTCAGATCGGGAAGGAAGGGTGCAGGAGCCATAGCAGTGTCTTAGGTGCCATGCCAACAGCCAGGCCAAACTCCAATTCCATCATCAATGACTCAGGATACTACAACCACATGGGAAGTTCACAGGCTGCAGCCTACAAGAGAGATGGGACTGTTTCTGCACCTTTGGTGGGCAGTGCACCTGGATGCAGCACCTGCTTACCTTAGCCAGCTGCATCTGCAGCTTGTTCTTCACCTCTGTCTCCTCGGCAATGCGGGCATTGAAGGCTAGGTTGGTGTTAGTGAATTGCCTCCACATCTGGTCTGACAAGGACTCGAACAGGTGCTCTGCCTCCTCTCGAAGTCGGATGGAGTTGGCCCGCATGTTCTGAGCGTGCCTGATGTTGTTGTTGCTGTATTTGGCCCAAGTTTCAGGAACAGTGACCCTGCAAAAGTCCAAAGGCAAGCTGAAGTCAGGTGGGGAGCTGAGGAGATGCTAACAGGTCTTGGAGCTTTCTGCATCCGGGGCATCCTCAATCCTGGTGTGTGATTCTTTCATGTTCCCAAGCACTGGGGGTAAACCTGACCTTCACTCTTGCCCTTCCAGGAGCTCCCACACACAGCCTCAATGACCACAAATGTCCCTGAGGCCAGAGGAACATGTTGAGCTGCCCCAATCCATCCCTCATTTTATAGGGCACCAAATGAAGCCAGGAGGGGCTACAACATTTTCAATAAGGCACTCAAGAGTGGGTAGGGCAAGTGGTGGTTTGCCCTCCCACCTCCACCAAAGACATAACCAATCTAAGAAGTAGGCAGTAGGGCCCAGACTGGCTCAAGTGCCCCCAACTCAATGATAAGCACCCACTATGCCACTAACTAACCATTCTCTCCACACGTATGGGGTTTAGTTGGTGGATTTCTTGTTTTGGTTTATTTTTGTTGCTTTCTGGTTTTTGTTTTGCAGTGCCAGGACAAAGCCCAGAGCATCACACATGCTAGGCAAGCATTCTGCTGCTGAGCCACACCTCTGTTCTAAGCATTGTGTTTTCAAAGTCCACCATGGGCCAGGACTTTTCTAGGCATCAGCAATGGAGCTGTGAATAAAAATGACAGCATCCAGGTCCCTGGGTCAACTCCTGTCCAGAGGATAAAAAGGACAGTAAACAGAGTGGATGCTCACACACTCAGGTGTGAGCCTGGAAGGGAGTTAGAAACAGGTGATGGTGAGATAGTCAGGTCTGAAACATCATCACGTGGAAACTTCCAGAAATAAACAAGTCATAAGCTTTATTTTATTTATTAACACTTTTTAATTACATTTATTTATTTATTTATATTTATTTAGTGTGAGCATGTGCGTGTGGAGTCAGGGCACAGTCTGAGGAAACTGATTCTCTCCTTCCACAGTGTGGGTCCCGGAGGTCAAACTCGGGTCATCAGGCTTGCAGGCAGGAGTCTCACCCCTGAGCCACCTCAATAGCCCAAATTCAGTATACTCACTATACCATATTGTTGTGATTATTCTATTTCATTAGTTATTGTTAATATCTTTATGCTTGTGCCTCATTTATAAGCCAATTCTTATTGTAAGTATGTACAAATGTATTTGAAAAACAGCTGTCTAGCCAGGTGTTAGGTAGTGCACAACTTTAATCCCAGTTCAATTGAGACAGAGTCAGGCAGATCTCTGTGTGTTCAAGGCCAGCCTGGTTTACAGAATGAGCTCTAGGACAACCAGGGCTACACAGAGAAACTCTTGTCTTAAAACACCCTGGAATCCTAGGAGACTGAGGCAGGGGAATTGTTGTCTCAAAAAGACCAAAACTGAAGACTAAACAAGAGCCTATGATATGTAGCACCTGGTCTCCCTACGTTTCCACACACGAGGAGGGGTGTGTGAGAAAATAACCCGTGAATCTTCAAGGGCTGGACTGGGAGATCCTGTCTCCATGAACCAACCAAACAACAAAACTCCCTGTGAGTGTATACTAAGAGAATGCACTCCTGCCAAATGAATCTTAATCACTGTCACCAGCAAATGCCATGCCATGCCCCTGCCTTCCCCCGTAGCAGGCAGCTGAGCTATCCCCAGACAAAACAGCAGCTTCATCCCCCTCTCCCTGGGGGAAGTCACAAAAGGTGGCTTGCCTCCTCATAGCTGGTGTGCCTCAGTAGCAGGGACGTCCTTCCCTGGAGCCCATATCCTATAAAGGCAGAAGGGAGGGCGGGCTTCGATGCAGAGGCAGGAAATCATCACTGGCGCAACATCTAGACTTCATGTCCAAGGTGGACTCAAAGCTCAGTTCTGCCAGCTGCTGTGCAAGTTTAGGTCAATTGCTTCATCTCTCTGAGCATTTGTTTCATAAAATGGGGATAATTATAGTGCCTATGCCCAGGGTGAAATCGATATCAAACAACCAGACACACGGCAAGCACTTGTCAAGTGATTATTATTCATAAGATGTAGTATGTCAAGCTCTTGACACAAACTCAAACATAGCAAAGGTCACCACCACCACCATCATCACCAGTAGCACTGTGGTTAGCACCACCGTCATTGTCATCATCATAACCATCATCATCTGTTAACCCAAGCTGCCGTGAACCGCACGGAACAGACACTACAATCCATTCAGTCACTGAATGTCCTCTCTTCACTATGCCTCAAACCTGGAAAACAAAGTCCCGAGTTTGCACATCTGGGGAGCAATTATTGGTCACAAGGAACAACTCTGAGAGTCCAGAGGGATGAAGATAAAGCAGCCTCTCCCAGCAGTGAGCAGCTTGGCAGCCAGGTTTAAGGGGAGAAGTTTGTACAGGTGGAGGGACCCCCTTGGTCTCCCTGTACAGACAGGCAACTGTGGCTACAGGTGCAGAGCCTAAATTCCTGCCTCACTATTCCAAGGCCTCAACCTTGCTGGAAAGAGGAGGGAAGTCCCTAAGAAGTAACACAACCAGACATCCTAAAAAAGCTCCTTACCATTGGGCAGAAGATGATGTCAGTTTGGTCCAGAGAGCCTATCCAGGGGCTTTTTCCCTTCCTCTCTCTCTTCCCTCTTCCTTCCCTCCCTTCCTTTCATCCTTTTATTTTTCTTCTGTAAATAACTCAGTATCTACAATAATGCCCAATACAATTCTATCTGCTAGAGATGAAAAATAGTGTAGGGTTAGAACCAAGATAGACCCAGAAGCGTCTCTCCCGACCCTCTTCTCCTCAGACCCCAGCCTGTGGATAAGGAAAGCATGTTTCATTCTATCTGACCCTCCGTGATATGGTGGCATGCCCTCCAGAGTGCCACGAATACTATAGGCACCTGTGCTATTCATAGCTGCCAGGGTGAAAAAAAATATGCTGTACGGCTGCATCCTCCAATCAGTGTCATCTGTTCCCATCAAACACTGTGTTCTGTGTTCCCCACATCCTGTGTCCATCTTTTCTTCCTCACAGACACTCAAGGGAGTAGACACTATTTTCCACCATGGCATTGATACAGAAATGTGTACCAAAGAGTTTAACCTGCCTTAACTTACCACAGTGTGCCCGTGGAGGCTGGAACGCAGCAAGCACAGCCAGCCTGGCCACAAAATTAACACACTCACACATGTGTGTGCATGAGAGGGGGGGAGGAGGGAGGGAGGAAGAGAGAGAGAGAGAGAGAGAGAGAGAGAGAGAGAGAGAGAGAGAGAGAGGGAGAGGGAGAGGGAGAGAGAGAGAGAGAATGTGCGTGTGTGTGTTAGTGCTGAGAACTAAAGTTGGGCTTCATACCTGCTAGTTAAGTTCTGAAACTTATTTACAGGCCCCCAAAACCTACTCTCTCCTACAAATCCCAGTGCTGGTGGACACTACTATGTTGGGAGCTGTGTGGCCTAGTATCAGGCCAATATATCATTGCTTTTCTAATGGGTCTCCAGATGGGACAAAAGCCCTCAGAGACAGTCTCACTTGGCAAGGACCAGTGGACTTTGGGACCACGCAGAATATTGCTGGGACTGCGTGGCTTGCACATTCTCTTTTCTCTAGTAATATTGATGATCCTCTTGGTGTTTTTAGTGTCATTGTCAATTATGCATGGGAAAAATGTGATCATTCCTGGAAACCCTATTTTTTCTCTAATATTTTCCCCTAAATTCTTTGGGAGCTGATGCTTCTCAGGTTTCTTGTCTGGGGATTCCAGCTGTCACTTCAGACCCTGGAAGATGTTCTAATTCAGTGCTGACAGGATCAGATCACTCCTATTTCTGTAAATATGTTTTGAATGAGATTATTGTTCTTGAAAATGTGTGCCTATGTTTATCACCTTTAGCTTTGTAAAGAAAGGGTGTACCTGGCTCAGTATTTGGCCAAGGTAGCAAAATGTTAAGTGTTGTTTTGAGTTCAAAGATGATTTGATGTAAAAGTTGAGAAAAAACATACTTGATATGTTTGTTTTTGCTGGGAGGTTAACATTTGAGGATGGGAAAAACTTGTTTGTTAATATGGAAAAACATGCTTTTTTGATGTATAAATAAAGACATCTGGAACTATTCTGGACCAGCCACTTGTATAAAATTCATCTGGTGATGCCCCTTCCCTGTCTTAGGACCTGAACACAGGCTGCAGCTGGTCTGTAGCACTACTGAATGGAATTCCTGCTCCTATTGGTGACAGCGATTATGTTTTACGCTTTGGTCTAACTGCCAATGGAAGTATTCACAGCATGCCCTAGCACTGTGGCAGTGGCCCTGGGACTCCCAGCTAAGCCAATCACATGATTTGGATCTTGAGAAGGGTGGAAAAAGGATTAAAAGATGGCAATGTGGACTTGTACTCAGTGCCTTTGTCACAAGGCCACACAGCCGGTGGATGCAGAGCCAGAGCTGCAAGGCAAGTGCACAGACCCCCTAGACACAGACCAGTGTCTAGCTCCCACTCCCTGCCTCCCTCTTACTGCCAGAACCTTCCCTTGCAGTCTCTGCTTGACTCTTGCCCTTGCAACAGAGGATCCTATGCAAACACCACTTGACTGGCACACAACACCCTTTATACCCCTTGCCCTTTACTCCCATTGGACCTGACCAAAGACAAGGAGAGCTGGGTACTTACGTTCCATCAAGCTTCTCCATGCCGTGGTAGAAGCTGATGCTATCAGATGTGTTCCTTAGATTATAGCACTTCTCGTCAATACACTGGGCAGAGCACTTGTCCTCGACGTCCCGCTCGAGGGCATGCTGAGCATCTCGGTTATCTCTGTGGGGAGAAGCAATGTGTGGTCACCCCGCATCCTCCACCCATGGTCATCATCATGCATCAGGTAAAGGCAAAGCCCAGGCTGCAAGCCCAGTCCACAGAGTCCCAGGACAGTGCTCTGTACACACCCAGAGGCTGCTCTATTTCCACTTGGCATCAACACCTCCTACTCAGAGCCACTAGGGCTCACTCCAGGACAAACACACCTGTTGTCTGTAAAACAGAGATGTGCCAGGCCAACAAGATGGCTCAGGAGGTAGAGGAGCTTGCCACTCAAGCATGATGGCCTGAGTTTGACCCTGAAGTCACAATGGAAGTAGAGAACTGCTTCCTGAAAGCCGTCCTCTGATGTCCAAATGACATGCACGCTTTCACACACACACACATACACACACACACACACACACACACACACACACACACACGCACGCACGCGCGCACACACACACACAATACAAATTGGAAAGAAATAGGATGGGCCAGCACTTATTATAAAAGGAAAGTAGTCACTACCTCAGACTCTGAATGACATGGCATCTCAGTTGCACCCATCAACCAGTCACAGAGAATATGGAGCTTCCTGGCAGTAAAAAACACTCACCAAAGAATGAGTTCAGTTCCCGGCACCCACATGGCAGCTCACAATGACCTGTAGTTCCAGTTCCATGGGATCTGATGCCGCCTTCTGCCTCTGCAGACACCAGGCACACACCTGGTACACGTATGTACATTCGGGCAAACACTCATATACACAAAATAAAAATAAGTCTTTAAAAAGCCCTGCATTTATAAGAACAGATGGCAGAGCAGATTTAGAAGATACCAAACCATCTTTAGACAAAGTCTAGATGGAGTCCCTTCCCTCACAAACACATCACTGTGACATGGAAGGCAGTTCTGAACACAAGGGTTAAAGTGCAGAGAAAACCACTCACTGCCTTCAAGTAGCTAAAATTTATATAACTAGGTACAGCAAAAAAACGAAACATGATGAACATGGTAAGGGAGCTTTAAAAGGACAGGAGGTAATACAGTGGAGGGAATCATTAAAGCAGGTAGAGAGAATAGATATGGAGGCTTCTGAGCCAGGTGTGCTCATCCTATCAAGTACGAATAGTTACTATGGACAAAGCTATAGACATGATTTATAATTTCAAGTTAACACAAAATCAGAAAAGGTAGAAATAACGAGGTTTTGGGGGACCAAGGACCAGCTCAGAGTCAGTATTTTGGGGGAGGAAGGGTGTGGGTAGAGGGGGAGCTGGGTGGAGTCAGAGACAGGATCAGGTGAAGAGGACAAGGGGTGAGACAGGGACTTGAGCCTGGACTACTGGAATCAAAGCTAAGACGATCAGCCAAGGCCACAGTTTCACAATTCTCATCAAATACCAAGTACCTGATCCCTTATTTACTATTTTCCTTCCTTTCAAATGACATCTAAAATAAGAATGAATGCATTTTGAAAGGGGAATTCAGATTCTGGTCTTTAAAAATTCTTGGCTATTAATAGAAGGCTGTTTCAGAGCTAAATATACCAAGTAGACACTAATTGCTAGCTCGCATCTAAGAAGCCTCTAAGCCTGAACCTCTCTCCCTATGTTCTCTGTTGGGAGAAGGTGAGTTCTTGCTAATAATACTCAGGCAGGGTCAGCACATGTGTCTTGGTAAGGCAATGACTTCACTTAAGCCTTCATCCAGAGACCAGCTACGAAGAAGGGCTCTCCTCCATCCCTTTCTTCCCCCTCCCCGTGTGTCTCTCTCTCTCATCTTAATCATTGTCTCTTCTGGTTTCTCCATCTAGAACCTTCTGTGTCTCCTCTCTCCTTGGTTTCCCTCCTCTCCTTCCTCCTCCCCTTCTCTCCTTTCCCCCTCCCCTGTGGATATGGTTGCTGTTGGAGGGGGTGGTGGTGGTCCTCTAATGACTCAAGGAAGAAAATAGAAGTCCCCAATAGTGGGTGGTCACTGGTGAGGACACACAGAAAATCCTGTCAGTCAGTACACCTCACCAGGATCCACGCTGGGGCCTTCCACATTGAGCCAGGATAACCAAATAGGACTCTGTCTTAGCTGATAAACTGGGGTGTAACAAAAGCCAGAAGCTCAGAGCATCAGGGTCAGTGGAACCTCAGGGTGCAGCTAGCACCACCGCCTGGTGCTGACAAGGTCTGAGGAGGAGGGAGAGGCCACCAGAAGGGCCGAAGCTTGGCTCCTCCCCAGTCAAGAGGAACCTTTCATATTCTTTTGGGGTTCCCATGCCATGAGAACACCCCTCTTTCCAGAAGCAAATCTCAGTTGTGCCCAGAAAACCACAAGCCCTCACCTGTGGCCACCTGAGCAGGTCTGGTCAGCTGTGGAGCCTCCCAGCAAACTAGGTCTGAGCATTCCCACACTACAGGCCACCCTGCTGGCCATATTAAAAAAGGCAGCCCCGGCTGTGCCCTCTGTGACAAGAACGAGCAAAGAAGAAAAACCAGCAGAACGGCGTGCCCCGGGACAAGGAAGGGTAAACACCAAGCTCCAGCGCCATGGGGAGAAGCTGTCTCATGGGAGCCAAGGGGCCCAGGGGCTCAGCTAGGGGCCCCAAGCCTGGCAAAGCACAGACCTCCCTTTAATTACCAGAGGAGCCCCCGGCTTGGCATGAAACCTGTTTACATCATGATCTAAGAACAAAAGCTGGTGCCTTTTGAAGACGCTGCTCAGGCGTCCACGAGCACCCTTCTGGAGATGTCCCAGTCCCTTGCCTTATTGCCTAATGTCACCACGGGCTGCTCTTCCAAAGTTCAGACCTGGCCTGGGGAAGCCATAGCTAAGCTTGGGTGTCGGGAGGCTGATGCCTTCTGTCAGTGCCAACAACCACCGAGGATGAGCTAGCTCCAGAGAGCAGATGAGCATCCCTGATAGACCGATCCATTGACAGGAGCACTGACAAATCAAGACCCCGCCCCCTTACCACCCCACAGAGCTGGTGTTGAACATCTAACAGCACACCATAAGCTACTCAGGGACAAGTGGATCCATCTGGCTGTCTTCCAGAAACCTGGGAACCTACAGGCAATCCCAAAGGGAAAAGGCTTCCTTACCGTATCTGGAAATCGATTCGTTTGGCTAGTTTTCTCATCTGCTCTTGGCAACACTTAAGTAAATCCACTTCCTAAAATGAAAAAAAAAAAAAAAAGTCAGAAAGAGCTGACAAGGTTGGAAATTCGTGGGTCAGAGCCCTCATGCAGGAAATGCCAGAGTGGGGATCCCTAGACCACTGATGCTAAAAGTAGATGCCAGAGGCTTTGAATTTAAGATCCTCCTGCCTCAACCTCCCCAGTGCTGAGGTTGCAGGCATGAGCCACCATGCCTAGTTTTTTTCTTCTTCTCTTCTGCTTTCCTCTCTTTCCTCTCTCCTCCTCCTTCCCCATCTCTTTCCTCATTCCTTGTCTTTCTTTTTTCCTTTCTCCCCTTCCATCCTCTCTCTCCTCCCTCTTTTCTCTCTTCCTCCCATTCCCCTTTCTCATGAGCTAGGCAGACAATTCTACCACTGAGCTATTTCATCCCCTCTTCTTATTTTGAAACAAGAGTTCACTGGTTTTCCCAGACTAGCCTTGAACCCATTTTACAGCCCATGCAGGCCTTGGTTTAGTGATCCCTCAGCCTCAACCCTCTGAGTAGCTGGTACTACAGACATGCGACACTGTACCTGGATTCTTTTCTTTTCATGTACTTAAAAATTAAAATAAAATTTATTGCCCGACTACGTGCAGTGTGCTCACAGATTACTTTATCATTAAGTTAAACGGTGCACCTGAAGTGGTATACACATACAGTATATAGTACGTGCTTAATAAACACTGTCTTTAGGATCTGGAGTCGGGCTTGCCTAGCATACATGAAGCCTTCAGTTGGATTCCAGTACTGTATAAACTGGATGTGATGGTGCATGTCTGTAATTCTAGCACTCAGAAGGTAGAAGCAGGAGGATCAGGGGTTCAAAGTCATCCTCAGCTACTTAGTGAATTTGAGAATATCCTGGGATACATGAGATCCTGCATAAATGAGCAAAAGTAAATATACATGGACCTTTACTTTTATCATCATTGTGCCATCCATATGGTCATTTTGAAAATAATAAGACTGAGACTAAATAAGCCCATTCTAGTTCTACTTCTCCCATTCCTAAGTGCCCCACTAGTCTTCTCTGAGCCCCAACTCCATGGGCATCACATGTAACTTTTGCTCCAGACAGGCCACCCAGAGCCTTCTGATTTAGTCAGCTGTCCCCCCCCACACTCCCAGCTGCCCCTCACCCACTCCCAGCTGTTCCCTCACCCACTCCCAGGTGACACCTTACCTGGAGAAGGTTTTTCTCCACGTTGTCATGGACCAGGTCAATTCCAATCCTTTTCTCCCGATTGTACAGACACTCCAGGGCCACCTATTAGAACAATGGGAAAGTGTCTTGTGGAGACCTGAGTAGAACCTGAGTGTAGGTGAGTCAGAACCTATGCCTCATCAGCTCTGTTCTATGAGGTACATGCGTGTGCATGGGACCTCATCACTGTTATTGTGTGCCAGGGCCACTGCATGCCCATGACCAAGAAACACCTAAAAACTAGGTGCGGTATCTAGATAGACAGATGATAGATAGCTAGATAATAGATGGTAGGTATAGATGATAGATAGTAGGTAGATGATAGATAGAAGATAGATAGATAGATAGAAAGATAGATAGATAGATAGATAATAGATACAGGAGATCCCTCTGGATGTGCCCTTGAAAGTAATTCCAGAGGTGATTAGCTCAGGAGGACATGGACCTCATCAGGTCAGATGTGAGGTCTAGGGGGAGGAAGTAAGTCACCAGGAATGTCTTAGTTAGGATTTCTATTGCTACGAAGAGACATGATGACCACAACGACTCTTATAAAGGAAAACACTTAATTGAAATGGCAGCTTACAGTTTCAGAGGTTTAGTCCATTATTATCATGGCAAGGAGAATGGTGGCTAGGAGTATGGCAGTGTGCAGGCAGACATAGTGCTGGAGAGGTAGCTGAGAGTTCTACATTTTTCACAGGCAACAAGAAGTGAACTCAGACACTGGGCAGTATCTTGAGCATATATGAGACCATAAAGTCCACCTCCACAGTGACACACTTCCTCCAACAAGGCCAGGGCTACTCCAACAAGGCCACACCTCCTAATAATGCCCCTCCCTTTGGGGGCCATTTTCTTTCAAATCACCACATTCCATTCCCTGACCCCCAAAGGTTTGTAGCCAAATCATAATGCAAAAATGCATTCAGTAAACTTCAAAAGCCCCCAAAGTCTATAACAGTCCCAAACTTATTTAAAAGTCTACAGTCCAAAGTCTCTACTGAGATTCGCACAAACTCGTAAGTAACTTGTAAAATCAAAACACAGATCACATACTTTCAACATATAATGGCACAGGATATACATTACTGTTCCAAAACATAGGGAAGGGAGCATAGAAAGGAAATACTGGAACAAAGTAAGACCAAAAACCAGCTGGGCAAACTCTAAACTCTGCATCTCCATGTCTCATGTCAAAATGCTCTTCAGATCTCCAACTCCTCTCAGCTTTGTTGACTGCAACACTTCTTTGTGTTGGGCTGGTTCCACTTCCTGTTAGCAGCTCTCCTCAGCATGACTCTGGCATCTCTAACATCTTGGGGTCTCCAAGGCAATCCAGGCTTCACCTTCACAGCTTCATGCAATGGCCTCTCTAGGCCTTCATTCAGGCATACCTCTGACACATGCCTGGCCTCCGAGGTTTTTCTTGGTTGTGGAAATAAATTCCACAATCCCTTTCTTCTATCTTTAAAGCCAGAATCACATGGCTGAAGCTGCCAAGTTCTGCTGCTTGCTGGGGCTGGAACATGGTCTCCTCATTCAATTACATCTTCACCAACTTTCTGCTTTTGATGGTTACCTTCACTGCCCAAGCTTGGCTGTCCTGAAGCTTGTTCTGTAGACCATGCTTTCCTCAAACTCAGGGATCCACCAGCCTCTGCCTTCCCAGTGCTGGGATTAAAGGCAAACACCACCACACTTGGCTCTAAACTTTCTTTAATTCTTTTTCACAAGTTGGAAATTTAGCTGGGTGGGATTTTGCCTTGAGGTCACCACTCCCTTTATTCTATTTCTTAATCTGTTTATCTCCTTGAATACAGGCCTTAGCTCCATTCCACTTTCTGATGCTTCTTCTCTCTTCAAATTTTACATTTTCTTGCTTCTTTTCATTATAAATTTGTATTATCGAGTGACCAGTAACAACCACATGACAGTGTATACTAGGCTGTTTTGAGATTTCCTCTGCCTTTTGCCTCAGACAGACTCTTTGGACAAGGGCTAAAAATCAGCCATTTTCTTCACCAAAATATCACAAAATTGATCTCTAGGCCACAAATTACAATTCTTCTCTAAAACTTCTAGAGCCAGCCTGCCACAGTTCATCAAATCACTCATAGCATCCCTGTCTTCTATGCTCCTACTAGGATGGTCCATTAAGCAGCAGTTAAAGCATTCCACTGCTTTCCAAGCCCAAATTCCCAAAGTCCAAATCCCTTCAAACAAAACATGGTCAGGCCTATCACAGCAATACCTAGTCCCTGGTACCAACTTCTATCTTAGAGTTTCTATTGCTGTGAAAAAACATCACCATGGCAACTATGACAAGGAAAACATTTAATTGAGGTGGCAGCTTACAGTTTCAGAAGTTTAGTCCATTATCATCATGGAGGGGAACATAGTGGCTGGGAGTATGGTGCCATGCAAGCAGACATGATGCTGGAGAGGTAGCTGAGAGTTCTACATCTTTCACAGGCAACAAGAAGTGAATTCAGACAGTGGGTGGTATCTTGAGCATATATGAAACCTCAAAGCCCACCTCCAGAGTAATACACTTCCTCCAACAAGACCACACCTACTCCTAATAGTGCCCCTCCCTTTGGGGCTATTTTCTTTCAAACCACCTCAAGAAATATCTCTCTCAAGCCCTGGTCTCTTCCTGTGTTTTTTCTTTACTTCCTGTCTGCTAGGAAGTGAACAGTCTCTGCCACACATTCCCACTGCTATGGTATTTGGATCAGGTACACGGGGCCAATCAATCATGGTTAAAACCCAATGACACCATGAGCTGATATTGATGGGTGTTTGATCACAGGAGTAACACCCCTTCCTACAGTCTCTATAATAAAGCAAAGCTATCATTTAAGATACGATGTGTCAGCTGTTATCCTCCTTGTTAGGCTATTTCTTTGGGTCAAATTCAGGCTTAGCCACTTCTTATTGTGTGTACTTGGTCAGGGTGGGTAACCTCTCAGATCCTCTGTGTTGGTGCATTATCTCACCAGTCAGGTTGGTTAGCAGATTATGTCTACCAACAAGTGTGAAGACCTCATGTAGAACCCTGTCTGTGATGGATCATCATCACTGTCAGCTCTGAGAGCAGATATTACCATCTCCTGAGCTGAGGTCTCAGACTGAATAAAAAGGAGAAGGGAGCTGAGCACCAGCGCTCATCATCTCAGCATCCTGACTGTGGATGCCATGTGACCAGCTGCCTCACGCTCCTGCCACCTGCCCTCCCCACCACAATGGACTGCACCCTCAAACTGTGAGCCAAAACAAACCCCTTCCTCAGCTACTCTTAGAAGGAATTGTGTCATAGCTTGCGAATATAATTTGTCAATGGGCCCTATGTTGGTTTGAATGAGAATGCCCCCCCCACTTCCAGGTTCATATATGTGCTTGCTTAGTCTCCAGTTGGTGAACTATTTAGGAAAGATTAGGAAGTGTGGCCTTGTTGGAGAGTCACTAGGGGTGGGTTTCAAAAGCCCTCCCCAGGCTGACACTCTCTCAGATGCTGCCCGTGGATCAGGATGTAAAACTCCCAGCTACTGCTTTTGCACCATGCCTGTCTGCTTGCCACCATGAAGATCATGGACTACCCCTGTGAGACTGTAAGCAAGCTCCCAATTAAATTCTTTCTTTCATAAGAGTTGCTTTGGTCATGGTATCTCTACAGAACAGTAGAACAGTAACTAAGATAGTCCCTGCAACTACCTGTGTACATCTTTCTTTGGTGCTGTTCAAGTAAAAGGCAAGCTTCAGCAAGGGGGAGGGGCCCTGTGAGACAGAGACAGTATTGCCACAGTCCTTGGCATTCTTTCCAGCTATCTTGGGGATCTGAGCACAAGAGAAGGTAGGAGAATGAACTGTTTGCTTATGGATGATCTTATGGGACTGAGGAACAGTGGTGATCCGCCACCAGCATGCCTGTGACATCATAAAGGCCAACAGGCCCAAGTAGGGAACAGAGGTTTCCAGGAGCAAGGCACCAAAAATCTCAGAAAGGAGGGAGATACAGCCTTGCTGCCCAGGAACTTGGAGGTCCTCGTCTGAGCTCTGCTCGATTGAGAACAGTGACTACACTGACAGTCCTTCCACAAAACAGTCAGCACTCTGGAGAGCAAAGAGAACAGTCCTAAAGAAATCTGAGATGGTTCAGTGGATAAAGACACTTACTGCCAAGGCTAATGACCAGATGTAATCCCCAGGAACCGTGTAGTGGAAGGATAGAGGCAACCCTTGCAAGTTGTCCTTTAACCTCCGCATGCACATTCATGAATACACACATGTGCATGTGTACACAGAGACTTCGATGGGGGATGCAATGATAATAAGGTGACCTTAGTGGGTGGGGCATACCCAGTGGGCGGTCAGGAAGGAAAAGGCAGGTAGTGACATGAAAGGTGAAAAGGATGATGAACAGGAGCGATGAAGAGACATCTGCAGGTGCAAAGGCCCTGAGGTCAGAGGAACAAGAAAATTGGGTTGGAATGGAGAGAAGAATGCCAGATTTTAATACAAGTTTTGAAGGAAGGGGATTCAGGAGTTAAGATGTTAAAATGGGCCTGGGGATATAGTTCCATTGTAGAGTTCACAGTTCCCAATTACAGCATAAACCTAATATGGTGGTGAACGTCTATAATCTCAGTGCTTAAGAGGTGAAGGCAGGGAAATCAAGTGTTCAAGGTCATCCTGGGCTACATAGTGATTTTGAGGTCAGCCTAGGCTACATGAAATAGCACCTGTGGTGGTTAGAATAAGAATGCCCCCTCCCCATAGACTCATGTGTTTGAATGCTTGGCCCATAGGAAGTGGCACACTTAGGAGATATGGCCTTGTTAGAGGAAGTGTGTCACTGTGGGGGGTGGGCTTTGAGGTCAGATGCTCAAGCCCAGGCTCAGTGGCTGACAGTTCTTTTCCTGTCACCTGAGAATCAAGATGTAGAACTCTCAGCTCCGTCTCCTGCATCATGTCTGCTTGCACACTGCCATGCTTCTTGCCATGATGATAATGGACTAAACCTCTGAACTGTAAGCTGGCCCAATGAACTGTTTTCCTTTATAAGAGTTGCTGTGGTCATAGTGTCTCTTCACAGCAATAGAAACTCTAAGACAGAAGTTGGTATCAGGGACTGGGGTATCGCTGTGAGAGGCCTAACCATGGTTTTGCTGGAAGGAATATGGAGCTTGGGACTTTGGATTAGAAAGGCAGTGGAATGCTTTAAGCACTGTTTAATGGGCCATATTAGGAGGAATATGCAAGACAGTGGTGCTGAGTGTGATTTAGACTATGAGGGGCTGGCTCAAGAGGTTTCAGAGGAGAAGAATATTAGTATGTAGGCTAGAGACTGTTCTTGTGATACTATGTACTTGTGAATACTATGACTGCTTTCTACTGTTGTCCAAAAAGTCTGTCTGAGGCTAAACTGAAGAGTTTTGGATTAATTGCTTTGACAGAGAAAATCTCACGTGGTTATTAGGGTTCATTCTTATGCATATCTACAATGAAAAGGAGCAAGCTGAGTAAGCAAAAATAACAACAAAAATGTACCAATTGAGGAGAAAAGGGGCACCAGGAAGTGCAATGGAGCTAAATCCTGTGTTCAAGGAGATAAACAGATTAAGACAAACCTTGATGTTAAATGGAATAAAGGGAGTGGTGACCTCAGGGCAAGATCCTACCCAGCAAAGCTTCCAACTTGTGAAAAGAAATTAGAGGAAAGTTTAGGTTCAGACATGCCATACACAACTTTAATCCCTGCACTCAGGAGACAGAGACATGAAAATTTCTGAGTTCAAGGACAGCCTTGTCTACAGAGTGAGTTCCAGGATGACCAAGCTTAGGCAGTGAAGGACAGAAAACTGATGAAGGTGTAATTGAACAAGATCCCACCATGTTCCAGCCCCAGCAAGTAGTTGAACTTGGCAACTTCAGCCATGTGGTTCTGGCTTTAGAGTCAAGTATAGAAGAAAGGGTTTATAGAATATTCCTCTTCAACTAAGGAAAGCTGCTGAGGTTAGGCATGTGTCAGAGGTGTCCTTGCATGGAACCCTAGAGAAGTCATTGCATGAAGCTGCAAAGGTGAAGCATGGATTGCCTTGGGGAACCAAAAATATTGGAGATGCCAGAGCCATGGGATACCTGCTAAAGAGAGCTGTTAACAGCCAGGGTAACCAGCCCAAGAGAAAGAAGTGTGTTGCCGTCAACAAAGCTGAAGGGAATTTGAGATCTGAAGAGGATTTTGACATCAGGCATGGAGATACAGAGTTTGCAATTTACCCAACTGTTTTTTTTTGTTTGTTTTGTTTTGTTTTGTTTTGTTTTTGTCTTCCTTGCTATACTCCTTTCCTCCTATTTGGAACAGTAATGTACATCCTGTGCCATTGTATGTTGAAAGTATGTGATCTGATTTTCAATTTTATAGGGAATTACGGTAAAAGATTGCCACGAGTCTCAGAAGAGATATTGGACTTTGGACTTTTTAACAGGGTTGAAACTGTTATAGACTGTGGGGACTTTAGAAGTTGGACTGAATGCATTTTTGCATTATGATATGGCTACAAGGCTTTGGGGGCCAGGGAGTGAAATGTGGTGGTTTGAAAAGGAATGGCCCTCATATACTAATCAGGAGGTGTGGACTTGGAGGAAGCATGTCACTGTGGGGGTGGGCTTTGAGGTCTCAGATACTCAGGCCCAGGCTCAGTGGCTGACAGTTTTTTTCCTGCTGCCTGCAAACCAAGATATAGAACTCTCAGTTCCTTCTCCAGCACCATGTCTACCTGCATGCTGCCATGCTTCTTGCCATGATAATGCACTAAAACTCTGAACTATAAGCCAATCTCATTAATATTTTCCTTTATGAGAGTTTCCATGGTCATGGTGTCTCTTCACAGCAATAGAAACCCTAACTAACTAAGAAAGCACCCCATAAAATATCCCCCCCAAAGACATTAAATTTAAGGAAGCCATCTAGGAACCAGTAGAAAAGGGTGCAATCTAGTTTGATATTTGGCTGCTGGGGGTAAGGAGTCTGGAAAAAGACCATTTCTGCTGCTGAGACACAACCTGGACTGTGGTAGCCCAGGTGACAGGAAGAAGCATGTAGAATTCGGGTGTGTCTGGTTCCTGACTCACCTGTGCACAGGCAGAGCTGGCTACCAGACGAGTGGAGAGAATGAAGTATCTCTGACCAACTTCTTGGTAAAGAGCAATGGGGGAGGTGGTCAGCAGAACACACCCCAAATGTATTTTTGAGTTCCAGAGTGGTAAACTATGCTATAACCTTTTCTGTCCATGTCTCAACATTGGTACAGACACAGCTGTCAGGGGCAGCAGCCTCCTGCATGCTATTACTACCCACAGCAGGAGGCAGGCATAGTCCCTACCCAACAACCACTTAATCCCTTTCAAACTCTCTCCAGGGTCTAGAGAGAAACATTCTCTGACCAAGACTCCTCTGCAGCCAGGAGGTTTCTGTGAGTTCCAGTAAATAGGCTAAAAAGGAAAACATGGGATTCTGGAAATACAGCTATTCCTTGCTAGTATGAGACCCAGTTGACAGCTTGTTCTTTGTCCTACCCCCTCTTGCTGCCTCAAATGAGAATATCAAATGTTCCCTGCATGCAGGAGCTTGTCACCCAAAATCTGACCCCTCCTTTTAAGCATTAGGACCAAGAGCCACATGCTGTGGATGGCAGAGTAGAGAGAGAAGAGCCTTGTCCCTGGCAGAGCGCTGGGTCTACATTTGTCTTTGTAGCCATCATGACAGAAACACAAACTGTGGCTCGACCACAGCTGCAGAGCATCTATTACATGCAGCCCAAAGTCATCCTAACCTATGCAGGACTAGGAGTCTCGGAGGCCAAGGAGAAGGCAGGAATCTTCACATGAGGATACGTATTCAAAAGTGTTCATTGACTCCTGCGCGCACGCGCACGTGCATACACACACACACACACACACACACACCAACAACAACATAACAAAACCTGAAAATGGAACTAACATGTGATCCAGCTATACGACACTTAGTATGTACTTGGAGGACTTTTAAGTTAGCATCCCACAGAGATACCCACATCTCCATGTTTACAGCTGCATTGTTCACAACAGCTAAGAAATGGAACTAGCCTAGATAAAGAAAATGTGGTATATTCCACAGTGGAATTTTATGCAGCCTAAAGAAAAAATAAAATTATGGATGGGACTAGAAATCATGGTAAGTGAAATAAGCAAGACTCAAATAGATGTTCTCTGTTATATGCTAGATTTGCGTGTGTGTGTGTGTGTGTGTGTGTGTGTGTGTGATCTGTATTTCTACTATGTCCTGAGACTTGGGAGAGGAGGCATGAGGGCAGGTGGTTTACAGGAAGACTAGAATGATGGTTTAGGGTTAGGAAGTGTGTCCTTGTTGGAGGATGTATGTCACTGGAGTGGGCTTTGAGGTTTCAAAAGCCCACACCAGGTCCAATGTCACACTCTACCTGCTGCCTACAAATAAGGATGTAAAGCTCTCAGCTACTGTCCCAGTGCTATCTATGCCTGTCTGCCTTCCACCATGATGATCATGTAACTGTAAGCAAGCCCCAAATAACTGTTTTTTTTTTTAAAGTAAGAGTTGCCTTGATCATGGTATTTCTTCACAGCAATTGAATAGTAAGTAGCAAAGACAAGAGACCACAGCTCAGTGGTAGCTATACTTGACCAGTACATATGAATCCCTGAGTTCAATCACCAATAGCAACACACACACACACACACACACACACACACACACACACACACACTCATATGAGTGCTAAGTACCATACTCAATCTTAGCATGGGAGTGTATCCAAAGCATTGGCTAGACAGCAGTCAGTTGGTACAGATATAGGTAGCTGAGGACACAAACAGACACCTGGGCAAGCAGAAGGTAGGTACCACTTCTGAACACATCAATGAGAAGGCAGAGGTTCTCTGTCCTGGTGGAGCCTAATCCCTGGAGACACAGAAAACCAGGCACTAGAGGCTGAGGAGACAGGGTAGTCACGAGGTTACTGTGCAAGCCAGAAGACACAGGTTCTGATCAGAATTCAGCCTGGCACAGTCGCAATGCTATAATCTCAAAGCTGTGGAGGCAAAGATGAAGATCCAAAGAGGCCAGCAGGTGAGCCACCCCCTCAGAAAATAAATGGGAGGGGGGAGCAATTGGAGAAGAGACCTGATGTCTGGCTTCTGATGGAGACCTCTGGTCTCCATGTGTTGTACACACAACCAAACATACGCATGTACACACATATACACAGCATTAAAAGACAATTATGACGTCGGTTGGGAGATGTTATCGTAAATGTCCTAATGGCCACAGTGTGTGTGTGTGTGTCTCTGTGTGTGTGTGTGTGTGTGGTGTGTTTGTGTGTGGTGTGTTTGTGTGTGTCTGTGCACGTGTAAGCATATGCAGGCACACGGCATCTTGATGGGACCCCTAGTGATTGATGCTGCTTGTCAGCTGGCTCTGTCATCAATTGAGAGGCTCTGGAAAGGTGTGTGAGAATATTAACAGAAGGGGAACCCTTCCCCCAGAGTGGGCAGCACCTGGCTGAAAGCCCACATACAAAGAGGGTTGGGAAGAAAGCAGGACAGCTTTTGCCTGCCTGCCTTCACTCCTTGCTGGTAAGTCCATCTATGTCTTTGTAGCTGCTGTTGCTACTGTCCTTTGCCGGCATCAGAACTCAGCTTCTTCAGCCTTCCAACATGGACTGGAGGCCTGCAACTCCCCAGGGCATCCACCAGCTTGGGGTTGCTAAGATATCCAACCGATTGCACTGGACAGCCACGGGGCTCTCAGCTCCCTCAGGCAGCCATTGCTTTAGCTCCCAGCATGAATTGTGTAAGCCAATCCAATAAATCCCTTTGTGGTCTATATTCATTCTAATGGTCTGCTCCACTAGAGAACACTGACTAACGCACCTAAGAAGAAGAGAAATTCATTCATATGGGAAACTCCCATATTTTGTAGCTTCCATGTCTGTATGCCACAAGCCACACGGTGCCTTGGGAGGCCAGAAGAGGGTGACTGATCCACTGGAACTACAGTTATAGGCCACTGTGAGCTGCTGCCACGTGGGTGCTAGGAACTGAATCTGTAGGTCCTCAGCAAGAATAACCTATGCTCTTACCCCTGAGCCATCTATCCAGGCTCCAATCATTTTCACCTTAAAAATCATATCATAAAAGACAATGCAACTCAATCCACCTGCATGGTGCCTATCACCTTGACTCATTGACAACAGGGGAAGCAGTGTCTCCTTCTCCTACTCACCTCCAGGGGGCAGTTCATCTCCTGGGCTGCGCATTCCAAGCGCCTCTTGAGGGTGTCCATGCCGCTGTTCTCTTTCAGAAGCCTTTCCAGCTCAAAGCCCAACTCCGACTTCCAGAAACCGATGTCGGCTACCCTCTGGCTCAGGTTCCGAGAGGTCCCATCCTGCATCTGGTGTGTCAGCTGTTCCTTTTCCTGAATGATCCGCATGGTGTCTTCTGTCAGCCGGCCGGCCCAGAGCCTTGAGGCCTCTGCGCCCCTGAGTTGCAGCTCGTTGGCGCGATCCCAGTCACGAGCGGTGTAGCGACAGAAGAGCGCGGAGCGGAGCGAGGGCAGGATGGTGGGTGGACGCCGGACACCTTGGCATTCCTCTGGGCATGACTGGTTGGTGGCGATCTTGTAGAAGATGCTGGGCCTCCACGCATTCAGGTAGCGGTACCCGGGCAGATAATAGGGTTGGTAGCACTCCTGTACCACAGGGCTCTGCCCAGCAGGAGGCAGCACCTGCAAACCACATTCTTTTTTGGGGGCACAGTAACTGGCTGTCTGAGTGGTTCCAAGAAATTCCATCTTTACCCATCAGCCCCACGCGGGCAAAACTCCGCCCAAATGGCCAGGGCATCCCAGAAGCCAGGAGCCACAGGGCCTCTGTGACTCAATGCTGGTGTCATAAAGCGGGGGAGAGGGTCTTGGTGCCAAGTCCTCTTTCTCCAGGTGGTTGGAGGCCCTGATCCAAATAAAAAGCAATCAACAAAAAGGGAAGTGCGTTTAGGGTCTGAAAAGACTGCTTAGCGATTAAGAGCACATAGTACCCTTCCAAAGGGCCCGAGTTCCCAGTACCCAAGTCACAACTGCATGTAATTCTAGCTCAAGGAGATCTGATTCCTCTGTCCTCCACTGGAACCCACGCACACAAACACAGATGCACATAATCAAACAGAAAATACAAATATGGACTTTTTTTTCTTCCTTTTTTTTGTTTGTTTTTGTTTGACAGCCCAAAGGTTTGGGGTTGAAAGAAATGGTGGGTGTCTGTCATTCTGGAACAACGAAGTCGGCCTTTCTAGAGCTGAATCAGCTGAGCCAACTTCTTTCATTTTTCCCAAGATAACATCAAAATGGCTCAATCAGACCTGCAATCCAGCACTTCGGAGGTCGAGGCAGGAAGGTGAACATAAAGTCACTTCAGCTATATGCGTTTTTGTTTTGTTTTGAGACAAGGTTCCATGTACCCCGGCTGGCCTCAAACTGCCTATGTGGCTGAGGATGACCTTGAACTTGTGATTCTCCTCTGTGGCTGTCCTAAATGTTGAGCCTATGCTATTGCATTTTGTGCTAAAGTTTGAGCTCAGGGCTTCATGCATTCTAGGCAAGCATTCTACAAGCGACATAAGAATAGCTTGAGCATCACATATTTTAAAATGGCCTGTACATAGCACAGAGTGTTGCTCAGCAGGTGTGTTTACACATCGGGAAGCATCTTGGTGGCACTGGACTAAGTGTGAGCATTTAGATTACAAAACCTAACGTGGAGTGGGGAAGGTAAAACAGGTCATCAAAGACAAGCCAGTTTCACAATCCACAGTTTTATTTTACTTTATTTTATTAGTTCAAATTAGGAACAAGCTTGCTTCAGACATCAATCCCTTCTCCCTCTCCCTCCCCTCTCCCCCAACACCCCACCTGCCCTTAGCCATCCCCCCTCCACTCCCCAGGCAGGGTAAGGCCCTCAAAAGGGGCTCCCCAAAGTCTACCACATCATCTTGGGCCAGGGCTAGGCCCTACCCCATGTGTCCAGGTCAAGAGAGCATCCCTTCACAAGGGATGGGCCCTCAAAATCCCTTCTTTTTTTTAAGACCTTATATATTTAATACAGTGCGTTACCTCTGTACAAATGAAAAAAAATTAAGTTCAACATTTCTAGACCAATATGGCTGTTAATTTTTGTACAATGCCAACTCAACACGGTAAACTGGGATACTTTTCTCCAAAGTTGACAGCACAGCTAAAGTTTCCAAAAATTCAAATTATATATGTATATATATATATTTATATTTATATAAAATGACCAATAATGGCAGTATGTTATGCATCAATAGCAGCAACAGCTTTTCCAGGTTCTGCAGTCACTTGAACAAAATTGTAGAGACATCCAGCACTCTCCATTTAAAAAAAAAAGTAAAAAACAAAATCCCAGAAAAACAGCACAGTTCTGTTACTCTTGTGGTACCTGGCACCATTTTTTTTTAATTAGCTTCTCAATCATCATTTGGAAGGAAACCGTTCTGAGCAACATCATTAAAAACAGCTCTGATAAAGCACAGTCACTACTACGTATCATAAAGCAGGTCCACATATGAGTGAGTACATATCATGTTTGTCTTTTTGTGATTGGGTTACCTCTCTCAGAATGGTTTCTTCTAGTTCCATCCATTTTCCTGCAAATTTCAAGATTCCATTGTTTTTTTTCTGCTGAGTAGTACTCTATTGTGTAAATGTACCACATTTTCTGTATCCATTCTTCAGTTGAGGGGCATCTAGGCTGCTTCCAGTTTCTGGCTATTACAAATAATGCTGGTATGAACATGGTTGAACAGATGTCCTTGTTATATGAATGTGCTTCTTTTGGGTATATGCCTAGGAGTGGAATTGCTGGATCTTGTGGTAGACTCATTCCCATTTTCTTGAGGAGTCGCCATACTGATTTCCAAAGTGGCTGTACAAGTTGGCACTCCCACCAGCAGTGGAGAAGTGTTCCCCTTTCTCCACATCCTCTCCAGCATAAACTGTCATTGGTATTTTTGATTTTAGCCATTCTGACAGGAGTAAGATGGTATCTCAGAGTTGTTTTGGTTTGCATTTCCCTGATGGCTAAAGATGTTGAACACTTTCTTATGTGTCTTTCAGCCATTTTAGATTCCTCTATTGAGAATTGCCTATATAGTTCTGTACCCCATTTTTTTAATTGGATTTTTTGGTGTTTTCGAGAATAGCTTCATGAGTTCTTTGTATATTTTGGAGATCAGCCCTCTGTCAGATGTGGTGTTGGTGAATATCTTTTCCCAGTCTGTGGGCTGTCGTTTTGTCTTGCTGACTATGTCCTTTGCCTTACAGAAGCTTCTCAGTTTCAGGAGGTCCCATTTATTAATTGTTGATCTCAGTGTCTGTGTTACTGGTGTTAAGTTCAGGAAGCGGTCTCCTGTACCGATTAATTCATTGGGTACTTCCCACTTTATCTTCTAGTAGGTTCAGTGTGGCTGGGTTTATGTTGAGGTCTTTGATCCATTTTGACTTAAGTTTTGTGCAGGGCAAAAGGCTTGGGTCTATCTGTAGTCACACATGTTTGCATCCAGTTATGCCAGCCCCATTTGTTGAAGATGTTCTCTTTGTTCCAGCGTATATATTTGGATTGTTTGTCAAAAATCAGGTGTTCGTAGGTGTGTGGGTTAATTTCAGGGTTTTCAACTCTATTCCATTGGTCTACCTGTCTATTTTTGTGCCAATACCAAGCTGTTTTCAGGACTATAGCTCTGTAATAGAGCTTAAAGTTAGGGATGGTGATGCCTCCAGAAGTTCCTCTATTGTGCAGTGTTGTTTTGGCTATCCTGGGTCTTTTGTTTCTCCATATAAAGTTGAGAATTGTTCTTTCAAGGTCAGTGAAGAAATGTTTTGGGATTTTGATGGGGATTGCATTGAATCTGTAGATTGCTTTTGGTAAGATTGCCATTTTTACTATGTTGATCCTGCCTATCCAAGAGCATGGGAGATCTTTCCATTTTCGGGTATCTTCTTCAATTTCTTTTTTTAGAGACTCAAAATTCTTACTGTACAGGTCTTTCACTTTTTTGGTTAGTGTTACTCTAAGGTATTTTATGTTGTTTGTGGCAATTGTAAAGGGTGATGCTTCTCTGATTTCTTTCTCCACCAATGTGTCATCTGTATATAGTAGGGCTACAGATTTTTTTGAGTTAATCTTGTATCCTGCCACTTTGCTGAAGGTGTTTATCAGCTGTAGGAGTTCCCTGGTTGAGTTTTTTGGGTAACTTATGTAGACTATCATAAAATCAGGTACAAGACAAGGCTGTCCACTCTCTCCATACCTCTTGTCCTTGAAGTTCTAGCTAGAGCAATAAGACAACAAAAGGAGATCAAGGGAATACAAATCGGAAAGGAAGAAGTCAAACTCTCACAACCCACAGTTTTAAGAATGAATAAAAAAGGCCTTTTGTCAGTCTTGCTGACATGGCGAATAGGAGAAGGTGGATTAAAAATGGTCAGGAGGGTGAGAAAGTGGAGATGGAATGGAGTGATCGAGTGCTCTGTGTCTGATTGTGGAGGAGAGTGTACAGTTATTCATGTCTGTCAAGTCCCAGAGAGCACTCTAGTAAAACTGAATTAGGGCCAGTGAGGTGGCTCAATGGATACAAACACTTGCCATCAAGCCTGACAACCCACTTTCAGTTTCCAGGACCTACATGATGGGAAGGGGAAAGCAACTTCTGCAAGTTGTCCTCTGACCTCTGCACAAGTTTTGTGGCATGTGTTCTCACCCCCTACACACACACACACACACACACACACACACACACACACACACACACACACACGTCATTTTAAATTTTTCAGTGAATTGTACATAAACTATACTTCAATTTTAAAACATGGAGGAAGGACTTTGAGCCCCAAGACTCTGGAGCTATGCTTGTTTTCTTTATGATTAAATCCCCAGCATCGTGCATACTATCAACCATCTAAAACAAGACCCTCACTTCTCTGGGATGTGTTTAATTCTATTCTATGACAATCTTGTCCCATCAAGAAACCTCCTCCACTCTTAACTATTGAATGTAACAACAACATAGTTCTGAGCCTAGAATGGGAAGACTGCTGAGGGGTTATGCCTTACCCTCTCTGGGAACGTAGAAGAGGAACATGAACCTCAGTGGTTCTGGCTAACAGGTGTATCAATCAGCTTCCAGGGACTACACCAAAACACCAGAGACTGTGAGTGGATCATAAAAGGTTTATTTGGGCTCATAGTTCTGTAGCTTCCAGTAGATGATTAAGTATCCCATTCCTTTGGGTCCCCAACAAGTGGTACCCTGAGAAGGCCACACATCATGGCTACAGTGAGTGGTGGAGGCAAAGGTACTTGCAGAGCCAGCTTCTGCAGCTCCAACAGCATGCAACAGTATACTAATATAATGTGTATTAACCACCCTGATTCCTCCAGGAACTTTTCCCTGCTCCCAACACCCCGGTCCTTTCTGTCATAGCATTTGTCATGC
The DNA here is from genome assembly GCF_003668045.3 of Cricetulus griseus. Taxonomy (NCBI): domain Eukaryota; kingdom Metazoa; phylum Chordata; class Mammalia; order Rodentia; family Cricetidae; genus Cricetulus; species Cricetulus griseus. The sequence continues at coordinate 36,376,064 of NC_048600.1, read as the reverse complement.
TGCAGTCACACAATTGTCATGGTGACTGTTAGGATTCAGGCATTATTCTGGCCTGCCCCCTGTCACCTGGCAGGATGCACTCAGGCAGAACTCTGGCCAGCCCAGGATCCTATAGCTGCTACATCACTATATAGTCTGCACGAAGGTGCAACTGTTTCTTAAGACTCCACCCACCTGCTCTTTCTCTTTCTACCATCTCGCTGAGGCAGACAGATCTGTTCTGTCTCTCCTCCCTCTCTTTTCTGTCTCTTTCTCTTTCTTCTCTCTCCCCTTCTCTTTCCCTTCCCTCACTCCCTTCCCTCCCCAATAAAACTCCACTTAAGTTCTGTCTGTAGGTCTCTGTTTGTCCCTCACCCTCCGAGGGACCAGCCGTGGTCCTACCTCATGCCGTGTTGTAAAAGTGACTGCATCCAACTCTTTACTCAGTTTGAGAAGTAGTGACCCTGTTAGTCTTGTGACCTAAGGGAGTAAGTGTGTTTGGTTGTATTTGAATGAAAATAAGGACGTGACAGCTCCTAGGCACGGTTGAGAAGGGTTTTATTGTAGATATGAGGGAGAGTATAACTAGAGGCCTCTGAGAGTGTCCAGACTGAACCTGACCATGAGGGTTGGGGAAGAAGAGAGAAGAAATATGGGGCCAAGAGGACCAAGAGAGAAAATGGGAACAAAGAGCCTGTAGCCAAAATGGCTGAGTTATATAGGAATCCAAAGCTGGGGGAAAGGAAGTGAAGACCAGTTTCTGGGTTGAAGAGGTTTAGGGTAGTGGTGGGGTGAGAAGTGCTGGGAGGTAGTGAGTGAGACTTGTCCTGGATTTCTTTGGAGCGTGATAGTACTGTTTTGTGTGATAGTAAAGCTTTTCTACTAATCACAGTTCCCCTCTCTCCCCTCGTCCCACTCCCCCAACCTTCCCCTCACCCCACCCACCCTTTGCTCCTCAGAGAGGGTAAGACCATCCATGGGGAATCAACGAAGTCTGTCCTATCACCACGTTGAGGCAGGACCAAGGCCCTCCCCACTGTGTCTAGGTATCTCTCCATAGGAAATGGGCTCCAAAAAGCCAGTTCATGCACTAGGGATAGATCCTAGTCCCACTGCCAGTGACCCCACAAACTGCCCAAGCCACTGTTACCTGCATTCAGGGGGGTTAGTTTGGTCCTACACAGGTTCCCCAGCTGTCAGTCCAGAGTTATTGAGCTCCCACTAGCTCTGGTCAGCTGTTTCTGTGGGTTTCCCGAACCTGGTCTTGACTCCTTTGCTCCTATTATTGATCTTCCCTCTCTTTGACTGGACTCTAGGAGCTCGGCCTAGTAGCTAATTATGGATCTCTGCATCTACTTCCATCAGTTACTGGATGAAGGTTCTGATGATGACAATATGGTAGTTCTCAATCTGATTGCAGGGGAAGGCCAGTTCAGGCACCCTCTCCACTATTGCTTATCTGGGGTCATCCTTGTGTATTCCTGGAATTTCCCTAGTGCCAGGTTTCCAGCTAATCCCATAATGGCTCCCCCTATCAAGGTACCTCTTTCCTTGCTCTTTCTCTCTGTCCTTCCCCAAACTCAACCATCCCATTCCCTCATGTTCACCTCCCCACTCCTCTTCTTTCCTACCCTCTCCTCTTTTATCCCCCCTTCCTCTCACACTCTCAATTTACTCAGATCTTGTCTTTTTCCCCTTCCTAGGTGGATCCATGTATGTCTCTCTTTGGGTCCTCTTTGCTAACCTAGCTTCTCTGGGTTTGTGGACTGTAGGCTGGTTATCTTTTGCTTTATGCCTAATATCCACTTGAGTGAGTACATACCGTATTTGTCTTTCTGGGTCTGGGTTACCTCACTCAGGATGGTGTTCTCTAGTTCTGTCCATTTGCCTGCAAATTTCAAGATGTCATTGTCTTTTTTACTGCAGAGTAGTACTTCATTGTGTAAATGCACATTTTCCTTATCTATTTTTTGGTTGAGGGGCATCTAGGTTGTTACCTGGTGGGGCCTGACAATATTTTATATTTATTTGTATGTATATCTGACATAAGTGTGTCTGTGCCTGCACCTGTGCTTGTGTATGTGTGTGTCCATGGAGGTCAGAGGAAGGAATTGGATCACTGGAGCTGGAGTTATAGGCAGCTGTGAGCTGCCTGACAAGGGTGCTGAGAACAGAGCCCTGGTCTTCTGAAAGAGGAGCAAGTGCTCTTAACCCTTGAGTCACTGATCTCTCCAGCCCTTTTGTTTTGTTTTGAGATTGTCTTGCTACATCCTGGTTAATTTGGCACTGGCAATGGAGTCTAGGTTACCTTCAGCCTGCTCAGGCACTAAGGCTATAAAAACCTAATTTTATAAACAGCCTATCTCTACCATTACCAGCATTTTACTGAACATAGATTTGCTGGCTGTTGTATGTTTTTGTTTTTTGTTTTTTTTTTGTTTTTTTTTAAGATTTATTTATTAGGCATACAGTGTCTGTCTGCATGTATCCTTGTAGGCCAGAAGAGGGCGCCAGATCTCATTATAGATGGTTGTGAGTCACCATGTAATTGCTGGGAATTGAATTCAGGACCTCTGGATGAGCAGTCACTGCTCTTAACCTCTGAGCCATGTTTCCAGCCCCCTATATGTTTTTATGTGAATTTCATAATCTGCCCGTTAGCAATCCTATTTTCTGGTTCCCACTGCCTCCATTTTTGGATGAGGAAAATGGTGTTTAAGATAATTAAACTTGGGCTGGAGAGCTGGCTCAGAGGTTAAAAGCATTGACTGCTCTTCCAGAGGTCCTGAGTTCAAGTTCCAGCAACCACATGGTGGCTCACAGCCATCTATAATGAGATTTGGTGCCCACTTCTGGTGTGGAGGCATACATAGACGCAGAATTCTATATACATAATTAATAAGTAAATCTTTTTTATAAAGATAATTAAACTTTCCAGGTATGGTGGCACACACCTTTTTTTTTCTAATTTAACTTTTTATTGATTCTTTGTGGATTTTACAGCAGGGATCTCGATCCCATTCATCTCCCTGGCCCTCCATATCCTCCCTCTGTCCTTGCAACCTCCCCACCAATATAAAATAGAAAAAAATTAAAAGAAAAGAAAAAATCTCATTGTGGAAGCTGTTGTGTGTCACTGTGAGTTACACAGTATATTTTTTAGTCCATGTGTCTTTACTTGAAGGTGTTCATTGCAGAATCATTGGTCTGATTTGAGGCCTCTGGTTTCTGTTACACTATGCTGGGCCCTCACTGGAACTTCTCTTAGATATCCTGTTGTTTTCCTGTGTCATGGAGATCTTGCACCTTTGAACCTCCAGGTTCAGTCCCTTCATGTGCTACAGCAGATTATAGATGGGGTGAATGTTGGGATAGCCTAACTCATATCCCTGGTCTGAGAGATGCTATTGATAAAATGGATTTTTATGTCCTTAGTGCCTGGGCAGGCAGAATTTGTGCTTCTATTATGCATATGTCTCAATGCATTCATTGGCAGTAATCAACAGTTCTCTAACTGGAGTTAAGGCTCACTCAACAAGAGGGAGACCATGCCTGATACTAGAAACCTAACCAACTGCCCAGTGCTAGTCAAGTCATGGATCTTAGAGAACCTACAACTACTACTTTACTAAATTAGTATAATACTTAACATCAATCTAAACACTTGTCCTTATACCCACAGATAATGTAGTTCTCACCCTTAAGGAATCTTCTTTTTGCAACAGGTGGAGACCATTACAGAAACCCACAACCAATCAAAATGCAGAGTTGGGGAGCCTGGTCCCAATGGATACATTTACAAAACACCTCTGTACCTAAGGCTCAGTGAACACTGCAGAAGAGGCCGTGGAAATATTGTAAAGGCCAGAGGATCAGGGAATTTGCTGTGAGATTGAGTCTGAAAGGGTTCTCCAGTACTAGGGCATTTTAGCAATCTCAATTGTTGTCATCACTAAAGGCCAACTCAATGTTTCCATCATCACTACTGTTGAAGATTTTCCCTGTGTTCATGCTCCATATCCCCAGTAAATCCTTCCATCACAGCCTGCCTTCTCCCCACCTCTCTCCCTTCTCCTCCCCCTCTCTTTCCATCTTCACTCAGTTGTAGCCTTTTTCACTTCCCTCCCAATAAATCTCTTGCATGAAGTCTGTTGTGTGGTGTTGAAAGGCCCGCTGCCTCTCTGTCTCCCCCCCGCCTATGCTGATGCTGGGTGTTCTCTCTGGAGCAGCCGGGATGGGCTGGAGAGTGCAGCGCGGGGCGATAATTGTCAGGCAGCTGCTAGCTGCCGCAGAGCTGCCCTGCTTCACCTTCATCCTGCCCCCCGCCGGCCTCCACTTCCCCCGGCTGCCGTTTTCCCTCCCAAGCCGGTTCACCCAGGCGGGGCTGCCCTGGCACCGCGCCGGGGCTGGGGCCGAGCACCCCTCGCCCCCACGCCCCCCCCCCGTTGAGAAACACTCCGTCCCAAGGTCTCCGCCCCCAAGGTCAGCCACCTGGGCGCGGAGGGAGGAATCAAGTCTGTTGTACCAGACACCAGACCTTGAGAATATGCTGATCTGGAATGGCTCTGTGCCTCATTTGAACCATCAAATAGAATCCCTGCTCCTAGCTTGCGCCTTTTTCCCTATATAAGGACGCCTTTCCCTTGGCTCGGGGCGCTTGGCCTCAGAAAAGCTAAGTCGCCCCGGGTACCCGCGTCTCCAATAAAGCCTCTTGTTTTTTACATCCAGTTCGTGGCCTCGCTGGTTCCTGGGTGTGTGGGTCTCCCTCTACGAAAGTATCCCTTCGGGGTCTTTCATTTGGGGGCTCGGTCCGGGATCGAGACCCGCCCAGGGACCACCGACCCACGTCTGGGAGGTAAGTGTTGTGCGGATCCGCTGTTTTGTCTTGTCTGGTCTGAGTCTGTCTTGTGAATTGCGCTTGCGTTTGTAGTATACAGCTGTGTACATTTGTAGGCGGATCCGAGGAGGGACTGACGGGTTCGAACTCCCGACCGCGGCTCCAGGAGACGTCCTGGTAGCGTTTGAAGCCCTCTGTGTGAGGGATTTGTATTTTGAACTTGGGAAGCCCTCAATGTGAGGGATTTGTACTTTGAACTTAGATCTATGACTGGACATTTTCCCAGTCTCTTTGGAGAAGGCCCTCGACTTGAGGGATGTGCAATCTTTACTGGGGACGAAGAAGGAGGGCCCCCTTCTTCGACCCGCCCCCCCAATTCTTTCGACTCTCTGTTGAAACTGCGCTGCGAAAACCTGTTCTGTGTTCTGTGTTGTTTGGCCTTTGTTTTATAATTGATGTGCATAAACGCAAATGAATTACTCTTTGTTCCTCAGCTCGAGCGTATAAACTTATCTGGCCTGATCCGGACATCTAAACGGCCTTAAAGTTATTAAGAACTGTAAAAAGGACTTTGATAAAATTTTGATGTTAACTGAGAAATGAAAAAAAAATGTAGGAGACTTAAATAATAAAGAGGGAAAGAAAAAAAAAAAAGAAAACTTGTCTAAGAATGTCTAAGAGAGTCAGAGAAATGAACTAAAAGGTTATAGAAAATTAAAGCAAGCAAGTCATAGCAGAGAAGATTGTTACAGAAAGTTATGGAGGGTCAAAGCAAGTTATAAAAGGTCAGAGGAAAGTTGTTAAAAATCAGAAAAAAGGTTATTATAAGTCAGAGAAAAATGTAAACTGTGCTATGGTTTCTCATGTCTAAAATTTTAACCATATTAAGCTAATTCTGTTTTATATATACTTGTTTTAAAATGTTCATATGACTTGACTGGTCGCCATTTTGCTAAAATTAAAAAAGGAATACTTAAACCGCCATCTTGACTAAAGATGACCGCATGGAAATTAGAGGTACCATCTTAGAAACAAGTTTTTCAATTGAGATTTACAATGTTAATGCTTCTATATATTACAGAAAGACCTTAAGGGAATTTAAATTTCTTTTTAAAACCAGTTTTTTTTATGTTTGTTTTTATTAATGTTTGTACTTAAAGAGCTTCAATTTAAAATTATTTTTGAGCAAAGCCTGACAATGTAAAGTTTTTGTTTTATGAAAGATGCTGATCTATTATAAGGTATTACAGTTTATATTTTAGAAATAAATTTAGGATGTTGATAACACACACCTTTAAGCTCAGGATGTTGGTAGCACACGCCTTAAGTTTAGAACATTGGGGATACACGCCTTTAATCCCACCACTCGGGAGTAAGAGGCAG